>NC_079337.1:14882190-17553805 GCF_029582105.1 Oenanthe melanoleuca
CTGGCTTTGTAATTAATTGATGTTTTGTTAGGAGCAAGTATAGAGCTATATGAAGGTGTAATAACTTATTACCTTGTTCTGTGAGCCAGTGAAGACAGGGAGTGCTGTAACCACCTGGGTCACATTAGGTTGCTCCTTTGTTTTTATGACCCCTTCAGAAAAAAGGGTGTGTGTGAAGTACGACGTGTTCTATATGCATCTGCTGTTTCCTTTGCAGTAAGAGATGAAAACAGAGTTCTCTGCTTGCCAACTTTGCTCGTAGTAGAGTGGAATTAACCCCTGAGCAGGGAGGGAACTGTCACCTGGACTTTCTTCCTACCTGCTACTTGCAAACAGCTGGTGTCTCCAGTCCTTTTCTAAATCCTTAATTTTGGTCCTTGTAGCATTTAAATAGGACTGAAAGCAGATTGGACAAGTGTGAGATGGGTTTACATACTCAGAACAGTTAAATAAGCCTGTGCAGGTTCTGCATGCTGTTTCATCTTTCTGTTTAACCTGTGCATTGCAGTGCTTGGCCAGTACTTGCCATGAATTCCTTGTGTATGAAGATTGTAGCCTATTCTACAGTACATGCCAGCAGTTACTAATAAATGTATTAAGCCTTTCTATTTTTCAGTCTTTGCCTAGTTCTCAAATGCACTTGGCTACAGGAGTGTATTTTTTGTTGCTAGTCTTTGTTTCTTCACTGATGAAGAACTCCTGCTCTTGATGACTTACTGAACACTGTGCTGTGTATTTGTATGTATATACTTCTGAGAGAGACTCTGCTCTGCTGCTTAGACTTGTTGAAGGAACTTCCCTAGGTAGTGTTCTTCTCAGCCTGCAGCTGATAACATCCTGAATTCTCTCTGAGTTGGTTTTGGGGCAGGGGTAGGTTACATGACCCCAGCTACTGCTCAGGTGCCCAGTACAGTTGTGTGCAACTTAGCAAGGAGAGTGAGTCATGTACGAGTGTTTTATCATGTTTTAGCATTATAAAAAATTGAAGTCTCAGGAAAGTACGCATCTGGAACCTTCCCTGAAGAGCTCTGGGCTTTCTGTTGGTGCAATGTCATTATCACTTCACAGCTTCACTATCTCACTGTGTAGGTAATGAAGTGTTGTGTTGGCTGTTGTGTGTCCAGGTGTAGGAGAAGTTAAAACCAGTTTTGGCTCTTGTGAGCGATGAGGAGGAACATTTTTCTAGTGACCTTAGAGTTTCAGTCTTGTAAACTGGAATTTGCAGTTTCTCAGCCAGGAGTTCCCTTTGGCAGATGATGGTCTCTCATCATGCTGCCTTGCTCCAAAGGGTAGCTGAGCTGGGATTGTCACTGCTCTGTGCTACACCTCTGGAAGCCCAGGGTTGGTTTTCACTTGAAATGCCTTATCACAGAAGTATTTGTAAACTTTGTGCTTGAAGTTAGAGTTGGAAAGGCTCACTGTGCATCTTTTGTAAGATAACATAGTCCTTCCAACCTTTGTACATAGAGATAGAACTTGTATTTTTCCTTGCTGGAGGCATGGGAGGGTTTCAGTGTTACATACAGGTGGCATGTTTTGGTCAGGCTTATGGTCTCAGTCAGTGATCCCAGCAGCTGGGCTTCCCTACCTTCTAATTCCATGATCCTCATCCCATTATCCCAGCACTGAGCAGCCAGGTAATAATGTACTCACACAAATGTGTTTGCTGCAAAAGACCTGTGAACTGTTATTTTCAGGATTTTATGTGGATGGTTTTCTCATAGATGACTGTTGAAGTTCATGCCTTGCTAAGGATTACAATCAATTCTCTCTTAAAGCTGTAGGTTTGTGACTTAGTAGCAAAGCATTTTGAGAAAATGTCCTCATTTTCTTAGAAAGCAGTGTAGGCTTGTAGACAGAGATTTGCAACCAAATAACCTTCAAAAAGTAGCTCTGTAGCTCAGTCTAACCTTCTTAGTAAGGAAAAACTAATGTTCTTTTATCTCATAGTGAGAAATTGTGTGACCCTGGTACAACCCTTGATAGGCAAAGTCAGGTGCTGGGCACAGGGGCAGGGAATTACACTTCTACCTCTTCCCAGGGCTGGGCAGATGTGTTGACCCCTGCAGGACTGTACTTCTCAGCCCTTCACTGCTCTGGGAAAAGAAGAGGGTTCTTTGTGCACCTCTGGGCTAGCACAGGAACCTTGAATGTAGTTGTGATGCTCCTGAAAAGAGCCAGTATTCAGTGGAGAAGCACCCTCACCAATAAATGCCAGAGGGTGGGAATATGGCATCACTGACCTGGAGCCTGCAATTTCTGCCCAGCGAGCACTCATGCATGTGCTGTGGGTACATGAGAAGTAGCTGCTCCTGTGTGAGCTGGTTGAGCACTGGGGCATGGGTTAATTGGGTGCTGACGTGAGCTGTCTCCAGGCTCGTCTGTCAATAGATTGAGTGCTTGTGCATGAAGAGATTGGAGACTAAGGTATAAATAAATTGGGCACTCATGCATAAGCTAATTGGGCACTAATGCATGAAGTTTTAGGGCATTCATGTGTGCCATGATGGGATGCTGTTCACAGGGTGTTCATGCATAAAACTATTGTGTGCTCAGGTGCCCATCATGCATGCCATGGCTCCTGCAAGTCTGCTCAGCCATTGCACACTGGCTGGGAACACATGAACGTCCATTCACTAAACATCTCC
The DNA here is from genome assembly GCF_029582105.1 of Oenanthe melanoleuca. Lineage (NCBI taxonomy): Eukaryota > Metazoa > Chordata > Aves > Passeriformes > Muscicapidae > Oenanthe > Oenanthe melanoleuca. Next base: position 14,884,839 of record NC_079337.1, read on the forward strand.
CTCTGCCTCCAGTCCTGGCTGGCCAGCAAGCACAGAACAGTATTTTCTGCAGGAGCTGGCCTAGAACAAATCCAAACCCAAACAAGATTTTGGGCAGGAGATGACAAATGTGTGTCAGGCCAAAAAGAGCTTTTATCTTCTGTATCCAAGGTAATTGACAGCACTATGCTGTAAAAGATGATGTTGCTCTCGCCTGCCCATGGACACAGTGCACATATTTGCAGTCAGAGCTGACAAAGAGCTTGTGATGAGATCCATAGGGTTGGTGGTCTGTTGGCCTGGCTTTTATATTCCATTAAAGGAATTGAGTGCCTGCACGAGTCGCTAGAAACCCAGACACTGGTTTCTCCTAATTCCCAGGAGCCCCATGGAAGCCTTTTGGGGAGGCAGTGAGTGTGTGGGGTTGAGAGCTCTTGATTTCCCAATGAAATACCTATGCCCTCCCAAAACCACATTGTCCCACCAATGCTCCCACTCTTCTGGCCAGTGGCATTAATTAGAGCTGGAGTTTGAAGAAGCAGGAGCTGAACTAACCTATGACTTCAAATAACTTGAGCAGTAAAATGCTGGAAAATATCCATCAGCAGCAGGTCCTGGAAGAAAAAGGAGCAACTCCTTTTCTGTGCATCCAGTACTGGAGGTAGAGCTCAACAAAACGGAGCTAGAATGAGCTGGAAATCAAAATAAGCCTATGCCCATTAGCTGAAGCTGTAGGAAGCCAGAACTGCCACACAAAAGCTGGAGTTTCAACAAGCTGGACCTGAAACCACCTTCAACTGAAAACAAGCCAAAGCTAAAAGATGCTACCCCAGCAGTGTGACATTTGATCCTTAAAGAATGTCTGGTTAAGGGTTTTAAATTCTCTCTCTGGCCTTTCTAGTTATATTTATACTTTGACTTGACACTGGGTGGCAGCAGCTCTATGAACACACTATTCAGTAATCCATTTCCTTCTCCTTTTCCTCCTCCTCCTTCAATATTTTCACAGTTCAAGTACCAGAGCAATAAAGTGGATGTGCTTATCACTTTTTAACATTTCTACATATACTTATGCAGAATAGTTAACAAGTTAGCTGTTGTCTTTCTGTCCTCTTAAAAATCGGAGAAAAGTGCATTTTCATAAAATTTCAGGCTCAAGTGTTCCTTGAGGTGGTGAGGGAAATGAAAATGCCACCTCTGGTTTCTGACTTTTGCCTTGCCTGCCTGATTGGCACACCCACAGTATTTCCCTTTCAAGCTGGTTTGTTTCTAGATCCTCTGCTCTTCGTCTTGCACTTCTTGGTTGCAAATTGCAGCCTCCCACACTCTCCCCCTTGTCCTTAATGTGGCTGTGAAATTAGCTAAATCAGTTAATCTAATCAGTTACTATGCTGTTACTCCTTTTGCACATTATAACAACTGTTAAATGCATGTTTGTCTTTCCAGGGTTCAGTCCTCTTAAGGATAGGATGAACATTTCGTTCAAACGTACCAGATTTCATGATTACACCTACCCCTAGGGCAATTCTTGTGGAACTGTGTTCTCTTCCATTTCAAAATTCCTTTTCTTTCTTTTGCTGTGGTATGAAATTGCCATGCAGACAAAGGAAAACAAATCCTGCGTGAGGAAATCAGCAAGTCACCAGCAACCATTAGCCTGTGGAAAAAAGGACAGGCTAAATTCCAGCCTCTTTTGACTCTAGACCACTAGGAATCTTTTGCAGTGACAGCTTTAAGAACATTCAGGGAAGAGACAATGATAATGTGGGGTATTTTGGAGTTTTTTTGTTTGGATGGTTTGTTTTTTTTATGCTGTACCTCTATACATCAAATGCAAACAGCAGTGCCCTGGTAAGTTTCAGGCAGAAGGAACTTGAAAATCATTAAGCCATTTTTTGGCCAGGGAGGGCTCATATCTGCAAGCCTTCTCTAAGGGAAATGGCCAGGAGAAAAGTAAAACCTATGTGCAAAAGAGATTAAAAAGAGTTAAAAACTGGAAGACTAAAGCTGTGCTCTTCTCCTGGCTGAGAAAACAGGCAGTTGAAGACAACAAAATGCTTTTCACTGCTGTGCTGTAATGATAAAAAGCCCAACTCCCAGGTGTGGAGCTCTGGACTCCTGTCTTGGCTTTAAGGACAGCCAGAAGTAGTGGTGTGCACAGGCTCACTGCACAACAGGATTCACTTTTTAATCCAGTGGTCACTCCTGGGCCTGGTGTCATTAGGATATGTGGGGGATGCCACCTGCTAAGCTGGGAACAGGCTTGGATTTTTGGGCATCAGGATCTGCACACAAAACCAGATGCAACAGTTTCCAACAGTTGTCTTGTAACAGCTGCTTAAATAAATCCATGGTTTATAAAATTCAGTGTGACAATGCCTATTGGTGAGAATCTCACAAGCTCAACCAATAAACCCAACTGAATCTAATAAATTTGTAGTGAGCTCGTTGCAAAATAGATTTCAGAGAGCTTGACACAGAGCCACAGCACATCAGGAGTCACAATGAGCTCACGTTTGGGAATTCTGCCAAAGGATGCACCTGACCCCCGAGTTAAATCCTGCTGCTATCCCCAAGACAGACAGCTGGGCAATATTTATGTGGCAAACAACAGCTAATGGGTTTACAAGAAAATAATTACCCACCTTTTCCATGCCTGCTGTGCAGCTCAGTTTGCTTTGAACTCGCTACTCCATGTCTGGCACTATCTTGCACATGATGTACAGAAGAACCAAGCCTTCATTTCTCACCTTTGATTACAAGAACAGCACCACAACCATGGGAACCCCATCCCTGGATGTGGATATACAACCACTTCAGTGGTGAGAAATATAACTGGGAAACAAATTTCTGTACTGGGTGCATTCCTGTGTGCATGTTGATTTACCCCTACTGGTTTAGCCCTACATCAAGATGTAAAGAAATCAGTCAGAAATATTCAGATCTATGCCAGGAAACAAAACAACCATGCTACATCATTCAGGCACAAGGGACTTAAGAGAGAAACAGTGGCAGTCTTGTGCTGCCTTCCAAAAAGTGGGAAGGGAGGAAAAATTCAGGACAGTGTGCTACATTACAGTTGGGAAGGCTGGTTTTAATTTTCTCTTTTTTCCTGCATTTCTACACAATTTTGAGGAAGCCAAATTGTCAAACTGTCAAAGGTTTCAAAACCCAAGGTAACACACAGCTCTCTAGAGGGACTTCAAAACCATAGAGGGACTTAAATCTCTAAGGACAAAGATAAAAATTCTTCTTGCCACTACACTGCATCCTCTCACTCTGCTGCTGTTCCTGCCTCTCTGAAGTGCTCACCTGCATCACCACTCTGATCTGGTAGCTGGGGGAAGGCACTTTCATCTCAGCAGCCCAGGCTAACTGTTCCCTCACCTCTGTTCTCTGTCAGGAACAGCCTTCATCCCTCCTACCTCCTAGGCAGGCTCTCTTGTGGCAGAAGTGCAGGGAAAAAGCACAGTTACAGCTGAGTTTCTGAGGAAGCCACACCATAAAAGCAAAGCTGATAGGACAGAAAGGCCAAGCACAGATAAGAGCACCAAAGACAGAGCTCAGACAGTTACTAACATACCCACAGCATGCCCAAATCCTGAACGTCAAAATCCGTTATCCAATGACTTTAAATTAGAAAATACAGCAATGAGCATAATCTGATCATCATCCTAATTGTCCATTCAATTCTCCCACGATCTCCTGCACTGTGACACTACTTGAGCCTGACTCACTTATTTGTCCCCTTGTTTTACATCAGCATAACTCCACTGGTGCTGAGCTGAGGTACATCTGTCTGTCAAAGACAGATGGTGTGAGATCAAGTAATATTTAATCTCTACTCTATCAGCTTCTGCTTGTTTCTGGAAAACTTCCCCTCAGTCAGCTGCATGCATGCCAGAACTAGAATGAATTGAATGTACATGGGAACTTTACATAAGTACAAAGTAATCTGTGACCTCATTAATGCAGCTTTTCATACATTCATTTTCTCAACATCCACTTGGGAAAGCAAAATCTGAGTGGGGGACATGCTGCAAGAAATGACATCAGTGGCTCTCTCTCCAGGGCAACCTTTTCTGTCTTCTGCATCACGTAGACAAGAAGTATAAATCCAGTCTATGAATCTGGACTGCTGTATGGAATGTGCTTGTAAAAAAGTCATGTCCTTCTCATTACATTGTAAGCTTACTTTATTTGCACACAAATAAACAAGCTAAGTTAAACTTTATAAAGGAAATTTATCCCACAGCTGCACAGACTTAATGGTAACTGCACTTGAAAAACATATATATATATATCCCAATAATATTTTATATATATATCTAAAGAAACTACATATAAATACAATGGAAAAATACATTCAAAAGTTTTTTATAAAACTTGTCACAGTATTATTTTGACTGTAATAAAAATATTTGTGAGGGAAAGACAGACACACGGAGAAACACAAATATCTAATGTCTAGTGCTTCATCTAAATCCCAAAAATAAAATTTAGTCTTTGGTATTACTAAACAAAATTAAGTTGCAACAATCTACATCTTACAGCCTCTGCTCCACCCTCTCTGATTCCACTTTGCACAGACTCTGCTGGCTGCAAGTTTCCATAATAATTTGCAAACAGACAGAGAAACAAAACCAGCTAAATGTGTAGTGTCTTCTTTCAAGGGCTCCATCCAACCTTCACTGAATTAGATGGAAAATATTATATTGCCTTATTCAGGCTGAAGGCTATACAAAATATTTGAATTGATTTGCTGTCAAAGCAATGATCACCCACAAGTGAAAAATAATTATAACCATGGAACAAACCATGGAACTGCCCCTGTGGCATTCCCTCCCCCATTTTCCCCTTCCCAGTGGGAAAAGTCATGGCCAGCAGCTAGGGAGATGATCCAGCAGCTGTGGGTAACCAAACCCTGAGCACACTGTACAAGTTGCCCGGGAGGTTTTCCATCCAGCCTGTGAAATGCAGTATTGCTGCAGCAGCTTCAGTATGGAAATTTAGATTGGACTTGGTCTCAGCAGGAGCTGAAATAAATCCAAGCAGTGGCTGCAGATGCTTCCATCCCATAAACCCAGCATGAGAGCCAGGAACATCCCTATTTCAACAGCAGTTGGGGTTCATAACACAGAGCAGCAGAATTTTTCTGTATAAGCCACAAATGCACAACATCCATCTGCATTTTTTCCCTGCAAGGTAAAAGCTTTTTGTCCATCTATTTTATCTTTACACTACACAAAAGCAAAACATTTAAAGGAAGGCACATGGCTCTTTGAAGCAGTAAGGGAAATGCACAGCACAGTCTGATTCTCTAGGCAACTTCTATTATGGATATATCTTTTTGTTTGACCAGTCTCACATATCCAACCTGGTGCAAAACTAGACTGACAGAGAGGCAGCTTACACAGTGATACCCTTTTAGCTACAGCTAAATCAAATCAACTTCTTACTGAAAGTCTCTTTTCTACACATTTCTGCATCAATGCAACACAGGAAATTTTGGGGGGAAAGCAAAACAGAGCAGAGAAAAAAAAAAGTGCCTAAAACTAGCTAAAACTACTGACAAATGTCACAACTGTTGGCTTCTGATACCCAGCCTCTCCACCCAAAAAAAGATGTAGGGTAACCTTGTTAATATAAAAATTTTTGTAGCTAGTGATATTTTTAGTGGCAAAACCATAAATCTGATCAATGGTATCTCAAAATGTTCATAGAGACACTGTGTATTAAAAAAAAAAAAAAAAAATTCAGGTTACAGCTGCTGACTGAATGCATGCCCTTGTTATAAAATGCACAGATTTTGGTGGATTATCCAAACAAGTTCTGGTTCTGTACTGTCTTCTGTTCTTCAAGGAATGCTGCTTAATTTGTGTAACTTCATTTTAAGCAAGAAACAAGATAGAACTGAAGCCTATGAGTCACTAAAAATGTTCCAGAAGGAAAAATGATCAGAAATCCTTGTCCCAGCCTGAAAGTTCATCTGGAGGGCTTCCCACTTCAGGTGGATAGCTGTCAAAGTAGCTGTAATCAGTTGGTCCAGACAGCTAGGACATTGAAAACAAACAAAAGGGTTTTTCAGAAAGTAACTTTTGAAATTGTTCTCTAGTGATTATGCATCATTTTTGTTGTTCCCAACATGGAAGGCTAATATGATATAGATGACGTCTTTCAATGGATGCAATTCCTCATTCTTTAAAAGAAATATCTCCAGTAATTACAACAGAACAGTGGCATTAGCCTTCTTATACAAAAGGACTTCCCAAGTATTGTAAAATCCTTGATTTCACTCAAAGCCCTGTTAATTCAGCAAGAAAACTGGGCCACACTGTACAATTTGGATTCTAATTAAGACTGAATCTACACTCGTAGGGTACCTACCTAAAGGAGACCTCAGAAATACTTTTTGTTTTAAATTAAGATCAAAGTGAGTTTCAAATGCTTTACCCTAATCTTAGGGCAAAACAAATAGGCCATTTAAAACTGGGAGCTCAACAGCAGAACACAGGAATTTGTACTCTTCACAGTAATATGAACAGTGCATCTTAATAACGTGCCCATTACCAAGGGAGATATTTTTTTTCAATATTAGTTTCTGACCAAACACCATTTGTTCTAGTAATGGTGCAAATGTAATGCAAAGTACACAGGCAGAATAATATCTCCATTACTTGACTGATTGCAAGTTATGTATTGCTTGCTGTCTCTCTCTGTTTCGTTCAATTTTCTCAAAAAATGTTGAACTGTAATAATTCAAATGCATCTTTGGGAAATTTTTCTGTCTATCACCATCAGCTCTCCTTTGCAGCCAAGCTGTGTTAGTAAAGCATTATGATAAAATAAAAGCCAAAGCCAATACCTCTCTTTTCAAAGGCGATGTTAATTTCCTCACTTTCAGACTATCCCAGTTAAAACCACTCAACCACCTGATTGAAAAGAGATGAGAGACAGGGAGAGACCAAAGAGAAAGACAGTTTCTTTTCTGAAATTATACCACAAAGAGTTGAAAATCACTTGAACAAGGGCTGTGAGAAGGTGTTTTTCATGCCAACTGCTGTAACAACACAGCTGGAAGGAGGAATTTAGAGCATGGGCTGCTTCTGGACCACCAGGCACTTTAGCACTTCTGCATGGAGGAGGTGCAGAGACAGGCAGGTTAATATATACAGAAATACATGCAGAGACTCCTGTGTCTCCTTGGAATGCCACCCTCTTTACAGCATGAGAAAGGGGAGACAAGCAGAAAAATCAAAGAATTGCTTTCCCCAAGCACAAAGTGTAGGGCTTAGAAACAACTCAGATAAAAAAGAGAAAGCAGAAAATGTTTAATTTACATTTTTTACATTCAGAGGGGTTTCTTTGTTAGAAGAAAGACTTGCATTAGAAAAACTCATTATGAGAAAGACTTTCTTTGTTACAAGAAAGAGGACAAAACCCTGAAATTATTGCTCTGGAGCTCTTAACTACTCATTCTTAAAAAGTAAATGTTGAAGGGTCAGGAGGTCTGAGAGGCAGATGCTGAACAGGCAGTGATTTCCCTGAGAATTGAATTAAACTCTTACATCTGCAACTCCAACAACCTGCAGCAAAACCAGTAAAAAATAAGATTTCTAGATAATCATGCTGAGGATTTATGTTCATATTTTTGCTTGCTGTAGTTGCAAAAATACTCAAAAGCAACACAGATGTCTGCAGCTCACCAGTTTGGGTTCTAACATATTAAAAATATTTCAAGTTAAACCCCAAACTTTCTTCTCATAAGTCTCTTTTGCTTACCTATGCTTCTTGATGTCATTTATTCCATTCCTCAAATTGCCTAATCTTTCTGTAGGGTTTTGCCTTAAAAAAAGAAAAAAGCAGAGAGAGAAAAAGAATAAGGAGAAGAATATATAAAATATCCCTATTTTAAAAAGAGCATTTATAGGTCCTAACTGCTTGCACTTAACAGTTGCACAGGGATGCAGCTTGCATAAAACATGTGGCCTCATGAGGAGATACAATGAGATGTTGTTCACTGCCCCTTTTTTCTGAGGATGGAGAAACCTTCCAGAAAGCTAAACCAGCATCACTCAGCTGTGAGAAGCAGCACAGGGAAATCAGCACAGGCTGAGGTTTAGCTGCACATCCTTTTTTTTTATTCCTGGCCAGCAGGTCTGAGTTACAGAAGGAGGCAGATCAAAGTTTGCAGCTACAAAGATGATTTCAGTTGTGGTTACACAAGAGTGCTGAATACTGTTCCTGGTGCCATGGATGAAATCCCACAGGAGCTGGGAATCCAAAGTCAGTGCCACCAGCCAGAGGCTGTGCAGGTCATTGAGTTAGGCTGGCCCTATATATTTTAATATATTTCTAAAGGACTTCAGCCAGTCTTTAAGTGCCCTATGTTTTCTGCAGAATCTACATGCTTAAATAATTTTGGAAGCTTTTTTCTTTTTCTTAACAATGTGCTTGATTTGAAAATTAAATTCCTCAGCTCTTTCCTCAGCCCACACTTAATAAATTTTCCCAAAGATGTTTTTCAGAAAAAAAAAATCCCAGCTGCAGAGAAAGCCCAGAGCCTCTGCAGACTCAGAGGTGTGACACATCCAGGGGCATGCAATGCATGCTGAATACAACCAGGATGGATCAGGCCATGCATAACAATTCCAAGTGAAGTTGTCAGGAATGCAATGCTGCAGTCTGAGTCCTAAAAGAGCTCAATCTATCTACAGCCAGGCTTTGCCCCAAACTGCCCCTCCTACCTGCAGAGTCTGCGGATCAAATCCTCAGGTCGCCTTGTTATTGCTTTAGGAAAATCCAGCTTTTCAATGCCTTTGAGGATCAAATTATATGTCATCATTTGGTCAGCCCCAGAGAATGGTGGGCTAGGAAAAGAAAGCAACACTGGTAAATGGAAGATCTGGCAAGAGCAGACGTGGCCAGTGCTTACCTAAGCAAATAATAGAGAATATAGAAAAAATATAAAAAAAAGCCCACCTTCCTACTTTGACAACCCTCACTCTTTCAACCTGTTTAAGATAATAGAAAGGCTTGAAGCTGTGAAGGTACTAGGCAAAATGCATAACCACGTGTCCCCCTAAGCCAACTCAGAGAAGCTTCCACGTTGTATTGCCACTGAGCATTCCCAAATAGTGATGGAAGTGTGCAGGGAGCTAAAGAGAGAGCTCTGCTTACAGCTCACCCACCCCACTGCACCCCATCACCCACTGATGGGGGAGAGAACAGTCTGCTGACACTTGTTCCTCACAGAAACAGCAGCAGCAGCTACAGGAGCCCCACACCTGCCAATTACAGCTTGTGTCTGGATAAACCAGAGCTGAGAATTTGTAACCCACTTGGTCTGTGACATTTCTGAAATGATGGGAGGTAAGACATGCATAAAGAAGTGTAATCTTTCAAGGCTTTTTAAAAATGACCTTGAAAAGGATTCTGAAAACAAACAAACTAGGTAAGAACTCTGAGCAGGAGGCACTTACCTGCCAGTGAGGAGTTCATACACAAGAATCCCAAGGGACCAAAAATCCACGCTGAAATCATGGCCTTTACTCAGAATGACTTCAGGGGCAACATACTCAGGGGTTCCACAAAACGTCCAGGTTTTCTGCCCTGATCCAATCTTCTTTGCAAATCCAAAATCAACCTGAGCAAAATCAACATTTGCTGGATAATGCAGAGGAGTTTTGCACTGGGAAGCCTGAAGGTCTTAATTGCTTCCTCACCTCCTGCAAAGATCCCAGGGCTGCTAGTTCACAGCTAGAGCAACTGCACAGAGCAGTTTGAAGGAGAGAGAGGTAATTCCATGGGATTACTGAATGTTACAAAACAGATCCATCTATTACCACAAGTAATTTTCTGAATAGTTTTCCTTTTGGGGAGAACAACCCACGGTTTCCTTGAGGACAGGAGATTTACTGTCCCTGGAAAGCATGGGCTGCTCATTGTCTTCAGAATGGATATTTCCAGCTCCCTGAAGGGTATTCTTGTGGCACTTCTCATGGTCACAGTGAAGCATGGCAGGAGTTCTTTTCTGTGCTCCCTCTCTACAAAGAGAGGCAACCTATGACTAAATTGAATCAATGAATGCTGAACTATGATTGTCTGGGGCTGGACAGGGAGGTAACTCTGCACCTGGGAAATGTGGTTTCTGCTCTTACAATAAAACTGACTGCTGGGAGAATTTTTTGCTTTTGCTGTTTATTCTGTGGCAAGAGCTCTCAGAGGCTGCAATTCCCCAGTTTGGCTTGCAGTGGCTTTGCAATGCCTTTATTTCTCATTGTGCAATGAGAAGCCTGCACTCTTTACTGCTGAAGCACGAGAGTTACTGCACTGCAGGATCCTGGTTCTATAATTACCTGCTGTCTGTTTATATCCCCCCTGCAAAGAAACAGGATACAGGCACAAAAGGGTAACATTACAATGGATTGCATTTTACCAATTTTATATATCCTTCAGCATCCAAAATTAAATTTTCTGGCTTCAGGTCTCTGTAGATAATTCCAATTTGATGCAGATAGTCAAAAGCCTCTGTCACACACCCAACACAAAACTTGGTGGTGAATTCATCAAAGCTGCCTCTGGAACAAAAACAGTCACAAGTTCTGAAAACATCTCAGTTATTAACCAGGCAATATAATATATAATATATTATAACCAGCATATTAACCAAACTGAACCAAACACCTTTTTATTGAATAGAGAACCTGCTCAGCAGCCCCATGGGCTGACTTTACAGGGCAAGGTGATGCTGTGCTTGCTGTTACCTGTCTCTCAGCAAGCTCCACAGTTCCCCTCCAAGGCAAGCCTCCAGGAGCATGTACACGTATTTGTTATCCTTGAATGTGCGGTACAGCCTGTGGAGACACACAGAAGCAATTTAGGAAATGCAAAACAAAAAGCAAGGTTTGCACAGTGCCTTTCCTCCAGAGCTCGTGTGCCAAACCTCACTCCTAGCAGTGCTGCCCTGAGGATCAGCTGGGGGACAAAATCAAGGAAACCTTATGCTCAACTTACTTGACAACGAATGGAGAACATATCTGCTCAAGGATTTTCTTCTCAGAATAAATATGCTCTTGCTGTTTGGTGTCCACTACGTGTTTCTTCTTTATACATTTCATAGCAAAAGCCATGTTCTCATTTTTAACTTTAACCTGTGAATAAAAATGATGAAAAATGAGGCAAAGAATGGATATTTTAAGAAATCTTTCTCAGTAGATACACTGATATCCATCTTTTTTTGTAACAAGGGACAAATTCCAGATTTTCTGCAGAGCTGTTATGTATGATTTTAAGCCAAGCATCAGTCCCCAGTCATAAAGTGAAATATTCCCTCTGTTGATTTTATATATACCAAATAGCAGCAGCTTGGATAGGTGTTACATATCACAATGAGTTTATATCACAGTGGGTCCCAATTTCAATTTAGAATTTCTAATCACCAGCATGATACAAAAGAACAAAAAGGAGAGGCAGTTTAGGAAGAATATATACAAGTGATTTTGCATTACACTGAAATGTTATCCAATATGCAATAAAAAGATGGAAGTTAAAACATGGCTTTTTGGAAATGAAGGAAGCAGATATCTGTGTTCTACAGCTGGATGAGAATTCAATTCTTAGCTTAGTATTCAGATGCTGCAGTAGAATTCTAGTGTGGATTTTTTTTTTTAATTTTTTTTTTCTTTTTTTTTGTGAAGCATGAATCAGAATGAAGCAGTTGATGATCTAACTACTGTAAAGGATTATTGACTTCACTAAAAGCACAGAGTCTCCTTTGATTTACTATTACCTTCAGCAGCCTGTACAAAAAGCATTCAGGTTTTTGTCAGACCTTTGCAACTCAGCCAGGGGCGAGTGGGATTTAAGGCTTTGGGCTAATGAAGCTCTTGGTGCCCCAGAAGCACAGATGTCCAGGCTATTGAATATGACTCAGAAGAGCCACTGCAGATTGTTGGAAGTCTCCCAGAGAGCCCAGCCCAGAGACAGCTCAGCTGTGGGGCACACAGAGCAGCTCTGACAGCATCAGGCTGCCCCAGGTCCAGGCAGATCCCTGGAAAAACTCCTGCCATTCAGGGCACAGAGTGAACTCCACAGGCACAAACTGATGGCTCTGTCCAGTGACCAGGAAGGTACTTTTAACAGCAGGAGATGGAGGCACACAAGAATGGATTTGCTTCTTTAAACACCCAAGCCTTGTAATGTTTTTTTTTAACTATGCATTGCTTTATGGAGAATTATTTCTGCCTGAGGGACACAAGCACACAGAATACCAAAATCCTGCACATTATTCAGTGGCTAAATCAATCATCCAAGACAGAGAGCTACATGAATAATTTTAAAACATTCTCTTACAAGCTCAACCCTTCCGAACCCACCAACACCCAGAGTTGTGACAACTTCTAAATTCTGGAATGGGGCAGCAGGGAACTGGGCTACTTTCTCCTTCAGCTCTATCATCTCCAAAGACACCTCTTTGGTCAACTGTCCACAGAAGGATCTTCCTCTGCATTAAGAAAATTAACATAGGTTAGTGCTTTTCCTTGCCGTTACCTTTAATGATCCTATATAAAGGAAAGGAAATGGAAAAGGAGGAAAGGGGAAGTGGGAAACATTAAGATTTCTAACAGAATCTTAATGGAATCCTATGGAAGTAAATTAGAAGAAAAAAGCTACTGAAATTCACTGCAGCTGCAAAAGTTTGGGCACTCCAAGCTGGAGAAGCAATGCTTGAAGGACTGTGTACCAGTTCCAGTAGAATGATCAGAAATAAGAATGCAGCAGTGTTTCTAAACAGAGGAAAATACACTCTGCTAACCTTCCAGCAGTGCTCAGGCTGAAATCAGAGGCACACAAACCAAAAGTGTGGCCCACAGCTAAAAGCAGACATCAATAACATCAGTGCTACACTGAACCATTAAAAAGAGACTGTTTCTTTTATATCTGCTTTCTTCTTTTAGAAATGACACAATCTTTAGCACAGTAATACCATTTCCTTAACTCAGCCAGAGTTAAAGTTGGCCTTCAGGGGTAAAAACAACATCACTTATTTTTCTGTGCTCAGTTTTCCAGGAATAGAGTGAATTCTTGTTTAGAAGTCAATACCCTGAGATTCTATGTAATTTTTGTATCAGAAAATGTTTGTTGGGCTCCATAAGCATAGCCAGACTGTTTTATTACAGTGACTGCTGTCATTCCTATTCCTGATTTTACTTACATATCTGTCACTCTTTTTAATAATTACCTGCTGTGGGTGTAACAAACAAAAGATCTGTCTTACTTTGCATGTCTCTTTTCATCAGCCTGGGCCAGATTAGCCACATAACCTTCCAGGTAAGTCTGCAGCTCCTCATAAGTTCCAACTGTTTGATTAAATGTCCTAAAAACACAAATGAAACATCATAAACTGCTGAACTTTTAAGTCATGACCCAGTTGAAGCTGGTTGACAATCAAGGATCACTTCCTTCAGGCTCAAGAAATTATCAAGAAATCTAGCAGAGGGGCAAGAGACAGAGAAATTAACTCCTGTAATTAGTCAGGCTTAAGTGGGAAACACAGGAGATGGAAGCTGGGTCAGGCTACTTGGAATAATATAGAGAGGTTGTCAGGGTAAATATGAATTAGACAAGGAAGGCTGAGGGCCATCTGGAATTGATCTGGCCAGGGATGTCAAGGACAAGAAGAGAGGAAAAACAAAGGATGATGTGGACCCTAAATGGAGGGGGGAAGGCAGAGTTACTGAATGCCCTCTTTGCCTTGCTCTTCACTGACAAGGACAGGCCTTAGGAGCCTCTGACCCAGGAGATCAGGGCAAACATCACCACTGCAAGGAGAGAAAGAGCAGAGTTATAACTCTGAGCTGCTCTGAAGCATCTCTGCTCCAGCACCTGCTGTCAGCCCCTCCTCATCAGCATTCCTAGAGCACAACCTCTCCCTCAGGATTCATTTATTGTGGTACTGCCCTCAGTGGAGTGACATTAGCCCACTGGAGGGCAGCCTGCAGAAAGGGGAAGGCAGCCCTGTGCTGCAGTGATGCACTCACTCTCTGTCTATAACGAGGCACTCCACGCTGTTCTCGTCCGCAATAACGTTTGCTGATCTGACGTCGTCACTGAGGGTTGAAACACATCAGGAGAATTCAGAGCACATCAGAGTCCTCAGACAGCCTCACACTGCACTCATGGAGGGTCACAGCTGCTCTGGGGGAAAGGCCTCAGCAGCCTGTACCTGCATTAGTGCTGCTGGGCCAAACAAAACTTAGCTTTTTGCCAGTCATTGTTATGGTCTAACACAGTATTTTTCCCAGTTTCAATAGGGTTTGGTTCATGGCATCCTTTAGCAGCCTTCCAAGAAATTAGGGTCAGATGTCATTATCACTACATCAGGATTTTCTCTGGTTTCTGAAATGATCCTTGGATATAAAACTTCCCCAAACCCAAGTGATTCCCTACTCAATCACACATACAAATATGTATTGTGTGACTCCTCTGTTTCTTACTGCCGTGGGCAATGGAAACAAGAGCTCATTCCAGTCATGATAGATCTTATCCACTCTGAAATCACCTGGCACAAGTTTCACCACAGTTTTTACTGAAGTATTAACAATAAGCCACAGTACAGAGGGCCAGAATTTGATTTCTACAGGGAAAACCAAAGGTAGATGCCAATGTAAACTTTCAAGCTTTCTGCAACCCCTCAAAACATTAACACAAATTTGGTCACTACCTGCATCTACCGGCTTTGCAATCAAAATAAAGATTATATTCAAAATAGCCATGAGCTGTACAACCTGACACATAGTGATGGAACAACTGAAATCCTGCACATCACAAATCAGACAGTGTGAACAAACCTGATGAGAGCCTTTTCTCCAAAGTAATCTCCTTTGTGTAGATTTTTAATCACCTGAGGCTGTGAGTGGTCTGCAGTGCTCTGGGTAACTATCACCTGCAAAGCACAGGAACAAAAATTTAGTAAAGTAAAATTTCAAAGTATTGCATGATTTTTCTTTTCTCTGTATTTCAGTCTTAAACTCAGTAATGCTGCAGAAAGAATTACAATATATATACATAGTTACCCCCTCCTCTCAAAAATTCCCACCAAAAATTCCCTGATCCCTCTCTGATTTTTGCTGGGAAGAAGGAATACATTCATTACTGGTAACCCCTCAACATTTATCATCTCATACCTTCTGAAACAGAGCAGAATAAGTCACATTTTAATGAAAAACAGAAAAATACTTCAGTTCCCACAGTGGGCAGGTGTCCTATGAGCTTTTTCTCTTCTCAGCTGAATAGACAGCACTCCAGAAGCATTAACTCACATTTCCACTCATGGAACTCTGCTTCCACAGCAGCACATTCTGCTGAGGCCCATGCTAGCAAAAACCAAATTAGGATATCTACAGACACAGAGATGTTCTGGAAACTGGAAGTTTATTGAGGAAAGGTCTCCTGATTTAATTCTTTAGGGTCCTGTGTCAGCCTCCAAGGTAGCAGCTGAGGGATAAAGGCTGCTGCCTTGCTCCTCTGGGACTAACAAAGGAAAGGATTCTGAGACACCCAGGCCATTCTCCACTGAGCCTGGGACTCCATCACCTCTTGGACTTTTCACAAATCTATGTTTTGCCCATCAGATTTTGCACCGTCTAGGAGAAGATGTAGAGTCAAATCTCATTTACAAAAGAATTACCTTTACATCTCTGCCACAGTGTCAAGAGGCTTCAGGACACAATTTAATTACATTTTAATTAGAGCAGTATAACATGAATTCACTGTGAATGGAAAATTAGGCTCTCTGAACCTCTGCAATTCTGCTCCAGGCTTTTATCGCTGTATTGTGAACTCTAAAACATGTGCAGAAACACTCTGCACCATTTTTACTGAATACCACACTACTCAAGACAGCTTTTGAGATACAAGTGTTTGTATCATGCTACTTTACAAATAATTATTTATTGCACCTTACCTTTCCTTTTGCTATTATAAAGAAGGTGTTTCCTTCTTCTCCTTCCCGAATAACATAATCTCCCTTGTCATAATACTCCTGGTGGGGGGCAATGAGAGACAGTATTGTCCAATAAATCTCTGAAAGGTTATTATGCAGAGTTCTTAACACATGTGGATGTTTCATTGATGTTCAATTTCCTATATCCTTCCTATATGCCTCCATGCAAAAAGAGTAAAGAGTTACCAATGCCCTTGGAAAAAAATCCCAGCTATGGTTATACATCAAACCTTTCCCTATTATATATCAAAACTTTCTCTATTATATATCAAACCTTTCCCTTCAAAGGCAGCTGGCAAGTGCAGCCCTAAGGACACAGATATTTGGCTGGAACTGTGCTGGGGACCCAGTGCCTTCTTCCTTTACATTTTGCAGTGTATGTGGTCCAAGGAATATGAAAGTGTTAAATATCCACGTCACAAAGAGGTAAATTTGATTACCCAAAGAGTCCTGGAGAACAACTTTGTACTTAATCTTAATAAAGGATAGATTACAAATCCTCTTAACTACTTGCTTGACTCCTTTGATGCCAGAAATATAACTTAGTTCTATGTCACTAAATGTTATTATTTTCTGCCAACCTGGAATTCAACTCCAATCACTCCAAAACCACTCTCGTACTAAAAAAGCTTGGTTGTTTTTTATTTTTGCTGATTTATTCTTCATTGTTCTTTTGAAAACTTACTGAATTCTATTTAGAAAAAACTTAACAATATCTTACCACTTCCAGACAGTCCATGATCTTGGTTAATTTATCTTCAGGTAAGTTTTTCAGCAGGGACACACTTCCAGAAAACAAACAAAAAAAAAAGCCCCACAACCCAAAGTATTTATCATTAACAATTTTTTATGATCTCAAATATACAATTTTTACAGCCATATTTTATAACTAGTTAAACTAGTGGTGAACACAGTATACAACTAAATCTTAATTTGGAAGGTTCAAGCATTCTCATCCTGTTTTTTTAGATAAACAAAACTCACACAACTTAGAAATGCAGCAAACCTTGGTCAGTTTGTAAACCAACTTTGTATTTCAGGAGAGGAAGGACCTTAGTGGGTGTAAGGAATGATTTCAAAAGAATCCAGCAATTACAAATCCAAGACATTATAGCAATTCAAGAATATATTTTCAAGTGCACTGCAGAGACTGCAAAATCAAAGGTAAAAACTTCAATATTCTTTGGACAGCTGCTGAAATATTATCCAATTACAGTAAAAACTTTGTGAACTTGCTGATAAGAATGAAAAAACCTCCCACCCTGATCACTCAGACTTGTAAAATTTAGGAAACTATAGAAATTTCTATCTATTTAGGCTCAACAAAGAATTGTGTATAGAAATCAAAGGTGGAGAGGGAAGTGAAAATACTCAAGACATTCTATCCATGGCCAGGCTTGGCATCTTGATTTGAAAGCATAACAGAATGGTCATTCTGTGTTAAAAAGATAAAATATTACATAATCTAATTATGGTTTGGAACCTCTAATTTCCTGCTCTTCCTAATGAGAGGCATGGCACCACTCTCAGTGTTCCCTGCAGGAGAGAATTACTCTGCTCTGCAGATTTCCTAGTAATTTATATTGGAATTAGTTAATAAGTTGAGAGACATGCAGATCTCATATTCAAATCTCCAAAGGATAAGGAATATTCCTTAATCTATTCCAGTTTATTGGAGGATATACTTAACTTTACTTATTATATTGTTTTAAATTCTAGACCTGTAAGTTTCCTATACATTTATACTACTACTTAAAGGCATTCAAGCATCAGTGTGATACAGGAGAAAAACAATTAAAGTGGAAAAACACTCTTACGAATCTTAAAAGAAAAAGAAAAAATACAAATGTTCAGGCTTTTGAGGCCACATTTGCAAGAAGAGCACTGTTTTCTCTCTGTTTACAAGATGGGCACCTTATTAAATAGCACAAAGCAGTATCAGAAATAAAAATGAATTGTATTTACCTTCTAAGGAAGTTTCTGTATTGCTCTTGTCTGGTTTGTGCTGTCACTCTCATGATATTTTGAAACACTTCTCTGTCCAGTGCCCATGTTCTAACATTGGTGATTGCTTTGAAAAAAACAACAAAAAAGAATAAAATCAGCAATCTTTCCAAATTATTTGATGGATGATATTACAGCATCAGCTCATGGTAGAAGGCAGACTGGCTATTTCACAAGGCTCAAGGCTGAATTTTAAAATATCCAGCACCTGTTGTAATCAGACTTACAAAAGAATAAATTCTCACTTAAACAATGCTCACTAAAGTAAGGAATAGATTTCCAAAATCACTCTACAGAGTGATTTAAATGTAATTTCATATGCTGAGCAACCTTGAAAATGGCAGGGCTGAACACTTGGGAAAATCTACTCTAATCACAGACAGTCACTGCACTCAAAAGCTGTAAAATGCAAAGAAGCTGATTTGAAAGAAAGCAGAACGTGGTTGGTTTTCCAAAATCTATGATGTTAAATACTGTGGCTTGGATCTAACTCTAATTCAGATTATATGCAAATGTCTGTGAGATCTGCACTAAGACAGAAATCACAGACGTCAAGAAATACATTTAATTTACATTTAATCCTGTGATCCTCACACACTTTTCCTCCTAACCATCCATTATATAAGGGAATAAAGGGTAATCAAAATATTAATGATGCATTTTCAAAAGATAATCAAACCATTAATACAATAAGCAGGCACAGGATTCAGCATCAAAGATTCAAGCCACTAAGCAGCCTCTGAGTGCAATCATCAACACTTATTATTTTAAATAAAAGGTGATTCTATTAAATTTAATCTCTTCTTTTAAAAGATGCTACACCATATTCAGCAGTTTTCCTTCTGCCCTAAGAAAGAACAAAACTGTGTTTCCTGTAAGATAAAATTTACAGAAAAATTTAGGGAATTGATTCCCTCCATCTATCATCAACACAGAATCATTTTTACAGGGAACAAAAATTCCAGGTTTAAAATGAAGAACAGTAATTTCTCATTGCACACAACATACACATATATTCTGCCATCTATAAGAACAGATCAAAAAATATCTTTGTGTGCTGGATGGGAGAACAAAGGTGCCACTTTGGTTTTATTTCTCTCCTAGATAACATTTTTCAGTTTACTTTGCCTGAAGAAAACATGGCAAGTATCCAGCCTATGGCAAATGTATGTCCTGTATCTTGTGCCTTCACTAAATGATGTGGTTATTGGGTTAGAAAAACTCCTGCAATCTCAAAGATGAGATTAAAAAAGAATAGGATAAATTCAGAAACATAGGTGTAAATCACATTGCCAGTTTCAAATACAGCTACTGCCTGGGAAGATGGTGCTGAGCAGCAGCCACTGAAACACTGTTTGGATGAAATCCTTCACTTGTGAGTTTGGCAGGAAAAGGGAGCCAGGAGACTCAGCATCAGGAGAAGGTTTTCTCATGTGTTTGCTACTCATGCTCAGTTTTGGAACTCAACATTGTACAGCTCTTCCTCCACAAGGAGGACAGGAACAGCTATTGGGGAGGGGTGGATTTCTGCAGTGATTGCAAGCATTCAAATACCTTTTCTTGTCCATAATTGGACAATTCTTGTCCTACCTCAAAACCAATTAATGCTAACAAAGGCCTAAAGCAGCTTGACATCTTATTATGCAGAAACACTACTTTATAATGCTAATACTATACAGCAGGCAAAAAAAGAAAAATAGGGAACATATTCAATTAGAACAGCATGTTAGTAAGAAAAATAATCACATTACTGATGTTGTTCTGTTTATCAGGCAGCAACAAAAACAGATTACATGTAATAACTTCCATCTGCATAGCCAGCAATGATTAAGTCCTAAACTGGGTGCAGGAAGAAAGACCAAAAGCTTTTATTTCCATTTGCTCCTTTTTAAGTCAACATGAACTCTTTATACTTACTGGTGGCAGCAAGTCCCTGCAGATTTAGACAAGAACAGAAATTAGTCTTCAAACAGAAGTATTATTTATGGAGTGGTGGAGAGAGGAAAAATTATGAACTTAACCATATTTAGTCTCTTACTTGTCACAGAGCAATTATGGCATGTTGGAAAAGGAATCAGGGGGTTTTTAATGGATGTAAACCCAGTCTTATTCAAGAAGAGGAACATTTATATAGAGCAACACTTAACAATTCCATCCTGGTCAGTTCCCAAACTGCCAGCTGCAAATGGATCTGGGCAAGACTCAGCGACTTAACCATGATACAGAACTAAAAGAAGTACAAAAACAACTAATTCTTGAATATGGATTTCCTCTTGAATTAGCCTGTACCAAATCTACTAAAACATGGTTCTAGTATGCCTTCAAACTCACTGTAATTCCATCCTTGGCACTGCATTTGACACAAGAAAGGAGAGCCAGAGACCACCACCTCTACTAAAGCATCCAAAATTAAAACACAATCCTGCCCTGGTTGTTAGTATGCTACAGACCAGGCTAACCATCACAATTTGGAGGTGCCTAATTGTTTATCAAGGGTTATGTCAGAGATGGAATTCCCAAGCAGAAAGAACTCAGGGAAGAAATATGTGAGTTAAATGTAGATAGCCAAAGCATGCAAACATCTATCAAATGAAAACTTCAAAGAAAACCTGGATATAAAAGGGATCTCACAACACATCCACAGTCTGCATTTTGAGCAAGGTTGCTGTATTTAACCTCAGGTACCTTTCACTGAAGCTGTCCGTGTGCAGTTGTATAAAATGGCCAGTTCACCAAATGCTGTCCACACAGGGATTGAGGAGAGTAGTTTATTCTGCTGAAAGACTTCCAGACTGCCCTCTGTCAAAAATCATCAGGATAAGAGGTATTAAACCTGTGCTCAGCTGCACAGACTGAATGGAAAACAAATCAATATATTTCTGATTTTGCCATTCCCTGGAACACAGGAATGGGACTAACAATGCAAAAAGTGCTTTGAAACACATGTACAAACCAGAAAAGATTTATTTTTTAAATAAACTGCTAATCTACAGATGTGCTCTGGAAGGGAGGGCCATTCTAAATCTTGAATTTGCTAGAAAAAACTACTCATTTTTGGTTCAGATACTCTAGTGTGGCCTAAAGAAAAAAGTCTTGAAATAATGATCATAGGAGGAATTACTCATGGTTTATCACTTCATATAGATGCATGAGTATATATATGCAGAATGCAAAGGAGAGGGGAGAAAAATTAAAAGCACATTAAATCTTCATTTAAGAAGTTGTTCTGGAGGCTTACTAGCAAAAGTCAAAGAAAGTCTGAACTTCACAGTTTATGGTCCCAAAAAACCTTCTCTTAAACATGCTATGAATGTTCTGCCCTTTTCTCTCCAAGGCACACACCATCTCCTCAGGGAGGGTTCTAACATGCCAGAAAAAGTTCCAGGTGCACATCTCCTTTTGATATTTCATCTGTTTTCAAGGTGTTATCATTTTGTCTTGCAAGAATATGACCACACCATCACCAATCCTGCCTCCTCTCTGTTCCTGTAACATTTCTGTTCTCCTAACACAGTTACCATCATTTTTTTCCATCTAACCCATCCATATGAAGCCAGAAAATGAGCTCTCCAAGAAACACCAGTTTGCTCCTGTTCAAATATTCCCACCTCAACAGAACATACTCCTTATAGTGTGAGCTCTAATTCAAATGAGCCTCTGGGACTTTTAGTGGTTCCCAATTGATGAAATATGCAAATTAATAACTAATTGTTTTAATGGTGAAATTATTATAGAGCTCATCCAGGTGTTAAACTCTAGCTGTTCAGCAATTTGAGGCACAGTGGCAGACAGCATAAAAGATTGCAGGTTTGGTAGCCTAATTTTAGGAAAGCCTTCTTATCCTAAAGCTTTTTGTTTGCTTTGCTGTTGTTTTCCCTAGAAAAAAAGTCTCAACTTTGAGAACAACGAATGTAGACCTCATCTTTCAACTTCCCATACACAGAAAACTGGTATCTTATAAATGTTGAAAAGTAAGTTTATTTCAGGAGTGGCTTCACCATTGAGCAGTTCTCTGTATTTTGTATAATACCTGTTCTGCCTCTGGAGAAGAAAGGGTTGGCTACACATACAACAGGAAGGAATTGCTGGCTTCTGGGCTTTTAGAAATGAAAAAGGTAATGAAAACCATTAAATCAAGACTCCTGTTTCCAAAATGCTTTTTATTGCTCTCACTCTGTTTCATAAAGGTCACAGGTAAAACTTGCATTGCCCTCCCCAGGGACACATTTAGGAGCACAAACACCCTCCCTGTGATTTCCTGCAGAACCTCCTAGCCCCCTTAGCTGTCCCTTGCACTTGTGAGCAGTACCAGTAAGCAACATTCATTCACCTTTGAGCACAAAAATGTGGTTTCCAGGCTCTCCCTGCCTGATGACGTAGCTCCCCTGCTGGAAGGTCCTCTCATACATGCATTCCACCATGTCCCGGGTCTGGTGAGGCTCCAGTCTCTTCAGGAACTGGTTTTTATTCAGGGCATCTGTGATAAGCTTCTTCTCACTGGTTGCAAACAAAAAAACCACCAGGTTTGAAATGCCCAGCATGGCTGGGGTTTGTTATTCAGCGAGCATTCATTCCTCTCCAGAGGACTCCTCTCATTCCTGCTCTGCCTGCCTTGTTCTCACCTTGTGGGAGGGCAGCCTGCTCAGTGTGGGAATTGTCTGTGCTGCAATCACCTGGTGGAGCAATCTCATGGTGCAGCCTTGTTCTCACTGCTCCTGAGACACTCTGCACCATTTCCTGCTCCAGTAAATGCCTGGAAATGGGGGATTGTGAAAACAAGAACTGTGTTTGAGCTGCTGGTGGCAGAGCCCAGGGGTTGGATACTGAGAGGGAGAAAACATGGAGATGAGCAATGGGTGAATGTGTGGCCATGCATGCATTCTGGCAGTCTGTGGGTTCTGATTGATTGGAGTGTGCTCTGGCTCTAGGGCATCCTGTAAAGCAGTGCCTCAAGTCCACACCAGAAATGAACACAATTAAACAACTTCTGCACTGATGGGGCTTCTATGGCCCTGCTGGGGAGTTTTCTCTTGCTGCTGAAGGAAAGATAAACTCTGCCTTCAAGTCCCCATGCTCCTAATATTGACAAAGTCAAAACCCTGACAGATTTCTGAGGCATTTAAGGCCTCCTCTTGTTTGTATTCATAAAGCAATGGGAGGTTGTCATCAAAACTAGGTTATGTGGGAAAAATCTCCAGAGGACAATCCAGGAATGAACAAACCTAGGGCACGTAAATACACTTACATTGTTACTAGCCATGTAATAAAATAAGTAAAAATAAGTAAAGGTGATGAGATGAGGCAGGAAAATAAAACCAAGTAGCTATGGTGAGGACTGTGTTTAGAAATGGGGATCATAACTTACCTTCTGCTGAAAGCAACAGGGTTATTGGAATATAAGCTCTAACTTAGTTTTCATCTAAAACCAGCCTTGCTAATTTGATTCATCCTGGCCTGCATCATGTATACAATACTGCAATAAAATACAGTAATTGCATATAACCCAATACATACAATTGCATATACCCAATATAACTCCAAGATGAGCACAAAAGCTTCCAGAACTATAGAACAGGAGACTATGCTTCTAAAACTTTCATTAAAATCATTCCTGCTGAGATACTCCAAACAAAAGTATGGCACTCAAACCCCTGCCATACGAATAGCATCACATTTGTTTTACAAATATTTCTGAAAGGAGCTGGTGACACTGTGGAATCAATGCAAATTCAAGAAGCATGGAGCTTCCCCTCCTTCAGAGCCAGCTCCTTTCACAGCTGTGCAGCAGCACTGTGAGGTTCCTCACAGCAGTGGGGCTGCCTTCAGTCCTTTCTCTCTAAAGGGGAGGCAGCCACTGACTGCAGCAACTCCAAACTCCCCTATAGACACTGCCAGGCTAAAGGTTCTGTATTTTAATTACAGCAGACAGAACTCTGTAGACAGTGAAGGTTACACTCTGTTCTTATGTATCTGAACTGCCTGAACTCGACCTACTACAGTATCTACAGACCAGGTGAGGAAACCAAATGTTTGTGCCTTTCATCATTTGGCTGCCTCAATAGCAAGGTGATGATGTCTTACACCTGTGCACGTGTATCACAGGGTGATCTAACCTACAGGCATAGCAGTGCAGCTTTGTGGTGCTTCTTCTGGCATATGTTTGCTTCCAAAATATTTGGAAGATCAAATAATGCTTCCATCACTATGACATAAAAAAATGATGTGCACTAGGTTTGGATTGCTTAAGCTGCAATACTTGCTTTGGTTCTGGCTGCTGCACTTTGTTAATCCACTGGCTTCTCTGCTGGCTTCACTCCTCACTGCTGTCACAATTCTGTCTCTGAAAGCACCCTAGAAAACCATGTGGTGGACTGCAGTACAAGGATCGTGCCAAGGAGAAGGCAGGTTACAAACAGAACACTCTTAAACTGTGATTTAAGCTACCCAGGCACTTGTGATAAAATATTAATGCAGTTCCCTTACTCTGGAAAAACACTGCTAGCTGAAGATCTCAGCTCTCTGTGGTGACTCAGGCAGCCTCTCTGATTCATGAGGCACCCTCTAAGGTGGGTGCTGGACATGATGGATGAGAAAACACGCCTCATAACTCTCAGGTCTACGGTGGTGAGGACTCAGATGTGGCATGAATAATAAAGCTCCCCACAAATCTGAAGGCACTAAAGTCACTGGCTGTAGTCCAGGCAGAATCTGGCTACCACCATGTTAAACAGACTCTCAGGTTATGCCTACACTGCAAGGTGAAAGAGGGTCTAGGTCATGCTGAAGGATACCAGCCTGACACCTCTGTCTGCAAGGTCAGCTCTGACACAGAGATTTCTGGGTCTGTCAGAGTCTACAAAGTGTAATTGCATTCAAAGAGGAACAAGAAATATTCAGCTCCTACACCATGATTGTTAGAAGAAGGAGTGAGCTGGCAATAAAGGTAAAACCCCAAAAACCTGTGAGATTCTCAGCTGAAATACAGAGGCTACCCAGTGCTCTTATCTGAAATCTGTGGGACACAGATGATTCTTGGTTAGTTACCCACAACCTCAGCCAGCACCTATCACAGCTGCAAAGCCTACATGAAATAGGTAAATATTTCAATCCTGATTTATCATGAGGAGAGGATAAAATTGTGATAAAAGTAATAACCTTGGAACACAAACATTGAAGTCCTCTGAAACGAGCTCACCTGGAATCCTTTCTGACCATTGCTTTTTCAAGGGAAAACATGGTTTGCCTGCTCAAATCACACAGCCTTGCTGTTGGCTCTGCAGACACACCTTCCTTGGCTCCTCTCCTCCTATCAGCAGCAACTTTAAATGGAGAAGGCTGAAGAGAGTGCTCTCCTTGAGTGATAACCACATCCTGCAGCTTGTTCAGCTGTATACACTTGCTCTGCAGCTCCTTGGTGAGTTCTGCTATCACCTTAGTGTGCATAGCCAGCTGTTCCTGAAGCTCAGCAACATGGCTTTGACTCTCTTGCAGCTGCTGATCTTTTCTCTTCAGCTCCTTTTCCAGTTCAAGTATCTTGCTGCAGAGGACATCAGCTTGCCCATTGATCACATTGATGCCTAGGCATGGGTCCATCAGAAACTTGTGGCTGGCAGCACAGCCAATAGCAAGGTTTGCCACGTGCCTATTTGGCTGCCTCAGGTGCTTGGGTTTCACTAATCCATTCCCCATTTTGTCCAGACACCTAGGTGGGAAAATAAATTTGCAGTTTTATTTCATTCCTGAAGGGGAAAAAATAAAATAAAGTCACAGAATGTTGAGCAGTGAATTTAGTAATTAGCTGGCAGCTGAATTTGCCATATGCAACTGTAGTAAACACAGCTGATTGCTTTCCTCCTCTCCAGTTCTGCAAGTCAGCAGGGTAAAAGGCAAGGAGAAGAGGTAGGGAGGGGTTGTAGAAACAAAGCAAAAGATCCCATGGCTACTACTTCATCTTTGTGAGTTGAAGAGATGTGTAAGCTCCTTTCAGTCTAACAAATACAAAACAAACAGCAGGAAGGAAAAAAGCTTGTGCTTGACTGCTAAAGCAAGAAAACTGTTAGAAGGCAAAAATAAAATTTGGGTCACTTTCACATGGAGGAATGATTGCTGTGTACACAGACTAATTTAACAGTGGGTACATACCTGCTGGCATAAAGGATGTGTGGTTAGTCAGTGTATGTACATATAGCACACAGGCAGCTGGCATCATTTCTGCAGCTCACCCACTCATCTAAAACTGGATGGTATTTTTTAGTGTAACAGTTGCTTCTGCTGTCAAGGAACAATTATCTTTTTATAGGGAATTACCCCCTTGCATTGGCTACTCATGACAAGTGACCAGGAGAAGGAAAGTCTTGGGCTCCTGTCAGAACACACCTACACCTCAAACAAGCACTTGTTGCAACCAGCAGCCTTCAGCAGATTTGCAGTGACCCACCTTGGACACAATCTTTGGCATGTTTCACTGGATCATTTTAGGAGGAGCAGGGAATCGTGCTGCTGTTGTGGTCAGGCACCAGCAGGCTCAAAGCTGCTGCTTGCCTGCCCATGGATGAAGGGCTGCTTGATCCCAGTGATGTGGATCAAGATAATCTTTTATCATTTTATTGGAACTGGATAAGAACATGGCCCTGACAAGGTACATTGATCAGATGACAAGAAATAAACTGAGAGGCTCCAGAAATTTGCTTTCACTTGTTAGTATAACAATACTTTTAACAGAGGCAGAGTTCTGTTCCTTTTTAAAGCCTTCAATGGGTCAGAACTGAAATAGCTGACAAATCTAGTTTTGTTTAAAATAGTCTTACTTCTCAGCTCTGTCTTGCTTATTGTGACTTTGAGTAATATTTTTCATTTGTGCCAATTTCACAGATGCATTTTGACAGCTGGTGGTTCAGCCTGTTAACAGGGACACCTCAGTATGCCAGAAATTAAGGAAAATCTGTACTGCACAGGAAAATTTAAACAAATTGCACATCAGGGTACCAAACCAAATAACTCTGGAGAGGGACCTGTGTGTCACTGCACATGGTTTAGTCAAAGATCTTAGCTCAGCATGCAGCCATATTTAAAAGCAACCCCAAACAACAATGAAATAAAAGTTACAACATAGAGAGGAGATTACAGGAAACACATCATCACACTGTAGCAGTCTCTGCTACTGAAATCAGTGACAGTCAAATAAACAATGTCCCATACACTTTATATATGAGTGACTGCCCCAGGGCACAGAAAAACCTACTTGTTTGGATTGTATCCAGAAACAGAACAGGTTTGCTGTGTGATGTTTGAGGTTCATAACCTATCCACCTCACTGGAGTGACAATGTTAGCAGCTTCTGTCTTCCCATTGTTAATTGTCAGTGGGCAGTGGATCTGACAGATCCCTGCTTCCACACAGTGCCCTTCACTGGCCACACGTGTCAGAAACTCGCAGGAATCAAGAACAGACTGACAGGCGATTTTGGTAATTCAGCATTACAGTAGCCAGTTCTAGCAGAACTTAAAGCCTTGCTCCTCCGCCCTCTCACCAGCTTTACCCACAGCTCAGAGACAAAAAGCACAGCAGGGCATTCATTGCTGTGTGTGCTACAGGGCACCTCACACGCTCGGGGTGGCTGGACACACGGGGCAAACCCAAAACCCACCCGGGAGAGACGGAGATGCCCGCGCCCGCACAGGGATGCTCGGGGGATGCTCTGGATATGGTCCGGGGGATGCTCGGGGGGTGGTCAGGGGATGCTCGGAGGATATTCCGGGGATGCTCGGGGGATGCTCCGGGGACGGTCCGAGGATGCTCGGGGGATGGTCCGGGGATGCTCGGAGGATATTCCGGGGATGCTCGGGGGATGCTCGGGGGATGCTCCGGGGGATGCTCCGGGGAATGGTCCGGGGATGCTCGGGGGATGGTCAGCGGATGGTCCGGGGGATGCTCCCGGGACCCCGCGCAGCCGAACCCGGGTCCGCCGCAGCCCCGCGGGGTGCGGGCGCTGCCGGCACCGGCGCCCCCGCCCTTCCAGAACCCGGTACGGCCCCGGGAGGCCGCGGCTCCCCCGGGCTGCCCGACCCCGACCCCGGTCCCGGTCCCGGTCCCGGCTCTGCCCTCACCTGCGGGCCCGGCTGGCGGCACGGACGGGGCGCTGCTCCCGGGGCCGGCTGGGCACGAACCCGCTCCCGCTGCCCGGGAGAGGCGGCACAGGGGCGGCGGTGCTCGCCCGTCCCTCCCCCTGTCCGTCTGTCCCTCCCCTGTCCGTCTGTCCCTCCCCCGCGGCGCTCCGGTCCGGCCGTGCATACAGGTGTTTGTCCTGCTGCCCGCGGAGGGCGCTTGGCGTGGCTGTGGGGCACACACCCGCAGCCCTTGCTCTCTCCTGTCCTCTCAAGCTGACCCTCAAACACCTGAATCGGGATTTTAAAGAGTTAGGATTTTAGCTAAGGGCTGGAAGCAATTCATATTGTTCAGGGTGTAAGTTAGATAAATTATATGTTAATGATTATTAGATGCTGAAGCTAGAGATAATAGAGGTGTTGTTGCCAATTATGAGCTTGTTTCAGTTTTGTTTCTAGAAGGAGATGGAGTAAGTGAACTGTTATAAGAACAGATTGAAACCAGTAGAACAGTGGCTGACACCTGGCTTTATACCAATCCATCACAAAGCAGGGGACCTTGGATTGTGCCAGAGAGTCACAGAGACCTGATGAAGACTTTCCTTACTTCATCTTTCAGGACCACTGACCCAATTCGAGACCACCAACCCAACTGAAGAGAAGAATTGCACACACATGTGATGGACTATTTGCCTCATTTTAATACAGAGCAGGGATGGGAGGTGCTGGGGTGATGCATCTAAATAAATAAATAAAAGGCAAGGAACCTGGTATGGAGCTGCCACATCTCCATGGGATTACCCCCCTGCAGCCTGCCAGGGTCTTAATAAACATATCACTTTGTAACTTTAACTAGTTAGAGAGTCTTTGCCCAAGAACATATTAGTTTTAATGACTCACACCACTGTACAGTCCTGTGAGGAGCTTGCCCACTTCCTAGGATATATCTTCACTCACCCCAGAATGGAGCATTGCCTGTTTTCAACATTGACTCTTGGTGGAGTCCAGATTTCACAAGGGCTGTTCTCTCCTGGCATGTCTCTTCATGCTGATTCAAAACATCTGTCTCCAAGGGTTGTTTACCTGAACAACCTGACAAATCAGGGATTTAAGCATTTTACAGCAGGCAGAGAACAACATGCATACCTCTCCCATGGATGCTGTCAAGAAGACTTGGTCTAATGCCAACCTGTAGCCTCTAGGACACTGGCTCTCCAATTTTCTTCTCCACAAGTACCCTCTCCTTTTGGCACAGCCTACTTATAAATCTTCCTTTGGTTCCAGCAGATCTCAGTGTTCCACAATTGCTGTCCATGTCTGGGATGAGGCAGCTCACATAAATTCTAACAGAACCTGCCCCCAAAAGAAGAAATTCTAAATAAATGCTGGTCACATACATTTCACTACTCAACAACCTCAAATCAGAAATGTTACAGTGCTCAGTGAAGCATGTGATGAGAAAGCTTGTCCCAGCAACCCCTTACACAATGCAAATGAGCTGCTCTGGGATGCAGCAACTCACTCAGATTCCCTGAGGAAATTTGCCAGCACCCTTTTCTCCTGTTGCAAAGTTCCTAAGAAATGCAGCCAGGAATGCAGAGACTGCTCCCTATTTGTGGTACCCCAGGGCTGTGTGGGGTCTTGTTCTTTGCTGGTAAAGTGGAAAAGGTAGTGGGTGCACCCGGGAGTTCACCTCCCAGGAGACTTTGGAGATCAGCATTCCAGGCCTGGAAGGACTGAGGTCAGCTGCAGGGCACTGTCTGGAGGCCCTTGTACCTGTGTGGGCAGGTCCAGCTGTTACACCTCTTCTAAAAATTCCTTAGATATATTACAGAGCCTTTTTATCCCTCCAGAACTTGTTTCAGGGTAGCAGTTATGTTAGGGTAAAATTAGGGATGCTTTGGTCAAGCTAGATTAGAACTTCATTTGATACAAGTTAGCTTGAAAATTTGGAAAGCTTGCAACTTATTTTGGTGTTATTGTGAAAGAAAAAGCTGTGCAATCATATCACACAAGGCCTATATCCTGTAATAACAACTGCCCTGTCTGCAAACTGCAGGGGCAGCAGTAAACCTACGAAGCACAACAGGGGTGGTCTGTTGTTAATCCTTTCCATTTGTACTGCTGTCTTAGAGAGAAATAGATGAGACATTTATTGCCACAAAGTATTGAGGAGCAGGAGCTTGAAAACATGGGGATTTAGATTGTACCTTTCTGCTGCTTTCATGTTTTGTAGCAGAATAAAATTGATGGTGTTAAATGTTACTTTGCAGGTTTGGGGTTTTTTTTTAGGTAGAAATCAAGCAGGGATTGGAAAATAGCAGTGCTTCTGGATCTTCCAAGCCTTGCAAAATATATCTTTATTTTAAGAATTTTGCTCTTGATTTTGTGACTAGCCTGTTGAATCAGTAGATCTAGAAGATGTACCTCAACCTTAAACACAATACAGTCTCACTTGCCCCTCGTTTTTCCAGAAAGAGTGTTTTGTTTGGGGTTGATCCCTTCTTCCCTTCCACCTCAAATAAAAGGTTTTTTTATTGTGGGTGTGGGGTTGTTCTTGTGGTTTTGGCTCATCTAGTAACATAATTAAAAGTCAATCAGAAAAACCATATTTTGAAACCTAAAGCACATCAATTATCTAAGCTCCACTGCTGTCAAGAAAAAAAAAAAAAGAAGAAAGCGAGTTTTGTTGTTTTGTTTGCTAAAATGTACAAATAGCAAAAGGTTTATTTGTCACCCAGCACCCCCGTGTGCACAGAACTGTAAATAAATACCTCAAGTCTGTGAACTGGCCTCTTGCACACTGGGTGAGAGCCATTTTTGGGACAGCACCCTTGGCCAGAGGTGGTGCTGATTCCTGGCTTGAGGCTGGGATCACAACAGTGGTTGTTCAAAAGGCAGCAGACAACAAGTGAGCTCTTGCTTTTCCTTTTGTCCCCATCTGCCAAAAAAAAATCCTCCTGCTCAGCCTTGTGGGAAAACCAGCTTCTCACCCTGCTAAAATGATCACTGGGCAGAGTTCACCATATTTTACTGCCTCTCTTTAAAATTGATTGACAGGTTGAATGTTGCTAGGATGTCTTGAGCAGCCTTTTTATGCAGATATGATAACAAAGATTATGGCATACAAAAGAGGGACTGTATGAGGGAAATGGCATTGCTTCTTAATTCCCAAACAGAAACCAGTCTTTGATTACATGAAAGGATGGATGGTACTAGAGTTCAGTTGAGACCTAGCACACTTGAAAAGACACTCATTTCTTCTAATTCAACTATCACATATCACATTTCAAAGCATCCTGCTATTGTGGTTACCTTTTGCATGCAAACCTTTTCTGGTGTTAACCCAGGTCTCATCTTTACATTGAAGAAGTTCTCCTGCGGCACTGCCCATCAAGTCATAAGTTTGAACAGGCAGGTTAAACAGCCACAGCACTGCTTCCAAGAATTCCCTTTTCCTGACCACTCTCCAAAGAGATCCATCTCAGTTCAGCATCACTGGTGGTGGGAATACAGTCCTGGACTGTGGAATGGAAGCTCACCAGGAGGACCTGAGCATCATCCCTGCCTCAAGGGTGTCTAGGCCTGGAAATAAACCCTTACAGCTCCCTTTGCACCTTCCCTCCCTGTCACTTTTTGTCTCCATGTATTTCTTTTTCCAGCTGCTCATCTCAGTGCTACATTTCACTTTTCTGTTGGGTGCAGACATCTGGTGGTCAAGCTGGTTATGACAGCCAAACAAGGGAAGCCAAACAAGGGAGGGGTGCAGGGTCTTTTTTTTCTTACACTTTGGGCCAGTGACAGGAAAAACAAGTTCTGCTATGCAGTAAGGATTTATTTCAGTTTTGTTCCCCTTCTACCCTGTCACTCATTTTCTCCCCTCATCAAGCCTCAGGCTTGATGCACCTGGGTGTTTAGCAGAAACTACTAAACTGTGCCCAACACATTGCAAGTCACTTCTGCAATGCAAGTGTGCTCAGAGCAGGAGAGGAGGCTCTTCCAGCAG
This sequence comes from Oenanthe melanoleuca, assembly GCF_029582105.1. Taxonomy (NCBI): domain Eukaryota; kingdom Metazoa; phylum Chordata; class Aves; order Passeriformes; family Muscicapidae; genus Oenanthe; species Oenanthe melanoleuca. The sequence goes on from NC_079337.1 coordinate 14,916,937, forward strand.
CTCCCCAAGCAGTATCTGCCACACAGATGCTGCACAGTGCAAAGAATGGCTTCAGTAAATCCTGCCAGCTGCAGAAATCTGCACCTCACTGCTCCCTGAGACAGCAAGGAGCAGTTGGAAGCAGGAATATTTCCAGACAGTGTGTGTGGTCCTTCCTGGACCACCTCCATCTGCCTGCAGTCTCTGGCCTCTCTTCTTCTGGGATATATTTCGTGTATGTTTTGGCTCTGTGGTGCACGAAGGGAAAGGAGCTACACATCACTTTGTTTTAGTACCTGCTAAAGAACTGCTTTGCAAGGCACAGATCCTTCAGCACATGACACATCTGGAGGGGTATTCAAGCTCTCCCACTGAGATACTGTGCAGTAGGACACATATGAGAATATTCTATGAACTGAAAGAAATATGCAGGGTCAGGAACTACTCCATACTCCACCTGCTAAAGGTGGGATCAACCCTAATTTTAGCTTTTCCAGGAAGAGCAGCAGAGTGAGATCACTTCACCTGAGAGGAGATGAATGAAGTGCTGGAGGTGCCTGGTTCTTTCCAGAGCCTTAAACCACATGTGCTTGCAGGTGTGACACCAGGTGAATCTCTCAGTGTGCAAATCTCTTTTGCCCAAAGAGCCCAAGGCAAATTTAACTTGACACAAAAGCCTGGTCTCAGGAATGCGCAGATACTCCATACCTCTGGCTCTGGTCTGTCTCTACCTCTGCTCAGTGTTTCTTCAAAACTTAATGTGTTTCCAAGACAAGCAATTTCCTCAACTTCAGGCCATTTTAGGGCCATTTTGCTTTCAAATTGTCGCTGGAAAAGCAGGAGCCAGCCTGTTGCCACGAGCTTTCCTACATTGTATAATTCATTCTATAACCAAGTAAATTCCAAACTGTAAATTAGATGACTTGCTTAAAGGAGGTTCTGGAAGCAATGTGATATCAAACTGATAAATGAATGGACTGAGGAAAGCAGCAAGAATGTGATTGAAATCAACATGTAAGAGACAGCACCTAGAACTAATGTTTTTGCATTTGACCAATGACAAGGCTGGGAGAAAGGGGAGAGAGGGAGAATAAATTTATTCAAAGCCATTTTAATATGCTCATTGGGTTCATTTCCCAAGTACTCGAGTATTTGTTTCCAAAAATGAAATGTGTGGGTGGTGGCAGGCTTGTTGCTTTTTTTCTTTACAAAAATCTAGAGTTGTTTTTGGGGTTTGCATCTCCCCAAGAGAAACATTCAATGAGTGCAACCTTGACTCAGTAGGACATAAAATTACAGGGAGAAAACTCTGATCATGCTCTCAAATACCTTTTTTTCATTCTGCATTTTACTTTGTCCCCATCTCAAAATATCTGAACACTTTTCAGTTGGGCATTAAGCAAGATAACTTTGCTGAATCTCATTTCCTTTACTCCGAAGAAACCAGTTTTCCAGGTGGTTAATCTGAGTTGTTGCTTGGTTTTAGCTTAATTTCAATTACAAGGTAGCCATTCTGAGAAAAAAGCTGAGAGAAGTGAGGTTGTGTAGGAAATATGCCCCAGTAAAATCCATTATGATGCTTAATTCTCATTGGCGTCACACCACATGTTAGCAGAAGTTGAAGAGTATGGAGATAAAGCAATTTCTGGCTTCTAAAAACATTTTTTCTTGGGAACCTTCATTCATTTTTCCTCATTCCATCCCACCCAGATCTCTGGATTTCTTTCATTTGTGTCACAAGAGGGCACCCTGCATCAGACTAAGGTTTCCCATCCACTTCTTGAAAGGCAGAAGCCGAAACCAGGAAAGTTCATGGACTGCAATTTTTTAATGGAAAAGCAGAATTCAACTCCTCTGAACCATCTGGAGGAGAAAAGACAAGAGAAAGCCTAACTCCTTCTGAAATTATTTTTTCCCAGACCTAATTATTTCTGATTTCCTACATAAAACTTTATCCTAAGAAAAACTCATTTAAAAAGCAGTGAGGCATTCCATATGTAAATGCTACAATAAGGACTCATTAATGACAGGAAAGTTACTTAATCTTTTGAACACTAGGCCAGACTTGGGGACCTGCAGAAGATCCTGCTGTAACACCAACAGATATTTTGCTTGGTTTATTGTTCCCTGGAATACACTGGCTCCAGATGCTGCTTTCCCCTGGAAAGCAGCTGGAAGTTCACCCAAGAACCATTTTCCCTTCCAACCTCTGGACTTCACAAGATAGGAGAGAAAAGCATTACAAGAAAGCAGGTAATTTAGCCACACAGAATCACTGGCACTCAGACTTCTTGGGCTATATAAAAGATGAAAACCAACTGCTTTATCCACATTATCTTTTGCATTTTTCTTCCTGAAAAGTAATCTCCATGGAAGGAGGACACTGTATTTACTTGGCTTACAGTGAAATCTCCTTTTGTGTCACACTGTAGCTAAAACTTCCTAATGAAGGAGATAGAAAAAAAATGTTCCACAAGAGCTTTAGGCAGCACAGTGTAATGATGATGAAGTGTCAGTGGGTATGAGATGATGCCCTTGCTGCACTACAAAAGGATTATTCTTCTTTTCCAGCAAAAATACTGCAGGAAGCCCACAAAGGAGCATACTACACACAGCTAGTAAGGAAAGCCTCCCAAAATGACAGGGAATATTCCCTAGAGTAACAGAAGTCATGGAAAATGAATGACATTTTGCCTAATAGCCCATTTGCCTATTTTAGTGCTAGATCAAGTACCAGTTTCAGCTCTGTCTAGAACATCTGTCTGGGAAGGCTGAAAAAAATACAACACAAATGCAAAGTACCCACGTGGATGTAAAGGTTCTTACTTGTTCTTTTAGACAGGACAGCTGTAAATAGGCTCTTGCACATTTTTGCATTCATCTTGACTGGTGTTTTCATGAAGATTTTTCCAAATAGGAGAGCAGGGAAATAGCTGGATGGAAAGGACAGGTATTGTTCTTGTGGGCTTAGCCAGACATCTATAGACTCTTTTGAACAAGTTGGTTCACATGGGTCCATAAGAGGCAGAGATTTTGTCTCTGCATCATGAGAAGAAAGTGCACCACAGAGATAAGTAATGTTTGAGCTATTTGTACAGGAGGCATCGTTGTTGTCTCTGCCTCCATTAAGCACTGAGCATCTGTCAGCACTGAGCTGGGATTTTCAGTCCTGCCTGAACACTCAGCTTGTAAAGTTAATGAGTTCTTGTAACTCCTCATTTTGGAGAATCTGTGATGTTTCCTTTGGGAGCTGCTCCAACCAGAATCAGTCTCTTTCTCTCCCGTGTGAATGGCTCTTTCCACCCAGTGCTTCAACAGCCTGACATAGCTTGGGATGTTCAAAATTAAAGCCCAGCATGGTTTGGCTGCACCAAATGATGGAGCAGAGGGCACAGAGCATGGCAAGGCTCTGACATCAAACACTGAGTGGAATAATGGCTGAAGGAGCAGCTCTGGATTGCCAGAGGTTTGGGATTTGCATTCCCCTCTCAAGCACCAGGCATAAGCCTCAACAACAGGGGAAAGAGGGGAGGATGGGAAGGACCTCACCTGATGAAAGCTGGAGGCAAGTCAGTGCACATCAGAAAGTTTTCTCCTTTCCAAGAGTTGGCCTATTCCTCTTCCTTTACCCCAACACAGGGAATGGGAAAGGAGAGGAAACCTTCTCTGTCAGGGCTTGAGGTGCTGGGCTTTGTGGAACATGTATCTCAGAGACTTCCAGTACCTTGTACCAGCAAACAGGCTGTAGTTAAGGGACAGTATCCCCACTGACAAAGGCTACCTTACCATGTTACTATGGAATTCAAAATTAAAATATTTGCCTGAAAAGGTACAGACAGAACATAAAAACCACCTTACCTGAAGACTCAAGAGATGCAGTGCAACAAATAAATATATTTATTCTTACTTTTTTCCATTTTTTTTTTAACAACAGTAGGAGAATAATTGCAGATAGGGTTTTTTTGCCAAGTATGTACTTTGCTTATTGATTTTTGCATTCAGGGTGGTCTACAGCTACAGACTTGGTTTTGTATTTTTTTTTCAATCAGGTTTGTCCTAGGATAAATAGAGTGACTAAGTATTCAAAGCTACTAAAAACTTATTAGGTGTGTAACACAGTGAACTACTTCACAGTAATAAACATAATCCCTAAAGCAAACACACAGGAAGACTGTTTTATTCATAGCTGGAATTGAGAAGAAGCCTCTTTTTTTTCTTTTTAGCATCTTGCTATTTCAGTCAAAATGGATTTTGTTCACCACTGTTACCCTTTCAAACAAAAAGCAGTTATAAAAATTACTTAATAAAAACATACTCTCATATTTTTTATGCCAGTTTCTCAAAGACTATTCTAAAAAAGTCAGCCTGTTCAACCTAATATAAGAAGAAGGTCAAGTATGGAAAATCAAGAGTAAAAAACCTCACAGTAAAAATAAGAATTTCTGTGGCATGTAGTGGTTAGTTTTAAAGAAGTGAACAAAAGAAAAAGCCTCACTAGAAGTCATAGAGCTACACAGCTACTATCTTTTTACAGCAGGTGTATTTTCTACCATAGCCTTGATTTTTATTACTTTATATTTTTAAATAACTTAAAATAATAATGAGTTCGCCTGCCAGCAGCCAACTCAAAAACACATTGGAAAAAGAAAAAAAAAACCAGCCACCATTACAGTGGTAGGGAGAAATTCTCCTCAGCAGCCAATTTTTGTGTCCAGTCCTTTCCCTTCTTAGCAATCCCAGCTTCTGGGATATATTCAGCTTATTAGGAATGAGAGCTCTTCAATGCAGCCTTGAGTTTCACTGAAAGGAATGGTGAACACTTCCCCTCTGTAAGCTCCTGTGAGTCCTTGTGGCAGCTCTGCAGAGTCCTTGTAGCAGCAAGCTGCAGCAAAACCAAAGCAAAGAATATTCCATCCAGGTGTGAAATGATTCATAGGCAGCATCTGAGATCTTCAAAGGATTCTCAATCAATACTTCAGCCTAAATCCCAGCTGAGTGGGCTGTGATTTTATCTCATCTGTCAGATGGGAGAAGCTGCCTGTTTGTTCTTGAATTAACTTCTTTCATCTGTGCTGCCAGGATATGGCAACTGACTGCACATCTTTCATCGTTCTGAGTGCCACTCAGTGCACAGAAAAATAAACCAAGCCATGCCCCTTGGCAATCCACGTAACACAGCAACAGCAGACACGGGGTGCTCTAGACTCTGCCCAGAAGTGCTGACCTGAAAGGCACAGAGAAATGCAAATGGGTAAAGACAATCGTTGGAATGATGTAAATCTTCTCAGACAGAGTGACTGCATAAGGAGGCTGTGAAACTGAGATTCCTGTTACTACAGATTTTCACCTTGTCACCCTGTGTCATGTGGAATGTCTGTGCCCTGATGTAACTCTGTCTTCTCAAAATGACTGGAATCAATCAGATGGAATTGTTACATCCTCCCCCCATCTTAATGGTTCATGTATCCTTCCACAATTAGTAAACTCAAAGAGCTGATGAGGCTGCATTTTAATAGCAGTAGAAGAAAAGCAAAAAATAGGACTTTGCTGAATATTCTTCCCCAGCCTGAACTCTAAATTGTTAACTGGCTTCATTAATGCATTTGCCCCAGAGCAATCTTTATGCAAACCTCAGCCCTGTCTGAAAGGCTGGTGCAGAAAGGGATGCAGTAGCTGTGAAAACATCTGTGAGGAATCCAGAGTGCTTGTATAGTACTTGTGAGGAAGTGGGGATTTCTTGGGAGTTTAGAAAGTACTTTCTTCCTTCACTGAGTAACACAAGAAATTAAAATACAAAATTACTTATTCTAATTCCCATTTCCTAAGGGAAAGAAGGACTGAGAGGGTTTAAGATAAAGACTGATTGTTCTGTTTTTCCAAGAGTTCCAGCTTGAAGGGGGGGTGGTTTACAACCTCGCTGTGCCCCATCTGTTGAAACATGTAACATGCCATTTGGTTTTAACTGCTTGATGCTTGCTCTGTTTCCCATTCTATTTATTTATTGATCTGGGTAACCTCTGACACAAACCTTAGTGTCTTCCATCTGTCCTTTTCAATGTGGTTCTCAGGACCCTCGCTTTCATAGGAAGCCAAGTAAAGTGCTGCAATCAGAAGCAAATACATTATGTTAGGCCTACTGGCATTTTAAAATTTGCTCTCTCTGCAGAGCAGACTGAGTTAAATGAAGCAGGCATGTATTATCCATTCCTCAGTTTAGGGCTTCAGAATCCCATTAGGAAGTATAGCATTGCTTATAATTGCACCCAGACAATGCTAACAAACTGTGTATGAGAACAAAGACTGCCCCCAGGGGGGGAAAAACCAACCAGTGGAAACTCAAAAGCACGGGGAAAAGAAAGCACTCAAGAGAAAATAAAATGAGCCCAGGGACATGGTGCTTTGTAAATAGCCAGTGAAGTCCCTGTTTTCTTCCTTAAGCAGCACCCTTTAGTGCAAAGCATCCTGAAAGTCCACATAAATACATTTCATGTGACATTTAGAGGGACCACATCAATCTGGTTTGTTCTATTTCAGAACCAACGTTGATTCTCACAGACTATAAAAGAAAAATCTTAAAAGACATGAAAGACAAATCTTATCTTCTCTGTCATTTGCAAGGGAGGAGCATTTTTCACTTGCCAGACAGAGATGTCTCAGGACAGTCCTTCCTTACTGTGAGGAAGCCACAAATTAACACAGAAAGAGATTAAGCAGTAGCCAGTGACACCATCCCTGCACAAGTCCAGAGCTCCTTACCATCATCACTGAAGACTGGGACAGAGAGCAAGTACTGCAGAATCTTCCAATCCCTTTCAAAAGGACACTCCACTTGCTTCCATGTCATAAATTCACTGACTTGTTTTGCCAACTCCCAAAATTTCTGTCAGAATATAAAGCAGAGGAGGTGAAATCAATCGAATAGCATTGCTTACCCTGAACATTTCTTAAAAAGAGGGAGAGATCTTGGTTTGGAGACCAAGGCTTCGATTGTCCTTGGGTTTAGGGATAGAATTGAACATGATCTGACTCAACAGCTCAGCTTTTAACTTTTGTGTTCCTGTTTCAAGTTATGGTAACTTCCCACTCCTTCACCTTGTTAAAATTGCTGTTGTGAATACAAATATAGTAGATCATGAAGTACACTTAATTTTTTCAAGGAGCTGGTAACACTCCTTTTGCCCAAACTTTAACTTTGATGATGCTCGTGCTTTTTGTTTTGCAATTTAATACACAGTGATTTTCATATCAGATGCTTAATACTCTACTGACATTTCAAAATCCAGATGTTTCCTGTCAGTCAGCAAATATGAAATGCTTTATTTTCTTGCTGGAAATCTATGCCAAAAATAAACACTCCCCATGTAGTGTGCTGATGCCATTAATTGATAAATTCTTTAAATTAAAGTTGAACATGCCTCAAGTGCACATGGATTCCTTGAGCAAAAGGACATCCCAGATGATTGCACAGCCTAGTTTTAGAACCTTTAGGCTAATTCAGGCCTATGACTACAACTGAATGTACTGTACTTTTGTGTGAATGACCCAGGCTTCTTGAAAACTGCAAGTACCAGGAAACAAATCATTGGGTAACTCACCCTGTGTCAGATAAAAGCATGAAATCAGAGGCAGAAGAGCTACTGGAAGACAAGGAAGTCAAAACTCCCTCACTGCTGCTCTATCACATATTTCTTCAGAGACAATCTGGGACCAACATGCATGAAAATGCTGCCTACATATCTTGATAAAGGAGGAACCTGCTTTTTATGTGAGGAATTAAAAGATGAGCCCTAAGATACTAATTTGAACATTTTGTCATTAACTATAGCAAACCTGTGAATTGAAATGTTGAGATGAATTTGAGCACTGGGAAGAAGTTCTGACTTTTTTCCCCCCACTAAAAAACTGGGAATATTGAAAGTTTCTATAAACACTCCATCTTTGATAAAACTTCTTTTTCCTGACTACCTCCAGTTCCCCTGAGAAGATAAATTCCAGTCTGTGTTTGTTCTCCCAGAGTCCAATGGAAATAGGACTGTGATCTTCTTCAGTTTTCTGTTAAAGGGCTGACCCTGCATTTAAAACCTCATCAAACTCAGTGCTCTACTCACCTCAAAATTGACGTGACCATTTGGAAGGCGATTGGCACAACCCTCATTGAGGAAATAAATATCTTTGATCAAGAGGCTGAAGAAAGGTATCACAATCTAGGGAGAGAACAGCATTATTATCAGTCTGTCCTGAATGAAGACACAACAGTCTACAGAGAAAAATGAAAGGAAGTCAGGTGATACAAAAGATATGCAAATACTGAAGGAGTAAGGATTCTACATCTTTACACAAAAACTGCATTCACTACATTTGAAAATACAAGTCTCTCCACAAAGTCCTATGTCATGTCCTTCTTATTTTCTTTTTTTTGCTTCTTCCTTGCAGATTTCAGAAGATAAATGGTCAGAGGCATCTACTTCTTAATGTAATTCCTGCAGGGTATCTCATAGTATAGCTTTCCCTCTTGACAGGACTTGCTTGGTAAATGAGGGGAGCTGCACATTAAAGCACAGCAGGGAATATTGGGGTAGCAGCATGAGCACACATGGTTTTTGAGCTACAATTCCCTGAGCTCATGCAAGTCATGGAACCTTGGTATTGACGGGCTTAAAATTAAGCATTTCCTGCCAACTGGGCAAACTATTTCCTTTGGACAATGCTGGAGAATTTTACTTTCTTACAATGGTTCCATGTTAATTTTTTTTTTTTTCCTATGAAGTTTTCACAGCTATGCATCCTTCGTTCCAAGTGGGGATAAAGCAAATGCCACTTATTATTTCTGTGCAGCACTTCACTGCACCATATTTCAATATCTCTGAGTTCTTTCTCTGAAGTCTTAAAATTGACTTTTCTCTGAAAAGAAGTAAGCCTCTTACATTTAAACTTCTGGTACTTTGAATGATATGTGAGCAGACTCTTAGGACTCAGAAAGACATTCCACACATAACAACAGTATAGATCAGGAGACTGCACGTGGATTTGCTTCATCTGCCTGGTAGTTTATTCCATGAACTCCAGGATCATGTTTATTAAACACAGCATGAAGCCCTAATATCATAAGGAGTTGATGAGCAACTGCTTCCAAGTGGAGAGCAGCTAGGAAGCTGTTTGATTCCCTTCCACAAGAACTACCACTGAGATTCTGCATCTAAAGACTATACACAGGAAGGGAATGCCACAGCTCTGTCTAGATTTGAGGTTTAGAACACCTTTTACGAGTAAGTTTTGAAGTCTTTCCACCTTAAGCCATGAATTACTGAAAGATTAGCACAAGTAGCATCTCTAAGAACAAATTACTAGCAACCTCATGTCAGGCTTTAGCCTTTCTATTTGTAGTATGGGCTTGTGAGCCATAGGTGTCTGTAAAAGAGAAACGAGCTGAGGCAATGTACTTATTTTACTGAAATAATCAAATCATTTAATGTTTGGACTTTCAGTCAGCACCAAACTGATCTGGCAGCTTTTTATAAGCCCACCAAGGGTAGAGTTGAGAATTCCAGGATAAAGGTTTACCATGCAGCTTAATAAGCACATTTCCCTTTTGCCCATTGCCAAGTAATTTGCAAACACACCTTCTCTCTGCTGCTGTGAGCTGTCAGGGACCTCTGGGTGGCTCCACGCAGGGCAGTTCGGTAATTATAAAAATTGCTGGAAGGGTCCATCTGATGCTGCAAGGCATGAAAAAATGCAAATAATGAAGTACACAAAATCCTTTTTCAACTGAGTGACTCCCAAATAGGAAAAGGTCTTCTGAACAGCCCCACAAATACAGCTCTGTAGAGGACTATGGTATCACTCTGTCTGCTCATTTGATCAGAAGGGAACTTTGTTTTAAAAAATGGCCATTCAGCACAACAAGGGATCCAGTATATTCTCTTGGATAAATCACAAACTCATGCAGTGCTGCATGATCTTGACAAAAGTCAGCAGGACAATATCCATTAGGAGCACAAGTATACTAAATTAAATGTCACAATGAAGCCAACCTTGCATTTTAGAGCAGTTAAAAGTTAAATGGTATTAACAGCCTCCTGTCCAAATATTAGCCAAACTCACCTCAAGAATATCAAACTTGGCTGTCTTCACTTTTGCCCAGGTTTTCTTTAATCGAGACACAGGACTCATGTTCATGCCAGCTTGATATAAGAGAAAGAGATTGGACTTGTAAGTATTTCTAAAGTAAAGAATCTATTACCAATTACAAGTATTTTCGATGGAGCTACTCAAGAAATCAGTCACTGTTTTCTTTAAATTCCAAAATAACCTTGGAAACAAATTCTTCATCTCTTACAGAATGAAAGCTCTAAAAAAATGCTATGACATTATTTAATGTGAATTTGATAAAACATGTATATAAAGCAGAAAAGCTCAAATGAGTGTGTTCTGAACACCATCTCTTACATAATTCATTGAAAACTACACATAACTACGAAGTTTTTGCATTTCAAATTAAAAAAAACAAACTAAACACCCCCAGTATTTTCCTACCAGATAGAAAGAGGGTGGAATTTTTAAACCACTAGGATGTGATAGAAATTATGGAAGACATCAATTCTCCATATTACATTATTATTAGGGAAAGTCACTATTCCAATTTAGCACTGAAGCTGGTTTCAAAAAGTAGGGATTTAGGTCTCTGAAGAGTTGCAATGAAAACTTAGGTTTATATCAACTTTATACTACACTCATAGCACTACAACAGTGTTGAGTAACTTCGTGCTGCTGACCAAGCTAAGCAGTAGACTTCTGTGGGAAGCACTCTGCCCCTTTTATCCAGATTTAAACAGGGATAAAATAATATCTCAGTACACATACTTACAAATAATAGCCATTAAGGAATTGAAGTTGCCAATGTTAAAACATTCCCGTGCCACATCGATGAAATATTCTATCACTCTTGCTCTGTGCTTCTTCTTCACAGGCTGCAAGAGATGCATTTGTAGGGTTATGCTCAGCAGGGAACAGCACTCAGACACATCCCCAAAGAAATAACACCCCTGCTAAAAGTCTTTTCCATATGTACCACGGCTTCACACTATCCTTTACATGTAGAGGAAGCCACACTGTTCAAAAAGCATTCAGGACAAACCTGATCCCAGGCAGGCAGAGAGCAGGGACAGCAGGCAAAGAAGTTCTGCCAAGAAGAAGGATATGAAGAACAGCAGAGCAGAGTAGAGGGTCAGCCAGAGGAGAGAAATGTGCCTCAGTTCACAAGAGGCTTTCAGAGAAGAGAACAGCAGGCCAGACATGCTCACGTACCAAGAAGGGCTAACCCAGAATTAATCATCACTGTCACACAAACAAGGCTGAGGCACCAGTATAATGCTGAAAACACTGAACTTATTTCCTCCTCAGACGTGCTCTGACTGCATCCAAATGCGAACAATTACAGAACCAAGCGAATGAAAAGTCCAAAAGGCACCAAACCTGAAAAGGCTTCATAGTTTTGGATAACTAAACAAAACCTTTCAGCACAAAAAGTCCTTGCTCACCATACAGATTTCTGTTGCAACCAAGTAACTCAGCCTGTTAAACCACTCCACATAGGCTTCAAGATTCCGAGTCTTCTTTCGATCTCCATAGCAGCTCTACAGACAGAATTAAAATAGCAGCTTTTAGCACAATTTATCTTTTCCCTGTGAGATCTTTTGGCTTTCTGCCTTGCCATTCCCAAACATTGTCAAGTAACCAGGAATGACTCAAATTACCCAAAGTGACAGAAAGCTTGGAGGGAAAGCGGCAGTGGTAGCATTCAACATGTGTCACTTCCTTCTGAGCTGTCAGCCCAGTAAAGCACTCCAGCAGCCATGTGGAATCCACCCTGTGCTTTAATGCTTTAAGGACCTCAGACAGACTTATGCAAACAATCAGGGCTAAATATCTGCATAAAGCTCCCTTGAATAGGCACACTGTTTCAGTGCTTATTCCTGTAAGTTCTCTGCAAGTGCAGCAGGAAAACAGAGGCCAGGCACATTATGTTTGGCTGTTGATGACAAATGGACATACTGCATCCCAATTTTGGGAGATCAGCTCTACCATTTTGATGGGATTATCCCTTTCCTGAGCAGTGCTATGCTGTATCATCTTGGAATCATTTCCACACTACATTTCAGGGTTGCCTAAAAAGGGGTAGACAGCAGTTTCAGTGATCTCTAGTGGGAAAAACAATTTCAGAGACCACCTGAATGAACATCAAATTGTAACCTTGCATCATTCTATTCTGTTTGTCAGTTTTAAGCTAATTCAAGTTTTAATGGACTGACTTTGCCACAGTTTGTTTACAGAGGTTAAGTTATCTTGAAAAACATAAAAAATTAAGTCATTTTGAAAACAGCACTCAAAGAGATGACAACTCCATCATGACTGGTTAAAAACACTGCATATTTGCCTTCCATCTCACATAGATCTAGAGCCCTCTGCACTCTTTTTGTTATGTCTGCTCTATCTGCAAATTCCCCCATGTGCCACTTGGCTGCAAAGTGTTCAGTTTACTAAAAAGCATGTCAAAAATAAATAATGCAGAAAGCAAACTCAGCCTCTTCCAGCTGCAGGCTGCATAGATGGCACAGGGAAAACATTCAGAAGATTAAGTTCTCCCTTAGTTTAAGTCAGAAAACCCTGGAAATGTGTTCATTTAAGTCAATTTGTTTGCTGACTTCTGGAGCTTCAGGAGTTGTACTCCAGAAAGAAAAAAACCATAAACAAAATGTTTAATGGGACTACTAAAGTTTGTTTTCTACTGGTCCTTATTTATTGCTGGACCTCACTTGCAGCTCATGGTGCACCTGATGGAAAATGATGCATTTCAGAGCTGCTCCAGATCTGCTCCCATTACCTTGTCATTATTCAAAGGATCCTTTTGCACAAACGCCTGGATAAATTCTTCTGGTCCAATATAATTGAGTCTTTCCTAAACAAAGCACAGAAGGAGCCAGGTCATATCCCCTGTTAACCTGCACTTCAAAAAGAGGGGAAGGATGAAGTCATCCCTGGGAGTGTAACAACTCACAAGCTCGATGTGTGTCAGCTGCTGAGCTAACACATAGGGATCATTGCAGACTGTGATGATGTCCCTCTGCATGGACTGGGGCTTGGTCTTTAGCAGTGTGAGGCGATCTGTGGATGTGGTGGCATCAATTTTTGCAAGCACTTCCTCATACTGGGTAACCGCGGCCAGCTTCCGAATCAGGTTCTGGAGGAGCTGCTGCACGTTCTTCCTGTACACCTGTCAGAACAAACAATCAGAAATCTCTTCCAAAATGGGAGAAGACAGCATTAAAGTCTGCATGACACCACAACAGATACCTGCTGATACCTGTGTTTGTTGCCAACTTAAGCTAAGCTTTACTACAAGAATTTGTAATATTATCATTTCATCAGACCAAAAGGAATCCAGCTGAGGGTTTAAGCAGTGATTGTCTCACATGTTCAGTATCGACCCAGTTAGCTCAAAGAAAAAATGTGTTCAATCTACATCCTGAAAAGTACTGGAGGAAATACAAGAAATTAAAATACTCCATCTTCTCCTGCTTAAGACCACAGAAAAAAGCAAATATGTGGCCATTCAGTGATAAACAAAGCGCCTGCTTCTCTCTGCAGCAAATCAAGACCAGTTTCACCAAAGTCAGAGCTCAAACTTGCAATGAATCTGAGGAAAAGATAACAAAATAATCTCTCTCTTCAGCCTTTGCAGACCTTTCCATGTAGTGATTTAAGTTACCAGGAGTGACAATTTTAAATAGGAGCAGAACTCAGCTCTTAAGTAGATAGATCTGTGTAACCAAGGTGGTTACTCTTCCAGATTCCACATATCCTAAAGCCACTAAAATAAAACCTAGGTGACTTCAAAAAGGATCATCTAAAAACTACTGTCTGCACACTATAGTATGGTCAGTCCAAGGCAGCAATATTTCCCTTTTCCTGATGAATTTGTCCTTTCCTCCAAAGCCTTTTTCAAATGTGTTGTTTTGAAGGTGTGACATGTTAGTGTGGTGAGAGATTTTGGTTGTACTCTGACTGACGGCTCCTAAAAGAACTGGAGTTCAATAATTCAGGAAGTGGAATAAGAAGGTATAAGTAGAACTGTAGTGAACAGGAGTAGGAAACTGCTTCTTTTGTATCCTTTAAGGTAATGACTCACAAAAATCCAAGTGATCTATAGAAAAGCAAGGTCAAGGAAGTTGCCATTTACTGTTCCAAGCAGTTCACAATAAAACAAGTCAATTTACTGCAGTGCTTGCTTTCACTTTGTCTTTCTAAAGGAAACATCGAAGTCAAAAGAACCTCAAAGCTACAGCTAGAAAGGATTTATAGTTCTCTGCAGAGTAGGATTCCTCCCTTTGCACATTTTCTAGCAGCTTTGTACATCTGTCTTTCCCTTCAATAGACAATTTCACTGTTTAAACTATCTGTAGTGCCAGAAACTTCGTTGCAGACAACCCTTCCCTCTTCTCATTTCATTCTTCCATCCACCAACTCAACTTCCTCCAGGCTAAGCAGTTCTTTTTTTTTTGTTGTACCAGTGAGTATTTTTCAAGTGGGTGTGATCCCTCAGTCCTAACTACTTTGCTTGGAACTAGACTTCAGTTTCCTATCTTGCTATGAAGAGTATCTAGAAACAAAGCAACCTGGCACTTCTGGAGGGAGGGCACACCTCTTGCCTCTTCCCAGTTCAAACTTCCCTGGAGCTTTCTTGCAACCTTCAACTTGCACATCAAAATTGGTCTCTTTTTCATTTGTATTTCATACCATCTCTTGTCGCATTTTCTTTCATCCCTCCCCACTTTGACAACACCAAAATATATGTCAGCTTCCAAGGTCAGTTAGGTTTGCTCTTTTCCATGCTTGTGTACGCCTTTGGCAGCACTCTCAGCTCCTCTCAGTCCAGTTTACCTCCACGCCTGTTAGTGTGCTGTTGGCTGCCTCATCCATATCATTACTTAGAAGCTTATATAAGGAACACTGGTCCCTGAGGAACACTGGATCACAATGCCATTTAGCAATTGCTATTTGTGTTTATAGTTCTTCCAAATGCCACTCCAGTGCGTGTTTTGCAATCACAGCATTATGCCAGCTACACAGGATTTGCTTACTGAAACCTTGTTAATTCCCTTCCACTAAGTAAATATACCCCTTGGCTTTTGGCTGAGTCTATTTCAGCACTTAAAAGACAAGCATCAAAATATTTCATAATAACCACGTGGAACTTTACTTCCATCTTAAAAAGTGGGATTTAGAAAAAGGTCAGGTGATTTCCTTGTGTGCTCCATCCACAGAAAGGAATATGACAGACTTCCTCTGAGTTGATGCTTTAAGCTCAAGACAATTCTTCCTGGTCCAGTCCTCTTTTAGAAATTTCTCTCCAAACCTGCTGTAACTTTTCCATTGACCTACATGTCAAAGGCCCAATTCCAACATACCTTACTTGAGAAATTATCAACATTGATAGGGATTTCTCAGCTATTGTCCTAGCTAGCTTCTTCCAAGTAGAATCACTAAGATGATAAATACCAAGCTGTGCCTGTCTGCACAAAATGGGATTATGTTATGGGCTTAGAAGTGGAGAGAACCTTGCCCATGAATTGGAGAAGATCTGCTTATGCTGTGTAGTTTCATCCTAGGCTTAGGCACCAAACAGAACTTTTTGACTACCAGCACCTTCATGCTAAGTTTTCTCAAGCACCTAGAGCCACACCATATTATTAACAGGAATATAAGCAGTAATAGGAATGCCTTTTAATCCAATAACTTTGTGTGCAGACAACTTACCTCATCCCCACTGGTTATTCTTTGTGCCAACTCCTTCAAGTTCCTCATCATTCTTTCATCTCGGAAATCATAAGGAAAAGTCTCTGTCCACTCAGTCAACAACTGTAGGATTTTTGGTGCAATTTTCTGGGTCCAGTTCTATTTGGAAACAGTAGTGAAGAATGTTACATTTAACAGCAATGCAGGAAATACCTAGCTCAAAGGAAATAGAATTCTGTTCTGTAGGATAGTGTAGAGCATAAGGGTATGAATGTCAAGTGAATTTTAGTCTTAATTTCATTCAGCATTGGATTACAGGTCAGAGCCAATGGCCATGGAAGCCAATGAAGAGACTCTCATTGGCTTAACTGACCTGGAAAGTAGGCCTCAGGTGGGTGGAAATGACTCCCCTCATTATCAGGAGTGTCTCAGTGCAAGGCATAGATTAGTGTTTCCATAACTTGTGACTAACCCTCCACAAGGAAAGTGGAAAATTTCAGTTGTGCCAGGACCTATGTGTGCACTACACCTTATGAGAGAAACCTGTGTATGGAGAGAGGCAGGCTGGGGAGGAGATGTGGTGGTCAGAGGCTGCCTTGGGAATAGTGACCATTAAATGATTTTTGATTATTGGTGGAGTAAGGAGGGAAAATCTCTGCCTTGGACTTTCAGAGTGCAGATTTTGGCCTGTTCAGGGCCCTGATTCAGAGATTCTCTTGGTAAAACAGTGCAGCAGAAGCAGCAGCCCTTATGGAGCACAGGCTGAGCACTGTGGAAATTCCCCATGAATTTCAGTGAATAAAGGGAGAAATTCTAATTGCTTGGGCCAGGTTTTCAATCTGTTCAATCCCACTGAGGACTCTCTGGAATAGGAGTATTCTGGTTTGGGCAGGGACCTGGGAAGTGCCTGACAGTGGGGGATCTTACCTTGTCCAGGGCAGGCTCACTGAGCCTCTGCTGCTCCGTGCACAGGTGGCAGACTTTGGCCATGAGCTCGTATGGGTGCATGAAGAGGCGGGAGCTGAGAAGGAAGGTGAAGATGTATGTCCTCTGCAAGCAACAGAACACAGAGAAACGCATAAATTACCAGCATTTTTTTGTATTTTCTCAAAATGCCCTCCTGAAAAATCTGCTCCTCATGCTTTATTATCTGCAGAAGAAAACTCTACATGTGGCTGTTGCCAAACTTGCCAAAAGCAGTTACTACAGAGGTAAGCATTTAATTTAACACTTATCATTGCTCCAGAACCAGTATTATAAACTCAAGCCAAGGTATGCAAGATTAAACCAAAACAAGGCAGGGCAAAGGTGGTTTAGCTCTCCTATTGCTCACAGCCTTATTGCAAGCTCATTACCTGAAATTACTCAGAATAAAATTTCAACTTATCTTCTCTTGCTCTATGGTAAACCTTTGTCTCCTGGGTGAAAGTGGAGGGAACTACATAGCTTAATTCTACAGAATAAAAATCAGTAACTGATTCTGAGGTTGCAAGAAGAGGCTCCTTATTTTGCCTTGATTTTCCATATATCATGATTTGAACTCATTGTGAGATGGATATTCAGAATATCTGTATCTCTGGCACCCACTCTACAAAGACTCTACAATGTTCTGGCTCTAGAAACTTGGAATAAATCATGATGTTTCAGCAATCAGTGTCTAAATTGCTACATATTTGAAGTTTACACTAAGCATTAATGGATAAGCACTAGCTTAAGTACAGTCCTGTGCTGCTCTTAATTCTGACCCAAGTTAAAAAAGATCCTATCTTGGGAATGAGAATAGATCAATGACAATAACAGAAGCTGAACATAAGCAGAGTTATGTCTTGCAGGAGCATGTTGACAAGTAGAGCTGCAGTTTCATCATCCACCAGTTATCTCCAACTGCCCTTTCCTGCCACCTTTTGATATCATTCTTTCTTACCTTCTTTTCTAAGAATTACAGAAAATGTCTCAATGCATGGACGTGCCAAAAATTCTCACATGACAAACCTCCTGTTGTCACACCCAGCCTCTGCTGATCCTGAACAGTGTTCAACATTTTGGTTGCTTATTGCAAGATACACATAGACCTCAGATGAGCAATGGGAAATATGCATTAAAAAATGCTTGGTTTTGCAATAAATACTTTCATTCTGTCTCAGCTGTGGTCATGCCTTTCTCTTCAGCCTGCCTGGCAGCTTTTTGAGGGTCAATGGTACACACAATCCATCAAGCAATAAGCCAGTCTAGGTGTGTGCTTTATAAATGAGTCACCAGGGTTGCTCAGCTTACAGCAGGAGTAATAAAGCATTAGACTTCCTAGGTTAGGTGAGTTACTGCATGCTGCACTCAGGTGAAGCACATATTATCACTGCTGGTCAGCCACTTGAACCTCTTCCTTAGCCATGGATGTGACACATTCTGCTCCTGCTGCACATTCCCCTTTAGAAGACACATCAGGTCTGGCCATTCAGTTAGCTGGGTGTGTAACTTACATCGGGGTAGTAATCCACATTGGGTACCAAGTGCTGGATCAGAGCTTCCAGAGACCCTGACAGGAGATTGTTGTCCTGGTAATAGAGCCCTCCACAGTTGTCCTCTTTTGTCTGAAACAGGTTCCTGTTGTAGCTGCTGCTGTCAAACATTGCTGCAAAGGGAGGTGTCTGTGGCATCTTTCCCTGCAGAGACACACAAGAGATAAGGGATAATTCAGAGAAGGGACAATGTAAGGGGATTCCTATCTTCCAGAGATAATACTGCACTAGAAAGATAACTCAGTGTCACACCATGCACACAGCAAAGACTGTACTGTTTTCAAGCCTGTGCAGACTTCTCAGGAAAGGGCCAACACAGGCTTTCACCACTGCCTGTCACAATCGCCAGCTGCTTCTTTTATATCTTGCTGTTTCTTTATTAAATGACAGATAAGATGTCCAAGCTGAGAGTTAGATGGAGGTACAAAAATCCTGACAGGCTTTGGGAACTCAGACTTTCTATAAAGCTTTTGGGAATGTGTTCACATGTTCACCTTTGTCAAATCCTGAAAGTAGCTCCCTAAGAGCAGCACTCTGATGGGGAAGTGTGCTCAGGCTGTCCCAGGCTGACACACCCCCAGCCAGAGCAGAAGGAGAGAGACTGAAGTGAAGCCCTGGAAAGGTTTTGTGAGAGGAGAGTCTCCTTTATGCAACATGACAGCCATGTAACTGCAATCCCAAACCTCCCATTTCCCAACTCCACCCTGGTAAATTGGTGCTTGGTTTTCCCAATAACACTGTGACAGGCGTGACCCAGGCTAAAGCCTGATGCTTCAGTGCACCTGCCTCCACCTACTCTGAGTGGCTCTACAGAAATTTGGAAAAGCTTGCCTGGGCATAGTTGCTTACCACTGTTATCCAAGTTTACCAACAACATAAAAGATGAGACCAGGTTCAGAGTTTTGTTAAATGTTCTCCCCAAATTCTGTGAAATTGTGTTTTCTGTGAAATTCTGTGAATCCTGTGTTTTCCAGCTTTAGGAGAAACAAAGCAATTACTCATCAGTCTGCATCTTAGTGCCTGTGGAATCAAAATGTC
Organism: Oenanthe melanoleuca; assembly: GCF_029582105.1. Taxonomy (NCBI): domain Eukaryota; kingdom Metazoa; phylum Chordata; class Aves; order Passeriformes; family Muscicapidae; genus Oenanthe; species Oenanthe melanoleuca. Next base: position 14,936,265 of record NC_079337.1, read on the forward strand.
TTTCCAAGGAAAAGATCAGTCAGTGCTGCAGGCTGCTCAGTCATTCAGAGCAGTGGGTGGGCAGCAAGGGGGCCATGACCACCCAAGAGCTCCTTTGGTAATGCAGTATCTGAAAAGGCCAAAAGATAAAATCTCTCTGATTGCTTGAGTGTTGAGTTATAAACTCCTTTCTTCTCCCTCCTTCCCTGCTTTCTGGGAGTAGCAACTCTTGTTAGTTTAAGGAACTTAGGTATTACAGTCTCGATGGGAAGCAAAGCCTGTGCCCAGTTTTAACCACAAATGTGCTGTTTAACTCTCCTGCAGCAGCTGCTGGGCTGTGGGTGCTGATGGGCATTCAGGGAGAGACAGATAAACTGCAAAAGGGGATGGCACTGTTTCCAATCCTCCCCACAACTTCAAGGCAAGGGAGATCAAACTGAGGGGACAATATCCACAGACTGCTGTGCTCATGTGTCAACCCAGCATGTGTGAGTGCATGAGAAAAGCATTAATGCCTCTGAGCCATCATTGTAAGTGCAGATGCTGTTTCTTTTCTCTCCATTGTATCAAATCCTATTCGGGAAAAGGCTCTTTAAAGCCACAGGCCCCAGCAAACAGCAGCCTGTGAAGGCACCCCGTTTTGAGAACAACTAGTGATGTGACAGCCTGGAGATAAATAGAGTGCTGCCATCTGTGTGCTCCCCCAATACCCACAATAAAGCACTTTTCAGAGTGAGCTTGGTGGAGATGAGAAGCTATTAAGTAATTAGCCAGATTCCTTAGCTTGGACCTGAAGCACCACACAGACTTGCTGCTGCTGCTGGCAGTGTGTCCAGACAATGCAGACATTCAAACCAGCACAAGCCTGAGCGGTTCAGTAAATAAACGGCAAGAGAAAGCCAAAAACAAAGGCAGAGAAGGACAGTGGAGAGAGCCTCCTGGCCTACATGACCTGTGCTAATTCCACCTTGAGAGGTGCCAAAAGGTATCTGCATCAAAATGGGAAAGACTGAAAAGTGTCCATGTCTGAAAAGTGACATCAGACACCGTGCAGCTGTTCAATCAGCGATTCAATTCCACCCAGCCCAATGAACTGGGAGAAGAATGAAGTAAATACACATGCCACAGCATAACAGGGTGAAGTGCAGGACTGAACTTAACAGGGTTCCTGTACAAGGGAGTTCAAATTACTGGGCAGGTGAGATACAACCCTACCATGGCCATGCTGTGCACCAATAAAGCACCCTGATGCATAAAGACTCCTGGTCTTTCAGGTTCTTTGCAAGGCTAGCCCAGTTTAAGGAACAAAACTTTACTGAGGAGCTGACAGGAACCTTCTGCATCATTTCCTAAGTTTTCATACTGTGCATGTAAAGCCACAGACTTGAACCAACTCCAAAATATCTGTCAGCCCACTGACGTTGACAAGTTCTGTTTGCACCAAAACTACCGAAGCACGGTTTATTCAGCCAAAATGCAAGTGGCAGTGAACAGTGTGTAAACACTGCAACCTAAATATTTGTAGCACTGTGGCTCCAAGGTAATACTCCACAGGGAAGTGAGAAAGGCTAGTCTGCACCTGCAAAACAACTTGATATCAATATCAGCACTTGTAAAAAACCAAGGCAAGTAGTTGCTTCAACCCAGATTCATATTAACCAAAACAGCCTAATTCAGGGTGAGACTGGAATCTGCAGGGGATTTAGCCAGACTAGCCAGCAATTAGTTTTGATTTCATGCAATCCTCACAACATAAATCAGACAGGCTGGAGACACAGTCTCATAGAGCCTCATCAGAAGGAAAGAAAAAACCATCAGGCCATTAACAGATGTACTGATTTGTAACCATAAAATAAAATTATCAAAAGTCTGTCTCAAAGGGGTACATATTGTGTCACTTATTTGCTAACTATTTCTGGAAGCTGCTTGACAGAGAGGGCTCAGTCCTGCTTCAGTGAGACACCAAGTCGTGGTGATGTTCTGTGTGGTCCAAACTGGGTTTCACTTGGAAGCGAACAGGACACAGGACACGTTCTCCATGTGATGAAAAGGGATGATAGCAAAGTGTGACAGAGATAAATATAGCATAGCCAATGGGATGAGATGATTCATACAACACATGTGCTTTTCCAGCATGACTCCTTCATTATCTTGACCTTGACTCCTCTGCTGTATTTTATTTGGAGGTGTAGACACAAAGCAGCATTCTTCTAACTAAAAGCTTCTTTAGCTGAAGCTTCATCTAAACCCTGCCTTCAGAATAACTTGAAATTTGGTTATAGAGCAGATTATGGTCCACAAATATGTGGCATATAGAGCAGGGGTATCTTGGGACCTAAAAATATTGTTGACAAAACACAGCAGGGCAAGATCTGATGAGCAGGAATTGGGGAAAAAAGACAAGAAATTTTATTCCAGTGAAAAATGTCCTGGGAGTTAAAAACTGGAACTTTTTAACTGGGCTTTGGAAACATTTGGCTAGCAATCACATGGAAACCCATTTATCTTTTCTCTCTTAATTTTTTTTTTCCCAAGAATGAAAAGAGTGCAGGTGTTTTTGTTTTTTTTTTTAAGATCTGACTTGAAGGAAAGAGCAATGAAATAATTTCCTGGCTTTACCAGTGGTACTCTCCTGTGACAGAGAAGTCAAAAACTCTGCAGTGTGGAAAGAGGATTACAACATCTTTTTCTGGATTTACTATCATTATGGAGAACATGAGACCCTGGGCATTGAGGTCCATGTTCTGGCTAGGAGCAGCCTCTGACAGGAAAGAAGCCTCAACCTTCCCAGGAACAGCACTGTAATAGGAAATCAGAGCCAAAGACTATGTGCTCAAACCCCCACCATCTCCTGCAGGAGCCAAGTTTCAGTTTGGCAAAACTAAAAGAATCAGACGTAGCTTTCAAGGCTGCCAAGTGCTTTCCCAAATCTTTATGTTTAAAAAAAAAAAAAAAAAAAAAAAAAAGTGTTTACTACTACAAACAGTGGAAGGTTGCATTGATTTGTTTTCATTTATATTAAAGAGCTCAGGCTGTCCATCAGATTCATAAAACAAACCCAACAATATGGACAGCTGGTATCCTTCACAGAAGCACCCACTGAGAAGTTCAGTAGTAGCTATGAAAGGTGCCTTTAAATCCACTGCCAAACATTTTCAGCTCCTCTGTTAGTTGGTTTTTCACCCACACTATATCCCTCAGGCAGAGGAATGGTATGAGTCCCAATGCCCACCTGCCCTTAAAAGATGCAAACTTCAGAAATGCAATTACATCCCCTCAGAGCCGTTCCCTATACAATCAGAAACCCTTAACCACATTTAGCAGGTGATTACCATCCATTATTGTTGTTAAGGATGCCATCATAAAACTGAGGTATGGCAAAACAAAAGACTGACTTCCTGCAGGACCCAAGTTCCAGAGAGGGCCCTCATTATCCCAACTCTTCCTTTTGTTAGCAACACGCCTACAGAAGCCCTTCCTGTTGTCTTTGACATCCCTGGCCAGACTCAGTTCTAACTGGCCCTTAGCCTTCCTAACCTCACCCCTTAGCTACCTGAACAATTTCCCCATATTCCTCCAGACTTACATCCCCTCCTTGTCTCCCTAGCCTGCCTTTCATGAAGAGCCAACAACCTTCCATTCCAATGCCCCACCACAGTCTCTGTGTGATGCCAGTGATATCACACCCACGCAGGCATGTGCATGTCTCCAATTCTTCTTGTTTGTTCCCCATACTGTGTGTGTTTGTGTAGAGGCATCTGAGCCAGGCCCTTGATAAAGCTGACTGGAGCAGCTGGAATCCCTTTGCAGTGCTTGGGGCATCCACCCAGGCTGCCCAAAACAAAAGCATACCAGACACAGCCCATCACATTCCATACAGCTCTTCAGTGGTGTGTGTGTGTGTGTGCTTTGCTCACACAGCAAGTTTTTGGGGTTGGTTTTTTTTTTTTGGTTTGGTTTTTTTTCTTTTCCACTGCAAGGTTAAGGGGAATTAATGGGAATTTTAGCTCAAGCTACTGAGAAGATAAGATGGGTGTTTCATGTGTCTTACTTGCAGTAATTAAAATCACAGAACTACCCCAGCTCAAGCCTTCTTGCTTCCACTCTTTGTGATGAATTTGCCATACAATTCTCAGTGTGACTTCAGCACCAACTCTGAGTTGTAGTTCCTTCCTAGAATTACTTATTAAGTGTATCTTTTAAGAGGCAGAGCACAGAATATTTTTTCATACTCACGTGAGATGAAAAGGGGAGTGATATCAGCTTTTTCCAGACTGAAATTAAGAGGAAGATTAAGAACCTCTCAAAAGGAATCCACCCCAGAGGAAGAGGACCAAAACTATCCATGCTGGACAGTGTCATAACAGGTAGAGATAAGAAACCTGACTGAGCCTTAAAGTACTTTTTGGTTTTCACTAAAACAGCAGAGGATAAACAATTTTGTAAAGTTTTCCAAAAATCACCCAGGCAACAGTAAGCTGCAAAGGAAAATGAAAAACGCTAGTAAGCAAAGAATAAAACAGGATCTGAAATTCAAGTAGAGGCATCTTCCCCCTGAATGTGCATTTTTCTTGGGTCTATAAATAGACCCAGCTGATGATTTTGGAAGGTCAGATGCAGCACTGCTGACGGATCACTCACGTATGAGAACTTTGGCACAGTAATTAAGTGAATCCTGAATGACTTGAAATTGAAGTCCTTGGATACTGAACAGCAAAGGTGTGATGGACATAAATACATTTTTGTGTTTACTTGGGAGCATTAGGAACATTGTGGGGCATTTGGATTTCCCCAAATCTGCAAGTGTAGAAAAAGGGAAGGAAACAAACAAGTTCCTCTTTGTTGCTGATATGCTGTAAATCCATGTCCCTGCTAAAGCCCCACAACTCATCTCCCCTTCTATCCTCTCCCATCCTCTTCTTCAGTGGGGCAGGAAGAGAGAGAGAGTCTCTAATGATGCTGAGGTGGCTGTGACAGCATTGCTGCAGTGCCAGGCAAGAACAGGCAGGCAGACTGCATCACAGCAAAAACCCCAGCTGCTGGAAAATCACTCAGCCCAGGGAGAGGACAGGACATATGTTCCTCCCAAACAAAACACATGATACAATCTGTCCGTGCTGCTGGACACACAATAGCAACAGCCTTGAAACACATGACACTGAAAGGATACCACACCTACAACATATAATTTCTTAAAGCACTTATCTCTTACCATGAACACAATGCTGCTGAGATTTCTGTCTGTAGGTTAAAACCAAGGAGGCCACAATTATTTAAAAAGATATGAAGCATGCTCCATCACCAACTGACTAATCTTTTTGTTAAGTCAATTTTTAAGTTATTTTTAATTCTATGGGTAATTTCTTCATCTGGATGATGTCCTTTTAGCATTTGAATGCAATATAAGGCTTTTCTCATATAAGTGTGGGGTTTTTGTACCTTGTACATCTTTTTGTTAATCCCAGTTTCAGAAAAGAAGTTTAAAACATGAATAAACAGGATAAGTATATATTATAAGTGACATGATGGATTAGCACAGCAGTAATTAAATGTCAGAAGGCACAAGAGATTATAGAAAAGTTCAGTCCATTGCATGCTCCATATTGACTCTTCAAGATTTGAGGGATTTACAGAATGAATGAAATGGAAAAAGAGGCACAAGAGACTCAGGCCAGCCAAAGGATTCAATGAAATACCTCCCACCTTAAAAAACAACACACATAGCTACTCTTTTCTACCAAAATGTCCAGCAGACAGCAGGACTGAAAGCAAGAATGCTTCTAAAGCCTTTCAGTTCTTTATGTTACTGAAGCAGAGTGGGGATTTTAGAAGCAAAGCATTCCCCTTATTGGACCCAGTGAAGCACAGAAACAGTTCTGCATTCACTCTACTTGTTCTTAAATATTACAGCCTTACAAGACTAAAATCCCACCTCTCTACTCAGCCAGCTGCAGACTGGTTTGTCAGGGCTGCCATCCACCAGCACGATGCAGAGCTCCACAGCCTGGAGGAGTTCACCACCCTGCTCCCACACTGCTGAGCAGCAGCTGGGATGCTGCTCCTCCATCAGCTGATGGGCTGTGGTCAGGAATCTGAAGGCAAGGATGTTTTATTCCAAAACATCACACTGTAAAGTGAGTGATTCAGCAGCTGATTCAAGGTGGCTGAGATGTCCAGGAATGGGGTGTGGGATGGGGTGGACAGATGGGGCCTGTGATGCCATCCATGCTATGCTACCCCCACTAGTGAATCAGAACTCTGACACGAGTCTGTAGCTCTGTATCTACAGAGTTCTGCATCATTTCTGTAGCATGCTTTGTGCCTCCTGCATACTTCAAACTGACAAAACTGAAATGTGATGTTTTCAACAGAGATGCTTCCCCTGCTATCACTATCACCAGAAGGTGGTGGTAAGTTTGTGGTATAAGACTTTCACTAATCTTGGGGGGTGGGATCCATTCTATATGACAGGGATGTGAACCTTGAGACGTGACAGGGATGTAATCCTAACCCACCCCAGGTGATCAAAGCCAAAAGATCCACCTTCTCTATCTGCATGGTCAGTAGCTAAGCAGCAGCTGAACAATTTCAGAGTGATAACTGGCTTCATCAAGAGCTGTTCACACATCCACCCACAGAAAACAGAAGCAGAATTATTTCAGTGCTTAGACCTGGCAGCTGGTAGTTTAGATCTGCTTCTGACTCTGCTACAAGCTCCTCACGTGGCTGTAGTCAAGTCACTCAGTTTCTCATTACAGCATTCCTCTGCTTGACAGCACAAAGAGGGATAAGTATGGGGTTATTTCCTTTCATTAAGCACTAAGATCTTTTTTCAAAAGGTGTACAGAAGGTGTATCATATATTACTGCCACGGTACTAGCCTTAAGCATGAAGCTCTCTTGACATGGTTACTTCTTCATCCTCATCAAAGCAAGACACCTTCTGAATCCCAAAACTGTTCCTCTTTTCAGACACCCATGCTTGGCCTTTTGCTACAACCTACAGTACACTTCAAAAGAAAACACCTCTCCCTTTAGTAATCTCAATGGGCAGACAAGTTATAATTTACAACAGCAAGCTGTAGTAGTGTTAAATAACAGTACTAAATTTCATTTAACTGTTTCTACCTAAAACCTCATTGCCTAATGTCTCTGCCATTTAGATGACGCAGAAACATTGCTAGTTTTAAGGCAAACAATTCATATGATCTTTTTTCCCAGTCACCAAGTCCTCACGTTTCTATGAACAGCAAGGAATTTTTACTGACACTTCAATATACAGCAGGTTGAAAGCAGTATACTAACAGGAATATTTCAGTTAAGCCCCCACCACCATAACAAAAAAAATAAATACACTTTCCAATGTCTAGATTGAAGATAAAAATGGATGGTTCCACTTTGTCAGAGAGGAAGTACAGCTCTGTATCAGCATCAGCTGCACTTGCCTTGCACCCATTTATATCTAGGCTGGGTATCAGCCAGTGGCTTCTAGAACAGAGCTGGGTCTGAGGTACTGAGAGCTTGTTGTTTGCAATCAGCTTGCCTGACTCCTTGGGAAATCAAGGAGAAGCACATTAGAGCCCAAAAGACAGAGAAGATATTTTTCTGGCAGGGCCACAGTGGAAATCTCTGCCCTGGCAGGCTGCCCCTGCTGGTTCTGTCAGCCTTTGAGCCCCAGCAGCAGTTCCCCTGCCCGACTCAGGGTGGACCCCTGGGCTTGGCAATCGATGGTCAAGCGCTGCTTGCCCTGAAACAATTACAATTAAGTCAGCACCCGGCAGGTATGGTATCGAGCAAATGCACACCATGCTGGGCTGCCAAAAGATCATTACAAACGTGGCCTAATAGTGCCTGGATCCCTGCAGGATGCTTAAGGGAGGATCAACTCCAGTCCTGATAGACAAGTACTGTCAGTTCAGCACGCTACATTCATGCAGAAAGCACCTGGCCTTGTATCAGTGAGAGCAATTATCTCAGAGAAAACCCCACTCCCCAGTCTGACTCAAGCTTATTTATCCTCTGCCTTACTCCTTGAGAATCCAAACTCACTGTGCTGGCTGGTGCTCCCAGGCTCCTCTCTGCAGGTGTGCTATCTGGCATTTCTGGCCCTATTTCCAGATGTGACAAGAAGCAAGCAGAGTACCTGACCCCATGGGAGGGGCAGGTGACCCTGGGGAACATTTTATTCTGGGGAGAAGATGTATTTTGATGAATCAAACCCAAAATAGTCAGAATGCATGGATCTGAGTCATTCAGTGCTATTCTGGAGCCGCCTAGGGAGAATGAGCTGGATTGTTGTCATGATCCTGCACATTTTCCATTTAAAAATACAGTCACACTAAATGCCACCCAATTCAGCTTCCTCACTGTAATGATTAGTTTTCTAATACTACTTCTTACACCAGCTAGAACAGAGGAGAAATTAGCAACAGCTTTCAGCTGGAGTCCTTGCCTCCTGTTTGTAAATTATGTATTGTCTTGCTGTGGCTGCAAAATGCACTCTGGAAGCTTTGTTTACAAGCTCATTTTCTATCAAAGTGTTTATTAGATGATGTGGCTCAGTCCATCATACCCATGCCAAGCAAGGGGCGCTTGTCAGTGCTTGCAGAGTACACCTGTGTGTTTACTAACATTTGGAAAAAATGCTTAAGTATGTGCAACCACAAACTGTGCCTCCTCATCTGAAATGCAGGCATTTTATCCCAACCAGCCCCAGTCTGTGTTAGCAGACCCTTACAGTGATGTACAGCACTATGGCAATATGATCCACACACAGCTCCTTCCTGTCTTCACTCCAAGAAAAGCTCACTCTTTAACTACCCAGTTACAAAAGTAAAGCCCCATGCTGTCAGGGCTCCAGTTCATACTTCCAGTTTCATTTCCCAGTTCATATTCCTTCAGTGATCACATTCCAGGGTTGAAGTGTGCCTGTCACCTCTGGCACAGAGTGACAGCAGCTCACCCCGCAGACCAGGGGCAGGTAGGGTGACTGCACTCCCCAGGGACTGCTTAGATAACCCGCACAACTGCAGCAATACACACAGGGCTGTCCCCCAAAACCTCGGCAGAAAGAAACCACAAAGAATGTAAACCAACAGGGATTCAGTGCGCCGTACAAAAAAAAGCATTTTGCTCAGTGTGTGGCACAGCTGTGAGCTTAACCCCTGCTAAATCAATAATTTCTTCCCTCTTTTACAAAGATAAAACAAATCCTACAGTGACCTGTTACAGTCCTGCTGTTCAAAGGAGTGATATCCCCACTGCTTATCCAAAATCAGAGCTTGGTCTCAGCTATTCGTTCTCTCCAGCACAGCTCATCAGTTAGCTCCTTGTCTTGGGTATATTTAGCCTTGATTTTCAGCTGATTAACAGCTTCTCTCCAAGGCATCTCATTTGAAAGCCTTAAGATAAGCCTGAGGAAGCCCGTACCTCAAAAAGCTCTTCTCAGCTTTCAAAACAGACAGCCTGCCGAAACAGTCCTGCCTGCGCAAAGCCGCAGATTCCCACAGATGGCACTGACATCTCAGCCCACCAAGGCGGCAACCTCCCTGAACGCACCCCCTCGACATTCCCGGCTTAGACAGGGCTGCCCGAGGTACAGAGCACCTCTTTGTTCCCGGCTCCTTTGATTTATCAGGCCGTTCTTGCCCTCTGAGAGGAGTCAGCCCTCCTCCGCTCTGTTAGAACTCCTCCGGCAGAGTTCCTCATCCCTCTGTGTTCCATTTAGATTCACACACAGCCAGACGGGCGGGCACTGCTCTTAGGGCTGCCTTAGCTCACAGGCTGGACTGAGTCTTGGGTCGGTTAACAGCGATTTTGGGTGAGTTAACACTGATTTTGGGTGAGTTAACACTGATTTTGGGTGAGTTAACAATCCTCACTCTGCTCGCACCCCCGAGCTGCTGGCACCTCACACAGCGCAGGAGCCTGAAGTTTTACCGCACTTACACTCAGCAAAGCCACACACACACACCTACACCTGTTTTACTCAGCTCTACAAACACGGCCTGGTAAATAAAAATCACATAGTTCAGTTGTAGGACCTGTTCTATTTTACTGCAGGGAAGGGGATAAGGAGAAGGACCGCCACTGATGGGTGGGAGTTTCTCCCTTCCCCAATATCCTGATAACCCCTCCAAAAGCAGCTCTGTCCGCACAGAACTGGGGAGCCAGGAAGGAGATTAAACAGCAGGAGGAATGAGACCGTCCTGCCGGGGCTGGCAAAGAAGACAGAGACGGATGGATGGATGGACGGACGGACAAGACGCACCGCAGACTCGCGGACCGTACCTGGAAGTGGCCGCAGGCGCTCCGGTCCCAGACGCTGCTTTATGGCTCTCACACCCTCATCATCCAGGACACAGCACAGGACAGCACAGCACAGCCCGGCTCCCCATGCACTGTGCCGGCGGGCGGAGCTCCGTGAGGCGCCGCTCCCGCCCCGAGCCGTCCCCGCCCCGCCCGCGCCGCAGCGCCGGGGCCGCCGTGAGGGCGGGGGCGGAGCGGCCCGGCCGGAGAGCTCGGAGGAACCGGCCCGGAGAGCTCGGAGCATCCAGCCCGGCCGGAGAGCTCGGAGGAGCCGGCCCGGAGCGCTCGGAGCATCCAGCCCGGCCGGAGAGCTCGGAGGTGCCCACCCGGAGGGCTCGGAGGTGCCCACCCGGAGGGCTCGGAGGTGCCCGGCCGGAGGGCTCGGAGGTGCCCGGCCGGAGAGCGCGGCCTGCGGAGCCAGGCACGGCCTCAGCTGCTGTGTTGAGTGTCCCGGGTTTCCTCAGCCCGGTGCTGTTTCTTCTCTCTCCCCAGTTCTCGTCCAGTTAGTTCCCCGTGCTGCTCACGCTCAGTAATCTTCAGAAAGGTCTTGCACAGACCCACTACAGCTCCTCGCCCACCGCTCCTCGTTTTCTCCGCAGTTCAGTTTGCCAGCTTGGGTCTGGTGTCCCGTTGCTCTTGGATGGTGTGACAGGCACTTTGCTTCTATGTGCTCTCCCCAGAGCTCAGAGTTTCCTCCACTTCTTTCACAGCACTCTCAGCACTTACCCAGGGTGAAAAGTCCGGGTTTACCCAGTCACTCTATAAACCAAATCTCGGACAAGCCTTATTTTCCTCCACCAACATATTTGCAGTACCTCTAAACCTGAGATGAGGGAAATGGAGCTGCATATGCACAGTTCAAGGTGCAATTGAACACCAGATTTAGGGAGCAATACTCCAACTTTCCCTGCTCTCCACCCCCTGCTAACATTTACTGATCTGTGCTCAATTTCCTTTTTCTGATCTCTCAAAACATCCAGCCAAGGTCTTCCTATGCAGTGGCAGCAGCCAGATCAGAACCTGCACTTTACAAGTGAGGCTGGCTGCATGCATCAGATCTTTCACTAACCAAGGAAAAAATGTCCCTGCTTGAAAGACAAGTGCCTCTAGCTACTATTTCTACATTTGAGCATAGATGGAACTTGAATAAACCTCACATCCTATAGCCAGGATGATTTTGGAGGCAATCACACAATCCTGCCTACCTGCCTTCCCATTTCTTTAAGTAGAGGATACAGAAAGAAATACTTGTAAAAACTAGTTTTAAAGTAATTGTGCTGCAAATGTAACTAATAGTAAAAAGAACCCCCCGCACAAAGGGCCTTTGTGCACACAACTCTCTGGAATTAGGACTTAAACACACACATGGTCTCACTGTGGATTCTAGAAATTACTTGCAGTCTTCAGGTTCTGGATTCACACAAAAGGCTGCCCTGTCCCTTGGGACACTGTCACATACAATGTGAAATATAGCAAAATGACATTGCAATACCATTTCTCAAGGAAGATGACATACTGCCAAGTCATGGGTCCCAGCACTTACACACATACCCTGGTACTTTTCCATTTTGGTGAATAAGTCAGAGGATGGTGCTATGTATTTTCTTCAGGCTCTGCTCTGTGGTGGTCCTGCCTCCAATTCCTCTCTTAATGCAACAGACTACCTGGCTTTCTTGATTCCTGTTTACCCCTACAATTCCCTTTGTTAGATAACCCTTGTCACTGTACATACAAGAAATCTACTGGAAAAAAATTTTTAGACTTCATCCAGGTAAAGAGGCTTCCATTTTTTTGCAATTTTTTTTTTTGTCCCTCTCAGATTCAAGGGCAAGCATTGCTTTTCCCTCCCCTTGTCTCCTGTGTTCTCAGACAACATTGAAATATTTTACTGAGGTAACTGCAAGTACAGGCACATCAATTCTGGTTTGTTTTGGTGCAGGCTGACAAGAGTGAAGGCAGCCTGTGGGCTCCCTGGCAGGGAGGAATATCCCAGAGAAGTGATGGAGTGATGGGTGATGCACTGAACAGCTCTGTGTGCTGCTGCTCAGGCCTCCTTTGCACAGTGCAGGTGGTTATGAATCACTTGGCAAGAGTTGAGAGGAGATCAAAACTTGGAAGGAGGTAAAGAATTACAGTTGTGAGTCAACATTGCAAGCACAGAACATGCCTGGTTTGTGCTGCTCAGATGTTGTGCTTGTTTATTTTCCCATTTTGAACAGTGGTCCTCACAACAGCAATGCAGATTAAGGGAATTAAGCACAAACAAAGCCCAGAAAAACTACACAGGGAATGATTAAACCAATTCTTGCCAAACAAGTTTTCCTAAAATCCAGGCCTCATGGATCTGCTAGCATAAAATCTAGCTGGCTTTAACATGAGACCATCCACTGTGGCAGAAATATGGACTGCAGGCTTGGACAGCAAACCAGGTCTCTTCTTTGTCTGTGAAAATGTCATCCACAGCCCCAGCTTATCTCTATGAGTGCTTTAAAACATCAGCATGTGAGAACAGAATGTGTTACTTCAAAACAAAATGGATTTTAGGAGAGAAGAGTATTGCTCTTTGTTGTAGGCATAGAAAATCCCTGGGCAAACAAACTACAATTCTGGCCAATTGTAACCAGGCTCCTGGGTTTTTAGACCCACTCCAGAAAAGGCAGGTTTGACAGCAATGCCAATATTAACTGCTGAAGAAGTGAGAGCTTTACATTTTCAGTACTTTCATAGAATGAAAATGCATTTTTTCAAGATATTTCTCTTTACTTTTCCTGTGACTAATAAGTGAGTTAATAAGCTTCAAATCAGCATATTCAGACTGTTCCATCTCTCTCAGATACAAGAGTTGGAAGTTATAAAGAATGGAGGGTAGGGGGAAAGCAAATTTAATGGTATCAGATAACTTGAGGAAATGAAGCTTTACTCCCCAAGCCTGGACATTGTGAAAATAGAGTTGTTAACTCTATGCAACTTGTGTTGTGGCCCAACTGCTGTTACATGGTTGAAAATCTGAGTGCTGATAAAACAACCTACACCCTCCCCATCTCCCCAGGTTTATCCTGACCTCATGCAGGACAGCTTGTGTTATGTGCCCCAACCTAATGCTGATAATTTCCAAGTGATAAATCAGAAACCATTTCCCTCAGTTTATCCAGCAATCATTTGCTGGCCAAGCAAGCATGGTAAAACAGATAAATGACAGTGAATTTTAAACATCAAGAGAGAACATTCTCTCTTGTTTCAGCAAGTAACTGTCTGGACAGTTCTCCATCAGAGCAATGTAAAACAATTGGTCAAACTAGCTGCTTTCTGCCTCCTGTAAGTCCAAAAGGTCACCAGTGAATAATAATCAAGAGAAAACAACCAGTGCCCATCTTTTTTCCCCCCCCTCATTTTAGGACTTGTTGCTATGCAAATAAATCAGCCCTTACCCTGTGGTTTGTAGCAGTTCCCTGCATAAAGCAGAAAGACATCAGGTTTTATTTTAGCCCTATGTTTATTCAGCTTGAACTCAAACTAGGATCCTATTAAAAACAGATTACAAACCATTTAAGAGCTCTTAATGCTTGCCAAAACCAGCCTGTGGTTTTAAATGAGATGCAAGGCAAAGTAAATGAAAAGTAGTATTTAAGTCACTGTGAAGAAGTCATGTTACCTAAAACGTGCACAACATATTTGGCATTTCAAAAAGTACTCAGCAGAACTGCATATAAGAAGAGTACAAAGAGTACTCTTGTGCTAATAGATGGAAGGGGAGGATTTAGAATGTGAAGTAATTGTCTGAAATTCAAACATAAGCAATTGTCTGAAATTCAAAAGTCTGGCAATACTAGCACTCTTTTAAACCTGTGCACAGAACTCCTGCTGAAATCATTGAGGCACCTGCAGAATTTGCACATCTGTTACATTTATTGCAGAACCAGATACCAAAACTCTTGACCACTCAGAATTTTTTAATAAAACTGCTTCTAATTCAATTCACACTGTAAACATGTAGATTAGATTAATCAGTCCAGCAGATCACTTAAACTTTGCCTTGGCTTCAAGTTTGAAATGAAGTGTGTACTTTAGTGATTTGACAGACAAATTCAGGCAACAGTCTTCAGTGTTTAGGTGCAGTAGTGTGGCAGTGCAGGGGTTGTGTGTGGGCATTAGAGATGTAAAAGCACTTGAATGGTAGGCATACAGTAGTTCCTGTAGCAAATCTATAATGAGACTTTAATATTAGCTGTTTACAGCTTTGTCAGAATTTAAGGAATTGGAGCTCAAAGTGTTGGTGGCAGGTTCCTGCTTCAGGCTAGGACAAAATTCAGAAAATGTTATTTATGCTCTTCTGGAAAGGTGGTGGACAAAACCCTATTGTTATTGCTCATATTACTGTATTGACTGTAGCTTTCTTATTTCTTCCTGTTGCCTACTGAAGGAAAACCTTCTGTGCAAAGCCTTGGACAGGGTCTTGAAAATTGAAAGAATACTCTCCCTCTAATTTGCCTTGAATGTTTTGCCTTTAATGCAAGAACTGCCCAAATTCAGACAAGCTCTGTGCCTGCCCTGTGAGCACATGTGAGAATTTGTCAGCATGGTTCTCACCTTCTCATGATGGACAAAATCAGTCACAGGCTTTAGGGGCTGTTGGACTTGCACTTCAGTGGTCACCTTCAGTGCAGTGGGCACCAGAGCTGAGAAGATGGAGAGACTCTCTTATATTCTCCATGTTAGTACCAAGACAGTGTGAAAAGGAGGGGGAAAGTCGATCTTGACTCAGTATGGCTTAATCCCAAGTTTTATTGCTAAAAGATGCTGTGATTTTCATTGCAATCACTTGCATTATCGACAGCCTCTAATCATCCCAAAGGAATAAACTGTCCAGTATGAAATAATTGTCTCCCATTTATATTTCTATAAAACTTTCCCAAAGTGTCTCAATTAATGAGTCTTTGCAAATTTGAAAAATATTTCAGCTTATTTTACAGATGAAGAAATGAAGACATTTTCAGATGCAGCATGTGAGCACCTTACACCACCAACAGAATCCTGATCCCCAAGTCCTCTGTGGCTTGGGAGGTCAGAACCTTAAGGACTGGGAATTGTGCCTACAAGCAGATTGTCTAGAAGAAATAACATACTTTGCACAATCACTGTCTTTAATTATGGGTAAAACCACTCGTTTAGGACCTCACCTCTTTTTATACACACGATGTACAAATATAGGAGAAATGGGAGTACCAGTAAATATAATCTATCTTCTTTCCTGATGGAGAAGTGTAAATGCTTCCAAATGTGTTGATGCCATCTGCCCAAAGATTTAGAAGACCCAAACTGTTCCTTTAGTAGCGTTATCCCAAAACTGGATGTTTGGATCTTTTTTGCTGTTTAAATGTTGATTTGCCATGGCTATTGCTGGAGGCTTCTCCCTCACTTCCTCAAGACAAGGAAACCTTTCCAGTTTCTCCTGCCTCCCCATGCTCTCCTCTTTCAGTCTGACATCCTGTCACATGCTGACAGCAATCACACTGTGAATGGCAAGTCATTTGCTTATTGACAGCCTCCCATTTACTGTGACACCTGCCAGCAGTCTCTGACCCCTGAATAAACATTAAGACATTAACAACCTGACACAGGTTCAAGGGTTTGAATAATAATGTCCTGCAGACTCACTACACTCACACAGGCAGCTAAAAAAAATCCCCTTTGCACTGAAGTTTGCCATCCTGGGGGCTGGGAAAGGCTTGCTGGAGGAGTGGCTATAGCAGCAGATTACCTGCATGGATGAGCAGCCACACTTTGGTATTTCTGGCCTCATTTCTGGCCAGTGAAGCTTTGAACGTCTTTGCTGCAACACTGGGGTCTGGGCTATAAGAAACAGACTAACTGGTTTAGGAAAACAACAGGAAAGAGCAAAGAGGAGAAAAGGATGTCTGCAGAAAAAACCCACAAAACAAAACAAAACAAAACAAAACAAAACAAAACAAAACAAAACAAAACAAAACAAAACAAAACAAAACAAAACAAAACAAAACAAAACCAACACTATCCCCTATCTCTCAAAAACCAAACCTCAAATTAAAACAAATAAACCACCTTGTCCCATAGCCAAAGCCAATCCTTCCTCTGAATTTTGGAATGCTCATAAACCCTTGCTCTGGAACTGAAGGGCTCTGAACTGCTTTTGGAGTGCAGAGTCTTGTGCTGCCAGTGTGTCCATTTCAATGGATTATCAGACGGAGAAAGTGATCCCACCATGTTTATTTTAAGTTTTTACTAGCACTGGGTTTGTTTCTCTTGTGTGTATGCCTGGCATGTAGCCAGTCTGGGACTCTGCTATAATGGATAATCATTAGCTTGAAAGACATTCTCTTCTGCCACTTCCAGCCATCCCAAGCATGTCACAGTAAGTCATGGAGGAAATGGATCCTTTCAACTTGGGACAGCCATGGCTCTTAGGAGCTGTAATTGCAAACCTCAAAGCCCTGCTTAGAAGCAAGAAGCTTCTGTACCAAATGACTTGCAGGAAACCTGGTCTGCCTCCCAGATGTTTAATAAACTCAGCAGTGCCCTCTCAGAATCTTTGGCCAGAGTTCAATCATCTCTACCCACAACCAGTGCACAAAGGATTCAAAGGCTTTGTGAACCACAGCTTTTGTTTTGAAGTATGGATGAAGTATGCTCACACATTTCTCTGGGCATGGTTTTTGGTGAGGAAGTTGGGATGTTTTCCACCCTTATGTGCGACAAAATAGACTCTTACACTTCAACAAGAAGAAAAACGTAGAAAATTGAGACTTTATTACATTTAAGGTGTTAGTTCAGTTGCTGGTCAGTGCAGAAAAAGGAAGATTTATCCCTAATGAAAGCAATTTGACAGTCTAAGTGAAAAGAATGTGGTGGGTAACCTCTGTCAGGTGCAGGGAATTGATTCATATTTTCCAAACTCTCACCCCAGCATCTAGCAGCTGTGTGTGGAGTGGCTTTTGTATTCCCTGAGTATTTGTAAGATGCTGAAAATCCCTCCCAAATCAGAACACAAGTTTGGAATCACCCCAAAATACTCATGCTCATGGACTAACAATCCTGAGCATATTTCAGACTGAAATTTTTATTTATATAATTTTTAAATGTGTAAATTTCAAATTAGAAGTTCAGTATTATTTAAGATCTTACTTAAACTTGTGGGAAAAAAAAAAAAAAAAGGTTAGCTTGGAAAAAAAAAAATCACACTTTTTAATATTCAGAAATAACTAAGTAGAAGAAGCTCAAATCTTTTTCAATTCTTTCCCCAAAAGAAGGATATCAGCTTGTTTTTGCAAGATTTTTTTTTTTTTTTTTTTTAATAACAGTGTTCAGATTTGCAAATTTGTCCAGTCAAGAGGGGAAAAATCTGTCAGTGGAAAATTTCCTACTCTTTCCACTTAATTGAAAGGTTGCCTGCTGTGTCCCCAGCTGTCCCCTTCCAGCTTGCAGTGAAGAGGGGGATTACAAAGCTCTGAAGAATAAAACCTTCCTGGAGCTGCCCCCTGCCCCCAACAGAGCAGCTACTACTCCCAAAGCAAGAAAAATAGCTGGCACTCAGCCTTCCACCCCCTTTATTTATTGGTGTGTGTCTCCCAGAAAGCTGGGAACTGCAGCTCCTGGGCTCATGGACTGCAAGGCAGGACATCCAAGGCAGAAAACAAAGCTAAGCAAAACTGAACCTTCTCCAGCTGCAGGCAGCAGCACTGGCTGTGTGTCTGTCTGGGTGGGCGTCTCTTCCTGCACAAATCTGCTCAGACTTTCCTTTCCTAAAAAATAAACCAAACAGTGGTGGGGGAGAAGATAGAGACTGATGTTATTAATTCTTTTTCTGCTGTTGTTCTCAGTAAATGCAGAGACTTGCATTGAGTCAATACTTCTGATGGGCAGCAAAAGTCTGGTAGGAAACGACAGAGGCTTAACATCTTCACTGACACCATTTGACTCTTCAGTTTTTTATTCTATTTAGCAAGCAACAGTAATTTGAAAACTCATCACATGTTACTTTATGTAACAGAAGTGGCTTCTAAACAGCCATTCTTGTAACAGAATAAATAGTGACTGCTTCAGTTCTTGTCTAAATATGGTTTAGGATGCTTTTACACCCATTATAGGCTGCAGCTCTCTGCTGTCAGCTCACTACTATCCCCTGGCACTTTGCTTTTCCCCCTCTTCCAGTGTAATAGAAAGGAGAGGCACTCTGCCAGAAACCAAGATTCAGATTCTGCAAACTGTTCTGCACACACTCAACATTAATAAGAGCTGATCCTAGAGAGAGTCTCACTAAACATTTATACAGTGCTTCAAATGGAGCCCATCAATACAAGTATGTAGGACACAGGCTGGAAAGAAGGATGTTTATGCTGAAGACTGCCATTTCTTCCTCAGATTTACAGTACTGTTTAAATATTATTGCTTTGTTGTCATCTCTACTTAGCAGAGCTGTGCTACTTAATAAGAGCATAGCCTCAGCCAAGTAAGATGTTTCTCATCACTCTGACTTCATTGTTGGGATGAGCATCACTGCACAACAGACAAATTCATCAGAAGACTAATTTTTAAAACAAGAGAGGCTCTGAATTTAATTATTATTATTTTTAAAAAATCAATTCCTACCTCTTTCTTCTACCTAATAATACAGCCATGGTGTCAGAATTCAGAAACACAATAGTTAAATGTAGGAAGCATTTTTGACAGCATTGAAAACAAGCGTCCAAGAAATCAGTAAGTGCCACATTTTCCAGTTTGCTGGAGTTCTGTGACAACACTGTACTCACCTTTCATAATGCAACAAAAGCTAGAATTGTCTCTCCATTTTTCAGCAATTCAGTTCAATTTCCCAGTCCCAAGGGTTTTATCAGAAAGGTTTTAGCTTGAAAACTTTTGCTTCCTTGCATTGAAAGAAATTTTATTAAGCAAAAAAAAGTCCTATTTCCTTCATTTGGCTTTACCTGAGTTTCACAGTTCTTAGAAGAAGCCTGTGTATATGACCAAAGTATATATTTAAGGCTCAAAAAGGCACGTAAAAATAACCTTATTTTTAAGGAATTCTGGCTCATTTGTCAATTTTCTGTGAGAATTTGGAGGCAGAGATTCTAGGTATTATCCACTTCACCCTCTTCCTAACCTATACAGGAGGCCTTGTTTTAGGCATAGGAAAGTGCAGTTGGCAAAACATATCTGCTCTGGTTTTTTTTTGGATGGTGTAGGAAAAAAGATTTTTTTTTTTATTTTTATAGCAATTTTTATTTCATATTGTAAAGAAAATGAAATATTTTCACAAAAAAATTTGTATTTGCAGCTAGAGAGGTTTAATACAACATTGGGTTTTTTTTTTATCCATTAGTCAAATAACCAATTATATATCAGCATAGCTTCTATTTATGAATAATAAGCATTACTTATTGCATTGATCTAGAGCTTGGTCTATACCTTCCCTTTTCCAGCATGGGGAAGAAATAAGAAGTTAAGAAATATGTACAGATTGCTGAGGACAATCCCTCTAAGAGAGTATTTCCTCCTTCAAAATTACTAACCATTCTTTTAGGACAGGATTAATTTAAGAGTAGGCTTAGATGCAATTCATAGTGCTAAATGAGCAGGTGGCATTCTAAATAGTCAGGCAGAAGTTTCTCCCTCTCTTGGCAAACACAAATGTTTGATGTGAACAAAGCCAAAAGGGTTTTGTTATTTGCTGAACACTCCACTCTGGCTCCCATTTCCAAGGTCTCCTTCCCTTGGCACATATGGGCCTTCAGTTGCTCCTCACCCACACAGATCAGAGATTATCCTTAAAAGTGTTTTGACTAAGGCAGCACAAGGCTCTCAGGAGGTTTCCACTGCTTAAGAAATGCCCTCAAATATTATGCTTCCAAAAAAGAAAGGAGGAAGGGCATTTGGATAAAAAGGGGGAACTGGCTAAAAGAGAAATCCAACCACGAAAGTAACAACCAAACTCCAGGATGCAGAAAATAATTAAGGAGGATTGTAGTTCCTAAGAGGAAATCAGAGATCACCATGTACAATTTTCACTAAACCGTTTTATTGCAGTTTAAGCTCTGTGCAGCCGTGCTGTAATCAAACAGGAGGAGCCCCAGCAAGGAACAGTGTGAAAACCATGTGCATGAAAATCTACTCAAACTCTTTGGGTCACACACATGGAAAAGACCAAGCCTGTACTGAACAGCTTCAAAAGCACAGGCAGGTGGATGATAATATGATGTTTTCGAAGAGTGTGTGACAGATTAGTGGATTTCAGTTTTTTTCACAAGCTTTGTCCACTCTGCGGACAATATCAAAACAGAACTGCAGAAAACCACAACCACCTGGTGTGTCTGTCAGGAAGCATGGTCAAAGGAAAGGATGTTTCAGGAAACCTTGGAGACAGTGTTGCCAACGCCTCCTGATGAACCAGAGAAGGCAGGAAGTTCTCTCCCTGGTCACGATGCTTTCTATAGCGGTATGTGCATCATTTCCCTTCTCTGCCCATTTCCCCTTTTTCACTTTCCTTCAGGATAAGCCTTTAAGAGCAAGTTGCTTATTTCTATGTAGCTGGACAATCCACAATTTCAAAGTAGGGGGCATCATCATGCACACAGATTTCAAATATAGAACCAGAAACGAAAAACACCTCCTGAACCAGTTTTTAACAGCTGAACGTTCATGAGCCTCCTGTACAAATGCAGCCACCACACTTCACTGCATCAAATGAGCTGCAGAGCACCAGTAGGACACAAGCTCTTGAAATCAAAACAGTGCTGGCAAAGTGGTGTGGTGGTTATATCATCAGTGAATAATCACCATGATAGTTCAAAATAAGCTGAAGAAGGAACTTACTCTGGATTCTGGAATTCTTCAATGCTGTGGAGTTTGAGGTGAAAATCAGAATTCCTATTTCAATGAAGATCATGGACAAGAATGACTATAATAAAACAAACCTACAGGCTTGATTTCTGTGGCATTTCTTTTCCAAGAAATGTTTACCAACAGCTCTCTCCTGCACTCTACAGAATAGATCCTGTTTTCTTCTATTTGTAGCACATGTCCTTTGCTACAATACTGACAGTTTTCCCATCCTCAGTCTTGAAATCTTGCAGATGATGCATATAAAGGGAAACAGAGCTTGTTCTTCTAGTATTACTGAATGACATAATATGGGCTAGTTTGGACTGAGATATCAGTCACTGAAGGGTGAACTCTTGTCTCATTTTAAAGAAGCCATATATATGTGAAGAATTCCAATATCTTATAAGCTTGGACCAGTAGTAAGATGTAAAGAAGTTTTAAAACTGATATAACAACTGTGTCCTGGGGGTGAAACAATATTCTCTCCTCATCTCCCTTCCATAGTTCAATGTACTACCATCTCCCCGAGTGGAAGAGAAACTGCAAACTTGAAAACATTGTCAAGAAGAAGAGTCTTTTGTTGTAGAAGCTCATAACTTTAGCTTGTCAGCTAGTGCTGCAACAAATCACCCATCTGCAGTGCTGATGATATAAAAATTAGTTCAGAGAGCCGACATGTCTGCTAAAGGCATTATTTAATGTGGTTGCCAGAAATCCCTTGCTAAAAATTCATGTCTTCAGCATCTGGTCCTAGTTGCCATGAGACTTCTTGTGTGTTCTTCCTTGGAAGGCAGAGAAACCAAAACCATTCTCCGTGTCTCAGCAAAGATCTGTGCCTGATTTTAACTAAATTGAACAGGGAAAGGCTCCCATCACCACCCATTACAGAGATGGCTCTTCCATCAGCTTACAGCTCAGGACCATCTTTCTAGTCTGCCTTACTCTTCATTGGATCAGGCAGCAATGAGCTTTGAACATAATGATCAGACCCAGCAGAAATAACCCAGAAAGGTTTATAGGTTTTGCTGTATTCATCCAAACGGGCACTGTTACTCGTGTTCATATCTTAACAAAGCACAAATCTTTACCAGGAAACATAAAAATCATGTCCTGTAGTGGTATGGAAATAGTTCCCTTCTGGTCAAGGCCTTACAAACATTTCTTTTTGTACCCTTCTGAAGCTGTCAAATTGATCTGTTTTAAAGGAGAGGTAATCCAGCTTGTGTGAAGCAGAGGGACCTAATTTCCCAAATTGCCCTACTCATGCAATGAGAAATAGGTGATGAAGTTTATTCAGTTTAGTTTGATCAGACCAGCTCTTCTCCAAACACTCTTTAGAGATTACAACTCGCTGTTAACAGTCAGAAACTAATAATCCATGGGGGAATGAAGCCCATGGCTTCCACATCCTTCTGGCTTGTGTCCATGTGAGAGTTTACCCCACTGCCTGGGATAACAGGATTCTCTGCATACACTTCCCTGTCTCTCCTTCTTTCACCACCATGTGTTAGTACTGCAGAGCTCTTGGAATAGCTATTGCTTCCAGAAACAGAAGAAATCTCATTATTCTGCAGAAAATACACAGAGCTATAATGTGGTGTTATTGGAGTTATTAATTGAAACACAATAGCTCATTCAAAATCAACTTTTTAAAAGATTGCTTTTTAAAAATTACTTGCTGGCTCCCATTTTCCAAAGGTTTCTTTAACTCTGTACCTATGAACGCTGTCATTTGCAGTAACTTTTCCTGGTGAAAATTATATTAAGTATAATGAAATTTCAAGTTATATAGATATTTCTGAGTTCAAAATTGTGCAGCACTGGAAGAAATTATGATATTCTGACTGCTTAAGAATAACAGAAGCAACTTTGAAAACTGCAGTCTTTTCCTTTGTGGTACTTTTCCATAGCTCTAAATGGAGCTAACTGGTCTGCTGTAGTATATGCAATGAGGCAAAGAGATGTGCAGGGGCTTGTAAAACAAAGTACTCTTTTCCTTCAGGATGTATTCTTTATTAATATAAGCTAATATGGTGAAATTTAGCCACTGATCCACCAAGTATCAATCAAGTGGGTTGGGTAAATTTTCTGAGAAAGCTCCACAGGGAGAACAAGGTGTCATCTCTTTTCTGCCTCATGCCTTGCAATGCCATTACTGCTTTTGCAAAGTAGACAAACAAACCATTCCTTAAGCACAAAAAAATTGGGGATGAGTGTTCTAAAGCTTCCTCAAAAAGTTAAAACTATAAGGTACTCTGCCACAGGACACTGAGTCCTTCACATGCAACTGTACCCAATGTGGAAGGAGGGAACTCTGGAATTCCTGCTAAAACTAAAGCATGGAACAGAAAAGGTGATTTCTTTGCTCCTAACAGGATCATGCTCTCCAGGCACTTCCTAAGACCATGTGTAGCCCTGTAAAAGTAACCAGAGGTAAAAAACAAGGAGAAGTAATCATAGGAAGTAGCTGAATCCTGACTAGAAGTGAGTCCATATTCTGTTAGCAGTTGTCTTTCTCCAGCTAAAGTGGGGAAAGTCTACAGAACACACTGGGGGAGGCTTCTGGCTAAGGGATTATGTGAAGGCTTCAGAGCACTTAGAGGGAGCTCCTAGAGAGATGGAGCTAAATTTCTGCTTTGAGGGGCTGAGGATCTGTGTGAAAGACATGCTGGATCTCCCCAAAGCTCTATCTGCCCACATTTAAGCAGATTTCTTTCTATTGCTCTTTGTTGTGACATGTGGATCCAATAAGTGTCCTCTTCCCTTCTGGATATCACATAATTGCTTTGCTTGGGTTTTACCACCCCACCACACCCTTCCTTTGAAAGCCTGCCTCCCTCTCCATCACTCACTTCCTTCAGTTTAACAGCTCCCAAACTTCATCTGAGTTCTGGGCACCAAGGTTACTCCTGCAGCCTGGTCTGGGCTGAACAGCACCCTCCTCCCTCTCTGCCACAGCAATGCTGCAACTTTGGCTCTGAGGCTGTGAGACAGGGTGAGGCTTAATGGCTCTAAATCAATTAGTGTTTTCCAGACTTTGCACTCAACCTTAGTACTGTAGCTAAGGCTGCTTTATTCTGTAGTGCCAAAGTGCCAATCTGGACAAGCAGGAAAAGGAACAATACCTGGAAGAAGAATCTGCTTTTGTAGTCATGGCCAGAGCTGTGAGCTTGGAGGGAGTTGTATTTTACCCAGTCTTTACACTTTCCAGCCCTGCTTGGGGCTGGACATGGCAAGCTGCTTTAGAGTGACAGTGAGCACATGTCAGCATCCAGATGAGTTGTACTTTCCCCTGTGGTACTGACTCAGTTTCTTTTCTGTCTTCCATAGGGGATTGCCTCCCAATAACCCCTGTAAGTCCCATGCCAGCTGCCTTCATGGTGAGTTACTGCTGCTGTGCATAGCAGAAAGAGGAAGCACTGAAATGGTACTCTGGTTACAAAATGCATTCACTCCATAGAAAGCAATGGAAAAATTTACTAGACAGAAAAAAAGGCAACTTTCAACATTTTACTGAGCAAAGAATCTCCCCCATCCCAGCAACCTCATTTCCCCATGAACTCAAAGCTGCATCTGCCAACATATGGGCTGGGTACAGATTGCCATGTGGAGGCTTAAGGTGTTTTAGCAAGTTCTCCAGCTAGGAACAGGTGTGTCTTTCTAATGCCCTTTCAAGTAACATATGGACTTCAGAGAAAATCCAGCAGGGTTTTCAGATCTCACCCTCCTAGCTCTGTCTGGTCAGACACTGTAGGGAAACCCATCTGTGCCAGCTCTCAAGTTCCCTTTGTTCTGTGCCTGTGTGACAGGAACTACCACAGTGCAGATTAGAGCTCCTATTTTGATGTTGATGTAGACTCATCCATGCCTGAGACTCTTACTACACAAAGAGTAAATTCAGGAGTTAACTGCTTTGCATACACCCAAAACTTTCCAGTGCTGTTAGGGACTGAAGTACAGCAGCAAGTTCCCACACCCTTGACTCCTCACCTGGTTTTTCAGAGTTCAACTCTGACAGCTAATTGGATTTAGCAAAAGTATGCATAAGCATCTAAATCTGGTGTGAACTGATGCCACTTGGATTATGGATTCTCACCTTCTGAGGACAAATTTCAGACTGGGAGAGAGCAACCTGATGAATGAAACTCAGGCATGCAGACTATCTGATCCTGGTAGATCCATCTACCTTGCAGGTATACAAATCCAGAGATAAAATTAAGACTATGGAGCTTAGAAGGATTAAACTTTACTTCTCATTCCTGCTATACACCTGCCTGTGCTTCCCAGACTCTCCTTCCTAGCACATCTGCTGGACAGGTAGGCTTTTTCATCTGTATGTTATCCCAAAGGCAGGTACCTCTTTTTCTGTCATTGGAAGGAAAAGAGATGTGAGGCTTGTTTTTCTTGCCTCCAAGCAGAGACTGCTAAATTGATTGCAAATAATGCAAAATTTATCAGAAAATTAAACTTAAACTGAGAGTCCTAAATTCCCAAATAAACCAAGTTATATGACTTTAAAAAATTTACATCTTGCATCCTTAACCACAGGCATATTTTTGCCTTTTTCTCATGCCTTACATGCTGACATTCTTTCTGTTACCACTGTCAACAGAGAGCTTCTCTATGTATTCAGTCCCTTGCTGTTCATATTTTCCTTCTTGAGTAGATCCAGGTCAGTCCAGTGATCAGAAAGTTCATCAGAGTGAGTTCACTCCAGTAATTTCAGGGATAAAAGTCCTGTCTGTTGTCTGCTGTACATTGAACAACAAACACATAAAGACAGCACTGGAAGAACTTTAACACTGTGGCTCATATCAGCAATTACAGCTTGGAATGAAAACATCTTACTCATAAGTGGAAAGGAACTGCAAGTCAAGAAGAACCTCCCAGGGAAAGAACTGCTGGCAAATAGAGTCACTGTGGGGCAGGAGAAGCCTCTCCTTGCCTTCCCTCACCTTCCTCAGTGCCTCTGTACAGCAGAATGAGGCTTGGGATGTGGAAGGCCACTCAGTGGGTGATGTGGATGATGGTCCAGCTACCCCAGAGGTGTTGTGAATGCCAGAAAGGCCTGCCCTCTGTATCAAGATCACCTCCATGAGGTAGGAAAGGTGGGTTACAGCTGTAGGTGACCCTTCTGAGGGCAGCAGAGGGTCCTGCATGCCAGACAGAGACTCCTGTTAGGGAACTCTGCTGCCTCCCTGGGGTCTGGTTTCAGGGCATCACCAGGAAACTTCTTAGCTTGGTCCAAGGGTCCTTGGGGTATTACCCATTGCTTCTCTTCCATATGGGTGGTAATAAAGCTGTGAAGAGTAGTCCAAGGACAATTAAATAATACTTCATGGCCCTGGGATGATTGGTTAACAAATGTGGAGCTGAGATATTTTTTTGTTTTTCTTCTTTCTGGACATTGGAAGAAACAGACAGACCCAGTCTACTAATACATGGTTCCACCACAGAGTTCTGCCCTCAGCCTCCTCCAGGCTGAACAGACCAGGTGACCTCAGCTGCCCTTCATAGGGCTCCTCCTCTAGAGCCTTCACCCTATTTCTAGCCCTCCTTTGGACACCTTTATGTCTTTCTTGTGTTGTGGTGCCCCAAACAGTGCTTGAGGTGAGGCTGCACCAGTGCAAAGTAGAGCAGGACAGTCACCTCCTCCAGCCAGCTGGTGATGTGTTGTGCTTGATGCACCCCAAGTTGGCACAAGATCATTCAGTGACATTGCTTTGGAAATGTCAGACTTGCAAGTAATTTCATAGCCTAGTTCTTGCAATGTATGCCCCACTTAGCTGCTGAGCTGTGAGTCACAACTTGGACACAGGAGAGGAAAAAATGTTGCTCTTACTTCTTCTGCAAGTAGGTGCAGAGACAGGGTAATGAACTCCTATCACTCAAATTCTGCTTTCAGTTCTACCACTGAAAATCAGCAGAGACAAAACTTAGAATGGTAATAATTGAAAGCCATGTTTTGCCATTTTGATCATTTTGCATGGAGTTGATCAATCAATCAATCAGTCAGCCTGGGGGTAGATGAGACTCACAAATTCTGTTTTAATGGTCCCTGATAAAGACTGCCACATGGAAAAAGGTGATGTTCTCTGCTTCCAGTCAAGTCTGGTGTTCAGATTTTGCTAGAGGACTTGTAAATCACCTCACTTCATAAAAACAATGCAGGTGATGGGGAAACCTCAGAGCAGAACATCTATGGATCAAGGCACTGGAAATGTTTTGTCAGTTATTCACATTTCTGACACTTTTAAATGGAAAAAGAAGTCACCTGGTTTGATAGTATAGCTAGTGCATCACCATAGTTACAACTCTTCACATGACTATTGGGATATCTATTACTGAATTTCTTTGTAAGATTTTATTAATTCTACTCTCCAAGGATAGAATTTAGCACTTTTCCATGGCTGAAATGAAGGAGGGTATTCCAAAGGCCTCAGTGTTCCCACATGAATTTGCCCCCAAGCAGAAAAAAACACTGTTGCCAGCTCTTATGGAACAGGGCCATGATATGTTTTTTAGCTTCAAAGAGATGCTGAATGTTTACCAAAAAGTTCAAATATGTTTTGAGTGTGATAACATCTAGAACTGTAATGCAAGAGATAAAGAACCTCTATCAAGCCATCTTCACATTGCTCAGAGCAACAACCCTGGAATGAATACACACACTGGTGCCTGCTTGAGGGAAATGCAGCCCTGAGTTAAACAGCCTGCAGAGTTCTCCAGTTGTTTCACAATATTGCTTGTGGACAAAAAGTAAGCAGCTTTACAACAGACCACATGCTTGGGAGATTTTGGAGACCAGAATTTAGGAATAAGAGTGCTTGCACCAAACCCCCCAGGTTTGGAAAATCCTTGGAGGATCAAAAGTTAAAGTTAGCTCAATAATACTAATCATGAGTAGGTCCTGCTGCTCAAATCTTGAATCTAAGAGGCACTCCTGTTTTATTGCCACAACTGATATTGCTAATGCATTTTCCTAACCAGGCTTATGGAGGTTTTTCTCTTGCAGGATGGCTGAAATATAAATATGGGGAAGCCTGGCAGATGGACTCTGTCACACTCCCACAGACTCCCAGATCTTTTTTTTCTCTCAGGTAAGAGTTTCTGTATTATGTACTGAAAAGATAATGACTTATAATATGAAAAGGAATAATGATAAACCATTGTAATTATTTACTCCTAAATAGGCAAAAAATAATTGTAATTGAAGAAAGCTGACTTGGTGCCATTCTGTTTCTCCAGGTCAGTGCCCAGCCCACCTCCATCCCTTTCCTTCTGCCTTTATTAACACAGAGACAGGTTATTTTTTGAGCTTTAATTCAGACATGGGAAAAGCTCCTTTTGGAACTCATATATTACCCTTCTTTAAACCTACCTCAAAACTCTTCTTTGTAGTGATGAGAAAAGTAAATTCCAAAGTGAACAGGGCACTGATGTGCTCTGACATGCCCAGACTCTCAAAGCTGGCACTGGCTGGCATTGGTTGTTCCAAATCTTGATACTTCCTTTTCTGGGCATATCAGTTTACCCTTCATCAATTCAGATTATAAGTTCCCTTATGATACAAGAATTTTGATGTTGTTTTATGCTTATGTGCTGCTAAACACCATCATGGCATGAACTGTGATACATAGAAATGCAAAAAATAAGGTTCTGATTAATAACAATAACAACAGCTTTACCTAAAGAAATCAGAAGCAATACAAGAAATTACAAGAAATGAAGGTTTCTTTGTGTCTGGAAATGACTTGCATGGGCTGTGCAGCAACTTTTTTAACATATTGCTTCAACCATCAAACTTCTATTTGCTGATTTGTTCTGTATTTTTACTACAACAACTTTCTAAACACCCAAGTAGCACTAATTTTTCATTTTATAAGACAGTAAAGTTCTGATTTTGCCCTATGTTAGGCAAAATGCTAATAAAAGGTTCTTGAGCTACTGCTGAAATAATTGATGGAACTTGAGTGCTGTGCTCTTTCCACTGAAGAGCTGCTGCCATGGCATGGAATAGTTGTGTGTCTTCCAAGGGGAAGGAAAGCCTTCCTTGTTTTATTGATTCTATCATCAAGTATTAAAAAAATCCCTCTGGTTAGGTCACACTGATAACAACCTTTGCAATAGGTTGCTCATGATGTTGAATTTCTGCAGATGCCTCCCATGTTAGCAGCAGAACATTCTAGAGGCCTTTCCCCTGCTTTTCCCAACTGCCCTGGATAAAGTGTGAAATGTACTGACTATATTGAGAATATTTACTTGCAGCAGAGTCACTGCCTTAAATAAGAGCAACCTCCAGGTTGCTGTACCTTCTGTGCTAAATCCAAAGCTTGAGGATTAGAATGCATGATCCCTTTTCCCCTAATCCACCAGGCTCCACTGGGGCAGCACATGCCAGCATACAAGTCCCAGGATGCTGAGGACATCTGCTATCCTGGGAAAAGTGCAATTGCAAAATGTCTTGGTAGCACTTGCACTTTCAGAACTTTCCAAATAAGGTGCCATGGATTTTGTACACAATTGGACCAAAAGGGTTTTCAGGAGCATGCTGCTTATCCAAAAACCATGTCCCACTCAGCTTTCATAGTCTGAGCACTGAACTTTATGTCTGATATAACTTAATGAAAGATTTCATAGTCAAAACAAACAAACAAACAAACAAATAAACAAACAATAACAAACACAAACCCTTCAAATAGCTAATGCAACAGGAGAATATAAAAGAGTTATTTGCAGCTAAATAAACTCAATTTCACTTTCTAGTCATTGAACCATGTCTTCAGCTAGTTTAAATTCACAGAAATTTTTGAAATTCAATGGAAAAGTTCTAATTACTATTCCATGTGTATGATTTACCAAAAATGCAAAGGATTTAGAAGATTATTCATAAATCAAATGCCTACACTCCTGCCCTGCATCTCAACTTCTCAGTCACCTTGTCCTGGCCACAAAAACATGCCTGGACCTCAGAATCTCCTATCAAGGAACTCATAATCCTATATGCCTCAAAATGCTTTTGGGAGAGAGGTCTCTCAGCTGATTTCATAACTATTTTGCAAGCAGCTAAGGCTCTGTTCTGACGAATCCCCCGTGAGTTAAATCAAAACTGAAAAGAAAAGCAGATTCTGGTAAGTGAAAAAGCATCACGGGTTGAAACCTATGATAAACTGTTTGTGAAACAGCAATGCCAACTGCTTTAGAGAAAGAGAGCTAAAAATAGATGAAATGGTCCTCAATACAAGAAAGCTAAAACTAGCAACATTTGTACCTTTAAGAAGTCAAAAAGAATAATGAAGATTCCCAAGCTGGAACCTGACTTATTTCTTTTACTTACTAAAAAGTTTTTTAAAATAAATACCTAGTCATGTTTGTGGTTTTGAGGATTTCTAGCTAGTAATTTGGAGACTTAAATGTCTTGCCTGCTTCAAAAAAACAAAACCAACATGTAAAGTAAATTCAAATTGAAATCAAGATACCCTGCATTGCCTTAACATCAAGGCAAAGAACTGTGGCCAGGAACTGTGCACTTTTCATTTTTAAATGGAATCTCAGAGGATCAAAGCCTGTTTTTCTCCCTTTTGTCCCCAGTTACTTGACAAAGAAGCTCTTTGCCTTCAGTGAAAACATCCAGGCTGCTCCTTTTGGTTGTCTTGCAAGCCTACAGAGGAACCTTCTCCAGATGAGGGTACAGGGCTGAGCATCTGACACAGCCCCAAGTCACCCCATCCCCATTCCTGCAGCAGCAGCTCTTCTCCTGATTTTGCCTGGTTCCTGATTTTAGGAGACTCATCCCTTGGCAGCTGCCCCAGGCATCAGACACAGGGGACAGACATTCCCCCTGTACCCCTCCCCAGTCCTACTGTTCTGGTGCTCAGGTGAACACACAGGAGAAGTTGGCACTAAATAAAAAGTTTTTCTGCTTTTTCCATAACATAAACCCATATGCTTATTAATAGAGCAGGAAAAAATTCACATCTCTGCTACATATCATTCTTTGGTTATTTTCACCCATAGAATTTGTTTTTTCCTTTTTGGGAGATTTGCTATTTTTTATGTTTGGAAGTTTGTCTGTATTTCAAAGGGAAGGAATTTCTTTGACAATGTAAAAGGGAAGCAAACAAACTGGCAGAGAAAAAACAGGTGGGTCACTACGACCAGTGCTGACATAAACCTTCAAATAAACTTTGTCTTAGGTTTGTTTTATCGTTTATACAAGAAATTTAGTTCTATTTTTCAAAATGTGCCTTTGGGCAGCTACACAAATCCTATTCCATTAGTGTAATTGTACTAATTTTAATCACAAGCAGCTTGTAATCACTGAAATACCTTCTGACTAAAACTATTAAAGCATTTGACAGTGATGCATGCAAAACAGCATCCTGTGATTAGGTTGTATCATTAGTGGGAGATGTTTCAGCTCATGTGATTAAATCTTCTTGACATTTGGTATTACATTTGCACTGGCTGTTTGATCATGCACTCCACACATGACAACAAATCCATGCTCATTCAGATGAGGTCAGCACAGAAATGCTGTGAATAGTGTAACAAGCAGCCTTGCATTTGCCCACATGGAACAGAAGGAAAGAACCTGTCTTGAAGTTCTTGAAATATCCAAACTCTGTGCTGCTGTGGTCAAATTTCTCAGTGCAAACTTAAAGAAACTTTTCCCCTAACAGCTCATTCCCAGCTCCTCCTTGGCCTGCAGTTGTACCAGGACAGCTTGGACATGGGAAAGAACTGACAGGAAAACTTCTGTGTCAGTCTCTCAATCCATGACACCTTTTTATCTCACTAACTACAGTCACAGCTGAAGATGAAAATCTAGCCTGATGTTAAAGTTTCCTGTCCAGCCACTCTGGCAGCCACACTCCCACCACGCAGAACTCTCTGTTGGGACTGAAGCCCCTTGGCAGCAGGGGGGTTCCATGACCTGATGGGTGCCCCACTTGACTCCCCACACACCTCACACTCGTGGTCAGGGCAGGTTTTCCTCACTGGCTGCAGCCCAGGTATCCCCTAGCAGAGTCCCAGATGTCAGTGTCCTCCACACTATTTAATTGAGCTGCAGTAACACTGAACAGGAACAGCTCCCGCTGGTATCTCTGAGGGGGGACACAAGAAAAGGAATCCCCATTTTTTTCCCTCAGAGTGTAAGAGTGTCATAGTCTGAGGTCTTCCTGCTGAACCACTGGCTCCTGTTGGGCCTGAGGCTGTGGTCACCTGGCAGGAGCTGCAGGTCCCTGTGCCCTTTGTGTGGGAAAGGCTGGTGCCACCTCACACCCCTCCCTCACCTGGGGCTCCAGCCTTTCCCCATCCAGCATCAACCTGCAGCCCCCACTGCAGCTGCTCCCTGAGCCACTGGCACAGTGTATTCCTCAACCCTGAAGCCACTTGTCTTAGGCTGCAATAGAGGATGTGGCCAGAAATGTGTATTCTGTCACCATCTGTTGAAGCTGGGTGGGGCAGTGACCCTTATCTCTGTGGCACATATTATCTGCTAATGGGCCATCCTTAAAACCAGCTGGGGCAATCATCTTTATCTTTTCCACAGCCCATCCTCCCTCCAGGAAGATATCATCTGCTGCTGGCCCATTCAGTCCCACTGTGTGACTGATAAAATTACATCATCCCACTGGGAGATGCTCCAGCCATGGGGAGGAGCCAAGCCTTTCCTACCTGGATAAAAACTGAGATTTGGAACACCAAGATACCTTCTTTCCACTGGATTCCAGATGAAAACCAGACCTTTCCACATCATCCCTGGACCTTCAGAGGAAACTGCACCTTCTACAGGAGCACTGCTCCAGCTGAACCACATCTGCCACTGCAGGAGGATGCAGCCACCATTTAATGGGACTGCTGCCAACACCCTGACTGACTGATGGGGTGTCAGGTTGTATTCTGACTCTGTCAGTGTTTTGGGATTGTTCTTTATAATATTATATTTCTATTTTAATTTTCCTAGTAAAGAACTGTTATTCTTAATTCCCATATCTTTGCCTGAGAGCCCCTTAATTTCAAAATTATAATAATTTGGAGGGAGGGGTTACATTCTCCATTTCAAAGAGAAGCTTCTGCCTTTATTGGCAGACACCTGTCCTCCAAACCAGGACACCACTTCAGCTGGCAGAGCCCCTGGGAGCTCCAGAACCACATTCCTTTTGGCAGCAGTGTGTACAGCCACACTAATTTCAGGTGGCCGCCTAAGTGTGGGTTTAAAATTAAAGCATTGTGTTCTACTTAAAATACTGGCCTGGATGTGGGGACAAACTGTTCTGAGAGTGTTCTGTTTGATACCCCACAAGCTGCAAGCTGCTGCTTCCATGTCCCTAATGTCTGGCCAGCATCCTGGTACAGATGGCTGCTGTACAAGCCTCTGCCAGGACAGCCAAGGTGCCAAGGCTGTGTGGTGCTCACACCCTCACTCAGCCAGGGAGAAACCTTCATTTAGGCAACAGTGACATTGGCAGAAGATGAGTTTTGGCAGCACAGACTGCACTGGCACAGGATGAAGTGAACAGAATTTGTTCAAAGCACAGATTTGCTTTCTGTGAATGTACCAGTCTTATCAAAGCAGTTTTGTTAAATTCCCACTGCATGCATGGCACACAATTCCAACAGGACCAGGATTTTCCTCTCAAAGCCATAAGCTGTGTCATGAGGAGCTGCTAAGTTCATTCCCACTGGGAGACAACTGTGATTTGAGAAGCCTTTCATATCATCAATTTGTTTTGAGGACATAGTGAAGACAAAAATCTCTACAGGCGACTCTGCTGCACATGCTGAAGATTGAAGAGCAGCAATTTTGGAGGAGGCAAAGCTGTAATGAAGAGGTAGATCACAGGCATATTCTGTTTATTTGCACACAGCGGAAACTTTCAGCAGTATGTATCATCCCAGAAACTTTTTTTTTTTTTTTTTTTTTTTTTTAATTTTTTAAATATTTTTTCAGAATTAGTTCCTCACCAGAAGCATGCAATTGACAATGAACTTAAGGCACTTTCTGGTCTTAGGGGTCTGATTAGAAGTGAAAAGTAACATAACTACTGCAGGCATTCCTGAATTAGAGGTACTCAAGATCCTGAGAAGTTCACTAGAGGCGGGTCAGTCTTCTTAAAGCCTTTGTCGTCTTAAAGCAATCAGATCCAATTTCATTTGCTTTCAGTCAAAAGATGGCCTTTAGCTAAAAGCATTTATTCAATTAAGACATTTACACTGAGTCTGTTAAAGTGCAGGCTGACAATGTTTACTTACTCAGGAATTTCTACCTCGTTTTCACTCTCTGACACTCATCTGATCATTTTTTTTTTAAAAGGAAAAGCAAACAGCCCAAGCAGGGTGAATCAGCTCATTAAAGGATTGGATGAGCACCAGAGCCAGAGCCATGGAATCAGGTAGAGAAGTTGAATGGTTAAACTGAGGTGGCCTTTGTCACTTCTCAGAGAGAAGGAATACTTGTGGAACAGGATTTTGGTTTCCCTTTCCTTCTTTTTACTCAAGGGATGATAGGAAATGGTGCCACAATCGTATTTCATTATTATTTCCAAGCAGAAAATTCTGGTAAAATTGTCAGATTCAATGCCCAGGAAGTAGACAGGGAACTTAAAAAAAAACAGGTGTTTTCTGTTACACACTGTAGTTCTGTTGTAACTTCAAAATTCAGTACAGATTCAATGAAATCACCTCAAAATCCAACCCCAATTACATGTGAACTTTTGCTGAGTTTCAGATAAACCTTAGATTAATGTTTTTGGCCAAAAACCGTGGGAAATATGCTAACTTCATATGATCAAACCACAGAAAGGATGAAAATAAGCAGTTAAAGCTGAGCTTTGTTTTGAAAGGTTTTGCAAAATGAATCCCAGTTACTGGGAATTCACATGATGCAAACCCAGAAATAAAACCTCCACAAAGTCCCTGAGAAATCAAGCAGGAGTGTTTGACACTGTGCTCCTACTTCCCTTTAAGTGTTCCTAAGTGGCAATTCTTGCTGCTCTGTTTTCTCTGCTTCTTTTTCCAAGATTGTACATGAAAACTCAGATTTCCCTCAAACCAACCCTTCCACTGAGGGATTATGTTTGGGTTTATGTGTTTTTGCCTGTGTGTCTTGTTTGGGTATTTTAATGTGAAAAAGAACCCCCCCCACGGATGTCTGTTTTGCAATTGTTTGTTTTTGGTAAATATAAGTTTAAAATTGAAAACAGGGATTCAACAAATGTTATCATAATGCCTGATCCTAAGTAAATGCAAAGAACACTTTTCAGTTTTATTTGTGCCAGTTTGAATTGAGATCATTGCAAGGTTACTGCTGACATCAAAACAGCACTCGAGGGTAAGGCTCTGAATTAAATCTGTGTGTTAGGCTGTCTGAAAGCTCCTGAAATTCTGCATTTCATGGACATGGCATTGTGGCAACAGCACAGCCCTGGTGGGTAGCTGGTTCTGCTGGGAGACACACTAGGGAAATGCTTCCACAGAGGCCAGGCAACCAATTCTTCAGAGATGTGCTGAGATCCTGAGGCTCAGAGGAATTTTTGACAATGCAAAATCTGCTGTATGTTTGCTTTAGGAGCTAAGCATCCCCTTGGTTACTATATCCCCTGCCTGTTTGCAGCATTTCATGTGTTTCCTCAACATCATGTGATGTCCCTATCCACAGCAGGGATCACCTTAAAATTTAGATGCCATGCACTCCTTGGGGCACTTACAAGTTCTTACAGAGATCCAGGCTGAGACCAGAGGTCCCCTGGGACCTGTTTCTGTAGCAGAGCAAACAGGCAAATACTCAAATAATAATCTCCTCCTGCTCCTCAAACACCACCACTGCACTTTGTGCATCTTATGTCATTTCAGTGTGCTGGGTAAAGGTGCTCTAAAATCCTGTTACAGCAAGATTTGTTCAGTGAAAAAAGCACATTGCAAATGCACTTCCATTAGGAGTTCTGGGCAATGCCTCCTTTTGCAATGTATTTACTTGGCTCTGTAAATATCCAGGGCAAAGAGTAACCCTTGGCTAATAATACAACCCACTGATATAGCCAGTACACTTAAGTTTACTGACAAGAGGCTGGAACAGTCTGATGCTGTGGAAAAACAGAAACCAGGCACCAGCTATGCCAGTATGCAGAGCTGCTTGCTGCACACAGTATTTTTCACTTAGAAGGCACCAGGAACTACTATAAAAAATATTTATCAGGAAGACCTCATGCTCCTTTAATCCCTGAAGGAATTATTTAGAAGCACACTAGGCTTCAGCTCTTCAAGTCAAAATTTGCAGGAACCTTTCAGAGAGAATGACATATACTAGAAGTCAATTTGAATGGCATTACCAAAATCTGAGGAGTTAAAAGCACATCCTGACATTGAATAATTCTTTAAAGCACTCAGGAGACTTTGCAGCTTCTTCTACCTGTCATTAAGTACCATAATTTCTGAACAAGCAAAGGCTTCAGGAAACTCCTTCAGAGTCTTGGTCAATTTGCTGTTTATTTACTGTAAGGCAGCTCTCATGAGGAGGTTCCATGGCAGGTTAATAAACTCACAGTAACAACTGCAGGGTTATAAAGGGCTAAATCACCCTCCTGTAGGATCTAGCCTTAAATTAGTGTGATAAAAGGCTGCACTGTGCCATGGGAAGGTTGAACATAAACTGGGTTGCCTAGGACTCTTCCAGGGCTGGAAGGACCCTGCCAGGCTGGAGCTTTGCTCACTTCAATAAGCCAAACCAGGTTGTTTGAAATTCCCTGAACATCAGAGTAATAAGCTTTTGAGAATTATAGGAAGGGGATTTTCTCAGAAGAAATGTGAGTATTATCCTACTGTAGGCAGAAAGACCTACAAAAGGAAAAAAAAAAAAAAAAAAAAAAAAAGAGAAGAGGAAAATCCAGAAATGTTGTTGTTCTCCAATAGACATTCTGTAAATACACTGTACCTCACCAGCTCAATCAGCTGAGTAGCTGTGCCACCCTTAACTCAGAAAATAAAATCACTCAACTGGCCCTTCTGGGCTGGGAGGGATTCACATTTCTGGTGTCAGGGGAATTTTGACAGGGTCCTGTCTTTACCTAAAGGCACAGAGAGACACTGAGAACTTGTGTAATCATGTGAGAATGATTTTTTTTCATATTTTATTCCTACACAGTGGCTGTGTTTTGATATTTGCCCGTGCTCAAAAGGACAAGGGTTGCCCATTATCAATAATCAGTAATGCTAAAAGACATTTTCCCAGTAGCACCATCAGAGTGCCAGATTTGCCAGCTGTGCCAGTTCCTCATCTGACTGCCCAATCCAGTCTTTGGAAAATCCTGGGACAGGAAAGAGCAGCCCTTTAGGCCAGTGGGGCTGATGTGGCTTTTTCCAGGTGGCTGCTCAGGATCTCTTGTGTCTATTTCAGAAGCAGCTCAGTTTCTGCTGGGTACCACCCCATCCATGAAATGTGTGATACCATCAAGGCATTGGGGAGATGCTTTGATTTGAGACTCTACATGCTTAGCATAGAACAACAAGATGCTGAAGAGGACAGAGGAGTTAATACTTAAGGACAACACCACCAACATACACTTTTACTCTCAGGAAATGTGAAATTTTTCTACTGAGAATTTGAAAAAAGTTCATCTAAGTGGAACCAAATGGATTCAGTAACTTCACCAAAGCTGCTTGTTTGGAGCAAATTAAAAATAAAGAAATTGGAGGTCAAAATGAAATTAGTGCTAACATTCCCATTTGGGCTGCATCCTGAGAGCTTTGCATGGTATTTTTCACATCTTGTTTTTCAGATTAATTTTTTTCTGAGGCAGCTAATCTTGTGATATTCTGTCACACTGGTCTCCCCTCCTACAGTGACAGAGCTTCCTGAGATGAAATGAAGAACTTCTTGAAAAGGTATAATAATTTTGAGGGCTTGAGGGGATGTTGGGAAGGATGGCCCTGCAGCCACCAATCTGCTTGTGGTATGAGAGCACCTGCTGCAAATTCTCAGCAAATTTAACCCAACAAAATTTGACCAACAAAACAGGAAGAATAATGCACAGATTTGTCATCCTTTGCCTCATGTACCAAAAATACTATTTTGTTGAAGCACACCATCTTCTCAGTCTTTAAAGAGCATGGTGTGGGTGCCTGGTACCAGATGCTTCACAACAGAAATTCTGAACAATGCCACCTCCCCTGCCAAGCCTGAAGGACATTGAAGTGAAGAGAGAGAAAAAGAATCTCTAGAAAGGCCTGAGGCTGATGCTATTGAGGATAATGGCATGCTGGAGCCACACAAAACTGAGAGAAGGAAATGGAATCTCTGAAAATTATTATGTATCTGACAGTTTCCTTTTGAGATTAATGAACCTTGGGAAGCAATGGATTTTACAGGACAATGGGGTGGACAATCCCCTAGCAAGAAGAAAGCCACCCTGTTTTTGTAAATGGGCATTTTTCTATCTCAGTCCCTAGTATGACATAGTTTTCTCTACAATTTTCCCCCATCATTTCTTCATTTTCCAGGGGATGGAGACAAGTTTATTCTCACTGTTTCAGTTGTGTGACTTTCTGCTGCATG
Source organism: Oenanthe melanoleuca (assembly GCF_029582105.1). NCBI lineage: Eukaryota > Metazoa > Chordata > Aves > Passeriformes > Muscicapidae > Oenanthe > Oenanthe melanoleuca. The sequence goes on from NC_079337.1 coordinate 14,974,959, forward strand.
CAGATGCCCTTTTTTTGGAAGAACAAAGGATAGATAACTCTCCATGTGCTTTTTTTTTTTTTTTTTTTTTTTTTTTTGTCTGCTGAATGGCCTCTCTATTCAGCAGTTCATCTCAGCAATCATATGAGGAACATGGGAGTTTTTCTGATAATTTGCTTTTTTTTTTTTTTTTAACCACAGTTGGGTAAGGCTTCAGTTCCAGCCCATGAGAACTTCCCATAATACTCTCTAAATCAGCAGTTCTTTCAGGCTGCAGCTCTCAAAGGGACCAGCACATCTGCATCAGTGACAGCCAACTACTGCTCCAGGGTCACCCCAGTCACATTTCTTTTGCATCAAGTTGGCACTCAAGGTCAAATGCCATGTTGGCTTTGACACTGCAGTGATATTTGACTTCATCAGCCTCTCAAGGTCAGGCTGCTCTTGGCTGAGCAGCACAGAGGAGCCTGCTTGCCTCCCTCTGCTTGGGCTGTGAAGTGATGGAGCACTTACTTCTACAGGAGGATAAATGACAGAAGAGAAATGCTGGCTGAAACTCAAGTTCACTTTTGCCCTGCTACTGCTGCAGTACCATAACAAAAAATATCTCACACCTTTCCTGCTAAGGTGGAAAAACTGAATACCCACCAGTCTGTCCAGTTTAGGCTATGCTAGTACCCTCCTGTGTTACAGATTATGGCCTCCTTTTAGGATATATGCTATTAAATTCTCAGGGCAGAGTTCCCTCATGCCCTTGGAGTCAAAAGCTGTGTTATTTTCTCTAATAGTCAAATGCAAACCAGTGAGTTACATTCACTTCATTCCTTCACCTGATCAATTCGTTCCCACATTGGCTCAGAGAAATCAAAAGCATTAACCTCTAACAAATCAAAAGCATTAACCTCTAACATAAAAGCTGAGTTTTAATTGTTTGCTAATAAGAAGAAAACTGACAATTGAGCAGACTCTTAAAGGGCAGTGTCAGACAGGGGGGTCAGTGATGACCTGTGCACTCCCACAGCCCTACACACATGTGATGGAGAACCTCTGTTTGCTTTTGGAACATGGGGGATCTGGGAAAGCATCCTGGAAACAGATATGCATTTTAAAATCCAGAACCAGAAGAGGCAAAGGAAGAATATTCACTTTATTGAAGACAATAGATTTGGACAGGTGACATCCCTCCCACTCCATATAAAACTACTGCAAGGATTAACCAGCACTTGGATATTTGTGTCTGAGAACAGCCCTAAAAATGAGCTGCACTGCATCATGCAGACTGGAAAACAGACAAAGTGACACATTCAGCTTACATAATACCATAAAAAAAGAAAACTTGCTACAATTCAAACTGAAAAGGAAAAAAAATAGATCAGGACATAAATGTCTTCTGGCTACCACACAAACAGCCACCTCAGCTTCTTCTGCAGCTTTAATTGCATTTTGGTTCAAACCCTTCAGTACAACTCAGCAGATAGAAATAAAAAATAGCAGATGAACACATCTGTCCCTTTGTAAACACAGGAGAAAATAATATATACTTCACTTCACCATTTACTTCAATAAAACCTTTTAAAACACAGTATGTGAAGAAATGTTATATAAGAAACAAACTCAAATCATGGCATTTGAAAAGTGAACACACTTCTGTTTGGCTGAAAAAATTTCTCTTTTTCCCATGCATGAAAAATTTGTTCTGCAATTTGAAAATGTCTCCATTGAATTTTATTCAATACCATTCTAATTGCTGCCTCTTTATCATCTGGGGCTCCTTTTATTTGGTCTATCAAACCAAAATAAACTTATGTAAGCCAGAATTGTCTGTTTTGATACCATTAGTTTGTTCCTCTTTCCCTTACTAAAGAATCTCCAGATCCAGCTTGCTCTTTTTCATCTGAAATTTGGAAAGTCTTTTCTCTTTCAGTACTCTAACCCAACATGCTGTTTTCAATAGGGTTTGGCACTGAGTTGCATTGCACTAAGACAACATAAACCTCTTTACTTCCACTCCAAATGGTAGAAGAGAAAAGTGGTAAGTGAAAAACTTGGTGACTAAAACCACTTGAAAGTATTACAAAATAGCTTCTCAAATTCTACTATCACATGCAATATTCCTCCTATCCTCTCTTCTGCTCAGAATCTTCTGGCACAGCTGTTGATACCTGGGCAAGGAGACTGTGAAATGCACTTTGAGATACTTTGCAAAGAGGAAACCCTCCTTCTGCCTTCTTGCTTGTTTCTCCTCAAATACTTGTGCCTTCCCCTGCCTGAGTTGCAGCACTGGAATGGGAGTTTCTAACAAAAACCCCTATTCCTAGTCTCTATCACATTCCTTTTCTCCATCTTTACTTCAGAAAGTAGACCTGACTAAAAGAAACAACTTCTTTGCTGTGGGGTGACTAAGCACTGGAACAGGCTGCCCAGAGTTGTGGAGTCTCCTTCCCTGAAAATATTCCAAACCCTTCTGGTCACAATCCCAAGTCACATGCTCTAGGGGACCCTGCTTGAGCAGGGACATTGGCTAGATGTCTTCCAGTGCTCCTTTGCAATTTTACCTGTCTATAATTCTGTGGATTTCCTACTGTTGGACATGACCCACTAAGGAAATGCAGAATATACATTTCAAATGCATTGAGCTGACACAGAACCCTCTGATCATTGCATCCTAAAAGAGATTTCAGTGAGCAATAGAATAAGATCTGCATATTTTATATGCTGAGAGAGATCCTGGTACTGGAGAAATATGAGGTTTGCTGACCCTTCCTCCAGATTTTCAGAAATCAATCAAATAAAATGTAACAGAAAGACATGGAAAAAGATGAAATAATGAGTAAATACAGAGGTTTTGAGATGACTCTGATCCCTGGCAATTGTTCTCCTGTTCCCTCACATTTTATCTCACCACAGAAGGGGGCAACTTCATTTACAACAACTCTTAGGATTTCAGTGATAACATCAGATCATTATTAAATGGATAACCTAAATCTGACAGTGACACTGCTCCCAATGTACTCTAAAAACAGACTTCTAGCTCCATAATGCAGGAAGAGGCTTATTCCTAATCATCAACAGGAGATGAGGGTATATTTAGAATCCTCTTGTAAACAAAACCACAGATGGGAAGAATTATTTCCCTGCAGAAGAGGCTGCCCACACATTTTGTGCCCTCAGAATGGTTCAGTTTATATCAACTCCAGATGATCTGCTTTTCACCACCACCCTCAGTAAATACTGCAAAGTGCAGGCACTCACTGCAGAGAGTGCAAAAAACAATGTGAAGGCAGCTTTGCCATTACACAGTAAAAAATAGCTTTTCAAGCATTAATCTTACAGGTCTGGAGGAAAACACAAGACTTGACAGGGATGCAGAAAAAGTAGAAGCTGTTCTGGGTTTGAGCCTTTGCTGGGATTTCAGGATTCTCAGAATTAATACTTAAATCCTTGGTTAGATACTTGCTCAAGGAGAGCAATTATGACAGTTTGGAATAAAACAAATCAATTAATCAACAATTACTCGATTAATCTACTAATAGCCCCAGCAAAGCATTCTTCTTTGGATCTAAATAGGTGATAAAAACCTAGTTAGACTGTTATCAGTGAGATTAAAACAGGTTTACAGCTTCAGACACCCCAGGACCTTGGGACCCCACAGTACTGACCTAATGCTGATAAGCTCCATCTTTCTCACAATCTACCTAACCCATCCCTGAATGGCAATGACTGAGAGATCACACTTTGGCTTGTGCTAGCTCATTCCTTTCTTATTTGTCTCCTCAAGGCTGCTAAACTTTCCTTGAATGAGGGCCTAAAACAAACATGAGAGGGAAGAATGTTTAATTCACCTGTGAAAGAGAGAAGGTCTCTCTTGCTGTGTCCATCCCATAACAGAAGAGGAAAGGCATCTCTACTGGGTACTTTATTTCTTGTATTTCCCAGAGCCCTGTTTCTTGCAAACAGGGTGAATACTGGAATAGCAGAACCTTGGGAATGGCTCTGGGAGGAGAAGAAGGATAAACAAACTCCTCCTGTGATTTTCATTGACTGACATCTTTTTATAGGATGATGCATTGCACCATGTTTGTTTTGAACTAAATACACTTGAAGTTCTTGGGTATATTAAAACTAACTAAAGTACCCATTTAAGAATGTTTATTTATTTGGTTCAAACTGTTTACATTTAGGAAAATAATTTCCTCTATCTCTTGATTAGACAGATTCTGAGAGGGTGAAACTGGGCACACAAACAAAAATTCAAAGCTACTCCTTGAAATAGGGAAGCATCAGCCTTGCCCAAGGGTTTCATTTTAGCAAGCAGCAACAAGAAATTATTAGAACTAACAGACATAAACCTGCAAAAAGTCTTGAAAGACAAGAGACTAAAGGCATTACTGTGAGGAAACAACACAACAGGAGCAATTGTACCATCTTACCAGAAATATAAAGAAAACACACATCTTGAGCTGCTTCTGGAAAGATGCCACAAAGCCACTGTGGTCTGGATTAAAAATCATGAAGCATTGTCATGAAACTAATTGTTTCTGATATGAATATGTTAAGTAAGGATGTAATTAAAAATGTTCTGCTTTATTTCCCCTCAATATGTTGAGCACAGCTAGCTCTCAGTAGACAATCTGGAAAACCATAAAAGCTTAGGACCACTGTGAAGTCAGTCTTTTTTTTTTTTTTTTTTTCGTGTCACTTTACTCCAGCTTTTATCATCCATGTGTAATTATTGCAACCACATATTTGATTGGAATTCATACTTTTACCTGCAGAGTAAATCTTATAGAATTTATAGGATTCCATTCTATAAGCATCTTGATGCTTGACACATGCTCTGAAATACTGTCTATGAAGTGAAATATGAAGTAGATTATGAGACAGTAACTTTGGACTCACATCACTGCTTGAGACCCAACTAAAATTTTCAATTGCATTTGAGGGGGGATATAATTTTAAGTCCGTAGCAAGGCTCCCACTGAATGAAATAATTGTCCCTTCATATTGGAGGGTAGGAGATGACACCTGGAGAGAGCTTTGTCTGCAGAAGCTAAAAGCACTGTGCTGAAGGTACAGGTAAAAATGGGGTGATTATCTTGCAGAATGAACATAACTCCTAAAACAAAGGTGAAGCACCTAAAGCAAAGGGCAGCTGAATGTACAGGAGCCTCACACTTAACACCCTTAAGCCTCATGTAAGTTATGACCCACCCATTTTGAGATAAATTTGAGACATTCTAAGTGAAGGGTGATCTGCTCAGGCTGATTTCCCACATCCCAAGCCTCAGCCTGCTTATCTCACAGCAGACATTCCTTGAAAAAACACCAGTCCATCACTGCCTTCAACCCACAAACTGTTCCATGCAGCCTCAGAGTGCCAAGGGGGTGCTTTGGGCCAGATGCACCACGGTGTCACTGCCCTGTTTCTTGCTGTGAGCATCACCACAGCCCCTGCCAGAAAGCACAGAAGGGCCACTCTGCACTCACACTGCAGGGACATCCACGTGCACTTGTTATTTTGGAATAATTATGTTTATGAAGAGACAAAGTGAAGTCCGTAGGCTGTGGTGGCTAATGAAAAGCCATGTGCCGGATGTTTTGGGGAATGTGACAAGTTCTCCTAAGGGAAGAGACTTGCCAGGGGTTGGTCACCAAGCACAATACACTTTCATATGGTTAAGGTTTTAATTTGGCAAGGCTGAGTGGAAATTTGTGTCAGGCTTTCAAGCTGGTAGCAGGTAAAATATTCATGAGTCAAAAGGGCTCTTTACTTCAGAGCAAAGCTTTTTTGCTGACATCCAAGCTAAGCAAAGTACAACAAAACAAAAATCAATGACTAAACAGAACTCAGCTGAGTTTAAACTCCTAACCCTGAACCACAGTAAAGACCATAAATAAGATTTCCTTAAACTTTCTACTTAGACACTGAAACAGCAAGGTCCAGTGGTCAGGGATGTTGCCTTCCCTTAGAATGATTCTGCTGTCACATAAATAACAACTTGTACCAGAATTGAGCATAAAACAACTCTCCAACCAAGCAGGGTCTCAAAGCTGTAACTGGTTATTCTGGAGGTTTGGGTCTTATACTCATTTCAAAAGCCTCTTGAGGAAACCCACACATGACTTCTCTGCATTATTGTAATATATGCAAAGACTGAGACACTCAAATCTCAGGCTGTTTACATATCTTGAAAACCAGAAGATCAAGCACAAACTACCAACACTAGCTTGAGTCTGGGTCTAAATCTATGGCTTTATTTGGATTTTTTAAAATAACCATGTGGCCTAAAATGCTTGGTGAAAAACATTTTTGTGTGAATCTCAAGCTGATAGCTTAGCTCTTTTCTTAGCACCATCTTCTGCTGTTTCACAGGGAGGAGCTAAGATACACAAACAGATTTTTCTTCTGTGTCAGAGAGTTGCTGAAAAAACACACCAAGTCAGTCACAGAGGGCAGGGAATCCAGGCAGCTTCTCCTTGCTGCCACACAGCAACCTTGCCACAGGGCTGGAACAGAAAGGCAAGGTTGGCAAGGTGACTGGCAAGCTGCTATAAAATCTTCTGTGAGGGAATTTACTGACAAAGAAATGGGCCCAGCATGCTGAGAACTCTTTATGCCTACCAGGACAAGAAATGATTAAAAGAAAGGCAGAAGGGGCAGACAATGACTGTGTGTGCCAATGTTTAGGCTGATGGGCCATGAACAAATGCCCCCATGTTTCCCTCTGAAAGGGCTAGCTACTCTACAAGGTAGATGGGAGAGGACAAGAGGGAATCCACAGGCAAGGAAGGGCAGAGGGTAGCACAGCCCTGGCTCAGCTATCAGCAGATGTGCTGCTCTCTCCACTGTCACAGGGAGCCATCAGGGTTTTGGACTGGGACACTTGCACCACATGGCTGCTCATATGGCCTCTCCCACCTGTGCACACTCCAAGAACTTGTTCATGGGGTGATCCCTGTCTAACTATTTCTCTGCAGGATGTGCTACCTCCTTGCTTAAAATCATCATCTTTAACAAAAGACTGTTTTCATCCTGGTCTCCTGGTGTAATCCTTAAACTAGCACAGTAGTCCCCTATAAATACACTGCTCAAACTTCCTGTATAGGTTTTTTCTGTTGTTTTATAGCTGCTTGAATGTTTCTTGTGTTGTATTTGGCAATTCCTCTGTTTTTTTCATAGCCCTTGCAGAGAAAACCCTTGACAACTCTACTCCTTTACAACAACAGAGTTCAAAAGAAATTTAATAATATCCCTGTGATCACAGTAGTGTTTGTGACTGTTAGAAGTAAATTCCATTCAGTCCACCCCCACAATTTCTTATGGAAACCTACTGAGGTCCACAGCTGTTAAATACATGTTTAACACAAAAAAACCCCTTTGGTCTCTTCACTTCCTTCTCTTGCTGTCATTGCTTCAGCTTCCTCTTTCCATTTATTCCCCTTGATCCCTTTAAACAAGAAGCTTTTTAATCTCTGTAAAGGACTGATTTTATTTTCAGCTTGTTTTTGTGGTGCAGGTGTTAATCTGTTTGGGCAGGCAGTGAGTTGACATTGCATTGCACCTGGGGCTCCTCTTTCCTGTCTTTGGGGCAGAACTGTCACTTGACTTCATTCTTGAGCCTGTCCTTCTAGATACTACATGTAGTTCAAAAGAATGACATAAATTTAGCTAATTCTTCACATTTAAAGCAAAAAGAGGAGGTCTTGATTTGCACTGTCACCATTTTGGATCCCTCAATGTTTCTCTTGAAACAGGATAAGGCAAAAGAGCCTATCCAAGGTTTCTACTGTACTCTCACTTATGAACTTGATATTATGAAAGGAGAATTGGGGAGTTTCAATCACTTTAATAACTCTGCCCAGCATGGCAAGCAGCTGCAGCTGTGCAGACACTGTAGAGCTGCATCTTCCAACAAGCCCATATTTCCCCTGGTTTCCCTAAGAAAGCAGCATTTCTGTTTATAAAGGAAGACTAAAGACAATTAAACTGATCTTCAGAAATCCCTCCTGTCACTCCCCTATTGTGTCTCTCTGTTTAGTGCAGACAGGGCTCTGCCAGTCATATGCATTATTAGCACAACTCCTATCAGAGAAGAGTGTGTTAATGGCCATAACAGTGTGGTAAATGGCCATGGGAGCTTTCTGTGTTTCACCACACACTGTTTTTTCACCACCCAGGTATCTTCACTGTGTCTCACTGTTTACTCAAGTCTGTGTCACACCAATGAGCAAATTATCTTGACATGCAAATGACAGCCCAGAGTAACTTGAAAGCCACCTTGAATCCCAGAACTTGGCTGATAGCCTGCATGAGCTGAATGACAAGCATTTCAATAATCTGACACTTCTGTAGTTAGGATGTGCTAGACCTGCTCAAAAATTTAAGACAAAACTAAGTTCTAAGGAAAGAAGAGATACAAGAGCACAACTTTATGCCTAGCTTTGATAAGATAGTGTCTCAAGTCCCAGAATGAGCTTGTGGCATAATCAGAAGCTAAACCCACATGTCTTATGTATCATTTCTACTGGTGTAGAAAATATAAAACCAAAATAAGGACTCAGAACTGAATGATTTTCTCAGCTATGACTTTGCAGAAACAAACCGTCCCTTGAGAGAATTTGCCTCATGTAAGAATGTTAAATAACTCCCTGAGCAAAGAACAAGTAATCTTCTGTGAATTCATTCTGAAAGGCTGTGTTCCCATGGGGAAACTTCAATGCCTAATAAGAGGAGATCTCATACCACAACCTCTTCTTGTGCATTGATTCTTGCCCCTTCAAGCTGCCTTACTCATGCAGAAGCTGAATTTCCTTCTGTTGTAAAAATTTGTAAGTCAACAGTGACAATAGGGAGGGGGAAAGAATCATAAACATATAACAAACACGAAAAAAGAAAGAAAAATTCCATTTCCCTAGAAAAAACAGACTGAAAGGATATCACCAATAGTGTTGATACCTAATACATGTTCAACTTTCCATGACAGCTCCAGCCCAAGTGCAGCAAGTTTTTAAAAACTTTTTCCTTATTATAGACAGCAGCCTGAAATCCTGAAAGCAATCAACCTAAATAATTGGACCACCCAGAAAACATTAGGAAGATTTATTTAATTGAGTGATCAGGGGACAGTCTTTCAGAAATATTGACGAACAGGCTGAGGAAATAATTATATTGCATATACATTTTATGCCTAGATATAAGAGCTAATAGAAAAAAGGTAACTTCATCTGCATCTAGTCAATATTCTTTCCCCCAAAGTGAACTACAACTACCAGTGCAGATAACTTGACACAAATTTTAACTGATATAGGGAATACAACAAGGAATCTGAAAAGCAGATCTGTGACTAGAGAAAGTCTATATCCTCTCAGTGTAGACTTTTCTGCTACAAAATCACATCTTTAGTGTTGTAACTAACATTCATGGTCTGTGGCTGTTGTTCCAGGAGCTGGGCTTAATGTCAGAGTAGTGTATATGAAAAATAACAAATAAAAGGAGAAGTCCTGAGGTTGTTGGCCAGGTCAGCCTGCAAACTCTGAAGGGGTCTCAGTACAAGGAGATAAATCCAGTTTCCCTAGGCCAAATGCTCAGACAGGACAACACACAGCTGCCACACTGACTTCAAAGGAAGCTGACAAGCTCTCATCATCTGTCACCATGTGTCCCAAGAGGCTGTGTTTTGCTGTTTTGGAGCAAGGCAGCATCCATGGATTCAGGAACATGCTCTGTAGTCCCAGCACAGAATCAGGACTGACACATAGGTGAGGGCTGGGGAAAAGCAGTGACTGAATGTGTACCACCCAAGGCAGCTCACTCTTTAATTATGGAGAAAGCATCAATCAATATTTTCTGGGGCAGTGGCTGCAGAGAAGTTCCTTTTCTCTGCTGCCAAATCATTATCTTTCAACACCTACAGAGCTTCCCTGTGCTGTTTACAGGAGTGATCTCTGCACTGAGCTGTGAGTGACCAATGCCAAAGCTTTACAAACCTGTCAAGGGGGGAACAAAGCCCTTTAGAGCACACCAAGCCCACCTTATGTCAGCCAGAGCAGGCTCCTGCTGTTCAATAAAGGCCAGATACTAAGACCTGCTGAGCACCTTCTGTTCAATTTTGCACAAGATTCAGATGCTTGCCAGCTTTCAGGATTTAGCTCCCAGCTAAACTCTATTTTTGTGTCCTCATTAGCACAGGAACTTTCTATCTTTCATGCCAGAAATACTTTTCATAAGGATAAGCCTAGGGACACTAATGCTGGCTGATTTAAGAAGAAAGGATTTTTTTTTTCTTTCTTGTAATTTCTATCAAAACATTCCTCCTGTTGGAAAATGGAATGATCTATTAAGTGGATTTCATAATCTGGAAAATCCACCAAGTTTTTCAGCCTTGGTCTCTGCACCAGAGATTCCACATCACCTACTGATGACAAATTATGTGTTTTGCCCTTTCAGCACTTAAAATGCAGGTGTTTTTCCATCCCATTTACAGCCTCAGATGTGGCACTTGAGGACATGGTTTAGAGGTGCACATAGTGGTGGTAGGTTGATGTTGGGCTCTGTGAACTTAGAGGTCTTTTCCAACCTTAACAATCCTGTTCTCACACAAATCTCCACCAGAGTCATCCCTTTTTGAGTGCAGGTGTACAAAGGAAATGATCTCTCCTGAGGGCTTCTGTGAAAAGGAAAACATGGTCAGGCAACACCTTGAGAAAACAGACCAACCACCCTTGCCTTTTATCTTATTACAAAGGAGGTTTTAACAAACCAACAGTGTTTATGTCACAGAGCCCAGAAATCTGGGAACTATAATTTAGTTTGTTTAAGAACCCCAGGGAGAAAGGAAAAAGATCTCCAGGAGCAGCAGCCAACTGTGACAGAAGAAACCCTGGCTTTCTTCAGGATGAGCCAGTCCTCCCACTCACTCTCATTTAAGCAGCAGCATATCAATTACAGCATAAATCAACTGCCCAGTTGGGTTAGGAGGTTATTAAGCACTGAGAAGCAATCCAGCCTGTAAAGCTGAGAGAGACAGAAAAGAGAGAGGCAAAGTTGCACAGGGGACTTGGGCTGGGTTGGATCTTCAATCCTGCAAAAATCACCCCTTGAAAAGATGTTTTTTCTAAGTCTTACATGTCAACTTTCAGTTAAAATAGTATAACAAATCAGCATCAGGTTCCCACCTGCTAGAATTATTGCAGGCTTGGAAAGGGAGCTTGAGTTAGGCCTCAGAAATACAGAATTGCCTGGCAGACAATGCTCTGCCAAAGGCTCTCTGACCTCAGAACTCACCTCAGTCTGAAGTACTCAAAGTGCACAAACCTGTCTAAAGGCTCTGTTCAGATCAAACTGAGCAAAATGGATGAACAGCCATTCAACATACAAAGCCAAAGAAAAGCTTTGTTACTGTTTGGAAGACAGAAACCTAAAATTAGATGACAAACTTCTGTTAGTGAATCCAACTGCTGAAAGTTTGGGGAAGCACAGAATTTAAAGCCTGGTGTGAAAAGGATTGTTCATACACAAAGAGTTCCAAAACCTTGGCAGAAAATACAAGCATGTGCAGCTCCAGTGGAGGATGGGGCTGGAATTGGAAATTAAGGCAAGTACTCAATGAAGAAAATGAAAAATTATCAGACCTTCCATCAGGCACACTTCCTTGCTTAATTCCTCTCTGTGGTCTGTTGGAAAAACAGAAAAGTCTCCAACTTTGTCTTTATTAATATCTTATTTTAGAGATATTAAAATTAAAGCCAGGGCATCTGCAGTTGGTAAAAAGTAGCACAAAATCATTGAACAGAAATTAAGAAATCAAGTGCAGCCTCCTGACAGCTGCAACTATCTCAGGGAACTGAGAGGTATCAGGCATTTGAAAGAGCATTAAGAAATGACTCTCCTGTGAGGGGTGATATTTACACAACCTATTAGAGAGATCAGAGCAGCAGGAAGCTTCCTTTGATGTCAGTGGCTGTTGTCAGATCACTGCACTTCTGAAACAGCTCTGTGATGCTTTGACCTCTGGTGATCTTCTCAAGTGGCCTGTTTGGTTAAAAGTTGTCAATTCCAAAAGGGAGTTCCACAGCTGAGTAGCTATTAGGATTTTTAGTAAAAAACCCTCACATTACAAGACTACTGGCCATGAAAGAAAAGCCCACATTGATTTTTCAGGTACTATTGAGGCTAAAATAAGAGACACAATATAGCAGATGATATTTGAGAACAGAGGTACTTCTGCCTTCATCAAATGTTCATGTATTTCATGATGTTGGTCATAATGAGAGGTTACAAGAACTTTCAAGAGGTTAATTCTCCAAGCAGTTCAGACAAACTAACTGCTGGCCCAGCTCTTTCCTCCCTTCTCTTTGGCAAGTGGGAAGATTCTGTGAATAATGCACTCCCTGATTCATGGGATTGGGAATTGTCTCCTGGTAAAGAAGTTATGTGTGAAGTCAGGAGCCATGGATTGGATCAAAAGGAAACATGTTCATTTCAGTGAGTTTAAATCAGGCTTTTTGTTATCACCCACCAGAAAGCAGAAAGGCTGGGTCATGATTTCCAAGTTTTGTCAAGCCAACATGAAATACTACAGATGAATTTACAATGGAATTGTCAGACTAAAAAGCTACAAATTTACAGAGATGTTTTCATAAAAGTGTCACATTTACATTAAAAGTTTACATCATTATCACATTTGGAGAGCAGGAAATAGAGATGTGTTCAGATTCTTAGGAGTAAAACCCCAAGCAAACAGAAATTCTGATTACAGAGTAAAACCACAAGTCTGCAATGAGTCCAAGAGCCAGAAGTGTACTTAAAGGCTGGTCCTACAAACCCACCCAGCTGACTGGACCTTTCCAACACTGCATGCTCCCTCTTAGTCACTGTGCTCATCATCAGCCTTAAGAGACTGCCCATACAGGTTTTCTGTGCAGGAGCCTGGGAAATCATTGCAATGTGGGACAGCAGATCTCCAAAATCACAGCTAGTTTGAGTGACAGCTCACAAACAAGAACTACTGAACTGTCACTCAAACTACCAAGAGCCAGGTCAAATATCACTGGGAGAACAAGGCACAGGGAATTCACTGCAGCAGATGATGGTAGGTACTTAAAGCTGACCTAGGTTTCAAAGGAAACCAACAACTTCATGAAAGAAAAATCCATCTCTGGGTGAGAAAAAGCTGCAAACCAAAAACCAAAGGCCTGAAAAAAGCTGGGACAAGTCTGACCTAAGGATGGCCCATTTTACCACTCCCTGTGGGTTTATATGTTGACCAATAAATTGGTTTATGGTGTTGGGGAAACTTTCCTGCCAGAGTTCCCTGTCACTTTGTTGTGCAAAGAGTTGGTGCAGGGTCACAGCCCTCACCTGGGGCTCCATTCTGCCCACCCAGGAACAACTGCAGCTGCTCACTGAGCCACCTGCTCAAAATGTGTTCCTCAACAGGGGATGGGTTGCAGACTTAAAACCATCTGGATGGATAGAAACCATCTTGATCAGGTATGTTTTTTGTACTCACCCAAACTGTGTACCCATAAAAAGTTGTCTGTTCACCACAGCTGTTATTGTCTGCACATACAATTATTTCCTATGTGTTCTTAAACCAATGAAGATCTATGTAAAACAAAAGAGAGGCTTGGATATATGCAAACACCCCAAATTACTCACAGAAGACAAGGACTGTGGCAAAGCTTCCCACACCACCACACAAATGTGACTTGAAATAAGAGGAAAGCCACATTTCCATGTTGCCAAGTAATGGGTTATACAAACATAAAAAAGCCAAAGTGCACATTTTCCTGGTGTTCCTGAGGACACAGAGAGATGTGATCCTGAAAGGCCATCTTCATGGATTGTGCATTCCCAGGAGGGCTGGCTGCAGCAGCCCCATGAGCAGCACAGCTGTGATTTTTCTCCCATGGAAAGTGTGTAGGTGTGTAAGAGCTTCCCTACCAAAAACCTTCTGGAAAGTTACCATTTCTTTTCACAGCCCACACAGAGCAAGAAGGAGAAATCAACAGATCTCATTGCCATAGAATCAGCACAAAAACAATTTGGAAGTAGTTCTCCTAAACCTTAGTAGCAGATACATTTCATACAACATTTAGTATAGCCACCCCAAACTGTACAAATGTGAAATATAGACACAGAACATCTAGAAGGGAAAAAAAGGCTTGGGGTGCCAGACCAATAGGAGAAGGCAAATTCCAATTGTGAAAGCATGAAGGACATTGAAAATATTAGGAGAAACATCACTCAAACCTTCCCTTACAAATCAGCTTTGTTTGACACAGATATATAAAATCAATCAGATGTTACAAATGAGAATTGTAGCATAAGTACTGCCTCAAAAGTTTTATGAGCTGGATGTTTAGTGTTAATTCATTCCCTCCCCCCAGACACCCAAACTACATCCAAGATTACACCTAAGGAACTCCTGCAGATGCAGCTACATGCCAGGAGGGATCTCCTCATTTTATTCAGAATGTGAAGGGTGAAAGTAGAATGCTGAACTCTGCCAGTATAAATCTGAACATAAACCCTCAATGCTTTGCTTTCAGACTTCACAGCTGAAAATTAATCCTAGCATTAGTTGATGTATCAGCTGAAATGAATGTAGCAGAGAGAAATCTTGATTACAGAAAGAGCTCTAGGTGTAAAACTATGGTATGTGGCAAAGAGCAGCTTTACCACAGTCAAATTAGACAGCACTTTGTGTTAAATGAGTGGACCTGGTGCCTGGGCTGCTCCCCTGGGTGTTATCCTGAGGGGAAGCATGGCAGCCTTGTTTTGGATTTTACCAGTCACCAGCTCCTGCAAGTCCTGGACACAGACTGGTTTTTCATGAGGACTTTGATAAGGACTATTGTGTCTCTGCCCATGAAGAGGATCATGGCAATATTCTCTAGATAATAATATAAACTTGTGTCAAGCTTTTGCCACATCCCTAATTGTTTTACATTCATGCTCCCATGTGTAGCTCCTGTACATTTCCCCTTCTGTTGTAATTCAGCTGCCTCTCTTCCTGTCTGCCCACTTTCTCCTCTGCTCCAGTCTGAGAAACTTTCAGCGCATACAATGCCTCAGAACTCCATCAGCTCTCCCCCTTATTAACAGGCTGGATGGAGAACTGCAAGGTTTAGGATTTCTTCCCCTCTTCCCTCCACCTCAGCCATGTCCAGACCTCAGCTTGTTTGCATGCTGCTGCTCTAATCTTTGTCCACTTGTTTCTTGTAACAATTTAGGATACTGTGACAACCACTGAAGATGGCACACCATGTTATTTCAGATGAAATTACTGATGCTCCCAGTCTGATTACCCTGGACTCTAATCATGTGTGTCAGAGGAATAACCTGCCCAAGGTGAGAAAGAACAACTGGATCCTTCTCAGGCTCCATCTCTCTGTCACCAGAAACCTAAGAGCAGGACTCCTTTACATATTCCTACAGTACTTACTGCTTTATAACTAGGGATTTTCTCATTATCTGTATAAATGTGCAGTTCCCTAACTCCTGCCATGCAATAAGCATCTGTTTTCCTGAATTGTTAAGATTAAAACCTTGCTCTTTCTCCTGGCTGCTCGCAATAAAGTCGATCTCATCCGTGCTAGAATTCTTCCTTCCAGCATCTGCTCTTTGGCACCAGCTTGAATTTAATCTCATCTGCTGTGACACTTCAGATCTTTGCAGCTCTGGGAGGTCCTGCCAATGCCCTGCAAACTTTTCTAGCTTTTGCTAACATATACTTGTTTGCCTCTTGCAAATTCTGCCTCCTTGCTGTTGGCCTCTTTATCAGTGTACTGCTAGATAAAACACAGTTCATTGTTTTGATTTCTATTCCTAACTTTGATAGCTCATACTAAAGGGAAAAAATACTTAGAATTTGGATTTCCCTCCCACTGCAACAGCAGAACACAAACAGGAAATCTGTGACATGTGGAAAGACAAACCAGACATGTAAAAGATGCTGCTTATAGGCAGGAAACCAATAGCTAACCAGAAGTGCCATTTCTGGTTCAATAAAATTAGAGACACAGGACTTTTACCCCAAAATATGGCAGATTAAGCAAGAAAAAAATAAATTTTTAGTGTTTTTTTTTTCTTCAAATAGCTTTCTTACTCTTGTAGCTTTTGTACTGTTCTTTGCTCATCTTACATTTAAAGAAAGCTCAAATCCTGTCTTTTGTCTGACACTGACCTGGTGAAACCTGAGCTAGGGATCTCAGGTAATTCCTGTAACACTCAATGCTTCATGAATGTAAACTAGAAGAAAAATTAAATTGTTTTAGTAGCAGAACTTTCCCATTACTTTCTCTAGGTGAACAATCAGAATCATAAAGCCTTTTTTCCTTATTATTCACCCAATAACTGTTTTCTAAAATACATTAAAAATGGCAATTACTAAGCCTCTAGCATAAACCAGTAAGAAAACAGGCAATTTGGGATTTTCAGTTTTGTCATATCAATGCAATATAAACACAAAGTCCACATGGAAAGAGTGGCATAACCCCTGTCTAGAATCCAGCAGATTTTTGCATTTCTTGTTGGCTAGGAAGACAGGAATTTTGAGAGGAATGAGCTTTGGAGGGTATCTTAATGGTTAAAACTAGGGAACAGCTGGGCCCTTATAAAAGCCTGGTGTGGTGGTATTTTCAGAAATAAGATTCATAGGGAGGTACCTGCCTGAATATCATTCTAAAAAATAAGCAAACTTCCCCCCTCCCCAATGTGACAGCAGTATCTTAGTTTGACAGGATTACCCTCATTTCTCACACACTATTTCTAAAGGATGAGCAGTGGAAGCTGTTAAGGCCTGTTAAAGCCCAAGAAACAAGAGTAAAGAAAAATTGCTTTAAAGCAGCAGGGACAGTAATCTTACATGAGCCCTCAGAAATCTCAGTGGATGCTCTGACAGCCATTAAAAGCACATGCTTTCAGCAGAGATGCTGTTATCTACCACTGAGCCATGATACCACAGCCTTCCCTATTTTGTGCTCAGAGTGTTGCCTTGCTGTGGAAAGCAAAGGCAACCATTGCTCTGAGGAGTGGGGAAAGCAACCACATCAAAGCAAGAGACAATGGCTTTCAAAAATAACTGGGCATCCTAGGGACCACCAGCTAAGTTCAGAGAGTGGATCCTCTTTCCACAAGGGAAACATTGGCAGCTCTGAGCACACTTGGCTCTCTGGTACAGCCGTGGAGAGGATGCACACTCCAGCCCCAACTCACCCATGGCTCCCACTGGAAGCTGGACAGATGGGATATTGCACTGTGCAGTCCACCTAGAGCACAGAATGTGTTCAAGAACATATCAAAGACATCAGAACTGTTTTCACCATTGTATTATCTTGGTTTGGTCTTTCCTACTACACACTCTCTAAAGTACTGAGTGAAAAAGCTTCAAAAGATGTAAAGCTGTTTTATCCTGTGCCAATTCTGAGCTCTGTAGGAGCACTGGCTATAGTTTAGCAGCAGCTCTGCCTGAACAAATAGCATTTTCTATTCTCACACCTTCAGATTTCCTTCTTTTGGAGCTTCCAGTTCTGTGCAGTGCTATTATGGAAACAGCAGTTCTGCTGCCTGGGGCTATGGGACAGGTGGCTACACTTCCCTTGCAGGATGTTCACCTCCCCAAAGTCCTTCAGTTTCAGGCTCCAATGGCTCTTCCTGTACCTGGTGATCACCACAGTACAAAAAACTCAGCTTTGTCAGAAATACAAAGGCAATACCAAATGAAATAACATACCTAGGAGTCTAAGCCTTGAGCCAAATGGGCTACTTACCAGAAAATGAACATTTTAAACATTTAGCAGTGATCACAGCTAGGCATTTGCAAAATAAATAGAGAAAAATGTATCTGAAAATGTCAGGTAACATTATGCTCCCTTTGTGAATTCCTAACTCAGGTGTACATCCTGCTTATTAGCCATAAGGGCTGGAGTATCTAACTAAGGGAAAAAACCCTTCCTGTTCCACACACACCACTGCATGTATGATCCTGTATGGCCCATGACTGCCACTATGATTGTTTCTTCATGCTACACTTTAATTTTCAATGCCTTTTTTTGCCTACCTGCTGATGGAGTCCTTACAAAGGACAATCCTATTTGTAGAGACACATATCTACGTTTTTTCTTTGTGGTAGTTTTGGTTATCTCTGATAAAAGTTTCTCAGAACTGAAAATATGCACTCTGCTGTGTGGAGCTCTATATAATTCTTAGCCCAGCTGCCCTTGCTACCTCTGAACAGGTTCCAAAGAGGACACATGCATAAACTGTAAGATTTCTGATGATGACTTTGCAAGGGACAAATTACTGGGCTGGAGATGGATTCACAACCCCAGACCTGCCAATGCATCTGTTCTTTTGCTAACACTGAGTGAGGATATGCTGGAACCAGCACAGAACAGCTCCCCAAATTTGAAAAATAAAATAAAACCCAATCCCAGCTTCTGACTGCAGTGTTTTACAGAACTTCAACCAATTCAAAACCAAATAGCATTTCCATATCTGTTGCAGTGTGCTGTTCACAAGATTAGGGCCTTCATTTTAAGGGTCTTTACTCTCAAAGGCTTAAAATCCTTCTGACCTGCAGATCTCTGTTATGCCATCTGTCCCTTCTGATTTTCTTCAACAAACGTGGAATGACAAATCCTACAAGCAATAAGGCTTATAATATAACCTCAGGTAACAATAGTTTCAGTGGTACCCTCTCTTCTTTTTTTAAAACCAAGAACTCCATAAAAATTTCTGTGCTAAAATCCTTTCCTTAAGAGAACAGATCTGCACATACATACTCAGACTTTCAAAAGCTTTCAACAAATACTCAGTGAATACTAAAAAACCCATTTAATAAATGGTTTTAAAATCATCTAAATGCTTGTCCTATGGACAGACTGCTTTAGAAGTCTATTTAATGTATCACACCATAATTAGCACACTGCAGATTGGTAACAGACTGTGGAAAGCAGATGTTTCTCTGTTATGATCTTTGCAGACAAAGCACAGCCAAAAGCTTTCCAAGTGACTCACATTTTCACAGATGTCATGTTCCTTGTGTCGTGCCTGGAAATGAAAGCAAAACACTGATGACCCCTGGCAGACCTTGCTGTCCCACCCACACCCTTGGGTGAGTTCAGGGAGATGCAGATGATCCAGAAGTCACATGCAGAAGGGAAAAGCTCCTCTTCAGAGCCAAACTGCCATTGATCTGTGTGACATGGCCACGTCTCAGGCCTTGACCTCTGCTTATGGCACAAAGTTTTATTTTATTCAAGAGATGAAGATTCTCTTTTCTACCTCCTCTTCCCACCTGTGAAGTGTCAAAATCAGTCAGATTTCCAGGTTTCAAGGTGAAGGGACCTAGGATGCTCTTTGTATAGGCTGCTATGTAGTTATTGGTACAATTTTGATTTGGTGATGCCTGTAAATGGACAGAGCCCAGGAACCCTCAGGACCCTTAGAAGTGCTCCTATATTGCACCAACACTTGCAGTCTTAGTATCTCTCTTTTAGTGACATTACAAAGGAAACCCAGAGTAGAACATGACCAAGCACTTGGAAGATAATTTGTCCCCAAGGAAGCTCTGAAGCCTTGGAAGTCACAGGAATCCCATCCTGCCTCAAGTTAACTGCTTGTGCTTATAATACTCATTGCACTAATACCAGGAATTTGCCTCACCCATTACTGTCACTTCAGTTTGTGGATTCTGCAAGTGGTAGATAACTTGGATATTGTCTGGGAAACAAATTTTGAACATTTTTCTACTTAGCTTGAGAAGGCAATCTTGAACTATCTTTTCCTGAATATCTAAATAATAAATAGTGGTACAAGAGGGTTAATTGAACCCTTTCATTAATTCAGCACATAGTATAATACAATTGTAAAACATAATTTAATTGTTATTTAACTGAGATAGATGCATAAGACACAGAGCATTTTTTTCTGAAACATTTTCCTGAAACATTTTTCAAAAAAAGTGAGGTTTGGAGACTTACTGTTATTTCACACTGGGCATCCACACTCACAGCAGGTTTAAGAAGATAATGAACAAAACATATGAAAAATAATTAAAAGCTGTGCTTTCAAAGTAGAAGTGCTGGTCACTTACTTCCTTTTAACAGGTTGAAATAAGCCTCAGTTTCAAGGATACTAGCAACAAAACCCCTGTTGGTATCAAGAAAGTTTGAAAAGGGCTTAATAGAAGCCTCAAGATCCAATAATGTGATTCCACCTGAAGTGGGAAGAGGGGGGGAATTATTCCTAAATCTTATTTTTTTTAATGTTGTGTCAATTTATATTCTAATGTTTTTATTACTGAATTGGAGATCAGTTTAGCACAGCTGGTTCCCAGTTACTAATAGAGGATTAAAAAATAAAATCAAAAGCTCCCTTCTCTCTAGCCAAGATCCAACTCAGTTTTAGAAAACTTAAGAGCTGGAGTGTCTAAGTAAAACTTCTGCCAGAAAAATGACCAAAACAAAATGTGGGAAGATCCCCTGCTCTGAGGTAGGATTTCTATTTACAGTATATTTTGGAGTTTTTTTCCAATGTGGACTTAAATTACTGAAAATATTTGAGAAATTTTACATTTCATTTTTCACCATTACAGGTTTTTTCCCCTCCTGCCATGCGAATACTTCCTCTGCTTGCTCAATTTCACCTTCATTTTAACTGTGCCAAATGGAGGACTCTGAGGCAGAGGATTTTAAGTGAAAGGGCTGCAGGCAGGCAGCATTTCTGCCCTGAGACACTATTGTGTTGCTATTTGTGAGGACAGACACCGGGCATGGGGAACCTTTGGCAGAAGGTGCTGCCCCAGAGCATCCCGGAAAGCAGCAGCAGCTGGAAATTTCCATGTGGCACATTGGAAATCTCAATCAAGATTTCTGTTGTGCAACAAGTTTCTGTTGTTTGCAAGTGCAAGCTGATAGCTGAGTAACTCCTTGGGTGACACACATCCTCTCTCCAGTGGTGCTGAGCTCAGTTTCTGTAGCACTGTCACATCAACAACCTTTTTAGGATTGATCAATTCATCTTCTCACCTATCATGAAGCTTCTGGACCAGGAAGATCAGTGAGCTCTGGTTTAGGGTAATTCACATGAATGGTTCTACCAAGATTAACAACAAAAGGTAGTGTATGGACTTAAATGCTTTGCTGAACAGGGGCCAAAGTCTTCTAAAGCATTTTTAACCTCAAGACTGACAGAAATCAGAGCTTTGAGCTTTCACTCTTGAGCATTATATTGTATTACAAAAATTTTTTTTACAGATCTCTTCCTTCTGAATTGAAGCCAAAAAGCAGATACAGGCTTGCCCAGAAAAAGCAATGTTTATTACTTGTCCAAGGTTTCCCTCCATCTTGTGCCATTTCCTATCTTTCCTTTAGTTTATGCCACATTCTGACATCCAAAGACCAGTCCCATTTCCTTAATGGAAAAAGTAGGAAACCAACACCCTATTGCCAGTGCCCACATCAACAACTCATGCACATCTACCTCGAGTCAACTATAAATGCTTTCTAGTTTTTTTTAGAGAAGCATTGGCTCACTAACTTTGGTAACAGTGCTCTGCTCTGGCAGCATGTCATCAGCCCCTTATCATGTCCATTTACACCAGAAATATCTGTGTGGATCTATAGAGCATTCTAAAAAAGATCTAAAAACCAATGTTTCCAAACCTGAAGGTCATTCATCCTAACAAGCTACTTCCTCCACAAAATGTGTACAGTAATCTTCAGAAGTGCATGGATTTTGAATATGTTTACAAGTGCAGGATTACTGTCCTGTTCTCTCTTCACTTTTGAACCTGCAGCATTGCCAAACAAGATTATTACTTCAGGATTATGCCAAGCAATAATCACATGAGAAGCTGGAGATTTTAGAGCCATACTTAATAGCCAGATTTAGCAAGCACCATTCAGGGAGCTGCTATTGTGTGTAGGATCTCTGAGCTTTATGCTCTTTTTGAAAAGCTGCTCAGGTTAACCTCTTCAGGAGAAACTCCTGCCATATTTTCAGTGCCCTGATGAGCAAAGATAAAAGCAGGGCTTTTCACAAAAATGGGGTGGAGGACACCTGCCATAAGTGATCCTTCAAAAGAGTATCAAAGCAGTGTCAAATTCTAGCAAAAACACTTACATCATCAAATAAGCCACTTAAAATACATGGATCTTTCCAGAACCTGGGAAAAGACCTTCATGCTTATACTGAACTGATTATGCAAGCACATGGGTTCTGCTACTTGCAAGGCTGCCTTGCTGATCCAGGCAGTGGCATTGATGCCTGCTGCTTTGGAGGAAGGAGCAGGAGTGGGATGTGTATGTGTGAGAGGCATCACAGATATAAATTACAGGGGGAAAAAACCAAAACAAGCACACAGGACAACCTAGGGCAGAGAACAAAATTTCATTTGAGACAAAGGCTCAATACATTTTCTGTAAAATATCTGAAGCCTGCTAGATTTCAGGTAATAAGTGAGGTTTAGATAATGGATACTCTTATCCAGAAAGGAAATGCCTCTCTTATGTGTTCATAAGTAGCCCTTACTCTATAAAACTCATTTGTGTAAAGAGGAATAGATTTCAAACCTCTTCAATGAGTTTACCTTGAGCATGAGTTACAAAATGGAAAGCTTTGATTGACTGCAGAGGAAATGATCTCTGGGCTTTTATAATGAATCTCTAGATTCTTAAACAACTAACATTTTGTTAATTAGTACACCTTTTTTTAAACTGCTGCAAAAGTGTTTAACATTTGTAAGCTGTTCAGATCACACAACTTGATGAACAATTTGATCTCCCTTATTTTTGTAAATCACTGTTTGTTTCACACTACTTCTCAAAAGAAGCACCTGTAGCTATTGAACTACAGCAGGTTTTCATTAAACTGGACTGAATATGACAGGACCTGGCAGAGGCCCTCAGCTATCACTCAGGCACTATACAGAAATGATATTTCTAAAGTCCAATCAATGAGAACAAAGAAACAAAGTTAAACTCCAGAGTTAGAGAATATAAATATTGGACACTCAGGCAAGTTTCAGTCTTCAAATTTGCCAGGTTCAAAAGCAACTAAACTTAGCCTCTGCTGAATGCCATCATCTTATCTAAACTGAGGATTAAATCTCCGCCATATGTTTGGACAACATGTCTGATGTCAGCCAGGGTTAATATATGTCTGTTACAACATCAAATAAACAATAATAAGAAGAATTACAAAGCCAGTAATGGTGATGTTGCTTTAGCAGTTGCAGAGCCAGCTATTAACTTATTTCCCTGACCTATCCTCTATCACCACAGGCTAGGAGAAAAGTCTAATATCAATACAACTCATTTTGAACATATGTATGGTGAAACAGAAAAGAACAGAAAAGAATTTATGCAGACACTTTTTTCCTTGCATCTTTCCTGACTAGTTCAATCAGGAAAATATTATATACAAAATACTCTCCACAGCACAACACCAGGGACCACCATCCACCTAAGAGACAGCAAGTAAGGATCCTAAATTAATGACTGTCCAAAATCAGGACCTGAGCTAATTTCTGCCTCTAACAATCTCATGCATATGCTATCCCTTATCTCTTTGGATAATCAAAAAGGCCCATTAAAATAAATGGATGCCTTCACACATAACTATTTTTTTGCATAATAGTAGACTACTTACCTCATAAGTTCTGCATGAATTGACCATTTACTCCCCCTACTGTAAGAAAATGCCCTTCACCTGAACTTCTTTGGCTCCCTTCAAAACCCAGAGAGCTGTCAGAGAAAAAGGGCAGATATCTCATTTGTATGCTCAAATGTTTCCACACATTCTATGATTTTCTCCACCTAAATAATTTGTTCCAATTGGAGAACTGCATTAATTTCCCTGCAATCTCAACTACCTGTTGTGGCTGCACCATGGCAAGCACCAACTCTGTCTGTGCCAGGACTTATGGCAAGAATATGAAGCATCCTCAAGTTTCTCCTGACCTTCTGAACAAGCTGAACCAAAGCATCATATAATTTTGCCTTCCCTTTTTCTGTTTCTGAGAATGACTAAAATACATTGGAAGTTTCTATTAATCTGGAAAAGAATTAGGAGAGCTCACTGAACACAAAGAGAAGCTTTAAAGACTTATTTTGTTTGAAGATTATATGGCCTAAGGACAGTTAAAAAGAGTAATAAAAAGGCAGTGTCATGTCAATGTACAGAACATTGACATAAATTTTTTTTATATCTGGTTTACTCCCCCTCATCTCTTGGTTAGTGTTGCAATCAAGTAATCAAAACACTGAATCTTCCTGTCTTCATTTCAAAGTATTAAGCTTCTTAGAAGCAGCTGTTCCATTTCTTTCCTGGAAAAATATTTCTGGGTTTTATTCTAGTTACTTTTCAGCCTGAGAATTTTTTTCAAGCTACAGCTGATTCACTACCTGTAAAACTGCCATTGTACTGGCATAAAGCTGCAAATCAAGGGAGTACCTCTTGCTGTCTACAGGAAAGAAAAATACAAAGGTAAAACCACCCAATTTTATCTCACTATAAGAACACTCAGAAAAATATTACCTAAGCACTTCTTGAACCTGACAGTCTCAGCTCAAGACACAGATGCTTGAGGTGACATTGCTACAAGTGAGAATGTCTGCTCAACACCCTTTGCAAGCCATACAATTACAAGAAGTAAAATTCAGAACAAAGTTGAAAGGAAAATTAAAAGAACTGAAACTTGCACTAAGACCTGATTGCTGTTATTATCTGTAAATAATCCAGAGAGGCCTCTGGCCTCTCAAGTGAGAGAAAACAATCTGTGACCAGGATTTCAGGGCTGCTTTCTGAGAGACTGGCAGAGGAGAGAAAGCAACAGATGGAGCCAGTGACTTGGGGAGATTTAAGCCTCTTATTTGCAAGAAGGATTACAGATTGAGAGGGGCCACACTTGTCTCATTCCCTCCTAGATAGTCTAGCATACAAACAGTATTTCACAGCATTCAAAGCCCTGTGGTTTTTCTGAAGGGTACAGTGATTATTGCAGGGGAATATTGCACAGCTGAAAAGTAGTTGCATTCTGCACTTCACATTGAAAAACTATTAAACCTCTCCATTTGCAGAAAATGCCCCAAAAGTAGCAATTCTCTATTGAATTCAGTGTTGTGAACAGGATAACTGTTAATACTCTTTCTCTGACCTGCTATTTGGAATTTTAGTTACCCACCTAAATCAGGTCCACTTTTGGATAGCAGCTGCTTATGTGTGTGACACAAAGGATTCCCTCATGGACCCACTCTGGCCAAGGTGAAGCCTTATTCTTTCTATTCTTTTCAGAAGAGAGCAAACACTGAGAATTAAGCAAGACTACTGAATGTCCTGATACTTGACTGCAGCACTGAACCAAAACCTCCTCTCCTCTTTTTGACAAAGTAATTTCCTTCAATGTAGTTTAAAATTCCATGCTCTCTTCAAAACCTGGAGAGTCAAGAAATCTATAAACAGTAAGTTTAAGGTGGGATGGGCAGCATGTGCTTGCTTGTTTACACAGATCCCTGAAAAGCCAAGAGACCACCAGGTGTTCATTAGTAGGAGATTAAAACCTGTTTTTCCAGAGTGGGATAGAACAGTGGTGCATTAGAGTACAATGCTAATAACATGTTCAGGCTTTCACTTGGATCCTCAAACTTGCTGTGTAAGAAATAAGCAATGCAAACCCTGCAGACCATGAAATGATGGATGGATATATTTTACAGCCATGAGGGTGGGAAGAGGAAAAGGCTCTGTTCAGTTAGACTGACCTAATTTCATTTCTGAAAGTTCCATCCTTTTCAGACTGTCTTCCTTCAGAGAATGATCCTGCATTGCCAAGGCCATGCTCTCTAGTTGAATCTCTCAATTGAATTAGCAGTTTCAAAGCCAATTTCAGTACAGTCAGTGCCAGACCAGTGTGTGAAATCT
Source organism: Oenanthe melanoleuca (assembly GCF_029582105.1). Lineage (NCBI taxonomy): Eukaryota > Metazoa > Chordata > Aves > Passeriformes > Muscicapidae > Oenanthe > Oenanthe melanoleuca. The sequence continues at coordinate 15,000,865 of NC_079337.1, forward strand.
TCCAAATTAATTTAAAACAGCCATCTCTCCTTGGTCAAGAAACCAGTAAAACTAATGAGGCTGTGAGGATCCATCAAAACTTATTAAAACAGTTAATTTTTGAATTCTGAGCAACATTTCATCTTCTCTGTCATTGCTTGAAAATTATAGGTTGCAATTAGAAACAGCAGCCCAAGAAACTTGGCCTAAACCATCCTTGCAAAATAAACAAAGAATATCCCATCAGCTTTCTTTTATCCATGGGAGAGAGCAGCCTCACAGTGCTGAGAGATAATTCACTGCATAAGTAAAAAGCAGGGATAGTAATTGAATCTTCCAACCCTCACTTCCACATTGCCACCACAAAACCAACCTCAAACCACAGTGTGTGATGACAAATGACCTGCTGCAGCTCATTCCCCTGCTTTCAGAGCTTCCTCATTACTATTCCAAAAAGCTAAAGCAGGGCTGCACCCATAATTAGCAGTTTCCTCTCTTCCCTTGCATGTTCACAAAATGTAATTGATTATTTGCAAGACAGCCATCAAGAGCTATTCCAGTGCTTACACAGCCCAAAGGCACCTTCAGCTCTTGGGGCTGTTTCCTTTCTCCTGTGTGTATCCCTCAATTCCATTTTCCTGAGCTTGACTTCTCCTCTAGCCATCTCAGCACTTTTGTTTGGCCAAATTAGAACATAAAATGTGGTCTGCAATGCAGTAAGGCTGGGATACAGGTTCCAGGTTACCTTTGCTCCAGTTGTATTCTCAGGAATAAGCTTGGTTGTCTGCTGTAGTTCTCCACTCCATGGCTATAAACAGAGCCAAGAGCTGCTGTAGCTTACATGCCTGTACATGGACACCTAAGTTTACTTGCCTTAAAATACAACCTGAGTGTCTTGAACCATGTCTAAGAGAGATTTCTCACAACACAAGTGGGAAATAATCCCCAAATCCATTTAATTCCATGGCAGGGGTTTCACAGGTCTGGGCCTACTGCTTTCAAATACTGAAAAAATCTGTAGGAAGCATAGAACTAAATAATTATAAACTTGCAAATAAGTCAAATAATATGGCAAAAGGTCTAGCAATTAGATGGCTTTCTAAACTAAAAATGGTACTGTAAAAACAAATTAATTTCCAGCTGTCCTATGACCCATACATGATTGCAGTTTTTCCAGCTCTGCAGTGCATGAAGAATTCATTTCACTCCTGGAACACTTTTCCTTGTATTCCTCAGTACAGCAACAATTGCCTTCACCTGCTTCTGTAAAGCTCTTCTGAGTAGAGTCTCTTTCAAGCCCTAATCTCTCCCTGTCTTGGCATATGCCCTGGCTAATTTGGGAAGGGCTTTGCTGAATTGAGTTTTCTATTAGTTCTTGCTGCAGCACAATTGTCTGCAAACTGCTCTTCTTCCCATATTCCCATCAGGAAGCTTCGCCATTTCTCTCATCTGGCCACACAGCAGGTTGAAGAGAAGAATTCTTTGTATGTTGGCAAATTATCTATAAACACCCAGCTTTCCAGCATGACTCAAACCACAGAACTCTTACACAGCAAGAAAACAGCCCTAAGAACAGGATTTATATCTGGCAGGCATTGGCATTTTCTTAGGCTTTAATTTCTTCAGAACTTCTTTTTTGAACACAGCAAATAAAACAAGCCTCAACATCAAAAAGAGTTTAGTACACAGGACTAATTTGATTTGTGTTTGTTGCAGCATGAGCAGTGATAATGACAGTTAATATCCACACACTCTCCCAGGTCTCTTTGATAATCTAATCCTTTACTTCTTTACCCCTTTATTTTCTTAATGCTTCTTCTGTTCTTAAAACCTCTTAGGAAAGGAGGATGCTTGAATCAGGAGATGCTAGAAGAGTGTTGAGTGTTTGATGACAGCAGGCATCCTGAAGAATGTTTGTACTTTTCCATGTCACACAGGGTAACTAAATTATTATTTCACCATAGACATTGACTATGGACCTTCAAGAAATACCTTAATTCTAGGGATATGTTTGTGCTCCTTATAGAAGTATTAAACTGAAGTGTTAACATTTCTGCAAAGACAAACTGAAAACCAGCCAGTGCTGAAGAGCCTTCTCTGTGTACCTTGTCATAATCAGCCCACAGGAACTTAGATATTAATTCGATTACCTGCAACATTAACCACATTGCAATTACCAAAAACTGACATTCACTAGAGGCTCAACAAAAGCTAAAAAATATTTAACAATTCTGACCATAAAGGTCATAGTATCTTAGTGCAGACCAGTGATGAGCAGTGTTCCTCAGGAGTCAGGTGATGTTAAACATCCTAGATATGGACAGTGGGATTGAAGGCACCCTCAGCAAGTTTTCTGATGGCACCAAGTGGAGGGAAGTGATGGACCCACTGGAGGGAATGGATGCCATCCAGAGGGACTGCAAAAACCTTCAGAGGGCTCTGTACAAACCTCATGAAGTTCAACAACGCCAAGTGCAAGGTCCTGAATGAGTGTCAGTGTCCAGAACATTTTCCTGTACAAAATATCCCTGTTTGCTCTGTTGTCTCCCCATCTCCATTTTTGCACAAGCAGGGCTATGCCATGCTACAGATTCAATGCTGAGAGTCTTCTCTTCTGCTCTAGGCTAAACACCCTGCTGAATGTACAAAGCTCATTTCATCCTGCCTCTACCTGAGCAATACAAAACTTAATACAGTAGGGAAAAAAATATAAAAGCTGGTGATTTCTAACACTTGGATACCCATCAATTGCCTGTCTGATTTGATAAAAACCTTTTCAGGAACTGCCACTGCTGAATGCAGCTCTGGATCATCAATGCTTACTGCCAAAATTCTACACTACTCTCTCTCTTGACAGATATTATTATCCATCTTCCTTGGGGCTAAAATTTCCATCCAACAGTATCTGTAGCCTGAAAGGATTATTTTTGGTTTCTGCCTTCCACTTCACTTGCCCAAAGGGAAGAAGCTAAAGTCCCTTATGCACATAATTAGGTGTATTTCTACTCTTCAAAATATTGCAGGGGCACTTTCTGTTAGATTATGAGATTTGCTCAAAGAAAGGCAGCAACATCAGAATTGTTTAGTCTGACATGCAAAGTATGGGTCCTAAATACCAAGCTGGATCATAATTTCTCTCAATTATGTTCTGGTAGTTTGCTTTAGATAGACCCTTCACTTTTATATCACAGGAGCTCAGCTGGACAGCCTTACTCCTCTACCCTTCCTAAAAATTACCCTGCAGTCACAAGGATAACCCAGTCTACTTGCATCTATTATAATCTTATGACTTCATGGCAGTTACAGCTATAAGCTTCTACATCCTAATTTACTATTTCAAAACTAGAAATACAAAACCCACCTTCTGAAATAGAAGAAAGCAAACTATGTCAAAGAGGGAACCCTACAACCTTTCAACATATAACTGCTCCTCACTTCCAGCAGACATTTTTACAGAGGATCATGGTTTTCATTATCTCTGTCTTGCCTCAAGAGAAATCTAGATGCTAAAAGAAATTATAGCCTTAACCAAAACCATCAGGCATAAACCACTTGTATGTCTGATAAAATGCTTTTTTCTCTGAAGTGCATCCGGGAAGCTGCCTATAATTGGAAACATTAGAGGAGCCACACAGGAGCAAATGCAGCTTGAGTGTCAGACAACCATTTTCATGCAAAATGTACTAAAAGCCTGCAGCTAAGAGCTGAATACTTAGAGGTTTGGCCATTTAGAAATAATGGAAGCATATCTGCACCTTTCATCCATCTCTTTACAATGTGTAAATGAATGCCTCCCATCAAAACACTTATGCCATCTTTCAGCAGACTAACTAACATTTTAATAAAATGACCTCTCTCCCTCAAAAAAATTTCATTTTCCCCCCAAATATGATAGCAGACCATCGCATAACACAGGATATTTTAGGCTTGGTGTTAAATGCTAAGTTTACCAGGAGAAGCAAGCAAAAGGAAGATTTTATCTAGTAAGATATTCAAATTTTTTGAAACAAAACCGTTTCTCTTTGGTGATCATAGGAAAGTTCACCTACATCCCATGACTGTTTCCAGAAGGTTTAAAGAAAACAAAGGTTTCATCATAACTGAAGCCAGTTTACCCCCAGTCTCCTTTCTGCAGAAGTCTTCTTGCTTCAGCTACAGGCAGCACTGCAGGCTCTCATCCTGATGTGGGGTCAGGACCACCTGGATCTCTGCAGCCAACCCGAGAGAAGCATGTGCCACAATGTTTTCTTGTCCCCAGTATTCAAGGGGGACATTGTGAAGAGGCACTGACTACTTGTTCATGCAGTTGAACTGATGTAAGGCATCCCCAGGCAATGCCCTCTCGCTCCACGTGAGCTCATCCAGTGTGGCCACAAGTGACATGAAACCGCTGCAGCACTATTTAATGTAACAAATGTACTGCCATCATTTTTGGAGCTTGCTTCAGAAATTTGGGTACCACCTCCAAATCTGAATATGCCTGGGGATGTCTCTCACAGAAAAGGTGCTGGCACAGACTTTTGCTGGCCTTTGCCTCCCTTAGGCAGAACACCATCTGCACCACCAGCAGTGGGGTTGGGTGATTTTCCTCCCAGGGAAAGCTACTCTCACCTACTTTCAGGAGCCCACATCCCAAATTTGGATACCCTCTCCAGGGCTAAATACATTAGGGATTACTCCTGTACTAAATGTGACAGGTGCTGGCTGTTACCTCCCCTGGCAGCACATATCCACACCACCCACACTGGGCTGGGTTCTTTCCTTCTATCCTGTCATCACTGCCAGGAGCCCACCCCAAAAATGATCTCACAAAAGAGCATGGCAGCTAATTTATCTGAATTTTGGAAGTAGACTCCTGAAAATTTTGGCAGTCATTTTGTTTTGTAAGGTGAGCTCCTATCCCCAGTCTTGGTGGTGAAAATGGTAGAGTGCCCAGGGGAGAAAAAGGCTTGGAGGAGCTTTCTATCTTGGCACATTGTGTGTGGAAGCAATCCTCCAGGATATTCAGTTTTGCAGGTGATATATCCCAATTTGGCTCTAGTGGAGCATTCAGTGTTGGATCTTGGGTCTGCAGGAGTCAAATAGGTTATGGTGCATAGGCATGAGCAGGAAAGTGCCTGGCACCAGTTTTTGTGATGCAGTTCAAGGAGTGTGACTTCGGGAGCCTTCAACAGCTTTCTCACCAGGCACACAAGTGAGGTGCAAATTAAGGGCTGTAAATAGAAGGTCCAAGTCAGCAAAAGCCTTTTGTCCTGGCCCATTTTCTTTGTAATGTCTAGTAATGTCCAAACGTTCTCAACCTTGGATCTGCACTTTGGATGGATTAGAGAGCAAATGGCACATTTAATACATTTAATTCTTTTGCAAGTACACAGCGTCATCTGGTGGAGCTGAATGGGGACAGTGAAAAAGCTAATTTTTTTTTTTTTTTTTTTTTAAGTCCTTGCACCTTCAGAGTGGGAGCAGATCTTTGAGGGGTTCAGAGTTTAGGATCTTGGCACTGCAAGAGTGAAAGGATGTGATTCTACACGTACTTGGCAAGGAAAGTGGATAGTCTCAGTGTTGATAATACAGTTTATATCCAAAAGTGAATAAGTTTTACTCCCTCTCTCTGCCTAGCCTGTTACCAGAACCTCATTAAACTTTTTCTCTGGGCATGTGCTGTTGCTTCTTGTTACATGCCAAAAAACCCCCACTGTAGTCCTCTTTATCTGTTTCTCCACTGGTTCCAGCTACATTTATCATCCTGTGTACATACCTTGACATTCTTATATATATTTTTTTTTTTTTTTTTTTGCTAGTTAGTCTCTAAGCTCTGTTCAGCAGCTTCAGGGGAGTTGAAAATTTCTATTCTCTATGTTATTTATCAGGGGATAAAGGACAGGAAATGGGGTGGGAAAGGTGAAGTAACTGGGCTTTCAAGCATGAAATAATTAGCTGCTCATGCAGAAATTAATTGAAAATTTATTAACACCTTTGTGCAACAAAGGAGAGACATTGTCCTGCATTTTGAAAAAAACATCTGGCAGAATCAGTCCCAGAAAGGAGATTTTCAGGGTCTGTAAAGTCACAGTCCTGAAAGAAAGGCAACTTCAGTATTTCTAAGAATTGCCTTCCTTTTTACAGGCACATCTTTCCCCAGGGGAATTCTGTACTAACATATTAAAATTCAGCTTCTGAAATGAGCAGAGAGGATCACAAAGGCCTGCAGGAGAGCCATGTCTAGAAAGGCTTTTCCCACTCTCTGCAATCAGATGATTTGATTGCAGGACTATCCCCTCACTGTTGGACAGGAATAAAAGAAACTGCAGGCCTTGAACTCCTCTGACATTTCGAATTCATGATGCTGCTCACACTATCTAAGGAATTTGATTTTCCTTATTTAGCAACATGGGTGCAATTTCTGCTGTTTATCTTGTTACAGAAGACAGGGATCAAACCCTGTCATTTTGCAGCGAGAATAAAATGTGCTCCACTCTATGGATTTTGTTCCTTTCCATTCTGCTCCAATGTATTTAATTCCATTAGATTCCACATCATTCCATTGCATTCCATGTCATTCTATGAGGTTCCGTTCCATTCCATTCCATTCCATTCCATTCCATTCCATTCCATTCCATTCCATTCCATTCCATTCCATTCCATTCCATTCCACTCCATTCCACTCCACTCCATTCCACTCCACTCCATTCCATTCCATTCCATTCCATTCCATTCCATTCCATTCCATTCCATTCCATTCCATTCCATTCCATTCCACTCCATTCCATTCCACTCCACTCCGTTCCATTCCATTCCATTCCATTCCATTCCATTCCATTCCATTCCATTCCATTCCATTCCATTCCATTCCATTCCATTCCATTCCATTCCATTCCATTCCATTCCATTCCACTCCACTCCACTCCACTCCATTCCATTCCATTCCATTCCATTCCATTCCATTCCATTCCATTCCATTCCATTCCATTCCATTCCATTCCATTCCATTCCAATTTCTGGAATTGTGGGGGCAGAGGCAATCTCCATCACCAATGAAGTGGTTGGACACCTCAGCCAGCCTTGTTTCTGGCTGCACTTATTCTGACCTCACAGCAATGTATTTTAAAAGCAGAGGAATGTCAGGGAGCAAGGACAGGATTCCTGTCCCCTGCCTGTCTTGGAATGCTCCTGGCTGCAGTGGTGTTCAGCTGCTGAGAGCAAAGAGAGGCGAATCTCCACAGGATGGCAGTAAAACCCAGCATGTTCCTTATCCATCGTTGGGATGAGGATAAAAAGGACTTCAACACACGAGCCTGCATTCAGCTCCTGGACTACTTCCAGTGCCACAAATTAATTTTTTACCCTCTTAGTGCTTTGGTTTTCTATCTCAAATTTGTATATGTGTATTCATGAGTAGGAATGGCATCTCCAAGTTCAAGCACAGAAGAGGCATTATATCAGCCAAGTAAACCTAATTCCTGTCTACTCACCTGCTTGAATAAAAGTGCCCCAAAAGAACATTCCTCAGTTCTCTCTCAACCCTGAAGCTGTGTAACTCTGTCCTTCCTTTCAGGCATGATATGTTAATTACATGGTATGGAAGGAAAGCTGAGGTGTCCTGGCAAAAGCAGCTGGAGTTGGGATAGAGCAGAAAATCAGGCAGGAAAGAGAAACTGCAGACTGGGAAAACAGCAAGCAGGAAAGAAAATACTTTGAAGAAAGTTTATGTTAAAAACAACAACAACAAAAAAACCCAAAACAAACAAAAAAAACCCCACTTGAGTTCACTGATAGGTTTGATTGTCCACATTCCCTGCAATTCACATCACAGAGTACTGACAGAGGGAGGACCAGTTTTCAAAGTAGTCAAAGAACTGAGCAGTGGTGGGTAGGCTGCACTTCCTGAACACGAGGTGGTTGTTAGCAGGTCATTTATGTCATTTCTCTGTCCTTCCTGACAGACCCAGTGTCTTGCCCATCATTTATGTCTTTTACCTGAGCAAATACCAAAGTTTCTGGGTCAGGGACTGTAATTTTCTAGGTATGTATACAGAGGGTTCTGGTCCTAATTTGAGAGCACCATGTACTTACTTTAAAAGTTTATGTTATAGGTCTGTCTGGGAGGACTGCAGGGACACAGCAGAGGGGTTTGGAGTCGGCACGTGGATGTGCAGGAGACAGTCTTGAGGGTGCTACCATTCCTGAAACCTGGGTTTTGCATCCTTGTCTGCACCATTCCTGCTACCTGCAGGGCTTTTAGGGACTGTTCTGAGTGCCAGCCTGTCCAACAGGGGACCTCACCTGGAGTCCCAGCCCTGTCCATGGGCTGCACTGCTGTTACAGTGCCTGGATGTGGCCCTGGGGAAGAGTTCCAAGGAGCTGCTCCTGAATTGCTCTAACCTAGGAGATCAAGCAGGTGATGCCGCACAGATATTTGAGACTTTACATCTGTGCACATTGTCTATTAAGAAAAGTTCAAGCTGTGGCTCATTTTGAGGCTGAGCTGGTTGTCCATGAACTGCTTGCTGTGATTATTGGTTACTTGTGAAGTGTGGTTTGCCAACTCACTTGTTTTATCTCCTCGCTATCACTTGTTTTATCTACTGCTTGATTTGCTAATAACCTTTCTGAATAAGAAAGTTAATGATTAGAAGTTAATTAATAATTACAGAGTGAATGTTCTGGCAAGTATTTTATGAGAGAATCTGCAGACAATACCTTGTTTTATTACAGCACCCTCTCTTCTTGTCTCTATCAAGCATTTGAACTCCATTTTTTTTTCCCCAGAGACAACCCAGCCACGAATTTCTTGGTTTAGGTTGCAGATAGGAATGCAGATAGAGAAGAGAGAGTATGACAGCACTTGCTATACACTGGGATCTGACATAGTGCTGTTTTCCCACTCAATTTTTGTTCTGTCAGGGTGGTAGGGGAAAAATAAATTGTTGTAGGATATTGTTGAGGTTGGTCATCTTGTACCGTGAGCTAATTATAGGGAATGATGTTTGACACAGCACATTTTGATCTCTGGATTATTTATCTCCTACTGGTTGATCAAAGACTAAAATCACTCCCTGTCTTCTGTCAGAACTTTTGGAATCTAGCCACAAATTCTTGCAGAGAGAATTTCATTAAAAAATTGTATGCATGCAAGAGATATGAAGTCAAACACAATGTCAGAAAACAAAGACCTCATTTAAGAATTGATGGGAAATTTGAAACATTATTTAATTCCTAATGGATCTAGAGCCAATAAAAGGGTTTTTTAGTAGTCTGTTTATTGAAGCAAATGCAATTGAGGATCAGAACATTAATGCTGTCTGTTAAAGTCTACTTTTGGTGAACAGCATGGAATTTTGAAGGCATAGTAGAGGTAGAACTTGCAGCTGATGCTCATCAACATGCAAAAGATGTTTGGCAATTGGTGGGTGAGAATTGCAGAGCAATGCTGCTCTTTGCTGTCTCAAGCTGAGATGAGAAATTCCAATATGCTGTGTCTGACTTCATAACTGTGCAGCCCTGGTACTCCCACTGATGTCAGTCCACATTTCCAGACTTTGGAAAGCTGAGCTTTGAAAGCCCAGCTCCAGGGCAGACAGGAGAGTGGGTCAGTGGGAAATGCATGGTACTTTGAAATGCTGGAGGAAGGCATCCAACCAATTGATGGTTTCACTCTTGACATTACTGCTATTACAAAAGAGGGACTGGGAAAGGAATTTCTGATAAAATTGATTAATTGAATAAGTAAGTGTAGCATTCATATGATGAAAGAACAGTTCCCCCATTCCCCTGAATGAATATAAAATGCATGCATGGCTTTTTTTTTTTTTTTTTTTTTTTTTTATGTCTTTTATTGTTCAGAGCAACTGCAATCAAGATGGTGATGTGTAAACAATTTAAATTAAAAAAACCCACAAATTTTAAAAAAAGATTCTTTTTTTTTTTTTTTTGGGAGGATGCAAATTTGCAAATATTTCTTAGGATTCCTGAAGCAGATTTTGCTCTTTGGTATAGCATGAACTTAGTCAATATGTCTTTCCATGGAAGAATTAAAGGCTGCATTTCTTAACTGTAATGGATAAAAAATGTAACAACAAGCAAAGAAAATGTATTTCGAGTATTTGAAAATGGATTTTATTTACATACTCCTTTAATATGTCTTGTCATAGGTAGTACATTGGTTCAAAGTGAAAAAGTAGGAGTAAACAGCCACCTTTGTGCAGATCATCCTCTTCCCATTGTTGTTGCTGCATCTCCAGGAGGATACAGGTTCACTGCCTAGCACATGACTCCTGAAGAGCAATGATTAAATCCCACACAAGCTCTTCTAACTGACTCTGGTCATCACCTCCTTAGAATAGGAAATCAGAGCACAGCTCCCAGTGTGGTTGCTTGTAAACATCTTTGTATAGGATTCAGAAAGTCTGGGTTTGGGAGTTTTCTTAACATAGCCATCAAATAAATATGTCAGCAGTGATACTAGATGCCAAAACTCAACTTTTCTTCTTCTGTAAACAAACCATATTCCTTTAAAGCAGGACACACAAATTGTTTTGGAGAGGAAATCTAAATCCAGATCTTAGCTCTGCAAAATCTTACTGCTTTTTATTCAGAGAATCACAGAGTAATTTGGGTTGGAAGAGACCTTAAAGATGGTCTAGTTTCAACCCCTCTGCCATGGGAAAGGACACTTTCCACTAGACCACATTGCTCAGAGCTCCATCCAGTCATGCCTTGAACTCTTCCAGGGATGGAGCACCAACACCTCTGTGCAGCCTCTTCCAGTGCCTCACCACCCTCATAATAAAGAATTTCTTCTTAATATCCAATCTATTATTTTAACTTAAAGAAATTAAGATTAGAAAAATTAACAGAAAAGAACAGTGCAAGTTTTCTTTATACAGTAAATCTAAAAATAGCCAGGAGGGCACATGTATATCAGATTGATTCTGTGACAGAAAAATTATCATGATGCAAAGGCACTTCAAAATCAAAACTTTTAACAAAGGTTTTAGTGTTTTCTGACATTGCTTGTTTGATAATGGAGCTGAAGAAGAAAGGAAATTTCCAACCCATAAAAATAATCTCTTTTAAGAGACACTCAAATAATTAAAAAAAATTGAAATGCCATGATTTGTGTTGTCTCACTATCCTCCTGCCTTTCCCAAACAGTTCTAACTGCAGTAACACAGTCTCTTGGGATGCAATCCTGCTGGAAGCTGTTTCAGGCACCTGCTCCAGAGGAAGGCAAAGGTGTTATGCAGGCTTCTTTTCACAGATATTCTTTAATGTCAGCACAAATTTGTACTTCAATGCTCTGTCTTGGGCAGTGTTCAGAGGGAGAAAGGCCTCTGCAATCCAATATTAGAGCTTCTTCCAGACTGCAGCTCCAGGAGCTGTAGTTACATGCTGGAGAACAGATGTTCTTCCTCAGGGCTTGGACTTCTTGCATTGTGACATTGGTAATTCATGGTCCAAGGGAGTAATATGGTTCAGAGTAAAGCTATAAATAAATTCAGCAGCAAACCAGGAGTTGTGGTGGTACCTGTTTATTACCCAAAGCTAATTCCTGGTGCCTGCTCTTGTAGACCCCAACTTAGGGCATAAACTGTTTTACAAAAGGAATAAAAACTTTAATATGCAGTTCTAGTAAGCATGTGTTTGTATTCACATCAAAAATGCACATGTGTTGCTGGATTGTGCTACTGATATATTATATTCTGTTTCTTGATGCCAAAACAGTCACTGTCAAATTGGATAATGCTCTTATAATTCATACTGTTTTTATAAATGATCTGGATGCAGGAATAGAAGGCACACTGAATAAATTTGCTGGTGATACTAAACTAGGGGGAGCTGAGGACTCCCTTGAGGGCAGAGAGCTCTAGACAGACTACACAGCTGGGCAATCACCACTGTGAGAAATTTAACAACCCCAAGTGCTGGATTCTCCCTGTGGGGTGGGGTAATACTGGTTTTATGTACAAAGAGGTGGATGAGAGGCTGGGGAGCAGCCCAGCAGGATGACACCTGGGGCTCTGGGCTGATGGCAAGTTGACCATGACTCAACAGTGTGTGCTGGCAGCAGATCCTATATTCTACCTAGGCACTGAGGTTTATCGATTATTTATTGTATAGATGGTCTCACTTCAAGGGGAGGGTGGAAAATGTGCATGTTCTATACACAGGGCCCTTTGGCTTCACTGGTGAGAGCAAATTATTGTCAACTGTTTCTTTAAGATGTTGCTCAGACTTAGACTAAATGCTTAATCTCTAGACAGCTGCAGTTTGCTGAGGTAAAAAGCTGCCCTTGGTTAGTGTTTTTTACAAGCATGAAGTGGCAGATCAACACCACAAATTCCACTAGAACTATTTACTTTATTCCCTGAAATTTTTCTGTTGCTAAGTCACCATTTCTCCATTTTGAAGGCCAGTTGCAATTTATGCAGCATTATTAAGTAGGTACTTGAAAAGAATTAAAAGCAGCAGTAAGAGCTCAAATTGATGTTCTGTTCCACTCCATCTCTCTGGATTAGACTTTGCAGATACCTGACTAAATTATCTGCCAGGATGTGTTCTGTTCAAAGTGGGTGTTTATTGAAATGATTTCTGTTCCATCAAGGCATGAAAAATGAAGCTCAGGGCTCTTTTTGTGTCGTGTTCTGTAGACAAGGTCAGCCCATCTGGTAAAGTGAAGTGGAAATATGACTTATCAAACATAAAGCAAAACCTCAAAGCCTGTGGCTTCCAGAGGCAGACTTACAAATTACTCATATGTAAGGGATCAGTCAAAGGTAGACAAACAGACAGACAGACGGACAGACAGAACTGAGAGTTTAACCCATGAAGGTATGCAGGGAACACACAATTAGTTCAGCAACTCACCAACTATCTTTCTCATCTCTGTGGAACAGCAGATGCCCGATGCTTCAGAGACCTATGCATGAACCAAATTTTAAAATTTACTGAATAATATTTTTTGGTTTGTTCTCTTTGTGGAGAAAGCATGGACATCTCTCCTGTTAGCAGCAGCTACTATGAGCTCAGGCAATAGTGAAGACATATAGTTTTAAAAATTTTTCAACCTGGATGTTTCCTCACTATCTGAAGCATCCATGTTTAGAAATCAGTGCACTATCCAAATTCATTTATTCCATCCCTTTAATTTTGCTTGGATAAATGGATTATCTAGATCATATTTTTGAGGTACTAAACTGTGTTAAAATTTAATAGGTAATTATCACTTTATTGAGTCTGTCTGTTTACTAGAATATTTTTGTAGACTTAATAACCCTGAAGACATTACAACATAGTAAAAACTATTTCAGTGGCTTACCTATAATGACCTTTATTGAGATAAGCTGAATATTTTACAGGGTAAATTTGGGACCAGTATTTCAAAGACAGTGCAAACTTTATCTGTTTACCTTTCCTGAACAAGCCAGGAGTTAGTTTACTGCCTCAAACATCCTGCAGCTATTTCTCCCCTCTCATCACTGCAGAACTCTGAACAGAAATCTTCTGATCAACAGGAAGAGGAGAGAATTCAGTTTAGTACTGAATTAATAGGACCAGCAAAATTTGTGTAAGATTTAACAACCAATTGAGGGGCAGCCACATTTCTATCACTGAAGAAAATGAAAGGCAGCAGTAGCAGAGTTAGACTTTATTAGTTCTTTCTGGGGACAGAGTTTAATAATAGCTGGTAAAATGACAGAGTTGATGCCATACTATATTGTCTGAAAGCACAGAGACAAGGTTTATTTTTCCAGTAATTTCTTTGCACGCTGACAAGAGATCTCTGGTTACTTTGCTCATTGTTCTTTCAAACATGCTTCAAACTACGTTTAAAAGGGGATGAGAGATGCAGAGAAGTGGCAAAAGCTAGCAAAAAAAGCAGTGTCTGACTCATCTATCTGCATATGAAGTCCTGCACAGTGTCATGGAGGTTTCTAAAATTGAGACAAGTAATATATTCAAATGCTATTTATTTTATAAACTGGTATGGACAGGTAAAACCAATTAAAGCTCCATCACCATCAAAATCACAGAATTTGGTACATTAGAATGTATTAAAAAATACAGTCAAGGGGCCATGATGAATCTGTCCTTTATGTCTCCTTTTACAGTGAATCTGGTGTTTACTTTTGTAATAATGACTGGCAATATCAGCTTTTTTAACTGTGTGTGGCAAGGAAAACTTTCATAATTAGTGGGGCCCTATTTCAATTTCAGTTATATTTGCAAGGTTATGCTGGCAAAACATTAGTAAGATTATGAAGACAGCTTTACTAAGGTTATGAGGCTAGCATACATTTAACATTATTTTCTAAAAGGTACCTAGTTTATTAACAGTGAGGGGGCCACAGAGGAACAGGGGAGGGATTCTTTGTAGAATCAGGACCTGTAGTGATGGAACAGGGAGGAATGGACACCAACTGACAGAGGGGAAATTGAGGTTAGATATTAAGAAGAAATTATTTTCTTTGCTGTAAGGGTGGTGAGATACTAGAACAGGTTGCAACAGGTTTCCCAGGGAGGTTGTGAATGCCCAATCCCTGGAAGTGTTCAAAAGTGTGGATGTTTTCTAACACAGATTTTACACTGCCCTAAAATTAACAGAACCTATAAGACAGGAGCATCTACCCTAGGTGTGATCAGCTCAAGATGGACAATGTGGATGTGAAGTCTCTCCCCAGGGAACATTCATCCCTCTGGGACAGAGCTATCAGAAGTGAGACCCTGTATTTCTTCAGGGGATTCTCTGGAAAGCAGGCTGAAATTCCTGTTCCACCATCAACTTCCTTTTGTCAAAAATCTCTGCACTGAAGCACATATACTAAAATGTGCAAAGATGTCACACTGTCATTATGATTTACTACATACACTGAGATTATTTCTGATGGTACAGGAATATTCATATTGAAACATCTCAGTGTCCCTCCTTCCCAGCTGCTTTTTTTTTATCATGGCAAGCAATAATACAATCTGGGAATACAATAACATGATCTGGGAAATTGAAGAAGATTGTTCTTGTGCTGAAAATAAACTCAACTATTGTTCATGACAGTGTATTAAATTCAGAATTTGAAATTTTCCTTTGAATTTTGAAGTTATCTACTTGCCTTTCTTGTAACTATTAGACAGTCCAAAACAGTCAGCAACATTTATTAAATTGTATAACCTTTCAGAGAAAACAAAACAAGTGCCTTTATGCTGTTTCTAATTTAAATGGAAAACCAAACCCCCAAATTATTTTCAGTTGAAGACAAATTCAAACTTATATTTAAGTGATTGCAAAAATTAAAGGACAAATATTATTTCATATTGGATGTTAAGAGGCAGCGATTAGTTGGGAAAAATCATTAATCACTTGGATAGAATTAAGTTGAAAATTAATAATGTGTCCTTTTGTAAGTTTTTATTGCTTAATTATTTCTTGCTTTACCTACCAAGAGATACCATGAGATGGTAAATAAGTACTGTGTTGTTACCTTTAGAATTATAATGTTAAATGTTGGCAGAGCTTCAATTGACTTAACTGATTTATCTGTTTGAAAGGTTTTTTTCTTTTTTTTCCTTTTTTTTTTTTTTTTTTTTTTTTTTTTGATTGTTTAAATCCCTTTTAAAAATATTACTTGTCTCAGTTTTACAAGATTCTGTGACTGGCTGTTCTGCAAAACACAAGTCAGATGTGCCATTAGGGCTGTGTGTAAAGTCAGGATAATATCTACAAATCATCTGAAGTGATTTGCAAGAGTCTGGAGAACAACTGCTACCAGCAGTGGAGGGACACAAATAATCCTGGATGTGACAGCACATCGATTCCTTTGTCAAATCCACAATGAAAGCATGAGAAGTGGAGGCATTTCATTGCTGTATGTGAAGGCAGTGAATATGTTAAAATAGAAAGGAAAATAGATATTGATCACAAAAAAACCCCAAAAAAACAAAACCCTGAAAAATAAAATCATGGGCTAATCTGGTTTTGTTTAAAAGGAAGAATAAGCTGAAGGAGGTCAAAGTTTGGGAGCAGGAATTCATGTCACCAGCAGTTTGGGACATAGTAGGAATGAGCACAGAGAGTAAGAGGAAAAGCAAACTGATGAAAACTACACAAGTGAAACATCAGGACATACAGGGGTAAAAAAAAAGGATTGCCAAGAATCAAGATATGCTAGATTTTGGTAAAAGGTTGGTGCTAGTACTCAAAGGTTTGTCCCTTTGGAACAAAAGAGCAATGGAATGATACTGAACATAGCTAGGATGAAAATTTAGGTTGACTGGTGCTTTGTCTCAGGTTTTTAATGATGATATTGAACTAAAGCAGCGATCTAAAATGGCAATGTATGGACAGAAATGAAATATCCCCACCTGGAGAAGAGAATTTGACTTTGGGAGTTTGTTGAGTACTGATTGAAGGTGAAAGGTAAGCTGATAAACTCTGCAAGTCCTGAACATCTCTCTCATGAAACTGACAATTCAGAAGCAAAGATCTTTACCAAATTTCCCAACTTGACCTGTAGAATAACTGAAGAGATAATTAATTTTAAAAAGAAGTGGGGAGAACACCCCTGAGAGCTGTAAACACCTAAGTATGACCATAGTGGCCTTTAAGGCTTTTGGAGGAACATATCACCAGAGACCTGGAAGTGCAAGTCTGAGAGGATGCAACAGAGCAGATGGCTCAGACTGAGCTGGTAACTTTCTTTCATGGAGTTACTAACATTTATGGCATAAGAACTGAGACAAACCAGCACTTTGGTAAAGCATTAAACATGGTGCCTTGGAAAAGGCCAGGTAGAAAAAAAAGAGAAGAGAAGAAGGAGCAACATTGGCTGAAAGTTAAAATTATTTTTGTGCAAGAAATTCTGATATCCTGAAAAGATAAAAGATTTGGTTCATTTCATAAGATTTTTTGTTTGTGTTTTTCTTTTAGCAGGAGAGAAAGGTAATTGTATGGGGCAACATTCAGAACATTTTGGTTAGCTTCTGAACTGAAAATGAGCTTGGGAGCACAGGATCATAAGTATCCTGTATTCACTAACCTTCTCAGGCTGAATAAAGAAGCACTGGGCACCTTGGGAGCCTGTTGTTAGAAAAAAATAGGTTTCTATACTTCATCAGAAATTCACAAATATTTTTTCATCAGAAAACCCCTGTGGTTTTCTAATATTTTTCTTATCCAGTGACCCTGACTCCTCCTCAGACTCAGAATTTGATTCAGTCAGACTCGAGGCAGACTTTGCCTTCTACTGTGACCCTGCTGGGGATTCTGATGAAAAAAGAAGGCCAGGGTTTTGTGTGAGTGGAAAGAGCAAGTCCTCTCAGTGCAAACTATTTCTTTCCCCTTCCATTGCTGCTCCAATACTGCTGCCATCACTTGGGTTTAGGAAAGGCAGGTCCTGCCTCACCAACCTTTTATGACCTTTAGTGACCAGATGGCCCATCCAGTGGATGAAGGAAAGGCTGTGGATGTGTCTACCTCAACCTGTGCCAGGGGAGGCTCAGCTTGCACATCAGGAAGAATTGCTTCAAAGAAGGGGTTGTTAAACATTAAAATGGGCTGCCCAGGGATGTGGTGGAATCATTATCTCTGGAGGTGCTCAAAAAATGTGGTTTAGTTGACAAGGTGTGATCAAAGGTGATCTCAGAGGTCTCTTTCAACCTAAGGACTCCCTTAGGAAAATGTTTCCCTGAGAAATTATAGCACAATTTGATTAAAATAGAATAGATGGATAATTGAATTATCTTTAGGCTCATTTAAAAGAAAAGCCATACAAAGGGCTTGCCCAGGGCCCTATGATGTCTGCTTCTTCATCATTTCCTAAAGTATGCTTGCTGGTTAATGAATCCTTCCTGTCACATATGGTGAAAATGATTTCTCTTTTTTGTTGAAAGCAATGTTTTTATTCTCTGTTTTTCATCTTCATCTGCCTTGTAATTGACTGAATGGAGCAGTAACACTTTCTCAAGAAGATTGTTCTAACAGATTTATTTTACTTTCCTGCTTTGATGAAATGCAGGACTTGTTTGGGAAGGGAGGTCTTCAAAACTCAAAGCAAGCAGCAACTTCTCTGCCTTGAATCTTCTTCTCAAAGCTATCTCAGTAATGACTCTCTGAAGTAACACCTTTTGTTGTCTATATCCTGTAATTTCAAATTCTTTTCACTGTCTCTTTTTCTATTAATTGAAAATGTTTTTCCAATGTTTCTCAAACACTGACACATCCAACAGCTCAATTTCCCAGGTTCATCCCTTATCTGAGATATCCCACAATATTTCCTTATCTACTCTCATTTTACCAGATTGCACCTCTTCAAAGTCTCATTATAATTTCATTGACAGTCCAATCTCTTCTCTTCTCTTTCTTCTCTTCTCTTCTCTTCTCTTCTCTTCTCTTCTCTTCTCTTCTCTTCTCTTCTCTTCTCTTCTCTTCTCTTCTCTTCTCTTCTCTTCTCTTCTCTTCTCTTCTCTTCTCTTCTCTTCTCTTCTCTTCTCTTCTCTTCTCTTCTCTTCTCTCTTCTCCTTTTTTTCGTTCACTTGCACTGTTAGGCATTATTGAAGTTCTTTGAAAAATGCCCTGCTATGTCCTACTCTTTCCTTTGTATTCTCCACATCTCCCCCCATCTCCCACCTACTGCCCTGTGATTAGGAAACCGATTCAGCTTCCTCTGAAGCTGATATATTAACCTATGGCTGCCGAAATATAAACTTATTTTTCACAGGGGTAATGACAGCTTATCTCATCAGGGACTGTGAGAGTCCCAGGCAGACTTCAGAGGCAAAATACCATCTCATTTGGATGCAATTAATTTTTGATACTGCCTGAACTGAATGAGAACAAGATTTTGTGTTGCTATCTGCCCCAGCATCATGCATATAACCATTAGAGAGTCACACTGGATCAAGCATTCAAATCCACAATATGTCTGGTCTCATGGTGCTCATCACCCATCATTTAGATCAGTCCCTCTGCAGTGCTGTGAAGATGGGATTAGGTGCTGGTTAGAAAGTGCCATGCATGCAGTTTTGTGTGGTTGTACATTGTGTGCTGCTCCACTCAACAAAAACACTGTTTGGACAAAATGTAGCTCTCCTCACAGGAACAGTGACTGGTTGCTGTTGATCTCCCTCCAGCAACACCATCCCTCCTCCTGTATTTTCATCACAACTGTCTGGATAATATGGCTTGGCATAAACCTGTTTGAGCTCTCATTCTAAGCATGCAGTTTAAAAAGAGAACTCTCAACATTGAGACTTTCTTTGGAAAATCTTAAGAAAGATAAGTACAAAAGAAACAACTCCTTCCCTCATACCATGCACTCTATAATAATAATTCCCAGGAAGGCTTTCAATTTCTATGGCCTGCCTTTTCCAGCCAGCTTGGGCACTTCTCTGTAAAGAAGATATTATGGGACATTTTGTCATCTACTTTACAAAAGATTAAGGTGAGATTAGCTCAGTGAAATGCAGATAGTATATAGTGGCAGGGAACAAAACAGTACTTTGCATGGAAATTCAATCCCAGCTCTATCAATAGAAAAGCTAATATCACTTAAATATTTTAATGACAGAATATGATGCTTCCTGTAATCTTCTTTTCTTTGAACTTGCTGAATTAGCAGTATAAATGAATAAGATTTAAGCCATTTGATGAGAGCTGGGGGAGTAATTCTTCAGTATCTTTCACATTAATCTCAATATAATCTTTCCTATCAGAGGTGAGGAAGGAAATGACCTTTACAAACAGCTTGGAGTCACTCTGTGAAGACAGCATGTCCTAGTGACAGTGACACAGGACTGCAGTGGTGCTAGAGAGGCTGAGGCTGGGTTACTCTCTCCTCTGTGCCTTTTCATTCAGCTTTGAGGCTCCATCTGGCATAGCTGTAAAGGCTTAGTGAGTCTCAGATGACAATGGATTCCTTCAGTTGCACTGGCTGGAAACAGGAGAAACCCAAAGAGGTGTGATTTCCATGTGGAGAAACACATGGGTGGCCTCAAGAAACAGCAAATATAGGGGAATCCAGCCTAGTTTAGGAGAGAAGCCCTGTCTGGTCTCAAACAATTCACATGGCTGAGCAAGACCAGCTATGGGCCAATGCAGAATTTATCTCTGAGTAGTATCAGTACAGTGCTCTGCATCTTACCCTAGCTCACTCTGGCAAATTCTCAGTTGTTTTAGGGAAGAGGGAAAATGGAGACCAAGTAACACACAGAGGAAAGGACAAAGCTGGATGCACACAGCAAATTCTTCCTGGACTGTGCAGAAATAAGCAGGAGCCCTGAAGCATAGCATAAATGCAAAACAAACATTGTGTTTACAGAGACAGCCCTCAGTGCTTAAGACTCTTTTCCCTGTAGCTCTTTTCCCTGAATATTGACCAACAGATGACACTTCTGCTGTTCTGCTTCTAAACAAATGGGGAGCAGACAAGCTGTTGCACAAAGTCTCCAAACACAAAGTTATATCCCTCCCTGCTCTTCTGTGAGTCCAACCCAAATATGTCAATTTGCTTTTCTTAATTGCTTTTTGTTTATTTCCTCAACTGCTTCTCCTTGTGAAATCTACTGGCACTCTGGCTTAGATTTTTGGATGGTTTCCCTGTTTTAACCCATTCTCAGCATCCCTGATTCTGCAGCCTGCTTCAGGAATAGTGACATGGGCTCCCATGGCTCTGGTCATCAGGAGGGCACAGCTCAGCCTGGGGCTGCTCTTCTGACCCTCTGTGGCAAATCAGAGCCAGCCTGTGGGGAGGGGATGGCACCTGTCACAAGAGGTCTTGGCACCCCTCAGCATTCCTGTCTCTCCACAAGGCTATGACTTCTTTCTCAGGGGCTGTCACTGCTTCATTTTGGGTTGTCCCTCTAAACCTTTCAGAATTTCTCTCAACTGTGTAGTTGATGAACCCATTTGACATCCTAAATTTATGGCTGATGGGATTTTAACTTGTTTGGAAAAATAAATTTCACTTCATTGTATTATTGGTGTCAAATTATCCTCAACAAGGAGCTCAGTGCCAGCACATGGGTGCAGTGATGCCACATGTGAAAACAATAAATTAATTGCAGCTGTTTTTCTGGCAAATTCCTGGGGTGAAACTAAATAAAAACCTAAAGGCTGAATTTTTGCAGGATTTGATGGCTGCTGATCACAAGCAGTACATCTTGTCACTGGTGGGTGCAAGGGGAATCTTTTGCTTTCAAAACATCCTAATTAATTGAGTAGCCATTACATGCGTGACTTGCTCCTCTGAAGTGTGCCTGGGTGCATGGGAGCAGTATAAATCCAAAAGTCCCTTCTTTGATTTAATCCTGATGAATTAATCAGCAGACAATATTGCAAGCAGTCCCTCCAGACGGAGTGATATTTACATAAGAAAGAACAACGTCCTCTTCATTACTTCATTAGTTATGCATGGCTTTCATTGCATTGAAATTTCATTTTGTTGTAGGTCCTAACAAAGCTTTAGATTAAAACACAAAGCCATTATTGGATGCTAGTACTAATTAGCAACACATGCCTTTAATGGCCCAATCCTGGAAACTCTGAGGCCCACAAGTAATGAGACTTTGTTGAGACTATCCTCACAAATGAAATTGCAAAGGGACATATTGTTTCACAGAATTGCATCTTAGAAAACCAGAAAGCATCTTTTAATGAGAAAAGTAGGAAGGTTATTTAACAGCCACAATTCCTTCTTCCCAAATCTTGGAGATACCCTGCTATGAAAAACAAATAAAACAAAAAATATTCTTTTATGAACAAATTATAAATATATTTAATCCAATAAATTTTATTTTTGAAAATGAGAAAGTTTAAAGAGATCAATTCTAAAGCAGACAGTCTTGCCAACTGCCACAATTGTATTTTTACTCTTATAGTTTTCAGGTCAAGATGTATTTGGGGGGGATTTATCCTGTTCTCTGATGGTCTCAGACTACTGAGATGAACTGCTTGCACAAAATTTTTATCTGTACTATTGAGTGCAGAAACAGCCTCAAGAGACAGAAAAATCCCTCCCTTTTTCATCTGGATTCTCTGGGACCTCAGGAAGGGCTTTATTAAACTGCTGACAGTGACATCTTGATAAATGAGGCTGCACATTGGGCTGGAGGACAAGGAGCAGTCAGATAATCCCAAATGCCCTGCATGGAGATCATCCTCGTGTTTTTGACAAGTTCCTGGGGAATGGCACAAAAACCATGAGAAGAAGCATTGCATGCAGGGCAGAGTGGAGGCTGAGCTGTGGGAGAGGTTGTGCCCTGTTTGTAACCACTGTGATGCAGCATCCTCCCACAGGGCACGGAAATCTCTTGGCCCCTGAGCCATGCATACCCTTGGAGAAAGGAGAACAGGTAAAAGTTTTGGCTCCAGTCTGATGGGATAGTCCAAGGAAGGTGTGTTTGCAGAGTCCCTTGTCATGCAATGGCACAGGAGCCTTGTCTATATTGTATTCCTATCAGGAATTTCTCCTGAAGGGAGAGTGGAGCAGAGAGCTGAACAGACACCAGACAATATTTAGAACCTCTGTGGTAATGATCCAGCCTCACAGGAGAGTGAGAGAATGGGAGAAAGGGAGATCATGGCTGAGAAAACAAGTGTTTATGTATGGATAGACTGAAATGTTGATGTTGATGACACAAACAATTGCCCATCTGCAAAAGCAGTGGGCTCTTTGCTGAGGCCAAGTTTGCACCCCCTGAATGAAGGGGAGAGGGAGAGCTTTTGGTGTGTGGTTGTAAATCCTCTGATCTACATTAGACAGGGGGTGTGCACCCACTCCAGGGGATGGCCACAACAAACTGATCTTTGTTTGGATAAACCAGCAATTGATTATGTCCTTGATAACTTGTGACTGATGTATTAAACAAGAGGTTTTCTGGCCATATAAGGGAAAAAGCTGATAAGAGGCAGATCCTGCAGAGATGTCATCTCTCATGCCAATTCCCTCTGATAAGGCACAGCTGGCTCAGCTACACAGGGGCCAAACTGCTGTCATGTCTCAGAAGGTGTCAGAAACCAGCAAGGAGCCCCAAAGAGCCCCAGACTCATTTCTGGGGCATTCCACCAAGGGGCTGTGCATGACCCATAGTGCTGCATCAGTGTAAAATTCCACCCCCCCAGGGGAGGTACCTGGGCGTTTCCAGCTGAACCTGAACCAGATATTAACCCATTGAACTTTGTGTTTTGCAACCCTCCCCCATCCACAATGGATCAAGACTGTCATCATCCCTTCAAACCATGGACATTGAAATTGCAACAATCAAGACCCACTGCAGGATCCAGCAGTGGTGATATCTCTCCATATCTCCTATATATTCTTATATATAGATATCTCCTCTATATTCTTATCCATTCTTTCTCTTTCTTTCTTTTCCTTGTATATTGCTGCTATTCATTTCTCCCCAAGCACAAGGGGCCATGCTTATATCCCCAGCAGCTACCAGTAGGCTGGGCAGAGAGGGAAGGGGGCAAGGAAAACACATATAAACTCTTTCTCTGTAAGTGGTGGGGGCAGAGCAGTTGTTTCAGGAAGGTTACAGAAGTGGCAGTCTGAGCTGGACTCTGCTTTTCCACACAGCTCCATCCAAACAAACCCCTTTTTGCTCAGTACAGTACCTCTGAAACAGCCCAACTGCACCAGACTGAGCAGGCAGTGAGCTGTGAAGACAGGATAATGATGCTAACCTAGAAACCAGAACACATCCAGCCCAAGGTTGCTTGGACTTGTGGGAAGGAAGTCAAAACCTGCCATTTTTTGCTACCCCTTGTCGTGTCTGTGGCTTGTCAAAGTCAGTTTACAGAGTCCCAAGCCCCAGCACCATGTCATGTAAGCAAGCTGTGTGTAGGAAAGCAAGCCAGCAGCAGCTTCTGCTCACACACAGTGCCAGCTGCCAGCCTTGCATCCAGCTGACACCCCAGATAAAGCCTGCACTGCTCCTCAGTCAGCCCCAACCTTCTGCCACCCCTGGGCTCCTCAAACACTGGGTCTGCTTTGAATTTGTACTCACCCAACCTGACTGGGGACCACTGGATACCAACTGTCAGGCTTATAGATGAGTTTTAAAATCACAATTAACAGAGCAGGAGTACTTCAGGTGTCAGTCCAAGCAGTCCCATGGCTACCAGCCTTGGCTGGTGGCCTTCCATCCAGATGGTTTTGCTGAGGAATTCACCAGGAGGAGTTGATGTTGACAGTGTCACTGTTACATATTCAGAGTTGGTGGGTTTCCCATCCTGCTTTGGAAAGTGTGACAT
This sequence comes from Oenanthe melanoleuca, assembly GCF_029582105.1. Classification (NCBI taxonomy): domain Eukaryota; kingdom Metazoa; phylum Chordata; class Aves; order Passeriformes; family Muscicapidae; genus Oenanthe; species Oenanthe melanoleuca. The sequence continues at coordinate 15,025,088 of NC_079337.1, forward strand.
ACTTATTCACCAGAATGACTGCTCCCTGCAGTGCTGAAGAGTTGCATCACACCTGCCCAGGAGCCAGGGAGTGAGTGAGAGAGCTGGGCTTCTGCCCTCTCCTGGCTAGCAGAAACTGTGCTGTCAAATATAGCAGAGTCAAAATCTCTCTTAAATTTCAGCTTACCTTGCATGGGTCCAAAAGTCCCAGGGAGAAGCCAAGCTTCCTAGCATTATTTATATATTGCATGTTAGGTGGCATGTAACAATTGGCAGAGCTGCTCTTCTCTCTTAATTTTCCTTTATTGAAAACTCTGTGCCTAAAATATCAAATATCTAGTAGTGACAGCAAGTGAGATAGAGGAGATTCTCCTAATGTATTTAAATGATGAAGGACATAGTTAAAACTGCTCTCTCACATTATAAGAGAATAAAGGGGTCACTGGATGAAGTTAATGGCCAATGCACTTAAAAAAAAAATGCAGGAGGTACTTCTTCATGTGGTGTGAAGACAGCCTATGGAATTTATAACCACAGCAGGTCAGGGAGTCAAACACTGCAGACACATTTAAAAATGAGATGGATAATTTTATTGCCAATAATAACATTTGTAGTCAGAGCTGTTGGATACAGTGGGAATAGCAGGTGGTGCATTCACAGTGCACACTGGTAGCAGCAGGAGCAGCCAAGTGTTTGTATCTGGGTTCCTCCAAGAGAAAATGCTGCTCTTTCCTCTTACCTTTGTCAGCCTGAGGTGTGCAGTGCATCAAGATTACTCCTCCATCTAGCCTGAGGAAAGCAGCTCATTGTTCATGTTTGCTCTGGGGAAGGAAGGTCAGGCTGAAGCTCTGGCTGGGCTGGTAAAGTCTGGACCATTCTGGGAATGTGTTGTGCAGAACTTCAGGAGACTGTGAAAGTTCATCTTCTATACATAGAGATGTCCTGGCAGAGCTGACAGCTCAGCCCAGACCCAGGATCTTGGGAGATCTCTCTCTTTTGGAGATCTGAACCAGCTGCTTCTGAGGAAAACCCAAGAAATCCTGCAGTGGCCAGGTAAGCTCCCAGTGGGGGATTTCTTCCTAATCTTCATCAAAGGTAAGTGAGCTTCAGTTCCTCATCTTGACAGACAAATTTTGCATCCTTGGGAGGCATCTAGGATCGTGCCACCACCTCAGTGATTGTCTGCCTAACAGGTATGTCAAGCAGATAGAGGATTTTCCTGTATACTCTTATCATTCTCTGCATTCAGTTTTATTCTTTCAGTCCCTCCCTCCCACACTGGTCTACCATCAGATTTATCCTGGGCACTTGTCCATGTGCAAATCAAATAAAATTTTTATTCCTGGGGAGAAGGAATACTGACCTCATATTGCCCTGCAGACACAGAACCCAATCACAAGAAGGAAAAAAATCAAGAGACTGGCTTGGTGAGAGAAATGGGATCTTCCTCTTGTTTTTATGGCTTCAACTCAACTCTGTAGTTTTTGAGGACAGACACACAGGGAATTTAGTTGTTGTGTTTGCTGGTATCCAGAGCAGTCTTGCCTCTTGTTTTCTCTATCAAATAGGACATAGGCAGACTTGCTTTACATACAGCATAAGCTGCAGTGACAGCTACTTATCAAAGTTGAAATCAGAAGCTGTGACTCTCAATTTGAGATAAAGGGCACCATGTGAAGGCCATAGCTGGGAATCCAAAATGTAGACAAAGAAGATTAAATAATTGGAATATATTTTAAATATTTCAAGTCTCTCAAATTCAAGAGGATTGAAATATCTTTCTATTAAGCCAGTATCTGATTTTCAGTGCACACAGAGGACATGATTTTATCTCTAAAATGCTTTCTTTAACTGTTTGACACGCTGAACTCTGCCAGGCCTACAGAGTCAGGCAAGCATTTAATCTCAGTCAGATTTCTGCCTGATTAGAGAATGTTTTCAACCTCTGGAAAGCAAGCAGCCTGTTTAAATGTATATACAAACAGGTCTTTTATGAAACAGTTCAATGGGAAAGGATGGAGGGACACTTCCTATCCTTCCTTGCTCCTGTAAGATTTCCATTTTCAAAGGACTGCTGCAAATGCCTAACACAGTTTAGTCAGGCATGGAGACACAGGAGATGTCCCAGACAAGCAGACTTTAATTTGTTGTCCTAGAGCCAAGATTTATAATTATCAGAGGGACTATGATATATTTTTTTCTATAATTTTTTCTGTTTACAGGACTTATTTAATTGAACCTCTCTTCTTCCAAACTTACCAGAGACTTCTGAGCAAGTATTGGGTATTGGAGACCCTCTGATACAGTGAGGAGTCACCTCTGCTTCTCAGGCAGGGAACAGAGGCACAGCAATAAATGAAGGGATTTTCTCAATGTTTCCCTTGCAATTGAATGTGAAGTGCATGGATCTGGCAAACCCTGCTACCTATCAATTGTTTCAACCACAATTAAGCCATCTCACTTTTTTTTTTTTGTCCTAGCAAGAGTTCTCCTCTGGTTTCTAGTCAGCCTTTTTATTTTCTTTTTTTAAAAAAATGGTTATGCAAATCACAATTTATAATTAATCTTTAAAATTTCCTAAGCATAATGACAATGGCAATTGAATTAATAAGTATTTTTAAAACAACCTCCTTGCAGCTCTTATCTGCATTATTCCCTGAGCTCACATAGTGAGATATTAAAAGCTGGTAAGATTCTCATCTTAGGTTTGCTTACCAAATAGTTTTGGCACCTCAAGTTGCTCTGTGGTTAATGCTCCAGCTCAGATCTCTACCCAGTGCTGGTTAATTACCCAATCACTATGATTATATCATAACAAATTTATTGGCATTTTAAATGCTGCAGTCTCATGGTGTCAGAAAGGAATTTCAGAGACGGTTCACAGTTGATTGGTATCATTAAATGTGACATATATAAAGCTGCAAATTTAAACTTTCCACCCCATTCCCAGTGAAGACAAATAAAACTCCCTTTAAGGCACACCAATAATGCAGACAAGTAAACTTTGAGAGCACTGTAATGTTTATGAAGTGCAAGTGTGTCATAAAATCAATCATTAATCAGACAAAATGAAAGACCTGTGAAGTGAAATTTTTAAGTATTGTACACCAATTAGTTCAAGAACTGTAACATTTGCAAAACTGAAATGCTTGGGGGAAAAAAAAAAAAAGATGACTTACCAATAGATGGTCTATCAGCATTTTTCTGAAAATTCATTTTCCCATTCAAGGGAATGGGATCTTTTATTGTATTGACTGTACCTCAGAGCTAAGAGAGAGATTTTTACACCTTTAACAAAGGTATGCATGGCTAGAGTCACTCATGTCCATGTTTGGGCTGTTCTGGCACTGGAAATAATTCTGTTTAGGAATTATCTTGTTGGTTTTTACTGGTCCTGTTTTGGGAGGACAGAGAATCCTGTGAAGGGACACGTTGCTGCAAAGGGCACTCTGTGTCAGCAGTACTTTCTACCTTCTGGTTTGCTCTTTTTTTTTCAGATCCATCAGAGCAGTGTCCCAAGTCCCTCAGAAGTCCATTGCAAGCTGACCTGCAGCCACTGGAAGAGCTATGTCATTTGTCATCCAGCTTTTCCCAGCATCCAGAATTTAAAGGTGTAAAATCCTTCTCTGTGGTAAAAAAGGAAGCAAGTCTGAGCACATTGTCAACAGCAAAGCAGATGTTCTCCATCTGAACTGCCTAATATGAGCCCAAAGCAACAAATCAAAGGGGAATTTTGAGCTAAATTCATAGATAATATAGTCTGAACATTAAAGTAAGCACTTTTTCAGAATTGTGGCAATTGTGTCAATAATGTGGCTGCAATTAACGAATTTTCAAGAACACTTTCAGATGAAAGATTAAAATATTGATTTATTTTAAATTTAAAAGGAAAACTATTGTAATTCTTGGTAAGTGTGTATAAATTCATTATTTAAAATACCAAAATTTGGATATTACTAGTTAGGAGCTGATCCAGAAATGTGTATAAAATTAGGAGCTGATTTTAGTAAAACTTTAAATAAAAGTTAGAATATAACAATCTGAGTTCTTTCACACACCCTCATTTCTTTCTGCATAGCAATAAGATCTGTTTAGCCCTCTCTGAGCAAAGGGATCTATGGCCAAAATCTATGGAATTTGTTGGCAGGTTGAATCATTATCTTTCCTGGCATGAATTTGTTATCTTAGATTAGAAAGCTGATCTCAGTTAAATGAGCTGAAGCAGATGCAAAGATGTATCTGTGTGATTTTGAGAAGGAGACAATTCAATGTGAAAATTCCCATAACTTTACAAAATGTGAGATCAAGACAACCATTTCTGATAACACTGGCACAGTCTTCTCCTCCTTCTTAAAAACAACAAATGTTGTAAGTGTTCATTCTGCAGAGCAGTGAAAAGAGTTGGTGCAGTAATCAGATTGAAAAGTCAGGTATTTCCCTACAAACACATTTCTTTTCAACTAGATAATATACATAATATACATGCTGATGCAGAATGTTCAACTTGATCAAAAATCTGTTTGTAAGTGTTACTAATTATTTAATAATAAATATCAGTTCAGCCAAATTTCTAAATAAAACCTTTCAGAGGGAAAACAAAAATACTTACTTTTTTTTTTTTTAAGTGAAATTTTTCTTGTCTTGTCATACAATTTCTTAGTTTATTTTCAATAGGCAGAGGGCAGATTGCTCAACAGATGGAGACAAAAACAGTAGGTCTACTGAATTCCTGGACATCTTTGTTTAAAGCCAGAAAAAACTGACTAAAATAATATATGTCCTTCAGCAATAAAGCATCAGAGAAACTGATTGTTGAGATTTATGTGAGTAATGCAAACTCAAAGTTTCAAAATTTGACTTCTTGAAACTCTTCCCTGATTTTCTGCTATCAGACAGCTCATGACATGATGCTGTGTAGGAGAAGACTGTAAACCCAAGCTGTTCTCATTTGATCATATTGTTCTTTTCAGGGCAGTGCATTATGGATGTTTTAAAGCAAGTAAACAAGACATAATTGTTGTAAAAGCAAGAACAAGAGTTAATTTGTAAACAGGTTCCACCAGATCTGTTGCAAATTTTCTTTAAAAAGCAAGAAGCATTTGGACTCTGCTTAAATACCCTGCTCAAGCAGGGTATTTAATTAAAGCAATCAGAAACTGAACATTTGAATGTGAATAAAGAAAACAGGGAAATCTGAGAGAAGCAGAGAGAAGGTTCAGAGCAGGAGACTGGTAAAATCACAGGAGGAGGAGGAGGTTTCAAAGGAAATGACAATAAAGAGAAAGATAAAAAGTCTTGTTGTGAAATACTGGAATTCCCAACTGAAAAATGAATTGTAATAAACTGAAAAAGGATAAAAAGGGAGTGATATGGAGGGGGCAGAAAGGGGAGTCAAGGGAGAGGTGTCATCACACAAAAGATTTAGGTGCTTCATTTATAATAATATTCAATTCCACAAGGCACATTTTCATATTTGAAAATAAAGTATGCCAGCTGATTCTGAAATCATATCTTTTCCTATTGAAACACGAAGAGAAAAAATAATAAAACTGACAAACCAGTTGAGCTGTAAAGAAATTCAATGGCTTATTTAAAAGTGTACATTTTTCCTAACTTAAAAAAAAATAAAAAGAAAAAAAAAAGAAAGAAAAATTCAAATGCCAAATGTTTGAAGGACTACATTTCAGTGTACAAAGGAGAGATTTATGGATTTATCCAGACAAGGACATCTGATGTATAAAGCAGGTTGAGAACAATGGAGTGGGGAAGGACATAGACACAAAAGAGTGCATGGATAAGGGGTTGAATGGGGCATGGGTACAAGCACCTCTTGCCTTTGTCAGGCCTGCTCTGAGCCCTCAGCACTGAAGTGGGTTTCCTACTCTCTTGCTGCATTTGAGAGTTATTTCCTGGCAGGCACTGACTCCTGGAAGACAATTCTCAGCTCTCTGTCTTGCTCCAACTACTCTGTGAAGCTTTTGCATTGTTATTCTTAAAGGCTGGGCAGAGCTGTTGCTTTACTTTTTTTCTTCATGTTACACCATTAGCTTTTCTGGTTTATTACTGTGATTTTTATGGCTCATACATCTATCAGCAATTTTCTGGCTCCAGCCTGTTGTCCTGCAGCCTTTTGAAAACACAATGCCACAAACTCATGTGATTCTACATTAACAGCTGAAACCTCCTCTTCTGATGGATAGGATTCAGCTTGGTAGGAGTTTTGACTGGAATCAGTGCAAATGTGACAGGGAATTTAGACCAGACAGTGGTGCTGTCAAGGCTGCACACCCTCACTTCACAGCTGTTTAGATTCCAGGCATGTGAGCTGGCAGCATCAACTTCATGAAATCCAGCAGAGAAAAATGCAGAGTCTCCATCTGGAACAGAGCCAGGATAGGCTGGGAACTAGCTGGGAAACAGCTCTGCAGAGGCTCAGGGCTCCAGTGAAAACCAAGCCAGCAGTGGTCAAAGCCAACTGTATGCTCCAATCTGGGTCATATCTTGGACAAGGAAACCATGAGGCAGTAGGCTTTGCTCAGTCTGGCAAAGAGAATGCTGATAGGGAGGAAAGCTAGCTGCATCTGCCACTTCAAACAGGAGATGGTAAAGCCAGAGCAATGCCCCTCGGGGGGGCCAACAGGTACCTCTGAAATAGGAAACTGATGGCTCAGGAAGAAATCACTTCTGCAAGAGTGGCACAGATGTGGGATGTGGCCCAGAGAGGTGGCAACATCTCCATCAACAGGGTCTTTATCTTTTGCTTATATTCAAAGCATTTCAGAGAACAATACCCTCTCTATTTTGTGTCTGGTGTCTTAAAAAGTTTGTGTATATCATTAAGAATTATATAAAAAAATATGTGCCCTTATTTTCATCTGATTTAGACATCTGCATAGGTATAAAATAGTAATTTTCTGTTTCCATTTTTCCCCTCTGTTCCTGCAGAATTTTGATCCATTTTCTTGTCTTGCCTATTGTCTCCTGCTGCAGAGCTTACCCTGTGCACAGTCACACATTTTCCTCCCTTGTGTCCCTTTTTTACCTGTCTTGCTGATCCCTTTGAGGGATTAAACTGGCCAAGGCAAACTATCCCCCACAACTTTGTTAATCTAAATTTTTGCTTTAATTGAGACAAATCTGCATTCACCTCTGTCATATTTCTGACTTCCATTTAGACACATCTTTTGCCTCTGGACAGGGATAAGTATCTGCAAAAAGCTGTATTGTGCCATGAACTGAGGTCCTGCAGATTGCCCTGGTGCTGACCAGGAGCTGTTAGTTTTGCTGGCCTTGGCAGTGGTGAGTGTGACACTCTAATGACAGGGGACCTGCCCTGCCAGTGGTTAAGTACCCCTAACCCAGCTGAAGGCTGTGGCTTCTGGGAGGTCACTGGACTCAGTGTGCTGTCACAAGTGTTCCAACAAAGCTGTTTGTGCTCCCAGTGTCAGGGATTCCTGGCTTAATTCCAGCGGATACAGGAGTTTATCCTAGAGAGCAGACCTCTGAGAAGAATCTGGATGGGTAGGAGCACATTTGTGAAATGCATCTTTTCATGCCCAGGAAACTTTGTGCTATAAGGAATGGTTGTCTGAAGCAACCTTCCTTCTGTGGCCACATACAGATTTCTCTACTGGGTCACAGTAGATTACACAGTAGGGATTACTAATAGCTAAAAACACTATCCTTGGTTTTGCACCCAAAACTGTGCTGCTAAATATACACAAGAGACATGAATGACAAAAAAAAAAAAAAAAAAAGCATTTTTCATGTAAAATATCAAAGACTTTGAGCTGTTTTTGGAAACCAACTTGAGCTCTCACCCTTTGCAGATCCACTCATCATATCTGGCATGGTGTTGAAAGTAGAAAATTGAGAGTGTGGTGAAACCTCTGTGTGCTCTGCTGCTACTATGAAGTTATGTGTCCTCCCATTAGTTCTCATGAAGATTAAAATAATCTTCTGCCTGGAGATAAACAACCAACCACGACATTTGGAAGGTTCTCAGTTCCAGTTGACTTTGCTATTCCCTATGGCCAATAAAATCACTATTGACTTTCATTACATGGAAGAGTGCTTGTTCTATGACAAATAATGTATTGTCTTAATACTGTAAAAGATGTACTGCCAGAAAACTTTGCAACTTTCTTTCCAAAAGGTGACATTTACACAGGGGAAATTACTCACTTCAGCAAGATTTATAAAACTCTTTAGAGCTCTATTCTGCAGTGCAGCTAATTACAGCACAATGCATGGCAAACAAGCAGGGTAACCACAGGAATACGAGTCAGACACATGCACACACTTTTAAATGCTCTCTTCTGAGTCAGAGAGGGGATTGTGCAGCTCTTTCTGGGCAGAGCTGCTGGAAGTGTGGAGAGCTGTTATTAGGCTGCCAACAAGCCATCTGTTCCACCCTTTAAGCCAGAGAAGAAATGATACAGTATATCTGAAGCCTTACAACATGTGTGATAGCTCTGGGATCTCTCTTAGGTCCCATTAATAATTTCATTTACGTTTTGGATCTGAGTGGTCGTGCTGTTCCTTCCTCAGGTGGTTCTGCTCATCCTATGACTTGAGATGTTCAGCAGACAAAGTCCATGGATATTGATTGTCCACTGGGCCAAGCTGTAAGAGACAAAGCCTTGAGTGCAGTAGGAAGAACAAATAAAGGGCTGCATGTTTTCTCTTCCCTCCTGGCTTCTTCTGGCTTTTTAACTCTGCTGAGTTTGACACTGAGCTCGCCTGTGGTGAGCAAAAAATACTTTAAGGTGATTCACTTAAATGGAGGCATATATTGTCTTTTGTTGTGAAAACCCCTTAAAACGCAGCTGTGAAGGCATCCTACATTCAAATACACCTGTGAAGGGAGCCCAGAGCAGAAGAGCCTGCATATTCCCACACCTCTGGAGACCTGTGAGCCGTGGAGGGGTCTGTGGTGGGTCCCTTTGGTCACAAAGAGCAGGCACACAGCCCTGGGTCCTGAGGATGCTCAGGAGAGCTGTGCCTAAGAGCTGCTCAGAGGACCAAAAATAAGATGCTAGGCATTGAAGGTAAGGCAAAGTCTGTTCTCAGGAGAGGGGAATTATCTGCACAGGTGAACAATCTGAGGAAAACCAGCGAGGATGCAGGTCTGTGGTACAAATTTTGGGAGTAAACTACTTAAAGTGGTTTTCAAAGCAATTGTGCTGATAAGTGATGCAATTGTCAGATACTTAATTTCCAGGGAAAGTTAACTACATTTCCGAAGAAGGAGCCTTCTGTGAAATACCCAATATTACACTTTAGCAGGGAATACCTATGCTGACTCTCATAAAGAAAATGTGTAACAAATTTAAAAGTAGGTTAGGTATGAAGACCCCAGAACTAAACTGAATAATCCTTTCCTCAGAATGCACATTCCAGAGAATTCAAGTGGTGTATTATGGCCCTGAATCACCTTAGCTCTGTGCACAGCCATAAGAGCAGATCCAATGTCATCATTCCTGTGCCTGCTGGTGTGCTGGTTTTGGCTGCTGGTTTTCTTCTCAGTGGCTACTGTGGGGCTGTTTTGGATTTGTCATGGAAGCAGTGTTGATAGCACAGTGATGTCTTCAATATTTCTGAGCAGTGTTTACACAGCATCAAGGTCTCTTCTGCCTCTCACACCGTCCCACCAGCGAGTAGGGTGAGGTGGATGAGAATTTGGAGGGGACACGGCCAGGACATCTGACTTCAGTTGACCACAGGGATATTCCATATTTGTATATATTCTGTTTAAAGCTGGGGAAAGAAGAAGGAACTCCATAATTTTGGGCTGAAATTCTACAAGTTCTGCATCTCAGGTCACATATTGAGGAGATTAAATATAGTTACTGTCTCGAGTGTAGGCACCTCTTTTACAGTTTGAGACAAAGCCTACTGAATTTAGACATTCCTTTATATTAAAGGTCATATCCAAGTCCTCTTAAGGTTTTAATGAGCCAGAATGCAGAAGATTAATTAATTTTTCATTGTAAGGAGCTACACAGAAAGGTGAAGGTCTGATATCTGACAAATTAATTGATTTTAACAGCCTTAAAGTTTTCTTTCCCAGCAAAGTTCTAACTCCACAAGTAAACAAAGAAATGTCTCTCACATGCACATTTTTCTCTCATCCAAAATAAATAAGAATGCCCACATTTTTATTGCAATGTCTCCATTCATATGACTTCCTTAATGAATGGCAATTGAGCACCTGCTTGTGGCTGGGAACATTGCTGAGATCCTCCAGTGAAATTATTGTGATGAATCACCATTGTCGATGCTTTCTGAATGAGACAAATCTCCAACTAATCTGCTAGCTGCAATCCAAATGTAATGGGCTCATGGATCATAAATCTTCTGCAGGGAGATGTGCCTCCATCCTGTATCAGCCAATAAACAAAGGTGTTATTCATATTTTCTGCTTTTGGGTCTATGATGGAGGATAAAGGGGAGTGAGAAATTGGACAGAATGTAAAAGGCACTGTGCAAGCTTGGATTCAAATTGATTTCAGGAATGTGACTTTTATTTACATGTGGCAGAAAAAATTAGGCACAGCACATGCACCATGCAAGCTCTTCAAGTCAATGTAACGTGTTTAGGCACATTCTGGAAATTATCTCAGTTGTGAATATCAGTCCCAGAAAACTGTAACACAATGGTCATAAATGCATCTTAACTGGAAATATGGAGCAAGCAGTAAATATCTTCTTGGGCCATAATAACCTAATGGTGTCAGTGTGAGTGAAGAATTGTTGCCAGGGACCAGACAAACTGAGCCTCATCATGCTCTAAATGTCCTTGGAGCAACAAATAAATTGTGTTTAACTGCTCTTTAGTCCAAAGTCATAAACATTAGTTGGACACATTAAATGGATGAGGAACACCAGAGGCAAAGAGCTGTGGCTGTTTTCTCTGAATATTGGTTTTGTTCCATGTGTTTTTTTTTTTTTTTGTTTTTTTAAAATACAAATGTCTGTTTTTTTCCTAACGTAATTCCAGAAAACTGTTTGGTCCATGACATATTTAATGATGTGATCCCAAATTCCTTTTCTAGATACTGGCTAACTTCAAATTCTCCAGGGGGGGGCGCTTATATTTAGCTTTCTTTCACAAATTGTGCCTGTAGGGAGTCAATTGAAGTAATCTGTGCAAGAGCTGAAGCTGTGGCTGGTGTCTGTGGTGGAAGCAAAAGCCAAGAATTTAGAAAGAGTTCACAGTTTGTATATAGGAAGAGCTGGAGCTGTGAGAGCTCCTGCACAGAGCTTGAGAATGGACAACACAAGCTTCTAGTCCAAAGCCTGACTAAATCTCTGCAAGGAACAATGTGCAACTTCCTCTGAAGTTCGAGTCTAATTACATTTAAAGCTCAAAATGAGCATTTTGTTACAGTTATTAAATAATTTCTCATATCTGGTAGGCATTGTAAGCTGTGATCGTGTAGTAAAGAAGCTGAGCATTTGTGGGTATGCAAGAATGACAAAATAAAAATATCCTTTTATTCTGAACTGCTTTTGAGAGTGGATAAAAGCCTCTCAAATATTTTACATATATATGCATAATCTTCAAGGTTAATGGTTGGTTTCTCTCTAGCAATCGATCAACAAAGCTGCAGAATAAAAAATGTGGACCAGGAATAAATGTAGAAACAAATATTCTTGCTTGTTTTCTATTAATTTGGAGACTACCAAAAAGCAATGCTAGTGTTACAATTTTCAGTGAAAATTACATGTTATTGGAGACCAAGCTATTTAGATTGCTGCCTATTTTTAAATTATGTGAATGCTTTCCAAACATTTTCATTGCATCTTGAAAATAATGAAGCAAATAATAGATGCTTCCCATGTTAATTGTGTATTATCATTGAACTCCCAGAAACATAATAATGTTTCCAGAATTTCCAAATACCTTCAGACACAAGGTGTGGTTTTTGGGGTTGTCATGTGCAGAGTCAGGACATGGCCTTGATGATCCTTGCAGGTCCATTCTGACTCAGGATATCCTGATTCCATGCAAATTCGTGGTGCCACTAGCTCTAGACAGCTGCCACTTGTGTCATGTTCCAGATCACCCCTTGTGTGCTTTCCATTTAAAAGAGAACTGGAGTGATCTTTGATACTGCCTTAAAGGATGCCAGTGAAGAGAATTAATCAGAGTGAGGTGGGAGTGAACTGTACAAAATCTCTCTGCATCTGGAGAAAAAGGGAAAAAAATGAGGAAAGGTCAAAATCCTTTTGACTACTTTTTGCATTATGGATATTTTCTTCTTTTTAGTTTTTCCTTTCCCATCTTCTTTTCTGCTGCTGTAATTAAGAGCTAGAAACATTTCTTGAGATGCTGTTTCCATGGAAGTTGCAGCACCTTGAAATACCTCCTGGTCACAGTGCACTGTCTAATGAGAAAAGAGAGAACAAAACTTTGGTTTACATTTATCTGGAATCTTTTCACTTGCATAGAGGCAGAGAACCTGCATGGGACCAGGGAAGAGGTGAAAGCTTTGGGCTCTTATGTTTCATCCACCTGTGTCATTTCAATGGAAGGGGCTGGCCATGCAATTGCCAGGTGATGCTGGGTAAGTTGTTTTAGTTAAATCTCTTCCCACATTAGTGGAGATGAGCACAGGACTCAGACCCAAGCACAACCAGATATGAATTTAGAGAAGAAAATCCTCCTTTTAGTTCACAAAGCAGCTATCCCTAATAAAATTTTACAGTGGATACAATCCAGCACCAATGTTCTAATAATTAAAATCCAAAAAGACTTAGCTAGTGATGGGGGGCAGGATGGGAGAGAAGGTGCAGGAATTTTGGAAGGCTTAACAAAGAACTGTGAATGGACAGTAAATACAATTTATCATCATTACAGGCTATATTAGACCACAATTTGCTCAGCCTTACCTTATCCAGAGCTGGGTTTCAAAAGAGGTGAAGTCAAGTATATCAAGGGAACTCCATTAAAGCATATGATAGGTGCAAAGAATATCTCTTACCTAAAGAGCAAAAGGCACATGGTCACATGCAAGGAGATGAAAGGTCTGAAGATTACAAAGCATGCATAGGAATATTCTTTCTGTATTACCCGCCTGTACCTTCTGCCCAACTGAACCAATATTGTCTTGGAGATAGGGGGATAAATTCCAAGTGCAAGCTTGCTAAAATGGATTTTCATTCTGAGCTATGGGATTAATTTAATCTGTCTTTATGGAGTATATCAGTGCTCTTAAATTGATATTAAATGGTAGGGACCCTACCAACAGATCTTTCCATGCTGGTCACTGCAAGCTATTTAAGGAAGAAAACATGAAATGGGAATCTTTATCTGCCATTATCACAGTTGCCTTAGTCATTAAGTAGGGAGAGTGGAATTACAAGCACTGAATTATGATTTTAAGGATTAAGCCAAACTAGAGGGCCCTATTCTGACACACAGCTGAGCACCCACATTCACCAGTTGAAGATGAAGGTTAAACCAGCCCAGAATCCAGCAGAGACTGCTGAGGATCAGATTCCAGAGGCAGATCCTCTCACAGATAGCAGTCAGACTCTTGTGAGCCTCCCACTCACAGTGCATCCTCACTGGCAAATCCTGTGTGGGAACACTGCTTTTGGCTCTGTTCTTCCCACAGCAGGCTGCTCTGTCATTGCAGAGGATGAAAACAAGCCTGAGACAAATGCCCCAGCAGACAGCACATGGTGGTTTTCATTGTGGTGTGCTGAACAATAAACCAACTTTATTAAAAGGGGTTTATATTTAAAGCTACTTCAAAGGGTTGCTTTCTCATGTTATTATATGCATTGTGTTTGTCAAAAGAACAATGAAGAAATGTTGGAGATAGCTTTCTGATTCTGGTCTCTTAATGTTGTTTAGGCTTCATACAAAATGTTTGAGTTTTGCTGTCTTTAATCTGACACATATTCATAGGTGTTCCAAAACCCAATAGATGGGTGCATCATATTACTGTCTGTTTACCAAAGGGAAACTGCCCAAAAGTGATGATTTAGACAAAACTTACCCTAAAAATACACATGGCACTCCCTTCTCTGTAAAAATACATAGGGGAATACATGGGTTGTAGCTGTTTGTCTGAATTTTGCATAGCAACTTTTAATCATGGTGTTGTAAACCTAAGCCTGCTCTGTTTCTCTGTTTTTTCATAAAGGTTTTTTTTTTTTTTTTCTATGCCTATGGAAAGGAAACAGAACCCAAACTATGGAATAAGTTTCTGGTGATGAGTCAGGTCCAACATGAGGCCAATGTGTCAGTGCAGAAGTCATGGTGCAGATGAAGAGATGAGGTTGCCCATGGGCTTTAAGGACTGTCACTGCTGACTGCTCTCTCCAAAGAGCACTCCAAAGAAGAATCATCTCACAATCAAGAGCAAGAACATATTTCAGTGGCACTCAGACCCATAAACAAAATCCATCCAACAGCACCTAGCACCTGATCAATGCATGTTCTTCTAAAAGGGTATATCAGGATGTAATTGTTGCTGTATATGTCCCATTCTCTATGAGTACTTCTATCAAATCTGTATTTATAAAGAGGGAAGGTAAAGTCTCAAATCCCATACATGACAATCCTTTCTTCACTCCATCATCCTGTTAATGATCCTTCCTGAAAGAAACATGGCATTATATTTTTTCCCCGTGGGTGAAAAAACTAGTGGCAATTAATGTTGTTTAATCTGCAGTGGATTTTTAGTTCTCACTATGCTTTCTTTGGGTCTACTTGTGTTTCAGGAAAGCTGGATTTGGAGTTTATTTTGTTGATACAGAGCAGTGAATAAAGACAACTTCTGCAGCAGTATTTCATCGAAAACTTTAACATTGCCTGGTGGGACAGTGGTTTGAAGGGTTTGAAGGATGTTTCCATGCTTTCAGAAAATTATGATTCTTTATGTTCTGGGCAATTTTGTCTCACAGAGGGTGAAATTATACCAATAATGTTTTCTCTTTAGATAACCAAAATGACTCAAACCATTAACATCTCAAGCTAGCTGCTCAAGTAAGGTAGTAATGGAATGTAGGTATTAGCATTGCTCCTAGAAAACAGAGCCCAAAATAAATTGCTCTTTGTTCAAATCTTGACATGTTTTGTGAGATGCAAAAGGCAGTACCCAATCTTTCTTCTCAGGGAGGGCCTTCTGTGTCCCATTCCAGACAGGGATGTTGCAGTAATGAACATATTTGTAGTGTGCTATTACAAAGTGCTCAGCATGAACAATATCTGACTGCTTCTTCTTACAGTTATTTTTTAAAATTGACCTGAAGATGAAATCCTTGATGGTGTAATCTGAAGTTGCTCCAAGCCTTGGTCACATGAGAGTCAATGAAATAATTGGATGACACACCAGATTCAGCACCCAGGCTTCTGTGGAATGGAAGAACATTCTCATTTCTAAGTTAAGAAATGGATAATCCAGGAAGATTTCCAGTCTGGTGGGGAAAGGAGTGCTTTATCCCCCACAGCCTTCCCCTCTGCCTGATTACAGACACCTACTTGAAAGCACATAGATGTTACAGCTCCTGCAATAAAAGGTGCAAACACAACCTGAATTCCATCCCTCTATGACTGGCCCAGCCTCCAAGGCTGAGGTTTGAAGAAGAAATTCATTGTGATGCACATTCATTACATCTTTCAACCTTTTCCTTCCCTGATTTCTACAAATATGTGAAAATTATCACGAATTTATTTCAATGCTCAGACAGATTTAGTAAAATAAACTACCCAGCTTTGAGCACTGCCTTGCAGAAATAAAGGTGAAATCAATAGGGAATTAAAGCTCTCTAGCAGTGTGAGGAAATTTAGGAATTCTCTTCAGTGGAAGATAAGGCATGATACATTTCACCTTGGGGAGCTTGTTAGCATTAATTTTTCTGTATTAAAAGCTTGTTAGCATTAAGAATTTTTAATATTATTAAATGTACTTAATGTAGTGAAAGTTCCTTCACATGGAAAATAGCAGAAACGTTATTTTGCACTGTAACCTGCAGCTCTTTTTCCAGTAGCACATGATGTAAATTGATGCACACAGTATAAGATGACCAGATTTTAACCATTAAATACATGGATTTCCCACACATGCACAGAGCAAGGTGGGGCTGTTACAGGGTTATATCCAGAGGTGCTGCTGTGGATGTGAAGAATGTGATTTCTAAGGACCAACTGTGATAGCCAGAAGACGAAATATACCAAAATACACACCTGAAGGGCTGCAGGGAACTCCTCTTTCATTGTGTGCTCAGCCCAGCCTCTCCTCTCCAACACTACAGTTTTTCACTTGCTCACACTGATAAACCATAAAAAGCTGCTTAGACCTGGGGGGCCCATTTTATAATGCAGTGCAAGGATATTTTCTGCCATCTAAGTAGGTGTTCTATGGCACCTTAGTCAAACTCTGCCTTTCAGTGGGTCTGAGGAGGCTTTAGGAAGGTCTAATGTTTTGGCTGGGCATTTCAGTATTCATTTCTGTATTTCAGAAATGTTTTTTTCTCCACTATGTCTGTGCCAAATGCCACTCTCAAAGTCTCACTGCTTAGTCCAGAAGGATTGATTTCACACCACAATCACTGTCTGCTGATTAAATCCATCCATCTTCAGAGGGAACAGAAAGGCTCAGATGAGTTCAGGCCCTAGACAGCATGAAGTCATGGCCTGCCTCAGTCTGTAAATTCAAAACTCCTCCATTGCTTTTGAGGGGCACTGTGACAGGTTAACTCTGCCAGATGCTTAAATTCTGGGAGGCAAGAGCTGAAGCCACAGTCAGCAGTGAGAAGCAAATCACTTTCACATCTTTTCCCACACTGGGCCATTAAAACAAGGAGCTTTATTCTTGGTTTGAAGTTATTGCTGCATGCAGATGGGTCTGCAGGATGGGATGGGCAAACAGCTGGTAGGAGATTCCTGATCAATGGAGCAAGGAGATTCCTGATCAATGGAGCAAGAAGGACCCCAGCAAAAATTGTATGGGGTTTTAACAGTGAGGATGATGTGCCACAGTCCCTATTTTTAGGGAGACCTGATTCTATTTTTTCTAATTATGTTAATAGCCTAAATTAATGCACATAGACAAGGTTTTTCCCTGCAAGAATCTACCTCAGACAAAAGAAACAAGGTGTTTTCTACTCTAAATGCAGACAGATCAAATATTCTGTGTTTTTTTTGGACACTTGTTAGCACAACAGAAAACCTAGAATTCCCCAGCACATGTCAGCAAGGTCTACACACATGGTAGGTCCCACCAGCTCACCCTCTTACCCATGTGAAGCAAGAAATACAAATAAAAATTGAATAACTATAAGTACCTGTGGGTTGACACTTTTGTTGCTATTTCCTGAATGGAAGCATTAATTTACAAGAGTCCCCAGCAGAAAATCAACAATTTTCCAAAAATATTTATCCTCTTACATGGAAAAAAAAGACTCTTGAGGACAGAAGAAAACCTATTGTTCCATATAGAGACAATTAAAAATCTGAAAATTAAAGTTATATTTAAATAGACACTTAAATTTAATATATAATTAAAAAAAAAAGTTGTCTTTTTTTCTACAGAAAAAACAAATTACATAGGCATCTATTTCCTAAAATTCAGGGCCAAAGATTAGGGAACTTTTTCTTGCATCTTCCTTTTTAGACGGGAAGAATAATCTGTTAAACCTATAACCTTTGGGAATGAGTTATTGTTGCTGTCCATTTGACAGATCTATGCAGAAATGTTCTTTCAGAATATAACACAACTGGATCCAACTGTCCAATGCATTAATACACAAAAAAGAGGAAGCCAAGGACTCTGGAGGAGAAAACAAGATAATTTTCATGAGTCAGATTTTGCTCAGTAAAAAGTAGACATTGTTTAAAATCTGGCAGTTTTAAAGATCTTACAATATCTGATCTTATAGGAGAAATCAATTATAAAAACTCAATTTAAGGAAGTAATTATTAAAACTCTACTTACCACAAAGTAATTAATTACAAGTGTATCTCTCTCCTTTGCCTGTAATTATAGCTAATGATCAGGGACAGAATGGCTGATAATGTACTTTCTGTCCTTTCTCTTTTTGGATCACTTCCACCAGGAAAGAAATCTTATTTTATTTTAAAAGATGTGGTGACAACGGATTAAACATCAATTCCCATTTCCAGATATGTGTTGTCTCTTTTCTATTTAATTTTTAGGAAATTTTGTTATGGATATGTGAGAAATCTGAAAGACCCTATTTTAACTCCTTCATATCCCTCTGTTTAATAAACTAACTATTAATAATTTCCTTTCTCTTTTAGTCTGACAGCAGTTCCCCAAAGTTAGTTCTTTTGTGATTTCTCCATGAATTTGGTGACAACTTCTAAAGCATCTGGAGATCTCCAAGTTTATGCTTGATGAGGCTTGTGATGAAACTGTGTGGGCAAAATTGTTTTCTTAGTGACATGAAAGCAACTGTGTCCCCTCTTTGTGGCATGGCAAGAGAGAATACTTTCTTGTGTAGGAGAGGGCTACTTGAAGATCATACCCACAGGAAGGTTTTTGTGTTTCTTGGTTAAAAAATTATTTTAAAAAATTATTTCTGCAATTATTTCTCACAGTTAGGTGACCTGTCTTGTCCCACACTGAGTGGGTTCTGTAGGACAAGTTTTTTATTCAAAGGTTAGCATGACAGACAGGCTGGAGAGATATAATTATGCACTGCTTATCTTTGTTTTCCCAAACATAACACACTACAAATGCAAGATTTGTGGCATATTTCAAAACAAGCAAGC
Source organism: Oenanthe melanoleuca (assembly GCF_029582105.1). Classification (NCBI taxonomy): domain Eukaryota; kingdom Metazoa; phylum Chordata; class Aves; order Passeriformes; family Muscicapidae; genus Oenanthe; species Oenanthe melanoleuca. Next base: position 15,043,821 of record NC_079337.1, read on the forward strand.
TGAAAAAACACACACAAGTAAATATGAATCTTTTGATAGACTTCTCTTTGTTAAGACACAATTTCAGCATTTTTATACATCTGCAAAGTAACACAACATACTTTTTCCCCATTTTTTTAAATCATACCTGAGACTCTCATGTAAACATCTGATCTCAGCAGAAACAAACAAATAAACAAACAAACAAACACACAAACACAACCTGCTGAAAAGGACAGAGCTGATAATACCAGGTACTGTAAAACTTGAGAATGAGGAAAATTCAACTCCCTTGACTTTATGTCTTGGGTTGCAATACAGGATGTGGCCAGAAATGTGTATTCTGTCACCATCTGTTGAAGCTGGGCAGGGCAGTGACCCTTATCTCTGTGGCACATATTATCTGCTAATGGGCCATCCTTAAAGCCAGCTGGGGCAATCATCTTTATCTTTTCCACAACCCATCCTCCCTCCAGGAAGATATCATCTGCTGCTGGCCCATTCAGTCCCACTGCATGACTGATAAAATTACATCATCCCACTGGGAGATGCTCCAGCCATAGGGAGGAGCCAAGCTTTTCCTACCTAGATAAAAACTGAGATTTGGAATACCAAGATACCTTCTTTCCACTGGATTCCAGAGGAACACTAGACCTTTCCACATCATGCCTGGACCTTCAGAGGAAAACTGCACCTTCTACAGGAGCACTGCTCCAGCTGAACCACACCTGCCACTGCAGGAGGATGCAGCCACCATTGAATGGGACTGCTACCAACACCCTGACTGACTGATGGGGTTTCAGGTTGTATTCTGACTCTGTCAGTGTTTTGGGATTGTTCTTTATAATATTATATTTCTATTTTAATTTTCCTAGTAAAGAACTGTTATTCCTAATTCCCATATCTTTGCCTGAGAGTCCCTTAATTTCAAAATTATAATAATTTGGAGGGAGGGGTTTACATTCTCCATTTCAAAGAGAGGCTCCTGCCTTTCTTCGCAGATACCTGTCCTCCAAACCAGGACACCATAATATACTCTCTCCTTGGAAACACTGTGTTTGTGAGCGTGTGTGTGCACAGATGCACACAAATTTGCACGTGGAAATGTATTCAGGTGCTTGAACAACTGCAGTATTTGTCTTACAAGCATGCAGGCTGCAGTCTGAAAGCTGAGGAATGCCATCCTGTGGGTCAAGCTGAAGTTTAACTGCCCTTGCATATTTGGTGGGTGAGGAAGCTGAAGAAGACAGAGGTTAATTACCTCCAGACACAAAAGGTGCTGCTGCCACTTCAGACAGAGGCATAAAATTGCCAAGCACAGGAAAACATCAAAACAGAGCCCAAGAAGGCCTCTGAGGAAGTCAAAGGTTCCCCTGGACTGTGAAGCCTTGAGTTTTGAACAGCATTTGTGAGGAGGAGAGTTCCAGGGGCTAAACCAAGAGCTGGGAGTAGGATGGGAGCAGTGGGTGGGAACGGAGAATACTTTGGGCACCAAACAGCCCAGAGTGTTTGTGCAGTCAGTGTGTCCTGGGAAAGGGTCTGCAAGGGAGCTCTGAAAAGCCATCTCTGGATTGAAAGTACTAAAGACTTAGGGAAAGGGAGATCTCAGCCCAAAACTTCAGTAGAGGAGAGGCTAAGATGAGAGGAAAATATCTCTGCAGGGATCTTTTTGAACTCACTGCAGTTTTGCATATGCACAATTTGCTTTTCTTCTCTCTCTCCTGGATCAACCTCCAAGAACAGAGAAATTCAGCATGTATTTGAGCTTTGTAGCTTTCTTCAAGTACAAAACCCTGTTCAAATTTTGGGTTGTTCTATGACCATTTTCTAAGTAAAGAACCAAGAGCTCAGGGGGAGTCTTTTTTCCACCAAAACTACATTTGTTAACTTCAAAAGGAAAAGTGTCAGAAAGGAACAAAGTAACAGTTTTTTTCCAACATATTGAATATTCTAAATTAATTTTAATTTTTGCACAAACTTTTCTTATTCTAACTTTGCTTTGCCCTTCCACACTGACAAAATATAGGCAGCCTCAGGTTGAAATGGCCAAAGAGCTCAAGGCTTGATCAGTCCATCTCCAGATACTGACAATGTCAGATTAATTATCTCCAAACTAATAGATGAAATGAGTTCAATAACATTTACTGTACCATTCAGGCATTACTCATTCTTCATCAATCTCTTCTTGCCACCCAAACTGCAATTGCTGCTTGGCTAATAAATGAAGAAGTTGCTCCTATTAAATGAATTAACTTTTCAGGTACTTATTAAAGTGACAAATTACTAGCTTGGAAGATAATGAATCTACCCGAAATATTAAAGAAGGGAAAGATTGATTTCCAGCTGTTCCTTTAATCTACATTTACCTTTAGAGTGGGAAAACACTGCAGATCAGTCAGGAGAGCAACAGGAGGTGTTGAGAATATTTTTGGATGACATTGGCAAGAGACAGCACAATAGATGACAAAAGGAGGTAAATATTAAGTGCTAAAAAAAAAGTGAGGTTTTGGAAAAACAAGGGGATGTGTTGCCTAGAAGTTCACCTAGTACCCTTCTCTAGCATATGGAGAAACACTGTGATTAGAAACTAATTCTGCATCTGCAGTCAAATGGCCTCAAGAAGCCCTTGGAGATGCCTTGAGTACTAAGGATGTTGAGCTGGACTATAATTTTCCTCTAGGACCTCATTATTTATTGCATCTATTACTGTTAAATGTACTGCAAAAGCATTGATGGCCCCAGGCAAGTGCTGTGTTGAATTACTTTGGTTGATAATTCCTTTCTGAAAAGCCCTGCAAACTAAACAGATAACTCAGGCAGAGAAGTGCTATCATTCCCTATATTACAGAGGAGAGGAGAGCTATTCAGGGTGCCAAACATATTAACTCAAAAGAACCAAGATTTCACTGGAAATTTTATATCACTCATTGAAGGCCATCCCAAAAATCGAAGAAGATATCTGCTTTATTCATTTAATTATTTAGTTTTTCTCTGTGTCCCTTGGTTTATCAGTTACAGTTATGTTATTGCTGTCACCAGGATCTTTCCCTTGGACAGCTGCATTGAGGCTTCTCCTTGAACCTGCTGTTAGTGAATCCCACTGGGTGATGCAGCAGCTGATTACAGGAGAAGCCTCAGTTGTTTTGCTCTTCCTCCATGAATCTCCTGCTGCAGGCCCAGCAGAGGGTAACAGAGATGGTGAGGAGCCTGGAGCATCTCTCTGATGAGGAACAGCTGCAGGAACTGAGCCTGTTCAGCCTTGAGAACAGGCAACTGAGAGGGGACCTCATCCATGGCTATAAATATCTGAAGGGAGGAGTCATGATGGAGCCAGGCTCTGCTCAATGGTGCTAAGCAACAGGATGGGGGCAATGGGCAGAAAATGGAACACACTGGAATGGAGTTCCACTTGAACATGAGGAAGAACATCTTTAGCATGCAGGTTAAAGATGAGAACTGGAGCAGGCTGCTCAGAAAGGTTGTGGGGTTTTCCCTCACTGGAAATACTCAAGAGCTGTCTGAACACAACCCTGAATAAGGTGCCCTAAGGAATCCTGCTTGAACAGGAAGGCTGGACTGGATGACCTCCAGTGGTCCCTTCCAACCTTGCCCATCCTGTGATTTGGTGCTTATGAGCTGAAAACTGATTGTTGTTTTAATGTTTAGTTAGAGAAATGAGAGTCAGTTGTAAGTAACAGACAGTGCTATGAAGGCATTACAGGCACTCTAGAAAAATCTGAAACAAGAATGTATCTTTTAGATCACAGTCCATATGAAATGTGAATAACCAGTGCTGCATACAGATGTATATTTCAATGCCATTACCAAGCTCTGACAGTGCACCAATAGCTTCTTGCATAAATAATGGCATAGTTAATTGCTAAAATATGGCACCCCTAATGTTTATAAGACCATCAGAGTTGGGCTTAATAATGTGCAAAGGCTACTTACCCATACCAGGTACTGGAAATTCTCAGAGATTTAGTTTTTATGAGTTATCAGCTGGATGTATCCAAGGATTGTCTGGATATAATCCTGTGCCATGTGCTCCAGGATGAGCCCGCTTGAACAGGGAGGTTGGAGCACATGACCCACTGTGATCCCTTCCAACCTGACCCATTCTGTGGTTTCTTCTGCAACAAACTGCAATTTTGCAAATAGATTTGACTTAGAGAAATAAACACCAAAAGCAGGTGATCCTTTAAGAAGCAAGGATTCTGCCCTTGAAGACAGGGAATGAGGATGAACATCAGCAATGAAAAATTATTTATAAGCAGAATTATTGAAGAAAATTGCTGTGTCATGTCAACCTCCCTTCCCCCCACTTCTTTGCTAGGCTGATGTATGTCCAACCTGTCCCCACAGGGACTTTTGGCCCTTGCCTAATAGGACTGATGAGGATGTAGCCCCCACATCCTGTCAATGCAGGCGTTGACATTCCACTGCAAAACTCAAATAGCTGTAAATGTATGGAGAAAGCTCTTTTGTCTGTCACACATGACAATCTGAAAGTTGCATTTGTACTTAAGTCACAGAAGAGCTCTGACAACCAAACATTAGAATTTCTGCAAGATGCCTGAGAGAGGCTTTTCAGCATTTTACTGGAGTGTTATGTCTCAGTGATGAGACATGATAGGACAGCAGACCTTGCAGTGATAAATGCCAGCCTGGGTGCTGGCAAGCATCTTGCCTTTTCCTCTGTAGCTCTTCCCACTGGATCCAGACCATGTGTAAAGGTGTTTAAAATGAAAGAACTTCCAATTCACTGAGGTTATCACAAGAAAAAACTTTTCTGTTCAAAGGGAGTGATAAGTAACAGGGAAGTGAGAAAAAATCCCACCCAGAGGCACACACATGTTGGGTAAGTTATAAAGGGACAATGGGAGAGAGCCAAACTCTCTGGTCACAGATTATTTGGAAACTGCTGAGAAGAGGATAAGGGGATGCACTTGAAGATTTTTTTATTCTCTCTGTTTCTGTGTGGATCTCTGGAATACATGCTCAGCCTTGCAATTGGTTGAACTTGCAAACAGGAGAACAACAGCCACATCCATCAGTCTGGGACAGGAGGAGCACTGGCTCTCCAGCCACACAAGGCTGGTGTCCAGCAGCTGGGCAAGACCAATCCCTGAGTCCTGGTGCCTTCCAGAGGTAGTGAACGTAAAACATCCCATAATGCTGACTGGGAGAAGGCTGCTTCCTTGCCACAGAGCCCATCCAGCCCATCCATCTAGTGGGATTGGAGAGTTCCCAGGAAGACAAAAACATATGACACTTCCAGATGCTATGGTAATATTCTCCTATGGAAGCATTTTTCCCTTTTGACACTTCCAGTGACAGCTGCACAAGCATCTCTAGCAAAAACCCCATGCTCACTACCTGTTCAGAGGTCTCTGTGCAAGAGGGCTTAGTTCTGCAAGTCATCTGTTGGAAATTGAGCTCACTGGGGGAAAGATCCTGTAACCTTTGCAGCCTGGCAAATCTCTGGGTAGAATTTGCCTCTTGGTCTGTGTTTTCACAGTATCTGATGAAGTACTGTCCCAGGCTTGGTTGCTGTGACAGAACAAACGTAGAGGATGACAACACTGAGCAGTGAACAGGTACACAAAATTATCATCTCCCCAGCATATTTATTTATTCTATGATGCTTTTGTTATCTGTGAGATGTCCTTTGCTTTCCCTTCTCACTCACTGAAGTTATCAACAGCTTCGGTTTTTGGGTCTTTTATTGACCTTCCAGAACAGAAAAAGATAAGCAGAGAAGCTGGAATGGCATAGAAATGAGAAGAGGAAGTACTTCTTTTTATCCCTGACAAAAGCAAATGTAATTGGTGGAGCTGAGAAATTAAGCTTAGGATTCAGATGAATCAACAAGAGCTAAAAATAAATTGTCCTCTGCTATTTGCATTATTGACACTGAGAAATACATAACCACCAGGAAAATGCCAATAAATCTAGTTGTATATTAACATATATCCTATATGTCCTAAACCCACACTGGTGTGATTCACACTGCCTTTACTATGAGCAGAATCCCCATGTGTAATGGTCTTCTTTGAAGTTCATACTCACTAAAAAGCATTTGCTGAATTATGGCACCCTCCAGTTTCCTCTCCTATCTGAGACTTGTTCTTGATCACGCTTAATTTAATATTTTTCACACCCAGAGCTTTCTTTCCTCTCTTCTTGCTGCAGTTCAGGTGCTGTTATCCAGATAGTCAAGATTAGAGAGTGTAGATTTCTTTAAGGTTCCATTTAACATTACAGTATATAAGCATAGTTTCCCTTGCTTCATTAGAAGTTAATCTGATTGGACATTTATTACCTCTTTTTTTTTTTTTTTTTTTTTTTTTTTTTTTTTTTTTTTTTTTTTTTTACCAGAGCTTCTTTGCTGCTGTGTTGGTGGTCAAAGTGGTTTTTGCATGAGATTCAGAACCTGTGCCTTGAATACTGAGGATTAAAGCTTTCATAGGTGCCTTCTGTATAAGAAAACTTTCATAACTTGAGCTAGAGTCACAGTATCCTGTCTGCATTTTAAATGCAGATCTAAGCTTGTCTTTTGGTCAGCATATTAATTAAGCACCTCAAAATAAGTAAACATTAAGTCCTGTCATTTCAATATTAATATGAAATTAATTTCAAGTCAGCAGGGTACTTAGGTATGTTTGCTCAAGGCAAAGGACTGGCAGTATTTAGACTGATCTTTTTGCCATTCCTGAAGTAAGAAAGGTGGTTGGAATTAGCTACTACCATGGTCTTCTGACTCAATTTGATACAATTCATTAAAGAAAGGAAGCCTTTCAATTTTAGCATACCTAAGAGGTAAAAGCTGGCCAGGTAGATGTGTCCTGTCTGGAGAGGCATCTCTGAATGGAAAAGCTCTAGATGAAGTAATGTTTGTGTAAAAGGCTGATTCCTGTTTCCTTGGGTCTGAAATAAGAAATCATGCTTGCCATCTAACATGTACAGAGGAAGACAAGATCTACTTTTCTATGGAATGGGTTCAGAAAACAGCTTAGGTACCCCCTTGACATAGAGACAAAGTCCAACTAGATTAAGCCTTTGAGACTCTTCCAAATTAAAGCTTCTCTTCAAATGTACATGATTATTGAGCTGCTTGGACAGATCTGAAGATTTTCTAGAAACACTTGGTAGATTTTCCATGGTGTTTATACATCTTACATTTGCTTCTGATAACATAAACTTCTATCACAGACTCAGAATAAAGCAGTGGTTGGGTATTCCCACTCGACCAAGGAAAAAAGTTTAGTCCTTTCTCCCTGTACACCCAAGAAAGGTGTGGTCTTTGAGAACAGCAGTTTATTCCTTGAAAGATGCCAGCCTGAGGGATTACTCATCCTGCTTCACATTCTCTGCTGTTGGATTTCATGCACAGAACACAGATCAGACATACACCAGGGCTGGATGGCACTGTGTATGCTACCTGTCCTCTCCAGGAGCAGGCTGTAAAACCACCTCCCACTGTTCTGGGGACTGCTCTCCTAGGCTTTGAAATGAGCCCAGCCCCTGGCTGAGACCTTTGGCCTTTCTTCTAGAGGAATTTTTGGTCTCTGGCAGATGAAACCAATTCCCTGTTTGCAGAACTGACAAGAATTTGCTCTATGCTGAAGGTGCTCTAAGATGAAGGATTTGCTCTGATCTTGAAGCTGCTAGATGGGATCCAAATATTTATTTATTTATTTGTTTGTTTATTTATTTATTTATTTATTTATTTAACCCACACTGCAAAACTATGCTTTCACATCACTGGTAGAAAAATAATATTTTTCTATGTGTACCTTTTTTCTGTTGAGTTGTACTTTACACACAGAGAGTGCTGCACAGATTCCTTAAACCAACCCAAACTATCTGTTATATTTTTGACATCTATCTTCCATAACTATGAGATCTGCCTTCACAGGTTTTATTAGAAAATGTATCTTGTTTTAAGATGATGTGTGTGAATGTCAGTTCTTCTCAGGCTCTCTGCTAGCATTTACAGTTCTTACCATATGCTGACCCTATAGAAATATTTTAGCATTGCAGAATTATAATAAAGGCCTGAGAGATTGCTAGATATAAATACATTACCTACATAGCAGATGCAGAAGATACCCTGTTAGGAAAAGCTCTTGAATTCTATGTTCTTAACAATTAATAAAAGAAAATAAAGGTTCTTTTTTTTTTTTTTTTTGGCTTTGTTAAAATGCTGATGCAGTCATTTTCTGTTTTGGGGTGCTGACAGTGAGTGAAGGATGAATCTATCACAGTAATGTAAGATGCTAACTACCATTGACATAGACTCATTAAACTCCATTAAGAGTCATCCTTTAATAGATTTATTAACTAAAACAATAAAAATACATTAAGAATTTAAAGATAAAATAAAAGTCATGTTTTTAAAGGGAAGTTTCTTGATTCTGTCAGGCTTCATTAAGAGAAAAAGGGTAAACTGCTTGGATTTTAGCAAGGGAGAATGTTAAATCTTGATTTCTGTAAATGTGCAACTCTAATGAGTTCTAGTTTCATTTGTGTCCTAGTGTAGTATCTTACATTTTCTTTTGGAAGGACTCCCATGCTAAAAAATAGATCCTGTGATGCACCACTGCCACCCTTTAGCTGGCTCACCAAGTTTGCTGGAGTTTTGTGACCATGTGGCATCCATATGGGATCTGCAGTGTCTCAGTGGGAAGAGGGGAAGAATTGGGGCATAAAGCAAAGAAAACACAAATCACAGATGTCATGGCAGCAACTGAGGAGAAGAAACTTGGTGTGGAACTGAACTAAGGTGAAATGTTTTGCTATATAAAAGAGAAAATGCAGGTAAGACTCCCATCTATATGATGATCCCTGCAATGTTGGCCACAATTCACAGTGAGAAAATGAATGCCAAAGTATTGGAATTTCACCAGAGGAAAAAAAATTGGAAAAACCTATTTGACTTAGGTTAAAATTAAATCTTTCCTGTCTTAGCAGTGGCTTTACAGTCAAATCTCAGTTCAGCTGAGTTGCAAATGAAGAATCTAAAGAAGAGGCACCATCTGTCTGTAAATGTAAAACCCGTGAAGGGGTCAGGTGGCAGCAGTTCATCTTTCTGACAACTCTGGTCACATTTACAGTAAAGCACCCAGTGGACCCAAATCAGCTGCTTTGTGTCCCTGCAGGTGCCCTAAGGAATGAGAAGCTGCCACACACCAGTGCCTGCCATGCCTGGTGTGACACAGCCTCTCACAGCCTGGGACATCAGCACTGGGCTGATGGCTGGGGGAGACAAACACGTTTCAAAGGGATCAGACACCAAGAGTGAAGAAATTCAGCTAGGGCTCCCTGAAAGAGCTCAGCTAAATTCACCTACAAACTGCATGTATTTATGAAATGATACCTGGAGCCTCCCTGTTTCCTGTTTGTTGCAGTGTATCTGGAATTGCAATGTCATTTCCAGTTCAGAATTACTTTTTCAGCATAGGTCATGGGACAAACTTATCACTTGGAAGCTGTTCCAGTAAAAGCAGATTTTTGGAAGGGACCTTAAAGATTACCCAGATCCAACCCCTCTGCCATGGTCAGGGACATCTTTCACTAGAGCAGACCCTGGCCTTCCTTTTCTGGATAACATACCTGTAGAAGCCTTTCCTTTAATTCTTTGTGCCCTTTCCAGATTCAGTTCCAGCTTCACCTTGGCCTTACTCATCCCATCCCTACACAGCTGAACTCCATCTCTACTCTTCCCAGGTTACCTGTCCTTGCTTTCAATACCTGTTCCTTCTTGCCCTTTAGTTTGGCCAGCATTTTCCTTCTCAGCCATGCCAGTCTCCAGCCCTCCTCACTTAATTTTTTGTTCCTGGTGATCATCAGCTCTGCATTCTATGAAAGACTTCCTAAAAGATCTGCCAGCTCTGTTCCACTGCCTTGTCCCTGGGGGCAGTCTCTGTGGGGATCCCACTGGTTATATCCCTGAAAAGCTGGAATTCTGCTTTCCTAAACTTCAGGGGTGCAACTTGACTCCTTGCCATATCCCTGACCCACATCCCTCCCAGTTTCTTGTGCACCTCCTCACTGGGAGAGTGTGGGAAACCAGGAAAGCCCTGATTTGGAGGAAGCACTACTTAGCAACAACCAAAACATCAGTGTGTTGTCCATAATATTCTAATACTAAAGCCAAAACAGAGCCCTGTACCAGCTGCTAAGAAGAAAATGAATAATACCCCAGATAAAAATCTGCAGTGCAAGGATGCTGAGATTGAAGTTTACACTGAAAGGGAGTGGGAAAGCTTCTAATTCCCTGCTCAGCACCTGGACTGCTTCCCTAGCAAGCTCCCTGTTCTCTGACTTAGAAACATTAAAAGTATCTTCTTTGTCTTTCTTGCACCTAATTCCCTTCCTTCCCTTACTTTTTCTCTCTTTCCTTCCAGCTTTCTCCATTAACATGAGATTCTGGCTGGATTGTGGAGCAGCTCTGGTTCTTTACTATGAAAAATGGATATTTCCACAAACTTTTAAAAGCACAACAGAGTAGATATCCATTGCTGAATTCCTCCTCCAAGCACTGCTTTTCTCCTCAAAATGCCTATGAGCAGTGACTGGAGAATGGTGCACTCAGCTACTGTGTCACTTCTCCTGCCATATGCTTCTCTTTTTGCTGCCAAATACAGGGCTACTGCTGTCACATGAAGCAGGCATAACATTTTTCAATTCCCAGGGAGGGCATTCTGCTGGAAAAGATGGAAAAATTTCTTTTTTTTTTTTTTTAGCAAATATCTCAGCTCCTGCTCTGTGAACACAGGAAAGATATTTGTTTTCTGTTTGCATAACTCTTTTAATTTCAGCAGTATAAGAAAATCCATAAATAGAAGAGCTGATAATTTAATCTCTTGAGGAAAATTGACAGGTCATAATAAAAGAAAACCAAGCACTGATGAGATATAAAAGCCTCAAATCCCATCTCAATATGATCATACTGGTCTGCTATGCAGCAGCATTGATTGAATCCTGTGACAAAATGAAACAAAAAACTTATCTTTGTAGATGGTTTCTGTCTGAAGAAAGACCATGCCAGAGATCCTTCCACTGTATGAAACATTAGTATCTCTTGATTTGTCTTGAGTTACATTTGTAAAAATTCAAGTTCATTAATGAAATCCATTGGATTTCTTGTGGGGTGTTGGGGATTTTTGTTTGGGTTTTTGGGAGTGCTGCTGGTGGTGTTTTGTTTTGTTTTTCCACTTCTGATTAGAAAAAATAAACTTCAAGCCAAGCAAATGCTTTCTGTGAATGTTGATAGTCTGTCAATAAATGATATTTAAATTTTACAACTTTTGACTGATCTTTGGTTCTCTTAAAGCAAATCATATGGAGTGCTGCAGATGCACCAGATGTGGGATAGGTACAGGACAACAGAGATAGGATTGAGGTTGATTATAGAGTACAGAAGTGTAAGCAAGAGTCACAGGAGCAAAAATAATGTTCTGTGGCACTGCACCTTCACTGATCCAACCACCAAAAATCCATAAGTGATAGGAGAAAAAAAGGAGCTAAAATCAAATTATATGAGGCAAGCTTTACAGGGAGAGGTAATATCTTTTATTCAATTGCCTGAGACATGGAAATAAAGCAGACATACATGGCCTTTAGATAAGCTCCTAGAGAAGCAGCAAACTTCCAAGTGGAACTCATGTGGACTACAACAGCCCAGTATTTCATATAAATATTTAATCATCCCTGGATAGAAGTAGTTTGTATCCAGCCAACCTGGAGGAGGGTGAGAAGAAGCTGTGTGATTTTCTGGTTGTTAGGTCCTAAGGATCAGTGAGCAAAACATTGATCACCTGGATGATTCCAGACTTAGCCTGGGGGAAATTGAGGTTATGTTAATTCTCAGGAAGACTTTTAAGTTTCTTTATCTGACCATGATCAGGCTGATGGCAGTAGAAGGTTTGCCCAGCCCAGTGTGTTTTAAACTAAAGCCAGTGGATTCAGAGTCGCATCACTAATGTCCCACTGGTACCACAGGTATGGTGGCCATGTGCTGCCTCATCTCTAGGGAGCAGCTCACTCTCCCTATAAGAAATACCAACCAAAAACCTCAAAAGAAGATAAAAATCTCTGTCCTGAACCTGAGAAATGAAACAAAAAGCTGCAGAGATGAGAGTGCAAGTTGGGTCGTGCATCAAAGTTAATATTAAACCTTGCTGCATCATTCTATCACAAGAAAAGTTTCTTCAGAGAGAGCAACATGCTCGGTTACTTTCTGTTGTGTCAGTTTTTATTTTCTATCAGCCTTGTAAAACACTCTTGTGACCAGGAGCATCTCCATGCTATTCAGACTCCTTGCAGTTCCTGAAAGGCAGCTGGTAACAAATCTCTCTGCCTGATGCCCCCTCTGAAAGATGCTTACAGTGTACAGAAGCAAGATGTAAACAGAGAGGCAGGTGGACATGACTGCACATCTGGGAAAGCAATGGGCACCACCAGCTTTCACTGGGGCTTGTACTCTAAAATCCTGTGTGAGCTTTATGAAACAGCCTTGAGACTGCAGAGGGAGTGGAAAGGGACAGCAGTGTTGGCTGTGCACCTCTGCAGGAAGACAATCAGCCTAAAAACATCAGAAGATTACGAAAGTGTTTTGCATCTGCTTTACAAAAAATGGTCCTTTCTGAAGTCCAAGTTGCTTGTCTTGTTTTGTCGAGAAGACTGTTGTGATGCTGAAGTAGAAGTTTTGTATTTTGTGTTTAGTTGCACAGCAAGCTGAGAGAGCCAGCCCTCTTCCCTGACATATTTTAAAGTATCCTCTTCCTTCTCAAAGCACAAATATGTTCAGTCTCTGGTTTTCTTTTCCTGCTAAACCATGAAATTCCTTAGAGAAATGAACAACAGGGAAAAACAAAGTAAGGGCAGAGCAGGGTAGGGAGAGATTTTGCTTGGTGTAAGACCAATCTCACTCCAATTGAAAGAAAGTCAACTTAGGTGACAAATAATTATTTCAGCACCCTGTGGGTCAAGAGATTTCTTGCTTGGATAAACTTGGAATCAAAAGACATTTAGGTTTGTCATTAGGAAGAAATTCCTCACAGGAAGGGTGATTGGACATTGGAACAGGCTGCCCAGGGAGGTGGTGGAGTCACCACCTCTGGAAGTGTTTAAGGAAAGATTGGGGGCAGTACTCTGTCATGGTCCAGCTGACAAGGTGGGGTTAGGAGATAGGATGGACTCAGTGACCTCAAAGGTCTTTTCCAACCTAATTGATCCTGCGATTCTGTGACTGTTTCCATTACAGGGTGGGTGTAGTTATGTAACTAATCCAAAACAGCAGTCTAAATTAGCACCATCCCTGTCAAAGGAAATGAGCTTACTGGGATTCCCTCTCCACCCCTGCCTTCCATCTCTTTGGGTAGGAAATTCAATTTCAGCTCTTTGAATGTTTCTAATACCCATGCCTGGAAAATTATTGCCCATCAGCATACCTCAAAAGCTAGAGCAGAGGCCATCTCTGCTCTGACACAATGTGAGGCTGATTTAAACTCACCAGCTGCTTTTTCCCAGACATGAAAGGACAGCCTGTGGAAACAGATGTTTACCTGATTAAGATGCATAGGGAAGTATCAGTACAAACAAGGAACAGGTTGTTGGACATCCTTCCTGTAATAAAATCTGAACAGTAAAGTCCTCCAATAAGATGCAGAATTGGTTAAAGGGACTTAATGAACATGCTCATGCCTTCAACCCTGTCAGCACCTGCTTGAACTGCTTATGCAAATAGCAAGGTAGCTGTGTCAAAGTCTTCCAGCATTTTCTTCAGATTGTAAGTGAAGCACATTTCTCACTGTAGCAAAATGATTTCTCTCTGCTCTCTGTCAGCATCACCCCTGTGACAGCTGCAGATCAGTGGTGCCTTGTTCCAGGGCTTAGGTCTGTTCAAATCAAGGCAGGACCTCATCTTTTTGCATCCCAGCACAGTCACCTTTCCATGTGAGCCTGGGAAATTTCTGAAGTCTTGCTTTCCAGCACAGCAGACATCACTAGTCTCAGGGAATGCAGTTCCAGGTCTTTGCAGGGATGCTGAGCCATACAATGTGTGCTGTGGAGCCCGTGGTGTGCCTCACCCAGTCCAGCATTTCAGAGACAGAATGGTAAATATGTGAGAGAAAGAGAAGGGCAAAATCTGTAGATTCAAAGATGGGGGAACAGGAAGGAAGGAAGGAAGGAAGGAAGGAAGGAAGGAAGGAAGGAAGGAAGGAAGGAAGGAAGGAAGGAAGGAAGGAAGGAAGGAAGGAAGGAAGGAAGGAAGGAAGGGAGTTATCCAGTCTAACTCACTTCTTCTAATGGATTACTGACAACAGTAATTTCTTCCATGGAAGAAAGTGCTTCTACTTCTTCTGTGTGATGGCCTGTGGTTTGATCCTTTGGAAGGCCATGTGTGCAGACTTTTGGATTTCCTGTGATTTAGGACTCTAAAAATGCCATTTTTGCATGCCCTGGCTGACAATTTTACAAGAATAGGAAGTTCTAGAAATAGTCAGTGAGATATGGGATGTAGCAATTATAATTAATTGCAATGTTGTGTCCTTCTTTAAATATTGCACTCATCAAACTCTTCAAGTACTGAATTCCTCCTAATTAATTATATGTCACCTTCCGACACTAGGTGATAATTATTGTCCCATTACAAACAACAGACCTGAGATATTGAGAAGTGAAGACTCATGTCATCTGTGGAGGTGTCCAACAGATGGTGACAAAGTCTTGCAAAGGTGCTGAGTGCCCTTTTCTTACCTTTAGGCCAAGGGAACAGATTTAGCAGGCAAATGCCAAGCTGTGAACACACCTTGGACAGTGGTAACATTGTCAAATCTTCAACATATGGGATATTTTCCTTAAAGAGCCTCATGCTTCTGTGCACATCACTAATTACAGAAGAGTCCCAAATCTCAGGCTGCTTACAAAACCAGTGAGTGACAGAATGACAAAATCACAGAATGCATGAGGTTGGAAGGGACCAGAGTGGGTCACCTGGTCCAGCCTCCCTGCTCAGGCAGGGTTGCACTAGAGCACAAGGTGGAACTCCCTGTGTTTCATTTTATGCCCATTGCCTCTCATCCCATTGCTTGGCCACTGAGCAGAGCCTGGCTCCATCCTCTTGGCACCTCCCCTTGGATGCTCACAGACATTGATGAGGTTCCCTCTCAGCCTTCTCTGCTCAAGGCTGAACAGGTACAGCTGTCTCAGCCTTTCCTAATAAGAGAGATGCTCCAGGCCCCTTATCATCTTGCATCCCCTGCACCTATTGTCTGCAAGGAATGTGGAATCCATTCCTTGCAGGTGCAGAGCAAAGCCTGGAAAGGTGCAGTGAGGGAAGAGTAAAAGCCAGAAAGGAAGTTTTCTTGAAGAATAGTAGTAACCTAGATACTTCAAGTGTTGATAAAAGGATCTTTAATGTCCAGCCTGTGAGGACTGTGACATTTTAAACTGTTTGATGGAAACTGGCATAGATACCACACTCAGTGTGGATTAGGGTCACTGCTTTTCCATGTGTTTCAGAGCATTGACTCTAATTCCTGATAGCAATTGGAGTACCAGTCATTTGCATTTACCCAAGTTGCAGCAGCATCTAGGTCCTCAGTTAAGACTTATAAAATGTTGGTTAAAACAAAAGCCTTGGCCTTTTGAAGGCTTAAAAAAATTTGTCATTTAAGAAGAGGTTCCTTGACATTTTTCTGTGAGCCACTGCTTCAACTTGTGCTTTTAAAATTGCTACCAACACACAAAATTTCCAGCAGTATTTGCATTGTGTTACCCAGACAGTTGAGATCTATATATTGACCACTGAGAGGTCGTTCAGTGACTGTAATGCAGGTAGTACAATACTAAGGGTGAGTCCTTACAGAGATGAAAATTTGAGTCTGAAATCCTCCCTGGAAAAAGTGACCAGGTGACTGGATTCAGAAAGCAGGTGACCTCTTCCAGACCTGTGTTCCTGGGAAGATCCAGATTGCTGTGATGAGCTAAAAAAAGCCCTCTGATTCTTTTAACATCAGTTGTCAATACAATTTATGCCATTTTGCTGTGCTTGTTTCCCTTTGCTTGGGGGCTGAGTGAATTTCATATCGAGTAATTGGGGCAGACTATCAGACATCAAACCAAAGAATCTTCTAATTTAGGCTGCAAAAAATCTGCTTGCAATTCAGACAGCATCTTGGAATTCAGGCCACAGAAGCTGTGTTTCCTGACACTGTTAATAATTACACTCCCTGCTGAGACCTGGTACAGCCCATGACACATAAAGGTGCAGGGGAAAGAAAAGTTTCCTCTGCAACAAGAACTTGATGAGTTGCTGATCCTTGCCTGTATGTCCCCCCCTCTTCTTCCCAGCAGTGAGAAAAGCAGCCTGTAATTTTTGCCCCATTAGGAGTTATTGGTGGCAAGAAGATAGGAGAAGGAATTGAACCATCATTACACATTGCTGACAAATGTCTTCTTCAAACAAGATTCCTCTGAAATCTCACCAGGAGAGAGTGATGTGCCCTGTACTTTCTCAAATCATACAAAGGACAGCTAGATAGCTCTCCATGACACTGCAGGCTATATTGAGCAGGACAGAATTGATGGTCTTTGATAGATCAAGATGATGTATTGACATATTTGTCATGAAAAGTTCTTGCAACAAAATTTGGTTGCAGCTGAATTATATTTGACAAATTTTTCCCATGACTTGAGAAAATATTACATTTTCTCTAAATTTCACTCTCTTTTTCTTATGCTTTAAATATTTTTGTTGTTGTCATTGTTCAGGGAAATAAAATGAGGAGGAAAAGAATACTAATTTTTAAAATTAATTTTCATCTCCATGAAGCTTATAAATCTTCCTTCCCAAGGAACAGCTCAGACTAATCTGATATTTTAAAGCCACCATGGAAGAATTTTGAATCAAGGCAGAAGATCTGCCATAAAAAGTTGATATAACATTTCTACTGGGATAGGTACTCATCTTGATATGTAGATTAAGAGAAGTATTCATTAAGCACACTCAGTAAAAATCATTTGGATTCTTTAAAATAATCTTTTTGCACAATGAGATTGTGGTAAAACCTGAAATCATTCTACACAACTAAGGAATAAAACCCTTTGGTATTATATCTGTACTTTTAGAAGATAATTTTACAATGGAATGCTTGCTTCTACATTTATTTGCTTTTAAAAAAGGGTTCAATATGTTAATTTATACCAAAGAAGTCCTCATCAGCCAGTTATACCAGATTTGTCCTAAAATCTCATTGCATTTTATGACAAAAAATTCTACAATCTGATTGTAACCTTCTCTAACATGACAGTTACATTTTGAATAATTACTAAGCAATTAATTTTATTCTTAATTCTCAACATCACATAGGTAGTATTTTCTCACCTTATTTCTCTGCTGTTTCTCTATCTGACCTGTTGCTCATAGAATAGTTTTGGTTGGAAGGGGCCTTTAAAGATCATCTAGTCCACTTCCCTCTAGACTCTGGGATCAATCCCAGCATCTCCCATAGATTTCAGTGTGATCCAGTCCCTAAAATGGTTGAGAACCTGATCTTTTACAGTGAGGGATTTTGCTCCCCCAGTCCTCACCTTGTGATCCATCCACTCCAGAGGTGCAGGAGAAGGGCTGCCAGTGAAGACTGAGGCAAAGAGGTTGTTGAGTACCCCAGAATCCTTGTCTTTGTTCCCAGTGTGCCAGGTGTGTTCATCAGGAGCAATGCACCTTCTTTGACTTTCTTTTTCTGTCTCACATACCTCTGGGAGCCCTTATTATTCTTTGTGTCCCTTGGCAAATTCAGCTGCAGCTTCACCTTGCCTTCCTAACCTCCACACACAACCAAGCTTCATCTTCCTGCTGTTCCCAGGTTTCCTGTCCTTGTTCCCACTGCCTGTGCATTTGCTTCCTGCCCTTTCATCTCACAGGCAGGTCTTGACTCATCCATGCCAGTCTCATCCCTCCCTTGGCTGGTTTCTTACACAAAGATAAATGGTTCTTGGGCTGTGTGGGAAGTGTCTTTAAAAGTCTTCCAGATTTGTCCTGCTTCCTTGTTCTGAAGAGTATTTACCCAGAGGATCTTATTTACTAACTCCTTGAACAGCTGACAGTTTGGTTTCCTTAAATTTGGATTAAACTCATCTCACTTAGATCTCAGTCTCATGATGGGATCAATTTCCCAAAAGGTGTTCAAGTGTCTTACTTCAGAGGCAGCACAGAGACTGCCTTTTTAGTTTGGACCCCTGGAGCTGGAATTAGGTGTCCTTCCTATGCCCAAAGTCAAATCAAAAGAACCAATTTCTTCCATCTTCCCTATCCATTAGCTCAACTGGGACATGTTATTCCATATTTCACTGGCTGCAGGTAGAGCAGAAGCTCCTCTGCCCACCTATTCCCAAGGAAATCACTTGTTCCCAGGTCTGCATACAAATATTTTCTGCCTACAGAAAACAGCATTGTCATTTGTACTTTGCTTCTTGCTGTCTCTTTTTTCCCTTTTGAATTGTTTTAATATTTGGGAAGGAGGGGGAAGAAATAGGAAGACACATCCTGATACAGCAGAATGACAGCAAGAAAGTAATATTGCTACAAGCAAAGGGGGAAAGTCTATAGCCTTATTCCAAAGTGAAAAGGTTCACACATATACCCTAACTCATGCTTTTATTTACAGGCAGCTCCCACAAAGATGTAATGTTTCCTTTTTTGAGTAAGTGCAGTTTCCTTCTGCAGATGAGCTGAGGCAGGCTGCAAGTGAGAGTCCAGGAAATTCCAAAATTACAGTGACAGGGAAGCAAAGTAGCAGGAATGAAATTCTGCAAACCTAAAACTCCTCAGCTGGTTTTAACCCTGGTTTTAACACTCACATAGTGCAGCTGTCCAAATTGCATGAGCTACCAAAACTTAAAACACTTGTTGGAACTCTTCTACCCCTCAGTCCCATAATATGAGGATGAATAGAAAAATCTTTTCATTTAGGTATAGAGATAATCCTTTTCTAGGCTTCAAAAATCACTTGGCTTCTTCAGAGCAACTAGAGACAGAATGAAAATTTCCTTCAGTTCTTTCTCCCCTGAACTAATTCATTCAGGGTTAAAATAAAGAGGGTATGATTTCTTAGAGGGCGAAATGCAAATATCCTCAGAATAGAAACATATGTCAAAGGACTAAAGTATGGAAATACATCTACCAGGAACTTCATGGCTCTTTCCTCCAGGACACAGAGATATCCTAAAGAACAGGCAGTTCTGTGCACTCTGTGAGCCACCTGACTGTTATTGTCAAAAACATACAAAACTGTAACAAAAACCTGTACTGCAGACAGCCACTCCACAGTTCCTCCACAGTTCCTAAAAGCTGAGGGCAAGAACATGATAAATAATAATGCAGAGGACTACAGTCCTCCCTTGAGAAACAGTAATCCATAAATGCCTCTGTGAGTGGGAGTACAAAATATATCCCTCCTGATGATCCTGAGTCCTTACAGGACTGCCACTGCCCTGAAGTACTGCACTTCTCCCTCTTTAAAAGGGTTAGCTGCCCTTTAAAGAACCAGAGGGGAAAGAATTAAGTTGAAGCATGATTAATAGTTCAGTGCAGTAGCCTATTAATGGATGAGTAATTGACTAATAATTGCACACCTTTCTATGTCTGCCCTTAAATTAAATCTTGCCACCTCAATCCATCAAGTTTGTTTACTGGAACATCTTGCAAAGTGAGCAGTTGTCTATATATGCCCATTTTCTAGCAGCAGAAGGGGAGCAGCAGTTTTTGGCCTTTTAAAGCATAAGCAACTCTGGAGCTTAAGTGATCATATGTATTGATATTCAAGTCCTCTTGTTCAACAAAGGCTGCAAGAGGATTTGATGATCTGATTCTACATGTCTGGCATGCTGTAGTCACAGCTATCCTGGGAAGCTGACATCATTCTCCATCCTAATCATCTTCTCCTCTGAGTACTTGTGGTGGAAGGTTTTGTAGGAAGTATTTTTGCATTCTGGACATTTTCTGTGCAGTTATCTTCAAGTGACTGCACTGTTAAAAATGGGAAACTTTCCCAAATTTCAGGTCTTTGCTTCCTCCTAACATGGTGGCCCAGCGAAGGGACTGGCGGTGTGGAAGAGGTGGGAAGGAATTGAGCTGGCAAGTGAGATCTGCAGTCTTTCTACTTCAGTCAGCAAATCACTTGGTTGCCCTGCTAAATCCATCCCTGCTCCTGTCCCACTGCTAAAATTAGGATCTAGATTAGGCAGTGCAGGTATCCCTCCAGGTTAGCTTGTACTGGGTCTGGTTCCGTGAAGCTGTAGCCCTGAGAGAAGAGATCTCCAAAATGCCTCCCTATCCCCTAGGAAAAGGGGATAACAAAGGATGCAATTTCTGTGACTGAAATGAGCAGCGCTGGATGAAAGGGAGCCAACTGCCTGCCCAGGAACTGCAATGAATGGAAAAGTCAGGAGGCACCTCAGGACTGCAATTCACACCCCAGGGTATCTGCTATTGCTTAGGAATGGTGACAGAGCTGGAATCATTACAATGCCAGCCCTCCCCATTATTCAATTGTGCCCACTGGGTACAGGGCTCCTGAAGCAAGAAATGGATATGATACTGCTCAGTGTGTCCCTTTTGAGCTTAGAGGCTCATCCTAGAGCAGCCTCCAGGCTTAGTGAAGCATTTCCTCCAATTAGAATCAAATTGCCTTAGAAACAGCCAAAAATTTAAATCTCTGTCTTTTATTTTTTTTCTTTTTTTTTTCTTTTTTTTTTTTTTTTTTTTTTCTTTTTTTTTTTTTTTTTTTTTTTTTTTCCCCAAGGCCCATCTATCTTGCTTCTTCAAGTAATTTGATTTCCCCCTCTCTCTCAAAGAATACAAAATCTTCTCAGGGGCAGGAGGAAGCATGTGAAGGGGAAGAAGATAATTTTCAGTGGAAATTTATGTACAATGATTGCTTGATTGCTGATTGTTTGCTGTGATACTCCAGTGTACCTGGAGCTGAATTCCTGAACTAGATGCACAAAGCCTACTGACCTTAGTAGGAATCTGCTAGCAGTGTGAAACAATAGCTGGAAATGCTGCAGTAATCCAAGCCAAAATTGCACTCTAATCTTGCTTCAGGGTCTTAAAACTTACATACTTTTGGAACCTTTAGGAATTTTTAAGACTTGTAGGTTTTGGCAGACTGTCAAAGGTAATTTTTCTGGATTTTTCACAATTTTGAGGTTTGTTCATTCAAATGAACTTCAAGGGAATGGGAAATGACAATAGCTGCATCGTGTTGCTCCTTATGAGCATCCATAGCAAGAGCCAATAGCTACCAGGATGGAGGATTGTTTTTACCCATTTTTGGGTTGCCCATCTGCATCTGTTAGAGGCCACTTTTAAGCTTCAGTTTGCACATTTTTCAGGCCCATTGGTTTATCCAGTCCCTTCAGACACAACACACCAGATTACTTGGAAAACCATCAAACATCATCCTGAAAAGCCTCAGTCATAGTACACCAGAGGAAAAAGCCACAGAGCTGAGATGTTGCCACTGGACAGCTGGTATTCCCTGGGAACACTGTCTGCTTTCTGTCACAGCCACAGCCAGACTGGAGGGCTTCAGATGGGGTAAAACCATGAACAATCTCAGAAGTAAAATCTCCTGTTCATAGAGAGAAAATGTTCCTTCCTAGCTTCCACTGGTAATAAATTTCAGTCTGATATTCGTACAACATCCAGACTCCAATAGCAAACCCACATCAATTTGGCATAAAATCCACACTGAAACACAGGGATTTCTCAAAAGATGAGTTTGGAATTTCCCTCTTCTCTAATGAATAATTAATTGCTGATCTAATTAAACACTAAAATCCACAATGAGCTGGAAGACATCGACGTGTGTAACTAGCATAAAATGTGGTATGATTGCCTGTCATTATGAATGGCAATTGCTGTTTGCAACTCATCTAATCACAAAAGTCACATTGTCTTTTTTGCCTTATTTCCTCTGACCCCCTTTTACTGTGTTTGCACTTTTAGAAACTGTTGAGAAGATGTTGTTCTAATTTAAGTGTTTGATTATTTTACAGGTTGTAAATCTGTGAGAAGATGATAGAACACCTGGTCAAAACCTTGCTGAAATCTATCATCAATTGTCTCTTTTAGCACTAGCAGCCTTTGAGAGAAACCCCAATTACAGCAACATGAACCCTGTCCAATTAACAATAAAGAACCAACACCATGTTCCTTTGGACAAGCCTGCTTGGAGCAAATGCTGTTACTCAGAGCACAAGTAGAGATACCCTTAGCCCACCAGAAACCAACAAACACAGTTTAAAAAGCTCAGCAGAGGCTGAGATAAAACAGTGGTGTTGCTACGGGTAAAATGAAGCCTCCAGCTTCAATTCAAAGAGTAAAGAGCCTGATGGATAATTGCTGAACTTCTAAACAGAGATTTCAGCTGCCTCTCCCAGCAGTGGGCAGCTGAAAAACCAGCATCTGAAAAGCCATGTTTCCAAAAGTTGCTTGGCCAAAAGTTTTCACATAGCTTTGGTAGAAAAATGTGGGATGGTTTCAGGAACTCTGATGCACAGCTCACTTCAAAAATAAATGTAGATTGTGCCTTTTGTTAGGCTACTGTTGGTAGCAAAAAGGGAGGTGTTCAACATGAGATTTTGGCAGATTTTAGCCTGAGAGCTCCAGGATATTCTTTTGAGCTAAAGCATACCATGTTAGGGTAGTTATAGTAGCAATAATTCTAGACGAAATAGCATTTGGAATTAAAGACCTTTGGGAGGGCTTACTAAAAAGTAGGAAATTAATTAATTGGTGATGGCAGTCTGAGCAGGACATCCTGGTGGGAGAAGAATGTGGCAAGCTGTCAGAGAAGAGCTACAATCAGAAACTTGTAATGCTAGTGCTGCCATTGCAGAATCTGCAGTTGGAATTTAATTTATAAAGTAAATTCCACAGGACTAAGGACGTCCAAAGAATCTGAAGTAATGGGATACAAGATAAGAGTCTATAAGCTCATGTGTTTTGAAGCACAAACCACCCTGGCACTGATTTGTGAGGATAGAAATTGACTGTATCTGTGAAAGAAGGCTGGTGGACACTCAGAAAAGCCTGCTCCCATGGGAATTTCAGTAGGAAGAATTTCCAAGTCAGCTTGCTAGTCAGACTCTAAACTAAAGCACCTGAAACATCTTTTAAGATGTTCTTTACACTTCCTTTGATTCAAATTATCTTAAAAGTATAAAACACTTCAATTTTCTCACATTTAAACCACAATGAAACACAGTGCACAGACTCCACTTGGGGAAGAACAGGTTGTAGTGAAATAAAAGTAAAAATTTTCATGCATTGAAGGAAAAAAATCACCAGAAGAACTAAGTATGTTCTTGGAATGTTCCACGTTGATATCAGTGTCTATCTTCTAAAAAGTTTAGTAAAATATTACTCTGTGTGTGCGTATGTCTGCATGTCTGAACATGTACAGGAGCTCTGAAATAACTACAGATCTCAAATAGTTAAGCTGATATGATGATTGTAGCTATTTTAGGCTGCTCTTCAGTCCTGGGACAGAAATACTTATAAGATTCTATACTGACAGACCATATTCCAAATTCCATATTCCATTAGGCCACCCCCCAACAAATAATTTCATTTGATCTTGTTGTTTGTAATACAGGTACAATTATTATTTAAACTTGTAGGAAGAAGGGAAGGATGAGCATCAAACAAGAGGTTTACAGGAGGGAACTGTCCTACAGAGGGACCACTTGTGAAATATTACTGGTTGTCTTTTTGTTTGTAAAAGGGATATTCTGTAGACCAGAATTAGCACTAAAGAGGGATTGGTTAAATACAAGCCTGTGAAATGAAATCCTAAGCTGGTGTCTACATGGGGAGAAAGATCCAAAATCAAGCTCACATTTTGTTAAGACACTCTAATGTTATGACTAGTTATGAATGAAAACCTAGTTCATTTGATAATGAGATTAGACATATTTAGACATTTAGACCCAAAGGCATCCAAGGAGACAGGAAAGATGCTCCTTCAAAGCAGGAAAACAGGCACAGAGAGGAAGGCTAATAGAGACATAATTGAGTATGATATAGATGACTGAAACTGGCAAAACACATGAAAGGCAAGGCAGTGTCTATTTGCTTTCCTCATTGACTGAGAAAAGTTATTTGTTAAAGGATGTCATGGAAAAGATCAAATGCTGAAGCAATATGTGCAGCAGCATAATTAAACAGCTCAGTGATCTCAGCAGGAAGAACTCAAAGTTTGGAGCACAATTTTTCCTGCTGTGAATTCAAGCTGGGCACCATCATCACTTTGCATTCCCACTTTGAAAAGTATTTCCATTTGGAAATGGGTGAATGGCAGCTAGTTGCCACACAACTGCTGACAAGGAGCAACAGGCATCAATTTTCACTCCCATCTGTCTTGATAAGTATTTTTTGTTCAAAATTATGAGCCCTGTCCTCACTAAAAAATATGTACTTTTTACTGAGCATGCTGATTTATACTTTCAGAAATTCACTCTTCAGTGAAGGATTGCTATCTTCAGAAGCAAATACATGTTATTAAAATTCAATAAATACTTCATTTGTTAGAAGGACAATGATTAATTGCTGCTTTGTGATTTAATGGCAAAAATCCTGATTTTTTTACATAGATTAGAGAAAGGAAAACTGTAACAGAAATAGAAAGGACCTTCCAAGTCCAATCCACTTTTGAAGCAAGGTGAAGCCCTCTTTATCATTCTTCATGATAAAAACAGTTCCCAAAACATTAGAAATCTTCCTGCCCCATGTTTGAGCTTGCATCTATCTCATTCTCAGTATGTCTGTATAACCTTTCCCCTTTCCTTTACTGACTCTGGCTAAGAGAAACTTTATTCTGTGCTACACTTTTCTGCTGTGATCCCTTCATATTTGAATAGCTTTTCATAACATCCTCCCAAATGCTTAATCTTAACTTTAATTATCCTGCATTTTCTCCTCTTAAATGAAATAAAATAAATCCCCATGCTTGCTTTCATCCCACCCACCTATTCTTTTTGGATTCACAGTAAATTCCTCCCTGTAAATTAATATAAAATTCTAAAGTATCCATTTCACTTGGAAATTTCTACCTTCCAAAACTGCACTCTCCAGGCACTCACAGAGGTCTGTGATGGCACAGGTTCCTAGAAAGCCTACAAATAACAAGCAAGCCTTTGCTTTAAAATACCAAGATTAATTCAATTTTCCTCATGTTTTGTCCAAGTGCCATTTCTTAGCATTTTCATCCACAAAAAAATACTCTCTGCAGTGAGGTTCTCCCTCTTCTTTTTTTTCTCTCCTGGTATCTGTGCATAAATGTCTCCCAATTTCCTGCAGCTGTCCCTCTGTCTTTCCTTGGAAAGGGAGAGCAGGGTCTTGAGCAATTTTTGGGCAGTTTGTTCTGTTTTCCTAAAATCAGGCAAATCCCCCGTTACCTACTTGCTCACTCATATGGGATCATCACATCCCATGGATTCACATTTGGAGCTGGTTCTCTAAAGCCTTCAGCAGCTGGAAGCACAAGGCAAGGCTCAGTAGCATTTTCTGTGTGCAGTAGAGACAGGATGGTCATCACCTCCTTGCCTTGAGCACTTGTTCTATTCAGCACCTTCTTCTTGGTTGACCCAGACTGCTGACATCACTGCCAGCAAACATTTTGGAGGCATTTTCTACCTTAGAACAAAAGCCAGCATATTTTGGTGCCCTGACCACTTCCAGGGAACAGGAATTCCTTTCAAAACCTGGGGCTGTTTCTATAAAACTTTAATGATCCTTCACACTGTAGCATGACACATGATGGACTCCAAGATTTTACATGTGTAAAGCCTGAAAAAAGGGAGAAGTAAAAGGACTTGCCTTTTAAAAGTTAGGGGTATTTTTTAGGACAGCATGGGAATGCCTGGTCAGATGATGACACTTCTCAGAGAATCTGTCACAGTCACAGAGGCCTGCAAATCCTTTCATTTTCACACCTCACCTTTGCAGTATTGTTGCTATAAAAGTGTTTGACGCAGGCAAGATTTAATAGAGATTCTCATGGAGCTTCTGCTTTGGCCTTTTCACTTCTGCCTCCTCTTTCATGAGGTTTCTTCTCTTCTGGAGATAATTATGGCATTCATTAGCAAAGTGACAGTGAAGACCTTGTCACCATTTCTGGTGATGTGGTCTATTAGCACACAGACCCAGCTAACCCAGACTTGCAGCAATAGTGGGGATAAGCCACCTAATTATCACAGCTTTTTGTGTTTATTTGAACATAGAAAGTGAATCAGGGCAAATGGCCAAACCTGAAGTGGAACTTAGGATCATTCCTGCAGATACTTACCAAGGCAGGGGCTCTGTGTTATGCTAACAGTTTTAACAAAAATCCACTGTTTGCTGTTAACAGGTACAAATTCTTTTGATGATGCAGTTGAGGGTTGAACAAAATGGATGATCATAAGCTTGGATTGCAAGACAATTATATTGTCTTATACTGCATCATCCTTCCAGTCATAAAATGGTGGTCAGAGCTATCTTAAGCTCCTGAAAGCACAGGGAAAAGCAAGAGCCTTATCTGTGCAATTTTGTCAGAGCTTCAAGGTGTTCACAAGCAACTAACAGTGCTGAATTACTTGATTTATCTTCAGTTATATCCTCCATTAAGCACTATGTTGACCTCTAAATGTTGCACGTGTAAAAAATGTCACATTAGTTACTAGTGCAGACCCTGCAAGAAGAAAATTCTCAGAGTTTTCCAGTCTTCCATATTGTGTCAGAATGACATCAACATTTTCTGAGGGTCATTTATCACCTTCTGCAGTTGAATGCTTTGTCCTGGCTGGGTGGTCTGTACCAAGCTCCCACCATGCTGTCTTGTGGACCTTCCTCCTGATTCACACCCATAAACACCCAAATTTTCATCACCCCCATCAAACTCTGGACAGCCAAAACCTCCTCCTCTCCCTTGCATGTCCCTCCTGAAAGGTTTATAGCCATCCCCTGAGCACCCCAGCTGTGTGCCATCCCTCCACCTTTCTGTGACTGGGATTTTTTTTTTGGGTTTTCCCACTCCACAATGGCTCTGATCTCCCCCTGTCTGCTGCCCATGCTGTGTCCATTGGTGTGGAGGCACTCCAGACCCTTCCACCCCTTAGGGAGGAGAAGCCTGAATTCCTATGAGGCTGTTCTCAGGTGCTTCTATAGATTCTAACACATCCATAACTCTTGTATCTTTTCTGCAGCATCCATCTCCATCCCCTACCTCACTGAGAGGGCAGGCAGAGGGACCTTTCCAGCACACCATCCCTCAAATTAAGGTCACTCTGCATTTCCCTTTCCAAATTACTCCTTCTATCAATGCATATTGAATGAAAAGAGGTCAGCATCTTATTTGTGCCTCAGAGAGTTTCAAGCTATTAATTTTTAACATTTCTTCACTGTGGCACTCATTTAAGATCTCAGAAACTCAAGCCATTTATCAGAGAGAGAGAAGGTACAAGCACAATTTCAGTCCCCTTTAAAAGGTGCAAATCTCAGAGCAAAGTGCAAGTGTTAGAGATAAAACATTCCTCAGTTCTATTACAGTTGAGGATAAGGCAGAACATAAATACAACTCAATCCTTTTAAGCAGCAAATTTCTCACTCTACTGCGGCTTACAGAACAAATCTCAGATCACATCTGTGAGAGCCAGGGGTAAACTATTCCTCAATACACCATAATTTGAAATGTCTCATAACTCACTGCACAAAGCACAAGGTTCAGAGTGCCTTTAGCTTCAGTGGGAAAGGCAAAAATGGCAATTTAGAATTGAGGAGTGGGGAAACTCATAAGGATTAAATACAGCCATACCAGTTCCAATGACAATTATGCCAGTGACAGAAGGCTTTGATTTTTATCAAGTGATGTGATCCCTTCGCTGGTATAGCATTCCTGGCTGTCTTCCATGACTTGGGTATTTCAGAGGTCCTCTGTGATAGCAGGATGCTTGAAATGCTCAGCAGATTTTGTTCCCAGCCATGCTCATTTCTAAACATCCTCCAACAATCATAAGGCTTAGAAAACATTGGTTGTTTCTATACAGATCTTTTCTGAAGTACTATAAGGAGCTTTCCATGAGTTTTTGTCCCAAAGGTTGGATTTTGACTCTCATGGCTTCTCATAATCCAGTCTTTCTTTTCCCATCAACTCTGTATCTCATGATGAGGCACTTCTGGCTTGCAAGGACAACTGTGCACATATGTACACATTTATAGAAACTCCCTGTGACACTCTTCAAAGTTTTCTTCTACCACTTTTTACTATAAAAATTGCAGGTAATATTTATGGTCATTTGATTTCTTGAACACAAACAAAATCCTCTGCATTTTCAACAGAAAGCTAGAATCTTTTGTGAAATCAACTCGAACATTTTCTTTTCTAAATTGAAAATTAGTCTGAATTGGTGTTATAGTTCAATCCCGAAACAAGAAAAGGATTAGTCTGATTTTATCATTTTTATATCTTTGTCTCCAGCCAGAGGACTCAGCTCCCCAGGATGCTGTGTTTTCCTTTTTCCTTCCTATCAATGTGGAATTTGTGCTGGAATGGCCTTTGGTCCAGATCCTAAGGGTATTAGGGGTCTTGTGCCAAGAGACCTGTAACTTCTCTGAAGCTCCCCTTACATCAATCTTCTGCACAGATATAAAAGTCAGGGCAGTACAGACCTAATATCTCAGTTTAACTCATGTCAGCACAGCATGAAGTGGATTTTCCTGGATGATTTAGAGAGCTCATTTACTTAGACAATACAGCAAAGGCATGTAACAGATCCTTCATTTTCTAGTGGAGACAAGATAATCCAATATATTTAGAATAAGAAAAGATTTAGATCAGATATTTCAACTCTCAGGGGACAAAAATCCTTTCAAATTTCTTTCATGTCTCCCCCTCACTGTGACTGTGTATTAAACACCTGGAAAACAAAGATATATTTCTAACTGCTTCTTGTATTAAACCTAACTGAATCAAAAAGCCCAATTTTAAAACAACCAGGAGCAAAACTCTCATTCTCAGCATAAGCAGTGCACACTGGGTAAGAGGACCAATCTATGGAAAAAAATTGTTGTTCCTATCACTTTGCAGGTTTGAAAGCCACACAAAATTGCCATAATTTCCATTCTCCTAATGAGACTGTATTTTCATTATGAGACCTATGTTTTCACTGCATATAAGTTGGTAAAATACAGATAATTTTTTTATGAAATCAACGTAGCCAATCTTGAAACTAATATAAAAAAATAAAATCTAAAGCATAGGCCAGGATATGCAGTTATTTTTGATTAAGAGATGATATCTCTCTTGTCATAGCAGAAGAAGCCAAATTATAGATAGATATAAATAGATAACTGATCATGAAACCAGGGCAAGCTGTGCTATGAGAGGAGAAATAATTCCTGGCTGAGGGTCTAAACCTGGGTTTAGAGCTGGCACCTGAAAGACCTTCCTTCACTGTGCTGCTGAGAGTGATTAGTGCGCTATTCAAATGCAATGTAAAAATCAAGTATTTCATGATTTATTCTCCTTCAGAAATAAATTCTTACCTACAGATTACTTAGCTTACTTCCACTGTATCTCAGTGTTGTGCCAAGAGTCTTGCCTGGGCACCATAACCTGCTCTGCTCCATGTTATAGACACATACACAATCTTTGACCTCTGGACTTATAACACAGCATGTTTAAACACCATAGTTTCTGCCTGAAGAGATAATCACACTTCTTTACAATAATTACTTATTTTACCCACATATGCTGGACTGGAAGTTTTGAGAATGTGAAGGGTTTTAATAAAAAAAGAGACAGAAATATAATAGCAACTTTCTGTATGTCACCTTTTGAGTCCCTGCTGCTGTCCCTCAGGAAAGCTGCATTTTATTGGCAGCAATTTTCACTGCCCCTTCCACCAAACTCCTCACCTCTCAGTGTGACATTTTAGGGTGGCCTCTAAAAGCATGACAGCAGTAGCATTGATGTTACATAAAGAGGCAATTTTGACATAGGTTTGTAGCTATTCCAGCTTCTTGCACTTTTCTCTTGGCTGTCACTCACTTCTCTGACAAGCATTAAATTTATCAACAATATGGGAAAGAAAGCAAAAACAAAAAATGTGGTCCTTTCACTGCAAAAATATGCATGGGAAATTTAATTTTGGAATAAACAGAGCTGGAAAGGTCTGTGTAGGGGTCTTTAACTATCATGTTCAAAGCTGGGGTTAACATGACCTCTGTGTGTTTTGTGTGACAGCAATTATGTCAGAATGGCTTCAGAATGCCTCAGCCCTGAGCAGCCAGAATGAGGACTGCAGCAGCTTTTGACAGACTTAAACCTGGACAAAAAAACCAACAATGATCCTTTTCCCACCTTCTGTTGTGTGCCATGACAAAGTCATGGAGTCACAGAGTGGTCTGGGATGGAAGGGACATTAAGTTCCTCATTCCACCCCCCAGCTGTGGGCAGGGACACCTTCCACCATCCCAGGCTGCTCAGAGCCCCATCCAAACTGTCCTTGAACACTTCCAGGGATGGGGCAGCCACAGCTTCCCTGGGCAACCTGCTCCACTCTTTGTTTGTATCACCAGAAGTTTTTATTATAAAGCTACAAAAGACTTTGTGCTTTCAAGACACTGAAGTATTGTGGGAAAACTTGTCTGCAATTTTATTTTATTTTTGAAAATACTGTGGCAGCTTTGCCTCTTTATTTCAATTTTCTTTTGTATGGTAATAACATCACTTCAACCTTGAAGTTCATGATCTGTTTGTGTGATTTCAAATCATACAGAAATTTTCTGTGTGCAGCTTCATTAACTTTCTTTTGCAAGCAAGTGTGCTTTTTACTGTATTGTTCAAGGATGAACATGCTTTTCACTTCCTTATACAAAAAGAGAATGTGAACAAATCTCTAACAGTTTCTCCAGGCACACAAAAAGAAATTTTATTGCTATTTTTGGAGGCAGAATAGAAGAAAAAGAAGAAAATGGAGGAACAATAGAAGAAACCGTCAAATTATCTTCCTAAACTAGGCTAGAGTTGTTTAGAAGCCAGGCAATATATCTCTGTGGACCTAGGAGAGTTAGATAGGAAAGGAGATTTTCTAACAATTACAGTTGGCATGTGCAAGTATTATCATGTTTTGCTTAGAAGAAAAGCTTAAAATTTAGAGAGTACACAATAAAAAACCCCCCACTGTTAGAGATACTCAGAATTATAAGACACTTGGATTTTATAAGTGTCATTCTAGCTCTCCTCATGTGTGCTTCAGAATTCAGAAAAAAGGCATGAAAAGACTGACAGGGACAGGCTTTTAGAAGTATTTAGGTACTTAATGGCATTCTTATGGTTTCCATTTCTTGCTAAGACTGATGTACTGTGGGGCTCTTCATCCTGGGAGAATGTGGCCAGTAATTGGCAAAGCACTTCAAAAACCTTAGGTGGTCCACTGCAATATTTTCTCTCCTGACTTGAAATGCATTTTTCAATTCCAAGGAGAATAGTTTGCAAATTATTAATTAAAAGAAGGTTTCCAAAAAATGACAGACACTAGAGGTAGAAAGGAATACACATATGGTGGCATCCAAGTAAAATGCTTGTCCCTTTGTGATCAGTGTCAATAAGCAAGTGAACCTGCCAATCTTTACTTAGAAACAAATCTACTTCTGGAGATCAGACCACAACACAAAGAAAACCAAAATAAGATCCATTTTTGTCTTTCAACTGTATTCTTTTACATCAGGTCTGCATTTTGTGTTTGTGTTCCTCTCTCTTGTTATTTAAGGAAGAGGTCTCACTTCCAGAAATCTGTACTTAATATGCAGGACAGAAAATTTACACACCTAAAAATCCAAGAAGAGATGGATGACTATAAAGAAATATTTTAAAGCAGGTATTTCATGCTACTGTAATTCACTGATGTTCTCAGGGCCTCAGCTGACACATTTACAATTTGTCCCCTAGAAAGTGGACATTCATGTTTCTTATTGGAATTGAACAAGCATGAAAATTGCATTGTATGCCTTGCATGAAATGCAGCCTTCATCAGTTGTTTTTGTTTCTTGAAGGTGAAAAGAGTGTATCAACTTTATGGAGAAGATGCTCCCCTGAATGCTTTTTATTTAATTATTGCTGAACTGTGTCTCCAAAACAACGTATTTCAGTCTGTCACCTCAACACCAAGGTACCAAACCAGTGAGCACCTGTGTCCTTTGGACAGTAAAAAATAGTTTACTCATTTTTATTAATAAAAACTAGCCAAAAAGTTGCCAAAGGTGACATTGCCATCCAGAGGATTTCCATTCCTATGCAGATATTTTACATATCACCTTGCATCTTTGTGATTTTAAACATTTTCATGGATTGGAAGCCATAGGAGAAGACTAACAAAAATTTGACTGAAAAGAGCTACAGCAGTAAACAGGGTTTGATGCATTGATTACAAACCTTGGAAGATGTTATGCCTTTTAGCTTATTGCATTTTGTCTCATGGTCCTAAAATAGAGGAGCACCCTGTGCTTTGCAAGTTTTATGTAAGTGTTGGGGGAAAAAAAGTAGCACAGTTTTCTCCCATATGTTTTTTATAGTAAAATCTAGTGAGTATTGGCGACTGCTTGTATCTTATTGCCTGCTGTTAAAATCAAATCTATGCAATATGAAGTCTGCATCCAGGCCATGGAAAAAATATCAGCACTCTCTGAATTAAACAGCAAAGTCATGTGTAGTATTTTGTCTGTGGGAAATGCTGCTATATTGTAAATATTGCTGGATTTGAGATTTCTAGGTAGTTACTAGACATATACCCTATACCAGCAAATAATGAATGCAGAAAAAATTTGCAGTATCTCCTCAGAAGTGAGGTACAGCCTGATATGTATCCCTGAGTGGAAAATACCTGATCAATACCAAGGGAGTAAGTACAAAGAAAAGTGAAAGAAAAAAACCCTGGAAAAATCAGAGGATGAAGAAAGGCCTGGCACATGAGACCCTCAAAAATGTTTCATAGAAAGCAAAGGTAAAATAAATAAATAAAAAAAGGAGTCTGAGAAACCAGAGTCCTTGGAATTGTGCTTTTTGACCTTCAGGTGTTGTAGTCAGCCAGATTGTTGTGGAGGCAGCCGAGGAGAAAGACAAAAATTTTAAGCCATAGATAGAAACTATAAAACTTGCTCACCATTTTTTGTAGCTGCTTATGGCTTCCTGATGCTAAAGGCAAGATGGTTTAAGAACTGAGACTTTTACTATCCAAATGGTGCAGTAGTGTACTGTAGTGGAAGTTTATAGTATAGTCATTTTTCAGGAGGTCTTTGCTTCTGGAGCACATTTATGTGCAATCCATCATGCATCCATATAACACAAAAATCAGCAGTTGGCTAAAATTCTCTCCTAAATGTCATGATCTTTACTCCCACTGCACTTTCCTTTTGTATTGTACTTCATATAAAAAACAGGGAAGACTCACTGCAAGGTACTTTTGTTAATAGAGTCCTTTCTCTCAAATCTAAATATCCTTGAGTTAACAGCATTGCTAACTCAAGATGAAAATTATGATTTTTTTCCTTTAGATAAACAGTTTCATTCACTCATGTCTAGTCTGAAATCAGTAAGATAACTTGCAGAGTAAAGATGGCAGAAAGAAATATAATTTTGTCACAGTGAATCCTTCTTTTCCACCACTTTCAATGAAGGCCATACATTACACAAGTGTAGAACAATTTGCTCAAGGATGAACTGGAAATAGCATATTCTTAGTTTTGGGTAGGTCTTTTAGGAGAATTCTGGCAATAATTAAAGCCCTTTTCTAAGTGTAGTCTGCAGTTAGCCATCAGTGTAGAAACGTTATTATAAATAAAAATCAGACTCAAGATATGTATCTTGAAAAAAGTTGTGTAAGGTATGTAACAGGATTTTCCCACAGTTTTAGAAATATGGATCTGTGATTATCTAGTGTGAAATGAGAGTTTACACATTTAAAACCTAAGTCTGATTTTAAAAATTACTGTAAAAGAAAAGCATTTACATTTCCCATAATTTTGTGCAATAGAGGATGCAATCACAATCAAAAATATGGAAGGTTGAATGCTTAACTTGTAAAGTTTATGTAAGTGTCAAAGAAGTGACCTGGCTGAGCACCTGGCTCAGAGCACCAGGATATTTTTTACTCTCTGAATGTAAATAATTGACAGCAGAAAGGAGCTCCTTGCTTGGAGACATCATCTCTGTGGCCCCAGCCTGAAGCTCTGAAGCCTGTGGGAAGTTTTCCATTGGTATCAGTGGGCTTTGGATTGAGAAAAACCCCTGACAATATAGGTACAGGAGAAGGATATTGCCCACATCAAAGGGATTAAGCAAGTTCTTCTTGCTGCTGTTTGTGCCTTTACAAGTTTCTTGCATTGTTGCATCCTACTTCCACCAATGTTGATTCTCTCTAGAAAAATGTCTCTCAATGTGCTCTACACCACCATCCCATTCCCTGAGTGCCAGCAGCCAGCATGAAACCAGAAAGGTGGGAATGAAAAGGCCAGTCCTGCTTAGCTTCTGGATGATGGATCATGCCAGCATGCTGTGCCCTTCTTGAACAATTTAGCAAGGCTGTGATGCAATAATTGCCCTTCAGTCATTTAATGAAGAAAAGTTAAAGTGGAGCCACGAAAAATTAGGGTGTATCTAACTCAAGTTCAAGGAAAAGTGAAAAAAGGAGACACAAGGAGCAATCTGTCCGATTTTTGGAGAATTTTTTGGCAAAAGGAGGCAAGTGTGGTGACATTCTCTTAGGTAAGGGACAGAGGGTAACTCTGATGTGCAAGTGCATGAAGTCTCAGCACTACTGTGCTCTAGAGCACTGGCAACATCCTCACTTATGCAGAGGTGGCTTCTGCCTTCACACACTGGGTTTAAGTGGAATTTCAGTATTCTTTAATCTCCTTTCTGAAAGCTGTATAGCAAAACCCTTCAATATTGTTGAAAATGCTCTATGGAAATCTCAGCTGACATGCACCTCACTAATGTAAAGTCAACCACACCTGTAAAGAATGCTACTTCTGAGAAACAGACTGAATTTTGGAAGAATTACCTCCAATACCAGGCATTACAAGACAAAAAGAAATCTACTAACATTGCACAGACCTTAACTAGTGTGCATTGAAATTTTCAAAGTCATTAAAAAATCATTACATGTGTTAAAAGAAGATCATGGCTTGAAACAAAAGTCTTCAGAACTCTTCCTGCTGATTTGCAAATATTCCTAACCTCATCAAATCCATCACTAGAAGAAATATTCTCACAGAACAAGTATGGTTAAACTGAAAAATCAAAGAGCAAAAGCAAACATGGCAGAGCAGATCCACCACCACTAAAATCAATACCCTATCCCAGGGGAGCCATCAAAACCCATGGAACCAGGCATGCTTGTCCTGAAGCATTCTTTCAGTGACTAAATGCCCTTCTGGTAACTATATGAGCAAAGCTAATCAACCACTATCCAGCAAGGAGCTCCCCTCAGCTATCTATAAAGGAACTTTTCCTCTAACCTCCCAGTCCTCAGCCTCAAGGGACACATCCATAATTACTTCATTCTCCAGCTGGAAACTGAAATCCATGGCTGTGTGATGCCAAAAATCCAGCAGTGAACAGAGGCAGGGGTTTTGTGGCTCGTTATGATTTTCCTGCTGCTCTCTTGGTAGTGCCTACTACCAAGACAACTCATTACTAGTAGTGCTTACTACTCTGTGGTGCAGATAGTTCCAGAGCCATTGGCCTCACTTGCCCTGCTGTGTGCCCCTCCTGTCTCTTTTCAAAAGAAGGTTTAGCAGCTCACAGCATTCTTGCTTGGAGAAGAAGGGCAGCTTTGTCTGGAAGACAAACATAATGAAAGCAGAACATAAATTGCTTCATTGTGTTCATCAATATGCTGAACCATGAGCTATTATTATTTGCTTGCTGTCATCTTTAATTAAATTTTCCTCAAAATGTACCTTGTGAATAATCTATGTGTCAATTCTTTTAATCTCTCTCTAATGGATGAAAAGCTCTTTTTTAAGCTTAGGCTCAAAGTGGAGGTACTGAAACAGATTTTGTGAAATGCATTTTAGTTTAATTGATGTGTTTTACAGCATTCCTCTAATATCACCTGCTAATCAAAACACTGAATGGTTTCTGTGTTTTAAAATGTGAGATCATAGATGTGCCAAGGCTCTATAGCTTTAATGAGTGAGATATGAGAAATGTGTGAATGAGATAGTAGATTATCTACTGAAATACAGTTTGCCCAGCTTTTGTCTCTCAACAAAATTTGTCTCACATTAAGATCAGCTAAGGAAGACTTTGGAATGAAGGTTTTCTTGTCTGGCAGACTTGAAAACAAAGCTTTTAGGTTCCTTTTAAATGCATTTGGAATAATTAGTCACATTCTGCTTTTGTGCAGTGGTAACACAAACTGGCTTCTCTGCATTCTGTAGGAGAGAAATTTCCTACTTATTCTGGTAATGTTCAGTTGTGGACTACTCTCCCATTTCTTTTCAGAAATAACAAGCCTTAGGGCCAAGATTTTGGTTTGTGCAAAACATCCTAATCCTGGGAATTCCAACATCCTGCAGGGAGCTTCCTCTAGGTGAGAAATTTTCTCTATTGGCTGTATTGAATCTGCTTCCCCACTCCAAGAAAACTTTTCTATCCTGGGGCACCTCTGTCACTTGGGAGAGAGCACCATCTTCTGTAAAGGTAGGACCTGGCTGTTCCCACTGAGTGATGTCAGTATTCAGAGATGCTTTTCAAAATGGTTTTGGCAATTAACACACGAAAGCACCTTGAGTGATTTGTTTTCTGAAAGAGTCAGATATATAAAAAGAGGGAGGCAATATTTGCCTTGTTGTTCAGCTCATAATTAGAATTCTACAAGTGCAGACCCACTTTGACTGCAAAATATTAATACAAGCTTTGTTTATCCGTGGTAAAGGATTGTTAACAGATCTGTTAGTGCAGCTATTTAATAATTTAATTCTTCTTTACTTGTATTTGGTTTATGTAATAAATTATTATCTCCAAAAATAATCTTCCATTAACCTTAAATAAATGTTAAATAAATATTTGGTTTTACGAGCAAACTAATTTTGTCTGAGGATAGAGGCATCCAGATATGCTGCTTTGTTTTGTAAATGATGCTTTCCTAGATGTTATCAAACTAGGTGACCCCTCCATGGCTAAACTAAACTAGGAAAGAATTAAGCCAGAATTAACATAAAATTCTGTTTTAATCCGAACTCTGCCTCAAGAAGTGTCATCCCTAATGAAGGATTACTGATCTGTTTGATATAATGTCAAAAATTACAACAAAATGCATCTCTAAAATATGCAGGAGTGTGAGTCAGGTTTCAAGGGAAAACCAGGATGTAAGCATTTAAGATTTCCATTCATAGATTTGAGGAAAAGAAAAGGACAGAGTGTTCCACATGGTGAGTCCACAGTCTATAGTCAAGACAATATAAATAATAAATATAAATATAAATATAAATATAAATATAAATATAAATATAAATATAAATATAAATATAAATATAAATATAAATATAAATATAAATATAAATAAATAAACAATCATGCAAGAGGGGCATAAGGGGTGACTGAGAGCCACATTCTAAACAAAAAGCTTAATTTCTAGTACTCTGAATTGTATTCCTTTCCTGAGTCAGACACCTGAGGACACAGTCAGAGCTTTGTTCTCTGGAATCACAGTGATCATGGACCCGTGGAATCATAGAACCATAGAATATCCTGAGCTGAAAGGGACCCACAAGGATCACTGAATGCAACTCTGACCCTGCACAGGACATCCCAAAAATCACTCCATGTGCCTGAGAGTGGTGTCCAAATGCTTCTTGAGTGAGATCTGTCAGGCTTAGTGCTGTGACCACTTCCCTGGAGAGCCTTTTCCAATGCCAGGAGAGTGTAGAAACTAAAATGTGTGATGCAATAATCCCAGTCATGCTGCTGGGTAAGATCTTTTTCTATCTGAAAGTGCTTTATGAGAATGACATGGGAGCTAATTAATAAACTCATGAGGTATTTTTGCCTTGTGAGAAAATCCCCTTGGTCTTCAGAAAGAAATTTTTCTCTCCAAGATTGTTCCACAGTTCAAAAAATTTAAAAGAAAAAAAAACAACAAAAATCCAAACCTAAAACCCCTTAGCTTCTAGGAATCTGAAAGGATATGGGAGAAAGGCACATATGTTTCATAGGTCTCTGCTGCTGCTTTCATTTCTGAG
Organism: Oenanthe melanoleuca; assembly: GCF_029582105.1. Classification (NCBI taxonomy): domain Eukaryota; kingdom Metazoa; phylum Chordata; class Aves; order Passeriformes; family Muscicapidae; genus Oenanthe; species Oenanthe melanoleuca. Next base: position 15,082,105 of record NC_079337.1, read on the forward strand.
TTTCCTTTTCTAGACACACCATCATCTCTTCAGATGCAGGAATCAGCCAGAGATATTCTCTGTACAGGCAGGACAGCACAGCAGTGCTGGAGGTTGCCAGCCAAGAATGGTGGTGGTGGGTTCACCCCATGCCAATCCCTTTGTCACAGTGTTGTCTCCCACCAAAGCCCCCAGACCATCTGTGACACTGACAGCTATTCTGTGGCACTTGCAGCTGCCTCCCAGACATCAATTACTGTACTGCTGCCTACAAGTAATTCATTCTTCCCATCAATCATGCAAATCCTCCCTCCCATATTCTCCTCTCATTCATTTAGGTGAATGACAATATTATGGACATGTGCACAAAAAGATGGACTCTGCTTAGAAAAGGGAAGAACTGCTCACAACCTTTAAAAAGCACATGAACATATTTCCATCACCTGAGATGATGGAAAACTTTTAATAAAATGATGATGTTTAAAATGACCATGACAAAATGGGAATTTCCAGGAAGTGTATTAATTGCAGGAGGTGAAATATGTACCTTAGGCTGAAATATTTTTGAGACCATGTTTTGAAACAGGAAATACAGGTAAAGTGCTTCAAAGAGATTCATCATGATTATATCAATTTGTGGTGGACAACAGAAGTGAGTCTAACCCAGATTGGTCACACTGCTAAAGATCCATTGCCTTCCTGGCAGTTCTGCTCTGAGTTAATCCATTGATGAGCTCCACGGGCAGGATTTTCAATTTGACTGAAGATTATAAGTGTACCTTTCTTTCTAAGTTTTTGCAGGACACATAAGGGAGTGTTGGTTTACAGAATTCAAGTGAGTGTCTGGCCTAAAAGCCTGTGTGCTTCCTTACCTCTTGAAAGTGCCTCAGAGTATTTTGATATCTCTGTGTACACCTAAAAGCCCTCTGAGAAAAAGACATGAGCTCTTCCATTGCAGCAGGAAATGTTTCATTAGCCTGATAATCTCACAACCCCCCTGTGTCCTTCCAGTGGCTCCACACTAGGAGCAAATAGGCTCATGCCCCCTCAGGGAGTGGGGTTTGTTGTCTCAGCAGTGCCCCTGTGATGAAAATGGATTGCTTGTTGCTGCAGTATGGTTGGGCTGACTCTAAAATCTCCAGTGTCCATGATAAACCATGGTCTGGGTTCAGGGCTGAAACCAGGGAGGTGATGTGAAAGTTGCTGTCTGTTTGCCTTGGTTGAGAGGAGGGGTTTAAGAAATGCTGCTCTGTAATCTTGCAATTTATCTTCTCTTAAGGAGTGCCTTGTTCCTGGAACACGACAAAGCTGGGGCATTGTTGTTGAGAGTGTTGTTGGTTCCTCCAGGAATTAGAAATTAGAGTCTTCCCAAAAGGGACAGATTTTTGAAAACCCACCTGCCTAGAATGACATCTTTGATCTTCTCTTGCACTTCTGCAGACAGCACTTTCCTTTGTATTGAGATGGCCATGATGTCTTTTGAGGGACTGTCCTCATGACTATGGCCCATGAGTTTATTCCCTACTAAGCTGGGGAAGGAGATTCCTGCTTACAACCTTTCCAAGGAGCTTTTAGGCTATGGGTCATGAAAATAAATGCAAAGATGCATACAAGAAGTTATCTGCACAGTGAGAAACACTTTCTTATGATTGCTAACATCTAATTTGTCTCCTCCATGAAAAAAAAAAAAAAAAAAAAAAAAGGATGACTTTTTATCTCTGAGCACAATAGATAGCACCTTAGATAAAGAGCACACAAATAGCACTGTTATGCTGCTGCTGCTCCAAGAGTAAATTTAATTCTGCTCCTGACTGAGGTGAATTACCCGGCTGAGATAAACTTCACTAATGTAATGGCTTCTGGGGACAGTTCACGCTTTCCTTTAGTCTCCTTAACTGCTGCTGCTTTCCCACGCTGGGCTGCATTGTGAGGGAAATCACTTGATCTGCTGCAGTTAAGGACGTCTCACCATTTCCATTACAAGCTCCTTCAAAAAGGCAGCGCAGGCTCCAATGTAGCATCAAAGTCAGAGAAGAAAAGCAAAGGTTTCACTGTGTTTTAAAAGGATTGTCTTTTACATTTCCTATTAGCAAAAATCCAAACAAAATACATCTGCTCTTTGGAGCACTTTGCTGCTTTTCTATTACACAAGACAGCTATTAATTTCTCTGCATGTTTATAGACTTCTTTAAATAAAAAGAGCTAGGTCTCTGCTAAGATAAAAAATAAAGGAGAAAAAGTTAAAATAATAATAGTCATATTGGAATTTAAATATTTCTACTTATCCCTGAGAAATCTTTTTCTCTGCTTATGAATAGCTGGCTGAAAACCTGGAGTGTGAGGATGCTGAGCTTTTACATCCCCATTCCCTTTTCCTTTCAGGTAAACAAATGTTTCCAATTAAGGAGGGAAAATGAGAGATTTATGCAAAAGCAAAGCAGGCTGGAAGGTCTCATTTTCTCTGTCAGCAGCTTGCCCCCCTGCTGCTGCTGCTCACACCTCTGTCAGCACTACCAGTGTGCTACTTGTGGAACTGTATGAAAAAATGTCTGGGAGGAGATAAAGGTTAAAAACACAAACATTTTTGGCTGTGTTCTGAGCACTAACATGGACTCCAAACAGGGATGCAAGGGATAGAGCACTTTTTGTCAGGAATTTCTGACATTTTGTATAGAATGACCAACTCTGGAGTAAGGAATCTCTTATGTACTGGGCTGGCTGGGGTTAAATCACGATGCTCCTCTAATCCAATGGTTTTGGGATGTATTGAATCTTTCAGAAACAGACAGATATTACTCTTTTCCAGTCACCACAAAGTTGCCAACACTTTCAGACTGGTCTTTCACTTTCAGACTGGACAGACATCAGAAGACTATCTTAGGCTCTGTTAAATTATTTTCATCATTATGGGACAGAGAGAGTATTAATCAGGTTTTGAGAAGATGTTAAACTGAAAAGGGCTGCAAATCGTCGTGCTTCCTTGAATGTTTTTGTAATCTAACAGGTAGTCTCAGGCTATGAAATCAGAAAGGAAATGAACATTGACTGATCTGAAACATGTTTAGATTTTGTCTCATTATACATACAGACAAAGAACATTTGTCAAGAATAGATTGCAATATGGGCTAAGCAGAGCTAAAGGCAAATTGTAAGCTCCCTTATCAGCATGTTGACCTTATTAGACTTCCCTTTGGAAGAGAAAACCCTTCACAGGAACCTGCATGCCACCATCCTGGGATACAGATGGACATTACAGGAAGCATCATCACTGCTTTACATGTAACCCTACCCATGAACACTTTGGGAAGAATGGAAAAAGAGACATTTCAGATGTAGACTCAGATTTAATCAAGGTTCTGTTTGCACCCAGAGGTACAAAACCCTCTGGGAACTTGTATGGCTGGTTTACAAGGCACAGGGCATCTCTCTTGGTCATTAAAGCTCTTGGAAAAGCAGCTCTTGCCCAGACTCTGCTGTTTCCCAGCTCAATCCAAAGCAGATGGAAAAATGTTTCTCTTTGTCCAACACCCCATAAGGAGCCTTTTATGCTGTGTGTTAGGGATGTAGCAAAGGCCAGCTCAGCATTCTGTATTTAGGGCCCCAGCCCTTCCTTTGGTCTGCCTCTGGATGACTCCCTGCCCAGCATGCAAGCTGATGTGCATCCCAGCCAGAGCTGCCCAGCCCTGAAAGGCATTTACAGGGAACCTGAATGGTCACAGAGCCCTCTGGGTGCCATGGTGATGGCAGAATGCTTTACTGGCTGTAATCCCTCATCTCTTGGATTTCCCAACAGGAATGACAATGCATCATCAGTCTCTTGCTGTTTGGGATGGCAGGTGTCTGTGCAGTGCTGAGTTCAGGGCCCACATTTACTGGTACTAAGTGCAAAACAACATGGTTGCACACACTTGTTTTCCTTCTGCAATTGCTGCAGCCTATCTGCTATCTTCACATTTGCTGAAGGTTAATAGCACTCAGCTCTCAGATTCATGCTTTGGCCTATCTGACTTCCTGCTTGGAAAGCAATGTGTTTATGTTCTCTGCTCTGACAAGAATAGAGCAGGTGAATGATAAATGCTGCAGCATTGTGTGCTGCTCCTGGAATGTTATCTCTGAAGATTTTAATAACCCACATCATTACAGAGGAGTTGCCCTCTGTCTAGGTAAGCACAGCAGCTGTTTGCTCTGCTAACATTGAACTGCCATCATTTGCACATTAACTGAGAAAAGTTTTAAGGTTTTCTGGGTTATTTTGCTCATGTTGGTGAAGTGATTTTGTTTGTTTAAGTTACTATTTTCTAATTTACTTCCATTTTTATTGTTAAGGGTGACAGGCAACACTACAACAGCAATGCTGTCTTCACTTGGTAAAGGATATATAGATAGGCATGTGATTTATTTTCACTGGGCAGGATAATTTTGTGCTGGTGCAGTAAACCCTGGAGAATGTGCTCCAGAAAATCTGCTCTCACATAAAGCAAAGTGGAGCAAAACAATCTGCAATCATACTGCATTTTCAAACCATTTTCTCTCTGGCCTATAGGAAACAAGGAAAATGCAGATTACAGGAACCCATGATGCTTGACAGGGAAAACCTTAACCAGACAGGAAGTCCTTATGGACTACTACATCAGCAGAAGCTTGAGAGACATCTCTTCCTTTTCAAGGGGCAAGAGGGCAAGATTTTCCTAATATTCAATGGATTGGCATCAACTGCAGGACAAACAATATGGGACAGCTACTCTTTCTGCCCCTCTTATGTCCTGCTCAATGCTCCCATCTTGCCTTAAATGGCTGTTGACAAGTCCCTTTTCCAGGCTCCAGGTCTCTCAGGTGTTTTTTCACCCTTCATGCCCATGTCAGAATTCCCTGTCCAGCCCCAATGTCTGGCTTGTCTAATTTAATAATTTCTTTGCTCTTCTCAAAATATTTAATCTCCTCCTTCACTGACTCCACTTCCAGAAGTCAACTCTCTAACATCAACTCCGTGACCTATCTTCTAGTAAAGACTTTTCCACTACATTACTTCACATCCAGCTTCTTCCCATAATATCCTCTTGCCTTGGAATGAGACAAAAGGGCTTGAGGTAAAGGATAGTACTGTTGTATTTATTTTTTTTAAAAAGGGGTTTTCTTTTCACCTTTTACTTATCTGTAGACAGCATGGAAATTCTGGATACAACCTGAAATAGCAAAATATCTTTATTTCTGAGCTGTTTTAATTTGCACTTCAGCAGTGCCTCCTGGGAGTTGCAGTTGAAGACTGTGCTAAGATTCTCACTCTCTGTGACTGAAGAATGAGATTTATTATCCTTTTCCCCTGTCACAACAACCTTTATGGAAGAGACGTTGCCCACCCTTTAACTCTTGCAGATACAGCCCCCTGAGGAAGATGACATGGGTAAGTGCATGGTATTTCACATGTCTGACATGTATAACTGCATATATTCCTAGTGTGGAGACCAGAAAATATTTAGGATCTCCTTTAGTTAAAGCAGAATGGAATTAACTAAATAATCTACCACAGTTTGGGACAAGTATTCCTCCAAAACATCACCTCTCTCTCCACCCAGTCTGTCCCTTCTCACAACAAATTTAGGATGGAGCATTCAGCAGCAAAAAAGTGTGGATTTAAATTTTAATGTGCACAGGAGATCAATTAATGTGTTTCACATGCAAATATGACAGCAATGACCCTGATTCAGAATGCTTGTTATTTCTGGAGTTGGCATATGGTTCCCTGTAACAGCAGGCATAATGATTGCAATAAATTGCCTCTTAATGCTATGTAATGAACTCTGATTTGTGTTAATTTGGGCAGTACTTAGCAATTCATGTTAATTTTTTTAATCAGTTTTGTAAGACACTGTATATGAATTCAGCTTCATGTTTGGGTTTTTGGCAATGCTAAGAACACAGTCTGGCATACAAATTCAGCTTTTGTGCAAAACTGTGTGTGATTAATAAAAATGCAGAAGTACAAGAAAAACAGACCTCAAAGAAACTTTTCAGTCTTCTTTAGGTTAGGGTGGTGACAGATACTGCAGTATCAGCTAAAAATTGACTGCAAACCACCTGGGGTGGGATTATCATCTTTTGGGATTTGTACAGCATCTTGTACACAAGAGGAGTCATGGTACAAAACCTTCTTGACAAATCATGAATGATGTTAATGCTGTGACAGCAGAATAACAGCCACTTGGGAGGAGAATGGGAGAGAATAAATCAGCAACTTTTACTGGCTTCTGTTCTTGTTTTCATTTTATTTACTACTGAGTTTGTGCTCTGGATTCTTCTGGATTCTCATAAACCTGATTATTTTAACAGTCAATGGGACTTTTCACAGGCTTCAAATTAAGCATGACTTTATGTACTCTACAAAGAAGGGATAAAATTACATGCTACAGTGCTCTCCTGGCCTGGTGCATTAGTCAGAGATTTAGTGCCCAGGAGTAATCTTTTCTTGATTAAAATCTAATTCTCAGTGTTATCAACACTTTATGTAATAAAATCAGAAAACAATGTTGGACTTATAATAGAAACCAAGATGCAGCTGCAAATTAAACAAGGCTCTTGCATCACCATGATAAAACTAACTCATTAAAAGTGTATTTTGGAATCCTAATTGTTTGGTTTGCCCATTTCTGCAGCTTCTCCCTCCATTCAATCAACATTCCCAGGATTGCCATGCAAGATGCTAATGTGTAGTAGGGAAAAATCTCTGACTTTATATGAAACAGCTCAGTTATTACATCAGTTATAGTGGTAGAATATGGATTTAGTAGCTTGGTTCTAGGCTGCTCTATATAAGTACTATGGCTAGACTTAATAATAAAGATGGTTATCTGACTGTTGTAATATGAGTACAAAGTACACTTTCTCATCCCTGTAAAAAATTCTCATCCTGTAAAAAAGGAATTTAGTGCAAGATTATATAGGCCCATCCATCAAATCTTTATCCAAATAACAGGAGAGGCATGATTAGAAAGACCATATAAGACTGCCAGTCATTGAATAGTTCTTTTCTTCCAATTAACTCTGGATTAGGTAAGTGAGTTGCTAATACAAATATTTGAGCACACATTCTCTTAAAGCTGAACCACTCTTCCAGGTTGTTCTTGCTTGCTAAAATGAAGCACAAGGATGTACTTTTGGCAGTTGTTTCTCTCTCTGGCATATAAGTTCAAAGCACATTAAGTTGCAAACTTCTCTGAGGGCTGCCTGCATGCATTCTTTCTCATTCCTGTGAGGGCAGAAAGACAGAGGATCCTCATTAAGAATCCCTTTTTGAATTTTAATTTTAATTTTTAAATTTGAATTTTAATTCTTAATTTCACACTGTCTTTCTGTATGTTGTAAATGAGTTTACTACCCTTTCTGTTGACATGAAAGGTGAATTTTTCAGTGGAGCAGAGTAAGGGGGTGTCAGATAATCCCTAACACATTCATGTTAAATTGGTGAAGGGAGTATTACATCTTCCTCTGCACTCAGTTTTCCAAAGGTTTAAAGGGTGAGACTAGGATGATCATTGGTTCCACAGTGTAAGAGACCTAAAGATCATAATTTCCTCACAGGCTGCTAAGATCACTGAAGGACTTTGCCCACCATGGCAAACTGTAGAAAGTGGGACCTGCTCAATTATCTGTGACCTCTGAACATATCCCCCTTTCCACCCAAATGTGCCTTCAGAAATTCCTGGAAGTTTGGATAGTTAGGTAAGCACCTGACAAAAACTCAAGATAAGGTAAAGGTAGCACTGTTGTCTGATTATCTCAAACTAGGAAGACCTAAATAAGCTGGAGGAGCACTGATGATGGACATAAAGAATACAAAAGGAAAGCCAACACATTTCAGCAAATGTGCTGAAAATCAGCTCTGACTGGTTGGAAGGGGGAAACCATATAAGAAACCCACTAACTCAAATGAATAGAAAGACTAAACATGAGATTAATTAGCATTGGAATTGAGAAAATCATGTGGCCCATGGACATTGATTCCTTTGCTAAATTGTACAAAGTATGAGAAATTTGAGGGACTGCAGGAATTCCACTTCAGAGAAGACCACGGTGAAGAAGGACCAAAGGGATACCACTGGATCCACAGGCATGGTGACTATCTTTCTACTTAATCTATTTCTCTCTTTTTCATCCCCTACCCCTTTTCTATTTCTTTCCATCTCTCTAGCTCACATTTTATTGCTAAATAAAATCCACACTATTGTCTTTGGCATATGGTCTCAATTTGCACCTTTTTTTTGGGTAGAGACATCTCTCAATAATCTGATCTTAACACACAGGAGAGTGCCTTGTCTAGCATGGTACAATATTTTCTACATTTTTTTTTTTTCCACAGCTGGTTGTAAAGCATAGTTAAATTATATTTACTTTACTAATTTTCCACAACTCCATCCCGAAAATCTGGGTAGATTAAACAGTCTAAACAGAGTCCACTTCAGAGCTGTGCATGCCTGGGAAATCAGTCATGCCATTTAAAGACAAGAAGGCTCCTTGTGATTATCCAATCTTACTTCAAGGTGGAGAATCTCATGTACATCACTCTTGCACCGAGCAATGTCTTCTGTGGTGTTAATCCTGCCCTCCAGAAAGGCATCTCTGCAGATAATCAAGATGAAACATCCCTCAGGAGTTTGTTCCTCAATCATCCTCATGCCATAAAATCCATTTTTTATTCGTCAGCTGAATGTTGCTGTCTCTGCTTCCCAATCTGAGTTCCTTGCTATGCCTTTCCCATATAGATAAGCAGTTCTTCAGTTGCTAATATATTTCTGAGTTAGAGGGCACCTCAATTACCTTTTCACACCAAACTCAATTTGAAGTAGATGTTGAGGTTTTAGAAAAACAGAGCATTCCTATTCTGCTGCCCTTTAGGAATGAAGAACTGGTGTATATTTGCTGTATAATTTTGCATAGATAGTAACCCTGTTCCTGTCCATGCAGAAATAACTGGGTTTTGCTCTTTTACCTTTTATAACAATGGTCTGGTAGGAAATGAATCTCATTTCCTATTGATCTTTATTTGGTATCAGTCCTGCATTGAAAAAGGAGAAAAAAACCCTGAAATTGTTGCATTTTTCAACAGGTTCAGATTTCATACTTTAATGTAGCATAATACAAGACTCATTCTTTCAAAAATGACAATAAGATGTTTGTAAATAAGAATTTTAAAATTTTTATTTCCCCCTAACTAGATGATGGGACTGACCAGATGCCCTTAATAATCTTTGTAGACTCAGAGGGGGAAAAGACCCCACCTAAAAATCTCTCAGCTTATATAATAATTTCATATATTTCTCATTTTCCAGTTCCTAGGAAATGTCAACTTAATTTTCAACTGAACAAGCCTTGTGGGAAGCAAGGACTCATGCAGAGGCAAGTAACTGTGATCCTAGAAGAAGAATTTAATATTGCAGAAGTGCAGGATATATGATGTGACACTCAGTGGGCAGAAAGCATTTATTTATTCTTTCAGTCTGTTCTGGCTGTTGAAAAGCAATTGTGCTGGCATTTTGTGTTATTCACTCTGGACAAAATCAGCTAATAATTACAGAATTACAGAATCACAGAATGGGTCAGGTTGGCATGGACAGCAGCAGGTCACCTGGTCCAACCTCTCTGCCCAAGCAGGGTCATCCCACAAGGTAATTGTGTAACCTCATACTCTATTACACTTTGTGATTAATCCTATTTGAACAATTAGTTGCCAAAGAAACAAGGTTTTACATTATCCTGTTCCTAGGGTCTCTTCACAAGACTCTCCACAGCTCCATTGTTCCAGCACCTCTTTGTCACAGCTCCAAGAGCACCCTTTAGTTGCTGTGATTTTTTTTGTGATTTTTTTTAACCTCCTCTGACATCAGCTTTACTTCTCCATCCTTCCAATCCTTGGATTAATTCAGAACAGTCTGAAGGCTGTTCTATGTTACAAATACAGGCAATATCTCCTACCTTTTCTGTTCCTTAGTTGTGTTTGAAAATCTTACTGATATGGGTGTATGCAAATAGCCTACAGGTGAGTGTGCACACTTCATTCAGCTCAGTTTTCTTCATCATCAGGGAGAATTAGAAGATATCCCCTGGACACAGTTTGGCCTTTGCTCATCAACAAGTCACCTGGGGGAAAGATTTGAGAAATATCAATTTACCTTTTCTGTGTAGCCTGCCAAAGAGTTTAATACACACAAAAATATGATTAAATGCTTACAAAACCTGATCCCCAAGAAAACTATTTGCAAACAGATAAACAAGCCAAGAAGGGTGGAGGGAGCCTGCATATCTAAACAATGTAATAGGCATTTGGGGCTGTGAGCTATTTTCAGTGCCCTCACAGCATGCCCCAGTGTGACAATTAGCCACTGGCACTGGGAGAGAGTGACTAATACCACAAACTGGAATTGATTTTGGTTGTCCCACATGTCTTTCTTCCTCCTCTCTCAGTCCAACACAATGGAGTTATCCTTTTTAAAAAATAAAATAAGATACCCTATAGAAAAACATAACTTTTATATAAGACTGTTTGAGTCCTTGATCTCTTCTTTTTTCTTTTTTTTTTTTTCCTATGACAAATGTGATTTTAATTACTAAAATGTTCAGTGCAATTATTCCATCACAGCTGGTGGAAGAAAAACATGTTGATTTATCACTGTCCATCTTAGTGACCCTCATGGGCTCAGTGGGAGTTTTATTCTGGTCAGTCTAGGGCCAACATCCAGGACTTGGGAGTGAATGATTACAGTGGTGGACAGAGCAAAGATTACAGTCAAGGTTAAATTACTGCCCTGATTTTACTCCCACCTTTTTCAGACTTTTTAAAATTTGGAGTCTATCCTGAATGAATTTCCATTCCATTTCCTTTAAAGAAAGTCTGCTTAACTTTGGCATGTCAGCAACAGAATAAAATAAATAACCCATAAACCTATTTTGTGTACTCATAATCCTTGTATCTCAACCATAGCCAAATGGATTCCATTAAGTCTGCATTATGCACCCAATAATGTACCATGGTGGGTGCCTGGGGGAAAAATATGATGGCAGGTTTTGTAGTAGTACTTTCCTAGTTACACCTTCCCAGCTACCAGCAATGTGCAGCTGAGCAAGTAGTGGAATTATAATGTGAAATAACCCTGATGGATTTTCTTGTGTGAGTTTCTTCTATGAACTTGTTCTAGTGGGTGCTAACAAGGGCCCTTTGCCAGTGACTCAGAGATGTGCTGAAGTCATGACTTTGTATGAGCTATAATATGCACCTATTACTTTATAATGGCAACACTCACCTTTCTTAAAGACATGATTTGTGATTCATTCCCATCATTTTCAGATAAAATTGGCCACAGCATGCTCCAAAAGATTTAGAATGTCTGCCTGGCTATCCCTCATAGTACATGATTTTCTTCACAACCACAGACACTGGCTGAGTGTGCTTTAAGAACATTACAGAAACCATTTTTATTCAACTCGACTTTGGATTTTTAAAAGGAAGAAATGCCCACAAAAAAACAGGTGTTTCCCACATTTTAATTAAGATCCTGCATGTGTCTGGATATTAGGAGGTGAGTGAGGTCCAGCCTAGGACTCTTGGTCACTCTGCTGCACAGTAATTTTGGAGTAATTTTTGATCATGAGATCAATCCTTAGGGAAGCAGATGGAGGAAGGGTAAATGGTATTGGGAATGGCTAGGTAGGAGAAGGGAAAGAAATCCAGGGACTGAGAGCTGCCTGACAAAAAGAGGGTTGGAACATAGAAGGCAAAATCCAAACTGAACCTCTCCATCCTATCTCTTCTTGTCATTACCAACCACTCCCATGGATTTGAGCCTCCGTAACAAAGGCAGAACAATTAAATATAGAATTGTGTGCATAAAGACCTCATATGATGAATTTTTGCATGTAGCATGTTATGAATGAGTTTCCTTCTGCCACTGGCCAATTGATTACAGTTACAGTAATTTTACTCTTTGCTTTCATTGTTCAGCTAACAACTGAATTAAAGACTGCTATGAAAGGCATTTTTTATTCCAGTGCTCCTAATCCATAAAGCAAAAAATGAAAAAGTATCTGTTAATAATACATCTACAGATGTAACACTCTTTTTACCTTCAGCAAATTGTTTCACTGTACAGAGAAAGTAACAAACCTGCTACTGGTAACAATTGCTGATATAATCAAATAAAACTTACAGTTCAAACTCAAGCAGCTTAAGAAATACATTGGTTGTGTTATGGAACAAAGGAGTTGGGAAACACTCTTACAGTGTGGATTTGTAGTTTTGGTGAAAGAACTTTGCATAATTGAAATGTCAGTTCAGAAACGACGCTCAAATTTGCATGATAACATGAGCGCTTTTCTTTTTGCTTTTATTTTAAAATATGAATTGTAAGTCTTTCTTATAAGTACACACACAAAAAGATGTGATTGCAGCATCTCCTCTAGCAATACCTTACTTTGTAAGGATGGACAAAAAGTAGTAGGTGGGGAATGAATGCTGGTATCCTTAACAGGAAAAGAAATAAAAAATTACTCAAAGCATTGAAGCCTTGTAGCTTCAGCACACACTGGACTGAGACTGACTTTAGGATCTATTCTGAACTTAGACTTGGAAAATCCTGTTTCCTTGGAAGTTCAAAGGAACAATTTATGGCTTTATTTTGAGGGCTCAATGGCATCAGCTCTGCAACTGCAGTTGGTTTGCTCTCTTAGGCAGGAGCTAAGCTGGCCACACAAGAAAAAATTGTGGGTAAATAAATAAACAGATATGAGCAGCTTTTTGGGATCTTGGGCTTGTTCAGCATTTCAAAGTCCCTCTCTGTACAATAAGTCATTGGACAGCAGAATGGATCGCTCAGTAAAAAACTGACATTTAGAAAGGAAAAGAACACATTTTAACAGTCTTTTCCTAGCAAAGCCATTAATAGGTATCTACATAAGCTCAGCAAACCTTTTGGCTTCCTTTTTTTTCTAATGATATTGCTCAGACAGAGTGTTCTGTCTCCATGCTTGGGTCAAAGGTCTCTGTGTTTTATACAGCATGGATAAAACTGATTCATGACTACTGGTTCCCTCTCTGCATGGGGTGTTGCTGGTCCAAAGGTTTTGGGAAAATGTGGCTCTTGACTGCAGTTCCTGACTAGGACTGTAATACATAACCTACTAGCTCCTCCCTAAGCACTCTAACTTCTTTTAAAAACATTGCCTTTATTGTACATTAATTAAGGTGGATTCCTTATATCCTTCAGCTTGGGGATTGTACTGGGTACATGTAGAGGTCCCTTCCAACCCAAACTATTCTACATTTCCCTGTAAAGCTGTTTCCCAGATCTGAAATCAGTATCATGGCTGTCAAACAAAGGATCCTTGCATGGTCCAGCAGGAGCAGCAAATCAACACAGTGAGGTTCTCACTCGGGTTATGGGCTTAGGGTGCTCCCTCTCTGCCTGCCTGTTATCCCTGTAATTCTCCTTTGAAGCCAGCAAAGGAATAACTTGAATACTGGGTACAAAATAGTTGATGAAAGCTTTGGTCCACTGTGAGTAGGATTGCAAATCTTTGGCTTCATTTGAAGTAGACCAGGGTTCATTTGGATGCTGCTTTTCGCTTTCAATTAATGGTGGCCCTGCTGTGCATTTGCTTGTTATGTGATTCAGCTGTAGAATGACAATCCTACAATGGATACCATTTTTGCAATGAAATCCAGAGTCTTTGATATCTCCAGCACTTGCCTGGACAAGTCTCTCAGAAGTCTGATCTAACAACAAGCCTCCAGAGGACCCTTCCCACACAAATCTTTCTATGATTCTATCAGGGCTTTTTTCATCATCCATAAGAAAAGGTTATTTAATATAGAAAGAGGTCTGTTCCTCATGTGACACCCAACACTTTGCTTTATCATTTATATCACCAATGTAACTCACAGCTCTAAGTTCTAATCTATTCTCTCAGCCAGTAGTAGGGTCAGGAAAACTGCAGAGGTATTTCTAAGGAAAAGGGAGACATGGCTACAATACTTTTATGAGAGAAAATGTTTCAGTGGAAAACCTGCTGAAAATGTTGAAGTGTAGTTAAGCATGCAGATAAAGAAAAATATGACATTTCACCTAAAATATCATAATTAATGAACAAATGTATCATCCTGAAGTAAATTTGACAGTGTGGTCACATTAAGTTCACAGCACTATTTGCTCCAAAGTAGCTGATTTGTTCTTTTTTTTTCCTTTTAAGTACAAAATCATGTAAAAAGAAATGCAGTTTCCCTGAAGGTCCCATGTCACTGCAGAAATTGAAGGTAATGCAGGCTCTGGATTTCACAGGCAGGGTAGAAGTGTGGTTCTGCTTTAACAGGAAGATCTATCATCAGATGATAAAAATTATTACAGATCAGATAAAGTCAGTGTAAATACATTGAGTTTAATAAATGAAGACTGGACCTGCAGGTTTCCTAGGCTACTCCCAGTTATTGATCCAGGAAACTGGCAGTTAGTTGGAATTGAAAAATAGGGCTCCTCAGGTTTTGGTATGAAACATGGAAGGGTTTAATGAAGAAATGTCAACAGTGGCAAAAAGCTGTGAACTCTGAGGCTACAGCCCCAGCACAGACAGGTTCTGGTAGAAACAGCCATGCAGGGTTCTCCCAAGCTATCTCCTCACTGCTGTTCCCAGGACCCACAGCACATGGCCTGTCTGCTCTGCTGCCTACAGCAGTGATGATACCAAAAACACCAGCATCCAACAGACCTTTAAAAAAACACCATGCCTTGATTCTGCATGCTGGTTTTACCCTTCATGTTTTCACCAATATCACACCTGTTTGGAACCTGATCACAAATTAGGAGAGACATTTTCAAATCTGTTCACCCCATTATGTACACAAGACTTTCATCAAAAGGCAATGAAAGTGCAATTCCTTTTTTCAATGAAACAGAGACATTGAGGTGACTTGGACATTTATAAAAACTCTACCATTAAAGGCTCACTTTATGTGTGTGTGTTTAAAAATCTTGGCTAAGTTCATTCAGTAATTAAATACAGAGCAGAGAGAATAATTTTGGGGAATGTTGGCTATAATCCCCCATAGTAATCTATTACATTATCATTTCTATAATGAATGACATCACCTCTCTTTGTCTCATCTTTCTTTTCGTGTCTGCAATGCTTGAATAGGATTTCATTGTTAAGATACAGGTTTCCTCATGCATCACAGCTGACAGGAGGACTCTCATTTCTGTCATCATTCAGTCTTCATTTTTTCTGCATGAAGCCAACCAGCTGAAAGATAATATCTCCTAACAACTGCAATTGCTGTTACTCTGCACACAGTGTCAAATTGTGCCTTTAATTGTGACTGTCTCCATTGTTACTGTATGCTGCTGGCAATGTGTCAACTTTTAGCAAGGGTTTAGTCTTTTGTCATAGTCACTTCTGAGAGTGTTATGTAAAACAGGATTCCTTGTTTTCTCTGAGGGCCACCAAGATGAAATATTGTAACTGATGTTAAAAAAAAAAGGAACTTCCTGGTAACAAACTCCTCATTTGTAACAGACTGAGAAAATCTGTAATGTAAAATGTAGGTAGACAATTAACTGCTCTAATGCTGGCTCAGGTTAAGATTTTAATCTTAACAGTGTGCATGTAATGCAACAAGCCAACCACTTTCCAAACATGGAAATTCTGTCCTACCATACCTCTGGAAATCCTGGAGCTGGAAGGTGTGTTGTCATCACACAGCTTAATAGAAACTATTGGAAGGGTGCAGAGAAATATCTTAGTGACCCTTTTGCTTTTTGAGTCCTAAGAACATCTGGACCCTATTTCATCTCATTTTTCAGAGGACTCACCACTGTTCTGTGCTGCCTTCTTTGTTCATACTCATGTATATTTGTGCAACATCCAAAAACATTTGTCTTATTGAGTGAGCTCATACAGGCCTTTTTTCTAAGCCTGGAGTTTGGTGACACCAACTTTGACATAGCATGTGCACCACTAATGGATAATCCAAGGCTGCCACATTAAATGTTTCTTCTTCTTTGCTGTATTTCCTTCACAGTTACTTTTACATCTCCCCAGACAATATTTCCTTGCTGAGCAAGCTGTCCAGCCACTTGCTCCCCACTCTGAATACACCCAGGGTTGCCCTGTCCCAGCTGCAGAATCTCACTTGTCCTTGTTAAACTTCATAGAGTTGGTGATTGCTCAGCAATCTAATTTGTCAAGGTGTCCATAAGACCAAGACATGTGGCATTTTTACTGAAAAAAAATCAGAAGCTTTTGGAGCTCTGAGTCAGTCTTAGGACCTTTACATTTAGGAATGTAAAATATGGTAACCCTCAATTTGTACTCAGTAATGAATTAGACACATGTACAAGCTGGAGGTCTGACCAAGAGGTTGGTTATGTGAAGAAACATACATAGAGTGAGTGGTGCTGCAACCACTCCCAAGAAGACTGATTTTTGAGGAAGACCTCTAAACATATTTGAGTTGAAAGCATATTCTGTTTATTTGTTTGAACAAACTAACAACTAAGCCTTCTCTGTCATTCTAGAAGCCCTGTCTGTAGAAGCCTTTCACTGATCTTCCATCATCTTAAGGAATTTATTAGAAATATCCATTCCCAATAAATGCTCATTCAGGAAAGATAAATCCAAACTCACTGCTTAGAAACCATCTCAGGCATGAAAACATGCAAGCACATTATTGATGAAGTTTATTGCATATTAATATAATACTGTCTGATCTCATTGTTTATGTAAATGCTGCATTTTTATTTGAGTTCTTTTAGCTACTTGACCTCAGGGATGTCTGCCAAAAAATGACTGATTTTGGTTAGAGTAGGGTAAATGGGCAGGGCTGGCTGGACCTCTCACACGGTGGATAGCATAGAGTTTCAAAATGTCATATTCTGGAAGGTTATAGACTAAACAGGTTTCAGCTAATGGGGTGTCTGCAGTGTCTGAGGAAAGGGAAAGTTTAAGGCTTAGATGCTTATTACAAAGTCATCCCTGCTTCTTCAATAACTCATTTTGATATTTTTTAATTTGCAAAAATGTGTCTGTGTGATCCCATAGGCTCTTAACTACTTTGTAATGAGTGTGTATGAACAGATGGAAAACGTTTTCAATTTCTGAGAGAAGTGCTAATGGATGTCACCAGCTATTAGAAAAGCTCAGGTGGTTCCATTTTGGGAGAATAGGTATTGTCATAAGCCTCTTCATTTTTAATGAAATGTTTGCTCATTTATACCTTTATGGCAAGTTTAAGACTGACTGTACTAGTGCAAAAAGATTAGAAATTAAGCTGGAAATTATTCATTGTGAAATGGTCCAGAAATTTAAATCCAAACATTTCACCTGAAAATAACAAAAGCTTGTTGTAGGTCACACCAGTATCAGGGAAAATTAATAACTGGGAAAAAAAGTTAATCCCATAAAGGTTAGGCTTCTTTTTTCCTTTTTGTAACAGATGTAGAAAAAAAAAACCCCAAAATCCCCACCAAAAAAAAAAAAAAAAAAAAAAAAATCACAGCAGAAAGGAACCATTTTCTATGTAATATTCAATATTCTGCCAATCTATTTAGATTTTAATCCACTAACCCAGATGAGATTTCATACTGGTTTTGAGCTCCCTCTAGCATCAGACATTAGGATCTGCCCAGGAGATGAAACAGAAATATGAAATTTAAAAATATAAAATGAAACTCAATAAGTAAATTTCCCCTTATCTAACCACTCTGAAGGGCAGAATTAATAGAGTGAATAGGGCTGAGAAAAAGCTAAAGAAAACAAAGTGTTTTCCTGGCTGGGAATTAAGAATGGAGGGAGGCACAGACGAATTGGGATGGAGTGGCACTGCTGGGTTGCCCCTCCTCTGTTACTACAAAATGCAGAGTTCAATAATATAGATTGCTCCTCTCTGTTCTGGTGCTGGCTCACATTGCTCAGCTGTATTGAGACACTGCTTTGATCAAACAGCTGTGAACTGCATGAGGTTACATTAACAGATAAAGACATCTCAGTGTACTGTACACAGGCTGGTACTTTGGAGATGAAGATGTGTGACAGACCCTTGGTGCAAATCTTGCACTCTTTCTCCATAAACCTGATGCACAAAGACCAACCCCACACACAGAGCTCCTTCAGCACTCGAGCCAGACCTGAGGAAGCTTTCACCAGCTCCTGCTCCTTCTTTTAGACCTCAGTGCTTCCAATTCAGTTTTCAACTTGCCCAATAAAGTGGGCAAAGGGCAGCAGCTGTGCCAGCACCCGCAGCAATCGTTTCTCTGCCACTGCAATGGGAAGAACAGCAGTGCTCAGAAGCACAAATCATTTTTCTCACCTGTCCCATGAAAGGCTTTCCCTGAGTGGCAGGTGGGTGTGCAGGTGTTTATTCAGTGACTGAAAGGTGGGTGAAGGGGCTTAAAGGGAAGTGTTAAACCTGGAGAGGGTGGAAGAAAGACTGAGCAGAGCAGGCTCAAGGTAGAATATGTTCCTCACAGGTTTCTTCACAGCACACATTTTTTAGGAACATGTTGTACATTTATACATTTATTTTGCTCTCATATTTGGTGACTCCAGGCATAGAAAAAAGTCTCTATTGTGCAAGACACTGTACAAATTATATTTACTGGCTTCAGAAAAATTACACTTAGAGCTGTAAGCCCAAACAGATGGACCAGACATTCTCCAGGGAGTGACTAGTTGAACCATGGACCACAGCTAGCAATATCTAGATATAAGTAAAAAAGAAAAAATCAACTGAGAAATAAATGTCAGTTCCTGCTTTGAAAAACTGCAAAGGAAATGGATATTTTAACTTCAATTTGAGAGAAAAAATCTAAACATGCATGCCAGTGATGGCATGTTAGCTTCCCGTGGTAAAGTACAAATGTTTTAATGACCTCTCTCTGTCCAGTTCTGCCAACATTCCAGCATCTTCCCAGTTAAGTATTTCCACAAAGAGAAATGATATAGGGAACCATCAGGCATTGCATGATACTGCAGCTCCTAATTCTGCTGTGTTTATTCCTCCTACAGTCAGGCTGGGTTTGTTTTATTTTATTTCAACTGATCTCAGAGCAGAAGAAATGGAAGCCTCAAGAACAGCTGGGATATGGCAAGTCCCATATCCTGACTCATAAAAGTCACAGGTAATCCAAAGGAAAAGTATTCCAAAGGCACAGAATGGCAGTTACTTTGCTTTTCAACAGCTCTGCACTGAAGGTAACAGATGTTTTTCTTTGAAACCAGTCTGTTGGAATTTCACAGAGGGACAAAAAATGCAGAGAAAACCCCCAAACACAAAAAAACCCAGCTGTCAGCTCCAACAGCCCTGAAGTGGAGCTACAGCCCAGGGAGACAGAGAAACATGCTGAAAGCCAAGAACTGGGAAGAAACTATTTCAGTGTTTATCATAGAAGTGCTTTGTTTTCCCAACAACTGCCTGGTCCTTCAGGGCTGGGCTGGCTTTGTCCATCCACCTGTTTGACACCATCTCCTGAAAATGCTCCCCTCCAAAGACAGGCTGCTCACCTGCCCAGCACCATAACTCAAGTTGTGGCAAGAGTTACAGAGCACAAGCCCTGCTTTCCACCTGCTGGGATTAACCATGATAAATGAGTTTTTTAAATTCTGGCATGAAAGAGAGATCCTACTGGTGTTTCATTAAAATGGAGCTGGTAATAAGAATTTATATCCTAAGCAGCTGGGAGAAAACAGGGCATAGCACTAATGTAATTCATGGCAAAAAGAAAGTCTTTTTCCTGGATAAAAGATCCTCTTGGATAAAGAAGCAGCTTTAAAAGCTGCTGCTTTCACAGAATATGACAGCTTTTCAGACAATACTAAAAAAAGCTAAAAAGCATCCTCCAAGCCAAAGATGAATACTGTGTCTGGAGTACAGAGGAATTGCATGAAAAGTTCTGTTGACAAACACCAAACTTGGATGCTGAAGGTGATTCAATCTGAATTTTCAAAAGTAAAAAACTAATAATTTCATTTCTTTGCTAGCTGATAGCTCCTTTTTCACAGATTTTATCCCAGAGATTCAGATTATTTTGGGTACACAAAAGCTCAGCATGCTCAAACATCACCACCAGCAAAAAATTTAATTCTGGCAGCACCATGAGGAAAGTGTGTGTGGTGTTACTGTGTTGAACAAGGAGCACATGCAAAAATGCACAGAATGCAGCTGCAGTCAGGTCATGCCCAGCCCCTCAGTCTGTGCCTCTTTGCAAACAGCTTTTCCTCTGCTGGCCTCAATGGCAACTTTCCTCCTCTCTCTGTCTGCTCTTTTAAAAACCCCTCTCTCATCTTCCTTCAGTGATCTTGACGTTCCCTTTCTCAAAATGTCTCAAAATAGTTGCATGATAATGAACATCCCTTTGGTAATTTTTAAGACAGCTGTTTTGGCTATGCCCCTTCCCAACCTCTTGCCCAACCCCAGATTTTGGGGCTGGGGGCTGGGTGGCAGCTTTGGAGGAACAACCATGAAGATGTGGGAGAACCACTCAGCAGTTATCAACACTTTTCTAGCTGCAAATACAAACACAGACACTGAGGAAAGTTGACCCCATCCCAGCCAGACCCAATACATTTAATAATATATAACTCTTAATAAAATGTATTTCTTAATATATACAAATTGAAATGTGACTGTAAATGGATTACAGAATTTAGAGAGAATTAAAAAATGTTTTAAGACTGTAATTCTAAAAAAATCCCACACTGGGTTCATTACTGTTCACAAAGACACGGCATTCTCAGTTTCCACAGAATTGTGTCTTACAAAAGTGTGTGTGGTGGGGGAAATCATCATTTCTTTCCTTGGACTACCTTCTCTGTTTTTGTCAATATGAATTTTACCATTTGAATTTAATCTGACCTTGTATCTAATTTAAACTCTGATCTTTTGCAGGCTGTGCAAACTTGGTTTTCTCTTCTTTCACAAATACTTTTAAACAAGAAAGGCATTACACAAATGTTAGCTGAGTGCCTTGTGTGTCTGCATTAGCAGAACAAGTTCATACAGCCCTTTGTTTGATTTGCTTGTCAATTTTGCCCTGAGAGAATAAACAAAGTGTCAGACTTAAGATTTATTCGTGTAACAGAGAGGCATGCAATGCATGAGTTTTGGAGGACTACAGGGCTTTAATATTAATCCTTGTCCAACCCATGCAGTGCATTGGTCTGGAGGACCTACAGATATCTGCTAGCCCAGATGGATTAGGAATAGTAGAAATCTAGGACAAATAGGCATGGAGCTTGTGAGGTTTGACTGCATGGGGTGTGCAGTGAAATCCATGTCTTAACAATCCAGACTTCAAGAACAGTGTCTAGGTTGTGTCCAGTTTGGCCAGGTCACACTGATCAGCTTCCAGGAGAAAAAACAGGATGAGATCCAGAGAAAAACCTGCAGGAAGGGGTTACAATTGTTCCTTTTGGGCCTGGGACTAGAAAGATCTGCTAAATCTATTTGTAGTATATGATAAGTAGTTTCCTCAATGGAAATCCTAAGATTTCCTTCAAAGTATATAGTCAGCCCTCAATTCCTGCCAAGTCAGGGCTGGGCTAAAGCATTAGCAACAGGAGAAATGCATGAAAGGGAAAGAGAAGAGAGTGCACAGGTGAAAGCCCTCTCCACTATGAGACCCTACCACAGTGCTTGGGCATTCAGCTACAAAGCTGAGGAAAGATCTGTGCAGCCCAGCAGATTTCAGTTCTATCATCAAAATGAGAAACAAAGGAAAATGATGGGTTTTTCTCCTTATCTCAGCCCAGTGCCTGCTATCTGCCATGAGATAAAAGTACCAAAGAGAGTTTCCCCACATTGTTTTATACCCCCAAATATTTTGGGGAATATCTGAAATAAACTTGCAGAACTATTTCTATTACATTTATTCATAATGCTGAAATGCTTTGGATGCCTGATCATGGATAGGGTGCCTGGTGGATGCCAGCTGGGCAGCACATCAGAAAATGTTGCTTCCACCAATTGTTTTACAGCAGAAGGCCAACAGCAGATTGATGTGCCAGTGCAAGGGAACAGGGAGACAATAACAGCATTCCACTCAGCATTCCAGCTACTTAATGGTTTCAAGTTTTGGTTATGCTGACATTGCTTCTGGTAATTTCAGATTTTTCATGGGTGCCACAATAAAACAAAATTTTAGGGAGGCAACAGAGATGGCATTTTCATAGTATATATAGCCAATGCTTCCAAAGTATTAAGGAATCCTAGCAGGATAAAGAACCAAAGGAATTATTTGAAAATTGTTTGGAGTGCTTTAAAGAGTGGCTAACATTGCTGCATGCTTTTTTGACTAAAGGAATCTCAGATAACCTATATTTTTCAGTTGTCCATTAACTTACTCCAGTCCAAGTTACCATGCACACTGCCCCTGACAATTACACAGCATAAAATTTACATGAAAGAATAATACTTCATCCTCACAGATTTCATGTAGAAGAGAAGAAAATATCTGTGAGTGGTCTCAGATTCTGCAAGCATCAAGAAACATAAAACAAAATGGCAATTTACAGCTCATTTCACACATTTCAACTTTAGCTCTTCCTAAATGCTAGGAATTTTATATGCTGATATTACTCCCTCCCTAGGTGTAGTGACAGGGAGCACAAGCATTTTCCATACCAGTCTATTGGCTGCTCCATGGGACCTAAACCTCTCACCTTTTAATTTTTGGTATCTCCTGGCTTAGCAAAACATGATCATAAGAATAGCCTCCAGTCAGGGAATACCCTCCTGCTTCTTATTGCTTCAAGTATAATACAGTTATGCAAAAAAGATTATTTTTTAAATCCCATCTGTGAATGAATACTTACTGCATTTGCTTTGGATTCTGAAGTCAATCAATTAATAACCTATTGCAGGAAATACCAACCTACATTTTTTCACTGTTTCTAAAGTTTCTCCCAAAAAGCAATTTAATTTTTTGAATGCCTCCTTCATAGGGTAAGTTTACTATTCATAGCCAAGAATTCCTGTTTGTCTGAAGCTGTGAGGCAGAACCAAAAAAGTTCAATAAACATCCATTTTCAGAGCACAATCAGTTCCATTTGATTCAATCCACCTTCTAGACTTTGTGTGCTGGTTCTCCTATGAGGCAAGGATAAGAACTACAAAATCAAGAGTCTGATGATTCACAGAGAGATGAATAAATATTTTCTAAACATTAATAATCCTTTTTTTTCTGAATTGGAACATAGTGAATACAATTGTTTTGTGAAGCTCTAAACCCCTACTTCTGAAATGAATAACTTGCAAACATTGGCCTTTAAGTAGTCTGCAGGGTAAGTGCTTAAGCTGAAGTAGACTTGAGATTTTTCTCTTTGTTTTTTTTTTCATTTCTTGCCTCTATTCAATCCTGCCCATAGCCCTGACACAGATTGAATGAAAGAGCTTTGTTGGACATACTGGAAATTCTTTATAATCAACTCATCAAGCACACATCCTTTCATCTTCATGAGCTTTTGAATGCTTTTTGCTTAAAGCAAACACAAGGAAATATGTGGCAGGAAGGTCAAAGGTAGTAGGTCTGGGATAAACACTGTAAAACAAGTGACAAGTGAAATTTAAAGTTTTATTTTCTGTGCAGAACTCGTTGCTAAGCTGTAAAGGTGTCATTATCTGTTAGCTTTTCAAAGGCATTCAGTAAAATAACCACAAATAAATTGCATTCAAAACAGGGTCAATATGCAAGAAATAAGAAATATTAATGGGATCCAGAGAGCTGACAATGGGTGTTTTAGTCCAGTACTTCTGAGCCCACCACTATGGATTTCTGCACTCAGAAAAGCTTGTGTTGCCTAGAGATTATGTTTTAAATAACCCCCAGTTCCCAAAGGCCTTTAGAGTTTTGAATGCATCCTTTTTCCTCTTGGAATGAAATACCAAGCATTGCTAAACATTCCATGGAAGAGAGTTATTGTGTATATCTCATCACAAACATATTCGGATAAGCAAATAGTTCAAGAACAACAGAAAAATGGCCTACAAGGGTATAAATATATATATGTATATATACCAGAAAGCAAATTGCATGCTGGGCTGCATCCAGAGCAGGGAGGGCAGCAGGTGAGGGAGGGGATTCTGCCCCTCTGCTCTGCTCTGGTGAGCCCCACCTGCAGGGCTGCAGCAGCTCTGGGGTCCAGCACAGGAAGGTCCCAGGAAAGACAGGGATCTGTTGGAGTGAGCCCAGAGAATTGGACATGAGCATGGCCAGAGAGA
Source organism: Oenanthe melanoleuca (assembly GCF_029582105.1). NCBI lineage: Eukaryota > Metazoa > Chordata > Aves > Passeriformes > Muscicapidae > Oenanthe > Oenanthe melanoleuca. The sequence goes on from NC_079337.1 coordinate 15,106,331, forward strand.
TGGAAAAGAAAGGCTGAAAGAGCTGGAATTGTTCATTCTGGAGAAGAGAAGGCTTTGGGGTGACCCAACTGCAGCCTTCCAGTCCTGAAGGGAGCCTACAAAAAAATGAAGAGGGACTATTTACAAGTGACAGGAGGAGGGTGGAATGGATTCAAGCTGAAAGTGGGTGGGTTTAGATTAGATATTAGAAAAAAAATCTTTGCTTTGAAGGTGTTGAGGCACTGGCACAGGTTGCAAAGAGAAGCTGTGCATGCCCCATCCCTGGAGTGTTCAACACTGGGTTGAATGGGGCTTTGAGCAACTTGATCTAATGGGAGGTGTCTCTGCCCATGGTTGGGGATTGAAACTGGATGATATTTAATATCTATGGCAATCCAAACCATTCTGTGAGTCTATGTTATCATCCTGTGTTTCTACACTGTGCACTGCTTGACCTTACAATAAATAATATAACACACACATACAAAAAAAGGTGAGTGAAGTACCCCTCCTTTCTAACAGTTTTGGCTCCAGTATTGTGCAGTGCAAATTATAAAGGGTTATAAATTAGAGGGTTATATTATAAATTATAAAGGGTTCTATTATAAATTATAAATACATTTAAGAAGCCAAGGTATTAGTTTTCAAAGACATACTGGAATGAAGCACTAAGTATTTGATAGGAAGTCAGAGAAATGGAAATGTTAAGCATAACTATTCTTAAAACAGCATAACTTAATGTGAAATGTGAAATCAGGAGTCTGAGATTGTACTGTGAACATTTTTCTTAAAAGACAAAACAATGATACTATAAAATTTGAATAAATATAAACTCTGGTGGAAGAAATAAATGTTGTGCAATGAGACATAATAGTTGCATAACCTTCTAGAAGTCATGCAACTAAACATTGTTTAGTGATGCAACCTTGGTATGCCAGAATTCAATGGCAAAATGAGTCAACAAGGTAATTTAGGAGGGACTCTCTTGGTTCCCTCCTCACACAAATCAAATTTGGAGGCAGAATAATGTCTTATGATAGCAAGGTAGCACTTGCTGAATGTGTTGTGTGGCAGCTTGCAATATACCTTCATCTGAAATCACATTTATAAAAGAAATGTTCAATTCAAAACCATTTTTTACCCCATTTACTGACAACTAATCTATAATTCTGGAACCACATGTAAGACACTGCACTATGCAGAGAGCAATGAAAAATGGCAGCAGCAGAGAAGGTTCTTGTGTCTCAGTAATTCCACAGTGCAGGGACAGACCACATTTAGCCTGAGTGGGTCCATGCAAACTAGGGGCAGACTAGGATAAACCAAATCTGCATATGAAATGATGTATCACTATTGGCACTGCTCTGACTGGATTGCTCATTTTCACTTTTCATTTAATTAGATTCCTCCCACTCCTGGAATTATCTATCACTGCCATTCAGACTCATCTCCAGGTAGAGTAAGCAGCCCTCTGTCCCACTGCCACCCTATCTTTGTGCCTGGTGCCATTTGCATGTTCTTTTAAAGGAGATAATTTCAGTCAGTCTAATTGCAAGATGCAAACACAAGCTGACAAGGGAATGTAGTTTTCTCAGGAGGTGTGGCTGTGGAAGCTGTTACAAAGGATCACTATCCATGCTTTCTGAATTTTTTTTTTATCTCCAGCATGTCTCCATGCCTGCAATTAGTGGGGAAAGAGTCATGGGAGGGGGCAGCACCTTCCCACTGCAAGGCATGGGAATCCCTAAAAAGCAGCCAGGTACCAGGGGAGATTCCCTCCTCTGACCTGCATGCTGCCATGTGACATTTCGATGTGACAAGTGTCTCTACCATTCTTTTAGTATGGCCCATTAAAACACCTTTCCTACTGAGTCTGATAGATGGTTTCAAGCAACATGAATCTTAAGGCAGACTTATGTCCAAATAAGGCTTTTCATGGTATCTCAGTCCTCAATCCTCCCTGTTCTTCCCATGGACATGGACTTCACTATGACCTTTTGGTGGTGCCCCATTGCATTTCCCACTAAAGCCTTCCTATTTTGGGGACCAACTCTACTGGATCTAGCAGTCCTTAGCTGTCAGATGTCACTATAGAAGGAAAAAAAAAGATGACACAGATGTTTTATCTTGGTTCTGGGTTTTCCTAGACACTAATTTTTGTTGCTGCCTGGTTCAAACCACAGTGATGTGGAAACTTCAGAAAACACCTTCTAAAGTCAAGAGCTGTTCACTCAGGTGCCACAGGAAGATTAAATACATCAGTGAGCTGGGACCAGAGCTCAAGTTCCTTAACCCCTTCAAATGTTCCATTCAGCTGTTTGCATTTCTTTCCCTGGTTAGTTTTAAATGTTTCAAATCTGTAATTTACACACTCAGACCAAAACTTGTAATTTACTCTGTTTCTCTAATGTATTTTAAATTATACTTTTATTATTAAACTGTTAAAAAATGCCTTTGGACAATTTGGAGACTGGATGACATTTCATAGCTAAAATTATTATACTGAGATCCTTTTTTTATTATCTGTTGGTGGAGGAATAGCAACTTCAAGCAATTGTTAGTTATTGAGAACAACATTTGGATTATTACCTTTCCAGAAAAGTACTCACATTTCTTCTGAGAAATTTGCCTTAATTTGTTTTTATGACTAAAACTTAATGAGGTATTAATACAAAATATAATTATTTTTATAATAATTTAAAAATGTACAGGATTACCAAAGCAGCATTCTGCCTGCCAAGCCCACTTGGACTTTTGGTCTCCCTGCTAAAAATGCCAAAAAATGCCAACCAGTTATTGCCAGGACTATTGATGACCTCTGGCCATGGTGGCTCAAAGTAATCTCTGCCTTGGTTTCCCAGCCATTAAATATGATGGGGAATACAGATCCCTGTAGGCTGTGACCCTTTTTCTTGTTTCATCTTTTAAAGCTCCAATTCTGCAGCGCATACAAGCACAACTTTATCATTGTGACAGCACTGCTGTCAGTGGAGCTGCTCCAAGAATAAGGTCAGCAAGAGCATTCCTACAAGGCCATGGATTGAAAAATATTTGGGGTAAGATTTATTCCCCAGTTAAGAACCTGAATGTTGCCCAGCACAATAGATTCTTCTATTTGTTTGTGGCTTCCTCAGTAAAAAAGTTTGTTACAATGGTAATAAAGTGAGAAGTTCTATCTCTCCTTTATCATTTTACAGCACTGTCATATTTCACATCTGGTACTGCGTTTGACTTTTATTCCCAGCCCTGTTAATATGTGACAAATCCAGAGAACTGCAGACTCAGAAGATTGATTGAAGGTTTCTAGTAAATATTAAGCTCCAGTGTTATACACTTGAACATCAAGAGAAAAAGACAAACAGCTGCTTTGCACACGTCTGAATTTCTAACGTGTCAGATGGAACACACTGGTTTCAACCAAAAGCAAATCTACTTAAATGCACTGATGATTTTCAGACAGGCAAAAAATAAGCATGAAATGCTAAGGACTGTTTCTCTGGTTTTATTTCAGTTTCTTGTCACAAGACAAGACAATACAGTTATCAGATCTTGGTCATTGAACAGCTTTTCATGAATTATTTAGGGAAAAGCTCAGCTGTTTAGATGGCAGAAGAGTGCAATATTAGGTGAGTATTATCCATTATTTTCACTCAAACTGAGATTTATTTTAGCCCAGTTTCCTGTTTACAGGGAAAAGGGGCCAGTGGGTGACTCCTCACTCCTAGGACTGAGGCCTTGAGAGCTGCCTTAATAAATCCATTGCCAGCTCCTGCTGACTATTGATTCCATCAAGCTCAATGAACAGAAATAAGAAGCTCCTGATTTGCTATGACTTTGCATAGACGTGTTTATTTGTGAAAGGAGGGAGCAGTGTGCTTTCTATTCAGCACTGGTACAGCTTTGTGTTGGCAAGGACTGGGAGGGAAGGGTGGCCCATGCCAGGCACCTTGCAGGAGATGAGATGATATTGATATTTGTAATTATTGCTTCTCAGCAGAGCATCTCTGTGTGCTACCTTTGTGCCTCTGTCTAATATTCTAAACATAACATTTTCTATATTGTTGACAAGCTAAAAGCAAGGGAGAAAATTTTTGCCCCAGTTCTGCACAAGGGGGCTCATGCCCAGCTCACGAGTTTAGCAAGACAACTTATCTGCCTTTCCTTTCACTCATTTTCTCCAAAAATACTCAGTCCTGTGAGTTGAAACTAGAAATAGTCTACATTGATGATTAAATAGCCCAATTAGCTCCAGGGTTTAATCCCTAAAGCTTATGGTTCATAAGGCAATTGGAATATATTCTTAGAATTCTGTATACAGTTTTGTGGGCAATGAAAAGAAGGAAAGCAGTTGGAGGAGGGTTTCTGCTATCAGTCTATACCCACCATCACTGCTTTGTTTTTTTTAACAGTTTCAAGCCCTTCATTCCCAGGAATATCTCTGGTTCCTCACACTTAGTTCAGTATGAAAGATGTTTTGTCAGAAATGGGAGTATGAAATGGAGGAGTAATTCTCCATTCAGCAGGGGATTCTTCACTGAGGAAGTGACTGTCAGATTTCCTTGGCTCATTGACTGGCTGTGTGAGTAAACAACCACAGACTCAACTCCAGGAAAAAAACCTTGCTTCTTGTAGCCACCAAACCTAAGGGTCTTCCTCAGCCCTTCTGCTTTCAGATATGGGAATAAACTACTCCCTGCTGTCTTGTTTGGAAAAGCTTGTGAGCAGAGATTTCATAGTGAGATTTGCACCTGCAACTGTCTCTGGTAGAGCCAGCTCTGTAATTCTGCATTTAAGAGAATGCAAAGCTTACCATGCAAACAAGGTCCTTGATAAAATTATGTGAGGTCTAAAATAGAAATATTCAATGCATTAAGAGAATAAAAGGTAAATTAACACAGAGATTCAGTAGCTATGTTGAGAATTTCACAATAATACTTGACAAATCAGCTAATATATCAAAATTTACATTTAATAAAATTACTGTCACAAAATTTCTCATTTGCACAGTGCTTCAGAAAAGCTGTTGGTTGTTTCTCAGTCAGTTGTTTTTATAGTTGCTAACAATTGTATTTTCTATTTTTTTTCCTTTGGAGGCTCTGGTGCTTTATTATCTTTTTCCAATATCTACATGGGGCTGGAAAAAGAAATTGCTATCTGAAAGACTGAAATTTCAAAATTCTACATTGTCTTAAATTGGGATGAAAATCTCAATAACTTGCAAGCATTTCTGCCATACAGAGAATCTCATTTCAGTAAGTTCAGAGCTACTAAATTGATAGTCTTATTCTATTATTTCATAAAGAAAACCAGGAAAGACAAAAGATGTTTGGACTTGTTGCAGTGAAACATGTCAATGTTCTGATAGTAAGACTTAATGATATTTATTCCCCAAGAATTTGAAGAAAAATAGTATTTATCTGCAGGATATTTTCATTCTGAATTATCAGCATTTTCCAACAGGTCATTTTGGAAATTTTTCATCTCACTTAATGCAGCATTGTTGTATTGTTATTATTATGTAGGGATCTATCCTTTGTCTGCAGGCAGCAGTTCCTGCAGAAATTTGAATTTAGAGGACAAAACTGCATCATGGTAGGAAGAAGGAAAGCTGAAGAGGATGAGACAGGAAAAGAAGACTGCATATTTAAGTACAAGTCATCAGAAGCAGATTGTTGTGGAATTGCTGTGAACTGCTATGAGAATAATGTCTGTGTTGCAGCATCTTTCCAAGTATGTTAAAATCCCTGAATCAGCCACGAAACTCCTGGTAGATCATGGAGAAATCCATGAGTTTTTTGTCGAGAAGTTTGGTGTTGATTTGATGTGTGATTCACAATGTTGTGAGCGGGTGTGCCTACGGTGTTTTTAATTATTTGAGACTTTGTTAGGTACACAAATAGGTGTTAATTGTGCTTTCTCACCAAAAGTACAACCAGCTGTCATTTGTCTGGGGAGAGTCACTTCTCAGATCTTTCTGTTTGATTTTCTATTAGCGTCCTCATACAGCTCCTGGTGACTTCCCTGAGGAAGCCAGAGAAAAGCCATGGGGAAAAAAGGCATTTAAGAACATTTACAGTGGTAATGGTCAGTGCACAGATCTGACATCCGTGTTTTGATTTTAACTCTGTGCAGTAACAAAAGTACTAAGTACCAACAGTTTCGAAAGTTTACAGTGCTTGTGTCACCTTCTGTGGGAGTCTGCCCAGTTCCCTCTTTCTCTCCCACTCTCTTCCCTTCTGTCTTCATCCCAAGAGCAGGATAACTGTCAGTCTTCTCCAGCACTGGGGATGGATGTGGACTGCACCCTCCTCACTCTTCCCACCTGAATGATTCTTCCTCCCTCCTGCCAAGCAGGGTCACAGCAGCTACATGGGGGACAAATGGGATCTCTGTCCACAAACCTCATAAAATCCCAGCAGCATCATTCTCCCCTTCCTCCCATAAAAACTGTCCTTTGCACTAATATGTGGTACCATGATTTTAGGTATTTAGTTACATCCTTGTTATGATTCAAATAATGTCATCAATGTTGTATTTACAGATCCCAAACTCCTTCAGTGTCCCCCTACATGGGAGTCCTGAAGAAGCAGAAAAGCACTTGAACCCAGAACCCAAAGTTATCTCTGCTAACTGCAAGGAATGATCCAAACTTACAGGGTAAGTTATTTTTCATTTCCTGTGCTACAAGTCCCAGCATCTCAAGTTTGTTATTATTTATTATAACAACACAGACTGAATGGAAAATGTCAACTTGTTTTTTTCTTCCTGGAAGGTGAAGAACTGCAGAGAGAGGTATGCATGAATCTAAATACAACTTAAAAACAGCTATAAGATCTTTCCACATTAAATATGTATCGGGAAACTTAAAGGATACTAGTGCTGTAGGACTTTATGAGTTTCATTCACACTTATGTTTTTATACTTTTATGCTACTCAAATCAAAATACCCCAGGAAGTCCAAATAAAATCTTGTTAGAAAAGTGCCAACACACTGAAGAACGATATACTAAATTTTGGGGTTTTTTGATGATTTGGTTGTAAGATGCTGTATTTACCATATTCAGGATCAGAAAAAACTCCTGATCATTTTACAAAAGCTCTGCCTACATTGCTCTTTACTCAGCCCCTCCTAAAAAGAGGCATCCTGATCACAATTCCAGAGAGATCCATACGGATAATGGAGCACTAGGAGTTCTGCAGCTCACTAGTTGGGGATAGGATGGGGGACTGCATTCTCACTGCTTGGTCAGAAGTGCTGGTGTTTAAAATGGAAGCATTTTCCCACCTGTACTGCCTTGAAGCACTTGTTGAGGCACAAGCTGTGTTTCCCTCCCACCAGGATTTATCTGGGTGGGGGACCAAAGCTTGGTTGATGTCCCAAGCTGCCATCAGGCTGCTACACACAGCTGCCCTCCTGAGCACTGACAAAGATTACATTCCATAAAAGCTTCTCTCAGCTTCTGGGGAAGCCTCTGGTCTGCAAGACTTGTATTCTTTCTGAATTAGAACTTTCAAAATCTGACCTCTGCCCCTTTCTGGGTCATAATGCGAGAGTTCTCACGATTTCCATTTTAATAATAAATAATTTTAATTGAATAATTTTAGATTATAACTGCTGTTCATGCCTTCCCTCTCCCTCCTTTTTCCCTTTTCATCCTCATGCAGTTGTGTTTTGAAGTAAATACCATCTTTTGGAGTATCTGTGCACTGTCCTGAACAATACAGCTCTTGCTTATGTGACAATGCAGGTGTTAAACAATAGGAACAATGATAATAATGTTATCAGTACTGCTAGTTAATTAACTTTAGCTGCAGTTTTCAAGAACAAAGATGTCAAGGGATGACAAGAGATTGACAAGAAGGTAAGTCTCAAATACATCTAGAAGGAGGGCAGAGAAGAGAAAAGCAATCTGCAAGACCCTTGTTTCCTCTCCACTCCACAGAAGCCAAATTGGTAAAGGTAGGACTCCAGTGGGAAATTAGCTTTCATCCTTTGTTCTGTGCTGCAGGAATCTTTGCAGTTTCTGATCAGAACAAAAATATATCATACACAAGGAAATTATAGGGATAATTAATGTTTTTGTATCCTTTAATAAATAGCTGTTGCATATTTTTATTTAGGGTCAGGGGGGACATTGACAACTGATATTTTTTCCAGCTGTGTCCAAGCTATTCACAGAAAGCCACATAGATGCAAATTTAAAAGATCATTAATCACACCTGGGGAAGATGCTCCCCATCAAGCATAAATGCTACTAGAATCAGGTTGTGAGTTACTCTCAGAAACTAAAGAAATTCTAGTTCCAAAATTTTAAGTGTAACTTTTACTTTTCCTGATTTATTTGCACTGCAAACATTCCCTCTCCAATTGCTGAGCCCTTTCACTTAGACTGTACAACTTAAGAACAACTGAACACACAAAGAGAGTTAAATTTCTACAGGGGGCCTGAAATCTGTGATAACCTGTCTTCTCAGTGGTTTCTGAATTGCCATAAGGAGAATAATTTATTGTTGGGAATGCTGAAAGGGTAAGAAAATATAAGTCTTTCTTTTCTAAGCAGCTGTTAGCTGTCCACCAAAATAAGTTATATATAGACCCAAATTGTGAGTACAATAAATAACTGGATCAGGGAAGCTGGAAGCATGTACAGGTTTAAATCTGGAAAACATATATGTGATGTGGCAGTTTGATCTCTGACAGTTGTCATAAAACAGATTTTTTGTCTTTATTAATTCAGCTTTGTGAAAAGAATTTTAATGTAAAAAGAGCGGGGGGTGAGTGAGAAATGAGTACCAATGTTTGTTCTGAAGGAAGAAATTTTCTGTTTTTTTGAAAAAAAAATTGGTGTTTTGGATGTGATTCTGATGTCTTCTACATCCTAATCATCATATTTTTATAGTTTTGCCCAAACTTTTATTTCTCTCAGTTGCAATGTACATAAGTTTGCATTAATATTAATAATTTCTAAACAAACCAGTGCTTCTTTCCATTCTCACAGCCACCAGAGCAAGCCAGAAAATTATAGAAAAAGAAAAGACAACAAAAATCCCCACTCAAACATTGCTCCTGGCTTTTCAAGGCAGTGACCATTATCCTTGCATTCCCAGGGACTGCCTCCTCTGATGTCAGTATTTCAGGAGTAACTAACTTGATAGATCAGTCAAAGGCTTTCAAGATTCTCAGCTCATGCATGAAACAAGTGGCACAATGCTTTAATTCAGACTGCACTGAAAGCAAGAGGGGGAACAAGCCAAACCTCTGCACAGTGAGGTGTCAAACCTTGACCCTGGCATGCAGACCTGTATCCCAAATCAGAAGTGTGCTCAAAACTTGTTTTACATTCTAGGAAGGTTGGAGGTGAGCAAATAAAACCATTCATCCCTGGCACACTTTGGTATGGAGCACAACCTCTTCCCCTCCTTTGGAACTGATGTGTTTCCCTATTTACAGACCAGAGTCAGAGCAACTCCAGAAGAGAAATGCTGCTCATGGAGTGCTGGCGTACATTCAGCTCAACAATTTGTATGAAAAGAAATCATGGCACCCATCCACACCTGTGGTGTGTCCTTCATGCAGTGACTCAGTAGTGAGATGTGTGTGAGGTGATGCACACAATTTCCTGTGTGTGCTGAGGGCCATGACAAACACATTTGTATTGACCCCACAGTGGTTTTATTCTATATTTCTGTGGATTTTAATAATACCCCTCGATGGCACTAAGCACATATTTGGGCTTAAACATAAGGAGATTCAATGAGCAATGCACTGGGCAAGATCCTTCTGCCATGGGCAGCTCTGCCAAGAGTCTGCAAATCTGATTCCTTACAAACATTGGCACCAGAAACAATGCCATGAGCAGTGTAGGACACCTTAATTTTGAGTTTGGTTCATCCCCAGCCCCAGCAACTGTTTTCCAGAGGTGACACCTGAGCACTCATATTCCACAAAGGTTTTAAAAAAAATACAGCTGCACTTCATCATCCTCTAAAATTGTTTGGAACTCTTTGAGATATTTTTTGTTGCTAACAAAGGATCTCCAGTCAGGTACCATGCCCATAAAACCTTTAAGTCTTTCCCCTGAGTTGAAATGTCTTATTGTGATCCCCATACTTCAAAGGAGTATAATTTATCTTTCAGTTAAGCTTAACTGATGGAAATTCTTCCTCCTGGCTTTAAATATGTGTGCTTCATTTGAAGCCAGTTCTTTTTTTTTCCCTCTTAATTCCATATAATAGGTTGTCTAATCAAATTACTAGTTGTGTTTATTTTAGTCAACATAACCCAGTGTCTTGATCTCTGGGGGCAGGCATGTTGATTTTTTAATGAATTGGTTGATTTTCTGGCAATTTATGAACTGTTTGTGCTGAATATATCAATTACTATCATCATGTAATCAAATCTGCCAATTAAGTGACATTGTGTTAGTTCATTGAGCAAATGCAAAGAAAAGGCTGTGACCAAAACTGCTGGGTCCATACTACTTCTGTGATATGATATGGGAAGAACAATCAAGTTGTAGAATTGATCCAGAAATTTTATAGTTAATTTTAATTATCTTCTTCTCCTTCTGTCATTAAAGCTGTGCATTGGATCCTCCTCCTTACCTCCAGTCACAAAACTAGACTGTGATTGCTTCTAATTATTTTATATGACAGAAAACCTTTTTGTAAACAGCTCTGAGAGACACATTCTTGTGACAAGATGATACCAAACTAGACAAGATAGTATCAACAGAAAGGCCTGTCAGCTGTGACAACTTCATGACAGATTTATCTCCCATCCAAAATATTTTTCTTGCTGTCATGGGTACTGATGAAACATGCTTTCTAGGAGGATTCCTCAACCCCAAAAAACAACCACCTCACCAAAATCCAGAGTAGTGTCTACATGCATTTTTGCCAAAGGAACAGGTCATAAAATATCTGAAATTTTTAATACATGCCTAGCCATCCCTTTCAATGAGAAGAGATTTAAGAGAAGAAACAGTTGACACTTGCATACTTTTTTTTTTTCTTTAAAGTTTAACAAACTCAGAAGACTAAACAAAAGGCATTTGTGAGCTCCAAAGAAAAACTTCAAAGTACTCAGAGCTAGACTGAACACGATGGTTGTGCCAGCTGACAGAACAAGGAATTGAGGGCAAGTGGGGCTGAAGGTGTGTTACAAACCACACCACCAGCACTGAAATCTTTCAGAAATCTTCTTCACTAAAACAGTGTCTTCTGTCCTCCTCAACCAGTGTTTTCTGCAGCCAGTCTGAAAGGCACATACACACATACAGCTCCACATATTTATAGAATGTTGCTGTACAGACACAGTGCCTCTTCTCTTCTCTTCTCTTCTCTTCTCTTCTCTTCTCTTCTCTTCTCTTCTCTTCTCTTCTCTTCTCTTCTCTTCTCTTCTCTTCTCTTCTCTTCTCTTCTCTTCTCTTCTCTTCTCTTCTCTTCTCTTCTCTTCTCTTCTCTTCTCTTCTCTTCTCTTCTCTTCTCTTCTCTTCTCTTCTCTTCTCTTCTCTTCTCTTCTCTTCTCTTCTCTTCTCTTCTCTTCTCTTCTCTTCTCTTCTCTTCTCTTCTCTTCTCTTCTCTTCTCTTCTCTTCTCTTCTCTTCTCTTCTCTTCTCTTCTCTTCTCTTCTCTTCTCTTCTCTTCTCTTCTCTTCTCTTCTCTTCTCTTCTCTTCTCTTCTCTCTCTCCTCTTCTCTCCTCTCCTCTCCTCTCCTCTCCTCTCCTCTCCTCTCCTCTCCTCTCCTCTCCTCTCCTCTCCTCTCCTCTCCTCTCCTCTCCTCTCCTCTCCTCTCCTCTCCTCTCCTCTCCTCTCCTCTCCTCTCCTCTCCTCTCCTCTCCTCTCCTCTCCTCTCCTCTCCTCTCCTCTCCTCTCCTCTCCTCTCCTCTCCTCTCCTCTCCTCTCCTCTCCTCTCCTCTCCTCTCCTCTCCTCTCCTCTCCTCTCCTCTCCTCTCCTCTCCTCTCCTCTCCTCTCCTCTCCTCTCCTCTCCTCTCCTCTCCTCTCCTCTCCTCTCCTCTCTTCTCGTGGCTTGACCACCTGCCTCTCTGCACACACCATGCCACAGATCAAGTGCAGTGAAGATAAACAAGATATTTTAGTCCTGTTACCTTCTGCTGTAGTGAAATCAGCTCCTTTCCATGCTTGTGAAACACCCTTGTGAATAAATTTCTATGCAAATATGTGTGTATTTGAATATATTTTTCCTAGTGCAGAAGGCATTAGAGAAACTAAGCATCATTAGTTGCACACCAGCAAAGCTGGGCTGATGGTTTTTGTTTTAATCATAACAGTTGGTGTGCAATTATGGGAAAACACAATGTGTTGTAGGGCTGTGTGGAGCTTACTCAAAGGCACAAATGAAAGGGTGTGTTTCTTGCTTGTGCTTCAACTTTCTGCCCTAAAGAAGTAAACTTTTTCCACCCCACCTAGGCTGCTTATCCTATGGGAGAATCAGTCAGAGGGAGCTGGCTGCTGGGGTGTCTGGGAACCCACAGATAGCTGTTGGTGTTGATGGTGCCAAGCATGGAGCTGCTGGAGCTTCCAGGGCTTCTCCCAGGAGAGGCAGAGCTCTCTGCCTAGGAGATGTTGCAAACTTTATTCCTGAGGAACGCATGAATGTGTTTGGATTATTTTTCCCCTGATAGTGCACCCTGATTTCCTTGCAGCTTCTGGCAGCAAAGTTGGAGGAAAGACAGACAGCTGAGAAGACCAAGTCCACTTGCTTTGTCAGGAAGTCAAGTAAAAAAAGATTTCTTTAATACAGTGTTGATCTTGGTGACCTCTACTGAGCTCCTGTCCTTTTCTGAGACAGAGAATTAGTCTCCCTTCTATTCTTGGTTTGAAGTGATAAGCTTGTTCCTTTGCCATGGGAATGGACAATGGATAGAAATCAATTCTCATTTAAGAAGCTACAGCAGTTTGCCTTTGCCTTTTCCTGCTGCCTGTATTGATTCCCTGAGCTCTCAGGGACACTATCAATCCTGCTGCAGTCCAGATTTATTTGAAAAGGAACTGTGATGATGGGTGCAGTTCCTGAGAAAAGTCCCTTCCATCTCCTCCTTGCTCTTCTGAGAGACAAACCAAGTCCATTTATCCCACCTGTGGTGGTGTGGATTCTCTGGAGGAGTTCACAGCCCAATGCCATAATTGTCACTGCAATGAAAACTGCAGTGCTTGTCACTGCAGGTCTTGCTGCTGCAGCTCTTGTCTAGGTGGACCAGAAAAAGAAAAAGTAAATTTACTTTGGGGAAGAAACAGAAATGTGACAACTTTTTCCTAAAGGCATTTTAGAAGGCATTTTCCTGGTGGTCCCTTGACTCGTAATTGCCTTGAGATAATCAAGAGGTCTGTAGCATCCTGTCCCAACAGTGCTCATGTGTCTGCCCTGTCTCATAACATATTTTTTATTTACATAAAGCACTGGAGAGTCAGTTGGCTCACACTAAACACCTCATCAGAAATGATACCTAAAATGTCAATCTCCTTGAAAATTATGCTACAATATTGGGTGAGGAGATAGTGGAAAGTCAGGTGCCCATGACTTCAACTATTTATGCTCTTATAGATCACTAGGTAATTTTCCTACCCCTTTCTTCCAAACAGGAAATCCAAGCCCAAGGAGTTCTTGTGCAGCAGGTTAGTTATGACCTGACTTTTATTGATGGTGGCAAGGTGAACTGGTGCAAAAAAAAGTTTCCTTACTGGGCTGCATTAAGCACCTTCTTTAAAATAATCTTTTCATACACATGAAATAATGCATCTTTGTAGTTTTTCCACACCCTTATCCTCATTAGAGGAAAAAGCTCCATAAACTAATGGGAAAGTTGCATCAGGTGCCTGAAGCATCTGTTGTCATCCAGGATTTCTTTATAGAAAAAGCTGTAAGCAGTAACCCATTGCAAACATTTCAACATTAACTCCCAGATTTCAAAAGTCAAACCCAATCTGCTGTGTCTCAAGGATAATTTCCTACTCATTTTCCCTGGGATTCAAGGATTAAAAACTCTGATATAGGCAAGAAGTATGAGCCTGGTACCAAAAGCTCAATACATCCCTGCTCTGTGCTGGCAATAAAAAAACATTTTCTGTGGATAATCACCTGAGAAGATTTCTCTGCCCTTCCTGCAGAATTTTTTCCACACTTTCTATTTCCTCCAAGATTTGCAAATGCTTCTGTTCTGCATGGATGGATCTATGCTGGTTTGTGGTGGTCACTTTCAGCTGCTACTCTGTCCAAGTGAGTTCAATGAAACTGTTTTAGGTACACTGGATCTGACTATTTTTCCTGGAGACCAAAAAACCTGGCAACTGTTCCAGGTGATTATAAATCCCAACCTGCTACTGCTGGATGCAGGAGAATCCTGAGACTGTAGGAGTTATCAGTGCTTGAATATAAGAATTAAGCCTGTAAAACTATTCATGACTGCATCTTAGCTTATTTAAAGGTAGGTGCCAGGCTTCTGTTAAATAATTATTTGTCCTTGTTGAATATGCCCAAGTGTATAAGGTTCACTAGGCAGATATTGGTAATTAGTTCTGCTTTTTTAAATTTTTTTTTTTACTGTAGTTGAAACACATTAATTATTTAATGAGTTTTGAAGTGCCTAAATGTGTTTCCTTCTCAATGAAAAATTTATGCCATGAGGCAATGAACAGTGTGTCTCTACCCAGTCAATAAGTGTTTTGGACATATGAAAATAATGTTAATCCATAGGGGAGGATTGAGCATCAGTAATGTGCATGAGAGGAACTCTTCAGTTTCTCTTGAAATTCGTGAAAATATGCTGAAATGGAGTTAGCACTGAGATTCAAGTAATGTGCTAAGGAATTCAGAGCACATTTTGGGATACAGTTTTTACAGACTTCCTTTTTGCACTTACATCTGTTGCATATGCAGAGCCATGCAGAAATAAGTTTAAATGTTCTGGGAGGGAGCAGTGATAAAGAATTCAGTGAGGCTCTACAATGAACAAATAAAGGGAGGTTTTCTGTCACTAGAAAAGAAAATTCTAAATGCATTTTCTTCTCTTTAAAATTACTCAAACAAACCATGCATCAAAGGTGTTGGATTTTTAATTTTTTGGCACCAGGAAGCTTAAAGTCCTCATTTGACCATCAATACTCTTTGCAGAATATTGTGCTCTGTCTGTAGTGCTTTGACAAATGTTTAACTATATTCTTTGCATTCAGGAGAATGTTTTGGTACAAGCTTATGACAAGGACATTTGATAGTCCCTATCTCTACAGACAACATAGTGAACATACATTTTAAGACCAACTTTGATGCATACACACAGAGGTTTTGTTCAGTAGCTCTAATTCAATATAGAAATTCTGTCCAATTTTCCACCCTTACTGAAAAGAGTGAACCAGTTGTCATTTTACTTCCTGATTGAAGTTTATTAACATAAAACTGTTACCAGCAAAACCTGTAAAGGAGAAAAATAAAAGGTTCAGTTGCTAGAAGCTAAAATTGCTTATCCATCAGTTTATTATATGTATTCTTTGGTAAGTAGATAACACAGCTGATTTGGGTAACCAGTCAAGTTATTTTTTGAGAAGCTTGTAGAGAAGTTTCCAGTTTTAAAAGATGATGTGTGTGCATACACATACATACACACACACACACACATATATATATATATATATATATACACACACAGCAGTAAATGTAACAGATGAAGGATTCCAGCATCACATATGGCTGGAAGAGAAGGGAGCTGGGGAAAGCCTGTGCAGAGAACTGACAAACAGCATGTGAGTGAGCAGGATGAAGACACAGACATGTTGTCTCCATCACTGTGGATGCACAAAGTAAAAGGGAGCAGAAAAGGGAGCACATCCCAGTTACACCTCCTTCCTCTGTGTTCCCAGTGCTGTAGAATTAGACAATGACATACAGGTGCAGTACAAATGCTACCCTGTGTCACATCTTTTTCCACAGGAGATGCAGATCTCACATTTGTAAGGCTGCCTCCATCTAAGCTAAACTTACAGCTTAGAACATGAAGTCTCCCCATGTGGAGAAAACAAATCAGTCACTTGGGCTCAGTTTATTCTTAGAGATATCCCTGACCACAGGAATGGCAAAACCTCACCCAATGCCCACTCTTAGCCCACTGCCCTAGAAACATTGACAGTGGGAGATGAACTGGGACAAAACTCCTGAAAAACATACTTTACCCAGGACAAGTGGAACTGCAAAAATTTCCAATTTTGCAAAGCAGAGTCTAACAATTTAATTATGCTGAGGGAATAGGCAGCCAAAGCAAAATAGAGCTAAGAAAATTTTTCTTAGTCAAATAAAAATCCCTATGAGAACTGAAATAACATCACAGAATGTTGCATCCCTAATTACTATATAAGCTCACTATAAAAGTCAACAATGCTGTAACTTTGCTTTTTGTAGAGTGATACTTATGTTCTGGTGGAAAAAACGTACTGCTTTGTTTTGTAAATTCATTTTGGACACTGATAAGTCTACTTAGCATAAATTTGACTTTGTTTGGAAAATGTTATTTTTATTGAAAGTTACTGAAGTGATGAAAGAAGACTCTCCTATTCCTCATCTGATCAATGCCCAAATGAAGGTCAGAAAAGAAGTTCCTATTCCTATAAGCTGCAACTTTAAAATAAATGGTATAAAGCTTGGTTTTCATACTTTTTTCCATTTGAAGGATCATTTTCTACATGTATAGTATTAGTTCTGACTAAAATGTAATTGAAAATTGTGAATTATTTAATGAGCTTTGAATAGCTTAACTGCCATTTCTTTAAAAAACCTAAAATGCATCTAGGGTGCTGCCAATTTAAATCCACACAGCTGTTTGCTCACCCCCCACAGTGGAATGCAGAAGGGAATCAGGGGTTGTAAAAGTGCAAAAAACCCTCCTGTGTTGATCTAAACAGTTTAGAAAGTAAAGAAAAAGAACAAAACATACTGTACTGTAGCTCTTGAGAAGAATCCCTGTGTGTTGTTAGTGTTATTGCAAATGATGAGGGTGAAATAGGGTGAGCTGTGAAAGTGACTCCTCTTTTTGCTTGCCTTGGTTCTGTGCAGTGGGGTCACTTTTGGAGAAGGCAGCAGCCTTCAGGGGAGTGCTGTGACTCTCACAGGAGAGGAGAAGGAAAAACTTTTCTCCAAGGATGGTCATCAGACAGACTCAGTCCTGAATGTGCTTCAGTGACAGCAGCCTCTCACCTTGCTCCTCTGGAATTTCCATTGTACTGCTCCCAAGGAAAGGTGAGAGCATAAATATACCTAATGCTCTACTGACTGCTTCACAATAGCACCTAAAAATCCAAGAACTTCCCAACTGCCAGATAAGAGGAGACAGTGTGTCCTTTTTAGCACTATTTCACCAGAAACACAGGTTGAGAAAGACCTGATTCACTTTTGTGGCACTCTGTATTCCACAAAGAGACTGTATTTAAAATATGCTTATAATTATTTTATAATTATAATTATTTTAAATTTTTTTCCACCCATCTGAAGAATGGTTAACAGCTTGAAACAATTCAGGATCTTTGTGATTTGAGTTGCATGACTGTCTCACAGCAGAATTTTCTCAAAGTAAGACTCAAAAACTGAAATCCCCAGCTGCCTGTGCTAAAGACAAAAGAGTGCCCAATTTCATTAACCACAGCCTTAAGGAGCATAATTCATTATCAATTTTACCAATATCAATATCCTGAATGTGAAAGAGGCTGGAACACAGATGTCTAACCAGGAAAGCAATGCTGTAAATCTGATTGCTTTCCTTGCTCTCTTGCTCTTTAACTGATTGCAAGGAAAAACAAAACAAAACCAACCAAACAAAAAAGAAAAGGAAATAAAAAGGCAAAAACCTAACAACAACAACAAGAAACCCCTATGAATTTGATTAGCATAGTGGAAAAATTTGCCCAAAGAAGCCATTGAAGAGAACTTCCCTGAATCTTTAAAATTGCTTTTGTTTTCACATACATGTACTTCCCTTCTAACCTGATTTTGTGGCAGTGACAATGGTTAGTCACAGAGATGAAGAAAAGCAAGGAGTTCAAGAGATACATAGACTGTTCTCTAAAATCTAGGAGAAAAAGAATTGTTTAAGGATTCATTAAATTTCTTAAAACCTGTACTCCACCACATCTTTGCCTATCAGTCAACATTGACAGGAGTAAGATTTTCCATGTAGTTAGCATTATTTTTGTGCTCTAAATTAAGATAATTATTATTTACTTTGCCTTTGAAAATCATAGCTGATTAGGTAGTCACATTTTCATTCTGCAAAGAATTCCAGCCTCCAGATGCTATTGTTATCCCAAATGAGAGAAAGAAGCCAAAATGATATTTTTTTCCTCAAAGTTAAAATGTCATATCTTGGATTAGGATGACCAAAATGTTTTCAAGTCTGTCAAACCATTTGTCTAATTATCCTTTCATGCATTCATCTGCATGAAATCACTCAAAGAAAAGATTTTAGCATTATCAGAATGGTACATGAAAGCTGAAATTATGTGCTTTGTCTTTCCTGATGAAATTGCTACTGAATCTTTTACATTCCTGTGACTTGTTTATTTTATTTTCAAATAAATTACATTCTTTGTTGGAAGATTATTCTAACTCTTTGCTAGATTGCAGTGAATAGCTTGCTTGGTAATGTTTTTTTACAAGGACAGTGACTGTGGATAATAGATTTTTTTTTTTTTTTTAATAGAAGCTCTCCTGCTTTTTACAATCAAAATCCATGTTAAAATATTACATGAAAACCAACACAGATTAGTATTTTATCAAATTTTAAAGTCCTGAAAGGACTTTTCTAATATCACCAATATCCAAAACCTTGGTTTCAGAATAAATCAAGACTTCTGGGCATGAAACTGCTAGAGCTGAGACAGGGGATGTGCACCAGAGACCTGTAACACCATTGGAGTCATTGATGTTGCATTCTTCCCTGAGCTGCTGGAACGAAGCACTGGTGGGGAGGGAGGGGGAGCAGGGGGGAACAGCAGATCTGGATTCCTTCCCTCTGAATTCTGAGCTCCTTGCACTTCATGAGTGTGCCCATCATTGCACACAGTGCATCATTACCAGTGATGGGAGGTAGGCACAGCCCCAGGAATGTCTGTAGAGACCAGGAGAGACCCCTGGAAATTAAACTTGTGGGAAAGTCAAAGTTCTTTCTAGCTCAGTGCAGCAAACTGACAAAAGCAGCAGTAGTGAGTGAAACAATAAACAATAAACAATAACCTCACCTTTAGGGAGAGTTTTCCATGATAAAGTTAAGAGTTATGCTGATTTAGCATGATTTAACAGGCTCTGATCTTGGAAACTTCGACCTTGGAGTGGACTCCTGCATTCCCAACCAACTCTAGGTCAAGATTGCTGCTTTTCTTCTACTGAACAGGACACTGGATGTAGAAGCAATCAGAAGTAATGCCCTGTTGCTCTGCTGCTCTTTGCTGAACCTGCATTTCCCTCTCTGCCTGATCTAAAGCTGATTTATTGCCACTAGAGCTGACAACAGCCTATTTGTCACTGAAATAACATCAGCATAACAGGAGAGAAATGGAGCAACAGATGCTAATCCCAGACCAGGATCCCAAACATGTGAGGAGACTAAACAGCTTCTTCTGTTCAAATTACAGATTTTGCATGAAGCCCCAAATACACAAAATACAAATGCCAGCCTGACAGCTTCACAGTCCAGAAACACACATTGGTTCTCATTGTTCCTGCTAAATCCAGCCCTCTCTACATCTCACCCAAATTTCCACAGACTTCTGGTGAAATCTTCCTCTGGAAATGCTGCATTGTACCACAACACATCACTGTTGGCTGGAATGAGACACAGTACCACTGCTTTATATTTTGACCACAAACCCCAACATTATCCCTTCTCCTCCGGGTCAGGAGCTCATTTCTCCTTTCAGGGAAGTACTAAATTTTGTATGAAAAGAAATATGAAGCTCTTGTGCATACAAAGAAAATTATTTTCTTTTGTCCTTGTGCTCCTTTCCTGCACAATATTTATTGTCATAAATAGTGAACACATACAAAATGTCTTCTGAAATGAGACAATTCTTAAAATCTCCCTATTAATTTAAATGACTGGAAATTTACATTGCTTGCAAAAAAGTATTTTACCTGTTGACATATTCTTCACATCAAATACATGATGAAAAGAGAGGAAATTGATAAAATATTCCTCTTCTCTTCCTGTTGAGTTTTTGTTTTTTTTTTTTTTCTCTAGTTTTCCTTTTGCACCAACATGGGACATTATTTTCCATTGCACCTGCCTGGATTGTGTCAACTCACACCTTTTATCAGAATGGACATCTGATGTGCTTTGAGAGACTAAAATCTTTAAGTCCCATCACTATGTGATATTTCTCTTAAGAGAAATCACTTTCTAACCTATTATCTCAGAAGCTACATTTTATCTGGGGAATGGGTATTTGTCACAAAAAATTAGCTGCTTCCTCCCCCAAAACAGAAATGTTCTCAAACTCAATTCTAAATATATTTGTACATATATATGTGTTTATAAAAATGTTTATCCTCCCCCTCATATACATATTTATGAATTATGTCAGTCTTGGGATTTTTTAGATGTTTGTAACAGGCATAACCACAAGCCTAAAAACATCTTTGCAAGTTTCTAAGGTGACAGATTGTGTTTGTATCCAAACTGAAATCTGGAGGACCAATAATTTGCAAGGGAGAAGAAAAAAAATTAGCAAAACCTGGAAGGCAAACAGACTGAATGAGTTATTCTTGGACTTCACTACTCAAAAACACCTTAAAAATAGGGAATGGATTTTCATAACATACAATGACACCTGACTGCTGAAATGTCACTGGTATTTGGGAACAACAACTCTTGCAAAGCCTCAGTGTCTGGGAGATTCACATACATTTTCCCAAACAGAGTACAGCTGCCCAACCTGGAGAAACTAAATTGTTTAGCTCATTCCAAAAGCTAAATTGGAAACAAAATGACTTATGTGAGGTATAAATACCCATTGATTATAGCAGGGTAATTTTTAAAGGTATTTCCCTCATGCACAAAAATTTTTAAAAAAATTATATCTAACCTACAAATTCTGCTTTATGGAGTTTAACAGCTGCTCTCTCAAATCCTTAAACTGCTTAACATTTTTTATCCTCTGGCTTAATAGCTGAAGTGTTTTCCACACCTTTACTTTGAAAAAAGTAAATCTAACGTGCTAAAATGTCAGTGGCAAATGTTTATTTACTGTAGGCTTTAGGTGCTGTTCATTTTTCTTCTCTTTATAAGTAATTTTCCAGAAAATTCAGCCTGTGAAGTTCCAGGGAAGAACCAGCTTTTAATCTTAAGAAGATTTTAAAAAAAATTATTGAAATGCTGTCAATAACGAAGCAGAAAAATGTTCTGCAACCTGCACTTTTTTCTCCTCCCTCCAGCTTCTGTAATTTGATGTATTCTTTTCTTGCACCTTTCAGATGGCCATAAAGTCAACTACAGCTACACCTTATTCACATCCTTAGTATTCAAGCTATTTAATAGGGTTTAATGAATATGGGTTATATTATTTCATCTAAAAGACAGGTGAGGCAGAAAAAAAAAGGGAGAACAAGGAAGTCTTCACTGCTTGTAAGGGCCCAATATATATAAGAAAGTTCTGAGCATGTCTCTCCAACACTATCTGCTTTTCTGCTCTGACAGAACACTCCTTATGCTCCTAAAAACCTCCAGCATTTAGGGCTCTTCAAGGGGTGTAGATTCCTCTTCCTCCTCTTACAATCTGACTTTTCTGGCATTTGTTTTTTTGTCAGTGAAAGCTGAACTCCTTTCCTCTTCCTCTTTGGGTAGCATCTCAACACCCTGTTTTCCCCACTGTCCTCATTTTCCTATTGCAAGCCTTCCTGACTCAGTATCCACCTCCTGATATAACATCCACAGGCTGCTCTCCATATCAGGGACACAGAACCTCACTCTGCTTTTGTGCCACTCCCATATATTTGCTCTCTGCATGTAATTAAATCTACTAATTATATGCTGACATTCAAATTTATAGCACCATGGAGCCCTTTTAAGCAGAACCTTGGCAATATTTCAAAAGACTTGTTTTTTGGAAGGGGGGGGAGGCAGAAGGAGAGGGAGATGGGGAGACAATAGGATTGTTTTCATTTTCTCCCTTGAGTTATAGCCTACATTTCCAGTAAGCACCTACTCCCAACCAAAGTAATAAAATCTGGTAGTTGTGGATCTTTAATAAGGGGGTCTGCAGCTGGTGTTTTCTTACTGTCTCACATACTTAAATTTGACATGTCTAGAGGTAAGAGATCTCTGGGGAAGACAATGCTAGACTGCTGTGTGTCTGCTTGGAAATTGGATAAACTCCCAAAATTCCTGTCTCTGGTCACTGAGACACTGGAGATGATCAGCAAGGATAGAAGGATGAGCAGCAGCTACACTTCCCTGTTTAAGAACAACTTGGAATGCTCCTTTCAGAGTAAGTGCCAAAACTGTCAGCCAGGTCCTGACTGATCCCTCTACTCATGGCTCAGCATCCCTCCACGTGCTGGGGACACTTTGAACCCAGGGGAGCAGAGCTCAGGTCTGACAAGTCAGGTTACATCTTCTCCCAGGCCATGCCTGAGATATTCCCACCCTCTGCTCTGCCACCCCAGAGCTTGCAGAGAGGACCAGTGTCTTCCCCTGCCAATTCTAGGTGCTGCTTTCCCACCAGCACTCTGAGTCTCTGTAGATAAAATTAGACCTTTTTGCTTTTAACTTTCTTTAATAAAAGAAGGCAGATTAACTCCTTTAGGGGAAGGAGCTGCCTGGGATCTGTTTGATCTTCTGTCTGCATTCACAGTTTGATCTGTTTTTCCAAGCAGTCAAAAAACTGTTTTTGTATTTTTTAATAAGGCTGGGAAGAATTCTTCTGGGTGTCTCTAACAACCATCTGATCTTTTACTGACACCTTTTCACTCATGAACAGGCCTGTTGAGAGCACAGATTATTTTCTTACAAAATCACTATAAAGGGAGGCCCTGAAAAAAGAGATTTTCATGTATGAGGGATTGCAATTTCATTGCATTTTTTACAGAAAGATGAAATGGTGGATTGCCACAAAGTATGTTCAGGGCTATTACATGGAACTGTATTTACAAAGCAGCTGCAGTTTGGTCTACAACAGTCATTACCTATCTGGAGCCTTTATAAACAACTGGAAGCAAACTTGAATTCCCAAGAGTATCATGATGAAGAAAGATGTTTATCTCCAAAAACATCTATATGAAAAAAAAAATCTTTGTCTTGAAAGCAGATCAGCCCCAGCCCCTGGGTGTAAGGCATGCTGTAGTCTGGAATATTCCAAATCTACAGATAAATTGAGTAATGGGGCTGTATCACTAATTCTTCTCTCACTGTTAGGAATTTGATGTAAGCAGAAAATATGCTGTCATCACTGTGCATCTGACAAAGGACATGTTGCAAACAGGGAAGAATTAGTCCAGCAATACCAGCAGTACCCTGAAATGCCACAACAAGTTCCTTTTCTATCATTCTTCCTCTCTTTTTTAGCAAAGATATAAACCTGGAAAGCATGGATAGTGCCATGTCAAACATGTAACTGGAGTGGTTAGTGGAGGAGGTAGATAATCATGCTTCCTACATTGACCCAATAGTGTTAAGTTCAACCTGCTCTAAAGTACAAAAATCTGAAAGTTAAGGACCATTTATATCTTTGCATGTTTAGGGTAGGATTTAAGGCCCCAGCTTTGTGGTTTCTCAGCTATAGATCATACAGATCAGAATTTCACTAATCATTAAAAGCAGACAGGAACACAGAATTTACCACTCTGGATGTCTCTGCTCAACATAACAACCATTGGTCTATGCCTGCATAAGTTACAGAAGGCTAAAATTGACTGTGGAGAGTGCCATCATTAACTTGTACACACATCTGTTTTGACATCTGCTGTAATGTTCATCTGCCAAAATAGAGGCAGAACTTTGTATTTCAAGCATTAAAAATAGACCCAGACCAAACTGTACAGGTGATTAGGGGTGGGGACTGGCACATCACTCTCCACAGAGCAAAATTACTGAAGAATAAATGGCTGGGTGACACATGCCTTATTTTCACTCTCTTGTTTCACTTAATCCTCTGCACAGAGTTAAACCACCCCAGGGTACCATTCCACAACTCCAGGCAGCTACACAATCCTGGATAGAGAGATTCAGTGGCTTGGCCCCTAAAATGAGCCACAAAAGAATGCCAGGTGCTTAACCATGAATCTCCTTTACTGAAAACAGAGGCACACATGGTGTTGCTGTTAGTGCTGACAGGATTCTGTGAGCTGATGTGGCAATTCTGCATCTCTTCTTATTCACAGATTATTGTGGCATAACAGCAGAAATCCAGTAAGGCACATTGCAGGCATCTTACACTGCCTTTTCCAGATGCACACACAGCCCTAGCAGCCATAATCATAAGAGTGTGGGTTGGAAGGTATCTATAGAAGAGTTGCAGTCCAACCCTCTTGCAATGCACAGGGACATCTCCCAGAAAATGAAGCTGTATAGTGTCATGTGCAAAGCAAGTGCATTTTTGGAAAGTATCAACTTTGCTTGCCACATGCAGATGGTAGGTCAGAAATAAAGGGACATGGTTACTGTCCTAGGCTGAGCCTGTGGTACAGCATGGAGACCTACAGGAATATTTCAAGACTTGAACAGTGGAGCTGTCTGCTTTGGAAATGGGAAAATATGGTTCCCAAGGAAGTACCAGGAGACACTCAGCTGGATTATAGACTTGGACCACCCTAACTTTTACAAGTTGCTGTTACATTCCTTGCCCTCATCAAAGTGTGGAAACTATGAGGTGAAGTGAAGGGACCCTGTTGCCTCATCTACTGTAAAGAATGAAAATGTTGAAGATCAGCAGCTTCTCAGGAAATAAAGCACTTTGAGTGGTACAGATGGCAAGTTTTTTGGGGTAGCTTGCCATTGCAGTGATTGTGTTCTTATCCTCTAATATCTTCCTTTCCACTGTATGATTCCCACTCCTGCTTATTTTGACAAGAAATCATCAGTGCAAGGGCCATAGAAGATATTTTGGTTAAGGAGTCTCCTTGGGCACTAACCAAAGAGATGATAGGATACAAGAAGCTACTGTTCTTTTTAAAATAATCACAGAATCACAGAATAAGTTGATTTGGAAGGAATTCACAAGGATCATTGTGTCCAACTTCTGGCCCAGCACAGTTTCACAAGTGTAATACTACCACCATCCCCTGCCTATATTTCAATCATTTTCTGTTCTGATTTCTAGTTTTCATGTCTCTGCTTTCCTTGAGCTGCCTTCCTACTTTTTCAAAGGAAGAAGATACAAAAAAAGAGCTATCAATTTTTCATGTGCATGAATAACACAGCCAAAACTTCACACACAATGTAAGAAGATTCCCTTCAATGGCCCTGAGCACTGTGTTGGCCTCTCTGGATGTGGTGCTGCTTTCACTGCCTGTGCTTTGCTGTCCTGACACAGATGGAGCAAACCTGTGCCTCCTTGTTTTTGAATCAGCCTTGGGCGTTTTTTTGGTAAGCTGGTTGCCTAGATGATAGTGGGGAAAAATCAAAGCCTGATTAACAGCAAAATGCTCAGTGTCTTGTGCAGCTTATGGCTCCAGGGCTGTTCCTTCACTGATCAGATTGCCAATCAAGAAGGACAAACAAGTTCCTTGTTCTGTAGGACTCTATTGTAAGGAGAGCTGCTGTGAGTGAACATCCTCGTGGCAATGCTCTGCTGGGAGCTGAACAGAAGAGTCTCTTCTTGCTCAGTACAACAGAAAGGGAAGCAGTCCCAGATAATTGCTTTTTCCTCCACTGAGCACTCGTTTACATATTTATGTTCCTTTTCATAGTTCAAATGTCCACTGCAGTTCCACACTTGTCTCTGTGGTTGTCTCATCAAGAGCAGAACACCCAGCTCAACACCAAAATCAATAAATGAGAATTATAGGTTTAAATATGAATTCTGTACCTAATAGCATCTCAGTCTTTTCCCTGGGCTTGAAAATGGAAATTCTTTGGGAATCAGTCCCTGCCTAAGTCGATTCAAAGTGCAAATTTGGGCATGATGTTATTTTGTTCCAAAACGTGTTTGGATTCTATAGTTTCCCAATTCAGTTTTTGGTTAAAAAAGCCAAACCAAGCCAAGAAAACCACGGGCCTTCTTTCTCCTCTGTGCCATGGTTTCATCATCCATATCTCTGTAAGGAACTGCATTTTTAAGACTGCAAATAATGAACTTCTGAAGGTTTTTTTCCCACTTGGACAGATGCCTTTAGGCAAAATCAGACCGATTTGTGCATATTTTAGCATATCAATTTGCTTTATAAAATATGCATGCCATAATTTGTGAGAGGAGTTTCTCAAAGTGCAGCAAAAAGGAAGAAACTTTAATGCTGAATCAGAAAGGAAACAGGCTGTAATAGGAGTTTATCCCAGAATTACAGAGTCATAGAATATCCTGAAGTGGAAGGTACCCACAGGGATCATCAATGTCCAATTCCTGGCCCTACAGGGGACAATCCTGAGAATCCCACCATGTGCCTGGGAGTGCTGTCCAAATGCTTCTTCAGCCCTATCAGGTTTGGGACTGTGGCCACTTCCCTGAAGACCCTGTTCCAGTGCCCAGCCACCCTCTGGGTGAAGAATGTTCTTGTAATATCCAGCCTTAAATTCTTCTGACACAGCTCCAGGCCATTCCCTAAAGTCCTGCTGCTGGTGACCACAGAGAAGAGATCATGCCTGTCTCTCCACCTCCCTCATGGGGAAGTAGTAGCCTGCAGTGAGGTGTCCCCTCTCCTCTTCTCCAGGCAGCTGCCACCACAATGTTACCTGAGTCAAATGCAGAGGGTGGGGAAACAGAAGGGATGAAGACTGGATTTGTAAAAATCAGTTTGTTCCAGCAGCATGTGCAGTAGTTAAGGCATGAGTGTTATAATTTCTATAAGACCTTGACAGAGGGTCATGGGAGGAAAGGAAAAGATTTTCAGCCTGAGAATTAAATTTAATGCAACTATCTCAAGTATGAATCCTCCAAATCTGCAAAGCAGTGTCAGGAAGGGAGTTTAGACTTAAACCATAGCTGAACAACTGGATTACTATTAGAAAGAGTCCCTTAATAGCTACATCTGTAATTGATAGATTCTTGTGCAATTCATACATAGCTGACCTTGACAACTGTGATATGCAGAGTCTGCAGGACAAGTCTCTACACAAATGGCTTTGTTTTGTTTGTATCAGCTCTGTTCCTCTGCAGTGGCTGCAGTTTGTGGCTTAAAGCTTGATCTGCTCTAACTCCCCAGTCTTGCTTGTATGGGGTTTGTTGTTATGTTTTTGATTTGGTTTGGTTTGGGTTGTTTGTAGGTACTCCTCAACAGGAAACTGTACTGAAATATACCTGTGCACAACTGCTGGCACAATGTAGGAAATTGCAACTTCTCTGTCATTTTCATAAAATAGATTAAAATAATTCCATTTTTTATTGGAATGTCTGATTGTTTGCTTAAACCTAGAGGTAAAAAGCATTAAAAATAATGACAGTATCAGTTTCTTTTGCATTTAACCTGCCAGATCCTTTATCTGTCAATTAGGTCAACACTTCCTACTTAGTGTTGGGGGAGGGAATCTCTTTATCCAACTCATTGCCATTTGGGAGGTGGATTGTCCATATGGCTCCACTTGAGCCAAATGACCAGAAGGCTTCTTTTCTGAGTCATAAAGAGCTTGTTGGCTGACTTTAGCAAGGACACACTTTTGATAATTTATGCTGTTAACAACAGGTAACTTCTCAGTCAGAACAAAAAGAAAGGAAGAGGGAGATAGGAGGCAATCAAAGATAAAGAATACTTTGTTCTATCAGGAGATGGAAGACTGGATTCTGCCCTCTGTGACAGTAAAATCCTTGAATATTGTAGAATCATAGAATAAAAGGATGGCTTGGGCTGGAAGGGACCTTAAAGACCATTTAGTTTCAACCCCCCTGCCAAGAACAGGGTCACTTTCTATTGACCAAATTGCTCAAAGCCCCATCAAACCTGGATTGGGCACCCACAGGTTCTCTGGGCAGCCCCGTTCAGTGCCTCACAACCATCACAATGAAGAATTTCTTCCCAATATCTAATCCAAACTACTCTCTTTTGGTTTGAAGCCATCCCCCCTTGTCCTGTCACTACATGCTCTTGTAAAAGTCTCTCTCAATCTCTCTTGTCAGCTGCCTTCAGGTTTTGAACATAAAACCTAATACCATCCCCCAAATTCAGTCTTATATATTTTATTAAATGTTTTAAATTAAGCAGTTAGCTGCCTTGCTCTGTGGCCAGTAAGAAGAATGCTTTTCCCAAATGTTTTCAAGAGTGTCTTCCACCTATTTTTTCCTAGAAATTCAGGTTTTGGAAAATAGGTTAATTCCAGTTGTGAAGTTACATAACTTGGATTATAAAGTGCTCTGAAGAAAAAAAACAGTCAAATGAAAAGCTGAGTGCTTTTTTTTTCTTTTTTTTTGTTTTTTTTTTCTTTCTAAACCTCAATAAGAATTTTTCAAGCATCTCAAAAGAACTTCACTCACAGAAGAAATGTTTACCACATTTTCTGATTCTAGATATTGATTGTTGTTCAGAAACAAACTGAAATAATGACAAATTCAAAGGCTCTAGAAACTCGTGCATCATAAACACAATAAGCTATTCCAATTTCTAAGTAATCTTTTCCTAGGATATGAATGTGAATTGTGTTATTTCACTCCCATGAAATAACAATTCTCTGGGCTAAAAGTCAGCAGCATTTTTCCTTGAGGAATGTAGACAGGTTATTATTTTACTTGTTTCTATGATATTGCTAAAAGGCATAATTTATTTTTATTATGGTCCTCATCTCCCATTTCCCAAATAGTAAAAAAGCTCTGATGGAAGACATTATTTTTTCTTCTTTTCGTACCCACCTTTTTTTTTTTTTTTTTTTTGTATTTTGCATGTGGTGAGGATGTTTTTGCCCTTTCCTTGAGAAATAGTGTCAAGCAGGTGTTTATTCAGTAGAAAAACTCCCTAAGCAAAGATACACATCTATTACAGGAGTAAACTTGTTTCACCTCACTCGTGACTGCCAATTTAAGACAGAAGTAAATGTCACAGATTAATTTACAAATCTGAAACCTATTGCTGTAACTAGCCTGCAAAGCAGGCTGTCATTGTAGGAAAGGTATTCACTCTGCAGTTTCTATAGCAGGCATTTTCCAGGCAGTTTTGCACAGTTTTGCATCCTTATAGGAGAACATGGGGAAATGGGCTGTAGGGTCCCTATTAGGCCAATTTAAGTTAAGACATGGTTTAGGTCACTGTAAATGGGTAAAAAGTCTAGGTGGTCTCTGCAGAAGAGAATACAGCTTTGCAGCACCATATCTGCTGACTTCTTATTTTGGTCTCCCTGTGGAGGATTTTGCAAAAGAATGGGTGGGGCAAATGGTGAGAACCCAGATGAGGTCTCTCCCTCTGTGAAGGGTGATGTTTACCCATGCAACTGAAAAACCTCACCACAATTATTGTCCTACTGAGCTGCAGTGTGATCTGAACATGACCTCTTTGGACTGGCAGCAAGTGTTAAAAATCTCTTAGGAGATTCCTAAGAGTTCAAGTGGGTTCACTGAATGAGCTGAGGCAGGAGCAGTCTGGGAGAAGGAGGAGATGTTTAGTGAAACACAGCCCAAGGAATTACAGGTTTTATGCTCTGTGGATTTCTTTTATTTTATTTTTTCTTTCTCTGAGCTGAAAACAAGCCAAAAGGACTGGACAGATCTGATTGCAAATAAAATATCATAGAATGGCATGGAATGGAGTGGAATGAAATTTTGTGGAATTTAATGGAATGGAATGGAATTAAATGAAAAGAAACCTCATAAAACAGCATGGAATGGAATGGAATGGAATGGAATGGAATGGAATGGAATGGAATGGAATGGAATGGAATGGAATGGAATGGAATGGAATGGTACCTCATAGAGCAGCATGGAATGAAGGAACCTCATAGAGCAGCATGGAATGGCATGGAATCGAATTCTGTAGAATAAAATGGAATGAAACATCATAGACTGGCATGGAATGCAATGGAATTAAACAAAATTAAGAGGACTGGACTGAAATTGAATGGAAGAGAATGGAACATGATAGAATGGCATAGAATGGAATGGAATGGAATGGAATGGAATGGAATGGAATGGAATGGAATGGAATGGTATGGAATCGTATGAAATGGAATGGAATGGAAGGAATGCAACAGAGTTCTTGCTCATGATCTGCACTCTTTGCAGAAATCCCTTGACTGATGCCTCTTGAAAGTTGGCAATAAGAAACCCAAATACTTTGTCTGTTCTATTAATTGCCAGATACCCATTTATTGTAAAGAACACTGGGCAGTATTAGCATATTTGTTCCATGTACTACAACAAGATTTTTGAAAAGAAACACTACCATCCTGCTCCCAAGGAAAAATGGAAAAGCTTCTAGTGACTGTTCCTGAATAGCTCCCACACAATTTAATAAAAAAAATAAATACAAGTAATAAATAAGTTCCCTTATTTTGAAGCCTTACTGTCTGGCATTATGAGCTGCAGGAAAGGGCAGCAGAGTAGCATTCCCAGTGGGCAGAGCTATTTGAGAATTTGGAAGAAATTATGTTACTTAGCAGAGTTTGTGTGCCATTTATGTTTATATAATGTGATTTATTTTTACAAAGCCTCAGGATTCATTTTCCAGGTAATAAATACCTTTAAACCTTTCCATTTAACCATTGACAAGACTCTTCTGCCTTTATAGATTATTGACACTTAACAAATATTTGTGGGCAGCAAGAATTTACTTTCATTCTGAAAATGCAATATTTGAGGAGGCATAGTGAAAAATATTCTGCAAAAATTGCCTCTGATTTTTAAAAAGCCTTTACATTATGTCCTTGGAGGATATTAAAGTGGTGCAATGCTCTGATAGGCAGAAGACTTTAGCTTAAAAAACAGCCTTGAAGGTACAAAGCCTAGAGGATGTTTGTATTTCCACAAGAGAAAAATGTCTCAGGCTTTTAACAATAAATTAACAGTGCCTCACAGCCGCTGGGCTGAAGCTGCTCAACACAGAAATAAGTCTGTTTGGGCTAGTTGATGAGGGTTTCAAGACTAGGATTGCAGCAATAAAATCTGTTTGAAACATACACATCCATTTTGCAGAAAAGTCAAAGAGTTCAGGAAGTGAATACTTCCATAAATAAAGAAAACTGTAAAGAATGAAGGAAGGACTCATATTCTCAAGGATAAATTCCTAAAAAATTGTGGGCAAAATGTGCTAGAGCAGAAAAATATCTCTAATTTTGTGGGATGGGGTGAAGCAGGGATTGCACTTCATTTTGTTTGCTTAGAGAGCCTGCTATGCAGATAAATTGGGGATTGCATCCACTGAAACACATTCATAGGGGCAACAGCTGAAGCAGCATGTTTGAGTTGTTTGGAAGGAGAACAGGGAACAGACCATGAGAGAGATGGGTTTTACTCAGCTCCAGCTGCCTGGTAGTTAGTATCTTGTATAAATCTCACTTTGTTTACAGAAAAAAAAAAAAAAAAAAAAATCATTACTTTGCAGACATAAGTTCATGCTACATTTTTGATAGAAATCTGAAGATCAGCTATTGTTTTGTGAATCCCCTCTCCAGTGACCAGTGGGATACTATATCACCAGTATAAATTGGCTCAGGTTAGCTGAACCCATCTGCAGATAAATAGGTTACAAAGACAGCAAATTTTCCTGCTGCCTAGTACAACCTGATGAAAAGATGCCTTTTTTTTCTTAAGGCTAGATTAATGTAAGACTGGAGAAGCAGATGGGAGATCAAGACTATATCAAGGTATTGTCTTCATGAAACCTGGGGTGCTTTGCAGCAGACACAACAGATGGAAAACAGTCCCTTGCAACTGATGACATTTTCCAGTGTCCTTTATGTAGACCTGCAAATCAACACCTGGACACAAGAATATATAAATGACAGAAATGTGCCATACAGGATAAAGTCCTTCCATACTCTCAGGTAGTACTTTGTGCAAGCTGCTGCCTTTGGCTGTCCTCCTGAGACCATAGACAAAGGCAGCAGGAAGGAAGGCAGCAGATCCTCCACTAAGGTATCTTTGCTATTTGCAAAAGCCTAAAAATGTACTAAATTAGTTTTCTAGTTTATTTCCAATATGCAAGAAGACATGTCTCCTCATAAACATTTCTGCTGGCAGTCTGCTCTCTTACTGGCACCATCACTGATGGAGGAATATCATGCCTTGAAAAGTTTAAATGAAAAGTCAGGACAAGTTTAATCTGGCCTTGTTTGTGAGAATTTATGTAGGATTTTTTTTTCTTACCAGCTCCAGCTCTTTCCAGAAACATTTGGATGTAGTGTCTAAATATTACAGAATCCTCAGACACAATTCATAGGCAGTGTTTTTTTTTTTTTTTTGCTTTGTTGGAGACACTTCAGACAAGATGCATGACAAACTCAATATTTTGCTGTGAGGATCCCCTCCAGACAGGCTGCAGATAACCAAACAGCATTTGTAAGAAAATGACACTGACTCCAATTTTTCTGGTGAGGAGAAGGGCAGATTTCCACTGACAAATGTGATGAGCCATTTGGAAGGGCAGTCTCTAACTCAGGTAAAAACTCAGTTGGATCCAAATGGTGACCTAAATTTTGGGGAGCTCTGTGGTAAGTGTTTCTCCCAACAGGCAATCACAAAGCAAGGGCCTTTATCTGAACCTGTTTTCTGCATGTTTGGTAAGGATGACAAAGATCCTCCCTCCCACAGTAATGAGCCTGTGTGTGTGACTGCTGCCAAATGCTGCTCTGACAATGTTTCCTTTTAATATAATAAATCAGTTCCAGCATTGTGGTGGGCCTTAGAAGTAATTTATTCAAAAACTGGCAGCAGCCAAGTAGAATCAAGTGATTTTCATAATGCATTTTAAATGAAAGTCATAAAGAAAAATCACTTTTATTAAGTGCTTGAAGAGTGCTCTTTCCCAATGCCAATTCCTTTGAAAATGTATATGCTGACTGTATAACAATACCTTTTCCTGAGAAAGTGCTGTCATCTGCTATGAGATAAATTTATTTTTTTGTGGTTGTGGAGTAGAGTTGGTTACATTATTTGTTTCAAGAAAATTATCCAATTCATCTTTTTTTATGACTACATTATTTCTGATGGGGATCTATCATTACTTGACTGCTTGTACAGAACTCAAATATTTTCTGGTGAATCATTTTGTTTTTCCACATTTTCCCTCTCAATTAGTCCTTCATCAGTTGTCACAAAAAATTAGCTGGCATATTGTATGAGGCTATTTACTTCTGTTGTTTAGGTAACTTTCAGAAAATTGTCAGTTCAAAGCAGAGCTTATCAGAAATTCCCCAAAATGCTTTTGCTTTTCAGATCAAATATAATCCCTCAGGAATTTATATGTGTTGGTGAAATTTTCATCTGATACCTGTTACAGAAAACTGAAAAAAATAGCCTGGTACACGGGTATACACTATCCCAGGTTGAGTCCCTGGGCTGTAAAGTTGCAGATTTTACTTCAGAGAGTTTTTTTGGGTTTTGTTTGTTTGTTTTACCTTGGTTTGATTGGTTGGTTTTATTGTTAGGAGAGAAAGATTACAAAATTGCAGGCTGCATTTGCCCTCCAACCTCAGAAATACCAAAAGTCAGAAATCCCAAAAACTGCACAGCTGCAGGCAGGTCTGACCCATTGCAGGGGTGTCAGCTAGAGCAAAGCTGGGAGCCAAGGAGAAGCAGCTCCCAGAGGGTCTCCCTGGATGGCTGCAGCTAGCACTTGCACTCATTTGCTGAGACAGTTCCCATCCTGAGCCATAAATCACTCAGTGAACAAACAAATGGGTGTTAAACACCCAGCCTGTCTGCACAGCAGGGTGTTAAACACACCTGAGCTGGCTCTGAGCACAGCAGCATCTCTGTGCAGTGCAGTGGCAAGCAGGAATGCCAGCTCCAGTGCCAGGGGAGCACGGTAGGCATGTGTGACCAGCAAGGCAGCTCTCAGCTGTCTGTCACACATGATACACGTGTGTGACCAGCAAGGCAGCTCTCAGCTGTCTGTCACACATGGTAGATGTGTGACCAGCAAGCCAGCTCTCAGCTGTCTGTCACACATGATACACATGTGTGACCAGCAAGGCAGCTCTCAGCTGTCTGTCACACATGGTAGATGTGTGTGACCAGCAAGGCAGCTCTCAGCTGTCTGTCACACATGGTACACATGTGTGACCAGCAAGCCAGCTCTCAACATGGTCTGTCACACTGGGACTGCTTCTGCTTGCGGAGCTGGGCAGTTCAGCGCTTGTCCCACAGTCACATCTCTTTGCAGAACACCACTGCCTACCTACCATGGCTCTTGGTGTAAGGCCACAGCTGCCCCTTCTCACATTTCTTGATTGGTGCCCTATCTTCCAAGAGGTGCATGTTTTCTTCTCCTTCATCTTCCCTGAGTTGTTCTTGTAGCACAGACAGCTAACCACCCTGTGCTTGCTCCTCCAGCAGCCATACTCTCCTGTCTGCCAAGGCAGCAGCTCTCTGGCTGGGGGACATCTCTCTGTCCCTCTCACTTGGACATATGGTCAATTCCCCAACCCTGTTGGTATTTAAGAGGCATTTGGATGCTGCCCCAAATAACCTGCTTTAACTTTTGGTCAGCCCTGAGCTGATCAGGCAGTTGGACTGGATGATCTCTTCAGGTTCCTTCCAAATGATAATATTATAATCTAGTCTTGCTATGCTGAGATATTCAAACCATTTGAGCTCAAAACTGTTCGATTCAACTGAATAGCTGGATGCAAGTCAGTTGGACACTGAAGAAAACCATAAAACACAGCAAATTTGATATATTGGATGATATTTTAAGCAGATATATGCATTCTAATGAAAATAGGTGTCCCTTGAACAGTGCTGTTCTGTGTTTGCCCAGAAACATTACCTTTAACTCTTCCAGAACAGTACCTTTGAAAATTAGGCTAGATCTATGGGGCCAAACATAACACAATATTTCTGCTTTTTATTCACTTTCTTCATCCATGCAGTGAATTAATCCTATTTCTGGGCTTCTCCAGTCACTCTTTACATTTAACATCCCTTTTGTACTAAATAATTTCATTGACTACTCTGTTGAAGACACTGCTTCTTGCCTGAGAAAAACTACTGAATAATCATTTTTTGAAAGTGAATGGGGCATGAAAGTGCAGGGGCAGAGTCCTTTAAAAAATACCAAGAAATTGCTATTCCCCAGGCTCACCCTGCTGCTGCTGTTTCTCTCATTTGTTTGCCAGGAGATACATCACTCTTATTTACTCTTTGTGAAAAGTGGTGACATCAGCCTGGGTGTTTTATAAGTCCACCCTCTCCTAAGCAAAGTACAACAGTTTTCAGTGCTCCTTATGTTCTGATTTTAATCTCTGATGCTCCCAAGTGCAGGAATATAAATCCCTGTACAAAAGGATAGCTGTCAGGAGAAAGTCCTTTAATCTAGCAGATAAAAGTCTAACAAGATCCACTGGCTGGAGGTTGAAGCTAAATAGTAGCTAATCTGATATTAAAGGCCCAGGATGTTGGGCCTGCTGCAAGCCAGGTTTTCCTTGAGTGGTACCCAGGCTGTCCAACACTGCCTTCCAGCCCAGGCTGAGTCAATGTCACTGCTGACACCACAGAAACCTGCTCACCACAGCCAAGTTCTTAAATACCACAGTCCTTATGGCTGCTTGCACACCAATCTCCTTCCCAAATCTATGGCAAATAATGAGGAGGTCTCCTTCTCCTCTTTTTCCTATGCCTCCACACAGGACCAAATTCTACTTTTTGCTCCTTGTTAAACATCAAAGCTGAGAGCAAATAGGGAAAATCTGCTTGGCTGGACTCTGAGGACTGTAAAAGAGATTATATCCTTTTTTTTTTTTTTTTTTTTTTTTTCCTTCTGCTGCATAGAAAGCAGCCTCCTATTCTGCATACAGCCACATTTCCTGCCCATATCCACTCTCTCACACTATGCTGTGATGCCAGCCAAAGCTCATCCTCTGGTGAAGAACCTTCAGCTGAGCCTTCCCCAAATATGAGATTCATGTGAGTAAGGATGTAACTGGGCATTTCTCCCTTTGTTTTAAGGCACTAAAGGCAAGGTTGAATTTTCCAGCTGAGAAGTAAAAAGTACATAAATTCTAATAGTTCCATGTGACAGCCTAAATGTGGGGGAGAGTCTTAAGGAGTGTGAAACAGCCTTGATCTCTTGCCTGGTACAGAGCAGCTGAAGACAGGCAATGATGATGTACACATAACAGATCTGTATTTTGCCCTGAGCAAAACTGTTCTGGCTAACTAGAGAGTAGCTGGAATACAACTTCCTCCTTCTTTACATTTCAGAGATTGGAAAGGCAATGTATTAACAAAACAAAACAAAAAAGATACAGAAAAGGAGAGAGACAAGAGCACAGAGGAGGCCTGGAGGGAAAGAAAAATATTCAAATAATGGAGTGAGGGTGAGGCTGGCAAACTTTGTGGCAGTGAAACAACAGATGGACTGTAGTTTTAGTGATTCATCACACAGATGGTTCAGCAGATGGATTCTGTTGGGTTCATACAGCTTAGGTGGAAATATCAGCTGCTGATTTTGACAGGCAGGGCAGCTTCAGCAGAGGCAGTATCCTTGCTCTGCTTTCCCTTGTACATGTCCTGTTCTCCCACAGACTGGCAGTGCAGGGACAATGCTGAGTGCCACAGCATCATCCAGCACTCCTTGCTTGCCACACGGTTCAAGATTTTCCCTCTCTGTTTTAGGAAGGAAAAAGGTACAAGTGGATTTACCACCTCATTTCTGCCACCCAGCCAAGTGACAAATGTTGTTCCTTGTGAAGCAAAAAATGTCTACAGATTCTGATGGTTTCTACCTATAAAAATTCTGTCAGCCTGGATGGCATTTCTGACAGAGTATAACTTCTCCAAGGGATGGAACATCTTCCCAGTTTCACTGGGGGGTCTAGATTCCCAAATAGCCTTTGACCATTAATGCAATAAAGAGGAATTAAAGCACAGTAAAATTGCTAAGATACAACAAAACACCCCCACTTAAATGTTTTACTTGTGGATGTTCACTGAACTTGTGGATATGTAGGCAGGACATTTTTGACCATTTTTACCCTAAAGTACAGTTTGCCAGCTAATGACAAGGAAAAGTATATAAACAATATTAATTTGTTTACATATTGTAGTCATTTTTCAGGAACTCTTCTGAGTCTTGGCCTTAGACTCCAGTTTCTTGATACCAAAGCTCACAGGAGTAAGAAAACCTTTAAGCAGATGTGCAGTAGATTGTATGAAAAAATTCTTCATGTCTGGTCTTGAAATAAAGCTAGAGAAAATGTAAGCAGCTGAAGGAAAGCAATGAATAAAGAAATGTCAAAGTGGGGAGGGGGTGGGAAGAAATAACACGAGTGATTTTGGTCAAGATTACCTCCAGAGAAGGGCAGTGGAACAGATCCAGTTGGGGGTGCATAGACTGTACTGCAGGTTTTGGATTTGGATAGAAGCTGTCAGTGTTCTTAAGTGAGAAATATTATCATTGACATTAGGGAGAGTCCAGATTATGAGATACAAACTGAAAAAATTCTATTAATGAGGTAAGACCCAAATATGCCTGGAGACAACATCTGACCGACTTTGCCACTCTACTTTCTCCAAAGCAGCAGGAGATGAGATTTTTTTTTTCTTGGTAAATAATAAAACCTTTGTAAAATTAGTTGAATGTGGGTAAGACTTGGAATGTACTTTTTTTTCTTTTTAAGCCAGAAGAAATTAAAGAAAATAGCAACCTTTTAAAAAATATTCTCAGCATTAATTAAAAGAATTCTTTCTGAAGGCAAAAAGTGCACTTTTTAGCAAGGATATCTATGCCTTAGAGTTGAGGACACACAGTAAGAAAGTAAGAATTTCTGAAAATACTTGCAGCTTCATAAAACAACTAAGCAAGCAAAAAAATAATTACAAGGACATATTTCAGCCTGATGTTTCACTTTCTACATCGCCTTTGCAGCCACCACTTGTCCTGGAACATCCTCAGAGCTCTGTGGTCCCTTAGAGGAGGCTTCCAGAGGCACTGGATTACAGTGCTGCTCAAAGCTAAAGGCACGTTTTGGCACATAAGAGCCACTTTCTCACTCTTTTTCTGCTCCATTCCACCTTCTTCCTTGATGACAGATCTCAGAAGTTGTCCAAGATTTCCAGATAAGGAATGTTGCAGCTGTCTCTTTTTCATCCACTGATGAACAGGATCACTGTTAGGAATGTCATCTGAATTCCTGACAATTTCATATTCCCAGCAACATAGTTTACAAATGTGTGTTACCATTCCCTGCAAGTAGGTGTGTAGAGTTTAAATAGGAAAGAGAACAATGTGCCTGCTCTCAAATCCATTGACAGTGAAGGCAGCATAGAGAGTTCTTGCTTCCCAGTTCTGAGGCCAAATTTTCCCCCTTGATACTTGCATTTTGCCAAACTCAGTTTCTTTTCCTCCCTTCTTTCTCCCGCCCTACTCTAAGAAGAATTACAATGGAACTTTTGAACATTGTGTGCAGTTTCAAACAGCAGAATATCAACAAGAGGCACAACTGATTGCCAACATAAATTTTTGTTTTGCTTCTGAGCTTTCGACCCTCTCCATTGAGCTGCTTTTTTCTGCTTTTCCTGCAAAAGAAAAATTTCTTACCCTGCCCCCCAAACTCTCTCCAAATATTTATATTGCTACTTTCCTGTTTATTATTGGTGTCCTAATTATGGAGACATAATGAGAAAGAAAGCTGGAGGACACAAGTGGGTAGGAAAATTTTCCATTTTTTTATCTGAGATATTATTACCCTCCTATTAGTTAACAATCAAGCTTTTAAAAGTCCCACTTTTTAAGAGAATTGACTGGTTATAAGGTGAGATGAAGGGGAAAATGAATATTTAATTTGGAAATGCCAAATCTAGTCAGGCTCCATAGAAACAAATGTGACATCAGTCACAGAGGGAACCTTCCTGGATATCTGAGCTGGCTAAGAAGGAGATTTGCTCATACTGACCCTAAATAAATACACCTTGTCCAACAAGCTAGAAAAAACAAACTATCTCTTTGTCCTTAACTGGATATTTGCTTTAACAAAAGGGAGGGGATAGGACAAAGTAGAAATCTTCTCACTAGAAGTCAAAGTTTTTGACAAAAAAAAGTTTCTTCCACTGTGATGTTTTGCATCTTAGGCATACAACATCTTTTGAATTTTTCAATCACACTGTACCATTCTCCTCTCTGCTTTTCAGATTATCTCACTGCACCACAGAGGTAGAGATGACTTTATGCTTCACAGGAGGAAGAGTGCTCTGGCATTAAGGGAGTGAAGGAATGTTTCCTTTCATTCCCACCAGCAGGAAGTACTGTGCTCCTTTTTCAGCTGTTAACACTGTCATTTTCGTTTTGATAAGAAGTGGCCTCCACATCAAGGGCTGAAATGGTGAATTTTCAAAGGCAGAGTGACTTTCTCTCAGAACCCCAAGCAGTGAGTGTGTTGTCACAGCATTTTAACCAGCCAGGGTGGTGAACTGCTGAGATGGGCACAGAAGCTGTTGTGGTTTTGAAGCAGAGCCTCAAAGACTCATATTTAAAATGCTTGCCAGCTGAAATATTTTTGTTCAAACATAAAGCTACTGAGAAACAGTGCAAGGCACAAGGCACCACCAACCAAAACTGTTCAACTAAATCTTACTCCTGTTATAAAACCCCTTAATTTTGGAAACTTTTGTTCTATATGTGCCAAATGGAAGAAAATGAACCCGAAGACTAACAGAGCCCTGAAAGTGTCCCTCCCAAAACTGCAGAATAACACAGAGATTGACTGTATTTGTGTGCAAGGAGAACATGCCTGGGGGTGCAGGACTGGACAAATTCAGCTCTTCACAGATCCACACTTAGTGAAACACTCAGGCAGAATTATTCTGCAAATGTCTGAGGCATGGATGAGAAAAGCAGCACTCTCTGGTCTTTTATATCAGAAAGGAGATGAAAAAGACTCTGAAAGTGGCCTCCAGATGACAAGTCTTCCAGCACAAAAGCCCCTTAGAGATGCATAGCATATCCTTCAGCTGAGCCTTTCAGTGAGTTCAGTCTCCTGATGGCCCTTACAAGTGTCAGAAATTGTGACCATCTTTTGTTCCTCTAGGTCTTAGCAATGGTAGTTCAGCAAGTTTCCTGGGGGAAGGTTCATTCCTGACTGATTGTGATTAGCAGCTAGAGCACTTTCTTTTTTTTCATCCCATAATTTTCCCCAAATATGTTAACTTCAAGGCTGAACCTGCTTCATTTTTATACAAAGGGGTACTGAATATCTTGCAGTAATGTATTGTAATTTTTCCTTTAAAGGATGTTTCATTGTACATCTTAGCACATTAAAGTTTGAGGATTCCAGAATTAACATTTATCTGTGATACTCTAGTTTGCCTTCCCATGGCTCAAGCTTTAGGACATTACCTATTAATCCTATACTATTTGGCTCCTCCAGGATCTCTGTTTCACTCACTGAACAACTAGTTCTTCATTTTTCTCTCCTTTTCATTTCTGGTGAGGCCTGATTAAATGCATAGCAACTCTTATTTACTGCAATGCTTCCAAATCTTCCCCTCAGGACAGAAGCAGTAATTCTGCAATG
This sequence comes from Oenanthe melanoleuca, assembly GCF_029582105.1. NCBI lineage: Eukaryota > Metazoa > Chordata > Aves > Passeriformes > Muscicapidae > Oenanthe > Oenanthe melanoleuca. The sequence continues at coordinate 15,147,103 of NC_079337.1, forward strand.
TATCACTACCAAATTGGACATATGCACACCATGAATATTCATTAATGCTCCCTTACAGAGCCCTTTGTGAAGGGATGTGCTTTTTCTGCTTGAACTTTCACCCAAACTGCATGGATGGCAATGTTGGGGATTTATTTGCTCTTTGGAGGTACTGCCAACATAATAGGAAATTTGATTTTTAGAGTAATTAATACCAATTTTTTTATGATGGAGATGTGATCAACCTGGTCTTGTGAAAGGTGTACCTGCCCGCAGCAGGGGGTTTGGAATGAGATGATCTTTAAGATCCCTTCCATCCCAAACCATTCTGTGATTGTATGATCCTATGGTTCTATGATTTTGTGATTCTATGATTCTGTGATTCTATGATTCTATGATCCTATGGGTCTATGATTCTGTGATTCTATGATTCTGTGATTCTATGATTCTATGATCCTATGGGTCTATGATTCTGTGATTCTATGATTCTGTGATTCTGTGATTCTATGATTCTATGATTCTATGATTTACACCCTGGTCTAATCCATGCAGATTAGAAATTTGGGTCCATTTGCAGAGGGGATTCCAGCAGGGCTGGCTATGACCTACCTCCTAAAGTAAAAATGCAATCAGAATAGATAAGAGACACTTAAGCAACAAAAAAATGCAAGCCTACAAGCAGATTAAGCATACTGCTCACATCTGCAGTGTCCTGGGATATAGAAAGGAATCAGATATTGGATCACAAACACAGCAGAAAGGAATGAGAGTGAGGTGTGCTGACCTGGGCACAGAGGGGAGACATTAAAGCCTTCAGAGGATCCTTCTGCTCTACATATTTATTCTGTGTGTTCTCTTTCTCTCCCCTTTTCCTGGAGGCAAAATGATATGAGCAATGTTTTCTTATGCTCTGTGTTAGCTAGGCTGTATGTTTCATTATTGATAATAGAGTCTATGAAGTATGCATTATATCTAGGATGGCTTGGGGATTTTTGGGTTTTTGTTTAGTTGGTTGTTTTTTTTTTAAATTCCAGGTCTAGATTCTCAACTATTTTTGAAGTATCTCATATCATAACTATGTCTTTCTCCCAGTACTTCCTGCAGCTAAGAGATGGGTTAGAAAAATGAACTCACTGTGCAAGTTGCCAGATGCACATCTGATGATCTAATTGTTTCCAGTTGAGAACAGACTCATAAATCAGGCTACCAGCATTTCAGAAACTTGCCCAAACCAAGGCCAAATTACAAAGCAGTCACTTCTCTCCCCACTCTGTACCTTATATTGGTAGTGGCAATGGATAATGACAGGAAAGGCATGACTCTTTCTCCCTCTTGGTAACAGGTTCCTTCAACCTCAGAAATATTTTGCCACTTACCTATTGAGCTATTCCAAAATGTGTTTATTCTCCACCTTGTTGTTGTGCATTGCCTTTCCAACTGGAAGAGTTTTGGGGCAGGACTGTGAATTTCTGTGTGTATTTTAGCTCCTCTACTTGGATGCTCTGCATGCATTACTTTGGGATGCCATCTGTGTGATGCCACAGCTTGTGATTGTGAGCAAGAGCACAACCAGGCCCCACAATGGCTATGCCTGGACTGGACAGAAAGAAAACCAAACCACAAATTGAGGCTTTGTATAATTCTGGGAGCCCAGGTGCCTGGGAGGAGGCAGGTTTGGAGCTAAATTGCTTTGAATTTGTTCAATTTTAGAACACTGCCATCTTGGCCAATACTGACAAGAACAACTTTATGGTAGATACTGCAGGTTCTGGTCAGGTACAGTCAAAATAATGCTTATACTAGAGATTAATACTCATGTCTCCATAAAATCAGCAAATTTAGGACTGTGTGGTATGGAAACTAAACCCTCCAAGATCTTTGAAGGAAACAAGTCAAGTATGTCAAGACCCCAGGTCTATATCTCAGGGCCAGGAGCTGGACTTGATGATCCTTGTGGGTCCCTTCCAACCTGAGATATTCTAGTCTAGTTTAGTCTACAAAAAAGTCTGCAAGAAAAGAGACACTTGATCATCAGAACAGCACAACATTATCTATGTAAAATGCAGCTCCTGGCTAAAGAGTGTATTTGGGATGTGAATATATTAAATATCAATGTAAGGTGTCATGCTACTGAAAGCCTCCTGTGTTTGCTGTATCTTTGCAATATGAAGTATATGTTCAGCAAAGAGCTGTAGTGTGGTCTCCACAACCATATTTGATGCTGCAATTTATAAAATCAGACACAGCAGCACAAAATCTGAAGGCCCATACAGCACCCAGTGATTTTTAGACATATCCCAAAGAGTCCTGAAGGGGAGCTCAGCCAGAAATCTTCATATAGGTGCTGGAGAGAGAGATGAAAATGTTAGATATTTACCACGCATTTTTAAACTCACCTTTTGATTTGGTAAACTGAGGCCAAATCTCACCTCTGTAAACTCTGAAGGGCTCATGCATAATATGAGAGGAGTTCCACAGCCTCATTTCCTTCCAGAAATGGTCCATTTCACCCAGAAATTGTGCCACCCAGAATGCATATGCCACAGCTTTTTATTTGCACAAATAGAAATACACACCTTCTCCAACTTTCCTTAAGTTTTTGCTCACACTTGCTTTGATTGCCTAATTAATCTTGCATGGTTTTTCTGTTCTCACTCTCTCTTTTTTTTTTTTTTTTGAAAGAACTCTCCTTCTAAGAGAATCAGTCCTATGAATTCCAAGTTTATTATTAGAGAAAAAAGTCAATAAAAAACCAGAACTTATAAAAGACTGTGCCTCTCTCTGGAAAACTGCAAATCTCTCACCAAAAAATACCTGACCAGAGGTTATATTGCAATTTTTTATTTCACCACCATGCTACAATTAATCAGCTTTTTTTTTTTTTTTTCCCAGCCCACCTCAGAGTTTTACTATGAGAATTGATTTTGAGGTGTGAATTATAAAGAAATAGCTCCCATGACTTTATTAAAATCCACATAGATTGGATGCTTTCCCTGCAGTCATTTATCCTGGTACCTGCTCAGAAAAGCAACTGTGTTCTGTTGTCTGTTTGCACAACTTTTGAAGATTACCTTAATTTTTCTTTCATTTTCTTGATTTCCACTAAAATTTATTGAACAGTCTGTGTTCAATGCCAGAACTCCCAGATTATACCTGATCATCTCAGATCTGGTGGCTTTAATTCCAAGTTAATGGAGTTAATGGACACTCCCTGTATTTCAGTTATCATTTAGAGCACTGAGTCAGCTGAAGGCTGCTGCAAGTAACCATTAACTAATGGATAAAATGGCTCAAACTGCCAACACCACATATGAACTTTCATCCTGTCCACAAACTACAGTTTATTTCTGAGGTGTTTTGGTGCTTTTGAAATACTAATGATAGCCACTCAGCTGTTGCCTGCAACTTCACACCAGGTGACATAAATCAGAGAATTATGTGCTTCTTCAGATGTAGCTGTAGCACAGACATTTTCATACCTTCAAAGTGCTGGTCTAAAGGAGAAACAAATATATGCTACAGCTGGCACCCTGAATTATGCTATGAGAAGTAAATACTTGCATTTTAATACAGTTACTTTGAACCCTGTGAGCTGGAGTGGGAGAGGTTGAATGTGTTAGGGACAGAGAATAGTATTTTATTTGCAGCAAATAATTCTTTAAGCTTGATGGAATTTATTTTCATCCCTATGCTTTTCATATTGCCCTCTGCCCTTAAAAATCTTCTGCTCTCAGACTACTGTCTCTGCTGAGATGAAAAATAACTTGTAGCAAGTGACTTTATTTACTTGTGGCACCATGAAGCTGTTCTTGGGTTATTCTCCATTTTTAATGGCAATGAGGAGACACTGTTGACTTCAGGCATGAAACTAAATAATTTAACCATAATAGCAGCACTAAACTTAATATAATTATGTCATGTTAAAAATGCTGGGTTATAGTCTGCTGTCATTGTATTGTAATTAAGGCAGTAAGGACTCCTCTGCCCTGCACAGAGTAAAAGAAAATTAAAAAAAAATAAATAGAACTACAAAATCTTCACATCAACAAGGGCACATTACACACAGCTCCGACTTTATATCTTTTCAAAATGAGAATTTAAAATGAGAACCTACAGCTGGACTAGAGACACTGCTACAGCAGCAAGGCAGCAATGGAGAAGAGCATGGCTGCAGTGGCATCACAGGCAGCCTTGTGCACTGTGTGTCAGGGCATAAAATGCTTTTATCTTCCTCTGCCTCCCAAAGGATAAATTCATTTTACCTGATTCATAAAAAGTGATCTAGATGGATCTCATGTCACCAAATGTTTTCCCTGCTTGGGAGTCCAGCAAGATACAGGACAGATGACTTAGGTGGGAGAGTAAAGTTATCCATTTTAAACACCTTCCTCTTCCTCCCCAGTATTTGCAGTCCAAATGTTTAAGAACAAAAGCACCTTACTGCTGCTTGTAGAGTAACCTTAGTGACACTATTGGAGAGAGGCACAAGAGCTGCCTTCCACAGTAACCAAATGTTTGCCATTCCTCAGTACAGCATGACAGTATCTCACCATTATTTTGCAAATGGTTGACTATAAATGATGTAGCATGTAAAGAAAGATCTAGAAGCAAAATCCTGATATATCCTCCTGCATATTTGTTGAAAATGTGACTACTGTGTTCCTATTGTGTGCTTATAACAGAGTTTAGAACCTGAGGCAAAAGGAACAAAAATGTCCTCTGCAATACAAACACCAGATTAAGACCTTGACAAGGTGTACAGGGCTGCAAAGTCCCTTGGTGAAGCCAGGCTGCACTGACTGGTGTCATGGGCCCAAAACAGGGGAAATATTTATGGCAGAATTGGCTATGCCAATTCACACAGACCACACTCATTGCTAACTCTTCCCTGTTCTCTCCTATGAATAAATAAACAGACTTGCTTTCCTCACAGTGTGTGACCAAAACACTGGCACATGATGGCACGATTTCCACTGGACAATGTTCATATCTTGATGTACTCTAAAGAGTTTGTCATTCTTTTGGACAACTTGTGGACTCTACATGATCAGGAGAAGGCATTCAGAATGAATCTGTGTGTGGCTTTTAGAACTTTATAAAGAGGTTTTTAGCACCTGGCAGGTTCAGGCTATTGGTGAGGGAAATTACACTTCTGACAGGTCACAAAACAACTGAAAGATTTATAGAGACATGGCTGAAGGGTTGTACTTGTGAAGGAAGGAGGATAATTTTTTTATTGCTTCAAGGAAACATTTTCTATGAAATGAATTACTGTCATGAGAATCAGAGTGATTTAACTAAGAATTCGAGTACTCCACTAATGATCTTTTGCAGCATTGAGAATAAATGTTCCATGGCCTCTGGCTCCAGATGAGATGACTGTGACACAGGAGGTGCACAGGGCAATGCAGAGAAGGAATGTGAAGGAATGTGAGCAGGTACCACTATGAGGCTCTGTTCTTGGATGGACATGAGCTTTTACACCACCACTCCTTACATCTGCCTGTAGCAGAGATGTGTGCGCAGGAGAATTGTCTTCTGTGTGCTCTTGAACATCTATTATGGGGAAAAAAAAAAAAAAAAAAGAAGAAAAAAAAAAGAACCCAACAACCATTTCCTCATCCATTGTGGTCTTGCCACACCTGAAGAATCCACTAGAAATTCTTGGGTAGAATAATCTGAGAAGTGCTCTAGAGCACATCTGCTGCAGATGCACCCTAGAAAACAGGATGCTTGCCACATTGATTGTCTAGTGTCCTGTATGAAGTCCTGCCTTCTGTCCCTTGTGTCTCTCACAGAACAGCTGCTAACTCATGCAGAATTCATGGTGGCTGTTTGAAGGGGTAATGTTGTTCCACAGTGTTTTAAAACAGCACAGGTCAAGGTTGGTAACATGATTTGATGGAGCCTAATAGGTTTGTTCTGCCAATCTTTTGCAGTATGTCTTGTTGGGGCTTTTTTAAGATGAAGTCAAGCAGACAGCACATTAGATTTTGAATGTCACACCTCACCAAAATATATCCAGCTGCAAAATTGTATCTAACTCTTAGAAGTATTATTAACATGCAGACAGCATGTTTCCTGGTATGAAATGATATATATTCCTTGCCTCTTAAATGAAGCATAATCCACAAGGTATAATTGCATTAGATGTGAAGTAAACTTGGAGTTGTGGGTCATAAATCAATAAATAACTCAGCCTGCAGCCTCATGGTTTATTGATTCACAAGCTGTTTATCCCCCACCACCCACTATATATTCTGCATAAGATGCAATTATTGCTGAATTATCCTTTTTTTTTTGCATGCACATAGACTTAGATGTCTCATCAGAATAAATATATATTTCAAAGGTACAAGAATCCTAACAAGATAGCTTTGTTGTCTTTGTTAGTCTTAAAAGTGTATTAAATTAATTTGAGCCTTTTGTAGTCCTCACCCAGCATATTCATTTGGTGATTACAATCACACCACTATCACCATTGCTTTGATTATTTAGGACTCGTTAACCTGGGTGAAATTGATTGTGTTTGGCACTAGGCTTTTTCTGCCTGGGGAAGTGATACAGCTCTGAGCAAACTGCTGATGTTCCTAAGTCAGTCTAGGTACAGCTTTCAGAAAGGCCTATCACTAATGGAAATTCAGATTGTGCTACACATGGGTACAGAATCTTTGGAGTCATTTGGGAAAGAACTTGGACTTGGTTCCATGTTTGCTTTAAATTTCTGGTCTCAAATGTCAAGAAAATCTGCAGAACTGAGGGCTTGAGTATACCCATGCAGGCAAAGAATAGTTCCCTAAAACTGTGAGCCCAGCAGATCACAAGAGACACTGCAGCAGCCAGAGAGCAGAAGCAAAGAGCAGCAGCATGAGGACACAGGAGGAAACACATGGACAAGTAGGGACTTGATGAACAGGGGAATTATTCCCTGAAAACAGAGACTCATGGAAGGGAAGAAACAGCAAGAGGCAGAGCCCACACTGGCAGTGCAGGATATTTAAGCAGGCCAAGCCCATCAGCCCAGGAGACTGAAGCAGGCAAGAATTTACATTTTGCAGTGAGGAGGTGCCCAGCAGTGTAAAGTAGTTGTTGGCAGCATTGTGACCAGCCAGGGAAAGGCAGAGTCCTCTGCTTTTCCTGAGGTTTAGCACCTAGCAGAAACAAGGCAGCTGCACAGACAGGGCTGCTGCTCAAGCCTGTGAGTGTGGGATGTGTGAAGGGATGTTCTGGGAGCTGGGAAGGGATTCCAAGCAAGCCTGTGGGGAAGAGAGCCCAGACTGATGACCTGCTCTCTTTGGTGGCCAAGCTGCTGCAGGAGGAGGTGGCAAACCGAGGAGAATTCCAGAACGTGCCAGAGACAATTGGTCAGTGGAGCTGTTCTCTGCCATCTCTGAGGCAGGGAAGCCAGCTCAGCGTGGCCACTGTGGAAAAGGTGCAGGATCTGCTGTGTGCCAGGAGAAAGGCAGCTTTGCAAGGGGTCAAGAGAGGTGGAAGAAGGCTGCAGCACAGGGCAGAAAGGGAAAGCTCTCCTCACCCTCTAAGATGCTGTTACAGAGCAGGTGTGGGGCTCTGGGTACCTTAGATAAAGCACACGAGGTAGAGGAGGAATCTATGCAATGAATCTTGACAAGGTCAGAGAGACCAAGCCCTTGCAACAAAACCTGCAACAAACCAGCTCCCAGAAGAAACAACAGTGAGTTATGGCCATTTGCAGACAGGACCCAGGTTTGCTGCCTCCCTGGGGCACAAATTAGGTGTTTCATCACAAGACTGAAGAGCCCATCATAACCTTCAGACCATTATTCATTTCTACTCTTTCACATGAGTACCAACAATGGTGCTGAGGGATGTATCCACCTGGTGGATGAAGGGAAGGTGGTGGATAAAGCTTTTCTGCATTTTAGTGACAAGTTTATTTTGCAATTAGTTATAGTAGACTGATTTATGAACAATGTCAGGCAGAAGAAGTCTTATTTTAGCTCCAAAACTTGAAGTGTCATTTCCTTTCTTTTAATTAAATGGTAATGATTCGTTTTATGACACATATGGCACTATTTAATTGACAAATAGTACAATTTTTTTTTCCTCTTGGAAGAGATAAAGACCCCATTACTCATCAGAATAAAGGGCATATAGTGCTAGCAGTTACAGAAGTCTACATGGCAATGGGTCAGAAATGCCTAAATCATCATGTGTGTCTGATAGCAACATTCCTGAATTGCTACAGATGCTGAAAAGTTTCAACTCCCAGAGTTAACTCAGCATCAGACAGTCTATGCTTTCCTAGTTCAAGGCAACAGGATAATGTTGAGGGAAGGCCAAAAGTTTGTTGCATGTCCTGTTTTGTCTAATCATCAAATGGGGCATGGAAAATTGTATGCAGAACAGTGCATTAACAAATTTTCACACACCACTGATAAACTAAAAAACAGAGATTTTTTGCCTAACTGGTATATAAACTTTCAGGCACTCAACCTATGTACCTGTATTCTTCAGTGAGGGCCTGATTCTTTCATATATACATCCAAATGGATAAAGATCACCAGTGATAGTGTCTGTCATAGTAGAATACTTACCTATTCCTCATTATGGATTTTGAGATAAGCAAGGGAAAATATAAGTTATGTATTTACATGAGATGTTTTGATTTATTCATTTAAAATAAGTTTATTTTATCTGAAAATTGAAAAAAGGGCTCCACTGCACCATCCCTTCTCCTGATATCCAATATATGAATTTCTACATGCTTACAGTCTTTTCTGAGGAAAAATTCTTCTCTGTTACAGAAAAAATACTGAAACCTAAAATACACATAAGCCAAACAACTGACATCAAATCAAGCACTGAGAACTCCCCCACTCCTGACTGTAATTCATTTTGTGTTTGAGTTGCATCCAGTAGTGATAACGAGCACTAACAGATTGACAGATGAGATTGTGTGATAGATAACTTGCAGTTTGTCATCTTGACAATGCACAGCAGTGAATCCAGCTGCTATTGCACTATAATGCAGTGCTTGCTCTGTCTTATTTATTATAAGCCATGCACAAACCATGCACATTTTTTACAGATATAAACATTTCTACTTATGAAACTTGTAGGACAGCCCAGAGCAGTGGGTCAAGCCCAAGAAGCACCAGGTGCTAGGGCTGTTGATGGATTTCTGAAATCCATCATGGAAGGAAAGAGCAGTTGGCAGAAGAGTCTTTGTGTTTGGCTGGTAGCAGGAACAACCTGAGACTGAGGACAGAGCCACTTGAGATAATGTGTAAGCAGTTTGTAGCAGTGACAGGGTAATCAATATCCTTAGGGTGGATTCACACAGCTGGTTACCCTGCATCTGCTCAGAGCATGGAGTGAATGATGGAGGCCTCCCCCAACACTCTTATCCATTCACACATCTCCATTATGCTGGGCAGCACGTGTAGAAGTTATTTTATGGGAAATAGCTAAGAACAGCCAGCTACAAAAGAAATCAGATGAGGCATGTGTCACCTTGTGAAGTAAAGCTGCCACTCACCCTGCTAGATCACAGGTGTAAAAGACAGTGTGCTTCAGACAGTCCAGGCACCAAGCCATGCATATGCTAAGCATGGCAGAGTGAGAGGAAGAAAGGAGTGGCAAGTGTGGGATTCCACTGCTGCATGGCCCAGTAGAGCCATTGTTTCACATTACAAAGAACTGCTATCAAAGCATAAAACCTGTAATTGAATCATGCTAAATATGTATTGAGGTCAATGAACTTTATTAGAAAAATTGATTATGCTTGCAATTTTCTCAGTTAGTTGCTATGCACTTTAAACCTTGCTTTTGTGTTTCTTTTTTTCTTAAAGAGTAGCATTCCATGCAACCAAATTAAAACCTCTTGGGCAGACCTGTGATATTGACTTATTTTATAACCCCCCTTGGAGCTCAAGTATTGATTGTTGTGCCTCATTCAAAATATTGACTTTGTATATTCAATGTCATCTGTACCATAAAACTATCAAATATTTGAATAGTCACATTATTGCTAGATCTGTGATGTGTTCTTCCAAGCTTATATGTGAATATTTATCAGTGGTCAGAGCCTCTCCACAGCATTGGAGAAAGGCTTAGAGAAATTTATCTGTAACCAGCAAAAGTTTTACATCTTCACACTGTAGGAGTGGAAGCAAAGGGCATGTATGGAAATAAATAAGAATCAAGTGGATGTGCAATTTTAATTCCACAGTTTCATTTGAAACTGAGATAGATTTTCACCCAAGTCGCAGTCATTAGAAATTTTATATCCAGTAAGACATAATATTTTTTTAATATATTCACACTATCTAGAAAAATTGCTTCCAAATCCTCCCACTGAACAAGATCACCACTACAAGCCTAAGGTCATTCTTTCCCAGTAAGATTTATGACACTTTTTTTCTCCCCAAGAACAAATTCACTGCACTGGAACAGATTATGAAGAGGAAAGATGATGATTTAAACCACTGAAACCTTCAGTTCAGGACTGGGCTCCCTTTTGTGAAGATGTTCCAATAAGTCATGGTATTGTATGCAGAGGCAGTTTGATCCAGTTCCAGGATCTAGCACAGTCCTCCTATGTCATCTCTCCTGCCAAGGAAAATGCCATTCTCCATTTACACTTCATTCCCTGGAAGTACAGGGCTCCAAATGCTTTTAAGCACTAAACCAAGCTCCCATACACTGTTTGAAGCTTATTAGAGCCACACTGCAGCTGTGCTGTGCTGATCCATGCATAAGGAGAACAAGAGCAGACCAAAACAAATCAGTGCCCAGGCTTTTAATTTTCTCTCAATGATGAAATGAGATGGTTTCCCATGCAGAAGCACTTCCTGATCATAGCTTTTCTTGTCTTGTGAGGTCAACAAGGCCAGCAGAGGTGACACCATTATTTTTTTCATGGAGAGAAAACCTTCTTTTAAGGCTCCAGTTGGGTCAGGTTCTCTGATAGAGTATTCAAACTCTCTGAAATGTTTTTGTTAACACAAAAGCTGAAAGAGTGCCAGATTGATCAGCTAAGCTATAGAACAAGGCCTTCATTTTACAGAAATACCATTCTGTGGCTCAAAGGAGTATCTCCAGTCTTCAGAAATCTGCCTACTGAGAAAGTAGGCTGAGACACTAAATGAATGTGACAAAAGCCCTTGAGGTGAAATGTTAGTGCACTAAATTCCAGGTGTGTTGAAAGCCACAGCTGTCCCTGTGTTAGTTGGTACTTTGTGGAGGTCTTTCCCACCTGAATTTATGGCACTATTTATATGACTATGGAGAAGAGAAGTATGAACAAGTTCCACAGAGATTATACTCACAAGACTACCATGCTAGTGCTGGTTGTCAAAAATTCAAGGCAAGGGGCAGATATGTTAGCCATGGAGATTGGTTTGGCTTTTTTTACTAACTGTGTCATTTTGAGTCATTGAAAGGATCTAGACAATAATTGCAAGTGTGAATCACAAAGCAAACTCAATTTCCTATGAAGAGAAACAGTTTTATGCAGTATAATATTGTATGGGTAAGATAATCACCTAAGAACCAGTAAAACAATAATCTGTAAAGCTGTACAGCTAGGGAAGCATAAAGATTGAATACCATTTTATGTGCTTTAGCAAATGATGACTCAATGTCTGGCATATATCATGTGATTAAAACAAAATACAGAGAGTGCTACAGAGAATTTGTGGGTGCTGCTGAAAAAGTGCTGTTTTGTGTTACAGGGAAAGTCAATACAAGTTATTTCACTGACATAGCCCTGGGAAATTTGCACAATTCACACAGTTCTGCAGCTCCAAGTCATGGTAAGAAAGCCTTCCAAAACCTGTCTTCCACCTGTCACCATCACTTACTCTTTTCTTAATAGTTTATATACAGGAAATGAAGTAAGAGGCCAAGAGAATACCCAAACTTGTGCTCTAAAACTATTGTTATTATTAATAACACAGTGCATATACATATTACATAGTGCTTTTATATGAGTAAAGACAATTATGCTGACATCATTTGAGCAAAGGAAAAAAAAAGATCTTCAGCCTAGAGAAAAGAGGGCTGTGAGGGGGATCTTGTAGCAACCTTCCAGCCTTAAGGGGGATCTTACAGGAAAGATGGGGAGGAAGGATCTATTAGAGAATATAGTGATGAGACGTAACAGATTTAAACTGAAAAAAAAGCACAGATTTAGATTAGGAAGAAATTTTTTACTATGAACATGGTGAGACAGTGGAACAGGCTGCCCACAGAAATTGTGGATGCTCCATGCCTGGAAGTACTCAAGGACAGGTTGGATAGGGCTTTGAGCAACCTGGTCTAGTGTAGGATGTCCATGCCCATGGCAGGGGATTTGGAACTAGATGATCTTTAAAGTCCCTTCCAACCCAAACCTTTCTGTGGTTCTGTGGCTCTGTGGCATGAGTTAAGCTGTGAAATGCAGCTTGCCAAAGAATGTTGCAGAAGCTAAAAAATATATGTGGATTCAAGAAGCAATCAGCTATATCCAGGGAAGCAAAGCACATAGAAGCCATTAAATGCAAAGACGTCATTTCCTCTGGGATGCACCTCAGACATTGACAAGAATGCAAGAGAGAATTTTGAGGACACATGACATTTCACACCTTTGTCCTCTCCTTCCCCTGGTATCTGTCACTGGTCACCAGTTAGCAACTTCCAATATAATAATCTATTATTTTGTCTCTAAGACCTGTCACTTCAGTCAAAACATATGAACAAATTATTAATTCCCTGTTTCTCCCTTAAATTGTCATTAGTCTTGTGCTGGTGCTGGTCATGTCTTTGCCTGGTGCTGACCTGGGGCTGCAGCAGAGGTGGCTGGGGGCTGCAGAGCATCACAGGGACACTTCTGCACTGTGCTGTGCTAAGGCAGCATGGGAATCTTTTCTTGCTGGAGAGTCTGCCCTAAAGACTACTCTATTTCGTGGATACCATAATGTCATTTTTTCTTCCAGCCTGGAACCAGTATTTATGGCAGTGACTTAGGTGTCCCTGGAATTATTTGGGGCTGCAGTCTTAAGTGCTGCCAGGGAGAGAAATCATCTTGAAGTCCTTTTGAGAAGGAAGGACACCAAGCCATGCAGGTGTGGGCCAGCTGGGATTTGGAGGCAGGGCAAGCCTGCTGTTAGAGAGGGGGAACTCTGCAGATGGCACCACGCCTGCACCACAGGATAGATTTTGGGAAGTCATGGATCTCTGACACCCAGGGTTTGCAGGGCTTGGGTGAGGTCTGTCCACAGATTATTTGTAGGAGACTAACTTTTAATTATGGCAAGTCAAGGACCTAACAAACAGTGTCCTTCAAAATCACCAGTACCATCATATGGGCATGGCTTTCTCCAAATCCTCCCCAGTCAGATGCAGGCAGGGTAGAAACAGAAGGGACACACAGTAATAGGGGCAACACAAATGTAAGTCTCAAAAGCACACAGCCAAAGCACTGGGATGAGAGAGTCAGAGGCCTTACAGCTACCTGGTTAATCTCTATCTTTCCAAGACAGTACATCAAACTTAAGACTAAAATGATTCAACTACCACCAACAGTTTCTACCAAAGGCCTTTAAAATAAATAAGCTAGATACTCTGCTATCCCATGCATTCACAAGGATTGCAGTCAATTAATTTTGTGCAAATAAAATAGATTGCTACTGATTGTACAGTCAGGTGTCATGTGGAGGATGTATACAGGAATGACTTGGCAGCTCTTGTTTAAAAGAAGGTCTAAAAGCAGAAATGAAAGGAAGGGACTCTTCAGAGAGACAGAGCCTGCCCTCCAGGCAGTAGCAGCAAGGTCATATCCAGGCTTAAAGAACAAAGAAGTGTCCATTCCTGCAAAGCTGGTGCTCCTTTTCTGAAATTACTGCCTGAAGTAACTTCATCACTATGCAAAGAATAGGAGTGTGCTGTTGCTGCTGTCAATCCTACCCTGCTTCTTGCAACTTTCATTAGTACCAAAATCTCTCCTAAAAACAAGTGCAGACATACAAAGTAATAGGAAATGCTTCCCAGAGACTTTCTTCTAAAGCAAACATGGGTCCCTACCAGCAGCAAATATGACAATTTTTATACTCAATTCCTCAATAAAATACCACAAGAAATCTGTGACAGACCAAGGATCTGAATCTGCAGTCTTCTTTATGTGTAAGATGTTTCTTCTTTGCATATTTTCCTTTATCCCATAGAAGCAAGGGAAAAAAAAAGAGGATGGAAAATACATCATTAAAATTTACACAGATCTTGAAAGTTATTATAAAAAAAACCCAAACCAAACAGAAGTAGAACTCTCATCTGTCAGTGTTGAACATCTCAATGTTGAGCAGATGGCTAGAGCACAAGAAACTCATCACACTTTTTTTATTAGTAAATTGGAAGGCACTTGGGTAGCAATCACCATAATCATCATTTTCACAAGCTCTGGAAATTGTAATAAGCTTTTAGAGAGCAGTTGACTTTACAATATAATTGAGAATGGGTGTGTTTAGCTTATCCACCCAAAAACTAGAATGTCACTGAATTTTTAACAGGGAGTTTGATTACAGATAAGCAGACCATTCAAAACAGACACTTGTTCAGAGAAAATTTCCCTTGAATTCCTTCCAAAAGTCCCTGAAGTTAGTAATACCTCTGGAAGAATTTCACTCAACATTGTGGGAAAAAAACAATTATCTTTCTTTCCTTTCTTTTTATTTATTTGTTTTTATTTAAATTTTGTGTCCAGAAAGCCTGCTGTCTCGCCCCAAAGAACAAAATTTTATCTGTTCTCGTTTTCATTTAAATTTAAATTGCGTGTTTCAGAATTTTCCCCGGAAAAAACATCAACTTGGTCTGCGACCAGCCTGAAACCAGCAGGTGGAGCCAAATCTGCTTCCTACACACTGAAATTAGCGCTTGTTCTGAGTGATGAAGGTGTCTCCATCACGCACGTATTTTTCAGCTGGACAAGAACCACCTGGCTTTTCCTGCAGCTCCTTCAATCACATCTCACCATTATCACTGCCGCTGTATTTAACTGCGGCAGGAGTGTATTTCTGCAGGAAGCAGGCTGAGCCTCTCACAGCAGCAAACATGTCAGATGCCTCTGCAAGGACTCAGCTAGGAGCTCAGTGCCAGGGCTGGGTACCCACATGGCCCCAAATCACACAGGAAGCCTGGCAGGATTTAAAAGCCTTGGAGAGATGAGGTTTTATGCACTCTGCTGCTTTATGCCAGAGCCCAGCTCTCTACCAATGCACACACAGAGGCAAGATCCACGGTATAAAGGCAGCAGTAGGTTTTGAAGTGCAGGGCAAAAATCCCCTCCTATGTCTCATTTATTTTGGCCATCCCTGCTCAGAACCCATCTCCCCAAAGGTCTTGTTATGGCTTGTCACCTCCAGCTGGAGCAGCTGCATTTGCAGCTCGGTGCCCTAAGCAGAGATCTGCTCCTCTGAAAGGCAGCATGAGTCATATTCAGATGCAGACAAGCAGGGGGAATGCCCACGCTGTCTCTTGGCACACTGAGACCAGGCACAGGGAATTCTGACCTTTACAAAGGAAAGTGAGGGTGGATTCTCAATGCCAGAAAAGCAGTGGGGATCAAGGTTCAGAGCTGAGCCTAATAAAAGCCAGGGCCCTTGAAGCTTTGCACAAAGAGGCAAGAGAAAACTGAGAGGGACAGAGGACCCTGAGGCTGAGATGGTGACATCTCTCCTGTATTCCCATAAGAGTTTTTATTATGGGGCCAAAACTGAGTGGCCATTGCTTCAGGTCTTCCAAAGGAAGAGAAGATCTGATGGGGAGCACATGGGGCTTTGGTCACCATTTCATAAATTCAGCCATGGGCAATGTCCAGTGCAGAAAGATGTGGGTAATGGGTGATGGGCTGTCATTCCTGAGAGGACTTGGAGTGCGACCACAAGCTTGCTCCTGGAATTAGTTCTCAAATTATGACTGCTTCTGCTTTGGCCTCAAGTCTATTTGTGGGTCCCACCAATCCAGCTTTGACTTCCCATTCCAATTCCACTCATGTCTCTGGAATTCACAGAAATTTGTCTAAAATCAAATTGTGGAGCAGAAGCATCTCACTGTAGGATGAGACAGGCAAGTCTCTGGTACAGGGTCACATTGGGTTCCAGATTGAAAGAGAAGACAGACCTCTCAAAGGAACCTGAGTTAGAGCTTTTGATACTACTCAGAGTTTGGGAAGGGGAAGGAAAATCTGGTTTAAGGCATAAACTATTCCCTCAGCACAGCAATGATGTAAGTTCTCTGAGAATATAGGCAGGGTTTTTTAAGTGACTTCAGAAGTGTACAAAATTAATTGTCAGGCAGTTGGACTAGAACATTATTGTAGGTCCCTTCCATCTATTCTATTCTATTCTATTCTATTCTATTCTATTCTATTCTATTCTATTCTATTCTATTCTATTCTATTCTATTCTATTCTATTCTATTCTATTCTATTCTATTCTATTCTATTCTATTCCATTCCATTCCATTCCATTCCATTCCATTCCATTCCATTCCATTCCATTCCATTCCATTCCATTCCATTCCATTCCATTCCATTCCATTCCTACTGCTTGGCCTGGATCAAATTCAAGACCCAGGTAGGCACTGTCCTAGCTAGACAACATGTCCAAATACAGCAATATGTTACTGTTAGGCACTGGGATTTCAAATTCCAATCTGAAATAAAGATTAGATGTGGACAATAAAAAGTAGAGTGAAAATAAAAACCCAAATCTTTGGCCCTGGACCACCTGTGTCATCAAGAAGGATAAGGAGAATAAGTAGGAGCTTCTCTATCTATTGTAAGAGGTTACTTGGAAAAATATAAGGCCCCCAACAATAGCTGCATTTTCAGCAGAGTTTGGAGTGATAATCTGTGCTATATGTAAAGTATATGGTAGACTTTGAGATCAGATGGCTTTGTAAGTAGTAGCTGCTACTATTTTTATAGCTTGGATAAACCATCATCACCTCACTCATTTAACTCCATTGTGCAATCAGTTTTTTTCAACAATCCCAGAAGTTTAGCTTCAATATCAGAAGTTGCCTGCCATTGTATCTGACTTGACCTGAATGTGCATAAGTCAGGGCATTGCTGAGCATATGGAAGTCACCTGAGGTCTCACCTGAATGCCAACCACACACAAACAGAGTGCTCACAGACTAACAGGCACTCTGAACTGCTGGCAATATCCCTCTGCTCTTTTAGAGCCAATGGCTGTTTCTGTGCTGGAGAACTATACAACTTTCTTCTGCAAGTTCCAGCTTCCCTGGGAGGCCTGGGCTGATCAGTTCAGCTGCTTTCACTTGGTTAAATGAACCAGAAAGGAAGCTGGAATGCTCAAGAGGGCTGTGTGGAGCAGCTAAACCCAGTCCACACTGCCTGAGCATTGTCTATACCAGTGTTCCAGCAGTTTCAGTATTAGCTGAATCAGTGGGGATGAATTCAGTAATTTCCTTGGGCTCTGTGTGAACTGTAAAACCAAAAATAGAGACTCAAGCAGCAAGGGTATTGTAGACTTTCTGCATCTGTTGGGTGCAGGCCTGAAAAATTACTTCAACTGAGAAATGACATCGTTCTCTACCACAGAATAAGAGGCAAATAAGAGGCATATTACTGTTGTCTTTAAGAGCAGCCACCAATTTCAGGAGAGGAGAATCAGGCCTAGCTAATACCTCTGTGGTTATGTTCTGAGTAAAGTAGCCTTCATAGCTCACTTGAGCTGAAACAATCCCACTTAATTCCTGAGAAGATCCTCCAACTCGTAAACAACATAGAAAATGGTAGTTGGATATGCTAATTCATTATTCCATGTGGGTTGGACCACACATAGGAGAAAACTTTCTGGAGAGCTCAGAGAGAGGGAGTATTTAGTCATAAGATAATTATTTGAGTATTCTGCAATTTGAGGCATTTCAGGCTCCTGCTCCCATCATACGTATGTATAATAATGAAGAACATTTTTAATTATCTTCCCATGGCTTTGCTATATAAAAAAAATTGCAGATATTCTCACCACTCAACAGCAGATCTAAAATTGGTGAAAAACTGAGAGGTAAGACTGAGGAAGCAGTTTATTTTCTTGGACTTCTGATCCATTTGTACATTGTGCATCCTGTCTGCTCTCAGCTGAACCTGAGATACAAACCAAGCACTGTTCTTTGTTTCAGAGGGATCCTGCCTCACTTGCAATGCCACCCCTATGGATTTCCATAGTGCCTACAAATAATATAACCTTCATCAGGAAGGTCTCACAAAATTACTTTAATACCCTACTAAGCCATGTCAGTTCCTACTCTCTTTTGTCTCTACAAGTTACTTCCTAGTGAAAGCATAAATTATGTGGCAATATTAATTTCTTTCTTTTTCTAGTTCTCCCTGACCAGCATTTGCCAACCCATTTGTACTTTGCTTGATCAATATCATGTGCAAAGGTATATCACAAATACATTTCTCCATAAGAGAAAAAAAGTTTATATCTTTCAGCATGCAAAATTCACGTGCACACAGTTATTCACCTCATGTAAGACACAGAGCTGTTAAACCCAATTCCATATCATGGCTGATGTGATTTGACAATGTTCTGCTTCATTATAAAGATCAGCCTTTCAAATTCACTTCTCCAGCTCTGCTGAAACTGTGACATTCTCATTAAGTAAATGCAGAGCCTTCTCTCCTAGTTCTCATTAAGGATAACAAAAATGAAGAGCATTCCCCTTAGAATTAACTCTAGAGACAGCACTGGGCATGACACTGAAACTAAGTGACCAAACTCTCATCAGTATCTCCAGCACAGGTAATTAGGTGGGTTGGTGGGATAGAACAGCCATTCTTTGGCATACTAATCCAACAGCAGCTATTTCTGGATGAAAAGTCTGTATCATATTTAATATAAGGAGATCTCAGATAAAAACAATATATTAGGAATGTCAGAAGTTTATCTACCCATTAAACACCAACTCACACTACTACCCAGCCTTTTTCACTTGATGGTAATACAGATTTTATAATTTAGAAAGATCAAAGCCCAGAACTTCCTAAGGGGCTTACTTTTGCCTGTAAATTTTATCCTAGTTATACAACAATTAGGAAATATATCTGGTCATATTTGCCATTTGCAACAGATAACTATTTTTAGTAATCTTTAAATAGAACATCATGAGAAACAGGAATCAGAAGAGACAAAAAAAAGGTAGGCTAGAAAAAATGGATAAATCAAAAAATGAAAAATAGATTAACCAAGAAATATAAAATAGTATTTTCCCAGAGTTGAAAGCAGATGCTGTAAGCCATAAATTTAATCACAGAATCTAATATTGATACCTCACTGATGGAGGAAATGAATATTAAAGGCAGACATTTAATAAGGAAGAAGTTCTTTCAGCATAATAAATAGCCAGGTATTTGTAAATCTCTGGTCACAAGTTACACAATAAATGAAAACAACAAAAGAGAAAAGGATATTATTTACCATCTGGGAGAAAATGAGTCACTGTAACTCACCCTTGAAAGTGTATATGAGAGATGTATTAAGCAACTGCTTTTCTAGCTCTCTGCATTTTAAACAATTCTGAAAAAAAATAGGCATAGATGCATATTTTTGCATGCATAAAATATTTGGATGCAAATATGGTTGTTGAAAAAACAGCAATACTCTCTGTCTTTGTTTCTCTTTATTACTGGGTGCTTTGATTTTAGAGGGTTTCCTCTGAAACATTTCAAATGCTCTTCACTATGTGAACTCAGGAAAGCTGGAATTTTAAAACACAGGTCAAGTGTGTGATGGCAAAACTGCAAGATTATGGATGGGTTTTTGTGCCTGTTTCTGCCATGTGAAGTTCTAGTGTAAAAGCCAGTAAGTGTAATGATATTCAGCTCCTCATGCATTTCAAATACTATAAGGAAGACTGATATTATTTTCAAATGGAGATACTGAGACACAGAAAAATAATTCTCTAAGGTTTCCTGGCAGCTTGTACAGAGGTGGGCACAAAAGGCTGGCAGGCTTCCTGAATCTGCAGTTGTGCTCAACCTTGGCTGCTTCCCAAATCCTCAAATCAGTCTATTTGTTGAGCTGCAACTTTTCTCCAGTAGAAGCAAAGCAGACAGACACTAGCTGGGACTGGCTTTGATGATATGATCTGCACATGGGCAGAGCCTTTTAACCTGAATTAACAGAGATCTCTACAACTTTTCAAAATCAAGGAGATCTGACCAGATATTTAGGTTTAGCTTAGCACAGAATTAGGACCCAAGCAAGGGTAGTGCTGTCCAGAGGAAAGCCCAGGGTAGGATACCTGGCTTAAATGGAGCATGATGAAGTCAGGCTGCAAATCACAGAATCACAGAATGGTTTGGGTTGGAAGGGAGCTAAAAGACCAGCTGGTTTCAACCCCCACCACCACGGGCAGGGACAGCTCCCCACTGCATCAGGCTGCTCAAAGTGCACCCAACCTGGCCTTGAATGCTTCCAGGGAAGAGGCATCACAACTTCTCTGGCAGCCTGTTCCAGGGTCTCACCACTGCCACAGTAAATAATTTCTTCCTAATTTCTAATCTAAATCTACTTTCTTCAGGCCTCTCTGCTCTCCAAAACCTCACCTTCCTCAGCCTGGCTGTCTCCCACCTGATGCAAAGCCAGCCTGGGCACCTGCCAGCCTAGAGATGTAACTCCTATTGAAAATCTGACTGTGCAGACTTGTCCTTCCACTTTGAAACAATGGAAACAAACTTCTTTTTCACAGAGAGAGCCATCCATTAAGGTTTCTTTGTTCCTTGATCTCCACAGTGCTCCAGACTCCTGTGAAGTTATGGAAGGTATTGACCACTGTTCATCATGGACAAGCAAGCTGAACAACTTGCCAAGTTATTACTTGTAATGATGGTGATTCCAGTTAGGCAAGAGGTAATCACTGTTGCAAATTCCCTGCCAATTTCTGTCATTTCTGTCACTGTGGTAAATAGACCTTAAAGAGGACTTTCACACCTTCAGCTGGAAGCAGGGAGCTCAATCCAGCGGGAGGCAGTTTCAATGCTCTGCTGCTAAACTCAGACAGGAGGGGAAACGGAGGAATTGACTCTTCTCAGCAGAGAGGGGTGATCAGTCTAACGAGGGATGCACAGCTGTGGGTATCCGTACGAGTTATGGCCTCCCTCCAACATGGAAACTGCAATTCTCTCCATCCCCTGGCACACAAAGCTCCTATAAGGAGTGACACTGGGGCAACTGAGCAGCAGACAACATTTAAATTATCTCCCAGTCCTGTTTTCACCACAAAACCCCCTGATATCCAACTCTCTTGCAGATCTGGCCCTTTTTGCTGGGAACTATAGGGAAAGCAGTCTGAGACTTTTTCACCCCAAAAAACATGCAGCTTCAAAAAAGAGAATAACATAACAAAAGACAGGCAAAATAGATAAATGAGGGCATAAGTGTGGACAGAGAAAGGGAAACTTTGGTAAAATGTGAAATGAGCCCTGGGGGTCTCATCCTTTAGATTGGTTGGAAAAGTTGTTACTCTTCACAATAATTTTGCACAATACTGTACACAAGTAGTGCTGAAGCCATCCAAGCTGTAACTTAATGCCACTATAAATTAAATTAAATTAAATTAATATAATATTAATAAAATTTGTAAAAAGAGTCTCTAAAAATAGAAGACTATATAGTAACCCCATATGGATTACATGTTAATTTTTATATTTTGGCCAGTGTACAGCCCAAGGATTCATCAAGTTCCACAAACCACTGGCTTTTCCTGTATCTTTTCAGAAACTATTTATTTTCAGAGGCATACAGAGCATTTTGCTGGCAGTTTGTATGATTATGTGGAGCTTTCTGGTCCAAATTTTCCATGAAGTGCTCCAGCAGTTGGCCTATATGGCCCTTTATGAATGTTTGAGGAGAAGTGAGGAACAGAGAAAATACAATTTTTGGTCAGTGCTGAGAGGTATTTAATGAACTGCATTGCCTCTTAAAAAGGCAAAGTGCTGGCTGCTACAAAGACAGGAGGGAAGAGTTCTCTAAAAATTCATGAAGTAATTTGCCTATAAAGTGATGTTTCCTTCTGTCTCCAGGTTACTTATAGGTGATTTAAACTCTTTTAAGCATATTTAAGTCTATTTGTTATTTTTGTACCCTATCTGCAATCATGGTGAATATATTAAACTCTCACAAAACATCAAATCCTGATATTATTGGTTCAATAATTTCTTGTTCCTCTTGTTGCCTTTCTAAAGTTCAAATCATTCAAGTAGCTTTAAATAGGTGTGTTTGCAATTTATTTTTCTGGTTGTTTAAAAAGGGCATTTTTAAGTGTCTGATGCCTTTCCCTAAGACAGTATTTTATAAATTTCTCATACATCTTTTCTGATTTTTCTCCGACTGAACTATCTTGATTTCCATTTATATTCCCAGTACTTTGTCACCTGTACTTTTCCAGATACCAAGTCAACTTAGATCATCAGTTTCAAAAGGAAATAACATCTGAATTTTGCTTTTTATAAGCAAAAACTACCTGTTACAGCAGATGATCAGGAAAGGACAGAGATGCTGTGTGGTTATGGAATCACCAACCTACTCACTCTTCCTCAATGTTCCACACAATGTCAGGAAAGGCAAATGGCAGTGGCAGATGAAGAGGGAAATTTGAGTCAGCAGAAGTAAATGGTGGGAAAAAGCCCAGGAGTAAAGTTCTCAGTTTATTGCCATTGTATATATATATATATATATATATATATATATATATATATGTCCTGCAGAGTTATTGAACAAAAGGATTGGTTTTTTCCTTCTTTGTCTCCATGATATACAAAACTGAATTACAGTAGTATTTGCTCTTGTCATTTTGCTGTGGTGGTTTAGGAATTTACATGTCATCACTCCCCAATCTGGTTTATGTGCCCGCCTCTCTGCATCTTTGATTTAAATTAATTTTAGCTATGGACAGTCATTGAGTTATATATTCTTAGGCAGATGACAATTCTTTTGTAAAGTTGGCAATCACACTGCATGCTTTTGGTATGAACTTTCCCATTGATATGAACTTTCCCATTAGGTCATTAAAATTGAGCTGATTCTGCCACAGGATGTGGCATGGACTACATCACCTTCCATCTCTGAGGGGTGAAATTTACATTTTGCTGAAATTGGTGTCAGATGAAAGAAAGAGCTTAGCTCTTTCCTGACTCTCTTCAACAAGGCTTTCATATAGTCTCTGTTTTCATTTTTTCTGAGTAAATACTAACCTCTCTACTTAAAGAAAGCTGAGGCTTTCAGGGTATGGAAGATTGGATCTTCCCCTCTGATTTCAACAAAACATTAAATTTGACCTGCTCAGTGTTCACTTCTCCTTGAGATCTGTGGTTGTGTCAAATTCACCTGCAATGCTCTAAAAGTGTAATGTTTGTATACAGGAAGTAGCATTCTGCATTTTTTCCTAACTTCTGAAAATATAAAATATGGGTGATTTTTCCCTTAGCGGAAGAAAAGGACAAAAGAATGTGAAAAACAGCAAGCCAAAGGGAGAGACAGCACACTTAAATAAATGAAAAAGGTATTCTCTAACAGACTGCAGCCCCCTGTTTCACAAGCTCACTACTGAGTGAGATTACTGGGATCCACTAATTTGACATAGCCTGGGGAAGCAGAAGGGTCCCATTCAGCACAATGTGCTAGGAGAAGGGCAGATTAAATTGCTAAAAAACTGGAGTGAAAAATTTCAATTCTCCCTATGCTGGAATCCTTGAGACAGGTTCTGCTCTTCAGAAAAAACATTCATCTGCATCTCATGCTCTGGACTGAGGCAGGAATGGGTCTCCAATCCTGAATGGAGATCCAATGCAAAAATTACCACCTGGCCATGACATTGGGTTCTGTGCATTTTGCAAAGTCCTGTAACTCAGCAGATCCTAGCAGCCTGATTCCTGATCTAGGTGGCCTCTAGGACAAAATCATGCCCATAATCCTTTTTTTTTTTGGGTTTTATCCTTTGTAATGATCTTCAGGGATTCTGCTCCAATAGCGCTTGAGACTGTCTTAGGGCACACAGAAAAGATGTTTGCAGTGAAAGGAATTTAAATCTAAAATTACTTTCCATTGAAAGCTGACAGAGTTGAAATCTATTGGTTTGGGAGATGTTCCAAAAGCCATTCTTTTGCAGGAACACTTGTAAGAGATTGGTATTTGAGGAAGATTAAGCTATTTTCTCGTATGCAGCTCAGCTTTGTTAGCATGACAGTAAAGCCAGAAGAAGCAAAATCCAAGAGAAAAACACAGTTATGCTAATACTCTTAAAAAATAATCACATGCACAATCTTACAGTTTATTCCTTAGTATTCATGGCATAAATCACTATAGATTTATTTGATGGGAGCAGACAGGATGCTAGTTACTGTTTGAATAGTCCTATAGCAAACTGTTATTAAAAGAAAAATGCAGAAGAAAGAAATCAAAATCTCATAAACTAATTGAATAGATTTATTCAAGGAGAAGGAAAGGACCTTGATCTCAAAAATATTTAAGGATGCAGTCCCATTCTTAAGCCTGCTGAGCATTCAGCCTCAGAAAGCTGCTCTAAATACTCCTCTATTGGTACTTAAACAATATGCTGAAATTTTTAAGACCTTGCCAGCAAAGGACTTTCTATCTCAGATGTCATTGACATAAGCACTGAATTAGGAGGGTTTGCAAAGGAATCAGACCAAAATATGCAGGTTACCAAGGAAATGGCAGTACTCCCCATTTCCCACTGTTTGTCCAGGATAAACTGGGAAGAAAGACTGACCATCCCTTCACTACAATTTCCTTTCAGGCAGATGTAGAGAGCAATAAGGTCTCTCCTGTAAGTTTGCAGAAGAAAAATAACAATAAAAAGTTTAAATGCTCTAAACAGTGAAGAAGCAACTTGTCTTGGATACAAGAATTGAAAAAAAAAAAAAAAAAAGCAGAAAGTTTACTTTAGGATCAGATAAATATTGTTTTATGTAATTACAGAAGTATCCTTGCAAACAGCTCAATTATCTCCTGCTTTAATACAGTTTTGCATAGCTGTAACTCAGATCTGTGGAAATCAATGGAATCACAGAAAGAGAAAAGTTGAGAAGCACAATGACTGATGCTACTGGAGTTTAAGAAAACTCTTCTTAGCAGTGATCAAATGTTCTGACCTTGGGGATTTGGCATGGAAAGGAAAGATTCCAATTCCAGGATGTAAAAGGCAGCATCACCTTTCTAAAGTTTATGGTCTCATATTGCTGTTGCATTGTTCTAAGTATAAAAAGAGGAAAAATCAGATAGAGTTACAGAAGCAAACTGGCTGTATTGAACAGGCTAGTAGATGTCCTGTATTTCACAGTGAAATCTATATTTCCAGCCCTGGAAAGTATTCCTATTGATCCCTTTGGCTCATGCACTGTGTGTTGCAGTTGAGTGTTTAATATGTGTAAAGCCAGGTATGCACAACACAGTGAAATGGGTATTTTGTCCATTTTGCACAAGGTGCCCACTCCTGAATAGTGTCTGTGGCTGTGTGAGTTGACACCATCAGGCAGCTGGAGCAACCACAAATGGTTCACATGCAAAGAGGAAATTTACTTCCATTACCTTGATAATTGGGGTGTCCCCAAAGAACACCTGGGCAGAGGTACAGAATCAGAGATGCAGCACCATTAAACTCAGTCCATGCTACAGGATTACTGGCCTGCTATTCACACAGGATTATCAAGAATTATTCCCAGCTGCAAGGTCACCTGAGCAATGCACAGTCCTCCTCACCAGTATTTTGTTTTTTAACCCAGCCCCCCCAGTACTGTCCATGTTATAATGGGGAGGACCACAGGAATCCCCACATCACAACTTGAACAGGCACTTTTGTTCCCCACTAATCAGCAATTTCACCACTATGTCTGAGGGAATAATTAAAAAGGAATTGAATCTGTGTATTTCATACCTGAATATTTAAGCCTTAAATTTCACCCCTGGGTTTATCATGTTTCAAAAGAAAACACAAGTAATTTAAAATGAAGAACTTATTTTAGATGTCACTGGAGGCCTTTAGGGATGCCTGTCTCATATATTAGGTACCCAGTACCCCTACACCTCTTATTCTTAAGAGCAGACTACAGGCTCATTTGTCTCAATAATTCCCTAACTTAATCTGTTACTTTTGCTTTTTGATTGCTTTTAACTTTTAAATGCCTAATTCCTTCACTCTGTAAGTGTAAGAGGTGCATGGCTAATGTGAATGGCAAATACCAACCCCAGTATGAAAGAGCTGCAATGAAAAACTGTGATGGATTTATCCCTTGAAATCAGACTTTCAAAATATGTGACTTTAGGGCTGCAGGGCTCCAAACCCCATTCCTGAATCTGCCCCTCTTGTTTCTTCAGTTGTAGTGCCCCGAGTGCCTGGGAAAAAGGATTCACCATAGTGCATTAGAGCAGTAATTAGACACAGCCCAAACATCCCCCAGCAGCACTGCTTAAAGGACAGAGTAAAACAAGAGAGACAGTGAGTGAACAAGAGAAAAGTAAGATGTAGACTTTAAGAGAGTGCTGGGAAGAGGGTCAAGTATCCCTCCAATCAATAGCTACATGGAGCAGGAGACTAATGGAGCAGCAGGAGGAAACCAAGGCAGCTGAGTCAGCATGAGGGATTAAATGTGCTGTGCTGAACATCTCTGGTGCCTGTGCCACGGCTGATCCCCGAGGAAGAAAGGCAAAAGTCAGCCTAGAGCTGGCCAGGCAAAAGAAAGGACCTGACAGTGTGGGTCAGGGCCTCCTGCCTTGCACTTCCTGGAAAAATAATTCAGCTGACACAGAGAAGAGAATGCCAAGCTGATAAAGTATTTTCTGCTCCCCTTTCCTTGCTGCTGTGAGGGGGTTGTCCACTGCTTTGAGGAAAATATACCAAAGAGATGAGGGAAAACCAAAGGCTGTGTTTGCAGAGGTTGCTACAGTCTCTGGGATTTCTAATTAATCTCTTCCCTCCCTCCCTCCCACCTTTTTTTTTTTTCTCAATGTAACTCTCAGAAGTGCATACAACATTAAAAACAAGGCCATCAATTAAGTCCAGCATCTTTTGTCTGAAAACTGAAATGTACCATTTTCAGCAAGGAAAAAGTCTTGAATATTTTAATACAATAATACAAACCCCAATGTGTCTCACAAATACAGACCAAGCAGCATGGTGGGCAGCTAAAATTTTACACAACTGCCAAACCCTGTGTTACTTCAGCTCCTGACCTGCCACCCTCAGAATACTCCACTAAAAATGGATGTATGTCCTTAACAGAGTGTCTTGTCTGCTAGTCCTGCCTACTCCTTAATTAACCTCATCCTGGGCCCCTTATTCACATCTCTGACACACTAAAGGTAAACAGAGAATGAAGGAAAATATCAAGTTCTGAGCAACCATTTGATTGGCTCTGTAACAATGTTCTTGCTCAGTGCCCTCTTATGTCTTCATCTGTGAAAGTCATAAACTGAGATATCAGTGACAATTGATAAGGGGATGAATTACAAAATGCTGTACAGCTTTATCTTTGCCTACTTAGTCAAAGTAAGTAAATGGGATGTCTACAAAACAACCAAACTAAGATTTTTCTGCACAGACTGCTTGAATATTCAAGATGCAAGAAAATATGTCTGGGTGCTCTTTGTTTCTGCCTTTCCTTCGCCAGATTTCATGCCTTGCTGAAAATTTAAATCTCACCTCCTGACAGGGCAGATATTAATTGTGCATTAAGAGCTGCTCTCCTGCTGCATCCCAGGGAGATTTTACATTTGGGGTAGATCACACAGGTCTTTACTTCCACTGTCTGCTTTCCATGCTTCAATGAAAGGGGAAGCAGTTAATGGTGACATTTGGAAGCCACCAGTGGTGTCTGAGTTAAAGCTAAAAAGAGCTGCTCTTGTTTATAGTGCTTCAAGCTCTTGGCACACTCCAGCATGTATAACTGCATTGAATACCTTCAGATTGTATTTTCAAGGATTTGTTTACAATTACAACAACTACAGACACTTCAAGTCAAAAATAGAACACAACTAATTCCCTTGGAAAACCAAGGAATTTACTCTTTTAACATACATGTTCCCTTTACAAGCCATATAAAAGGCAGTTTCCATCAAAATTCAAGTGTAAGAACCACCCAACTCTGCTATTTTCATTATGTACACACATATTTTTTCTTTTTATATTTTTTCTTTTTTAAAATGAGATAAAAAACTTTTAATTGTATGGTATAGTTCACTAGCATTCTCTCCTCATCTTTTTTTGGGAAGGTCTCAGTCTGGAGAACTCCTTTCATTCAAACCATATGAAAACTCTTTGACACAGAGTCAAGGCACGACAATGATAAGTCATATTAAAGCATCACTACTCATTTCAGAAGAGGAAAGTGAGCTCTTAAATCTGAAAGTACTTTATGATCTTCTAAGTAAAGAAATTCTACACAGTGAGCTTATTATAAGTAATTTTACTTGCTTAGAAGGAATAATCAAGGTGGCTAAAGTAAAAATCTAAGTCCTAAAGCAAGTTTTATGTTGTGTCTGTCAGCTTGTTTTTAAATCAAGAGATTACATAAATTCCTTCTCTGTGTGAGGTCTTACTTTAAAGAAAGTCAATTATAAAAAATAAATTGACTTGATGTGAAGTATTAAAAGCTATTGCTTTTTCCCTTTTTACATTCATTAAATTTAGAAATCATACAATATAAAAATGTGATAAATAGGTCTAGACTAAAAGTCTTGTTTTCCAATGAGAGGCTCCTCTTTCATGTTTATAATCACAAAATGCATGCTCCTTAGAACAGGCTTCACAGAGAATCCCAAATGACATTACAGATCCTCACTTTTCCTTGACCTATCCAGAGGGTCACAGCCCAGGAAGGAGAACTGTGGAAAGCATATTACTGTGTCTCTGAAACATCCTATCTAGAATGTTGAAATAAACACCTTGAGTTTTCAGTGGGGCTGCACATGTGGAAGGCACTCTCTGTGAAGGCACTTTGGGAACTTGAGAAGTTTTCCTGCAATGTTTCAACTGAACAACATTTTGACCATGTATTCCAATGCCAACCTAAGTAGGACATTTCCCCTTTTGGTTAAAATTTGAGTAGGAGGTTAATACATTGCATTTCACTGCTTCAAAATTCTGGGTCTGGAGATCTTAACCTTTCTGCCCTCACCATTTGGAGGTTTGACTCTAGG
Organism: Oenanthe melanoleuca; assembly: GCF_029582105.1. Lineage (NCBI taxonomy): Eukaryota > Metazoa > Chordata > Aves > Passeriformes > Muscicapidae > Oenanthe > Oenanthe melanoleuca. Next base: position 15,176,286 of record NC_079337.1, read on the forward strand.
AATTCTGCTTTTATGCAGGGCCTGTTTTATAAAATTTTAAATTCTCTAATTTGAACATCACCCAGCATCTCTAGTACAAAGCAGAACACAAAGTCAGTATACTGGAGAGAATTTTAAAAAGTCATTTTATGATCTCACTTTTTATGAATAATATCAAAGAGATGTTATACTGAATGCAAAGATCCCTTTTTCCTTTGCAGCAGCTCTTAGATATCCATTTGAAAAGTGCTTTACAAGCTTTTATAGGACAGAATTTCAAAAAGGACGTGGTGGACCAGGACAGAACTGCAGACAGGAAAAACTGCAGAAATACTTGAATTTCTAAGAGTCTTCTAAAGTGAAGTTTGAGAGTTCAATTACTTTACTGAAGTGGATGGAAGCTCTACTGTCATTTGAAAAATCTGGAGTTGGAATGGCTTTTCCCTTGCTATCTATGTGTCCTGGGAGTGCTGGGAAACTCCTCTTTCCCAGTCTGGTGTGCACCTCTGTGATGGGCTGAATGAGCACCAGTGCTGCAAGTTTCTTCTCTTTCCAGGTTCTACTTGTGCAATATTCCAAACCATTCAGATACAAGGGAAAATTTATTCTCCCTCTTTTTAGCCATGTGAAAAAGGAAGCATCTCACCTAAGCTGCTCCTCTAACTTCTCCACACAGTCTGTGACAAGAGAGAATCACCTCTGCTGAGCCTCCCCACCTGTTTTGGGGGTCTTGGAGCACTTTTTTCCTGGCTTCAACTTGCTCTTCCTGCTGCTGGCCAGAACCAACAGCAGTGAAGTATCATAACATGGGTGTCAATCCATCCTCACTGCACTTGGCCATTGCCTCTCTGCAGCCTGAAAGTTGATCAACAGCTTGAGCAGACCTCCCTGTATTAGTCTTTGCTTGCTTGCTTCCTTGTTTTCCTGTAACTTCATTAAGCCTGACATTCTACAGAAAAAAAAAAAAAAAAGTTTATGAGATCACATTGCATGTGGAACTGTGTCATTCATTTTTGAGCTTAATAGCCCTTAAACCATAAAATAATCATGTGCACCCCTGCATTCTGTCACTGCTGCTGGATACATAAAACCTACCACAGTTTTTTTGGATGCTTTCAGCTTTATGACCTAGAGTTGCAAATTAGCAGTAAAAGTGTATAAGACAGAAGATTATTTCCTTTTATTTTTCTCTCACATATCTGAGGTATTCTCCCTCTCAAGAAACTCAGGGGAGGAAATAGATGAGACATGAATCTGGCAACAAGACCCGATACTAATTCTCACAGAAAGGGTCTTTCATTCTTTTCTTTCTGCTGTGCTCAAGAGGCACCAAAAATAACAATGTACTCTCTAGTAAAAAACATTACTTTCCCATCTAAACTTCCACTATTTCTTCCAACAAAAAGAGGAGTTATAGAACTATACCAAACCCTCACCCAGAAAGTGAGCTTCTGCTTGCAGGTCCCCAGAGTGTGACCTGCACTTAAAGCTGTATTTGCTGCACATCCCCACTTGGAGATGTAATAGTCAGACATTTATGAAAAGCAAATGTGGCAATAAATATTTCAGGTAGAGAAAAGTGCAAGGGCATTCCCTTGTCTCATTCTTGGATTATGACTGGCCACAGTATCACAGACTACAATGTTGAGCTTGCCCCCAGTGCTTGCATATTAGCCCCATAAAAGATATCTGGATAAAGTGTTTGGAGGTTTATTTGAAACATTAATGCTGATGCCTGACAGCATTATCTGTACTGTTTATATGACTATAAAATAGCTTTATAGTGATACAATTAGTAATGCTGAACTTAGATAGCAAAAATGGTAGTACTGATGGTACCACTATAAACTTATTTTTATAGTGACATAAATGAGCAATATTTGTGTCATCATGTTTTATGACATCAGGTAATCTCAGGCCTAAGACTATAACACAAGGTCTTGCACACTTTAGTTTCACATCTAAAGTACAATGCAAAAGAGCATTCTCATTCACTCTTAGAACATTAGCCCTACACTAATTTTCATTTACTTTAAGCTGCAGGGACAAGTTTTCTTCTTTATCTATAAAACAACTGCAAGCACCCCATTTCCAAAATTGTGTTCCTACAGCATTGCTGGGTTGTGAGTGGTCCCAGTGATGGGACCAGCAGATGAGGGATGATAGATTTCACAAGCCAGAGCAGACTCTCTGCTTAGACTTTTTAAAGTGCCTCCCTCCTTTGCTATTTCACTCCATGCCTTTTAACCCAAAGGGGGACATGATAAATGAAAGACTGATCAGCCGCAAAACAAGTTTTAATTAATTTCACAGTTTTGCCTCATTCAATTCAAGGCTGACATAAAAATGACTTTGAAAGACTGCTTGCCTGCCATTCCCAGAGTAGCACTCAGCAGCAGAAAGCAGGAAAAAAGATCTCTGATGTTACATTGTTTTCTTTGAAAAATGATTTGTGACTAGCCATTACTGGAGTGGATATCTGTCCTGAGTTAAGGTTTTATGCACATTGGTTAACTATGCAGTGGAAATGTCCTCATTTGGGCTTTTTATATAAATTGCATTACTATTTGTAGCACATAATTCATATTCCACAGGATTAATGACACCAACTTCTTCTCTGTTCCTTCTCCTTTGGCTACAGTTAGCTTCATAGGAAAATACCTCAGCAATTTCATCTACTCCCCTGCTTCTCCATGGTATCACTGCTTCTGGACTCTGGATTTTCTGCCCATGTAGATAATGCCACTCAAGTCAACAGAAGGAATCCCAGTTCACAATGAATTTGACATCATAAACACAGATCTTCATGTAAGAAGACTTCATCATGTAGGGAGCACCCTACAGCAGCCTGAACATCAGTGTAGTCTAAAAGCTGAACAATCCTAGGACTGAAAACCCAGAAGCAACAAATACATCTTCTTTTGTTCTTTTAACTGCAGTGCAACCCCATCATGCATCCATATTTTTGTCTCAAAAAATGGTACAACTGTAGTGTGCTGATGGCAAAATACACAAAAGCAACCTCTAAGAAGCCCTGAGGGAATTTACTCATCCATTTACAAGCCTGGAGCTGTAATTTATTTAAACCACTCTGTTCTGCCTACCCAGCACACTGCACAATATTTAAGAGTGTGCAGAGGGTTCACCCAGTCTCTCCTCTTTCAGCATTAAGGACAAGGACATATGCTTACAGTTAGGAAGATGGCATCACATATAAAAGAAATAAAGTTTTCCTCTACTCAAAAATGAAGAATTCCACAGTGGTACCACAGGGGCACTCTGAATTCAATGGAGAAATACCTGCTTTTGCTTATCTTCTGAAATATCCTGGATACTTTTGGGTTTGCCCAGAGCCATTTCATTACAGTTTCCTGTCAGTTCTTTGGCTATTTTGTACAGCAGCATGGACCACCAGTGGAGATGCCTCTATTCTGGAAGCAGTTAAGATTTTTTGACTACACATAGAGAACTAAGAGAGAACTCCTAGCATAGATTCAATGGGCATGCCAAAACCTGAAAAGAACTTTCTGAAATTGTGAGGACATTTTGTTCTCCTCATCCAGTTCATCCATGGTGCACCATTATGTAACTTTAGCATTCTGAGAACATCTTTTCCCTGTTCTCTAGGTCCCCATCTTCTCCAGTACATTGCATGACAAAGAATCTAAAAAGAGACTTCTCCATGTTAGCTATAAGGAAAAAAAGCAAGATATCAGAGCAGCCATATAGAGGGAGGCTGACAGAAATGATATTGCATCTTCACTGGTCCAGTTTCTAAAAATTCCCTTCTCCTGATCATTAAAGAATACTTAATTGTGTAGTTCTATATATTGATCTCCTAGAGGTCCTACCAGCCCTGCACCTTTGTTATAAGTTATTTCAGCTCTTCATGGACTGACCAGCCAGCAGAGTCCTTCCTCATTCTCATAAAGATTAATTTGGGCAACCAATCCTACCTGCTTTTTCCCTACACATCAACATCTCACACTCCTCTCTGATTTTTCCCTTCATGCTTCTTATAGGAAATAAAGAACCAGGAAGGTCACACAAGGCTGCCTGACATTACCACATATCAGTCCTGCATGCAGCTCTCAAAACCTGGAGCAAGTTCTTTCTGTATCTCATTACTAGGAAAATACATGAAATCTGAAGAAAATGTAATTTTTTGAGATTTATTATCTTCAAGTTGCTTTAGGCAAGATTAGGGAGAAACAGCATAGCCATGATGAAAGATTGAGAAAATTCCAGGTTAAGTAGAACAAAACAAAATCAAATATCCTATCTAAATTAGATGCTGGAGACACCCACGATGTGAGTAAAAAAAAAAGTAAATAACCTTTTAGATAACCCTTTTTAATATTTGTGAGGTGTCTTGGCGATTTTTGTGGAAAGCAGCTTCACCTTGTAACATTCAAGCATGATCAGTGGAACTTTTCATGCAATACACTTTCCATTCCGTGGAAAGGAAACTTAGTCCAGTAGTTGTTAATATTCCCTGGCAATATATAATTATGGAAACTCCACTTTTAGGAGTATGCTGGTCACAGATTCGATGTTTTCATGGTGGCCTCGAAATTTATTCTTCTTTTTATGAGAGCTATTAAAAGCTTTTAAATATTTTCTGGCTGCTGGAGCGTAATTAATTATCTGTGCTTCCAAACTAATCAAGGATATTAGTCTTTCTAGAACACTTAGGCAAACCATGCAGGGGTAACTGGGGAAATCCAGATGGTTACTGCCACACTAACATGCACTTTACTGATAATTGCTACCCAGGTTTCCAGAGCTCCTCAGTATATTCTCATTACACTCATATGGTTCCATTAAGCAAATAATAGCAAGAATTAATTGCTTCTAATTGAGGTTGGTGGTATTAAATCAAATTAGTGTCCACAACATAATACAAACAATGTCGACACCACTGGCTCTGTTACAGCAACCAAATAGAAACTAAATACAAGTGTTCAAAATTGCATCTTTTTTTTGTGGTCTTCAGTGAGTTAAATTCTGGGCATTAAAGAAAAATGAGGTTTTACAAGAACATCCCTTAGGAGTTTCACCATCTCACATACATAACATGAGCTGAACACAATCAACCCAAATTTTGAAGATTCAAGTAAGGGTGAAACTATGCACAATTCATGGTGCTGAAAGATGTCTGACAACATCCATGACCACGAGAAAGTCTGTCCTTTTTCCCTCCTCAGAGTAAAACTTTCAAAATATGTTAAATACCCCAAGAAAGAGGTGCAATGACATCTGTAAAATAGTAAAGCCTTGATATTTCTGGTCTTTTCAAGCCCCACTTTCCCTCCTGCTGCTAACAAACAGGACTTCAAATGGGGTAAGACTCTCTGGCTAGACTGTCCAGAGAATTGATCTCAGTAGATAGTTTGGCAATTATTTTTATTTCTGCTGTCCTAAGATGGAATTCATGACTGCCACACATAACAATGACCACAATTACTTTTTTCTTACTTAGAGTAACACTGACATAGCTGAACTGATACCAAAAAAGATTTTAACCTGGGCTGAATTTTCCTACTGAGATACAAGTTTACTCTTACTTTCTGCAGTATTTCCAAGCAGGTGTGTACATCACTTTCCACAGCTTTGCCATTTCTCCTGAGTTGCCAAGAATGAGCCTCCACCCTAATATGTGATGGCACAGCTGTGGTTAATTATTTATAATATTAATTAATGAGCCTTTCAGTGGCACATCCCATAATAATCCACTTTGATGCAATAAGAGTGATTTAGAAACTTCTCTTTCAGGTGATAAAATAGAGAAAGTGGGCTCAAAGTGGAATAGATAAATATAAAGGAGGGTTTGGGGTTTTTTTTGAAAGAGGGGTGTAAGTTATTTCTTCTGAACTTCTATCCTGAGCTGAAGCAATTATCTGGAGAGCTGCTGGTAAACATCTTGTTGAGATTAGTTCCATTACCTATGAGGAGATGTCAAATATCCACCTGTATCCCAGGGAAATTCTGTTAAATCTGCTGAATGTTATTTCTGCCCTGAGGAAATCCTCCAGGCATTCCATTGAACTAAATATTGATAACCTGACCTGCTACTTGCAGGAATTTCTTTGTTGATACTGATCAAATGGAAACTGTGCAATATTAAGGGCTTACTCTGACCAAGCTCAGGACACTTCCAGCTGTGGAAGGCAGACCCACAGAGCACTAACAGTGCATTAAAGTGAAAACAACAGACCTTGGGTTTAATTCTGAATTTCCAGGTCATGAAAACCACATTAAAAAAAAAGAAAAAAAAAAAGACTGGATGAGCTACCCAGATGTTATCTAAACTATGTTACCTAAACCTTTGGGCAAGGCTATCTCAATCATTTCTGCTAATGCCACAAAGAAACTGATTGGAAGAAATCCATGGAGTGAGAACACAGAACTAGATTCTCAAATAGATGGCACAACCATCCCTTTGCTCCTGGGTAACAAACAAGAGGGATGAAGAGCAGCTTAGGACACAAAGAAGGTTTGGGGCTGATGTTTTGTGTCCCAAGTTGCTGCAAACTCTGCCCCAGCAAAGTCAATCATTACTCTTGAAAATAAATGAATAAATGGTTAAAGAAACAAAATGGCTGGACTTCATTCTTAGAAAGATTTTTTTCCTATTTAATTTTATTTAGTTTCATGATACTAGGTTTGTTAATTTTGCTACAGAATTGCAGCTGACAACTTTCTAAAGGGATGTTGCTAGAAGTCAAGGCTACATGAGAACCTGAAATGCTATCAAACACAACTATGAGCTTTGCTGTGCCTGAAATACCTCCTAAAATTCCAATAGTTTGGCAGTGTGGTGAGCATGGAAAGAAATTTGCACCTGATTTCCCTGTGGTGAATTAAGGTGTTTTTCTATGTGTTCAAAATATAAGCATCTTATAATATTTATGTGTTAAGTAGACAAAGACGTTTCATATTGAGCTGCTGGAAATGTCCTGAAGAATATCTTTAAATATTGATGTTTCCCAATGTAGCCCTTAGACATTCTGTTTGCAGTGACATTTCAGCTTGCTATAATTTTGCTGTAATTAAGCCCCTTCATTTTTTCCTCCTAGATAATTTGTGCATATAGGCAACTGTATTTTTCTGTACAACTAATTTGATATTTCACCAGCTTCTCTTACGAGTATGAAGAATTCAAAGTTACTTAGCACATTTTAAGCAATTTTTGCTTCTGTTTGTAATTATACATTGCACCTGCTTGAAATCCAGGAGAACAAATGACTAGACAAAAAAGAACATAGGAGTAATAATTCAAACGGATGTTTCCAGATAATGCACTGTGCAGAACACACTGTTATTCATGGAGGAAGAAACTGTTCACTTTGCCTCCCAGCCACCTGTTGTGTCCAAGGACCAAATTGCCAATATGAGCAGGAATTATTTTTCCAAAACTGAGGTTGGCATTTAGCTAATAGTGTATCTCACAAAATCAGTTTCTGGAACTTCAGGAACTCCAAAAATTTGCACCATCTAAACTTTGAAAGTTGAATTAGAAGTACTGTAATTAGGGGTGAGTTTGAAACCTCTGTTAAACCCCACTTCAGGGATATAAGTTGTTTTAAGATATACAAGACCCATTGTTCCAGTCTTCTCAAAGAACATTCTGTATGGGATATATTGAACATAGTATTTTAGTCTGTAGTGTAATGAATGGTATTTCAATATGCAGTGTATAGCCAAAAGCAGTTTGTCAGAACCTTCACTTCTCCTGACAGGCCAGTCAAATCAGTTCTCATGCAAACACTGTTAGGATGTGGGTCTTGCCTTTCTCTGCAAACAGCCCACAGAGTATATAAATCAAGCTCTTCTCATCTTCTCTCATTTTCCATTGAGCAGTAAATTATTGCAAGACTGGTTAAATCACTGTTCACTTGCCCCTTGGTGCAAGACAAAGAAATCATTTCCATTCATGCAAGTCCACACCAGTGGAACAGGTAACACATCTTTCTGTCCCAAAATGCCATGAAAGATGAGTCCTCCAGCGCTGACATCGACCTCCTTATCAGGCTTTACAGACAGTTGCTGCACCTCAAGTGCAGTTATCTCTGAGATATAGCAGCAGATATGCTACATGAAAGAGGTGGGCTGTCAGGATTTTGTGCTGAGTTAAAAATAAATAACTACATTAAAAGTCTTACATGCTAAAATGCACTCACACATTTTATCCCTAAGAGGATATGGCTTTGTACCCCATCATTTTTTAGCCATTTTAAAATTCTAGGTGTGACAAGATTTAACCCTGAGAACCATTGTGCCAGCCATGCTACTATGAGTCATGATTGCCTTCCTTTTCTTAGTTAATTTAGGCATATTCCACAGGCATTATCAATGGCTTTTGATAAACATGAGATGGAAATTTATGCTATCTGTACATCCTGGAGAGCAGTTAATGGCCACAAGATTTCAGAGTAATGGAGTGTGCTTGTAATCATGGCAATAAAATTCTTGTATTTCCTTAAAAAAACCCAAGATTTTCAAAATCTCCACCTGGCCATCAAAAAAATCACACAACCCAGAAATATCTAGAAAACATCAGACCTGAAAGTGAAAACCAGCAAGTGCTATGTAGAAAGGCTGAGAGATTTGGGGTTGTTCAGCCTGCAGAAGAGAAGGTTCTGGGTACTGCTCTTTGTGTCCATTCAATGCTTAAAGAGAACTTATTAGAAATACAGACATTTACCAGGGCCTGTAGTGACAGAACAAGGAGCAATGGGCTTAAACTGAAAGAGGGCAGGTTTACATTGGCTGTAGCATGGAAATTCTTTACATGACCCTGGTGAGGTGCTGGAAGAGGCTGCCCAGGCAAGCTGGGGATGTTCTATCATCAAAAATATGGGGTTTGGCAACTTTGGTCGTGCATGCTTTATGCCACATGAATTTTTCTTCATTTGGGGGTGTGCAAACTAATATGTTAATGGGGCTTAGTGGGAGTCTCTGCTATTTGGGTCAGAATTTACAGCTGACAAAAGATGTAGAATAAACACTTTGGTCCTCCTCCACGTACTGAGGCAAGAGTTAGGGCTGATGAGAAATCTCATAATTTGTGAGCTGTTTCAGGGTTTATCTTCAAAGTTTGCAAGAGAAAAAATCTTCTTTGGGTTTAAAGTATGTTTAAATACTTTCACATAAGAAGTTTAATAATTATATATTTAGCAGTTTTAAGTAATTTGTTTTTACCAAGACTAAAGGACAGATTTGCAAAAGAGGCATTTTAGCAAGTATTAGAGATGAAAAAGACAAGGCAGACAGAGAAAAATACTTGCAGAAACATCAATAAGAAGTTGTGCCACCCTGCTCAATGGTTTACTTATTTATTCCTGGTGATGCATCAAAATAATCAGCACAATTTAATCTCACTCGGGCACAACACTTTTACACATGGATCGATGTCCTTTTATTCATTACTGTACATTTCCTTTATAATTTCTGCTATCATTTGCAGGGTGTAAACAGCTTCTAATGCTTCCTTTCTGCTCTGCACTTGAACAATAGCTCAAGTAATCAAGTAGAAAATTAATGAGAAGCAAAAGCTTATTTATAATTACACTCAGACCAAATTGCTATTTAAAGTATGAACAGTGCATGAACTGTTATTCTACAAATCTCCTCTAATTCCTCACGAATGCTAATTAGAGTTTGTCACACCCATACCCCAGAATTGGTTGTTTTTCTGAACTAACCCTAAAATTAGCCTTTCCTTTGTAACCTACTTATAGTAGAAAACTTTCTTATCCATTTTAGATCCCTTGAAGATCAATGGTTTAATTCACATGCTAAAAAACTATGCATGTGCTTAAGGTATCTTAACTCTGCCAGCATCTGCTGATTTTGGCAGGACTTTAATGGAGTCCAATGCCCACCATTAAGGATTTTAGATGAGATATATGTTAAAACTTCAGCAAACATGATCCTTATATGAGTAACAGCAAGCAGGTAACAGGGAGCTGAGTGTGTGTTCAGGTATTAGAGATTAGTGGGAAGATTGCTCTAATGGGCAAAGGATTCTTTTGGTAGGTCAAATTGCTCTTGAAAATATATATTTAAGACTGTTCAGAGGGAGAAATAACTGAGTGGTTGAATTCAGTTGTTCATAATGTTTCTTCTCCCATTTAGCCTTCTATATGTTCCTACCATTTTCTCCCTTCTCTTAAGAGGGGTCACAGAAGATAAATTCCAGATGCCAGCTTTGCTCCTGGATGATCTGAGGGCTGATTTATTCAAACAAAAGATGGTGTAATATAGTGCTGATGTGTTACAGAATGTATCCAATGACATGCACTGTGTTCCCAGGTAAAATACAAAGCCTGTGCCTTGAAATGCATATAAATGATCAGTCATTTAGAGTCTGGGTATGGGCATTCTAAATAGGATGCTATGAAAAGAAGAGTGAGAATCAAGAAGAATCTGGAAGAGCCAGACCAGACATCAATAATCAATAATTGTCAAGAGAGAATATCAATAATACTTCAGGCTCACACCAGCCCTCTCATACAGAGCACTGCAAGTATTTTCTCATCACTAATTTGCATGTGTCTGCTATGAGGTAACAACATTTTATTTTGGGTAGAACTACTCAGGCAGGTCGTGACAGTAGTAACCAATGCTAGATTCAAAATGTCTTAAAGGTCCTTTTAGGGAAAATCACAAAAAGAACAGCTCAAGGCCATAGTCAGAAAGTATTTTATATCACCTCTGAGAAATATAAAATAACTTTCTTTGAACTCTCTAACAGGTATTTCTTCCCCAATTGTGAAGCTGCCTGAGTCCAAAATGTGGCAAGCCCATGTCAAAGCAAAAAAAATCAAATTATGAGACTGCTGCTAATGCTGTTACTCATACAATCCCAGTGGTGACAGCCCTGCTGGTAATTTCTGTCCTTTCTGAAATGCTGCTCACATTTGGGTTAGATAACAAGCTGAGGTATCCAGCTGCAAAGCAATCCTTTACTTGTCTGAAGATTTCCTCAAAGTTATCACTTTATTCTCCTCCTGAGAGAGCACCTTCTGGAGCTTACTTTGACTACATTGGTATGAAGAATTCAGAAACACCATCTAAAATCCACACTCATAATTATGTCCCTTCTTAAAACAAAAGTACTGTTTATTCTTCTTTCACCACCATTTGTTTCTATTCTGTTTCATCCAATACAAAGAGATTGTTCCCCTACCCTTTATGCAAGTTGCTTTTCCTTTCATTTCTCATTTACATGATAGATTTCCAGAATATGTCCCCTAAACAACTTTAATAATTATCTCTCTTTTTTTGCTTTGTTAATTGCAGCCTATATCTGATTGTATCTTACTGTGCATACATGCTTTAAGGATTCTATCTCTTTTGATAAAAATAAATATTTATCAGATTTTCAGATGTACACAAGGACAGTTAAACACAGTCAGTGTGATCTTGTGGTCTTCATTACCACATGTAAAGGAACACATTTTTCAAACATACTGCATACACTTGGCCTCAAATGATCAAGTCTCTCCATGAGAAAGATGAGAGATTTAAAAGCAGCAATAAAATAGTAATTTTCACCCTGGCTGTCATGCAATTGATGTGTCTTTGATAATGTGAAGCCAAAAGAACCTGAAAACTCATAATTCTGCACATAATCTTTTAGTATTCTTGAAGGATCATCCAGGTAATATGTCATATTTTTATGGAAAATCCATAAAAACTGTGCAGAGTATTACTTTTTTTCTTCTGGGAGAATACTGTACAGTACCTTCCCCCCTCTCTCATTAAAGCATCTTGCCTCCTAGGAATGGTGACAATAATTAAATCTGCCTCAAGAGGTTGTCTCACCCCCTTATGGGGATAGCCTTGTGTGTTCAGGACTGCCTTTAATCACTGGAAATTTCAGTCTGTCTCACATTGAGTTAAACTCTTAAACTCCAAGAGAAAAAAATGCAAAGCAAAGGCTGAAAGTGACAGCAGTGCCTGCTTTTGTCAGAGCTGTGCTGCCAGGGAGTGGCTCCCTGTCCCAGAGGAGCCCAGCTCCAAGGGGAAGCTGGTTGGGCTTGCCTGTTTGGTTTGGAAGAAGTGAGGTGAGTAGAACCTTTCTCAGGTCCCCATCAGGCTGAGTTCCCACTGGGATCCAAATACAGAGCCACAGAATCAGGGAATGGCCTGGGCTGGAAAGGACCATAATGATCATCCACTTCCACCCCTGCCTGCCATGGGCAGGGACACCTCCCACCAGACCAGGTAGCTCAGGATTCTGTCCAGCCTGGCCTTAAACCCTTCCAGGGATGGGGCATCAACAGATTTTCTGGGCAACCTGTTCCAGTGCTTCACCAGAATTTTTTCCTAACATCTAACCTAAACTTACCCTCTTTCAATATGCAGCCATTCCCCCTTGTCTTATCACTGCATGCCCTTGTAACAATTCCCTCTCTTTCTTCCTTGCAAGCTCTCTGATGTACTGGAAAGTCACAATTATGTCACCCCAAAGCCTTCTCTTCTCCAGAATCAACAAACTCAGTTCTCTCAGCCTTTCCTTGTGGAGAGGTTCTCCGTTCCTCAAATCACCTTGGTGGCTCTCCTATGGACAAGCTCTGACAGGTCCATGTCCTTTCTGTGCTGGGGACCCTAGAGCTGGATGCAGCCCTGCAGGTGGAGTCTCACCAAAGTGGAGAAGAGGGGCAGAAAAAACATTGTCAATACCATGAGGAGCTCTAGAGTGGATTCCACTGAAGGTGACATGGCATTTGACATGAAAGTTGAAGTAAATATCAGGTTGTTGGCCTGGAGCTCTGTCTGCCAGTGTGACAGACAAAAAGCCATCAGAGAAGCCTGGCAGGTCCTTAGCAAACATTCATAGCTTGAAGCCACCGTGTTCAGACCAATATCAGGGCACAGGAACTCTTCAGCTGTCAGGTCACTGCAGTGGTGCTGGCAAACATCCTGCTGACTCCCAGGCACAAGGGAATTAAAGTGAGCACTCTAAGAGAGAGACAGAAGGATGGATATAAATTCCACTGAGCATACCAAATGTTCCAGCCAGAAGTGTCCAGTACAAGTTCCTGTTCCATTGCTGAAGAAAAAATGTTGAGTATAGTCTCTTCTCCTCAAGCCTTTGCATCATTTCTTGCTCTTCTTCCCATAATTATTCATCCCATCTTGGCCTTTCTCTGAAGCCCAAGAATGGAGGCAGCTGAAGTTTGCAAAAGCAGCTCAGCCTGGTTTTGAATTCACATCAAGGCAATTGTGCCACACCTGTATCACTCTGTGCCATGCAGAAGACATGTTGTAAATGTAAGGGCCTGCTTCCAGTACTATTATCATCTATACTCTCTGGTTATGGAAGTAATTCAAATTTCAGTCTGCCAGTGATAAAAGTTCAACTTACATCTCTCTGGGTTATTAATGACAAAGAGACCTAAGTGCAATTTAACTACTTTACAAAAGCTGTTGTCACATTCAAATTTACTTTAAAAAAAATTACTGTAGGCCATCTCTTACACCTTGCCACTAAAATTTGCTTGCTTTAATTGCCACCCCTTCACAAATAAAAAATTAAAATGTTTATCATATAACTTATAGTCAGAGTTACTGCTTCAAAGAATCTAAGTTTAAATTTTTTAAATTATTCAGCTTGCTTACTAATGTAAATGCCATTTTAAGTATTAATACACTTTAATAATTAATAAACTGATATAACCATGTATTATGCAAAAAAACCTTTACTTCTCCACCCATGTATAAAATAATGTTTTGGATCTGGAGAACTGGAACATAACACAACCTTGTGTGGATGAGTAAAGGGGGAAAAGCTTAATAAGAGACTCTTTTAACAGTCTGTGCTATTAAGAATGTAATTGGACTTAATGATGCTTAAAGTTCCTTTGGAGGTCTCATTTCTCTACCCAGAAGAGAGAGGTGTGTGCCATCATGACATGCTTATAGCTCAGCAGGATAATTAGGCCTTTTCAGGACTGGCCATTTTAAACACCTAACTCTGGTCAGCACATGTTGATTAAATGTCTGGCAGAGCACTGTTAGTAAACCCTGTTCAAGACACTCTGCAATAAAAGGAGGTAATTTGAATTATCTACATGACATCCCTCCAGTGGGTATGCATTAGCCCAGAGAAAACCTCAGTGATACTCCACAGCAGCATCTGTCAAAACATTGAGAGTGAATTAGCCACGCTACCCTGCTTAGCACCAAACCCATTCTCTTTCTAATTCATTAAGCTTAGCATTTATTTTCAGGGTAAATGACTTAGAAACTAATCAGGACTTGCCTGGAGCTGTGCAGTGGTCTGATGTGTCTGGTAAACACTGGCTTGTAAACAGCCTGTCCTCTCTGACATGAAATGGGCTGGTCCTGTCTCCTGACAGGATGGCTCAAGTGGTTTTCATAAGGAGTCCAAGCAGCAGTTTGAACTTGGAGGAATTTCAGAGGAGAGAGAGGTATTTGATGAAGGAAAAGGATCTGAGGCATGTACAGCACAGCCAGAATGTTTTCAGAGTGACTAAACAAGTGTGTAATATGGTTTTGATGGCTTTTAAGCAGCCAGGTGTCTTCAGAAGTCTGCAGACAGATTTCAAGAAGACCTGCAGACTCTGCAGAGGATGTTTGCAGTCCTCCATGATGTGAATGGCAGAATCAATAATCACCTGTTTGTGTTTAGCAGAACCATGTGACATGTATTTCACACCAGTATTTATTAAAATTGACTTAGACAATGTTAGGTTGTCTAAGTAATCCACCTTTAAATTTTTTTTTCCATATCTTCATGCAGCTATATACAGACAAGGAACCGTTTTTTTTTCATGACATATTGCATTGTATTCATTTTAAGTGGTCTTGTAAGTGAGAAATCAAACACACAAATAAAAATAGCCAAAGTAAAACACTTGTGCACCTTCCTCAAGAGTCACTCTTATTTATTCACTTTATCTCCTCTCACACTTAAAAATCTTTCCTGCCTCTTCAAAAGCACTATTTGAGCAAACACCTATGAATAAACATATTTCTTAAGAAAATCTGCCAGATTAGATAGCCTAGAGTGAAAGCTCAATGGAGAGAGCATCAGATTGTCATCATTAGTTTTCAGAATAAGCTACAAAAGAGAAATTGAGGCAATTTACAAATTCATGGATTTCACAGCAAAGCTATAACTACCAGGAAAACATTGAAGTCCTCCTTCATAGGGGAAAGACAATAAAAGCTGACTAGCTGAAAAGAAAATTGCTTCCACTTGGATTCTAGGGCACTAACCTCACCCCTTATTTAAACTTCTTTTATTCTTCAGATCTTTCATCTAGTATGTGCCTCAGCTCCTTGGCTATCATGTGTGCACATTAGTCCTTTCCAAAGAATTTATACTTATTCAGCCTGAAATGCTAAGCTGGTGAAGATCACATAGATACCTAGTCGGGCTGCAATCCTTTTGCTCATGATACAGAGAAATCCCAGTGGAAAAAGCAGGTTATTGAAAAGTGCATTCAGAAAAATGCACTCACATTTTATTATCATGACATCAGTGGCAAAGCATGTGTGACTACAGATAAGCATACAAGCATATAAACACAGCAAAGCATGAATATTTTGCCACATTGGCACATACTGAGCTGTAGCTTAATTTGCAAAGAGCCCCACTTGTCAGATCAGGGCTATTAGTAAAAACCAAATGCTACTTTGTCATGACTAAGGATGGCAGAACTGATACAGAAGATTGTCAAACCTGTTTAAAAATTACCTTTTCAAATATCTTTGCAATCCCTCAGAGTATGTTATCATGCTATTTTATGATCTTTGGGTTAATCCTGGACTTAATGGTCAATTATTGAGCCTGCAAAGCATTGTTTACAATCAAGCATGTTTTTGTGCCTGTCTCAGCAAATCACATGAAAGCACACTGCAGTCAGAAGGATCAATTCCTGTGTTATGGGTATTAAAAACACACATGGATATATGCAATATTCATACCCAAACTTGGAGGTATTAAGCACTGAAGAGTTGCTGATATCTCAAGGAAGAAAAACATTTTATTTAGAGACCCTTTATATAAATTATGATTTTCTTCATCAGTCATCATCCCAAGAAGCATTTGCATGAAAACAGGATCCATATTCTTTGGAGTTAATTTGCTGTTTCTGCAGCTGCCTTCTCTTCACCTGCTTTGTACCTCTCACTTGGTGCTGTATATTTAAATTGGAAGTTAATATTAAAAAAATTCTTATTCCCGGTGGGATTATCGACTATGGGGGAAAGAGGAGTCCTACAATTGTCCTAATATTGCCTGAGAAAAGTCAGAGGAGAAAGGTAGAAAATTCCATTCTGTGCTGCATTATCCCAGAACACTGGTTTTCAGTTTCACATAAACCTGCAACTAACTTCAAATAGCTTTTAATGGAAACACTCCATCTCTTGGCAATCTGATAGGGACAAATGGAATGACATTACAATTCATGTTTCACTGTATCCAGAAGTCAGGGTTGCAAGGTTAGGCTTCACATCATAGTGTAACCCCTCATTTTCTCCCACTCCCTATTAAATGCTTATTTCTGAAATAGAATTGCCAGAGGTTATGTGATTCAATGAGCTTATGCTTCACCTGTACACAATGTGTTTTGGTCACATAACAAGGAATCACTCTCAGCTGTAATCCTGACTCTTGTAAATAGCAAACACACACATTCATGCAGCAAAACACACAAATATAAGAATTTATAATCCTTACAGTGCAGAGGCCAAACCTTACATTTTATCCATCCACAATACAAACTGCTACTGAGGTGTGAGTGGTATATTATATTGCATAGTCTCAGGCTTTAGTAGGATGTAGTATAAAACAATCTAAATTTCACCATGGAAAAATTCATAAGGAAATATTCAGGATTCTGTCTGACTTCCAAGATATCAAAGGGAAGGCATTCCTACACATGTTCAAATAAGTAAAGTATCACAAAGTCATCAGTTAATGGCTGGATAAAACAATTTGAGGGGAAAAGATTATTGAGTGAAAGATTGTTGAGACAGGTTTGTGAACTCAGCTACAAAGATATCACCAGTTTGCAGAAAAGGGTGGAGGAGATCACTTTGTCTTCAACACAGATGAATTTATCATAAGCATTGAAGGCTTTCAAAGATGAGCAAAATCTCTAGTAGTTTTTCTCATCACACACCTACACAGGCTCTTTGCAAACCTTTATTCAGTTGATGTTGGGCAACCAGGAAGCAGACAGTGTGTACTGTTTCCTAGGATCACTATGGAATTTTAAAAATCCACACCTATCTTTTCTTTAACTTGAGCACAATTTATTTTTCTTTGGTGCTACACTCAATCTATTTTATCAAACAGCAGATTGGTGAAGCACAATATTATGTAACACCTATAAATTTTTTCTGACATGGAGAAATGTATGATAAAAAGTTGTAAAATGGCAAATGGATGATAAGCCCTATAATTTACATGATAAAAGCTGACTCCACAGGAGATATTTTAATGAATGTAATAACAGCATGTTCCAAGGGAAAAGCTTTAAAATGCTCAGATTACATTCAGTCTGTAAATCCTGTTCAGATATTAAAAGCAAATTGATTACTCTAAGATGATCATCACACTTAATCTCCACATTCAAGAAGCTTTATAAATGCCAGGAAAAAGTTGGGAAAAGATATTGAAAAGCAGCTACCTGTAATTGTGCAAACATATTGATCTTCTGCGATTTAGCACTGCAGGTCTCACTGCAGTTTAGGAGTTTGTGTTCTGGTCCCTCAGCCCTGTTTCCCCAGAAGGAGTGCTGTCCATCATCCAACCTTACTCACAGATATTTCTGGTTGCCACAGCATGCATATTAATTCATCTCTCTTCTCAGGCATGGATTTTTTGTAGATTTTTTGTAGATGCATCTTCCAAAAACATACAATATGCATACAAGTGTGTGTCTTGTCTACCTTCACATTCAAACCATGCCAGGACAAGGGAGTTCCATGCTGTCTGAATCTTTCTAACATAGATTTTGATACAAATATTAATTAATTCAAACAATGATTGAACTTCAGTAGAAAGCAGCTTAAAACTTTTCTTGTGTAGACAAGAGAATTCATCACAAAGAACTCTCCCTTCCTTGCAAGGGGTAACATCTACATTTAAGACTGGGACAAGTAGTTGTAGATTAGCTGTAAATCTGTTATACAGACCTATCACAAGGTCATGACAAACACCATGCTGAATTAGCATGGATTAAACTCCTTGTTTAAAATCTCATTAGGATTCACCAAAGATTAAGTGTGAAAAAGGCTTCAGCTGCAACACAGCCTTTTATCAAAAATGCTCACATGCATTTCCTGGGTAATGAGGTGAGCATGTTACAAGAAAAAAGTGTGACATAAATCCACATTACTCCAGATTTCAAGCAATCATGGTTGGAGTAAATCTGTACAATTTACAGAACACTTCAGCAGTGAATGCATGGGTTAAAACATTAGTGACAAAGTATTTGTTCAGTGGGCAAATATGTATATTGCTAGGAGAGGAACTCTTGAACACAATAATTTTGAACATTGGATGTCTTAATTAAAGCTGCCTGCCACTATTGTAAATGGTCCAACAAAGTATTCAGGGATGAAGCAACTAGACAGAAGAGAATGGGGGCACAATTTTGTATATATTTCTGGGTTCAGTTCCAGTTCTTTAAAGAACCAAGTCTGATTAAATGTGTTCCTTTCCATGTAGAGTCCTTTGAATGCCCTCCATATCAGCAAGGACATAAGCAACCTCTTGTCCCTTCTATTTCAGGAAAAGTGCAGCTACTGATTGCAAAGTGACACAAGGCTAGGACACTTGCTGGTGAGTCATTTAGGTTTTTATGTGATGCCATGTAAATATTTTCTTTGATGCAAGCACTACAGGTAAAGAGTATGTGCTCTTTTGTGCATCAGAGCTAGGGATTGGCAAAGATACTTTGGATGTATTAGCACAGAGAATGTGGGTTCTCAAATAAAAGTGTTGGGACAAATCTGTATGTGTTTAAATTTTCCATACGTAAAATAACTCTGTTTGCAATGGAACAAGGTTATAATCACTGAGTAAAATTGAGAAGTTATGAGCAAGAAAGCCAGAAAAACACAGTGCTGCTTTTCCTTGAAATCAATATAAAGGCAAAGGGAGGAAAGTACAGTTTGATTTTCTGCCATATTTTTTTCATACATCACTTGAGCAACTCATTTTATTAGATTTTTTTTTTTTTTTTACTTAACTTATTACTCCAACTTTTATTTAAATTAAACTGCTTCTACTGTTTAGACATGCAAGACATTTGGCAAAGCCTTTGAGAAGTCCTCTGTTAACAAAATCACTGTTGATGCTGCAATGAAGGTAACTAGCAATGGAAAGCTGAGAGGTTCTCATCATGTCTGAAAATGCTGTAGTTAACTTCCTCAGCCAAACACACTGCAATAGGTTGGATCCAGGAAAACACCAGGTACCTATCAGCCTTTCCATCTAGCAGGTTCACTGAGATAAATGTGAGTCTCTAGAGGTTTCCATTCCATCTGGACAACCATTTGTAAAGATGACTGGTTAATTCTTGCAACAAGCCACAAACTGGAGCATTCACTGAAACTTGTAAAACCAGCCTAGAAATAGTTTCCAGTTCCAAATCTTTAAAAGGATTCCAGAATGAAATGATGGAGTTTTGGCTTTGGAGATCAGATAGAAGTTGAAGAGGGCATTAAATCATCTGAAGTAATGAAAAACCAGCACTTTTTTAAACAGACTTTGAAACCAGCACTTAGGTTGGAAAATTCCAGGGGAAAATCTTACCTTTTAATGGGTGCATGGAACTTTCCATTAATTTAACTGAAGTCATGTTTTTGTTATAGGATTCAGTAGAAAAAGTCTGATACTTTGGTGAGTGGTGAGGTCAGCAGGCTAAATGGGTTTTGGGGGTTGTTTTTTGGTGGGTTTGTTTTCATTCAGGGTTAAAGGCCTGTGCAAAACAACTAGCACACTGAACAGTAATGTCTATCAACACCACTTAATCTTTCAACCCTATTGGAATTTGATGCTATTTGTGCTTCTTCTTGCATGGGTTTAAGCAACAATCCAGGAGTTAAAGCAACAAAGCATGAAAGCCTGGCCAGTCATCCATAGAGAAAACCCAACAGAGAAAATATTCATTTCCTTTTAATGGCAGATAAAAGCCATTTCCTGCCCTTCCCCCCAGATTTATATGGAGTTTCCAAGGAAAGCAACTCTGGAAACACCTTCATAGTGCCACCATGTACTGTGATATTCTCATACTTTGGTGCATATTTAAGGCTTTGTAGGGTTATGGCTGAAAGCAAGTATCTGTCTCACGCCCTCATAAACATCCAGCTCCTTCCCAATGCTCTCCCATCATGGCAGGGATGAGAAGCCATGAAAGAGGAATGGAACACCTCTCCTCTAAGTAAAGACAGAAAGAGAGTTGGGGTTCAGCCTGGAGAAGAGAAGATCCCACAAATAACTTATTGCAGCTTGAAGGAACTTAGAAGAAATAGAGGCAGAATTTTTAACCATCCCTGCAGGGATGGGACAGGGAAGAACAGTTTTAAACTAGAACAAAACAGATTCAGGCTATATATAAGGAAGAATTTTTTTGCTATGAGGATGTTGCAAGACTGGAACAGGTTATAGGTGACTCATCCCTGGAAATATTCAGTGTTATGTTGGACAGGGCTATGATCAAACAGACCCAGTTGATGAAGTCCCTGCTCGTTGCAGGAGGTTGGACTAGATGACCTTTACATGTCCCTTCCAACCCAAAATATCCTATGATTTCCTGATAAGTGGCAGTTCCCTGCTGAAAGGAGCAGGGAGAAGAGGAAAGAAGCACAGCAACAGGAGGGTGAAAGCCAGCCTTGGAGATATATAAGAAGTTGTTGCCTCCCAACATTGTTGTTTCATTTTGCATAACTTTATAAACATGCATCATGACATGCCTCCATGTATCATCATGACAGCAAAATCCTTGAAGTTGGAGGAATCTGTGCACCAGTAGGACAGTTCCTACTTTGGCTTCAGGGCAGTGAACTCCCATCTTAATGCTAGGGCCATGCTAATATTGATTATGGTAAGGGAATGAATACTTGAAGTTTCTTCATCTAAATAATTGAGATGTAAACATGATGTAGCAGTGAAAGATCAATGAGGTTTTTATCTGTGCCTTAAAACTGATAATCCTTCATAGCCTGACAAAGTACAGCTAATACTCTATAAATCAATTTACAAACAGCATTTTTTGCTATTTTTATAAAAGTATTATTTCAAGCACCCTTAGGATTACACTAACATTTTCAGAGAGCACACTTCTAAGGTATCTTCAGAAACTGCTTTACAGCCATTATGCATTTATTTTATTAAATAATCTGCACTTTACACACTTTCTATGCAAACAGCTTGTAAAATGTATCACTTGCTCTCTTCATATTTCTGTGATATCTCTGCAGAGTGGTGTTGCCTCTGAATTTGAGTAAAATAGTACTTATTGCTGCCTGTGGCACACCTACTGCCAGTGAAAAGGTGAAGGAAGAAAGCAGGATGAGTATGATCCCGAGGTGCATCTGAGATCTTGCTCTATTTTCATTGAGAAAGTAGCTGAGAAAAGAGAAAATCTTCACATCAGCAAAACAGCAGCAGATGATAACAGGCAAATGGGCCAGGCTTGCTGATCCTGACAGGTCCTGTTGTGTAGGGAGTAGGGAAAATATCCTCATGTTAGCTATATTTTGTTCTGGGTTCATTTTCCATTACTTATTCAGATTAGAACATACACCAAAAATCTATTCTGGGTAAATTATAAAACCCTCTATGACACTGAGGTTTGGATAAAAAAGTGTTTTGGAGTTATCTTCGGCAAAGATGGGAAATATGACACTTCACCCTAAAGTCTGAAGAACAAAGAGTTTTATTCATTTATTTTTTCTAAATTTTTATTGTATTGTGTCTCTGAAGAGTAGCTTTGATTTATAAGGACATGCTTGGAGGCATAAGAAGGATCTGGATTTGAATCCTTTTTATCACCCAATTCAGTGATGGAACTGAGATCAGGATGGTGATATTCAGAGAAAAGAAGAATTATTTTGAGCTCAGGATGACATCATGTTCTTGAAATCAACAGATATCTCAGTGAAATAGGTTTTCATCACAAATAAGAAAACATAAGGCCCATATTGATTGTCTTAGTTTCCAAAACCTGAGAACAGCCAAGACATGCAGCAAGGTCTGTCTCCAGCAAGAAGCAAGCTCCTGTCAGACCTGCATTCTCTGAAGGATCAGGATATCCATCCCCATGATGGTTCCACCAGCCATGAGGAGGCAGCAGCAGGGTTCCTGCTCCATGGTGAGCTGACTTCTGCTCATTATTCCCACTCAATATGGGGACATTATTCTTTCCAGACTCTGTGAAGGACTGTGAAAATTATTTTTCTTCACAGGGTTCACTCATGCAGCATTTGACATGAGCCTAGCTCTTTGTATTTTATTACTGTTCAGCTGTTTTATTTATAACAGCAATAATTAGCTGAGATCATGTAATTGCAGCTGCTTAGAACTACTCAGTGCTTCTACACCATGACTTCCCACACTGTGGAGGCATCCCATCTCCTGATATAAATCTTTTACTGCATTGATAAGTGCAGCTATTTCCCTTCTTGTCAGCTTGCCATCTGTGAGCAGGGGGCAAAGGCAGCTGACAGTAGCACAAAGGCTGTCAGTTCCCTCAGAGGCCATTTCAGTGTCACAGCACATAGTTTGTCATCTCAGTTGTTGTCCTGCTCCTACCTCTGCCCATCATCATCTCCCTGGATGACTCACTTGCTACACAGCAAGATGCTGCAGCAGTGAAATGAGAATTCCCCTTAAAAAGGTGGTTTTGGTTTACTTTTAAGTTAGTCTCCTGAATGCTGGAAAGGGAGCTGGCAGCCTCTCCTGTGCTCCAGCAGCAGATCACAGCCACTCCTGCAAATGCCAGGCTGCCCATGCTGCTCTCCTTGCCTGTGCAGGGTCCCCCACTCAGCAGTGAGCCCTGTTTGAGCTTTCTGACCTTCTGGTAAGCCACAGCACCAGGGACACCTCTGGGACAGGGGACAGCCACCTGTGGCTGCAAAACACATGGACTCACAGAATCACAGCGTGTTTTGGGTTGGAAGGGACCTGCAAAGGTCATCTAGTCCTGCAATGAGCAGGGACATGGTTACTTAGATCTGATTTCTCAGAGCCCTGTCCAACATTGAGTATTTCCAAGGATGAGTCACCTACAACCTCTCTGGGACAGCCTGTTCCAGTTTTGCAGTGCACTCACGGTAAAAAAATTCTTCCTTGTATATGATCTGAACCTACTCTCTTCTAGTTTAAAATTCTTTCTTGTCCTATCCCTACAGGCCCTCTGAAAGAATCTGTCTTTACCCAGGGCTTTCCTTGGCTCAGGAAACATCCCTGTACACCACAATTCTCTGCTGTGCCATGGGATGCACCTTACTACTGTAAGGATGACCCATCTTCCCTTTTTCCCAGCAGTAGCTCAGCTTTACCTGTCTCCAAGGACACCCATTCCCTCCTAATAGCTTTAGGGAAATATTTTTTTGGTCTTTTTATATGTTTGCTCAATAAAGGCATCTATGTAATTGTGTAACTGTTGTGGTTATAAATCAGTTTTCAGTTTGACAAAACTGCAGGGTTGGCCAGTAGTACCATCCAGTGCAATGATTGTCAATAATATGCCAAATAAGTGTAATAAATTAGAAGTATTTAAAACCATATTAAAGATTCATTATCATGGGGATAATTTGTGATCATCATTCCAAAATAATGGCTTTTCAGTACAAACAGAACAAGAGTAATCCTTTCTTCATGCCAGTGGAGGTGTAAAACTCTTGATTTGGTTTCCCCTTGGTAGCCTATAGCTTCATTTGGCACTCAGCCTTGCAAAGCTGCTGCAGTATCCAGAAGCAGAACTTGCCCTGTGCACTGTGTGGTAGTCAGCACACTTGTGTGACCTGCAGCTCCTGTGAGAGGCAAACCAATAACCCAGAGTGCAGCATTCCCACCAGGATGCAATAAAACCTACTTAACCAAACCCTCAGAGCTTATTAGCTTTACTTAGTTATTAGAAGTGAGAAGTTCCCTAATCAAAAATGATCAGAATAAAGAGCAGACTGAGTAAGGTTCATGGTCCATAGCCAATTTCCCATCTGCATGAGAAGGTATCTCAAAATGGAAGTATTTGTTTTCATTTTTCAAAGCAAGGTGTTTGGTAGTTATATGGTTAAGGGGAAAAAGGAGAATTCATATTTTGTTATGAAATAACTTTTGCTGCCAGCAAAGACATTTTTCAAGACATTTTCTTTCTCTGATTTGAAAAGGAAGCAAATATAATAGATTTGAATAAAAGTGAAAACATAAAAGTTAAAGAAACACAGTGAAAAAGTGGATTTTCCCAAATAAGTAACATTAGTCAGGCTATGATTTTTTTGTCCTTGGGATGAAATGCAGGAACTATAATTTTTTTTTCATAAACTCTTTATTAGGTTACAACTTAATAGTTTCAAATATTTAATTTTAAACCACAGCATTTTGGTTTGACTTCTTTATTCTTTGAAACGAAAATGACTGAGCATCGCAGGAGGAAAGTAAGTGCAAATAAAAAAAAAATAAATTTCTATTTTCATTCTGAAAATGTCAAAGAGGATCTTTGGTCAACTTCTAAACGCTTTCCAATCTTTCAAAAAATGAATGCTGACCCATTCACATGCAACACATCATAATTTCTCAATAAGAAAAAAAAGATCTTATTATAAAAAGAAATTCCCAGTCAGCAGTTGAAAATGCAGTAATTTAACTATTAGTAATTTAACTATTGTAATTTAACTATGAGATTGTAATTTAACTATTAGTAAAAGGTAAAGCAATGGATCTGTTGAGATCAGCTGTTTGTCTGTAATTGTTTGGTTTACAGGTGAATTAATTTTATTTTTGTTGTTCATGTTTTACAAATATTATCCATACAATAACTTAAGGAGCCAAAGGTGAACTGGTCAGCAGAACAGAGGGTGAAAAAAATGCCTCAAGGGGAACACAGGGTTATATAATCAAAAAGTTTGCATGTTCTGTACTTCATTATTGTGAGAAAATTTAAAATAACTGATCAGTTCATGCAGTAGCTGAGCAGTTCATGCATTAGTTCACACAGAATACATGCCCAGCCATGAGCAATTTATTGCCAAAATCAGTTCAGTGGTGCACAAGAAAATGGGCTTGAAGGAGCCCACCAGACAGCTGGGTTTTATAAAAGTGATTGAAACACATAGGGAGGAATGGAAAAGTCAGCAGGGTAATGGGAGAAGAAGAAAATTAATATGCAACTGGGAGAAAGAAGAACAAAAGGGAAAATATTATTACAGAAGCAAAATACACTGGAAAAGTCACTCTCTATTGCAAAATTGGAGCTTTCCATTAAAATTCAGAAATCAGGAATTTTGAGATCATTGCTAACCCCAGACAATATTTAGGAGAGAAGCTTTTTTGATACAATTCATATTAGTCTGGGATACTTTTCAGAGTTTACTAGGAACAGCTGAAGCTATAGTTAGTGAAATTAAAAACGAGGTTCAAAACAGGAGTTTGAGGATACAACCTACATTTAGTCCCTTGATGATTAAATTGTTCTGCTAATTGCAATCACCCAAGAGGCAACAAAATTTTGTGAGAGTTCCATTTCCCACAACCTCAGCAGTGTGATCTCAGGGGTAGAACCAGCTGTAGGGTTAACAACTCCTAGAACACACACATGTGTCCTGCAGAGTTGCATTAAGCTGCAAGTCAAAGGTCTTCCTTTTCTCTGTGCCTCATGTGCCCAAGGTGAGTGCTGAAAGAAGAAAGAAAGTGAGAGAATGAGGCAAAATTACCTAATTAATGAGTCTATAGGCTGGTAGGTAGGGCAATTACTTTCCAGCAAGAAATTCTGTGGATTCTTGTGCCCCCTCAGATGATTCCTGTGCAGCCTGTATGGATCTTTACTGAGTGATACATAAAAGTAAAAAAGTGTCTGTGGGGTTCCTTCACTAAGTGTGTTATGTGTTTTTGCAGCAAACTTTCCCAGTGATTCATCACAGCACAAGAACTATTAAAATTCAAAGTGTTGAAACAACAACCTTCCCCAGATATTTAACGAGAAGTTCTGAAACGGAGCTCCTGAATTCCCAAAGAAGGAAGGTATTGATGTTTTTTTTATATCTGCTTTGGAGTTTACATAATTTAAAAGTAAATAAATACACAATTAAGAAATTAAGAAATAAAATTCCTAGCAGTTATAAAGCACTTCATATTCCTCAAAGCACTCTAGATTCATTAAATATATTACCTAATTAATTCCTCCACAAGCCAGTCTAAGAGACTTCATGCTGTGCACTGAGAAACTGTTGCTTGATTTAAGGTTGTTTACTGCTCTTCACTTTTTTCATTTTGTCACCAAACAAAATCCTCTGATGATTTTAACTTTGCCTGGTTTTTTGCTTACATAATAATCACTTAAATTTTACTGACATCAGCCACTTTAAAGTTAGTAAAACTGCTAATATAGATTAGTTATATTTTTTGCAGATATTGTTACTAAGTCGCCTTGTTGTGCATTCAAAAAGGGAGTTTACAGAGCTGAGCCCTCCAGGATATCCTCTCACCTCATCAGTACAATCCAAGCAAAAAAAAAAAAAAAAAAAAAAAAAGTTCTGTCTTTTCTATCTTTTAAAATGTTTAGCACACATCTATCAGTGATAATCCAGCTATTAGACTGACCCAAAACCTCTGCAGCTGGGTCTTGCAGTAATGCACAAACTGGAGGCTTTTTCTTTTTTAAAAATTTGATTTGCTGTTTTTTAAAGACAAATTTGGAGTTTTTCAGGATGCAATAGTACAATGTGCAAGATAATCTCAAGGAGACTCCCTTTCCCACAAAATGTTGGACCAGATGATCTTTCCAAGTCCAGTTTTGGCTGGATTCTTTTACAGTTCTGTGAACTAAACTGACTGACATTAAAGAGACTTAAAAGGAGCAAGGATTTTACTGCCAGAAAGTCAGGATGAGATTAAGGCACTTCTGCAGAGTCTTTAGCATTTTGAATATGACAATAAAGCTGTATACAAGGACTACTTCTGATTCCACCATTAATAAATTTTCTTCTATAATATGTTGAGATTCTGAATAGATATATAGAAAAGAAAATATAAACACATCTTTGAGATAATTTTTTCCTCAGGAATATTGTCTATCAAGGAAGTAAGTACTGAGCATCATTTAATGCATCATTCAGATGGGGCACTAAGGATGCTGAAAATATGTGCCAATTGCAAATTGCAGATGCTGAGTATTTTTAGGGGTAAATATTCTAATTTCTTTTGAAATTCAATGTTTCTTTTGAAAAAGAATGTGTACCATGAAACAAAGAAGTGGGAAAAAAGTGCAGAGATGTATGAATTGAGAGGTGACAGCATATAAATCAACCACCATGTGGTCCAGCCACTGTGTTAAGCTGACTTTTAAAAGACTAAAGGACACTGAGGGCAGATTTAGGAAAGGCAAACAGATGATATCCACTCCCATGTGTGGCACTATCACAGACAAAGAATTGCATGTGACCTGTGGGATACTGGAGTCAGCTATGAGTGCCCTGAGCACGTAGGAATTTCACTCTGATAAAGTCTCTCATTTTTGCCATTTCATTAGCAAGTGCTTCTTGTTTTCTTAATCAAGAATTCTGGAGTTTTATTCCTGTGTTTGTTACAGATATGGGAAACTCTTTAAAACACATTTATTAGAATAAAAGCTGCATTTTATTACCAAGACATAAACCGGAGAAAATTCTAAAAAAATCAATATCTCTTACTATATAAATTACAGTTAAATCTTTGGAAAAGGCAACAAAATAGCAGCAGGGAAGCAAATCTGATCAGAAATTATGACTTTGGGGTTGCAAATGTTTTTCCAAGGCACTCAGATTCTGACATGGAGCAGTAAAATTGGTATGTAAAATTAATTAGAATTGAGTATCAAAGGATAAAATCAGAATAAAATTGATTTAAAGAGATAAACTTCCAAATTATCTTTAGTGGAAATTATGAGGTGGAGTACCTTTGGAAAAAAACCTAAACTTATTTAAAACTGGAAATTACATAATGCCTGATTGGAATTCTTAAATCTTGAGAAATTACATAATGCCTAATTGGAATTCCTAAATCTTGAGCTTATGATAAAAAAAAATAAAAAGGTTTTAGTTTAGAAAAAAAATTAAAAATAATTTTTTTTCCAATAAAGATTTTTTTTTTCATTTTATAAAATGATTTGACATGTGGTTTTAAGCCTTTGACTCTTTAAAGGAAGTTGTTTGGTACAGAAGATAACTTCTTCCAAGACCATAAATATTTATTTTCATTTCTCCCATGCAAGCACCAGCAGTTAGCAGAGAGACTTACTGTTGATAAAACACCTTTTTTTCAGCCCTACAATGCATTAATTTGGGGTACCAGTCCCACAAGGTAAGTCACATATTTCCAAGCCTGACTGTGACTGATACACCGTGTGGTTTTCTGTCCAAGGCTACCTGAACAAAGGCTGTTGTTCCACCCTGTTGTTCCAAAATTAATGCAAAATTTCTCAGCCCAGCTGTGGTTTAAACCCATGTGTGGGTCTGATTCTGCAGCATATCCCAAGTCAAGTCGAGTTCACTCAGAGGCAGCCAGCAGTGGATCCCAGTCAGTCCTGATGTGTGGATTGTGGTGCTGCAGGAGTGTTCTGCACCTGCATTCATCAGCCCTGCCACAGGGACCTGATCTTGATGGCAAAGGCAGAGCAGGCAGCAGGGAGCAGAAGGATGTTCAGCTCAGAGAGCTCAATTTGCATTAACCTGCATAATTAGCATGCTGAACAACTGCGTGGCTCACTCAGAACCAGGCTGCTCTTTTACTCCCTCTCCTAACTCAGTTCAGCACAAGTGAGGCAAGAAAACAAAAAATATTGCTTCTTTTAAATCTGAATTTTTGACAGAAAGAGGATGGGCAATGGCTACACCTGCATTTGTGCTCAGTTATCCCGGGCCAAGGGGCACCATAAACATTGGAGAAAGGATGGCAATGAAAAACTAGGGCAGGCTGTCAGGTCTGGTAGTTATTCTAACTTAATGACAGCCAGAGCAGTCACTACTGTGACTACAATCAGTGATCACAGCTAAATTATATTTCTTTGGGCAGTGAAAAGCAGTAGAAAAATTTAACTAGAATAGGTCAAGTCAAACATCTTGTTCTGTAATCAATTTCTGTTAACAGCTAGTAGGGAAGAACACAGTAACTAAGCAAGTATACAGCAATATTTTCCCAGAAAAGCCTCCCAGTCTTCAATGATTTGTAATTAAATGACTTCTGGACATAAACATGCTGACTTTGCACCCAAGAACCACTAATATGGTTTTCCTCTGCAAAAATCATGAGCTGCTTTTAGCAACCATGTAAAATTTTAGCATCCTCAGTACAGTGGCAACTTTACAAAACTTAACCAGTCGTTCATGGAAGAAACTTCTCTTTCTGTTTGTTCTCATCATCCCTTCCTCCCCAAATTTAATTTGTTGCAACTGTGTTCTCTATGGCAGAAGAAACAGTGCACACTCACTTTGTATTCACCTGGCATGCCTGATTGCAGAGACTCCAGTCATGTCACCCAGAGTCATGTCTTTTCAAAGCTGAGGAGTCAAAGCTTATTCACCCAGAAAACTGCAGTGACACTTCCAGATTTCTGATCACCTTTTACCATATCAATTGTAGGGGGAAAAAAGAAAACAGGGGAAGGAACCACACACCATATTGACAAGGTAAGTGCAATTTATAACAGCATGAAGATGTTTTCCATTTTTTTTCTCATTTCTTTCCTATTAATTCCAAACATTACTTTTCTATTTATTATTATGTTTAAATACTACTACTACTACTACTACTAATGTAATGTATATAGCTGCTTATTCAAATCAGCCAAATGGCCTGTAAATAGTTTTTTTAAGTCATTGTGGTAAAGTTTATCTGAATCCAGTGGCAAGGAGGTTAACCACAGAAAATCACAAATACTAGAAGTTATTTCTGATTAGCCCTTAGAATTAGGAAATTAAAATTAGGAAATTTTATATCCCTATATTCATAGATAAAATAAAGAGCACTGTGAGCAGCTGCCTTCTAGAAGGAGCAGGCTATATCATACATGGATAAGTTGTAGAGAGCCTTGTGTATCTGCAAAGGAATACTGATGCTCCTGGCTCTCCTGAGTGAGCCCTGTGGGTGAGGAAGCCTGAAGAGCTGGCTCTCATGGCTGTTGTTTTCTTTGGAAGGGCACAGAGTCAGAGAAGGGATGATAGCAGCCATGCTTCACACTGACAGCTCCTGGGTAAAGGACAAGCACAGGAAAGGGACTGGGCAGAGAGGCACCTCTCAGACAGCACAAGAAAATCTATGCAAGGATTTTCACATAAATATTCCTGTGCAGAACTATCCTCCCATGACTTCTAACTTAACACAGAGTGATAGATCTGAGAGTCCTTTGCCATCCTTGAGACACACTAAATGTGTCTTTGCATTTGTGTCTTGGCCAGGAGAAAAATAGGCCTGACCCTGAGAAACAGCAGGGATGAACAGAAAATAAAGATGGAGCCCATATTTCCTAACATCTGAATGTTAGACATTGTCATTTATGGCAGAGAAACACTTTTTCCCTGCTCCTGGACTCTTGGCAGTGGAAAGATGACCCAAACCAGCACAAAGTTTCCTTCATGGACAGTGCAGAGTCTCAGTAATTAGCCCAGGCTAAAGTGCTGACTAGGAGAGGGTCACATTTAAATGAGATGACTTCTGGAAGGGTCTTGATTTTTCAGTGGAAAGGTTTCTACAGCTGTGACATAATTTTTTTTTTTTTTGGAGCAGTTGCTCTGTTCACTCTGCAGATCTTCCCCAAAACACAAGTCACCCATAAACCCAGCAGAAGATGGGAACTTGATTTCAATGGCACTTTCAGGAGACTAAGATGACCCCTGTCTTCCCATGTTCCAGGTCTGGAAAGATGAAAAGCAAGAACTGTTGTGTAATAAAGTAATGAAAATACAATTTAATTGACAGAATTTGCATTTAAATGGAAGTTTTAAAATAAAAACATGATGCAACATTCGTTATACAATATAATGGCAATTTCTTAATGTTTCATTATTTTTCCTTGACCCATAGGCATTTGCAAATGCCTGAAAAAATTTACGCTCATTTTAAGACTGAAAATCCTCCTAAACTTTATGGTACAAAGATTGTTTTTGCTTTTTGCAATTGGTATGAAAAAAATTTGACTACTAACTCGGGCAGCAAAGATCCCATTAGTGGGACCCACATACTCCATTGTTAATAAAGACTTGGGATTATGGAATTGACAGGAAGGTATTCTCTGTCTTAAAATGAATAAGTAGATAGGTCTTCTACCAGCAGTAAAGAATGAAGAAAAACACTTGCATATTCACAGTTATGGAGACAGGCAATTCATAAGTAGCAGCTGGTAAGTAAACATGTGAATACCAGGTTCAAAGAATTGTTAAGTTGCTCAAAAAAATGCTAAAACCCAAATCAAAGTAGGAGAAAAAATAGAAAGCCATAATAAATAATGCAGCTTAATTTTAGGTATAGCACACAATTCTAGCCTGCAAAGAATCCCAAAATTTACTGTTTGGATTAGGCCTAGAATAGAATATATGAAGGAACAGCACCAGGAGCACAGAGACGGAAAACCTAAGAAAGGCCTAAGTTGACATATTCTATCAAGAAAAAGCTAGAAGGAAAGCCTCCCAAGGGGACAAGGGCTTCATTTTTTAATAATGCATGCTAGGGTGAATTAGAAACAGGAACTAAAATGCTGTGAAATCGATGTAATTAAAATATCTTGCCCAGGGGTTGAGAAGAGTATCACGGAGGAGAAAGTCATGTTCTTTTCAGACAGAAATTCATGCATGTGTTTATGTGTCATCAATATCACTCCTACTTATACCTTGCAAACAGTTTTCATCATCATTAGCCCAGCATTCTGTCTCTCTGGTGTTTAGCTGCAGCAGTGGGAAGAAGTAGGAGAAACAGGAAACTGCACGAGGTTAAACTCCTTAGAAAAACCAAATTAACATTATTTTTTTAAGCCCTAAATTCCAGATAAAGCATATGGAAAATTCTTTAGGGTGTTCCCACCTCTACACCAAACAGAAAAAACACAGTGTTTTTAACAAAATGTGTTAAAAGACAGAGCCCAAAAAAAACCAAACAAAAAAACCCAACAAACCCAGAAAGGCACATGAAGCCATGTGAACCCTCCTGTCCATGTATAGGACTGGGAGATCACTGGATAACCTAGAGAGCTGCCTCATGCAGTTATACTTGCCCTCTTTTAGTCAGTCCTTTATCTCTCTAAATACTCCATCAGAATTCAGGCTGCCTGCCCAACAGCCACATCAACAGGGATCAGTCAATCAACCTCCTCAATGGTGCATTCTGTCAAGTTGCATTATTTTGCTGGGCACCAGACCAGGTTATGTGATGCTGTCCTCCTTTAGCAGATGATGCTGAGGATAACAGCAGCAGAGACCAAGCCACTTTTAACTTGGCAAAGCTGAGGTGTTGACAGCTGCTAAGTCACAGGTAAGTGGATGATGTTATGTACATGAAACTGTTCTGGATTTGGCTGAGGCAGAGCTAGTTTTCTCCACAGAGGCTGTTGTGGGGCTGTGTTTTGGATCTGTGCTCACACAGTGATGACAATATAGAGATGTTTTTGTTATTGCTCAGCAGGACTTGCACAGAGCCAAAGCCTTTTCTGCACCTCGTACTGTCACGGCAGTGATGAATTTGAAGATGTGTGGGACACTAGGAAGGGACACAGACTGGACAGCTGTCCTCAAGTGACCCAAGGGATATTCCAGACCATCTGACATCATGGTCAGTTTATGAAACAGGAGGAAGAAGGAGGAAGGGGAGAACATTGGGAGATGTGGCATTTGTCTCCCCAGGTAACCAGTGCATGTGACATGTCCTGGAGATGGCTGAGCTCCTGCCTGCCCATGGGAAGAAGTGAATGAATTCCTTGTTTTGCTTTGCTTGCATTTGTGGCTCTTTCTTTACCTATTAAATCATCTTTATATCAGCCCACAGAGTTTTAGCTTCTACCCTCCTGATTTATCTTCTACCCTTCTACTTTTTTTCCTCCCTGATCCTGCTGCTGGGAGAGTAAACAAGGAACTGTGTGGTGCTTGGTGCTGGTTGGGGTTAAATCACGACAGAAAGATGAAGGGACTGGTTTAGAATTGCCACCACCTACTGAGTGATGGTTAATTAAATTCTGTTGTTTTTACTATATGTCACAGAAATGGGACACAAATGGGATAAAGGTCCCAGGGATGTTTTAACTTAGAGAAGGGCAGTGTTCCCCAAATGACATTGTGTAGGCCATCACAGAGAGAAGAGATAGAAAGTCATGGTCTACCAACAACAAAGAGTTGCATTCATACATTGCAGGATCTAGAAGGAATATTCTAATGTATAATGATTATGCTAATAACACTCGCTGTGTCCCAGAAAATCCAAACAAGTTTTGTTGAAACTGAAAACATTGCTAAGAAGAACAAAAGAACAATTTGTAAACATAGCTGCTGTATGAGCTATGTTATAATTGATCAGTTTGCCCAGTCACTACAGATTTTTTGTGTCAATCAACCCAGATATTTATAAATCTTGTCAGAATTTTATTTTCCTTCACAAAAATAAACTTAATTCCAGTGTCTGCTAAGAGAAAGCATAAACATAATGTACAGAAGGAAAGAGAGATGCAGAAGATGAAAGAAAAGATTATTTAAGATCAGACACTTTTCCATATCATTCAACTCATATGATCAAGAGCAGGAGACAGATGATGAAACTTAATATGGAATGAGACTAATTAGAACAAAATTATTATCATTTTAATTCCCATACACTAATGCTTAAACTCTCTAGCACTATGTGTCTGAGAAGTTTAAGTAGGCTCCATTTATCTTTTAGATATAGTTTAGAACTGCAATTATGTAGAAGTGCCAGTTAGCCTCCTGTAATATAGTTTTGGGAGTAGTTAAACTTTAGGATGCTAATAATACAGAGCTTCCTCCCCTTTGCCCTATGTGACACTGCCCTACCTGATTTCCATTGATTTTAAACTACTTTACACCTGAAGAGGTTCTATCTTTTTTTATTTTGCGTAATACATGAGCTTCTGTTTCAGAAAAGCAGCCCTAATCCCACTGAAGTAATGGATATCAAATCTTTTACAGTGATGAGCTATAAATGAGAAATGACTGTTTTCTGGTGTCTCTCTTACAGAAGTTAAGTGTTTGCCTTATGGATAGATCATGACACAGTTTTCATTACTTTGTATGATTTCTGTGGTTGTCTGGGCTATTTAGTGTACTATAATCAAATTAAACATAGTGACAAAGGAGATAATGCACAGTTTTCTTTAAAAATCCAAATAAACTCAATGACACAAGTTGTGTAGATTAAAGCATATCATCATCACAGTGTGCCAAGGTATTGAAAAGTCCTGTAAGTCCTTCATTTAGGAAAGGTTTTGGCAGAAAATCACTCCTAAGTACACTTTTGCTTTGTATGGACTCCAGTTGGACTAAATTTGATAGAGGACAAGTGTTCCACTTCAGCAATTAAATCAAGAAGCAGCATGAAGATGATCTCCAGAGATCCCTTTGAACTCCATTATTCTGTGATTCTGTAATATTGTCCAAGATAGCTGAGGGAACATGGCCCATTTATTGTTTGTTTTAAAGATTATTTCAATTGTTATTTTCTTTCTTTGATAACCAGGCTAAAGCACCCAATCTCACCCATGAATTAATCCACATGGTAATTTATAGAAACTTTGCTAAAAATAAATTCACAGGCAGTGATCAACCAGCCCACAGTGAAATGGAAAGAGCATTAGAGCACACTACCTGCCTTGCATTCACAATGTGTATGCAATCAACTTTGGGCTGGAAATAGTGAACAACTTAAGATTTGCTCTAGCCCAAGGCTGTTTCCAGAGGAAGTTAGTAGGATGAACCATAGATGCTGCAAATTCACTGAATTCCTTGCATGGCAGCTTCCTGGACATAAAACCCCTAAATTAAGACAAATCTGTTTCAGGATTTCTCAAGGGTATCCTCAAAATTATGACTGGGAAGCTTTTTGCTTTAATTTCAATTAAATAGAAGGTAAAATATTGATTCCTCTTTCCTCAGGAATTAATATTTGTGCTGTTCAAGGTACTGAATCTCTTATTTGAGTTTAAAATGCCAAGCAAAGCAGAGAAACCATTAATAACATGAATATAAAAGCAATCTAATGGATTCATTATAATCTACATACACACATAAAAATTGATTATAATCTACCACTTCTCATCCTGAAGCACATATTTTGGTTTATAGCACCTCATTAATTTTAATTGTAAACCTAGGAAATAATCTCTTTTTCTCCCTGCTAGTATATAGAATGGGAAAATGTGACTGATAAATTTGTCATTTTGTTTCAAGTCGTTAACTTTCCCTTCTAATACAAGCCTCTAATACAAGAGTTTATGCAGCATTGAGCAAGTTTTTAAAGCCCAGTAGAAAATGAGGGATTCTTTAATAAAAAAAAAATTCAAAAAAGAAAAAAAAAGACAGAGATAAAGAGCTATCAAAGGAGGATCATAAGATATTCATCCCTACAACTCAGGTTGAAACAGGTCTGTCACTCTCTTATATCCTGCAATATATCCATGAATTCACAACCAAATTCCATTTTTAAATTACAGTTGCAATTACTGTAATGGCTTGCATTTTCTGTGTCTTCTAAATATTCCAAGACTTACAAACAACAATAAAGGAGAATAGAGAAGACAAAGCACAACAATTATCATCTGTGTCTTGTCTTCTGTCCTTATTATGTTAATGTACTGAAGGAATTGGACCACAGCAGACCTAGAGTGTATAGCACTGACAACTGCACAATCTCTTTTTAATAAGAGCAAATACTGCAAGATGAACTTCCCTTCACTATTTGACAGAATTCCTGTGTTTGGTGAAACAGAAATTTGAATAATTTAACTTTAATCTGTGAGCTACAGTGCATAGTTCTAATTTGGTAGCACAGAATAGTACTGTATCCTTATTATATATCCTACTATGGTGTACTGTTTTTTTCATGCCTTAGTCACCCACTTGCAAACAGCATTGAATTCTAGCTAATTTGGTTCTGTGCTCATTATAAATTTCAGAATTATGACCACCTGCTCTCTGCTGCATGAACACCACAGCTAAGATGCTGATGTCTTCCAGGAACCTGTCTATAAAATTATTCAGTCTATCAAAAAGCACTGAGAGAAATGACTTCTTTTGCATTTTTTCATCAGCCTAGACTTATTAGACAGAAATATGTTAAATTTCAGTGGATTATTTAACCTGTAGTCCTGTATAACTCTGTCTAAAGAACTTAAACCAAATTATCCTTCATTTATTTTCATTTTTTTTTTTCAACTGAACTGAGGCAGCTCATTAACAGTGAACCCTGAGCCATCCAGACTGACTATGTGAGTCTCTGGCCAGCAACTGATGCATTCAATACTGCTTAACAAGCACTGCCATCTAAGAAATATATTATTCAGACTACTACCCTCTAAACCTTGTAATATGTAAAAGCATTGAGGAGCAGATAAAGCCCCAGAGGTAATGAAGACTTGCATTTTGCAGGAATTAAGGGTGTGTAAATATTAGGTGCTAGGAAGAAAGTAATACATCACACACAAAATATAGCCCGAAGTAAAGAAAAAAATCACAGCTGTAGGGTGTCAACAAAATGTCTTTTTATCTACCTCATCATTAGCATTGCATATTTAAGTGTGTGAGTCACAAGAATGTACTGAAAAATCTTCTTTTGATTCAAACTTTTTACTCGCTGTGTCTGCTGCTACATGATTACCTGAAATTTGGGGGGAAATGGCACAGAAGCCCACTGAGAACAGCAGAGAAAACAACAGGTTTTTTCCCCCTTTCTAGTGTCTGTTAGAAAGCATCTATTCCTCAAAATAAACACTTTTTTTTTCATATATACTCAATTTATTAAACTAGTAAGTCACCTGTTTTTCTCTCCTTGTAGACTCCTGCTGCCAGGTATTTAATCCCACTTTCCTGTATTTTTTTTCAGAATGATCATTCTTCTAAACCACTGGTCACTTAGGACTAAAGTGTGGCAAGAAAAAAGGATGGACTTATAAAATGTTTGGAAACACCAGTGTGTCAAATTCTTAATACCTTTCAGTGCACACTTTGTGTCCTGGCAAATTTAATCCAAAGTGCATTTTTAGAGGTGTTTAGAAGACTATGGAGACAAGAGAGTTTGCATGATTTATATCTGGAAAATAGCTTTGTTTCTTTTGTGACTCCAGAATAGTAAGCACTCACTCTGAATATGCTTCTATACATGCATATCCCTATTTAATGTGCTTTATCTGAGATTGTGGAGAGTGCAATCCAGATTGCAACTCCTTTGGAAAAATGACCCTTAATTTTTTGTTAGAAATCCAGTACAACCAATGGAAGCACTCATGTGTAACCAGAAGGGTGCACAATACAGGGAAATCTACTTTTTTTCCAAATTGGGGTCCTGGACAAAATCTGTGCACAGGAATTCCCATTACAAAACACATAATGATTCTCTGCTGTAAATTAAATCAGACTGAGTTTGCAGAATTCACTTCAGCATCCATTAGGCAAAGGAAAGACCCAAGCAGTTGCATTTTATCCACTGGCCAGCCTGAGGCTGGCAAGAGAACAAGCAGAGATGGGTTCAGAGCATCCAGGAGTGCACAGCAAAGGCTCCCATCAGCCCAGACATCACCCACTGCTGTGAATCCCTGCCAGTATCATCCAGCAGCTGGTGGATCCCTTAATGTCTGCAAGCTCCATGAGAGTGTTCAGCTCTCATTGCCATCCCCAGATTGCACTGCATAGCAGTGATGCTCACCTGTGCAGATATAAAACCAAAATAGGCTACATAGAAATAATGTCTAGCCAAAGCATAAATGCACAAATATAAGGGGTGGGTTTTTTGTTTCGTAGTGGGAAAGAATGCAAATTAAAAATATTGACAAATGTGTGGGGAAAAGCAGTAAAATAAATATTTTCAATGCAGAAAAAGGTTTAGGCAACATTCAGCCTCCTAGCAATTTAATTGCCTGTATGATATAGAAGAATATTAAGAGACAGCCCAGTGTGCTCATGTTCCCTGTACTCCAGGCTGCTCAGGAAGGCATGGCATCAGCCAGGAGCTTACAGCTATTGATACAAAGTCAGACAGGTATATTGACTCCTTGGATTGTCTATAAAAATGGAAATTTATCAGAAGGCATTTTTTAAACACACTACACTCCATGAATTATTTAGCAGCTGCCTAACCCTGCTCAGTACTGCAACTCTGGCAACAGTCAGTGCAAGCAAAAAACTTTGCTTGGCACTTGATAGAAGTATTGCAATCTCATAAATTAATTAGGTGCAATCTAGTGGCCTGGCATTTGCCTGAACTCCATAGTGGCTTTATATCTAGGACAAGCTGACAACTAACTGTAAACTGTGCTGCCACAGAGTTGGGTTAAGAAATAGTCCGGTCCCACTTTTGTAGAATTTAGGTTGGCTTTTTACTGCATTTTGGTGCTGTTTCTATATTTCTTAACTAGCATGAGCAGGTAGATAGGTACAGCATTTTCAAGCAAGAAATGAGAAAGGAATGTAAAAACCAACAGTACTCATTTCTCAGATGTCATGGTCATACAGCCAAACTGGAAGCAGCCAGAGCATTGCTGGAAGTGCTCAGCAGCTGGTAGGATGAAAACCTGCAATCTGTTGCACAAGAAAATGCACAATATATTTTTTAAAGAAAGGAGTGTTATAATATAGAAAGTAAGGAACATTTATACATGCAGAACAAGACACTTCTCAAAATCCCATAGGTCAGCTGCCTGCCTGGATACAGCTATGATATTGACTGAATATTGAATCCCTTTGTATCACATCTGCTACTTGATAAACAAGAAAAGAAGCAGAAGGAGCAAAGGAGCTTACCCCTTGCTCTTATGCCACAATAAATCCCACTTTCTTTCAGAGCCAGTCCAACAGGTGTCTCTGTTTTAGCACATCACACTGTCACCTTCTCAAAAAGCACCTTTGCATCCCTGTAAATGGCACCACCCAAAGTTATTTTCCAAAATGGGTGTGAAGCCCTCCTAAAGCCAAATCCAGGCCACTTGCTGCAAGCACACTGATAAACTCAGCTCTCCCACATCCTGTGCTGAGCTGCTCCATGCCCACACAGCAGAGATTTCTCCAAGCACAAGCAGCTCATGTTTTATGCTGTAAGAGTGCAGCCCCCAGTCCACTTTGAGAAACAACAGCTGTCAGTTTAAATGGTTTGGCTTGATTAAATCTATGCAAAATAGAAGCCATCATTAATGGATCCTTCACCTTCCCCACTGTTTCAGTGATTAGATACTAAACTCTCAGGGTATTATTAGAGCCCACATTTCCTTTAAATCTTTAGGCAGTTAATTTGGGGGTTGTGATTTTTGAGAAGAGACTGATTCCAGCTTTTTCAGAATCAGAGAGAAAGTATTTGTCCCATGTTCTTGAAATACCAGTAAAGTGGGGCAATGTAACAGTTTCTTTTTTACAAACCTGCATGGCTAAAAATACTCAGAAAGCATACTGAATATGAATGGAGTGAGAAAATATCCCTTTGTTTATATTAAAGAGACCCCTATCACATAAAATACTGTGGTAGCAAGCATTGCTATGGGAAAAGGAAGAGCTCAGGGTGTTCTGAGTTCAGTTCATTCACTTTCACAGACTTTGCCTTCCCAGGAGATACACAGGAAAAAAAGATATAGTAGAAAAAGAGGAAGGACTGAAAAAGCTTTCACTTGTGCTTGCTACCCATTTAATGAAAGGCATGAGTGGAAAATCAGGGTCTGCTTCTTCTCTTCCACAAGGAAAGAGACCTCATTCCTGACACTCACACATGATTATGAAGTGGAAATGCATCCTAACTTTGTCAAGTGTTGGGCAAATCAGAAAATAAATAAAAACACATGTTAGAAGTTGAGGGACAGAAGTCCCTCACCACATCTCCATGCAGCCCCCCAGTAATTTGGATCTGCACCTGGCATGACCTGGCACTGACCACACTCTGAAATATTTTTTTTTTTTGTGAGGATCCAACCAGAAAGGAAATATTTCACTATGATTCAGTGACTGAGAGACTGTTCAAAGATGTTTCTACATTAAAGGAATTCAATGCCTTTTTTTGGGTTAATAATCTGTGAGGATCTTCTATATTTCTCCTGAGCACTAGAAAAGGTGCAGGGCTACAAATTTAAGTGGAGGTCCTTGAAAATCACATAGGAACTTTTAGCTAACTGAAATTTATGACTAAATAATAGGTCAAGTTTTAAGGCAGTTGTCTAAAAGTCCCTAAATCAATCTTCAAGTTCTCCATTGAAACTGGCTTGATTTAGAACATTTAAGATTTTGGTTGATCTAGTGTGAAAAGGAGGTAGTTTAGGGCTCTTATACATCCAGATATCTGGCTTCAAGTTCCAGGTATTGCTGCAGAAGGAATTCCTTGCTCTTCATGTGAGCATAGTGAGCATGGGAAAGCTCTTTGGGCTCACCAGCTTGGAGATATCTGGGAGTTTGTTATATTTTAGATTTGCTACTTTATCAAAACAGCAGCTGATATTCTTACTTATGAGCTGGAATTAATCCTTTAGCACAGTGAAGTTATTTTTTCCAAGACTATAAGAGATTCAATTTTTGTGGCTGTTTTAGATGTCATGCCCAAAGGCACACCATCATTCACCTGTGTCAATATCTTACATACTCCCTGTGAAGATCCTTTATAGCTGAAAATCTTGGAAATGGTTCCTGCTCTATTTAACAACAAATATAAATCTTTTATCCTATTCAAACAGATTCTGAATAAAATGGAAATAAGCTCTTAAATAAGGCCTCTAAATGTGACCTGTGTTTGCTTTTTGCCTTTACAGCCTTCTGCTCACTATGTAGTTTGTGATGAATTGTATATTTCAGGCTTAGTTTTTTTTAAATATTTCTTACTAATAAAAAGTTATCCCAGCTCCCAACTCTTCTCCAGTTACAATTACCTTCTCTTCCATCCTTGAAGCTTTATCAATGCTATCTAGCAACAAAGCTAACTATTCATTTCATATTCAGATAAAGTATAATTAATTATTTCAACTCTTGAAATTACTTCTGTAGGAGTGTTTAAGATCCAGGGATTTTGAAAAAACAGAAGGGAGCATAAAAGCTTGAGTCTGAAAATCTGTTCTACTGAGTCAATGCATACTTTTCCCCTGGTAGTCTTTCAATAGAGACACACTAGTCTGAAGTGTTTCTAGTGCATTATCACTCCACACCAGATTCCTTAGCAGGAAACATGTTTAACTTCAATGACCCATATATAAGTTTACATCTTGAGATGATCCTACCTAGTGAAATCACATAGTATTTCTCATTGGCTTCCTATAAGCTCTAGAAAGGTACAAAATGCAGAGTGATTTCATCTCCCCAGTTTTTCATTCATTAAATGGGACAAGGAGGAGAGAGCTCATTTCTTTGTTCCCTTGATAGAAAACACAACTCTTTCCAGCATCACCCTTTCCTGATGAGTGGCTGCA
Organism: Oenanthe melanoleuca; assembly: GCF_029582105.1. NCBI lineage: Eukaryota > Metazoa > Chordata > Aves > Passeriformes > Muscicapidae > Oenanthe > Oenanthe melanoleuca. Next base: position 15,218,087 of record NC_079337.1, read on the forward strand.
AAAAACATTTTTCCCATCATTTTCCTCTCCTTTCTCTCAGCTTCTCTGTGCAGCACTTTGAGGTGATAATATGCATTCCTAAAATGACCCCCACCTGAATCTTCCTGCAGAATTACCACCCACATGCCCTGCTATCAGCTGCTCTCATGGCTCACCTACAGGAGTTTGCAATTTGATCCCTGCAAAGTGCAATTCCTGAACTGAGTCCGCGCTCTTCCTGTGCCTTAGAACAAAACCAAGCCCAAATGGAGGGATTGCACAAAGACTCAGCCCTGTGGAAGGGCACAGTACACACCAGTTCTTTTGTAAAAGTGCAGGTGAGAAGGTGCATAAGAGAGCTAAGACTTTGATTAAGCAAGGTTGGAAGATAATGAGAGAGAGAACATTCAGAGAGCAGTAGGGTAAAAGTTCAGCTCGTAAACAGAAATTGCAGTTTGCAAATAGATAACAAAGTTTTTTGTGGTTTAGATATTGTCAGCACTTCCCTAAATCTTTGAGTCCCATGGGATCTTTTGAGGTTCAATCTCATTTTCAACACAGGCTGTAATCCTTGAGTGAAGGATCTACAAATAACTAACCTTCTCAAACTGTCAGGACTTGTAGCAGAATTTGCTGAGGCAGGACTGTAAGATAAATACTGCTTTGACAGTCAGCACTGCAATGTGTTTAGAGAAATCATTGTGTTTTTACAGATACAGCATAGAGACCACATGAAAATGGTTCAGTCAACTTTTCCTTCAAATTTCCTTCAAACATTCCAACTCTATAATTGCAACTGTACCCTAATATTCAAAATAGAGACAAATGATGACATTGTTCATCTCATCAAAGCCTCTATTTCTGCACTCAAACTACAAATATGTACTTACAATGTCCTAAAGTAACATGTCATTCTCTTTTCTTATACACAGGTATAAAAATTAATAATTTAATCATTTAAATATAACCCCTTTCCACTTTACAGGTTGTAATTTCTTTCCACTTTCTTTACCTGGTTATACCACTGTAAAACTACACATCTACCTTCAGTTTTTGACAATGTTGGCATCAGGGACTTTCACACACTCTGACACAGGTGGGGTTGGCACTCAGTTGTGACCTGCAGCAGGGCTCACACTGCACCAACCATGATGGTCTGCATGGACCATCCTTAATCCTGCAGGTTGGTGCAGAAGATGTCACCTCCCAGGCTCAGGATGAAGCAGCTGGGAGCCCCATGGGATTACACAGGTGTATATTCCTGTAACACTGATGTTGCTCCATGAGATATTCATCCAAGCTGAGGCATCCACCAAAAGGTGTGGTTGAAAAGCAAATAAATCCCTGAATTCAAAAGATATTTGTAAAAAGTGTTTTCCTTCCCGATTCATCAGGACAGAGCCAGATCCTCAACTAAATGTAGATGACATGAATGCAGACCACAGATAGACACTTCCATGTAAATTGGGCTATTTTGCTCTTAAATAGCAAAATCTTATCAGAAGCAAAATAAAGTGCACAGACCACACAATTCTGCTTCATCATAGAATCACAGAATTGCTAAAGTTGGGAAAGATTTCTAAGACTATCAAGTTTAACCATTAACGTAGCACCACCACCATGTTCACCACTAAACCATATCTCCAAGTGATACATCTGCACATTTTCTGAATGTTTCCAGGATGGTGATCCAAACACTTCCCAGGTGGTTTCAGAGCCTCAAACCTGAACAGAGTGTTTGCAGTGAAGCCCCATTGGTGCTGTGACCCACATCCTGAGGTCCCTTTCCAGCTGGCAGCTTTCCAGCCACTCTTCCCCAGGCCTGCAGCATTGCACGAGGCTGTTGTGACACAAGTACAGGACACAGAATGTCACACAGCTGAATTTCCTACAACTGGCTTCTGTGCATCCATCTAGCCTGTCCAGGTTTCTCAGCAGTGCCAACCCCCAAGTAGATCAACACTGACATGAAAGTGAATTTTTGCTATTGTTGGAGCTCAGCATAAAATGGGTGATATATTCATATTTCATATATATGAAAGAAATAAAATTATGCTTTTCCATGTATGTCTAAATGCCCATACTTATCTATCCATCTCTAACCATGTTCTTCTAAAGCAGGGCAGGTTTAGAAGGTGAAGGATGATTGGTACCAAACAGCCCTGAGCATTACACAATATGTGTTCTATTATCACTGCATCACAGAAACCACCTTATCTTCCTGTCTGTGTTTTCTGACTCTGTTGCTGTTTTGAACTTTTCTTATAGCTACTATTTCTCTTTAGAGAGTTTACCTATAATGTGTTAAATTCCTTCATCTTCCCAATCAATTTAGAATGGTGTACTAGTACCATCTGTTAACTGTAATTTTTCTCCTTTGCCTTTGATTTCCCATTATGTGTTAGTATTAAATATATAATACTGGGAATATATCCTAGTATTATTAAATGGAATTAAGAAACATGTCAAAACCAGTATTGGAAACACTGCCCATATCTTTATGAAAATCATTATGTCACTACAGAAGGGATTTAGGTTGGACAGCTTATAAGAAACATGAACATTTTACAATGTCACATTACTTGGGAAATAAATAATTTTCTTCAACAAAAAAGAGCATTCTCTACACCCCTGCTCCTAAATGCAAGTCTGCCAGAAATAGTCTCTCATTAATATGGAATATATTGCCCTGAAACTCTATGGCCATAAGGACTTGGTGAACACTTATTGAGGGTGCACTTGACCCCCTCACCCAGATCATTGATAAGGACTTTATTGATTATTACTTATTTATGATTATATATTATTGATAAGGATAAGGATATTAAGCAGACGTGGTTTAAAACTGAGTCCTGGGGCTCCCCACTAGTGACCAGCTGTCAGCTGGATTTAATTCCACTCACCTCCACTCTCTGGGCCCAGCATCCAGCCAGTTTTTTTACTCAGCAAAGGGCACACACATCCAAGCCCATGAGGAGCCAGTTTCTCCAGGAGAACAGGGTCAGGGGCAGTGTCTGAAGTCCAGGTAGACAATATCCACAGCCTAATCCCTTTAGTGGGTCACCTTGTCATAGAAGGACATCAGCTGGTCAAGCAGGACCTGCCTTCCATAAACCCACAGTGTCCTGGTCTGGTCCTGTGCTGTCCTGTGCATCCTGTGCCAGCACTCAAGGTCCCAGCTCTGAGATCAGGATCAGGACAGGCTCTAAGGACAGGCCTGTAGTTCCTGGATCCTCCTTCTGGCCCTTCTTGTAGCTAGATTTCACATTTACTCACCTCCAGTCACTTGGGACTTCCCCAGTTAGCCAGGGCTGCAGATAAATTAATAGCTGAACCTTCCTGAGTGTTACAAATAATTTGAAGTAAAGTCATGCTGAATGCTTAGGGCTAAGTGTAAGTAATGTGTTTTATTTTTATATGTCTTAAGATGGAATGCCTGGTTTACTATACAGCTTTGCTTATTGAATAGTTGCCTTCAAAAATTTTTTCAACCCTCCAGGCACATATGTAAATTCCACTAGAAATTATCTTCACATTAAAGCTATTATTATATTGTGCCATATTTTACTATTTCATAGAAAGTATAATCAAGTTTCCTATCCCAGAGCACATCACAGATTGCACAGGAATCAAAACCCCAGTGTCTATGTAGTGTCAAAATATGTCTCACCATGAAAAAGGCAGGCTGTATTCTGACACAAGATAATTCAGTATAAATAGTGTGACAGATGGATGGTATATTTGATCTGGTGCAAATTACATAATTTCCTTTATAAGTTAGAAATCCATTTCCATTTGGGAAATTTTCAGTGGAGAAAAAGCACAAGCTGAGCTCTTAGTTTAGTATCAGTACAGGGAAATATTTAACCCAATGGAATTATTTGGGTAGGAAAGGAAGTATAGCAGCCAAAAATGGAGTGGAGAAGTCTTTTCTAACAGCTGTAAAAATGTTCAGATTTAAGGAATGCCATCACCCCAGCTTGCTCTCTTGTGGAGCAACTCTACAGACTTGTACAGGGACAGGAGAGAAAAACAAATCAAGGAGCTTTCAATACTTGAGAACTTCTGGGAAATGCAAGATGAGTCTTGCATTATAATTTGCAAAAATAATTTGCCCTTATAGCACACAATTAGGTGAGAGCAAACACACATGCAGCCACATCCTGCTTTAGAAGACATTGCTTGAGTGGTTTATGCTAAGCAGAAAACATAAATATGCTCATTCCATAGAGCACAAAGAGGTCACCACGAGGGATTAAGGAGGAGGAGGAGGAGTGTGTGAAGGGAAGCCTCTGGGGAGTGTGAGGGTTTAGGTGATGCTACACCACAACCTTGGCAACTGCACCAGGGGGAAAACCTTCCTAGACAAACAAGCAGAGCAGAGCAAGCTAACCTGTGACTGGAGGAGCCAATCTCAGGATAAAGGTTCAGCAGAAACTGATTTATGCATTACTCATAATTCCTGACACCAAGCTGTGGACAGCTGTATAAAGGTATTTTTTGGATAAATACAAAAATCTCAGAAACAACACAAAAAATTTCAGAAACAATAGGGATTTATAGGGGGTTAGGAACAACTGAAAGATCATCATGCCAGATTGGTTGCTGTTTCAATATTCCAAGTGCTATTATTTTAAGATAAACACCTATGTGAATAACTGAGTCATATGTTTGCATTGGGAGAACAAAGGAATAATTTTAGAATGTCATCTCTCTTTTAGGTTAACTGAAAACATATTTTATTATTTTAACCTCTTTATCTTAAAGAACTCTTTGGAAAAATACATCAGGTTTCCATAGATTTTATTTGATTTTTTTTTTAAAATTAAATCCCCTCAACCTAGAAAGATAAACTCTTAAAATGAAAGGTAAATAAAGGATGCAACAAATTCTGCACAGGGTCAAACTTATTCAAGATCATAAGACAAGGAAAGGACAATGCTGTCTTTCCTCATACAAATACATCCAAACCCAGATGCTTTGAAATCAAAGTGAAGGGGAGGTGGTTATATTACATTGCTGAGTAGAAAACAGAATATTTTTCAGGTGTACCCTAACAAGAAACTGCATCATATCATGGTTTATTCTGGCTGTATTTCAGCCCTTGAATATACTTTCATTGTGCTGCCAATCAGTAGCTATGTCAAGCTTGGAGAAAGAAAACCAATCATTAACAGTAATTAACAAATCTAACAGTCCTTGGATTGTGGGCCATCTGGGCTAGCAAAACTTGCCATGCAGACAGCACAGAATGGGGTCAAGGAACAGTGTGGATTTAAAGTATTTCATCTTGTCAAAGTGGCTTCGACTTAATGCAAGGGGACATTGTACTGACGACTTTTAAATAATAATGATAACAGTGAAATAAAAGTATTTTTTTTCACAAGACTATTTGTATCCATGGAGGAAAAACCTTTTTGCCTTGTTTTGTAAGTAGGCTGTGACCTGTTTGTGCATATTTCCAATGTCTGTCTCCACAATGAGCCAAGGCAAATGACACAGTGAAGGCACCTCTGAGCTTTGATTAATGTATAATGATGCACTGGCTATTTCTTACTCCCACTGACTTCTCACAGTAACCACCTCAGAAGTATAATCCAAACACAAAAAAGATAAAAAAATGAAATAACTTTATTTCTGAAGACTTTGGGGCCTTAGGGAGGTATCCTGCATTCCTCTCTTAACCTCAGCTCAGCAGCTAGACCATCATGAGGCTGTTCCTACTTCTTCCATCAACTTAAAAATAAAATCAATTTCTTCTAAGGAAATCTGGGCATTGTCTTGCTCTTGTTGCATGAACATTTCCTATTGAACTTATATATTTTTATTCTGACCTTTAAACTGGTGTTTCTAGGGAATTTACTGTTCACTGATTCTGTTCACTGTTAAGGATCATCAAGGTTATATGCTGCTGCAATATTTTTTGACTGAATACTTCATTGTTCCTGGTACAGGATTTATACTTTTGAAAATTATAGGTCTATTTAACTATCATTGTTAAGAAATACATAATATATTCATTGTACCTTAACCTTAAAGACAAGATTTTTTGAAAAAGCAAGACAAAAAACAAATGTACAATATGTGCAAAGGAACAGAATTATTTTGTACCAGTTTAATTGGTTTGTAGAGTTGAAATACTTATGTATTTTCTTAAGATCTAAAATTTTATAGCTGCTTTTTTTTCCACTGGAGCTCATTCCTGCCTATTTAATTGACAAATCTTACATTTTTATAAATGGTGAGCTGAAAAAACATGCCTCATATATTAGACATCTGGAATTCTATTTAATCAGAGCAGGAGGGTATCCTTATATTGCTAGCTTGAACAGATGGATTATATTGCTAAAAACCAAAAGAGAGATAAGAATGAAGCAGAATTTTTTCAGCCTTGCTCATTTCATAGAGAGTTTATTGGTGGAGGGCTGTAACTGAGGGTAAACCTTTTTATTCATCCTGAGGTGAATTTTTTTCTTTTAACTGGTATATTTAATGGAAGTCTTGTCATCCCTTGTTTCTTCACTCCCCCTCCCCCCAATATACAATAGGATCTTTTCTAACAAGGAATTGCTGTAGAGATTACAATTGTCCTCTTTGGCAAGGGGTGGTGCATGCTGCAGAAGCAACTTGGAACATTATTAATTGCATTTGGCCTTTATTCCCTTCAGTACCTTAAGACAAATATTTCTGATCATGGTTTGAAGGCATACTCTTAAAAATGGGACTAGAAATTATATGAAAATATGTAGAGGATTCAGTTGCTAATTTCTTTTAGGAAATCTATTCTTTTATGCCTCATATATCATGCAAACTGCCAAGCCTGAAGTACCTAATTTGTGTTCTTTAATGTCATTTATACCAATATTTGTATCAGAGATAGATTGAACAAATTCTTGAATATTCACTGTAGACAATAGACAGCAAATAAACCAAGCAGCTGATTTTTTATATTGTCTGCTGCATTTGCAATTGAGTTCACAATTCTATTTATTACATCTGTTAGTTTTTGTCTTTATTTCATGGCAGGCAATGGTACTGAAATAAAGAAGCAGATGAGATAAAAGAGTGCACTTCCCTGTGTTCAATGAAACATGAGAAAGACATGCTCAATGTTTTTTGGACAAAATGGAGCAAGGTCTTGAGGCTCATGGAAGCAGCAGCTTCCACGTCAGAGTGAGATGTGAACACTGACACTGGATATATCAGACAGAGTTAAACCATGAAAACAATTAATGCCTTTTAGAGGATACTTATTTGATACTTTATCTTTGTGGATCTTCTATTTTCAGGACAATCACATGCAATGGTTTCTTGTCAAGAACATAAATCTTCTTTAAGCTATGAGTATTAGAGTTCATTAATGCTGGGTTTCAGTGCTAATTAAATCCCCAATATAATTTTCAAGTACTGATGTAAAAGATGCAGAGGTCAAGGAACATTTGGCTACTATTCCTACTGTCTACAGTCCTTTGACTTCATGTTTAAGTAAGACTTTAAATTGCAGCTGATGGAAGAACAGCTTCTGTCTATTCCCTCTCCAAATCTTTCTCAGCTCTCAATTATCTCAATTTACCTCCTGGCAGCTTTGGAAATATAAAAAAATCCTGACAAATTAGATCAAATAGGGATGCCAGAGTTTGAGAGCAATTCATTGGTGTGATATTTGAGAATCTGTTAGAATTTTGTAGAATATCTCAAGTTAGAAAGCACTCATAAGGATCATCAAGGCCAGCTCCCTCCTGCTCACAGAATTGCCTAAACCTAAACCATATGACTAAGAGAGTCATCCAGACCCAATTTTTAACAATGAGTTGCTGACTTTCCTTAATTCAATTTCCTGAAGCCCATATAAAACAGTATATTGTAGTTCTGGGGAGAATATTCTTCAGGAACCTACATTTCTTTCCCCCTATATTCATCACTAAAACAAGGGTTCTTCTGGAAGAAGAGGGTGGTCTCTTTTTCTTGATTCTTGTGCCACCTATGTTAGTATGAGAAAAGAAAAGAAAAAAAGAAAAGAAAAAAAAGAAGAAAAGAAAAGAAAAGAAAAGAAAAGAAAAGAAAAGAAAAGAAAAGAAAAGAAAAGAAAAGAAAAGAAAAGAAAAGAAAAGAAAAGAAAAGAAAAGAAAAGAAAAGAAAAGAAAAGAAAAGAAAAGAAAAGAAAAGAAAAGAAAAGAAAAGAAAAGAAAGAAAATGTTAATTTCCTTCTAGAGAAATATGTTTCTCTTTCAGGAGACTGGTTGAGTTTTTTCCCTGCTGTTTTTGGTTGGTTTTGTTTGTTTGTTTATTTGTTTGTTTAAGTGTATCTTGAAAGGATACTCCTAAATCTGGAAAATTTTTCATTCAAAGATTTGCAGATGGGAGACAAAAAAATATTTTGATATTTTCTCAAACATCTCAAAACATTTCTAATCTTTTAGACATTTCTGCATTCCCACATCCAAGTATTGGATTCTGTTTTAAAAATGCAGAATTATTCCTGGCAGAATGATTTCTCATAAAATTTTGCAGCATTTTGAGTATGCATGCAATATTATTTTTTGAACTCCTTATCTGGGAGGACACCTTCTTGAATTTTTTTTCCTTAATGTCTGTGAGGTTCCCAGTGGCACCAGTCTATCACAGATAAAAAATGAAAATCCTTTGAAATGGCAATTGAAGAGAAACAGCCACCACTCAGTACTCCTTACAGTATTGCAAAATGACCAGTACAAACTTTGCCAAGATGATGAATGTCTGGATTTTTTTTTCCCCAAAAACTTTTAATGGGAGAAAAACAGAGAAAACTTTGAAATATGCTGTTTCAGAAATTTATCAGAATATAATTTAAAACACTTTGGTGCCCATTTTCATATGTACAGCATGACTTCCAGGCTGACAACATGTCTTTCAGGCTCAACAGTTAATAAATAGAAGAGACTTCTAAATGGAGACTTGCACACCTTGGATGACCTTCATAGCTGCACAGGCTGGCCTAGCCAACACCCAAACAGCAGTGTGAGGTATCACAGTTTTATATACTCTCTATTTCCTTGCATGCTGTAATAACCATTCTTCTTTCCTCTTCTAAACATGCAAGTGACACCAGCTTAGATTCCTTTCCAAGGAGGCCAGCTGAGCCACATTCAGAGGCAGATATGTGTGTACAGTCACTCAGACAATAGAAGGTTGTGAGTTTCCATTAGAGTTTAATGTGGGATGAGGGACAATTTTAAATTAGATTACATTATTCCTATTATATTCCCATACAGTAAACTCTGTACTTTGTATCCTCATTTATCTTAATTTTTAGTCTTGATGGAAAACCTTGTGCCAGCTCTCGTGGCACTCCTCCCCTTCCTTTGGGAACTCTATTCTTTCCAAGTATTCCAACCCTTTCTACCACTAATGTCCTTCCTATGTTAAAGCTTATATATGAGGTCCCATATTTCACATAATTTCTTTGTGGTGAATATAACTCTTTCTTATGTTTTTAAACCAACTTTGGGGTTGTTTTTTTTAAACTATCTTTTTCTCTGTTATGGTGAAAGTTCCCTTAGAATCAATTATTCCAGCTACAAACATCTTGAATGTATATTCTACTTATAAGTGTTCAGTTTCTCTGGTGAGACAAACCCCAGCAGATTAGATGACATACAGACTTTGCAAACAGACAGCAAAAAGCTAATTAAGAAGTAAAACTCTGCTGCTTCTCTTTGCTTGCATTTGAAAGTGAAATATTCATCAAGTATTAACCATGTCATGGGAGAGCTGAATAGTCCTTGCTGCAGAAAGAAATAAGCTCTCACAATAGTGATATCAAGTCTTTTAAGATCTCATCATTCCTGCAACACACAACTTTGTCCCTTACAGCTATCAGGTTCTGATTTACAAAGGGGGTGCTATGAGATATTTTATTCCATTGCCTACCCTGGCTCCTATGTCTAGTGCAGACATCATCCTCTGTACATTTCTTATTGTTGGCATATTCTTTTTAACCTCAGTGCTTCCTTGCAGTTTATCTGCCTTTTCTGGGAGACAGCTGTAGAATACATGTTTTCTTCCAGGTTGCCATGACTGCTTGCACTGCTTTTCCTTTTCTTTAGGGAAAATATCTGTAGATGTTTTGTTGTAGATGTAGATGTTACAGATATTTCCTGTAGGACTTGCAGCACCAGCACAGGTTGTGCCAACATGTGTGTCTTGTGATTTGTTGTCTCTCTACCCACTAGATCTCTCTACTGTCATCTACCCATACCTGACAATTGTTTTGAACTGTTTGAATTGGTTGATTTGGTAGAAAATGCCAAGATTTTAATAATTGCTCACACTGCTCACTATTCATCCCAGAACTTCACAAGAGTTTGATTTCCTAGACTAGAAAGAAGCACTCTGACAATGATCCCTTCAATTCTCCAACCTGGTGCTATGGATCCACCCCAGTGGGTACCAGAAGCCTGGTGGAGAAACTCTAAATCACCCATTGCCTTTGAGTAAAGGAAAAGAACTCTGACACTCTGGGACAGGATGTATGATCAGATCCAGCAATCTGCCAAGATGATTTGCAGGAAGGCCAGATTCTGGGTCTTTATGCAAGTAAGTAGGGGTATATAAAGTCTTCCCTCAAAAAACAGGTGTAGGTTTGTGGGTTCTTCCATCTGAGGCCACAGAAGAGGTTTTGTCCATGGGATTTTGTGCTTATTTTTGATAAAAAATGAAAGCCAGGAAGTACTTGGATATATAAACTGAAACAAATTGTAAGAAAATTAAAAAGTGCTTTGTTATCCTTAGAGAAAGCAGGAGCTCTGGGACATTAATCTTGATGATAAGTTGGTTGTGACATAAATCCTGAAGTGAAACTGGTGCTTTTTCCCCTTTTAATTTCAAATCTCTAATTTTCAACACATTGTGTAACATATAGAAAGATAGAAGAAAAGAAAAAACAGACACATTATACTAAGTAAATACTATGCAGACATTAACAAAAGAATAAACTCACAGACTTAAAGCTGAGCACAAGACTCACTACACCAGGATTTTCAGGAGGATGGAACCTATATCCCAAATTAAGATTAGGAAATAGCAGTCAGTTTCAGGATTTTGCTGTGCTAACTAAAAAACTTTTCAATGAGAATTTTGAAAACTTCTTCTCCAATAACATTTGCTTTTGCTTCCTCCAGTGTGTGAGACTCTCAGAAAACAGTCAGTGCAATGAGCTTCCTGTGACATATAGCTAAACTCCTGTTCAGTTTTAGGCCCTGAATGATTATTGGCATCCTCCATGGTTTGAACTTCTAGAAGAATTGTTTTTCTTCAAGAGATTAAACACAAGTCCAAGAATTTTATTGACACATTCATGCCTGTGTCTAAAGCTTTAGCTGAAGTTTAAAGATAATTAATGAGCTCAACCCAGATTTCAAATATCCACTGTACCATTTTGATTAATTAATTATTCCCAGAGAGCTGGGTACAAATTCTCATCAACACCTCTAGATTTCTTTTAGGACAAGAATTTCAAACCCCTTTTATTTTCTGTGATTTTTGTATATGTTCACTGAGAGGATGTGAAAAGGCTCACTGAAACCATTGATAAAGCTAAATACACATATAATTGTTAGTAGGAGAAAAAAGTCTTAATTTCCAGCTATATCTGATGGTTTTCAATTTTCTTCTACATTGTGGTGCTGTCTTGCTTTCATTATGTTTTCTATCACATCTTTGTGTCATTTCTTCTTCTTGTGAGATCATCACTTCATCTTAAATTAATTTGTTGTTTGTAGCCATTTTACAGTAATCAATGCCTGTTTTGAAAAGATTTCTCTTTACTGAGGCGTATTTTCACCATTTGATATTCCAGTCCTTTTTCCTTTCTTTCCATCTCTTTTATTTATCATTGTATTCTTTCCCCTGCTATTTGCAGTACATCACGATTTGAGGAAAGGAAGTCTTTGTGATGGGATTGTTAAATTGACCAGATTTGAAATGAAGTAACAAGGTAGACTAACAGAAATTTTTCAATATTTGCAACACATAAGTGTTTTTCCTGTGACTGCAAGACACAGGACACCTTCAATGTTCTCTCTTACATGACTGTGCTGATTACTTATAAAATGTGGTTGCTTCAAACTGAAAAACATAAGTATCTAAAACAATACTCATAAGGTCTGGCACACAGACATATAAAAATAAGCAAAGAACACCTTTCTCTCTTTAAAAATGCAGCTGAAAAATGCTGTCTGAAGAAGTGACATGTGGCCAGTCAATATCTCTCTAAGTTACAAGTCACCCACTGAACAGCAGCAGCCAGCCACGTTCATGCCCTTTACCTGGTGTGCAGTGGTGCAGCTGTGCTTCTCCTTCTTTCACTGCACAGTGAATTCAACACTGAGTTGAATTAATTTTTATCTGCTGTGAGCATGCACAGTTTCTTTGACAATTCCTCCTGCTCGGAAAGCAATTTGCTAAGCCATGAAAATTTCCTTGTGTCTGAGCCAGCAGAAAGCTGAATAAGGAAATATAACTTCACCATGCCACCTCCTATTGGAAGTTCATAATTAGCAGGCCATTTGGACACCTCTTGCCAGGGACAGCATGATTGCCACCACTCACAAAAGGAAGGCCCCAACAGATGATGCTGTTAATGCATTTCTTACCTAACACATGCAAAATCAATGTATAATTATAGTGGCATCAACTAAAATCTGCTTAGAGAGGAACCAGAGCTTGTTTAATTGACAAGAGTTTAAGGGATGACAAAAGCTGATGCTCTCCAGTCTTTTCACACAGCAGCCAAAAGGATGCCTTGTGGTTTAACAGCATTGCTGCACTGTACAATCATCTGTATCCCCCCAAACACACTGGCACCCTTTTAAAGAATCTTCCTACCTATCCTTTCCAATATCAAGCAGCAATACCTCTTTCAGCCTCTTCTAGTTGTTTTAGGAATAAAATTATTTTTAGAGCTGCCATAATTAAGCGGAAGCCAGCAGTCACTGAAGAAACCTTTAAATTGCATTGAAATGTGCTGTCCTCAAAAGCAAAATCTAATTAAGGTTTAAACTGCAGTGTTAATTGCACTGCACTGAGATTCAGCATGCATTATGGGTTTATTATCAGTTTTCTGACGAGTAATTTCAGAGAGGCAAATGCAACTTCTGGGAACCATGTTAAGTCCATGGAAAAGGACTTAATTACTAGCAGGAAAATATTTGCTGTATAGTTAGTTTAGGGCAGAATATCTGAAGGTATCTTAGTAAGAGACAGGGAACATAGAGCACCAAATAAACCACCATGTAGCAGTTCTATTATCTTAAGAAGTATTTATTTTGCATTTCAGAGGTAATCATCTCTGCATAGTTTGTAGAGGACTGAAGCTGCTGTAAGCATTGCTGCAAATAACCAGATTCTGAGAAATAACATTAACAAAGCTAAATAATTAAACCAAATAATTATTCATTGAATTTAAGGAAACAAAGAAAGCCCGTTCTGTGTTATCACCACTCAATCCTCAGTAAAGGGAACATGTCAGACCAGATTTTTTGCTTGACTACTTTTCCTACATGAAAACTTTTAAAGAGGAGAAGCCTTCCTTCCTCTCTGCACTTTTGCACTATTTTTTGCTCTCAGCTAATTCATAATAATATGGAAGCCTCCAACTGAAGCCTAATACTTAGGAATCTGATTATCTTTTTCTTTTGTAGAGACTTAGGTTAAGTAAGGCTCAGCTCCTCAAAGGCATTATATCCTTACTTCTGAAGTCAGAACCAAAATATCTTTGAGGATTTAAGTCTTAAGCATCTATGTTACATCTAGTAATGAGATTCGGGTGCCCAGATAAAATTGGCACTTTCAATTTTCCTTCCCATTGCTTTGAACTTTCACTCCTGTGCATAGGATCTTTTCATAAAACCTTAGATGAGTGCAGGTGACATAACTGGAGTCTTTGTTGCAGTATTTCAGAATTCCTCATTTAATGTCCTTTGAATACCTCTAATGACATCTTGTTAGACATAGGTGAAGAATGGATGTAGTGCATTCCATCAAAATTAAACATGTACATGAAAGTTGGACTATACTTCAGTTACAAGGTTTCTGCTGAGTATTGCCACCTTTTTTTTGGCAATTTTCAGGGAAGGAATTTTGTTTGACAAAATTCCATTGTAGACAGGGGAAGTGTTATTTTTCAGGTTGACCTGTAGACCTTTATCCACAGGCAAGTACTACTGCTGAAGAAATATATAAATATATGATTTTTAAACTTCTGTTTTCCACTGAAGGAGAAGAAACAAGTTTGCTTTTGTTAGCTGAATAAACCCCATGGAAAACAAGGAATGCTGGAGGAAACTACATACAAATGGAAAATTTCTCATACCCAGAAGGAATCCTGCAATTGCTTAGTAGAATAACCCATACACTGACATTCTTCATTTAGAAAAAGAAGCAGGTTTTTTCATGAATTATTTTTGAAGAGAAAATAGAACTAAATTCACAGCTAATACTTCTTGCAATAAACCATTCAACCAGATCGACTTCTTTTGTTACCAAAGCACAGCTATAAATATCTCTCCTCCATAACAGTCAAGTTTTTCAGCAAGAAATGTTTGAGGAGTCTAAAATCTCCTGTCACTGTGAATGACCCATTTAAAAATGTGCTGTTAATGCAGTCATTTTTATAGCCTATTTCTTGCATCTTGATTAAAGCAGAATTGATCAATACAAGTGGATTAACAGCTCAACATATAAAATGATAAGGATATAACTATCACAGTCACTAACTATACATATGTTTGAAAATTCCTATCAGAATACCAGCTGCTCATCATGTGCTACTGCAGCTCCACAGTTTTTATAGAACCACAGGATGATTTGGGCTGGAATGTACTTTAAAGACCAGCTAGTTCATTGGGCAGAACCTTCTCCTGGAACTGGCTGATCAGAGCCCCATCCAGCCTGGCCTGTTGTGTCTCACCTCCAGGAGATTTTGGATGAAATGCAGAACAAGCTGCACTCCTCAGCATGGACTAGCAGGCTGGGAAAACCTGGCATCCATCTCTATTTAAGAACAGAAGGTGGGGCAAAGTAGGGAAGGGAATTTATAGTGATGAATTAATATCTGTCCCTCAAAAAGGTTCACAGATTTTAAATTATCCTGTCTGCTTGGCAAAGGCTGGAGCAGCTGACCCTGAAACACATTGCATCTAGCTCATAAAATCAGACTAAACTGTAGCAACAGTCAGAATCATATCAAATTTAACATCTGACCTTTCTTGTGCTTAGTTCTGCTTATGCAAAAACTTATTTTTTTTAAATGGTTACCTGTCTCTTGTTCTGCAGCTTTCACATCACACTAGAGGCAAGGACTATGCACATGTATTTTTGCAATGTTCTATAAAATATTATGAGCTTCATTCAATTAATTAATTAATTTTAAGTCATCACACAGCCAGCACATATTGTCACTGTTAGAACAGAAAGTAACTGCAACTATACTCAGAAGATGGCAGCTGCCAGAGGGAACTAACTAACAAGCTATTTATAATATGCTAATTTTAACTTGAACTACAAAACCAAAATTCATAGTTCATGCAAAAGCAGGAAACACTTCCTTTCACACATAAACAAAACTTTCTAGATTGGTGTAGGAGCAAAGTGGCATCAAATGTCCCTCAGACCTTACTAAAAGAAAATGTTTTAAATAGAGACATCAACTCAAACACTTCTATTCCAGGCTAATTTAGTCCAAGAGCTTGCACAACTACTAAAAGAGGTGATGCAGACAGCTACTTATGCTTCTGAACAAACTGCTATTATCAACTCTCCAGGGGGCTAACCTTTCTGAGTAAGATTTCAAATAGTGCATAAATGATTCTCTAGTTAATTCTTTCTCTAGACAAAATATGACTGGAGTGGGAAATACTTGGAAGCTTTTGCCTTTCAAAACATATACAGGAGAGTAATAAAATAAGATCACTATCATCATGGCAGGATATTCCTGTAAACAAGTGCTTATTTTTTCTGAATATACTTGCTGCTAAAAATCCTCAGAGTAAAACTATTAAAAATAACGGAATACCAATGTTTATTTTTGTAAATAATTCTTTAATGCCACAGGAGGAATTATCAATTTTGTACCAGGATCTCAAGATAATAAAACCTTACTTGTCTTCCTATCTATGCTGGTTTTTACATGCCAGAAAAAAGAGATTGTCTTTTATTCACTATATTACACAGAGTATTCCTCTTTGTTCCACTTTTTACTGTTTACTAGTCCCAGCATGTGACAAATCACAAATTTTATTCCTAGATACCTGTTGGGCTTTCTTCAATAATAATTAGTCTTCCTCCTGTTGCCTTTAGGCATGTCCTCCATTCTTAGGTAATTATTACCCACATGCTCAGAAAGATGCTATGTGTTCCTTCTGTTCCTCGTGTATCCATACTAGATATAAAACCTTTTTTACTTAGTGTGCTGTTAGTTTCCAGAGAAGTTATTTTTGTCTTACAGAGCTGGTACTATAATTGATTCACTGTAAAATGGATAAAATCTCACTCTTTCATTAGAATTTTTTTATTTATTATTTAGATTTTTTGTCTATTATTAGTTTCTTTTTTTAATGAGAGAGATATATGGAAGAATTTTTTGAGTATGAGGTATAGGGGTTGTTGTTTCTGAAAAAACATTGATGTAGCAATATTTCATTTGAACTTTAGTGCAGAAGATCCATCACCCAAGGTCCATAAGAGATCACTACTTTTCTGAAATATCTGCACACACATTTAGTAGAGATTCTTTGCCAAAAAAATCCCTCAATACATCCCTCTCTTTATCTATATTTAGATTTATATTGTTCTTTGAAATTTTCATGAGATTTTCTCTGAATGCTTAATTTTGAAACAATATGCTCAGAAAATACCACATTTTCATTGCTAAAATAAGTAAAACTTTTCAGCTGTAAGCACTTTGTTTAAAAATTTAAATGAGTGCATAGTAAGACGATAAAAAGTTGCCATAATTTCTGGGGCTAATTTTCTATTTCAGCTGTTTTGTTTTCTCCCCTTCAACTGTTCAAGTGGCAGAAGCTTACAAGATTTCAGCCCTTTATCCTGATTTGCAATGTGATTTTATTTTTGAACTCAAATCTTTGCAAGAAGTTGGAAAAACCTCCCCTTGCAGGTTATATCAGGCCCATCTAAGTCAAGAAGATGGAAAGAGGTGATGTGATGCCAGGGGAAAAACAGGATTACAGATGGAAAGATCGAGGGACACAAGCAAACTCTCATCTTTGGGGTGGCTCCTGAGGAATAAATGGTCACTAAATTCCTAAGTAAATTTTTCCACAGGCTGCATGTTGGGGAGGAGCTGCTAATTTTTCGTGTGAGAACACCAGTGATTGCAGCCACAGCTAAAGGGACAGTAGAAAAGCACTGGAAGTAGTACTGAGCAGAAGAGAACGAGGCAATGACCTCATTACTAAGTGCTCCACAAAAGCCTAATTAAAGTCCCACAGGCTTTTACAGCTTTTCTTTGTTTTTTGTCCCATCCTTCCAGGAGCATTGTGTAAATCCTGCCTTGTCAGATTAACACATGGGGACAAAAATGCATCAAATGCTTGAGTAAAGTGGGTTTTATGGTGTTAGCAAGATTATGGCAGGATTTGTTGCTTGAGGAAAGTGGATCATTCCTTTTCATTTGTGGGTGATTTGCATTACAAGTATCTCTTCCCATATTAAAAAAGCCAAATTGGAACCCCAAGCCAAGCAACTGACTTCCAACCTCTCTGGAAGCACAAGAACCCTTTCCTGAGGTAAGATTTCTAAGATTTGCAGTGACCCAAATGCACATCACACTGAAATGAAATAGTTTTTTCTGTGTTATTGTCTCAGGTTTAGAGGTAACTGATGCCTTTGAGAAGTTCCTGTTCTTACATGCCCTGCAGGGACACTTCACTGGGTGACAATTAGCACTAAGGACCAGCCCAAGGTGCTGTGAGGGGGGTTTATCCTGGGAACCACTGCTTGCTTCCCTGCTCCAAGGATAAGGGTCAGAGCACAGGTCCTGCAGCAATCCTGTGGTGGATTGAGAGCAAATCTGTAATAGAAGTGCAAGTTGCACCTATAGTCCATCCTGAAATGCAATTTGTATTGTATACCAAGTTCTGCCATAGGAAACCCAGCCATTTATCTCCTAGTAAGGTTAGAGCTTCAATTTGGCAAATATTTCTTTGCATAAGCTACTTTAGCAGTTGCTTCCATAAAATCATTTCAGACCTGGAGAATTTCCAGAGCTACACCATTACCCAGCTATTACAGAAGCCACCTTCCCTCCATTTATTTTTTTTGCCTTGCCATACCACCATAAAGAGAGTTTATATTTTATGTCCTTTTTCAGCTGCAGCTGTCATTTACTGCTCAGCATCTTCTCATTGATCTTGTCTTTGCCAGCCTCTCTGGCCTCTTGGTAGTTTTGGTGGACTCAAAGTGGGACACTCAAAATAAAGACTAGTCAACAGTGTTTCTTTTAAATCTAAACTGCAGGGGGAAAACATCACTTTAATGTCATTTCTGTTTGCAGGAGGGCTATTTTTAAGCAAAATGTGCAAAAATATTATAATAGCCTTGATTTCAATTTTACAGCATGCAGGAATACTCTCTTTATCTCCTTTGTCCTCCTCTCACCCTTCTTTACTGGTAGGAGAGAAAAGGGAACAGACAAAAGGGAGAAACAATGTCCAATGAAAGCATACAAGCAAAACTATTCAAGATTTCTGTCAGCTGTACTTTTAAGACCTTTCTCAAAACACAGCATAAAATTTATTTGCTTACTGACTGATTCTGTGTTTGATTCTGTGTTCCTAAGCAATTCTGGAGCTCCTCAGTGGGAATTCAGCTGTAAGTTGAATGAATTCTACTATCTGAGGGTCTTCTATATATAAGTACATTATACATCCTCTTTGACTGACCATTATGTGATCTTTAGTCTTTTAGATTTTTTTTTTTGTTTAATTCTTGTAATTCTGCACACTTTTCTTTTTTTTTTTCCCCCCCAAAGGCATATAGCAGACTATGGCTTCAGGTTTTCCTTGTTCGGAAAAAAACAAGATATTAAACAAGCTATTAATAACTGACCCCCCCCCCCCCCCAAAAAAAAAAGAAAAAAAAAAAAGAAAAAAAAAAAGAAACATGATAAACTGTCTGAAGGATTTGATCTTTTTTAGTCCAGTTAAATGCACTTCTTCCTTGTGTGGAAAGGAAGGGTGGCAGGGACTAGTCTCTCCTCTCTCATGACCAGAGACAGGACTGGAGGGAAGGGACTGAAGTTGTGTCAGGGGAGATTAGGCTGGATATTAGGACAAAGTTCTTCACCCAGAAGGTGGTTGGGCACTGGAAAAGAGTCCCTAGGGAAGGGGGCACTGGAGCAGTGACAGAGTTCGAGAAGCATTTGGAAAATGCCTTTAAATATATGGTGTTATTTTTGGGATGATCCTGTGCAGGGTTAGGAGCTGGACTCAATGATCCTAGTGGGTCCCTTCCAACTCAGGATATTCTATGATTCTAAATTTGTTAAATTAAATCTTTACTGCAGATTTATTTTCCTACATTCTACACATCACTTCGTTGTCACTGCATTAGTTGTGTTGGGCCTTTCTGAAAGGACTTATTCTCCTGTGTCTGCACAATATAAAAAGCCAAAGTTTGTCTCTGCCCAGTGAATGTCCTCTATTTTATTGTTGTATTCAACACCCAGAACAAGCCATCCAGGGGAGCTCAAAGTGTAGCAGTGCCATTAAAAATGGTATTTTCATAAGCACCAGTAACATTGACCAACCACTGTTCCTATTGACTTCAGAACTAAATCAAGATAAAATCACTTTTTAAATACTGCTAAACATGATGATTTCCATAGAGTAACTTGTGAACATTTCATTAATCCTCCTTAAAACTGCATCTGTAAGTTCCTTTGCTGACCTGTTATTTCTAGCCACCCCTCAGTTCCTTTCAAACCACACACTGTACATGCAGCAACATTTTGTTTCTGCTTCAGTCATCTTGTCTTCTTATATCTAGTGTAATTAATATTTGTTTCCCTAACCCTTACATAGAAAAAAACACGCAGAAATAAATTATCATCTAATGCATGGAACATCTCCTCCCTGAGGAAAATTTAAATAGATACAAGAGTGCAGTTTGGAAAGCAATCTTTGATTGAACAGGTGTATGACAGAGGTACATAAAATTATAAGCATATGAGTTATGTGAATTGGGAATGAATACTCATTGTTTTTTTGCAGCACTAGAGCTTTGGGAAGCAAATGAAATTTTTGGAAATGCAGGAGACTCCTTATGACAGGAAGTTGTTGAGACTCAATTCAAGAAAAAATAATGAAAAATAAAGTATTACTAATAAAAATAACAAGCTGGGAAAAAAAAAAGCTATATGAGTTTCCTAAGCCACAGAGTGTGGAAAAATGGAGGAAGTAAAGAGAAAGGCCTAACCCAATTCTGTATATTCCTGAATGTTTGGCCACTGCCACAGACAGGTATTGAGAGGGTTTGAGCCTCTATAGACATTCTTTTTATGGATGTTTTAAAATCTGAAGTACTTCAATCTCTGATTCTTTCTCACTAAGTAAGTACAAATGACACTTCTCTCTGTGAGATGTGGTAAACACACTGCATTTCTGGAGTGCCAAAAAAGCATTCATTATCATGCAGGTGTGTGTCAGCTAGCATGTACTATGTTTGTCACATATTATACTGGAAGGCAGGGAGGTAAATGACAAATGTAGTAGAAGATGTGAGTAAATTACTGAATAAATTGGAATCAAAAGTTCTCATTCTGAACATAAGAGACTTGGATCTTTGCAAGTATGACAACGTAATTGCAAAAGAGTGGGATTGTGAATAAAGAAACGAAAAAGGAAAAGTCTTGTGATTCAAGTGAAATTAGCATTCTCAAGTTGTTTTTTCTGCTCTCAGGTTCTAATTTTTATTAGCAAATTTATTTGAAACCTTACAAATGTAACAGTCCACTTGTGATTCAATTTTCTTGCCTGTTCTACCAATACATCTGCTTGAGGTATGGGATGATTAAAAAACATTGGCAAAATATTAGGTTGTCTGATTCTATCCCTAAAGTGGTTCTGTGAGGAAAACCGACCTTGTTTGGATTGTTTTGAATCTGGTTTTCACCAGAGTTAGTGTAAAAAATGTCTATTTGAGGATAGTAGAGAACAGGTCAGACATTGCAGAGCACAGGACTGAATGAGGTTAGGAATTGACTTCAACAAGATGCAGAAATATAAGTGACAATTCAGATTGTAGCACATGTAAAGAAACCCAAACACAGAAATATGAAATTATTAATTTTATATAAATTTCCTAGATATTTCCATTCACCAATGTAACTTTCAAGTGACAAATAGAAAAGTACCAAATCTCTTTTCCCTAGATGGTCTCATCAACAGAGAGAGTTTGGGGCACTAAATTTAGTTTCTGAAATTGCCAAAGTCTGATTATGGTCTTGGTGAGTCTGTTGCTTCTTCTGGGCATTAATTCTTCAGCCTCAGGGTAAAAGCACTTCCTTGTTCCATCCTTTCTTTCCTTCCTTGATCCATCCTTCTTTTCCTACCCATAAATCACTCAAAGAACCTACTGCTCAATACAACAATAATTATAACCCAGAGATGTTCAGGAATTGGTTTCTAGTCTTGGTTAGCTTAGATTTGAACTCATATTCAAATATTAAATACAATCCATGAAATATAATGTGCTGTGAAAATAAATGTTAGCATTACTGTCCAAATTAAATTATTTGGAAGGACATGTGGAATTAAGTGGCTCACCTTATCAAAATTACTTCTCTTGGAAAACCAATTGCTTGATTTAAGTGAAATGAATATCTGAGCAATTTGTTTGAAATTTTTTGTCTTCAAAACTTCGTTTCTGTGAAGTATCTTGATTTTGATGAAACTGCAATTTTTGATGGAGAATCATTCCATTAATTGTCATCTAGAGGATCCAGACATTGCACCTCATCCTTCTTCTCTAACCTAGACAAGAGAAAAAAAAATCTGCAACCTTCCCTATTTTTTCTGCTGACTGAGACAGTTTAAAATGGGCTTAATGATACTCTGGGACTTCCAAAGTCCATGAAAATTTCCATATGTCTCTGCAAAATGGCTACACAGTGTCCAATGGAATTGCACAAGGGCACCATTTGAAAGCCTTTATTTCTGAAAAGTAATGTAAAGCATGCAAGGAGAAAGATTTTCTCTCTACTCCCCTGCTCCTTGTGAACCTTGACGATAATGGTGAAAAGATAATTTTTTTTTTTCTTTCAATAAATGGCCCTAGGTTTACATGATTGAACTCCCTGTGAGAGGTCTGTGCTGACAGGAATCAGCCAAATTCACATTTCCTACACACTCTTCATGCCAGCCTCCTGCTGATCTCTGCTTGTTCTGATGTCTGGAGGATCCCAAAGAACGATGATGAAGATAATGCAAAACACCAACACTACACCAGAGAGAGGAAAAAAGACAATAACATATTTACTTCTCTGCTATGCTGACAAGCAAAAAGGCCTCAAATAATAATAATAATTCAAAAATTAAACATAGAAATTAAACATAAAAATACCAGAGAAGTCTGATTAAAAAATAAAAACAACAAAAAAACCCCAAAAGATGTAATAATAATTTATACAGTCCAGTTAGTCTCAATGGAGGTGGTTATGATTTTTTAGCTCTTTCTTTACAAAATATAAACTTTGGAAGACAGAGGTCCCCAGTGAGCCAGGGAGAGACCTGGGAGCAAAAACCTCATCTAGTTCTTCATCGACTCAGAGACACTGCTCCTGAACAACATCACTAACATTGGGAATGCACTGAATAATTAACCTTTCCATTAAAAATTAAAGGTATCTATGTGAAAAACTTGAGAAACCTTGGCTTTGCTGAAGGCAAAAGAGCAAACTCAAGAGGTTTATGAGGTCCCTCAAATGCAGTATTTACCTGACCTAGTGCAGACCTGTACAGTACACTCACCTGGCACTGCACTATCTCCTCAGTCAATAGAGACAAGAATTTCTCAATCCCTTCATTCCCAGAAAGACATCCAAAATAGGCCAGCTGGATTGCTTTGTTTTTTTTAAAGGACTCGTTTCAGGGAATATTAAGCATGACTTGAAAACTGTCTCAGAGAAAGACATCTGCTCTGTAGCAATTTGAAATTATTTGAGAAATCTTTCTGAAAGTGATGTCAAACAGAGGTTATAAAGGCCTGTTTGTGGCCATTACTGCGGTCAATTAAGATAATAAGAACAAAGGTAGGCTTTTCAGAGGAACAAATAACTTCCATAAAACACCTTGAAGTAGAATGCATTTCAATATTTCTTTGTTATAATAAAGAAACTTTGGGACATATTCTCAAAAATATTCTGGTTACAAGTAGTTCCAGGGTCTAGTCCTTTAATATTCAAGGAATATTATTTTAATATCATTTCTCTGTGGGAGGGCATGAGATACACTTTTCCAGGGCTGCAGAACAGACTGTTCTCTCTTGCTGTATAGAACACAGTGAATAATTAAGTGGCCCAAACCACTTTGATGTGTGGAGTGATGTTGGGTTGAGCTCTGTCCTGTTCCAGCAGGTCCACAATTTTCCTGTGATCAGGGCTCCAGACCTGGATGCAGCACAGCAGGCAGAGTCTCATGAGAGTGAAGCAGCAGGGAAGAGTCATCTCCCTTTGCCTGCTGGCCTTTTCTTTTGGTGCAGCCCAGGATACAACTGGATTTCTGGGCTGCAGGTGCACATTGCCAGCTCATACCCAAATTTCCATCCATGAGAATTCCCAGAGCTGCTCTCAGTGAGTCCTTCTCCCAACCTGGACTCAAGTCTGGGATTTGGAAACACACACCAGTGTTGGTGCTGTGGAGTCTTTTGTGGCTGAGAAGTGCCTTGGTAAGAGCAACATGTTTTTGTTGGGATGTGATGGAAGTACTTTTCCATGCTGGTCCTCCAACAGCTAGAGGCCATTTTGGTATCTGCAGAATTTAATGACAGCTTGTGCTTTCGTCTCCTCCCACCCATCTTATCAAAGCAGACAAACACACAAAGATTTCTGCAGACAGAAGGGCTTTCAATTATTAGAAATTTCGCTACACTGTCCAGAAAACTGGTCTGTTTGCAGACTCTCCAAATGGGTTCATGATAATTTGGCAGATGTCTAATTCAGAGGAGAGGAAAAATTCTTTAAAAATTTATGGCAGGAACTTGCAAAGCAATACATCTTAAGAAGAGAGCAGACATACATTTACTCATTACTTGCACCTTATGGTGGGTTGTTACAGTAATTCAGTCCCAGATGCAGAGAAGATTCTCTATATTTATGATGCTGATGAGGCATGCAAAAGTGAAGCAGTTTATGAGGAAGTTAGGATATTTCTTAGACCTGAATACTCAAAAGTGGAAATTTCATCATCTCCCTCTGCAGACAACAGTCTCCTGCCACCTCTTTGGATAATGATACCTTGTTTATTCAAGTCTTGGAGTAATAAAGAGGACAAAAGAAAGGGGAAAAACAACCAAAATAAACAGCAAAATATTTAATTATTTTTTCGATCAGACTACCTAACTGAATGTGACAAAGGAAGGACAGTATAATCAGATAGTCCATTTGGCCCTCAGCCTGAAAAAATCAATTAATCACTGCTCTGCATCTGACCTGTTCTTTGCTTTGTGGTTTAAAGGAGGTGCACAGTTAACAAGTGTTCCAGGCTGAGGTTTCTGATGGGAAATAGACCCCAGAATCCAAACTGTGTATTTGCCAAATATATATTCTTGTTCTCAAAATTCCAAAAAGCTGCTACTCCAGAGTCAGAGGATACTCTTTGGCTGACACATGTGAAATTTATTCAGTTTATGCCTACTAACAGGGCATCACACAAAATGCATTTAATGCATTTACTGGAATGATATGAACATCTCTTAAGTGCATTATTAGAGCTCTCTTAGGTGGCTACAGACTCAAAAACACTCTCTACTTTGGGAAGGAATCAAATATATTAAGGAAAACACATTGCCAGAAATTAGGGCTTCAAGCACAAGGAAAAACTTACAGTTCTGTGCAACATTAACATCCTTTTCTTTAATTTTTTTGTTGCTTCAGGAACACTTATCATCATGCTCTAGTTATAAAAGCAGTACTTGGCTACTTACAAGTTAATTGGGTATAAAGCTAAAATTAAACATAATTAGAAGGTCCATGGTCTTAGACCACAAAAATTCAGGCTATTACTTTTGTGCAAAGCTTCATCCTAAATGGATCTTTATTTCAATAAAATATCTTCTGTTAATTAGCATCATGAACTCCATCTGCCAAATTGAGAGTGTGCTCTCTCTGTGCATTTCCCATACTTTGAACAAAAGACTTCAAGTAACTATTAAGATGATGCATTTTTAGTAGCATAAAATCCTGAAATGCTAATCCATGACAGAAGGAATTAGCATTTCATACACAATAACTTAAAAAGCAAGAAAAGTGTTAGCTTATGATTTATTGAATACAAGGTCTTGATTCCCATCCATTAAAGTTTTCATCAGACTAGTTACAATTTTTAAATGCATTAGTGTCATAGTTTAAGTGACTTCTTTTTTCTTTTTTCTTTTTTCTTTTTTCTTTTTTCTTTTTTTTTTTTCTTTTTCCTTTTTTCTTTTTTCTTTTTCCTTTTTTTTATTTTTTTTTTTTTTCTTTTTTTCTTTTTTCCCCCTGAACTGATATGGACTTTGACTAAGCAAAATGAAAGAACTTATAGAAGGTTCTGGCTCTTGCTCTTAAAGAAGTGTCAATTGTCCAAAGGATTATTGATATCTGGAAGTCTTGGTGCTGTGACCACTTTCCTGGGGAGCCTGTTTCAGTGCTCATCCACACTCTAAGTAAAGGAACTTTCCATCCCATTCTATTTCTACATGCTATGGTATACACATAATAAATGCAGTTTGGAGATGATGGTTGTAGGTCAACATCAAACTCTCTGGAAAATCCTGCCCTTCCCAATTTCCAAAGCTTCCTGCAAGAAATTCAGCATAATTGTGAGAATTCAGAAAAAGAAGTTCAATTTCTACATGTGGGATTACCATCCAATACAGTGTTATTTCACATAATGCTATCATGGGAAAACATACTCTGAGTTAAACAGTGCAAAAATTTGGCCAGATCCCATTACATGTAGATATAATAACAGCTCTCAAAATACCAGTTTATGTGTACAAAACTTAATGAACCATACAGTGATCAGTCACAGAGGCTGGAGCAGAAAGGAGGAAGGGGGAATGTGGTTGTGGCTCAGCCATAAGTGATGAGGAGCTATCACAGAGGGACTGCAGAGACAGAGCAGTGCTCCCCCTGGCAGGGCTGCTATTTGTTCAGAATAAAGGTTACTGCCATTCATTTGAATAAAACGGGCACTGCACCTAACTCAGCTGTCAGGCAAGACACAGCTGAATGGTGCTTGTGTTGAGAATGATAAAAGACAAGAAGTTCAGGTATAATGAGGTCTGTTTCATACATACCAGGCAACCTGACATATCTGATCTTCCCAGGATAATATCAACTTGCTGTTGAAATAACCCTGGTATTCTGGCCTCAGAAATCCTGGAGACAATCACAAATATTTGCTGCTTTTCAATTGAAGAAGTGCTTGCCTGGACTGCCATGTGCTTTCCCCAGACACTTTACTACCCTGACTGAAAAAAATATAGTCTAACATGTCTTTGGGAGCATTGTTGATGGAGCATTGCATGGAAACTGATTTATTGAACACATCTTATCTGGGGCCCTGATTTGTTCTTGCTCTCAATGCTTTCCTGGCACAACACACTTATGGTTTGATCCTCAAACTATGCAAACATATTATGGTTCATGAAAACAGAACAATCTGGTCCTAAATATGCAATTCCTCTAGCTGGGAAAAAAAAAAAAAAAAAAAAAAAAAAAAAAAGAAAGGAAAGGAAAAAAAATAAAGACAGCTGCTGTCTTCCTATTAACTTTACATAAAAAGACAGAACAATTTTAGAAGATGAAGATTCAACTGAGTTTAATGATGCAATGACTCTGGGGTCAGATCACAGCAAATTAGCTGCCTGCAGAGTTAGTATTTCACTTGCAGGATTTCTGCTCTGTATTTTGAACAAAAGCCCAGGACAGACTGCTTTTTTCACCTTTGCACAGAGGTGGCTTTTTGTAAGTCTTCTTTTTTTTTTTAAAGAAGTCATCATTTTTTGAAAGTCCTCATTTTTTTTGATATTACTGCAGCTGAGTAACTGCACAGGTAGAAAAGGCCAAAGTAGAGAAGTCCAGGTAATTTTGCTTCAAGTCCCTTATGCATCTTCAGTTACATAATTCTTATTGTATATTCTCTTATAGCATGGTGTCTACATGAAGAAACATCATGGGAATAATTCCATGAAAATATAATATTGCAAACTGGCTTTTCATAACCACATTTTCACACTGACAAGTCTGCAGACTTGCTTATATGCTTTTTAACATGAGCAGTGTAATGAATCTTGTCTCAACAATACTCCCAGTAATCAAAGCATCAAAAACACCCAGCAAGGGAAATTTCAGACCACATGGTTAAAGCCCTGTGGTCTGAAATTTTCCAGGATTAAGTGAGTGAAAGCTGGGCCTCAAAAAGAAAAATGTCAGGCAAGTTTAGCAATGGGTGTTTAGGTGTAAGTAATGGCTAACAGGAAGCTTTCTAGCTCTATTTATTTGCAAACTAATCAGAAGGAATTTGAGTTGACACCTTGCTAAATGTTTCAGCTGTGCCATACCAAAGTGCAGTGGCAAAGATTACAAAACAGAATTTCTTGGTAAACTTGAAAATCTCAAGTTAAGAACGACATTCTTACCATTCTGAGAATTCCTCATCGACATTTAGTATTAAATAAAATCAAACAAAAAGAAAAATAACAAACAAAACAATCCCAAACCATCAGGAAAGGATGAATTAAAAGCCCAGGTTTTATGTTACACTGCAGACTGGGTCTTGAATCTCAAAAGGACTTTTTTATTCTACTCATTAGAAACAATAATGACTTGTGCTGGTGTTGGTGTTCCCTCTGAAAAGGATGATGGAACAGAGTTTGTTGGTAAGTGAGCAGACCTATTTAAATATTTAGATTAGCAGTAAATAGAAGTGCTTTCACTCACCTGCTTGTCCCTCAGTCTGTGCAGTGAAAATTGGTAAAACTCTACATGGCTGGTTTCAGAAGTGAGACAACATCACTGTGCTGTCCTTTCCCTCATCTTCTCCATAGCTCACCCAGTCTGTTTCATGCCACCTGTCTGGACCTGCTTGCATTTAACTTGGCAAAATTCATGCTCTTCTACAATTTATGTAAAATGGAATTCTGTGCAGATGTTATCTTGCTTGCATCTTTGCCCTAGTTTTCTTTTTACTTACATTTCCTATGTTTAAAAATTTGCTTTGTTAGTCCAGCTTCAATGCTTAGGAGAGCAATGTTACAGTACATTGCTTTTTCTTCTCTGCTTTCATTTCCTTTGGTTACTCATTTACACAAGATTTCCTACCTTCATCCAGGAAAAGAACAAATGTTATTCTTTGGGATTGCAGTGGTTGGAGATTTTAGCATATCAATTATTGCCTTTTATTTATCTTTTGCAGCAATGGAGCAATAAAAAGAGCAGCAGTGGTACATGAAAAAGCCAAAGCCAAAAGATTTGAAAACAAAGTTATCTCTGGTTTCTAGGGGAGGAAGAGCTAGGCAAAACCATGCACATCTAGGATTTTGAGAGAGATCTCAAAGATGTAATTAATAATTCTTACTGAAGGCCATAAATAACCAAATGATGGATTTAACAACACGCCTGTGGAAATCTTACCATCTCCCCTAAGTCTTTGTCACAACTACTGAGCTACTACTGAGCCACTACTGAGCCATGCACACTTCATCCACATCAGAAGCACCTTTATATCACTGTACTGGGCTTCTCAGTCATAACTGGAGCCATCCCTTAAAACATAAAACTGTCAAACACTATTGAGATATCATAGTAAGCTCCAGTGCAATGTTTAAACAGAGAATGAACCGAGGAAGTGACCAGCACCTTGGGTATTTGCTTAACATTACCAGCACCAGAACAAAAATAAATCTCTCTGTAGAAGTTTTGATGTGACATTAAACATGACCTTTTAAGTAACTGATTGAAATGGGATTCTGTAGAAAAAGAAAAACATATATGAAATGTTGAGGTAAGTACTGCATTCATCACTGCTAGTCTCATTGAGTTAAAAAAAAACCCCTTTTTAAAAATAATTGCACTAGCAATAGTCAGAAGTTAATTTTGACTCATCATTATCACATAGGCTACTTGGCAACCAATAGTCAAACAACTAATTTTAAAGGCATGTCAATGCAAAAGCAACTAATAGACAGAACATTTCAGATGGAGATACAAGTGAATGAAATCATGATTAGTCAGGGGTTTCCCAGGGAAAAAGAGGGAGGAACTGTTCCCAAGACAGTGCTATGAAGCACTCTTTTCTGGGTTTCTGACCAAAGTCAGAAAATTGTACCAATAAGACTTATTTTCCCTTACAGATAAGGGAAAAGTCATAAGAAGGTTGGGAAGATGTATTTTTGACCTAAACATACATAAAAAGTAATTCAGATTGTGTTGTTTCATCCTCAGTATAGATTGCTGCAAAAAGGGCAAGCTTATTTAGCAGAATAATTGAGGGAATAAAGAAAAAAATAAAAAGCTTACTATTTTCATACCCTATATTTTTTAACTTGTTTCAATTCAGGAAAATATTTACCTTATTTCAGTTCAGAATCTTACCCATCCCTAAAACTTTCATTTAAAAATGGGAATTACTCTTTTTCTGAAGTCATATGACTTTATTCCAAATATGATTATTTTGTTTAGTTGCAAAACTAGAAACAGAGGACAAGAACACACTGAGGTTACCAAGCTGAAAAAATTGCTTAAACTAGGATTTGAAGGGAGGGGATTATTCTGTGACTGGCTTGAGGTCACAGCTTGTACTTCAGCATGTATTGTCATGCATTAAGTTGTAGGATTTTCTAGACAACTCTGGCAAAGCCAGTTAGTACAAATGGCCTTCATATCTGGAGATTTAATCTAACCTATTCCAGAACAGAAATTTTTCTAAATATTTCTTATTTTGTTGCAGAGAATGAAATACTGTGACATGTTCTTTAGCTGTTCTCAAAAAGGGATTTGAGATAACAATGGAAAAAGTCTTTTCAAAAGGCTTTTGCAGTATAAAAGGTGATAGCCTATTGACTGACTAAGCTAGATCCTTATTGAAAATAAGTCAACTTTTGATCTGTGCAATCACTATTTCACCTTTATAAATCAAAGAACAAAGAACAAACCGTAGTGGAAGGCTCCAAAGCATATTCACACTTTAAAACACCATTCAGCAGTTACTGCTGCAGTCCCATAGCAGTGCTTCAGCAAGTCCATGCAATTAAATCAGACCCAGAAAATCCCCTGAGCAAAAGAAGACAGAATAAGTCAGTGATTATTAGATAGAGAGGTGGATAACTCTGTCTAATTTCCTTCAAACATGGAACCAACCAGGCAATGTGCATCTTCACACAGGTATCATGAATATTTTGGGTGCCTCAAAATGCAGTATGATTATAAAAGGAATCATGTAAACAGGCAGTTTCCATTCTATGTCCAAGGAAATCTCTTTCCCCAATATATAATGGATGATATAAAGGAGGGGTTTAGGTGTGCCAGACAAGAGGATTCAGTGTGCTGAAATTTTCACAAATGATAAGAAAAGTTAAGCTTCTCTAAGCACAGCAGCCAGAAAGCTTTTGTTAGAAAGCAGAAGGAAATCTGCTCTAGGATCTGTCAGGAAGGAAGAGCCTGGGAGAAGCAGCTGTTTGCACTAGGAATGGTCTAAGTAAAGCAAGCTGTTATCTCTCTAGTATGTGATGTCTTCCTCTGCCCCAGGTACTGAAGCACAAACAAAACATGTGAATCACAGATATAAAACTGCTCCAAACCTCCAGCATAGGCTTAGCTAAGGAACCAGCATACATACAGAGCACAGATATTGCTTATTGAGTTCTCCAAAGTTTGGAGCTCCCTAAAGAGCTGTGTATGCAACAGGTAGCAGTCCTTATTCCCATTCACAATGAAGAAAAGATTTATTTCCCTCTGTCATTTCTTTCCTAATGTCATATAAAACCAATATTTCTCAGTCCCTTCATGTACTTCCATCACCATTTACATGGTGATGGAGCATTTTTTGTTTTGTTTTTTTTCCTGGGGGTTGGGGAAGAAGTCCCAGAAAACTGAAAACAGATTACAAGAGTAGAAAATTGAAGTTTCTCTGCTTTGGAAAATGGTGGTGAAACATGGAAAGGAAGAAGGAAGGAGGGTGTGAGTTGAGAGCAAACCATTCCTAGTTCCACTGGCTATTCTCAAGTAATTTACAGATGGAAATTTGTATATCCAGTTATATCCAGGAGATGAGAAATGCAAGAGAAGGGAATGAAAAAAACCAAAACAACCCAAAACACAGCTCATTTGCTTTGTTCTAATCATATCCAGAATCAAGGTCATGTATTCTGATTATCTCTACCCTCAATTAAATAATTTGTTAATAAAGATACCCAGGACCTGTTTGGATTTCTTCTCCCATTGTAAATGCTTGAAAAATTCACCTTATGTAGAAGATTAGTTTTCAAGAAATGCAAGTCAAATCTCCATGAGCAGAAACCTAAAAGAAGCTGCCACATCACAAAAAGCTGCATCCAGGGGCAAGGCTGCAAGAATAAATAAATTCCAACACTTGCTTTCCCTTGTTAGCTGTGTGTTTGCCAGGATTTTACTCATCTTTTAGCAAAACTGGAGTTCTAAATGCAAAGTGAACAGCTCAGGAGGGTGACATGTGCTTCTCCCCAGTGGGGGCTAAAAGTCACAAGCCAATGAACAGATTGAAATGAGGTAAGATTTCAACATGCAGTAAAGACAATCTAAGTATTGTTCCATTCTTCATATCATTCATTTCCTTCAGATCAGCAATTTGATAATTCATAAGACAAGAAGCTCTGCTCAGGATTAAATGTAGAGAATTCCACAGGGCGATGAATTTAAAAGTTAAAGCTGCAAAGGAGTGAAAAATTAAGGATGTATTCTGTTCAAATATAACATCAGAGAGAAGACTTCTCACCTGGTAGCACACTCCATGTGGCCAGTGCATTCTGACAATGCAATTGACTCTGTCAGGTGAGACATTTCTGGAGGTATGGACAAACAGACTTTCCCAGACAGATCTTTGCTTTGGGCTTCACTCACAGCTCAAAGGTCAGGAGTAGGAACACCAGGAGGGTTGTCCACACAGGACACTGGGCATGGAGCAGGGAGATAAATTCTCTGAAGCCCACCTGGGCCTTGAGTTTTGGTAAGATTTACACTGAGGCTCAGCTTTACCAGTAACTATAACTTCTGGCTGGGTTGACAAGGTTGGAAAGGCAAAGAGTCATGAATAAACTCCTCAACTATATTGCTGGTTTAGTTGTATCAATCTCAGTCCCAGCTCTGCATGCAATGCTCAGAATTGTCTCTTTCTTCACATCTAAAAAACCCTGAACCTTAATTCTGAATAAAAGTGCTCTTTTTTGAAAATCAAGTTGTAAAACTTGTCTGTTCTTTTGTTGCCCTCACTCTCATACCATTTAAATTACCCAAACCTTATTTATTCATTTAAATTGCACAGCAGTTAAATAAATAATTTTGAATCCGGAAATAGAGCAACCATCTTGAGACAATGAAATACTAAAAATGTGATGAGGTCATTGATTAAAATGCTCCCTTCAGCAAACAGTAAATAAATGACAGCATGAATTCCCATTTGGCTCAGGAAATGAAGCCAGCACAACTCACTTCAATAGCTGCCAAAGCATCATTGATTATGAGGGATCAAACTCTTTGCTAGCTCACTAATATCAAAGCAGAGAGATTAATCATGGACTGCAATTCAGAGAAAACTGTTGCAGGACCCATCAGTGCTTTTGATCTATGAAGGTTGGGTTTACCTTGGGCAGATCCCAGTGGTGAGGCTCACAGAGCAGCTTGGGCACAGCTGTGTCCACTGCAGTTTTACTAAAACCCCTCCAAGAATCTTACTAATTCCATAAAACTTTTAAATGCTTTTGGGAATGCTTTTCAATCTTTGTTTATCCTGGTTCAGTTGCTGTGAGAGGCAGTCAATCACTGAAGTAGCTCTTAGCTGAAGAGCATTGCAATATGTTCTGTGCACCAAGATGCATTTTTCATCTGACACACACAAGACTTCTCTCACATCAGCAACTTGCATGGTTAGCCTTTGTTATTGATAATTTTCTGCTGGAATGAGAAATATCTTAAAAATATTCACTCTTCTTGGCAAGAAATAAAAGATACAATAGGGTTTTACTTGGAGAAGAATTTTCTGTAGGTAAGAACATAGTTATCTAAGTGGAAACAGGGCAAGAGATTCTGTATCTTCTCTTACCAGAAGCAGACCAAAACCTTAATCATGAAGTCAGTATTAAAATTCTGTTCTCAACTGGAACTGTTTTTTTAAAAGAAGTAATTTCCAGTAGATATTGTCATACAAAGAATGAGCATACAAGAATATCATGGGGTTCTTTATCCAAGGAACTCAACCAGGGTCTATAATGAAGCTAAAAATTAAGTCTTCTGGTTTTGATGAAGTCATCCAGAGCTCTCCAGAGCTCCATCCCAATTTCCTTGCACCTCTCAGTGACAAGACTTCAGCACACTCTGGGGAAATTATTGCATTTGGTGCTTCTATACAAAGTAGAGGATACAACTCCTCAACAGCAGGTTGGGTCTGATTGCACATCTAATATTAGACAGCTCTAACTCTCAGTAGGATTTTCAGAGAGAGGCTATTGACTTGCTGTCCTTGTGTGTCAAACCAACAACCTGTAAATCATATGACTAAGTATATGGGGAGTTTATTTCTGAGGCCAGACAGGGAGATAAAGAATAAAGATGCACCTGAAGAAGATTGAAACTCAAATAATTGATTTCCTGAGGCAAAATTAATAAAGGTTTTTTTCTCATACTTTGCAGTTAAACCTCAGACTTCTCTCCTGCAGAAAAGCTTTCTGTTGGCTAGCATGATGCCAAGTAATCCAAAAGTTAGTTTCTTCTGTTAAACCCATTAAACCCAGATTTAACTTTTCATGCCTGTGCATGTTGTACTTTTTGCTGTTTGCCCATAGTGAAAACATGCAAAAAATTTTCTCAGACTAATGTAAGGATATAAAATGTATTTACTGAAGATAAAGAAGAATAAAGAACATTTGATGTATTTAGCATGCCAAATATTAAATGCATTTTATTGGTAGGAGTGTTTTGTGAAACAAGAGTAAATTTATGCTTAGCAAAAATTCTACCTAAAAGGTTAAAAGTTTGAAATATTTATTTATTCTAGAAGAAAGTAAAGAACTTCCAAAATACAGTATCATAAGCCTTATTATATCACTGGCTGCCTTGAGCTCTCCCCTATATTTTGTGATCAAGCTATAAATTTCCCCCTTGACAGATTGCTAACTTTGGTATTGCTGCTTACAAGCTCCAAATATGAACCAAACCAGCAGGGGTGGGGTGTGCATAAAGAAATCTCTGTGCTGTTTCATTCTCATATCACCCACTTTTCTGCTGTTATGTTGTAAAAGTGTCTTTTCTCAGTGCTGCTGCATGGAAACATGGAAAAAATACCCAGAAGATGAGATGAAGGTGAGCAATGGGAGAGAGGATCAGCTGCTTGGAACAGCTCAGTGCCAGTCTTATTCTTGCATTTAAGAACACCATAATCTCTACTTTCCACTCAGAAGAAAAGTAGATTTAACCAAAAACCAGGTTAACTAAACTAAACTAAAGATAAAAAAAAAAAATTATAAAAACTCAAGTAAATTAAATAAAATAAATAAAAATACAATAAAAATAAATTAAAATGCAATAAAAATAAAATAAAATAAAATAAAATAAAATAAAATAAAATAAAATAAAATAAAATAAAATGTAAATTAAAATAAAAGTAACATAAAAGAAAAGAAAGGAAAAGAAAATATAAATAAAATATTATTTTAACCAATTTTATGTCACTTTAATTTGATTGCATTTTTATTTTATTAAATTTCACTTTATTTTTAATTTCATTTTATTTTTATTTTATTTTAATTTCTCCTATCTGACAACTAGCCTTACTTTTCCTTTTAGAAATTTCAAATTAATTTGCAACCCTTATTTTACTTTTATTTTCAATATATCTTCTCAGCTAAAGATGACATGAATTTAACAGTTCCTTGCACCATATATAGTTATATCCACTTGCTCCAGTAATTATTAAAAGTGGCAGAAGGAAAAATCTGAAATTTTAACCCACTTGTCTGGTGCCATGAGGATAATTTCTAAGGTCTGCTATGCTTGTTGTTCAAGAGGTTTATTCTGAGAGCCATCTGACAAGAGCTGTTGGCTACTAACAATCCTCATTATTGCCATTGACTGCAACCTGGAAGATGCTCCAATACTGAGGAAAAGGCAGAAGGACAAATGCTAAAACTAGCAGTGCAAATATGACGTGTCTCCAGCTGAGGATTTTGCATCCAACTCCCTCTGTTGTTGGACTATTTTAAAAGGAACCAGCAGAAGCAGTGTGTTAACAGTGTGGTACTTCTGAAATATCCATTTCACACAGACTAATTGATGGCTCTGCAGACAGCCAGTGCTGATCAATCCCAACCTGCTGTTATCAGTTAATAAAAGACCTCTTGTGACCCTACTTTAATTCATAAAGAAATCCTTGCCTAAAGAAGCTGCTCATATTTTCTTCTTTTAATGTTGTTGTGGCACTATGAGTCCTCGCAGGATATAGAAATCTGGACAGGGGCAAAGCCTTTGTTGAAAGCTACAAGAGCTTTTAATACTGATTATGGACATTCTGATTTGAATAAGTAGTGTTTGTAGCAAGTATTGTATCTTATTCTACAAGATGAAAAGTACTTACAACACATAGAATACTTTAGTGATACAGTTTTGGGGCACTTGGTCTCAAATTTAGTCCTATCTACTTTATTTATTTATTTATTTATTTATTTATTTATTTATTTAGGCCATTGTGCAGAACTGTGTCTTGGTGATGCTGTCCCACAACATAAATACTGGCATATCTGTCATTTGATCCAGTGCCCAGTGTTCTATGAACTAAATTAATTACTTGTGCTTTTTAATTTTTCTAATGTAAGCAGGATGCTAAAACAAGAATTATTATTTTTAAGAGATTGTTTTGAACATAGAATGGTCATGTTCTCAAAAGTTACTTTACTTTACAGATTCTCCAAGGGGCAGTGTGGGAGTGTTTTAAGCAAATTTAGAATGTCTTTGCTGTTTTCAGCTATTTTTGCTTATTTAAGTCATATCAGGTCAGGATTTCATATTTCCCATTGTCCACAGGTTGGTTTTAAAGTCAGTAATGCAGCCAGATACACCAAAAAGTTCTACTCTGAGTGCTCTGGCTCTGCTACCTCCCTGGGCAGCCCATTCCAATACCTAGTCACCTCTTCCTTGAAGAAATTCTTCCTAATATTAAAGGCCAGCAACATCAGCAAGACTTTTGGAGAAAAATACTAAACATAATAAATAAACACAAGCTAATTTTTTTCCCTGGTTTGTGATGTTGTGGAACATCACTAATAGAGAAATCCTGTTACTTTTGCTGGAGTTGTCTCCCATATCCTAGCTCAAGGTACCTAGGAATTAAAGGAAATAGAGATAAGCTGAGATATTTTTTTTTTCTTTTTTTCTTTTTTAATCAAAGCAAAACTTCTTCTAGTAAAGCAGTAAAACTTTAGAAGAGGCTCAAATGAGGTCCAAACTGAAGTAAATCAGCACTGCTCCTAACAGTAATGGAAATGCTTAGTGTTACATTGCTGTTTCATGAACATAGTCTCCTTTTTGAGGGCAAAAACCACATCTTTTTGTCCTTGAACTTTTATCTTCAGCTTTTGTAGTTGGCCAAAGAGTTCAGGCTTCTGTGTGCAGCACACTAATCATCTCTTGAATTAAAAACCTTAGACCCAGGAACTCTTCCAGCTCCAACTTTATTTATCAAGTCCTTTGCTGTTATCAGGCCCTTTATATAAGAAATGAATCATGCAAAATTCCTTGCATATGAGAACATGCAAATCTGCTTGTCTTTCTGCAGCACCTGAGGTGGAAATGTGCAGGTATGAGCCAGCTGGGCTTATTTGGTAGTCAGATCAGCAGAGGATTTCTGCATTAGGTGCACATCCAGCTTTGGAATAATCAGGAAGCAGCTCAGCTCAGTCCCATCATGATAGGGACCTGCAGTACAGGGCTGTGTGGGAAGCATTGCTGAAAAGCTGCTGCATTTATTACCCAGGAAAAAAATCAATTATCTGTTCTGAGGTAACAACAGTCTCCTGGAAAGATGAGAGGGAAATAGCAGCAAAAGAGGATTAATGGAGCAGTTAGTGTGGTATTGATCAGGCCTCTGGTTTGTGGGGCTCGTTCTGGATTTGGCTAAAAGTCAACTTTACCCAAATAATGACTGAATGGATTTTTTGCTGTGATAAGAGGACCAAATCCTGCATGCAAAAATAGTAGACAAGTGAGTGGGGGGGACTGTAATGTTTTATGTAGCTGACAGTCTCCCAGAACATTAGTTTTAGGCAGAATAATAATTTATGCAACTGCATAAAATTTTCATGCTATTTTCCCCACCTCTTTCTATGATTAACACAAAACACACTGGAGGTAAAAACCTTGTTTATTAGACAAATGTTAAGAGTGGAAACTACCAGAAAAGTTAATTGTGAATAAAAGGTATATGACATTTTCCCAGATAGAGAGAACACCTGAGTATCTGGCATTCTGCTTTAAAAAAGGCTTCAGGTTGTTTGTGGTCTTCCAGAGCAGAAAGGAAATCCACTTTCTAGAATTAGGTCCTACAAATTAGGTTTACAAATTCCAGAAACTGAGATGATTTCCAATAGAGTGGGTACATGAAGGTACAAACTAAGCTGTGGCAGTGGAGGAGCTCTCAAAAGAACAAAGCTTTTCTATGTTTTGCATTAGGATTGTCACTGTCTTAATAATGTTATTAATCTTTGATGTTAATTAATATAGTCATTTAGGACCTGGAAATGGCATAAGAAATGAGCAGGAAGAACATTAATGCAAAACTAAGGAAACATGCTAAAAGTAATTAAAACAAGGAAGAATGCTATAAGGCTGAACATGCCACCTGACATGACAGGTGAAAGTAAGAGTTAATAATTAAAAATTATATATTTGCTATGTATTTGATGCCCAAAATATGGGAATTTTTTTTTTTTTTTTTTTTACTCTTCATTTTGTCATCATTAGAAGAAAAAAATATTAGAAGTGATGTAACATCAGCAACAGAGGAAGTGGCAAAATTCAAAGTCAGACACTAGATTTTTGTTTGATTCCAATAGTGACCATGGAGTCAAAAATTGAAAAAAAAATCTGTAGCAAGAGGTGAAAATACTGTAAAAGAGGGATATATTCATAAACCAGTAAGTTATGGTAGCACATTCCAGCTCTAGTGTAGAATAGACTGTTTGCATGAAAAATATGTAGATTTAAAATGCAATAAAAGACCAACGAAAGAAATCAATAATGATACATTTTATTTCAAGCAGTCATAGCAGCAGTGCCACATCCATCAGTCATATTTTCCTGCATATACTAATCCCCCTGATCCCTCTATAATTGCCAGCTTCACCTTTTGAATTATCAACAGCTCTCACAGCTGATTGCTCTGTATTTTCTTAATAAGCGCCCACGATCAATAACCTTCCCACTGAGTAAGCAGCAGCCAGCCAGCCAAACACGGGGTGTAAATGTTTCAGAAGTGATCATTACAGGGATTTGAATGGCAAGGTGACTGTGCTAATGCAACAGGCACAGAGTAAAGACATCATTTGGAAAATCTGCTTACTGGAACGGGTGGGTGTCTTGCCATGGCAAAATGCTCCTTCTGCAGAGGAGAATATTTACCCTTGAAAATGAAACCTCAAATCCTCCTGGAGGGCATTTTTTTTTTTTTTTTTCTGAGATGACAGTCACCATTACCAGATTTTCACCTCACCATCAAAACAAACCATCCAGCATGTCTGCAGCCAACCTCTTTTATTTGGAAGTGCAACTGCTCACAGTTTTACACAAAATCTGCAATGATTGATAAGAGGGATTTGCATACAAATTTGAGAACAGTTTCACTTTGATAACAATGGTTTAAATAATAATGTGTAAAACAAGTGCCCTCACATTTTTTTTCTGCTACAACTCACTCACTAAACACCGACACAGAAAACATCCACCTATGTTTGAGAATTATTTCTTAAATT
The DNA here is from genome assembly GCF_029582105.1 of Oenanthe melanoleuca. Classification (NCBI taxonomy): domain Eukaryota; kingdom Metazoa; phylum Chordata; class Aves; order Passeriformes; family Muscicapidae; genus Oenanthe; species Oenanthe melanoleuca. The sequence continues at coordinate 15,257,528 of NC_079337.1, forward strand.
TGACAAACAGAACAAAGAAACATTGATCCAGACTCACATAAATTAAATAGAACTTTGAACAGAGACAGCTTTTCCAGAGTGCTCAGTAGTCCCATTGAACACATTTCCAAAGGAGCTCAACTCCAACTTACTAAAGTTGACTTTTTGTCAGCAAAACAAAGGATAAAAGCTTTCAAAATGTCCTGATGAAAAAAATGGTAATTTGCTTTCATTCTTCATATGGCTGCAGGCACTGGGTCCTTAAAGCCCCATCCATATAGGCACATAGATGAGTTCTATGGGAAATACTCAGAACTTCTGAAAACATAACTGTTTATTTAGATGTCTAAAAGAATGTTTGTTTTGTTACCAAGACTCTTTGGGATAGTGGGTGAACTGTGGTGCCTTACAGTGGCAAAATATTTTTCTTCAGAAGTAATATCAAGAGCTCATTAAACTTAGTTATTCTCACCATATACTCACATCCCCTGATTTTTGGAGATGACAGTTCATTAGGAAGATGAAACTCCTGGCAATATATTAAAATTTGCAAGACATAGAAAGAAAAAAATATATTTATCCCTATATTTAGTATTATTTTTGAACTCAAAAAAAGGCTTGTGGGAAATCCAGAGTTTGATCAACACCATTACAGAAACTGATGTGGAAAGTACTATCAAAGCAGAGAGTGAGTTTTACCTTTATCATATTAACTGCGGGTTTGCATTTGTCTTTGTTGACAGGTGATTTATTTAAACATTTTTTCTTGATCAATTTTTTTATGTGTTATTGATTTTTCAAACTAGCTTGTAGGATATTTGAAATAAAAACATAAGGCATATTCATTTCACAATGAAAGCTACACTAAACTGTAGGGAAGAAGAAAATGAAAAAAAACAATTAAAATCCACAGTGGCCTGTTCGTCAATAAACCATCAGTGCCAAGACTCCAAACAATTGCTTATTTCCTGACAATCCTGTTTGCAGATAAATCAGGGTTCAGTGCCTGTTTACTTTGCTTTGTTTCTTTTTCTTTTCTCTGGGGTTTCATTCTGCAAAGGCCTCATAATATTTACTGATTTTTGTTTTTCTTTAATAAGTGAACAACTAGTGAGCTTTCCCTATGAAGAACATGCTGAAACTGGATATCTGAAATCTTGCAAAGAACCCAGCCTTCTAAATTAGCTACAGAAATTCATTGCTGGCATTCTGACATGCACATTACCACAAAACCCAGTATAAAGACCTTTAGGCAAGACTGCTGGTGAGCCATTAGAGGAGATGATGATGATGATGATGATGATGATGATGATAAGAAGCTGATCATTAAAGAGCAAATCTTAAGGGACCACTTCTGCCACACTAATTACCCTGTGTTTCTGACTTAGAGCTTTATATATTGCCCAGCACAGCAGCACCATCTAAGTGCTGCAGTCTGCAAGTAGAGACCCAGCAAGGTCTGCAGTGATTGCCTGGCCTATCTAATTTTTAAGGGAGAAAAATGCATTTTTACAATTATTTACAATTTATTACAATATTTTTACAATATTATTACAAACATTATTGTTTGTGATTGTTTCCCACTGGTTTGTGTCTGTTGGTAGGACAATGATGTACAGGAGAGTTAGATGCTTATTAATTTCCTATACTTCAGTGAATTGCTTGGGAATTGAGGTGTCACACACTATGTGAATGCAGACATGAGGGTATGGCCTGCAAATGGATTCTGTTAACATTATAAAAGAGTAGGTTTGTGCATTTATGAATTTCTTTTAAAGGAAGGAGGCAGCTGTGTGTTTGTAGCTAGAGCAGGAGTAGTGTCCACTGCTTTTCAGGCATATCTTCAGGTTTTTCTCCCCTTTCTGACCTAAACTGCACTAAAATGCCTTACCTTTTGTGAAAAAATATCATGAACACTATCTGTTGACCTAAAGAAGTACAGGGTCTCCCCTTGCTTTTCACCATAAAGCAGCTATAGAGAGAGAAACTTCCAAATTTCTCTTGCCTTTTCATTCCCTTCTCCTAAGTGATGCCAAGAAACCTCCTCATGTTCCTCACTCCCTCACTGATTTTTTGCTTCAGAACAATGGGAACATCCTGCAGTTTCCCAGGATTTCAAAACCACCATTGTGCTCCTGGCTGGGCTACCAAGGGTCCTGTCAAGAAAGGTCAAAGACATGGCTCAGCTCTGGAGACTGATTCAAAGCTCACAATTATTGCACAGAGTTTTTTAACACCCTTGGAGAAAGTTTGGATATTTCTCATGCTATCCATGAGTGAAAAAGCTTCTGCTGGTGACAACAGACCCCAAGAGAACCACCAGCCATGGGCTGGCTGAAAATCAATCTCACTCCACTTAAACCAAAAAGCTCTGCCTTACTGTCCTTATAAGAACAGTCTTGGACACCTGGACCCAAAATTGGATCTTCTAAGACTTCTGCTACAACAAGTGTAAGTAATTCAGCCACATAATCCACCAGAAGTGGATGGATCAAGTGCACAAGTGCCTCAGATCAATCCAGCAATACCCAGTGTGACTGTATGTACAGCTTTGTCACTGCTCAGAGATGCTCCATGACCAGTCAGCAGCTGGCCTTTCTGAGGTGAGCATGCAAACAGGTAACACAGACATTCCACAGCTTGCAATAGACAGTTTAAATAAGTTTGAACAGAAAAGGTTGGAAATGAGTAATAAAATAAGCTGTTTGGTTAGCAATCCATAGTTGCCAATTCATCAATTAATAAAACCAAAATTAATTGCTAGCTTTGAAATTACCTCATCTATTTTCAAAAGAACCTGACAGCTTGATGTATTAAAATAAGAATGATCACTTATTGTAAACAAATTTCAGTTTACCTCCCACCACAGCTCTTTAATTTCAAGAAGGATGGTGCACCTCATTTTTGTGTCTGCTGGACAACCTTCAGCTCTGCATTAGCTAATTAATTCAAAGAAGGAAGAATGTCTTTTCCACAGAATCATCAGTATAGCTAATATTATTTATATCTAACCATAAATAATACAGGGGAAAATATCTTTGAGTTCCTGGGGATGCTGATTTCACTTTAACCCTATATCAAACCTCAGGGGATTAAGAAAGCAATGATAATATGTGCTGTCATTGGTAACAAGAGCACCTCTGCAGCATGGAGGTGAAGGAAATAAAGCATGGTTTCAGAGACAGGAGCAAAGAAAGCACAGGCATACAAAATAAGGGAAGGAATTGCTGTGCAAACCTAGATAAGGACAGGGGACAAAGTTGCATTGCTTTAATTTAAAATAAGGGGGCTGAGATGTGTGTTGATGGTGTGAAAAGAAGAAGTATTGATGAAAGTTTGAAAAATGAAAAGAGGAGGAAGTGATAAAGATAAATAAAACCAATGAAAGGGCAACAGTTGTTGATATATGAAAGGACAAGCTTTCTGCAGTCTGGGGTGACAACTCCATGAAGAACTATTCATAAACTTGAAGAGATGACTTCAACAGGTCTTTTCTGAGAGGATGCCACAGGACTTCACAGGAAAGCTCAGAAACCCAAGGCAGCAATGCAGAACAGCAGGAGGAGTGAGGGGAAAGAGCCCAGAGCTGAAAGCTCCCCTCTGTTTGCACAGGGGTGCTAGCTCTGAACTGGGAGTATATTTTAAGCTGCAATGTGATCTCTGAGGAAGTCAGGATGCTACACAGGAAAGCAAAGTGCACTAATTCATGAAAAAGCAGGACTGATGTTAAGTTTATGTTTCAATCATTGAAAGGCTTGAAGTGCTTACCTTTAATCTTCTGAATGTGCACATGCACAGGTTACTGAACTATATGTCTGGGATACTGTCATGTGAAGCACACTATTTCCCAACAAATGGACATGACTGAGTTTTATTTAGATAAAATGGCAGTGTGTACCAGGGCTGGCAAACATTTTTCTTCTTCAAAAGTTCTAGCTGTAAGTGCAGGTTTGTTTGTTGGGGTTTTTATTTTGTTTGCTGTTTTAATTGTTTCTTTCATTCCCTTATTATTTTCTTTTTAATAATTTTTTTCATTTCCCTTTAGCTGTTTTGAAAGCACAGCTGAAATTCTGAATCATGTGTACTGTTTGTGTATTTAAGTGCTAAATTTAATTTCTACTCCATTATTTCAGGAAATCCCTTATATCTTCACCTCACAGGGAGTTTAACATTTTCTGTGTAGCTGATACCTGCTTATTAAAGTATTTGAATACTTTTTAAAGGATTTGAATATTAAATGCATTATGAGTAAATTGGAATATGCTATGGTAAAGTCTTAAAGTGTGGATTTCTACCATAGAGTAAATAAAATATTCTTCTGTATGAAAATTATGCTTGAAAACAAACACACAAAAAAATCTACCTGCAAAATATTATAATATTATAAAACATCAAAATAAGTGTCATCAAGCTGCAGTACTGTTGACAGGTTCTCTTCAGCATATCACTACAGTAATTATGATCTGTCTTAAAAAGTACCAAATAAATTAAACAAACAAAAATCCCCAATCAAGCAAACAAGCAAGCAACCAAAAAACCTCTAAATGTAAGCTGTTCCAGTCCTGAGTCAGCTCACACATTCATGGATGACTGAAAATAGCATTTAAACCAGATTTTAATGTAAAATAGAATTTCTTCTTGCCCCATTCTTTTATTTATCTCATGTGTTATTCCAAACTCACCAGCACCAGCTTATGCCACTGAAGTCAGCCCAGACAGACAAGAACAGTGTCCATGTCAGGTCACAGTTGGATCCTTTATTCCCACTCCACTTTTTCCTGTCCTGCTGAAAAGTAGTGCTGTGGCCACTCCATTCCACACTATTACAGCACCAGCTCTGGGGTCTCACAATTGACTGAGCAGCAATTCTGGCAGCAAAATCTGTTACTTTTTCTCAAATCTCCAGTTTCTAATGTCCTGCAAGAGCAGGTGAAATGGGTTGTGGTATGGAGCCTTAGGAAAAGAGCAACTCTGAGAAAGATATGAACTTACTGAACAGAATACACAAAAGTGATGAGATTATCCCTCCTATGAGGAAAGGCTGAAATAGGACTGCTCTTTGTGGAGAAGGGAACTTTTGGGGGGATAATTATTAATGATTGATCTACTTAATCTTATTAAATCTCATTAAATCTTACTAAACTTATTATCTAATTAATCTGATTAAATCTAGGTAATACCTGAAGGCAAGGTATAAGGCTGACATAGCCAGGCTCTTTTCAGTGGTTCTCAGTGACAGGACCAGAAGTGATGGACACCAACTAAAACACAGGAGGTTATTCCTGAGCATCAAGAAACACTCTGAAGGTGGTGGCCTAGCAAACAGCAGCTTACAGTGTGTCACAACCTCTTTTCTGTGCTCTTTCTGTGGAAAGAGCAGCACTCTAAAGTCCTGAGATATCTGAATCATAAATCAAGCCAGAGGTTGCTCAGATCTTCCCCTGCTCCCCCCACCCCAACCCCAAATCTCAGCTCCCAAGTAAATATGCATTAAAGTCTGGCTTGTGATATTTGACAGGTTGATGTGAATCCTGACAGTTATATTAAAGATGGAAGAAAGGAAGGCAATTAGTTATCAAGCATAGAAAATTGACACAAATGTAGCATAAACTGGCAAAAGTTAGTCCTGAAGAGAGAGGGAAAAGGCATCCCTGGTTTTCTGATCCTCTCTTCACCATTCACAGATTTTATTGTTGGCCAAGAAAAGAGGAAGAAGGGAAGTACAAGGACAGGCCATTGGAAATCAGGAAATGAGAGAAGAGATAAAACTGAAGTGCAGAAATCACAAGCTTCACTTTCAGCATCTCAGGTTCAGAGTCAAAGACACTTTCCACTCCATCACAGCACTTCACAGATTTAACTTTTTCCCTTAGCCCTTACATTGGCTTGCATAACAAAAGTGATAGCAGTGCAAAAACCTTGTATTGTGGTCCTAACTTGAACTGCAGTCAGCGTGGGGCAACCTCTTTACCTGTGATTAAAATGGCAAAGTTCTGACCCTGGTCCTCACTGTCCTTCAGATTTAAAATGTCCTGTGTCTCTGGCATGCTTTAAGGATAAGCACATGAAAAGTCATTAAATACTCAGATTCTACCATAATAAAGATTAAAATAGATTTGCAGACAGCATTTTCTCTCTTCTGTTGTACTTTTTTTAGCAGGGATAGAGTTAAATTTCTTCATAGTAGATTTTAAGGGGCTGTGTGTTGGATTTTTTTGCTTTTGCTTCACCTGTTAAACTGCACCTTAAACCATTTTTTACACCTTTACCATCCTGATCCTTTCCTCTATCTCCCTGCGGAGGAGAGGCTGAACTAGTGTCTGTGTGAGGCCAAACTGGGGTTAAATCACAATCAAAAGCAATTATGTAATCTTTTTCAATTAGGTATTGATGTACTGCCAATAAATAAAAAACTGCTCTTGACCACGGACTGTAATTTTTTCTGATTTCATATGGCTTGCTTAATTAAATTAGCAACCTAATTTGCATTTGTTGGATACAGTCAGTTCCAAAGTCCTGCCAGAAGGAAAAATAGTAGCAAGTTGTACCTCTCACAGTAGGGACGACAAAGATTTCTTATTTTTATTTCACCTTGACCCAGTGTGAGCAGCATTCCCCAGCAAGCCTACCATTACAACAAGGTTTAGAGGTGAGAAAACATTAGCAGTTGCAAATTCTATCCAAAAGGCACTTAGCACCTTCTGCACAAATCTGGCTATGTTCTTCCTTCACTTGCATCCTGCAATAAAATTCCCTGAAATCAATGGAAAGGCTTCTTCCTGTGTCCTGAAATATATCATTCCAGTCAGCAGAAATCTATTCATAGAAGATATTTTACATTTTTTGAATTTCCCTAAAAGTCCCTGCTACCGTGGAAACCTGTTTGCCCCAGAATTTTTTAATTGTCCACGACATCATAAGGAAATCATGGAATGCTTCCATGTCATTGCAGTATCTCAATATCCATTTATTATCTGGTATTTTCTCCTGGAAATAAAGACTTCAAGGAACCCACACTGTGTTCCCCAGCTAGGCAAACACAGATAGGGAGCAGTGTGTGCTAGCAGGGTCCAAGGGAGCCAGCTGTTGGTTCCTTTCCTGCTGCTGCAGAATTCTAATGGCTTTGATGGCAGGAAAGTGTCAGTAATATCACTATGAGCCAACACAAAGCCAGCTCAGAACCAGCACACCCTCATTTTGCTGTTAATTACAGTTAATTGTAGTCTCAATCTGAGTGTGGGGTGAAAAGTGAATTTCAAAGCCTCTGCCCAGCACATTCCTGTCTCCACTTCAGACTTGCCCATTTGTTGTGCAAATTGTTCTCTTTCCCAATATTTTTAGAGCTCTCTCAGCCAATGCATGTGAGCACTCTGTAACCTGTAATGTGTTTACCCTCACAGCACCCCTGAGGGCAGTAGAGTGCAATTATCCCCATTTTACTGATGGAAAACTGCAGTATAAAACAGATTAAGCCATTCACACAAGGATCAAGAGCTCTTTGCTCTACTTGTTGTGAGCAGGTCATCTTGCTGCTAGTTTTCCATTTGGCCTGAATCCCAGTCAGCAGTTGAGCATCACATCCAGCTGACAAAGCTCTGCTCCAAGAAACCCCAAACCTTAATAAAACAATGAAGGTATAAGTAAAAGCTTCCTCCTGGGAACACCTGGAGCCCCTGAATACCACAGAAAGCAGTGCCAGCTGCAGCTCAGTCTCTCAGCCACAGCAAAGACACTGTGGATGAGCTGTCCTAGGATGTGAAGTTGCTGTGCTCCTCTCCTTACCCTCAGTTCTGGTGCTGGTTATGGGATTGAGCTGCTCCAAGCAGAAAACACTCATTACTGAGAGTGAACAGCAGCGACCTGGTCATCACACTCAGACCTGGAGGAAGCAGGAAACACCACAGAGCTGCTCCCTGGTCTGGCTGTCAGAGCTGTGAACTTCATATATTGGGGATGTAAATTAAATCTTATGTTGGAAGGACAAAGTCCATCACACATGAACATCCAGGAGTCAGTGTGATAAGGGGTGCACATTCTGCTCTAGTATCTCCCTCTAAAGCATCTCTTATGGGCCTTTGGAAAAGTTTGCCTTTCTAGTGGTGTTGAGCCATTTTAACAGTTTTGGAATTTGTTCTGCTTGCTATAAACATTTTGATTCAAGCTCTCTGTAAGACCACCAAGAAGAACCTCATGGATCAGGAACCAGGAAAAAAGGAAGAGCAGATTTCCTGCTGAGGAGTGACTAAACAGTAAACTGTCCAGAAGCAGAACATATATTTATTAATTTTACTTATCAGTACCATGGACAGAAGAATAAAACATTCATGTAAAGCAAAGACAATTCTATTCTTCATTCGATTTTGTCTTCTTTTTTTTTCTCTCTCTCTTATTTTATCTTTTAACTTAGTGCTGCTTAGCACAAAGACATGAACCTGTGAATTATTTTTGTTGCTGGTCTAAGTCAGCAAAGAAAGGACAGTTTAGATGTGTTAGTAAAATCTTCATCTCAGTCTGCTTCAGTGCATAATTATAATAGGAGTTGTGACACTGTTTATATCATAGAGATTAAATTTTGCTTTCACATCCCAGACATTTCACATTGTAAATCTTTTCACACTGTAAATCTCTTCACAGCTTGCTGTGTCCTGGTCTCAGTCACTCAAGATCTGCCATTCTGGGTTAGACCATGAGAGACAAACACTGGAAAATTAGCACTCCCTCCACAGAAAAAAAAGGGGGGAAAAAAAGGAGGCAGGTTTTTACCCTTCCAAGCCATGTGTAACAGTCTCCCATAGAGGACAGGAATTTTTTTTATGAGAGAAAGCATCTGTAGTTCACAACCTTATTCCCCTTCCTCCCTCAGTTCAGTTTCATCACTTCCCCTCTTTTTTGACAACAATTTCAGATCTAGAAATAGTAAACTGTGTTACATAGCCTGTTACAGATGTGAGGTGTGTATGATCTTCCTGGGGTAAGATTGCCTTAGAAGTCATAAAACATTTCCCATCCTCTCCAGAAAGGAAAATTTATAATCAAGTTTAAAGACTAAGTTTGTGCTTAAGTGCTTTCCTCAAAAAGGCAGATCATGAAGTACCCAATTGCTTCCCTGGTTCAAGCTAGTAAATGACAGCAACACCTACATATCCACTCTAAAAACTACTCAAAAAAGTTTTCTTGTGAAATTCACCTCATTCTTTTGGTTAGCATCAAATTCTGCAGCTGATTCCTTTTCCTTTGGGAATTGCATGGATCAATACTTGCTGTATGAGTTTCTTGGATCAAGTTGGCAGCAAGTGTTCCAGTTAACTGTACCCAAGCACAATTAGATTTCAGACACACTCTAATGCTATTCTTTTTTTCAGGTCAGTGACCAAACCTGGTGAAATGAGTTGAAAGGCAGCACATCCAAATCTTATTCTCCAACTCAAGGTTGGCATCTATTTCCTTGCGCTGCTGTGAACTTATGTACAGCAATCTTTTTTTTTTTTTTGTGGCATTAATACAGTTACAATTGCTACTTCAATAACCATAGGAATAATCTTTCCCTCATTCTCCCATTCAAATAAAAATCTGTTTATCTGCAAGGGGTCTCCTTCACTTCTTCATGTGGGATGGTGGCAGCTCCTTTCTGTCCTACTCACCATGAGGAACACTAATAATGCCTGTACTGCCCTGCCAGCATGACAAACACCATGATTTGCTTCATAAGAGGCATTTTTATAATTATTTATTACCTTGCCCAAGGGTTTTGTGTTTTGCATCACTGAGAGAAAGGGGGAATACATGTGTGAGTTCATACAGTGGAGAGCTGTCCCCCTCTTTTTTAACCTCCAGTATCACAGAACTATTTAATATGAAACTAATTTCTGACCCCTGGTGCATCTCTACTTAAACACATGAACACCTACTGATGTTTTGTGCCAACAGCTGCTCATCTTCTCTTAACTGTTTATGCATTGCAAAATTAGAACTGCATTTGCAATCGTTAGACTTCATGTTAATTTAAATCTCAGTTTCTGTAACAGTCCAGGGAGCTGCAGAAGGAACAGATTAATGAGCAAAGTCACAAGCAAATGTGCAAAACCAGAAAATCTGAAATAAAACCCAACACTGAAAATGAATGTACACACTATCAGAGGTTAAGCCATAAACTGAACAAGGAAGTAGCACTGAAAACCACAGAGTACTGAAGGTGACATTATTTACACCTTCACATATGCACTGCAACTCCTGCATATTTCAGACTTATAAAACGGAATAAAAAATTGTTTTCCAAAGTTTTAGCAAAACTCATTCATTAGCAGTAGCTCATTCTAGAAAAGGGGCTGTGCACAAAGAGAATCAGTTTGATATTCTGAAAGAAATATTCAAGACAGACACTTTGGAATGGAAAATACATTTTAATCCCAGTAAATATACCAACAGAAAAGTCACTTAAAGGGCCTTCTCATACATTCTAAAGTGCAGTGAGCCTTGTCACTTCAGAGCATACGTTGAATTCTAGAGTTTGTGCTTGAATTATTTTGATTTTGCTTAGGAAGATGCAAATAAAGAGGGCAAATAAAGTCAAACTGACCAAACTAAAAACTTTCTTAAAATTTTAATTTATTTTTTATTTTATTTTATTTTAATTTTTAATTACATTTATTTTTTATTTATTCAAATTTCTTTCATTTTATCTCAATTTTAATTAATTACTATTTTGATTTTTATTTTTATTTTTATTTATTTTTATTTTTATTTTTATTTTTATTTTTATTTTTATTTTTATTTTTATTTTTATTTTTATTTTTATTTTTATTTTTATTTACTTTCATTTAATTTAATTGTTTTTTATTTTAATTTATTTACCTTAAATTTTTTATTTATTTTATTTTATTTTATTTTATTTTATTTTATTTTATTTTATTTTATTTTATATAAAATCTCATAAAATAAAAATAATTTTAAATTAATGAATATAAACTAGAGAAAAAAAAAACAAAAGTAAAAAAGAAAATAAAAGAGAGAAAATTAAAAATTAAAATGAAAAATAAAAATAAATTAATGTAATTTAAGAGAAAAAAAAATTTAAAAATAAAATAAAATAAAATAAAATAAAATAAAATAAAATAAAATAAAATAAAATAAAATAAAATAAAATAAAATAAAATAAAATAAAATAAAATATAAATAAAGAAATGGCTTTGGGATGCAATTGCTATCATCCTCTTCCTTAGCTGCAAAATACATCTCTCATTTCAATTTTTCAGGTCTGTTATTCTTCCCTCAATGAACATCAACTATTGTTTTCCCTCATCCATTTTCAGTCGGCCTTCTCTTTCATCATCCTACTCCTCAAAATTCACATCTGTGTAAGAGCCATTTCATCAATTTCATGGCAATATTAGCAAGTCTTTCCAAGACATGGAAATCAAAAATATTACATTTCCTCTTTTCTCTTCACACTGCAATAAGTGGGACTGAAAGCCTTGGTTACTCAATCCCTAATTCCCAAAGTCCAGATCCCCCTGATTTGACCAAAGCCAAACCACTTCACCTCAGACTCATTAGCAATATTACCAAGATGAGTGAAAGGATGATGATTTATCTAGGAGGTCAAAACATGGCATTCCAGGACACTGGAATGTAGTTTACATCTTGGCAGATAATAAAAGTGTAGATGAAATGCACGCATCAAGTTTACAAATCACCTCAGCCCGATGAGGTTTCAAAGGCTGATCAGCAAAAAACCCACTCCATTAGCTCTAATAACAAATCCAGAGTGAGAAGATGCCTAAATGGCCTGAAGGAGCTCAGAAGGACCTGAAATGTATTTTAAAATAAGCAGATAGTACAATTACTTTCAGTGCAGGCTGCAAAACTCATGTCAGAAGAGAAAAATCAATTCCGATTACATGGGTTATCTGAAGACATTTCTGGAAGAGCACAGTAGTCATAACCTCAGTTGAAATAAAAACTGTGAACTGTGTCTCCTTTATAGTCAAGTAATATGGAAATGCACCCAACAAAAAGACTTAAAAAACTTTAAGGCTTCACTGCACAGAGAGTGAGGGAGTACAGGAATGAAAGGAACTCCAGCAGAAATGGGACTTTGTTCCAGCAGCTTGGAACTGCCAAAACAGCACTCAGCTGTGGAATTCCAAAGTTCTCACAGACATAGATCCATACTAAAACTGCATGTATAAAACCAGGGAAACAGAGGAGCTGTGGCAAACAAGTGAAGTTAAGGATTTTTAGAAGAAAGAGTGTGTGAGTAGAGGGTACGGTGTGTGTAGGGCCCAGAGGAGGCAGCTCAGTCTCGCCCTCTGCATGCAATGTTAACATCCTTTTGCACTCTGTCAGGTGTCATCCCTCAAGTCAGGTCAAATTTATTAGCTTTGTGCTTTTTCTGGTTTGGGTTTGTTTGGGTTTTTTTCCAAAATAATACATCATGTATGCCTGGCAGTGGCCTTAGCTTTGACACAACCTTTTTATCCCAGTGCAACAAAATGAAAAATACATGTCCAGTGCTTCCCGATAAAGACTGAAAAATTCATCACATCTCGCGTTCACTATGATTGTCAGCTTCTGTAAGTGAATAAATTAATTATTTTGTTCAATTCATTATTTAGTCTAGCCCTTTATATCTTCTTTTTGATCCCTCTTGAGCCAGGATTTTGTTTTGCTGTAGTACACTTCAGTTGGTTTGAAGATGACACTGAAGCCACAGGCAACATTAAAAGCTCCAACTATAGTAGGCTTGCTCTTTTCATGTTTGTTGCAACATGATTTATGTTAAAATGCCATTTGGGCATTACTGTCTCAAATCAAATGAAAAATCTTCAGAATCACTGTGTGTTCTGCAAGGTAATATTATATTCCACATGTAAATCCTTTTCTTTTTCTTTTCCCCAGGATTTTCCTGTAAATCTCAAAGAAAACATTTGGCTTGCCTCAAAGTAGTTAAAACCTATAAAGATTCCCTTTAAATTATTTATCTACCACACTCCCATCTTAAAAACTTACTCTGTCTGAAGGGTTCTGTGAGGTCCTAAGCCATGATATATAAATTATCCAACAGCAAGACTTTCAAAAACTCTGATTTAAAAGATGAAGGAAGTATGGTTTCTGTTCTATCCAGCTTCTATGTGATAAAAGAGAAGAATAAGGCATAAACCAGGGGCAATCAAAGGGATTCTAAAGCTGTAAGTGGTGGATTCTGGATTGGAATTCTAGAGCTGATTTCCATCAGTAGAAGTGTTCTCATTGGCAGCCCTTGCATATCCACTGACTCAGTGCTGATGAGTTAATTGTCATAACAAGATCATGTAAGAAGAAAATATGTACAGATGATAGTGGAGCCTTGGGAAGTTGTCACCATGGATTAAATTGCAGATTTATCAGTTAAAACAAATTCCAAGTGATGCTTGCAGGTTTTTGACCTGGCCAACCAGGCTTTTTACTCCTATGCCTGTACAGCAACAAACACAGAGTGGCTCCTACCCACAGCAGAGGTTTCCCACCATCTGTGACATTGTTCATGATTAACAGCACAAGTTCCAGGAGTTGTTCAGACAAATCTCTCTTTCACATGAGCATGCATTGTGTATGCATTCATGTAGCACAGAAAAAAAAAGATGTTATAAGGTTGGAGAGGAGAGGAGGGATTATCCTCTACATTTGAGTGACATTTTCAAGGTGATATGGGTCAAAACAAAAAAACAGAAGCTATGAAGATTTTTAGAATGAAAGTGGGTTTTATGTACTTCAAAAATGTCATTATCTTTACATTTGTTATTGCCAGCTCAGAGCAGTTTCAAATGCAAAGGAAACTGGGCAAAGTGACTGCTAAAACACTATTTCATACTTCCCATCATATGCTGCTCCTTCTTCCATAAGTCCCTGCCCCTGTGATGACCCACAGTAAGCTATTCCCTCCCTCCCTCCCTCCCTCCCTCCCTCCACCTTTTGGAACGAGAAGGAGATGCTGTGGATGGCAGGCACTTGAAAACTTCAGTCTGAGACCATATCACTGAAGCATGGTAGGTAAAGCACACCATAACAACAGTAAAGCAAGATCAACACAAAGCCTTGCACCTAAATCCTGAGCTTAGATACTCTGCAGCCAACCAAAACCCTTAACATGCAGAATCACAGCCCCACACATTTACCTGGACAGCACTACATAATTGCATACATCAGATTGCCTTACAGAATCTAATTTCATCTGATTGTGACAGTGCATTATTTGTAGGGATAAGAAATGTTACAGAGATTTTCCTGAATTATTAAGTAGAACTGGAACTAAATGTAATCATACATTTATAGGAATGAATTTCTTGTTTTGTTCACACTGGTAGTTTTCATCTGGATATTCTCATTTATTTTTAAGCATGAACTGGATATTATGCACTACACAAGTCACAGATGAGGAAGATCTGGATAATGTTGATTTCAACAAACATGAACTTTCCAGGCACATAGAAAAAACAAACACTTAAGGTCATGGAAAACATAACCATAACTTTCTTATTATGTGTAGTTTTTCCTGTGTCACCTACATCAGGTGACCTTGCCTTGGCAAGGGGTTGGACAAGATAATTTCCAGAGGCCCCTTCCAACCCTAATGATTCTATGATTCTGTAAACACCAAACTTAATTACAAACAAACTTAAAATATCAGAAAATGGGGCTAAAAAAAAAAAATTGTTTATATATTAATATATAATCATATTCTATGCCATACTACTTCAATTTGAGAAAATTGTGTTGCCTAGAAAACTGATCATAAAATATTGGAAATACTTCATATTATGCTATAGATTTTAAATAGCACAGGCAAAACTCAAATGTAATTACCTTGTGTTAGGCCAGCTGATACAGCAACCAAAACCAGACAAAATTTTGCAATTAGTGTTCTGCCATAAATTCATAGAAAGAATAGAACAATCCAACTTAACTGCAGGTTAATGATTATAGCTTTTAATGTGATCTAATTGCATAAATCAATTGGACCACAAGAGAGGGAGAGGTAGTTAACCTCTGTCAATGGAGAGGAAGGGAAGCTGTTAGCATCTGTGCAAAAGAAGGTAGACAGCATAAAAAATTTCTGTGAGCAATAAAACCAATATCTCTGTCTTGCTCACAGTTTTAGTATCTTTGTTATGAATTCATATTCTAAAATTGGCATTTCAACATATTTGGTACAACCTCTTCCCAGTTTTCCTGATTTATATCCTTAGACTATTGGGGATTTAGTGAAATGCTTTTTTTTAATTTTATTTAAATTTGAATTAAAATGCACTGCTATTTTAAACTCACTGTTCTGGAATAAGACACTTAACACTTAGCTTTAGTCCAGGCAGATCATTGAAAGACCTAAGCCCTCATGGACAAAAAATGGATGCTACCAACTGCTGTGATTAAAACAAGAGAAAAAAATGCCAAATCATTTGATTACCCAAAAAGAGAAGCAAACCTAAACACTGCTTACCAAGAAAAGGCCAGGAAAAAGTGAACTGTAAAACTGGAGCAATGGTTCCTATCATAATTTGCTTGAACTTTTGCTTTTCTCTTCCTTGTCTAAAAGGATTTGTGTGCTCAAAAACTTGTCTGCTTTCACTGCAATCATATAAAATACTGCTCTTCCAACAGAGCTTCATCTTGCTTGTATTCTCACACCACAACAACTGCACCAACCTTACTATCCTGGACTTGACTTCTTTCCCTGAACCATCTAGATTATAAAATAAATTAGTGCAGATTAAATCAAAAACTATTTTACAAACATGAAGTAGCATAACTGCAAATGACAGTGTGTGGGAACAGTACCACTCCACCTCTAAAAATGTTTCCTTTCCTCTGTCTTCTTGCAGGCCAACTGCTGGCACTAAAACCCTAGAATGTTACACATGCTCCAGGCTTAGGAACTATGACACATCTGACACTTAAGGAAGTTTTCCAAGGAACCTGACTGAACTTCAGACCAGCTCCTAATAAGAGCTTGCTATGCAAAGACTGTGAAAGAGCAGTACCAAAAAGTATAAAAAGTCCAAATGGCTGTGAAATATCCAGGGTTTATACTTCACAGAGCAGTGCACAGGCACACAGAGAGATCATTATACCTTTGCTAATCCTCACTAAAAATTCTGTTGGTTTTCACAGCAGCAATAAAGAGGACCAGACTCTGAACCCCAGTAAAAAGTACACAGAGCTTTCCTTATATTAGACAAAACCACCTTACTCCCCTGAGTAAGGACAACCATGCTTGCAGTACATTTATAACCTGGTTTTAGACATTTTCAAACTGAGCAATAAATACTGAAGTATTAGATATGGTTGTGTGACACTACTGAGGTCTGATTCCATTTTTCAAAGTATCCTTAAGGAAGTTTATACTTAATAAGATCAGTGACAGAAACACTACCCAGAGGAACAGAGTACACCTATCACAGAAGTACAAAATGTGTGTACACAGTGCACATTTATGAGCATCACATAAATTAGTAATCAAGAGAAACTTTATTCCAAGATGGCACTGGCAGCACCTTCTCACCACCTTCCAATTCTCTACTTCACTGTAAATATAAAAAGCTTTAACATAAATAACCATGCACTAGGAAATTTTACTTCTTAATTAATGCAGTCTTAAACTAAGACATTGATTATAGGAGGAGTTATAAGCTTGTCTACTAGAACATGTTATCACTTGAAATATCATTTATGAAGACTTGATGGAACATGCTAATGTTAATAACAAATGCTTTGTAAACAATATACCAGAGTGCACAATATCCACAGGAGCACATCTGACTATCAAAGTTCACTGACTGACATATCTTCAAGACTCTGCAGCTAAGTCAAAATGAAAATATAGCAGAAATTCAGAAATTATGCTCTAAGGATCTGCATCAGAGATAATAAATTCCTGCACTTGATGTGAATTCTCCATAGAAAAGCATTATTCCCTTTCAAAATAAAAACTGAATACTTTTTACTGAATAGAATGTTAATTCTACATGTAAAACATAATCTTAACTCATAAATTTAGATTGTTTTGATAAGCAGAATTTTTCAGCTTCATTCTCTAATCTTTCCATAAGGTATTTTTCAAAATCCAAAAACATGTAAAGCAGATTACATAGAATAGAAATGGGTTGTATTTAATAAAAATGCTTCACCCACCAGAAAGTAACTGTTGTGCCTAAGCATCCACCTGAGCATGTAAATAAAGGTAATATAGGAATTAAGATCTCATGGTGTCATACTGAGGGTATCTCAGCCTCCTAGGGTAGTCTAGCAGCAGGGAATGCTTCCTTCCTTACTTTGCCCTCCTCCTCTGTGCCAGCCACATCCAGCCATAAAAATTTTCGGTTTAACCCAGATAAAAGTGAACTCACAACTTTTGTATCAAGTTAGGTCAATTTATTCCAATAGATTTTTTTCTGACCAGCTCCACTTTGGAAGTCAACCTATGCCTGTGCTGAAGAAAACGTGCTCCTAAGTGTCATTTTTGGGTATATATTTCTCTTCCCACATCAGTCCCCAGTTCATAAATTGAAACAAACATCCTTCACTCCTCTGTCTTGTCGAGTAAGATTTTAATTTCCTGCGTGCAGTGACTTCCAAGTGTCCCTGCAGAGAGCTCTGAATTCTGCTGGGGCTCCGTGGTGGGCGTCAGGCACAAAAAGCAGCAGTGCAGGATCCAAAGCAGAGGTGATTCACACCGAATTAGAGCTCATAAGACCTCCTCATTAAAAAATTCCACAGTGGCTCTGCTTACCATGCATGCCATTCCCTAAAGTGCTCGTGTAGCATCTGCCACCCACAAATAATTAACAGCCTGAGAGTGGGGAAAGGTGGTGCAGCGAGTCAGACTGGCTGCTGCCCCTGCTCCCCTGCTGAAGGGATGTGAGAAGGGTGAAAACACCAAGGATGAGCAGCAATTACTTCACCACACAAAAGCACGAGGCAGCAAGGA
The DNA here is from genome assembly GCF_029582105.1 of Oenanthe melanoleuca. Taxonomy (NCBI): domain Eukaryota; kingdom Metazoa; phylum Chordata; class Aves; order Passeriformes; family Muscicapidae; genus Oenanthe; species Oenanthe melanoleuca. The sequence goes on from NC_079337.1 coordinate 15,275,469, forward strand.
ATGTTTGCACTTGAGCTCTGGCGGAGCAGATGAACACAGCCAGCACAGAGCAGCACGCTCAGCTCTGGAAAGATCTGCATTTAAGCACTTATTAAACTCCCTCAGAGCTTTCCTGCCAGCACAGATTGTGCTGGCTCGACTGCAGTGGGACTGTCAGGATTCTGCAGCCCAGTCCATGTGTGTGTGTGGCTACAGGAGCACAAAGATGCTCACACGAGCTGACACAAAGTCACACAAGGAAAAGGGATCATGGCAGCAATGTGAATGCATCCAGCCTAGCAGAACTGTGCTGCTGCAACAGAGAGATCACAGCTAGGAGCAGCACGTTTTCACATAAGCCAGCTGCCTTTCAGAGAACAGATTTGCTCAGCCAACACAATGCAAAGGTTCAGGGAAACAAGAAGCAAGGGGACTCTGAAACAGGAGCAGCAGCTCACAGAAGATGAAAAGGGGAAGGCACTGAGTGCAGCTTTATAACAGTCACCATATTACTGACCAAATATTATTGCATTAAAGCTACAGGGCATCACAGGCTTTTTCTCAGCTTATTAGCTGCCAAAAATATAGAAGAAAATGATAAAAATTATGCAGGGACCAGACCCTTACAGAGAAAAAGAACACATGAAACATTCTCCTTACAGTGGCAAATACCTTGTTTACATATTGGGAGAAACAAAACTGGAAAACCAAGATATAGTGTGAGAGAACAGTTCTTGTGTGTAATATATGAGTAGCACCAGGCCCTAGCACTTCATGAAACACAATCAAAGCAGCACAGCTGGAATTTGTAGCCCACTGTGTTATCAGTTTATGAAAAGCTGCTTAATAGAGACAGTGCCATCTGGGCCAATTGCAGACAGCACATCTTAGGCAGGATGGAAAATGATTGCAAGTCACTGTTAAAATTCAACATAGTTTTCTTTTGTCTTGCTTTCCTTTTGATTTTGCCTACAAAACAAGGAGCAGTAGCAATGACTTTGGCTTAGACTAAACTTACTAAAATGCTAGGGTGATTTCCTATCTACTTAACTAAAGGGATTTGGGTGCAAAGATTTATAAGGGAAGAAATCAGCATAATTTTCTGGAAGTTTCAATACAAAAGAACAAATCTCAGTTTTGGACTTGTCTACTCCCTCCCACTTTATATACAAAGTACTCATCTGGGAACAAGCAGACCAGTTTTCACTTCTTTACTACATTCAGATCACATGGAAGAAATAAAAAGAAAACATGCTGTAATGTCAACAGCACACCATTACAATAAAGCCTATGCAATAAACCAGAATAAGATAGAACTATAAGGATATGAATATTTTTACACTCCTCAACAACTCCTCTGTCAACATTTTGCATCAGCACAACTGACACATATTTTATGTCTTTTTGTTTGCTTTTCTTCTAACAAATACTGCTTAGGCAAAACTAAATCATACATGGGACCTGTCCTTTGCACTCCCAGCAGGACTGTAATATGCAGTTTGTCCAGCATAAAAAAATCTCTGTTTAAGAATAACATTAATGGATATAGCCACCAGGTGACATTTAAAGGAATAAATTATTATGGAAATAAGAATAAATTATCCTGGAAAAAATCCTGTTGGTTGTAAAAAAACTTACTGAATATTCAGCACTAAAAATGTCACTGGGCTACATAAAGCTACTTAACATCCTAAGGGGGAGATATCCTCTGCAGAGAATACTGGGATTTTGTTCATTCCTGTGAGGAGCACTGCAAAGAGAACAATTAATCCACAGAAGCTGGCCCTTTAGCCCCACCATGTAGCTGCTCTTGAAGGCTGCTCCTTTTTTACCTTTAGCAGAAAACAAAGCAAAGTCATATGTGGCAGATATGTTCAGTACATGTTCAAATAGGTACCAAAAATCACAGTGAGTAGCTCTGAGCCTTCCTGTTACAAAAACAAAAGAGCTTCATTCCAGTACTTCAGCTGAAATTTGTAGGAACTCACCAGTCAAATATAAAAACAGAACTGCTCAGTAGGGAACTGTTACCATCTACCTTCGGTGATTTGCTTTATAAAATAATTGCTTCTTTCATTACTCTCCAGGAAAACAATAAAAAGCTAAAAAAAATTATGAACACTCCTGTCTTGCAGTAGCTTATATGACAACAAATAAAATCTATTTTTATTATACTGAGTAAGGTTTGTGTTGTTTAAATCTGTAAGCAAACAGGCACAAGGAGGGTGTGGGAAAATGACAGGGGGTAAAATTAGAGAAAACTGGGAAGTTACATTCACATTCCAACAGAAGTTATAGTAGTAAGGTAATTCTAGGGTGAAATGCAGTGGCTAAATGCAATGCCCTAAACCTCTACAACACTCCCCACACAGAACATGCTAAGGGAGATGAAACAAAGGGTGGAGCAGAATGAAGACACCATGGCCAGGTTCTGTTTCAATCCCTGCAGGAAAGGGAACTTGACTTTCCCAGGTAGGTGATAAACCACATAGCAGCTGCTAACCAAGGGAGAGAGGAGAGGTCCTGCTGCAGAACCAGCAGTGGTGAAATCACTCTCCTCAGGTGGACTTTGTTCATTATGTTGTCATTGTCATAACTAACTCACACCTGCATCCCAAAGTTACCCTCACTGGGCATGTGATCTTTATTTTATACATCTGAGAGCCAAGGGAGAGAATTTTACCTGTCTGGGCTGCTCTGTGCAGAGTCCCCACGACAGGACACTGGCAGACTGGTCAGGCACAGGGATCTCAGCTTTCCTGAGGCACTGCTAGACACCAAACACAGAGGGTGTGAGGAAATCCTCCCTTTCTCACAACACTGGGCTCCTGCCAAGAAGAAAAATTTCATTCAAAATAACTTGATGAAGCATTAGGATGCGCTGATCGTTGACTGAATAACAGAACAACAGAGAAGTAAAATCTCACAGCACACTGATGGAAACATTTCTGGAAGCAATATGTACAGAAGGACACTGCTTTATGGTAGCAAGAGATGTTCATAACCACAACCATTAGATTTAATCTTTCATTCTGAAATGAGTATTCTAGTTGGATGTTGGTATAAAGCTGAACCCAATGAAGCATGAAATTACAGAAAGGTATTCTTATACTATTTGCTGGTTAAGTGCATCTGCATTTTTTCACCCAGAGTACTTAAATTACTTTATAAATACCAATATTCTATTTTACAGATGGGGAGACTGAGATTCTGAATGATGATGTTTGCTGTGTAGGAATAACAAGCAGTTTAGCAGAAGAGGTTTCACACCTAGTGGGGCTTAATTCAAACAGTGCTACCTTATGAGCCAAGCTCCCAAGGCATGACTATGCAAATAACTTCTGCATGTTTTTGTTTCTCTGGAAAATCCTCTCTCTAGCCAAGAGACTTCTAGGTTGTCAAACAAAGAGTAATAAATTCCCTTTGTTGCAATAAGCAAGATAAATATTTTTTTCAGAGTTCAAGCTAATCAGAAGGAGGTGTTTTGGGTGAGGTTTTTTGCTTTTATGGCAAGGGAATTGGAGCCACTTAACCATGGAAAGAAATAATAAAGGTTTAAGAAATGAATTTATTGCAAACAGTATCCCAAACCTTGAATTTGGTAGCTAGACACCAGGAGCTGGGAAAATAGAGAGAGTCACATTCAGAATCCTTGCTCAGGGACTTTTTTCACTGATCAATCCTTTACTGTAAAATACAGTAACAGCCCCAGGTACAGAGCAGAATAAAACATTGATTCTAAGTTTCTGAATGTTTTTTGCTTTTGAGCTTTGTTTTACTCTTTTTGAGGTTTGTAAAGATATATACACATAACAGAGACATAAACAAATAACCATTTATATCATAAGACAGAAAAAAACCCTACCTAGAACTTTCCCAGCCTAAATCAGTACTTTTCAGAGCTGCACCTTTGCAGTTTATTTTATTATAAACTTAAAACATGAAATATCCAATGGCATAGCATAATGGAGATACTTTCTTTGCTGGTTGTTAATTTGCAGAATAATTCATAATGGGGGGAAGAAACTTTGTTTCCTAAGAAAATTTCATGCCAAAAACATGTTAAATAAGAAAAATATCTGCAGAGATGGAATTGCAGTGCCTGCATACTGAATAGAAGACTTTGGGATTAATTAAAAAACTACTAGCTACTTCTACCAGCATGCATTCTCAGACATTGCAAAAATTCACCAGATATTATGAAGTGGCAGCAGTAACCAAGAACAAACAAAGCAAAAAAAAAAGTTTTATAAAGCATACATCAAAAATACTCCTCCCCAAAGCAAAAATTTGCATCTAAAAGAAGTGTAAAAGCTCAAAGTATAAGAGAAAATAAACTTAAAAGAAATAGAACTTTGATGTAATAAAATCTGCTGAATATAAAAAAAATTTTGCTCAAAAAAAATGTTACCAGTAATGTTTGTGTTTATTATTTTAGTGGAAAAAGTTGATTTCAAAAATGTGAGTTTAGGATAGCAATTTCTCTTAATTTTATTATTTTATTCTATTATAAATTTTTATTATTTATTTTATTTATAGTATTATTGGTGCTTTACACTATGAAAAAAATTTCTACAACTATTATTTTTTTAACCTACATTTCCATCAGCTGGAAAATGAATGACTTTCCAGTGCCATTGAAAATCTTCAATTCATTCTATTTCAATCTACAGGTATTCTAATTCCTGTGCATTTCCCTCAGTTCTTCATATGGAGCTCCTCCATCAGCACTTTTACATATTGTTATTAGCTGATCCATCACCCTTGGTAGAAAACAAGTAAAGCATCACAACAGGCAAAGAAATCTTTAAAAAACCTTCAATCCAGTACTTTAAAATTTGGGACATCCAGCTAAAGAGATACTCCACAGCTTCAAGAAGTGTTGAGGCCTGTGTGATAAAAAAGATGAAAAACTTCCCTGAGTAAATTCTTATCCTGAATTTATGCAACCAGGATTTTTGGATGAGGGGAATGGCTAGAACTAAAATTTGTAAGATCCATGAGTCTGTCCCTCCACCTCTGCTCCCTTTCATCTACTCTTCTGAGCATTGTCAGATACAAAATATCAAATTTATTCATGCTTCCTTGTGAATACAGTGTAAAATTCCTATATAAAAGTAGGAGCAGCATTTAGTTCTTTCAACTCACAAAACATTAATTAATCTCTTCTTAATCAGAATACTCACTTTTCAAAATATGGTGATGCATTAAAAAATAAGTTAAATATGTTACTTTTTTTTTGCTTGGGTTTTTCCATTTTAAGTAGCAGGAGTAGGCAAATTAAGAAATAAAGATTTGTTTACACTCTTTAGAATGGATATACAACAGAGGAGGGAGAACTGAGACATGAGATAAAATGCCACATTTTATATACAAACAGCAAGGAGGCAATGCCATATATTTTGTGTTAAACAAAGACAAAACAATAAATCTGTAGGAATTACTGTATCTATGGGGCACAGGAGTCAACTTGTGAAATCCTGAGACCAGACTGAGGAGATAAAGCAGTTTCTAAGACAGTCTGGCACTGTTTTCTCAGCTAGTCCTTTCACAGAAGGTCTTTCAGTAGAAGGCTGTGCAGGAAATACAAGTTTTATCTAGGACTTGGACTCAAAGATTCTTACTGGTCTCTTCCAACTGGAGATATTCTGTGATTTATAAAATTGTTTCCTTTTCAGTATCAGCTTCAGCAGGCTACCCTGGAGAGTTATGACACCAATCTCTCTCAACAATATACTTTCATTTAGGCTATGGCAACCCCATAGCCATGCAAAGAAAGAAAATCCCAGATTTTATTTCCAGAGGAAATTATTAAATCAAAACAACCCTGGGCAGACTAAAAGGAAAAAATAATTAAATTAAATTACTCCTTTTAATTAATTTTTTAAGTTCTTTGATTTAGCAAGACAACTGGATCATATGAAGTAATCATTCCCTGAAGGGTCCTGGAGCAGCAGAACACTTGAGCACTGGCAAGAACACCTTCAGTGCTGCTCTCCCACACATCCTGAGATGTCCCTCTGAGGGAAGATGCTGCAGCACATGCAGCACTCTGCCCCTCATGGCATTGTCCTTGCCTCACTGGTGCCTGTTTTGCAGCAGTTTAGAGGCTGGAGACACAGGCTGAAATGAAAAACCTGCACTTCATCTGCTGGAGCAGGCAGGTTTTTGGTCTCTCACCAGAATGTGTCTGGTAAAAGAAGCACACCAGATGACCCCTCAAGGCAGCCCAGAATTCCTACCTGCCAATGGCACATAAGGTTTAATCAACATTTGAGAAAGAAGGAGGGAAAGCATCTGCTGACCTGCTCTAGCCAAGACACAGACAATTTCATTGTTAAGATGAAGTAACTCAGCAAGCAATCCCCTATTTTACTAGGGGGGAAATGCAAGGCAGCCAACCATCCCTATTAAATCAAATTATCCCAAGCTTCCCTCTGAAGATGCAATCCTCAGGATTGGAGTCTGGGGTCTGCCAAATTAAAACATTAAAACATTACTTAAGTAATCACCATTTTATAAATAGGAAAGCAATTTCCTCTGTAGCCAAATCTCCATATGTGAGATAACAGGCAAATGTTTCCATATTTTAAATATTAACTCTTCTGTAGACACACCTCATTTAAGATGGTATCTTGTTAACAATCCAAATCTCAAATAGCTGTACTATAAGAATGCTGGGTTATATCAGCTCTGTAAATCACTGACTTCAACAGAAATAACTCAATGCACATCAACTACAGATCCAGCACACTGTTTATTGCTGAACTTGCATAGAAGGAAGTGCTTTGAAAAATATAATATCCCTGTCATTCATTTCAGGAATGTATTTTCATGATGACTGGTCAAAGAGGGTTTTTCTCTTATATTTCCCCTGCTTTACTGGCAGCTATTATGAGCATTTTTATTTATTTTAAAAGGTTTGTCCTCATCCTTCTCAGGCTCCTTTTGAGCATGGAAAGTCACAGCAAGGTCTCCTCTTGTTGAGACCTCTCCATGTCTCTCTAAGTTAAATATGCAACAACCCAATGTACAGCTGGCATCCAAATATGACTACAAGTCAATCACCTTACTCCATAAATAGGGGACAGCCTGGTGAACTCTCCAGCATGGCAGTGGGATCTCCCCTTGACTGGGGAATCCTCCCAAAATTGCTCTTTGAGGCAGAGCAATTCCTTGCAGCAGATTTGCAATGTGAATAACAGCATGCTAAACTTGGAAATCTTAGATAAATTATATACAGGATGGATTGTAGACATATAATCCTCTAGACACACACTTTTGTCTAAGTCTCAGACTAATTCTGGTTCTAATTCTTGCCCAGCCAGATGGATATCAATAAAATCTCTTTCAAGCATCTGCAATGAAAATGTGGTCATGTGAAGGTGTGAATCAGGAAAAGGTGTAAAAAAAATACCACAAATAAAGAGAGACACTGAACAAAACTTTCACCCAAAAACTATGGGTAAGCACACTTAGTTCTGACTTGATTTCTTTTGCTTAAGGTCTCATGGGGACCTTTCAGCTGGAGCAGATGTTCAGACTGGTTTTGACAGTAAATGGTTGGAACAAATAAATGTTGAACCTGAGTTTGACTAACACACAGATATCAGAAACTGCCTGAGAAAGATCTGGGAAAGCTTATTAAGGTGTTTATATGTAAAAATAATATAAAAAAATGCATGGGCAGTTTCACTTCAAAGCCTAATGTAAAAAATGAACAGGCAGAAATAGCAGAAAGCTATTGTGTGGTTTCTTTGGTTTTCTTTGGGTTTTTTTAAAGTAAAATTAATCTAGGGACAGAGAACAAAATGAAGCATAAGCAATAAGTTCAACACAAAAGTGTTAGGCTAAATAAAAGGGTGTCTCCCAATAACCAAGCTTTTATAATTTAGACTGTGTAAAATTACAAATAACACTGATTCCCATCCCAGAAGCTGCAAAAATGAATAAATCAATGGACCTTTCCAAGGCAAGCACTGTTACCTTTATTCTGGTGGAGGACAAAACACTGCACAGCATGATAAAGGGACTATTCATATGCATCCAGTATTTACATAATATCTGACAATGCTGAGTTTTATCAGATTTCAATGTGTGCCCAATTTACATAGTCACAAAAATATCTGAAAGTACAGCCCCAGTTCATGGGCTGTTTATGGACACCCTGTTTCCCTGTTAGACACAAACAAGGCCTCACTTGAGCACACACAGCAGACACCAAAGGTGGGTGGAGAAACAAAACTTGATACTCCATTCTTGTCTGTATGCAAGTGATAAAGTCTTTTAATTCATAATCCAAAGCATAGGAAAACACTCCTGGTGTGCAGACACAAAGCTGATTAAAGAGCCAGGTTGTCAGTGGAGCAGCTTACTGGCAATTAGTTACCTGAATAAAAGGAAGATGGTCACAACAGAGCAGCTTCCTATGAATAACAATCACCTTTGTGCTTGGACTAAATTTGTCAAAAGCACAGAAATATTTTACAGTTTCTAAGAAAAACTTGCTAGAGTTCGGGACTGCATTTAAAGAGAGGAAAATTATGAATTCACCAGCAAGTGTAGACATTTAAAAGCTTAAAGGCAATGAGCACAGGTTCATTGTTTGTGGGGAAAAAAGTAATATATAGACATAGATATAGATCATATAGAGACATTTTCTCAAATAATAGCCCTGAAGTTCTGAAGCTGAAGGAACAATTCACTGAAGCATGCCAGCTCAATAGAGTCTGTGAAAAAAAGGGTCAGTGGAGTTAAATTGCATATTTTGTACCGATGGCAACAAAATGCTAAGAAAAAGAATATGAATGGTAGACTTTTTTGACAGAGAATACAGAAATATATAAGAAGAACAAGCATTCAAGTTCCCAAAAGATCATGTATCCATTAATGCTGAAGTAAAAAGTCCACTTAAGTTTCCTTAAGCTGATTAATATAATTCACTCAAGGACTAAATCTGAACAGTCACAGCCTGGCTGCAGAGCTACCATGAAGTGATGGGAATGACAGCTTCTGGTTACATGACATCACATCTTAGAAGAAAAGGGAAGAAAAAGAGTTTGAAACTTGGGCCAAAATGCTCCCAGTTGTGTGCCTTAGGTTGTCACCAAGAAAAACCTATACTTTGGCACCTGAGTCCAATTGGCTTTATTTCATCACTTACAGCTACTAAATAAAGCCTTTGATGGGAGAACAATAGAAGATTCACCACCTGTATAAATCTCAAGATTTTTATTTGCACACCTATTTTCAGTATAAAACCTTATTGAAAAAAAAATTTCAAATGTTAATATGTTAACATGTAGCATGTATAGGCTATTAAGTATTAAAATAGTCCAAATATTTCAAGGCAGATCACAATGCATGAGATATAAAATAATCTCTTAGTTATCCATTGGAATTTTCTTTCTGGAAGAACTGAAAGTATAGTAAGAATCAACTAAAATATATAACTCTAGATAAAATTTATCTTTTAATAATAAAGAAAACACTTAGCTAAATAAAGATTCATCTAGATATACACTCATATTTTCTTAATATCAAATAAATTATAGATAACTCCATATGGGAGAGATTATACATTTCTTTCCTAAGTGTTGAGTCTGTGTACAGACCCATGTTGGTCACAGCAGACAGGTTTCCACTTCCACACACACTTCCTTTCTGCTTTGGATAAATCACAAACACAATCAACTTTTACAGGATTATTTCTCTATGCATTGTGTACTGTTAGAAGCAGAGGTGATGTCACCTCTTCTCTCAGGGTACTTTTGGTGCATAAGAAAAAGAGATTTTTCATTTGTGTGGTTTTGCATTCCAAGGAGGTTTAGATACCTGTTTATTCAAATAGGCAGGTGCTTAGCCAGCCTTACCCTAAGAAAGGCTGGTACATCTCCCTGCAGCAATCAGAATGCAAAGTTTAGCACTCATTTGCAAGGATCATAATTAATACAGCAGAAATCTTTGTTTAAATGTTGTCTTGGCTGAGCACGTTCAAAATTAATGTCACATTGAATTCTCACAGTTGATGCTTTTCATTTACATTTGATATGGGACTCAGATCCTTTGTAAGAATTTTGGAAAACAGTGTATGCATCTTTATTTTTTCTAAAAAATTCATTGTTCAAGGGTGTTTTCCCCCAGGTTTCCAATTTGGCAAGCAGTTGCAGGCCTCTCAGTGATTTCCATTTCAACATTTGATTTGTTAAAAATACCCTAGATATAGTTTAATTTACTTGCAATTTTTTTCACCTGTTTTCAAATAAAAAACCCACGCACTTGAAAATTGTTTATTTCCACAGCAGCATCTCCAAATATCTGTGTAACATCTCTTGAAATTCTATTCTATAATTTATTGCAGCTGTATTTCTTCAGGCACCATAGTTGATATGCTTGTAATTTCTTTAGTAGCTGCTTTAAGGGAAATTTTTTTCTTTGCCTCTCTCAGCTCTGGGAGAAAGCCCCAATGTCACCAAGTTTTCCCAGATCAATTCCATTGTGTATTTTTTGATAAAGAAAGCTAGAAGAAAGCTAGAAGAGGACAAGTGCAAAAGGTTTTTTTTTTAAAGATGTAGCAACATGCTGCATGTTGCTTGTGTTGCAGAGACATGTTTTATCACAAAACATTTCTTAATTCACAGTATTTGAGATTATTTGGTAGATTCAATCCAAATTCATAAGGACTTTGCAATCAGTAATCAGTTAAGTCAGTCTAACAGGAGTTCAGGTTTTGGATGATAAAGTTCTCATGAGAACAAAACTTTTCTAGTTTTATTCAAAATACTGGCTTCTAGCTTAGAACACAACTTGAACCCAAAACTCTGTGTGTGAACTCATGTTCAGATCCATGACACTTAGCAGCTTCCTAAAATGAAGGGTTTATGAGTAACTTAACACAGTGATTCCTTCCTGCAATGCACAATCAAAACACTTTGGTAACTGCAGCAAATGTAACTTTCAAATTCTGTTTTCCTGTGGTCCTGGTAATTTGGGTAATCAAAATTTAAAGTTACAGAATGCTCATTCTTCAAGCTATGTCTTTTTAATGACAAGTACTATAACTGGATAGAAAACCTCTCAACCTGCTGTAAAGTTCACAATATTTGGTGTCTATTAGACTCCAAATAAACTTATTTTCTGTCTGCGTTTGTACATACATGCAAATTAGGTTATGGCAAACAAGATGAATTCTATCTGATGAAAAGTAGTCTGGACTGAAAATTATGCTGCAGATATTTTCCATATGAAAATACTTACCAAGAAAAACTTTAATGAAATATACCTTACATTAAATCCAAAATATAAGAGATTGGTCCTATAACTTCAATGGAGAAATATTATCTTAATGATTCTTCATATGTAACATCAGAAAGTATTATAAAATACATTTATATATATATATATATATATATATATGTTACTGATTTGCCACATTTTTGTCAAATTGCTGATTAAAAAAAGAAAAAAATCTAATTTACTAAGTTGCAGGTTAATAGTACTCCGAGTTTAAAACACATTTTAAAGAGAATTAATTCTGATTAATAAATTTCTATCAAATGATCAATCTCTTGATTATTTTAATTAAAATTTGCCAAATGTACATTATTTCTACTACTAGAGTAGGCAATAAATTATATATGCACTTAGTTTTATATGGCTTACAGGCTTGACAAATTGCTTATTCAGAACGACTAACTAATCTATCACTTTTTTAGCAAAGAGTACAATGTGTAAAAAGAATCCTAATAAATTTACTAAACACCGTCTATGTACAGAATGAAATTAAACAAATTAAATTAAAATTTCATTTGCACACACGGTTAAGCAGGAGAATGTTCTCAGATACTAGAAGCTAGCAATTAAATGCAATGAACATAATAACTGTTTCCATGTTCTAGAAATTTCTGCATTTTAAAGTAATTGCCAACACAAGCTTTTTTTTTTGCTTTTCTGGGACACTTAATAAAAGCAGGACAAAAGACAGAAGTTACTCCACCATAAGCCTGCTGTGCAGGACTGTTTTAAGGTTTCTGGAGAAAATGAATTTATAATTTCCTGAAAATGAAGCCCAAACACTGTAAAGTTAACTCATTCACACACAGTGGCTGCTCTGGGGGGCAATGCCATCCTGCCAGAACCTGACCTGATGTGACAGCCTTGAGGCCACTGAGCAAGCCAGGCTTAGTGGGCTCTAAGCTCACACTACACCAGGTCTACTTCCAAACACCAGCTCAGCCTCTGCCAGCAGTCACTGATACCACATCCCCTAAAAAACTTCCAGTTTTTCATCTCCCTATTTCATTTTCCAGCACACAGCCCAAATTTGGCTGAACTCTTCTTTCTGGGGGTCTGACTGTGTAGCCACATTCATGAGAAAATAAGGATTTGGATATGTTCTAACTCATAACTACACCTGGTTTTTTCAACAGCTTGTGGATCTCCCAATGGCTTTCTCAGGAACCTGGTGAAAAGTATTGTACAGGCAAGTAATCTGTTCAACAGGGGAAGCAGAAGACTTCTGCAGTGTATAATGCTCACCTGGAAGCCTGGGTTCATATTTCCTGTAGGGCCATGCATGAATATCCACTTATGCAAACTGCAAGGGAAATATAAATATGGCCCTCCAGCACAGATGTTTTTTTCCTTAGTGGCAGCACTGGATGGGAATTACCCTTCAAAACATCCCATAATATAGCTATATGGTCACAAAAAGGGCTCTTAAATAAAGATCCTTGCTGGTGCCCACAGAACTGTGGTCAAGCAGGGGAAAAGTTTTCAGACACTTCTTCTTGTGCAGTTTACCCCACAAGGCTATTTTGTATTACAATGCTTTGGCTTTGGTTAGATTCTAACAGTTCTAAAGGCTGAAACTATAAAGGAAGGTTCGCTCTTCTATTCAGGACAGCCAAGACAGTTCAGTGTTAGCAAAACCACAACTGGTGGTTCTTGCAAAAAAACCCAAAAAACCAGAGGTCTTTTGAACCTTAATCAAACCTTGGTGTCTGTCAATTATTCTAGACTTAAATGTGTCAAGATTGTTATATAGCTATCAACTTCTCAATAAAACTAAACCAATATTGACACCTTTCATTATATAAATTCCTTAAAATCAGAGGTGAGGGTGAAGAAATTTACATGTTTCATGTCCCATGTTAGCACTTCCTTTGTTGTTCAGCCCCTACAATTTAAGTCTCTGAGGAAGGCAGCAGTTCAATCCCTGCAAAGCATCTAAGCTGTGAGCCCCAGATCTCAGTCTAAAGAATAACGAATAAAGAACCATGACACAGCTGTCATCACTGGAGTCCACAGGATTTTTAATCTTCTAAGAGTCTGCCTAATAACTTGTCTGCCTTATTGTCTCAGAGCTATAACTTGGCCAAACATATGAGTGCAATTTTGACATCCACCCCTTAAAATCCATTATCCCTCTGCAACAGTGTACAAAACACTGAGACATTCAAAGCAGGAGGAAAATCAATAACAGCCCGATAATGATATTATTCCAAGCATCTCTATTAAGTCTGCACATATCCTTTTCCATCCTCAATTTGCTATCAGCTGTTATCAACAGCCTGCTGAATACCACAGGAAGTGGGAGAGTAAAGATGATAAATGCATGCAGCTTTTTCTGTAAGCAGGCAATATTGAGAACATACTGCTGGAATAACACTGAGATCAGCAGGTCTCTCTATTGCTGAAGATTTTCTTGCATGTTTACAGTACAATAACTGGTGGCAGTGAGTGTTTTCCAAATTCTGTAACACCAGTCCATCACTGTATGTATTTATGTAACTAGAAAAATATATGTATTTATGTAACTACAAAAATGCATGTTTTTATGTAACTAGGAAAAAAAAAGCTAAAAGTGTTTATCAAGTTTTGAAACTTTCTTGTAGCTTCATGGGAAATAGATTGATGAAACAGTTCGGGACTGAAATAAAGACGTTTTTTATAAAGGGAGAAGAAAGTGTAATTGCACAATTTTAAGGGCAGAAATCCTGATTTAATGACAGACACAGAATCTGAAGTTACAAGAGGAAACTTCAGCTCCGTCCTTATACATTTTTTATCTCTAGAGACAGAGAGCTGCTGACATGGTTTGACCAAAATGTTAGCAAAAGTTCTTGAAGCTCATTGCCAGGATTGTTCATTCATCTGCCTTTTGCAGAAATAATTTAGTTTCTTTTTATTTTCATACCTCAACATGGTCTTAGATACTGAAGTTTCTCAATTTAGAGGACATGGTCTTTTAGACCAAAGCTTTGCCTCTCACAACTAACAAGGGAACCACTTCTCAAGCATTACCTTTGTACTCCTGCCAGTCTTCAACCCTCAGCAAGAGCTCCAGTACTCACCTCCCCACTGTGCCTTTCCCCAGTGTTTTCCTCTAAAGCTTGGTGATAGAAAGAACAGCTTTCATGTTAGCAGCTCAGTCAGCAGTGGACAGAGTCCAACCATGTTTCTGCTAACTCACTTCTTTTCTTTCCTGGTACAAGCTTCTGCAGCACCTGGGTGCCTCCTTACAGCTTAGGCTCCCCTGCTCATCATTACTGTGGCTCCCATGTTCAGACAGCTCTCTTCAATCTTTGCTGTGCAAAAGCACCACAATTTTCCTTTCCATTGCATTTCTCTTCTCAGCCTTTGGCTCCCCTCTGCCACTTTCCTCTTTTTCTTATCTTTACTTCCCTTGTCCATTGATGTTCAGCATTTCTTGACACATTTCTGATGCACAGAAATCACATATTCCCTCTTAGGATCTCTGTTTTGTGAAAATAAATTAATATGTGTAGAGTTGGATGACTTTGAAGGGCATTTAAACAAGGGGCAGAAAGGTAAGAAGAAACTGCTTGCCAGTGTAAATTTTTGACTGCTGTCTCCACATAAAAGAGGAAAGGCTCCAACACAGTGATTTTATTGTCCAAAATTATTTTATGTTTTACCATCCTCAGAAGATGGATTTAAGATCCATTCTGTTGCACATTGTAATGTGTTATCACCATATACCCCTTTTACTAGGGAGAGTGGTATACTGTTATATTCCACTGGTGAACAGGCATTGAATTTTTTGTGAGTGTGTTAGGGCCATAATATTGAAACCCTAATTCTTTTGTTTATGCAGCTAAATACCACTCATTCTGTCTGGAAATTCCCAGTTCAGCCCTCATTGTTTTGGCCATCTTTTCACTCTCACACAGCTCACCCAACCTGTGCATGGTTCCTTGTATAAAGGAGGCAAGGTTCCTAAGGAGCTGTGGTATTATTTGTTAGACCAATTAATACACATTTTTTTTTTTTGATCTACACATCAGTAATTATAGACACCTGCTTAGTTTAGTCAGCTAGCTTGGATCCAAAATTTCTGCATGGCAATTTTCCATGGAGTCATGGTTCTCTGAAATCTGAAGGGGAAAGCAGAAGATCCCTGCTCCATAAAATTGCTATTGCCTCAAAACTGAGTATCTCTTCATATGGCATGAGAGGAGCAGGCAGGAAGGCTCAATTTCTGGAGGTATAAACCAGTTCTGAGTCTGAGCAGGTTTCTATCTGGTCCCCTATGCCATACTTTGGAATATTGCTATCCAGAGGCTATCAGTCAGCCACTCAGCTGGTTTTACATTGATAAACTTGTGACACCTGCATATCTCCCAGACTTTCATATTCAGTTCTGTGATGCAGGAAAGAACAATTTCCAATGGGGTCACAGCTCCTGGCAGTGCAGGCAGGTTTAATTGACTTCCCAAAGATCAAGCAGCTCTGTGGCAGAATAGGGATAGTTACAACTGGAGCTTTCCAGAAGAGATAGGTGCAAGCAGGAAACAGGGATCGGTTTGCAGCATTTTGAGGCACCTTCATGTAGCCTAGGGTAATTGCTTCAGGAATTCTTAATCACAGAATCCCATGGAGACTTGCCAGTCAATTGGTATTAAATGGTCCCTCTTCAGGATTCAGCACCAAGTGCCAGTACATACTCTCTGAAGCATAAAATTATTTGAAAATATTTGGATTTTTTTTTTCCACTGTCGAAACAGGATCTGCCTAATAAAAATCATCAGGGTATGACTGAGAGGGGACTAGATCATGAGACCCTTTTATGAAAGATTCCTTTTCCTTTTAGAAGGCATATTGAATTTATACCCACTCTTTCAGAAATGTTTACTCTCAACCCATGTTTTTCTTTGAGTTTATATGACAGGTTGCTCAACACTGCAGATAAGTTGCTAATCATCCAGGGAAACAGAACTCTGAAAATTTATTTAAATATTAGGTGTGGGGTTTTTTTTCTCAATAAAAATGTCCAGCATAGTCATTGCTTTTTCATAACTGTGCAAATGAAATAACTCACTTGAAATTTTTTCTTTGTTTAACACATATATGGTTCCCTTGCCCACTGTGCCCTTCCTCAAAAACTTCCTGTCCCTAAGGAAAAGCTGTGTTGCAGTGTTAAAAGAAGTGTGAAAAGTACACTATCTCTAATGAAACCTTTGATTTTGAAGTGTATTTAAAAATGCAAAATCCCTCTTTAAATGGAATTATGACCTCTTTGAAGCTGTCCTGGATTGGGCAGATTCAGCTACAAATTAAATTACCCACCATAAGAGCAACATTTCTGCTGAATGCACTGCTTAAAGCAACTCTGAAAGAGCAGAACAAAGAAATAAACCCATCTCTTGCTTTAGAAGGAGGTGATTTAAATCCTGTTTCACTCCTTCAAAGCTCAGCTCCTTGTAGAGTTGAATGGTTCTGTGATGTGTGGAGAGAGCATCCTTGGCATCTCCCAAGTCTTAAAGAAAGCAAGGGAGATCCCTGGAATTTCAGAAATGAGCACACCCTTTCTAAGCAGAGACTTCAAAGAGGACAAGACAGAATACTTTCCCTTCTTTGAAATATTCAACTGCTGAAATAAACTGTATTTCTTATTGATTTTCATCAACACCACTCAGCTTACAGCTCAAACTTGACCATAAAGGTTATTTTGGAAGCTATAATTAAAAATAATATTCCCCTAAAGTGTAAGAGTGTATTTTAAATTATTGCAGTTATTTTTTTCTTTGCTACTGTGTCTGATTTTGCTTTCTGTGAGGTCTTTCACAATTTTATCAGCTCTTGCCTTCTGTAGATTTTGCGCTGTTTCCAACATTTGGATGAATGTCTGTTGGAATGTTTAAACGTTTTTTGAATATTTGAATCTTTTCAAGTCCTGTTCCAGCACCTCTGTATTTAGGGGCACTTTCAGTTTCATCCAAATGCTGAAAACAATGTTCTGTTGCTCATGGCTGTGACTGGTGGAAGGCTCAGAAGAGGTGGCCAAGGGAGATGTGAAACTCAGTGCACTGATAGAACGTGACTGCCCTGGCCAGGCCATTTTGTGAGACATTTTGTGGCTCCACACAACACAGAGTATGAAATCAGACCAAAAAGTATTGGAAGAGAGCAGTGGTTTCAACCCACATATGTATGGCATCATAAAGATGGACAGTGGGAATAACAATGAAATTGTGTTTAAACTCTATATTCTGAATACTATGTATTTTTCTAAGTGTAACTTACAATAACATTGTTTTATGCAATATATTCTATTTTTAAATCAGGTAATTTGCTATTATACCCTCCACATGTGAAATGCCTAAAAGAAACTGGTCAGTAGGTATTGAATTCTAAAGATGAATCTGAATAAACAGCTGAGAAAAAAACCAAAAGGTTTAAAAGCAGTTCTAAGAAGTCAAAGTCCAGAAGAAACAAATGTTCAAATCCTTTGTTTAAGATTTTATGGTAATTAAGTTAATAATTAGCACAATTATTAAGTTAATAATACCATCATTTTTGAGGCACAAATGATAGTCCTGGGGAAATAATCTTGTGCCTGGTGGTGGCTGACTCATGGACATTTCATTCCCCCCCTCACCATCTGAAACAAGTGGGACAACAGCACATGTCACTTTTTTAATTGATTCTAAATTATAATATATTTTCAGAGGCACTCATTACCCCCTTTATGCCTACTAAATTTTTTATGTTGTATTATTAATAATTATTATTGTCTCTATTGTATTATTAATATATAATATATTATTATATATAAATATATTATATTTTTATATAATGAGAGTATTATGGCCTAAATAACAGATGACACTGTAGCTTCAGGCATAAATATATTACCTAGATAATTTAAACTGTTTATTTTATTCCTTGGATTACTAGACTAATCCAGACAGATCTAGGCAGAAATGTTTGTGTGCAAGGCCTGAAGCAAGTCCTTAAGGTAATTCCACCACATTTCAAGAAAAGGTAATTTATGGGAAAAATGTCTCTGCATGGCCTAGTGTTATTGTTTATTCATTTGTTTTCTTGCCAAGTAATGGGGAATAATTAAAGTAAGTTCCAGCTTGTTGTATGGAAAGGGGAGAGTTTGTGAACTCTGGACTTCATTTATTTATCACAAGCCTGATAATTAATTCAATATCTAATGTAGGTGTAGGTCTTCTTAAAATATTCTTAAAATACAGTTTAAAAGAAAGTTCAAAATCTGTTAGACTGTTGAACAAGGTTCTCAGCATTATTCCATTGAAGTCAATGCAGAAGAGAATTTGCTGTCTGTGACTTGGTTTTCATGTAAATTCCCACCTCTGTAACTAGCAGTATATACTGCTCAGGGCATTTTGCTTCTTTGGTTGCTTATAGCAATTAAATAGAATGGAGCTAGAGTACTTTTACATTGTTTTGAGTGTGGAACATGGCCTCATTCTGCCAAGACCTTTGACTTAGCATTGGTTCAAATTCATTTCATTGTGTGACTGAAATTGATTTCTAGAAAGGAACATGAAAGAGGTGAAAAAAATGACTCCAGCTCCTCAAAACTCTAGATTTTGAGATCACATCCAGACATTTGGGCAGTGTTCATTGGCTGTTTCTGTCACTGCTGCCAACTTACAAATATACTCTGACACAGAGGGACTGGGCTAAGGGAGAACAATGCACACATCTCTTGTCATTACGGTAGCCCGAGGGAATTAGACTGCCTAAACATTTGTGGAAGCAGGGCTTTATGTTGCTGACCATTTGTGAATGGCCATGCCTTAAAAGAAAATAAAAGGAACCCGAAGGTTGTCATTATAGCCCACTTTCTGCCTTGTCTATTTTTCTGTAAGACAAAACAAACAACATTAAACCTGAGAACTTGTCTAGTTTCATTTAAGGAAAACAAATACTCAGCACTGCTTTTAGTAAGTAGGTCAGAAAACTCTCCGGGGCATCCAACACACATTTTGTGTAAACATGAGTTGTTAGGCAAATGAACTTTAAAAAATGGACATAAGATTTTAGCATTTACATCGTGATCTCTTCTTGGGATTAAAAGGAAATAAAAGAAGCTGTAAGAGTCTTACTGCTGTCTTGGCTTTCCTTTTCCATGATGTGAGAGTGTGCCTCAGAAATCTTGGGCTTTGTAAGCTTAGTTGTAACACCAGTGTACATTTATTAAAGCTTTGACTCTGTCACACCTCACCCCAGCTGACACAGCCTTTGGGTCTCAGCAGCCCATTTGAAAAGGGACTGAGCTCAGCTTTCACACCCAAAGCAAAAGGACAGTTTGTGCTCCTCCAGATGCTCCTGGGTTGCTAGTTCAGGAGACAGGGTATAAATCCTCAGGCTTTCATATCCCAAGTCAGGACTCATGCAGTGTAGGGTTGCCACTGACTGGTCAATACAGGGGGTTGGATGCTTCTCCTAACAGCTGGGTATTGTGTGGTCAAAATTATCTCCCTTCTTACTCCCTAAGAGGTTAATGGAAAATGTTTAGTGAGGTGAATTTCAAACGGTGACCCTCCCATCAAAATGGTCTTTAGGGTGATCCAACTGTCTTTGGATTTAGGTGTTGCTGGAAGCTGTGAATTCTTCATGGACAGTCCATCCTGACCTGAGAATGAGAACCACAACTTAATTATTGGAATGAATTGAGCAGTTCATCATCCCCAAAAATCTAACCTTTTTTCCTAAGTGTATTGTCAACAACCAAGCTGCAGTTCTCTTAGCTGTATTTGGTACTAAGCATAATTCAGTAAACAGTTCTTATGGATAATTCTGGCTTTATTTTCAGTGATCCCCAAGCACTTCTTAATGAATATTCAATAGTTGGAAGCAAAGATGTTTTGCAGTGGGTACTCAGTAAATTTGTCTTTCTGAGCAGATGAATTCAGCTCTCAAAGTCAATTTTCAGTATGACTACTCCATTTCACTTTATTTTCTTGTGGATGCACAAGACATAAATGTCATATCATTTTCCAAGCAACATGACATCAATATTTACTGATGTCAGCCATTTACTAGACTTGTCCTACCAGCATTCTTACTTTCTGGCCATCTAGAATGATGCATTTAAGCACAATTTAAAGTTCTCCAGGATTTTTAGGCATCCACAATCCCTTCTGCACCACTGCATCATCAACAACAGAATAGGATGTCAATAATCACCCCACCATATTGCCAGAAACAAACCATTTGTGTGATGGATTGGAAACTCATTACATGCTTCCTTAAAATTAAGTAAAGCTTCTTCTAATGGAACTTAATCTCATCAAACCTGCAGAGAACTGTTGCTGTAACAAACCAGATCAATTGAAGTTGTGCTCTCTAGCATGGAGCTCCCTCCTCAGTGCTATAATAGGTAGGTTTGCCATTCATTAGCTCTATTGTCATTGACCTGCTAATTGAACTCTTTGCCGAGTGGGAATAATCTGGTAGCTAACCCATAAAACACTAAATGTTCAGAAAGACAATAGGATAAAATACATTTTGTCTCAGTAATGAAGCTGTAATTAGGCACATTACAATTCCATATCTATTCATAATAAGGGCATATAACTGCAAGCAAACTGGGAAATATACCAACTTTAATTTCCAGACAAGTGTTATCTGTCAGACATTTTTAAGGATATACACAGAAAATAGAAAGACCTTTTGTAACTACAGCTGGGGTCATTACTGTGCCCTTCCACCTTCTTCAGAACTTGTTTTTTAGAGGAAAAAAGGTACCCTTTTTTTTTTTTTTTTTTAGGGTAGAGATACAATCCTAGCTACTGTTTGTAATATGCTTTTGAGACACTTGGAGGAAGGCCATTTTATAAATTCTTATTTGTTTTCTTTGTTATTGTAATATTTTCCCATCACTTTAGAAAACCAGCCACCTTTCTCCTCTGAAACAAAAGCTTTCATATTAAATGTATGTTATGTTTATGTTTAAAAAGCCTCTAACATTTGGGGAAGAAAAGAATAGAAATGTCACAGCGTAAAATATAATCTCTTCTTTGTGGAAATTTCTGTCATATTTTATCTGCATGCTACATCTACATATGAATGGACAAGTATTCATCGTGAAACCATTAGGCCTTCACAGGATGAAAGGAAATATAAATCACTTGAAAAATGAATACAAATACATGCAATATGTGGTTTTTTTCCAGCATGATGTACGGTATTTTTCTGCTCTGCATTAGACCAGAATGTGAGCACATTAAGGGCTTAAAGAGTTGGAATGTTCAAAAATATTCTGATTGGAACCATAACTAAATCAGAAATATGAGCAGGCTTTGAGCTACTGTACCTTAACTCCTACCAGCACAATGAGCCCTTTGTGAGACCATTTAAAGTGCACATGTGAATCCCTGCTTGCCCAAGGCAGTCCTAACTAGCCAGAATTATAGATCCCCTCTCTCATTATCATCTCACTCAGACCAATTCTTTAGCCCCCTCTTAACAAAAAAAAAAAAAAAAAAAAAAAAATTTTTCTTATCCCAGGTCTTCAGAGCATGATTTAACAAGTGTCTCCCCTCCTTTAAGCTGTGTCCCCATAGTCACACCATAGTTGCTATGCAGAAGTAGTTCTAGCAAAATATCAGCACCCCATCTTATCTCAAAAACAACATCAGTCTTATCATGTTCTGAACTCTAAACAAAATATGTAAAACCTGCCAAAAAGTTTTGGTGAGTTCTTGTGTTAGAAAGACCTTTTTGAAGTATTTATATTGGTGGATGGGTGCAGGGAATTCAGGTGGATAAGAACCTAATCCTTTAATTGCTGTATTATTTGTGTCCATTGCTCTGGTCAAATGCTCACAGTCCCACTGATCTGGAAAGGATATACAGCAGTTTATCTTACCTCAGTGATTTTATTTCCCATATTTGAATATGGAACACATAGGAGCAATCTACCACCTACTAGGAAAAACTGATTCTGAGACAGTCATCCACAACATCTGCATTATGTAAGAAATGTGAAGATTATCCTCTAAAATATACTGTCAGGTGTATGAAACAGAGATTCCCTGTGATCTTTTTACAGCTAAAAGTTTGAACTACCCACAGTAATGTGCCATCTGATCTTACAAAAGAATACATGGCAATGGTAATTACTGGTGCTTGTGCAAAAACTTTTTAATTATTACTTCAGAGTATTAAAAAATACTTTCCTTAAGGTGCATTTGAAGTCTGGCCTAGGAATTAACATGACCTCCAGTGTAAATAAGCTGAATTTTCTGGCTGCGAAGGGCTTGTCTGCTCTCAACCCACACTTTATTGTCTCCTCTGAGAGGTTGGACATGTACATGCTCTTCCTACACTTACTTTTTGTTCTGGGCAGCAATACATTTATGGGATAGTGGTCAAGAAATCCAAACTCCTTGGGTTTGGTTTCCTCAAGTCTGCAGCACTGAAAATCTTAACTGAAACCCCTTGCTAGGGTGATGCTGGGTGTCCAGCATAAGAGATCTCCAAGATTCCTCTTTGGTGGAATATGTGAGCCCAGAATGTAAAACACCTGAAGCCAGGTCTGCAAGAACATAGACATCAGACAACTTATCAACTAAAGAATTGCAGGTGCTACAATACAGGAAACTCATATTTCACCCAGTTAATGAGACAAAGTTTGGCTCTACATCTTTATTTGTTAGCAGCAGAAAACAAGTTGTGTTTCAAATGCAGTATTGTGCTTGTTTCCTTGTGGATATAAGAAGTCAACTCCTGAAAGATAATTCCTTTGCCCACAACCTTAAGTTTCTTATTAGGCATCCTTTGAAATGAGTTCATTCTTTGCTCCTTCTCCCAGGTGTGTTTCTCAAAGCTGTGCAATTCCCTCCCCAGCACCCGGGGTTTGGGTAGAGCCTTTTCCTGTTCTTAGCAACCAATTACACAGCTGGGAGATCCTGAAGAGAGCAGCTTTCTGTTATTCTTTAGTGGAAAAGAGGTCTTAGACTTCCCAGACCACAAGGTCTGCATGAACCCTTGCACACAAAGAACAAAGAACAAGTGTCAAGGGTAATCAAGCACTGGATCAGGTCACCCACAGAGGGAAATATGCCACCTTTAATTGGTTTATTTACCAATTAAATTACTCCACAACAGAGGCTGTGGAGTCTCCTTCTCTCCAGATATCCAAAACCTGCCTGGATGTGATCCTGTGCAGCTTTTCTAGGTGAGATGGCTTTAGCAGTGGGGTTGTGCCAGAAGATGTCCAGAGATTCCTTCCAACTCCAAATGATTCATGGTGACTCTGATTCTGTAAATGTCTTTAAAAGATATTTCTCTATTGCTCCTGAGATGAAGTTGTTCAGCCCTTTAGAAGAATCTCCTTTCTCCCACATGTCTAACAAACAGTAATTCTTTTGTGCATTTATAACCAACTCAAGAGCAAGTTCCTGCCTGCAGTTAGAGCTGAAATATTGATTTAAAACAGGGTTCAACATTGTCTTGCATAAAGATACTTGGTTTATCCTGGAAATTTGATGCTGCAAACCAGAGAGCTCTGCAACCTACCTATTATAGATTAATTCTGTTCAAGGATTTTGGAAGATATGTGGGGAGGGGGATGAGAGTACTGCAGTTTTTTTCTGCTTTTCTCAGGATATCAAAAGCCCTCCTTGCCATAATAAATGGAGATAATGAATGGGAAGTGCATGTGTGTGTGAAAAGTAAATTTAAAAAAAAAAGTTACAATGAGATAGTCATGGGAATAACTTCAGAAAAATTATCTCCTCCCATACTAAGTGTGTTCTGATGAAATATAAAGCATTCTGTGTTCTCCTTGTTAACAAGAATGCTCAGATTACCCAACACAATCAAGTCATAGATGAAATGTCAACTGTAAGAAATAAATGAAAATTTTCCCTTCATATAGAAGAAAGTCACTGGTCTCACATTCTGGTTTTGACTCAATTACCATTTCTTGATGAAGGTCCACACTTTCAATGAGGTAAGTAATAATACCTTGTATGCTTCCATACTTCCACAGCATGCTTCTACAGCATACTCTTACCCAGCAGATTTATGTTCCTCTATTTTCTATATTTCTGTATTAGCTTTGGGGTTTTTTAGTGTTAAAATCTGATGAGGAAACAATCATTTTCCCCACTGTGATGGTTTTCTATATGTGATGCACTTTTTTACTCAAAGATTTTGGAGGTGGAGAATCCTCAGTCTACTGGGGAAGGACTGGAACCAACTTCCCAGCGTGCACAGAAATCAGTGAAGGAGACAAATGGTCCTTGGGCACAATGCTGATTTTTGCCCTGTTTCTATCTGCCTTCCACCCAGATGTCTCAGGGGTCATGAGGAATCACAAAAAATAGTCATTTTGTGCCTAAGGGTGTTCAAAGGCAAAAGAATCAAGCATGGTCCTTGTTCATTTAGAAGCATGGTCTTACTCCTTACTGCATTAACCTTGCTGGACTATTAAACCTAGCAGCAAGTGAAATTGATGGGTGTCACATTTCTCTTCTGAAGTTTGTTTCAGAGTATTATTGCTCTCCTTGCTTTCAGTTAGCTTGCTGTTAGAGAGCTAAAACAGTACATCAGTGTGAGACCTCCAATTCCCAATAAACAGGAATTCTTTCCTCCCCTGAGAGTGAATGAATCCAAAAGCACTGGAGCCTTCAAAGAGCCTGAATTCTGAATCTGTATGGAGGTAATTCCATCCTGCCTGCTTCCTCTTCCTGGGATAAGTGTAGCCACATGGGAGGAATGGTGGCAGTAAAGACATGCATCTTACTATGCCACATATGCTGAAAGAATATTCTTGGTTGCCTGTGGGGATGAATCTGAAATTAGACTGTTTAGACATATTTAATGCACTAGACTCTTTTCTAAAATGCTGGAAGAGACTTAGGTGAGTTGTTTCACCTCTCTGTGCCTCTGAGGCACCTCATGCTGTCTGACTTTTTTAGACAAATGGGATGCATTTCAGGCTGGGGCTAGACTTGACTTTCCTGTTACAGCTAACCTGCAGGAATCCCTTTCTGATGAGTTACAGGAGCAGGAAGCCATTAAACTATTCATGGATTCAAAAGAAGGCATTGGAAAGTCACACAGAGGGTACTGTTGTCTGTATATCAGCTGGTCCACTGCTGAAATCATTCCTACCTGGTCACCTCTGCATCCTGAGCTGCTCCATAGTGCTCAGTGTGTCTCTACCCAAAGGAATGAGTTGGTAGCATTTGAGGTCTCAAGACACTGACAACTTGTCTTTGGAAAGCTGTAAGTGTCTAAACTTATTCATCTTCCAGGTAATCTGATCTGGCTAGTGTAATTTTGTTCCCTTGGTCTTTTTGTCCATATGTCTCTGTATTCAGCCCCCTGGCTTGGTTTCCTGTCTCACTGTCACTTTGAATTAAATGGATTCCCTCCCATTAAATCAGTCATGTTTGTGCTGTCATTCTCCTGCATGTCTGATGATCCTAGTCTTCACTTAACTTGATTTGCCATCCACTCTGGCTTTTATAGATGAGCTTTCCTGCCTTCATCTGCAATAATGCTCATGCAGGTGAGAGCATATGAAGTGCTTAATGGCACTTCTTCATTAATGTAAAGTCTGGAGGCTCATGTAAATCCACAAGATTCCCTCTTTTCACCACATTTCCATCAGCTTATGTCAGATGAAGAACTAGTCAGGAGTTTTTCTTCCCACATCTCTCCTAAAAGCCTCTGGAAAATCTCTTGTGTGCAAGTCATGAAGAAACACCTCACATTGTTATTATTGAAATTGCTGCTCAGCATAGACAGGTGACACAAAAAAGGAATATCTAATTCCCACTCCTAAAATGATGCAAAAGAAATACTGCTTCCATATGTGAGCTGACTCAGAAAGAAACTTAAAGGTGAATTTTAGTTTAATCTTGAGCCAGAAACTCCAAAATCTGGAAAGCAAGCCTTGCTGAAAGTCTGTGGGACTGTGGCTCTCAACACTGGTTTTATGAGTATTAAGTAAGTGAGAACTAAGCCTGAGCTCTGCTTTGTTTAGTATTGTCTGGGCTTCTCTTCTACATGGATCTTCTCTATTACTGAAGTAGAAAATCCTCTAAAAAACAACAGAAATTATTCAACAAAATGTTTGCTTTAGTCAGAGTCCTAAAATTTGGATGCAGCCAATTAAATCACCTGCAAGCTCTTAGAGTATTGTCTATGTACCTCTGAAAATCTGTGTCTCAGTACCCACTGAACAGAGTTTTGTCTGACTTAAAACCCATGGTAAATACCATCATGGATTGTAGCTGTGTGTATTTACATTTCTATGTCCCAAACCCATTTTCAAACCATAATGGTTCAATCAAAATTGATAGAAGGGATGATGTAAAATGTGTTATTTGACAGCTTCCATGAAATTATGGGCTTAGGCACTCAAGAAAGGGCAGCCTAAAACCTGCAGGATCTTTTCTTTTCTGTTTTAAGACATTTAAAGAATACTCCAGAAAGGAGGACCATTGGAGACATGAGACTTCACTAGAAACTGGGCTTTACTCTTCCTGCAGCCAGAAATTTGTGGTAAAATCAGGCATTTAAAAATTCAGGCACAGACCTCTCAAAACGTTCCATTTGTGTTATTCCTGAACTCTGCTGAATAATCTGGGGAAAGATTTGCTAGATCTTTCTGGAAAAAAAAAAGTGCTTCTGCAAGGGCTTAAATATTTACCCACTGAAAAGTGATTAATTAACTTTCTGGGATGTTTTCTATTTGGTGTAATTTACTGTAATGCATCCATCAGGGCAGTTAATTTAGTGACCCAAGCACAACATGAAGAAATGCCACGTCAGCCCAAGCTAATGTCTTTCCCTACCTTCTTCTGGAGATCACCACTGTTTACAAGATTAATGCTATTTACCAGAGGATGTAGTGTCAGGACAGGGGAAAATGGCTTCAGACTGAAAGAGAATAAGTTTAGACTAGGCATTAGGGAGAAAGTTTTTACTGCTCAGTTCATTCTAGAATTCATTCCATAATCCATTCCATGATTACTGGTTGTTGTGGCCCCCAGTGGCATCTCAGTCCATTGAGGAAGCAGAGGTGCCCAGTGACCCAGTGCTTGTGTGCTGCTGGACTCAGATCCCTTGGCTTAACTCTGTGTTGCATTCCATTTATATATCTAGGTGTTATTTACCACACACATTCAGTTTTATTGTTCTCAGAGTTATTTGGATTCTATTTGACTTTAGTTTCATCTGCTTCATAATGACAAGCTGTCTTTCTTTCCTCCACCAACACCCCATTAATATAATCTTTTCAGCAAAGAATTTTGCCTTCTGCAATTTTTTTCCAGTTGTTGAGAGGAAATATAAATTGTCTCCAAAGCCATCATCTTACACTCCACTTAATTAACAAAATCACTGTGTATATGACCTGCCTTCTTGAACAGTTTATTTTAGCCTATAATGCCTACATTTTTTGAGGAATTTTTTAGAATGATTAACATGAAATCAGAAATTGAACTGCTACCACATTGCTTTGCTTATTGATAAAAATTGGCAAGGCAACCACTAGACATTTTAAACCAATTCACATTTTGGAAGTGTTTTATAGTTAGACAGTCCTGTTTCCTTTAGTTTAGTTCAAGTGCAACAATTTCAGACAGCTGAGTGCATATTAAAATGCTCTGTGTAGCCATTCTGAGTGGAGACAGCTAGCACCAAAGTCCTTCAGAAGTTTTCCATTGCCTCTCTTTTCTGAGGAAGGGTAGCAGTGTCTCAGCTCTCCAGGATCCTTGCCTCAGTGCATGCTATGACAAGACCTCCTTCCTCTCCAAGCAATGCCTTTTAAATGGACTGAAAATCACCCACAGAGACAGCTCCTTTATTGCTTTTAGAAAGCATGAAAATACATATCCTTAAAAAAACTATTCTCCTGTGGTGGTTTGAATAATGTGCCTCTACTTTACAAATGGTTTCCAGATAATGTACCACAGGGGAAACCCTTTATGCCCTTGTAGGCATATCCCTTGCATGCTGTATATCAGCCCTGAGATACATAAAATTTTTAACAGCATCCCTTGTGTTTAAACTTTCTTCCATTCACACAGCATTTCCTTATTACTTACTTTTATGGGCAGTGAATCTGTGGTGTCCATTACATAGATCAGTGTTTACTATCCCTCTTAATGTGCTTCATTTAGACAACAGCTTTATAGTGCATCTCCTCTTTTCTCTCCACTGTCTTACTATTAAATACTGCTGTTTGGCCTTTGCTCATGTATGCAATTTTATTTTTAAGAAAAAGCTTTTTTCCAGTTGTAATGTCCTGCTTTTTATCAATACTTTTTTCCCCCCCAAATTAAGTTAGTTTCTGCAAGAATTTACTGAAAAGATAGGTGAAAACACAACTAAATGCAACCTGTGATGAAGTGGTGAAATATCAGGCCTGTTGTACTTGAGAGAAAAAGAGCTTACAGTCCTGATGTAAAGAAGCTGAAAAAAGTGAATTGCAGCACAAAAACCTTGCTGTGTTTGGGCTGATGCTCCCTCTCACCACTTGCTGCTATTTTTGTATTTGTAATTCACTAA
This sequence comes from Oenanthe melanoleuca, assembly GCF_029582105.1. NCBI lineage: Eukaryota > Metazoa > Chordata > Aves > Passeriformes > Muscicapidae > Oenanthe > Oenanthe melanoleuca. The sequence goes on from NC_079337.1 coordinate 15,304,263, forward strand.
TCTGGTTGGCTGAGACAGGAATATAAGTGTTAATATCTACTCAAGAAAGTAATGATTTGTTCATATTTACATCACTTTAAACAAAGAATGACACAAAGCAGAGACAGTAGGACAGATGCAGCTGGCCACCCAGCCCTCATGGACATGGAATTCCATGAAATGACTGTCTATGTGGAAACTTTGAGATGTGAATGCTTCTGTCTGCTTTGAAGCAATATGCCTAGAATAAGTAGATTTCCCCAGAAATGGGAACTCCCTCTTTCCACACAGCTGTGCTGTTTTTCTGCTCCATCACATTCTCTTACCCTGGGGTAGAACATCTTGTTCTGCTGCTAAATCTCTCCTGAATGGCTTAAAACAAAGTCTGTTCTTTGACACAAGGTATCTCAGGATATTGCTGTATCTTGGTTGCAACTGTGAAAATTCAAAGCCAAGTAATTTTCTACGGAGAAACAACCTTTCTCCCAGTTGCTGGTGTGGACAACAAAATAAGCATATTGCAGATTAAAAAAAAAAACACCTCACAATCCTGTTTAACTGTAAACAGAACACTTATGTGAGGACTGGAATACATAAAAACAGTCTGGAGTAATGTGTCTAGCAGAGTGGATTCATCACTGAAAGTTGTACTATGCATATTTCCTAGTAGCAAAGAACAGAGTGGGTTAAGAACTGCCAATTTAGCTATTTGCCAAAAAAAAAAAAAAAAAAAGAGATTTTCAAGGAAGTATTTCCTCCCTCACTTTGTCTGGAGGACTAGAAAGTGCAGGGTTAATGTCAAAGTATAGCAGAATCCTGAGAAGATGGCATCAAGGACAGCTCTGTTGCTCCATGTGAGTTAGAAGGTGTAAGGACTTGGGTGATTTAAGGAGAAAAGCCATCTTGTGTCAAATGCTACTCTCAATAAAGAACTGCATGTTGGCCTGGTCTGTTGTGTGTAAGTTTGGGTATAAAACTGGAAGATATGTCCTGTTATATATTTGTCAGCAGAAGAAGAAAATTTCTGCCATTTCAGTCCCCAAAACTTCTCCAGAGTCTGTAGCAGCAGCAATGGAATCCATCTAAACTACATTTTTTTATTGCCTTCTGTGATGGAACAAGGAGAAATATTAACACCTTTAATTATTTCCTTTAGTTTTTCAATAAGACTGAGGTTTTGGAGTATTCTCATCTTTTCATTGGGAAGCTTTCCATTGGAAAGTTTTATGACCAGCTCCATTGCCTATCAGCACTAACATTTTTAGCACCATTATTAATGAGGTTGAGAGTTTCTACTAAATGGAAAGACATGAACATCCTGTCAGGCTAAGCAGCCTTAATTTTGGGTTTACCAGATTCTCAGCAGCTCATCAGCTGGCAAACTTTTTCTTATAATCTCTGAGATCAAGATCAAAAGATCTGAAACTGTAATGTAGACTCTAATTAGGCTGTCAAAAGTTATGCAGCAGGGAAGATAATTTGGCAATTAATCAGGGCATATCTAATACTAAGAAAAATATATTTATTCAAACTCAGATCTTAGTACATTTCCATTGAAGTTTTCTCCACGTTGTCATTTTCAGTAAAATGTTCATAGCAAGATCAAGTAATTTTATAGTTAATAGTTCTCATTCCTTAAGTAGGACTTAAAGTATTCTTTAATACTGCAATTTCAGTTTTGAGGAACTGTAGGTTTCAGTTCTCTATGAAATGAGAACAGAGTAGTTTATATAAAAAACTGATATCACTAAAACAATTATTATGGAATATCTACACAAAACAGAGTTTTATATTTCAGTTCTCTTTAAAAGACAATGAGTTATCAGTTATTTCTACAAAATTATTCATGTAAAAAGCCCCACTTTAACTGCCAAAAGTTGCAGCTAGTGTTAGGCTTGAATTCATCCACTGGTTTATGCACCAAGTTGAGCTATTGAAAGCAGAGGACCTGTCATTTGAGGCAGATTCCATCAGTTCAAAGAGATGGACACATGCAGACCATTCACATATTCATTCTTATTTTCCCTCTGTACATGCCAGACTCTCAACTCAGTTTGTAGGGAACTGAGGACAGATATTTTTTATGAGCTGCCTAAACCTATTTCAGATATTTCTAGTCCTTGGACACCTCGTAGTCCTTGGTCTTGGACTAGATTTTTCAAGACACCCTTCACATGAGTAACCAATTCTTAATACTTTTACTTGCTTCTGTTATCAGCCTCTGGTTTTTGCTGGGGCAGGGCTTCAATAAACAAGCTGGAAAGTGAATTAAAGCCTTTTCTCTTTCAGGTTAGGTGAAGATGTTCCTGTCAACATCTTCCAGGCAGAGTCCAATCCATTTGCTAGGCTGGAGAGCATTGAGAAAGGTTTAAAACAGTCCACTCCTGATCTCAGTGTTGTCATTAAATTTGGCTACCACATATTTGTTTTAAGAATGTCCCAGCAGCCTTAAAGCATAACCTGAGAGCATGGAGAAAAGGCAAGAACCTCTCCTGGCTGAGGAAGCAGGGTTACATGCCTTGGTGTGTGGAAATACTTTCATGCTCCCTGTCTTTGGGAGAAAGCAGTAAGGATAACAGCCTGACTACCAACTTCCCTGCACATTTTTTGCTGGCTTAGTGGTATTAAGGTTCAGCTGGCACCTGCTGTGTGAACAACCAAGGTCTCTAATGCCCATCTGCTGTTCAACTATTTTATTTGATAACTGCTGATGCCAAACTCTGGGGCTCGTCTCTGGTATACTCAGCCTTTGAGCACAGAGTTTCCTACAAAGGAAACAGCTGAAACTGGGACTGGCTGATGGAAACAGATACAGTGAATCAATAGCATCCTCACAGAATGAGCAAAAGGCAAACCATAACTTGCTGCACATTGCAGGTGGGCCAGAATCCAGTGATGTGTGCCAAATGACAACAACAGAGATTTGGAGGCAGCTTGTACTTTTTTATTTCTTTTAAGATGTGCTGAATGCTTCATAGAGCCTGAAAAATATTCCACAAGAATGCAATTCAGCCAACATACTGCTTTGTAATTAATGGCTCTCACTTGCTCTTTTTTTCCCTCTTTAATGGACACATTTGCATGCAGACAGCATCTCTCTTTATATAAACCCTTCTGTTCCTACCAATCACTCAGCTGAAGTCATAGCCCTTTTTTCGTGACACCAGCATGGGCTGCTGTGTGATTATGATGTTCAGGAGAGTACATTATGGCTCCAGGTGAGGAATGAAGAGCAGGGGCAGACAGAATTGCAACTCAAAAATATACAGCTTGCATGCAAATACTGACATTGTCATATCACAAATCTCACAGTGTAAGATTTTCAGAATACGGAACATGCAAATAATTGTAAGCAGAGTGGTTTTCCAGGCTCTCCAAAGTTCTCTAGAAACCACTACTTAAAAAAAAAAAAAAAAAAAAAAAAAAAAGGATGAATGTGCACGATTTCTTTTTGAGCATTCTTAGGTTTTACTGACTTGTTTTTCTCTTCTGTGAGGAAATATCTCTTCTGCTCAACTTTTTTAATTTCCCGTGTGTTCCCACTTTTCCAGTTTCCAACTCTTAACTGTGTCCCTCAGTCAGCAGGCATTTTGGTTTGAACACAGCCTGGCTGCTCAGAGTCTTTGCTACCAGTAAGAGTTCTTTCTCAGAAATGAAACTTCAGAAACTAAGCCAAACTTCAAACAGGAGTACATCAGTGTGTTGGGCATTTGGGCATTCTTGCACACAGAAAGTGCAGGAAAACTGTCAAAATTATTTCAAATGTGTGCTTTTTAAAATGTATGACAGGATTTTTTGCTATTGTGATGCACTGATTAACAATCATACGCTGTCTGGAAAATTAGGTAACACAAAAGGACCTCTGATAATAACTTACTTAGCTGTCATACACTTTTTGGTCCTTTTTGTGCTATTTTCTTGCTATTAGTAACAACAATAGATAGAAATAATTGTGACTAGAAAGAACAAGGCCTCCCTTTACTAGATACAGATAAAAGAATAAATAGTTGCCTTAAATAATTCAGGATTCTGAGGATATCAGAACAGCAAGAATTTACTACAAAAATATCCACTACAGAGCTTGAGGTTTTCATTAAATCATTCCTACTGTCTCAAATTGGGAATGTGTTAAACACCCTATTAAAAATCAGAAACTAGATTGTTCATCAAGGAGTAAGGTAAATGAAACCTCTTCAATATGTGTGCCATATTTGGATTTGTATTGCAGCAAGCTGATGACTGTTTTTATTATCTGTATTGATTCCTTACTATTTTTTCCCCCAGTGTTGACTAGGAGATATTTCTGATTTTCTTACAATAAAACAGTGCTCAAAGGGCAAAGAAAGTTGAAAGGCTTCAGAATCATGTTTTTCAGCACTGATTAGAGTTGGGTGGAATTCAAATATGGTTTTATTCCTCAATCTTGAATTGAGGCCAGTCTGAGATCTACACTGCTGGGAAATATAGCTGGTGAGAAAATCAAAATAAATAGGGTCTGTTCCCTGTCCACTAGTGAAACAGCAAAGAGTTTCCCCTCCCTCAGCTTATTTGCAAACAAACTGAAAAACAAAACCAAAACAAAATGCAACACCATGAAAAAAATCTGCATGTGTACTTGTAATCCCAAAAGTTGACTGGGGTAAAATACCTTAACTTTCCCTCTACTTCAGGTGAACTGCAAGTGTTCTCTAAATTTATGCACTGTGAAGTGACTCTCTTTCTGCAGCAATACTCCTCACTGAGTTGAGAAGCTCAACATGAGCCAGGACTGCATTCTTACAGTCCAGAAATCCAACTGTGTCCTGGGGTTGTGGTTTAAGCCCAGATGGAAATTAAGCAGCACACAGACTTGTCCCCTCCACCCCAGTGGAAAGGGGAGGAGAAAGACAGTAAAACTTGTAGGTTTTGATCAGGACAATGTAATAGTTGAAAATAAGATAAAATACAGAAATAATAGTAAATAATTATAATAAAAAGGGTAAAATAAGTGATGCACAATGCAATTGCTCACCACCCACTGACCAATGCCAAACTCCCCTTCCTGAACCCACATCAGCCCCTAATTCTGGGTAGCTGCCCCCAGTTTGTGTACTGGGCATGACATTCCATGGTGTGGAATATCCCTTTGGTCACTTGGGGTCACCTGTCCCAGCTGTGCTCCCTCCCAGTTTATTTTGCAAAATCTCTCACTGGCAGAGCACAAAACTACTGAGGGGAAAAAACACCCTTAGCTTAATTTAGACATAGCAAAAAAACCAAACATAGTTTAGACAGAGCAAAAAATCAGTGTGTTATCAACACCATTCTCATTCTGAATCCAAAACACAGCACTGCAACAGCTCCTGGGAAGAAATTAACTCTACCCTGGCTGAAACCAGGCACCTGGTTGCATCAAAAGCAGGTTGAGGGAGGTGATTAAACCCTTCTTCTCTGCTCTCATAAGACCCCACCTGGAGTTCAGCTCTGGGGCCCTGAAAAGAAGGATGCCATGGACTTGTTGGAATGGGTTCAAAGGAAGGCTACAAAGATGATCAGAGGGATGGAGCATCTGTCATGAGGAAAGGCTGAGAGAGATGGGGTTGTTTTTCCTGGAGAAGGGAAACCTCTGGGTAGACTTTCCAGCAGAATTTTAGTACCTACAAGGAACTACAAGAAAGCTGGAATCTTTGTATGAGGGCATGCAGTGATACAGCACAGGGTAATGGCTTTGAACTTGAAGGATGTAGGTTTAATTTAGATACTTTTCACATCAGGGTGGTGTGGCACTAAAACAAGTTGCCCAGAGAAATTACAATATCCTGTCCCTGGATGTGTTTTTAGGTCAGGTTGGACAGGGCTGAGCAATCTGGTCTAGTAGAAGTCGACCCTGTCCATATCCAGGGAGTTGGTCTAGATGGTCTTTAAGGTCCCTTCCAACCCAAATCACTCCATAATTCAATGGCTCTAGGTTTGCTTAAACCAGAAGTGTTCCCCTGATTCCTAGAGGAATCTGGAGGAAGACCAAGATTTAGTGCTGTGCTAGAATGTCTTTAGCCTCCTACATTCTCTTCTCATTAATTTAGACCTTTTATCTAAGTAAGCAAATGTTCCTCTTTGGAGGAAATACCATGGATCCCTTTCCCCATAAAGTCTCCAGTATTAATATAACTGGACCTGTGATACAAAACATGCTATTGCTTCCTCCTGCTGCTAAAATATCTTTAATCTCTTTATCTGTACATTAGATACCCACCATATATCCCAGCAAAGACCTGGGAAGTAGGACCTTATGGGAAATACAGTTCAGCTCAGGTACAGTTACACAGCAGAATTTATATTTATATAAAGTATATGTATATATATGTATTCATGATTATATAGAGAATATTCATTACCCAGGGTCAGTGGCTTTCTATAATCTAGCAAAAAAAACCCTATCACTAAAATCTGATTTGCAAATGACCTGCCAGCAGGACTGGACATAGGGCAAGAATATTTGCATTTAAAATATATTCAGAGGTGGTTAGCTCATGCTGTCCTTAGCTGTGTAGTATTTTCTTCTTGTACAAATATTTGCTAGCCATAGATGATGGGGATTAATATATGTGGATGTGTTGCACCTTTGGATTAAATGTTAAATAGACCTCTTCATGGGTGTGCTCAAACTAGTTTCAGAACTGAGTAGCATCTACATTTTTCATTTCATTTGGTGAGGGTCTTGGGGGGACCAGTGGGGAGATGGAAAGAATGGGATGGTTATGGCTATGTTAGTTATTTTTCAGTTGGAAGGAAAGGAAAGGAAAGAAAGGTTGTTGTTGGGGCTGAAAGGAAAGCTCCTCCCAGCTTGACTGAGCTGTAATGCTAAGATCACAAAGGAGACAGGACCTAATTAATGAGTAGCAATATTAATTCTTATTATCCCCTGCTATTTCTGGCCTTGAATAGCTCCACTGTTTTCTGATGCCCCTTGAATTGTGAACTGGAGAAAAGAATGAGCAACTTTCAACTTAAACAAAGCAAACTCCCATTCAGCTGTACTTTGACTGCTCTAAGTCACAGAAAATGGGTTCGTGAAAACCTTTTCAAAGACTTCCTGGGAGAATCTTGTATCTCTTAATCTCCAGTGGAGAGAAAATATTTTTCCTCTAAAAGAAGTGAAGGTATCTACAAGCTGAATGAAAAAGTTCCATAGAAGACCAAAAAAAAAAAAAAAAAAAAAAAAAAAAAGACAAGGCTTGCCCCAAGAGCTGCTGGAGGATTAATGTTTTTCTTTCTTTCAAATTGGACCAGTTATTTCAGTGTCTAAGCACAGACTGTTGAAACATAGGTTTTGGCATTTCCTTTGGCTTCCTATGGCTAGACAGAAAAGCAAGCCTAACCAAGCAGAGCTTTGGGATGGTTGGGCAGCTTTATCAGCTGGTCTTGATATTTCTGGGTATAACCTAATCAGTGCATCAATGCAGAATACTGAAGATCTTCTGGGGTGATTTAAAAAACTATGAAATTAATTTTCTTTTGCTGTTACTTGGTATTTCCTGATTTTAGTTTGGGTCAGTAAGTTCTATAGATTTGGACAACTTGGCAAAAATTGGAAGATGAGGCACATTATGTGAATTAATAGGCTAGGACATTTCAAACCTAGGTTTCAATCCACTAGGTTTTTGCCCTAACTTCCTGTCTACCAGAACTCCTGGTTACCTGGAGATGTTCCCAGCTGGCTGGAAGTGAGTAAATGCAATGTCCACCAAGAAGGACTGGAAGGAGGATCCTGGGAATTGAGGCCTGTCAGCCTGGCCTTGGTGCCAGGGAAGGTTATGGAGCAGATCATCTGGAGTGTCATCATGTGGAAGGGATAACCAGGGAAGCAGGGACAGTCAGCATGGGTTAAGAAAAGGCGGATTCTGATGATTTTATTTTTTTATTTATGTAAATTGCTGACAGGACTTTTGCCTAAAAATCTCAATTTGTTGTCTGTCTGAAATTGCCTAGAGGACCTGGTGGCATAATTCTCGTTAGCTTCCATAGAATCACAGGATCATTAATGCTGGAAAAGACCTCTAAGGTCATTTAATTAATTAAGTCAATTAATTAAGCTAGCTCCACCTTGTTCACCACTGAACCATATCCCAAAAGACATCAGGTTTTTGAACACTTCCAGGTTTGGTGATTCCACTGCTTCCACTGGCAGCCTGTTCCAAGGCCTGGCCATGCTTTCAGTGAAGATATTTTTCCTGATATCTGATCTAAACCTCCCCTGGAGATCATTGCTGTACTGGTTTTTGTCACCTGGGAGGAATATGTTCACCACATGGCTTGAAAAATCAGCTCAATTGTCAGTGTACTCTGCCATGTTAGCTGTAGCTGGAAATTGTCCTTTTTCTTTCTCCTAGTTGTAATATCTTTGAATAAGCAAAAGGTGTGAGAAATGGTTGCAGTGGAAGCAAAGTACAAGTTTTCTCATAATTCAAGCCAGCTCTGTGATCATGACAATTGGTTTTGTGGTCAATTGACAGCAAGAGACCTTGGATCTGCTTAGAGGGAAAATTAATCTTTCAAAAAGAGCAAGAAGAAATGCAAGTGGCATTGCAAGATTAACCTTTAAAGGACTTATAATAGATCAGTGTAATTAAAATTACGGTAACCAGTAAATAAAATTATTGCTATGACCTAGACTTTCTCAGTCCTGAGAAAAACAAAGAATTTCTCTAAAAAAATAGACACTACTTATCCTAACTTCCTTCACCTCACATATTTAGACTGATAATTTAGTTTCAAAATAAGACAAGAAATACTTCACATTAAATCATTAATTTAAAACTTGCTAGATCTCAGAAAGAAGCAAATGCCTTTAGAAAACATGATATACTCAGTGCCCAGCAAATGAAAGGGACTTGTGGAGCAGCCAATCTAATTACTTTAATCTCTCTACCCAGGGAAGAGTCTTCCCATCCCTCATTAGGATTCTGAGCCACATCTGTAACCTGAGGAGAACAAAGACATGAGGTGAAGGGACAGCGAAAGGAAAGTGGGGAAGCATAAACAGTTCCTTATTTTTCTGAAGGAAAAGAGGGTAAATGACATATCCAGGAGCAACAGAGGTCCAGGTGAAAGTTGCATTCTGTCCTTTCTGTGCCGCTGCCACCGTGAGCTGCCTGCTGTCCAGCACTTCTCTTTGCTGTCCTTTCCTGATGGCAGCAGCCCTGCAGCCTGGCTGGGCAAGGGTGCCACACTGGAAAACTGCCTCTTGGGCAGTGACAGCCTCTGGCCAGCGAGTCCTACACCTGCACAGGTATGGCATTATCACAATTCTTGTGTCTTCCTGCCAAATCTTGTAACATGCTCCCATGACTCCTTTTTGGGTACCTACCATGCTGTCCAGTGAATCCTGTTCCCCTTTTTGCCTTGACAAAGAGGAGGTGCATGCCCTGTTCAGCCAGAATCCACACACTGTGCCTTCCTGCACCTTGTCAAGTTGTTGGCAGCACAAAATTCCTGTCCTTTTTTGAATGTGTCTGTACAAAGGAAGACCTACAACCTGATAACCAGGCCCTGAGTTGAGAGAGGACAGACAGATGTCCACAGCACTGATTTCACTCCTGCTAACAGATGAGATACCAGGGGGGTTGCGTAGATGTGGAGGAAAACAGATCTTCAATCTTCCTTGCAGAGGAGGAGAATGGCTGAGTCAGATTTAGGAAACCAGAAATTTAAGAAGTTAAAACAAAGGGGGACATGGCCCAGGATGTGAAAAACAGATGCCATCTGTCCTGGGATCCAGAACTGGCAGGATTACTATTCCAGAAAGAGAGTGCATGGAAAGGACTTTAAGTTCCTAAAATTGTCTTATTGGATAAGAAATAAGGAAAATTCAGATGTGCAGAGTGAGATAAACAAACCAGTCCAAAGTTCCTTACAGAAACACAGTCCAAGACCAGGACAGCAGCTTCCTGAGCAGTGCAAATTACACCAAGTTCACCGAGGCAAACAGACAAACATTGGTTTTAGTCACATAAACTTCTTTGGGGATATGAAATGTTTTCATAGGCCTATATCTAAGCCACAGGTTCTTGTTATTCAAGCAGTTGTCACTGGAATAAATAATTGTGCAAGTACAGAGAATAATCCTGAGGGTCATTTTCTGAATGGAGAGCCTACCTTGACATGCAGGAGACTAAATCTATAGCTCTTAAAATGTGTAATTTAGTGGCTGATCTTGAATGATTTATCCAGACTCCCACATTTTTGGTGTGAATTTTTTGGCTTATGACCTGGCTTGATTCATGAGGATGGTTCTCCAGGAAACCTGGACATTGAGCCAGAAGGATCCTGTTTCACCATCGACACAGAAGCAGAGAGATCAGGAACATGATCCCAAAGCCTAGCACGAGCATCAAGAGTACAGAATGTCAGATAGGAGGTTAGGGGGTGCCCTCCAAGTGTGAGAGATGGAAAATAAGAAACTCAGGGAACACTGATGTTGAACTTGGCTGTTTTTTCAAGAGGGTTATGATCTGATGATTCCATTCAGATGGACTCTGAATGACTTGAGACACTGGTCCACCCTGTGCCCCGTGGACTCTGAGAATCCTCCCTCCTTGATGCTGTCTGTGAGTCTTCTCTGATGTAAGAAAAAAGAGTAGTAGCTCCATGGTGTGTAACCCTGGAAAGGATTTAAACAAGTAAATAATTTCCTGTAGATAACTCAGTGTTTTTCAGTGTGTGGGAGGTAGGATTTTCTTTACCTAGTCAAGTCTTTAATACAGGGAACATGAAACAGCAGGAAAGCTGGCTTCCCTCCAAAAGCAGGGCTATATAAAGTTCAATATATTTGCAACTTTGTTGCTATTCTTGAATGACAGCAGTTTTTCATATCTATTGCTTTCATTTAAATAAATAACCTTTGCATTGCGTCCTACTTAATTCTGCATATAAAGGTCTGAATAATATGTCAATTATTTAGTAATATCAGAATTAATTTTAATAAGTAGATTAAAAGATCACTTGGCTTCCTGTTTTAATGCTTTGCCAGTGGCAAAGATTTTTCAAAATATTTTTGTTTACAGAAAGACTTAACATTGAATATGAGTGTTTGAAATGTATTGCTCATAGGTTCTGAAATCATTACAATTTTATTGGCAATGGAGTAAAATGCAGAACACACCTGTGCTGGAGTGTTAACAAATCATGATGGATAAAATGACTGAAATGAAATTCATTGTGATTGCAGGGATGCATGGGATTGCTCCACCATCCTTGAGGAATCCATTTCATGTGTCTGTGTGACTACTGGGAGCAGAGAAAGTGCCAAACCTGCTCTGCCCCTCTGCCTGCAGTGCTTGGCAGAGTGGATTCAGAGCACAGTTCCCAAAACCTCACAGCAGGGAATTCTGTGATGTCAGGTAGTTAATTGATGGCCTGTGAGACTTACACTGCTCAGGACTAGGAAAAGTCATACTGCAAAGCCACAAGGTGGTTATCCACGTGCACATGCCTGCACCTTTTTATAGGAATCATGGAAAAGATAATAAATATATTTTCAATATATTATTCGTCTCTAAGTAGTATTCTTCATACCTAGTTACTCATTTAAATTGTCTTTTTGACAGCAATGGTGAGCCAAATGATGAGCAATGATGTTGCTTTTGGTGTATATAATGGAATCTGTGGCATTGAAGTACATTCAGATGATTAAAATCTCCTATTAATACCATGGAAATATATCAAGACTATCACTTTCTCTGCTTGAAAGTCTAAAATATGTGTTCATTGCAATTTGGTTACTCTGTCATCTGTTTGGTCTCCTCGGGGTTTGGCAGGGTGATTGAATTGCTCCTTGCAGCCCGTAACCACTGGCAAGATGCTTTTGTGGCAAAGGCTGAAAGAAACTTACCTAAGATCAAACTCTTCCTGGCAAAGCACTGGAAGGTGCCAGAATCTCCTCAAGACTGGTGGAAGATCTGGTGATGCTGTTTGGCTGCTTCCCTTTGGCTTTCCTCACGGGAGTTGTGCCCTTCCAGGAGTCTGGTCCCTGCTGTGCAGAAAGGCAGGTGTAAAAATTGCGAGTCTGTGTTATAATGTGAGCCAGGCCATGCAGCTGGACAGGATAACAGTGTTTGTGCTGGCAGCAATCAACTCCCCTTAAAACATTTTTTAATCTTGTAGTGAAGATGCAAAAACACTGATGAGTTTCTGAAGAATTGGGTGGTTTGTACAGCTGCAACTTCTCTTACTGGTTTTTACTGTTGATTAGGTTGATTTGTTTCTTCAAATATTCCCTTATTATTTCACTCATTTCCTTTTCTCATTTTCCTTGACTGTTCATCTTAACAAATTCCTTGAATAATGTAACAAAGATTTTTATCTGGTCTGTTCCAGAAAGGATGTTTTCCTCTACTATAATTCTTAATACTGTTCTTGGACACTGTAATATTTGAACTTGTCTTCCTGGCAACAAACTACCAGAACAGTGATTCATCCCACAAGAATATAAAGAGCAAAACCTTTCCATAATCTTTAGAATCCTACACAGACAGATGTCTCAAAATCAAGAGTGATGGATTAAGGGATTTTTGCTGCTTCTTGGCAGTGCTACTTAGAATGTCCCAATCTCATTGCCATCTCTCATTTCTGAAAATCAGAACCAAGTCTGATGAGCTGGTGATCTCCTATGTCTTTTAGCTTTCTTCTTCTTTGTGCTTTAGCTACTTGTCTGTCTTGGATTAAGCCTTAAAGACTTTGCCTGTATATGTTTTTGTACCCCAAAAGACCCCTAAATTAAGTGAGAGATATTTTGTCCATTGAAACTCAGTTTATTGCTTTCACTCAAAAGTCGTATTTCTCACACTTCTGACTCTGACATGTTTCTGTCTGTATACCTTCCTCATGGACTAAAAATTAAAAAAAAAAAAAAAAACAAAACCAAACAACTAAATTCAGCCACTTTTCAGGACATTTATACTAGCACCGAGGCAGAACCTGTCTTGAATGGAACAGGAGTTCAGGGTTCATGGAATCTGGATATGTTTGTGTCCTGAATTTCCCTTCCTAGGATTAGGGCTAGGGGTTAGTGGCAAGGATTAGGGCCAGTGTTAGTTAGTGTTAGGATAAATATTAGGATTAAGGATTAGGTTTAGGATTAGGGTTCAGTTAGTGTTAGGGTTGGGAGTTAGGGGCTAGGGCTGGGGATTGGGATTAAGTCAGGGTTAGGTTCAAGGTTCAGGATCAGTGTTAGGGTCAGAATCTGAGTTGGGGTCTGGGTCTGGGTTTGAATTATGGTTATGATCAAGGTTATTTTTGAGTTAGGATTTAGAATTAGGATTTTAGCTTCCTTTCATTTAGCAGGGAAAATTGTCATTTGCTTTAAATTCAGGCTGCTCAATAATAGGCCTTATGTCTTCATAATTCACATTTGGGGTCAGCTCCAGGCTGTAGGCAGTAGAAATGTTTGTCTCCTGGGTGGGAAGGGCTGTGGAATTACTGTGTGGTAGCATATACTGTGAGCAAGTCACAGGTGCCATAAGGAAGTTTGCTTAAAAATTCTTGTCCAGCTCAGATCAAGGAATGTTTGGGCATAAAGGTTGCCAGTCAAGCAAGTATAGACAGTATGGTGGTCATGGTTTGCTAGCCAGCACTCATTTGGACTTATTAATACAAGTTATTAAGAAAATTACTGGAAAAATCAACTTTTATGAATGTATTTTTTGAAAAAAAAAAAGGGATACCCCATTGGTTCTATTTGGCATGTCTGCCTTTTTTATTGATTCTTGCCCCTTGGATTTTATCACTCCATTTGTGTTGATGTTGCAAAAAGTAGTGGTGTATATATATGAGATTGAAATATCACTGAGGGATAAGGTAAATGCTTTAAAACAAGTGGCAAATTACCTGCACTTCATTTGGTATTGATTGCAAAAACATTAATCATGTTGAATTCTTTTGCTACTATGCATTTGGATGTAAGAGATAGTTCCATCTTAAGCACTGAATAATTCTAAGGGTAAATAATCTAAATACCATCCTGATTGTGTCTTGCAGCTCTATACTCAAAACACAAGTGTACAGCAAAGGAGGAAGAATGAGCTTTAATTTATTGGTGTTTAGCAGAACAGCCAAAATTGTTTTTGCTGTCAGACTAAGCTGTTCATCTGCTCTGCTGATACACAGGCTGAGCACTGTTTTCCTTTCCTGGAGTCTGTTTTTGTTGCAATGGGATGCACTTTCATGTGGATGACAGGAGAGAGGTGTTAAGATGTTATACATGACCATGCAGCATGCTCGTATTTCCTCCTGTTAGCCAAGAACAACTAATTGGCAAAGCAGTTTTGGCAGAAGTTTCTTACTCAGAAGTAATTCCACTTACATCTCAGGGACCTTCCAGTGAATCAAGAGCATCCCTTTATGCTCAGAATAATCTCCCTTTCCTGAAAAGTGTGGGATTCTGATGATGGTACACACTGCAATGTATATGCAATGTGTATTTGCTCACTGGGGAGCAAATCCCTGAATGGCTCATTCCTAAACCTTGTGCTGCTTTATTTCCAAGTGGAATGAAGTCTGGCCCTGCTGAAACATGAACTTGCAAGTGATACCAATCTCCAGTTCTCAGTGGGCAGGTGCATGGGAGGGAATGCTTGTGCAGTAGTTTTCCATGTCCTGTTGCTAGGTCTCTGCAATACTTAAAAATGTTATTTTTTAAGCATCAATAAACAAAAGCAGTGCTGGTTTTAAGAGAAAAAGTTCTTCAGAGCTGTAGAAATGCAAAGTTAAACCTGTCCTTTGGCTAGCACACAGCAGGTAGCACACTGTGACTGTGTGGACTGACAGGATACCAGATCTGTGTGCTTTCCATCCTGTCACACCTCTGATACTGCTGCATTTGTCTCTAACACATCCTAACAACACAGAGCATCATCAGGCCGCAGCAGGTATAAGCCATAGCTTGAAATTCTTGAAAAACTGATGTGGGCTATCCCAAGGGAAGATATTTATGTCAGCAGTTGAGGCATTTCCAGCAGCAAACCACTATTAGAAGTGCGTGGGCCAAGTGTAGCTTTAGCTTTATTGCTTCATCCATAATCTCAAGGAGAAAGTGCACTAGGCTCTCTCTTTTGTGATTTCTGACTCTGTTTTTCTTCTCAAGTTTTGAAAAAAGCAGTTCTCAAACTTATCACCAACACAGTTAAGCACATTTAATTTACAAATATTGTCCAGACAACCTGTTTATTAGCAGTCAGACTCCAGTAGACTCAGCAACTAATTAAATTAATGCTTAACTTCGACAATAGCAATTTAGACTGTTGGTTGATGTGGGTGATACAGTTCAGGCAGGATGCAGGTCAATTAATTTGGACATGCCAATGGCTGTAAATGCTCTGACATAGCTAATTTAGATAATTTTGGCTGTTGCACTGCTTTAGGCGTGTCTAAGCAATTATTATATCTTCTTTTGGCTCATATACTTGCCAGTGTGAAGAGTCATTTAAACTAACGATGCTGAAACACACTTGGGTTATTGAGTTTTGTTCATAAACTTTTTGACTCTTGACCCAAATTTGCTATGAATTTGCTACTGAGGCATATATGGACACAGTACAAGCATTGGGAAGTGGTGCCATGGATGCCATGCCTGTTTACTGGGTTAGCCTTTCCTTAGCCACTTAGCAGCTGGAGAAAAAAAAAATTTGGTATTTAGCGCCTACAATTGAAAAAAAAATAATGGGTGAGCTGAAAAAACCCAAAATTTTCCTGCTCTTCTGCCATGTCTGAAGGGCCCTCCCCATTTCATAGCTCATTAGGGTTTCTAGTGGATTACTTGCTATCTCCCAAATTCCAAAAGAGCAAGTGAGGCAAAGCACAGGTGTCTGTGTGCTGTGAAGATGTTTCTCATTTTCTTTTGAGACCATGTGTCCATGGATTTGGTTTGGCTTTTTTTAGGGTAGTAATGGGAGCTAGCAGGCATAAAAGTAGCTGTCTACAGAGCTGCTCCTGTCACCTCACATACCTCAGGTATTCTCACCTCATCTCCTGGGACTTGAGTACAAGGGAGGGATCTGACCTCTTCATCAAGCTCTTGTAGATTTGCCTTTCCAAATAACTAAAGAGTTAGCTCAGAGTCTCTCACTTAGGACATTGAGATCATAAGGCATCCCCAGTTTGAACTCTGCATCCCCAGATATATTGATCCTGAGGGATGGTCAGGGTGAGCTTCCTGACACATGGTACTGAAAAGAAACTGCAGGGGAGATCGAAGACCTTGTACTGGCTTTCTTAGTGCACTGGAGGAAAATAAGCAACACAAAGGTCTATTTGGAGGAATAAATTTAATTTACTGCTAATGAATAACAAAGCAGTAGAATAGCAAGAAAAAAACCCAAAACTAAAGATACATTTCCACCACTCCCTCTTCTTGCCAGGTTCAACTTCACTCCTGACGCAGCAGGCAGCGCAGCAGGATGAGGAGTGGGTGTTGTCTTCTCACAACACTTTGTCTCTGTTGTTCCTTTCTCTCCATGCTGTTCCTTTTCTCCATGCTGTTCCTCTGCTTCAGAGTGAGGTCCCTCACACAGGACACAGTCCTCATGGCTGAAGGCCACTAAGGGAACATGAAAGTGCAAAAGTCCATGGGACCTCCTGAAATACATCTGAGTCTTGAGGGAACTGGCCAAGGAAGTGGCTAAGCCTCTACCCATCACATTTGAGAAGGCATGTCAGTCTGATGAAGGTCCCATTGACTGAAAAAGGGAAATGTCCTATTAGTGCTATGAGGGAGACATTGCAGAGTGCACTCATTTTTTATAGATGCCGTCAGATTTAAGTCAGGCATGTAAGTTGTAATGAATATTTTAAATACAGGAAAAGCTTACCAGAAAATTCAGCCAAGAGATGCAGGGCCAAAAGAACCAGATTGAGATGATTCAGTTCTCATAGCAATATGTTTATTTTTGGAGATAAGTAAGCTGCCACTTAAGTTTTGGTTAGAAACATTTACTTTGTTTGATAAACAAATCATCATTCGTAGCCAAAAAAGCTCAAAAATACTTCTCTATGAAAATTAGAGTTTTCTGTAGAAAATTGAGATGCTTTATGAAAAGCAATTTCTTGTTGGTAAGACACCTATTTTGACTGAATTTTTATTTGAAAAAAAAAATAGGATAAAGTTCATTGTTGCCTTTGAGTTTGAATACAAAATGTGAAAAACCTGAATATTAGGAAAGCCAAAAAAAGGGAAAAAGGTTGCAGAGGATGATGAAGGAAACTGAATGGAGGTAGAAAGGGCATGTCAGGTTGAGAAAGAAAGAACTCTCTTCTGTATTTTGCCTCATTCTGACATATATTTCACTTTTAGAATAGAAGATCTGAGCTATATCTTTCTTTGGGGTATGTATGATATTAAATAAAAATTTATCTCAATTCAGAAGAAAACAAGTCAGACTTT
Organism: Oenanthe melanoleuca; assembly: GCF_029582105.1. Lineage (NCBI taxonomy): Eukaryota > Metazoa > Chordata > Aves > Passeriformes > Muscicapidae > Oenanthe > Oenanthe melanoleuca. The sequence goes on from NC_079337.1 coordinate 15,321,655, forward strand.
GCAATGGGAATGTTTTTCCTGTGTAAGTCTCCTGTTGGTTACCTGCATTCCTGGGAGAAGTTGATTGCATATTGTAACTGCAAGCAAATTGCAAACAGCCTGAGCAATCTGTGTGGACAGTACATGGCAAAAAAAAAAAGTCTTTGGACATAGATAAGGGAAGTAAACTTGCTCTCCTGAGCAATTATCCTGCTGATCAATTTCCTCTAGACAAAGAAGCCTCATTTGGGAATCATATTTATGTCCAGATTGGTTTGTTTGTTTGTTTTGTCAGAAAAGGTTCATCTGTTCCTTACAGCTTTATAGGTAGTGTAAGGCAACAGATTTTTTTTAGCCTACATTGCTTCCATGGGTGGAAAGACAGTTTGTAATTTTTATGGTTGCTTGTGTCTTCCCATTTTATGTCTGCGTTAAATTGTTCAGATTTCAAAAGGAAATTATATTTGCAGTGTTTTCTGTTTTCCATGGGATATCTACTGATAAATCTTGTCTAAAGACTTGTAATCAGTCAGAACTTGGTCTAACCATGACACTTCAAGGTGTGCAGTTTCCAAGAGCTCAGAAAAAGATATGTGGTCTGTCCCATACATATGTGTGTGTATACATATATATATATATATATATATATATACACACTTTTTTTTTCTTTTTTTAAAATATATCTGATAATCACCATTGAACGAACTTTTGGTTGGAGAGGCTTGCTGAAATGGAAACTCACATCCATAACAGCTGGTTCCTGGTGGAGCAACCTGCCCCTGCTGGATACTGCTCTTGAATGAATAGTGAGAACAGTCCAAGATGCACAATGAACTCTGCCCTTCACCATTAGGTTTCCAGAGCTGTAAAATTCTCTGAGATCACTCATTTTACGTGATTGCCAGTGCAGTGCACAAGCTAAGCATACACTGCTGGGTTATGTGATATATTTACTGCAAATATGTGATCAGAAGAGTGGACCTTGGACCCAGATCTGAACAGGGCTTTTAAAGGAATTGGGAAATGAAGAATTGTAATTGGCATCTGTCATTTGGGTTATTTCTCCTGGGTTGCTAATGAGATGCAAGGCAGTCAGAGTGCAGAATGGCAACAGACATCTTTGAATCTTGCAGGTAATGCTAGTTATTTTCCCCAGAAGATGACATTTCTATTATCTGGGCCACCAAAAGATGTGACAGTTCATTTGGAGATCTTCCTCCCAGGCAGAACTTCCAAGCAGTATTTAAAACTAAAAATACAGATGTATCTGTAATAAATACTCTTTTCTCTCTCAAGGTGTAATGTTTCATTAATTATTGAGAAATACTTTTATTTCCCCATTTTCATGCAAGAAGCACCAATAAGTCTTTGAGAAGGGTATAACAGTGAAAATTGGATCAGGTTTTTATATGCTTTCCAGGTTATGAGAAATATCCACAAACTGGGGAGCCAACCTCAGCCACATTGAAGGCTGGAGATTTTAAAGGGCTTCATGTTGGTTTATTGTAGAAGAGGAAATTCCATCAAAGTGGGATTTGGCATAGTTTTTATTGATGAGTCAGCAAAAGAAACTCCAGCCAAGAGCTACAATGGGAAAATGGAAAGGTACATGATTAATGAAGTGTCCTGACTTTGATGAAGCAGGGGAGCTATCTCCCAGCAGAGGGGCTCTCTCACACACCACCTCTGACACCACAGCAATATTGATGTGCTCCTTGAGCTTCCCAGGAGCTGGGGGTTGATTTCAAAGCATGTCACATCGACACAAAACCTGAAATTCAGAAGGGCAGAGACCAAAGCTGGGACTGGATGTAGCCACTTTCCCCTCCTGCTGCTGCTTTCTGGGAGGAGAGGTGTCCCAAGCTGTCTATATTCCCATGACTGTGGCCTTCCAAAGGCTCCTGCACTGAAACATCCCTAAGACTGATGCCTGCTTGCAGTGAGAGGGCAAGCAGCTATAAAATACCTTCACAGTTTAATGAAAAATCTTCTTCTGGCTTTCTTCAGGTGCCTCATCTTGCCTTTAATTTACTGTTGAGGGTGAAGGACATAGCAGTGTATTTTTTAATTATTTATTTATTTATTTGTCATTCTGGCAAGCAGGCTATGGTTATCTGGAATACATTTCCCCCTATGACAGCCACTTTTAATTTATTTGAGTGAGTGATCTCTCCTTTCTGACACTTTTGCTGTTTGAAAAATATGATGCTGTGTGATTGAGGAGGCAATGTAATTAGCCATGGTACAGCCAGGATCACCAGATTTTCCTTTAGCTTTACACAAATGCAATTCTCTCATTTTTGGACCTAGGAATCTCTTTACTCATGTGCTGAGTCTAATGTTTTGCTTTATTTTGTAGTTATTGTGGTTTTTGGTTTTTTGTTTTTTGTTTTTTTTACAAAGCTCAGGATTGCTAAATAGTGCAATGTCACAAAAATATTTTTTTTCCTATATTTCTGTAGTATAACAGCTCAGTTTGTATTACAGGACAGGAAAAACCTCTAATTTTTAATCATTCCATTTCAGAAAATTTGACCAATGAAGTTTGACAGAAAAGACATTCTATTCAGTGTTTTACAGCTGGAAGAGTAAAACAGACAGAATTCCTGTGCTGCAAACACAAGTTTGTAGGTGGATAAGAATAGGGGTGTAATCACCTTTACCCTCACATCCCCTGACTGGATGTCTCACACTTCTTACAACACTGTTCTTGCTCTGACAGAAAGGTTCCTCCAGCTGCTGCTCAAAAACTGCCATGGGGATGAACAAGTGCACTTTGTGATGAATGCATAATAAAAGCAAGAAACTTATTAGCACAAAAACATTTTAGGGTCTGATTAATCTAGGTGATGATTGAAGTAAGGGGAGGAAGTTGAAGGGGACTAATCCATTTCAGTGAATATGCAAGACAATATTGCTGAAGTTGATGAAGACAGCTCTATGTGTAAAGAGATCAGGATTCAGAGCACCTTTTGTGAATAATTAGGCAGAGAAAATTATTACTGCCCATTAAAAAATTACTTTTCACACAAAATGGAAAATCTGATTAGTTCACCTCAGAGTGGCTAGCTTCTAGAATTATAAAATTAATGAATATATGAAATATTTAATTTCATATATAAATATATGTTAATAGAAATTAATTACTGCATGCAATAAAAGTCATTTATTGCACATTAAATATGAGGCGAAATAAAAATGTGAGAATTTTCATTGCTTATGTGTAAGTGATTTGATTATCTGTTGAAGATTTTTGTTACTGTATAAACAACATAGATCAAACTCAGTGATAAAATAAGCTCTCTCTATATTTTCAGTGTCTCTTAAATGGTAATAAAAGAAGTCCTTGTTCATGGAGAGGATCACCTGTAAGTGCAATTGATCTCAGATATCATTGGGAGTGCAAGAAGTTAATGAAATGAAATATATGCTTGACAGTTTACAGAATTGTAACCTGTGCTTCCATCATAATGAATTTTCAGGCAATTGAACATGAGAATAAGGACATCTGCAGCTTTTGCAGCTGTCCCAGATAAACAGCACTCTCATATATTGATTTTTGATCCTCTGATCTGGCAAACACATATTTGATATGCCATTATTTAAGTTGAGCTTACCTTCCAGCCAACTCCTGTCACTTGCACTGGGTTTATTGGCTTCATTACTATGCATCACCTCATCTCCCAGTCTTCCTCCACTGTGTGAAAACTTCCTCTGTGTCCATGCAGGCCATTCACTGTCCTAACCTTGCCAGGCTGCAGCTTCTGCTGGTAGCTGTTTTCTCCTCCTGGTCTGAGCTTCTGGTGCACCTGCTTGACAGCAGAGCACAGCAAGCTAAAAGAGCCCTAGACTCAGAATAAACATTGCTTAACTCAAGCTTAACAATCCAAGCATCAGTGTGTTATTGGTATTCTCATAGCAAAGAGAAACACAGCACTGTACCAACTACTAGGGAAAATACTAAGAAAACCATCTCCATTCTGGCTGAAAAGGTATCCAGGTGAAAGTTCCCAGCTTGCAGCCTGAGCCTGCAGCAAATCCTGCTAGTTAAAGCAAAGCAAATAGCAATTTAAATCACATGGTATTATATCTCTGTGCAACTCATTCTATTTAAAACAGACTTATTTAAGCTGAGCAACTGATATATCTAAACAGTAGATGGAAATGTGCAGGAACAAGGCAGTATTCTTTTAAATAGATTAAATCAAGTAGTGCTAGTTAATGTGTCCAGTGGAAAGTTGAGAGGCATTGGTAGGAATAGCATGTCCAGTTGTATTTAATTAGCCATTTCATTTGGAATTCATCTGCACTAGTGTCATTCTTTTATTGTGTTTAACAAAATAATTGGAGGTGAAAACAGATACAGTGGTCCAACAAAAAACAGAATTGCTGCCTTGGCATGCAAGGAAATAGCTCATTTTCAGGAGAAACAGGATTGCAAAATGTCCGAGTGCTCAGGGAAAATGGATGTACTGGGAGGGTCCATCCTCTTCTGAAGTAGACAACAGAGAAAGGTTTTAAATGCTGTCAGTCATTAATATTGTAAGTGAATCAACTCCTTGGAAGCATTTAAACCATGTATGGTTTAATTGCAGTAAATGCCCATTCTAGATACTCTGCAGAATTTTCATTCTTTCAAGAGGTGACTCTTTACAGACAGTGGTGATATAAGGTCTGTTTTCCCATACTGATAAAATGGAAATGAAACTTGTTACCCCTCTACAGAAGTATCATGGTTTCCTGAAACAAATACTATCAAAATTTTCAATTAAATGTCACATCACTACAAATGGTGGAAAGGTATATTGAGGCAATCAAGAAATTTGTGCAGTGTTATTGGAAAAAAGTAGCCCACAATATAGTGCAAGCTTCTTTATCAGTCTATGCAAATTTATTGTGAGCAGTGATTTTACAGCATATTATTTCAGGTTCTAAAGTAAATGTTGCACTGAAACTTAAGGGTTTTTTATAACTAATGTGAGGAAGAGGGTTTGATTAAACCTGTGAAGTGAAGTGAAGTGAGGTAGGAAATGGTTTTCCCACCTGAAGTGAGTGTCTGCAGGAGGGAACCAGCAGCTGCCAAAACACTGTGAAAGATCTCTCCCTGGAGTGCCAGAAGCTCAGGGATTAGCATGGTTACCACTTGCCTTGTAGGAGACTCGATTTGACAGGGCTGTCAGGTGGAAAAAGACCAGAGATGGCAGAAGCTAGCTTTCCAACCTCACTTTTTCCTCTTTTTCCTCTTTTTTGTTTGTTTGTTTGTTTGCCTGTTTTATTTTTTCAAGGGGTGAAACACCAAGCAACCTTATCTCCTCTTTTCCTCCTTTAGAGTCCACTCATAGTTCTGTCCTGTTTAAGTGAGCTAATAGCTTTAAGGAGGGGATTTATTTTAAACTTTTTACTATTTACTAAAGACATTACTATTTACAGCGACTGTGCTATAAACCTGTTTGTTAAAACATGACATTGAGTGAATCAAGAACCCACTGACAGGGTCAATGAGTGAGGATATGGCCATGCTGATCTTCCTGATGATACAATGCAACCATGGCCACTGTGCAGGGAGGATAATTGATGTCTGGCCTTAAAATCTGAGGGACTTTAATAACAAAGTTGATCTTAGGGTATTAAGTAATTGAGAGAAGAATGATAGAGCTTTGGCTATCAAAGGACTCAGCACAGATCTGCCTGTTTAACTGCTTTAGGAAGTGTGCAGACATACAAAACTAGAAATCCATCTGGTTTCAGGTTGTTGAATTCACTGAATGCTGGTTTGGGACTTAGAATTTGAATCTCAGAGACACTGAGAGGACTCAAAAATACTGCTAAATGCAGCAAGGATCCCCAGGACAGTAAGTGTCATTGGGATGATGCAAGTTTTTGAAAAGAGGTTGTTTTGTAGGAGATACCATTGCTGACATGTGAAAATAACTGCAAAAGTCACAGAAGAAGAAAAAGGGTTCTGACTGCTCATACTGACTGTGGAAATGCAAACCCACTGACTTTCTGGTGATGGATTTAATCCCTTTCTTTGCCCTCAGGTGTGTCTACTTTCATCTGGGATGACTTTCAGAGCAGGACAGCTAAAAGGACTGTCCCAACAGTATTGGAAAGGTTTACACTTGCACAGTGGTTTGTACTACAGGGATAAAGCTATGCATACCATTATGGCTTCATGTCAGCTAAAAGTCCTCTGAGCTAATGCCATTCTTTTCTCTGAATCTGGGAATTATGATCTTTGTCATGTCTTGTTAGAGAGCATGAAATTGTATTTGCAGATACTTATGCACAGTATAATGGCACTCTGTTAGTAAAATGTAATGCAATACAGATTCCCTCTCACACCCTCCCTTTGCTGTGAAATGGACTCAGCAAACTTTCAAGAGCAAAAAAGGATCTCAGGCCATTTCACTTTCAATTGTCTGCTTCTTCAACTTGGAAAACAACAGCCATGTATGATTTTATTAACTCCCTGTAGATACTATCTATGAGAGGCATTTCCTATAGTCATGCCTAATCAAATCCAACATGTAAAATAAAACTCAGTGAGGGATGATTAAATTCACCTCTTTCTTGCAACCAGCTGCCCTGCAGTGTCTAACACATCCCAAATGTGAGAATATCAACTACCAAAAAAGAGAAGTACTGTGTAAATAGCATGAACCTGAGTCGGGGGGGTTTAGGATGGATATCAGGAAAAAGTTTTCCAACCAAAGAGCTAAAAAGCAAGCACTGTGCATTAGTGGGTTTAGACCATACTTTTTGTGTCTACAGTGAGAGTAAAGAGAAATCCAAATTTTATTTCCCTTTTATTATCTGGGCCTGTTTGCAGTTGTTTGTCAGCTCTTCTTTTTCCCAATCACATATCATAGCACGAATGGGGTGGCATTCACTCACTTCCACTTCCCTGATCCAGGACTTCCTTCACTGCAGGCTTTGGAGGCATGCTGGCAACTCAGGCTGTGTGTGCTGACACAGTCACAGTGCAGATAAACAGCACCATGCATTTCTAGATGCACACAGTAGCCACAATGACCTCATGCCTGAATTTGTCCCAGAATTTGCATGTGAGATTCAACTAAAATTTAGAGATGACTTTTGCTCTCTCTCCCTTCCTACTTCAAAGAGATGTGGCTCCACAAAGAATGAACAATGCTTTGAAGTAGCTTTTTGAATTCTCATGTACGTTACACTTCTGAAAAAGAAGGAAGGACATTGAAAAAGATCACAGCAAAATAATACAATTTATCACAGAATCATCAACCTTATCAGAAACTTGCAAATCCTACTCTGGTAGTTAAGTATTTACTCCAAAATTAGCAAATAATGCTTCAAGATTGAGCCCTTCAACATTCAGTCTGTCTGAATTGTTCAGAAATTCATTGTTCAATATTTAGGTCCCTTTCTTTGTAGTTTGTTGTTTTTCTTTTCTCAAAGAGGAAGATCTAAAGCATCCTTCTTTTTCAAAGGTAAAAATCTTCACACAATACATGGAAGGAATGGAAACTGAAGTCCTTTGCTCAATTGTTAAATGTGTAGAATTAATAAAAGATGAAGTATTTGCTTGCCTGAGCCTCACATAATTACTGCCTATGTTGTTTCCCTTATGGCAGCTGCTTAGAGGATTAAAATTTGTTTTTATTAGAAACTGTGGCATTTGTTATCAATTATGTCAGGTTTCAGTGGTTGGGTTGGAGTTCACACTTTGGGTGGAGTTGCAGTGAGATTTTAATTCATTATTCATGTCTGAGTTTCTGTTTGACTGCCACATAGCAAAAGTGTCACATTAAACACTGAGAGCAGAATGGGCACTGGAGCTTCTCCAGAGCCTGGGTTGCCATGTCCCCCCAGTCTCTTGCACATCAGGGTACAGTTTTTTACTTACAGATGACATGAGATAATTTGTACAAGAAATGAACACATTTGCTTTGGGACTGTCTCAATTCCACGTTCTCAAAATAACCTTGAAAAACAATCTGTATCTATCTCATTTATAGTATTTTAAATCAAGGCATGTGATATTAAAACATCTGAAATCAGAATCTGGCCCTTGGCATGGTGAAAAATGTTATGGCTTTCTCATGAGTTTTGCAAGTTGTTACAGAGACTGTCCTTCAGAGCACAACCTGACCTTTTTCCTTGAGAAATGTTTATGCAGCATATGACTTATATAGGAAATTATAGCTACAAAGAAATTGTGCACAGAGCTATCAATTTGGTTGAATGTCTAGTAGACAACAATAAATCTAGCTGACATTATGAGACCCTGATAATAGTCCTTGTTGATGGGTTGCAACAAAAAGGTTTACAGGCTTCTTCATTAGTAAAAAGTCAGTTAACAAATAAAGCTAAGTAAGCTTGATCCTCAGTTCTGTTTGGCTCAGGTAGTGGTTTGTGCTGTGTGCTGCCCACTGTGTCTATTCATTAAAAAGGGAGAGAAAACAGGGTTCAAAGCCCATTTTACAAGCCAGTGCTTATTGCTGTGGGAGTATGCATATATCTGTGAGCTAAACAACTTTCTCTGAAAGGGTCTGTTGTCTCATTCCTTTCATCAGTGAGAATAGCAACTGAACACTTCATTTGCACAGGAAGTTTCACATTTTAATCTTTGCTGAAAACACCTCGTTATACTTCCCTGTAGAATGGCTCTGGATGTTGATTGTGTCTGTTGCCTTGAGGAATGAAGTTATTTTCCAAGATGGAGATAAACTTGTACACAGATTAGCTCAGGACCTACACAATATGGAGGGGTATTTGTGTAGTAATTTCCACAGCTGGGACTTTTTATATTTGCTTCAGTTTTTCATTGCAGTTCTTTGTTTTGCTCAGCCAATGCTGTGAAGCAGCTGGAGTATTAGAGATGTTACAGGAATTAATATTTTTTTATCTTTCCTCCAGTCCTCCCCCCTTCACCCCACCTTTCCTTCAATGCTTGTGCAATGATTTCTGTTAGTGCACATCCTGCAGAGAGGAAACTGCTGCTTTCATCAAGTAAAACTCTGAAGTACTTTGGTTTGTGAAAGCATCTGAAAGCTATCCCCTGATATCAGAACTTAACTCCTTCTGTTAGAGAGCTATGAGGAAGCAAACCTTCTCAGGCCTAGGAGTGCAAAAAGAACTAGAATTATCACAGCAAATGGCTGTGGAGTCTGTATCCTTGGAGAGAGTCCAAAGCCATCTGTAGAGTCCAAACCAAGACCAAAGAAGGGGGTTTGGACAAGAGGATCTCCCGAGGTCTGTTCCAACCTTAATCATTTTGAGATGTTGTGATAACCTACCTTGGGGTCAGAATGAGAAGGTTTAGGGGTCACTGATAGAACTACAGTTAGGAGAGACAGCAAGAAAATGTTGGATATATTTATATAAAATATATATTCATATATACAGGCTCAGCTAAATCTATATATGCTTATTTTCTTCTTCTTTTAATTCATAGCATCATAGAATCAACAATATCTCACATTGAGATAAACGAGTAAAATAGTTTAGCAGGATATCTTAGCATGCTCCTGGGCTTAGGTATCTGAAAGGTTATTTTGTCATTGATCTCAGTGATTTTACATGACCAAGTGCAACTTTGGAAGTCTGACACCTGAAAAGTTTCTGATTTACTTTTGGAGGTGTAGGCTCTAGAATTTTTGAAATGTTAGTTCTTCAAATATATGTCCTTCATTCAACTGACAAGAAGTTTTAAACCTAGTAATTATTACAAAGAGAGCAAAAAGCATTACAGGAGAAAAATGCCCAATATTCTTTTCTCTTCTTTGTGGACAACTAAAACAATAACGGGGCCATACTCTCATTCTAGAATCTCTTTTGTTGTTGGCAACACTGTATACACCACTGGCTGGAAAATAAATACTGCAGGAGTCAAAATGGATGATGTCACTGCAAAATGTTTGGTGGTATAAAGTTTTGTCACATTTGGTTTTATTTTTCCAGAAAGGAAATGGACAGGTGGTAATGAAAGCAGTTGTTTGAGCTGCCATCTGAATTTGTGGGGAATAAAAGTTGGGCATCGGTTGCATCAGGTTTTAGTTTTCTGTCTAGAAGAATAAATTTAAAAATATTTACTGCTGTGGGGAAAGAAACATACCTAGATCTTCCTCATTGCAGTTTATCACATTTCTGTGCAAAAGACAAAGTAATCACAATAAATCACAGATTGGTATCGTTGAGTCTTCTTTGGGAGCAGTGAGAGTCAAATGCCAAGCCTAGCCTGGACTGTCACAATATGCTGACTGGCAATGTCGTGGAGTCTCACTGCATTTGCTGGGTCTGCTCTGATGGAAGTGAAGATACCTGAGACTAAAAATAAAACCACGGCTCTGCTGTAGCCTCCAGCCTTCTCAGTTCACTTCAGTGAGACAGAATGTGAAGTTTTTAGCTGCAGAAGGTCAGACCAGGTCCCCCCATTACTCCCTTAGCATGATAACATGCCCTGGCATGCTGCCATAACATGAAGTAAGATGCTTTTTTCTGTCACAGCCTTGTAAAAGCCTTATGAAGAGAATTTTCTGAATTCATCCCTCTCCATCTTTTACTCTTTGGGAACATTGCCTCCTTCAGCAAAGCAATGATTTTAGATGAAAACATCTGATAGGACTGATAATATACTTTACATACAGTATGAATGTATGAGCACACACATGTGAATTTATGTACTGTCATTTAGAGAAGCTGAATGTTCCCTGGTCTGCATTTTTCTCTGGGCTATCAACAGTGTGCTACAGGCTGTAGAGTGATGGACAAGTAAAGGTGGCCAAGCCTCTCCTTTCTTCTTTTTGCATCTTGGCATGAATTCCTTAGATAAGCCCTGAAATTAAAGGAGGTGTCTTGTCAATGGATTATTCTGTGCTTAGTTGAGGCCAGACTGCTCTGTTTACAAGTTAGTGGAAGTGTTATCAAAATAGGCCCAGGAAAAGAAAGTTTCACTGAAGTGGCTTGGTTGGTTGAGGTTTTAAAGAGATCTGGAACTGCAGGGGATTATTTAGGCACTGCTAGAGATGGGTGTGGGGGCTCAGCATCTGCTCCACCCTCACAGCATGCACACCCCCTCTGTGCCTTGTGCCTGCTGGGTTTTGTAATGCTCAAGACTCTCAAGGTGATCTGCTGCTCCTGCCCTTTGAGGAAGCTGAATATTTAACTCAACACTTCCACTGAACCTGACTACCAGCTCTGTGTCAGTGCAGGACACCTTTTTAATCAATCTGTTTTCCTCAGTGAGAAGCATTCCCTATTAAGTTTACAGGATGACAAGAAAAAACAGATTTATTACCAAAGTTAATGCCATAATTTCTGTGGAGTAAAAGCACAATGGCTAATGCAATGATGAGGTATCACTAATAGCATTACTAATTATAACTGCTGCATATTTATAAATAGCTAAAGAATGTCATTAAGTATGTGAATCATGAAGAGCTAGCTTAATTGTGTCTTGTCTTGTTATCAGACAAAGACAGCTCTTTGACTAATACTTAAAGCTCCTTATCCATGAAAAACATCAGGATTTCATTATTTAACTCAGACATTTCAGTACTGGTGCAAAACAGATACTGTGGTTCCTTCCTCTCCTTCCTCTGGTCCACAAATGTGAGCCTTCTTTTTATACATTAATGTACAGATTAGCCTCTGTTTCACACAGACTCTGAAATCTTTCATGCCTCAACTCCCAGCAGTACCCTCTGCCTAATTTGGTTTCATTCACATGAGAGGCTGTGAATGTGCCTTGCAAACACCCTTCAAATTAGGGTCTTGGTCTCAGTAGGATTTCGAAAAGAGGCACAGATGCAAATGTGATACCAGGGTTGTAATTTGCCTGACTACTGTTAGAGGTTACTTTAAAATTTGCCCATGGCTTTGGGATTTATTCAGTGTATATCCTGCATTGTTCATAAGCTCCTTGGAGCCAGTGAGGAAGTAGATTGCATGATCATTTACACTGCAAGTACAAAAATAAATTTTAGATCTTTTCTGTGTACAGCAGGAACTATTTGGTGATAAGCAGGGTCCAGAAAAGAGTTTGCTTTGAGGTTGTATGTTAAAATCTGAATTTTTTATTAATTTTGTTCCTTATTCTCTTTTTTTTCTCCTTCTCCTTTTTTTTTTTTTTTTTTTTTTTTTTTTTTTTTTTTTTTTTTTTTTTCTCTTTTAAAATCCTTATTATCTTTAAATACACTTTCCAGTGGCTTGTAGTCTTTGAATATCTGCTTTGAGATTAGGGTATGTCCTTATTATGATCAATATTCATTAAAAAACCCCAAAAATATATGTGAAGGACAGGCTGGGGCTGCAGTTACACCCTCTGAAGATACTGTGCATGCTGTTTCACAGTTAGAATGCACTTCTTGAGATGCACTTGTCTCAAGGTTAATGTCAACTGAGGCATTGCCACCAAGACTGCAATTAAATCCAGTCCCCATCCAAAATCTTGGCCAGTACATTTTAGAATTATGAAGCAAAAGCTGCACTGCTGTCATGGAGGCTGAGCAGTCCTTTTAGATGGACCCTTTGTTACAAAGACTTCTCCCACCTAACCCTGAGCAAGGCAGGGTGAAGATTCATGGTGATTTAAACAGGAGGCAGGAAAGGTCTCTCCTACAAATCAGCTTTACAGCTCCCTATTTATGAACTTCCAACCATGTCTTGCCCTTGTGGTAAACAGACTCTTAAAAGAATCTGATGTTGGCAAATAAATTACATAAAGACAGTATCTGATGGCATATCCCAGTCTGTTCTTTAAGCCTGGAAACACCACACTTTATGTAGTTTGTTTGAAAATTCAGAATGTTTTGAGATTCAGTGGCTTCTCTAGCTAAGTAATGATGCTTATGATTCTGAATATTCAGTGGTGGTGACACCTTCTGTGATGTCACTGTCAGGAGGTGAAGATGGGAGAAAAGAAGAAAACCAGACAAGTTTCCTGTATAGACACTGAATTCCAGACACTGAGAGCCTTGAATAAAATGTGCCCTGTGGTCTGGGAAGAGAGAAAGGCTTCACACAACTAAATATTATTTGTGTATTTGCACTAATGCCTTTATTTTGAATTTTATCATAAAGCATGAAGAAATGGAACTTAAATAATGTTCTAAAAAGCTTGTGCTAAATGATCACTTGGTATCTCTTTTCAAAGACTTAGTCTGTGAATTCAACCATTGTTTCAAAGAAATGAGAATGATTATGTAATACATAGATTTAATTCACAAGTAACTTAATTGGTAAACATCTTTAACACATATTGTGCCTGGTAAAAAGTGGAGCTGATAGATTTTTTTGCTTTACTTGCTGCAATATAGTTGTAATTTTGCAATTTATATATATTATTTTTTTAAAAGCATCTGTAGTCAGTGTTTTTAAAAGAATCCCATGGAAAAATAAGAGAAAATATCTGGGGCAAGCCTTGTGTTTGGTATCAGTCTGTAATCTGGACAAGGACTGTCTGTAACCTGAAGATTATGGTCTTCTTATTGACAAAGCTTTTAGTGCTGCTGACTTTAGCAGCAGAACTTCCTCTCCCCCTTCTCTTCCCCCAAGCCTGATGGTTTTTTCATGTAAGCACAGCAAAATGGGCTCTGAGAAACTCCAAGTCCAATCAAAGCAATTTGCCTGAGCTTGCCACAGCCCCAGCCTCCCTGGGAAGGAAAGGATTTCATGGGCTTGGCACTCACATGAGTGTCCAATCTTTGTGCATATTCTGAGAGAATATCTGGGCTTCCCAGACAGCTGTTTGGATTTTGCTACAGATATTCTTTGAAAGTAAAAAAGGGGGAGAAGCATATTTTAAAAAGCCCCAAGTATCCTATCAAAACATTTACAAGAATTTGAATCTGGAGGGTCTGAAAGCATTGCATGCATTGTAAAAAAGAAATGTAACTGGCTAACTGTAAGCACTATTTTTTAGATATTGATATAGCAGGGTAAGCAGGCATGATGCTTAAGCACATAAAATGTTAGGTTTTTAAGAAGAAAACTTTGAAAATTCATTTGCACACTATAAGTCTTCAATTTTTCAATTTAAAAATAAGATTGCATTCACACTACTTGTGATCTGACACAGAATATAGAATATAAGCCTCAAAGGCTGCCATATCTTCAAAGAGCCTTAGAACCCAAAATTTCCACATCCTACCTCTAAGATCCAAGCTATTGTTATTCTCAAAATTACTAAGTCTGAAACAACTGTGTCCTTTCTTCTTTCCCATATGTGTTCTCATTGATGGCACAGAAGAATTGAAAGGCCTCTAAAGGAATTGCATGTGGGTTGCTGCACTCCTTTTCCAGGCTGGTGTATCTCATTCTTAAGCTGTTCCTGCTGCTAAAGCCTTTGCTCATCTTGTCACCATCTTGACCCTTTGTTGCATTGCTTGTGTCTTTTCAGATTAGGACCCTGTGCAGTGCTGCAGCTTCAAATGCTGCACACATTTAATGCCATAATCTGCTCTTTGCTCCTCTCCTAAATTCTTTTTTGCTTACTGACTGTTGCTGAACACTGAACTTATATTTTCATGCAGTTAACTGATTTTTTACCTTATGACTCCTTCCTAAGTGGCAGCAGTCAGCTCAGAAGCTGCCTTTATACAATTATATCAGGAATGTTTTTTCTTGTTTAATTTCAGTGCCCTGACACTCAGTGTCATTCCCCCACTCATTCATTCCTCAATATATAAATAGATTTGCAGGTTACTGGCTGTACTTATCAGAAATGGATGTTGATTGCAGCGTGTATTCCTTAAATACAAGCTGTGTACCTCTAGATGGAGTCAGGAGCTTTCATCTGTGTCAGGCTTAAAAGTGCAGCTGAGTTGTTTTGCTTCTCACAGTTTTGGAAATGATGCTCCCAAGGAGCATCTGGACACTGAGTGATCTGAGCAGATTTTTTTTTGCTTTCATTTCTTCTACTCCTTTTTTGTGACCTTCCATAGGCATTGAATTTGTAGAAAGAATATGGGTTAAGTTTGGAAAAGGCAGGGTAGATGTTCCAACACATTACTCTGGACCTCAGATCTGGGTGTAACTTAAAGAGGATTAGAGCTCTGAATTAAAGATGCCCTTAGGGGTTTGCCACAAAGTCATCCATTTCCAGCTTATTATGTTTCTTTGCTTCTTGTTATCTCAAATTGCAAATTGCAGTAGATGGGCTGAAACTTCCATGGCAAGTGTGTCTGTAGTGCATTTCTTGTCACACCAACAACTTTCCTTACCAAATTATTTTTTAAGACCAACTTTCCAATTACATTTTTACTTAAAAAACATCTAGTTGGAAGCCTGTCAGTAGAGGCATCCCCCACAGCTGAATACTGGGCACAGTGCTGTTTAACTTATGAATCAAGTGCTTGGATGGAGGGGCAGATTCCTCCTCAGCAGGGTCACAGATGACACAAGGCTGGGAGGAGCTGCTGATTCCCAGAGGGATGTGCAGCCCTTCAGCAGGATCTCAACAGGATGGAGAGATGGGCAGAGAGGAACTGTCTGAAACCCAGCAAAGGTGAGTGCAGGGTCCTGCTCCTGGTGAAGAATAACCCCAGGCACCAGCACAGGCTGGGGCTGACCTGCTGGAAGGCAGCTCTGTGTAAAAGAACCTGGGGGTGCTGGTGGACAAGAAGATATTGTCATTGTCTGCCTCTGGTTGTCTGAAAAATGATGGAAACTATTGCATGAATTTTCATAATTTGCTAGATTTCCACCAGGAATAATATTCCCTGTGCTGATTCAAGCAATGGTGTCTGCATATGATTATCATAATTTCCTCTGGGATTACAGGCATCCTCAGAAGATGTGGATTTAACACATTTATTTAAAGCTGTCAATAAAATAATTCCTGTCAGTAGAAAAAAAATGGATGACATCCATCTGTGTTTGTCTTCCCCATTTCTGTCAGTTTATTCCTTTCTCAGTCCTGCCTCTTTACAAAGAAAATCTGTTTAGATGAACACACTTTCCTTTCATAACCAAGACCTGTAGCAACATGAACGTATCCACAACTAAATTAAAGATTTATACTTTAAAGGAAGAAACTTAATGAATGCTAACTTAAGAAATGAATTTAAAAGTGAAATCTAATGAAACTGCCTATCTAAGGATCACTCCAATAGGAACACTTGTGAGCTCTGACCTGTGTGTGGCAAGGGTAAAGCAGCATCTTTGAATACTACATTGTCAGAAATATGTTTGTTGTTTTGTACTGGGTCAAAGGCAGAATTCAGATGCTCCACTTGAGCAAGACACTTAATCCAAAGTCTGTTGGCTTGCAGAGAGGAAATGAAACCCAGGAAGACACTCTGGTTAGGAAGACATTCTGGCTAGAGAATTGCTTCTAACCAGCTTTTTGTGTCGTGGCTTTACTATTACAAATTGTCCACACACCATTTTAAAGTATTATTCAACTGGAATTCATTAAAAATATGTCTGTACATACATAAGTGTGCACAAAGGCAGAAGGCAAAGAGAAGATCTGGTGAAACAGTTGATATTTCTCTTTATTGCTCTGCTTTCTAGCCTTCTCACCAGCTTTGCTGTCCTCTGGATGCATTCAGGGACCTTCACACCCTTCTTAAACTGTGGGGCCAGAAATGCACCCAGGGTGAGGCTGTCTCAACACTGAGTGCAGTGGGATAATCCCTCTTTTGATGGGCTGCTTGTGCTGTGTTTGGTGCACCCCAGGGTGGGGTTTGCCTTTTTGGCTGCTGCTGCACACACTGCTGGCTCTCTCTGAATGCTGCCAGCCAATATTCCCAATATTCCCTTTCTGCAGGGCTGCTCTCCAGCCACTCCTCTCCCCATTTGCCTGGCCTTGCTTTGTCCTGGATGCAGAACCTAGCACCTGGGCTTGCTAAATTTCATCCCATTAATCATGCCAGTACTAGTTTTACTTAGATCTAATGAGTCTTCAGGTTTGGGGTTTTGGTATTGTAGGGGTCTTTTTTGGAATTTTTTTTTTCTAAGCAGCACATTGTTTCAGTTTTTGTACCAGCCCAAATATTTCCACAGATGCCTTAGGCAAAAAACTGGCAAATAGCATACAGGCAGCAGTCAGTGCACACCAGTTTTATACCAGCCACTGCAAACAGCTTGAAATTGCTTATTCCAAGCCAGCCACACTACAGAGAGGAGGAGAGAGGAGCAGGGGCAGCCAGACATCTTTTGGCACCTGGACCTCAGCACTGGCCCCATTGGAGACGTGAGCAAGGCTGGTTTTTAGCTTGTTCTTACTGCCTGTCTCCAGCCAAGCCCCTGAGAGCAAGAGCAGCCACAGCTCATCCCATTTCCCATTTCCCTGTGGGGATGACAAAGGCAGGCTGCCAGGCTGGTGCTGTGATGTGCTGACTCCTGCAGCTCTGCAGATACCAGGATCAGGGATCCTGAATATCTCAGAGGTGTCCAGCCTAAGTCCAGGCCTGGTGTGTAGTCTGGAAATCTATGATATACAGAGCATCAATAGAAGTTCTTCTGTAATGATCTAGGAAAGGGCAGAATGGGATTTTCTAATCCAAAAACATTCCCTGGAAAACCAGACAAAGTATATATCAGTAAACAAATGAGCATGATAAAAATTGATAGACTAATAAGCAAGGGTTTCCTATATCATGAGCAGATTACAAAAAGAAATATAGATTCCCTAACAGTGTCTACAAAAATTAATTGTTGGATTAGCAAACAGAGGAAAAGTGTTATACACCAAATTTACTGAAATCTTATTAATGATCTAGAAAAAAAATCTGTCAGAATCTAGTGAAGTTAATGAAATTTGAGAATGATGCAAAATTACCTTCTTTCTTCCCCAGACACCAGAAGCCCAGGAGGGAGGCTGGCTGTGACTCTCTATTCTAATATCTCCACAGATCCCCAGGCTTTGGTTGCTGAGCTGCTCAGCTACTGGATCAACACTTTTGATGCCTTGTGTGTGAGAGCAGTAGTGAGGGAACCAAGGTTCTCCCCACATCCTTATTCACACACCCTTTCCCAGTGGCACTGAGCTGAAAAAGATGAGTGCTCTATTTGCAGTAGCATAGTCTGTGAAAATTATTCTGTTGCTCCTGAAAGTCTTTTGGCATGAAGCAGTGTTTGCACTCTAAAATAATAATCTTGACTAGCACAGTTTTCAACTAGAATGGATTTGAGGAGCTCCTGTGTTGCTGCATTGGATGTTTTGAGCCTCCAGCTCAAACTGTGAGAAGTGCTTAGCTCTGGGCAGGCTGAAAATGCACCAGGCTGCAAACTCTGTCTCATTTCTGAGCTGTTAAATTTAAATTTCTGCAGCCATTAGTCAGCTTGTATTTGGACTGTGTTATCAAAACTATTACTGTAAAGAGAGAAGCATGTGGGAGGGTTTGTTATTACTGTTTTGTGAGTCTGTGTTGGGTTTTGTTTTCCTCAAACAAAAGTTAAAATTTATAGTGCTCCTACAGATGGTCACTGTAGCAAAGGCTCTCTCTCCTCACTCATACCTGCACCTCCCTCCATACTTGTGATTTCTGAGATATATAATGGTTCTTCCATACAGTTCCCTTTGATTTTGATATTAATTCTTCTGAGCTTTAAACATTTGTGTCAGTCTTTATGCTGACAACAGTGAAAATTGCATTTTTTCTGACTGATACATACATTTAGTCATATTTTTCTTCCTGCAATATACTTTATTAAAAAACTCAAGTGATCAAAAGTAAAGTGATTTCTTAATTTTTTTTCTGAAATGAAAATTGAAAAAACTGTTTAGATAGGTTACAACATTTTATTTTGATCTTTGTGGAACAAAACTTTCTAATCTTCTATTTTGAAATAACTAATTTCAATAGTTTCTTGAGTTCATATTTAGAAAACAATATAAAGAAAAGCCTAAAAAATGAAATTAAATATATTGACTTTTCAACACTAAGTACATTGCTTGATAGACTTTTCAGTTAACAGAATATTTACATGAAAATCTTTTGTTCTGCTACTGAAAAAAAGGCATTTCAAAACTGAGAAACTTGGCTGAAGACATGGACACTACATGGTTTTAATGGATAGACAAAAAACATGTTGCAGCATCAGATTTCATCAAGAGCTTCATCATTCAAAAGCTAAAAGCTGATGGCTATTTAATAATGAATTTACCAGAGCAAAACAGTTCATTTTGTGTCTCACAATTAGTTGTCCATCTCCTCTAAGCATGTCAGTTTTAGGAACTAGAAGGTTTTAAGCACTTTGATTCCTCCTGTGAACTGCCAGTCTATGCCCAACAGGAGGTTTCAGAGTGGCTGTCACAGAGCAATAAAATCACAGTTCCTCCAGCTGTTAATGAAATAGGAAAAAATCCAAAATATTTTACATACTCAGGTGTATTATTACTATTATTGCTGTAGTAAACAGGTATTGAGATAAAAAGTAACCTCCTTTACAGCATCTGAAGCTGAGAATTCTGAGAATTGACTGTCTGAAAAATTGTTATTCTGTTCAGAACTGGCATGAAACTTTGATCACATTTCAAATAACCATATGAAGCTTAAAAAATGAGAAAGAAGGATTCTTTAAAAAAACAATGAAAGGGGGAAGAAAGGCTCATGGTCTGATGGACTACAGAATGCAAGCAACTACTGCCTTATTCAAGATGTTGGTCTGTGTCATGCGCTCTGTTCCTTCACAATTTTTCACTACAATGGAATACACCTTTTATTTTTTAATCAAATTGAAAACACCAGAAAACTAGCAAAAAATCAGAGGAGCAGAAAGCTGTTTTATGTTTCCATAGTAACAGAAATTTAACAGTAACCATATTTGCCAGAAATTTGTGAAACATTGCTCTGGGCAAATTTACATTGAACAAATTTCTAATTTCTTGTATAATTATTAAATAATGCCATTCAAATATAATGAATAATGCAATTTTCATTAATATTCACCAAGGACTTTACTTTTAATAATTCTTATCAGTCTGGACAGTTTTTTGCGGCAGAAAAGTAGGAATTTATCTGAGATTTTTTTGAGGTGCTTTACCTTCTGGAATTCAGGGAAAGGGAAAATAATGAGAGTCTGTATTATCATGGAAGTGTGTGGGAGAAGCTTAGACAATAGAGTACATAATTCATAACCACAGTCTATTATTTAGGATGAAATGTTCCTCTCTAAAACAAAGATAACAACAAATGTGTTTAGCCATGAAAAAGTCAGACAGCTTGCATAAACAGCCCCTTTGGTCCAATTTTCCACTATGAAAAGAATCAGAATAAAATTCTGGTCCAAAAAAAATAATAAAATAATTAAAGTGATTTCCATACCTACCCGCTACAGTGGGAATAGCTGGACATCAAACATTTTCCAAAGAAATCTCTGGATCTCTTAGAGATTGTAAAAATATTTTTGTTTCTTATCTGCAGCATATATTAATTTTCCTTGTTTACATTTCTTTTATAGAAAATCAATGGACCTCAGCAAATTACAAACATTGTAGCAGCTTCCCTCTAAGCCTGCAATATATTTCTTAATCATCCTTTCTATTAATAATACTTGTACACATGCAGTTATTCAATATTTAAAACTAAAACTGTAAATGCAATATAGTGCCTTACTTCAGCTTACAACTTGTACAAAACCAAAGCTTTTTTTTTTTATTAAACCATTCAGCTCCTTCAGGATCCATTAAAAAGTAGCATTTATAGAAGACAATCATTGTAAGCTTTATTTTGGCTTAAATATTATCTTTCTTTACACTAAACTTTGAAAGAGCAAACCTGTAAAAATAAAACTCTCTTTTGTTTTCCTCTTCTGTTCTTGAGCATTTATAAATTGAAGAAAGATCCCCCTTTATGACAACAGAAAAACACCCCAAAACTTAAAACTGAAACCCAAAACTTTATCAGCATTTTTCCTAGCTAAACAACATCTACTCCATGTCTTTTAAGTGTATGATCTGGAGAAAGATGGTTTCTTTTCTTTAGGACCTAGAGAGAAGGAAAAGCTTGTTAGCTCATCCCTAATTTTCAAGAGGTTGTTATCTTTATGACTGCTATCCAAGTTTTGCCCTAGCAACCAGATGCTTATGAGTCTGTACATCAAAACTCCCTCCAAATCACTTCTGCTTTAGTTATGGATAATTTTAGACTCTGACCTTTGAAGCTTTTGAAACAAATCATCACCTAGTGTCTAAGAGGGGCACTTTAAGAGAAGAGCTCTTTATCCAGAAGGGTACATCTCCTTTTTCTCTTTATCCTAGCAAATCACTACATGTCCCCATCCCTGACATTTAATTGCAGCTAAAGCAGGTGGAGAAGGGGTGTGTGTGGGGAGGCAGGAGGTGTTTCCATTGCAATAAATGGCTATGCTTCTTTTTCTACACTTAGTACTCTGAAAAACAAGGAAGCCTAATTGCCTTTGAAAGGAGTGCTTAAAGTTATTTTTAAGCTAAATTGAAAGATATTTGTTGAAATGTGTCACTCTGATGATCTGATTCCCTCTTCAAATTTCACACAGGTAGGACACTGTTTTTTCCATGCTCTGTTACAATTTTAAAGGGAAAGAAAGGAGTTTTAAGCATTTTGCTGCTCCTGCTATATTTGAAGAATATATTTTTGTGGCAGGTAGATATAACCTGTGTCCCAGCCCTGGCAGAACCTAGCCTTCCAAAATACAGAACTAGCTATAATTACATAAGATCTTCTCACATGTGTGAATCACAGTACAAATGGGTTAAATCTAAATTGGCTGACATCCCCAAGATATAACATGTGTCACTGGCCTTGTGACAGCTGTGATAATTAGTAGCCAGAAACTCACTTATTTTGCTGTCTCAGTCCTCATCTGATAGTGTTGGATTTTTCTACTTTAAGGGAAAGAATTAAGAAATGGTGAAATACACAGGACGGCAAAAATTGTAACCATATCATCACAGAATGATCCAGGATGGAGGGAACATCTGGTCCAACACCTCTGCTCAAGTGGGGCCAGGTGGCCAGGATTGTGTCCAGATAGTTCTTCATTGTCATGGAGGATGATTTCACAGCCTCTCTGGTCAACCTGTGCCTGTTCTTGGTCACCCTCACAGTAAAAAGGTGTTTCCTGGCACTCAGGAAAACTTTTTTTCCCAGTGAAAAGAACTTTTTTCATCACACTGCTTCCTAAGATCCATGCCAAAAAAAAACAAACAAAAAAAAAAAAAACACAAAACTTGTTGCTTAAAAATAACTTTTTTGGGAAGTTGGAGCACATCCTTTTCCCAAGACATTGACTTGAGGTGCCAACAACTTCTGCAAGCCCACCTCTACACTCATGGAAATCTGCCCTGTGCTTTTGATGTCAGGAGAACAAAAGTGGCTCATGACAAATTATTGCTAGTATATGCATGACTGATGTCCAAATTCACTTGGAGGAAAAATAAAAAAAAGAGACAAAGAGCACAGCAGAGAGTGAGGATGTTCAGCTCTGCTGGCTTCATGTGTGCGTGCTGACAGCCTCAGGCACCAGAGGAGTGTAAACTGTGCTGACACCGGGGAAGGTGCTTCCAATGATTGTCTCTAACATGTTGGCATTCCAGACCTACCTCTTCTGGCCTGACAGGCACAGCTGAAGGAAACAATACCTTTGGTGTTGATAATTTTTCAAAGCCAAGCTGTTTAGCCACGATGACAAGATTTGTGGCACCTCATCTCAATCAGTAGCTGTACTTCAAAATGCACTCTTTGCATATGAATATTCCCAGTCATCGTCTTCCCTCTTTCTCTCCTTCAAATTTCCAGACATTTGGTTCTGACCCCAACTCTGTACTTGTCAGTGGATTACATAACACCTGAAAGTATGTTTTATTCCTCAAAGAATTCAGCCAGATAGGGAGTAAATTGAAATTCCTGTTTTCCAGCTTAACCTGACCCATGGCAGCAAACTGCAGAAGCAAGCACTTCTGAGAGGGTGACTTTTATTTGGTTTTCAGCTAAGCCACAGAGGCAGTAAAGCATTCCCACAATATACCATGTGAGTATCAGTGTGTGGGTGTATTTTCCCTTGTCCACTCTTGCTGAGCTAATGTCGTTTGTTGAAGATGGGTATAAGATACAGCATGCTCCATGAAAAATAAGATAAAAATATTTTCCAGCAGAGAAACCTTATTTCAGGGTAAGTTTTTCTAAGTGTTCATAGTGAACTTATGGCAGAACCAGCCTGACTTTACTAATCATCACTTCACAGTGGATTGCAGTGAGATGGATGCAGAAAGATGCAGTCACTGTACCTGAGGTGGCAGCTAAAAAGAACATCTGAATGGTGGTATGGATAAACATTCCAAAGGCTAATTCCATATCTTTCCCATCAATTTATGCCTCCTCTCATGAACATCCAGAACAAAAAAAGCTCTTATATTCTCCATGTCTTGACTTTCCAGCATCCACGCACTCTACAAAACATGATGTTAGCAAATCACCTATTTGTCCTCACATTAAAAAAAAAAAAAAAAAAAAAAAAATCTTTATAGTTTCTTTCAGTTTCTTGAGTTCAGGGTGCATTTAGACTGAGCTTTAAAAGCTTTTTGTTTTCACAACAAAATTAAGATTATACTTGATTTAAAAAGCAAATAAAAATTAATACCATTTGCAAGAAATCACCTGATACCCAGGTTCTGGACTTTAAGGTGGTGTGGCAGGGAGAAACAACCTTTTTGCTTGAAATGCATCCAAATGGCCCAAACCTCTTAAGATGCATCACTAGGTCAGGAAAGGAAGAGATTCTCTCATTTGCAAGAGGCTATCCACAAACACAGAAATTTAAACCCCAAGCACAATTTGCTTTTTTTTTTTTTTTTTTTTTTTTTTTTTTTTTTTTAATTTGGCCACCAAACAAGAAATAAAATTAAAAGAAAAAAATCCACTGTTCACTGAGCTTCTGTCTGCATTTCTGAGCTTCCAGGTTCTCTTCATGGCCCCAATACATTTACCACAGCACCCTGTCTCCTGCCTGGCCTGGAGGTCAGCTGCAGTTTGTGAATGGTATATGGGTTTGTCTTTTTCCCCAAGGTCAAGAATAAGAGGTAGTTTCAAAGGCAGGTTTACAATGCTATTGTCCTTTGTGAAAAACAGAGCCATTTAGTCTCCCTAACAGTGACTCTGATTAAGGATGAAAATATTCAATTAATTTGGAAAACGCAATGGGCTTCACAATTGAGTGAAACAATATGAATGAAGTAATTGGCCTGGGATCACAATTTATCTTTATGCTCTCCCCATTTCACAAAGGCATTACTTTGCTGAGAGTTATGTTTTATTCACACACTTGAGTCCCAAAGCCCTGGGGATGTGGGATATTTAATTACATCACAGCAGCACACACAATGGTTACAACTCACAGGACACGTTTGCTATATTCCCAACCCTGTTGGCACACAGCCCCTGCTTTGCTGTCCTGGGAAAGGGGTATGTGGAAGGAAATGGCTTTAAGGAATGTGTGTTTATCTCAAAATAATCGTTTTGCCTGAGCAAGGCTGGTAAATGATCATTACTCTGAAAATCCTTTGTTGTAAAGAAAGCACACAATGTGCTGTGATGGAGAGAAGCAAACCAAGGAGAAACATTTTAATGGTGGGAAGATGCACAGCACCATGCAACAGGCCCAGACCTATTGGATGGGAGTGAGGAGATCTTAATTTGTGCCCTATTATGTTGTATGAGCTGTTGGATATATGTTGCAACTCTGCAGTCCCTTGGTGATTGTTGGAGCAATTCTCTTTCCCTCCCTGGCTCGTTGATGCTAATAATAGTCTTTCTACTCATCATTTGGATATTGCTCAGGGGTCACACTGGAGACAGCTCATTCCAGGTGTACCACAAAAAGCCACCTGACAGAACAACTCCTTCAACTCACCCCTGTTCTGCCCACAGAGAAAGGCCTTGCAAAATATTCTCTCTCATGGGAAAGGATTTTTGTATGTATTTTAGAAGGTTTTTTTTCAAAAAAAAATATACAGGCATCTTCAACTGGAATAAACTCTCAGAGTGCCCCATCTCACTGCTCACTGGTACAAATTAAATGGAATGTCTTGTCTCACAGCAGCTGCTCAGGTGAGGTGGTGTCTTTTTCCAAACAGAAAAAGGAAATATCTTGTGAAGTCTCAGTTAGAGATATGTTCTGTCTGTCTGGAGCATAAAGCCAAAAGTCTGGCTATAACACTCAGGAACAGGCACATTCAAATGATTGGTGATTGCTAAATATCAAGTTCCAGGGCATCTATCATACCTTAATGTCCTTTCACCTCCAGTGAGCTGTGAAGTCTTCATAAATGATAATGTTGTGTGAACTCTGTCAGGTGATGCATCCCCTCATTTTCTCTTAACAGGAAGGCACAGGCTCAGTATTCCAGACTCAGCATCAGAAATCAGAGGCTGGGCATGAGTCATCATCCCAGCCCAGGAAGGACAGGGATCCATTGGAGAGAGCCAGAGAGGGGCACCAGGATGATCAGAGGGATGGAGCACCTCTCCTATGAGGAAAGGCTGAGTTGGGGCTGCTCAGCCTGGACAAGAGACCTGATCTGATTGCAGCTTTCCAGTACCTGAAGGGACCTGACAAGAAAGATGGATTTTGTGTGCATATATTTACTTTTGTCTTAGCTGCAGAACTAAATTCAGCTTTGATAAAACCTGTCACAGGATTAGGGCTCCACTCTGTGACCTTCTCAGAGTAGCACCCTCTTATTTTATGTCTTCAGGCTGACCTAGGCATTGAAATACTTATGCTGTGTTTCCTTATACTGTTTCCAACATGTTTTCCATAACTTCTCTAGCCCCCTGAAAATCCCTAGCCAAATTGTAGCCAGATGCTCAGCACTCTTGAATAAATACTGCAACAGCAAGAAAATATGTGCTTAAAAAAGCTGAGGCAAAATCGATTTCAATAATAAAGCATACTTAATTTTCAAGTTCCTGAGATATTATTAAAAGAATGAGCAGAACAAATAGGCAAGGAAACATGAAAGATATGTTGACAGAGTTCTAGCAAGCATTCAGCAGGAAATTTGAAGTTAAACTGATGCTCACATCATGCCTTTTGTAATTGCATCCATTAAGGATTCCCTGGGCAGGAGTTCACTTCCTCCTGAAAGCTAAAGATTAATATAATCTTAATTTAATATGTGCTCTCTCTGGCTGCAATGTCTATTTAGAATGCAAAAAGTCTTACATAGTTGCTGCCCTTTTTATTTAGCATTTCATCAAATGATTGAACAAATAACACAAAAAAGAGTTCTTAAACAACATTAGGCTTGCAATATCAGGCTGTTACAAGGCAAAAGCATCAGAACTTATTTTACCCCCATTATGTGCTGGGGGATAATGACAATGCCCAGGTTGATCTGACTGCTTTCTCTCAGAAAGCCTCTCCAGCTCCTGCAGAGGCAGAACCACCTCAGGAGGTGGCAGGACTGAGGGCAATTTTTGTTTTGGGTCAACTGGAATTGCATTTCAGGTAACACTTCTCTCTTCATTTACCAGAGAGGCAGCCTAAGACAACTGCCCAGCTACTCTCCAGGTCTGAAGCAGTGGAATATCACTGCAGAGTACACTTTTCTGACAAAAATGTTCAGAAGTTCTGTTTGCTGTCTTTGCTTTGGCACTGATTTTGTACAATAAACCCCAACTTTCTGTTGGAGGGTCTGGTTAATCATACCCCACAGAAAGGAAGGTCAGTGGACACAAGTTTTTATTCCAAATATTCTAAGCTGGGTTGGAAAGGCAGCTCTGGTTATTTAACAATTTCTGTCTCTGAACATGTCTTTTCTTCTCTGTAATTTCTTGCTTATTTTTAGTATCAATAATTCTATAGCAACAAGCAGTCTCTATATACAAATCAGGAATACTTTAAAATGCAAACATCAGCATTTTAACAAGCTAAACAAGGGGCAGCATGCTAATTCTGTACAGGATTTTCAAGTGAGCTATCCTCAAAGGACCATATAATCATTAAAACAAAGAGGTTTGAAAATTGAAATTAATATTGCACTTCAGCATGTCAAAGAAAATCCTATCATGCCTTAATATATTTTTCCTAGCTCAAATAATCTTGCTCACTTTCCTATGAGTTTAACAACTTGGCTTTATCTTGTTGTTTGTTGTGGCTATTAGGTACTTTGATAATCACTTTATTTTGCTTTTATGCTCTGGAGGAAAGGGGAGCTGCAGGTAAAGTATAATAAGGGTCAGAAAGCTCAAAGGAGAAAAAAAGAGACAAGAATAGCAACACTGGCAAATCTCTAAATATAATCTCTGGTGCCAAGAACACCACTTTTTATAACTGAAAGATTAGTGGACTTTGCAATTTCATTTATCATAAATACCAGTCATATTTGGGTGGGATACTTGGGGAAGTACTTGGGATACTTTGGGGGAATACTTGGGGAAGGGAACACTTAGGGGAATTAGGTAGTGAAATCCCATTAAAAAAAACAAAAAGAAATCAGTTGTTGTTTTTTTTAAACCCCATCTCTCAAGCTTAAAAATAAATGTTTCTATTTGGTTTTCCTCCTGCTAGGTCCTGAAAAATACTGTGTACAGGATATCATAATTAAATCATACAAGGGGGAAAAAAAAGAATAGAAGATAATTTATATCTTCTGGAAGGGCCTAAAGGGGACAGATCTCCAGTTTATAGTGAACTGCAGTTACCAAAATGCTGTGAATCCAGTGGATTTTCTACTTTTTGTGTTCCAGAATTTCTGGATTTTTCAGCAGCCCCTTCAAGCTAGAAAGTCCCAAGGAGTTCAGCCTCTATATATATAATGGCAACAGAGTACAAATGTTTTACTTGGAAAACAAAATGTTGTTTGTATTATTTCAATAGTGAAATATTTCAAAGTGAATTATTTTAATTATTTCAGATGATGCCTGAGAGATAAATGTAAAAGCCTGAATTTTTCAAAATTGCTGTGCCAGAGAAATTATTTTATACAGACATAATTAATTTCTAGAAAGACACTCTCAAAAATTTATCTGCCTGGGTGGCTGGTTGGCAACATTTTCCAGACCCATGTGGAGAAATTTCTGTGATCAGACATTCAACAAAGGAAAAGGATAACTGTTGGACAGCTCCTTAGGTGGTATGTTCAGTAATCTTTTGTGAACTTTTCATGAGCTGCCACCATTCTGAAATCAAAGAAGACGTCCAGGGCTATTTGCAGAATGCCAAGTGTTCAGTTCTAAATCTGCCTGCTGCATTTGGAAAGAATCCAGGTGATGACTATGCAGGCAAAGAAGGTTGAGATCTGAGTGCTCGAGTTCCTGAGCCATCACTTGGGAAAAGTCCACTGACATTTTTAAATTTTGAGCAAGAACAACATTCAGCACAACCACAGGCCATTTACCAAAGGGGAGAATATTAAAAATGCCATATTATGCATCATTCTCCCAGCAGAGTTTCATTTAAAGAAGATATCCATAGAAAAGGGATTCTGAAAAGGGCAGTCATAGCTCAAATCTTTTAACTTGATATGACTCAGTTTACTACCAATGTTTTTGGCAGTGAGGTTATTTCTTATTAAATCCTCCAAATACATTGCCAGCTCTCAGAGAAGCTGCAGATGCTATAGGCTTGCTGCTTGTTTGAAATGAACCTTTAACTCTCCTTGTCTCCTTAACATATATATCTTTTGGGGCTACATGAAAAGCAAATTTTCTTTACACATTTAAGTTATGTCCATCCCAATCCAGTTACCATTTGCTCTGCCATCTAACTTTTTTATTCTCTGAAACCTCAATATCTGTATTGCTTTACTATTACCTATGCCTTGTATTCTGTTTTTATCTCATGTAGTGTACCTGTCTCCCTGCTGCATCCCTTTTCTGCTACTCTTTCCTGAGGTCTTTGCTGAACTAATTTTCAATGAGGGCAAGTTTTTGGCTGGCTAGAACCAGCAGGAGAGAGGAGCTGTCCTTACCTAGGGACACACTGAAAACAAAGGCAATCTGACCCCACTGTTGTGCCAACCACAAGCAGAATAATTTGGGGTGAAGTGGAAGAAAACCAGCTCAGAAGAGCAAGGACAAAGCAGATTTGTCTGCCATTCACTTGCAGCCCTGTCTTCTGCTTGCACACCTCTGGATGAACTAGGAGTTTTCCTCCTCAGCTGAAAGTACATCTATTTCTTTTATTAGAGCTGGCAGCTTGTCATGCCAGTACATCCTTCTGTTGCAGTGTACTACATGGCACAACATAGCAGTGTGATGAAATGAAATGTCAGAGCCACATCAGATATATTTAGAGTTTTATGTGCCAGTGTCCAGCAGGGGAAAAACACTATTAGATCACAGACACATGGCACATGTGGTTAGGAGTCACTTTTTTGCCATGCTCAGCTACTCTTACTGTAATGGGAAGCTCATCCTTGTAATTTACCTCTCCAGTGCCACAAAACCAATGTGAAACAATTAGACAATTTTAAATCTCTCCATCATTTTGTCACCTGCAACATGGAAGTTGCATAATGACTGCATGGATTGATGGAATCCCAGTGTCACAGCATTTTTACTAGGGATCTGCAAGAAGCTGAAGTGACATTTTTATTAATGAATTGTACCATTTCCATCAGGATTTTAGTGTTTCCATCTCTTTTGTTTTCAAACAGAAGCAAAACTGTATTTTTCCAAGTATCTTTATTGTCCAGCTATTGAGACTGCAAAGGAACTTTTGTTTTTTATAACTCAGTATGAGGACCAAGCATCAAGCCAGTCTTCCAATTATTGTAATACTTCAGAAGACACAGCACCCAATATTAAGAGTGGGGATGAGTGAGGAAAATACATTTTGTAGGACAGTTGGACATGTGCCTTAATTCTCATTGATGGCTATAAATGTAGAAAAATAAATTGCATCACTTATCTACTGTAAAGGTTCATTGAGGACACACCTGCATGGCCTGGTTTATGAAGTTCCAGCAGTTTTATATTTGCTCAGTTTTCATTTTCCAGGGGACAGCAGGATAAGGATGTGCTCCATCCTCTCCTTGAACTGTGGGGCTTTTTTGACCTTCTAGGTTATACATCACCTGAAGATATCAGATTGTGTAAGAAGGAAAACATTAATATTGTAACATAGCTCACTAACAGTAGCACATTCTTCAGAGTTGACATTATTGAGGGGCTCAAGTTACAGATAGACCCAAAGAAAAGGGAATGGAAATGGTCTTACTGGGCCCCACAGATATTTTTGCACTTGCTCATGGTATCCTCAGAAAAATGGATGTTTCACCTCTAACAAACACTTTATTTATTTATTTATTTATTATTCAGAGGGAATGGTTGAAAGGTCCTTTTCTGCAAACATGCATCTTTGCAAAGGGAAATGATGGTTTTTATAGAATTGCCAAAACCTGTGTAAAAAGGATTAGACAAAAGTGTGTCTAAAAGCAAGCACATTCAGATAAATGAAGCTACAGGATAGCAGAATTCCAGAACTTTAGAGTGCCTTAAATTCCAACATTTATTAGCTTTTCAACTTTGCAACAATTTTGATGATAGATAAATAGATTGTTCCATTCTCTTCCCTTTCAATTTTAGGTAAAAATAGCCAGAGCGTTCCTTCTAACCTAAAGATAAAAAGATTTCATATTTTAATCTCTTTTCCATAGAATGTCTCTGATCATCACATAAGTGCTCCAAGGCATCTTGTGCAAGTGCATTTATATATGGGTCCTATTCTGAAATGAACTGTGTGCTTTAAAGACCATAAACTTGGGAAGCTGACCTGGGACATAACTACATAGATTTCTATATAGAAACTGTTATGAAACAAAGCACCTTTGTGTATAAGACAGAAAAAAAGTGACTCACCTGATTCTCTTTTCTTCCAGATGTACACTGCTTGCCTTTCCATTATTTTTTCTTCAAGAGAAAACATATTTATGACAACATTCAATTTTCTGTCATTTCTGCAGTCCCTATAAATGAGAAGCATGCAAAGATGTAATTTAATAGGGAGTGTGTTTGTCCACAAATTCTTAATTATATCAATAATGAAAGGTTTCTTGTTGATCATATTCTGTAAATATGCAAGTGTGAAATTTTGCTGACTTAAGTGCAGAAAAAATTTTATATCAAAAAATTGATGTTGCTATGCTTAAATGTTCACCCACAAAAGTATTTTTTGAAGTCAGGTTTGTGAATTTTTCATTTATATCATGCTCATTACTCACATAAACCACATAATTAAGGAATTTAATATGAAACTCCATAGCAGTAGTGATTAATCAATTGACTATTTGGAAGTGATTAAACACCTGAATAATTTCAAAAACTAATTTACAATCCAAACTCCAAAAATATTCAAACATCTTTGAATATTATGGTGATAATTAATGGATGAAATATTGGAAAGCAAAATTTGTCCAAAACCATATTTATTAGTAACTTTTGGTTTCCTCAGCTCACAGTATGTAAATGGAATTTTATTACCTGCTCTGAAATCGGAGTAGAAAGGTAATAAATACATGTTTATTTGCCTTCATTCAATTCCTTTGTTCATTTCAATAAAATGTTTCCCTCTTAATACTTTCAAAGCAACATAAGGAAGTTAGTTCCAATTCCATTAGGTCTTTTTAAGTCATAGCATATCAAATACCTAGATATTAAATTCTCAGGTCTTGGTAGCTTGTGTCAGTTTTGTAATTTCCCATTAAAAAGAAACAGAAATTGTTTTTAAAGGAGCATGCCACCCTGAGTGCCACTGCACAGCTCATAAATCCAGTCCTTGTTTTAATTTAGTGTGTCAGAAATGACTCATTTGTTCATTACACCATTAATTCATTCAGAACAGTACTTTGTCAGGGAAGTGCAGCTGCTGTAAAACTAATCATCTCAGACTATCTGCTGCCTGGAAAGACAGGGATACCTCCTCCTCAGGATGGGTGGAAGCACACCTGGGCTCAAAAAAGGCTTATGCTTTAAATTGCATTAGACTAAGTGACAAGTATTCTTGGAAACTAACCAAAAAATATCAGAGACAAGTATTCTTAGAATCACCCCAATTCATTAGGGTAGATTAGTTTAAAACAGCCCTGCCAGAGTATTCACAGAACCACAGAATGGGTAGGGTTGGAACATTTAAACCACTTCCAAATGTTTCTAAATTTAGAGAATGAGGAAACAATTTTTTGTGAATATTGCCACGTTTTGCCTTGGGTGGAGCAGAGGGTGCATCCCTCACTGGGGTGGCTGGTGGCACTGTGCTCAAGGGCTCTGCTTCAGGAGCACTGCAGCTCCAGCAGCTATCCCTGTGCACTGCAGGCAGATGGGGAACCAGAGCTCACACATGGCAGGGCTGAAAATATTTAGTTCTCTTGGATCCTCCTGCTTACTAAACATCCAGGTTTAGGGATCCCTTACTCTTTATCATAGAATTGCCTGCTATGGAGTTTCACTGTCAAGGGTATCAGACCTGAATACAGGGCAGTGAAAGGACAGTCCCAGCTGTCACACTGAAGGATGGACAGAAATTAATAATCTCCTAGTTTATGGATTCAGTTTTGGATTTTCAGCTGCCTCTAATATTGCTTATGTAGGCTGTTTATTTATCTTAGAAGAGCATCTACACGTCCCATTTGGATTAGAGCTTGGTGACACATGGAGCACAGGAGATGTCTTGTTGGAGCTGGTGATCATCTGGCTCTGCTCTACCAAATCCTCACCATTATCTCCACAGCCACATTCTTCTGCAGCTACTTGGGCCAACTGTGAAACATACCAATGACTTCTATTCTACCAGGAACACCAAGGAAAATACAATGTTTTCCTTGGAGAACCCTGAAAACAGTTTCCTGAGTGTCTGTCAGCCCTTCTAACTTTCAGAAGTCATCTTCCTGGTAGATGAGGAGAGGTTATCTAACTCTTCCTAAGGGTTAGAAAGGTTTATTGCTCTTGTTATTGTAACATATTTGTATTTCCAATTTGCTTAATTTGCCTGGAGAGTTGTGAAAGGCACTCTGAAAATTAGGCGAGGAAATAATGTGCTAAGATTTTTCTATGAATTAATCAAAAATTATGGTAAAGATTATTTTCCTCTTCTTCTCCCACATTGTTTCTCTCTGCTCACAGTACTACTCTTGTTCCAGACATATTTGAAGAACAAAAAGCTGCATGGCTTGAAACAAAGAATAGGAGCCTGCAACACTTAGTGGGATGTAAGAAATGGATTTTGTCACTAAACAGGATTAAGCCACTATGAAGCAACCTAGGGATACACAGTTCAGACTCTGACAGAGTTTCATTAGGTGTGTTCTTGTTAAAGAGATAAGTGCTTCAACTTTTATAGTAACAATCCTGGGGCTACTTTTCTACCTTGTTATAAATTCAGACATAATGCAGATTGTAGTTTATGTTGACAAAAGCTGAAATTAGGAGAAGTCATGGTAGTGTATCTTCCATTCCAGGAATTTTCTGGGTTTTCTTTCCACTACAATAAGGTAACATTCAGAGACAGAAAAGAGAGGTGAAATTAATTTTTTAAAATTGAGTATTTCTAAGACTGTTCTGTATCAATTTAAAAAGTGGAGTTTTTTTCCTTCTTCTTTGACTTTAGTTGGCTTGTCAGTTCTGTTGATTTAGGGGGGATTAGCATTTTTGCATCATTAATTTCTGTCATTGTACTCTTTGAAATGTATTATCCAAGGCTGCTTGCTTTTATTGGAAGCCAGTTATTCTCCTACTATTTCAGGGCAATGGCTTTCTAACCAGAAGCAGACCCAAAGCTAAATCACAGATCCAGCCACTTCCTCTGTACTGTGGATATTTAGTATCTGAATATCCTTCTGGTAGACGAGCCTTCCATTTTTCAGTGTATACATTAACCTTGAAGGTGATTTTGAATGAAAAAAACATATAAATACGCCATCTAATTGAAGTCTGTCCTTCAGAGAATTAACACCTACATTTGAGTGTTAAATGACCCGATACAATTTGTCAGCATGATGTTTATTCTGCAGTAGTACCCATTGTAGTGAAATCACAGCTGAAGTGAATTTGCAAATAAGGGCTTTGTTTAATTTTCTGAGTTGATGGGATGCCAGATTTCAGTGGCATTCAATGGGCTGTAATGGAAAACATGTTTTCCTATTAGAAGAACTCTATTCTCTAGCTGTAGGAGACAGCAAAAGGGTGGTCCCTCATTGCCCCTTGCTACAGATAAATCCATGGTGTGTATTCACTGGAGTTTATTCATATTGATTTTTCATTTTATAAATCACTTTACCATTGCAGCACCTTGACAAGCTTACATGTTGAAGCACAATACATTAATATTTACTTGCTGCCTAAAAGCCACACACAGGCTTTCCTTGCTTTCTAATGATATTCAAGCATGAATGAAAAGAGGTTGAGAAAAACAACCTCTACAATGGGAATGCATCTAATTTATACCCCAAAATGAGAAATTATTCTAGTTTTAATAATATACTTTCACATAAGCTGTCACAAGTGGAGCAAAGCTTGGCCAACAAAGACCCATTTTCTGAAATGGAAGAAGTCAAATAATCAGTTCTTCAATGTCCAGCCAAAAGCAGTTATCAAAACTTGGAAAAATTTCCTCAAGACATCTGTAAGGGGGAAGGGAAGCTGCTTAAAGAGCCCAGTGTTTGTTGTGCACCCATGGGGGAGGGAGCAGGGAAAGATCTTATTCCCCAATGCTTGCATTAGATATGAGCTGTGTCTAAAATAACAGGCAGAAGATTTATTTCCCTGGAGCTTGCATCTAGCTTCTTAAGACAAAATTACACATCTGCAGATGGCACAGCCTCAAGGAATGAGGCTGGGAGTGTTCTCCCATTGTCTTCTGGAGGATCATCTGTCTTGTCAGGGGCTGCAGGAGGTTGTTGTGGTTTGTCTGCTCCTTGGTAGGAAGGATTATGCATTCCTTTCACCAGGTGCTTATGGCCTGGTCAGTGGGATGCTGTGGTCTGCTCCTTCCTCCCAAGGAGAGAAAGTTTGGCCAAAATGCTGCCTTTTGCATTAGGGCATAAGGTAAAGATGTCTGCTGGGCCCAGAGGATCTGTAGGGATGGCCAAAAGCTTTTTTGAATATGTACCCAAACTATTCCCCCACACCTTTGTATTTTAAAATTACTTGTGGATGTGAAAGATTTATTTTGAGTCTGTGTTAATGCTTCTGTGAAGTGAGTGCTTTGCTCTAGAATCATGTGTATGCTCTGGGGAAATTTACAAGTTTCTCTTTTTCAAGTATATAAGGGTTGCAAATTAAGCAGTAGGATTGAGACACTGCTTTTATTTGGTGACTTCTAGGTATTTATAAACTTGCCAAGATTTCTGCTTCTTTGTTGTTGGGGGTTTTTTTTATCAGTACTTTTCTCTCTCTTGGCTTCCTATGTATAAATGAATGAAAATGTAGTTTTAGTGAAATGATGTGACTAGCACTGTGGTTGAGAGGGCTGTGAAAGGCTTTGGTTAAACTGATAAAAGTGGGGTCAGGTCTTTGAAAGTCCTGTTAAAAAGGGTATAAAGTGGCTGGCCAGAGTGTAAGCTAAATCAGAGACAGAGATGGGCCTCTCTTACCCCCTTAGCTGAGATTAACCCTGCCTGAAGTTTAGCTGTCTTAGACTCTCTCTGCAGCTGAAAAATTACAACAAGTTCAGTGCAGAGAGCAATTCCTTCTAACCACGCCAAGAAACTTGCTTTTTAGTAGATGAAGGAAGTCTAAAAGCAGAAGTTCAGGGACAGGAAGCTTATGCCACTAACTTGGAGAGCACTTTTGTGAAGCAGGAGGGTGGATAAAAATCTGCTTAGGAGCATGCTTTTCACTTAAAAAGTCCTTTCTTATCTATAAAGCTAAAAGCACTTTTAAAAAATCTGTGCTCTGTATTTTTTTTTAACCAGTCTACATATGCAGAGAGACTAGAGGCAATTTGCACAAAAGCTGTGTTACAGTGAATAAAATCTTTCTATTAAATTGACAATCAAGCTCTTATTAGCAGTCCTGTCACAAATTTTTGGCATCATCTTTGATGGGGTGTTTGGGGCCACGCTCTCTGGAAAGTAAACTTCCCACCAAAGCATTTGAATGAAGTGATTGCTGCTCATTCTCCTTGCACCCAGCAAGGATTTCTTTAGAAATATTCTCGTCTTATTCTGCTTCCTAAGAAGTAATAAAGTGCTTGCTGACCTACAGCCTTTCTGTCTCTTCTGTCTTGCCCTGCTTGGGAAAAAAAAAAAATCTCCTCGATGGAGACAGAGAGTTTTCAGGCTCTCATTTCTTCATAAATAGCTAGGTTCACAGGGCTCATTTATGGAATAAATACTTTTTTATATTTCCTTTTTTTTTTTTAATTGTTGTGATTACAGGACTTTTATTGTGGGTGCTGTCAGCACAGTTTATCTTTCCTAGATGCTAAAAATGCTCAGGATTTTTGTCACAAGTGTTGTGATCTTGGTGTTTTTCACTCTGAGAAAGAGGTCTTGCACTCTGGAAACAAAAGTTCCTGCTGCCTGTATTATCTGTAGTTACCTCTTCGATCACTAGAGGTTGTTGTGTACAGGCTTAAAAACTGCCTGCTCCTCAGAGATGCCATGGAAGGGCTGAGGAATTCAGGGGTTGAGGGAGAAGAGGAAAGGGATTTTGTTCATACAGACTGGCAATCCTGGCCTTGGGGTCAATGGTCAGTAATATACTCTGAATTTTGTATTCTTGTCCTGTATTGAAAATTCAAGCCCCTTTGTTAACACATAACTGTACCAGAGCATAAACTCACAAGTTACAAACTCCAAATTAGCATTCTTCGCTCTAAAAATCCCTAGATTTATAATAGCTTTGTGGATTTAAAGATTATTTTCTCTAGAATGGGCCTTGAAGTGTGGTGTTTCATTACACAAGATTGAAAATATTCTTCATTAGTCACAATTTCTTGTTCTTGTACCAGCCTCTTGACTCTCCTGGATCAGAGAGATTGGATGGAATAATTTCATCTCAGACAAAAAGGATAAATTTTTTCCTAATGATCACTGTGTTGAACAGTTAATCCCAATTAGTACACAAACAAAAAAATAAAATTTCCCTCAAACCTGCATTCTCATCTCCCCACACACCCCCCTCCACACACTCCTAGGCAGGATATAGACATATTACACATCAGCCATGGAAACCCAAAGGTCAAGACTTGACAGGGGAGAGGCTTTCACCCATTAATGGAGAAAAGACAGATTTTGTTGTCATGAACTGGCATAGGAACAAGCCATTTTCAGTGATGTGACAGGTTTAATCCATCCAACAGTCAGGGAGATCTACCTTCAATGTTGCTGGACTTTAGTCCTGTCCATCCTTATATATTTCCTCCCACAACAGGCTGGTGTTTCTTATTTAGGGGCAGGAAGAGTTTAGGAGCTCCTAATGAAGCCTGAGTTAGAATGAGTGAAGTGGCACCAGAGGAAGGTGAGCAAGGGATCTGTGTCCCTCCCTGAGCCTCTGGCCACAGCAGAACTGGACCATGGATGCACCCTGAGGTGTCCAAGTGGCAGAATTGTCACCCTGGCTCAGCTGGGAACTCCCATTAGAGATATCAAAGGGGAAGTCTCTTATCTAATATTGAGAATGGTTTCACTGAGAGCTCAGCTGCAGCCTCTCTGCAGAAAAATTTTTATTAGATAATGGTTCTGATTTATGGTTTAATTTAACTAAGTTGGATCAACATCTAACAGGGCTTGCTCTGATTCTTCCCTGCAAGTGCAGCTGGGACAGTGTCAGTCCTGTCTCTTCTGAGGTTTCCACTTTACAGTGCCAGGAAGTGAATGTCTATTTTGCAGTGCCAAAAAAGCCCAAACCCAAACCTAAACCCCAAGCAAACACCCAAGCAAACAAACATTTCAAAATATAAAGTAATGAGTAGTTCTTACGAAATGAATGACACCTCAGGAAAAGATCTCTTACATTTCAGAAGACCTGTGCCTGACCTCTAAGAAGCACTTCTATTTTGCTCAGGAAATAGACTAACTTTTTAACTACTTTTGTGATTATCTGGGTTTCTAATTCTTATAAATGTCTATTAAAAAAACTAAACTCTTACCAATACTCTGCCACTTAAAAGTGCCATCAAAATTGAGGGTCCTTCTTTTCCATACTAAAACTACAGGTGTTGGGTAACAGAAAGAAATGTGGAATAAATCTGAAGTGAATGGTGACTGAAGAATGCCCACAAAATAAAATAAATTTAGGAGTGAAACAGGGACATAACTCTTGTGGTCCTCCCTCTACTTGCCCTTGCTGAAGATAAGAGGAAAAAAGAGGCCAGGTTAGAGGGTTTGGTCAGGAAGGGAACAGGCTGCCATGTGTTATGATGTTACTTTGGCTTTGCTCTGGCCACTGTGCAATGAATATCAGGTGTCTGTATTTTAAAGCAGTTTGCACACTTTTGCATCACTTTGGTTTTCCTTATAAAAATCCTGCTCATAGAGTATATAAAGCATGATGTAACTTAAATGAAAATGGACAATAGTATATATGAAGTGCTCTGTCTCTCAATCTGAATGGTAAACCATCCTAAATCAACATAACTTATAGTGGACCTAAACTGATGTAAAGGATTTTATATTCTATTTTGTGTTCATTTTTATTAATGCCTTAAATCTTTATGACTTAGCTTATACCTGCTTAACATTTTTAAACTTCACAGGGTTTTTTGTGAGTTTTGCTCCTTTAAATCTGTGAAGTAGTCAGGGGTTTATGTAATTACGATGCCCTGTGTTTCCTGAGAAAACTAGGACACAAGCTTCCCAGGAGGAATTAGAAAATAATTAAAATATTGAGGAAAACAACAGTAAAGTATCAGCCAACAGGATTACAGATCTCTGATATTTGACAGCATTTTTATTTGGTTTATATATTTTGGCTAAGGGATGTCCTGTGCTTGATTCTTGTGCTGTTGTGTTGGGGTGGAGGAAAGTAAATGCAAGAAGAATTGGACTGCCTGAGTTCAGCCCTGCATCTGCCAAGGTTAATGCACATGCATCTGCTTCATAGTTTGTCATCTCTCTCCTATTCCATGTTGTTCTTTTGTCCTCCTTTTTTTTTTTTTTGCCCCCTCCCTTTTTCCTCCCTTTTCCTTCACTTTAGACAATCAGTATTCCTGCCATTGTTTGATACTTCCCGTGCCTCTGCCAGAATGACATATTTGTGACAGCTTTGGCTTTACTTGTGCTCTTCTGCTTCTGTAATTCCACAAAACAAAGTTTAAGGTGACCTTTCTTCCTCTGGAGTCTGAAGTCTGAGATCAGCCTCCTGTCTCAGGGTGCATATAATCTCCCCCAAAGCTGGGCTTCCTTTTTGGAATTATTCCCAAGGGGGAAGAGGGAGCAAAGACTGGAGGCATGACACCTCTGAACTACAGTTTCCATATGCATAGGAACAAACTGATACCTTAAAAGTGCAGCTCCTGTACAAAACTTGTGATTGTGTATTTGTGATACTTGTGTCAATTTTTTTTCATGTGTGTGGAACAGAAGCTCATTGATTTAAGTTTTTTTTTTTTTTTTTTTTTTTTTGCTTATCATATTATACTCAGTAGTGCTTAATTTCTGCAGAATTTGAGGGAGTGGTGATCAATATTACAACACTTACACTTTGCTGAAGAGTGCTTATTGACTGCCTTTTCACCTAATTACATGTGGCCATCTAGTCTTCAGCTTTTAAAAAAAGAAAAAAGGAAGTTCTTAATCCCATTTGGAGATGGCAAGAAAATATCTTCCCATGCTTTGCAATGGGCTTCATATTACCTGTTAAACCACTGCACATCTGTGATGAGAAGCCATTTGCAAGGCAATTAAAGCTAAGGGGTCTGTGTGTGTATTATATATAAATCTCTGAAGTTGGCTTTTGTGCCAGGAGTGCCTTTCTCCTCAAAGGAATTATCATTTCAGTGATCACAGCCTAAGAAGCAATAAACTGCTGAAGAGCAGGCTCAATTAATGACCCTAATTTCTAAACTGAAGTGTCTGTTTAGGAGCATAGGAGTGAATTATGCTCAGATTTAATTCTGAACTCAATATACTGTATTAACTTTTGGAAGCCAAGCTGTCAAACACCAGCTGTGTGTTTTAGTGACAGGTTTTGATAGGAGCCAGTAGCCTTTTTGTTTTAACAGATGAATTTATTGTTCACATCATGGAAAAAGGGGAGTGTCCATAGCTGCAGCATTCATATGAGAATGCTGCTGGTCTTCTATTTCAGCTGTGAAAATTTGTTCCTGAAGCTGTATTACATCTTTTAGTTGTCATTGTTTCTTGTACACTATTGAAAGCTCCTTGTTTCAATGGTTTTTATGATACCCCAAGTAACCATTATTAGGAGGTTGAATGAACTTTTTCCTGTATCCTAATAATCTTTTAAATTCCCCCCATACTAAATAAAATCCAGTTCATTTTGAATCCTCTCTGTGTTATTATCAAGTTGGTGAAAGACAAAATGGCTCCAGCTTTCATGGAAAGCTGTAGGAATTCTGACATGCTGTAAGGAAAGCAGAGAGAAATCTGCTTCAGGGGCCTGATGAAATGAATGCTGATTCACTTTTAGCTTTGATCTCTGGCTGGTAAGGTTGGATTATTCCTTACAAATATTCTTTTTCATCTCCTTTACAACTTCTTTCCTGAAAGTATGGCTATGAGTTCTCAACTGAGCATAATTGAGTTATGGTGACTTTAAAAGTGCTGTCTGTGACTAAACCTTGGTAACCAGCTGTGTGATTATTCTGACTTAGCTCCAGTTCTAGAGAAAAATAGTGTTAGCCTTAATGACATCACTGTTTTTTGAGATAAATGCAGGCTGAATGCAGACCATTATATCCTCCCTTTTGTGAGTATGGATACCTACATATATCCTGAGGATGTGGCAGTAATTGTGCAGCCCAGGATGGAAAGAAAGGTCTGCTGAACTGCAGAGAACTGTAAGAACACCACTGAGGATGCTTGTGGGATGCTAAATCACACCTTGCATGAACATTTTTGATTACAAAACTTAAAGCATTCTTCACCCCACCTCTCTTTCCTTGACACCTGCTTTGCCCACATGCTCTAGCAGGGAGATCTGTGCCACCCTGAGTTTGTTTCCTTCCTCTGCATGCTCTTCCTATTCAAATGCCACAAACTACCCTTCAGGTACTGTGATCTCTGGATATGAACCTACTCCTCTCCAGGAGTCCTGTCAGGAGTGGTAAGAGAGTTTGGTCAGTGTGGGGCTGATTCTTTTCTTTTTGTATTGTCTCCTCTGAACCACTACAAGTTTGTCCCGTGCTTCATGGAAAATAAGAGGTCTTGGAATAACTCTCAAATTGTGTGCTATTAAGGATTAGCAGAATACCTGAATAACTATAAGAATACCACCAGCACCTAGCCCTCCAAAGCAAATATCAGAAAAAGCAAAATATCTTAACTTATGTTCTTGCAACAAAACATCCAATTTGTTATTTGCTCTTGGGATTGGCAGCTTCTGGAGGAAGAGTTTTAGTAGAAAACTTGGAGCTGTTGCCAACAAATATGACAGCACCTAGAAGATGCTGATGGGATGCTGCACAGCTGTGGCTCCAGTGCACTTTTTGGAGTAATTTACAGTGAAAGATTTCTGTTTAATTAGGGGAATGCAAGACATTTAATGGTTCCTGCTACTTGTGATGTCCTGGGTAAGAATCTGAATGCCAGCATGAGATGGAAATAGCTTTCCTTATTAAACAGCTGGTGAGTAATGGGAGAGGGCATTTCAGGGTAATTATTGTTCCCAAAAGCATCTGTAGGGCTCCTGTTTGTCTGTCCAGGATGAAGATACTTTTTAGACAATAGAATTCAGGGTTTTTTGGGAATCCATTAGTGGAGACAACAGCAAGGCTTCAAATGAGAAAGTCTTCCATCTGCAAGGATTAAACTTGTTCAGGTATTGTGCAGAGGAGTGTTATTTTTGAGGTCATTGCAATCCATAAATACCCCTAAAGTCTGAGTAGTAGAGCTTTTGTAATTTTAAAAGTTGGTTGGAAAGTAAAAAAAATAAAATAAAAAAAAAATCCAGGCTCTTTTCAGAAACAGCTGATATTTGCTTTAATGCCCAGTGTTTTATCTTCCTGTTCTTACCTTGTCCTGTGATGAAGACCTCTCAGGGTGCCTAATGTAATAATACTTCAGAATGGAAGCAGAAAGGGCAAAGAAAAATATGAAGAACAAGTCACCAAATTGTATTAAACTTTCTTAAATGTGTTAGGAGCAAGAACAGAGTCAGGAGATTTTTCCATTACTTCAGAGGCATCTGGATGAGCAGTTACAGAAGAGGAGGGGGGTTGCTCTCAGCTCCCACTGAAAATCCAGTGGCTTGCCTTGAAGACAGGAAAGTTTCAAGTTTTGCTGCATTGGCTTCAATTCTCCTTTTGAAAGGACTTTAATTTAACTGCTTTAATTTCAGTAATACAGATTAAGAGTCTAATTACAAACACTGGTGACCTGCTTAAGAAAATGTGTAGTTAAGCTCTGGGCATTGGAAAATGTATCACAGTCCTTCTGTTGCCATCATGTGGAGTTTCAGAATGGTGGCATTTTGGAAGGTTTTGTTTCAAAGTCAGGCTTTCCATTTAATCTGAGAAATAATCTCTGTGGGAATCCTTAAAGATGTCAAATCTGGGCAATTTTTGATCAATCTGTTTTGATTGGAACTGTTTTTTTCAGGAGACTGACTGGATGACTTCCTGAAGTCTATTTCAAACAATGTGGCTGCAGGATCATGTGGGGTATCTCCATTTATTTGTATTTTGGGATGAGAGGGAAAGCCTAAGAGATAGCACCAAGGGATGAGATAAATGGGAATATCAGCACAAGTGAGATGTGGTCTCCACAGATCTTGGCTGCCAGGAGCC
Organism: Oenanthe melanoleuca; assembly: GCF_029582105.1. NCBI lineage: Eukaryota > Metazoa > Chordata > Aves > Passeriformes > Muscicapidae > Oenanthe > Oenanthe melanoleuca. The sequence goes on from NC_079337.1 coordinate 15,364,453, forward strand.
AAGAATTAAAGTTCCAGGAAACCTGTCAGTCTCTGCTCCTGCCTTATAATTCTGCAGGTCGAAAAGCTGAAATTCCCCTCCCAGGAGCCAGTTTTGATGGGGATTATTGCACTGTTCAGACTTGTCTCTAACACTGCTCTCAAGTGTGACATGGCTTCAGACAATGTCTTTTTTGGAGTCCAAGGTTAAACAGTTTGGCATTGTTCTCTATGCAGAATTTGTTTCTGAACTGAAGTACCCTTCACAAAGTGACACACGAAACCAGGGAAGTGATGTTATTCCTGCTATGAACACAAGCGTTTGTTGCATGCATAAAAGATTTATGGTCTTAAATCCTTGTGTTTAAGCTTGATTGTATCCTTTGTCATGGCAGGCAAGATACTTCATACTACCCTAAAAGAACAGAGTCCTCCTTTAGACCTCCCTAATTTTTTTTCTGAAAGGAGATTAAGCTGTTCAAGAGCACTAAATGCCAATATTGCAGATTTCTAGATCAAGTTAGAAAGCAGTGTTTGATATAAAACCCTGAATTTGTCTTTTCCCTTCTTCCCCTTAAACAAATAAAAGGCAGGATGGTAATAATGCAAGGCAAGCCAGTTTTCTTATTTCTGTCCCAGAACTGAAGGAAGGAGCTCATAAGAGAAACCAGCTGTCATGTTTCAAATCCTTTGTGCACCTACTACTGGCCTTGCTGCCCAGTGGGTGTCTTTCCAACAGATGCAGATTTGCACTTGTTTAGAGTTTAAAAATATATAATTTGGGTTTCATAGACTGTCAAGTCATCTACATTCAGCTGCCACATTCCTCACATTCTCAGACTGTTCTGCTTCTGTGACTTCCCCACTCTCCTCTCATCCTAACTCCAGTTATGTTCCATTTTGACCTTATGTGTTTTTTCTCCACAAAAAATATATACAGCTGTCTACCCAGCCTTGTACCAAAGTCCTGCTTTACCTTGAGGCAGATGCTAATATGCATGTGTAATGCATTCCAGGGCTGAAGCTCCTGCCTGGTTTATACTCACAGCCCAACAGTGTTATGGAGCTCTATTTACAGGGTGCCAACAACTTTATGAGTTTGCCTTAGTTTGCATTCCAAAACAGTTGCTTAAACTGTGACTTTGCCTTGTTTGCTTACAAATAAGCAATTTATTTTTTAAATGAACTCCTTTTGGCACTTCACTGCTACTCCCTCAGTATGGTGTGTTTAACGTCTGTCATGGTTTCGTCTTGCTACCAGAAAATATCATAGGAAAGAGACCACTTCCTCAAAATTTGCAGCCCCAGGTTTTCAGCAGACTTCTGCTTACTTGCATGAGTGATTTGATTTCAAGGGGGCTATGCATAAAAAAATGGTAGTGCCCATATGAATGTATACATGGTTCAGAACATGATTAAGTACCCCTGCAAGCAGGGTTGTTGTTTCCAGCTCCAGCTGCTGCAGCCACTAACTGCCCAATGAGACAGACACTTGTAGAGCAGACCTGCATCAAATATATCCTCCATGAAAATATACAAGTATTTTATGTGTTAAAATCTATAATAGTGAGGAAAAAAAATAGATTTTTGGTTCTCTCCTAAGATGTAACACACACTTTGAGACATCTGGTTTTCCTGGCAATACAGAATAAAATCTTAAAATGCATGGATGTGTTTTCTTTCAATTACATCCTAAATGAGATTAGTAAAATTGGAAACTTTTGGAAAAGTTCTTCTCCTGTATTAGGCACACTGTGCTTGGCATAAGAGCTATGCTGATACAGTGATTGTTTTTCTCACTCTTTATTTACTTATCAATACTAAAGATTGAGGCAGAGGCAGGGGAATAACCCTTAACAAAAATACCATTCTGGGTAAAACTGGGGTCATGGTGAATTTGAGTTAAGACTCCCAGAACTTTGACAGAAATGCCCATCACTGACCTTTGATAAACTTACTGCTCTGAAAATGGTAAAAGGTTAATTTGCTGTTGCTGTATTAAGTCAAATACAATATTTCCTTTCCACACAACCTAACTTATCCTGAATTGGATTTTTCTTATCTTTCAGCTAGAGTAAACTTTACATAAACTTTGTATTACTAGTTTGCTAGCTAATGTCACCCATGTGTTGTATCTATCAGATCTAAAGCAAATGCATATTGGAAATGCACCTGTTGGAGGGTCACAATTGCAAAGGGACAGCCTGGGAATGGAAAGGACAAAGTTGCTCGTTGGCAATATCAATCCTTTTTGAAATCAAATAAGCAGGTGATGAAGTGACTCAGAGATGTCTGATGATGGGTTTATGCCAGGCCCTAGGGGAGTTACTAAATGCACAACTTAGAAGTCCTTGAATTAGTCCCATTCTGTCAGGGACTGCCTCAGGCTGGGTGAAGTAGTTTTGTTTCATAACATTTCCGGAGCACTAAGCTCCAGAACTTGCTGATCTGCAAGTTGGTGAAGGAAATTAGAATAAACACACACAATTGCCTGCACACTCCTGAATTACTGTGTGCTGCACTGAAGCCAGGAGATCCACTTCTGCTCCTTCCCAGCCCCTTCACTGTTTAACACTTTATCCTGTGTTTTCTTGATTATACCAGCACAGCTGTTTGTGCACCTGTATGAAAAACTAGGCTCAGGAAATTGATCTCAGTGAAGTGGTGTGAGGAAAGCATCTGAGTGGGTGTGGGGTGTGCTGTTTTTGGGGTTGGCCTGTTTGTTTATTTTTAATGACCCTGCTTTGAGTAAATTCAGCAGAGTCTCTAGAAAATGCACAAGAGACTGAGAGCAGTTTTGCAGTTGAGAGAACAAAAATCTAGAAGTCTTAAATGGTGATTGATCAACTGGAAGTTGAAGATGTCATATTCTTTCAGCTATAAACAGTTTGTTAAATGCACTTTCCCTCTAAAGCATTGAGGATTATTATTATTATTATTAGCTTAAAACCAGACAAGTGACCAGATATGTTTTAATGTCAGTAAAGGTGATGTACAAAAATGCAGCCATTTACACAAAGTGTATAGAGGGTTATTTTAGCTTCCTTCAGTCCCTCACTATCAGGAGGTAATGGCAGGTGATACAGCTGTTAAGAAATGAAAGGACCATTTAAAAGCAAGCTAAGTAACCTGCAGCTGCCATGTACATGAAAAGAAAGCACTTTTTACTTTCTCATCACTGTTAAAAGCTCAGTATTTACTTGAGGTGATTTTCGAATTCTAGAAGCCTGTTTAGTTTGATTTATTTGTGGCTTGAGAGTTCAGATGCAAAGGCATATTTGTCATTTAATTCTTGCTGCAAGGCTTGCCAAATACCCTGTGACTCTAATGAACCTGGAGGGAGAGTTCTTTAGTTATGAACATGCTTTAAATTAAAAGCACCAACTGGCAGCTGAAATTCTGAAGGTTGAGTGCACAACAGGGGGAAAGAGCAAATGGTAGAGCACTGCTCATATCCACAATTGAGGACATTTTTCCCCCTGGAAAGGTGTGCCCTTATGGAGATTTGAGGAGAGTTTTCTCCACCATGTTGCTCCTTGTCCTTTTTCCTGAATGCCAGAGTTAAAACCTGGCCTTAATGTTTCTCCATTTTGATACATGCTGAGCACCTTGGGCAGTATGTGTTTGGTTGCCAATGCAATGGGAAGCAGAAGGAACTTTGGAAAAAGCTGAAAAATAATAATAAAAAAAAATTGAGCTCTGGAAATCATCTTCCTTTCAATGATCTGCTGAAAAACTGAGCAAAACAGTGCCCAATCCTAGCAAAGATACCAGCAGGGTCCTCTTGGTGGGAAAATCTGATAAGGTCAAGTTTTCTTTGGCAATTTCTTTGGCAAAAAAAAGGATGGTGAAGAAAAAATATTTAAGAACTGTTTGGACAATTCATAAAGCAGGGATATTGTTGTATCAATTTACCCCATGTTTTCAAAGTGGGGTTTTGGGAATTATGTTAGTGTGTGTTTGCTTATTTGTTTTGTTTCATTCTGAAATGAGGTTTTTAGGCTTAAATTACAGTTTAGGCTGAAGTCTCTTCTTCCACTTTACTAAAAAGAGCAATGAATGAAGATTAAGTCACTGGTGAGCTGGTACACAAATGAGTTTAGAAATCTCAAATGCTCTGTGGTTCCCAGTTTGGACTGGAAGGAAGTGAAATGACAGGTGAGACTCTCATACTGTTTTCATGACTGGAGAGAATTGAGCATAACAAAAAGCTGAGCTCTTGGAACAGAGGAAAATGGGGTTAAGGTGCAGACACTTTGCCAGAACTGCATATTTGTGGTTTAAATGAGGCTTTCATTCATAAAGGCATACAATTATGTATTTATTTGTGCATTTTTCAGAAAAATATTTTGGCTTTACATTGAATAAATGCCATAAGTTTGAAAGGGACAGTGGATGATGTAGAATATATTTTCATCTAAACTGGCATAAAGCAAACCCTAAGATCTCTAAGATGCTAGCATGCCAAGACAAATAAAAAACAGTTACCATTGAGTGTGATCATATGCATCTTTTATTAAATCTCTCTTAGTTTTTAATTTGAGGCACAAGTGGACAAGTGAAGACATTGGGGAGAAATCCTGTTTTTTTGATGGATAAATGTTGTTTCTCAGTAACAGTCAGGGTAGGACTAGCTCTTACTTTGCTTGAAATCAGGCATTCTAATGCCCTTTAAGTTTAGGGACACTCATCCTGCTAACCAGATTCACATTGCAGCTGGATTGTGGGATGTGGCTGAGCAGTAGGGATGAAGAGGTGAGTTTTCTGTATTTCTTTGAAGCATTTCCTCCTCTCTGCAGGTACCCAGGTACTCCCCAGCAGCCATGATCTGGCCAACAGGTGATTTGCAGGATCAAAGGGTCAGTTTTACATCCAAGAACAGTGGTGAAGATGTGCACATTTTGCAGCTTTCAGATAAACATTTAGACAACAAATTGAATTGTTAGCAGCCCCTCTGCACTTTCTGCTGCACGAGAGGCTGTCCTGTAAAAACAGATTTTGTTGCTACTTTTTTTTTCTCAAAGTTGGTGCCTGTTCATTTTTCTTTCCCCTTGACTTTTAATAGAAGAACATCTAAAGAGTTGCATCAGTTCTGTGTGTGATTGGTTAACTGCACACAGTTGACAAATCCCACTTTTAGGGACAACAGGATCATCTGCAGACGTTACTTTTCTGCCAAGTTTCATCTGTTTTATTTCACTGTAGTTTCATTCATCCTCATGAAAAACAGCAATTCTGGGTTTTTTCCATCAAATATCCCAGCTTCCAAGCATCCAGCTCAGATTGAAAGGCATGACTGAAATCTCCAGTAAGCATTCTGTGGAAGAAATACAGACCCATTTAAGTAGCTCTAGGAAAACTGCCTGGTACATAAATCTTTACCAGATGCAAAACTTCCCATTAAAGATACTTAAGGCTACAGTAGTCACAGCTTCAAAGACAGGGAGGCACGAGAGCTGAATTATCCCTTTCCACGTGCTCCATCTGCAGTCTGCTTCCCTTTAACGTGCTACATCACCATCTGGGTCTGCTAATTGTGCTTCATGAGTGCACATTGGAGCTGGCTTGCCAAAGCCAAGGTATTAATCTCTCTAATCTTCCACTGAGGTTTATGTTCCCACAGTTGCACTGAATTTCAAACTGGCTGCTGTGTGGCCACAGTAAATGGTGGGACAAAGACTCTCTGTGAATTTTTACAGGGATTAGTAAATATGGAAACTAATCTGTTGGATGTGAAAACAGCTACTAACCCAATTACTGCTTTATAACCTTACTGAGGTTGGTCATACCTCCTACAGCTGATTTTGGCCTGTCCAGTTCCCTCTGCAGAACCTTCCTGCCCTCCAGCAGACCAAAATGCCAACCCAGTTTGGTGTTACCTGCAAAATCACTAAGAGTGCATTCAGTCCCCTCATCTGGATTATTGATAAAAATATAAAACAAAACTGGTCCCAGTACTCAGCCCTTTCAGTGGAAGGTAATTGATTGTTCTAAAACATATTTTTAAAATAAATACCACAATATATAATTTTGCACCACCACCAACTTTTCCTCAAGGTGTGAATTAAGGAATGGTGAAAGCCAAGGTGCTTCCTGTTACAAGCTGGGCTCCATTCCTTTTTAATGGGTTTTAAGTAAGGAGATCTGCCTCTGCCTGTGTAGAGAACAAGCAGAGCTGCAGCACCACAGGTTAGAATGTGAAACTTCACAGCATTCACCAAGCCCATCCCCACCAAAATCCATGGAACCTGTGGTTTCAAGGATACCAGTGATGCCCTCTTCATAAATTCTTTCTTGCCTTGCAATATGTTGGTGGGGTTCAGCATGAGATTTTTTTGCTTGTTGGTTTTAATATGGTGCTAGCCTTGTTCTTTGACCCTACAGGATCCATCTGTGAGAGGTCTGTCAATCAGATATGAACTTCCTCAGGACTGCCTTTTACCCAGCTAATGTAGAAATCTGCATTACTAACCAGCAGGCAAAGAAGCTTATGTTGTTATGAGGTCATCTTGTCAGTAAGGATTTAATTCCACTGCTGAATCTCACTTTAATCTGCTCTGAATTATTTATACATGAGAGATCATGATAGAGATCTCTGACAAATCACAGACAGTAAGTACTGAGGAGTGTTATGCCTATTGGTCATATGCACATCTATTTTATCAATTTATTTCTTCTGAACAGTGATATTTTATATCTCTATTTAGTTAAAGTAGTTACTTCTCTGCCTCCTTCATGCACCCTCTATTTTCCCCTATTTATTTTCTTGCCTACCCTGGAATCTTCTCTGTATAAGAAATATACAGCATCCATGTCTCTGGTTGTAAGTTTCTGCAGCATGAAAAAGGATTAAGATACTTGGGAACTATTTAATCTCTTCTTTTTGTGCGTGGGTACAGCATCTTGTACTTTTGAAGTTTATTCAGTTCTCATGGGCTCACTACCCAAGTTTGTCCAGGTCCCTCTGGATGGCATCCCTTGCTTCTGTTGTGTCAGCAGCCACCAGATTGGTCAGGCAGGATTTGCCCTCAGTGAAGGTGGGCTGGCTGTCTCAGAAAAATGGGAGAACTCCTTAGGAAAACTCCTGAACTGGTGCTCCTGGGGGGTAAAAACAGAGAAGAATTGAGGAGGATGTTTTGCATACCCTGGAAATGCTCCACTGTGGTCAAACATCAATCATGGCACTATACACATATTTGTTATTAATTAGAACTGATTTTATACCACCAGTCAGCGGGAACTGCTTCATATAAAGAGATGCAAACATCTTGTTTCTAATCCTCATTCTCTGCTTTACACATCCTCAGCCAACCTGGCTCAGGTGTGTCAAGGGTCTGGTGTTAGTACTGGGGACTATCATAAAAACCTATGGGAGAAAACATATTACTTTGTTATAGCCTCTTTCTACAAAGCCTTTGAAAATCCCTAGAATTAAAGCCTCTCCCCAGCATTGTGTGTTGCATGCAGGTGAATGTGAAGCTGCTCCTTTATTTGAATCCAAGGCTGAACTCCTTGGGTTGCTCCTGTGGCATGAAGTTCCCTACAAATGAAAAATAAGATGCTCAAATGGAGCCACTGCACAAGCCACTAAGTGGGCAAGCACAAGCCCCTCGTGCTGGGGTGCTAAATATTTATCCAAATTTATCTAAAACAAATGATCTGACTGCAGCTCTGGAGCTACCAGTTTATCTCTGCTGAGTAGAAGGGGTTCTAGAGGACTACAGCAATCATTCCCAATGGTTTTTGCAGTGTCCCCACTTATAACTTTTCTTGAGACTCCTCCTTTGAGTGCAGTGCAATCCTCCATTTGTGCCAATTGTTACTCTGGACTTTATTCCATCCCAACATGAGGGTCTTGCAACAGAGCAGAATTCAAGGGACCTCCATGGTTTGAAGGATGAAAATTCTACCCTGTCCCCTTACTTAGGTTCTGTCTGCAACAGACAGCTACATCAAATCTAAAGAAGAATCTGGACAAATCTTCTCTTTTTTCCTTTTCCCCTCTGGGGAACTTGAAGACCAGATTCTAATAAAATACAGGTAAAAACTTGAGTGTATGTAAATATAGGGGAGCAAGATTTTTGCTGTTATTGACATATATGTCACTAGGGATTGTTTTTCCAAGTTCAGCAGTCACTTACAAACATGCAAAATATTATTTTGTATGGTGCTGTGTAATGAAAGAAGAATTGAGAATGCATGTCCATGTGTGTTGTCAGTGCAGGTGCCTGCATACCAAGGCTTATGGATGCCAAGCTATCCTGGTATTTGATGCCTATTGGTAACCCCAAGAAATGAACAGCAGTTGAGAAAATTTCAGTAGGAACTGTGCATGTGTATATCCCCGGGAAACATTTGTCTCTTGGGCTATCAGAATGTATTCTATCTTTTATCCTCTCTTCAAACCAAAATAAACAAGTGCACCAGGGACAGTATATATGATACTGTAATATAAAGAAAAAAACTGAATCAGTGCTGCTTTGCTAAAGTATGGGCTTCAGATAAAAATTACAATCGATTTCTTTAAATGTCTTTATCAAGAGACACGTGGATCTTGCATACAGGGGTTTTGGATCTTCTTTTTTTTGTAGCTCTTTTTATCATCACAAGCCAACACTGAAGTTTCTCCCAAATAACTTCGATAACTATGTTAAAGGCAATTTAGTAGGATCTATATTACTAAGGTATAATTTTTCCCAGCAGTGTAATTTTAACTTCATCTAAGGCACAAGACTGCTCCCTTGGGCCTGCTGAAAGCAAATATTGCTATAGTTTTCACTGTTAAAAGAAAAAAAAAAAAAAGAAGAAAAGGGAGAAGAAAAAGAGAAAAGAATCACTAGGAAACTTAACTCCTTCTTATGGAGCTTTTGCCTAGGCAAATAGGGTGAAAAAATTTTATTGGGAGTAGTTGTAAAATGATTGTCAGAAGCTCTTGGGAAGGTAGAAAGATAAATGGAAGGACTGTGTGGGGAAGATCGTAAAGAAATATTCTTTTACCTCCTGTAACAGTTGTTGCTTCTGCATGGTGTTTGAGGGAGGAAGGAGGAGTCATATGGAAGGGTGGGAGGCTGGGAAATGACAGCCTGGATGAAAATATTGAGGAGAGCAGCTTTGGATGCTGATGTGCAATGGCTGCATGGAGTAAAGAAGGAAGGATGCCCTGTGCTCCAGCCCTGTAGGCAAGGGCCACTTGTGAATGAAGTGATCACCTCTGCTGCTCCTGTGAATGAAGTGATCATCTATCTCTGCTGCTCTTGGGTTGATGTGCAGGTGAAGATTTCATTAAGCTTTACATTCTGATTTGGGTGATATTTTTTCCACTGATAATGTCATTTCTATAGGGGTTTTAACAATGTGCAGGTTTAGATTTTATTATGGTGAAGGTAGGCACTTGCATAAACCATTTAAAAAGCTGACACAGGTACAAAATGCTGCTTTTGGAACATATATGGCAACATATCACTTATGTAAATGTCATAGGCTGCCCCAGTCATTAAAGAGTCACATTCCTATCAATGAGATGAGAATTTTGCAGTCAGTGATTTAACCACAGTCTGTCATGTGCAACAGCTGACAAAGATGCCTTAGCACATATTACCATTTAAAGGTTAAAATATAAGCCAGCTGGCAACTTGAGTAGCAAATATAATTCCATTATATGGTAGAGACAGCAAAATCATCATCTTGAAAAAGCCTCAGAAGCAGGGATGCTCAAACTAGAAATTGTACAGTCATGCATTCCACACTGGGTCTTACCCCCTCACCCTTTTCAGACAAACACCAGAATAAATAAGATACTAACTTTTAGATCTATTCTGAGGTCAGGTCTGAAGGCTATTTTCTTTAGGAGAGCAGCAAGATCCCAAAGTGAGAGCTGTCTCATTGAAGTATCTCAGTCAGGCCTTGCCCTAGTGAGCCTGAGGCTGTTAGCTTTAAATGCATCAGCAGCTGCTAATTGCTGCAGTACAGCAGGAGCAGAGCCAGTCTCCAGAGCACTGCTGCCAGACAAATAGTACTGCTGATTGTGGTGTGTGAAAGAGCTAGAAGCCAAATCAACACTAGGATTTACCTGCTTTGCAAGTGCTAAGATGGAGTTTTTCAGAGGTTTTTTTGCTTGTTTGTTTGGTTGGTTTTTTTTTGGCTATGATTCTGGCATTAACTAGGAAAGAAAAAGCTCACTGTGTTTAACCAAGACTCTCTCAGCATATGTAGATTTATGTAGATTACTTGGAAAGTGGTGCTTGCAAAAAGCCTTAATTCTGGACTGGGTTTTATTTCCCCCAGGAAATGCCTATACTTGTTGGTTGTTGGGTCATGGTGAGAGCTCACCTCTACTGTTATTATTCACTCATTGAGAAAATAAGGATAAGCCATTTAACTGTCTGCAAGTCCTAAAGGAGCCTGGATTGATTTATGTACAAAATTCTACTATTTCCTAACATGAGAAGGGTGTGAACCTGTTGGAGTGAGTCCAGAGTAGCAGCATGAAGATGATCAGAGTGCTGGAGCACTTCTCCTATGAAGACAGGCTGGGAGATTTGGGGCTGTTGAGGCTGGAGATGAGGCTCCAGGGACACCCTATAGCAATGTTCTGGTACCTAAAGGGGGCCTACAAGAGGGCAGGACAGGGACTTTGTACAAGGGTATGCAGTGATAGGACAAAGGTGAGAATAGAGATTTAATTTAGATATTGGGAAGAAAATCTTTCCTGTGGGTGATGAGACACTTCAACAGCTTGCCCTGATGCCCATTCCTGGAAATGGTCAAGGCCAGGTTGGATGTGCCTTATTTTTGGCAGTAAACTTTTGAAGTTACACTACTGAGTACAGATTTAAAAGCTTAACTTCACTGCTGTGTTTTACAGCCTTGACTTATGTTGTTTCTGAGCAGCCTGGGGACAACATGATACATATTTTTCATTACTACATCCAGTACAGTCCTGAAGGATTTCTTCTGTCATTGAGTTGTTTCTCAGAATATTGCTGACTGAATTGTATAATGTTAGGTTGATACCATGGCTTTCTACAATCAAATACTGACTTGCTGAATAACTTGGGGTTAAAGTTAACTTTGAGAGTAAAAACATCCAATAAGTTGTAGATTTGGTCTGGTTTCTGCTTTGTCCCAATATTGTATTTGAATGAGTCCTGATGCTCAGGTTGTAGTGTTTGGCAGATTGCTTCTGAAACAACAACTTGAATAAAATCCACCCAGGCTTCTCAGAGTCAAAATGAGCCCTGGCCACTGGGGAAAGCTCTTCTCAGCAGGCTGGATAATGTCATCTCACACTGTTGAATTAGGGAAGGAATTTGGATACCTTCCTATATTAGTTTTCTAGTGGGTATTAAAAATTGGTTTTCTCGTTACTGTTATCTCTTTAGAAAACACATCTTGATACTTGCAACACTGTCACTGAATTCTCCAGATTTTTAAGGGCTGGATTCTCAGCTCTGCCTACCTACACTGCTAACTGAGCCAGATAGACAGTCTGGGAACACTCTTGTGCTCGGGGTTAAATCCCATGCTTGCTCCAGTCACTGCTGCTCTAAGGGATCAATTAAAGAAGGTTTTGCTTTAATCTACAGCTGACTCCAGCCCCTAGGAACCCATGCATTTGGGAATTCTCAGGCACATGCAGGCTGTACCTAACCTGGCATGTAAGACATCTGAGTATGAAGTAAAATGAATTTGCATTTCCAAATTTGTCGTCTTTGCTAATTAGCATAGCCGCAGGCAAACTCAGGTAGGTCTTTAAGGAAACCTAGAGAAAATCTCAGAAGGCATAACCATTAGAGAGGCTGTGTCATTCCAGCTAATCAGGGTTTAATTTCCCTTCCTTCCACTTCCCAAACTATTAACTGAACTGTGCTTATGGATAATGGTTTTAGAAGTCAGCCTGTAGTCAGCTATATCTTGCCAAAAGAAATCCCACTCAGTGTATGAGAAATTCTGTTTGGGAGATCACATTTCTGGATATGTAGTCTTTTAAAGTTCAGCTATTACATATTCAACAACCAGTTACTGTTACCTGGCTGCAGTACCATAATACACTGACTTTGATTCTCTCTTTACCTTGCCTGCCTACTTCAAAGTCTGTTTTTTTAAGGCAGCATAGAACAGAAATTGATGTGAGTGATTTGAAGTCTTTATTGCTCAACTGGCACATAAGAAATGACCATAAATGTGTCATTCAAATGGGAACTTCTTGCTTTTTTTTTTTTCCCAGAAAACTACAAAATGTGTAAGTGATAATTAGCTCTGATGCACAATTTTTTAATGAAATAGCTGTCCATCACCACTAGTGTTATTCAAAGCAGTTTTCTGTTGATGAAGCAATAGTATTTGCAGGATTCTCTGATGCTAAGTGACCTGTAAACCAGCTGCTCCTAGCACTTGGACCATTAAATGAGAGTGGAGATGCTGCTTAACTTCAGTAAGATGTCTGCTGTTTTGTGAGCTGTCAGCCTACAGAAGAGAAGAAAAAAGAAAAGGTGGATGAAAACAGCTGCTGAACAATATCACAGGGAAAAAGTTTTTCTGTGCAAAATATGGCACAAAATCTGTTGCAGATCCCTCTTTCCTGTTTGTCACCATATGACATTTTCATATTCAAGTGTCCCCATCACATCAGGGCCCGTGGGTTTCACTTCCCAGCATCTGCTCCAAGGGTCCATCTCCCAGTCTGAGATATGGGATATGGGCTGTATCCTCCTCCACTCGGTGTAGAAGAGGCGGGGCATTAAGGCCACCATGTCACCACCCTGATGTGGGAGTTTGCTGCACCTCCTACTGCAGGAACAGCTAATGGGCCATGGGAGGAAGATCCCAAACGTGCTGATACTTGTGGCTGTGCCTCAGATGCAGAGCAGCTCTGCACTGCTAATGACCAGCAGTGTTTCTGTGTTGATTGTTTCAAACATCCCCTGTAAACTTCATCCATTGGCTCCAGCACTGAGGGAAGAGTCTGGGAAAGCAGTCTAACTCTCTAGGTCTGACCCAAACTTCCTCTGTGGCCTCTGTGCTGTCTTTGAGATCCAGATATTCTAGAGTGTTGGAGGACTTAAGGGGCTTGGGACAATCTGAGCACAGTCTTCATTCACTCTTCATCCAAATGGCACAGGATCAAAATTAGCTATTGTTTCCCTTTACCTTTCTTGGCACAGGTATTGTAACGCTTGCTATTTCCAGTGCAAACTGGAAGCTTTTCACTGAGGAGGACTCACAACATTTGCCATTCTCTTCTGCTTGCCAACAGACTGTAACTAATGCTTCTGGAGACTATGATTTTTCCTGTTCCCTTTGATATCTACCCTGGCTGCACTCCTGCAGCCTCCCCAAGGAGGACAACATACAAATTTGGATTTAACTCTGACTGCTAAATGACAGGTTCAAGCAAATTTTCAGACTGCTTGAGTAGTTCCAGATGCAGGGACTGCCTCCTGTTAAAATATATAATCTGCAAATGATCAGTGGGGTATGGAATTGACTGGGCTGTCTCACTGGGCCACAATTAGACAGTAAAACAATACCTGCAGAAAGAGAAAAAAGGGATTAGAATTGTTTTGGGATTCTCTGCTGTTCTTGCTGTGATCTCCTCTTCCCCACACCCCACTCATCTGTCCTGAGCTGACTGCACAAACTATGACCTTCTATTTCTCTAAGCAGATTTCAGTAGAAAACTGCATGAAAAGGCAATGTGGGAAGTGCATGACATTCCTCTCTGTGTGTTGTCTCTAAAAATTAAAAAAAAACCCACAGACTCTTTCCAATACATCTTCAGCTGATGAAAATTTAGAAGAAAAATGCCCCAGTTTGCTATGTCTGGTAATCTGGGATGGAATATGAGCACTATTTCATCCCAGCCACCCTGCTCACATATTCATTCCATGCTGAAAAGTAGAATGGCCTCTCTTCTTTCACTGGAATGACTGCACAGAGTTCCCAATTCTGGCAAAAGCAGTGATCAGCTCTTTAAATGCCTGTAACTGCTTTTGATGATGGTGAGAATCCACAATTTACTTGTCAGCCAGGTTCCTGTTGGGAGCAGAGGAGAGCAAAAGTGTTTTGTGCTTCTCCCAAGAGCACATTTTTGTGCTAAAGCAATATCTGTGCACTGATGTTGCTTTGACTGCTCTCCTTCTCTGTCATGAGACCTGTATCTGGCCTTGTAATTTGTAAAATCAAATTATACTGGTTCATAAGACTACTTAAGTGACCTCACTTGTTTGCCTGAAAAAAGATGTTTGATTTCTCAAACCTTCTCCCATCCATGGCAAACCTATAGCTCAGCAAGAAATACCTTCCCTGCTACTCAGAGACAGGGAATGTTTAGCTTACCATGTCAACAGCCCTGCTAAGTGGTTTCCAGCAGGGCTGGAGCAATTGGCAAGCTTGGTGGTTTGTGCTCACTCCTGGCACCTCTTGATAAGCAAGAAGATTTGCAATTTGGAAACCCCACATAAGGCAGATGTGTACAAGTGTTGTGACTGGCTCAGTGCTCATGTAGGGTGGTTGGACAAAATGTATAAAAACATGTAAAGAGTACAAATGTAATTTTATTCAAACCTAATCCTTTCCCTAAAGGAAAGATAGCTTTGGATCTTGTGCTATTGGCACCAACATAACTATATAGAAGTATTTTGATTTAAAATAACTTAATTGTGACTGTATTTCCCAAAAGTAGCCCTCAGCTTTGTGGATCAAAAAACCACAACACACACACAGACACACAGACACACAGAGTAAATGAAACCAAAAAACCCAACAATTTTTTCATAATAACTCCTTCTAAATGACTTGAGGAGGAAGTTGTAGATTATCAGCTGGACTGTTAGGATCATGTGAATAGTCTTGTGCTTACATTGCTCTGCAAGTGACAGGACAGGCAAAATCCTCCCTGGGGGTTACTGGGAGGCCTGGTAATATGTTTTTTATTAGATTTCCTAGATCTGAGCTGACATTTCAGTCACCTTAACTGAAGAGTGACAGAACACCACTAATTTAATGTAAGCTATATAGCTGTAAAATGTGGACAAAACAATGATGTTTCAGAGCCCTTATTCTACGTAATAACAGCTGGATTTTATAGTAAACTTTTGGGATCTTTGGTGTTTTGGAGTTTTTTTTCCAAAGGAACACAAGAAATTAGCTCTTCCAGTTAGTCAAGGAACAAACAAAAAAACTTTGCATCAGACTTTCCTGAATAACTGCTCTGGAAAGTGTAAGTGGTCACAGATTTGTACTCAGTAAGTACAGATTTGTATTAGTTTTATTTGGTTAGAAAAAGATGTCATTGAAGTGAAGCAACTCTGCTGTGTAAGTGGTCTGAAATCAGTTTTGAATGTTGTTATTGTTTTTTTGTTTTTTTGTTGTTGTTGTTTTGAATAAATGAGTGTTTCCAACCTGAATCACAGTGAAGAATTGGGGACAGGATCCTTCAGCTGTGTTGGGTTACAACCCAGCTAGGTCTGCAGGGCTTGGTTTGCTTTATGAATCTTCCCTATCTGAATTTCAGCATCCAAAGCTGAAAGCCTTCATAGTTTATTACAGTTCACAGATCTATCTAGTCCACACAATCAATTTTGCTTTAGTGTTCATACTTATAGCCAAAACATCTGACACTTTTCAGGGTAAATTTATTGTGTATTGAAAGATGTAGTCCAACATGGTAATGCTGAAATTATGCTTGAATCAGGAATCCTTTTGTGGTGCTACAGGAAATTCTCCCTGGCTGTGCTGCTGTTTGACTGGGTTTTTAAGTTGGTTCCCATAAGGCAATATCTACTGGTGTCCTTTGAACTGGATTAGACTTTGTGTCTGAGATGCAGCTCAGCAAGCTTCACACTGCATGGTACAGACTTTAAACACCATTCCATGTGCTACCATGTTGCCTTGCATATTCATAGGTTTTAACACCTTTTGGGAGAGGCAGGTTTTTTTATGGAATTGGTGGCATCAAAGCTCTCCCAGGATTTGAAGTACTTGCTGATTTGAGGTGGTTCTGCAGTATTACCAGGGCTGGTAACAAATTAAAACTCTTTCCTCTGTATGTGCCATTGTTAAGGGGACTTCATTTAGTTTCCTTCAATGACTTCCAACTGTATTGCTCTCACCATGCATTATCCATGTGCAACCTTGTAAATAGCTTCGAGTTCTTACAGCACTGATATAAATCTGAGGGCCATTTTCTCTAGGGAACTTCAGCCTTAAGCTCTACAGCTTGTTTTGAAATGAAAACCGTGTTCAATTAAGGTGATTTGTTTGCTGCACAAAGATTTAAGTATCTCATAGTGCCATTTATAGAGAGGCAGAGCTGGGAGGATATAAACACAGCATGAGTATTTCTTGTGTGCTCTGCTTTCCACTTCCACCTATCTCTTTTCCAGATATCTCCAGCTGAGATAGGAAGTGGGGTGTGATGAGAGTGCCACCAGCAGTGTGGGCTGTGAGATTATCTATTCATAGATTATTCTGTTCACAGAGGTGGAGAAAAGACTAGGGTGCATTTCACACACACTGGCTTGAAGTCAAGTTCCTAAATAAATGACTGTCTTTTCAAGACAGCTTCCTAGATACAAACCAATGGAAAAGTGGAGCAGGAAAAAAATGCTCCTGAGCCTATATTCTTGGCCTCAAGTGGGGATAAAATATACAATATCTTGAACCCAAGATATTGTCTTGGGGGGTTTTGTGTGTTAGTCACAGAAGGAGTTAGAAGGATATTTGGCAAAAGTAAGTACAGAGTGCTCTGTGGTTTTGTGTTCTGTGATCCCATATGTGTCTACCCATAAGGTTTCTGCAGAGACTGTCAGTGCCTTAGCTCATTGCCCTGCTTTCTGCAGCTCAGCCCCCTGCGTGGCCCTGCCCTATATCCCTCTGGTAACTTCTGGCTCTCAGTTCTGTAAACTACCCCCAGTAACAAAGCTTATTTTGCTGGAAAAAGTCAAATGTGACACACTGTGGGATGGGGAGACACATCTGATATGTATCCCTGACATTTTTCTTTGCTACATGGGTGACTTTTCAGACAATGCCATGAAGATTAACAGAAGCAAATTCCACATAGTTTAACTTAGACCTTTTGAGTTTCAGCTACCCTGTTCTTGGCTCTCTCTGTGCAAGCTTTTTACTTCTGCTGCTGCAGTTGAGCTTGTTTTCCTTGCCTCTGTTCCATTTGTGCCATAGTGAATGCTCTGGGTTAGGGAAAGAGAGTAGGACCAGGGTATCTTCCTGTACTAACCTGTCACAGGTGTGATCTCAGGCCAGATCCTCAGCAACTGAAGCTACAAACCCTGAAGATTTTCACATCCCTATTACACATATCCTGTGGGATTTACTTCAGGTTACATTTTGTTTGGTTCCAGACAAGTTTTTTGGAGCTCTCTCAAGGAAAACCATCCCACTTTACTTGCTCTGCCACAGGACAGAGTTTGAGACATTCTGTGAAGTGCCACATGAGGATGCCCTCAGGTAGCTGAAGGCATCACTTGGGTGCACACATCCATATCCCTGCTGGCAGTCTCCATGCTAAATTTGGACAGCATCTCTTGTTATGTGTCTCGAGGGGAAAAATGAAAGGCTTAATCCCAAAATTGTATCAACTCATCCAGAATAGGCAAGGAATGATAAGGAAAAAAGAGCTGAGCAGGCACAGAAAGAGCCTGGTAAAGTAAAAGGGAGAGAAAATCAGATCAGGACCCTGCAGTGGAAAGGTGATGGGGCCTGAAGACCCAATTGCAAGGAGGGAATTATGCATGAAGAGGATGTGAAAGGTCTGCATAGTAAATGACTCTTTCAGCAAGGGTGTAGAGAGGTCATGGTGTAAGAGAAATGAAGGCTGAACAGATATGGGGTAAGGAGAAGAGGGAAAGGCAGGGAAATCCCTTGTCTGCAAATTTCTCAAAGTAGGTGGTGTACCTTGAGAGAATATTCCTACAGACTTTCCTTGTTCTCAAGTTTTTCCAGTTATTCACTGTTGGCCCCATCAAAGATGTTTTCCCTTTCTTGAGGAAGTTGTTATTGCATGACATATGCAGAGGTAACATTTGGATATACACTCGTAAAACAAGGAGGGGATGACCAGATTATGTATCAGCAGAGAAATGAGGACTATTAAGAGGTGAAGATGGTGTTACTGGAGGTGGAAAGCACAGAAGTGGATGGTAGGATACAGAAGTGAAGCATGCCTGATGGCCAGATGTATGGACAAGTTTCTGTCTGTATGCTGGGAGCAGTGTAGCTGTAATATTCAGGTCACTGTTGCAGTCCTCTTTTTGCTCCTCCTGCTGTCTCCATTTGTTTTGTGTTTTTGAATTCTTTCTTTCACAAAAGCATCCAGCCTGCATCTAGGGGAAAAAGGAAACACAGCAAACTGACCTTTACAGCCAGGGATGCTCTTGGGTGCTTTTTGTACTTCTATCCAATTGTGCAGTGCTCTTTAGCTAACAACAAAACTGAATCATGGCAAAATTGCTGATACAGTGCAAGGGAGCACATCACTTACACATGCAATTTAAACACTGAAGGCTTTTGCAGAGGGAGGAGAAAAGCAGTGGTGTGCACAGCTCTGTGGCTGTAGAGCTGTTCCAATACTGCTGCAGCCTGAGCTGCTCCAAATCCTTTGGGTACATTTTCAGCTTTTTCACAGTTGTGTGCACACTTGATTACTGTGTTCGTGCAAATCTCCAGTAGAGAGAGAGAGTCAGTAATTCTGGCAGAGCAGGACAAAACTGGTAAACTGTGGGAGTCTTGACAAGGCCATTTGTTGTCATAGTCTCAGGAGGATGATTGTGGTCTAAGACTAAAAGGGTGCAGGGGAGGGAATGGGGTAGAGAAGGAAAATGTGAAGAGTTTATTGGGGAAATGCACAAATGGAAAAGAAGCTGGCTTATAACTAATCTGTAGAATTACTATAGAATTACTGGCTATTATGTGTTAAAATGAAGATAATTAAAATCCTGTAATTAAATATGTATTGCACATATGGAACTGGTGTTTTATCTTTCTGTGGAAGTGATAGATATGAGTTTAATAAATATGTTTCTGTGAAATATTGCTGTCTAGATGAGTCATGGTGTTTATGTATATGTGTGTATATTATCTGTGTCTGTGTTGATAATCTCTTTGCATTTACATGACCAAAATTTCTAAACCAGTCAGGGACTGGTGGAAAATGTGTAGGGTGCTAGAGGGAGTTTATAGAAAGCTGAAGAGAGTTTCCATTCAGTGTAAAACTCCCTGCCCCAGGGGAGGTACCTGGGCTAAGAGTGTATTAACCCATTGAACTCAGTGTTTTGTGGGCTTCCCTGAGGATCAAGATTGTGACCATCACTTTGACCTATAGACATCAAAATTGCAACAAACAAGTCTTGTCAGGGGATACACAGGTGGTCACTGCATACCTTTGAACCCTTTATCCTTTGTTTCTCTTTCTTTCTTTTCCCTTATACTTTTTCTCAGTTGTTATCTTTATGCTTTTATGCTGTCTGATTCCAAACAAAAATGGCTACATTTTCAAATTTGCCAAGTGCCTTATTCAACCTTAATGTTCTAAACTGTGCAAGCAAAAGTTTGTCAAAGCTCATAAGAATTTTGTTGCTTCTTCTGCACACTGCCCAGAGTAAATCAAACAACCTTCCCCTAGCCTGACAAGCAGACCTAGGCATAACAATAGTAGCACTTCTATATTGATGTGTATTCTTCCTTATAGGAGTATTGATGCCTTCAGCTTTTGACAATTGCCTCTAAAACCTGAAATGTTTGAGAAGGAACTTCTAAGAGAAGGAAAATCCACTGTCCATCTTCAAGTTTGCTATACAATTGTGCTTGTTTTCAAGATTTGGAGAAAGGAAAATGACAGAAAACAAGAGATTTTCATTACATGTTGGTGTTCAGAATCAAATTATAGTCTTTGCTGTACTTCTCTTATCCTGCTGGTTTTACTGGAATGTCAGCTGTAGCTGCACAGCAGAATTTGGTTTACTCTCTAAAGAGTAACTAACTTAAAAACTAGAGGTTTGTAGCATACCTTTTCATTCATATGTAGTATGTCTTCACATATATGTCTATGAATACACACATACCTAGATCCACACATTATGCTTGGTTTATAAATGCAGTTTTAGAATTATATGACCAGGATAATTGCCACAACACCCAAGGGATGGTTCAGCTTCTTTTGTAGCAATGTTTGCTTTGAGCAGCTTGACCTTTAGGTGCAGGGGGAAGGAAGATAAATTAAACAGAAGCACTGCTAGTTTTCAGCATGAGCCATTGAAGTTCCAAGTGTTTAAGTGAAGTCTGCTCTGAATCTGGCCAAAGCAAGCCAAGGAGTGGCTGAGAAGCCAGCCCAGGGCAGAGCAGGTAGCTGGCAGCTCTGTGCTGACAGCCTGAAGTAGCTATTGGGAACAGCTTTGTCAAAACTTGGTATGATCCAAAGGAGGCATAAGCATCCCTGCACAGGAATGTTTCTGGGATGTTTAATGACATTATTCTACAGGCTCCTTCTAAGATAAAACAAGCCAATCTAGGAGGGCTGGCAGAAAATGAACATAACATTTCTGCTTCCTTTATACAGCAGTGACCAAGGGGATACCAGGGGGGTCTATAAGGCTATGGTGCCATTTGATGTTGAGTCCCATAATTATGAGTTTTTGCTGCAGATTACCACTCACTCTGGTTCCAAGGCTGCCATAATTTAGAGAGGGATAGTCCATTTCTGCACCACAGATGGCTAAATGTCCTGCCAGCT
Source organism: Oenanthe melanoleuca (assembly GCF_029582105.1). Lineage (NCBI taxonomy): Eukaryota > Metazoa > Chordata > Aves > Passeriformes > Muscicapidae > Oenanthe > Oenanthe melanoleuca. Next base: position 15,385,180 of record NC_079337.1, read on the forward strand.
AGTTTGTCACTGATTCATGCTTTGTTTTCTTTCTGAGAGATGATGGATGTCAGGATGGGGACTGGGGTAACAAGGTGGTTCCTACAGTAAGCAAAGATCAGGTTTGTGACCACCTGAGGAACCTGAATGTACATGAGTCAAGCCAGAGTGCTGAGGGAATTGGCTGATGCAGTTGCCAAGACATTCTCCATGATATTCTGAAATCCGTGGCAGTCAGGTGAGGTCCCAGGTGACTGGAAAAAGGGAAACTTTGTACCCATTTATTAAAAAATTTGAAAGGAGGACCCTGGAAACGACTGAGCTGTCAGCCTCACCTCTGTACCTGGGAAATCATGGAGCAGTCATGGATCCTAAGGCACATGGGGGAGAGGGAGGTGATACAAGTCCTGCCAGTGCCAGAAGGGATGAAGTGACTCCATCAGTGGACAAGGGAGGGTTACAATGTCATTTATTTGGGCTTCTATAAAGTCTTTGACAAGGTCTCCAACAACATCCTTTTCTTTAAATGTTGTTCTTCTAGTAGTAAACCTCACTTTAAACTGGAAGCTTTTGCCAAAACTAAGAAAACAAAAAGAAAATCGTCCTTTTATTAAATTATAAAACATACTGTACTGAACAAATATTTATTTTAAAATAAAAAGTACCCTCTTCATTGCATTTTCCTGGTAAAATTGACTTCATTAGTTTTATTGCACCATTTCTACTCATTAAAATTTAATAACATTTGTTGATGAAACAAGGGAAGCTAAATACATTTTAAGATAATTCAGCACTAACTTACTCCCACTAATATATGAAGATGCTATATTGCTTTCTGGAATATTTTGAGCTTAATTCTTAAAGGCATTTCCAGACTTTAGTGGAATCTCTTGAATTCATTTAAGTAGGAGTTTTTATCCTTCATTTAGTCCTTACTTTGTGGCTGGAAGGGTCTTCTGAGGGAAAGGAAAACCTTATTGTTCTGTTCTTGTCACCACCCAGACTCCAAATGAGATGGGGGATCTTTCTGTATTGGCTAAGTGGGGAAAAAGAGTCACATTCTATTTTCATGTATTAATTGAGGGGATGCTTATTTTACTGTGGTCCACACAAAAAAAAATATTTACAATGGAATTGTTAGAGGAGGATTCCAGCACATCTTGAATAAAACAAAAGGGTCTAATAACCCCAAAATTCTCCTTCTTTCCTGTAGCATGTAGAAAGAAAATAAGGTTTTGGAAAAGAACAATGTTCTTTTCCAGTCAGACAATCTGAAACCACTTTTGTCCTCCTTGGTTTTCAGAGTTAGCTCTTAAATAAGGTCTTTACTGGCAGTCAGAATAACATGTAGGTTAGCACAGGTAAGTGTTCCTGTGTGCTAAGGGAAACTAGGATTTTATAGATACCTGGACTTACAGATGTGTAGCAGGTGCTTCCATTTCAACTCAACTCACTTTGCAGCAGAAAAACAGAGTCTACACTAAAAATGTTGTCTTTGAACCAATTTGCTAAGTTGAACCAATGTTTTCACTGAGAAAACTTGTCACACATGGTTTTATCTCAAACAGACCTATATTCATTGCTCCAAGAAGGTTAATAACATTGTGACTTCTGGAGAATAATTAATAACACAGTTCATGTTCTCTCCTACCTGTCAGATAATGCAAATATAGCTTGGCATTGTACAATGACTTTACAATAAATAGTTTCTCTGTATATCAACTTTTTAGACAATTACAGGATTAGCTCATGTCTAAATTTACCCTATCCTTCAGTGCAGTTGGTTATTTCAGGTGATGCTTGTATTTTACTTTAGAAAGTATTCTTTTATGTATTTATCTTCTTTAAAGGGCTTCATTAAAATATGTAGTCTCTCTAATAAACAGTTCCAATAAGAGATTGTGCACAAATAGGCCATGTTGGTTAAAAAAGAGCAATTAAGATGTTTTGAAAAAGACCTGCTTATTTAAATATTAACCCTCCTGTGCTACTAGTAATCAGTTGTGTTGCTTGTTTACAGAACTTGGGTTCCAGCATGGCAGGATTTGCAGAGTTAACAATGTACATTTTCACTTTATGTGAAGGAAATAGGGATGAAAATTGAGGTAACAACATGAGGTTGTTCTGTTAACTGGTAAAACTGAGTCTGTGCCTGAATTTAGTTCTTTGGAATCTGAAAAATAAATAAAGAAAATATAATGTAAAATTATAATAATTTAGAGGGACTCAAAGGCACTCTGCTTATATTATTTAAAGCCAGTGGCAAATTAACAATTGTCCTCCTGGCATTCAGGACAAGAGCTGCATTGTTCTAACTGTTGTATTCTAGAATATAAATAATTTGCTAATTTTAAAAAGTTAATTTCCATGCAGGCAGTGTTATGCTTTCATCAGTGCTTTGAAGCATGCTCTTTGTTTTCTATTTGTTTAGACAAATACAAAGTCTTCTGCACTAGAGTTCTGGGTATCCTCTGAGGGGTTTGAAGTGACATTTCCACTCCTGTGAATGCAAGATGTGGCAAAGAGTCTATAGGTGGCAGCCTAGGAGGGTCCTCCACAATAATTCTTCAATGAAACATAAAACATGAACAGAGCTGTGATGTTGACATGGCTGTGACACCATAAAAACTGAAGAATTAAGTCATAAAATCTATGGCTCTCACCTCAGGCTTTTCATTTTCATTATGAGGAGACCTCTTGAATTAAAATAGTTTGAAATGAACCTCTGCTGTGTCCAGAGGAGTAGATCATCTGGAACTAATGACTGCTAGTCTACTGGATATTGCTACTGCCAAACCTTTCAGGCTGAGCTCTGGGTCTTTTCAGAATGTATTTTACAGCTGACTGCTAATACAATCACTGCTTACTCAAGGGCCCAGGTCCAGGGCTTTCTATGGAAATATCCAAACACCCTCATAAAGGGCCTGAAAATGCTTTTGATGGTGATTCTTCCGAGCATAGCAGTGACTTTACTTATTGTCTTGATACTTTAGGAAGGTTTTATTTGGCATTACTAAAGAAAAATGGCATTTTATCTGATTTTCCTCCATTTTCCTTTTGTTTAAGAAAGAAATTTCTTATGCTTTTGAATCAGGAATTAAAGATCTCATCTGCAAAGACCTGTGCCTCTCCCAAATGGCTGTAACCTGGCAAAACTAAATCACAGCCTAAAACTAATTTATTTTTTTTTCCATAACATACCATGGTAGGTATTGTCACACAAATTTGAAGGAAAACCTTACACAGAGTTATGTTGTCATACTACTGCTAATCCAATAATATAATTATACAGGTCCCTGTTTCAGAGAAAATGATAAATTGCAGCTAATGTGTTTGAAAACTTTGGCAATTAATCTAACATTTGATTAAAGCTGAATATTAATATTTTAAAGCCAGATGTTTAAGTGCATAGTGATAAAATAACTGGATGCCTGGGTACAAAGCAGATAAAAAATAGGTTTCTTTTTCATGGATCTTAACAGGTATTGAGTGCTGCAGGAAATGTGGCTCCACTGGGGATAGTAAAAGGCATTTACCATCTGGCCCATGAAGATATACAGAGTGCCCTGGGAGGCTGGGAAGATCAGGTTTTTCTTTCTTTCTGAGTTAGGGCTTGGGTAAGTACCTGCATTGGTTGTTAATGTGCTTGCCACCTGCAGAGCCAGGGCAGGGAGGGGGAATGGCCATTCATCCTCCTGGTGTGCTGGGGAGGGGACAGGGGTCTTGATCTGCTGCTGTGTGTGCCATGCACAGACTGGCCTGGGATGAAAGGCTGCCTCTCTTGTCTCTAGTGGGTTGTGTGTGCTTTCTCCAGAGAGGTGGTGTCCTGCAGGGGCAGATTTAAACACATTTGGGGTGTGCTGAATGATGACTGCACGTGTTCTGTGCACTCAGCCCAGGTTTTACTGAGTCTACTGGCTGCACTAGAGATGGACAACAAAGCAACCATGGCATTTAAACTCATCTGAGATGGGAATTTATGAAAAAAATCAAAAATACTGAGACAAGGTAGCATGTACAGCTCATCTGTCAGAAAAGAGCTCTGTTAGAAGATGAATGTGTCTGTCAGTGCTTCAACATACAATAATGAAGATATAAGTGGTGAACAGAGATGGACATTGCTGTACCACAGCAAACAGTGTCAGTTTTGATCTGGAGAGTGCTGGGGCTCTAGGCAGTGCTGCACAGGTGTGTTTGAAAGGTAATTCAGTACAGCAAGCCCACTATTGGCAGCCATGCCCTGCAGTGATTCACATCTCCACTGGAGGAATCCTGTGACCTGCAAAAGGTTGAAGACCATGGCTGCAGTAGGCACAAGTCAGCTTAGGATGAGTCTCTGCTCTGTGCTCCTTGCCACCTCACAGTGTCTTCCTGCTCAGAACATTCCTGGGATTAATATTTCCACACCACAGTGCTCCACACCCCCTCCACAAAATTTACTTCATTGTCAACTCTCTCACTGCCCATCTGTGGTCCAGAGTTCCTTGGGTGACAACAGGAAATGTCATCAAAAATACACTGAAAGCTCTGCAAATGGCTCAAGATATAACAGCTTTCTCATGGATTATTTGCATCATTCTCAGCAGCTCAGGCTGCAGTCAGACACCCTTAATTTTTTTTTTTTTTTCCAGTATTCATTTAGGCTTTTGTCTGGTGAACATTCTTAGGACACCCAGCTGCCCTTTCATCTCAGCATCCTTGGAAGATCCAATATACAGGAAGGGGGTCATACAGCTTGGTGAGAAATATTTTATATGGACAGAAGACATAACAATGAAGGGGACAAACAGATACATGACCTTTAGTTGGTCAAAGGACTGGATCATGTTCATCTGAAAATTTTCTACTTTTTTCAAATTTTCGTTTGAGATACTGAATGGGGAGGGTTGTAAGCTAATGCAAAATTGTTTGCACTTTTAAAATTATTTCTGAGATTAATTGTAATTTGGGGAGGTTTTGTATGTTTTACAGTATACTTACATTGGCTGTCCAAAAAAATATTTTCACTGAATTGCAACATTTTTCCTGGGAACGACAGTTCTATGTTCCCCATCTTTTTTTTCCAATACAGATTTCTTCATGAGATCATTTTTTCTGTGCCTGTCTTTGATGCAAATGTCCTGTTGCTATGACTGGAATCCTGCCTGCAAAAGTCAACAGCAAATGACACTCAAGCCATCTTGGTTCATCAGATGGCATGTGGCAGCTTTCTGAAATGACTTGCTTCAATTTTCAAACTAATTGGGGGTTCAAACTGTCACTGGAAAGAAGAAAATTCTGTTCTGTACATGGAGAAGCAATTATTATTTTTTTCCAAATGGTTTTAGTGGCATGAAAGCTGTACAAGTCATTTGGATTGTGACAGCTATAATTCTTAGAGAACCCATTAGCTCTTATTGTGAGACACCCCTCCCTTTTTTTTTTTTTAATTTTTTTTTTTCTCCTTTCAGAAGGTGTCCATAACAGTTTGTGGCAGTCTGGCTGAACCAGACTTATCTCTAAGTGAGAGTGTTAGCAGGCATTTTTCAAAGGCTTTTTTTTTTTTTTCCTGAGAATGTGACCTTTAACACAGGCTCCTCATTAACTGCAGTCATTTAACACAAAATGCCAGTAGCAGGGTATTTTTTCCAGTTGCCATAGCAATATCATAGGATATCAGATGGTGTCAATAAACAAAACTCCACTGAAACATTATCATTTTTAAGCCACCTCTATTAAGGCAGTTTAGTTTATCTGAGATCAGGTGGTAATGAGTTCAGCTTGTATTTTTGTACCTTCATGTGACATTTGGTTGGTTTGGGCATGTGTGGCCCTTATATTGCTTGCCTACACATCCTCCTACTCCCCTCAAGGACTGCTGTGTTAAAATGGGTTTGTAAAAACTCATCACTCCCCCTGCCTTTTGGCCACCTGCAATCTCTGCAGTTCTCCCTGATGGCAGGGAGTGTGGTGGTGAGGGGATACATTTAATAAGCCCTTTATTACCCTCTACCACTTGGCATTTTACCAGTTCTTTTAACCTGATGTTTAAATTTATAAGTTCTTTTAACCTGATGAAGAAGTAGCTGTCTGAGCATTCCTCCAGCCCTCATATCTCACCAGGCCTCCAGGATTCTTTACCCTTATCATGACTATACTTGTCTGTTTTGGTGTTTATTTTGGTGCAAGACCACAGACCTGCTTTTCCTTCTGGCATATAGAAGAACAGATAAAAATACCTCTATAGTTCTCCACGTAATTTTCTCCTTCCCTCAGCAAATTACCATCAGGAAGAAATGAATGGAAGAGGGTTATACAGTTTTTCTTGAAAGGGTTTGAGCCAGCACATCTTCAGCACAGGCCATCTGACAGTGTCAATTCCTATACTGGAAAAGCTGTGAAACATTTACAGAAGTGACCTCACTTGTTTTATGAATATTTTCCTTGCCCTTATCTGCTGCATCTCATGATACTTAGGGTCTCATGGAAGCAGAACTAATTAAAGCAACACTCACAAAACCCAGTGTAAGTCTCACATTTCAATGCAAGCATCCAGCACACGGATACAAAACCACAAACAGAATTTAGACTACTACAAAGAAACAGGGGCATTTAATTTTAATTTTCTATTGTGTATGAAGCTTGGGAAAAAAAAGTCACTGAATAACTAAAACTGATACATGAGTTCTTTAGAGACACTAGGTGTTCTTTAGGAGAAAGTGTTTTCCACCCACTGTCATAAGGCAATACCATGCTCAGAAATCCTAATTAGCGATGGGCCATGAGGCAATCTCAGTATAATTTTGTGTCCACCTACTCCCAGATACCAACTAGTTCAGTTGCAAAATCGTGATGCTGAGATCATTTCTAGACTTTTCAGCAGTAGTCCAAAACATTAGAATTGTGTACAGCTGCACCTTATTGCCCATGTTTCTACCATTTTCCCAGCTGATCCACTTCATTTTCTGTGTTCTGTGTCACATTTTCAGCTCATGGGAAAGGTATAGCTGCTTTTTCCACTACTTTGCATGTGCCTCTTGAATATATGGGACAGTATCCCCTCTGACACAGAGTTTATCTACCAGCTTTTGTTTCCTTATAATCAAAAATTTCTGTTTAAGAACTTTAAGTACTCTTTAAGTACTACCTGAATGGGAAAGTTTTGTCCGTTTGCAAAAATAAAATGCTTCAGTTTTGCATTCTGGAAGTTTGTCTCATTGTCCACCAATATAAGCAGGGAAGAACTTAAAGTCTGCTTGTTCAGAAGTGTGCATGACTGTAATACAATGGGGCACAGCACACAGCAATTTGAATGAAATCCTCGCACTGCAGCAGGAAAGAAATCCTAATAGTTATTGTTATTAGGACTTGGGGTTAGAAATTTTTTTAAAAAGCCTATTTTCCTGGTTAGTGTCTAGATACCCTATGTGTAATTCTTGCCTGTAGATATATATATATATATGTATAAACAAGCATCAATAACAAGCAACTTGCCATACAGATAAAGTGCAGTCAAAACACTATTACTGCATAATTTGATCCAGAGAAATATTTTGAATTCAATTCAAGTGGCCACAAGTGGTTTTTGTTTCTGCAGAGAAGTACAACATTATGGCTTGAGAAAGCCTCCCTACTGAAAGGCTTAATAAAGTCATAGTCTGAACTCAAGCTGGATGAAATACTAAACAAATTGTTCTTTCTACAGACAGATTAGAATTTTTAGTCTGCTCTTGTGCAAGTAAATTTGCAAAAGTGAGCTCCTTTTTTCTTTCTTTTTCTTTTTTTTTTTTTTTTTTTTAATATCTGCTTAACTGAAGAAGAAATAAGTTACTATTGAGGTTTTAGATAGAGTCATAGAGTCATGCAGGGCAAGACTGAAAACTGATCTTCATATGTAGTTGACTGAGTTTATTGAGACTGTCATTTATGGAATGAAGTAATTTGGAATCAGTGTCACACAGATGTTTGAACAACTTGCCACTACCAACCTTACACAAGTGCAAAGTTTTCTGTCAGGATTAGTTCTTCCAAGAGCAGTCAGTGTTTGGTAAGATAGCCTTTTCTTGGCACATAGAAATAATAAAATGATGTATCCATGGGAATTTTGTGTGTTCGTAGTATATAGGTTTTGAAGAAATACAAGAAATCATCTTTTTTTTTTTTAAACAAATGATCTGTTCCTGCTTTACACTGTTTGTTGCATTTCTAGTTCACTGAATATGTCCTCTAAATAAAGAGCTAAGAGAAGTACAATTCACTTTCTCTAAAACATTCATGGGCAACAACCACTTTTTATGCTTCTACCTCTCTTCAATTGTAACTTTAGTTCTTTCATGTGAAAAAGTCCCCATTTGACCTTCCTTCTTCAATGGTTCTCCAGCTGACTTAATCCCTCTTTTCACAACCTCTTCCATCTCTGTCTCTTCTTTCTTTTTTCCCCCCCTCTCTGGAGATAACCAGAATTGAATGGGATTCCCTCTGAGAGTACAATCTTCACAATATCTCAATGCATTAAATAATTTCTCTATAATTTTCTATACCATTTTTTTTTTTCACAGTCTTGGGATACAGAGTGAGAATATATTTTGAAAAACATGCCCTCACTGTGTTTATTCCTTCTGGTCTTTTCTCCCTTCAACAGTCTTTTATTGAACTGTTCTGCCAGTTCATCCCACCTCCACCTAATTTTGCCAGCTGCTCTAGAATTCATCACAACCTTTTCTGGTGACTAATCTGAATATACTGCTCCCATCTGTTTCTGTGCTATGACATGACTATGATAGGCAATAACATCTCCATGCAGTCTTTGGAGTTAATTTTCCTTTCAGAAGAGGTGATCTAGTGCTGCTGTATGACATGAGAGATGATGTGTGGCCACCAGGGCTATGGCCAGCAGATTGAGAGAGGTGATTCTCCTCCTCTCACTCTGCCCATGTGAGATCCCACCTGGAGTACTGTGCTCAGCTCTGGAGCCTCCAGCATGAGAAAGATGTGGATCTGTTAGAGCAGAGGCCAGGAGATGATCAGAAGGCTGGAGCTTGTCTGCTACAAAGACAGGCTGAGAGAGCTGGGGCTGTCCAAGACAGAGAAGAGAAGGCTCTGTGGGAACTCCTTGTGGTTTTCCAGTAGTGCAGGGGAAATTTATGAAAAAGAGGTTGGACTTAGATGTCATTAAAAGTCCCTTCCAACTGAAGCCTTTCCATGATTCTATGATGGGGAGACAGAAAAAAAAAAAGGAGGAGAGGAAGGCTAAAAGTCTTCTAAGAAATTGCTATATACAGTAAGTTTAGGATGATGGAAAGGGAACAGCTTTCCCTGCACAATATAGTTAACCTCTAGAACCCCTTAAGAATAAGCTGGTTCAGAGAGATGTAGGCCATACCCAGTGTCCATGAGCATGATGAATATAAGCTGTTTTTAGGACATGAGATTGCACGTGTGAGGAAAGATCAGCTATGCTTATCTTAAAGGTAAAACACTGGCTTGGGCTAATCTTTAATTTCAACAATTGGAGCTACTTTTGTGTTTTCTCATACTGAACATGAACATTTCTATTATTTTTCTGTACTTTGGCCACTGTCTTTTAAATGAAGAAATTATGTCATGAAGATTCTCTTAAAATCTTGCTGTCAAGATGGGAGCACAAAGCACAAAATATAGACATCCATCCACTGCAGTATAAAACAAACAAATGAAAAAGAGCCATGAGAATTAGATGTCTAAGTTGACAACTTATTTCCTGCCTTACACATAATGTTGTAGAGAATCCTCTGAGTCATGTGAGTCATAAAGATGACACCAAATTTGTAGCTTTGCAGATTGCTTAGGATGTGCCACCTGTCCTCAGATCTGTAAACGTGGCTCTGACTGCAGAGGAGCTTTGCATTAACATAAAGATAACAGAAAATATCTTTACATGATACAGAACTTTTTTTTTGCACTGCTGTAATGATTGTACATTCAGATATGAACACTCACTGAAGGAGACAAGCTGTGTAGAGTTTTCATGTAAGAAGTGCTTTCATATATTCTATTAGCCTATAGACAATATCCAACTGACTGTATCACTTTATGCCAAGGAAAGTTTTAGCACATGCATATTTCTTCCTATCTTCTTTCCCCAAAGAAATCAATTTAGATGGATGCTGAAATGAATAATTTCATTGGGGAAATCATTGTAACTGCTGGAAATTAATCTAGGTAGATCTATAATTTAATTCTTAGAGTGACAGTGAATCAAGTTACATTATTTAATGTAAACTAATAGTTTATTGTAACCATAGGGATAGAATGGGATAACAATGACTATCATACAAGTAACTATTACAGTCTGTGTGTCTAAATCAATGCAACCTATTTTTTGCTAAAGCTATAAAGCAGTAAAATTATAATATACCAGAGCTATGAGGTAGACAGGAGTTAGGGATTTTCAGGTGCAAAATGTGGGAAAGAACACTAGGGGTGCCCTCTGCTCAATAAGTGTATTCAACAGAAAATTAAAATATTATATTCCATTTTCTTTTGTAGACACCCTTTTATTGATGCAGGCAATAAAGGAGGTGTTCTGGCATTTGAGTGCATTTCCCATCAGCAGTTGTCTAAACTGTTCTTGAAACTTAACCATGGAGCCTGAACAGATGAGGCAGGCCTCTGCTGCTGCTCATGGTGTCATATTTAGAATTCAATGATATTTGATATTCACCAAATATTTTTTTGTCCATGTTACATGGGCATGATCATCATATACACCTTGATTTTGCCTTTGCTCGTGATTCACGATTCTGCAATGTACAATTAAATAAAATCCTTTTCCTATGTTATCATGAAGACCCAAGTTTTTTGAGCAGGTTCTTTCTCTCCTGATTTTTTGGGCAACATCTTTACAGGTGCTCTTCTGTGGCATATGTGAAAGTATTCCAATAGATAGGTTAAAGTTGGATTTTAGGAGCTAGAAATGTGCACACTGAGAGCTCGAGGCTCTGGTAGACCAGACATCATGGCATGAACCAGGAAAACAACTTTTTGATCCCAGAAGAATCTGGTTCATTGTAAGAAGCTCTAAGCCTGATTAAAGGTGCCTGCCCTGCCTAAAGCTGCTAAACTCTGCCACAGAGTGTAGTTCATAAACAAACAAGCAAACAAAAGAAAGCTCTTCTAGAAGTAGCTATAGGTAGTGTTAAATGTCAATGATTTCTGCACCTAATAGGGCACTTTGTTCTGAATATTTCTGTGTCTGCTTGGGCTTTGAGTCCCAGCATCTCTAAATTGAGTTATTTTCTTAATATTTATGAGGCTGGAGTGTGATAATTAATTGCTGTACAGTTTGGAAGAAACAGGCTGAGCAATTTACCTAAGATCAAAGTAGGGTGGTGGCAGGGAGAAAGGGCAAAGATTCAAACCCACATCTCAAACATTAAGCCACAGCTTAAATTATACAGATTTTTCTTTTTCCCTATTAAGATATATCACTTTCCTCCCCTCCCTTTAGGACAGTCTGAATTTTATGTTACATTTAAAATTAAGCTTGACCTTTCACATTACACTGGAAAAACATACATTCTCCTCAATTTACAGCACTTATCTTCTCAGGGTGGAATGAACTTCTATTAGAATTTACAAGTAACCTATTAATTAGTTTAGGACTGAAATTTTAATTTTAAGTTATGTCTTTTAAGAAATTTAGCATCTGTGCTACTGTTTCTTGGGTTTTTTTACTGAAGGTTCTTAGTTCTCTTAGCGAGTAACCAAATTTCTTCAAGCTATTCACACCATTAAAGATAATTGAAAGTGTGTGTGTAGGTTATATTTAAGGAAGAAATTAGCTCGCAATTAAATGAAATTATTGATGATAATTTCTTGACTGTGTAATGATGGGTTTTAGGAAATACATAATGTCTCAGTAATGTTTTATTTTTTACCCTTAAGTTAGCCTCAGCCTTAAAACTATCTTAGCTTTATTTGTGCCATAATTGGCACTCTGGGGGAATTTGAAGTGCATCATCCAGTTGGATTTGCTCCAGGTCCTTCTCTGCCTCCCAGAAATGATCACAGTACTTATTTTGGGGTTTGGAGTAAAGGTGAACTCATCTCCATGATACTCCCTCCTGTCCTTTCTCCCCCTAAGCAGCTCTGGGATGCAAGGCCCCAGGTTCTGCTAGAAGGAAACATGGGCTGGATTTATTTCAAGTACCTTAACAACAAAATATTCTGTTCCTTTGTAATCATAAGCTTGGGTGGATTGCTTCTGTGGCAGGGTCTCACTCAGCTTGCTGGCAGCTCTCCCTTGTCCTGCCCTACAACCTCCCTGTTAAAGGTGAATAAAAGCCAAGGCCCACATTGTTCTGAGCACAGACAATTTTTACAAGACCCACATCACCTTGCAGCCATGCTGTGTGTCATAAAATGTCAAATACAGCCTCTCTGGCTGTTAGATGCATTATCCTTATTACAGTGGAGTACTTAGGAAGCAGCTCCCAAGCTTTCATGGATCATGCCCATGAGGATGGAGCACTGAATGATAGGGTTCTGAAAATGGAGATAATTTTTATCTTTACCCCAAAATGCCATGCCAGTGAAAATAACACATTTGGGAGATTTACATAGAGCTGAACCTCTCTCTGTGAGAACACAACTTTGCATCAGAAGGTTTTGGGCTAAGGGAAGACTTGTCCTGAGTCAGAAAATACTCTTCTTTCCAATAAAGTACAGCAATGCTAACAAGTTGAGTAGCTATTCTCTGAGGGTGGGTCAAAGATTCAGGGTGGTTTAGTTAAGACATGCAGACCCAGCAATTTTGCCTCAGTTCTCTCCAAAGAGATTGATGAAAGCTCATTATGAGAGGAAAGGAGAACACAAAGACCAGGGAAATAGAAGTTCTTATATTCAGAATGTAGAGGAAGCTCTAAAGTTTCAAGGATAGTATGGGGTGCTCAGGTGTTCACCATCTCACATCACACCCTTCTCTTCCACTGCTCATACCTGCAGCTCTCAAGAGTTGAGGGTCCCCCATGGAGGACCCTGAGACAGATTGTGACAACACCAGTGAAATACAACCTAATTCTGAGTCTATTTTTGCTGTTTCCTCAGCACCCTTTGGAGCTGGCTGCCCCACAGTGTAAACACAGGCAGGGGAATCATATGTAATTTTCTATACACAGTTCTGAACCCCTGTTTGTGGCTGACACTGCAGGGGCAGTGCACAGAGGAAGGACTCCATCCTTAAACTGAGGTGTGCTGTGACTTGTGGCTTTCAATGAGACAACACAAAGTGATCTCACTCCAGACAAAAGGTGACAGATTCTGAATTTAGGGAGTTAATCTGTGGTGTGCTGACATGAGATATATAGAGAAATAACAGATTAGTGGAGAAACTCACTTGAGACTAAATGTAGGATGGATGGTTGCATCAAGTATATCATACAGTGCCTTATCTAGATTCCTGTCACACCTGTGAGCACAGAACTTGAAGAAGATTGTAATTGATAGCTTAAAATCTACAAATTGCTGTCAGCTTGCAGCTTCCTTATGCATATCCAGTGCTAAGGAAGGAATTTTGTAGAGTTTCAATTTATTTCAAACCAGTAAAATAATCTGGTTTAAGAAATAAGTGCCCATACCAAAATGGTGAAGAAACAAGCCAGCTGAAAGTAATATATAAAATGAATTCCAAAATTAGGACTTCAGCTTTAGTGAAAAGTTATCAAAATGCTCTGAAACTGATATTGGTTTATGCAATCCTGTCTCCCCAAAATCTGAATTAATTTTCAGTGAGCAAAATCAATTTCTAATTAATCTGATGAAAAACTGACAGGCTGTTTCCCTAGAACCATATAATTTCATGCTACATCCTTGATCCAAAAACAGTGACATATTTGAACTTATGACACTGGATAAAAAGCATCTCTCTTAGCCAGTCAAAGATCTTTGGGCATTGTGTTGTATTTTTACATGTCTTCTGTGTTAGCACTAAGGATTCCTATTTGCAAGAAGGCTAAAAATATACATTATAAAATAAATAAAGAAACCTAACAAAGAAAGAAATCTGAAAGGCTGTCTGAGAGCCTTTCAGATTGTTCAGAAAAACTATAAATATTGCTAATATTAGTTAATAACACTGGCTGAGCTTTTTCAGTCTTGGTGGTATGATATCCAATGTCCTTAGCACCTATTCCATCTGACACACTTTTTTTTTTTTGCCACAAAAAGACCATGCTATGAAAGCCCAACATCTAACCCTTGAATGTGAATCAGTTCAAAGTTTAGAGCTAGATATCATGATTTAAATCTACCTCAGGAAGATGGTAAGAACAACACTGGTTTAGAAGAACAAAGCAAAAGGCAAAGGGGGTTGCCCAAAAGACTGTCAGTACAGCTGAACTCACATTTCACTTGCCCTGAGACCTCACAGTTTGGTACAAAGCTAAATAGACTCAGTTCTGGTTTTACATGGGTAAATCTGATGACAGCTTACAAAAGCCAGCAAGCTCTAATCATCCTCCTTTATCAATATTGCAGAAACAACAGGAAGGCAAAATAAGTTCTGGTATTAGAAACAAACAGTTCATATTTTCTATCCTTTCTAACCCACATAGGATATTCCTAACAAAAACCTGGAAAATATATTTCTTGGTTGTGTGTTTTCTCATCTGAAATAAATCAGTCTGGTTGCCCAAACTTCATTATTACATGCAAAGGCAGAAAGGGGTCCTGTGATTCTTCACCACAAGACATAAAACTTTTTGTTTATGCCAGAGTGTAAACATTTGGTTATAAGGAAATGAGGGAGTATATGCTGCAAAACTAAATATACCCTTTGCCAACAAAGAATCACAGCCAGTGTCAGCAGCAGGTGATGTTCAATTTGGTGTCTTCAAGTAATCTAGAGGTGGATTTATCTGGCCTTAGGTGTGTTCTGATCACTGCTTTGGATAGGAGGGGCAGAAGATTGCTTAAAAATGTCTCAGAAAACCCAACAGAAAATAATAACTCCTGCAGAAAAGAAGTGGATGGCAACTTCCTTTTGCATTATTGCAGACCTGAGCCTTTATTTAACTCAGCATCAGATTTATGAATAAAGTTGTTTCTGGAAGAGTGGTTCTAGTAAACAAAGTGGCTTCACAGCATTGCAAACTACAATAAGTTCATGCAAAAATATAATTCTAAGCCATTGGGGCCGGCAGTGAAAAGAGTAAAATTAGATACTGAAGTAAATATTTTTCTTTCCTGAGCTGTGAGATGCAAGTTTTAGATTTAACTGACAAACAACAGCAGTAGGAGTGTTACTATTTTTTGGAGATGTTAAATTTGGTTCAAAGCTCTAAGTGCAAGAGCTGGGTTAGTAATTGATGCATGTAGAAAACATTCATCTTGTAAATCTTTCAGTGACAATAATGATGAACAGTAGTTTGTACTCATCATGAGGCCTCCCTAGGAAGGTCTCAAGGATCCTTGACAATCAATAATTAAGTCTAGTTGCAGCCTCTGTGCTGCTTAAGAATTTTACTAGCTTTGAGAGAAGGAAACTCATATAAAGACAACTTTCTTCCCAAACTTCTCTGTATCTATCCCATTTCTCCTGACATGTTGTTAGGACACTAGAGAAGGGCATAGGCACTATGGATATTAATTTGAAGGAGTAGCACTCTCTGAGAGGACAGAGAATTTGTGTCATTTGACCAGATGGAGATATGTGTGTATGAGCTAATTACCCAGACTTTGTACTGGACAAAGACACTTTTCATGCTGTACTGGTTCTGGCTGGAATATTGTTAATTTTCTTCCTAGTAGAGGATAAAATAGTGTGGTTTGGATTCAGTATGAGAATAATGTTGATAACACACTGATGTTTTTCATTGTTGCTGAGAAGTGTTTCTACCAGAATCAAGGACTTCTCAGCTTCTCATGCCCTGCCAGTGTGGAGGCTGGAGGGGCACAAGAGTTGGGAGGGGACAGAGCCAGGGCAGCTGAACCACTGGCCAAAGGGATATTCCATGCCATATGACATCCCTCTCAGTACACAAACATGGGGGAAACTGGTTGGGGACCCCTGCTTGAGAAGTGCCTGGGCATTGGTCAGTGAATGGAGAGCAATTGCATGGTTCATCACTTGTTTTGCATATTCTACTTCTTTCATAGCAGTGTTATAATTTTCCTCCTTTTCCATAAAACTGTCTTCATCTCAACCCATGAGTTTTCTCACTTTTCCAGTTCTCTCCCCCATCCTGCTGGGGTCAGGGCAGTGAGACAGTGGCTGTGGGGCTTTGTTGCTGGCTAAGCCAGCAAGTCCATTATATAAACTCAACAGAAACGAGACATCTGAAATAGGCCAGATGAATGAGAGGCTAAAAGTGAGTGTTCTTCCTCATTGAAAAAAATTATATCTAGATCAAAACCCTAGCTAACTTTTACACATATCACATGAAGCAACACAACTTCCACATACTAAACTCCTTCTGTCTTGAAAGTCATTGCTGCTGTCTGTAGGCTTTAGTGGACCTCAGAGTAGCCCTAGCTTACATTACCAGAGACAAGCAAGATGAAAAAATACTGAAATGTGGACTAGAGTTTTCTAAAAATGAGTTGCTGGAAAGTTTTCTTGGCCCCACTGACACCATAGGAAGTTCTGACACTGACCTTGCTGGGGTCATTAATTCTCAGTGTCTCTGTAGACAGAGTGGGTGCCCAGCTCAGTTTAATCCAGGTGTACCTAATCTAGCACAGTCTAGCACTGCACATGGCCATCTACCCATTGCCAAAGGGAAATTCCATTATACATGGAACAGAGATGCAAATTTTATTTTTCACTTGAAATTTATTACACAGAAATAGGTCACTTCAAGACCAGTCCAGGTCTCCTCCCAACTCTGACACTGCTCATTATTATCAATCCTTTTGACATTTCCCAACACTCAGTTTACCTGCCCCTGCTGAATTGCAATTAAGCCAGAAGAAAAATGGTATTTAAAACTTCTAATAATTTTAAAATAGCTTTTTTTTCAGGTCCAGTAAAGGACATAAAGCTTATAGGGGCTTTGATAAACAAAAATCCATCAAGGCCAGCCAAACACTTTGCTTGACTCAAGAGTGTCAGTGTGGTTTTCACGGGTCATCTCCCAAGTCCAACGAGTCTAGTATTTTGGCATGGCCTGTCATTAATGTTTCATTGTAGTCTCTAAAAGCTGGGAAAGAGCTTATCCTCTGATTCATCATGGCTTTAAAGTCTTACATGTTCAGGGCTTTTTTCCTAACACTTGACCTCACTTTCACCATTTTTTTTCCTTTCTTGGTCACATTCTACATAGCAGTTCAGGGACTTGCTGTCATCCTTGTTTTGCAAGTGCAGACTTTGAAATGCAGTTATCAAAAAGAGAGCAGCAGCACTGAGCATAGGCACAGACTCCCCAAGAACTTCTGCTCCCAGTTAGTCCAATAACCCAATAAAATATGCAGAGGGGACTTAAACTAAGTTTACAAAAATTGAGCACAAAAAAGAAGGTACCTAACTGACATGGGAGAATTTACCAAACAACTTTTTAGTATCTAATAGCAATTAGAGGCTGTAGTATACTAATATCTCAGAACTCCTGACATTTTCTTTCATTCATTTGCCTCTCTGATGCTGATTTGAAGCAATAATACTAATTTTAAAACAGAAGCATCCATAAGGATAAAGAAACAGAGAAACCATCAACATAATTGTAAGAAATAACACTGCTCTCTGGTTTTAGTCTTGAGCAGGAAGAAAGGGAAAGTATTCACTGCAGCTATCAGGATAGGGAGTAAAGGAAATGCTCAGACCTCCTGCTGTGATGTCAAAACCAAGAGGAGAATTAAGACAGCAAATGGCAAGTTACATATGGCTATGCTTTCAATAAATGAGAAAGGGAGCAAGAAGGAAGCTCTCTGCAAAGTATTAATTCCCCCAAAGGAGGAGGCAAAGCAAGAAATGTTTTGTGGAGGCTGATGAATGAGATAAGCCATCTGCAAAATATTAATTTTCCTATAGTTGAGTGAGTGGAGAGATGAGAGACCTCTCTTACCTGGGCAGGGTTGTCAGATTTTGCCACTCTACCCAATGAATTTTTAGCAGAAAGTGATGTTTTTCCCGTTTTCTTGACCTGAATGATCATGTTGCCATTTCAGAGAAAACTATGTGGAAATAATAGCTTTGAATTTCTTATAATTTAGCAAACGTGAGTTTTTAAAAGGAGTCTGATCACCCAGGTCATGTGTCAAACATAACAAGCAGTAAGGAAAGGAAGCAAGTGATGGGTGAAAGAAACACAGGGAAGAACAAAGGTATGAAGAAGAAGAATGAAAAGACAACATCAAGATGGACAGTGCTTTTAGGAGCTTGAGAGACAGGGTTTTCTGAAGAAGAGCAGTGGAAATTTCCAGTTTTGATACCACTTTCTTTATCATTGATACTTTGAATGAAAACATGCTGGAAGTGTGTGCATCAGCAACCTGCAGCAAGAGAAAAATGGAGTATGGATGTCAAGGTATGGATTGCCAGTATCCTGAGAGATGGTTGCAAACCCTTCAGTGAGGAAATATCTATCAAGTTTAAAAGCTTAGAGGCTGTGGTCAAGATCTGCAGCCCAGACAGCTCACCCAATCCTAGTCCCAGTGCACAAGAAGTTCTGAAGGTGCCAGAGGGTTAAGAACCACAGCCCAGTGGTGCTGTGTGCTCTTCATCTCCCTGGGACATCTTGGAGCTGAGGCTTACCACCATCAGCAGCCAGGTTTAAATTCATTGGAAATAAACATGAAAACTCTCCCCTGAGATATTTTGGAATTGTCCCCAAGGGAAAACAGCTTTTATAAAATGCTTATGGTTCTTTTGTATACTTCCTGGGGGAGAGGGAGAGAAATGTTGAATGAAAACATGTTTTATGGACAAAACAAAAGCAATTTTTCTAAACTTGTAGCTGTCTTTGGACAGAAAGGCTTTTATGAGTGTTTACCTTCTTGGCAGCTGGTAAATACACTGAACAGCTTTATGAGAAATTAAATTCTAAATGTCTACAGATTTAATATTTCTGCTGCTGTTATCAAACTATGATTTCAGGCCAATTTATGGGAAACCTGATATGATAAGAGTTTTTACTTCAAAAAGAGCATTGTTATATTGTTTGGGGGTGTTTCTTTTTAGACTGCTATCAGCCAGGGATATAATGTCAAGGGAATTTAAATTAAGAGGAAACATACTTGCACAGGTATTAAGATGGGGGTAGGGGAAGAAAATGATGAGAAGAAATAGTTAATAACTGCATCTATATTAGTGTTTGTGATTGGAGGATAAAGTTACATTTCTCAGCTCTACAAAAAGAAGACAAGGAAAAAAATAAGGAAAAAATATTGGCAATAAGGCAATGACAGAGCAAGAAAGCAAGATAAACACAATGAGGTACAAGTACAATTTCTTTAAAGGAGACTGTCAATTTAGATAATTTACAGGCATCTGGGCATTGTGGCTATCAACACAAATATCTTAATTGCTTTCCCACAGGTCTTACACAGTAGTGCTTCTTCTTTATCTACTTTTTCTTGAAGACATCTTGTTGAACCTTTCCAAGCCAATTCTCTTTCTAGCAGTTTGGAATTTTTTGCTCTTTTAAAAGTTACTCATCTTCCTATAATCACTTAATCCAGTAAGTTTATTGTTCTTCTTTCAGTTGTTACTGGCAGGGGAGAAGCTCATATTTGTGTGGTCCATTCATTAGTCTGAATAAATGAGAATGAAGTTTCTATAGGTAATGTGTTTGCAATTATTATTTTCTCTGCTTGAAGTTGTGAATACATCACAGAAAGGGTCAGATCATGGAACCTTATTTCTTCTACTGAATAAAGAAGTTAACAAAGAAAAATTTGTTAGCTGTAACAAACCCCCACAGAAGAAATATAACACTCCAGTGGAGAAGTGCACACATTAAATGAAATGTCAGTGACTGACACCTATTCTGTTTCCTTAAGTGCTCTTTGGGTTCTGGACCTTGAACTGCTGTGTGCTGTGTTTGTCTGAAAAATCCAAATACTTTACTGAGATAAATAAATATGGAAAAATTTCAAAGGGATGATGGAAGTTTTGTTCTGTTTTTGTTTTCTCTTTGTATAACTGTGCAGTGGAATGCTAAAAATTTTGTATTCAGTAATGCTGGCCCAACAAGATGTTAATTGTTAGTTTTGTATATATCTGTGAAGAGTATGTGTTGTTTTTTTCAGAAAAAAAATGTACCAGATGAAATCCCCTTTTTTTATTTGGTGCATTTTTTGTGTGAAAAAAAAACAAGAAAGTGAGCAAAAAAAATTTGCCTCATCCTTCAAAAACAGAATAAATTAATCAAAATTGTTAGTAAAAATACTCTTCAAAGTGTCTACACTAATAGAAACATTCAGTAAGATTATGCTTTCCTGTCTTAGCCCAACATGATGGAAAAAAGATAATTAAACTGTTGAGAAATGTCAGAGCATTGCTGCCTGTGTGTTTGCATAGGCAGGGAAACACAAGGAGCTTGTAAAGGGCTCTTGCATATAAATGTTGAATCAGAAAATATGTGTCCTTACAGTGAAACCATCAGAGAAGGCAGAGGCAGGGGCTGACTGGGAAAACAGGATTTCTGCTCTGTGAACAAGTGCCTCAGTGCTTGTTCAGAGACAGGGATAGCAGATGTCAGAATACTGAAAACACCAAAAGTGGTGTTTTGGCAATGACAGAGTTAGTTTTCCTGCTGGTTGCTGCTAACCTAGAAAGGACAGTTCTGCTGAAGCATTACAAATGAGCTGCATTGCTACTACTGCCACCCTCTCCTCTTTGAACCAGGTTTTCTGACTGTTCTCTCTCATAGGAACACTCCCATGTCCAACCTTGTCTCATGAAGACAGTATTTTCTGCTTTCATATTTGTTGTTACTCCTTCTTGATACTTTTTGTCAATTTGCATTTATTGTCTCCCATGTAAAAATAAAAAAAAATCTGTTAATTGAAGAAAATAAAAGAAAAAGGGGAGAATTATTTTTAAGTGAATACAATGTTTTTTTGTTTTTTTTTCAATGATTGAGAAGACCATAATAGAAAGTCTGATCTTCTTGCCAAAAGTTTAACTGTGGGTACAAAACTGTATTTGGAGTGGTGCTGTGTAGTGCAGCAGAGTAGTTCTTATCCAAGGGGATGAAATTGCAGCAAAAAAGTGTTTCCATCAAATGATGTGTTGTCATAAAACTCATTGCTATCCACATGAGAAGCAGCTCATAATAAAGAGTAATGGGTGTATAAAGTATTTAAAACATGTTTTGATTTTGAAATGGGTCATGAACAAATATATGGGAAGTTATGTTCAGCTTCACAACAGTTCTATAACATGAAATGGGACTAATTTAGTGGCACATAAAGCCACACTGCCAGGACAAGAAGTGAAGAACATCATGTTCATCTGAAATTTAGGTTCCCAGCTGTGGTTCCCAGGGATTCCCAAGTTTGGGTTGTGCTTTTGGCACAAGTCAGGTCTCTTAACCCTTTCAGATTTATTTTAGCCAGGTGGTTACAAATAATTTTTGCTGTCCTTAATCTGGTGGGTTTGAATTGGATGCCACAGACCTCCATTTCTCCCCATGAAAACCAGTTTAGGTTTGTGGAGTGCAAGCCCAGAGCATCAAGATCTGACTCAGGAGTTTTCATCTGAAAATAGGCTTATGAGGGACCCAGAAATACCCAATCAGAGGGAGCAAAATTGGCACCTCTGTTCTGGAGACAGGGTCCTAAAGAATAATGTTTACTGAATGAACAAAGAAAAATAACATAGCTAGCAGTTATCTAAATTACCTAATAGCAAATTTCCAGACTTGCAATGCTCCACTCATCTTGTTTTTAGACAGATTTTTTTGCTGGTTTGAAACAGCTCATAGTTTAATCTTTTCAAAAATTGTCCCTGGATTCCAAAAGTTTTGAACCATTATATGGTAAAATTATTATTGGGACTTATTTTCAGTCCCAAA
Organism: Oenanthe melanoleuca; assembly: GCF_029582105.1. Lineage (NCBI taxonomy): Eukaryota > Metazoa > Chordata > Aves > Passeriformes > Muscicapidae > Oenanthe > Oenanthe melanoleuca. The sequence goes on from NC_079337.1 coordinate 15,407,130, forward strand.
CCATGGCAGAGACCAGATGTGCACCCTTGAGAATATTTTTGCTGAGCTCTAGGCAGTCAAACCAATCCCTCAAAATCCAAGATTTTCCAGTGTTAAGTGACTGTCTTTTTCACTAAAAGAAGGCCTTCATTTTTAGGGGGTGGTGGGGGAGTTGTCTCACCATTTTTGGTTTACTCTGTGCTTGGCACAGCCAGTCCTGCAAAACATTTTCCTGCTTTCAGACCACTTAGAGGTGGATACACATCCCTTCAAATGCACTCAGCTAATGCACCATTAGCCCCTGGTACAACTACTGAGCAGCTGCTGAAGGGCTCTGACAGTATCACATCCTACAACACTTGCTCTGGCCAGGCTTCTGCAGATTCAGTCTGTGCCTTTCTAGCCACTCAGCAAAGGGAAAGAAGCCACCCCCTGTCAGATGCAGAACTTTTCAGGTCTCAGAGAGCAGCAGTGACTGGCTCTCCAGGGATTCATCCTGTCAAACACACACCACACCATTACCATTTTGGTATCACTGCTATGGTGCTGATTAGAGTTTTTAAGCAACTCTTGTGGTTTCAGCATCTGTGACAGGGAATTTAATTGGTGCAGCAGTGCTGTGTTAAGCAGCTGAAGTGTCCTCAAGGGACACTGGCTCCCAGCTCTCTCTGAAGACAGGAGGAGATCCTCAACAGCTTGTCCACAGTAGCTGATGATCTTATCCCTTCTGTTCATGTTTTGCCAAGGCTTATTGCTGTGGGCAAACATCATGTTTCAGCTTCAGCTGTGCCTTCTGAACAGGGTACTTCCTTGAGCTACTCATGTCTGAAGGAAAGCTTGTGAAAGGTTTAGCTAAGCACTAAAGTACAGGCTAGAAAATACCCAGCCAGAAATACAGCAGCCACATGACAAAAATGCACTAATCCAGTTCAAATAGTTTGGCCCTGGAAGCACAGCTGTGATGTCAGATCAGGTCCCATCAGCTGAGGGGGAGCAGTCTGGTGCTGCTGCATGACCCAGCAAGATCCTGCCCTGATTCCAAAGTTTTTGTGTCAGGAATAAGGCTGTGATTCCAAATCTGCTGCTGGCTGCATGGTTCAGACGTTATTGTAAATGTAAAATGAGTACAAAAATCACTTACAAAAAAAAAAAAAAAAAAAAAGGGAAAAAATATTCAGGTCTGCTCATATTTATTCCATTCTGATTTTCCTGAAACCATTCATAAATGATTTTTCCCAGCCATGAAAAGGTTTTGCTTTAGATCAGAGGCTTTTTTCACATCCTTGGCTTTACTAAATCATCAGGTCTTGAAGGCATTGCCCTGTGAGAACAGCTAAATGGGGAAGGTGAGCTCATACACGATAGAAAGCTCAAGACCAATTCCCAGGTAAATAACAGTTGTTGACAATTTCCCATTACTACACTTTTTCACAACAGGGGATTTATGTGAATTTTCTCTAACTGTGCAATCAAATAAAACCTGCAGTCTTGAGCATTTGGTTAATATTGTCTCTTTGGCACATCATATAGATAAGTAAATTTTTGTTCCAGCATTATACTCTCACTTCTAAAAGTATTTATAATGTGCCTCTTAAGCAATTGCTGTTCAGTTGATGAGCTCAAGAGAAATTACAGCTTTCTGTGTCTTATTGCTTTTCTCTAAATTTTGTTTTCACAAAAAAATAACAGGGCTGAGTAATCTTTTCAGAGTCCTAGCTCAGCTTCCACTGCTCTTCTTCTAACCAAGTATTGTAACAAATACTATAATCAAGAAAATACAGGTGGTTTGCACAGTGCAGCCTCTCATAGTATCACATCTCCTTTATGGATAATAAATGCTGACAGGACCTGCAGGCTGTTAGGCTCCCAGCTATTTCTGTGCCCTGGCTTCTTAAGTGTTGTTGGAGCTGACTGCACACCCTTTCCTAACATGAGATGTGTTCTCTTCTCCAGCAAAGTGTGAACCACACAGAGGAAAGAGTGTCTCCTGATGATCTTTCTTTACTGTTTTACAGTAGTAAAACATTCAGTGAAGCAAGGAACTCATACATGGCATTGAATTCAAACAAGAGACTTCTTCAGACTGAAAAATCAATGTTGCAATGAGTAAATTTTCAGAATATTTTCTCTCATCAAAGAGAAAATTTTTTGTTATGCCTTTTTTTCTTTTTTCCTCCGGAAATACGATGCTCAAGTGCTCACCGCCTTTCTGTCTTATTTTGAATTTCTGGATAAAGAGGCAATTTGGAAAGATGCAATATTTAAGTATGATTCCAAACAACTTGACAACCTGAACCTCTAAGAACCATGAAATAAAGCAAGATCTTGGGGCTATTCTTTTGTCCTTTTAACTTTTTTTTCTAATTCAAGATGGCCTCATTTCTCAGCAACCTCAAGATTTGTGGTAGCCAGGATTTTGATCTCTCTCTCTTCCATCCAGTAATTTTCTTCATGCTGTCATTACTCCTGTGTGGAACTACTACTTTAATGTGAACACATAAGCTTCAGTACTAATCACCAAGACCTGAAATGTTTCACTACAAATCTTTCCTGCTCTCTCTGCCAGCAATGAAGAATTTCTTCACTGAAAACAGTATCAAGCATTGGAAGGGCTGCTCAGAGAAATGGTGGAGTCATAATCCCTGGAATTATTCAATAAATGATTTGATGAGGCACTTATGGCTCAGTTGATGTGGTGGTGTTTGGTTGAAGGGTGGACTCAATGGTCTCAGAGATCTTTTCCAGCCTTAGTGATTCTCTGAATCTACAATACTTGCCTTTGTGCCAATGCTTCCCATCCTATTGCTCCCTCTTCACAGCCAGGGTATGGTGTCCAGCCCCCACAGCATATCTGTGGGATCAGGGCAGGATCAATGGGTGAGCAAATTTGCCCTGCACTGGTTCTTCCCACCTGTGTCTGAAGGATCTGATGTTGGCTGCTCTTAAAAAGAGGGGATGAGATAGACAAATGCAGCCTGACAGATCCTGTGTTCACAGAATACATTGTTTGTTAATGAACAAAGTTGGATCTGCTATTTGACACTTTTCACAATGATTTATCATTTGGGGATGCATTTTCATGGAGAATAAAAAAATTTGAAAACACCTGAGGCATTTAGACAGGCTCAAAGCTCCAAAGAAGCCTTTTTACTTAGATGTTCTGTTAGCTGAATTAAATAAAGTGATAGAGGAAATAGATATTAATTCATACCACAGGGTGTGCGTGCCAGGTTGCCTCCAGGTATTTAGGGAAAAAACCACAAAATTCTGTTGAATCCAAACTCACTTGTGTAGAGGCAACCCATACACCAGTATGCCACAGATAATGAACCAAAAGCAAAAGGAAAGACCTGATGGTAGTTAAAGAGGACATTTTTTGCTGTGTACTTGCAGTGTGTTTGAGGGTGTTGTGATGGGAGTGCCATATAACTTTAGAAAGAAAATTAAACTTTTTCTGACTTTTTGTGAGGCTTTGGCACTGTTTACACCCCTCTGGATGGGGAGCCTGAATGCATGAACCTGGTACACGATCCTTCTGGGAAGAGGGGGGTGATACCTCTTCTGAAGGATGAGCTAGTGCCCAGACAAGCTGCTGATGTAGTCTGGAGGAGGATGGCTGCTTTTCATGGCAGGGACAGTATACTAATCCTACTGGTATTCCTCTGCTCCAAAATCCTCTCTTCTTTTCCACTGTGATTTATCCCAACCTGGCTTTGTCCCCAGGTCAGGCATTTGAGGGTTTGCACCCTGAATGTGATGAGCAGAATTTGGCAAAGTCATCATCACATTAAAAGTCATCCTGCAAACTGGATTTGTCCTCAGTTTCTTTTGTATCCTGGGGGCTCAGGTCAAAACCACTGAAGTTCCAAAGTGCTTTAAGGAATCCTGGGTTTGAGCTATGTTGGTTTGGAAACAGTGCAGAATCCACATCCTTGTGCAGCACCAGCCTGATGTTGGGTTAGAGGGTTTGATTTGAGTTTTGTTGTTTTGAGAGAATTTGGGAACTGTTTGAAGTACATTCATAGCCCAGGCCAGATTAAGATGCTTTACTGTGTGTGCACTGTAAGAGCAAATATCAACATTTCTGTACTAGGAAACAAAAAGATTATTTTTACTACATGAAATTGCTTCCAGCAGTAGAACAATGGAGATGCAGATATCAGCAGTGTTGTGTTTTGGACATGACTGTATGAGGAAAAGGGAGAGCTAGAGCATAAAGGCACAAAGTTTTAGGATTAGGACAGCTGGCACCAACTGAAAAAAGGGAATACTTCATACCATATGACATCAGCTCAGATGTAAAAAACAAGAAAATGGCACTGGCATCCCTTCCTTCAAATGTGTCATCTTTACCTCTCTGTTTGGTTTTGTCAACAAACTCTCTGAGGGTACACAAAAGAATGAGAAAAATCAAAATATTACATCAACATTGTTTTAAGTACGACTTTTTGAGCTGTAATAGAATTTCATCCCAATGATCCAGACAAAAACAGCTAAATCAGTTAAACCAGAGGCACATAACCAACCATTCACGTGAAAATGGGAACCCAGCTGCTGATTCCAGTTAATCATGACTCTTCTTTGGAGAAATTGGGAGATCTGGACACCATAAGAGGAGACCAGGAGTGAATAGAGCTATGCATGGAGAGACAAACAGCTTAAGAAAAATATGCCTGGTTGAAAAGCATTTGGTTCAGCTTAAGCTCATCTGCAGAAGACTTTTGGCTTTCTAGTGAGTTATGAGAAAGTGTGAGGAAAAAGGACTGACTGATCCTGGAAGAAACTGCATGCACTACCCTTTTCAAGAAGGATTGTCTCTTCTCTTTCTAACTAGCTAGGTGATAATTAAAATATATCTATGCAGAAGAAAACTTCTATCTCCCTGCATATCAGAAGCCTTGAAGTCCTGGAAATTCTTGAAAGTGTTAAACAACCTTAATGTGACACAAATCAATTTTTAACTTGTCAGTGCCTATGGAAAGAATAAAGCTTGAGCACTTATTCTGGATTTCCTCAAAACTAGTATATTCTTGCAATTATTCAGAACCCTCAAAAGGATGAGGAACAAAGGTCGGTATGATCAAAAGTTCAGAGCATCCTGAAGGGATGAATAGGAATGCTACAAGTGTTTTCAGGGATAGTGTTTCATTGTCAGTGAAAATAATGGAAGGGGATGTCTTAGCTGGCACACAGAGAGAGTGTTCTGTGCTGTGACAAAAGCTGGTGGGGCCAGCCTCAACTGAGAGCCACATAACAGCTGTCACTCTGGCTTTCTCAAGACTGGATTAAACAGCCCTTGGCCTGTGCTTCCATTCCTGAGCAGCAGGAATATTTATGTGGCAGCTTTCAGACCCATTCCTGCAGCAGGGGTAGCCTGTGGGCAGGCTCACTGTCATGGGCAGTGCTCCTCATCCCAGCAGGGAGAGCAGCCAGGCTCGGGTCACTCTGTGAGGCAAAGGGACAAGCAAGACTTCCAGTCTTGCCAGTCCTGGTACCCTCTCAGCATGTTTGTGCCTATTCATCTGCCAGTGCATTCCAGCAGCAGTTTCCCCAGCCAGATGTTAACTCAGGATTTCAGGTGGGTGACCTGCAGGTCATAACCTAGATGTGTGTGTTTTTCAGAAATATCCCTTGTATGCTCCTGTTTGTTAGGCTGGCAGATTGTCTTTTTTATTACCACAAATTGCTTTCATGGTGTTTTGTTTCAGCTGTTCTGTCATACCAGGAAGTTTTTCTCACCTGGCTCAGGAGGGTTGGGAACTCTGTTTGAAACAGTCTGTGACAAACATGCAAATAACCTCATCCAGACTTGGATGTGGATTTTCATTTCTCAAAAAGGCAATCTTCTTTCAAACTGGGGCTTTTGCTCTGTCCTTGAAAGAGACAGGAGCTAGTTGCAGAATGCAGATCTGTAGGAAAGTTTTTAACATCCTGCTGTGTGATGGCCTATACCTTGGATTTAATTTCAGGTCACTTTCTAGCACTGGGTATTTAATTTCTCATCTGTCCTATGAGTCCTACTTTACTTTACAATTGTTGATGCCTCTGAAAGCTCCTGCCAACAGTTTGCCATCTGTTTTAAACTAAAACCATTTAGTTTCTCTTGATGTGAGACAAAACCATCTGATACAAAAATATGAACAGTAGGTGGCCAGCTTATCACTTTTTAATGTACATGAAAACTCACAAACAGTATGCAGGGGCTTTAGTAATGTTCACCATCCATAGATCCTTCCAGAGAGCCTCATTCAAGGCTAAGTGCAGGATTATGACTCCTCTTCAGCTCAAGAGACTCTTCTTTCATCATCACCACTCTTCATTTAAAATATGTGTGAAACTGAGAAAACTTTGTTTTCTTGTTTGAAAGGATTCTTACTTTTCCTAATTTATGAGTCTTAAAAATGTCTGTGCTTTGTGCTCCTGGATGTTCCTTAAGTGTGAGTAGAGAGGGAAATGACTGCTCATTATGTCTCTTCTGAGAGAAATGAGGACTGTCAGGTGAAAATAGCAGGAGATGGATTAAAAACAAGAGGCAGTTCTTGTGTGTGGCACTCCTGGCCAAAACTTGGCTGCAAATAGTTTGGGGGATTCAAGTGGAGACAGGAAAAGCTAATGAACTACACTGTGAGGCTTTCTTAGGTGCAAAAACATCCACCTCAGGAAGCTGCAGGCTGGGAAGCACATGACAGAAATGCTGCTGTGTGTTTGACTTTGATATTCTTCCCCAAAACATCTCTTCTGGGCACTCTCAGGACCCAGAGGTCTTTGGTCAGCACTAGCACAGACTGGGGGTGTGGGTTGGGATGCTGGAGACATGGACTGTGGTGCACCTTTGCTATCATCAGGGGGAGGAAAGTTTGCCTTATGATGAGCTGACAGTGACTGCCATGTGACAAAGAAACACTCTCCAAGCCTGCTCAGACTGAAAGGAACCTTGGTTTTCAAAAGTGCCATTTTCTCAAATTATGTATCTAAAATGGAGGCACCAGTGAATTACTTTATATAAAAAACACACATTTCAGTTGAGATGAATCAACATGAAGCAACAGAGACATCAATAAAGATGCATCATAAGAGCCAAAATCTGTAGGAACTCTGTTTTGTAATGCTGCTGGTTTTTAGCTGAAATAGTGGCTCACCATTTGAACCATTCCAGCACTGGGGGGAAAGACCTCAAAGCAGGTCTCAAATGAATTAATTTTGCTGTACCTCTTATGTAGGACAACCTGCTGGTACAGCTGGAACAAGAGGCAGGACCAAAGCAGAGTGTGAGGCAGGCACTAGAGCAGCCATGGATGGATGAGGGAAAATTAGTAAGCAGTGGCAGGACCTGGGATGGAAGATAAGGAAGCAAGAGGAGAAACTGAACAGAAATTTACCAAGAAGCAGGAAGTTCTCCATGAAACTATACTCATTCAGAAAAAGAACATACCCTGGAAAAGCAGCTGTACAAGAGAAGAGACAGAGGAGTCTGTATGTACCAATTGCATTGTGCTAAAATGGAAAAGCCACAGTTTGCAAGCCCTGGTCACTTAGGAACCAGGTCAGACCTGTGGTTCAGCAAAATACTGACCTCTATGTTTCTACTGTACTTTTTAAAGTGATCTAATTACTTTTCAAGAGTTATCATGGGGGGATTTAGGAGTATACAGCTCAGTACCTCTCAAAGACTCTTATGCTCCCAAATTAAGCTCTCTTGAAATCTCCCCAGTAACCATTATTTATAATACAGCTCAATTCTAACAGTGGAATCTTAATTTTTCCCTTTCATTTTAGAAATATTAGTGATCATTTTAGCTGCTTGAAAGATAAAGGACAATGGTACAAATTGTATTTCTCCCAACTTGCTTTTTTATAATTAGTTCCCAGCCGGCCTTTTTCATCATTCCTGAAATGTAACTGAACCAGTGATAGAGAGAAGAAGGAAACAAAGGGAAATCAAAGCTGTGTTTGATCAGTATTGGAGTATGTATCAATCCTAAACCAAATGCTTCTAGCAGCTTCCAAAAAAAAGGAATGCAAGGAAATTGTATAAGGGGAGAGTCATCTGCAAATCACTGTTAACAATAATTAGCAGTACAAAACAAGGGATTCTCATGGGAATATGCATCCTCCAAAGATAAGGTAATGGTGTTGTAGCTCTAAGTGATTACATGAATTGATGCCTTGATCACAGCACTTCAGATAAGGCACTGACAAACCAGTGCTGCTCTGGCACTTAGGAGGAAGAGGAGCAATTGGAGCAGTTTCTGGGACCACTGTGCAGGAACAGATCCTGCACAAATGTGATGTCGATAAAAAGTTTTGGAATCTAATCTAAAACACATTGGGGGGAAGATGAGAGTGCCTGTGCAGGACAGGGACCTTGCCTTGCTTTATTGGAGCTTCCACCCAGAAAAACTGAGAACCAAATTGGACCAGACAGCACTGTGACTGTATCCACAAGTTTTAATTTAAGAACAGTTATATAGACTCTAAAAGAAGGCAGAAGCACTTCCCAAAGGAGCTTGGGTGGCATTAGAGGTCATGATTGAAAATGTTCCAACTTAAAACCTTGAATACCACCCCATTAGGAAAAAAAGGGAAACTTTTTTGTGCACTAAGGGAAACTTTTTTAAGGGAAATTTTGTTTTAAAACACAGAGAAACTTTTTTACTGTATTTGGGGCCCCAAATTGCTGTATTTTTCTAAGATGCAATATTTATTCAGCCTGGTGATTACACATTACTTTGCTGGGTTTCCCATTTGGAAAGAGGGTATATCTTTCCTTACACCTATGCAGAGCAGGCCAGACTTCCAGCTGTCTGCACATCACATGTCCTTCAGTCTGGTTATCCCAGTTCATTCAAGATGAAGTTCAGATCTAGTACAACCCTATGCAATCCCTGTAAAGAGACTCACATGTGAAATTCTGTGAGTGGAAACACGGACTGATTCAAAGTAAGCATGGCCCATAAAATTCATATTGATAACCACTTTAATGTGAGCTAGATTATTTTACCTACAAATAAATTGAAAGAGACAGCTCTGCAGTACCTTTTCATTCACTCTCCTATAGTAGATGAAAAAATAGTTTGTTCTGATGACTGCAGTGTGAAAGATTCTTTTTCCAGTAGGCTTTACATGTAATGCCTCCACATGGCCACTCTGTTAGCAAAGGGGAATAAAGCAGAGCTCCCTCAGGATGTGAAATTCAGCTGTTTGCCAGCTGGATTTTCAAAGCACAGGCTGATCCCAAGATCACTCACCTTTGCCTCGACAGGTTTGTGCTGCACCTCTAAAGCTTGTCATCCCCACTGCCATGCCTGACCTCACTCTGCATTCAGCATGGAAACAGCTCCCTAGAAAACACAAGGAGTGGAAAAAACCCAATTTTCTCATCATAAGCACAATTCCAATGAGAAGTTTTGCTGAGGGGATTTGATGAAAACTTCACTCTTAAACTCATGCAACTATTCCTCCCTTCCTAATATTGAGAACATTCTGCAGACTGTTTTTTAATTGCTTTAAACATTAGAAAAAAGAAAAGCCTGAAAACATGAAGCATGAGGCCATATGTCCTAGCTGTGCTTTCTTGTTCATACACATTCATGACACAAGTTGTTCACAAAGGCAGAGAGGCAGAGTGTGGTCCAGGATATTCCACCTAAGCAAAATCAGGACACTTCTGAAAGATTTCAATTTGATAGTTATGAACTGAATTGCAAGTAGCAATTAGCCAGGAAAAAAATCGAAATTTAGGTGGCTGTTTCTAGTCAGATAAAAGTTAAGCACATGCTTAGATTTAATGGGATAGCCTGAAAAACCCACTTGTGTCAGCATGAATGCTTATATTATGCATATATTTACATTCAAAAAGATATTTACTGTGGAACAGAAAACTTCAAGAAATTCTTTAAGTAAATTGTGATCCTATGAAGAAATAAAAGTTATCCATGTGATAAAAGTGGTAAAACCCCCATGTGTTTAGATTTGCTGCTAAGGCAGAAAACTCTCCTTCTGCAGTGTCACCACTACACTGAATGTTAAAAATACCATCTAATCACCTTAATTTTCAAATGTCTGTGAAAGCATCATAGTGAAGACACATGGGAAGAAAGATCTGGTCAGATGAACACTCAGTTTTCACTTCACACAGAATTTGAAGCCAAACACTTTTTGGAGGTATGCAGCACAAGGATAAGAAACAGTGCTTTACTTAGCACAGGCTAATAATAATTAGATGTAACGAAAAAGGGTCCTTGCAGTGGGAGCAGCTGAGATCTGGAGCAAGCTGTGGAGTCTCTATCCTTGGATAATTTTGAAACTAATCTCTGCCAGAGAAGACAAGACTCTGCAAAATCTCTTTTGATGGAGCTGTGCTTTGAAAAACTTGAACCCAAGTCCTCCAGAGAGCCTTTCCAACCTGAGTTATTTGGTGATTGAGATGATAACATCAAGCAAGTAAGAGAGAACTAAGTGAAGGAGTGTAAGACAATGCAATAGGAGTGAGTAAAATCAAGAATGAGTTGCTGTGAAGGTGGTGGATTGATGGGCCATAGACTTCATTATTGAGAAGAGCATGAGATACCTGAAATTATCCCCTTTGTGAAGACTCTGGGCTCCTGAAACTGCAGTATGTGCCAGGTGGGATCTTCTGAAGTACTTGGATGTCTTTTGCTAGGATTCATGCCAAGAGGCCCCTTGTCTCTGAGTATTTAAATTCCTTTAAATGTATTTGGGACTCATGTGGGGAGTGCTGGAATCTACCTTGCTCTTAGACTCAGGCACTGGTAAAGCATGACTTGGAGTGTAGAAGTAAACTCAAGATTGCTGACTTTGGTTCTCCAACATGAGGTCACACACAACTAGAAGCAGACTTAAGGAGGAGTCCAAAAGTGGTCTTAAGGATGAGACCAGAGCAAATTTTCACCACCTACAGAGATGTTTCCCAGGATCATTCTGAAATGCTTTTAGGAATGGCCAAAATCTGATTGAAGTTAAAAAAAAAATTACATTAAACTGTAAAATGTTGAGTAATGGTAAGAAATAATTTTAAGAATTTCACTTGAAGCTTCTATTTTGGGATCAATTGCTACTGATGATTTAATGTAGAAAAATATTGGGAGTGTTTTCAAAAACTGAGAACTAAATTTTGCTCTGACCCTATTCACATGTCTTTTGATCTACTTAGTCATAGACCAAATCTATACAGGTGCCCATTAAAAGCTGGGTTTTAAATAAATCCACCAAATAAACCATCCCAACATGAGCATAACTAATCAGTATTGCATCATCCAGTTGGGGAAGCAGAAGCTGAACTGTGTTACCATGGTAACTGGGCTCTGTTTGACTACACACTTGGGAGTATCACACTTTGATAAAGACTATTTGCATCATTTTTGGCTCAAACAATCCTCTCTTTTCCTGTTTTAAAAAGGAAAGCCCTTATATTTAATGCAAATATGTCAAGAGGAAAGCTGATGCTACCCTTCTAAAGTGTCCTCAACATCACATCGGGAAGGTTTGGACATAATTAATTGCAAGTGGAATGTGAAGGAATGGCATGCCAAAAATCTTTAACATAATTTCTAATCATGCCTTATGCCAATCCCTCAGTCCTGCCAGTGTAAGCTAATGATCCTAGGGATAGGATTTGATGTACTCTGGCACCTGAAAGTAACTGTTAGTAGTTTTTGGAAATAAAAATGTGAGAATTTTTAATAGAATTTACCAACTCCAGGATATTACTTGCTGAAGGCTGTTTGACAACAAAAATCAGTGTGTGCTCCAGGAGAGAATGATAGTCTTATCCAGAGAGGAGACAAAACATCCAATTCTCAGACATATCCCCACCTGTCTTTGACTGTGAACAAATTTCCTCCTTTTTATTTTCTCTCTCTTACAGCAGTCCATCCTCTTGCTCACTTGGCCACTGAATGGTCAGATGCCTACCAAAACTGTGTGCCTGGATGAAATATAGTCATGAACCATCCATGAACCATGCAGACAGGTTACTGAATCTGAAAATCTGCTCATTCAAGTGGACATGCTGGGTAGCAGAGAGCAGCAGAGCTGATTTGAAGTCAGGAAGAGAGCCTGGATCAGAACTAACTTCTCTGGAGATCTAATTCCTGTACTGCACAGTCCTGGGACACAGGTCAGGATTCAAACACCCTGTCCAAAAATGGAGTTGGTGTCACTGAAGGGGAAGCCATGTGTGTGTTCAAAACCACATTTATCCCCTTCTTGCTTAATCCTGGGCTCTGTGTTTAGTCCAGCAAAGATAACCTATCCCAACATTTGAGCAGCTGGGAAGCCCTGGAAGGACCCAAGTATCTCTTGCCAGATCACCCTGGGCTTGAACGGACTCAAGACTGCATGTAAAGATAACATGGACACTAGATCTATTTGCCTTGCAATCCATCAACTTCTTTTCAGCATAGCTGCAGCCACCAGGTACACCAGAAAAAAATCAGTAATTCTCATCAGTTGCATATGAGCTCTGCAAGGTTGTCTTACTCTGGTTTCTCCCCTGGTCTCTGTCACAAGAAGCAGACTAGCTCCATATTTTGTGTGCTAACCCCTAAACTTTAGCTCCAGCTCTAGTGGTGACAGCTCCTGGGGAAATGGGAGTGGCTGTCACAGAGGGAAGCCAGCACCAAGAAGGACAGGTACCCTCTGCACTGCCATGGAAACTGAGAGATCCAATAAACCACATTTCCTCTAACCCTACCTCTCATCTTGTCTACATTAGACACCAAACTGGGAAGCTCTCCCCAGTTAAAAAGCATAAACACTTAATGTCCTAGGGCTATCTGAATATAGATGCTAGCATGTAATAAAATTGCAAAGAGGTAGTTGATGCACAGCTGATAAAAACAAGAATTGGAACAGAGCACTACAACGAGAAGAGTTGGTTCAACTTCTGAAGCTTAAAGAATTCTGAATATATCAAACTGTGTGACATCACCTGGCTAAGATAAGATAAGATAAGACAAGATAAGATAAGATAACCAGCAAGATACCCAGGGAGTTCACCTTGATGCCTAATTGGCCAGGCTGGTGAAAATAGGTGTCCAGGTTTCTGTCTGTGGATATGTGTGGCTACATTTGCTCCTGGTGTGCAGCCAGCCTGAAACCTTTCCTCACTGAGCACCACACAGCCCCTGGAGCAGAGGGGCCAGCTGCACCCTGGGGCACCACTGCCATGTGCTCCATCCTGCCCCAGTTACTCACATCCCTAATCCAACTGTCCTGACAGCAACCGGGCTCTGAAGCAGGAATTTCTGTGAAGAGCTCATGGTAAAAACTGAAAAGGAATATGGGTGCTGGTTCTTGCCTCTGTTCCCTTGCTGTGGGTGTCCTTGATGGCTTCTTGCCATCTTGATGACTGCATTCTGTACCACCACAGTGTGGTCTGACTGTCCCCCTCCCTGCTGGGGCTCTCGACAAAAGAGTGTTTTAAGCAAGTCCATGCATTCAGAGGAGGTGTCTGGCTCTTTACTCAGCCACAGAATTGCCCCTTTGTGTGTGACTTTCAGCATTACACCTTCAGCAGAGCACTTAAACACCAGGTCTGCATTCAGTTTTGCAGCTGAAGCTACTTTTATTAATTCTTTTTCTAAAACCCCCAAAGATTTGGCAATACAGAAAAATTGCCAAACATTTTCTCAAGCTTGCTGAATTATTCCTGTAAAAAATAAAAAACGAACCAAAAACAACAACAACAAAAAAAAGAACCACAAACAAAAAACACAGAAAAAACTTTTTAAACAATATCTATTTTGTCATTTTTAAGTCTAATGTGCTTATTTTCCTGTTTAGAAGAGTTTTGTCTGATAGAGTAAGAGGAAAAAGTCTAGTGGATTGTCCTGCATGGAGCATCAGGAGGTAGCTGTCCCCAAACAAGCAAGAAGGAAAGCCTGGCTAACTCTGAGGCTGCCCCAAAATGGCATTTTTGCAGCTTTTTTTTTTTTCCATGATGATATAAGCATACAAGAGCATGTCACCCTATCATCTGGTAGGGTATTGAAAAGTCCTGGAAAATATCACAGGTCAATTTTTTTCAAAGCAGTTCCTTCCAAGTGTATCTGACAAAAACTTTTTTACATCTGGCTGTTTTCTAAGGCACATGTAAAAGTGTTCTTTTGAAAATCTCTCCTTCAGCCCTAAAAGAAAGAGCTAACCACTCAGCCAGTATCACAGCTACTTGTACACAGCAAAAGAACACTGTATTAACCATTTGGTATTTCAAAATCATGAGTAACTGCCTCACCAAGACTTCTTAAGCTTGATAAAAAAATTATTTTCAATTTACATTGCATCCCTGCTCATTATCTCATTTCTCCTCATTGTCACTGTGCAGCAGATATTTTGCCTGTTGAGGCAAATCCATCAGCTCCTGGTGCTGCTCATCTTCACCCTCATTCCCCACGCTCAGGGTGACTTAGCCCTGGGTTACCCTGGGTGTAAACAGTCCCTTCCACCCTGTGTGCTGATGAATTTCTCTGATATGCTGATGGTGAGTTCTCTTTCTAGGCACTGTGGCAAGTCATGTGATTTAGTGTGCTGTGTCTATAGTACCAGCCTGTTCCCACAAGCACTGATGACAGCCAGGAGCAGGGAACCTGTTTGCATTAAATCAGGAGTGTGTTGAAGTCTGGGTGTTGTGTTCTTCATTGAGTGTCTGTGAAATGATTGGTCTTGCAAGTGTTACACCATGATACATCAGTGAGGGATTCCAGTTCTCCTGGCTTTACCATATGACAATTTTCTGGGGCCACAAAAAGTTTTTGGAGGGAAGTTCCTTGCCTTCCAAGTAGCTGTTAACCACAATGGCCTGCATACCATTTTTGTTTTTGAGAAATATTTGTTCCTGCATGGCTATAATTTTGACGAACAGGTGAGGAAAGATCAAGCAAGCAGGTGAGGATTTTAATCTAGGGAGGATGAAGCCAAGATTCAGTCTCAGTTCCTGAAATTTTATTTTTTTTTTCAATTTGAATAAAATACTTTGAATCAAATGCAGAACAGGAAGGATCCTTCTCTCTTTAATTTCAGGGTCTCTTTTGGTCTGGAGGCCTAAATTCTGCATGCAGACAGAACCCAGGAGGATGGAGCACGAGGTGGATGAGGGGAATAACAGCTACAGAGAAGTCTGGAATTTGTTGCTGGTCACTAGGAGATGTATGTAGAGAGTAAGTGAGTAGTACAGGAAAACAAATCAGTACTTATAGAAAAGTTATTCCTGTTTTTCAAATCCTTGACCTTCTTTCTATCTTCCAACTATTTTGATTTTCCCAAGCTGAGATTCTTGGGGATATTTGCTGTGCTGTAGAAAGTGTCTCTGTGCTGTTTCAGCTGTTTCATGTTGTGCCCTGGCTTTCTGCATGCTCTGAAGTTGTTAGTTGTCATGCTGAGCCTGAGGTCTGTAGACTCTGTATCAGATTGCTTTTATACACTCTAGATGTGGTACATGAATGAGCTAAAGAAGACAGGGAAAAGGATATTTTACATTCTAACAGGCTGTGAAATCCAAATCTAGCATGAGAGAAGCCACGAAGACCAAAAGCTTGCAAAAACATGGTTTCTTGAAACATCTCATGACTTCATCTTCCAAAAAATATTCTATACCATTTCAGAAGAAATTGCCATCAGATGTATGACAACAGATTAACTTTTGCTGACTTCAGTCACAAAGCACTGTGCTCCCCTGAGCTCAGTCTTGCTTTCCTGGCTTCCCTTGGACCTACAGGAATTGGCTGAGACAAATGCATTGATCTGACTGTTCCTGGTCAAATCATGAGAATGTGTATTAGCAGAGGGTGTCATGTTAATCCCCATGTAGTCTTTCCTCAGCTAGTGATAGTTCCAAATCAGATTATTGTACAAAAATGTAGTGCTTTGAAATACTTCTCTACATGGCTTATGTTAATTCCCTTATTATGGACCACAATCACACAATTGTGATGGTAATATTTTTCATTGCTGTTGAAGATAGCTTGGCAGGGGCCCAGAATAAATGCTTCTCCAGACACAAACAGATACCAGCTCTTACATTCTTGATAAGAATAAACATTCTACATCCTTTCATAAAAACGTAGCAGTGAAAGATTATTGAGACAAACATTAGAAATGGCTGTAGGTTTGGGGGGGAGTTGTCTTTTTTTTACATATGCAGCACATCTTAATGATGTATTGAATAAGGATTGCTTTCAGAGGTATGTGAGGGGAAGAGCCCAGATAGTGAATGAAAATTCTCTTTATGGTGATAGAGAATGAGAAGACTGAAATAACTCATATGGTATCTAGTTAGGCTGAAATAATGTCAAAGGATTATCATGAGTCATCAATACATCTTAGTAGGGGACAGAATCCAACTTATTGTGAGCTATATGGAATTTCCACAAGACAGTGAATTAATATTGTGTTCAAAAAATAACACAGTGTAATAAATTAAATGGAGGTAAAAATACACAATCTGCTTTTATAATAATGTACGATAACATGTCACTTCATACACTTAAATATCTTGTGACTCCAGTGACTTGTTTCAAAGCCTTTTCAAAATGAGGAAACTAAGGAAAAGTAAAAATGAGATGACTTGTCCATGGTTGTTCAGTTGGTAATTTCAGGTCCCACTGCCACTGTTGGGGCAATAAGCTTTCTTCTACAAAACCCAGGTTACTGCTTTGTAGCTCTGTCACAATTTTTATTAAGCTCAAACATTAAAGGACAGCATGCACATACTGAGGGCACAAGCTCAGAAAAGTCCATGTCCTAAGTTGGGTGAAGGGAGAGATGAGCAGAGGTTGGGGCTTGGATCTCTCAATTAATTGCTCAATCAAGGCATAGAAGACTTTCATTACACCACAAAGGGCACAAGCAGAAGAGAGCAGATGTATGAGAGATTTAGAATGAATTGAGTTGAGGTCTATGATGACTGAATTACTCTCTGTCTAAAGATGAAAGTATTTCCTAACCTTCTGTTTGTGACTGGTTACTACTGAGCTTATTAGTAAACTTGAAATCTGTTAGAGAGAAAGCTGACCTCTTTTGTCATTGATTTAATCATCTGTCTAATCTTACAGTTTGCAAAATAACAGTTTTCATACCATAATTTCTTTGGTCTTCTGCACACTATCTCATTTTGCTTTATGTTTCAAGGATATTCCATGCCTGATTTGATTAAATCAGTGCAAGGAGAATATGGTAGGAATTATTTTTTTTATGGGAAGGCTAGACAAACAGCCTGATAAATCCAGAGGAACCTTGGGAATAACACAGCAGCAACTAAGGTTATCCATATTAAAATCCATGGCTGCATGTCTGCTGTCTGGTGTGTGTGAAAGGCAAGGATGCTGTGCAGACCCTGCAGGTAGGGTTTGGGACCAGACAGACTAAGGCAGTCACAAGTCAGGTTGCGTGTATGCTCCATCAGCTGCTGCTGGAGGCATTAGGAAACCTGGCTTCCCATAACTTTGCAGCCACACAACCTTACAGAGAAGATTCAGGAAATAGGTGGTGGTGTTATTTGCCCTGGGTATAGCACACTCAGCATGTCTGTGGCACAGCTGAATTTTTGTGTTTCAGTCTGTGCAAGGGGGTAGCAGATTTCTACTTACTTCTTTCATGCCATGAAGTTTTTATCTTGTCTTCACTGCTGCTCAGTCAAGGTTAGGGACAAGTAACATCACAGGAGTAGAGATGTTATCTTAACCTCTTTGTCCTTCAGTCTTTCTAAAAATGCAGGCCTGGAGGAGTAGAAGAAAAGTGTGATTTGATCCAAAAAATGATGTAAGACATGCATATATTTCCCTTAGGTCAATAGATGACAACTTTTTTTGACTATATACATTACAACTGAAATTGAGAGAGGTAATAACAAAGAAAAAAGTGAACATTTTCTTTCTTGTGCTGCAATTTAATAGTATTTTCCCTGAAACATTGGGTTTTGTGTTACTGTGATTAGGTATTGTATAACTGTACAGCTACACATAAACTTTCAGCAGTTGCTAGTGGCATCTATAGGAAAATAGTAAAGAACATGTTTTCAGGGCTTTTTTTCTTTTTATTATTATATTCATTTATCTGGTAATCAGAGAGGAAAGCCAGGACACCTTCCTGCTTGGGCAGATTGGGAATGCTCTATCCTGCAGATGAAAATTGTCACTCACAGACATGCTGATATTCATCCTGTCTGGAGTCTGTAGGCAAATGTGCTTTCCTAAACCTGACAGTGACAGAGACTAGATGCAGTCTGCACCTGGAAATGCCACTGGGAGCCTGAGCAGTGCTTAGGGAGGTGGTGGAGACAGAGGATGTGTTATACAGCAGTAGCTGGGAGGGTGCAGGGGGAAAGAACTTGGAGCTGGTTTTGCTGTTATGTAAATCCAAGCACTTTGGAGATTTTTCTCATGAAGACAGACCTCCTGATGAGCAGCCAGGGATGGAAACTGCCTTTTCCTTGTTGATTTTTCTCTCAAAACTGTGTTTCCTTTCTCTCTAAGAACAAGCACCTTGAGAAGCCTCTAGGAAATGGAAGCAGAAGAAAACCTGAGTTCAGCAGGAAATTTTGGGCTGACAGAAGAAGTGGCAGAAGTGAGGCTGCAGCAGACTGAAGGCAGCTCCCAGGGCTGTAGCAGACACAGCCAGCCCAGCACCAGGAGCACTGGCCAAGGGACAAAATTGGGCTGTGTTTAGCTAGGACAGAGCTCTGGAGAGAGGAAAAGACCATCTGGGATACACTCTAGTGGTGGGATTTTGAATACTCCCCTCCAGGCTGCCGGAGGACCTGCACACATTTCTCTTCTCTGACAATCTGCATTTCAAGATTTACCTCTATATAGAAAAATACACGTACAGACAGAACACTTCACTAGAAAAGGACTCTTTGAAATAAAAGAAAATCTTCATGGTCAATTATTTCTTTTGGAACTATAGTTAACACTGGTTCCAGCAGCAAAACTGTGACTATATTTACTTGAGGAAACCAAGACTAAGAAAAAGTAGACATGTATCATTCAATAATTAAATCAGTTTTCAAAACCTTGAGAATGTGGCTCTGCTAATAATCTTGGAAAGTCAAATATTTCTTCCAATGATTGCAATTACACAGTAAGGATTTTATGTTACTTTTTTTTTTATTCTTATATGGTCATTGCTTTTCAGAGTACAAAACAAAAAAAAAAATAAAAGCCACAATGATACAAATCTTCTATTAAATAGAATCATCCTTATTCCTAAAATGGGATGGAAATCTAGATATTTCAAATATTCTGACAAATCAATTTGCAAATCCTTTGCAATTAAGTCTTCTCATAATTTATCTCTAATTTTTATCTCAAATGGGAAAGATCTTTTTTTTTCTTTTTGTGAAGAAAGCAATCTGAAGAAATGTTGGTTCAGGAATTTCAAAAACTATCAAGGATCTTTTTTTCTCTTTGACAGACTGAAAAACCTCAGCAATACAAGATATGTGAGGAGTGTGGGTTGTTTTTCGTTTGCTTTTTTTTTTTTTTGCAAAGAAAAGTTCCTTTAAAAGAAGTTATACTTATGGCTTTTTTTGTAACACTGAACAAATATTCATATTTCAAAGTCTTGATGGTTTTTGAATGTTAAAATTACCCTTTGTTAAAATTACACCTTAGTAAGCATTGGCTCACAGCCTAGCTCTGTGTAAAATAATCCCCTAAATTATAATCCCTCTTTATTCTTTCATGGCCTCCTTTAGGCACAAGGGATGAAGAAAGAAACTTAACCTCATAAATTTAGGTGATAGTGAAGTTTCAAGTTATATCTAAGAAAAAGATTGATCAGAAGTAGTTAAGCAGATCAGGAAAAAACCCAACCAAAGAAATAGAAAAACCCAGATACTGGATTCCCCTTCCACTTCTGGTGAACTGGGGATTCCTTCTTGCTGGTTTCTTCAATGTGTTTTGCAGACCTCTGTCTTCCTGTGTGGAGAGTATTTATCATGCATTAGTGTTCTAGTGAGGTATTTTTCTTGAATTGCACTGATTCTCATGTCTATAATCTTTCAATGAGCTTCTGAAATTTTTCAGTTACTTCTGATTTTCTAACTAGAGAAAGAATACAGGAATTAATCCACTCCAAATCCAAACCTAAATGGTCCTTCACTTAACTTCTGATTTGCAAAGAACTGAGATGGTGTGGATCAGGAAAAAAGAACACACCCCCACCCAAAGCAAACCCTTTGTGACAGATTTTCCCAATGTCCTCATTGCGTATTCTTGGTGAAACTGGGAGAAGGATTCACTGATTCTGACCCCAAAAAGAGAAGTAAAGAGCAGCTCAAGCTATTCTGACATGAAAGGATGTCTCCTTGCCTTTCCTAGAGGTTCTTTAGATGTTACAGCAGATTAAATTGTAATGTATGTTCCCATAGTAACCACATTTTTCTTAGTTTTGTTCCTGAGTACATTTATTAACTTTATGAGCTTAAATGCATAATAACTAAATATATCATGCCATTCAAGCCTAACTGAGCAAGAGGGTAAAAAAAAAAAATTAAATGTTATAAAAACAAAGGGAGAATAGGGACAACAACAAGGTGATTTTAGGGATGGGCAGCTTAGACAAAAAGAGTTAAACATATAAACTTACTTTATAAAGCATTGTGGACCTCCCACTTAGCATTTCTGATGTGCAAAATTGCCAGAGGATAGTGTGGGAGGAGGACAAATCATTGGTTTTAGGAACTATGGGATGTCTTACTCTACATTTTGTATGTAAACAGCAGTAAATAGAAAATAGCAAAGTATTCCTAGCTGTGCTTTTGGACTTGGTAGGTCTAGTAAAAGAAATAATTCATTTATAGTTCTGAGTGAAATGTAGTGCAGGGCTTTTGCACCCTTTTTTTGGTATCTGTAGAGCTTGGTAGCATTTTCAGTGCTTTGTAACATCTAATAGCTGTAATATGAGAGAAAAAGGCAAGTTCCTTCCACTCAGTAGCTCCTAAGTAAACACTCTAGGTAACTATTATAAAGCTGTTTTTCAGTTATTTATCTTTCCTCATCCTGTGGGATTTAATAGTGCTAGAAAAGTGTTTAAATAACTGTTAAAACATTCTGCTTTTGTTTCATTTTTTACTTTCCCTTTGAACTCTGACTTTGCAAAGGCTTTTATATTGTCCTACATGTCAAAACCAAAATGTAAAAATGAGATGTTTTCTCTCAGAAATACGCAAATCTGAAAGCTTTGCTTTTTTTTACACTGAGTTTACTAACATTCTGTATTTCTTTAAACATGTCTCTGTTCAGTTGCAAGGAAACACAAGGTAGAAGCTATGCCAGAATGCTTTACTGAAGCATGAAATACAAGGCAGTGACTTACAGATGCTGAAAAAATGATACCCCATGTCTCCAAGCTCATAAACAAGACAACTTTCTTTAAAATTTACATATAAATCGGAAAATAAATCTACATTTACCTGATGCAATCTATGAAATTAATCAGGTGAGGAAAGCCTCATGCAGATTAGTGTGCCCTTCACTCCAGAAGATGCAAAATTAAACATAGGAGATATTTAAATCCCATGTATTTGCTATTGGAACACTGCTCTGTGGTGTTTCACTAGAATAAGGCACAAGCATCAGTGATTTACATTGCCCTAAAAGTTATCTCCCATTTTCCTTGTTCTCCTTTCTTCTCTGTGTTCATAACAACACATTCCAACATCATGAGAGTGAGCTGGGGACATGACCTAGAGCCACTCCACCTAATCCCACATTTCTGAATTTCCAGGCTGCAGCAGGGCTGTCAGCTTTCCACACACTTGCCCAGGAATTAGCAAGTGGTGCTTGGGACTAGGGAAATTAGGAAATGGGTAGGGTCACAGGGAATTGTCCCCCCTTGTCCTGGCTGGCAGATTGACCTTGTGTGACATGCCACAAAATACACCCAACAGCACCACTGAAAATGGGAAATTCCAGCTCTCAGAGAAGCAGTCCTGAGCTCCTCTGGGGCAGACCACATTCCTGCCACCTGGTTTTCTGTGGTAATTTCAGTTCCCTAAGTAAATACCTGTGGATGGCTCTCTGAATTTTGAGTTCTGTTGTACTTCTGTGTTTTTACACATTGTGCGTGTGTGCCTGTCTGTATCCACACACGTGGGTGTTCAGCCCTTCTGTGTTTAGTGATGTCACAGAAGAAATTACTGCCACACAAAAGAGTGTGGAAACACTTATAAATATGTAAATATACATCAGGAAAAAAGAGATTCTCATTTGTGTTTAAGGTTTAAGACTAAGAGCTGTGAAGCTCACATTCTCCCTTAATCTTTCAAGGCAATCTAGATTTAGTTGAATTTAGGCTTTTATTCCTATTGATTTTCAATCTCTATTAGTAACACACAGGCAAGTGGTGTTGTCACATTGCTCACAGTACTAAAAAATGAGTCATTTTTTGTCAGTGATTTTGTTCTAACCAAGCACCTGTTTTTAGACAAGAAACAAATCAGCTTACCTACCAAATCTGGTGCACTGAGCCCCCTAAATTAGACACACATAAACATGTATGGCCAGGCCTCCAGACTTTTTCAAAATCTCACATCATCCTCTGAGCTTCCTGTGAGTTGAAAGGCACTTTACAAAAGCACTTGCACCCCTTGGGACTGGCATTGAATCAAAAGGCCAGAGAGCTGGCACACAGCTTGAAAGGTATTAGGCAGGATGCTCTACAGAGCAGGGAGTCAAGGCAGAAAAATTCTGCCTGCAGCTGAAGGGACAAACTCCTAGAAACTCATCCTCTTCTGTACTCCTCAGGACACTCACTTTCTACCAGGCAAATTGTGACACTAATCCAGAGCCCCTGAGCCTGTAGCTTCACTCCTGTGGCTGATGTATTATTACTGTGGCTGGGGGATAAGGAACTTTATCATCACTTTTGCATAGCTGTAACATGACATGGAGGTAGAGGAAAAATGGGGTATCTTCTTCCTGCTTAGCATATGCAAACACTTAGGTACACCTTTGCAAAACTTTTTTCTGACTTCTTTTTTTTTTTTATGTTTCAAGTTGCATCCCAGAAGAATGCAAAAACCAGAAAGCTGCTTCCCTGCCCATAGCAGATAATTGTTTCCAGACCAAAGGTGGTTCTGCTGTAATTACAATCTTTCTGTCAATGAAAGTTTCATATCCTCTAATGAGTAGGTAGACATGTACACAGTTATGTTCACTGCATAAATATGAGCATTCTTATCCTGCACCAAAACAGCCCAATTAGTTTTGCTGTTGTTTTTTTCCTCAGCATATATCTTTGTTTTAGTAATGAAGCACCCTTCTGGAAATCCCTCATTTTCTTCATAATTTTATTTATTGAATGCTTGGCTGTAAAACTCAAACCTTTATCCTGCTGTTGATCTGTTGATCCATTATTTTTTTAAAATATGTATTCTGATGGTGCCTGCCATGTTGTGCCATGGATCATGACTGTGTAGCATGTGCTGCTGAGCAAGGGACCAGTGGGAAAATATGAAGTTTGTGCTCCAAGCAGGTGGAAGCTGCAAAGAACCACTCCTGTCCATTTTCATGGGGTACAGGTGTTAGAGCACAGCCCAAGGACAGCACTTTTACCTTCAGTTGGACAACAGTAAATAATAAACAGTAAATAGCACAAGTTCAATGCAGTTTTCAGGTGGACAGAGGTAGACTTGGAGCAGAGGAGACATTCTTTTCAGGAAGTCCTTTGTAATTTGTTTTTGTGGTGGCCAAAAATCTCAGAAAAGTATCCTGTCTCACCAGACAAGCAGTTTGATATGGTGCCTGGGGCAGGGATTTTGGGCCCTCCATTCAGAAGCCAGCCAATAATTTGGTAGGAGGTCTTGCATGGCACTGACCTTAACTGATTTGCCCAAAGGCTTTCTAAAAGAATCCTCCAAATAAATAGATCTAAGCAGTCCCATGATCATTACACAACCACCTCTGCAATAAAACACTAATGCTATCAAAGATAAGAAATCAAACAGTACTTCAAAGAGTATTTTCCTCTTCCTCCACAAGAAGACTGTGACTAAAGCTGAGTAAATAATTTATAATTAATTTATAAATGTTGGCTGTTTTCCATTACTGAAGTGTTCACAACATGAAGACAATTTTCTCAAAGGTACTCAAAATTATTCACTGAATAATGTCTGCAAATAATCCTTAGTCTTTAACACATTCATAAACACTTTCTTGCAAATCACAGATTTGAGAAAATAGAGCAATTTTTACTGGATACCCCTATCATATGGCATGTTCATGGATAAAATTTGTGGAATACTGAGGATTTTTGAAGCAAACTATGAAATATCCTGTCTCCATCTTTGATTAATATTCTAGCACATTTACAATTCTGAAACAGCAATTTTTGTTTCTGATAAACTCATTTTCAAGTCAAAATAGTGCCCAATGGAACCACTGGAAGTCCCAACTGTTGTGTCATTTCTGAGATGGTTCCTGAGTTCCAGCTGATGATTATGGAGCAAACCACATCTCCTATTGTGACAGATAGTGAGGAAAGGGTCAGGAGGATCCACTGATTCCTCCTCCACCTTTGGATAAATCAGAGCTTCCTTAGACTTCTAATTAAACATAATACATCTAAGACATGCCACTTCATTGATTTACCCCAGAATGAAATGATCTGGTGAGTTATTAAAGGTGTGAACTCTTTCATTTCATTAGTGAGAGACAAAGAAAGTTTGAGGGAAACAGCTGGATTTAAATACAGCTGTATTTTTGAGAAATGACACCCAAGCTTGTATAGTAACACCTAGTCAGGCAGAACAGAAAATTGTGTTTTCTCCTTGGATTTTGAGGGTCCAGACTTTAGAAGGCAAAAGTATTTTGGCTTCTTTCCATAGCAGGGAACAGAAAGTGATTCCAAGTAAAACCTTGCCTGTCCCTTTCATGCCAGCACAGGGCTCTGCAAGTAAGATTCCCCTACTCACCTAATTATCTGTTTATCTGTGTAGCAAAACAAAACAAAACAAAACAAAACAAAACAAAACAAAACAAAACAAAACAAAAAAAAAAAATAAAGAGAACAAAGAAGAGTGGTTGGCCCCTCAGGGAAAGATTCAGGAGGTCTTTGGAAAAGCTAGACCAGCTCTGTAACATCCTTTAATCTTACAGCTCACCTAGTCATGTCTATCTCTGCTTTACAACACTCTTGCTTCATGACCCTTTCCAAGCTTACACTGACTTAGTAAAAGCTCCTTTCATAGCCAGTCTGGACATGTTTGTTTGCTTTGCTTTTCTCTTCTAATCCACGCTCTTTGCAAGTGTTCAAGTGCTTGACTGGAACTTTCACTAAATTAGCTGTTGGGATGGATGCTCCTTTTCTGCACAGGGAATTGTGTCAAAGCTTGGCACAGCCAGTGAGAAGTCTGCTTTTGGCTGAGGTTCTTGGTAGTGAAACCCAGCCTGTTCCTGTGAGGTGTTGTGTCTGCCAGGTAATCCTGTAAACCAGTCACTGGGGTCACACAAGAAACAACTGATAGATAAAACTGTGTCCATCTTATTCTGCCACTGTGGCAGGCCACTGATCCTTGAATGAAGTTGAAAAATACACCTTAGTAGGACAGGAGGAAATTTCTGTGCTTCGTTTTTTTGGGAATTTTGATCAAAAGGAGGCCTGTGGCAATGATATTTCTTCCAATTACCTTATTTTGCAAAAGAGCTAATGTTCCTTTGAATGCCATTAATTTGTCAAGGCATTCAAAATGAAATAATTTCAACAATAATCTTTTGCCCTTTTTGAATGTTTTTGCTTAAAAAATAAATTGGAATAGCATGTTTTATCTCAGCTTTTCATTCCTCTTCTTGGAGAAAGACAGCCTAACAAGGGAAAGTTATTTTTAAGAAAAGGTCTTGCCCATTAAAACAAAGTGAGCCATATTTAAAGAACCCTTTAAAAATTAAAAGCTTCCAAAATTGCAAATCATCTTTGAACTATTCATTTTCTATATGAAGTTTAATTGCACTTTTTAACCATCCTTTTTTTTTATTTCCTTTTGGAGCCAGTGAACACATATCAATATCTTTCTCCTTTCTTATAAGTTAAATAAAGAAAAATCATGTTTGCACCATTTACCTGACTTTAAAATAGATTTTTCATAAAGTCTGAGTGCCCTACAGTTTTATATATGTATATCTATAATATGTATATATAAAAAACTGTATTCTGCAATTTTCTGGGAAGCCTTACATGTTGTTTTCTTTTTCCACCACAGAATCTCTAAATATTTGAAATGATTCCAAGTGGTATCTCCAAGGGATGTAAAGAACAAGGGAAGCTTTGGTGACTGCCTCAAGAGGTAAATTGTGTCTCCCTCCTGGGCAGATCAGCAAAACTGCAGCGAGGTGAATTTCTCTGCAACACAGAGAAATAACTTGGCATTTCCTCTCTTCTTTAAGAAGCAGAGTTACAATGCTAATTCCATTTGTTCCAGTCTGCAAACACCAAAAATTGTCCACTTTTAACATATCAGTGCCTCTCTAATGGCTCACTGTAGAAGGAGCTGAAACTAGCAATTCATCTTCCAGCAATTTCCTTTGCAAAGAAAGAGTTGATGAGGACTCTCAACAAAGTAGACAACCTTGTCTTTTAAAAGACAGCTATCTCCCCCTTCCAATTTTCAGGCCAAATATTTCCCACAGGTGAATTTTTACGAGGGTATCATGACTATTTATGAGGTATCATTACATTTATGAGGGTCTCATGAAAGGGGCATTTACTCTGTTGTGCTCCTTGCTAAGAGTGTAGGAAAGGAATAAAGGAGCTGGAAAGGGTCTTCCTTCCTATACAGACATGGATTTCCCCTGCCAGGGATTTAAATGTTGATATGATAAGCCACAGATTCAGGAAGATGTTCCCAGGTTTTTTGTAGTAAAGTGCTTACACCTGGGTGACACTTATTACAGGAAAGACATTGAGGAGTGGAGCATGTTCAAAGATCAACAAAGCAGTGAAGGCTCTGGAGCACAACCATTATGAAACGCAGATGAAAGAACTGGGGTGGATTAGTCTAAAGGGAAGAGGGCTCAGAGGAGACCTTATTGCTCCCTACAGCTATCCAAAAGGAGGTTGTGAAGAGGTGGATGTCATTCTCTTTTCCCTGGAAACAAGTGGTAGGATGGGATGGCCCCAAGTTGCAGCAAGGGAGGTTTCGCCTGGACACTGTGAAAATCTTTTTTCACAAAAAAAGGTTATCAAGCACTGAAATAGGCTGCTCAGGGAAATGGCTGAGTTGCCATACCTGGAAGTTTTAAAAGACTCATAAATGTGGCACTTGGAGACATGAGCAGTGGACACCTGCTGTGTTTAAATTCAGCTGGAAATATTGCACCACAGAACAACTCACTGCTTCTGCCCCTACTTGGGTGGAACTGGGGGGAGAACCAAAGTAAAACTTATAGGTTGAGATAAGAACAATTCAATGGTCGAAAATAAAGTAAAAGACAGTAATAATGGGAACTAATAATGATAATAAAAGGGAAAAAGAAGAGATGCACAATGCAATTGCTCACCACCCACTGACTGATGCCAGACAGCCCTTCCTCAGCTTAAATCAGCCACTCTTCTGGGTAACTCCTCCAGTTTGTGCACTGGGCATGACATTCCATGGTGTGGAATATCCCTTTGGCCAGCTGAGGTCACCTGTCCCAGCTGGGTTCCCTCCCAGTTTATTTTGCAAATCTTCTCACTGGCAGAGCACAAGACAAGGGGGAATAAAAGTCTTTGAATTAGGACAAGCACGACTTAGCAAAAAGCCAAAACTTCAGTGTATTATCAACATCATTCTCATTCTGAATCCAAAACACAGCACTGCAACAGCTCCTGTGAAGAAATTAACTCTACCCTGGCTGAAACCAGCACAGAGTGGCAGTGTTGGCTTAACAGTTGGACTCAGAGACCTTAGAGGTCTTTTTTAGCCCTAATGATTCTATGATTCCATGGCTGTGGTCTCCACATTTGTGTGTTTTCATGGGTAGGAACTGAAATAGGTTAAAAATAACCCTGCCAGAAAGGCACATGGCCCAAGTTGTGGCCCCACCCTAGCTCAGCAAGTGATGCAAAACTAATCCACTGTGTCTTCTTGTCTGGTTTCCTGGGATTGTGCTATTTGTCAGTGCTAATTACAAAGATGTAATGGTAAGTTCATTGGGAGATAAGGAAGGCAGATGGCATATCATTTAATAAAACATCACTGACTCCTTCTATTTTCTGTAGCTCTTTGTGCCTTCATTAGGATTTAAATTTTAAATTATAAGTGATCTAATAAAGCAGCATGGCACCTCATTAACAAGGATGTATCTTCAAGTCTCTACCTGAAAGGACAGTTGAGGATTTTTTTCTACTCCATATCCCTTGGTTTAAGAGCCTTCTGGTTTGCTTTATCTCTCTTTACTTCAAAGTTTCCAGTTGTGTCAATGCAAACTTGGCAACTTGGCAAAATGCAAGTTCAAAACTTTTGGCTGATTCCAAACAGCATGCAGGGAGGAAGATGTGGATTTACAAAGCTCTGGCTTACCCAATGGAAGTGTTTAATTAGCCATTAACCAAACATCTCCTTTTGATGCCTAGGACCAGAAAGGAGGGAAAGGCAAACAAAGCTTTGTAGGCTTACAGCTTATTCAGGAAATCAGTGGAAACACATTTAGCTCTTTTCTTAGACACATTCAATAACATTAGTTATGACTCAGATAAGAGATGCTGAGAGCAACAGGGGAGGGTGGGACGGGACTATACATGTTCTCTGTGAAAATCAGGTGCAGGGCAATAATTAAGGCATAATCAGAGTATCTTCCTGCTGCTTTTCAATCACCATTCAGCTAATAATGACTTTATAGATTAAATACCAAGTTGCAGCTAAGTTAGGCAAGTGCAACATAAAAGCAATACTGATGTTTAAAGAAATTAGGTAAACAGTCAATGAAGCATAGCATCTCATTCATATTAATCTCCAGCAGAGACCTGGTTGTTCCAGTCACTGATTCAATCATTTTCTTGCCTAAGTACTTTACTTCCCCCAGTGTGTTCTCCATTACATTCTTTCCTACAGCATCTCCTCCTTCCTCTCAGGTGTTCCCAAGGTTAAATACCTGGCCCTCAACCCCTCTTCTTCATGTCAGCTTCTGTATGAAAGGGGTTAAGGGGGAAAATAAAGAAAACAGCAGCTAAAAAATATGTGCATACACATATACATGCACACATATACATACATTTATATTAAAAATTACCTGCAATTAGCCATTAACCTCCACTATCTCTCTGTGGCAGAGCTACAACCCTGATAGAAGTTGGCAGCATAGTAAAATGCTTCTGTTTTCAAAGACTGTTTGATAGTTATTCTTGCTGCAGAGCTCCACAGTAGATTGGGCTGTGCTGCCAGGACAGCAGCTGGAAAATCAAGCATGGCCAAAGCTGGGCAGGTACAGAACCTCACCACTGTCCAACTTGCCCTTGCACTGGCTATGTAGGACAGTGGGGAGCAGCTCAGAGTGCAGGGCAAGTCTGCATTTGCACATCCCACATGCACAAGCCCCTTGCTAAGTGCTGCCCTAATCCAACAGCATGAAAACAGGCAACTACCAAAATTGGGTCCATGATTGATTGGCACGTTCCTTGCTTCTCTTGTCACTATTTTTGCTTCTTCAGTAGATGCACTTGGCAAGGTTGGGCAGGATGCCTTCTTGTCAGTCAGAGGGACTGGGAGCAACAGCACAAGTCTTTTAAAAGGATCACAGTTCTTTGAGCAACTCTCAGGGACCAAACTATGGGTATGGAGGCACAGGTCTGGTGCAGCTCCTGCTGAGGAGAGCATCACTTTCACTCAGTCTGTGCTGCCAATAAGGCTCTGTAACCACAACCCCAACTCTGACAGAGCAGGGGAAACATAAGGAATATTAGCTGGCCTTAGCTGTGAATGCCTTTATTTGCTGGTTTAGATACTTTGAGCTCATGAAGATTTTAACTACAGTCAGAGGATTAGGAAGATTGGTGATACTCAAAATAGATGTTATTGAAATGTGAGCAGTTTGAGAAGAATCACAAATTGTAAGAAAAGATTCTCTCTTTCTGCCATCCTCCTTTTCAATATCAGTCTTCTTGTATGTGAATTGTACCAGTGAGGATTTTTTTTTTTCCCAAGAGGAAAGAAATTACACATAAACAGAAGAAAGAATGGCATTAAATTAGCCAAGATAAAATATTAATTATGTGAAAATGCAAAGCAGGGAGAGAAATCAATTGTGAGGAAACAG
Organism: Oenanthe melanoleuca; assembly: GCF_029582105.1. NCBI lineage: Eukaryota > Metazoa > Chordata > Aves > Passeriformes > Muscicapidae > Oenanthe > Oenanthe melanoleuca. Next base: position 15,437,360 of record NC_079337.1, read on the forward strand.
CATAAGAAAAGAATATCTTAGCCTCGTCAGATGGTTTGTGGCACAAAGCCTTCAATCAGAAATGTGCTGATACTAAATTATCCCTGGATCTGATCTAGCTCTAATAATTGAAAACTCCCACTGCTGGAATAAAACCAGTTTGCTGAATGAACACTAATTTCTCAGACTGGATATTAAGTAGACAAAGCTGTTGCATGCATCTAATCAGATTTGTATTTTTATTCCATGACTACATCCTACACTGTTGTGATATAAAACTATCACAGCCTGCCCTGTGGCATACATCAGTGAGAGTCACATTTTCTTTACCACTTTCTGTCTTCACAGCTGTGATTATAAATTCTGAAAGCAGATTTTTTGAAAGATATACTAAAAAAGGTGTGCAGATTAAATAATTTGTTTATTTAGTGCCTTATTAACAGTACTGGCCCCTAGATTTTGCAGTTGTGTCTGTCAGAGAGCTCAGTATGATTTTGCAAATAAGGCTGGCATGTGAAAAGCAGTCTTTACTCTTTCTCTCCTCCTGTTGTTTGTGTCTGTGGTTTCTGACATCTCTGAAAAAAAAAAAAGTTGCACTTAGTAACTGAGGCACCAAGCCATCTGACCTGACTTTTTCTTTCTTTCTTTTTCCCCAAAAGGAGAAATATACTCAGTTTGAAAGACAAACTGTGAATTTTGCTTGGGAAATATTATGTAGTAAAAAGGAAGTAGAAATAAGAACAGCAGAACAAATTAAAACCTTGCTCAGTGTAAAAAAAAGCATTTCAAATTCATTAAATATTTTACCTCCAGTGACTCTAATAAAATGTTAAAATTTCAGTAAATAATTAATACTGATGGGGGACTTGGTGTTTATTCTTTTTCTCCCTAACAAGTTGTTTTAAGCTTTCCTATAATCTTTTGGCTTATTCCCTTGGATTTACTTATTACTTATTCCTTTGGCTTGACTGATGGTTCTTGTTGCCCACTATGTCCCTGACAATTGTCCAGCATCACCACTTAGAGCTGGATTTGTCCTTTGTGTCCTCATTCAGGGCAATGTATATTCACAAATATCAGAACAGATCAGCTTTAAGGTGGTAACTTTTAGCAAGCAGTTATGTGCAGATCTGACACTGGGTAGCCTGTCTGGATAACAATTTGAGGAGTGTATTTCAGTGACATTCTTTATTCAATGAAACATGAATCTACACTGGAAAGCAGTCAGGAAAACAGGGTATCAAGAAATACTGCAGCTGAGCAAAACTTCAGTGCTGTAGCTCAATACTAAATTCCATCAGGAAAACTTCTTCAGTGTTTTGTTTCTGATTACCTGGGTCTTTGAGGGAGTTATACACTTGCTACTAATCCTCATAACGTGAGTAGTTGAAACTGGGACTTTATTTTACAGTGTAGCAAGAAGCTTTCATTCAGATTTAGAAATAAAGTTGTTTCCTTGTAAGAAATTTCATACAATTGCTTGATGGACAAAAAAGAAAAACTCTCTCTCCATGAACCAAAAAGATCTTTACTGCAACTGCACTGTGGGAAAATCCATTCAGGATCTGCCCAATGTTGTACAAAAGCAGAGTTCCCAGCACCTGAAAGGATGTAAAGTTTTCTTGTTATGTACATTCTATCTATCTATCTATCTATCTATCTATCTATCTATCTATCTATCTATCTGTCTATCTATTTTATTGAACCAGCAACTTTATTGAGCTAACTGCTGCTAGACCTTTCTTACTGAGACCCAGGAAGAATCATTACCATCATCACCCAACCATCACAGTACGTGGTTTGGGTTAGAGGACACCTTCAAAGACCACCTAGTTCATACACCTGTGTTCATGGACAGGGACATTAGAGAGGGTTTCTCAAAATCCCATCCAGCAAGACCATGAGCACTGCCAGGAACGGGTCTTCCACAACCTCTCTGCTGTGGGGAAAGTGTGTTCCAACGTCTCATTAGTTTCACAGTAAAGAATTTTTTCCTTATGTCAGTACTATTTTGGTTTAAAGCCTTACCCCTCATCCCTGGGAAATCCTCCCTAGGAAATCCTCCCCACCTTTCTTGTAGCCCCCACTAGGCACAGGAAGGCTGATGTAAGGCTTCCCAGAGTCTTCTCTTCTCCAGGCTAGACAATCCCAACCCTCAGTGTCCCCATGGGGAGGTGCTGCATGCCCCTGATGATGATGATGATGGTCCTCCTTGGGACCTGCTCTAACACTTGGCTTTTGGTGCCAGCTCATCTTAATGTTTTTTTTAGCCACTAATATTCCAAAGTCTATCTCCACAGGGCTGCTGTCAATCACCCATTGTCCAGCCTGTTTCTCTCTCACCCTCATTCCCACCAGCACAGAGCAGTCATCCTCAGGGGAGTTCTGCTGAGAGCATAACAAACACTCCTTCATGCTTTCTGGCATGCAGCAGAGCCAAAATAAAATTTAATTATAAAATATAATTTTAAAGTTAAATGTTACTTGCTACTAAACTTTTATTTCAACTTTGATAAGCACATCTTTCCTTAAATGCTCAAAGGAACAATTTATGACTACAAAGACAGCTTTCTAAACTGGCATTTTTTCACCTGCTCTGCAAAAGAAGGTAGTTTAAAATAAATACAGGGCATAAAAATTATACAATCTTCTGGCTTTTCTACTTGAAAAGCATGACTTTGTGGATAGGAAATGGAAGAGGGTTGTTGGCATCTTCTTGGCATGCAGCAGTTGTGAAGGAAACTCTGTCTGTAGTGTGTCTGCTGTGATTGACAGGTTCCAAAAGCCCTGTCCACTTGATGTTCTCCCAGCCTGTACCTAGAGGCCTCTCTGGGCCTGACCAGTGCTAAATCAAGGTGCAAAATGCAAAATATATTTCCAGCTCCACCTGCCATCTACACCTGGAGGACTACAGCTTGCACAGAGATTAAGTCTGGTCTTTACAACAGACTTAAAATTATCCCCAGGATGTGATGTAGCTGTGTCTGAGTGTCAGTTGCTCATGCAAGTGGAAACATTTCCCACTGAAGAGTGATGCCTGGAGAAGGCAGAGCACAAGAGGCAGAATATGCACACAGAGCAATCAGCAATGAGAGTTATGAACCCATGCCCAAAATCTAGACCCTGATTATGCCTTTGCTGCAGTCTTGAGTGCAATGACAACTGTTAATGAGGACCAGAACTTGTGAAGTCAATAACCACCCTTATGCTGTGTCCTACATCAGCTGTAGGGTCTTGGAAAAGCCTTGGACCCCTCAGCTGCAGGCTGCTGAGTACCCCAGTAAGGGGTCAGTTTGTAGCAAAAGCCACAGAGCTGTTTGTATTGGAATATTGAGGCTGGAATTGAACTGAGGTGGAGGAACAGCAGCAGGGTATCAAACAAAATTGAGCTGTTACATTTCATCATTTTCCCTTTTCTGCTCAATAGACCAAATCTGCTCCATTTGTATTTCTGCTAAAGCCTCATTGCTGGATGAAATGCAGATAATTACCTCTGCAATGAAAGTAACTTGGCCATTTCATTCCATACCTTGGGGGACATGTTGAGGAAAGGGATAGTGCTGCATAATGAGCTTCTCCTGTGGTGCCAGGGGAGAAGGAGTATTCAGAGCTTGAGAAGGTACTGGATGGCTCAGGCTGAGAACAGATGCATGCCTCCAGGGCTTGCCAAGCTGGAAACTGTCCTCCTCCTTTATCATGGTTCAATCTCCCACATATGTAACATGCCAAGGCTGCTTCAGTTTTATGTTTGCCAGTTGGGAGAGGTGAGGCCACAATTCTCTCTCAGTTTGTGAAGCCTGATAAAAAGGTATTTTACTTTGACTGACAGGATGCTAATAGCACAGTCTCCCAGCACAACTGCCATTTTAATTTGGTCTGCTGCAAATACAGCTGTTCTTGTAACTCTGAGCAAACACTGCCCTGTTTAATCTCTATTAAATGCAGATCTTCAAGTGACCAGACAGAGGGAATGCTGGATAACCCTGGCTACTGTAGAGCTAGGCAAAACAAGGGGCTGGTGAAATGGGTGCATCCATGCTGGAAGTTCTGAGAGATGTTCAACAGCTACTGCTTCAGCTTTTCCTGACCTCCATCATGCTATTCTGCCTGCTCCATGGGGAAATCCAGACAATTCCAGTTCATGGAAAATTGGGTAACAGTAGCTTGTGTGAAAGTGACCCTGGTAGATCTTATTCTGGTCAGCTCAGGCTGGACTTGGTGAGATTAGTTAGGTAAGGGATTATTCCATGGCACTGCAGGGAAGGTTGCCATGGTACTGAGCAAAGGGGCAGCACCAGCTAATCCACAGCAGCCAGTGCAGCAGAGTTATTGTCACACTCCTGGGCCTCTCTGTGATACGGGGGTGGCACCATCTGTGAGACAGAGCTGGCAGCTGGGAGTGCTGGGTGACATTCCTTGTGAGCAAACAGCTAAGCAGCAGAATGGATGGCTGTCTCCACATGCTGCACAGCCTGCAGCTCCAAGGTGGCCCTGTCTGACTCGCTCATCCCAGAAATCTCCATGTCTCCAGAGCCTGGAGACAACCACGCTGCAAGATTTCCCTCTCAACAAACCTCTGTTGCTCATCACATGTGCCAGCAGAGCACAAGTGTTGATTGCTTCAGCTAAAAATGAGCCATTTTGAAAACACAAAGCTGCTGCAGGAAAAAGTTGCCTTCATAAGCTGGAATTTGAGCAAGTTAAGGATAATATAATTTTGAAAATTAATTCTTATACTCCTTCTCACTTTAACTTGTGTGAACACAAAATCCTTCATATCTTACATGCAGCATTCATTGTCAGCATTCATTTCTCTCCTTTAACATTTGAACAATTACTGCCATTATTTCTAGACACTATTTCTCTAACATGACCTTTGATGTCATGAAACCTCACTATGGGAAAATAAGGAAACAAATCTCTGGCCCACAGCCATAAAATCAAACCCAAATACCATTTTTTAAATATCAATTTTCATGTTTCCAACAAATTATATTTTTCATATCTCAGGATCTGTTAGGCCAGAGGAAGACTAGAATATATTGCCAAATATTCCAGGAAAAATGGTTCTTGCCAGGTTAACATTTTGAATGAAAAACCAATATAACTAATAGGGAATTAATTTTTATAAATTCAGAAAATATAAGATTTAGAGAAACAAGCAAACCATAGCACCCTTTATGATGAGGACTACACAGATTTGCTGAGGTTCTGGCATGAACAAGCTTATTGAATGTTGATAAGGAAGAGGCTTCCTGAGTGGAGGTCTCAGGAGAAAACCAATTTCTTAATGGTATCAGTCCAGTATTTAGTACAAGAGGATCCCATGTATTAATACAGTACAAATGCATGAATGAAAATACTACTTTATTATTATTATTATTATTAGTAGTAGTAGTAGTAGTAGTAGTAGTAGTAGTATACAAACCTTTCTCAAGTGTCAAAAATAATAAAATGGAAATGCTTCTTAATTCCACTCTGAAAATAAGTGAAAGCTATAAAATATTACTTTCTAATGGCTTAGAACGTTTCAGATCATATTCAAGAAAATATAACTTTATCACTATCCATAGGATAAATGTCCAAATACCTTTTAGTATGAAACTTTCTTCTACACTGTGATAATACCTTGGTCTTTAGGTGTCTGGGAACCCAATGCTGAGGAAAGGACTGCTAGTCCTTCAGAGTCCCCTTTTTCTGAGAAAAATAATGAATGGTGAACTGTAAGGTTTGTGTCTTGTCAGGACACAGCCTCGTATTTCTTTGTTCTTCCTGCAACAAATGATGAATAAACATGGTATTATTGTTTGCAAAATCACCAGACATGGTAACACTGATATCAAGCAGTTGGCAGTCATGCTTTGGTTTCAAATGAAGGGTCCTCTTTTCATGATCCATTTTTATTGTTCATGTTGTTTATGTCTCTGCCCTTGATAATGGATTGGAATTACATGATCTTTAAAGTCCCTTCCAACCCTAACCATCCTATGAATCAATAAGATTGCACAGCTCAGATTCAGGTGGGGGAAGCACTGTCCTGCAGGTGTTCACCACTGCTAATAATTAGCACATCTTTAAACACTCCTACAGGTGACAAAACTCCTCAACAGATCTGTGAAAACCAAACTGGCTGTGTATCAGGATGCTCTTTTGTTGCTTATCAAATATGCTCTGACATTTTTCCTTTGCAAGAAGAATTTCCCAACTAGGAGCTGAATACTGTAATCACTGTCGTAATTCATGAAAGTCACTTGCTTTGAAAATAACAAAAACGTTATCATAATTGTCAAAATGATGGTTCAGTAATCTAGGAATGCTTGTTATCTTGCCGGCTGTAAGTTGTGGACCTGGTCCAAAACACAGGAATATAAATGGAAGGCTTTTCATTGGCCTCAGCAAGTCTTGGATCAGGCCTTCCATTAAGATTAAGGAAAGAAACAGCCATTTCTGTAGTGCTGAGACAGGGTGCATGAATAAAGAACAAGTGCTAAGGTCAGTGAAGTAGCTCCTGGATGCCACATGTGGAGTATAATAGCATCCAAAATGGTCCATCAACACCAGGCAAAGTTATTATTCCAGGTATAACTAACTGGGTTTCACAGGCATCTCTACCATTCATTGGATGTGCATTCTGCTTTCTGGCAGCATTTTAAAGTTCATTTAATAGAATATTAAACTAATTATGATGAATGATAAACCAGGTTTTATTACGTTCTGGTTAATTACAAAATCATATCTACCTAGTCTAATAGAAAGCATATTAGATGAAATGCCATGTGTCTTCACTGAATAGCCATGGAAGGAATGAACTAAAGAGGAAAAGCAGGAGGCAAATCACCTAGGTCAGTACAAAAATATTTAGGTGCACCCTTTTTGCTGTGAACCATAATAAAACTCCCCTCCCCTCAAATATCAGGTGAATGTACCTTTAAAAGTCTGAAACAGCCACTCATTTTGATACTGGGATTTGGTTTTATGACTGTATCTTAATTCAGGCATTTTCTGCACTGCTATTCTGCTGATTTATGACTGAACTGCTATTTATTTAGTGGAAAGGCATCCTATTAGGAAATGATTGTGTCCCACTCTGAAGGAATCAGCTGACAAATCACGCCAAAACCTTTCTTAGCCATTACCCACTAACACTTACTAGTGAAATTAAAATTCATGAGAAAAGATTTTGATAACTGCTGAAGCAGCAGCTCACATTTCCAGATGGCCTGCACAAAAGTGACATCCTACACCCCTCGTGATAATACAATGTGTTGGCAAGTCACTGTGGACGTTTGCTTATTTAATTAATAGAGGGTTGCACATCATTCAGCAGTAAAGCCTGTGTGCTCAGCTCCACCCAAAGTCATATGTGCTTTGAGTAGGGATTATGGAGGATTTAGGCTGCACTGTCAAAACCTGCATTCCCCAAAACCATATCAGCTGCCATCTACCACAGCAAAATCCACAATTTTCAACGGAGGGAGCAAGGGTACTGTGCTGGCATCATGGATGGATAAAAGCAGCAGCAGACACTGCTATGTTTTAAAGCACTGGAGGGGATGGACCTCACCAAAAAAGACAACAAAAACCCAAAACCACCATCTGTGTGCTGGAACACGTATATTTTTGGTAGACATCAGGTAGACAAATTTCTGTCCTTTGTTGCAGTCTGGCTGCACAGCCACTCCCTTTCAGGAGTGTAGTTTCCTTACATAAAAGCTTTTTGCCACTGGAGTAGTTTGCAAGCTCCCATAGACACACCCTAGTGATTGGAGTAGACTTACAGACAACTTACAGAAGAAAGGAGAAAGTGTGATAAATTAGTTAGCAATGGGAACAATACATGTGTTATGAGACAGTGAAGAAAAACCAGAGTGCATGCACAGCTTCCATCATGGCTGTATCAACAGCATGTACTTCCACACCTATTTTTGCCTAATAGATATCTTCTGTTCTCTGTTCTTTTCTTGGCTCTCCTACTTCACTCACATTTACTGCAGAGTTTGCTTTTAGTGAGTTTTATATACTGGGATTTTCAAAGTGGCTTGAGGCTATTGACTTTCAATAGGATTTGGGTAGCTAATTGCCTTTTCCTTTGTACTTTACAAATTCCAGACATAGCTCTTCTGTGAGTTCATTTTAGTCTTCTATGACTGAATTTCCTGAAATGCTATATCCCTTTTGAAAGAAAAAAAAAAAAAAAAAAAGAAAAAAAGAAAGAAAGAGAGAGAAAAAAAATAGCATCCCTGTCTTTTTATAATGTAAATGAAAGGAAATAGTTGTCCTTTTTCTTCTAAAGGTCCAAAGCCCTTGGTCTTTTATCTATTTAATTTAAACAGTGTAGACATCAAATGCATTAATTCAAGTCTGCTGAGTTCTTGATTACAGCCTGGCAGCTGATGTGGGTGATAGAGATTTCCCCTGTAAACCCTTCTCAGTGTGTGCCATGCCGTGGTAGCTTAGACCCTGTTAAGAGGAGGTGAGAATGCTGAAAACACAACAAATAGCCCATTCAGAAACATCATTTTCAGTCTTGCACACCAAGCCTGCATAAGCTATGGCTGTCTGTCAGAGCTGACATGCAGCTTTGACCCCTGGCTGTCCAGAGTACCTTGTATTGTGTCTCACTGCTGGGGTTAGCCCTGTGTTAACAGCTGAAAGCAAAAGGCAAAGGATGGCCCATGCAAAACAGGAGCAAACCATGTGCCTAACACAGCAGTTAGGCCATAAACGTTAAAGCAAAAACAAAAAGATATTTTGTAATGGTAGCAGAAGTCTGCCAAAGACATTCAGAAAAACAGGAATGTACAGAAGGAGCAAACTGCAGCTTGAGATTTTGTGAATGCTACCTCAGCAAGAGTGAGCCAGGCAGATACACGACTGAGAGAGCTACATGTAGAAAACAAATTAGGAGAAACCAGAGCTAGTAGGTAATGGGTAAAAGGCAGGGGGAGAGGGAGAGAAGCATTAGTCTAACTGGTTACAGTTTGTCCTTTTTTCTATTTTTCTCTGTCTTTGCTGAGTGCATTGACTGTGCTCTGGCTTCAGGCAACTCAGTGCCCTTCTCAGCAAGGGATGGGAATAACTCCACAGAGCAGGTGTGCTGTAAGCTGTTTTAAAAGTAATTTACACACAAGGAGACTTCACTGCAAATGAAAAGGAAGTAGGAATAGAAAAGCAAATAGAATATTCTGCAGCAGCCTTTTTTGTTCAACACAAAAGTGCTGTGTGACTGTCAGAAGAAGCATTAGGACGAAGACACCTCTGTTAGAGACTAAAAATTGTTTAAAATTCAAAAATTTTGTTCACCTTCAAAAAAGGTGCTAAATGGAGTTAGCAGTTTATTGAGGTCATACTAGCTTTTGGAGGACATTTGCCTAAAGAAAGAAGCTCCAGAGCCTCCAAGATGATTTTGTGTCAGCACACCTTGTGTCAGTTATTTTTACCTTCCAAACCATCTCCAGACTCATGAATCTGCAGGAAGGCTACTGTACCTGAAGCTGTGCCTGGAAAAGGGTATTACCTCTCCTAAAATCCAGCTACAGTGTCAATACCACTAAAGGATGGGTATGAGCTGTTTCTAGATAAGTAAATACTGATGTCAATACTAGCTCCAGGATCCCCTGAGTAATGTGTCTCAGGATTGCTCCTCATAAAATTTGGAGTCATGGTTGCTGCTTCTCAGCTTCCCTAGGCACAAAATGTGACTCCTGCTGATTGAGCTATCAAAGCTACTGCTTTAGAGTCTCATGCTCTCAAACTACTGTGACACATATTCAGGAAATCATCTTTATTCAGCAAGGTGTGGTAGCCCTTTCTGACTGTGTGCTTCTTTATTGCAGGTTTCAAGGCATGTATCTTCAGTAGAACTCCACAGTCTGAAATAAAGAGCCAGATTTTTATCTGCTGGGTTATCACAGGTTTGGAGTTACCACAACTTAAAATAAGTTAAATACATACTGCTTGGCATTTTACAGACTGAATTCTCCAGGGCAATAGAAGACCATCTAGGAAAAATAAATTGAAAAAAAACCTCCAACTAGATACCAGTTAGAAGATAAAAGCCCAGGTGTTGCACCTTGCATTTGGACTTGTTGAATTTCATTAGGCTCTCGCTGGCCCAGTTGTCAAGTGTCCATCAGACCCTGTAGACTTGTGGCTATTCAGGTTCACCAGGTGGTCTCAAACCTGCTCTTTGCTTACAGTGGGAGGGACTTCTGTCCCCTAACCCTCACCGAGGGGCTCAGAGATGTGGGAAGCCTGACAGCTAGTGAAAACTGGGGCAAAGAACCTCAGTCTTCTACATATCAGTGGTCACCAGTTCTTCCTTCTCATTTATCTCCTTAGCACAACACAGAGGCTGGATAACTGCTAGGTTAAACTTATTCCTGAATCAGTGTCTGTTTAAGACCCAGGAAAGGACCTGTAGTTTCTGCTAAGTGAACTGCAGACAAATTGATTGCAACAAAAAAAGCAAAATCAGATACGCAATGTATGGCAGATTTCACCTTGATATCATTCATGTTGGGAAGAAATAGTCAGAGATAAGAGAAGCAACCACGAAATAGTTTTCTACAAACAAATATCCCCAGGTCATAAAGCTCACCTTCATCAATTTGGCACAATCTAATTACATTATTAAGGATTTTCTTGCAAATCATTGTATAATTAGGCAAATTTGAGTAGTTAAGTCAGCAATTACCAGCACAACTGTATTCATAAGTTGCAGCTTAATTGTTTTATTGAGTGTCACTGCTCTGTATTTGGGAAACTATCACATTTCAGGTAATTGTAACATGCCAGCATGACAGAAAACTAATAGCACATATAAGCACATTCCTGGGGTTTTTTGCAATATTGTAATGAGCTATGAGACTAGAAAAAGCTGATAACCGTTTCTTGGTTTGTGCTCATGTATTGCCATTCCATACAATGTAAAAGTAATTCAGGCTGTTAAAGATAAGCCCAAGCAATTGAGACAGAAGAAACTTCCCTCCTTCATCCCCATCTCCTCTGTTTCAGCAGCTTAGAGCATCTCTCTCTGGAGGTTCATGTCTCCTCATCCCCATGGCAGCCTGGGGCAGGAAAAACACCTCTACTGGCACTCACACCAGGTCCAGTGGCTCCAGGCTGGTCCATGCTGGACTGCACCACTGCAGAGCAAATTTTGTCAGGAAGGCTGTCAGGGAGTTTTTGAGTCACTCCATTATCAGCTCTGGAGTCAGCCCAGCCTGTTTCCACAGATGTACCAGATGTGCTGAGATATGATGCATGGAAAGGAGGCTTAGCAAACTCACCTTCTCTGCAAAACCACATTTTATTGCTTCCCAGTCATTTAAATGTTACTGTCTGGCTTCTCAGGTGAAATGGTTTTGTAAGACCCCTACTATAAGGAGGAGAGCACAGTATTTTTTGTCATGAGTAAACAATTGGATTTATCTCAGGAAGAGTTTCTGAGGAAGGCACTGTAATGACATCCTAGTACTCTTGTGGAATAGGAAAATTTTTCTCCAAGTCACTGAGTTTCAGCACACCAGAACAACAGAGGATATTGGAACCTTTTTGTGTTTGAAAGTGTCAAGGCAGGAGGGACACTTATATATAGTCCCTGTTAGAGAGGACCCAACAATATTTCACATATGAGGATCAATCCTTAAGATGCATATGAAGGTAAGAAATTATTTCTACAGGGGGAAAAACTGAGCTTCAGAGGCTGAACTTATTTAGGGCCAAGGCTGAGGGTAGGACCAAGCCCAAGCCTTCAGTCACAAGTCTCAGTCCCATGATTTTCTTAAAAAAAATCATTTTAGCAAAATAAAATAAGTAGTTATTTCCCCTCAGTTCAAAAATGCTCCATGGGAACAATTCTTTTCCCTTGCCAACAGAACTATTCAGATGTGACCAAAAGTCAAACCATCTCAATAATGTGAATTGCTTTAGGTTACTTGTTTCTATCTTTCTTTCTGCTTTGCCTCTTGGTTGATATCTGCCTGACCTCTTGCAAAACTTGATTTCAAATAGAAATTCTAGCAGTGCCCCATAGAGGCCAATTTAACTTGAAGATTGCAGGAGACAGAGAGGATAAAGTTAATAAAATTGTCAGACTGCAAATAGCCACTTGATGTTATTTAATGTTTCTTCTGTTCAAAAAGGTCACAAGGATCATCTTCCAGTTCTCTTATGAGGAAAATCAGGCATTAAGGGAAGGAACATTTGTGTCAAGCTCACTTCACTGCTGAAGTGCAGAAAAAACACAGAAAATTGCTATCACTGGCTAATGACTGCATCATACTTTGTTGAACTGTGGCTAAAAATAGATGGATTAATAAAATACTCCTAATAAGTATTAAAATGTAAAGAAAGTTCTAATTCCTTTCCCTCTTCAAAAAGGTAAGGAATAAGAAGGTGTCACCTGGCAACTAATCACCACACAGCTGCTACTTCATTCCCCACCACGTGTGGTGGAGGAAAGGATCAGAAGGGCAAAACAGAAAACTTGTGGCTTGAGATAGAGATACTTTAATAGGTAAAGCAAAAGCTGTGCATGTAAGCAATATATAACAAATTCCTTCAGTATTTCCCAAGTGCTTAGTCATCCCTAGGAGACCAGGGGTCAATTTTCAGCACAAATCCCAAACAAGCTACTATCCCACACAAGCTACTATGGAGAAAGTCAACTCTTTAATCTAAAAGTAGCATTTCTATTTATAAAAAAAATAAGAAGAAAAAAAAAAGCTTGACTTCCATATCCATTTTTTCATTCTAGGGCTGTAGTTTTTTAAGTATCTTTCACCATATAATGAATTTCTACATGGTAACTAAGTGTGATTGCATCTTTAACCCAAGGGCAAATCAAAGTCCAAAGATGTTTCATCTTCAAGACACTTAACATGAAAATAATCTGATTGAACTCTAAGTTAGGAAAAATTACATTACACATACATGCTTTGTGCATTTCTGACCCTACCCAAAATTTTTGATCTTCATATGCCTGCTACTTATCCAAAATCACACATTGTCTTTATGCCAAAAAGCATTTTCATTAAAAGACTGGAACTTCTATTATAGATATGCCACCTTTGTGTCTGCAGGCTGAAATTAAAGTTATTTAAAGTGGCTGAAAAATATGACACGAAATTTTACAAGCAATCAGAGGCTGGTAGGAGGTGTAAATTAGAAAGATTATTACACAAATCACTGTAAATTCTTGTGCTAACCAATTACTGGCATACAAGTATAATTTTTTTCTGTAGTACCTTCTGCAGAACAGTATCAATGACCTGGCAAAAATTTATGCTCCAGGGAAAGGTGGATTGGAAAGATAATTGGAGAGAGAGAGAAATATTAATTACCTACAAAGTCTTCTTCTGTTAGGATTTGGATACAAATTTGGTCCATGATCAGCTGCCACTGAAAGATATTGTCAGGTTAGTAATGTTCATAGACATTGTAGTCTCCAGTTTATTGCCTAGACGTCATTAATTAATACATCTGCTTTGGAGACCTGAAGAAAAAAAGATGAAAAATGGAACTGGAAGTCAGTTAGGGACTACCTGGCTACTCTGAACAGGTTCAGATCATACAGATATTAAAGAAATACTTTGAGAGTGAGTTATAAGTATTTCAAGGCTACCACCAGACCCATTTGATATCCATCACTGCCACTTTCCGATGAGAATTTGATATTTGTGTTTGTCTAATGAAGTGTAATGTAGCTTTGAGAACCAAAATATCATCTTCACATGAAGATGTGCTTCATTATGCAGCAGCATCTAAAATGGACTTTCTCTCTGAGGACATTTATGGTTCCATTTTTCATTGCATTTTCATCAGTACACATCTCCCAGACTTCTTCCAAGGATGGAGCTCTGATTGTAACTCTTATCTAAATGGGTCACAATAGACATCTGTTGTTCTTCAGGAACTGGGAGTTTGTTCTGAAATGAAAATTCTGCTAATTTGCAGAAATACTTAAATTATGATAATCCTCTTGACAATTGCTTACTGAACCAGGAAAGATAATGATGTCACCATATGAATCCACAGTTCTCACACCCTTTTAATAAAATTGGAAATTGGACAAAGCCTAAGAAAGGTAACAAGGGATATTGAAACTATGGAGCGGCTCTCAAGCAAGGAATGACCAACTGAGCAGACTAAATTTCTCCACCCTGGGCAAGAGACAACTGAAGATATGTTGGATACAAAACTGTGAATAACATACAGAGAATAGAGAGGGATTGATTATTCACTCTCCTCCAGTATAAGCATCAAGAGTATCAAATGAGGACAGCATAGCCACAAGCTAGAGGAGGTGGTTCTTCAGGCAATGGGTGGAAGAATTGCCTGCTCAACATCCTTCCAAAGGACTTTGTTTCTGAAAGAGGTTGTCAGGAGTACAAGGATAGACAGAATGAAAGGCTTGGAAGAAAGAACCATGAAGACCTTTCTAAACAGACAGAAACTGTGTCAGGAAAAGCCCTGCTCTGCATGTGGCCCAAGAGCAGGGAAGTGTCACACATCCTTGCTGGCAATAGAAAATGGCACTAGATTGGACCTGTGAGCAGAACTAGTACAGCTGTGCTTATCAATGTTTTCCATGTTCCATTTCTCTGCATATATTTCTGTCCATATAGTTACACTCAATCATTTTGGAGAGCTCAAAAACCCTTCCCTCAAAAAAGCTATGGGCAATAATCTTTCCCATGTCTCAATTTAAGCTGTTTTGCTTACCCCTCTCAGAAAGAGTGTCACAGCAAGGAGATTCCTGTGTCCTAAGGCCTCCTGGACACATATTAACTCTTTAATACCATTTATAGAATAAATACATTATTTTTATTTAGCATGTTGATCCCCTAAGCACTTTGTTCTTTGGAGATTGTTCCTTTCAACTGAAGTAGAGAGGGGGAATAACCCTGTCTGAGGAGATAAAAGGCAATCAATTTTCCTCACTAGAGGATGGTATGAATAAAAGTTATATAATACTAACTGGTTATTACTATTATTATTATTATCAAGTGTGCTCAGATTTTACCTCAGGCACTTCTCAGAGACTCATTTCTGTTACATTTTGCCAGGCTAACAAAGCACAATTAGTAGAGCTCTACAGTAGTACAGTTTTTCCAGATCTAGAAGCTTGAGTTGGTGCAAGAACACAATGGGGGAATCTTTTCTTGGAGTAGATGGATGCCATTAACTCCTAAATTTCAATGTTCTTGTAGAACATGCCCAGCATCTAGTTCCTAATGAGATATGCAATGCTTAACCTGAGTTCTAAACACAGTGTCAAGAGGGCAACTAGATGTGTAAAAATAAAAATTGTTATAGAAGATTGTCCTGTCAGTCACAAATTTCTTCACATGCTTTTTGATCATGACCCCTCTCCTTACATATCCAGCTTTAATCAGCTGTAAAGGCTAATTAACCTCTACATGTTTTGAAGAATAAAGGGAGTTTAAAATAGCACCTGTGCCAGTGCTGTCAGACACAGGTTCCTTGCTCAAAACTGAGTTACTCCTGTTGAAGAAGATAGCAGGGAAAAAAAAAAACCAACAAAACAGGGACAGAAAGAGCTCTAAACCATGTGTTGGACAGAAAATCCCACTCTTCCAAAGTGCAGTGGTCACCAGGTGTAAAGGGGTTACAGAGGTTAATGGTAATGGGATCTAATAAATGTGATCTGCTGTCCACCCTCTGATGAACAGAAGAGGAGCAGTGGAGCAGCTGAAAGGAGTAGCAGGATCTTGGCTTTTATGGGAAGTTTGAGTGATCTATGAAATCATCCTGTGGAACAAAGAAGTCACATGTGGAACACAAGATGAGGTTTTCATTGTGACAAATGGGATTAAACTGCTGCAGGACACAGACCTTTGCAGGAATAAGTGTTGATGTTAAACTCTACTGACAAATATGTGGAGGCTTTTAATGTGTTGCTTTATAGTTTTCTTTGTTATTTCTTAATTTGCCACTCACAGCTTCAGAATTCATTTTGGGAAAAAAATTAACAGCCATGATAACTTCCTCATTTTATCAAGGTGTTCATCCTTGACAGTTTACCCTGAGCTCCTGGAGTCATGCAATTAACTGAAGATTTTTTTGTTTGTTTGTTTCCAATATAGTTTGTTTTGTAATCTGGTGACAGGAAACCTGACAAACCCACTGCCACCAAAATAATCCCACTACACTCTGAAAATTGGCATAGAGAGACAATTGAATTACTGGGTACCACTATCCAAAACCAGGAAGCATGGAAGTTCTTTGTATAAAATGTCCTCCATACTTACATATTCTTACGTATTGAAGTACCTAATCTATCATTTCCTAAACATATCACATGAATGAAGCTGCACGCAAGGTTTTTGCAGGAACAATTACAGATATCTTTTTTTCCTGAAACCTACACACAGTATTTGCAATGAAGATTCCTTCAGAAATTTCCTACAGAAATTTAGAATAAAGCCAGTGTGCCATCAGTTGTCATGGTGCCAGGATTTGACAGCTACAGCTGATACAGCATAGTATCACTTTCAAGCCGAACTTTTTGTAGAGATGGAAGAGTCTTCAATCAGGAAACCTGATGAATTGGTTCCATTGTGATACGTGGGCAGAGAGTGAAAGCAGAAATACCAGCCATTACTGAAATGAGATTGTGGAGCTAGGGGAGATGAGGTGAAGGGAAGAGCAGTAAAATCAGGGAAGTTAGAAAAAGGATGGGATGAGTGGGAAAAGAGAAGGAAGGACAGGACAGAAAGTGTTTGCTCAAAAATATACAGGAAAAGACCAGAGGGAAAATAATAAAAACAAACTGATGAAGAAAACCATGAGAATGATGAGAAGGTAAAGAGAAAAACAGAAGAGGAATTTACATGAGCACTATTTTTTAAATTTACAATTGATCAGAGTTGACTGAAATGCTCAGTTATTTACTGTGGGAAATCAGGAGTTTTCTGGTTTTGTTTGGAGGATGGTAGGAGACTTTTATTCTGTAAGGGAGTAAAAGCCACACTAGTATCTTATAAAGTAGGAGTATACAAGTGGTTTAATCACATCTATTTCATAATAAAAATAAGCTTGATCTTTCTCAGAGCAAAAAGATAAAGACACGTTAATTATCCTTAATTACAAACATGCAAAACAAATCTAAGACAAATTCACATGTATGTGTTCAGTGGGGCTCCAAATTAGGGCTGTATCCATCCAGGTGTTTCCATGTTTCAAACAACACAACCCAGTTCTGGCATTTCAAACAGTAATATGCCCAGTGAAATTAAATTGCCCATTGACAAACGTGGATCCAGGTACTCATTTGATGGAGCAGCATCACAATTGTCAGCTGGGATACAGAATGTGCTGCTCTGTGTCCTCTCTAGCAAGCCAGCCCTGGCTCATGAGGTACCACTGGCAAGTGTGGCAGCTGGTCCTCAGCATCTGCCTCAGGCCAGTGGCCATGGAAATGTGCTGAAGTTCACTGCAAGGGAGGATACACTTCCCCTGGGAAATGTGTAGATTCAGGGGAAATCAAAGACCATCCAAAGTGGGATACACTGAGGGACAGTGGTCAAAAACATTCTCAGCAGAGAGCCTAGCCGATTTCCAGTGAGGCATCTGGATGAGGAAAGGTTTGTGAAGCACATGGGCTTGATTCCTAAAGGAGCTTGAAAGGTAATAAAAAGAGTCATAAGGGGCTGAAAACTATTGCAGTCTAAGCTGAGGCACTCTCCTTGCATAAATTAGAATAAAGGTCAGGCTTTCTTTACCAAACTCTTGAGACATGTACAAATAAACTTGACAGCATTTATCTCTATTATATTTTATGTTCTGATATTAAAAGTAAGAAGGCTAAGTACACAAACAAACAAACAAACAAACAACCCCCAAAAACCAAAAAATGCAACACAAAAAAGGGCTTCCAAATAGAAAATTGGAGAAAGGTTTTTCCAGGAGATAGGTCACCATGGAAAACTGATTTAATAAATGAACTTAACACACATGCTTTGTTTTAAAGCATAAATTTATTCCATATTCATTAGAGAATTTAAATCTGCATTAGGCAGTGATTCAATAGAATCAAGGTGTACATACAAGATTAAACATGGGCTCAAATGCTTTGCTGAATCAGGGCACAGTTTAGGTATCAAGGAACTGTAATTCTGCTCTCTCTGCACTTGCTAAATTTGATAGTGATGTGCAGGTTATACCCTTTCCATGCCTCTCAAATTATCATCTGTGGGAGTACCACAGTGTGACTCTGACACACAGAGAACTAATGAATACTTCATGAGACTCAGTTATTATTTAATCACAGCTCCTTTATGAGCTGGTGGAATTTGTGTTGATACAAACGCAAAATAGCACAGCACCGAAATGTAATAGTGAAAATAAAGCTAAATGTAAACTAAGTTACTATTAAAAGTAGGAGGAGCACAGAAGAGAAATATAAAGTAATGATTGAAAACACAGATATTTGAAAGATTTCATCAAAAAGACCTGTGTAAAAGAACAGACAAAGTTATCAGTTCTATGGTATGACACTATAATTCATTCTTATTTAGAGAATCAACTTTTTCCTCAATGTCCCATTAAATAATCTGAGAGTCAGGGCTAACTAATCTACAAGTAGAACGCATAAAAAATATAAGCATTTAAAAACCTGGCCTAAATTGCAAATTTTTTAAAATAATTTTTTTTTTTTCCTCCAATAATATGTGCAGCAGAATGGAAACTATGAGTAGTCGAAAATGAAATATTTTCTTTATCTACTAAATTGCTACTTAGCAGCCCAATCAAGATTATTAACTCTAAAGTTAACAGCTTTAATAATTTTGTTACTTAGATTAATTGTATCTGAGATTTCTTTTTCCAAGCCATTGTTATTATGCCCATTTTGTGTAGAACGAATCACTATTCCAGATTTCATAACACCCATGTGCCAAGTCCCAATTCTCTGTGCTCATACTGCACTATTTATACTGTTGTAATAATGCCTGATCTAAAGCCCTTTGAAGTAAATGAAAAGACTCCCACTGACTTCAAAGGACTTTCTATTAGGCCCAGAGAATTTTATTTGCAGGGCTTTTGTACTTGATAATATCTGATATGGCAAAATTTTTGCCTCCTCTCTCCCCTTTACCATCACCCTGATTTTATTTTCTATGTTTATGGGTTACTTTTTATCTGAACTTTTTTTTTGTTTGTTTTATACAAGGATAATTTTTAATGAAGAATAAAATTTTAAAAGCAAAAGATTGAAAACTTGCACTTCAAGAGTGTAAAATTCAAATATTTTGAAAATAATTCATTTTGTGAAGACTGAAATATTTTAAATATTTAGTGAAATATTTTAAATATTTAGTAAAATATTTACTCAGTATTTTAGTATTTCTTTTTCCTGCAGGTTTCATTTGGATTTGTGAATATCCAAGTGAAATTCTTTTCCTCAAACCATATTTCTACTAATTAGTTTTCAGTGGGTGCCAAATATAATTATTAGCCATAAAAATCCACCTGCTGATAATTCCAAAGGAAAACAAACTTTTGCAATTCTTAGAAATCATTGCCCCTATTAATCTTATTGCTTATGATAAATATTTTGAAATCGGTGTCTTTGGACCTGCTCAAACTCCTGCATTTTATAAATTTTATATTTCACAGTGAGCCCACACTTGTCTGAGCTCTTTGGGATGTATAGCCCTCTGCTTCTTCCTTCCCTTCTTCTAAATTAAAATACTGGATTCACAGTTTCCACCTTATCTCTCTTTTGTCTTTTGTGCAGTAGTATGTGGGTGTTAGCAAGAGCATCTTACTTCCTCTTTTTATGCAGTTAGGCCCTCCAAAATAATTTGGAGGGGGTTGTTTACCATGCAGTATACATGTAGTCTTCATTACATTTTCAATACTTTTCATTCATTAGAGGATATAATTTTTCATTAGCATTTTTCAGGCCAGCAGCTTCTGGGGGATGTATTTTCTCTCTTACATACAAAATTTTGAGCAAAAGCAAATCAGTTCTTTTAAGATCAGCAACAAATAACTATGTGATGTACAACGATACTATGTGGTTTGTTTTCTTTCACTTCCACTAGATAAACACCTGAATGCCCTGGTGTTTAGATCAGTGTGCTGCAGTTTAAAGGGTGTGAACCAAAGTGTATTGAAATTTATAGAAATCTTTCAATTGATCAAAACAGACTCTTGGTCTGAATTTACACATAAAACAAATTAATTTCACTTATCATCAATCTGATATTATAGATTAATTTCTCTAATGGGGAAACTGTGAGCTAACTATTTCAGTTTGCATTTGTTAAAAGATTTATGTGTCATTTATAATGAAACTGTGAGTGCAAGGCATTTGTAACAGAAAGTACAAGTCAAGAAAGAGATGTAAGTACTTCACAGACCCTCTTTGGAAGGTAGATGTCTTGGCAGTGGGCAGTGTCGTGCAGATCAAATGGCACAAGGACCTCAGCTTAGCTCCACTCCCATGCTAAAGGCAATGTCAGATAAAAGGCACCCTTCACAGTCCTTGCAAAATAAACACAGCAAACTCCTTAAACAGAGACAGCAGAGGAGTGGAAATACAGTTATACAAGGACTCAACAACTCCACATGCTGCAGTTCCATCCTGGAATTAACTAGAGCTCTCCTTTCTCATGGCCACAGAACCTCACAAGCAGTGGCTTTCAGCCAGCATGGTGCCTCCTTAACTTGAACGGAAAATGACAAGTAAATACTGTTTCCAAACTGTTCCTGCAGCACCAGCTGAAGCTGGAAACCATCTCTGATGAACAGACAACATTCTAGTCATCTGGCTGGACTGACACCAGCTGATTCAATACCTTCAGATTTGAAAATGATAAAAGTTTCAGTTCTTTCATGTATTGATATTATTCTCTGTCCTAAAGGCTGTCATCTGGAGGGGAATTATTACAAGCAGCCAACCTGGAATTGCATTTGAGACTGTGAAGACTGATATTTGTTCCTGCTGAGCACCAGGACAGTGCACACTGATTCATGGAAGAGAGAAATGCCATTATTCACAAAGAGTTTCCTCCAGCTGCATATGCCATTTATCACTTTCAATCAGTATTACTCACCAAGAAAGAGCAAGCTTGGGCCATGGCCACCAAGTTCATTCTTTTAACAATTTCTAACTTACCAAACACAAGATATTTGTTCCTACTTTGCAATGGCCTTGTGGTGAAACAGACAACTAAAAGCATTCATTTCATGTTATGTATTTCAGAATCTCAAACAGCTCTATTATAGTTACAACAAAAGTGCCATCAAAAGTAACTTGTGGGTACAAAGAGTTAGAAAATTCACCAGAATAAACATATTCATCTACCATACCTGCATGGCCACACAAATCTAATAAAACCAGAAATTTATATAAGATAGGCAAAGAGAATTAAGATGCCCCTAATGCCTTCATTTGAAAAAAGAGTACCTAAAATCATTTGCAGAATCAAAGGATAACTGAGGTGGGAAGAGACCTCTGAGGTCATGTAGTCAACCTCCCTCACACAAAGAAGGGTCAGCTAAAGGTTTCCTAAAACTCCAACCATTGCCTTTTTTAAGATCTCCGAGGATGGGGATGGCACCATCTCTCTACACAGCTTGTACCCATGTTCAATCAACCTTAGGATAGTTTTTTCTTCACACAGAATTTTCTATATGTCAGTTTGTGCCCATTGCCTCTTGTCCTGTCACTGGATAACTCTAAGTCTCTTGCTCCATCTTCCTTAACCCTCTCCATCAGGTATTTATACATCTGTCATATTCCATCACATCCTGTCCTTTCTTTGAACAGCAAAGCCCAAAACTAGAACAGCATTTAAACTGGGACCTTGCTGCTGCCAAGAAGAATGGAAGACTTATTGAGAATACTTTCCATATGAAAACCTTCATGGGAGCACCAGATGTGTCCTGCTAATAGAACAAGGATTCTAAGCCTTCAAAGAGGATGAGCAATCTTCTGTTGCTCTGGCTCGTGAGGGAGCTATGATATCAGCATGCACCCATACTTTCACACCTCTGCATGATGAGGAGGGTGTCAGTTTTCTGAAAATGCTTGGAATTTGAGTAGAAGTTGCTTCTGAAGCACCATGAATCACTTCTTTTTAAGATGAGCAATCTCTCATCCCCCAGAATGTTATAATGAGATGCATCTCAGTCAGTGCAGAAATACAGGTTAGCCATCACAGACATATTCATCCTTCCTGAAGGAAGAAATATGTTCATTATAAGCCCAGTTCACCAATCCCTAGGAAGGATAGATCAGCATCAGAGTGCCCAGCAGCACAAAATATGTCACACATACTGCAAGGCTCCAAGCATGTGCAAAAAATCATTGTGGGTATCAGTGGTTAAAACAGATCAGAGCTGGAGTGGGCACTGCCTTGTTTGATTGGTGGTTTCCTAAGATGAAACTGTGATGAAACTTCAAGCCCTTCTGCAATGACACATGAAGATGAGAACATTCATAAGAACATCCTTGTTTGTGTGCATGTACCCACCCACAGACAAGGAGAATATATAAATTCCTTTTTCCTTTTTTTTTTTTTTTTTTTTAATTCTCAGATCCATCTAATTTGAAAGTGTTTTCTAGCCCTCATAATTTGTTTTTCTAGTTTTGGATAAATGGAGGAGCAATAGCTATAACACAAGTGATCCTCTCAGTAGTCGTGAAAGTGACTTCAGGAGGAGTTTTCTGTGTCCCACTGAAAATAACTTCACCTTTCTCAGCTTGACCCACAAATTTTCCTCTTCAAGTCCTTTTTAATGCCATCATGATTGTGTCTTTGTATCATCATGCACTGCAGTTTTTACTGTACAACCTTGCAAGACACAGAAAGTAAGTCTCCCGGGAACAGGATGAAGAAGGGATGCTCTGATTTGCATGTGATGAGCAGAAAGTTTGACACTTGCAGAGAGTGTCAAAATGAAATACTGCTTGTGTAAGTAAAATAGTTCTTCTCTTTCACCCTGGCTGTGAAGAGGAAAGGTTGATGCCATTGTGTCCCATCATAAGAGAATGACAGTTTAAGATCTCTTGAGGAACCTGAAGTTCATGGGATCCTGGGTCCCAGGGCTCTGAGGGAATAGGGTTATATAGTTGCCAAAACACTCTCCCTTATATTTGAAAAGTCACAGCAGTCAGGCAAAGTCCCTGGTGAATGGAGAAGCAAAAACCTCCCACTCATTTTTTCAAAAAAATGAAAAAGAACTACCAGCCTTTCAGCCTTCTCTCAGTGCTTGGTAAGACCATGGAACAGATCATCCTGGAACATGAGTTGAAACATGGAAGACAGGAAGGTGATCAGAAAAAGCCAACAGAGCCTCACAAAGAGCAAATAGTACCTGACAGTGTAATGACAGCATCAGTGGGCAGGGAGGAGCCATGAATGCCATCTACCTGGACTTTGACATCTACTTTTGACATGGCAATCCACAGCAACCTGACCTCCAAACTGCAGAGATGATGGATGGACTGCTAGATGGATAAGGACTTGGCTGGAAGGCTGCATCCAAAGAGTTGCTGCCAGCTGCTGAGTGTACTGGTGGAAAGCAGATATAGGGAGATCTCCTCAAGGGTCCATACTGGGAGCAGTGCTATTTGATATGTTCATCTCCAACACACACAATGAGACACAAACTTGGCAAGTTTGCAGGTGACAAGCTGTGTGGTAGAGTTGATTCAACACAGAGAAGGGATATTCAGAGGGACTTTAAAAGGCTTGAGTTGGGCCCATGTGAACCTCATGAAATTCAACAAGAGCAGGTGCAAGGCCAGGATGGATGGGGCTATGAGCAAGCTGGTGTAGTGGGAATGTGTTCCTGGCCACTGCAAGGGGTTTGGAAATAGATGGTATTTCAGTGTCCCTTCCATTCCAACCCATTTTATGATTCTATATGCACAAGTTTGATCTGGCCCATGTTTTGATTTATTTCCTTTGGGAAAACTCCTACCTTCTGTTTATCCTCATGTATCCTAAAGAACAGGATTTTTAATGAGAGTAAAATTGACGTATTTGTGTTGCAGTAACCAATCCTCCTCCACAGTTGAGATGGGGACAGTATTTAAATGACTTTTCTGCATCAATAATTTGGATTTCTGTAGCAGAAAATTAATTTGTCTCTTCTCTGTTGAAAATAACTCAATGCATATTCCTGTATCCCAGCTGGACTAGCAGCAGAGGAGAAAGAAGCAAAAGCACACCTAGATGAAGAAATAGGATACAAAGCTCTTCCAAAAGACAATTATATTTTCATCAGATCCTGATGTGTATTTCCCTGTTGTGTTAAACACAATACAAGCAAAACTTGGAAAACAAAGAAACAGAAATTGTAATGAGCAAAAAAAATTATTATATTAATGCGACACAGGATAGCACAATGCAAGTAAACAACAGAAGTCGTGTAGCTTTTCATCTGACCCCTGCAAAAATATCTCCTTTCCTCTCACTTTTCATATTCCTGTGTTAATATCTGTTGCTGATCAGCAGCACCCAGGATGAGGAGATGAATACTTGCCTGGAAAGGCTTTCTACTGTGAGCCACTCTCAAATTTAGCAAGGCCATGTTCATCCTCAGGTGCACAGACATGGCCACATGAATGCTCTCAGAGCCATTGCAAACAAGTTCAGTTCTCTTTGAATTATGAACTACCATCATAGAAATAGTCACAAAAATCTTCATGCTCCCTTCCTCATACCAGTCCTACAGTCCAACTTCTGTATCTAAAAGTAAAAGAAAAAAGAAATCACAGTTATACTGGCAAAATTTCCACCTGAATCTTTTTACCTGAGTATTGAATTGCATTTTCAAAGCAGAACCTGTACTTGCAGATGTCTGTCTTGTGATTACAGTCAGAACATAAACTTAAAGCCACAATGCTTGGCATTTCTTATTCGAAGCCTGGGTACAAAGCTACAGGTGCTGATGCCAGTGGCACATAATTTGCTCCTGCAGTGATATTGCCTGATTAGCCATCTGCTACTGCATCAAGAGTTTTGTTACCTTCAGTTTAACCATGTCATGTTTTCAGCTGATCTGCATTTTGGTTCATGAAGGATCATTGCAGCAAAAGCACTAGTGGTTTATAAAGCTGGTAAAAACAGTGATAATTGTAGCAGGAAACAAAAAATGCAAATGAAAACATTTCTCTGTTGTCTGCTCTCTGAAAATGACAATACGTTTAAAGGTGAACACTTCCTATTATCTCTACTAATATAAACATCATTACTTGGAAAGGGGTACTTGAGGCTTCTGTAAAAATTAAGCAAGTTCAGGCACTGAGGAAGGAATTAATTTGCTTCTGATAATATTAAAAAACAAGGGCAGAATTCAGACTAGCACACAACTAGACACCTCATGACAGGGAGGTATAGCACAGCCACAAGGAGCCTAAAGAAATCAAGAAAAAGTGTCCTGCCCAAAGAGCAGGAATATTAATGTCCACATCAGAGTGAAGACAACCATTTTCTTTCTAGTTTCATCCATCCCTACAGCCCTTGCTTGCCTGTAAATTTACTTATATTGTTGAACATATTTGTTTCAAACCATCTGCTTAAGAGCAGGGGCTAATGGAAAATAGGAATGGCCTTGGAACAATTAATGGAAGGCAAGTGCTATTAAACAAGGAAAGATTGAGGAGCCAGATGGCTGGTGTCGACGCTGACTTACAGCTACAGAAACTTGCCTGGCTTTCCCTGCAGAGAGAAGTGATTAGCTCTGGTGGAACTAGATTGTCAAATGTTCTCTCATAGCCTGTGTGTGTCAGAGGGGAGAGGAGACCTGTGTAGCTCGTCCTAGTTTTAAGGCCTGTTGTGTATTTTCAGAGCTCAGCAGAAAGTCACAGACTGATCTTCCCAAGGTGGGTGAGCAGCACACTGAGCAGACCATGCAGTGCTCAGAAGAAAGCAAAGCACCATCATCATCACAATTTGCTCATATTTACCCCACAATCCTCTTAAGATATAGGTCATTGCAGAGTGGTACAGAAGTTGGCTGCTCTCAATTTTTACTAGCTGAAAATTCAGACTTTTTATTAGAATAGATCCTTATGTGGACACCAATTGAAACCTTTTGTGAGAAGCTGAGTTGTATTTCCTTGCAGGGAGAAAATCCCTTGATGTTTTCAGTTCTTTTGGTAGAGTAAATACAGAATAAAACCAAATCACATCACACAAAATCACACATCTTTTTCTGCAAGTTAGAACTTCTTTTTACTTTTCCTTTTATTTTTTTATCAGATTCCCAAATGCCCTTCCTCAGGTCAAAACCAAGGAAAACAGATCCATAACAGAGATAGCTCAGACAACAGAATTTATCTCCCAGCATGGGTATTGAGGTACCAGAAATCCAAACTGTTGCTATTACACACTCAAGGAGATCCTGTTTGCCCATATGTTTCAATATGAACATTTATTCTTCCACTCATAAGATTCTGCCTGAATCTTAAATACTATTTATCATTCTGCAGGGTCTGTGACTGAAAGGCAGAATATAGCCTACAGATCAAATAAATCTTTTGGGAAAGAATTTTAACTGCATAAGAAATTTAATATAAATACAGAAGGATATTTTTTTTTTTCATATATGTAATGAAATTAAGAATTCACTAAAAGAAATTCTGTTACCTGGCAAGTACAATCTAAGCTATTAATGTGTCACGGAATCTGTTAAGATACAAATCAGGATTCCTGTGAAAGGAACTTGACTTTTACACATTTGTGTTCATGGATTTTAAAGTGATACTAGAATCAGCTTGTTAGACTATGACAGAATTTCCATCTGGTTTTCAAACACATCCATTTCTAGAATGAAAAATATGTTCTTGAGAAAGAAATATAAGGAATAAAATAAAAAGAAGTAAGGTTTTTTTATTTCCAGCAGAGAAGAATAACAAGGAAATCACTGACTTTTTTTCTTTCAGTAATGCAAACATTAATATTATAGAAGTTACAAGAAGGTAGTCACTTTTCCCATGGGTAAGAAGGAAGCAGGAACACAGGAAGGAACCCAGATGAAACAAATTAATAAACATCTCTAGCACATGGAAAAGAAGCTACTTTAATTGACTAGGATATTTAAAGAGGTATGTCTTCATGGGGAAGGGAATCAATTTTTTTTCCCATGTTTGATCATCTAATTGAAATGTCAGCAGGTTAAACAGATAGAAAATTAGAGAAAATGGGAATCTACCAGATGGTGCTCTAAGTGTTGGTCCTCTTAAAATTTGAGTAAATTATTCATGTACCCTTGTCATAACCAAAGAGCCACTAGAAGTGGAACTAGAAGTGCATGCTCTGGGTGTCTTTGTGTTCCATGAACGAAAGGATTTTCATTTGGCATGTGATTTTTAGTCACCTGGTTTTGTTCCCTAGCAGTGATCAGCAGCTATCCTTGTGGGAAGCTGAGCTTATGCACTTGGAGTACCTGAACATTTTGGACTCTATAGTGGTACTCATGCCATAGCAGGCATCATGAGCAGCAGCAGCAAGAGATATGATACGTAGCTTAGTTCTTCCTAAGAGCAGCTTGAAGGTCTGTGGGGGATGTAGGGGAGACTCACCATGCAAAGCATGTCTTGTTACCTTCAGTTATTGCAGTGTATGCCTCTATCAACAGCAATATTAGAAACCACCCACTGCAGTTCCTGAGGAAAAATGCCACGGAGATCATGGAAGTATTCCACCAAAATGCTCTATTTTTCCTGTCAAAGTTGAACCCTCTGAGGTTCATTATTGGTTTCATTTACATGATTCCAAACAATCTCTGTTGCAAACTTGCCAGTTTGAGTCCCCTCAATTCTACTGGGCCAAACCCAAGACTCTCAGCAGAAGTAAGGGTTTGTAATTACTGGTTGCCAAGGGAGAAAAATTAATATGTCTTCTGCCATGCCTGCAAGACAAGGGAACACGGGATGAAGGCAACAGCAGCTTGATGTAAGCTGTAAAGGTGAGGAATTGAATCTGCTGTAGGTTTTTCTCTTAAGCAACTCAGGAAATGTGACTGATTTGAGAAGAATCACAACATCATAGAATCATTTAGGCTGGAAAAGACCTTCAAAATCACAGAATCCAACATAACACTGCCAAGTTCACCACTAAACCATGTCCCTGAGTGCCACACCTACTCGTCTTCAGGGGTAGTGACTCCTGGACAGCCCATTCTAATGCTTCCTAACTTTTTGGTGGAGTATTTTTCCTTAATGTGCAATTTAAGCCTCTCCTGGTACAACTTGAGGCCTTTTCCTCTTGTCCTGTTGCTTGTTACCTGGGAGAAGAGACCAGTCCTGACCTTGCTACAACCTCCTTTCAGGTAATCATAGAGAGTGATCAAGCCTCCTTTCTTCCAGGCTAAAGAATCCCACTTCCCTTTTCTGCTCCTCAAAAGATTGTTCTCTAGATCCTTCATCAGACTTTTTCCCTGTCGTTGGATTTTTTGGTTTTTTCTCCCTTTCTTTTTCTTAGACTTGATTTGAAGTGCTGAAGCTCAGCCAAAGAAGTTCATTACAAGGGTGGACACATGGAGGGTGCACACAGGGAAGAAAGCAAGCTGACTTTGGTGTTAGGTGTTGAAGATTTCAGAATGGACAGGATCAAACAATACTGTTTGATATGGGCAGTGCTATCTGTCAGTGCTAGTACTTGAAAATTCACTTTGACACAAGGAGCTCAATGTGCTGAAAGGGCTTTGTTCCAGGAAAGAAAAGAAATCCCATTAACTGTGTGTGCACGCAGGTTTGAGTGCATGCACACACATTTGAGGCATGTTTGTCCCACACACTTCAAACACAGGTTATCTGGACAGTTAGCACTCACTACCTATATTTAAATGCTTTTATTTAAAGGGGAGGTTTTCAATTGTGGTCGTTACAGGAGCTATCAGCAGAAAGTGTTACAAAAACATTTCTTGATTCCAGTTCGTAGCATGCAGTCAAGTTTTGATTTTTCAGCAGACTTGCTACACTGCATTTTTGAGCTCAGACAAAACTTTTAGAACAGTGGGGCAACACTGGATTTTTCTCCAAGATCTGACTAGTTAATACTCAAGGCTGAGTTACTCCTGAGAAGCTACTGTTAGCACAGAGTTAAAATTATTGGAAGAAAATATTACCCTGTGTGGTTTTGGACTCTTTTCCTTCCTAGTACTATATAGCCAAAGCAGAACAAAGGCATTAAAACTTTTCAAAATTACAGCAAGTGTTTTACAAATCTCTTCAGAATTGCTGGATTCTATACAATTGTGTGGAAATGGTCTTTGCCATGGAGAGAATAAGCCCACAGTAAACTGCAAAGGTGGTTCAGTTGCAGGATTCTTTTTTTTAGTTATCTTCAGCTTGCTTGTGAACAGAACATTAGCATTGAAAATGGGGAGAGAAGGAGTAGAAAGTTTAACAGGTATGAATAACCACAGTGAAATTATTGGATTTAATTTCATTCTCAGACAGGTTTTTGCATAATTCATAGATCTTATCAATGCAGCTAGGTTAAGGTTAGAATCATTTCTACCACAGATTTTGTGCTGTGGTCCCATATGTGAGTAACCACTACCAATTTTACATTGTGACGTTCAAACTCCGTATGAAGAGAAAAAGTCTAGTTGGTCTGGCAGGGATAAAGCATAGATATTTTTAAGTAGTATTAAATATACAAGCATCAATACATTGAAACAAAATTAATTTGAAACACATTTGACCAGTAAGAACAGCAGTATCTTTCAGCAGTGTAATAGCCTTAAAGCTTTTTCTTCTAACACCTACAGATTCTTTTTTAGACTAAGTCAAGACAAGACCAAAATTAAAGCCAACTGTATACTGACCTTTATTCACCTCATCTCAGTAGAATATGATAAAAAATTATTTAGTTTAAATAACAAATGATCCACTCTTTTTCCTTCTTTGTCTGCCCTTCACAGAACATTGTGGACATTTTCTCTGAGATTTGTACTTGGAAAGGAAATAAAAGTTTCCACTCCCAAAGTGAATTCTCTTGGATCAGCAGAAAGTTTACCATGTGTTTTAGACTATGAAGGCATCTATCATGGGCCACTTCCCAAGTCTGAATTTCCTGGTAAGTATTCCTTAAGTGCTCTGAGGAGACTTCCAGAAAACATTTTTGAGCTCTCTAAATTGGATGACAGTGTGAGCCTTCCTACTTTTCCTTCAGCTTACAGAGTTTACAATGTAAAATCAGCAAATAGGAGGGGGTGTGCAGCCACCAGTGAAGCATCTGGTACAGATGGCAGAGAGAAGCAGACCAGGAGAATCCAAAGTGGTGAGTCTGAAAGATGAAATGTCTGCAGAAAACCTCATCTGTGAGAGTGAACTTACTAGTGCCCACATCAGTAACAGCCAGGCTCAAGCATTCCCTTTAAAGAGCATCTCTGGCTACATGGACCACCAATCCAAGCCAGTGAAAAAATTCCTATGGGAGTTCTATAAGCAGAAGTTATTACTTCACCCCTAAAAGGAGAACTGTAAGATATGAACAACTTGAAAATGTTCCACTGGAAAAATACAGAATTTTTGAGAAGTTCTTTTCCCTTACTGCGTCTAAAAATATATTTGGAGCTTGTGAAAGATAAAAAGGGATGGTTTTGAAGGGTTTTATTAGAAACAATTTATCAGTTTGCAGCCATGGAAATTAAAAATTTAGCAAATGCTTATTAACATGTGAGGAAAATTGGTGGAACATCCATTAACTGCAACTAAAATATTAATAAAATGTTCATAAACATCACAAAAGAGTCGAGCATTACCAGTGTCCCTTGAGTCACACAACAGTAGAGATAAAGATGTCCTCTGCAGCAGGATTATTGGGGAACTGCTCAGATGCTGACTCCATAAGCATTTTACCAAACACTACTACCATTCCAAGGAGGACATCATCTTTGGGAACACACACTTGAACCCTTCCATAAAACATTTACACACACCATCTTTTGTTTTTGTTTTGGAGGGTTTGGATCACTGATTTTAGTGTTTATCTACTTTCTCTACTACTTTCTTCTAGACCAGAACTCATTTTTTGAGCAAACCTTCTTCTGTTTAATTTGACCATCCAATTTAATTTGATACAACTTTTCATTTGTAATGTTTGTCTTTCAAGTTATGTGCAAGCAGGTAAAAATGAATTTAAAAATCCCCTTTAAACTTGTGAGCTCAGACAGAGTATGAGAAAGTTTATATTTTTATACATATTATACATTGGATTTCGAGTAATACTGCTTAATGTCATATTCTCCATTTTTTCATGATCATGAATATCTGTCTAGGAGGCAAGACTTCCAGATTTTATACCAAGGAACAAACCAGCTATATTTGCTGCTACCAGCTCAAATCTATCAAGCAAAATGAGTAGAGAAACAACTACCTAAGAATGTAGGAAATCCACACTGAGATCCCTGTAATGAATCAGGCAGAGGTAAAAGTTGACACTGTCCTTCACCTCAGATGAATATACCAGGTATTCTAATCACTTTGCCTCTTCTTGTTTAAATTATTATTAATTACTTTTGAAATAGGGCACAGCTGCAACAAGGAGACAGAAAAAAACCATTCTAGAGCAGTCAGCACCAGAGAGGTTGGTGCCCTCTGAGTTTCCAGGTGGGTCTGCCATTTCCTCCCTGGCCTTATTCCACAGCCCATCACATCTTCCTGAGGAACACAATATGAAAAATTCCCCACGGGAATTTTCGGTTCGGTGTTGTCCAGTGAGGTCTCTCAGGTCTCCCTTCCCATTATCCAAATACTCAGCACTTGGAGAGACAGAAGTCTGAGCTACAGAAATATCCTATTCCACGTGCCCAGGCTGCCATCCACTTTTTCTTACAAGACATTATTAATTTCTAGGCACTGAGCCTCATCTCCACTGCTATTTGTCAGCACAGTGGAGGATGAAGATGGTCACTCTCACCTCCACATTGTCATGACAAGGAGGAGAAGGTTTATCTGACAACATGGTGAAGCAGAAAGCCCTTTTCCTGAGCAATACACAGGTTTTTGGGGGAGAAGAGGGGCAGTTCCAACACCATTACTTAGCTCCTGGCATTTCTACCATGATTTCCAACAGGTAGCACCATCCAAAAATCATTTGCTGTGGTTCTATGACCACCAGCAGTTCAGAAGTGTTACTCAAAGATCACACTTTCAAACTCCCTCAAATCTCCCCATGTGAAACTAAGGGATTTGTTAAACAGGCAGGACATACAGATTTCCTTAGTCTCACAGCTTGCATTTGTGGCATGTCCTTATGCAAAGCACTGATAAAAGAACACTGGCACATATTTAAACATAAATAAATACTAATCACAGGGAACTGGAAACCTCACAGAGTGTCAGCCTTATGTGGCCAGACTGGTGACCAGAGACAACACTGAATGGCAGTTCCATGCAATTGTCTGCCCCAGAGAGGGCATCTTCAGTGCCATGGCATGAGATGCAAAGACAGACTGGTCACCTCAGGCCCTAGAGAGATGGAGAGGTCTGCCCTTGAAAACATTGTCTCTACCTAGCCTAGCCATTGGGCTCTAAAGCACACCAAGCCCTGGTGAAGAGAAAATGTGGGCCTTTAGCATGGAGAGGAAAAAATCCCAAAAGTCTGCTGAGTGAGTAAGTGGATCCTTCTGCTGCTGAGGTTTCCCCAGATTAATCTAAATTATGCTACCACTTTCCAGGTTTAGGGAAAAATATTGACCATAAATTGAACACTTCCAGCAGGAGTAAATTTCATACCATTATTGCAGATGCATTTCTATTTTAAGAGGTGTTTTACTGAGTGCATAAGCTATAGCTGTGTGGATTTGGGCAAGCAAATACTGCTGTGAAATGAAATTCCCATTTTACTCCCTGTCTTCCTTTTACTCTTCCCCCACAAAGAGTAAAGCTGAACTGTTTGAGGAATGCTGCTGTCCATCAGACATTACAGCTGGAAGCATGCTTTCTCTTTTTGATAAAGCAGTTGTGAGGAGGTTATTGTAAGCTTTCTGAGCTTAGTGAAAAATGGTGAGAATAGTGGGTCATAGGAAATAGTTTGCTAATAAAACAAACTTCATCCTGGTTTTATTAGCCCCTTTCCTCCTTTGCTAATATTTCTTTCTCCCTTCTTTTTTGTTTTTGCCTCCACCTCACCCCTTCCAGTTATCAAATAAATCCTTTCACTGAGGTAAGCATTTACTGAATAGAAACTTCCTGTTGCAGTGGAACAGAATAATGAATTCTGTTCAAAAAGGAATTGCTTGTTTTAACACATAGAGAGGACCCTCCATCTCTTATGCATGTGAGCATATTATGAGTGCATTGAAAAGTGACAAGATGTCTATAATCACTCAATTGCTGATTCTTCCCAGCACAAAAATGAGAATAGTGCAGAAACCTCTTTAACCCTGTGTCCTGAGCAAGTGGATCAAGAACACTCTGTTCTTGATAAGTGCATGTGGCATGTTGTAAAGCATTGATCCCATGTTCTGGGCCTTTTAAGATCCACTCTTTGTCATTCTTTGAAATGGTAAAGGAAAAGAAATAAATAAGAAATAAAATTAAGAAGACCCTCCACATGTTGTTCTTCTCTGTAGGGAAAATGGTCATTTGTTTTCTGAACTGTCTTTTCAAATGCCATTTCCTCAAAAGTATCTTTATGAAAGAATTCAAGGAATTATCAAGGAAAGCTCTCTATTCACTCTAGAAACTGGGACTTAAATACTGCTTTATTCATTATTTAAAGATGCATTTATCTAGGACACTAGACAAGCTGCTTTATATTTTCCTGAAATGGATTACTTAGAAACATTGGTTTCTCTGCTATTTTTTACAACTTTTTGCAACCCAAAGGTTTTTTCACTCCTGCTTTGCTAAAATCCTCAGGGTATCAGTAGAAGTGAATGGAACATTGAATCATTTCCCCCTGAGCAACAGAAAGCCTTGTGAAAATAACAGGACAGGCAGTCTGAGATGCAGAATCCAGATCCACTAAAGGTGTGCTGCTCCACGGAGTGTGCTGCCAAAATATTAGAGCAGTAAAGCACAGAAAATGCTGGGGGATCCTGGGTCTTGAGGCACTTAGCCCACTAACATCCTGCATATTGGGAACTTGCCTGGCTTACCCCTCTCAGCAGTAAAACTATTCTCTGCATTTATCTTCAAGCCAGCCTGTGCTGAAGATGAGGAAGCCTATTTGCTTAAAGGAAAGCAGTTTGCTAATTACTCACTCAAACAGAACAGAGGTGAATGCCTGATCAACTAAAAGGATATTAGCAGTGCCAAGAAGATAAAGACAGTAAAAATTTCCATGGAGAAGAAGCTGATTTTGTTATTTTGGAGCACTTCAGTTAAAACTATTTTGATCCAGTAAATTCTGTGTCCTGGTAGTGCACTGTTAAACTCACATTTATAACCACAGGGTGCCTTAAAGGGTAAACAATCTCATTGACATAATGCTTACCTCAAGTCACATTAGTATAAAAGAAATAAAAATATTCATTTATAAAATTACTGAAAGGAAATACAGTTGTAAGTGTTCATGAAGTCATAGGAAGAGAAACTGTAGAGTTACTGGTCAACTTAGTAAATTTGTCCAAGCAAATTCTTACTGAATTTGCTGAAAGTAGGTAGTGACTTGCAATGCCATGTTCTACATTCACTACAAGGAATTTCCAAAACCAAACCACTATATTTCATCTGAATGGGTTTTTTCTCCTGTCTACAAGCATAAGATGGTATTTGTGTCTCACTATTGGATCCTCACAGAAACAAGTCAGGATCAATTAAAACACATGGGATCATGAAGATCTTGGGGTGAATGATCATAACCATGGTTCTAAAGAAAAAACAGTAATCAAAAAGTGACTAACCCAGGCAGACTCACATAACTAGAGAATAAAAAAAAATTATTTATAAAGAAATGAAACCATGGGTCCCTGATTATTTCATTATTTTAATGTTTGCAATTGTTGTATCTCCATTTAACTCAATGAACACTCACTTGTCTGTGAGAAAAGACAGTAAGCTGTCATCTGAGGCAAGATTTGAATCAGGTCCACTTAGTCTGTAGGTTGTTGGCCTTCTTTTATAGTCAACAACCTTTCTGCTGCAGGAGTTGCTCCAAGAGGCTTACCAAAATAAAAACTCAATAATGGAGTACTAGGTGAATTTCTTTCCTACATGCACAATTCTGTGACAGTTCTGTGATTTTCATGATATCTGCAATTCTGCTGAGTTTGAGGCATAAGCATACCACCCTGGCATTAAGCAGCAGAGAAAAGCCAAGAAGCACTCTGCCAAACAAGCAACCCCAAAAAATATAATTTATGCAACTTTGAAATGATCTAAGGCCAATCTACTATAAACTTGGGATATTAATGTATAGAATATGCCTCTGAGTGCATCTCAGATTTGCAATCAAACTGCAGTTCTGAAGTGCACTATCATTATAACCCAATCATTATGTCATATATGAAAAATTTTCTTAAAGCAGCTTGGAAATAATTTCCACCTTGAGTCTTCAAGCTCCTTTGGAAGCATTTCAAGCAAGCAACTCTAAGGAACTACCTAACTTGAGTAACAGAGCACTCCTCTGAGACAAATGCAATACAAGGCAGCCCTACAACTTATTAAAGACTGAGGAGATGCTGCAGCTTTATGCAGGAACTGCTGTAGAATAGGTGGGCAGCTGAATTGATCAGTTATTGCTATTTATACTTCAGAGCACAGAGAATAGGAGGACAAGTATATGTAAAGTTTTTGCATAATATGGTTCTGATGGTTAGACTCTTCACTGGAAATTTCCTGTTCAGATGACTAAATGGAAATCTCTTTTTATCTTTTTTTTTTCTCAGATATATTCAGAAAGGAAGATGTTGTTAATATAATAGCAAAGAATTAGTCTTTATGGAAAATGACAAGTTACTTGGAAACCTACTAACTATTGCTTGAAGCAGAAAGTTGGAGACTAGAGAAGAGCCACCAAACCTCACAGCCACATTCATGGTGTAAGGTGACATCATATAAAGTGTTATAAGTGTTATAAGCAAACCAAAACATTGAAACTTTAGATTAAATGGGAGATGGAATCTTACCATATCAATGGGGTTAAGAAGGCATTTGGCCACATTCAAATTCCCTGACTGATGTTTTATCAAGACCACTGTGAGGAAAGTTATCTTCCTAAATGATCTCATGAAAAGGACATTTTACTGGGTTTGCCTTCCATGCTTCTGTAATGGCCACAGAAAAGTCATAATCACTGCAGGAGGTACAACTACCCTTGTTTCTGTTATAGCTTCA
This sequence comes from Oenanthe melanoleuca, assembly GCF_029582105.1. NCBI lineage: Eukaryota > Metazoa > Chordata > Aves > Passeriformes > Muscicapidae > Oenanthe > Oenanthe melanoleuca. Next base: position 15,473,622 of record NC_079337.1, read on the forward strand.
GCGGGATTGTATTTACCCAACATGATCATAGTACCTGGATAAGGTCCACTAAAATTCACGAGTAGCTCCTTTCTTTGGGATAAATGCATAGAATATGCATGTTGTATGACTGCCAAAACTTTTTGGGATACAAAATGTCGGCTTTGAGTACAAGAGAAAGGTGTCACCTCTAGAACTCATGAAAAGAAATCACACTTACAGATCTAGACCAAACTGGGAAAAGAATGGGAGTTCTTACAGGAACTCTTTCCCATCTTGCAGGAATTCACTTGCAATCTGCAATCCCACTCCAGAACACCAGCTGGTGTCACTGAATGGCATTATCTATTCTGCAAGTGAGGATGAGGAGCTTGGCTCTGAGCAGCTTCCACCTTGCACACGCTGCTGCAGATTCCAGCACGTACCACACATGTGGCATGCAAGTCATTGAGCAAGGATGCTCTGTCTAACAAGCTGTGCCTGGGTGATTGCTGCCAAAAAGACTCTGAATCATCAGCAGACTGGGACCACTGGCACCTACAGTCATTCCAAATCTTAGCAGATGAAACTCCTGTGGAGGCAATGAATGTACATGTATTGGGGAAGGTCTCCTGCATGGACTGTGAAAGTTACAATAGAGTGTTCACCAAAAAGTTGAGGCTAACTTTTTACTACACTCTGCAAGCTCATTTCAATCTGTGTTTTGAAGGACAAGAGATTTATTATGGAATTTAAAATAATCTGGACAGGCTGGGATTTACCTCCCTGAACCTTAACCTTAGAATTTCTTTACAGACAGAATAAGACATTAACCCTCCAGATGGTGATTCATCCCATCTCTGCTGAGAGGGAATGAATCAACCTCTGTTTTTAGTGCTTTCTCTGTTGATTAGAAGAAGGGCAGAGATGATTAGCTTATACTCACCACTCTTTTGAACACAGGTTAATCTACCCATTCTATGCTCCAGATACCACACAGTTCATCCAACATTATGGAAAAAATACTCCTAATTCTATCTACTTACTGCTGCACGGAGCACTTTAGGACAATAAACGTCCTCCTTAAGCAGCAAATAATGAGACTGTAAAAATAGGGAATCAAACATTGTCTCTGCTCACCTATTGTTCTATAAATTTTACACTGACCAACAAAAGTCAGGTTACAAAAAGCTTTTGAAGGCATCATGATGACTTTATCTCAAGTGGCACAAATAGTTAAAATTTCTTGCCTGGAATCACTGACTGCAGAAGTACATAAATTCAATAGTGTTTCATCCCCACAGAGAATTTGGGAATCTTGAAAAGTGCTTCATTAATAGCCATGGTCACTTGTCTTTCCCTTTTCTGCCTCTTTCAAATTAAGAATTCGAGTAGGAATTCAGTAGGAATATCTCCTGTAGAAGGCTGGCAATCATGATCCCACAAGTCACCTGCATTGCTCACTGCAATTAGAAGGAAATGTGTGGCCCTGAAAAAACAAACTTCTTTACCTAAGGAGCAACCATTGGAAAGTCCTTTTCCAATTTTTGTCTATTTTTCTGCTCTGAATAGTTCCTATCTCAATATTTTCCATATTTATTCAATCAAGTGTTATTTTATCCAGATTTATGGTAGGTAAACTAGTTATACTGAGAAGAGCATGATTGTTTTCTCATGGTTTAAAGCACTGCTGATTTTTATCATACACTATATAAAAAAAATCATCTCTCTATTGTGAACATACTCAAGTACTTGCTTTTAGTTATTTCCATTTTTCTCCCAGAGTTTAGAATGCATCTCCTCAAAATGGATGACATTTATTTTCTCTTCTTTTCTTCTAACTTAGTTTTCCACTTCAGCTGCACCTACTGCAATGGAAATTTGAAACAGCACAGTGAGAAAATGAAACACAATATATTGAGCTTCATGCTACCTCACCTTTAGGCTCCCTCTCTAATTTCTTTACAAAAGGCAAGTCTTCTGCTCCATTATTTAGTGTTTTGCACAAAATAGATTCATCATCTTTGAAACTGGTTCTGCAACACAGGCATTCCTTTTTTTTTAAAAAAGTCCTCCATTAAAATCTCTTATATATTTTTTATTCTGTGAGACTTCTTGATATGCAACTGCTTAGGAAAAACAGCCTTGCCACCAGTTTCAAAGCTAAAGAAACACTGCAAAATTTGCATCTTCCAAACTTCACATGGCCTTTAAGAGGGTGGAATTAGGCCACATATGGAGACAGATATTGTTCAGCAGTACTGTGTGAGTTTGTATATTTACAAGGTAAGGAGAATACAGGCAGTTGCTTCTCTTTCCCCCTGCCCTTACCTCCTTGGATTCTTCTCCTTGAACACTCTAAAACTTGCTTGAGACTGATGAGATATGGTATCTTACATAAGTGGAATGTGGCTCCAAGAATGTGGGAAGAACATTTAATGAAGCAAAATTCTCTTTAATATTTGGGGCTTTTGTATGGGGGGTTTTTCAGGTTTGTTTTTTTGGTTTAGGTTTTTTGGGGTTTTTTTTTGTTTGTTTGTTTGTTAGTTTTTGTGGTGGTTTTGTTTGTTTGTTTGTTTTGCTTTGTTTTGTTTTGTTTCTGTTTTGTTTTGATTTGGGGTGTTTTTGGTGTAAGTTTTTTTCTGTTTTGTCTGGGGTTGCGGTTTTTTTCTTAAATTTCCCTGGTTGTTGAGGATAGATATTACAGCCTCTTTGATGTTTCTGTTTATGTGCAGTTCAAAATTAAAACTTACCATCTAACAAGCCTAAAATGTTCTCACTGGGAAATTGCAGTTGTGCTGGAAAAAGTTTTTTTCCAAGGATATTGGAAACTGGTAGGTTGCTATCTACAAGCTTGATTGTTTCTATTTTCTTATCTATAGACAGGCTACTGGAAATCTGTGCATCATGCTCTGTCTTTCTTCATTGTAGTTTCCAGGAAAAGGCACACAAAGCCATGAGAGTCAGCATTCAGTCTCCTGGAATTTGCCCATGGATTTTTACTTTCTGTTGAAGAATGAAAAGGCAGTAAGTTAGAAACAGAAATAGTTTGAAAACTTTCTTCAATTTAAATATGAATGTGTTTTTCATGCAAACCTGGGATGCATTTTGTGATGCAATTTTCCCCTGGAAGTAATTTTCACTTTCTGAACACCTCAGATATTCAAAGGGGAAAGCAAACCTAATGTCTTTCTCCCTATTAGTCAAACAAAGCTTTACCTGCCTCCATACACAACTTTTTCAATTAGCTATATTTAGCTAAATGGGGAAAAATTCACCTTGATATAATGCCATTACTACCCAAGAGTTTCTGCAGTATTGAATTTGGCCCCTAGGAATTCATTATTCTTTTGGATAGATGGCTGCAGTTTATGAATGACACTCTTAATGTGGTCTAGAGAATATGATCTATATAGTTTGGTAGGCTATCTCCCTTTAAACCCAAAAACTAGACAAGTCCCTCCCTGCAGTGAGTGTTTACAGAATCACAAATTGCATGAGGTTATGTTATTCACTATATTTAGCCTAAACTCTGCATATGAGCTTGATGATAGACTTTGTAGTTACTTGAGAGGCAAAGCAATGCTAATGATATTGCCTGGTGATTTTGGAATAGTTGCTAAAAATGGTACAAATCCAAGAGGATGTCAAAAAAGAAAAAAAAGGCATTCCCATTTTCTTACTTTTTCATTTGCTTTTTCACTCCATACTGTTTTGTGCAAATTTTGAAGTTGTGACACTGTGACCCTAAAGTTGACTGAGTTGTGCTACTGACATTGCTAGCTCAAAAGGACAGGAATCTACCTGGAGTCATCTAGTTCACATGAGCTAAAGTAAATTAATTTTTGATTAGATGGTTTCCTCTGAATCAGAGAAATCAAATTTTATTTTGAAATGCCTCAAATTTCTTTTCTTGAATTGAGGCTCCATTCCTCATTCATGGTGGAGTTTCTCCTTTGGTTTTTTTAATTTAATCATGAGAGGATATATTTTATTGGCATTTTTCTAATCCTGATACTCATGCATAACCCAAGCAATTTTTTAATATGGATGCAACACAGAAAGCCCTAAAATAAATTTCATACAAGTTAATTCTTTCCCAAACCCAATGCCTCCCTCTTAGGGAAACAATTCCTAAAACCTGGGTAGCTACTACAGCAGAATATATGTATCTCTAAGAATGAAAACTGAAAGCAAACTCTATATGCTGTAGTCTATTACTATTTTCTGGGAAAGTAATTATGATGAGACAGCTAGGTGCATTCATCTTTTTTTTTTCCTTGCCAAGAACAGCTTCTCTCTGTTATGTTCCTTACCTGGTGGATAGAGCTAGAATAATGAAAATTGTTGGTCTAGAAAAAAAACAGTTTACTTAAAAATCTTCAATTCTTTATATCTTCTACTTCAGGGCTCTGATCACCATATAAGGTTCTCCATGTTGGCACAGCTGTACCTGTTGTGGACAGTAAAAATAGGCATAAGAGAGAGCTACAAAAACAAAGGATCTCTCCTGACCAGTGTGGGAGACAAGCTGTTAACCATCTTTGGAAGGGCCCCATTCACAAGGATTATTTTCTTAAATGATTCAGACTAGCCTTGTTAAAACTATTAATAAAATCAAAGGGCAACCTGAAGAGGATGAAGAGGTAAAATTGATGTCCTTTATTACTGGGATCAGAGACCCAGTTTCACAAAGCTGGTCTAACAGCTTGCTATCCCTTCTTTATTCACAGCATCCTGTCCTTGGCAGACAATATACACACATTTTAAAGGGATCACTTTTGAAAATGGTTATATCCCTTCAGAGACACTCTCTGGTACCTTTTCAGCTTCATAATAAATTAAAACACTATATTGTCATGTGTGTACCACTATACACACATGTATAGGAGTATTTATTGCACTGGTGAAATGTTCATCTTGCTACTGTAATAACACTACTTGTAATTTCACTAACACCTTATAAAAATCTCACAGAACTTCAGCATCAGAACAAGAAGAACCCAAATACATAACTGCTTCAAGAAAATGTTTTCATTGTGCAGTTTTAAGCCACTTCTATCCAATAATTCTACATACCTCAAGGTGGTCTTGCCTCATTATCCATTGAAAAAAAGGAAGAGTTGCCTTCTGAATCAATGATAAATCTTTACATCTCAACTTACATGGCTTCCTTTATGCACTCTGGGAAACATCCCAAACAGCCAGGCCTCCTGAGGATCCACGCCCTCTTTATATGCATTGCTTCATTTGCTTGCCAAATTTGGCAACCAAAGAATAGTTTGGTGGGAAGGGACTGTACAGTTTAGCTGGCAGGTGCAACACTATTGGATATGATAAGGATTTGCCTGAATTCCCATTTTGTCCTTACAATTCAGTACTAATAATGAAAGAGAAAAAAAGAAACCAAACAAACCAAACAAAAAAACTCAAACAAATGCACAAAATCAAACAAAACCAAACCAAAACACAACAGGGAATTGATTATGTGTGCTATTTTGCTTTTTGCTGAAAGAGGCATAATTCAGAGAATTTTGATTCATTTCAGTGAATAAAGCAGTACTATAGAAATTCCTCACTGGAATCAGCCTCCTGCCATTATCTAAGAAAGATAAGTTCTTAAAGGCATTTTCTGTAAGCTTTATGTTTTCATGTGGGCTTAGTTTCACTATATATTGTCTAAGAAAGATAGTTATCACAGTGGTTGCAAGAAATGGTCAATTGCTTGGGCAAGGAAACAACTCTTACAAAGGGACAGAAACATTTTACAAAATTTTTCCTGTCATAAAACCTTAGCACTTCTGGACAAGGACATATATGTAGCAATATACAGAAAAGAGAATCTTAGAAGTGGCCAGTAAAACAAAGGAGAATGCTCCAGCCATAAGTATCCATAGGTTTTTCCTTTAACTGGAGACCCCAGGAAGTTTTTTCAAAGGCAAAACATCATCACTGCCGTTTTCCAGGTGGGCAAACTAAGGCAGAGCTATGCTAGTGACTTGTCAAGAATCAATAACAGCTGAGTAAGACATAGGTCTGTCTGCCTGATCCTTCTCCTGCCAGGGAGGGAGATTACAGGAGAGCTACAAGTCCTCTTTGAGAGTAGCAGTGGGACAAATATGCCTGACATATGACTCAACCCTAATTCTAATTCTGTACCACAATGTTCTTTCATGGAATATTTCTTCTTGCTCCTGGAAAAAACAGGACACAGGGCTGAGTGGACACAATCTCATCCAGCTTCTCTTGGGCTGCAGTCTTAGACATACTTTCTTTAAAGTTTAAATTTTACAATGTTTGACTGCTTCAAATTTAACAACCACAAATCTCAGAATCTTGAGACCCATCTGTACTCATTTCTGGGAAAATGCTAGTAGCATTTAAAGCATGAGGGGGAAAAAAATCAAAACAAATTCCTCATTGGAATAAAAACAAATATAAAACAGACTTAAACTAAACCAATTCCAACAAAATAACATTTCTCCCTGTGTTTGATTATAATCTGTATAAAAGAAAACGTACGGTTTTTTGTTTTTTTTTTTTAATAATCTCAAAATAATAAAATAAAGGCTAGTTGTGAAGGCATTGGTTTACTCTGAAGAGTGCTGATTTGGTCTGTGGTGAACATGGGACCACAGAAATCCTTATCATGGTTTCATTTTGTCACAGTTTTTGGGTGACAAAAAGGAGACACTAGGTTTGCAGCAAGCCTTACTGATATGTTAGAACAAACTATGAACTCAGATATCTGAGAGCAATGCAGGCCATTTCTGGCAGGTAATTTTCAAGGATGGGAAACTCAGCCTGTGTCCAGGGATTAGATATGGTATTACACTTACATGAGCTGTATAGTGCTTCCTGAATAGTACCAGCAAAGTGCTTTCTTTATCAGGAATCTCAGCTGATAATCTGCCCTCGTGCTACTTTCTGGTTTCAGATAGGAGCAAACACAGAGCTCTTAGTAATTTTTTTCACTCATTTTAAGTGAGTATCTTAGTTTTCACTCACTGTACACACCTCTATTTTCCTGCAATGCCTTTTTGCCCTGATCCTGCACTGCAGGGTAAGAGCAAAGGGCTGTAGCCTCTTTTATTTTTGCTCCAAAATTTTGTAATCTATTCAGACAAGAGACAATGCTGCTTCAGTCCCTATCCTTCTGCCTTCCTAAGTCCCCCTCCAGCCTTGTTTCTGAGCAGCTGCATGTACACCTCCCACCCTAATGGTGGCAGAAAAACCCTACACTTCACTCCATTGACTGCAGATACAGCACGCTGCAGCAGGGGAAAGGAGCGGGACACATCCTGCCACAGTGCAGAAAAAACAGGAAAAAAAAAAGAAAACCATCGACAAAGTGAGAGATGCTCAATAGATCATTGTGAGGGAAAAGACTGCAACTGTTTAATTTAGAGATGAACTCGGAAGTTACATAAAAGACTGAGCCAAATCTATAAATGATAAAAGCAAGAGGCCTTATTGCTCACAGACTGAGGGTAGAAAATGCTGGAAGAAATGCTATAAAATTATTTCCTAACCTTGGAATATACTGTCAGAAGATTTGGTATTTTTAGTGTGAAATAACAGCAAAACAAATTTGGTGTCTTTGTGGATGTCTCCTAAATAATTATACTGGATGTGGAATGACATGAGTGTGTTCATGTAACTGACTTAGAGGTAAAATGTGTTTGCTTAAGAGCCAAGATAAAATTTGGGTAATGTTTTTGAAAATTCACTTTTTTCTAGTAGACAATTATAAAATTCCCTTGGCACAATCAGCTTCTGAGTCAGCCAGAGCCAGTCATGCATCTCCTACACTTATCCTATGGTTATATTGCACAATTTGACAAGTTAAACTAAATTGGAATCACATCAATCACCTGATCCTAACACAATATTGTTTAAAAAAGAAAACCAAAGCAAAACAATATCTCTGATTACAAGTAGCAGTCACAAACTTAAGGCCCTGCTATAAAAAAATCAAATGCATCATTCTGTGTTTTGTGGGGCTAAAAAAGAACTTTTTTTTTAAGGCAAAAGATAGTCCAGCATAAGCAACTCAGGAATCTGCTTGTTTTAGATCCATCTATGGTGAAATGCAGTCATCACTAATTAATGTTAGTAACATTTTCATTCCTCCTACTTTCTAAGTGTGTACATCTGTCAGAACAATTGATAGTTTGCAGCACTGACAGGAGGAGCACTGAATTTTCTCATTATGATCAAAATACACTGAGTGATTATAACTTACTGTGTCTGATACCAAGCCTTAGCTCTTCAAAATTTATTGATACAATTTATTTTCAGAAATGCTTCAAAATGGGGTAACAGACATTTGAGCACAAAACTGGAGCTCCTTCACATTAGTGATATGTAATTCTAGGAAGAATCACATAATTCATGGACAAGGTTAAGCTGAAAAAAAAAAAAAAGTAGAATTTGTTAAATTGGGTGCAATGCAAAGATACTGTGTAAAAGAAATCGTTGTCCTCTTGTCTGGGTACTATCCATGCTGCCATAAAGCCCATGCAACAACTGTATGACATGATGAAACACAGCATCAACTAAAAAGTTCATTTGGAAGGGATTTCTGGGAGCTGCCCAGCCTGACATGGGACACTGTTATACAGATTGAGTCATATTTTTTTATTTCTCACAGTTCCTTTTCTTCCAGATAATGCTTTCAAAACAATCATCTTTACCCTATTTTGAAGTCCATCCTAATTTTGACTATTTCTGTCTCCTTTTCCATATCTCACTCGCTAAAGGCAAAAATTCCACAATCAAAAACCACATTTGTAAAGGGGACAAAATGGAAACAATGTCAAAACAACACTCAAAAAGCACCAAACCCCCTGGAAAACAATCTGGTTAAAGCATACCTGCTACTGTAGGTTGTCCTAGGATCACTGGGTAGGAAATAGGCATTTGTCTCCAGTGATGGCCGTGGGCAGTGAGAGCCCCTGTGCATTACTGAGCAGGAGCCTGCAAAGCTGACATCAAACAATGCCTCACCCGTGTCTGAAAGGTGCAGACAGGGGTCAGCTCTGTGACTGCAGAGGTGATTTAAAGCACATGTGTAATTGGAAACACAAATGGAGTTTGTGGTGCTTGGCTTTAGCAGGGAGCTGTAGAGAGTGGCACAAAGAGCAAAATCAACCCTGCAAAGAGTCACAGAATGGGAAAGGGGAGCTCTCTTCCAGCAGGCTGCAGAAACTCAAGAGCTTTCTGGCAGATCCAAAACATCCAGCACAAACTCCTGCTCCTCTGGGAAGGACTGTCACCTTACATGTTAGAAGCCACAAAGAGATACCATGTGAACCTTAATGATGTTTATCCTTTTCTGCCAGGAAGAAGTTGCCAAATGCCTCAAGGTCTGAGTGTTTGGAAGGGGCCTGAAGTCTTTACAATCTGATGCTGCTTTAGAAGTGCTACTGCAGCTCAGGTTCTTTGCTCTTTAATAAGGAGGCCATTCTTCTCTTAGTCCCTGAAAAGGCTTCAAGTTTCTGATGTTTGTGAGAAGCATAATCTATTGTGTATGTTTTGCAGAAACATTCATTTTATCAGAGTTCAAGCGTACTTGCTCCTGTATAGAGTTCCTAGTTGCTCCTCTGCACAGCAATTGCAGGTTTCCCCTTTATGATATCCTTTTCTTATTTTCTATTATCTTATTGTGTCACATTACATTGGTCATTAATTTTGTTCAATGAGAATCAATGGCAGTTTCATCTTATTTTGAATTGCAGCAGTCACACACCTTCTCTGTAAGTTTCAATTTATTCAACCACCCTTTTTACTATCATTTTCCCATACCCCTACTCATTCTTATTGAACCTCAATTTACTCTGCATTATCCTTTTTATGATCAAGTACCTAAAACTGAACATAGCTTTTAAAGTAAAGTAGAGCTACTAATATAAATAATGGCAGTTATAATTGTTTCTATATTATTATTTATCCTCCTGCAGTATCCTCCTATTTTTTTTTTTTTTTTTGTCTTCTCTTACCAGAGCTGCAGATCAAGCAAAAGAATGTATGGCTCTGCCAAAAATTCTTTGGTTAAATTGTTTCAAGATCTCATTCTTCTAACTTTACCTCATAGCCTAAGGCAGGATCTTTTTGACTCTGAATTCCTGAAAGCCCCCTAGACAGCAGCCATATGTAAGTTGCTGCAACATTTGTGCAGAAGATGGACAATAGAGTTGTACAAGCTAACCACAACATTTTGAAATACCATCCCTTGTTCCATATGACTAGAGTAGATGCTGCCAAACAAGAACAGAGTGTAGGAGGAGGATCTTCAAAAGCTGTTTGCTTTAGACTAAAATCCATAATACCCAGTGGGAAGCTCTTATAAGTGAAAGGTTCTCCATGTTTACTGCACTTTTCCAGAGACTTGCTGGATTAACATCCTGCTGGAAAGACAGAATTTTGCTTCTTGAGTTCTTTCCTCTTTCAGGAAATGGCTGTGTTAAGATCAGGTAATTTCCAAATTTTAAGTCCACCTAGTGCTTTCCCAAGGGACAATACAATACACAAGACTCCTTCCCCACCAGTAACTTGACAGAAATTACTGTGCAGTGGCTGCACTTCAACATCAAGGGCTTTCTCCCATCTCAGAGTTTTCCATGAATGTGAATGCTTGTCTCATGTCACTTGAGTACTTTGGAGAGGAACACCAGATAGAGTATTCAATTTATTCAGCTTCTCCAGGCATGGATATTCTTCAAGTATAACTTCCAACACTGTTCTGCTTTCTGTTGGTTCATTTTTGATCTGAGTAAATCAAAGTGATGTACACAGTTTTGTACCCTTGGCTAGCTTTAGAGAAGCCCAATGCTTTGCACAGTCCTGCTGGGATTTATTTTTGTATGCACTTGATTTTCCTGGAAATTTGAATTTCTCTTTGTCTGATACAATTTCATGGCTGTGGCAAACCCACACAGTTCAGCATGAGGTTGGAAACTGTTGCTATCACAGTGCCAAGAGATAATTAGCTCAGCAATGTTAACACACATGCTTGGCATTCATTATCAGACAGGGTGGGAACAGAATGCAGCAGCATTTCCACCACATTTGTCCACTGACCCTGCTGTCTGCTCTGTCCCAGCTGCCCACGCTTCCCCTCTTCCTCTGCAGCCATGGCATCAGCTTGTGCAGGTACCAGGAAACCCTAAACACATGTGCATCTGTGCTTCTTCCTCTTCTTCTGACCTTCCTTCTCCTCTGTCCCCAACATCTCTGCACTCCCAGCTCCCCTTCCATCCGTGCTGGCCAGCAGAGCTCTGCAGGCTCATTTCTGCTTTCTAGGATGAGCAAATGGAGCTCAGAAGGATGCACACAGAAATCCCCATCCCACTGGTAGGGCCAGCAGAGGTGATATTTAAATGTCTGTGTTTCAGAAGCTCTGTGTTGGAAAGCCACAGTTTTCCACGTTTGATGCATGTGACCAAGGAAGACTGAAGGGAGTTGCCTAATCAGAAAACAGCTTTGCACACAGGGTATCTAAATAGCTGGCAAATTTTTCATTATTGACAATGCAACACAATGTCAAATGATTTGTGCCTCAGAAGGGGATGAAACCCACCTTCTTGGAAGCAATACCTTTGGAGTTTATGGACTCCAGACACAAATCTTTCCTTCCAGGCAGCTCCTTTTAGCCCTTGATCATAATGTTAAAAATCCCAAGAGAGATCTGACACAGTAATTGTTATTAATTATCATTCTTCCATCTCTTTATGACCTTTTCCTCTGAGAAAATGGCTGCCCATCACTTGGTGAACATTTCAGGTGACAGTGCAATTTCCGAGACAGTCTTAATGTTGTGACAGTTACCCGAAAGAATAATTTATGTACAGCTCTGCCTATCTGGAGGATGTTTTATGAAAGGAAGGAAGGATGTTTTTAGAAAGGAAGAAGATGATTCCTTCAAAAGGAAAAACCGAGCAGAACAGAATAAAACAAAACAAATAAAAAAAAAAAAAAAATCCCCAAAAACAAACACAACAAAAGAAGAACATCCTCACTATTCAAAAAAACCCCAAGCAAAAAACCCCTAGCCTGACATATGTCCTTGAGCTGAAGATATTTGATATTATTTCTATTGGGACTGTGGTAGGTTTGCTTAATCCTTGTATTCCATATTATGTAAACAGCTTTTATTATTACACAATGCTTTTTCTAATAGATCCCAATTAAGCAGTTTCCCAAGGGAATAAAAAGAACTCTTTCTTACTTGGAAGTACAACAAGTAAGCCAGATTGAAAGTCATATTATAAATCTCGAAGCAACAATATTTTTTAAAAACAACACACAACAAACCTTCCCTGACTCTGGAGCAACAGCAAATATGTTAATATATAACAGAAAGTATGTTAGTATGTATGGGAAGAAAAAAAAAAAAAAAAGGAGAATAAACCTAGTGGTTCTGCAAAAGTTATGTGGAAGATAGATTTTAAAAAAACACACAGCAGCCCCAGAAATTCCAATGTGATTTTACTGGGCTAATCTGAAATATCATTGAAATGCTTTGAAAACCCAGGTGTAAATGTTTGTGTCTGAGATATTGGACAGTAAATTCATTTGGAAAGTCAACAGCAAGTCCTGATTTTTGAGGCTGGTGTGCACCTACAGGTCTTACCCACTTTATCTTGGATAAAGAAATTATGCTTGCAATTTAACTCTTCCACATCTTTGGCTACAGAAGCAATGACTGCCAGTAAACTCTGAGCCTAATTTTATCAATATTTTTAAACAAAATGTACAGAACTGGAAGAGATTCATAAAATCTCGAAGAAACCAGTCCATTTATATGCAATGTGTTTGACTATCTTAACCCTATAGAACTAATATTTACTTCTGAAAGAAGGAAGAGAGAATTTCAAAGTGAAAAGGGAAGAATTAAAATGCAGAAATGGAAATTACTCTGGCTAGTGTGATGTAAAACATTCTCACAGCATATCAAGGAGGTCAGTCTAGTTAGCATCAGTATGCAAAAGATTTGGAGCAACTGCAAATCTTGTACCACTACCTGTAGGGCTGAGGCACAACAGAAGAGAAAAAACCCTCTAGTAGCAAATCCACTGCCATTTTACTTGCAGTGCATCTTCTTTAAATTCCAAGCAGATACAAACAAACTGCATGTTAGTTCTCTCTGTAGGAATATTTGTTCTGGAGTGGGATCAGCAGTATTCCCTAATCCCCATTTTTATTAGTAGTCCACAGAAAAATTTCAAAGTGACAGTTACAAAGTACTGAACCCCACTACATCAGCAGAAAGCACATCAACACACCAAGCAGCAATTCTTCCCATAAAGCCACACTGCTTTATGTAGGAGACATTTCCTATTCAGGCAGCCCCTTAGAGAACTGGACAGCATTTGGGATAATTCCCAAATATCAAAGAATACAAAGTAGGCAGAAGTTAAAGAAGACAGTCAGCCAAAATATTTCTCTTTCTTTAACCCTGAGAAAGAATCCTTTGAAAAGTGCCAGGGCAGAATCTGTCCATCCTGATTATTTTGAATAATCCTTTGTTCCACCGAGCCTACCCATTGAAATGAAACTGGAAATACTAAGAATCTCCATTAACTCTGTTAGGCTGAGGGGAATAAATATGAGAAGGAAGAATGAAAATCATGTTATAAACTTTGAAAAACCCCAAACCAAACAAACAAGAAATGAATGGACCAAAGACAAATATCTTACAGGGTAAAATAAAATGAAAATCTTTTTTATTTTCATTTTTTCTTTTCTCCACTTCCTGTATTAACAGTAGAGGGCTGTTTTTCCACTCAGAAATGCCTCTTTACAATAAGCATGTCCAGACCCAATTAGAAAACCGCTTTTCCCAACATCATTTGGCTTCAGTTGAATTGCTATGGTTTCCCACCCTTCCTATGAATCAGCACTCCTTTTCCATCATCCATCACTTTCCACACAGTCTGCACTGCTCTGTCTGCCCAGTGCCTAAAAGAAATGATGCACTGGCTATACATCTGCCTTTTTCTGAGGTCCTGTACACCCCGAGGAATGTATATCTAAAAAGGCAACAAGATGTTCTTTTCTTACTTTGGAGAAATTAGGACATGTCAAATATTAAAATATTTTCTCAGAGCTATGCAAAATATCTCAATGTTTAAATATTTACATAACATAATAGAAGCCACAGGTTCCAAACAAGTATTAGAGATCCTTAGCTTGGGGCTCCATATAATGCAGCCAAAACACAAAGGGAACACCCTAGAATAACAAGCAGTCGATGGATGGAACAGGAAAAGTGGGAGAAAAAAAGAAAATTAACAAAAAGAAAATAAAAACTTATGGAAGAATAACTGGAATGTTAGTGAGTTTTAAACATTGTTCTTATTATTTTGCAGTACTCTGTCCTTACCAAAGTAGCACAGAGAGAGAAACAAAGGTATGGAGTGGATTTGTGGCATCTGTGAGTCTTCCCCACAAGTTACAGTTAAATGGGAGAAATAATTCAGAGGACAGGACATACTGAAGCATAAGCTTCAGAAACAAGGACAAAAGAGATTAAGCCTTTTAATGGAAAGGAGAGGAAGTAGAAACAGCAGAACAGGTGATTTTCCCTTGTAAAATTCATCACTGGTGCTGCCAGGGTGAAACTTTCACCCTTCACAGGCTCAGCCAACCATAACGAGGACACAGGCTCAGTCTGTGAAGAGACCAGAAGCAGAAATGTTTAGTATAGCATGGACTGATTCTCTAAAAGGCTGCAACAAAATCTAGAACAAACTTGGGGCTTGTTTTAGCTGGGTGCTGACTGCTTCTCTCTGAGAAGTTCAGGCAGGAGCCCCAGATTGCATCCTGCAAACTTTAGGGCAAGAAAATCAGGACGTTGTGAGAAACACAGCCAAGTGTAGGATGGGTTAGACCAAAATGAGAACAATGGAGGAGCTGTACTACAGGGGAAGGTCTCAAAGAAAGGAACATCCTGTGTGCCACCAGGCACCTCTACTGCTGAGGGCAGAGAGATAAAATCTGAAGGTCAGCTTCTACAGAAGTAACAAATAGCAGTAGCTAGGATAAAAGAAAATAGAAGGCATAAAGAGATAAATAAACTCTGTAAAAATTAAGTCAGGCTTGGCATTCAGATGTCATTGCTGAAGGCCATGTTACTGACAAAGGCCACTGATAGGCACCTTTTTAAATTTTTCTGTTTCAAGTTGAAATCACTGTTAAAAAGACAAAATAGTGTATTTTATATTCATGGAGACCTAATATCTGAAGGAATTGTGCAAGTAAGATGGAGCCAGGCTCTTTTCAGTTGTACTCAGTGGCAGGACCAGAGGCAGTAGACACAAACTAAAACAGGGAGGTTTTTTACCCTCTGAGCACAAGAAAACTCTTTTCAGTGTGGTTGTGACAGCAATGGCACAGGATCCCAGAGAAGCACTCTGGAGTGTCCCTCTTTAGAGATATTCCTGTCTAGAAAAGATCCTGAGTGACCTGCTTAGGCAGGGGGGCTGGACCAAGATGACCTCCAGTGCTCCTTTCAGCCCCAACTACTCTGGACAATAATGTCCAGATTCTCTTTTACAATAAAGAATCAGTTAATAATTTTAATTTTACAGAAAAAATAGTCATGATCTCAGAAAATGCCCTCTAATCAGGATGTTACTTGACACAGGTTGCCTTTAGACTCTTTAGTACTGAAAACAGATAAAAGAACATATTCAAATGGATGAAAGAACTGACACTAAATACCTACCCCAGGGGTCACTGGAATTTTTAGTTCATATATATTTTCACATGGCAACTGTGCTCTCTTTGCTTTCACTGCATGTTGCAAAAAAACTCATAAAGGCTTTTGAAGGCTTAATAGCTGGTTAGAAGATATTTTAGGGTATGATACCAACAAGAGCAACATGCATAACACATGTTTATGAAAATGTCAGTGGGGAAATGTTGCACACAATTATAAGCAACCAATTGACTTCTCAGAACTTAAAACAAAGCATTAAGCATCTATGAGTAATTATTATCTTTAAATAAAGTATCTCTGTATACTATCTTAATACTGTTCATGCCTGCCTTCTCATACCAATAGCTGAAAGAAACTTTCATTTCTTCTGATATCCTCTACTTATTTCATACAAGACACTTAAAAGAAGTGTTTCTAACTGGACAGGTGAATTCCCAGACTGAAAGGTTTTCCACATATTTTCTTTTCCAGACCTGGTAACATTATACTTCCAGTGCATCCCAAAACCAAACACAACGTCCTTGAAAAGTGAAACAGGAAGTAGCAACTGTCTGTTACAATTAAGGACAAAATGAAAATCCTATGTTAGTTATTACTCAAATATCTTCTGCTTTTCCTTAAAAATATATGTTAATTTAGCATGACAGCATTGAGAACTGCTAGGATTTTCGTGGTGCTTCATTGTATCTGAAAAGAATAATAAGATGGAAAAGTGTTTAACCTTTCTCTTTGGTGAACACAGATCTTACTGTCAGCTTTGGAAGCAATAAAACTATGATTTGTTTGGTGAGCTTGATTGGGAGTGACAGAATACAGGAATCTTTGTGGTTGGAATCATAGATATTGTGTGAGGTTTAAAGGAAAATTATTTCTAAATAAAACTAGCCAAGGTGACAGATGTGTAACTAGTCATCAGCTAATATGATATCCAGGTAGACAGGGGAGAGGGGGGATGTGGATGGATTTTATGCCCAGAATCTAAATAGAATAAAGCTGATCCAGGCATTGTTTTGTATATTATAATTTCATTCTCTCCAAAAAGCAGGATAGCTGGGGCAATTCCCTCAAAACCTAGAAGAATAGGAATGCTTCTTTTTTTCAGATGTTCACTGTAGATAGAGGTACACAGGGAAAGATGTAGATGCATAAATGTACTTACACACAGAAACTCACAGAGAAAATATGTGATGAAGTGGAGTGATAGAAAATCTTGAATTCATATGCTACTCCCACGTGGCAGACACCAGCAAAGTGGCCATAACATTCCAAACACATGTACACAGATTCCTTATTCTATATAGGTCTCACTACGAATTCTGCATATGCCATCTATTTAGAGTTCATCTATTTAAAAGAATTTCAAGCAATTATAGCCATTATGTGTCCCTCTGCCTAATCACCAAGTGCCTTTGATACTATCAGCTCAGATACTGCAGCCAGGCAAAAATATGTGTCCAACAAGTTTCAGACATCTCTGACCTTTTGACATCTTGCTAATAGGCAATGGTTGAGCATACCAAAGGCAATATCTTTGAAGCTACCAGGGTCAACATTATATGCAGTGTATTGATGTGTCCACCACTGTCAGAAATCCCTGCCTTTAGGATTTTTTGATTTTTGTTCTGTTATTATTACTTTGCCTATCCTGGGCCCCAGTGAGCTTTGGAGGGAGAGAAATGGGATTGGAAAGAAACTGCAGTTGAAGTTACTGGGAGGGAAATGCAATTATGCAATTCTTCATCTAGCCTTGCAGCTCATCACTGCAGCCATTAAAAGAGAGAGACACAAGTTATTCCTCTATTTCTGCATCTCCCAGTTGTCCTTCCCCACAATCAAATCAGAAGAGTATGGATTAAAGTCTCTCTGGTTTCCATGTCAGCTGCTGTGGCGCTCTCTGGCAGCCCTGTGGAGGAGTGGATGTGGAAGCTTTGTTCAGCCCTGATGTCAAAGTGCCTCTTTTGGGCTACTGGAGGGGCAGATGTAGAATTCATGTGCCCACCCCTCCTTTGGCTGTTCCTGGAGCACAGGGAATTGCAGTGCAGCACACAAGGAAGCCTCTGTTAAGCTCACTCCAAGGCAGATTTGTCAGACACTTTAAACTTGGACACAAAATTTGCCTGAAGCACATCTCTCTGGACCAGCCATGCTGCAAGTTCTCTTCAGCAACAAAAAGTGCAGTTTTTCTAGGAACAGCTAAGACTTTCCAGAAAAGTGAAAAAAAAAAAAAAAAAAAAAAAAAAGAAAAAAAGAAAAAGCCACAAAATTAATTTCTCCCTAATTTAATTAATCATTTTAGCTGTGACTTAAATATAAGGCAAATGTAATAAAAACATCAGCTTGAGACAAACTGCTGCTGAAAGTGTTGGCTGGAGGCATTTAAAATGTGGCAAAGTTGCACAGGGCTGAGTACTGGCAGCTGTACTTGCTGTGTCTGTTTATGGCACCACTGCCATGCAGTGTTCTGCACATTACAGGCATTTTAAAGAACTGCCTGCTCAGTGCCCACCACTCTCTCCGTTTTTGGAGGCTTGAAGCCTTTCCAGTCCTGAAATCTCTTAACAGTTCCCATGTAGCAAATATGTTACTGAAAGCAGAAGGCTGGTTAAAAATTTCCAGAAAGTGACAATTCTCCTTGTGTCAGCCATGCAGCCACCTTGAAAACATGTGGATTCCCACTGAAGTAGGGATCTGACCCCTGAAAATGCGTTTTTAACTGCTAAAATTCCTGAAAGTGACAGGAAGGTTAAAGGTGTGTTGAAACAATTTAAGGAAGAGACCAACCAAACATCAGAGATTCACTGTAATAATTTCAACTTAGGCACTGTAAATCCAGGAAATTAACAAGCAAGTTTTAATTTAAAATAAGAAAGCTGAGTTGTGGAAATGCCCTCACCAACAGCATAGAAACTGACTGCTTTTACTGAAACTAAGCCATAATGCAATGATGATTAATGTAAAATAGACACTGTGACTTCTGAGATATGAACACAGTTACTGTAAATGATACATTAGATCAAAATAAAGTTATCATTTTGCCCATTTTGACACTAGAGCTTTCAACAGAGTTGAATACAAAGAATATTTGAAGAAGTTCCATAACAATCTTTTTCTTCTGGCTAAAAAGGTACTGATGCTTAATGCTGCATCTAGAATGCTAGATCCAATTTTAAATCAGTTTCATCAGATAAACATGTTAATGTATTTGTTTAGAATGTCATGCAAAATCCATTCTTTGCCCAGTCTTTGCTGTAATTCTGAAGAAACAAAATATAGTCTTCCTCATTAGTGGAGAGACCAAATTACTGCTAACCATACAAACTCATCTCACCCTAAAGAAGAACCAAAACTTTAGTAAAATTTGAGAAAGGGAATAAATCATCACATGAAAAAAGGTTCACCTTCCCTTGTCTATATCAGCCCTTATCAAAGGTTCCAAGACACATAAGCAAACTAAAAAACTGGGAACTGCAATGGGAAGGGAAATTCAGTGTTGACAAAGTAACAAATGCAGTAGGAATAATTTGTATTTTTACTGGGCTTTAAATCTGCTATTTAATTTAAAAAAAAAAAAAAAAAAAAAAAAAAAAAAAAAAAGTAGACTGTTTCCCCAACCCCAGATAAGCACAGCTGCAAAAATTCAAAGATAATTAAGAAAACCTACAATGAAAATGCTACTTTAGAGGTGGTTCTTCACAAAGTACTGTATGCCAAAGAGAGAAATTGCCCCTGGGAATTAACTAAGTGCAAGGAAATGTCTCTTTAAGGAAAGTCAAACGTTCATGTTATTAATTTTAGAAAATAAAAATGCAGAATCTGGTATGAAAAAGGTACCCACAGAGTCCAAATGTGCTGTAAAGGGAAGAAAATCTTCTTCACAAACAAGATTTGAAATCTAAATATGGAAAATTGAAAGCTGATCATGAGAAAAGCTTTCCCATCCTACACATTCCCTTATGAAAATCCTTGCTATAAAGTGTTGTTAGAATCAGTAATTCAGAAGCTTTCAAAGATATGGATATGGAAAAATCTCAGAGGTTTATACCAAGTAAACAACACAGTGTTTTAGAAGGGATATAGGTCTGACTATCTGTTCACTAGCTTATCTCCCTGTGAAATATAAAGTAAAAGCTGCTGTTGAGGGCAAATATAGGTCTGAATGGACCAATCATCAGATTCAACTCTACCAGACAATGCCCACACTGCCACTGCTTCCCTGCCACCCGTGGCCCTTCTTAAAATACATTTTTTTAAAGCACAGTAACCTTCCTGCCATTCAGATATTCACATTTAATTATGACTAATTTCTCATACTGATATCTTGGATTTTGGACATGCAGGCAGCCAATCTGTAATCATCTGCCATCCAAAACATGAGTGTAATGGGGTGATGCTGTGGTTTTCCTAAAGTGCATGACAATCACAGATCTGTTTGTTAAAGCAAGAGGAGACCATTAGATAATGTAGTGTTACTTGGTTTATTACACAGGCAGACAGCATGAGTAGGAGCCTGTTTTGCAGCCTTTTTGGATTCATGCAACTGTTTCACATGTTCACAGAAGAGTTTAGCATATCTGGATACTGGCTTGTGTTAGTTACAAGCACGTTTGGACAGTTTCTTTTTCTTTGATGTGGGTATGGCCCAAGGCTATCCTGAAAGTGATAATCTTGCTTAACAAAATATATTTCAAATTGAAAGAGGAGAAATACAGGTTAGATACATGGAAGAAATTATTTACTCTGAGGGTGGTGAGGCACTGGAGCATGTTGCCCAGGGAAGCTGTGGATGATTCATCCCTGGCAATGTTCAAAGTGATGGGGGCATTAAGCAACAATGGACTAGTGGGAGGTGTCCCTGCCCATAGCAGGGGGATTGGAAGTGGATGATTTTTGACATCCTTTTCAACCAAAACCATTCTATGATTCTATGACATTTGGAGACTGCTTGTGATGAGAAATGTAACAAAGCCTTCAATGCATTATGTGAAAGAAACTTAGATGACCATAAAAGTTAACACTTGTTTGTAAAATTGGAAACTTAGGTTCAGTTCCCTGCTTTAAGTGATATAAGATTTCTTAATTAAGCTCAGTTAAGCTATGCCAATCTGTACATCTAATCCTCGAGAAGTTGGCCTCCAAGTATGGATTCCCTGAAATTTTTAGACTAACTCCTAGACAAGTAATAAGTCTCTCAGCTATGGGCTTCTACCAGTACTTTATTTTGATGCCAATAAATGCACAGAACTGTAGAAGTGTTATTTTACACTTACAAATTCACTTACAAATACATTTACAAATTCAAAAATACAGCTATGGTGTCTGAAGAAGAGGCACTGCAGGTTGCCTGCACAACCTTGTTGCCACAGTACCTCCCTCTGAACGTGTGTTGGTGCAGCCAGGGTGAGAATGAATCAGCAACATACCGCTTCTCCTATTAGGAACACCTGTTGATAATTGAACAGCCTGAAGAACAGCTGAAAAATGAGTCTCAGTGCTGGCAGCCAGAACATCTATTCAGCAGTAAATCTTTCCTCTTCAGTGGTTATTCAAGGCTCTTGCTTCTGCACTCTTGTTTACAATGGCTTAGCTCTGTTGGTATTTGTGTGTGGAGAGAACACAAGAAAAGAAGCAAAGTAGGCTGTGTATTATCACCTAAGGCAAGAGAAGGCTGCCTGCCTGCATGGCACATCAAAACTAGGATTAATCACACATATATTAAAAAAACCCAAAACTATAACCAAAACAAACCCAACAACAACTTCTGGAAAAATTGTTTTCATTAAAAAAAATCCAAAAGATCCCTAATAGATAACTTACATAGAGGATAGAACAAGAGGTAAAACCAGATACTTTCCACCAGGATAAAAAAGAGAGAGCAGATCTAATCTTCCAGTCCCTGGGGAGAGAGAAGTGGACATGCCTCTTTTACTGGGGCCTAGATGGAAAGTATTGAAAGGCTTCACTGCAATTCCACAGCAGAATGAGAACATGTATGAAATAATCTTAAATTCCTTAATGCTGTGGGCATGTTTACCAGATGATCAGGGGGCTGAAAGGCACCTGAACAACCCAACCTAGTTATAGCCCTTCACCAAGACCCTTGCAGCTGTGTCCAAGACTAACAAGAATGCAGTCCATATATTATACCTATTTTGAAGTTGCTATTGTGGCTCTAATCATGTTAAGCTAAATCTAACCACTTAATCTCTGACAATTCTAGACAAATATCCAGCTGTAACATTCCACCAGAGCGCATTTTTGTGTTCTAAAGGAGGGAAACATTGTACAGATAGCAGTGGAGAGAGAGAACACAAACCGTCAGCAGTAATGGGTGTATGTCATGGCAATATTTGCTTGTGGTTTCCTATGTCAGGAGGGAATCATTGCTCCTCTTTTGGAAGCCATCCTATTTCAAAAGACATAGCCACAAACTACATCATGGCAATTACAGTCAGAATTAGGAAGGTCGGAACAGTCTCTGACATATAGCTGAGTTTAGAAACAGAGCTCTAAAATAACATCCTGCCTAAGTGGCTTTTTGACAATGCTAGAAAATGTTGTCTATTTATGCAGCGAAATTAAAATTAAACAAAAAGATTCATAAAAGAAAATTTGAAACGGTTTTCAAAGCTTTATAAAAGTCACAGTTCCAGCTCTCACATATAAATCTAGATGATTTGGAGAAAAGTGCTTAGAAGGTAGTACTTCAGGGAAAGTTTTGCTCCAGCTATTGTGATACTTTCATATATATCCCTCTTCTTTAATTTCCCTTCTTGCTAGGAATTTTTACATGTTATATTCAGAGTATGGGCTCTTGGAGTGTGGACTGGTAAATTTCCTCTTTCCCACACACCTTTGGACTCTCTCTTTATCTGTTTGTTCTAATGAAGAACAAGGACAAATTTCATAGAATCATAGAATGGTTTGGGTTGGAAGGGACCTCAAAGATCATCTAGTTCCAAGAGCTCCTTTCAGTAATCCAGGTTGCTCAGAGCCCCATCCAAATTGGCCTTGAGCACTGCCAGGGATGGGACATCCACGATTTATCTGGGCAATCTGTTTCTGTTCCTGGAAAAGAATTTCTTCCCAACATCTAGTCTAAACCTACTCTCTTTCAGTTTAAAGCCATTTGCCCTTGTCCTGTCACTGCATGTCACTCTGCATCTTTGTTGAAGGCTCCCTTCAGGTACTGGAAGGCCATAATTAGATCACCCGTTAGCCATCTCTTTCCAGCCTGAATAATCCTAGTTCTTCTTA
The DNA here is from genome assembly GCF_029582105.1 of Oenanthe melanoleuca. Classification (NCBI taxonomy): domain Eukaryota; kingdom Metazoa; phylum Chordata; class Aves; order Passeriformes; family Muscicapidae; genus Oenanthe; species Oenanthe melanoleuca. The sequence goes on from NC_079337.1 coordinate 15,496,558, forward strand.
GCCTTTCCTCATAGGAGAGGTGTTCTATCCCTCTGGTCATCTTGGTGGTCTCCTCTGGACTGTCTCCATCAGGTCCAAGTGCTTCCAGTGCTGGGACCCCAGAGCTGCAGCAGTACAGGTGGGGTCTCAGCAGAGCAGAGCAGAGCAGAGGGGCAGAATCCCCTCCCTCCCCTGCTGCCCACACTGCTCTGGATGTGTTTGTCTTTCTGGGCTCTGAGTGACCATTGCCAGCTCAAGTCCAGCCTCTCCTCCACCAGCAGCCCCAAGCCCTTCTGGGCAGGGCTGATCTCCATCTGCTCATCCCCCAGCCCATGTTGAAACCAGGAGTTGCCCTGACTCAGGTGCAGCACCTTGCACTGAAATCCCCCAACACTGCCACAAAAATGTAGTTCTTATTGTCTGGCCAGCTCTTCTTGTAAAACAAATTCAGCTTAAAATCAGGTCCAAGAAAGAAAATAATTTGTCTTAAAGGTATGACAGCACACACACTGGCTAAAGACATTTACAAATGCACTTACAAGGCCACGGTTTTCATATAATATTTTATAAAGTTTTGGATTTCAGACCTCTGGATATTTATTCTTTGGAAGAAACAACACATAGATCTCACTATAATGGAGAAAGTGAGAGTTTAGGGAAAAAAATAAAGTTAGTCAAGACACTCAGCTATGCAAGAACTATAGAAAAAGCAGTGTAAGGAAGTTTCTTCTTCAGCATCCAGGCAGAGGTTGCAAGAGGTCTGCTTGGATGACAAGCAGAGGCCATTATGATCAGTGATGGGTTCAAAACCTTAAGCACATTACTTAATAAGATCACTGGAGATTCAAAAAAAAAAAAAAGAGAGAGAGAGAGAGGGAGGGATAGAGGGAGACAGTGAAAAATTTAAGTATTAAAACATAAAGACTCCCTGATTGACAGCTATAATTACATTTTGAAACCTATGCCAGAGCAATATGTCTACTCAACTGTAGCAAGATCTGAACATTCAGCTTGGTAACAGTTAGGGACTTTATTTGGAGTGTTTTACTGTTTCATTAATTGGGTTTTATTTAATAAGCCTTTTCTCAAATGGCTAATATTAGAGGAGGAAGTGTGATTTTTAAATCTTTTAACTTATATTATGTTTTGTCACCTAATATTTTAATTGGATGTGTTTGATTGAATTATGCAGAACTGAATTGGGAATGGTTTAGTCATATTGAAAATGCTGTGGTAGTCCAAGAAGAGGATAAAACAGAAAAAGTTCAATTTTAACATACTTATTAATATTTTAGAAGAAAAATATTCTAAAAGTGTATCAAAAACTGGTGTCCATCCAGAAGTTTGTCATTGTAGATAATGATAAATCTTATTCCTGCTTATTCTCCCAACAGAAGTATATTTTTTTTTAGAAATATATGAAATGAACTGTGACCCATTTGAATAAAATGGAGATGGGCCAGTTTTAATAAGTGGATTTTGTTCCCTTCTTTCATTTCCATGAAGACCATGAAAAATTGGACCAAAATAATTGGCTGCCTCTTTTAGCTGGATTTCTATGCATGGAAAGGATAAATAGCACTTATGCCTGGTACTAGCACAAGGCCTGAAGCTACAAAATGAGCTCTTATATGTTTCCATTGGAGGCCAAAACCAATTTAAACATCAATGACCTCAATGGATTTTTGGATCAGACTACTTGGAAAGAAAGCATAGAATTAGTTTGGACTATCTCTGTCCAAGTTAGAGTGAGCACATTTTTCACTGCTCTTAAATAGCAGAAAAGGGAGAATTAGGAAGGCAAACAAGAGCTTTTTCAAAGATCCCACCAGTTTTAGAGAAAATAACTCATATGTTTGAAGACACTCTTCATATAAATACAGACCTTTATAAAACACTGACAAGTAAGTTTACTTCACAAAAGTTAAAAATAATATTAATAATAATTTAATAATAACAGTTTAAAAATACTCTGGAAAATTTTAAATGCAATTTCTGTTCCTTTAGGATAGAACTCGTGCTGTCTAAGTTTTATCATCTGAACACTGGTGTTTTTCCTCAGCTAGACACTCTTTGGACACTTGTTCAAGGAATTTTGAAAATTACAGAGGCAATTCAGCCTGCTGAGACATGGTGGGTTGCTTTGTCCATAGATAGTAAAATGAACAGGAGAAAGGAATAGTTTGGATAAGATGTCTAACATTTTAGAAAAATCATGTTAAGCAAAAAGAGAGCAGTTCTCCATAGAGATGGAAAGGCCTGCTTGAAGGTGCCAAACAGCTACAATTGAACTCCTGTCTTATGGTTGTGCCATTATAGATGAAATGGAATAATTAAATAATAATAATACAGGAACTTATAAAAGTTCTTGGAAATCATTTTTCAGTCTGTTCTTGTTACAGGAAAGTCTGTTATCTCAAGCCATTTCAAGGCTTTCAGTAATGTACAGTTTATGGATTGCCTTGGGTCATGAGGATACACACCTTAAAAATAACTAGTGAGAGACAGAATTGAAGCTTACAAGCACAGGGGAAAGAGTTTCCTTCTGATCTCATTACATAATGGCCTGTCTCAATTTTGAGACTGTTCTCCTTTCTAGATACAGAGACAAAAGCCTTTCTTGGGAAAGGGGAAAAATTTGAACATGTGGAGAGTCCTGCCAAGAATAAACTTCTCTTTCCATCCGTACCAGAATATGAGGAAGGAAACTAACCTCCAACAATGGGGGGCTGTTTGCAAGAAATATGAATCTCTTCAACCCTCACAATCTATTCTAAGAGAGAACAAGTGCTCACTATTCTAAATACAGGCCTGGGTAGTGCTTGTTTGCACAAGCACTGGCTTTCTGCTGGGTAGCAGCAGAAAAGTCAAAGATTTGTGTTCAGTGGAACAGATCACAAGATTGTGACCTCCTTAGATGTGACTTGCATGAGTAGCTGTTGATGGGAGAGAGAAATTATATCACTAAACTTAGCATAGTTGGTATTACTCACCCTCTATTCCACTTATTATTTCTTCAAAATATTTTGTAGTGCTTCCAACAGATTTTCAGCCAAGATGATAGAGTATCAGTCATAGTGACAAAGACAACAAATTCTAATTAGTGTTTCTCAAGTCAAAATTAATAACATCAAAGTTATCATTTCTTAAAAAATTCCAATGTATCTTCATGGATGATTTAGTGATGATTGTATTCTAGCAAATTTTACCATGCATGATGCTTTCTATTTGAGTTTTGATATGCTATGCATATCCTCTGCTTACTTCTGTCTGGGAAACTGGGATTGATAGTGTGAATCCTGAAATATTAACAGGTTGTTTTAAAAAAAAAAAAAAACAAAAAAAAAAAAAAAAAAACAAAAAAAAAAAACCCCAACACTTTAGACAAAAGAAGAGACCAAAAACACACTGAAATTAGGCAGGTCATAACGAGCCCCAGTCCTTGGAAAAAGCAGAGTGAGGATATGTATCTAGTGAAAATATGATATAGTGAAATGGTCTAGTGAAAGATATCTTTGCCACAGCAGTGGGGTTGGAATTAAATGATCTTTAATCTCCTTCCATCCTAAGCCATTCTGTGAATCTATGGTGATTCTGTGATGATTCTGTGATGGTTGTATGATGATTCTGTGATGGTTCTATGGTGGTTCTATGGCAATTCTATGATTTTATTCTTCTATGGTATAATGCCTTCTTTCACATTAACAGCTTCCTGGTAAGTTATTATCATCTGACCTAGAAAAGAGAGCAAATAATACTCTGAAAGAGAAAGAGGAGTTAAAAATGGGACTATCCAGGCCAATACTGCCATCAGCTTTTCTGGCATTATAAACAGAAATTTCTCTAGTAAATTGAAATCAACCCCATGACTTCACATTCACCAGGGTCTCTGGTAGAGTATTTGCAAGCCAGAGGTTCTCCAAGCTGTGTAATTCCTGTCTTTAGTGGAAGTGGGGCACTATAGCCAGATTAGACTACATTTACCACCCCACTGTATTTTTGTCCAGGCAACCACAGAAATGCTTTGAAACTAATGGGCAAGGACAGCTGTCTCAAAGGGTTCTGCAAAACCACGATGCAGGTATGACACTAGGATGGCTTGTTTGCACAGAAAAGTTGGCAGTTGTAGCTACTGCTGGCGAAGAGAAAACAAATCTGATTCTATTTTAGTTATGCTGGTATAATGTCCACATCACAGAGTTCTATTTCAGAGAAAAAGTCACTCTGTTCAGCAGTAACTCTTTACCTCACTGGAGGAAAAACAGGCCAGCACCTGTTTTTCTCAAATTAGAGGGTGAAGGGATTTTCTTGCCGCTTTTGTTATTTTTCTCTTTTTGGAAAAAGAAAGAAAACAAAACAAAATTGGTTCTGCAAGTTTCACCAAGAGGAATAAAAGAAGGGGAGAAAAATGGATTTTGTCTGGGTCTTTGCCCTTGCACACACACACTAAATAAAGGAATGCTGAGGACAGACAGTTCTAAATCACAAGAGACAAGCATCAAAGGTAAAATAAAACCTTTTGACTGAATTGCAATGTAGCTACTTCCCATGCCCTTTCTGGAACACTTTGGAATGAAAATGTTTCATTCACTTGTTCTGGGGTTTTGGTGAGGTTTTTTGTTTTGATTTGGGGATTTTTTTGTGGCTAACAAAAATGGCAGGATTCTGGATGGAACATTCTTCCTGTGGTGGCCCCAGGCCAGTGGGTGTGATGGGGGCAATCACAGGTAGAGACAAGAGGGAGGAAATTCTGTCCTGAGTTTGACGTGCCACAACTTGTTAGTAGCATTCATGTTTATACACAGACAGCACCCCTTGGATGTGCAGTTGGTGAGGAGAGAGAAGAGAGAAATGCATGGAAGCCCATTTAATGTATGTTGACCATACATGTGGTCCATGCTAGCTAATTACCCAACAGGCCAGCATTCTGATGGAACACGACTTACAAAGAAGCTGTGAAGTGAATGCCTTTGCTGTGGTACCAAAATTAGGGTCACTCATTTGATAAGAGGGTCTGTTAAGGACTCCCTGATGACAGCTCAGTTCTGTGGGAAGCTAGAAAAGCACAAAACTGCTGCTAAGAGTAGCTCTGACAGGAATAGGTAAGTGTGGGTTGAAGCAATCATGATTCATGATTAACTTATGGGAGCTAATCAAAAATCCTGTGGGCAATCCCTGGACCCCTACTGTCTTCAAAGCCTCTCACAGCAGTCTCTCAGTATGAAGAAAGGTATTACATAAAGATGGAGAATGATTTTAAAGGGACCTGAATGAGAATCTGATGGAATGTGCTCCTATGCAACCCTGTGGTTGGCAGTATTGTCATCTTTTCCATGACGTATGGATGTTGGACATATGTGATGTTGGCTTGCTTGGTGAGCCTGCTTCAGCAGGTTAGGATTTCAGACACAAAACCAGATCTGAATAAAAAAATCAGGATTATTAGGACTCATCAAAAAAATCTTGCCTTGGCATGTCTAAGAGCAGAGAGATGCTGGGTGTCCTGTCCTTGCCCTCCCACTTCCCTCCTCCCCTGCTGCAGTCAGATGCGTGTGAAGAGTAGATATGGTCAGACAGAGAGGCTCCATGTGGGCCACGGTGGGAGATGCTCTTGGACTGGGCAATATTAAGGTGATACAGCAGGAAACAGGAACTGCAGCTTTAATTTAATCAAAACCCATATATTTTCCTTTGAAACATGAGAATCTGATAATACTCAGTGCTTGCTGAGCTTCCCAGTTTGGCCACAGAGCACGCAAGGTTTATGTGAATCACTGTCAGAGGGCGAGTTTAAATTGTGATAAGTAGCCTATATGTAAAAGCAGTATTTCTGCATCAAGCAATAAGGCTATGTTTCCTGGGAAAGGAGTGGTTGAAATCCATCCCTTGTCACACAGGATCACGAACAACAAATGTAATTTTAAATCCATTAAAATGCTGCCAAATACATTAAACAAAAATATACAGAGGATTTATTCAGCAGAAGATTTACAGATTTCCTTAGTAGTACATCATTATCGGAACTGTCAATTTGAAAATAAAAATTGTCAAGCCATCACTGAAACACTGTGTAAAAGCTGTGACAGAAATAGACAATAACTACTAAGTTTTTTAAAAATAAAACCCTCAGCAAACCCACTCTACACACAATTATCACCTCTGTGGACTACCAAGGAAACAGTAAAGTACTGAAGGATACCAAAGAGAAGTCTGGTATCCAGCATAGTTAGCGTCAGCACTCTCCAATTATTAAGTGTGCTGTTGAAAAGCAGATTGTTGTGCATTTGATGATGGGATCCTGAAGACCTAACCACCTAAACAGATAAAATCCCAGCTAAAAGATGATCATTTGTTGTCACATTGCTGTGGTTTGCATTTGGACCCCTCACTGGGCTCCTGACTGGTCAGCCTCACACTTGTTAACCTCCTTGGTTAAGCTGAGACAAAGACAAGAAGTAGTTTTGTCACAGTCTGCAGGTAATTTTTAAATAGGAGATTTGTGACATACAGTTTTTGGTAAGCCTTTCCTACTTACAAGTTTACCAGGCTGATGTGTTCAAATTCCAGGAAGCCAGTCCTATGCCTTCCTTTGATTTGGAAACACCAGAGTGCCATCTTTCCCTTCCACATCTTTTATGACCACTCCACCTGATTATTTCCTGGTAGATACAAGATTATATTGCAATAGTGATCCACAAGTAAAGTCTGGGGCTATCACATCCTGATAGTCTAGTAATTTAAGCACAGGTTTTTCACCTCCCATATCTTGCAGGTTCTCCAGATTTATAAATTGACCCTCAAAAGACATGATAGTTATAAACAGACAGGCACAGAACCCACAGAAGTAATTCTATACATGGTTGATCTAAAATCCTCTATAACATCTATACTGTGCTGTTCTATTTCCCTAGTGCTGTTTCTTCATCATGCCTGTCCACTTTCTGAAGATAGCAGGAGCCTAGGATCATTCACTTTGACATAGCTCCTTCTTTGCAACATGTGAGCTCTCTTTCCAAGAAGCCCCTTCCTGTCTTACTCATTAGCTTTAGATCCATTTCCAACAAAAGTATGCTCCACTTTCCTTCCCAGAAGATGGTCCCTTATCATATTTTTGCCATTTTATTTTTAAGGTGCTACACCAAGCACCTGTTTACAAAGAAATTCTTGTGCTGGTCCCTTGCAGGGAAAGTCTGTGCTGTTACCACCTCACTACTGCACGGATTCTGCTTGGATGAAAGTCATTTAGTCCATTATTCTTTATGTTAATTACATGTCCACTCTTGATAAGATTTCACTGACTGTAGATGTAAAAGATAACACAGAAAGTAGCCAGTGTTCCATTCAAAATGAGTTTGCAGTTTCACACTTGGGAGCATAAAGAGATCTGAATAGGTGGCTTATTAACAGATCAGGAGGAGTCTTAATGAACTCCTATGGCTGAGAGATGAAGCAAGACTATCCTAGATTAAAAGGAACACTTTATATGAGGAGAAAACTTAACCCTTTAAATGACTTAGCAGGGACCATTATTCTGTGCAAACTTGCAAGTCCTAAAATATCTCTGCTGGGTCCTCTTCTCAGGCTTGTAGTCAAAAGTAGGAGGGACTGATTATCGGAATGTTTGCTAGTATAAGAACAGTACCTTTACTTTATGAAGGGGGTGTGGTGGCAGTTTCACTGCAAAAAATATTTCAGAGGAACTTGATACTTGCATATAATGGTACATCTTGAAGAAGATCAACAGTAAAACAGACATCCATAGAAAGCTTTTCTAGTAAGTGACTGACCAGAGTGAAAGAGAGTGAAGGGATTGGTGTTGGGTCAGTATCTCTTCAAGATAGATTTGCATGTTTCAGGGTCTTCATTCTGGAATCAGACAAACACTGAATTGTCTCCACTGAATCCAGCGTTGTGGATCTGCAGTTTTGAAATCAGTGACTAAACCTGCATTGGCTTAAGTAAAACCTAGCAAAAAGTTGGAGGGGTTGTGACACAAAATTGAATGGAATTACTGCAGTGCAGCAAGCTCACTATGGTTTAGATTAACACATTAGTTTAATGCATTTTAGATAGCATTTGCTGGTGGCAAAGGATGCTGCTCCAGTCAGTTCCTGTAGCCCTGCTGATGTCATTAAGGTGCTGTAATTCATTTGTCTATCATCACACTAAGCTTTTCCCGGCTGCTGGTGTACCCTGGACTGTGAGCAGTTTTGTATTATTAGATGGCAAAAACTGACCTTCTGCTTGGTTGCACCTTTATTCAGCTTTGTAAAATGCTATTTGGTCACTTAATGCCATGCCTTGTTAATACTATCCTTAAACTGTGATATTCTATAGAATTATTTGAGCTGATGCCCTGAATGTCCTTAGCTGGTCTGATTATTTATTCTTGCTGTATCTGTAGCCCATCCATATTCCTTTGTATTTCACACTGTTACACTTACAATATTATTATTTATTAACCAATACACTTACAATATTATTATTTATTTTACAGATGATGAAGAAATGAAATTGAAGAAGCGATATAATGAGTGAGACTTTGAAGGACCCTGCAAACTCACTCCTGCCTTAAAAATGAGAACTGCAGTAGGTATGGTAACAGAATCACTCTCTCAAGCACAAACACCACTTGTCTGTGGTATTACTCCCTTTTGCAAAGGAAAATCCCAAAAGCTTGAAGTAATTTTTGCAATACAAACATAATTTGGCTTGATTTGCACGTTGCTGTCCTTTTGAAATCCTGGCAACCAGAGGTAGGTGTCCTGCTTTGGCTGTGGACATCTGGTCACCCTCAAATGGAGCCAGCAATGCTAATTAATTCTAGGAGTACACAATGCCTTGTTCTGTACTGTCATAATTCACTGAAGGCAGTGAAAGCTATACTCCTCTTTGTGAGGTTGCAAGCAAGCACGTGATTGGAATATTATTCCATCTGTATTCCATGTTCTTCATTAGCCCTCATTTACCCCAAAAGAAAGTCAATTGCTCATACTTGGGAAAAACAGCAGGTTAATTTAACTTGCTGAATAGACTTTTAGCCACTAGGAAAGCTTAATATTTTCTGAAAACACCACCAGTTCTGTTTATTGCATATTAACTGCAAAATTGCTTAAATAAACAACTACCTTATCTTCACTTATCTTCCAAAATCTCACAGCCAAACAAAAATCCAAGCCAGTACCATTCAGTTCCAGTAAGGTTTAGCTGTTTAGTAGCCTTAAGAGCTTTTGAAAATACCCTGTTTAATGGAAGAAATGTTGTAATATGAGGGGTTACAAACACTTCACATCTGCAGAAAAAGATAGTAATTTTTAAGAGTCCCAATTGCTTTACTTTAAGAATCTGGGGGCTAAGTGACATTTTCAGAACAAGTACCAATTATCTATGTATTCAGATTCTTCCATCACTGGATTCATCTGATTCCAGATTGTTGCATAACATGCTTTTAAGAGAAAATTTCAGACAGTGGAACTCAAAGCTGGATGGCAGGGCATGGCTTAGTGAAAATATTATTTCAGTGACAAGAGTGGTATACCAGATTTGGTGGGATGGGTGTGATGACAACAGGGGGTACTCAATAAATGCATCTACTAGATTTAATTCATATGCACACCAGATCATATTTTTAAAGCAAAGTTACTGGCTTTCTACATTTTCCTGTCGAATATCACCAGATATTGCAATGGCAGCAGCAAGGGAAGGTTGAGTAATAACTCAACAGTAATTTCCCTAGTGCCTGTAAATAATAAACATTGTTAGCAAATGAGTGATGGAGGTCAATGGGCCATGGAGTCATTAGATGGTTTAATGATATGCTGCAGGTTATCTCAGGGCATGGTGCTCTAATGACATTCTCAGCCTTCCCTGCAGCAAATAACCCCTGCAACCCGAGATAAGCAGTTGCATTGCACAATACAGTGCAATCTCAAATGACCCCAGCAAGAAAATTTCTCTTCTGTTTGACATTTAATGTGCAAGTATCCGTCAAAATCTCTCCTGGGAAGACAGCTGTCCTACTTAAATTTGTTATTGTTAACTGGGAAGCTATTAAAGGGCAGAACCCCCAAGTCCTCAGACCTGTGGCTTATGGAGAGAAGGGTAATAGTTGGAGAAGAATGCCTAGCAGGGAGCCTCTTGCCTTGCTTTCCTGGCTGTTGCTTGGTCTTTGCAAAGGCCTAGTCCAGTGAGTAAAAGTATGAACAATAAGGTCTGCTGTGTACTGGAGGTCATAGTAAAACATGATAGCAGACTGAGTAATGCAAGTCTCTGAATTTATGAGAGCTGCTGGGTCACTTGTCAATGGGAAGTTTAGACATACAATGGTAATTCAAGTTATTTTGATTTGGCATCAGCATGCTACATAAGTATAAAAGGGTAAAGAAACTTCAGTGTTACCCCAGAACTTAAAGAAACCCAAAACTAGGTGCCAGGTAGTGAAATGCTGATTTTTTTCAGTCTGACTATCAGTAGCACCATACTGTGTACACAGACATCACTTAGCTTAAACTAGCAGACCACTTCCATCATTTTCTCTTTGTTACCCCCTCTGTGCCAGTACAAAGAAGTGGCTGTTCAGACCCTCAATTACTCATAGTGGTATGAGGCAAAACTAGAGATGTGAGACCATGTTAAACAAAGGCATGCATGACATTGTGTCAAAGAAAGGTTAGGACATCACAGACTTGGCATTTCTCAGAAGAGACACTAGAAATGAAACAAAAAATATTCACCTGAGTTTTTCCATGACAAGGAGTTTAAATGTAGACAGTATGTCTATTATTTAATTGATTTAAAGTTTAATAATTAATTATTTAATAAAAAATGTTTATTAAGCATTAAAAAGTTTGTAATTTAAAAGAAAAAAAATGCAGTAGAAAAAGGTGTCTGATAGCACTAGGGCAACGAGGAGTGGAAGCTGGAGAACCACTGTGAGAGTTCCAGGAATCCCCTTTCTCTTGCAAAGGCTTAGCAAGGTCATGAGTTGGGAGTCACTTACTTGTCTGGCTTGTTACTCTGTTATGACTTCCTAGTGTGTCAGCTTTTTATCTGGTGATCACTTAATGTATGGTTGCAGTGGTATGAGTTCCTACCTATTACCTCTGCCTCACCACCCAAAAGTATTATGCATGTATAGGAGGACTCTTAATAAGCTGAAGTAGTTGTTACCACCCTGTATTTATAACCTCTTAAGACAAGACTAGAACTGTAAACATTCATACAATTGTGTCAAAGTCTTAAAATGAAGAAGCAATATTCTGATGATGAAATACAGTCTTTGTTCAGAACATAAAGGTACTATGAAATTTCCTGAGCTCAGATTACTGGGAGAGCCAGAGTAGGCATTTTCTCTGTTCATCATCACACTGATGAACAATTATGAGAAATTGTGAGAAACAATAGACAAAGTTGTAACACAGGTCATCTATTATTGATAAATGTTATGTTAGAACATTGCTGGTAACACCCATATACAATTTGCCTGACTTTCTGGGAGGAGGCATTGGGAAAGGAATGTGCACACACAACATTTTAAACTCATAGAGCTGGTGAGACAAATATAAAGAGGACAAAACTTGAAGTGAAATTCAGCATAAACTATGAAGCTGATTTGTGCATTTATTGGGCTTCTAAATGGGCAGGACTTCTAAAGGGATCAATGGCCTCCCATTTAGAATAATTGAACCACTTCCCTTTGGGTCAGATAATGTGATTCCTTCCTTGAAGGTCTCACTTGAATCATTTGATTGCAAGCCTTTGAAAATTTCCTGAATACAGCAAATAAAACTTGGGGGGTTTTTAATGGCACCATAAATTGACAGACCAGCCCATCCTGGGTGGTGGTGAGAATTTGTAGGACTTTGGCTTCCTCAGTTACACTTCACTGAAAGCAATCAACGCATATTAAAGCTATTAGAGGACAACAGACAAAGAGATATGGACTGACAGCACAATCATCCAAGTCTTGTTTCACAGGCTGACAGCCTACAGAGTTGAAGCCAGGTATCTGAAAGCTAGAAAGTCATAACCTCCTTACAGGGCAAAACAAGGTCTTGAGAACTGTAGCTGACAAATATAAGTAGCTTTTTCTACTCTGTTTCTTAGCTATTCTGAAGTTTTAGAATGCAGCACCCAGGGGCATTCAATTCACTACTGAAAATCTGAGGCCTCCAAGCCACAAAGCACCTTTCTAGGGTCCATTTTTAAAATGTACAACTGAATGACTTACTTGACAAACAGCTGGGAACAGGTGAGTATGTGACTTCTAAAATAAAACATGCATCATGTTTGTGGTTATGCAATGCCAAGTGAGATTCCATCCTACTAAAACTACCAGGAATGAAAGGCAAAAAAAACTTTGACAGGAGGGCTTGACAAAACCCACAAGTTTATCGCTATCATGTTGCCTCCCTACAAAGCTGAGGTTTATCATATCTAAAGACCTTTAGTTTATTCCACAATATTACCTTGAAGTACCTGTTTTTAAGTGCTAGAAGTTTCCTCTTGCCTCCCTCTCCCATTTTCTCATTAGCTAAGGATGAGGCACCAAGTGCAAGGCTTGCTTCAGAAAGGCAGATTCACACTGTGCTCTGGGGTTTGGCACTTTCCAGGACACAAAGTGAAATCCATTGAAATAGCCACAGCCTAGTAAGAACAGAAACAAGAGGGTTTTGTTTCTGGATGATGATTGCTGTCACTGTGAATGGAAAGGAGGACAACCTAGAATGAATGACACATGTATGAGACAGTAAACAGCATAGTGCCAACTGTAGATGTTTCTTCTAGTTTGGAAGGGATTGGCTACAATAATTTACTCTTTTTTTTTAATTTGAAAATTTCTTAGCTGCAGGGCTTAATTAACTGTGATTTTATTTGGGGCAGGGAGGAAGAGGGAGATGGAGGAGGAGTTGTCTTAAAAGGGAGTAATTCCCTTTAAAATCTGTCTTGCTCTACAGTAATCACTCACATAATTATGTACGATACATTCCGGTGTAACTCAACCTTTGGTCTGCTCTACACGGGGGAAATTAACCAGCAGAGCTGCTCTGTAATAACTTCCATTATTGCTATTTTGGTATAATTTAACTATTCTGGAATAACTCCCCGGTGCAGACATCCAGCTCCAGAATAAAGCAATTTTATTCCAGAATAATTACTCTGCTTCCAGAAGGGAATAATCATTCTAGAATAAAGTCACTTTTATTTCAGAATCAAATATGCAGGGAGTTACTTGGGCATAGCTCCCCAACAAAGTTATTGTGGTGCCAGTTAATTTTCTCATGTATGCAGAAATGTTAGTAGCCTTCAGCAAAGATGTGTCTTGCTACATTTATCTGTGTTTATATGCTAATCTCCATAAAATTAAGCACTAAGATCTAGTGGAAAATGTGTTAAAGTATGTAAATTTTCTTTTTTACCTTGTCTCACACACAGACGGTTCAAGATTTTGTAATAAACACATATCTCATATCTGAAGAAAAGAAAGAATGCTTGAATACTTTCCTCTGCATAAATTGCATGATATGGAAGTGCAATCTGAAGTTTATTTCCAACAGTTTGCAAAAATAGTCAAACAAAAAACAAGTATACATGCACACACAAAACTATTTTGAATTTCAGAATTGACTTGGTAAACATGTAAAATGACTGCAAAGGCAAATTTAAAGCAATTAAATGGAACAGATCCTCCTGAAAGCTGTACTAAGGTCCATGGAGGATGGGGAGGTGATTTGAGACATCCAGCAGGGCTTCACCAAGGGCAAGTCCTACCTGGCCAACCCTGTGGCTTCTGTGATGGAGTGACTCCATCTGTGGACAAGGGAAGAACTATGGATGTCATCCCTCTGGATTTCTGTAAGGCCCTTGGTACTGTCCTGCATGGCATCCTCCTCTCTAAATTGTAGATAAATGGTTTGATGGGTGGGTTCTATGATGGATAGGGAATTGGATAGATGTTTGCATCTGGAGAGCAGTCAACACCTCAGAGGGAGATCAGTAATGAAGGCTGTCCTTCAGGGGTCTGTACTGGTATCTGTACTGTTTAATACCTTAATATCTGTTTAATAACCTAATATCTGATTGAAGTTCAGACTACAAAGCATCAGCAGAAGTCTGGAGACACTTCCCTACGTGATTAGCCAGAGATTTCTTCTGAACCACTTTGATGTCAAAAGAAACATTCTCGTTGCATCTCAGTCAAACCCCAACTCTGGGACAAGAGGCAAATTCATAAGCATTTCATGAGAATTTTTCTGTTCGTCTAGTTTCAGTTATGGGAAAATACACATAAAAGCAAGCAAACAAACAACATTTTTACTTAAGCTTTAACAATTTTTTGTCTATAAATTCAAAAATTAAATAAAAAAAAATTAGAAAAACTATAGGGCATCTCTTATGTATAAACAATGCTGTGTTGTTTCAATTCAGATCAGAAAGTGAAGTTGGTAAACTGGTATTTATTTGAGGTTAGGAATGTTCTTTCACAGTTATTCTGCTGTCTGTGAAAATCATCTATTTTGAGCAGGATCCTGACAGCTTCTGAGCTTCTTCTGTCAGGCATTCAGCACCTGTCAGAAGCAAACTCTTAGGTACTTCTTTTTAATACACAAATTTATATATACTCTACGTTAGGGGAGTTGACAGATAGACAGACTGGTATGTATTTTGAAGAAACAGCAAATTGTTCTTCCACAGTGTAGTTGTTTTCATGGTCATTAAAGCCTATTTTAACTTTATCCAATAATTTTCTTCCATTTGTGTTGGAAAATCTTAGACTGAAAATTGTACCAATCATGCTGAAAATGAAGAAAAAATTTCTACAAAGTCTTAAAAAGGATATTTGGGGTTATTCTGGATTTATGGTAATAAATTTTGCCTGGATTTTAACCATCTGTTACTTCACATTTTAACTTCAGTTACTTCACATCTTCAGTACCATCACCTTGGGATGAAGTGGCTGTATTCAGAAAGCAGAGTTTATACTTAAATTAATTAAGGTGTTGAAATGGATTAATTTGGGGTCTTTTGAGGGAGTTGCTAATGATTGCAGGGACAAAATGTCCAACTGCATGTATGATGCCCACCTTGTTTTTAAGTTTGTCAAGACACAGAGTACACTACTGCCACGTGACAATCTAAGTTGATTTGAAACACAATCAACTCTTGGTCTCCACATCCAATCTAGGGCCTGTCTTCTGCACATCTGTCATTCTATAATTAATTCAAAGTCCATCTCAAAATGTCCCACCTGGAAAACATGAGATATTAAGTTGATAAAAAACAACACTTTACAACACATGGAGATTTCCTCTGGATAATCAGCACGGTTACAGGAGTATGGAAGAATGTATGCATGTGCATATTTAAAACCATTTACATTCTAATCTATTTCATTCTGAGTTGTTTTCATTTGACAGATGGAGAGAATTTTGCAAACAGTGTTTGAACCAGCAGTATGAAGTAACTCTTTCTGGCTATACATTTTGGTGAGCATAGACCTACAAAACAATCTTTATGACATTACTGTTCTCTCTCAGAAATAGCTTTCTGAATGTTAATAATGGAAAGCTAACTTTCCAAATTAAAAAAAAAAAAAACCTCAAACCAAAAACAACTAATAAAGCAATATGATGGGCCACTCCCTTGTCCAATTATATTTTCTGTTTCTCACAATGAAGCCTGACACTGGCACACTTGTTCTGGTTTTAGTTCCATCATTCAAAAATAGCCCATTTCTTTTGACTTTTGATTGTTTTCCTTTTGCTTGGGAATTTTGCGTGCCCATTTCAAGTGAGAATAGGGGGTTTTATCCCAGATTTAAGAGCCCTCTTGAAAAAATATCCCTCTTGCTGCAATAGTTTTACTTTAAAGCTGAAGTAGCATTCATTACCTTTCATAAATGATTATTTTTACAAAGCTTGGTATTAGTTTGCGATACCAGTGAGAAAAGGTAGCAAATGTGCATGTATTGAGTATGTGCTCTTCACAAAGAGAAAATACAAATTTTAGGGCAAAATCAGTGAATAATCTAAGGCCTGATAAGAGATTTAGGGCTCTTTTTAGACATATGGTTGATAACAGCCCACTCTGAACAGTGATCCTGCCATCTGCAAACACAGTCCTGCACTCAGGCCTGCTAAAATGCACAACAATTTCATAATCCCTCTCTTTCAGTAACTTGCCTGGGATATTCCTGGGCATTTCCAAAGATAACAGAATTGCTGCATTTACAATGCACACTGAGTGTGACCCTAAGGTTTAGTGAAGTTGTAGAACAGACATACATATTCTTCCAGTGTTTTCTGGCTAGAAATATGTTCTTGTGTTTTATCCTTTCATGTTCAGTGCTTTATGTAATATCTGATTTGCTGTGTGAGAGCACTACCTTTACAGGAAATCCCAGAAGTCAGATTTATGGATTATAATGCAATTATCATTTGACTGGCATTTCTGCATGACCAGAGTCAAGCCAGAGCTCTGCTGATTTGGCAGCTTGATGGGATGCCAGCAATACCAGCCCATGTGCCTACATTTCTCCTTCCAAATGGCCAAAAATTTCAGCTGGAAATAAAACCTAGCTATGCCATTTAGAAATATTTGAATGCTCCATACCTAAAATTCATGATTTTGTATTATTTAACAACTCTTCTTCTAAGTCAGCATCATTCTCGAAAGCTTTGAGTCAAATAATGAAAATATATATGGTAAAGTAAGCAAAAACAACTGGATGAAAAAAAAAAAAGGGAGAAAAATTTACCATCTTCCCCAGAGATCAGAAAGATAAATCCAGCTCTATTCAGAGTATGTAACAGTGCTCCTTTTCATCTTTATCACACTCAGATCTCAAGCTTAACCCATTCAGTTGCAGATCATTGTCATATTTTCATAGTGCCTACGAATACACGTGGTTGAAGTGTGGGGCTAGAAGTACTTTAGCAGCAAATAACTGTCTGATTTCTTCAGAGTTTCCCCCAAACTCTTGGCAAGGGATATGAGGTATACTGCTGGCTGATATGGAAGAGCTTATGGGAAGAACCCCAAATGTTCTCTCTAATTCTCTAATAGAGGCAGCACCACCCTTGCTGCAGTCTATACCTGCCTCTGAAAGCTCTTGGAAGCATAAAAGCACAACAGGAGTTTAGAAGTGGTTGACAAAGGGATATTAAACTTAGGACAAATCATAATTTCTCCAGTCTCACCTCCACAGCTCAAGTGGATACATTGCATGTTGGAGAATGGAAGAGACTTGTCTAGTTTGGACTCTGCTCACTGTGGACATTTTTCCCTTACACTTTGGAAGGGATTTACAAGAAAGAAATTTAGCAGCTGGCTGGAGCTGCATTATCTCAGCAGTGGGAAATTTGGTGGGTATCATCAGATTTCTGTGAACTAACGTCAGCCTTCCTGAACTGCTGCTTTATTTGTGCCCTGTGGGAATGCAGCCAATATTGTCATGGTATCGCTGAGGCAAATCACAGAACAAAACCTGCTGATGATTTCCTGTTTCATACTCCCTATATGCCACCCTGTTGCCAGTGATTTCATGAAAGAGATCTCACAGCCCACCCAGATGCACTGGACTCCTGATTTATACTTCATTACAAGGTACCCCCCTGTCACCATCTACCTGCCTTGCCCTACTATGCATGCATGATTTTGATTGGAAAAAAAAAAAAAAAAAAAAAAGAAAAAGGAAAAAGAAAAAAGATGTTCCACTTTCAATGGAACTCTGCATGTCTGCATTTTCAGGCAGCTTACCTCTTAAAAATTTCCATTTATCTGCACTAAGCACACCTAAAAAAAAAATGAGACTTTATTGGGGAGAATATTAATTTTAGATATTCTGGTGGTGTATAGTCAAAACCTAGATGTTCCAGATTGTGGTATAACCACCCCCAAATTATCCATTTCCTTATCTAGTCAAAGGACTTTACTTTGCAGACTGTCACACATACAGTGCACCTGTCTTTGCTTCACTTCTCTACTACCCTGGTAAAATTAAAATGCATATTTCCTTTCCTCTTGATGCCTCTCCCCCTGTGACAATTTGTCATACTAGTTGAAGAAGCAGCCTGTGCAACAGGGAGTGACACAGAATAATGTGTCATGTCAAATATATTAAGCATTTTAAGGCATCACAGACCTGGAGGATTTCAGATAAAAAGAAACAATTGTTTGAATCCATAAAAATGTTATAAAAAACCACTGGGAATTTGATATTTATACCTGAGCTTTAATAATGCCTGTGATTTCTGTTTAAGGTGGAGATATGTGCACAGTTATGCCTGTAATGTTAAGATTGCAATTGCCATCAGCTTTTTAAAGCATTGTTTTGAAATGCCAGACTTAATGTTGGGTGCTTTGGAGTTTTTTTTTCACTATTTTTTTTTTTCCTATGGACATTGATGACAGCAGCAGGGTTCAGCCAAAAGGTGTCACTAACTTCTGGTAATCACCTCTACCAAGTGACAGTGAAGTAGGATTTTCCTTGCTTTAGATTTGTGGGCTCCCTTATTTTGTTGTGATGCTGGGTGGCTGCTGTACAATGGGGCTCTGGAAAGCTGAACTTCCCAGAGCTTTTTAACCCAAATTCATGTGGAAGTAGGAAGGTCAAAGGCCTTGTGGTGTGCTAATAAGTTACATGGATAGGCCAGAAACCTCCCACAATATCCGCTTTTTCTTTTTGCCAGGAAATTTATTCCCAGAATCCACTAACAACAGCACCAGTTTTAATTAAAATAACTAGGAGACAGAGCCACATTCTTACCCTTTACATTTCTTTTTGATTGGTTTTTATATTAGTGAATCTGCTGCCCTGATGAAGACTCATTTTTATTGAGTGATGAAACCCTAAAGCTTGCCACAGAAACACTGCCTAATCACAAGAAAGAGAACCATCAGCGAGAAGGAGGTGAGGAGAAACTCCATTGCAGCTGTAGAAATCCAGTGGTTGTTTGAGTATGAAAATTAATTGATGTTTGAGAGAAAAGAGGATTTTTTAAATTTAGCATTATTAAGGCAGTTCCACTGGAATTGTAACAGCTTAGCTGAAGTGAGAAAGAACAGTTCTGTTTGTAAGATGTGCGTCTCCAAATTTCCTGCATGACCAGAAGAAATACCAGCTTTGAGAGGTTAGTTTTGTAAATGAAACTAAAGCCTTTACAAAAGTCCAGGGACTTTACATTTACACAAGACATTACTATAAAGAGGGAGAGTGTGCAGCACTCCTAATTTAACATTAGTTTCCCAAGGACTTCTGAGGAGTCATACAGAAATTATTACTAGATGTCCTTGATGGAAGCTTAGAAGAAAAAAAGTAAAATGGTGTCAGTCTGCAGAAAAGAGATAGGTCAGTCTCAGCATGTTGAAAGCAAAGCTCAGTGCTCAGTGGAGTAGATTACCAGATCAGAAATCACACAGTGAAAGCAAAACTAAGAGGGCATGAGAAGCCTTAAAAATTCTGCCAATACTGGACTGAAGAGCATGAGTGATTTTTTTTTTTTTTTTTTTGCTTCCTGCATTGATAACAAAGAGAAGTAGCATCCAATCTTGAGACAGAGCTGAAAAGACATATTCAAAAAAGAAAAGGTTGTTGCTTCTGTAGAATATGGAGGAGGGTGAAAATACACCTGAAATCAGGCTTCATAGAGACAAAATAGAGATACTGTAGAAGGACAGGAATCCACATTTTAAAAAAATCAGACAAAAGCTAAATTAATTATAAATCTGTAAACAATAAAGATATGTCAATTTTCCAGGCTATATGCAAATGCCAGAAGGGAAAATCCTAAAATAAATATTTTCAGCATGAATAAAGTTTTAGAATCAGGAGAAAAGAGAGGATGAAGAACACAATAAGATTATGTGCATATAAGTATGCTGAAGAGAATACAGGATCCATGACCCAATATTGTCTGATGTGTGTATGTTTCATAAGGATCCTGTAATGTTCTCCCAGCAGCTGGAGTGAAACCTAAGTGTGAATACAGGTGCTTCTGCTGGAGATTTGCCTTCTTTGTAGAAACAGCACTCTGAAGAAGGGAAATACTTCAGGAAGAATGGGAAATGCCTTCAGCTTCTTCCAATAAAGTGCTCAAGGGATATGGAGAGTAAGGGTATGTTTCCTCTAGCCCAGTTTCTGCTTGCTCAAAAATAAGTTGTACAGGCTGAAGCAAAATGGATTCATCCACAGTCAGTCCTAGGGAAATGCATAAATTAATCTCTGAAGAGAGGCACCTACCAAACTTCCTTGACAACAAAGGGAGCCTAGAGGACATATCAGGTTGTGCATACAATATGAAGACAAGTAAAGTAAGATGGGATCAATCTCATGAAGAGATTTGAAGGCTCAAATCTCATGTAAGCAGCCAAAGTATCAAAAGCATTGGCAGAGGCTGCTTACCAGAGCAGTATATGACTGAACCCCACAAGTTTCTGCAGATGTACCTGAGTGATTATTGCATGAAAAATATTTCTGTGCTAGCTTTTACTGCAAGGGGTAAGTGTAAAATAATGTCCCCACAAAGGACTTGAAAGACTTTAATTTAAGCCAATAGCTGTTAGAGCTCCAACTTGTTTTATGTGCTCTAGAATGGGTGAAGCAACACATGAGGCTCCTTAGTTATCATGCACAATGAAGAAGCCCAGCAAATTCAGTGTTAAACGTGAGAAAGCTCAAACACACCAAGACTTGGCAGTGCCTACACTTGGCACAATTGAAATTTTACTTGTCCCTTTGGAATATCATGCAATACCACTGTCATTTCAACAAGAGCACTTGAATACCTTTGGCCCAGATGAAACCAAATCACTTTGGTAAAGACACCATGGTTTATTTCCCTGTCTTCCACTGGCATCAGCAAAGAGAAATTATCTTGCATGACTGCTCTAATTATGCATGCCCACACCATGAAACTTCCCTGTCTTTTAAGTAGTCTAGTTTAATTCATTGGAACATGTAAACTAATAATTTACTTGTAATGCCTTGAAAAATTCACCCTGTGCCCAGAGAATAAGTCTTGTCAGCTTGCAGTGGTTTCACTGTGGTTTTATAACCCCAGCACTTTGTTTTTTGTTAAGAACAAAACCGAGCTGCACGATGGCTCTTGCCATGAGCGAGAGCCTCCAAAGTTTAGAGCAAAGTTTCTGTGCTCAGAATCCACTGCAATGTGCCCTCCCCAAGCCTAATATGAAAGAGTTTATTTTCTATAAGTCTTTTGCTGCAGTTGACTGCCCATGCTGTCTTCATTTAATAGCTGTGGCTTCCACTAGGTTTATTTTCTTGCACCTGAAGCTTTGAATGAAGGGCCGCTTACATTTAATTACTTTGTAATGCAGCTTGAATAGTAAATGTGTGTCTGCTAATTGGTAGCTCCTTCTCAATGAGGCTTATTATCCCTTCCTGTCCCCTCAGGTGCTCTGGGTAACTTCTGTATTAGGATTGCTGATTCAAAGAGAAAGGGTACAGGAAATTCAGATTTGATACTGTACAGTGCAGCTCAGCAAATGTGATCCACATCTGACTTCCAGGGAAGTATGTTCAAAGGGTTGAATAAAGAATAAAATAAATAAACAATAAAGAAATAATTTTTTAAATAATTGCATGTCGAGGCTAGGCTGCCACTGCCTACCCATCCTTTAAAAAATAACCTTTGTTTAAAATAGGTGTGGGTGCATTAATCAGGTCAACTGAAAACTGAAGCAGATAGTGATAAGTTCAGCACTCCAGGAGCATTATCAAGGGACTACTGTCCAACAGAAGAGACACCAGTGTGAGCATTGCCACTAAGTTGAAAAACAATGAGACATTGTAAACAAAATTTTGGAATTTTGAAAAATTCTCAACCACAGATTGTTTTGTTCAATAAACACAATCATCATGGTTCTACCCAGGAAACAACTGCTGTTTTCTACTCCTGCCTGGGATGGGGCCCTCTTATACTTGTCTTCTACTTCCTAAAGGAGTGTCCTGTCTACACAGGACTTCAGATTGTTCAGGAGCAAACAATAATCTCACCAATAGTTTTGGAAGAGGGAAGATCAGTACTGCTTGGACAGAAGATAATTAATAATTTAGGGCCCATGCATATGTTCATATTTTTGCCCAAAGTGAAATGATCTTGTTGAAACAGAAATAAGCATTATGCATTGTTTAAATGTGAACTCAATATCTGAAGATAAAGTTTTTGCTGCAACAAGTCTGGGGAATTGTTCAGGTAGAAGCAGTGGGTGCTGGGTGATGTTTCAGGATATGACACAGCACCCAGAGACTTGAATGAAACTTTTCATACAAAGTGCTAAGGAGATGGGCTGTGCAGTAGCAGAGACAGGCTATTTAGTGTGCCTGTCACTGCTACAGGACTCAGAATGTTTCCCCTTTGGGAAAACCAAACCAAACCAAACAAAAAAGTATAAATTTCTAGACATATCACACAGACAAGCAAATGTACATAGGTTATCTTGTCCTCTGAAGTTTTGCACTGAATGCTTGATAGGAAAACTTTAGGAAAATCAGAACTTTAAATACAAACCTTACAACAATTTCCAGATGACTGAAACAATCATTTCACTTCGAAAGCCTGTTATATATTCCTTGTGTTATTCCAATAGATGTAAAATCAGCATTGTGCTAGGCACTACATTAGAGATTATTCCAAGGCAATTGTCCAGAGTTATTTGGGGGATTGGCATAAACTGCTCTCATAAAGAAAAGGGGAAAACTTGCTCTTTGTGTCATAATATAAGAAGCAGCCTGGAAATTGCATCCTTATAATGTGATCACAAGCTCCAAATACATGGCAGGGTATTCTTGAAGTTTTGGAACCTACTTCCTTTACTCTGGAAAAACATAGAGATTTCTGTAGTATCCTTGCTTGTACTGAATACAACATGAAATATTTCTGGTTTGCTAGAGCAACTGATAAACAATACCAAGCTTCCATTTGTATATCAAGATTTTCAGCTTTCTATGCTCATGTACAGAAAATTATTACTGCATAAGGATTTAGCCAGAAAACATTTTCAAGCAAAAGCCAGCATACATTCTTGCCAGAGATCAAGACTGGTCAGAAGCACATTCACAGTTTATTTTAATATCCTTTCTAAACTTTCTGCAAGTCAGATGAATTGCCAGGCAGGTTTCTGTTGTTCTTTTTTAAAAAGCTGTTCTTCAAAAGCCTTCTTTTTGCTTTGTAGTTTCAGAAGAGATAAAACAACTGTGCACATCTGTGCTTTTCTAGTTACTGTATTTATTTGTTTTGTTCTTGCATTTCTTCCTTATTCTTTGCATATCTTCTCAATTCTGATAGAAATTGCTGTGCTCAAACAAACTCTTCCTGTCTCCTTGTCTTTCTCTGTTTATCCTTTTCATATGACCTTGGCATATTTTCTTCTCTGTTGTCATTCCTAAATATTGTTTTCTCTTTCAGGTTCAAGTTTTTTGACTTCTTTGCTACCATCATCACTTTTATGATTCTTATTTTAAAGCCCATCATAAAAATCTTTGTTTTCTGTTTTATATCTCTATCTTCCCTTTCCTTCTTGTAAAAACACTGAGTGTTTTCTCAGGAAACTGTTAGGTATCATTTATTTACCCTTTGTTTCCCCTACACTGTAGCTTTAGATAACAGAGTATATGTAACAAAATATACATAGGTTTTGGAACAACTACATACAATTGAATTAAAATTACAACACAAAAATGAGGAAAAATATATTCTAGTGGACTACAAGAAAAAGGGCAGATGCTGTTCACTTGTTCTGATACTGGACCTTACTGACATCTAACTTTGGAGGTCTAGCCTTAGAGACAGGAGGCTTTGCAGCATGCAGCCCTTAGAACTTAGAACATTTTAGAGTCCTGCTGACAGCCTTTCCTCCATCTACTCTGGTTTGCACCCTCTGGGTTCTGAGCTGTAGTTATTGCCCAGCCTTTCATTGTACACTGAATATGATAATTAAAGGATTTCTGACATCGACAAAGCACAGTCACAATAAATAACAGGCATTGTCCATTTGGTCAGAAGACACCAGAAGTTTTTGAGTTCATTCTTTCCAGTGGCAAATGCCTGACCATAATGCATGGTCATCCCCAGAACACATCTTTATCAGAAAGTTAAGTTCTGAGAGAACACCATTTCTTTTGCTGCCAGTGATCATGACTGGATAAATGGAGCAGAGTATTTCATGTGAGTAGTCAGCATTTGCAAGGGTGTCTTTTGATTATTTTGTACCATCATCAGAAATGGTGCCAAATGGATAGTCAGATTGGAAGGAAAAGGCATGTTACATGCCGTGAGATTTGCTTGGGTTTTGGTTTTTTTAATTGCTATTTTCAACAACTTAAATTGAACTTAAATTAGACCTAGAGGTCAACTGTCACTTGCCCTCCATTGAGACTCTATTCTCCAAGTGGGTCCACTGGAGATGATAAAAATGCAGTTGAGCAACCCAACCCAAAGTCTAAAGCTCAGTATCATGTAAAACACTCAAAGTGTCACTGCTTGAAGAGTAAACATTAAGTGAGATTTTTAAAAGAGCATTCATTAATTCATTAATTCATTAATTCATTAATTCATTAATTCATTAATTCATTAATATTTTCTGTAATCTAACTGAATGCTTTCTAGTAATCAATAGATGAAACATTACACTTTATAAACTGCTCCACTTCCTGAATGAATCATTACATAAAATCATGCAAGCTAGTGCACTCCATAAGCTCTTAAACTTTCAGTTTCATGATATTATGCAGTGATTGTTTAATGTAAAAAAGAGAACATCCTTGCTTAGAAAACCTGTGCCCATTCCCCAATTGCTCTACACCACTCAGCGTTACCTATCCAGGACAACTGCCCAAACCATTACAAGAGAAGGTCACATCTGTTTCCAGTTTCTTTTATCTGATCAAAAGAGTTTTAGAGGCTTTGCTGCATGATGTGAAAAAATAACCCAAAACAAAACAAAACAAAACAAAACAAAACAAAACAAAAAAAAAAAGAAAAAAAAAAAAAAAAAAAAAAAAAAGAAGGAATGGAAAATATCCTTTAATGTAAAGCAGACAGCCTGATAGGTATGTAACTCTGTTGGGTAAAAAATGTTTAATATTCATCTGCATCTTCTGCACTTTGTGTAATCCTGTACACATTTCACAGACATCTGATTCTCTCATGTTTTAGGGCCCACCTGGAATACTTCTCCATGTGGATCTTTGGGAGGTGCCCTATTCAAACAAATCCATCTTTCCATGTATTATTATCCCCTTCTGATTTAGTCCTCTCCAGAGTCTTGGGTTTCTTACTTTTTTTCCCATGGTGACTGGTATTTCCTGACACAGGAATTTCAGTTGCTGTATTCTACATTGCCTTGAAGGCCTTAGTTGAGGACTAAAAGCTCACTCTGTATACACTGAAAGACTCATTTACCTCAGCTGAGCTGTACTGCTTTGTGCCAGCTGAGAACCTGACCTACCTTTAAGAAGTGTAAGTTGACAGGAGGCACTCTTTTAACAAAAAAAATAATAAAATTGTTTGCTACCTATCTGTTCACTGATAAGTTCTTTCATTTCTGCAACTGACACCTAAACATCCGAATTCAACACCCAGAGATAACGGAGGTAGTGATACTAAAAGACTTTATGTACTCCAAGTAGTCCCCTGGCATAAATCTTTGAAGGCTCAGAGCCCTAACAAATACAACTGATGTACATGTATTGGTTCATAAATTCTGTTTATTACATCTTTGGCTGCCCTCTATTTGTTTTCCATACTCTCCTCGGCATGCTGAAAAAATGTTCCCCTACAACTTGTGCCTACTCTGGTCCATTTTTTGCTGTAACAAACTAAAATACCGGAACAGGTTTGGTAGCAGCGATTTTTTGAGTTTTGTCTTTGCAGTGACAACAAACACATCCTAATGAATAGTCAAGTAAGCAGACATAAATAATTAACAGATTTTCTTATTATTTTTAGAACATGCTAATTCTGGCTGGATCCTGGCATATAGAACAAGGGAATGCTTTGTAAAATCCCCTGTTGTATTAGAGAAATGCTACAGAAATGTTAAAATTTTTTTATTCTTGCTCAACTTTCAGATTCTTATTCCTCTTAAAGAGCAAGACAACAAAATCAATCTACTACAGTAGAATTTTAACGAATGGTTAATTAGCTATTCAGCTTCAGTTTAAAACTAAATTGCTTTCTAAAATACCTTTATATATTTCTTGAATTTCCTGGATGAATTTTTCCTTTAAAAGAAAGGAGGATTATTTAATTGAACACCACAGGTTTTGCTTTCCAGGTTCTTGTAAATTATTTTTTTTTACATATAGTCTTACTTACAATAGTAACTGGCAAGCAATCCTGTCTCAATAAATCAAAAAGTACAGCTGGGTGCCAAAATAAAATTGACTTGCAATGAGCCTCTGCTATTGAAACCACATGATTTTAACTGATATTGACAGGCAGTACATTATATCTTGGTTGAGATAATTTAGTTAATATTGAATCACACACCCAAAAAATGAAAAATAAAAAAAAATAATCTTAGACATCCCAATGCTCTGGAGGTGGGAATTTTTCTACCTCCTCATATTCTAACAGCTACCCAAAGGGATGCATTTGAAGGTAGTGTGAGCAAGACACACGATATTTAATAGTGCTGGACCCTAATTCCGACCGGCTGTCTCGATTTTCTTTTCAAACCTCCGCGTATCTTTCATCCACGGGTGCTTTATCCACTTGGGAAAATCAGAGGCGGTTGAATACATGCCATCACTGCCGTAACCCCAGGGGACAAAAGCGGCCCATTTGCATGAGAAAGGCGCTGTTGTGCCGCGGGCGGTCAGGGGTTCACTGCCTGGGTAGCGCTGCCGCTCACCCTGCCCGCGCTGCGGTCAGCACAAACCGCGCTCCGCCCGCCGCCCGCCACAAAAGGACCATTATCCCCCACAACAGCTCTGCTGCCCGTGACTTTTGCACGGCACTAGGAGCTCGTCTCGTGCTCAGTGGCTCTCTGAGAGAAGAACAAACCAGTCTGCCTCTCCTTTGTACGGGTTTGTTCTGCCGGGGCAGCGGACCAAGAGCGGGGGAAGTTGTTCCGTGGCTGCTGCTGTCAGCAAAGTCTCCCCAAAAAATTACTGACTTCATCTGACCTCTCTGTGGGAGCAAACGCCACACACATGCTGTGCGGGAATTAAAAGATGAGTCTTTGGATCCTCAAAATGCCCCAAAGCCCCCGAATTAATTCCAATATATTGTTTCCTGCAGCTCAGGAGGTCCATAGCATACACAAGCCTACATTAACAGGGGAGATTTTGACAATTAAAACATATCAGCAATCTAGTTTTCTTTGAGTATACTTCTTATAATACAGAATTTTTGGCTCATAGAGCAGCTTTGGGGAAAAAAAACCAAACATCAGGGTTTTGCTTTTGGTTTGAGAAACAAAGTAGTGATCTGAGATTGCAATGTTATGGATGCCTGGAAATATTTTTACATCACACAACACACTCTTTGTAGTTTCAGGGAGAAAGTGGGAAGTGTGCTCTTCCTCATGACTTGTGAGACTAGCAGGAAGAGGAGTGCTTTTGGAGATGCTCTGCAGGCTCAGGGAGTATTCCCTGATTATATTCCCTGATTGTGAGTAAGCAAAATAAACCATCCCGCTCCCTCTCAGTGTGATTGATTCAGTGTTGCACAAGGTATATTAAAAGGACTCAGAGAAATTGCAAAGAAGTACATCTAGGCTTTTTCTATAAAGTGAAGTAGCTAATAGTAAGGACTGTAGGTCCTCATGAAATGATAGACAAATCCAGTGCTATTTTTTAAACAGATGTTGGATGGACAGGACTCTTTTAAAGTTCAAATCAGGTGGCTCTAAACCATCAAAAGACTAATCTCTTCTTCCTGCTTACTCTCATGTGCTGGAAATGTCTGTCTCTTATTTGCCAACAAAATGTCACAGGCCTTACCTAACATTTTTAATAGATAGCTGACAACAGAGCAGCCCAGAAATTGCTGCATCAGTAAAGTACTCTGAAAGAGACACTGTAATCTCAAACCAACAAAGGCTGTGTCTAAATTAAGGCTCACAGTAATATTCTACTCTAGTGTCTCAATGAAATAACATCAGCAATTCCTCCCTATGCACAAAAAGCCCAAATGTGCCACAAAATCCCCTTGCTTTACCACTGCACCTGAAGTGACCCTGCCACAACAAACCAGCACATGTTATCATTGCTGGAATCCTAAGCAGCAGACAGACTGTTTCACAGAGCAGGATATTTATATACCCAATGTGTTCGACAGGCTGCTCAAAAGAGCAGATGAGCACAGCATTCAAAAAACACTGGGTGTGTTTGTGTGATAAGCTTGTGCATGTAGCCAACTCAAAACACTGTTCTCTTGAACTCAGAGAGTTTCCAATATCGATTTATCTATCTATTTATTTATTTATTTATTTTGGTGACTATTTGACATTCCTTCTTAAGCTTGGAAAATTAAGCCTCCTGCTTCATCATTCATTTCCCTCCCTGCCATATGGTTGCTCTGATTCATCCCAGCCATCAGCTGGTACAGTGCACAGTTCAGGGATGTTTTAAGTTTTACCATATTTAAGGGCAGGAGGATTTCTATGTTGCTCATCTTTTTGATATTCTGGACTTGGATGTGCCAACTAACAACACTCATCACTGTCTGAATTAATGATATTCTTTTTTCTTTCAGACAACCAGTCAGTGCAGGAGATGGGAAGGGGAAAAAGTATTTCAATTCCAATTCTCCTATGCCCAAGGCTGTGAAACCTGTAAATGTAATGCAGTGTACTTTCTCTGTTGCAAATTTAGCCCAATTCCCTCACAGCAAGTGCAGATACATTAAGAAAAAAATAGACCACATTGTGTACAAGTGATTTAAGCTGCAACTGCTGGGCTTTGGTGTTATATTTATTCCCTGAAAGGTTTATCCAAGTGTGTTTGAAATGTAGAAAATTGATGACATTAGACAGCATTATACACTGGCCTGCTCTTTAAGTACCAACAAATCACTCAAACAAATAGCTCTACAGAGGGAAATGCAGGCAGGAAAAGCATTTTT
Source organism: Oenanthe melanoleuca (assembly GCF_029582105.1). Taxonomy (NCBI): domain Eukaryota; kingdom Metazoa; phylum Chordata; class Aves; order Passeriformes; family Muscicapidae; genus Oenanthe; species Oenanthe melanoleuca. Next base: position 15,525,627 of record NC_079337.1, read on the forward strand.
ATGAAGGCACAAGACAGGGCATTCCTACTGTGGAGCCTATTCCCACACTTTCTCTATTCCCCAGAGACAAGAAGACACTTGTCTGCCAAGCCTCAAATCTCAAAGCCTGGAACCAGCGCTACCACCAAGGCCATCACCCAATCTCCTCAAATAAATAGTAACTAATGGATAGACACACTTGTGTACCCACAGCTGCTTCAGATAAATGTTGAGCACATCTGCCAGCCACAAAATACACCAAAAAAATCAAAAACCAGTTTACTCAACCCATTACAACAACAAGTCAACCATATTGGGCTTTTCTCAGTCACTAATCTAACCACAGAGGAGAAAGAGTAAGATGGATCAGAACCAAACAAATAAGTACAACCACTGGAAAAAAACAATGTATATTTTCATTCTATTTAAAAGCAGAGGCCACAGGCAGCTTTATCCAATTTAATCAATTGTTTTCATGTTCAGAAATATTTGCAAAGGAAAGAAGTCTAATTTCTGATGATTAAAATCTGTTTGAATGGTGTGATGGAAAAACACTGTGTAACATTTACACAGTACTTGTTACATAGGTTTGAGCGTTAAAAAGATTGGGGCTTGGATTAGATAATCTTCAGAGGTCCTTTCCAACCTTAACTATTCTGTGATCTTGTAACTTGCATAAGTTAAATTACATCTTTTATAAATGACTCTAAAAGAATATTTCTAAGCCAGGCAAGATTTGAACCAGAAGGAGGTTTGCTCTTTGGTGGTTTTTTTTAATTACTGGTATAGTCAAAGCACACAAAGCTCTCAAGTATACAGGCTCTTCTTCAAACTTGAAAGAAATGCAAAGGTCTTTGGAGTTTCATGGAGGCTGAGAACAAACACTTTGAATTTGTTAATCAGTTAGATCATTTGAGAGAAAATGCAGCAGATACCTCAGAAACACCTGCAACAAAACAAATTATAAGATATGTATCTCCTGTGAGAAAAGGAGAGAGGTTATTCATTATCAATTGAACTTGTGAGAATTTGCAGTCACAGAAATCAGAAGTGCTATGAACTGTGCTATAAAAGTAATATTTCTCTAATCAATTCTTTATTTCCAATAGTATTATAAGCTTTAGTTCCCATGTACTTATTTTGAAGCATTTCTCAGGTTTCCCTTGAAGATAAGAATTGAATAGGCAAAAATTAAGTAAAAGGTTTTTGAGAAATATTCTTCCTCAGATCTTTGAGCATGTGTGTTTTCCACCAACTATTTGTCATTCTGGTGTTGGTTTGTTGGTTGCTTGGTTGGTTGCTTGGTTGGTTGGTTGTTTACACACAGGAAATTTCCTTGCTAAAATATATTACACATGGGATATGCAGGCTCCAGGTCCCGTAATGATCCAGTGGAGGACAAGGCATTGCAAGACTGGAGATATGTGGGCAGTGCTTACACATGATGATCATGTGTTATGAATCTGTTTATATGTGTTTGCCCATCAGAGTGTGCCTGTAGTGCTCTGTAAAGATCCACATTGAGGGCTGGAGGACTGTTGAAGGAGAAGGGGACTCATATTGCAGAATATAGGCTCCAGAATATAAAGGTGTCATTTATGTAATCTGATGTACAGCAAAGGTATAAGCAGGAGCATGATGGAATAGACTTAAAAATATCTTTTTCAAGGTGGCTCATTGCAAAATCCTCGGCATGAGGCAGCTGTGCCTTCACTGTCAGATACAGAAAGTGAAGTTATGTGTGAAAATGAAAAGAAGTTGACTGGTTTGGATTTCTGAGGATTACTCTCCATGTTGTACATACTCAGGGTAGTCTTGGAGGCTTCCATGACGTGTGGTGTGGTATGCGAACAGGTAACCTGCCAAAACTAGGCTGGTCCTGGTGAAGTTGGCTTAGGTTGTGTGGTTTATGAAGGAAGTCTTCTCTGTCCTGCAGGCAGGAGATGCAGCATCTCCTTCAAGTTCCATCACCCTCTTCAATGTAGTCTTTGTGGATATTATGCATCTTTGTCTGTTGGCTTAATCACAAGTTAAGGACTGTGTTTTAAGCATTGCTAAGAGTGGTTTTCAGAAAGAGCCCATGCTACCACATTTTTATGCTGAACATTTAAATGGCCATTCTTATCCTAAAGTCGTCATTCGTGGGATTTTGGCTGAGCTGATCAAACAGGCTCCTTCTTTAGACTATGGGGACATTTCCCTGCAGAGGCAGACCATGCCATTTTGTGTAAGGCAGGTGGGAAGTACCATTTGAAGATATCCATTATACTCCCCAGCTGCCTGTAGTTAATATAAGGAATCAGTTTCCTTAGCAAACACTCCCTTTGCAGTCAGCTTCTTCACAAAATAAACGAAGTGTTGTTCCTTCACAAGGTGAGATCTACAGGTTTCTTTTCCCAGCCCATTGGCATGAAAATGTTTAATGGTGGTATTCCTACAAGCATCAAGGAATTTCACAAGAAGAGGAAATTCTTCAATAATTTCTGCTTTAAAAAAAAACAAAAAACAAAAAGATCTCTCAACTCTCAAAAGCCCACCAAAAAGAGGACTGAGGAAAAATTTGATGCAAAAAAAAATGTAGGAGTAAATTCTTTCAGCTCAGCAGTTCCTATAGTTCCAGAAGAGTGAATGTTTCCAACACAGATCTTGGAGGAGTTGGGCAATCCATCCACAAATATTTACTAAAGATGTGTGAGCTGGCACTGGTGTTTGGGAGTCAGTCTCTATCCAGATGGTCTTGCTTTAATCACTGGACCAGGACTGTTGAATTTCTCTTAGTTTACAGCAGCTAGAGTCAAAATAGGACAATAAAAGTTTCCTGCTCATTTTTACATCCAGGCTCTCTATTCCTGTTCTTGCAGCCTTGGCTCGACTATTCCTGTTTCAGCAGCTTCCCAGCCAAGAGCTTCCTCTTCTGGTGGTCTCTTGGGACAGAATGAAAGGAATGGGCAGCTAAGCACAAGCAGCTCAATCACCACACTGTTATGCCTGACAGATTATGGCAGTCTTATTCCTACTACATACTGGCACCACACACTGTCTAGCTCTGCCCTGTTGTTCTGTCCAGGTTTTCTACAGGTTCACACAGTATCTAGTATGCCTAAACTACATGTTTTAGATTTTCTCCATAAAATAAGACAATTTTGCTTTCAAGGGAAGGTGAGTGGAAGAAAGACATGCCACCTTAGGAACTGCAAAGCTTCTGAAGGAAGCAGAACATAACTTCTTTCCAATGACCATTTCTTTAAAAACCTGAGATGCTCTGAAAGTAACAATGCCAAAGTCATGTCGTTCAACCTAATCTGCATCAAATACTTACTAAATACTGCTAGCCACAAACAAACGTTGCCAGTTTGTCTCACTATCAGTGATCAAACTGCCAACATAGCAAGGCACTTTAGTTCATTAACAGTTAATATGATGTTAATAAGCAGCTCAGGCAATTAAACCAAGCACTGCATTGTATTAGTGTACTTGCTGCACTTTGGATAGCCTGTATTTCATGCAGTCCATGCAGCAGTGCCAATGACTAGATTGAAAACTTTGGTGCTTCTCTTTCTTTTATCTACAAAATCCTGTCAGGTCTGTGCAAAAATCTGCTGAACACAAGCAAAAGTGTAGGTGGGTGCTAAAAAGAACGGCTTGAAAGCCTGCTAATATAAAATCCAGAAGTTTCTTATTAAAGAATTTAGAAGTATTCTCAAAGCTAACACCAGCTGCCAGTGCTGCTATGCCATAATTGTTTAGATGCTATGGTAACAGACAGTGTGAAAAACACTAAGATTTACAACACTTTACTTCATTTGACCATTACACTTACTTTAAATTCATATGCACCTACCAGAGGATGTTGTAGATTAAAGTTCCAAGAATTCAAAATCCCAAAAAAAGCTTAGTTAAAACATCCACGTTTCACTCAGTTAATAAAGAAATGAAGCATATGCTGCCAGTCTGTGCATTATCTCTTAGTCACTCTCATCCCCTTTTCCTCTAACCCAAACACAACTTTTTCAGAGCTTCAAAGAAACCTCACCAGAAGTTTTGATAAATGAGTGTGAAAGAAGACATGATTCCAAGATTAGGTCAAATAGTTCATGGAGACCTAAGAACTGTCCCGTCACTGTTCTACTAGCAAAAAATAATTAAAAAATTAGGAAAATAAAAAAAAAAAACTCCAAATAAACAATAAAACTTCACACATTCTTCCTTAGGTACACTGTTAGTAACACTTGTGTGACAAGTAAGGATTGCACATATCTCAGATGTACTATATGAGGCAAATTTCAGGTCAAATAATTATTGAACACCTCACCTTTTAGTATCTGAAACAAACCCCATCATCCTTCAGCTCTGCCTCTGAGGTCTAAAGAAAGGCTCTGTTAATTCAGTGTTAACAAAACAAGAGCAACTAGGAGAGCTGGTATCTACACTCAAACAGGACTGAATAAACCTATCAGCAATGCAGTTGGGTAGGAGCTACAATTTAAATTAGATAAATGTGAAGTGATGTGGAGTGCAAGAAAAAGCCTAATTATTTTTCACACACTGCTGGGATCTAAATTACCTAGAGATCTAAATTACCTAGAGTATTTCAGGAACAGATCTAGCACTTATCGTTGGCAGGCTGGCGTGCTGCTGAGATTTCAGAACAAGAAAGTGATTGGGCAAAATTACAAAAATTGCAAGGATTGCTAAAAGAAATATTGGAACAGACTAGAATTTTATGATTTGGTGATACTTTTTCCCTCCCTTAATACTGTGCACAGCATATTCTATCTCAAATCCAAACTCCTGTGTGCCACAGATGGTAAAGTTTTGCATGGACAGGGGATAAGAGAGTGGAAGAGAGATTAAATATTGAGAACAATTAAAACAACCAGAGCTATTTAGTTTAAAAATGAAGAGTATAAGAATGACCACCCAAAATAGTGAATAGTGTAGGGGAAAGAGTTCTGGTAGTCCTCCATAGCCAGTCCCAGCCCAGTAACACAATTACAAGAGACAAGTTTATTAAATTGACAGGCAGAAAATGTGAAATGACCAGAAGGGAAAGTGTTTTAAAGTAACATATCAGTCCATGGAATTCAATGTCACAGGAAATTGTTGAGGAAAAAGAATTTAACAGGATTTTAAGAGGGTTGAGTTATTTATATTGACAAGCAAAACTTTTGTGCCTACATGAAGTAAAGTCAAGAGTGTAAGGGACTTTAACCCTTCAGACAGTAGGAAGCTGTGGATAGGGGCTTGCAGAGAAGCATCAGGATGCAGGAAGCCAAAGGAAATTCTCCTTCCTTGGAACTTCAGAGATGGCAGAGTGCCTGTTAGAGCAACCTTCACATTTACAGTATTTTGTGGGAAAGGAGAGAATGGGAGAGAAGAGGGCACTCTGGCATTTGATTGTGGATGTAAGATCCATGTGAGTTCTTCCTAAAACACCAAAACTCTAGCAATATTTAATACACATTCACCAAAATGCACTGGACATGTGTCCAGCAAAAGCTGGACAGCTGCTCACTGCAGTGCTGGCCCTCCCCGCTCCTTCCTCAAGGAATGATCATGTGTGCTCAGCAAAAGCATTACTACAATGCTCTACTACACACTATGAAGACTAGACACCTAGATTATCTTCTTTTCAAATGTTCTGCAGCTTTGTCAGATCACAAAACAGTGAGAAAAGGTAATGAAAGTATTGCACAGTGGTTCACATTCCCTTAATCCAAATGAAGCTACAATGAACAGATGTGCAGTGTTATTACACAAATCATATGATACCTATTTGAATGGGACACTCTTAATGAGGAAGCATTCATAAGGAAACAACATTATTGCTGCTAGAAAGTATGTGACTTATTGAATTGCAGTGTTAGGGTATTTTTTGAAACCAGCTGAAACTAAGTACATTACCAAGCTTAGAAATCCTACCAGGCAGTGTGGATTGCACCATTAGCTGCCTAAATACCTTAGCACTGTGTTGTTTTGGTTCTCAAGAGTTATTTAAATGTCTAATTCCCAGTGACACCATTAGGATCAAAGGTGCCAGGTTTCCTATAGTGCAAGATAATATTGTCAAGCCCAGTAGGCATGCTCACAGCATACACCCTCTTCCATATCTGATGTATCTCAAATTGCTGTTTGTATTTCTCATATTGCTGTATTGAACTCCTGGTGAAATCAACAAGGCCTAAATTCAGACCTCAGGTTAAAAACATGTGAATGGATTCTGAATGAGATGAGAGTATTGAGTCAGGATGTTATGATATTACAGAGGGATAACAACCTAGGCAGTACCAACCAGCAGCTTTGTGGGTTTTCATTTGCATTTCCAAATTGTTTGATGCACTGTCAAAATGTCCCTCTTAAGAGCTCTGGAGAAGCATATTTCCCTGCTTTTTCAAGAGATTGCTTTCATCAGTTCCTGCAGAGTTTCTCTAACTAAATCAGTGCCTCATTTTAATACATTTGACACAATAATGCTCTGCAGCTGCACACAGAAGGCACGGATAAACAGAGCAGTAAATTAACAGGCCTCGGAAAACTTCCCTGCTAAAATTCTTGTCAGATTTTCTCAGCTACAAAAAAAAAAAAAAAAAAAAAAAAAAAAAAAAAAAAATAGACGAAGTAGTTAAAAAATCTCCAAAACCCTAATAAAATATCCATCAGTGCTTTATCAATTCAGATGCAAACAGGTCTTTGTTTTTATCCATTCTGACTATCTGAAATGCATTTCATTGATATTTAACTCTTTAATAGACATTTAAAAGGAAAGTTAACAAGACTTGGAACATTTCTGAATGACAAGGAAACAGCCCTTGAATAGTGCTTGTCTTTGCACCTACTTGCTGACTACTCAAAAAAAGAATTGTGACATGTTAAAGAATTAGAAACTACCTTCAGGTAAGATAAGAGCCTGTGCCAAGGTCGAGGTTCCTACTAAAGTAATATCCTTATATTTAAATATCATCTTTTATATCACTTGAAATATTATATTTATGGCCTGAATCCATCCACTGCTTTTGGTAGGCTGTTAAATATTTCCCAAGCTACTTCCCAGTAAGGTCTGACTTCTAAGTCTGAAGTCCATCAGGGTGACAAGTGCTGTATTATCATAAGAAAATCTGTGTTATCATAAGAACCTAATTTTTCTTCAATTTGGTTAAGAAATTGGGTGAGAAAAGTTTTTTCCTATTTAAAATAGCTTTTAAGCTAAATGGAAACTTGCACTAATCATATTTTTAATCAAAGCACATCAGGTTTATGGTAAAAGACTCATATATATCAGTTGCAATTGGCTATGAAAACAAAATATATTGCTTTTGGTTGAGACTTTACAGAGGAAAAACATTACTTCCTAGCTATTTCTAAATTTGCTCCTGATTTAATAAGGAAAGTGCAAGAGAAATAAAAACCAAAGTTTAGCCATTGATTGTGCACATGTGGGTGCCTCACTGGAAGGCAGAATAACCTGGGAGATGCATGTCAGATTCCTTTATGCACAAAGAAACTTTGCCACACTTGCAGGAAGCTGCAGCACTTTAATGCAATGTGCTAAATGAAATTTTATGCCCAGAAGATTCAGCTAACTTCTGAGCAATGTACTCTCAGCAATATTTAAAACTCACTCTGAAAGTCTGCAGCTGGCAGCTATTTTCCACTCACCAAATGTATTTCCCTTTTCCTCATTTTAGGTAACTTTTTGCTTGCCTCTCTACTCTGGTAGGTCACAGCATATGAATCTCTGTCCTTTTCTTTCCTGACTTTTTCCTCCTGCTCTTCCTCCAGTTTTAGCCAAACACCTGCAGCTGTCCACTGGCAACCTTCTCTCCCTTTCCTCTGGTGGATAACTCTTGCTTTGACAGCCTTTTTTTTTCTCGGCTACTGCTTGAGTTCAGGAGCCTATGCAATGCACTGTAAAACAGATATAGGGCAGTGTCTGTAACAGAATATGGAGGAATCCCATGTTTTTATGGAGTTAATGCTACTGTAGTTCTTGCTCCTTTAGGGTGTGGTTTAATTCCTGTCTATGTTGGTCATTTGTCTTCTGCTATAGAATAAAAGTTTATTAGGGCATAATGATAACAGTTCTCTATCCTTCCATGCATATAAAATCTCAATTTTCTTTCACTGTTCAGAGAGGAAAACGTGCATCCTATGAGGTTTGGGGATGAATGCTTACTAGTCCCTAAAATCCATAACTACCTGTCCTACCCATCCTGGCAGGGTCACTTTACGCCTTTATTCTGCAAAAGTAGGTAAACAGGGATTTGGGATCTGCCAGATAAGAGTTCAGAAAGTGACACCCTAGCTTCTTTGCTTGAATATTAAACTTCTCATGAGACAACAGCGAAGAATGGGGATTCATCTCAATGTTCTTGCTCAAAGGCTCAGCTGCAGACACTGTCCAGTAACCCAGCAACTGATGCATGTCAGAGATGCCAACACATTTCTGCCAAGCAGAATGCCCTGATGCATTCACTTGTTAATCAGCATATCCAAGCACTCCATGTATAGCCTGAGCATATTTATACTCTTTAGCTGAAAGATGTTAGGTGAGTGTGCAAGATTTGTGATGACAGTAGCATTATGCCTTTAAAATTCCTGTTTAGTTTTCCATTTTCCAAGGAAATGGATTCATGCAAATAAATGGGTTGTAAGGCTGGGATTTTTAGAAGCACTTAGCATTGGCCTGTATCAGCTATCTGAATTCCAGAGGGAATCTGCTCCTGACATCCGTGCCAGCAGATGCTCACAAGAGTGTCGAGCACTTTGAAACACCCCCCACACAGACACATTTATTCAAATTTATTGTGCAAAGTTAAACTGAAGGTGCACGTAGCAGAAGCACAATTGGGACCAGCTTCTTTACAGAATATAGTCCTTGTCTACAGAAATCAATTATCTTTAATAGCAATTGTTAGTGCTGCTGGAGTACCTAGATCCCTTTCTGACACAACATCCTACAGATTCTGCCTGAGCCATGGTTAAAGATAAGTTATAACTTCTGGCTTCAGTGGCTCAGAATTGGACCCAGAAGAAAGACAGTGCATGACTCCAAAACAGACAAAGCCTGGCTGGAAACAAATCTGTCAAACTCAACACCTGCTGGCTCCTGTTCACTGAGCCAAGCTAAAACAGGGCTCTGGTGCAACCACCTGAGGAAAGGAATAAAGATGTAAGCACGTGGCAGTGTATCTATATGAATCTTTGGTCACTGTTTTTTTGTGCATGGGTACAGAATTATTGCATGTCTTTGTCACAGGAATATGAGGAAACAATTCTGCACTCATCACAAGCCATTAAAAAAATTAGTCTGCATATTACTAGGATGTCTTTGGCCACCAGTATTAGAATGCTTTTATTTCTCGATTAAGTTTTCTTTTTATTTTAGCTAAGAAACTTTTCTTCATAAGAGACCACATACAGCCCACATTTGAACTTCTGAAAGAAATTAGTCTGGCTCATTAGAAACTCATTCACTAGTAACTCTACATAAATAACAGTCTCAGAGCAAGAAAATACCTGAAAATTCTCCTCTGTGCACAGAGATGTTTAGTCTTTTCAAACCTTAGTATGAAAATTCTAATCTTTAACTTCTTCTCCCTGTCCTCCTCTGACACTGGGGAATTTCTCACCAGAAAGGTTGGCTATGAAAATCCAAGCTCAGAGAAGCCAGCTCCTGGCTATGTCCCCCATCAGCAGGATAACACACTTGCAGTTTCTTGTTCTTCATTCTGGTGGAGCAGTTGGACCTTTGGCCCAACTACAGAACTGTGTTTGAGCTCTCCTTTTGTCAAAGCAAGTTTGGAAATATTTCCATTTTCACTTCCATCCAGTAGCAGGGGATTATCAAGAAGTGAGGGAATCTCAGGGATCCCCACGGGGGTCTCCAGTCAACACCTACAGGTGTCCTGGTCTAGCTGAATCACTGGTGCAGTTTTTATGTCCTACATCCTTGGTGCAGTTTCTATGTCCCACAAGCTCGCCTCTTCCCAGCTGCCTGTGTGGCACATCCCACTCTCCTGATGGAGCACAGCCAAAACCAGGTAACTGCAGCAGACACCAGTGCTGCTGCACTGCTATTTCCAGCCCCTACATCAAGCTCTTCTTGGAGAGAAGCAGTCCTTATTAATTTGGTGACATGTGCACATAAAAGTTCTGGATTCCTAAACAACTCCCCCAGTGCCTCCCCCACAAGCTGAATAATAACCATCTGGTGGAGCAATTTTTAAAAAGTACAGAGATGCCAGAATTTTTTTGGCAAGGTTTTAATCAAATTGAAGAAGGCAAACCCACAAACAAGAGACTCCTTCACTCCACAAACCCGATCCATCCACAGACATTATCCCTCCTGTGCTTTGGAGGAGTCTGGTGTCCTGTGGGGAAATAAACACCACAGCATATAATTGTTTTGTTAAAAATCATACTTACTGGGGAGCAGAATAAATTCCACAGATCCTTGTGTTTCTGGAATTTATCAGCTCCCTTTCCTTGATTATAAAAACTTCTCAATCTTTTGCATGTTTTGTTTCTGTGTGAAATTGTAATTGCCAAATGCTCTCCAAGATTTATTTCAGTTTTGATTTTCTTTAGTGCACTTGCTGTGCAGTTTTATCCAGTGAGTTTCTGGATGAATATCAACTGTTCAGATTTGGAATTGGGATGCCCTTCTTTGACTGAATTTCTTTCACATGCCCATGAGAAGAAGCATCATTTTGATGCAGCTTGGACCATGCTCTAGCAGTTGGAAAAGGCGCACTGACTGTACAGAATGTACACTGACATTAAAGCCTTACACTTTAAAAATGCCCTTTGAACAGCTCACATGTGGACTGTTCTGACTCCCTTCCCAGGACAAAGTCTTATATAGGGAATATTATGTAGTCACAGTTGCAAAGATTTTCATATGATACCAAAACAACTTTGAGAGAAAAAATTGTAGCACGCTCTGGAGTTACTAAGCCATCCAGATCTGCTCCTACACTTACACAGACAGGTGTCTGGGGATTCCTTTTGCTGTTACTTGCTCTAGAGCTGGAATGGGAATGCTGTGTTCCTTTATCTGAATGGACAGTGCCTGTTTTCATCCTGTAGTGCCAGTGCCTCGAGACTCCTGCCTGGAAACTGGCTCCACCCAGGAGCTGGAGCTGGGCAGCAGAGGCAAAAGGGCTCCTCCACAGCAGGAATGATTCTCCTCTAGCATGGACTGGGGGTTGGAGCAGTCATCCATCTTCACTTCAGCTCCTCCCTCTCCAGGCAGTATTTACACTGCCTCTGTTGAATGATGCCGTGCAGGCAGCTGGATGAAAGCAAAGGCTAGTCCTTAGTAATTGGCAGCATTTCAACAAATACAACTGCTAGAAAAGATGTTGTGCTTGGCTGAAAGGTCAAGCCCCTGCTATCTCTTTTTCTTGATTATCAGATTGCCAGACTTTGCATTTCTGGGATTTTAATCTCTTCCTTACACAAGGGAAACAGTATTTCATTTAAGATAGAGGCCCTTCTTCAACACCTCTTCCACAGCAGGGTGTTGATTTCAATACCACATGTCAGAAATAATCAATCTGGTTTTATTTCAAGGTTAACTAGAGGAATTTTATTGCTTTTGAGTAGAGAATTAATGTTACAGAGCAGAAATAGCATATCCACTCAAAGCAAAAGGGCTTTGGCCTCTGGAGTTAATGGAGAGTCCTCAGCAATCTGTGACAGATATTGCTAATCTTTTACCTAAAATTAAAAGAATGTAGAAATAATTTCACACCTAAATCAGCAAAATGGGTGGGCCCCTTTCTCCTTTTTTGGGAGATGTTTGCTCTGAGTAACTGAGCTGCTCTTAATATTTAATTTATAATTTAAAATTTGCAAGTAATTATGAAATGTTTTCAGCAAGTTGGCTCCTGATCTTATTTCCCTCACAGTGTAGCTTAATAAAGCTCTATTTGTACAGGCAGGAGCACAACTCTCTGGTTTTGTACTCCTGCAGATCACCCTGAATTGCTGCAAAATCCTGTCCACCTTGTTCGTGCCTATGTACAGTGGCTGCATTTCTGAGAGTGAAAGCAGAGAAGCTTTTGTTTCAATGCTTTATCTGAACCCCAGACAGAAAAACCACCTGCAATTTGTATTTTGTAAGTGCCACCACTTCCCATTTCTGCCCCCACAATCACATCAGCATGGTGTCAGAAGGGAAGATTTTTTCCAGTAATGGGCCATCTGACAGACTTATCAGGAAACTCCAAGCACATCGTTAACTTTTTCTACCAGAGAAGCCTTGACAGTGTCTGTGCTCATTCATCTTTTTCCTTCACCCCACACCCAATTCATCACACCGAATACTCATTCTACTGTGCTGCTAAGCTCCTGATGAAAAACAGGGACAGCCCAGGTTGCTTCAGGAAAATGCCTTAAATCCATTTGTTACTTGAATGAAGAAAAGGATGCTTTGTTTGAGGAGCTAATGAGTGAGGGAACATTCCAGGCACTCTGAAAGAAGTTACCAGTCTTTGGTTATGCAAGCTGAGAGCATCCCTGTGAAATCAAAAAAGATCATCCTTGTCATCTGTTGTTGACATGCCTGACAAAGTGATACCTATATTTTCACAAACATCTAATGTGACAGAGATTTTCAGAGAGAGATTTACTGGCACTGATCACAGAACAGGGTAGGATATTTGTAATATTACAAATTTTCCTACTCCTTTCCCATAATACAGCTGTACTGTCAATGTTAAGTGGAGCCAAGTGCTACTAAGGGAGCATCTGCCTTGCTAAATATAACAGCCCCAAGTGGTTGATGGCCTTTTGAATTACATTGTTCACGTCTGTATTTGCCTACTGTAAGTGATGAGGGCAAAAACCTAGTAGATATTAAGTGTATAAGGCAAAGGAGGGGAGGGAGGGGGAAAGGTGTATCATTAAAAGATTTTTTTTAATTAAGTATTTTTAGAGGAAGTGCTGAAGAACTAGATCTCCATGTGACAAGACAGTTTGGGACTTGGTTCAAGTAATGTCTGACATTTATTTAAAAGATCCAGCTTAATTTTAATTTTTATTTTTTTTTTTTTTTACTAGTAATAGTAGTAGTAGTAATAGTAGTAGTAATAGTAGTAGTAATAGTCATAGTACTAACAGTATTTCAGTCTTTTGGATTGTTCTTGCTCTGCTTTGGTTTGAAGTCAGCGGTATCCTTTTCTTAGTCTAATACCAAATCTTTATGTAAGTAGTCAAAATGCTCAGAGGGAAAGCAGCAAAACCCACTTTCCTTCCTGCAGTGATATTTCTCCTCTTCACAGTCAGTCATAGACTGAAAAGAACTTGTGCCCCAGAAAAGATGAAAGAATTTTATGTGTGCCATAATATTAATCATCCTTCTAATATTATAATAACATTTGGAGAAATTCCCATAACCCTGGATTACTACTAAATTAATATGTTATTTTTCTTAATAAGCATTCTCATATACCATCTCTCAACCATTATCAAAAACTGAATACCTGTGTGTGCCATGAATTTGCTTTGCTGCAAAAATGTTGACTGATAGGCTACATGATTGAAAAATGTAATTCTTTGCATAAGAAAACTTTAAGGTTCAGGGCTCCTATTTGGAGCTTGAGCTGTAGCGCTAATAAAAGAGAAGAACGGAAGAATTTCTTAGGGAAGAATTTCCTCTTTGGCTTTATGAATCAGCAGAGATCAAGAGCCACACCCTGTTGTGGTGGCTGGCATAATTTTCATGACAAAACAAAAGTTTAAAGTACTGCCTCAGAAGTTGGCTGAACCCCTGAGCTTAATTAGCAAAGTAATTGGTCTCTGGTTCAAATGAAAGAACTGTGGTATGGTAGAGATGCAGCATGGTACAGATGATGTTTAAATCAGGTTTCCTAAATATGCACATTTAGTGTACTTAATTGACTGTAAAATAATTATTCTGTGTTGTATAATTATGTTGTGGCAGAGACCAAGGCTTCTAAACATCTCAAAGGCAAATGTTTACAGGCCCAGAATTAAGACATTATTCTCTCCTAAAATATACAGCAAACCAACAAAAGTTGTTTATCTCCACAATGAGGTCTTTGCATTAGACTTGAGGCTATATTTAAGATCCGCTTGTTGTTTTCTTCCTCTAATTTTCTACCCTTCCTCATACTATTTTAGTTAAGCAATACAGATGTAAATAGACTTCAAACCATGGATAACAATGAGGATTAAAATCCCTGTATGACGAGTGGCTTCAGCTAGAGCAGCATATCTAAATCTACTCAAGTGAGAATTTCAGGTGTCAAAAAAGTAGGCATCTCATTCAGCTGGGTGTTGAAGGTGGATGATGGGACAATATCTCCTTGAATGCTGATCTGTGAACAGACCAGTTTTAAAGAGAGAAATTTGTTTTCCCCCTGTTCGAGAATTTTAGCTTAACCCTGGCTGGGGGAGTATGTTGCAGCATGAGGGTGTTCTTCTCCCCTGAGGGAGAAAAACCAACTGAGAGCACAGAGCAGAGTTATATTTCAGAAAAAAAAAAAAAAAATTAAGTACCAACTAGGAATCTGACTTTCACAGCTCTCCCCCTCGTCTAGCACTGCTGTTTAATTTCAAAAGTATCCTCAACACAAAGCAGTGCTTCTTCACAAAGGCATTGCCTCTGTAGAAGGTTCATCAGATCTTGTATCATCTACCTGAATGTTTAGAGAAGCACATTGTGTGGAACAGTCATATTTTCAGCTTGCTCTCCAGAAACAACAGGCACTAAGTCTTTGCAGCTGGAAATCTTTCACTGCCTCCAGGAGTGTTTCCCAGCAGTCACATTTATACAGTCTTTTCCTACACATCATTCTTACTCCTGAAACTTTTTTGGTGTGATTTGCAAGAAAGACCCACCTTGAAACTAATGAGCCTCATATTCTGCCCATCAGGAGACAGTGAAATTGTGGAATTTGGGCTGCCTCTGCTTACAGTGGGTGAAGAGAAATCTGCATGCTATCATCATGTTAAGAGGAAAAAATCAGCGGATGGAGCAGTGGGATGAGGCTGTGCTCGGGGTCAGCATTATGAACATGGAGCCTTGAGCCCAGAAGCAGAGAAAGCATCTGCCCCTTTTCCAGGAAGCTAGAAGTGCTGAAACTCTCTAAAACCCCTCAGGAAAAGGAAAATCTGGAATTCCACTAACAACCAGATGAGAGAACTGCAACACTGGCAACATTTTTGAATAGACAAGGATTGACATAGCAGAAGAAAAACTGATTTATTCTTTTGATTAATAATAAATCCTGTTGCCCTTTCAGGAGACATCTTTAATTCTTAATATTTATCACATGTCTTAGATAATAGAATACCCCAAATATAGCCCATTAGCTTTAAAGACTGGAGGACATTAGCAGAACAGACTTTTGTATGTGTGGAAAAAACAGGAGACAGATTTGATAAATTATTGGTCATGGAGAATTTGAGCAGCCCATCTTCTCCATTCTCAAATGCAATAAATTTTTTAAGATCAGAGTGTATGTCAAATGGAGTTCATAAAGTGGAAAATAACACTATTTACTTTTAGCAAATAAAATAATGTCAAAATTTATGGCTCTGCACCTCAGAAATCTGTCTGAATACTACTGTTATTTAAAAATCTTAAATTCATAAACTGAAGGAATGCTCCAAGTTTTTGACTGCTATGTAAGGGGAAATGTAAACTTATAATCAGCAGAGATGGGAATGTCATCTAAAGACAGTTAAGAAAACTGTGTCTTGACCATCATACACCTTGAAATGAGATATAATGGTTTTAACCATCTTAGCAAGCAGATAACAGCATGTAAAGGTAATAAAAATGGTCCTGATCCAGTTTTGCCAACATGGTACTTAATTGCACAGTGTCATCTTTATTTCTTTAACATTGATATGGAAATCACTAGAACAGTAAAATGTACTGCACCCCTGCCTGTTTCAACTACACTGAGGGGAATTGGGCCTATGAGTCCCCAGTCTCATATTTCCAACTAAAATTATTATTATTAATATTGTGATCTTGATCCACCACAAACTACTTTTTTGTGCTTTTTTTCACTCTCCCCAGTGCAAGGGGATCACAATTGCCTGTCTCAAATATTCTTAAGATCACAAATTCCCACTGAGGCAAAGTGTGTCAAGCAAAGATGACCCTCAATTATGGGACAGATGTGGTGGATATCTGAGACCACCAAAGCTGCCTCCCCTGCTCCCCCTCCTTTCCCGTGACCCAAATATGCCTCTGTGGATTCCTGGAACTCTTACTGTGAGTTAGGCATCTGATGGGAGCCTCAGATAAGGGATAAGATAAAAGTGATGCTGTTGTCTGAGTGTTATCCCAGACCTAGGAGAAGGCAAACTAAGGTGGGGAAACACCAATAATGGATGCAAAGGATCCTCAAGGAAAGACATCTCAGCAACTGTGCTGAAATCAGCTAATTCCAGCAGGAGGAGAACACAACTCATCAAATAAATGCAAGAAACCCACCGACTCAAAAGAAAGATTGAGCACAGGATTAACTAACATTAGAAGCAAGGGAATCATTTAAACAATAAAGAATGAGATAATTGTGTAGCAAATTAGGATTATTCTGTTTGCTAATGAAAAAATTGTAAACTTTTCAATTACCTTGGGACCTACAACACCTCCGAGGTCTGGAAGTGGATATATTTACTGCAGGTATGTTTTGGAATGAGGCTTGGATGCTCTTATAATAGTAGAAACTCTGAAATAACTCCTCTGTAGTAGGGCCAATGTACAGTGGTGGCACTTCTGCATCTGTCCACAGATCCCCTTGTTGCTTTGACTGGAAGAATCCAGCTTGAATACAGGTTCATCTAGTTAAAAATATGAGGTGAAGAATTAACACCTTTGTCAGTAATATTCTGATTTCCCTGATAGATGCAGCAGCTTGGTAAAACATCAGTAGAAGTCTCAGCTAAAAATTTGTGCCCTATAACAGAAGGGTAACTTAAAAATAGTCATCCATACTTGTGAGGAGTTCAACTACAAAGATAGTCAATGTTCTCTGATGTTTCTTCCATAAAGCAAAGCACTGAGCAGCTGGAAATCCTTAAAGGGCTAAATGCTACTCGACTCGGTTTTTTCCTTCCTGACTCTCTGACTGTTTCTACCATTTCTTTCCTCCAGTCTGTAGTCAGAGCATTTACCCATTAAGTGAGTAAAAAGCACCAGGCTGGGTTCTGTGACCTAACCTTCCCTCCAGTAATGTAAATTGAACTGCTGCAAGCCCAGAAATGAAACACCACTTGGCCAAGAGGCAGCAGAAGGGAGACAATGCAACTTGAATGAATGCAACAACTTTCAGTACAGGGCCTCCAGCAGCAATAGCTTCCCTTGACGTTAAACATGAACCAAAGCCAAGTTAGGAAACACGTTGGATTCTTTCCCCTTCCTCTTAAAACAGTTTGGACTGAGGCCCATTTTCTTTTTCCATGCTCTAGCTAGGAATTCTCAGTTAGCATTCCTGTTAGAGGAAATATAATACCTGCACTTCCTACTGCTGAAGAGTCTGGGCAGAGATGAGCCACAAGCTCAACCCCCACATAAACACACAAATTCATCTTTAAACTCCCTCTCTAATTTGAGTGGTAATCAGCGTGGGTAGCTACCATCTGATAATTATCTGGCATTGAGATGTTGTTAGCCAGATTTCTCCCATTTCGAGACGCTCTCTGGAGCTGCGTGATGACAGGAGAAGGATGGGAGCCAATCGTGAGCCCCAGAGAGCACAACATTCCCTCTGAAAGGAGTCTGACACGTATCGGCAACGCAACACCGTGCGGCGTCTCAAGTGTGAGCAAACGAGCCTGGGTCCGGGAAATACGGGCCTGTGTGATCCAACAGCTTACACATTGCACCAAACAGATTGCTGCCATTAATATTTATACAGGGAAACTTGAGATCTGGGACTCAAGCAAGGACAGCATGTTTATAATAAATCACCACGCTGTTTATAGTTCTGCAAAAGAAAAGTAAATGAAATGTCTCCCTTCCACGCACGATCTTTGACAGTAATTATACTTAAGAATGAACATCCTACAAGCTTTTGTAAACTAATGCCATGCAATAAGGACTCTTCTGTTTTATGTTGGGATTAAAATTCAGCTTTCTGTGGTGAACCTTCTCAGCAGCACTTGAGACTGAGACAGGGGAAGACTCAAAGCCTAATTTATCAGACTATAATCATGAGAAGAAATTTAAGATGCAGAGAGCTATTAGCTTGACCTGTCCATACAGTCATAATGTGCTTCATGCCCTTGCTTCAGTAACTGACAGAAGTGTTTAATACAATCTCTTCCTTCTCAAAACCAAAGCCATCCATGCATTTCAATTAGAATGGTTTTTTGCCTTGTGAAAGCCCTGGCACAGTACAGGAATAGAAGAATGCTGTCACAGGTGTATATAACCCCTCTTGCTCAGCTGATGCTTGTCCTTATCCACTCAACTTATCAACACACTTACAGAGCAAACATTTCCTTCTTTTTGTAGGTCCACGGTGCTCTCATCTGTACCTCACAAAATGTGAAACTGTATCTCTTCATCTTATTAGGATATTGCAGGAAATTATTATTGCAATTATCAGATGTTTCAGATTCAGCCTGACATTTAATCAACTACAAACACAGCTTATTGCTTGATGTGCTCAAGTGCCATGAACATTATCCTTTAAATAGAACATGCTTTGTTTTATGGTTTAATTAGTTACTGCTAAAAGACATTATCTTATTGCATTCATGCTTGTCTAGATTTTCTATTTTCTGTAATTGGCAGATAAAATACAGGTATAGAGTATAAGCAGAAATCAAGTCTATATAATTTCCTGCATTCTAAAATTTGCAAATAAGGGTAATGAAAGGGTATGGACAGGTTTAGAAGAAATTAGCAGGCTCTGGTGTTATCTTAGAGCACAAAGTTGGATGCAAAGCAAAGAGTATTTTGGTGTTTAAAAAAAAAAAAATCCCAGCAAGGCAACTATTCAGAAGTACAATGTGTTGGCACTCACTTCATTTCTCAAAATCCCATGAAGATGTGTGAAAGGGAGATACTCTGCTCCTGTTTCAATGATGGAACATGTTAGGTGGGATTCTCTGCAGTGTTTTTCTGATTCTATCTAAATCTGCTCCAGCCAGCTTCAGGAGAGGGGTCAGGCTTCAATAATCTAGTCCATCAAGGTGGCTGTATGTTTGCTGCTACTTCAACAGAGTGTATAGCTTGCAATTGCATGGTCACACTCATCAGGCATGGTAAAGCTGGGAATGCAAACACTGATCTTCTCTCCTTATGCTCAAGGAGAGAAGGTTCATCCTCCATTCCAACAGTTCCTACATGTTGTGCTTAAAAGAATTGCAACTTAATCCAGCTGGTCAAGGTGGAGCACAGACTTGTTCTGCTTGGCTTAGTTGTCCTCTGTCCTGCAGCCATAGGAGAATCCATGGTCTCTGTCATCGTTACAGAAGGCAGGTTAAAATAAGCTGGCTTTCAGTACACTAAATTAATATAATAATGACCCAAATGTCCACTGGAAAATCTAGACATAATGAAACTCAGAGAAAGAAGAAAACCAATTCTGGATAGGCCTCTTTGAGAATTGCTATCCCTAGAAACTGTTATAACCAGAAGTGCTTTCTGGAATACAACAGCGTGGTGGATGCCTGAAACTTGCTGCAACTGCAGTGCATTAATAATGTTTAGGATATCAATTCAGCAAGCATGCATTGAGACTTGAAGGATGTAGATGTATTCTTCATCACTAAAGTCTGAAAATACAGCTGGGCAAATTCTTTTCACAAGATAAAAAGCTCAAAAATGTGATTTCATGAATTTTTGGGCTGAAGTTGACAAAATGTTTTGAGGAAAAAATTGTAGGCTGTAACATCAAAGTACTTCAATGTTTTCTAAAGTAGAGTTTTCTACTTTTTACTTGGGAGTGCAGTTCATAATTCAAAATGGGGAAAAAAATCAACAATCTGAAGCCCTAGGAGAACTCATTTACTTTAAAGCTTGCCAACATGTTATGAATACTCTCTACTCTTTCCTTTTGGATTTTTGGTTTAATAAAAGTTTGTTTTCTATCTGTCCAAACAAACACTTTCCTTTTTCTGTCACCACCACGACGTTATTTCACTCTCTGTTCTCTTTTTTCATTCATTTCCACAGTCTTCATGTTGCAACCAGGACATAGCAGGGCTTCAAAGCCTATCAAGTCACATGTGAAAGTCAAATATGCTAATGCTAACATTAATAATTTTAAGATGTTTGCAGGCAGGATTAAAATGCAGCAATTTCTTTGATGGGGAAAAAAAGGCTGATCAAACCCCACAGCCAAGCTGAGACCATGAGCTTTCTTTAGGGGATTTTACTCAGCAATATTCTCTTGCACAGGCAGGCTGGAGACATTCCTTGCACTGATTTCCTCTCTGCCCCTTTCCTCCCCCAGCTTCCTCCCAGCTCATATCACACTCGTGTCTGGCTGCAGTGGCTGCCTTTTTGTAAGGCTACATTTGTCACTCTCTGCCCACCTGTTGGACTTGCTTCTGTAGCCACAACTGAGTTATTAATTAGAGTCATCTGGGGAGGCACAACTCATCACTGCTCCCTGTTCTGGGAATTCACTGGAGAATAACATCCGTAACCAGACCTTCCAGAACATGCACAGTACTTGAAAGGCACTCCTGGAATACATTTTTCTCTCCCACAGGCATGCTGCTGACCTTCAAAATCTAGATTATTTATCTCATTTCAGACTAGTTCTGCATGTCATCGATTTTGTTATGTAGGAGAATTCTCTTTGACCTATCATTGTAGCTCTGATGTACCTTCCAAAAAGGAAAAAATCAGATGGGGATGTTTGAGAGCTTAATGAAATAATTAAAATAATCTTTAAATAAATACATTTTACTACTCTGCAAACAGAAATTAAAAAAAAGCAATGAAGACTACATTCTAATATTCTAATTTGAAATATATTACTCTTGCCGATGTTGACAACCATATGGTGGACAAAATTAGCCAATTTATTATCCACATCATAATAATCAAGGATTACAAGGTTAAGGGTGTGAAATCCCTTACAATCTCTGTTGTGTTCCAGGATCTATTTATTTCTACTATTTAAATCTGAGAACTAGAATGTACACTTATTAAATCCTACTAAATAAACTGTATATGGATAAAGGAGATGTGCTAGACAATAAGAAACTCTAGTATCTCTTCCCAGGTCTTTCAGGCTTTTCATACAACTCTCCTAATTTGTGGTTTAACGAAAAATTTGTGCAGGAGCAATGCTTTGGAAAGTGCTCATGTTCCTGATGCAAATGCATTTCTTTCTCCTATCACTGGCATACTTTTTTTCTGTAATGAATTGATACTTGTGTTATTTATCTAATAGCACACATTAATTACAATGCTTTCATTGTCTCAAATTTCCAAGAGCATCTATTGAACACCCAGACCATGGAAAGGGGTTTCAGTGAGGCACTTTGTAGAGGATCCTCAGAGGTTCTACCACAATTGTAAGTGACCCTGGAAATTCCTAAACCCCAAATTGACCCAAAATTCTCTACTTCACCACACAAGAAGTCTCTTGAGTCTCAACAGCCACATGGTCACAGCAAGCTTATTCTTTTATGCATCTTGCTTGGAAAACAACTTTATAAGCAAAAACTTACTTGTGCAGAGATACCAGGTATCAGAAACTCTGAATGTCACTGCAGCCAGTGGCCCATGAATATATAGAGAACCCCTTTCTGCCTTCTTGTTTTCAATTTCCTTTGGCACTATATAGAGTAAATTTCATCAATACCCTCAGAAAGTCCCAATGGCAAAGCCACAGTCTTCAAACCATGAAACATTTCCAGTCCAGTGTCATTTGCACAACTTTGCCAAAGGCTTCTTCTGCTGATTAACTAGTTTATCACTTAAACCAGTCATTTAATAGCCCACAAAAGTCTGTAATAAAATGCTCTGCTGGCAATTATTGTAATTAGGCATACCTGTCATTTTAAATCTGATTCTGCATGCATCTCCAGAGACTTAATAATTCAAGGTAGATCACCAAGTAGCTGGTTGAGTTAATTATTTGAATAATCTACAATTCAGACACTTACTATTATACCTACATATTCCCATGTGTGCCTGCATTTTCTGCTCATGTCTGCAGAAGTTTGGCAATGCTAAAGGGAAGCTTTGCTGTGGGTTGTAACAGTACAAGGTAAGGGCATTGTTAATCCATTGCTGCTGTGGATTCTTCTGTCCCCAGATGAAATGAGTTGGCATGAAGACTCACGTGGATCGGGCAGTCAGACCAAGGCATAAAATCAAGAGTTGAGACACTTAAGCTACATAAAGTTGAACAAACAAGTTTAATCTCAACTTGTCACTTTTAGAGCTGTGTGGTGGTTTGACCCTGGCTGGATGCAGGTGCCCACCAAGTGCTTTTTACTCTCCCTCATCAAATAGATGGAGTAAGAGAAATTTTTTAAAAGCTCATGGGTCAGGAGAAAGATATATGTTGGACTTGAGGGAAAGATGCTGGCAGTTTTTCAGAGAACCTATCCCTGTAGCCCTGCCCCACCACTGCAAAAAACTTACCAAGCAAACCCAATAAGCAGTGAAAATAAAAGAAACCTGTGTCTTAGTTGCAAGTCCTAAGTGCAAACCCAAGACCCCTTCAGGTTTCAAGCAAGAATTTTTCAGTCTAGGGGTAGAAACTGGAATTAAAATGTTCTCAGAAGCACATGAGCAACTACCTAAAGCATTTGAAGGAGCTCAGCAAGACCATCACTGTAACTCTCTAATGGTCTCCACTCTAATACTTCCTTTTAGGGAGGACAATTGGTGATCTGTACCAGTTAACCTAACAAAAATATGCACCTCTCAGTCTGCTGAAGGAAGAAACAACCCAAATGCCCACAAAGTCTATTTTTTTTCTGAGAAAACATACATGGGGGAATAGCACCTAAAAATGAAGGGCATGAAGGACACAGAGATTTTTGGATGTTATAAATCAGGAATATGCTGCCCTGGCAAACCTAGCACAGGCTCTGCTGTGACTCAACTACTGCTAGAGTTGAGAAATGTCACAAACACCGAAAGATATTGGTAGTCTCACTTGAAAACTTCAGAATCCTTCCTCTTCCTCACTCTTCCTCCTCTCAATTGTAGGAGAATCAGACCTGCCCTTCCCTTCAGGGAGGGATCACTGAGATCAGGAACAGGCAAAGCAACCCCTGAACTGTAACGAGAAGCTTTGTGCAGAAGGTCCAAGATAGCAGTGAGAGAATGAATCTCTTGAAATAAAGGGGAAAAATAAGAATGTAAATCTATTAAAGAAATGAAAACAATAGTCCTCATAATCTCTATTCAGGAGGAAGAAGTCAGTTGACCTGTGATCTGTAAAATGCTTATCCTTAATCTTCCCTTTCTTTAAGAATTTCCAAAACAAGATATGAAAGAAGGCTGCAGCTTTCTCACACATAATAAAGGTAGTAAAACATGCTATTCATAAAGGTCACCGTGCCTTAGCAGAAAAGGAGGAATGGATTTCTATTACTGGATTTCTCTCTTCTGTCTGCTTTTGTATGAAGCACATGCTGACATAATTTGAACTTAGAGGACACTTGATAAAAAGATAAAACATTTGTTTACCCCACTGTGCTTGTGGACTACACTAACAGAGGCACTGCTATTTACAGAGAGGTGGGTGATGCAATCCACCTCTGCAGATTCCAGGAAGTGCTCAGGAACTTTGAAGGGGTTGGGAGCATCATGAGACACTCTCCTCCTTTGCATCTCTTGGGGCTGGGAGCAGAGAATGTCTGCCACAGCCTGGTGTGCACTTTTCCTGATCAGCACCAACAGGGAGGGCAAGGGCTAACCTGGGAAATTGCAGAGGGTTTATCCCGTCCTCAGATTGTTTACATGTGTCCTTTGCAATGTGGCCAATCCTCAAGAAAGCAAGTGCTTGTAAGAGCCCAGCCCTTCCTCACTACAGAGCAAAAAGGCTGTCTTTTAAGTTGCCATATGTGAAGCTGTGTTTTTTAACAAGTGTCTAGCATACAATTTTTCCAAGTGGTGATGTGCAGCAGACAGTTCATTAAGATGTATCATCAACTAATTGAGTGTTTTCCACTCACAGTATCATTTGGCCAAAAGCCAAAGGAGAACTTACGAGGTAAGGTACATGTCATGTTCAGCACATCCCAAATCCTGCAACACACCCACAGAACTACAGATTGTAGAGGCTGATATGAGCTTGGGAGATGGCCTCAAACTGAATCGTGATTATCTGCATTTTCATTGCCCCCTGATGCACTCCTGAGGCTGCAATCACATGGCTCCTATCAAAGGAAGTCTCTGCTAGTGTAAATTTATTTTGTGTCGATGGTAGTAGATAAGAAAAATACACATAGCACCTTCTATTGAAACCATATGTTAAATCAGGTTCATATTTTAATAAAAATGTACATCTCTAAAGAGAAATATGAACAGTAAAGGTATTGTTTAGCACAGAAAAGGTTGGAGAAATTATGGATGCCACCATATAAATGGTAGTTCAGGGAAATTCACTGAGCCTGAAATGTTGCAGCACTCTAAGTTTAACCCCTGACCCCTGGAAGGTGCATTCTTTACAGTTACTATATATCTATGAAAAATTGCATTTCTTTGGAAATCATGACACTTCTCATTGGATCTTTATGGTTTTTTCCCCCTGTAGAGAAAAGGAAATAGAGACTCCCAGGCTAAAATTTTGAAAACAGCCAGCAAGGATCTGGTCTGATCCTGCTGAGGCAAATAGAATTCTTGCATCAGATTTCTGGAAATGCTCAGAGCTGCCTCTACACTGAAGGGTTTAGAAAACACTGTCCTGCTGTTTGCAATCATGCCTTTACAAAATAATTACCTATATTTTATGTTCTACATGTTGTTTCACAGCCTTTGAAAATGATCAGGAATTTACCATTAGAAAATCCTGACTTGCATTTTCCAAAATGGGAAAGAAACCTTCTAAAATACAATATGTCTAAATTAAATAATATTTCAAATATCTATTTGTCTGGGTATTCAACTGATAGATGGTCAGGCTTACAAAGTCAAACACTCATTTGCATGTGTCTGCACAGCTAAATCCCATCAAGCCAACTTTTCAAGGTCCTTGCTCAAGGAGCTCAAGGCTTTTCCTGATTCCAGGAAAGGTGACTCTCAAACAGGGCCCAATGCACTCCTATTTTCCATAAATAAGGCCTTCAAACTGACAGCCTAATGTCTTTGAAAACAAAGATTCCCTCGTGTTTTCACAGCACTTGCTAAGGTAGTTCTAGTTTCTGTATAAGAATATAACGTCCAATAACATTTATTACAGTATAAATTTTGAGGTGAAGAATAAAATCTGCTCTTTTGCTTCTGGTCAAACACAAAATACCTATTTTGCATTCTCATTTTCCGATGTGCAAGGCAATTCTTTGTTTCCAGCTTTCCCTTTAAAATTATGCATGCAATTCCCAAATAATGTGACAGAAAACTGTTGGCTCAATGGGAATCAATGAGCAAGGAAAATATATCAGTCTCAATAGGAGCAAAAGGTCTGATGGGAAAAAAATGATGGCTCTGTTTCTCAAAAAGGCCAAAAGGGAAATCAATGGCACAGTTAAAGGAACACTGCAGAGGAACTAGGCCAGTCTTTGACAACTTATTTTTTGCCATCTTGTTCCCCCCCACCCTCCAGAAAAAAAAACAAAACAAAAACATAATCTATTTTAAGTGTCCTTTGGGCAACTAAATACTCCAGTGTTCCCAAATGAGGGATGTGATCAACTGAAGCAGTTCTGTTGCTAAGAAACTTGCTAACATTAAAGCCAGGACAATGTATTAATCAGCCTCCTGCATTTGTTAAGGCAACCTCCCAGCGTCCTGTGCCTTCTGTGCTCTTGTGAATTGGCTGGAGGTTGAAGTTAATGAACTATTCCATGCTCTGAAGAGTTTGCAAACAGCAAAGTAAACGTTTCACCTTATCACAAGCTCCCAAAAACAGGGCTGGCTAGGTCAGTGAAGAGAAGCTTTGGCTTCTTGTAACAGGGAGTTCACCCAAAGTGGATAGTAATGAAAAATATTTGGTAGTTATTTCAGGGATCTTACTCTAAACAATCCCACTGAACTTCAGTGTTTTTTGCTCATCTGTAGCTGGACAGAGCTCCATGCAGTTCATTCAATCACTTATTTTTTAGAGAATGTAACTTTTTAAACCACAGTATTGAATTCCAGAAATATTGAAATTCATGTCATGGGCTGTATAAAAAGTTTACTGAAAGGTAATACGATTTCCCCATATAGTACTGATTACTGTGGCACAAGTTCAATGAGTTAAATGATGCATGCTCAAAGAAGTGGCAGCTGATTTTTCCAGAGAATAAGTAGGATACAAGGCTTTTAAGACTGGAGAGTTCACTTGTGTAAGTCCATAACTGCGGAAAAGCACAGGGGGTTAGTAACCTGAGCCTGGGACTGGTCACCAGGGCTGCTTGGTAAAGGCATATTTGCACAAATTTTACCATTTTTCTCTTAGATGGGGGTGGGAGATAATAAAGGCATTGTGAACAAAAAGCATTGAGAGTAATGCGTTTCAGTCCTCATAGATTTCTCCAAGAGAACAGTGATGTTCTTGAATTGACTGAAATTTGGACCCATTTCCAATTATTTCCTGTTAGTTAGGTATTGTATTTCTCTGAGACTGATACACACTGACCTCTACTCCTGCCTCAACATATGGTGTCCTTTTTCCATAGAAACTCAATAGCAGCAGAATACCTTGTGATTGATCTCCTTTGAATGTTAACAAGCAAAGAACATGCCATTAATAAAATCCAAAGTATGAAAATCTATCTGTCATCAGTATGATGAATCTAGCCCATAATTCCACAAATCAAATCCCTCTGTGAAAGCAATGGCTGTTCACAGATCAATTTGTGGATTCAAAGTAAATCAAAAATGAACTGCCCAGAAGCTAAACATTGAGTCCATCTAATTTAAAAAAGATTCTGGTTGCTAGGTCAGATTATTCACACAGAGTTATTGTATGGCTTGCTTATACCTACAGCTACAGATTGAACTCACCATTTTAAACAGTCTTTCCAGCCAAATGTGGGTACTTTGCAAAGCTGTGGAAATGAGCCATCACATAAGGAATGAGCTTGATGTGGATGCTTGCTATACTCTGAAGGTATAAGTGACTATGCTGATTTTTTCTTGTTGTTTTTACAGATGAAGACATTGGAAATATTACCCTACTTTTGGGGGGGGGGTTGGGTGAAGGGACAATCTCTAATAAAGAGTCCTTTAACCTCTAAGATGATTACAAGTATTCAATCATCTTTCACCCTTCTTGTGTAAGGCTTTATGTGTGAACATGAAGAACGAAATCCAGGAGATGCAAATATGGATCTTGTTTTCTGACGGCTTTCTCTATTCACCCCAGGAAGAATTTGGGTTCCCAGGCAGCTATACTTAGGCTGTCTAAATAGTGCAGGAAGAAAGGTGTAAAACTGAAAGCAGAAGAAAGCCCATTACAACTCTGCTGAATTAGTTTTTGGAAACAGTGTTCTGGGTTTATTTCAAAAACTCTTTCATATAAAACTTAAGAATTATTTCCATGAGGACAGACAATATGTGCACCCTTGCCACCTGAGTGCTCTGCCTGCTGTGCCACCCTGTCTGCTTCCTCTCCTGATACATCCAGTCCCTGGGACTTAAATTCCCTTCTTCTAGAAGGAAATTTTCGGCAGCTCAGCTACTCCAGCTCAAACAGCCTCTTGCCAAGTGATTAGGGAAATTTCCAAAGGGACATCTCTCCTTCACTCTCTGTTGCATGATGAACTAAATGTCTAGCTTTTGAAAGAAAAAGGCTGAGGCCAGTATCTTATCCTAAGAATGGAATTCTACCTTTGCAGATGCACCTGATAAAAAAGTGTCTTCCTGCTGATCCTCTCTCTACAGTTTTGGTATTAGGTGGTGTAAGCATTCCTTATCTATGCTGCATAGTCCCAGCCAAGCCATGGCTTTCCTGAGTGTATGTGTGCAACAGGCAGGGCACCCTGTAGATCATCTCATATGGTTCCAGCTGAACTGTATCAAAACACACAGGGACAATCCTGTCCACTCACTGTGGTGATTAACCCCAGGGTATTTGCTGGACTTCACAATGCCCCTGGCACTTCTACGCATGAAGTGCTGGGAGGAGAGAGCTGGCAGGAGGACAGGACACAGCACTCTGCCTTCTCTATTTAATCATCACCATATTTTGTTCACTTCTGTCTGCAGAAACCACCTAATTCAATATGGATACACAGCTAAGAGCAATAAGGAATCAGACTCATATTTACAGACCAGGAGAACTGAATACTTACACAACTCCATCAGGTTTTCACATGTCAGTAGGTGCTTGCCAGAAACAAAGAGCAGGATAATCTCCAAAATAGAAAGCCAGTGTCCAGTTCAACCATGAAAATCTGGCAGAAAAGTAGAAAAGTTTGTACTGGTAAAAGCCAGCTGCTAGAGAAAAGAGAAATAAGGCAGAGGAAAGGAGAGCTGAATCCTCAGAAGCAGCTTTTCAAGTGTCCAGCAAAACATAAAAAACATTAAGGAAAAGCTTTTACTATCAACAGTAAGCAACAAACACAGGTGATCAGGGAAATGCAGGGATTGATAGAGAAAAGAAGTGGGTATGAAGACAATAACCATGTAGATGAAACACTAACCTCGTGTCAGTCTGGGAATACAAGGTACAGCCTTAGCAAACGACCAGTGAAAATGAAAACAGGTCTGCACAAGCTGTGAAGACAAATAAAAGCTTCTGCAATCATATAAAGCAGTAATCTTGCTGAGTGAGCACTGTAGGCTTTGAAAGACAGGGCAAGCATACAGAACCAGAAATCTCAATGACCTCCTTACACCCATGCTCACCAGGGAGATGGGAGGAAGCAGGAATAATTTTGCTGCATGTAAATAGGGGAGGAGAAAAGTAACTAGCGAGTGAGAAAGGTACTGGAAGAATCAGAAAGGAATTAGACCAGTCAAAAAAACCTCCAGATAGCTTCAGGACTTGACAAAATGGGACATTTTCATTGATGCTAGCTAGGAACTAGAGAGAAATTAATCAGATCTCCCCTGTTTTAAAATGTTAACAAGCAGGAACCATGAAAATACAGCCCTTTATAAAAAAGTTCACATGTGTTTTCAAGTGCTACCATTAGCTGATTTTGCTCTATATTAACGTGATACAAATTAACTATTTTGTTTCTTTAATAAGTTAATAATATTTCATCAAAATAAGCTCTAGAAGAAAAGAGATTTTGTGTCCAAATGAAGTTCAGATCTTTTTCTTTCAATTCTTTGGCTGCTGTTGTTTCAGAAACCTGGTCTTTAACAAGCAACCCTCCATTCAGCTGGAGACTGCAATGAAGTCACAAATTGGCAATAAGGACATCAAATTGTTGCCACAAAAACAAAAGCCATGACACAGATTCAGCATCAGCAGTTTTCCAAGATTCAGAAGAGGGCAAGAAAATCTGTAGAAGTGCCAAATCTTGAAATCCTTTATAAACAAGTATATGAAACAATAGAAGATAAGATTCTCACTGTTAATTGAAGACACTTGGATATTTTAATCTTGAGGGCCCATTAAAATTCATTAACTGCCATGAAACAGGACACAGCCCTGGTTTGTCTTTTTGTGGGGGAACATGAATACCATCAAACTTGTGCTTGAGTGCTACAAAAAAAATGTGCTTTGCATATTGGATCTTAGGTAGATATTCTCTCTGACACACTGATGACATTTTTTTGCACTTACATTGCAATATGTGAGACTTTACCTTAAAATTTAGTTCCTGCCAATATATGGCTTTATATTAACATCACATATTTCACTTAAAATGCATCTATGAGGACCAATTTGAAAATACAAACCAAGCATGCCCTGATGGATAATAGGGATATACACAATATTTAATTTTTTTAAAAAATATCTCACTTGCCTTTTAGTTAAATCACATTTTCACTAGGACTGACTTCTATCTTTTCTGTTTGCTCCTAACAAAACTGCCTGTATGAATTAATGCAAAATGGAATTTGAACATTACAAATAACATGGCTCTGTGTTCTTTTAGTCACCAAAGATATCAGCTCATATTTTTCAATGAAGTTGCTTTAATTGCTGCACGAAATCTTGTGGCTTGGTTCTGTCCTTCTGCTTGACTTCTCTAACCTAAGTGGGTTTATGTGATGTGCAAAAGCAGATGTATAAATCCAAAAGAAGGAACAAAACCTTTGGGCAGACATGTGGAGCAGTAAGCATCACAATGTCTGCTCTGATGGACCACAGAATGATCAGAAACAGGGTGGTGTAGAGCTAAATCCCACCAAAACAGCACTTTTACCCAGGAATTAGGGCAGGTTGAGGAACTTTCCTTGCAAGCTTCAAGGAATATTGGAGTGAAACAAATCTTTGTTTCATAGCAGATTTGTTGTGGAGCTAGAAAGACACTGTGAATGTTCACTTTTTCAATGGTGATGCTCCTACCTCTCCCAGGATATCCTTCAACCTCTCCATAACAATGGAAGAGACTGTATAGATTTACCTTCAGAAACACCTTGTTGCCGTAAGTAGGTCCCTGAGAAAAATAGTTTCTCAACTCTTCTTCTCCTGCTTAAATATTTAAAGGCTTTTAGGTATTTCAGTAAGAATGTGGTGAGCATGATTGATGGTTTCCATTGGTATGATAGCTGCTCTCCACACTGCAGTAGTATCTACACTGCCAGGTACTATTGGCCACTTGGGTTTGAACTTATCAGTAAATGGTCTAACCAGCATGGAAAGTAGCTGTGTGCTACTTAGCAAAGCAACAAGTTATTATCATTATTGTTGCTGTTGTTATTATTATTATCATTACAATTATTATGATGATTATCATCATCATGGTTATCATTATTATACTTATCAAAATAAACTGAGAAGCTGTTAAAAATGTAAGTCTAATTAAGCTGAGGAAAATTTTATTTTCTGAAATTGTTGGAATTCTTTACCAGTTTAAGTATGGTGTAAAATCTCCTCAGTTTGAAGGCACATACTGCAATTGTGGAAATACAGTTGTCAATTTGGCCAATCAGGCCATTGGTGAATAGTCCAGGAATATATTTTAACATCTTATTACAGAAAAAAAAAAATACTCACAACGCACACAGACTGAAAAATTTTATTCCATGTATTATGCCCACTACTCATCTTGTTTTTCTGAAAGTTTGAGGGTTTTGTGGCTTTTTTTTTCCATGGTGTTTGTTTGTTTGTTTGTTGTTTTTTGGGGTTTTGTTTTGTTTTGTTTTGTTTTAGCCAGTAGCCCTCAAAACACAGAACCACAGAATCATTAGGTTTGGAAGGGACCTCTGGAGACCATCTATTCCAACCCTCTTGCCAAGAGGGGAGCAACATTAAAGCAGGTGACACAGGAATGCATCCAGGTGGATTTTAAAAGTCTCTGGAGAAGAAGACTCCATCACCTCCCTGGGCAGCCATTCCAGTGCTGCCACCCTCGATGTAAAGCAATTCTTCCTCATGTTGAGGCAGAACTTGTTGTGGTTTAGTTTATGGCTATTGCTCCTTGTTCTGTCACTGGGAACCACTGGAGTCTGGCACTATCCTCTTGGCACCCACCTTTGAGATATTTCAATGTATTGATGAGAAAATCTATTAATTGGTGGTTTAGCTAGTACCTTAGATTTGCTGAGGTCAAGTCTTAATTCACTAAACCAAATGGGTACTAATTTTGCAACCTCCCTGGCTATATGTATAAAGTATATATTTTTTTCCTCCCCCATGGC
The DNA here is from genome assembly GCF_029582105.1 of Oenanthe melanoleuca. Classification (NCBI taxonomy): domain Eukaryota; kingdom Metazoa; phylum Chordata; class Aves; order Passeriformes; family Muscicapidae; genus Oenanthe; species Oenanthe melanoleuca. Next base: position 15,557,485 of record NC_079337.1, read on the forward strand.
TACTTGAAGAGTAAGCAACTTGACAAGCTTTGGAAAAGAGGAAAATCTATCAGAAACTCGAGTCTGCCTAGTCAGAAGTGACAAAACAGCCAGGCTCTGAGTCCTGGAGAGTATTTCTCCATTACAGCTGTGCTGACAGGATCCCATAAGAGCAAGCATCAGATCTATGGGAGATGCAAAATCAACCAATAGATATATGGAGAGACTACAGCACATGGAAATGTGGTGAAACATTATAACTATTAAATAAAAGTCCCATGCAATCTATTTTAACATTTAATCTGCAGAAGGATATTCAGCTGTACTAATTTCTCCCAAAGCTTTGCATTTAAGTGTATGTGTTTAACATTAAGCCAGACTTTCCAATGCCAAAAGCAAAAATTGACATGGTTTCCAGATGTAGATTTTAGTAGATCATGTCTCGGATAATTAAGGGCTGTCAGATCTGAGTGGGTTAGTAATTGAAGCTGTATAGAACACAATTTATTGTCAAACAATACCAGACCTTCAGTGAAAAGCAGAAATCAGATCTCTCTAACACAGGCTTTTCATTCTGGGAATAAGCTTGAAGGTATGGATTGAAAACATCAGATTTTCCTTCCAAATGGAAAAGTTAAAACAAACAAAAAGCAGTTCCCTGGAACATTCTTTGTATGTGCTGTGTTATTTGTGTCCCCACATTACCATGTTTGCTTCTTGTTTTCTTCTGGAAAACATGTACAAATTATGCAGTTTCCCTAACCTACTCTGTTTAGTCAGAGAGGCAGACCTGAACATCAACTGTTTGTATTCAGCTCACTGCTGCTCAAAATAGTTTATAGTTGAGAATAAACTGAACCATCAGAAATAGGATCTCAATCCTTTGAAATGTCAGCAGATCAAGTTCACTGCACAAGCAGGAGCTGAATTTTCAATCCAGAAGGCTGCATCATTGTCAAAAGCTCAAGATTATTTAGGTGAGCTGATTTACTAACATGGCAACTAACGAGATTTGTGCTCCAAAGTTTGATTTATACTTTGGATTCATCTTGTCAGACCGGCTGTAAATAATATCTGCTAAGAGCAACATTTTACATGGTCCATTTTCAGTTTGCTCAGATTGCTGAGAAGTCCACAGTAAGTCATCTCAAGCATCAGACTAAAACTCTGCTTTGTCCTGAGCCACCATGTGGGAAAGCTAAAAGAATACTTGCAAATGGGATGTTGGGGGCTGGCAAGAACCTGACTCAGCATCTGCAAAGGCCAAGCAGGTCTCCTGGTTCAGGATATCCCTGTTTATATCTTCACCAGTTGGACAGGCCCATGGAGGGAAAGAACCAGTGGCTGATCTCCCCTACATCTCTTCACTGACATCTAAGAGCAGGATTATCTAGCACTGATAGCATTAATTCACTGAAACCAAGGGTGAGATGGTCCTTAACTACCATGAAGGTTTAGCAGCTCTTTGGTTTTTACCTAAGGAAGAGAATAAAATACACACAGCCTTCTCTCAGTCTGCCCTACCAAAAAAAAAGTTGACTTGGGCAACTTTGACACGTCAGTGCTGAAGATAAATCAGAGAGCAGAGAAAAGCAAAAAAGGGTTCTTGCTTTCCAAATCCTGTCAGGCAGCTTCACAAAGTTGTTCTTTTACAGCATTCACACCTTTAATCTTTTATTGTTGACTAAATCTGAACATCACAATGAAGAAAAAAAAGACAACAAAGAAGTGTTGAAGAATCTTTTCATTTTTTCCTTTTATATTCTAACTTTAAAAGTTGTTTGGAATATTAATGAATGAATAAAATAGAAACACATTTTCGAAAGAAGGCAGTGTGTTTTCACTAGGGTTTGGAAGTACAAGTTGCAGTTCAGGTACATAACATGAACTTCAAGTAACAATCTGCAGACAGCTTCCCACAGGGAAATCGGTACCACCATAAAAAAGCCAGTTTGCTACATACTCTCCTGTCTCCAACACGCTTGAAGTCCATCAGAGCACAAACAGAGAAGGAAGGACAGACAAAAGTCTGCAAATTGCAGCATTTTAAAAAGCTGCATATCTCAGAACATGTCCCCTTTCCTTTAGGGTCCAGTGAGCAGCTGGGTAAAGCACAGGGAGTGTCTATGCTGCGTTTTCATACCTGCACTAGACTCAAGTTTCCATAAAGAGATGTCACATGTCTTCAGACGGGTGGCTTCATTTCAGCAATGGCAAGGACAGGTCCTGTATGCAGCTGCTGGATTCTGCCAAGCAACCCATGACAGAAGGAGCTGTATAACCTCTAAAGTCTGGCCCCATCTAATTAAAAGCAGAGCTGGGGCTCAGCTTCCCAGCATCTGCACTGCAGCAACCCCACACCCCAAAAACAGCTTCCCTAGCAGAGCTCAAATCCTTATTACAAAAGAGTCATTGAAAAGCAAATCATTTTAATCTGTGGGATAGAAAGAGTTTCTGCAGCCAAGCTGACAATTCTTGCTCTTTAGTATTGATTGAATGGTCATTTGTTATAATGATGGCTAAAACGGTCAAGCAGATGCTACAAATATTGCTGTTTTGATTTATAAATGTAGAAAACTGTCTGCTTGCCACAGAAAAATGCAAAACTTCACATCCTCTGTTCTCCAAACACAGTTGTCCAAGTAGATTTTCTGGGGTATTTTTCCTTTTGCTTTTCATATTTTAATAACAGAATACTTCACAGATCAATGGCAAATTTGTGAAGGCTAATGATGTGGTGCTATGTCTACCTCAGATCTCCAACTCCAGTGCTAGGAAAGATAAGCCAGGATAACTCAGCAGGCTTGCTAACTTACCATGTCAACAGGGAATGTTTATCCTGCACATGCAGGATCAGTTCTACCTCAAGAGGTTTGGCACAGAAGAGCTGATAAATTCACAGCATGTATTCAAAAGCTGCTTTCAGCAAAACATTTCCACTTTTATTCTGGCGATGCTCAGATGTAGCTGAAGAAATCTCCACAAAGTGAAAGAGGAGAAGGGGCCAGGAAGTACAGATTAAAGAGAAATCATAGCTGAATTGTGCTTGATTTTTCAGCTGCATCAGATATCAAGGGCTTGCTCATTGCACAGTGGAAGGAGGCAAATGAATATGGCTATTACATGGACAAGGTCTGGACAACAGTAATGAGGACGACTATAGCAAATAAAATGGAGCAGTACAAATACAAGTAAGCAAATTAGCATATGGAAGGTAAAAGCACCATTTCATCATGCCACACCGACAAAATTACCCCAGAAAATTGAATGTAGAGCTCTAATTGATGCAATTGAGAGAGACAGTGAAGCTAATCTGAGTACTTAATGACTATGATGGGAGCATCACAATGTAATTGAAATGTACTTTTTTGCCACAATGTATCATCACACCACCTCTGTTCCTCTGGAACAAATACATTTATTTGAATAGAAGCACTTAGATCCCCAAATCCCTTTGTTTCATGACAAAACCTGCACACCATCTCCCCTGTCAAGGAGTTGCAGTTTTGTATACCTGTGGTTGCTGCATAATGTTTATCTCGGGATCCATTTCATATCTGTGCCTCTGCACAGCCAAACTCATGAATTTAGTTAGTTTGTTACCTTAACCGGTCCAGAGAGAACTATGGGGGCTGTCCTGCAAGAATATAGTACTTCTTCCCCTAATGCAGCCCCCTCTTGTATTACAAAACTACCTTATTTGAGACATTTGATGCCAAACCTCCTCAGTGAAGAGGGAAACTGATTTTTCCCTTTGCATCATTTAAACACTTCATCTATCATTTTCATCATGTGTAAAATGAAAACAATACCAGTCTTCTTCCCAAAGGCATTATTAGACTCAGCTCACTAGTTTCCTCTAAGAGATTCCCCAGATTATAGTAGAAGAATTTGCTGTTGTTGTTGTTGCTGCTGCTGTTGTTATTATTATTACTATTATTATTATTTCTTCACCACTATCAAGACATTGCATGCAGTCATAAGACAGCAAAAAAGTAAGGAAGAAGCCAAACACTTTTCTTTGGTATCTTTTTCTTTTCTTTGATATATGTACTATAACTGGTCCTGTCTCTGTGTAGCAATGTGCCTGCTGCTACAGTCCTGTGACATGATACATTGCTAGTGAAGAGATGTGGTTGAAAATGCCTTGTTTCTTGCCATATTTTTCAATGGAATTTCTCCCCTCTCTTATAGCAACTTGCTAAAGATTGCTATTGCTCTCCTTGGGGGAAATAAGAAAGAAAAAACAAATCCTTCCCTTTTTCCTTTTCTCTTTTTGTTTTCCTTTCCCTTTTCCTTTGTCTCTTTTCCTTTTTCTCTTTTTCTTTTTCTTTTTCTTTTTCTTTTTCTTTTTCTTTTTCTTTTTCTTTTTCTTTTTCTTTTTCTTTTTCTTTTTCTTTTTCTTTTTCTTTTTCTTTTTCTTTTTCTTTTTCTTTTTTTTTTTTCTTTTTTTTTTCTTTTTCTTTCCAAGAGAAACAGTTAGCTTTTTGAAAGGATGCTAAGACACTCCTGAATTATTTCTGACAAAGTGCTTTTTTTCCTATTAACTTGCTATTTTTTTCTTAAAAAAGATTTTCTCTAAAGAGGACTCTTAAAATAAACAGATAAATTGAAGAAGCAGACAAAAATGTTTAACCTGCTTTGCTGATGTGCTACTATTAAAATCAGCAGCATGTGTTTTAATGCTCTGTGCTATTATTAAACCTATACATGTATTGCAAATTGTTTCTGTCGATCAGTAGTTGATCTTCTAAACTTTTTGTATATAAAATTAGGAGGAAAAGTAAAAGTTAAGGATGAGGACCCCTCAAGATGTGTACTTCAGCCATTCCCAGTAAAAAAACCATTGTCAAAACAAGGGTTTCCAGCAGAACACAGGCATCAATAAACAGAAACAACCTATTTCCATGGAAACAGCTCATCTAAAACCTGGACAAAGAAAGCATGTGAGTGCTTACCTGACTATGTGTCATCTTTGACATGAAGTGGGTGAGGTGATGCATCCTCTCACGGAATCTGGCTGGCTCCCTGGAGCAGAAGAATTGTGGTGCCCAGCTGAGGGCAAGCCATGGCATGTGGCCCAAGTTTGGGACAGTGGAGGGATATATCTGCATCCCAGTATTCTAGGCCTATGGAGGGTGGGGAATTAAGCTGTTATTGTAAAAAACATGAAGCACTAGCAGTATGGTTTTGTACTATCCTTGTGATTCAGGACAGAGAAACATGTGAAATATATATTAATCACAAATCAGCTGGATGATTTGCCTTAACAATTTTCTCCAATGAACAGAGAAAGATGCAACTGTATTTATCATAGTTTAAATGCTACTGGCACCCAGAGTGAAGATCACCAGCATGTTTGAATAAAACATTTAGTATTAACACTTTTGTTATTTCCACCTGAACTGGAACTTTTCTGCAGAGCTAGAGCAAACATAGAGCAAATATAATTCATATTGCAAACATGAATACATGCTGTGAAAGAATGCACTTCTCCCCGTGTTTAGACTAATCCTCAGTTTGTAAGAGGTTTTATAGGAAGTTTGCAAGAGCTGGTTGCTGACAGAACCAGCTTGGCAAGGGAGGCAGGCCTAGCTGGGAAAGCCCTGTGGGGATCCTGGTGAAAATGAGCTCAGCTTTGGCCAAGTGAGCAGTCTTTGAGAACAGCATTTTGCATACATGTGGCACTGTTTCTGTTTGTTATTATCTCACAGAAGCATTCAGAGTGAACGTGAGCTGCTCTCTGCATGCACAAGCAGCTAACCGGCAGGCAGGCCGAGCGCTCGCACTTCTGAGGGACCACTGAGTGAGCCATGCTCTTCCTTTATCCACTGCTTGATAAAAGCACACAAAGTGCTCCCCTTGCACTCCTGCAATGACTGAGAAACCTGCTTAAGCAAGTTTGGGGGATGCTGTGATGATTTAGAGGTTGTTACAGGCCCAGAAATCTCAGAAGGCCTCGCTGTTTTCTCTCCCCATCCGCTCAGTGCAGGCCTGCCCTCACCTCATAACAAGGCAGCAGGATGTGAGAATCTCCATCCTCTTTAAAAGCAGAAAATACCAGGAATGCCCAACATGTGGCCTCAAGACCACAAACTGCGGGATTCAAGCATGTACTCAGTCATTATTTGACTTCTTGTGGATTACTGAGATTGCCGAGTGTACAGGACTTCTGCTCACCATAGTCTTTGTGCTTAAAAGACTTTCTTTTTTTCCCACTTCTGTGCTGGATGTACTAGAGCATGACTTAATCTTTGTGAGATTCATTCTGGATCACTCTGCTCTTGATTATGTAATTTGCCAAGATGTACTTCTTAAGGAAAAGCAGGTGCTCAGCACAGATTCCCACATCAGAGTTTAGCAGCCAGATTCCCAATGCAGGCACCTATTTTGCATCAGCTGAAGGTGGCAAAAAAAGAAAAAAAAAGGTGATACTTCCATTTCTGGGCCCTGTTTGAAGTGTCCAAGGCAGTTTTTGCAGCTGATTGGTTTTCAATGTCCAAGCTGCAGATGAGATGGGGAAATAGGAAGGGAGGGATGCTTCCCATGGGAGGTGCTCTGGGAAGGAGGTGGTTCAATGCTCTGTGTGTGACCACTTTAGGCTGTTGGGATTTTGTTGTTCCTCATGATGCTCTGGGCACCAACAAGCCTGATTAGGTATATTTACGTTTTCAGTGCTGCATCCTTTACTTGGGAAAGCAAAGGCCAGAAAGGCAAAGGAACTGATCCCATCTGCTTTCCAACATGTGACAACATCTGGATGTGTTAGGGCTCAGAAAAGGATGAAGAATAGGTATTGGAGGTTTGTGGTGGTTTTTTTTTTGTTTTGGTTTGGTTTTTTGTTTTTTTGTTTTTTTGTTTTTATTTGGAGGTTATTTTCATAATTTACCCCAGGTTTTCACACACTTCCTGACCAAGCAAGCTGCTTGTGGAAACAGATTTTCACACATTTCCAAGAACTCTCCATAGATGTGCAAGCATCATCTCCATTTGGCTAAGAGTGTAATTCTGGGGCACTCGGAGACTAAATGTGCAGTCCAAAGCACTAGTGGCTGTTATTACTATTTGTTTTCATATTGTATCACCTTCAATGAAAACCCATTCTTAGGTCAGTTCCGTAGTCACTGCACAGTTACAAAACCAAATGACAGTTCATGCACAAATGAGCTCAAAACCCAAGTAACAGCATGTTTTAACAATAAATGTATTCAGAACTTCTGTCTTTCCTGGTTAGCCAGGAAATGAGGCTTTTTTTGCCTCTGTCAAAGGCCTGGCAGGAGTCATCCTTCATTTGGACACATCCATAAGAAACAGCTCTCCCTGACACTGACCACAGACAGTACAGCAAAAGAAATGAACCTGGCTGCCACATTCAAAGTTACTTTGGGGTGTAGGGAAGCATCAGCCTGCCATGCTCAGCACTGCTGGGGATGGTTTTTTGAGTTCTAAACCTTGACCTGTCTCAGGCTCACCTGTCTCAGGCTTTCACCTGTCCAGCCATGGTGAGGACAGGGCAGGGAAAGGAAAAGGAAATTAACTGAGTGTCTGCAAAAAGAACTGTATTTTTTTCCAGAAAAAAAAAGTTTAGTAAAATTCTTAATGTTACTAGTTTATATTAGCACAGGCAGGATGATATCTAAACATATGTGTGCATTGCACCAAAAAGAGAGACAAAAAAGAAATCCTAGGTGGCCTTGAAATTACAGAGTGCGTGCTGCAGGAGCTTTTAAATTCCTGTGCAAAATACTTCACATCCTGAACAAAACCATATCTAAAAATAGGCTCATAAAAGATATGTGATGGCATTGCTCTGTGTGAGTTCATGTGCATTGAACAAATACTTGAATCACCAAGCAAACTGTAAGTTTCATGCAAGATGCTCACAGTCATTTACTTTTTGTGACTGATCCAAGTTCCACTCTCATCCTGAAAGAGAAAACATTGATAGATCCCAGAGCAAAGGAATTGTTTCAACATAGTAAATTGAATCCAAATATGAAAATAAGATGGAAGACCTAATTTCCAGAGTTGTAGACACACCTAATTAGAACTCTCAGCTGCAGACTCTAGAGATTCTATTACTAGAAATAAAATAATATAAGCAGGAAGACATGGCATAATTTAGTTCTAACAGATTATACAAAGCTACATAAAGATTATACCAACAGTTAAGTGATCTGAAACTCCACCAGTGCAACCAGAAATATTTAAGCACACTGCTGTCCTCCCAAGTACTGTAAAATGGCAGTGTTGCTGAATAATAGCATAACTTCCCATATGCAAACCAGCTGCTTTGCACAAATGTTTTAACATGCTCATGATCAATACTTTGCTGTGGTATGACAAGCTTTCAGATCTAACAAATGAAAGCTGCAGACTTGCAATGCTACCAACCAGTGCAGTCAAATATATTCAGATCTTGAATTGACTTTTTTGGTCTAATTTATTGAGTGCACTGTAAGTTGTGAGGACCTATCAACAATAACACTATAGTTATGGCTCTGATATGAGCTCTCTTGCTGCTGGCTTTGGTACAGGACTGAGACCTCTCTCTTGTGAATGCAAGCAGAGGCTTTTCATGACTTAAAATGTACATAAAACACTGGGCAAAGGAGACAAAGAAAATACTAATAGTCTTTTGACAGACATTTTGAGAATTTCAGAGGACTGCTATAGGAGAGACACCTACAATGGCTGCCTTGTGAGACTTCTCCATCCTATTTTCCCTAATCTCCTAGACATGCAGTAAAGGTAATAAACAACTATCTGCCAGGATGATCACAATAATGTTTCAAGGTACAGGTAATAATGCAAAGAAGGGATAGCCCATTTAATAAATGTCCAACAAGAAAAATATGGGGTAGCCCCAGATTTCTCCTGAAAAACAACTAATACTCAAAGTGCATGGAGTGATGTCACAGAAAGAAATTAAGAGGAAAAATATTTGCAAAGAAGGAAGAGGAAAGTAAATAGATGTAGCTTTAGTCCATTTTAGAGGGATGACCTAAATAACAAGAAAAAAGGAAGATAAATTAAACTGAAGCTAGTCTAAAGAAGAAATTATGAGCTGACCTATAATTAATAGACTAATACCTTTTTAAAGGGTAGGGAGACCAAATAATCTTCTAATATGATGTACTGCTCTAGTGCTCTGAGGAGGACAGGATTCTGAGATTTTTTGACATCCACCTTTTATTTAAGACCTAAAGCTGACTATTTAAAAATTCTCCATGAGAGAAAATGCTGAAAAGGCTTTTCTGAGCACAGGAAAATGGACCAAAAAAATGAGAAAGAAGATAAAAAAATAGTTGAAATTTTGTCTGCTTCACCAATATTTTTTAAAAATAAAGACTATTATAAGATGTAGTATGCAATGCTTTTCAAAATGAAAACTGACATTTGGCTTTGACAACATTAAAATTATAAAATTTACAATTATGAGGAGTTCTTTCCCTCTCAGACAATATATGTGAAGTGAGCTTATTTGCACAGCAGTCAGGGGTTTTTGATAGTATATTTTCCTATGAAGAAAGGTGTTACTCATATTAGGTTATTCACCTTTTTCCCATGTAGGTCAGACCAACCAATTCTGCCAAAAGCTCACATTTTCCATCTGTGCAAAGGTAGACTTTAAAAAAGATATCTGGTCAGGTCAGAAGAGCATCAAGGGATAAAGAATGTGTCGTATTTTCACCATTACACTGAAAGATTGTGAATCAAATGCTTAAGAAGCAGTCCAGGAAACCAAATGGATCAAAAAAAGACTGACCAAAACAGGGAAGAATTGTACCCAACTTCTGCAGGCTTTTCAAGAGGAAAGGTACTAATCAAGGGACAGTGAAGAACTGGACCAGGTTGCCCAGAGAAGAAAGGTTATGCCATGATGGGTCAAGGAATCTAGCCCTAGGATGGTGCAGAATTCCTGGTGAGTATGAGTTTGTGGTTCATTGATTTTTTACCCCCTCTGTCAAAGACTGGCAACAATACCCCACACACAAAGTTTTGGAGGTGACTTTTGGATGTGACTGCTGCTGAATTCCCACAGCAAGCTGATGCAGCAGGTGATGGGAAGCAGGGTCAAGAATTACACCACCAAAAGCCAGGTCATGTAAGGATCCACTTTGTAAACAGGACATCTCAGGAAGAGGTATCACAGCAGCAAAGCTAAAAAAAGATAACCTGTTTTACTTTGCACATAAACAAATGAGGAGCACCCACACTGATACTGCACCTACATGGGTCAGTAAGAGAACACTTTTTAATCCTCTTTAATGAGATTACTATTACATACGCAACTGTGCATCTCACCTGCACAGGGTTTACAGGGTTTTCTGTAGTTTTGGAAAGAATATATCCTTTCTAAAAGCTTTTTTTTTTTTTTTTTTTTGCATTCGGTCATTCTTCCAAGTTGATAATGCAAGAAAAGAGTAACCAAAACAAACCAAACCAACCAACCAACCAAAAAAAAAAAAAAAAAAAAAAAAAGGGAAATGCAAAAATTACATTTGCATAGTGGAGAATTTAGAGAATTGATGGCTGTCTAGAGTCTCTCTGTTTTTGACCCATGCTATAATTAATTACAGTGTAAAATGTGCTCCAAAATAATTGCAATCAGTTTAGAAAATGTCAGTTGCTCACCTGTGCATTCCAAAGAAGTATCTGGGTTGTGTTTTTAAAGTTACATGAGAACAAACTCAGCTAGAAACTTTAGCAATTCAAAATATTTAGCTGAATGACAAGAAAACTAATCCTTGGTTTATTATTAGACATGATAAAAGATTTCTGAACATCCTAGATGTTCATATTTTTCTTTTGCTTTTTTAATGCAGTGCTACACTGAAAAATGACTTTGTCAAAAAACATAGCTGAGTCTTTTGAAAGTGAGAAGTGTTTGTTGAAACACAAAATGCCTCAAAGAGGTCTAATGTTTGGAGATGTGTGCTCTGCTCTTTCTCTTTTCAACCCCCTTTGAGGATGGCATCAAGTCTGATGTCCAAAAATTGAGGTGCTCAGAATCATTAGCTTCCCCTGAAAGGCCAAGGAAAGAGAAGCTGGCTCAGGTTATCTGTCCTTGGTGCAAAATCATTTGAAACCAGAGGCTTATTTCAGACCTTGACATAAGTTTTGCTGCTCCCATTAGGTCCAGAGCACAAACAAAGCAGTGGGAGAGGGCAGTGAATGCTTCTGGTGTATATGCTACTGATAGAGCACACTGTAAACTAGCAGAAGCACTTTTGATTTTGACTGTGGAGGCTCCTGATCCTGTCCTGTCAACCGAGACACCAGGAGTCACACATCACCAGCAGATTTGTTAAACTTGTGGCTGGTACCTCAGTGGAGTTTTGCTGACAATGACATTAACTTCCTGAAAGCCAGACTTTAACCATGGGACCAGCTGCTCCCATCCCTAGTGAGATGTGGATGGCAATTGTCTCCCTTTCCAATTCTGCAAGTCAGATCGAGGAAAAAAAAAAGCAGGATTATGGAGGAAAGCACAGGGTATTCCTGATCTTATGTGGAGGAAACCAGCATCCTAGAACATGCTAGTGATTGCATTCATGAGGCAATTAGAGGCAGTCTGTGAGACTTGTTGGAAATTCATTACTCATGTTGATGTGTGAAAAGGAGCAAACAAATTATTCACCAGAACCAGACTGCTATCAAGGGAAGCAGCTGAGGGAAAGGAATCCTTTCACTTGTAAAGGGAGCACTTGTGATGCAGGATTACTAAGATACAGGAAACATAGTCCTCCAGAATGCTATTTTGACAGACCAAATTTTTAGAATGAAATTGCATGCTAAGTGGCATGCTTAAGCAGATGCTGGGTGAAATCAAATTAGGGCTGGATTTAAATGATACTTTGAAATTATTTTAGTGGTTCTTATTGATTAGGAAATGTAATTTTACAGGACAATATTGTGCATAATCAAAATGCAGTCAGAAAGAAAAGGGTCAGGATATTACTGGGAAATGGTCTTTTATTTTTGCAGTAGTTAGTGAAGAAGACTGAAAACAGTAAAACTAAGCATCTTTTTCAAAGTGTGGGCCGCTATGTTGCCTCAACTTGAAGTTAGCAAAGTTAAGAGAATTTATTCAAACCACCAAGAGCTATAAGAGTATACCTCTTCTCCTTTTGTGTATATTTCTGCTGATACAGCTGTGGAATTTCATGCTACTATCTCAAACATTTTTCTGATTTCATTTTATCAGGGAGGACAGAAATTGTGTTTCATCACATTTTGTACTGAACAGTGAGATGATGAATGCATTTGTCTTCACTTTATTAATTTTGAATAATTAATGCCCCCCAAACTGGAAGTTCTCCCATGTCACAAATCCACTTAATAGGTACCTCAGTCAGAGTAGCTCTGATTTGCAAGAACCCAGCAGGAAGAGCAGCAACATATAGGATCTATCCTTGCTCATCCCTTTTCTGTATTTGTGCACATGTAGCTTAAATTTCAGCTGGCATCTCACAGATTATATTTACACACTGAGGAGAAGAAGGCATATCCTCTGCTGAGGGAGTCCTAGGAATCAATCCATGATGGGAAAAATCCAGGCAGTGGTACATTCTGTCAGGTTCAAACTGGCCTGAGAGAGACAGTCCACCTTCCACTGGCAGAAGTAGTGGCTTTCACAGGTTGATAGTGAAAGAAAGGTCACAAACCAAAAATGCTGGTAAAAATGAATTGTGAACTTTCAGAAATTATTCATCTAGATGGGTTCTACTCTGTTCCCCCAAGTAGTATCAAAACATCTCATTCAGTAATAAAAAAGTATTTCATTTTGATAATAGCTGAACTATATAATTCATTAGCAAAATTATATGGTGGACACATGTAATGAAGGAGGTGTGTAAATTCAATATTATCATGCATATTTTATTATGCCATGCAAGCTGAAACAAACAGAACTGGAAAAGTAGAAGCAAAATGCATTCACATTATTGAAATGAAACATTAATGCCTTTTCAAAACCAAACAAGAAAATAGAAATGGTACATTTAAACATTTTCCTGTCAAAAAAAAAAAACAAAAAAACAAAAAAAAAAAACTCTTAAAATTGACATCCTGACATCCTGCCCTGAAATGTTTTGATTTTATAAACTGTTATTCTCTGCTGAGGAAAAAGTGTTCTGCAAAAAAAATGTCTGCCTGCTCTCTTTGCCAGATACAAGCAACAGAGCATTGATTACACTGTCTTTGAAAACTGAGATCAGTCCTGATGGCCATGACATATTCCCAGTTTCTCCTCTCCAACTTGGAGATGCAGGCTGAGATGGTAGTGATGTCCTTGTGAGAGGTGACTCTTAAAATGGTACATCTGGACTGGTCAGGCTGTGCACCCAGCAGGCCCTTTGCAAATGGCACAAGAAGGGATCTGAGCACAATGCAAAGGTAAATTAAAATGACTGCAGGTGATAGCATTTTAACTGCTCTGAAACTACCTGACACTAGTGAGCAGAATCACATCCACTCCAAAACATACTGCTTCCAAGTTATGGAAAGGTCATTTTCTGTTTCCTGACTTGAAAGCACCTTGCACCCTAAGAAAAAGTGATGAAGACACTTTTTTAAAATGTGATGCTTGTTCAACCTGCTGCACACCTGAAAATAGTCTTCCCCAGCCTATACCAGCCTGATTTCCACCTCCCCTTGGCTCATTAACATCAGATGATAACTATATCTTATCAAACATCCAGGCTGATTGACCAAGAAAAAATGTTACTTTGCTCTTCCTGAGAGTAAATTTCTCCCAAATTCACCCAGAGAAACAAATTCAGCTGAATAAAAACAAGTAGGAGTGTATCTGACAGCTATTTGTAAGAGCTCCATAAATTCACTTATTTCCCACCACTTAGCACACTTCAGGAACAGTAAAGATGAATATGCTTTCCTCCCCATCTGAGGGGGCTTGCAGCTATAATTAAGAGGGTATTATTGCTGAAGTCTAATTACTTTCTTTAAAGTATGCTGATAAAAGCAGATGAAGAATTGTTTTAAAGCTTGATTCCACCACTGCTTCTTTTGAAAGAATGTGTTGAAACCAGCCACCAAATAAACAAAGTCTGGTGAGGACATGACAGCATATTTACCACTCTTCCCAGCAAGAAATGTAATGAGAGGGAGGACCAGAGAAGTTGGCAGAATTTTAGGTGCATTTTTTGTGCAATTGAAGTTTACATTTTGGTGACTTTTTTCCTACTCAAAGAGCTTTTTCATTTCAGTAGCAGTGGTTTATATTAGAGGCTGTCTGGGATCATTTCTTGCTAATCCTCATCTGATTACTACTCTCTTTTTATTGTCTACAGGTGTGACCAGACAGTAAGCAGTTTGGGACCAGGGCAGTGTCTCTCCTCACTGCCGTATAGCATGTAGGAGATGAAGGCTCTATCCTCTAAGGTTTCCAGACTCAATCAGAGTGTGGTAAGTCATTTCCAAAGCATTTGCCATCCAGTTGGAGGGGATTCTGTGTGTTCCTTTGTCATTGTTCTCAGACAAGCCCACGGAGTGTACTGCAGTTCACCTATTTTTTAACCTTCTCTTTTTATCTTAATGAAATGTTTCTTTGACCTTTAAACACTAGTGAAAGCAGATGACAGTGTGCACAAAATGCTTGTCTTAATTGTTTTGAGTGATGTGACTTCATTATGAAACTTCTTTCAGAAGCTTAATTACTCCCAGTGCTGCATTAACAGCAAGGGGAAGGTATCAGATGAGACAACGAAGGGAGTTCAGTGGTTTTGATCTTATTTTCTGAAATGGGACAATCTCATGCTCTCACCACTTATTAATACAGATCATTTGCTCCCATTTCTCACAATTGAATTGAGTTGCTGTTTGCATGCTGATGTGGTGAATAAGTGGGGAGCTGCCTTCGTCACTGCCTGATAATGGATGAGAGCTGCTTGTTCAGAGACAGGCAGCTCCTCTGGAGGCCCCCTGATTTGCCAGAATATATTACATTTTTCCAAGATTATTGCACAGCAGATGATTAATATTGCATGCTCAAATGGCCTTTTCAAGGACTGAGCAGGGAGTGCAGGGGGACTGAGGGAAAGCCTCAGAAGACTAATTTCCTATCTGTACAATGTGATAGAAATGCATAATTGCAAACAGTGCTTTGTAACTTGCCAGAATAAAAGGGGAAAGCCACTGAGAAATGTGTAGCCAGAGGAAATATGTCTTCAATTGACAAAACCAGCAGAGCCCTGTTGAAATCAGTGTAGCTCCACCGGTTTGCATCAGTGAAGAATCTTGCCCAAAATGATTACAAGGGAGCTGCAGCAGGGCATTACCATAGGTGAAGCAGTGGTTTTAGCAGGATGAAGAAACATAGTCCTTAAATCAAGGACAGCTTCTGGTGTGTGCTCTACAGGATTATGCAGCTGGAAGAAGGATGCCTAGAAAAGTTAGGTGGTATCTGTTTTGTGATAGTAAAGGAGGGTGCTGCATCTCAGTCTGAGTGGGAGGGTGAGGAAGAGCTGCTAGCTTTTTGCTATGGGAGTTTTGCATGGACTGGATGAAGTGCTTCCAATGGCTTAGGGTGACTGTGAAATGTGTAAAAAAAAGACTACATTGGCTTTTGTAGGCAGCAAAGAGCTCTGCAAAGCCTCTAGCACAGGGATCTAATACTGGTGGAAATGCTTTAACAGAGATGAGTGGTGTAGGTGAGAAAAGGTTGTATAAAGCATTTCTCAGCTCTTGCCTCTCTGGTGTACCTTGGGTCATATTTTGTCAGCGTTGGAAAGCAAAGCCTTGTGTAAATGCCCCCCACATGACTTAACTGGGCTTGGATGGACCTTGGGTGGGCTCTGTGACTTTTCTAGCTAAAGCAGCATCGGTGTGGCTTCTAGCTCTCAGGCACAAGAGCTTGAACCAAATTCAGCTGTGAGCTTAAATAATGTGAGAAAATGTCTAAAATGATTCACCTTTCCCTTCTTTAGCCTTTGCAGGAGCACTTTTGGCATGCTGCATGTGTCATGAGTCAAAATCCTGGGAGCACATCCAAACTGGAAATGCTTCCCACTCCTTTCACTCACGTGTCCTCCCAGCTGTGTTCACTGCAGGCAGGTTGTGCTATTCCTGATATGCACAAGTTTTTGATACCACCTTTTTTTGGCCACTGCTTTCTGTGTGTATTTGGCTTTTATTTCTTCCTTACTGCTCCAACAGAGGTCCCCTCTAGGATGATACTGCCAATGTTTTCCTACCTGTCAGAGAGAGAAAGAGGGTGTTGGGGGGAGTTGTGCTGGGGGTCTCTTGTGTCTGTTAGAGGTGCAAAGGCTGCATACCATGTTTGCTATTCTGAAGAGATCAGCCAAAATCACACTTAATACATAGACCTGGATGTATGTAGATTGTGTCCTTACCAATTTCCTCCTAGCCAGATAAGGTCTGAAAGCATCTATTCAGCATTGTTAATGCTTCACCTGTGCTGCCAGCTCTAAGCTGAATATAAGACCACAGAAAGCAGTTCAGTTCTCATACTTCTTGATTCTAGGTTCTCAGGGAAGGGTTGATAAAAGGCTGAGTTCACTCTATGTGCAAGCATGTTCTTGTTGGAGCTTTAGTTTGTCCAATTGTGCATCGATTGTACACTAAGTGTATTTCTACATGGGTCTGCCTAAATATAATTCATATCCCCTCCAGCTTCATCAAAGTATGTTGTCTAAAGCAAAAAAAGTTACTCAAAATTTTTTGTTAAAAAACTTGTCAATGTCACTATGTTTGTGAGGAGACTTTCTGAGAGGATTGGTTTTGATTTATATTTTTTTCCTTAATTAAAGATTCACTTTTTAGTCCTGTGGGTCCAATTTTAGAACTATTGGTCTGAAAATCCAGTTTTTTATATTTGATGCTTAGATTACTCACTTGTTTATAGTCCCAGGAAGAATGCTGAAACTTAAAATACTACCAAAAAGACCTGAGAAGAAACCAATTGCAGTATATCAGGAGCGAAGAAATCTGTGTAGCCTGGGCCCTTTGGCTTCCTGATAGTGTTTTTGTACAGCTACGTTTGAAGGGAATTTTTTGTTCCCCTTTTAGAAATCCCCACACATAAATTGATTACTCTGAGACTGTTGTGTTGCATCAGGGGTACGATGGTAATCTGGGAGAAGTGTTGGTTCATTTCCTTGCCATCAATTATCTGGTAAATATTTAGGAGCAGTGAGCATTTTCAATAGCAGTTAGGTGGGTGAATGAGGGTAGAAAAGGTCATGGCCCAGGTGATTTATCTGCAGGAAATAATTCAGCTGCTTCATAAAACCACTTCTGCATCTGGTCCTTTGATTGCCAAACTATTCATTCTTCCTAATGCATCAGATAAATGCTTATGTGAAGAAACAAAATAAAGAGCTGCTACAGTAGAGCAGAAGGCAGATAATTTAAACATGGAAAAGCTGCGATGTCATGGGAGATGTACATAAGCATCCCTTTGTTCCTTTGTCCTTCTCCTGGCTGTGGGAACAAGCCAAGCCTTAATAGCAAATGTGTTAATTCAGTTTCTAAGTTAGCTGTTTGGGAAGAGGTTTTGCACTGTTGTGTGGCTGACCCACAGGACAAAGTCAAAGAGATATTGCAATAAAGGGGGAGGGGGGCCATAACACAATTTCCACGGTGGGTCAGTTCTATGCAGATCAATAAAGAGGCTCCATCAGTGTCAGCCCACTGGCAGTATGGCAACAACCCATGCTATAAGCTGCTTGTGAGCAGTGCACATTCCTTGATACTGTATTTACATAGCTTAATGGAGTTTTAAAAGGTCAAAATCCAAGCAGTGTACACTTTGGAGCACTAACTACATAACACAATTGTGTTGATGCGGTTTTTTCTTTTTATTTTTCTTTCTTTTTTAACTATGGGGCTTTCTGAGGTGAAAACTGTCCCTTTTGAAATGTTTGAGTTGCAATAGGGACAACAGACCCCACAACTGATCTGACAGGAATGCTTTTAAATCTCTGGCTTCCTTTGTTTGAAGTAGAGGTAGGTGTAAATGCAGTAAATGTCTGTCATTCCAGTATTAATGAAGTTAAATAACATTTGTTTCAGAGCTACAGGAAAACAGGGAAAGGAATGGTGATGATGGATAATTAAAGACTGAAGTTTGATTCTCGGTACCCTAAAGTGACCTCTATTTTATGTTGGTTATGTTGGTAGATGACTGAAACATTTTCTGACTTGTTTTGGACCACACCTTGGGACTGTAAGACCTTTACCAAGCCCTCAGGCTGTTTATCTCTGAAGGGAAAGTCTCAGGCTGGTCAATCATCGGAGGACAGAGCATATTGAGTTACAGTATAAAAGCATCAATTACTTTAAAGAGCAGGTGTGCAGTGCCCTGTGTTTGCTTTGTCTGATCAGGGCATCCTAGAGCTGAGTACACATTGTATGTTAAACCCTTACTATGGGATGTCTTGACTTTTCCAAATGACCATGTCCAGCATGGAGGGCACTGCATACAGCAGAATCAAACTAAGCTCTATCAAGATGTTTCTATCAGCCTTTTCCCTAGGCCTAAAATATTTGGTGTATGACTAGTAATGAATGGGCAGCTCACACAGATATGGCATTAGCTCATATTTGTTCTTGCCAATAATCATTAGCCCTGTAATTGATTTCCTTCAGTACAGTCTAGGCATAGACTAAACTGTCATCTCAGAGAAGTCTGCCATGAAGCCCCTACTGCAAGTCAGACAGACCCCTGAACAATCCCAGCAGATCTGATAAGGAGCTGGAGAGGACTTTCTGTGCCATTTATTCCTTTTCCAATCATCCTCTACCCTCATGGGTTCTTGCCATGCTCAGGTTTCATGTAGGCAGTTGGTGCTGGTTATTCTCTGCTGAGTTATTTTCCAACTAGATATGAAAATGTGTGCATTTATTACCAGTTTCTCCTCACTTGTTGCTTGCTGTTAGAGAAACAATTATCTGAGGGATTTGAGTTGTTTATAATATCTGGTCTCTTAGGTCACTGACAACTGAGGGTTCATTTCAGCTCTAGAATTTTGGTTGCGTTACTTTGGTAACAGTGGGAGAAAAAGGCTGCTTTGTCCTTCTTCAAGAAATAGAGGCTGGCTTCCCAATTCAGGCTTTTGACAAATTGTAAAGTATTTTTATGGAGGGCATCCTACATCCCTTGCAACTTTGTAATGGCTCTAATGCATAAAATACCTTCCTTAATTGCATTTTCCTCAGGGACTAACTGCTTTGAATATACTCAGGAGTATAAACCGGTTTTGCAACAAGCCTCAAGTGATTCCATGGGCATAACTGCCCTGCTTAATCTCACCATGCTTTTGCAGAGGTGTGTGGCTTCCCAGCAGAGCTCATTGTGTGTTTGCTGTGTCAGGGCTCAGCCACACAGCCCAACAATGCAGCTTATGAAGATAGCTGTGAGCCAGCTCGTGGTATGGCTCGTACTGTAGTTCCTCCCTCCCTTTCCCCTTTTTATCTCCTGTTGACAAGGTGATAGATTTTTGCCAAACATGGCTAAATGGAGTTCAGTGAAACAGGCAGGTCATGCTTCTGCTGAAACAACTATGCTGACTTTTCAACCAAGACTGGAAGGCACCTAGTCCTGCTGAGTGCAGCTCTGTTCTAATTCTTCCTTCTCTGAATCAGGATAAAACTCTTCATATCAGTAAGACCACACAGGTGGTGCTAATGCCAAGAATTCTTCAATGCCTCTCTTCTGCAAGCCACACCAGGGAACTGCAATGTCACTTCAAAAACGTTTTCTTCTGCTGTCAAGCTGCTGGAGCTTCAAAGCAGTTTCTTGCTGTACTTTCATGCAGTTTGATGCCTGTGTTTTTAGAGTTTATACATTAATGTTTGTTTCAGGCAGTCTGCAATAGCTCATTCCACACAGGGCAAAACCCTTTAAGAAACATAAGACCTCTAGTTACTCTGGCTTAATTCTGTTAAAAACAATTCCTACAAGACAAGATAAGAGATCATTAGTTCTCTGGGTTCATGAGATGGCAGGAATTAAGAGAAGTTGCTCTGCTGCCCTGTGAACTAGTGTACACAGAGAACTAGAGAGGGGCAGCAGTAAGAAATGGGCTTTTCTGAGCTGTTCTCAGGAAAGAATTATTTTCTATGCACAAAATAGAAAATATCTTTCTCTTGGTACTTCTGAAAATGACTAGTGGAATGAATTAATGTAATGAAGGGCAAGAGTGAAGTGAAACACATGTTTCAGCAAATCCCCTTTCAGCAACTTCCTGGAGATCATAAAATTCTGAAACTCCAGATCCTCTTAATGCCAACTTCAGCTTCAAAAGCACCCCTATTTCGACACCTAAAATGTCAGGTTCCTGCCATCATTCTGCTGTGTTTGTGCCTTGCCATTGTGTCTGGGGGAGGTGGCACATTTCCTTCTAAAGGCTGCATTTAATCTGTTTCCTAAAGGTATGGTTTTTAGCCATTAACCTCTACTCTCTAACCAGAACTCTTCAGAAAGAGTCTTATTTTTTAATCAATGTTTTGCTCCAAGGACAGGAGGAGTTTAAATTGTGAATTTATGCTGTTCCTAGATGTCTCCATGCCATCTCCCCTGAAACTAAAGTGGTGGGTCTGAGTCATCCTTGAAGTATTCCAGTTTTATGCTGAAATCAGTTGGATACACAGGATATAAATGCAGTAATGCAGCAGCGAATCATCTCAGCGAAAACTTGGGGTTTCTAGCATCCCCTTCTGCAATGCTCCATGGAGTACATGGGTGATTAAACTATGGGTGCCATTGCTGCCTCAAATTAGTTTTCAGAAATGCATGAGGGGTAACTTCCTCCTGGTTTTCTTGGGACAGCAAGGAAGCAGAAGAGTAAAGGTTCAATATTGTCCTTATTTATTTGTAATATTTTCCCTTTGATTCATTATCTGAGACACTGGATGTTTCCCTGAGAGGTATGACTCTTCAATGGCTCTATTCAGTATTGCCATTGATTTGTTTAGGCTGAGAGATCAGAACCTACAGTATCTAATATGGCAGTGAAGTTCTCACAGGCTCAGAGAGTTTGTAAAATGGAAATTCCTCCTCCTGTTAAAGGAATTCTGCCTTCTTTGGAAGAAATGACAGGAACATCTTAATTTTTTCTTTTTTTTTTCTTTTTTTTTTTTTGTAAGCACTTTATTTTTTACCAATGCCTATTGAAGAGCCTATTGCCTATTCATATTATGAATATTGTTTTTCCTGGTCTGTAGAGGTTAATGGAATGACCAGGAGCTATAACATTACCAGAAGGTATTAAAAATATGATAAGAAGGCCTCAATGTAACTACTTGCAGCATATAAAAATGAATAATGTGCAGCTTAATAGTTTTGATGCTGCTTCTATTTACCTTATCTATGAAAGATACAGCAATCCAGCTCTTCCCATCTACCCCAACTCACTGCTATTTGTCCTCTTGTCTTCAGTCTCCCTCCCGAGCCTTTCCCACAATATCCTGACATCCAGTAAAATAGGGGAAAGGAAAAAGGAGGAAAAAAACCTACCAAAACCAACCTAAAAAATTATTAGAAATTTTTTAGGGGGAAATATTAGAGTTCCCTGTGCTCCCAACATGCAGAGACAGGAGGTGGCTTAGGGTCTTATGTACAGGCTGTGCTTGTTCAGTGCTCACGTGTCCAGTCCAGGAAGAACATTGATTTAAGTCTCTGCCTCTGAAGAACAAAGATGATGAAAAATTCAATGCAAAATGGTTGGCAAATGCAGCCAAATACCACTTGATGAATCACCAGTGTAATCCACCAGTATCACAAGCCTCTAGCAAAAGTGACAGCAGATAGTTTATCCCCAATGGCAAAAAAATTATGGATGTGGTATTCATAACATCTCTGACTAAGTAGTCTTGAGCTCAGTCAATATGGAAAAAATATGAGCAGTCCCTTGTTAAATCTCTGCACTAAATATTTATTTATTAGCCTGACAAAATGGATCACGCAATGTGCATAGATGGCACAGAACATACTGTCCTTGCTGTTCAGCTTGAGGGAGACACAGGAAGGTTACTTGGGTTAGAAACCAGGTCAAGCAATCAGCCAAGGAGCTGGGAACAACAACATTATGTGCTGTCAGACCAAATCTAACCTGCTAAAAATACAAGCAGGGCAGACCGTGATCTTGCCCACTAGTTCAGTGCCTCTGTTGCTGCTGAGACACTGCTGAAACCCTTTATCTCATTGCAAATATGTTTTTTTCAAAAATATTACCAGAACCCAATCCTGAAGAGGAGAATAAGCTCTAAAAAAATCCAGTTATTATATTGGAAAATGTTAAGAAAGCTTAGTTGAGATAGAAATCTTCACTCTGTGCTATACCAAGCTATAGATACCATCAGTGACAACAGTCAATGTGTTACCTAAAATTTTACACTGTATTTTAGGAAGCTTTTTTTTTTTTCTTTTTTTAGCAGAAAATGTACAAATATGTTCCTTCTCTCTGAAAGAAATTATTTTAAGGGTTAATATGATTTGAGATTGTTTTTTGTTTGGGCTTTTTTTCTTTGAGGAGGCTTATTTGTATAATACTCATGATGGGGTTTTGTTTTAATGCATATATTCAACTCTTTAGACCTGAGAATACCTCTGAAGTCTTCAGATTCAATTTGGCCATTTTCATGTCTGTGTTGAGGGAAGAACATAATTGTGAAAACAGGCTTTGCAAAACCTCTCAGTCTTGGTTTTTTGCCCAGTGATACACTGGAGGACTTGGCTATATGAATGTGTATGTTCTGGAACATAAGAGATGAAGAGAAATGGAAATCAATGCTGCATTTTTCCTCCCCTTCAAAACCACTGCCATAATGTGATCTGCATTTGCTGTCATGCCAGTCAGTGTGTGTAGGATGTGTCTAGCCTACTTCAGGTCTGAAGAAGGCGTCATATACAGGAGCTATCAAGGCTCAGCTCCTTGGATTTGCAGGGAATTGAATTTGATGGATCAATAATCTCACCTGCTTTTGCAATCCCATTTGCTTTTGCCTCACTAGAAGCACCAACGAGCTAAAATGTCCCTGATCTGTCAACTGTGGAGTCACCTCTGTGGCTGGAGTAGATGGACTGGATGGCATAGATGAAAGCTGCTGGGGTAGTCTTTTGGTGTTTTCTCCCTGTCTCACTAAAGTGTTTGGAAAGCTTCCCACAGCACCTATCCAGCAGAAAACTGCTATTTTCATGCAGATTTATCCTTTGCATCCTGAGCCAATATTCACATAAAGTGCTCATTCTATGTGTGTGTGGATGGTAGGTAATGTTGCTTTTAAGACAGGAAGAAAAAGCAGTGGATGGACAGAGAGTTTTAAGACTTTTTTTTCCCCCAACAGAAAATAAATAATCTTTATTTTGGTTATATTTTCTTTGAAAAACACCCCACACTTTCTAAACTCAAAAAGTTTCTTTCTGTAATATTTTGGTCTCCTTATACCTTAAGTTTACCAGCCTACTGAAGGATGGAGACTTTCAAGTGTTTGAAAGCTGAGACTACTTTTCAGTGAAGCCACCAGGAGCTTCATGACTAATTTTAGTAGGGAGGGGGAAGGTGAGCAATCCTTGCCATCTGAAAACAGACAGGAAACTGAATACCTCCACAATTGCTCACCTGCTGACAATTCAAGAGTATTTTGCTACCTTTAAATAAATAACATGAAAGGTTGCCTCTAGACTTGCCTCTGAAAATGGCAGGAAAGTTGCAAAAAGTTTCCACGGCTGCTCTGCTTTTACTTTCTCTTTTTTTGCTTGGAAAAGTTATCCACTGCTTTCTTGTTTGTTCTCCATCCTGTGGCACTTCTGTCCCCATCCTTTCCTCACATACCTGTGTATGACTAAAGTTCTTTGGTCCTTTGTGATCCAGCTCTTTAAACCATAGAAGTGCTGAGTGGAAAGGAGCTCTCGAGGTTACCCAGTCTAACCTCTCACTCACTTTCTCCTCAAACAACATTTGTCTAAGAACCTTAGGAGCATCAATCTTCTTTACCAAGTGACAGCATCTTATTAAATATCCAGGATATCTACAGCTTTGTGACCCTTCCTATTTAAAGCCTGTTCCTCTTCTTCATCTCCTCTACTTTCCTGTGGCTATGGCAGGTTGCCAAACCTTTCAGCAGAACACTTCTACATTTTGTTTTTCCCTCTGTTCGTTTCCCCTCCCACTGAGTTGTCCAACTCCCTGTAAATTTGAAAGTCTTGCTATCTCTTCCCTCCTTTTCAAGTTAATCTGACCCTGTTGGGCATGCTTGGAAGAAGCTGATAATCAAATACCACAGAAGATGGAAGTGCTTTGTTTGTCATAGTGCCGGATCACTCCACAATAAAAAATCATTATCCCCTGAGTCATTCAATACGTGTTCTTTGAGTAACACACACCAAGATAGCAACTGAAGTGCCTAATGACTATGGCCAGAAAAAGAGGGTGAGAAACACTGCTTGTTCTTTTTACCCATCTCAGATCACAGGACAGCCACACCATGAGTTTTCTCTGGCTTGAAATGCCTGCCTCTTCCCTCTGCTGAGGAAGACTGAGCCAGGGAGAACAGACTGCAGCATGTGGGAAGCAGAAGGCCATGGGAAAAAATGCACTTGCTGCAGCTGCTGCTGAGTTATTGATGGTGGACAAGTGCTGTCGAAGCACATAGGACAGACAAGAAGAAAGGTGGAAAGGGAAAAGGTGTGCTGAGAAGGTAGGCCTGGGAAAAAAGCCCAAAGCAAAAGGAACTGTGGTCCCCTCTGCCAGGGAGCTGTGGTGCTGCTGAGCTTCCAGGCAGAGCTTGATGGCTAAGACAGCAGCAGAAACATTCATTAAAATGACTGTTTTAGCTTTTTGGACAATTAGTCCAATAATTACACCACTTATTTATTATAATAGCCTGCAGTTAATGGATGCTCTGCAAGGGAATTAATGTCTCCAAATTATTTTAGGAATACCCTGAATATGCCATATTTTTAAATAATAATGCAGAAGTGTCTCTGTAGGATGTTTAAACAAGTTGCAGATTGCGGTGTCAGGGCACCCTGCTACCCAGACATGCTGACCACTGTTCCAAAGCCACACTTGCTCCTCAGAAAGTCAAACACACATTAAAGAAAAATCTCTTGCTATGGGGCTGGGAGCAGGACCCCAAAGCTGCCATGTGCACTACCAGAACAGGAATGCTCTGCAGAGCAGCAAGCTCTTTACACCCATCAAGGCCCTGCTCATGCTTTGCTTCCATCACCAGCAGGGTAACACTTTGCCTGCCTCAGCCTTGGCTTGGTTTGTGCCCTGCCCTTTGTCAGACAGAGATGGTGCCTTTGCCTACAGGCTGTGGCAGGCCTATTTATGATCTGCTCAGCACAGCCTGTCAGAGGCAGTTAAGATACCTCCACCTAAGCAAATGCTACTTGCTATTGCCTTGTTATAAAACAAAGGTCGTTTGAACTGAAAATACCTCTGTTCCTAACCAGAGTGGGGGAGAGCTCTGCCTAGCTGGCTGCTGAAGCAGCACAGGAGCCATGTGAATGGGGAAGGGAGCAGAAGCTGGAAGCTAACACAGCTATTGCCAGAGCACAGATGATGTTGAGTGAGTTTGCATGGATAAAACAAGCAGCCTCTCCAACACTCTGTCTAGGTTTCAGCTGGCTGATCCATGGCTCCATGTGGAGCAGCACAGCTGTGTGACCTTGTCTGATTTCACTAATTGCCATTAAGATATGATAAAGTCCATGAGCTAAATGATATGTAAGATGAGAGGAAGAGATAGCACACCCAAGGATTCAAAGAAGAAATACAGCCTTGATAAAGGCATAAAACTCTAAGGATAAAGCATGGAATAAAATGGCAATTAGGTAATGTCAAGCATCAGCCTTCCCTCATGCAGCAACATAGACAATCATTCTCCTACCCACCATTCTGTAAGGGATGTTGCAGAATCCCTGTTGGGGTGGTGAATGTGTCTCTGTTAGTCAGTGCTGAACAGACAGAAGAGTGGCTACCTCAGGGCTTGCTTCATTCCCCTACCCCACTGCCCTGACTGCACTGGTTTCATTTTGCAATCAAATTAAGTCCCATTTCCAGCTCCTTCTTCGTGCTGACACAGCAGAGAGAAAGGAGTGGTCCAGCAGTGGTTGCTTAGTGCCACACTGCTCTTTTCAGACACCCACAGCCTCAGCACAGCGAATGTAAAACTCCTCTGCCCCAGGCAGGACTGGAGCCTGGATCTGTGAATCCTAACTCCAACAGCTACAGAAGTACTCAAGCCATGCTTCCCACAACAAGTGATTTGCACTGATTTGCATGGAGTAAATCAGCTATGCACCTAAAGCTGCAATATTTAATACCTCCTTTAACTGCCTTTATATCAAAGGGGAAGGATGGACCTTATCTTTATGCGTGCCTTGCTTTTGTGACACTATGCCATATTTTTAAAGAAGGACAAATGTTCTGTTCTACAAAGCAGCACCTACTGAACATTATGAACTAGCCAGATACTTAAAATTATAATGGTGGATAACTTCTAATGGACTGAAAACTGTGTAAACCTGACAAATCCCATAAAATGGAAATAATTATGCCTTCTGTATCAGGCATTTTTTGAAGATGAACAATGTGTGTTCAGGAAGAATAAAGATTCACTGAAGCTACAGGAGAAATAATGGCAACTAGTATTCATGGGGCTGTAACAAAATATTGTTTACAGATCTCTACTGGTTGTGAAATTATCTCTACTGAAGAAACTGGATGTAGTCTAAAGCAAAGATTGAAGGAGCATAAAACATGTAATATTGTAGTTACAAGGCACATAAAATCTTATTGGATCTGTGATAAATATTTGTGCCTGAGCAATTTTACACTTTACAAACTGCTTTCCCTGGAGGATGGTTAAAGAATACAAGGACACCCTATTTATCAGTTTCAAAGCCAATGGGCTATCACCCTATGATGAAGGTACAATATACCTGTTTTCAAAAGTGTCCAATTAATTTATTTTTATATTGAAAATACTCTTTCATTTTATTTTATTTTATTTTATTTTATTTTATTTTATTTTATTTTATTTTATTTTATTTTATTTTATTTTATTAAAGCTGCTTTCAATAGATAGGGGTATCATCTCTTGGGCTGTATTAATAAAGAAAGAAGATGTCCCTAAAGTGATGCTGGTTTGGAATTGAAACCATATATTAAACTCCCCATGGGGGATGGAGTCCACAATGCAGAGCTAAATGGAAGCTCTGCATTCAGCTGCTGTACAACACTTGGAATTTTTCTGTGGGACTTGGAAGAGGCTGTGCTGTACATTTAAAAGAGTTTAGGAAAAAATGCAGGCATGTACTTTGTGAAATTTGTGGATGGGGAAGGAGGGCATTTGAAGATGAAGATAAGATTCCCTAAGTTGCAATGAAATGTTTTCTGCAATCTTGTATTTTAAAATCCTTAAGGACCTCACATGGACAAGTTTGTTTTTTTCATTTTGACTTGGCCTTTTATACATTTACACTGATAATTCCTTAGGCATTTTTCTGTTGCTCCTCATTGATTGTTCCTGGGCGTATCCTTTTTCCCTTTGGAAAGAAGTCTCCACCTTTTTCCATGCATGGAAGGAATTTAAAATACTAAAACTGAAATAAATCTTCTCTGTAGATTACTTTCTCTTTTCCCATATCACTTTTTGTTCAAATCTTGAGGTTGCTTCTAGCTCAATTCTCCAAAGGAAGAGCTTACCTTAACCTTTTCTTAATAGCATCTTATTTTTCAACTTCCTTTTTAGTCACTAACCAGCATGGAGGTTTATTTCTTGCTCTTGAAAACAAGTATTTCCATCATTCCTCACAGAGGCCAAATAGTCTCAGGATGTGGTTTGCTGTTCTCATTGAGTCATCCATGTGTTTTCTGAACAATTGATTTGGAGAAAGCAGAAAAGGGTGCCAAGTCACCACAATTATACTGAGGTGAGCTAACACCTCTGAGCCTGGTGCAAATCTCTGTGCTGCTGAACAGCTGACTGACAGCATAAAAACCAGAGAGATTATTTAAAATCTGCACTATTGTGCAGATTTGGTGTAGGGGTTGTGCTGTGTGATACAAGGAAATATTAGTAGTGCCTCTCTGAACAAAAGAAACCTTCTATCCATCTCTTTGGGAGGTAGGGGTAATATTTTAAGGAACTGCTGTATCTGCACTGTTTCATGCTGGGTGGGGACTGGAACAGCAGTATTAGAGGGAAGGTGTTTCTGTTTCAGAAGCAAAGTCTCAAGGTAATGATCAGCAGCAAAATAGCTACCAAAAGAGGGGGAGTGGAAAGAGGAATACTGCCGTGGACCACAGTTCCATATAATGTACTTGTATATGCATGTACAGTTGCTTGCACCCCTGGAGCTGTTTTGAGGGTTAGAGCAGAATTTTTTTTATCAGGGAGTAAGTGCCACCACACATATATTCTGCCTCACATAATTCTGAAACTGGGTAATGCAGCAAGGGGATTTAAGTAACCCAGACCTAACCAAAATGATCAAAAGCAGATGGCTGTGACTAGGTTGCTTTTCAGAGCCATTGGTGAGCACTGGGCAGTTTATCCTGGGTGATCTGGACAATGAACATGTTTGGAGAGCTAAATGCCAGGGTAGGAAGCTCAGTGCCACACAGCTGTAAATAACTTCACGGTATTCCATATGATTAAACATCTTTAACTGGTTGATCACTTTCCATTACTTATCTGGCCAGGACTGAGATTAAATTAAAGTCTTGCAACCTACTGGGACAGCTCTCACAACCACACAAGCTTACAAGCAATTTGACTACCAGGCCACTCTAAGCAGCTCATGGAGGAAGAGAGTTAAAGTCAATTATCAGCCCTCTCACCCATTTAATTTCAGATGACTTCGACAAACAAACGTGTCTGTAAGTAAAGCTGAAAGTCTTGATTGAATGATCAGACCTGCAGCACATCAAATGGGTTTTATTTTTGTGTGATGCATCATAGCCCTGATATTTTTCATTTCTTTACCTGTATTGACACACCACTGGGGAAAGCCCTTGCCTCTAGCTGCTCCAGATGCACATTTAAATTAACAATTTTTCTCCTATCTTCATAATCAGAAAAAAATGAGCCAGAAAGATAAACAGGAGATGTCTAATCACATCTAACAAGAGTCATCACTCTATCTTTCCTGATCTCTAGTAGCCTGAGGAAATAGCAACTGCATTTTGCATCATGTCCTGAAAGTCATCAGTCCATATCCACTACAAAGTGATGCAAAATGCTGGCAAGTCTATTCCCAGCAAGCAACCAGCGTCCAGGCTGAAAGTGCCTGAAAAGTGCAACCTGTGCTCCTTCCTGCATCCCAGTTATCAGGAGCAGGCAACAGGCTGGTATCACCTCTCCAAGGTTTAACTTGTGTCTCTATTTGTGCTTTGTCACATGTCTATATTTCTTGCAGAGAAAAACATCAAAATCTGAATTCCCCATATTGCCATGTTTATTAATTACATTCATTTTTTGTAAGGCAGAAAATATTAAGGTGTAAGTTCAAAGGACAATGTGATTTTTTCAGTTTAAATGCATGCTTTGAGTTAAAACCAAAGACAGGATGCTAGACCCACCTTTCATCTGTACAAAATGCTCTCCTTAATGCATTTGATATGGTGTTTTCTGTACAGTGGCTTCAGCAGGAGAAGGCTGTGTTTTTGCAGGGTGCAAAGCCAGTTTGTTTTTTTGATTTGTAGTGGGGAGACAGATGTGTATCAATCCATTCTTCAGCTACTAAAGTCAATATTCTGGATCAGCTGGTACAGTGATGGAAAAGTCAGGACTAAATCCTGGGTCTGTACCTAAGCTCCAGTGCAGTCAGCAAAGCTGACTAATTGCCTAATCCTTAAACTGTGCAAAATCTAAAGCTGGAATTTAGGAGGGAAGGGCTGAGTTTCTTGGTCTTGAATCCTTTCTCAACTCACATCTCTAAGGCATCACTGGGGACCAGTTCTGGCAGCTGTTTGAATTCTTGAAGGGTGGGCTGCTTGCCATCTTCCCAGTACTTCCCAGTGTGGAAAGCAGGGAAAGTGTCTGCCAAGTATGGGGAGAAACAAGGGTGCCAGCTGAAGCTGACCAGCTGCTGGAGCAATGCTCCTGCTCACTGTGTGTGCAGCTCCAGCAAATATTGCTCTCCTGGGTGTTTGAGCACAGGACATCTGTAGCTCATGCACACCCTGGCCACCGAGAAGTCACCTATGTGAGCATCCTTCATGACGTCTGGGCAAGCCAGAGTGAAGGCATGGGGTCCAAGAGGGCCAAATTTGTTTAATCCACCATGCTCTGGTGTTGTGGAGCTGGGAAAGCTGCTGTTCAAGAAGGCATTACTGAAGAGACAACATAACACTGCCTTCCCCCAGGCTGTCAGGAAAAATGCCACTTAGGGTTGCATCTCCTTGCTGAGATTGTCACAGAGGCTCATCAGAATTACACACCTAAACTAAAGTCTGGCTAAACTTTTATTGCCTCTTCTACTCTTCCTAAAGTTTTATTGAAGAGAAGGGCAAATATGGAAACATTAATATATAGTAAACAATGGAATTGTGACTGTTGCTATCACGATCCCACGTGTAGGTCATAATTTAATTTTATTAGCACATTTCTGGGAAATTGCTTTGATGAGTTTAACTTTGTGGGCTGTTTTATAAACAAGCTGATTGGACATCTCATCCTGAGCATTTCTCTTTCCTGGACAGGAGAAAAGAGTGATATGGGAACATAGCAAGAAAACATGTTGGAAGCAAGGGACTGAGATTTCTTCCCTGTAGGGTATGATAAGATGTTTCCACCCATAATCATTAAGCAGAATATGAGCATTTTCCTTAGTGCCTTACAAAATAAAAGAGGGATGTTTTCCACCATGTTACCAGTAAGAATAAAGGAAGAGATGATCAGAGCCACCAACTTTTGAGAACACCTACAACAAGGATGCTGGGAAGATAGAAAACCTGTCACAAAGTCTCATGTAAGAGAGACAAGCCATGCTTAATCAAAGCTGACACAAAATCAAGACTTTTCAAGGCATACCTGCAGTAAAAGATAAGTATTCAGACACTGTCAGTCTCTGCAAACATCTCCTGGTGCCACCAGGTAAAAAAAAAAAAGATCCTCATCAGTTATACATGATTTTCATTTCATTGTATATGTCACCAAAACAGCCTTTCTCAAAACTTGGCTGCAGAAATTTTTGAGGTAGTGAACTATCCAGAGCTTTGATTCCAGGGAAAAGCCACATGAAGGTGGGCAGCCAGGGAGAAACAAGGTCAGGAAGAGGTGAGATACCAGAGTAAAATTAAATAAGACAGACAAGGTCAAATTTAATCCTTTTTTTTGAAAGGAAATTGGAATTTCTTAATATTCACCCTAATAGATTACTGCAGCACCACAAAAGAATTACCAAGAAAATAATATGTCTACAGTTTGGAATTATTTTGAGGAGACTGAAGACTGTAAATATAAGCAGGGATAGGCTGTGGGGCAGAGGTAAAATAACCACTAGAAACCTTTATTCTCTGTGGTCAACTTGTTTCTGAAGACATCCTGAGTGTTTTGGTGCTGCCCATTGCTGGCTTAAAATCAACACATTGACGGAATGGCACTTTTGGCTTAATAAAGTACATGTATTGCTCAAAATGCTTATTTTTAAATACTCTATTTAAGGATGGTTTCACATGCCACATGCTGGGTAATAACAGGAGAGGCTTCAATTGTTTTTAAAAACAAATAAACGGACAAAAAAAAATCCCTTTTGGCTATGAAAAGAGCAGTTTGTGAGACTGCTATAAATGCAACTATGTTCTAACTGTGCTCCCAGACTCATCACTTAGTGCTTTCTCCAAACTGTTGTGTATCCAGTGTTGGTTTAGCCAAGATGTTTGTTGGAGACCACATCTTTCCTTTAATGACATGGTGGGGACAGTGTCTTCAGTGGTGATTTCACACATCTATAGGCTTACCCAGTTTAAGCACATTCTCATTAGGGAACTCTTAAATTTTCTAAAGCTATGTGCAAAAGACAGACTTCTCAGCAATATAAAATAAGGAAATAATTTATGTTTCTTTCTATTTCTTCTGCTGCTTCATTGCTGTCTGGTTTTCCAAAGAAACTGTCTGTTTGCTAACTTGTCTTGCCTTGGGTCTCACATATAGGATTGTCCTGCTGGCAACATATTTTGGCAACTGCTACCAAAGAAAAAGTTCAAATCTGTTTTGTATTTTGTCTTTGGGAAAGAAAAAAAAAAAAAAAAAAAAAAAAAAAAAAAAAAAAAAAAGCAGTTCTTTTTCAGTTTTTATGTCCACAGTTAATTCTGCAGAATTGGATGGTACAGTGAAGATATCCAATTCCTGAATATTGGCTGCCTGTACCTGAGAGTGATGACCCACTTCAGTCGCTCCTCAAACTCCTTTTGGTTTTAATAGCTCACTGACCAGATTCTCAAAGTGATCTTGTTCTTGGAAAAGAGACTTGATAAGCTCTTACCACAATAATGTGCAAAAGCACATGATGCTTTTTATACTCCTTCAGAGGCTTCACTTCATTTCTTTCAAAGTATTTGTTGCACAAAAGAAATTTAAAGATAGTATAATATGTAATTTGTGTGCTTCACAAATTCACATTTTGTAATTATTTCTACAAAAGCCTGAGATGCTGGATATGTGGATGTGCTGAGGAGCATTCAGCTTCTTTCCTAATATTCAAATGTCAGGTCTCTCGTGTGTTTCTTGGGGAAAGAAGCATTTTGGTGGGCATCCTTTGAGAAAACAGATTTCTTCCCTGTTTGTGAGCTGGAATCAGAAAGTTGGTAATTTCTTTGCACACACAGTCCAACTGACCTGGGATTCTGCCATGCAGTCTTTGCTGATGGCTTCATTTTAGACCCAGCATCTAAGAAAGATTTAAAGTTTTCTCCTTTTTGTTTTTAACGTCAATTACTGTGAATAGTTACACAACACTTAACCCTTTAGTAACAATGGTACTTTTTTTCCTCCTTAGATATTTTACCGTGCCTTTTTTAACTTCAAAGAAGTTGTTTGTGCCATTTTACTCCTCCAGGCCAGATGTCTATCTTTCTTCATGTTCTGAAAACAATATATGATCAAAGCAATTTCAGAAGTAATGCAGAAATTTATTATAAACTTGCTTTTAAACATGGATT
This sequence comes from Oenanthe melanoleuca, assembly GCF_029582105.1. Lineage (NCBI taxonomy): Eukaryota > Metazoa > Chordata > Aves > Passeriformes > Muscicapidae > Oenanthe > Oenanthe melanoleuca. The sequence continues at coordinate 15,590,628 of NC_079337.1, forward strand.
TCTAAATATGATTTAGAAATAGAATCTAGAATAAAGATTTCTAAACAGCAATGCCTCTGCTAATGTAAAGTATCATTCCATGCCTGCCCAAGAGGAGATCTATAGACTCATAAACAAGTTTTAGTGTGGGCTAGATGTTCTTTTTGTCTTATACACCTTTTTCTGCACAGAAAGTTGAGCCCACAGGATGGCACAACAACAGGTTGGGAAAATGTTATTTTCATTCCTATGGTAAGGAAAATCTTACAGTAGGAAGCATGTATGAGTAATTTTTGCCATATAGCAGTTGGAAGCCTTCATGGCTAGACTGCATCCTTTACTGATCTTTAACTTGACCTAACACTGTCTGTACATGGCTTTCTAAGCTGTGATGTAGTTATTAAACTACACTCCAAGTCCCACTCTCTGCTGTCTCCATTCATAAACTTGCACCTCTATCCCACACTGTATGAAGAGGCATGAACTTGTCTGTGGACTTGCAGCAAAATTCTGTAGGGTGTTCCCTGGAGTCTCATAAGCTGCCTCTGTTTTAGCAGTGTACCTTTCAGATGAGAGTGTGGGGTCTGTGATCCACAGCCTTGCCCTCAGCTGGCTTCTAGGCTTCCCCCCACCCCCAGCAGAGAGTTTATTGAAGCCACGGGCTGTCAGGCTCAATTATTTGCACAGCATCTTAATAGGACTTGCAGTTTTTCTAAAAAAAAAAACCAACACACCACCAACAAAAAAAATGCCACTAGGGTCAATTGTCCTTTCTTTAAAATTGGTTTTATGGAATTCATCTCTCCCTGGGAGATTTGAGGCACTCCTGGAAGTACTGCATAATCAACTCATGTCTTCTCTGGGGACTACACTACTATGAAATCAAATAATGTTGTAATCTCGATGTGAAAACCAACTTCAGTCAGCACCTTTGATCTCAAAGGTTTGAGAGTGTCACTGAAAGAATTACTTTGAGCCTGATAGCCTTCCAATCAAATTGCAGCAAGTATTGACTATGATCTCTCCCAAACCTGCAACCCAAGCAAGAAAGGGCCTGGGCAGGTCTTAATGAGAGGCTGCCAAAAAAGGACTCACATGACATGAGAGGTATTTTAGGAGCTATTGCTCTCCTCAAGGGCTTTCCATAGTTGTAGCACTGCAGTGTGGTTTAGCAAGTGCAGAGCTAAAGGGATTACTGGTTGCACTGCTGAATGTAACTATGGTCCAGATCCTTTGTGCCCTACAGCTGTCCTGTGGCCTTATTTAGAGAAGCTAGCTGGCAACTTTTCACTCAAAACAAGACTTTCTGTGTGAAATGGGCTTTCACTGGAAAGACATCATTCTTGTTTCCCTGGTTTTTTGGAAACAGATCTTACAGAAAAACAAGATAGGGGAAAATGCACTTTTTATTGCTTTGGTCAGTCTTTTCTGTTTTCAGTTTCATTTTTCATTGGTAACAAAGAAGGCTGTTTTCACTGGCATTTTTTGAGATGAAAAACATTCCTATGAAAAATAATTGGTGTTTTTCAACTGCCTCCATATGAGAACCCTATAAACTCTAATCCTGCAGCTGGGGCTATTAACCCATACTTCTGTACCCTAGCAAAGCTGTATTGAAATCAATGGAGCAGAGCACAATTGGCAGCAAGAATGGTTATAAGATCAGTGGCCAATTAGGCAAAAAAGACAGCTCAAGACTGTTATGATAGTGGGAGCTAAAGCATTATCTTCTTAGGTAACAGAGATAAATCACTGAAAACAAATCCACATGGCTTTGTAGAAAGACACCAAATAAGAGTTCTACAATATTGTAGTGGAAAAATGTCTTTTTGACAATGTTTTGCAGTAGTTTCTTAAATTATTATATCTAGAGAACAGAAATACACCACAGCTTTTTGTACTCAAGTTAATATTGGGGTGAGGAAAATATTTGGTTTTCATCTCTACCAGTTTTACTGCATACTGTAATTGTGCTGTACCAAGGGACATATTCAGCCTGCCTTGCCAACTCACTTCCACTGAAGTTATGGGAAGTTTTATTTGATTATCATGCCAGATAGAGGAGAACATTTTCATGCAATGCCTGTGTTTCAGCCACTTCCTTTTAAGTATTCCTTTGCAAGTGGTTAATGATAATGATAATTTGATAATTTCTTTATGATTATATTTTCCTGTAGGAAGAAAGGCTAGGGGGTCATGCAGTTCATCTGTGTTCTCTTTCTTTCCAAAATTTCTGGACCTTTTTGGCCACTCATAAGCAAATCTGACAGGTGGCAGAATTTTGATTTTATACAGGGCCTGTGGAAGGAGGTAACTGGTCTCACTGGAAATGTCTTAATAAAGGTGATTTGGGGATGAGCTGACCCTTTGTCAGTCACCACAGCCACAGCACAGGAGGGAGCCACCAAAAACAACCTGGATGTGTGAAAAAGCCCCAGTTACAACTTATGTTTTCTTGGGTACTAAAGCCAAAGTGCTCTCAGATGCAGAAGGATTAGACAAGGCTTTGGCAGCTTCATGCCCACAGACATTACAGCAGATGCTTAAAAGATGCAGTGAGTTTTGGGGCTCTCTTGGGTTACAGTTGAAAGAGTTAATACTTTCCTTGTACAGAGAAAAAAAAAGAGAGAAAAAAAAGAGGTCAAGTTATAAAGATTGGAAAGTGATCAGTAATTCATTAGTGGAGCTCTAAGTGCTATTAGCTCTGAAGAAGTCATGATCTACTCACAGATAGTCTGCAAGTACAAAGAGATGAAATACACCAGATAATTTATCTGTTGTATGGCAGTCGCTTTGTTCTAGGCATTATTTTTTGCTGTATAATTTCTCTATAATTTACTTTCCCTTTCATATTGTTTCTTTATTTTTAAGATCACTTTGTATTTGTCTTTTGTTTCCTCATTTAATTATGTGCATAAAAAGAATAAAATACTGAAATGTTTAAACAACTCATTAAAACCTACTTATAATCCTCTGTCTGGGACAAAAACTGCTGCTGTGTTCAACAGCCCAGAATACTGTAGCTTTATCAATCTTCTAAAATTCTTGTAAATCACTACCGTGGGCTGTCTCCAGTTTCTTGTAAATCAAGAAAATCACAAGCTGGATCTCTCAAGGAGATTGTCCAGGCACGTTTAACTGCCTGTACAGCTTCTGTCTTCATCCACTCCTGTGGTACAAAGCCTTTACTCCATAATCACTACTACACACAGCCTGGAGTTCCACTGAATTATTGGAAGGTGAGAGTGAGGCTTTCAGAGACAGTATTTTCATGCTTATAAATTTTATTGGTGTCATCCTGTTCGCAAGATATATGTAGGCCTCCTACAATATCTGTGACATCCATATCCTGCCTTATAATCACACTGTGCCACAACCATCACAATGATTAAAGAGATTACTTTTTTTCCCCCTTGTGTGGCGAGATTAGGGAAGTTCAGTTAAATGGGAGAAGAGCGATGAAGGAGCACAGTTCTATATCATGATCAGCCCCAGGGAGAGGCTTTTAGAGGAAGCCTCCCTGTGCCCCTGAGGACTTAAGGGAGGGACAGCTGGCATCTGTCTGCCACACCCCTTCTGGGAGAGCTTAGGACTGGGTCCTGCTTTTGACAAGGTGACAAGGGCCAAATCTGATGGTGGCTCTGAGATGGGCAGTGGCTGTGCCCTACAGCGGGATGGGGAATGTGTCTGGGAGGGAGGCTCCAGGAGAACACACCTCTCTCCATCCCCTTGCACCTATCAGCCATCTCAACCCCTCCCACCTCAGTGATACTCTCATTTTGCTCTCGAGACTGACAGCATTTTTTTTGCTGTTCCTATTTCTACCCACCCTCCTGCCCCTGCCCTGGTTCTCCTCTTTGTGTGTCCGTTTCACTTCAGGCAGTGGTTTTAATTGCATCATTTGAGTCTCCATTGTGGCTGTAATAGCCTGTACCTTCTGTCTATAATTATTAAAATAGGATCTGGGACTGACTCTGCCTTTAAAAAGAGAGCAGGGTAGAAGGGCCAGACCTGGATCTTATGGAAATCCCAGTGAACCCATGGTTCTTCTGTGTCCCTTGCTCTGAAAGTGAGGCTTGAATATACAGATTACTGTGAGTATTCTGGTCTGCTGTCCCACAGAAACTATTTATGAAGATAAGCTTTCGACTCAAAAATTATTCAGTTTAAGTTTTGTGCACACCACAGCTTACAAATGAAAACACTGCAATACTTGTGGTTCTATTGGATTGGAAAATGAGGAAAGTATTTGTGACAGCCACTGTCTAATTTCAAGATTACAAGGGCACCAAAGATGTCTTAAAATCAGAGAGGAAATTCTGAATTGGAAATGTCAACTTGTCCTTAATGTGTCCTGGTTTTCCCAGGCACAGTATGGCTCCCATTAACATGTGGTTGATGGAACAGATGGGCTGCAATGCTTGAGCAGGGACATGGGTTACAGGGAGGCTCTGAGACTTTGACTTCCACTTAAAACTGTTGGCTTTGTTTTAGTGCTACATCTTAGCTGTCTTCTTTTAAAGGGCAGTGAGTCTTTGTAATAATGCCATGTCCTAAACTGCTGGACAAGGGGCACTCACTACCATGTGGTCTTAGCACTTTGGAAAACACTGTAGCTCTCATAAATAGAGGCACAATGAGCCATCACCCAGTTTTATTGAAAGGTCACAGCTGATGAGGATGTCTGAAATCACAATTCTCAATATTCCTTCCTCAGTTTTCTCTTCTCTAGACCTGGACTGGTAACAGCTTCCCATCTAGCAGGAATACTGCAAAGATTAGTTATACCCCAGATTATGAGACAATTTCAAGCATTATTTTAATTCTAAGCAGCACTGTTTATATGCTAACAACCTGGGAAGAGTTTAAGTGGTTCCCTTAAAACCTACCATCTTGCATTCACTTTTAAGGTTGATCACCTTTATCATCTTACCCGTGTCCCTAGTGTTACCAGGAAGGTTACAGCTGTGCTTTTCAAAAGCAAATTTCCAAGTCTTGTTGTCAGCTATAGCTTGGAAAGGAATTTGACAGGGAAGAGAAGAACCGCTCTCCACTTCCCCATCCATCCTTTTTTTCTGAGATTCCCAGCTAGTTTTTCTGCCTAAATTCTATTACATCCCCTGGAAAGAAAGAATAGGCTGTACTTTGCATACGCCTGCTAATGAGGATAGCAGAAATACTTAAAGCTACCCCCAGAGGCGTGGAAACAGAATCTGAGCAGCAGCTGCTCCTGGAGGCTCTCCCTTTCCTGCTAGTTGAGAACTGGAGAACAGTTTCCTTTACCCATGCGTCTGCTGGTAGCAGGCACTTTTCTCTCTGCTCACCAGAAACGTTTCGGCAAGCTTCCCTTTGAATTTAAAGGAAGGTGTTTTAGCGTGTGCTTTTAGTCTTGGCAGTGCGGCCAAGTTTGGACTCTGTGATGATTTCCAGACGCTCGGAGGCATTGTCCAGTAGAGGGAGCAAAGGGAGCACTGTGGACACCAGGCTTGCAGAAAGGCTTCCCCAGCACAGGCAGTCCTTCAGGGCTTCACCCCAGTCCCACCACTGGGTCAGCGTGGGTTCCTGTGCCGCTGAGCCATGCACAAGCAATCCCCAGGAAAAAAAAACATAGCTAGGATAGCCAGACAGGCAGAGCATCAGCAGCTGGTGTCCAGGGTTTTAAAATATTTTCTCGACACTGGCTTCTTTAAATCCTATATAATAATTTATTTAAATAATATAGAACAATTCACATCTATTATTTCGACTAATTATCAGGCAATTAGTGTGTAGCAATTAATAACATGTAATTATTAATATAACCATTAATATAAATAGGATTTAGTCATAATTACCCTTTGACAAATTTGGGGGAGATTCCCGTGGTTGGCATTCAATTTTCTCTCAATAGCAAGTAATGTGCAAGGCTTCTTGAGCAGCTAGGACATGCTTAATTCTGCTGCTAAGGACCATTTCCACTCTCTTGTATTTAGTCTTGTGAGCTAGCCCAGGGATGTGCTGTACCAGGCCCCAGTGTGGCTTGGAAACTGGCAGCTTTTCTGCTTGGAGGTTGGGTTTTCTCACTTGAGGTGGGATTGTTGCTGATAGCTGGCACTGCTCAGGCTAAAACAGACAAGCCCAAAGTGCAACAGAAGGAAGAATCTCAGTGTTGGAAGTCAACACATCAATTTTCTGGTTACAATTAGTGCATACCTGCCTTTCACCAGCTTAGTTATGACTGCCTCATTCCATGGAGTGCTTATTTTCTAATTAGTTTGTAAAAGGTTATAAAAGCCATTAGATGCAGTTTCAGAATATTACTTCATGCGTTTACTAAACAGGAACATTAAAGATAGGATCACATTTTCCTGTAGAGCAATCTGGCCACATCAACACAAATCCCCTTGTGTTACTATAATACCAAATCCATTAGTGCTCTTGTATTTAGGTAAATGTCTGACTTCAGCACGACTTTTTTTACTTTTTTTTTTCTTTGAAACTTTTGGCTAGAAAGACCATATTTCTCCATAAAATATGTATGTCACAGTGAACTGAAAAACTATACTATATCTTATTCAAAGACATGAGCCAAATATTTTTTGTGTCTGTATCATTTTCATGGCTTTAATTTTTTAATAAATTTACCGTAAAGAACATTCATGCCAAAAGTTTAGACTTGCATTTATTTGAAGCAGCAAGGAAGGAATATTTTTTAAAGTTTTTCAAATAGCCTCTTTCTCTCTGAGTGACAGAAAAAGAGAAAAGGTGCAATTAAAAATCACAGCCATAACAAATATAGAACATAACTTTTAAGCTTACCATTAAATTAAGGTATCTTTGGCTCAGTTTCCAGGAGGCAGGCTCTGCTCTGATTTGCTCCTCTCTAATTTCAGACTAAACTGTTTGTTACTAATTTATTTTATTTCAGGGTAAATACGTATACAAGGTGCAAAGCAGTGGACCAGAATAATTAATGGAAGAGCATATAGGGAAGCTAGGCTATGTTTATATTTGTGTCCAACAACAATAATCCAGGAGCGTTTCATATGAGAGGCATGCTTATAAAACAAGTTACACAGGCTGAATCAACTTTCGAAAACAATAGGAACAGAGCATAGAAAAAAATCCATGCTATTTAAATTCCAACAATTATCAGAGAGTTATCTAGACTCTGAGAAAAATGTTATCAGGATTGACACGTGTCCAAAGTGTATTCTGATTTTAGCTAAGCCTTATCTTCTGACAGAGAAATGTTTTGTTGGATATGTTCCAGCTTGTTCTTCACGTTATTAGGTTTTTAATTCTTGCTTTTTTTAATACAATGTTATTTTGTGTGTGTGTGTGCTGCGGTAATTTGAATAGAAGCGGGAGTGTGCTATTCTTCTGGCAGTCGTACTCCCTTCAGTGGCTTTCTTTTAAGTGACAAGACATCGCAGCAGTGAGAACTAAAAGGCTACACACAGGCACCTCAGGTGGCTCTGATGATTGAGTGGTGGCTAACAACGGGACGCTTATTGTGACGGCTCGGCCGCCACCACCGCGCCGAGGCTGAAAGCGAGCACACGAGAGCGCTTAGAATTCCCTGAAGATGTATTCTGTTTGATCCGAAAGGGATGGCTCCTGCAAGAGTATCTGGCACAGAATGCCTTTGTTCCCGTCAATGGCAGTGGCTCTGCTTTTCCCTCGTCCTTCTCTCCCGGTGCTTTTATTTGCAGCCCTTTCAAGCGTGAGTTGTTCCAAGTGTGATATTGTGTGAGCACCCTTGGCTCCTTCAGCTATGGTGTTTTGCATGTTTAAAACCTCCATGGAGCTCCCACCTAGAAAATAAACAGTTATTAATAACACTGTGAAATTGGGATGTAAAACACCCCAATATCATGATAGTAATCACAACAGCAGCCATTAGCTCAGCCCAGGGTCGGAAGATGTGTGATGATCCTTCAGAAATTTCTCTTCATCCATGGCATATGCACAAGATATTCAGGGCACATCACACTACATGCACAGTGGATCCCTATCCCTGTCATTCACAGGAGCTGGCCATTTCTACTGTGCTGCACATGTTTTGCTGCCATGGAGTTCCAGTTGTGTCTGGTACCACAGACACAGAAGAGAAAAGCCAGTTTTGCAACACAGAGCTTTTTGCTGCACTCAAAACACAAGCTAGAGGCCTAATTAAGCACCATCAGGCTCCCTACTTCTTCCAGGAGATGTCGGGTCTTTAGCAGAAATAAGCACTGTTGCATGGAGTCTAATATTTGCTACCTGCACAATTAGAAAACCCTTGGATCCTGAAAACAGCTTTGTGAAAATGCAGTTTCAAGCCTCCTTTTTCTGCCATGTAACTGCTGAGTCCTTCCTACCATAATAACACACTGAAATAAACTGAAGGCCACAATTGAAAATAAAAGATGTGGAGTTACTGAATGCTGAGAACTGGCTCTTGGAACCTACATACTAAGCACTGGAAGCAGCTTGAATCATTGAAATCTTAAAAAAAACCAAAAAAACCCAAAAAAACAACATCCAAAAAACCACCACCCACCCACACAGAACAAACCAAAAAACAAACAAACAAACAAACAAGCAAACAAAAACCCTAAAAACATAAAAGAAGCAAATCATGTAGTTTAGGTTTTGGCTGCGTCTGAGGTGTTTGCATAGAAATTCTTTGCACAAGGTCAGAAAAAAATAAGGAAATTACAGGTAGCAGGGGGGAAAGCAGTGCAGTCAAGGGGAAAGGATGTAAAATCTCAGTTTCCTTATGGATTCCTTCTGAAATCATGGAAGCAAGCTGTCTTAGTGTATATCCTTTGTAGTGGCAGATGTACAGGAGAGCCAGGGAAGCGAGCACTGCCACTCATCTCTCCCAGGAAAAACCTCTCAGTCCTGGTGCCCCACAAGGTAAACAGCCCCTCAGGCACTGCTGGGACCAAAGCTCACAGATCCTCTCTCTGGGAGCTGATACAATTCTTCCTTGTTAAGCACAAAAACGTTCAAAGCCATGATTTCAAGCTTGACCATGACCCCCTATGAAAACAGGTCAGGCAATTAACTCATCATGAAAAACATTCCTTTTTTTTCCCTCCCTCCCTTATCTCATTCTAAATCTATTTTAACTTTATGGGGGGATTAGATACCAACACGCCCTGTGTTGATTCCTTGTGTCATGGACTCAATGAATCCTTCATTTTCCCCTTTTCCACTTCATCCAAGCTCCATAAAATGCCCAGGAAGCATTACTTTAACAGTGTGATGACAGTTTAATTAGATCAAGACTGCAGCAGAAGGGGGAGTATCAGGATTGAAGGCAGATGTGGTAAGAGTCAGGATGTTTGCAGCTCACCCTTCTTCCAGCCCACCTAAGTAAGGGCAGCTCAGGGGCAGCTGCTGATACTTGAATCTGGTTTTTCCTCAGGTACTGTGTCCCATCTGAGGACCAGTGGCTCATTTGTATGATTGGGCTACAGTATCCATTGGGTGTTTTAATTTGATTTCCATTTCTGAAGCTTATGATACCAAGGTTTGTGTTCAGTGTTATCTGAATAAGCAGCGTAGAATAATAATGCAAGCATGTGGTGTGGCTAAAATTCATGGTAAAATTCCCATTGACTCAAAAAAAGGCAAGCTTTCACCTTCAGGAAAAAAGTAGGAAGCCTTAAATTAGGAGGGCTCTAGAAGAATGTTTATTCTGGTATGAACAAAGTGCCTTTTCCCACAAAGACCATGGTTATTTGACTTGGAGTCTCAACCTTTCCTATGAGAGACATGCACTCTAGCTGTTTTACAGCTCTATAGAGTATGATGGAAAGAAATGGACCTAGATGCTATAAGGAATATCAGGGAGGGAAGTTTAGGCACTTTGACTCCCACTTTTCCACACATCTCAGATTTTAATGTGTTTTTCAGCACTGATTTTTGTACAAAGGTACACTGGTTTCAGTGTGCACACTCAGGATTCCCAGGTAGGAGACATTTTATTCACCTTTTGACAATATCTTACTAACAAAGGCAACTTTAGACCTGGCAATCTACAGTAATAGAATACATGTTCTATTCACTTATTAATGCATTAAAGGTTAAATGCACTTGTTTTGCAATACTCTCCATTCTTTTGCATTTCTTTTCCAGTACTCTGATATATGCATAGATAAAGCTTTTTAGAAGTTTGAATCTGATGAAAAATCATTGAGATAATAACACCTTTTTGTCTCATGTCACCATGGGCTGCATCACCTCTGCAATGGAAATCATGCTCATTGTTATGTACTATGTTCTAGAACAGATCTTAGACCAAATCTTGCTCCAACTCTTGCATTAGTGAGGAAATACAGTTCAGGCAAACTCTTTCTTACCTTTAGTATTTTCAGTCTTTTATATTTAGGTTTCCTTTTACCTTAGTGTCACGTGCCTGACCTTTAATGCAACAATTCTCAGTGCACCATCATCAAGCAGAGAAGTGTTATGCATCCTGTATTTCAGATGGACAACTGAGGCTTGCTAAGGTCACACTGTGGAAGGACTCCAAGTCCTTCACACACCAGAAAACTACCTCCAGCACCAGACCCATCTGACACTTCGATTTGCTGCTGTCCAGGCCCTGCCTGACACTTACACAGCCTGTGTCCAGGACATCTGGAAAATGCACAACCCAATGCCTGGGGTCCCCCGACCCTCCCCACTAAACATTTAGACAGGTAGCAAAAGGAATTCAGATTATTATTTCTGATGCAAGTTGGAGTTTTTTTTTCAACTGGGACCTAGTGGATTTTCATGTATTTATTAAGTTTATATGGTAAGATTTTGGTAGCAGGGGAGCTGCAGGGGTGGCTTCTGTGAGAAGATATCAGGAGGTGTCCCCATGTCAGAAAATTCCAGATACCTCCAAGAAGGTCCCAATGCTGGCCAAAGCAGAGCTCACCAGTAAGCTTGGAGAAATTAATTTTGCCAGAATCTGTTGTGCCCATGACAGTGATTGCCAAGTGGTCTCCCTGTCCTTAACTCAACCCAGAAGATTTTTGTCATATTTTGTCCCCTCTGTCTACCTGAGGAAGCTGAGTGATAGAGCAGCTTGGTGGACACCTGGCAGCCACCCAAGGTCAACTCACCACAATAATATTATCATTGATGAGACCACTGACACTACACAGAGGTTCTGTGGTCATCTAGGCCAGCACATGTCCTTTTCTTTGCACAGATGAAGTTAATTGAATTAACTCTTGTATGCCACATTAATGCTGCTAGAACTGAAAGGAGGATATGCCCTGTTGAGCTTGTGTGATTTGTGTCTTAATGGGGAGCTGGTTTGTATCTTAATGCACAGCACTTGTTTTTACATTTCCTAGCAAAAGAAGTAATTTTATCTTTAACAGCATCTAGTTTTTAAAAATCCAATAAACAAGGCAGAAAGTAGAGAATTAAAGTGTGTTACCTACATGAGTGCTCTGAAGACACTGAACATCAAGGAGTTTGCCTTTGTCACCTCTCTGCCACTGCAAGTCACCCAAATAAGGTTTACTGTAACTGAGCTAATGATAAATCTGCAACTCTGAAAGAACAGCTTTCTATCTTTAGGCTTCAGCTATGCTTTTCTTTTGTCTGTATAGCCTATTTATGGAATGCTGCTGCTGAACTTGAATGCAAACCAGAAGAGCGTTCCTGCCTAAATTGTCTATAAATACCTCCTGGAGGAGCTTAGGGGGTTTTACTCTCTGTATTTTGGTGAAGTCCTCAGTGTGCTGCTTTGCTCAAGTATTTGTTTATTCCTCATTCAACATTCATTGTCTGTCTTCAAAAAGTGACCTCCTGAAATGTATACCCCATGTCTGTGTGAGGCTGCTATTTTTATATAACCCTGAGAGCATTGAGGCTGTATGGGCCTCAGGAATAGACAGGAATATACAGAAACCTGTGTGTGAAAACTGCCATCATGGATGCACCAAGGCACAGATAAACATACAGATTATTCAGGAAACAAAGGAAAGGATTTTAGTGGAAATAGTGCTAGAATCTACCATTTTAGATTAGACTGCTTGCTTGTCCCATATGCTCATGGGGCATCCAGAATAGGATGCAAATGATGACAGTAGAAGAAAATGCAGAGCAAAAGTGTTAGAGGATAATTTGTACTTAGGAAAATTTTCCTCATTAATTAGGCACAGGCTCATGCCCTCAGGCAGAAAGCTTTCAAGTATTTTTCAAATCCTCTGGGTTTGTCTAGGTGAGTTTTTTTTTGGTTTATTTGGTTGGTTGCTTTTTTTTGTTTTTACTTTTTTTTATTTGCCATCCTCTGTAACCATCTCAGCCTCTCCTTGCTGAGGTATGACATGTCAACAAGTTGTAAAGGCTGGTCACTCAAAAAACACATAGTTTATTTGAAGAGATTTGACTTACCTGCTCTTCTGAGTCCTTGAATCTCTTTGGAGCTTGAGCTGGAGGTAGGAAGGAGTGCACTCCTCTATAAAATTCCCATTGCATCCTTCTTTATGGCTTGAAGAAAAAAAGTGACAAGGGTAGAGTAACAAGACATCCTGCACAGTTCAATCCAAGCTGCACAGGGTATTATAATTGCTTTATAATTTTCCCCTCCTTGTGATTAGGTTTTATGACATTAGTGAACTCTCCTCTATGATGAACTCCTTGTGATGGGATTGTGGCCATTTTTTGGGTTGCAGCCCTCACCAGCTCCACCAAGACTGAAGGTGTCACCTCTTGCAGCTCCCCCTTGGGACACACAGGACTGGAAGGACTGTCCTCACCACAGCTTAGCAGCCAGAGAGTATTATCCCAGTCCTGGGACAAATACCCAGATATTTGCTTTGGAAGATGCACATGAAATTGCAAAATTGTATTTTCGCCCATGCAAATGTATGTGCTTTTCTAAGGGGTTTTGAAATATTGAAAAACAAACTCTAAATAGGCCTAAAGCAAAACAAATTTGCTTTTAAGTAAAAAAAAAAAAAAAAAAAAAAAATCAAGAGAAGAAAACTGCAGCCTACACTGAACCTCATTTGACAGTGGAAATATGAACATTGGCCACAATTTTGATAGCAGTAGTGCAGCATACTTAAATTTGCTTGGGTAACCAAACAGAAAATTTCTAAACTTCAGTAGAAAATTTCAAGTTAAATATATTGCATTTAAATTTAAATTGTCAGCTAGAAACCTTAACCACACAATTCATTGTTTTAATCTATTGTAAGTCAGTCAGTTGAAAAACATAGAATTACTACATAAAAACATAGAGTTACTACATGTCTTTTCTGAAGGAATTTCTGGCATTTTGAATCTGGGGAGAGGGATTTCACCTAAAAATAAGAAATATTTTGCAAAACAAAATTTGGAGTTATTGGAGTGTACAAAAATTTGATATTTTATTTTGGTAATATGTGATATGTGTATCAATTATCACTTTTACATTTGTTTAATGTTCCATAATGTAAAATACTTTTCCAGAAAGGCTGCATTCCAGTGAAGGTGAAGCGAAATAGGAATTTGTCAAGCCAGAATGGTACTTGGATTTATGCAGCTTAAAGCAAAGCCTGAATAATCAGAAATCAGACCCAAAAATGAAATGCTGGCTTTATAAAAAATGAATGGGCCACATGCAATCCAGAAAACAATTCACTCAGTTTTACAAGGACAAAAATGTTCACTTATAAAATTGTGCAAGAAGCTAAACAGGCTGACATCACCATCTCTTGGGTAATATTACACTACAGGTTTGTCTGGTTTGGTTTTTTGTTGTTTTTGGTTGGGTTGGTTGTTTTTTTTCTCCTTATCCTATACAGCTCAAGTCCTGCAAGTACTAAATGCTTTGTGAATACCCTTGTTGATGTGGCACTCAATTCTTTGAGGCTGTAGGTGGGTGGGGAAGGGTGAGTGTGTATGGTGTGTAATAGGCCCACTAACAAATCCTCAGTACAAATCAAAAGCCTAAAAGACTTTTGCACAGTATTTAAGCAAAAGACTGAGCCTTCTGGTTGACAGTTGACTGAAGATTTTTTTAGTCTTCCCATCAAAAGTGCCAATTTCTGGCAATGAAATAAACTATTGTATTTCTTCTTGTTTGTGTCTAGAACTCATCATGTGTGAATTTTGGAGTAGGCTCCAGAACTGGAGGACAAAGAAAGCAGCAACAATAAATAGACATGGAAGGCTGGGATAAAATTGGGGTACTCAAAATAGCATTGCTCCCTACAATGGCAGGACCCTAGCTGTTTAACTGCTTTCTGTTGCTATTTAAGTTACCAGCAGAAGTCAGTTTGTCCTTTAGATTGAAGGAGCATGGCCAGTGCCCTCAGGCCCTAGCACAGGTCATGTATTGAAATGCTTAGACAGGCTCAGGTTGCCAGCTCAAGACCAAGGAAATAAAACTCCTGTCTCAAAACACATCTCTCAGGCATTTTGTTGCTACAGACTTGTTTATTTGTTTGTCTGAACTGCTTTGTGTCTAAGCAGGAGGGAGGACAAAACCTTTTGGCAAAGGTGTGGAGAAATGTATCAGGAACATTTCTTTGAGTTTTCAGAGCGGGTAGAACCTCAAAATCAGATGTGAACTGTAGTCTCACACATCTGTGCATTCTTTTTCCCCGTGTCTCTTCCTCTTGGTCCAGGCTCACTTTTCAGAGTTAGGGCTGGTTCATTCAGCTGCTGAGGCTGTGTGCTGAAGTTGGCCAGAGTGTGCAGATATTAATCCAACTGCCTGGTTTCTGCAATTCAATATACAATTGAATGTGCATAATCTGAGCAGTACGATTGATTTAACATCAGTGTGGGAATTTTAGCTTTCAGTTTTCATGAATTATGTGTTTGAATTTTGAACTTTAATGCTGTACTAATGTAGACATTTGCATTTAATGACATATCAGTAAAGCTGAATAGGCCTGCCACCTCTTAAACCCTTTAAAGTTTCAGCTCTGTGAAAACCTCTTGCTGAAAATGTGAACAACAGCTGGTAGATTGCCTGACAGAAATGCTCTAGTCTTGATCATGAAAAGAGAAGAAACAGCATCAACAAGATCTCATTAATCTTTTGACAGAGTTTTATGACCACTGTCTTAATATATCAGGCCCCATGTATCTAGAGTTTAATAAAACTTAAATAAAGCCAAATGATTTAATATTCATATTGAAACATAGCTGTAGAAAGATGTATGACAGAATCACCAAAGAGATGAGATGAATGTAATTTTTATCCCAGATTCTTTAAGTGCTTGTGACTTTTTTAATGCATCAACCAAATTATGTAGGCAAATTTGAAGGAAGATGTCAGAAATATCCAAAGTAATCTTGCACTAACAAGAAGCACTTTTTGCCAAGGTACTTTGGTAATCAGCTTCCAGTGACTTCAGAAGCAACAACAAAGTTAGTTGAGGATGTGGGAATAAATTCCTGGAACTGTCAGTATGGACATATATTCTGACCTCTATGGAGGTATTGAAACAATGGAATAATTTATTGTTTCGTTCAGTGTGTTCTAAATCTAGCAATTCTTAATTTCAAAAGATTTAAAATTATTTGATACCTGATT
Organism: Oenanthe melanoleuca; assembly: GCF_029582105.1. Taxonomy (NCBI): domain Eukaryota; kingdom Metazoa; phylum Chordata; class Aves; order Passeriformes; family Muscicapidae; genus Oenanthe; species Oenanthe melanoleuca. Next base: position 15,606,118 of record NC_079337.1, read on the forward strand.
GTTAATTGTTTTTGAAAAAAATTAGTTCAGTACATTATTAGGAATTCTGTTTCTCCTTCGTTTTTTGGTCTAAACATTTCTGGCTTTATCTTGAACTGCTGTAGTCTTGTCTTTAGAAATTCAATATCAGTATTAAAAAGAAGAAGAAGAAGAAGAAGAATTAGTAGAATGTCTCATCTTTAAAACTGACCTTTTTTTATAAAATGACTTTGTAGTCAGCTAATATTTAAAAACTCTTTTCTACATGAAAGTAGCTTTCAAAGTTCAAAAATACATTGACTCTCATTCTATGTTTTTGACAAGCTTTTATAATAAGTTATCTTATTGCATGCATAAATTAGTTGGTTTTTAGCCTCATAACCACCTGGAACACACAAGACTTTCACAACAGAGACAGAGATATAAATGCGTAATATGGAAAAAGAGAAATACAACTCTCAAAGGAATATCAAACCTTCCAGCTTGAAGGTTAAATACAGGCATTAAAAGGAATCCAATTAAATTGAAAACAAGGGTGTACTAAATTGCCCAACTGTAATAAATTCATTATGTATGGATAAAGGAAAACATAACAATTCATAATAAATACATGTGCTTCTTAAGTACAATTGCTTCTAAAAGTAATTAAAGTAGATCATTCTTTGTTCCAGACCCATGTTCTCAGTAGTCTGATGGGTTTAGCAGTGCAGAGGCACCAGTACTGCTTGGGGAGATGGGAAATGTGCAGGAGCAGTAATGTGCAATGGGAAAACAATCTCATATAAAATTTAAGTCTTCTGTATAAAAATCGGAAATAAAAGTAGGAGTCAGATTATTTTCATTGTTAAACTTCAAAGACTATACCTTGGATTTCTGTGATTTTATAGCTAGGTTAAATGCTAATTAGATGCTAGCTTTTAACTCCCCTCTTGTACCATTATGGTGTAATAGCTGGAGTTAGTTTATCCAAAGACACTATCTCCCTCTTTCAGCCTCCTGACAGCAAAATTTTCAAAGCAGTTTATTCCTGACAGTTCCCTTGACAGGAAGGAAAGGAAGAAGGAGTCCTTTTGTTCCACATATCCTACAAAGTCAGTCTCACCTTTGTGTTACTGCACAGTCCAAACTCTAGTAAGAGCCATGGTCAATCACATGATTCATAAGGCTGATAAGGCTCAGAGCTGCCTGTGGAAATGCATATGTTGATATAAATTAATGCTTTTAAAGTACAAGACAAAAGACTGATTGAATGTCCAGTGCCATGTTTCCTTTCCTTGCTCCAGTTTCAAGAGCTGTTTTTCTCAATGTTGGGAAGAATAGGGCTGCTGTTGGTTAAGAATGATACAGCACCAGAAAGAAAAAACTCAGGATCAATAGGAAAAATAAACCATATAAAAAGCCAAAATGGCAGTGAACTTACAGACCAGGAGAGCTACTGACAATGACAGCAACCTATAGACTTTTCACCAAAAGAATTCAGTTTGCTGAGAATAATGCATGAAGGATTTGCATGCAGGCAGTGTCAGAGGGCAGACTTAGACAGTGATTGGGATTGCATGAAGAAGCTGATTCATTAAGGTCCAATGCATTCTTGAGGAGAAAATCTAGAACGAGTGCTATTATTTAAAAGTACATTTCTCACTCACTGAGTCAAGATTCCCAGGAGCTGTGAAAGGCAATCATGCGGTTCTCAAGTGATTGGAAATGTCATTATAATGTAAAATGCAGAAAACTTAATCCCCGTAACTTTTTCCACAGCTTTTTTTCCTGCCTGGACAGATGTTCCTTGTCAGCCTCTTAAAAAATACATGGACCATAATACAGGCTCACCATGGTCACTGTGAAGTGGTGTTAGTCTAAGTATTAGCTGAAGGCAAGAACAGGAACAGGAAAACTTTCACTCTGAATAAAATATGTGTCTTTTGGCCAGTTGAGCAGAGAGGTATTATAAAACCCAGGAAATTAGGCAAAACCCCCTGTTATTGTGTAGATGGTGTAAATGTTAAAAAGCCATGTTATGATAAAATTTGAAAGAAAGGGTTAAGACAGGCTATGGGACATGTGGGGCTCTGAATCCTAGTGGCAAGACCTCAAAAATCCTTTGATATTAATTTCAAGGAACAGCCTGATCAGCAAGAAAGATCACAGGCTTCAGATATGCTGCAAAACATGTAGAATCATAGAATGATTCGAGTTGGGAAGGACCACAAAGAACATCTAGTTCCAATCTAGTTCCCCTGAATCCTTGAGATTTTAATCTGCTGGGTGCAATCACTTTCCAAAGATTGTCTCAAGAGGGGAGCTTGGCATGATGAAATGCATTGTTTTTGCTGTAGAGCTGGTACTATGAAATTGTGCTTGTGTGCACTGCTCTTCATATTTTTGAAAAATACTCCGAGTTGTATTTTCTCAATTCCCATTTTAGCCAGTTCAGCCTGCTTCAGAAAGGGAAACAGGCCAAAAGTTGGTGTAACACAGGTGCCCCCTTATAATTCTTACAAATCCAAGTTCATAGTGATAATCTCTCATTAATTTTTCCATTTAGCATTCTTATAGACTACTACATGTCAGCCTGATCACTCCTACCAGGTAAATTTGCTTCATTTTGAAAAGAACAAACTAAGTATGATTTGATCCTTACTTGGTCACTTTTTTTTCTTGCCAGGCCCTTTTTATGACTCCCATGTCTGGTTTCCCAGGCTAGTTCATCACAATGCAAAGGAATAGGTTTGTACAATCAGGAGTATGAATTACTAAATGCAGTATGAATTTTCTCTGTGGCAACCAAACATCATTGCTATTGGTGGGCTAAATCAAATAACTTGCAATCCCTCTCATTCTTAGAGTGCAGGTATTGACATTACAGACAACAACCTCTTTAATCTCTTTATTTTTGAAAAGCTCAGGAATGGGTGGCATGGATAATTAATTTTCCTTACTGAGAAATTGTGGCTCCTTCTAAATTCTGTGCCACTTTCAGGCAAGTCCAGAGGAGTAGGAAAATTTACAGGATTACCTGAGGATAAGAATCTATTTGCACCAAGGAAAAATGTTGTAATACCTACAAGAAGAAGTTGTGCTGCATAAAACAAACCAGAGAGTCTTCAAATCTTTGAGGCTGAACCAGAACTTGTCAAAATCTCTGCTACCACCTATGCAATGGCTTCCCACACCATGTGAAGCTCTGCTCTGTAATATCTGGGGAGTTCCAGCAACCATCAGCAAAATTAGAATCATCTAATTCCTGCTGGATTACATAAGGACATAATAAATCTGCATAGGATAGGATAGAATAAAAGTATATACAAATATAATATACAAATATATAATAAAAATATCAATCCTGCACGATATAATTCCTGCACTAACCTAAGCTCTTCCCCTTGCCATCATGACAAAGCTGATTTCTCCCATCCAGAATGAATCATCTGTATTGCATGCTGTGGCAACAAGAAGATATCTCCAAAGGGAAAAAAAAATGTTGAAAAAAAAACAAAAAACAAAAGGAATCCCTCCCAGAACAAAACAAGTTTAAACTTGAATTGCCAACTTAGGATATAATCAGATCATGATTTTTTGACTGCCATGGGAATGGAACAAGAATTAGGACTACATATACATCTCAACCTGAATGAACCATATAGATAGGGAATGACACATTTTAAAAAGTGATTGATTGAAAAATGGTAAAACAAGCAGATATTATCATAGACTTTTTCACAAGGGAAACATACTTCTTTACACAGCCTCCCATGGAAATGTATTGTCTCAAGTTTGCTAATATAGGTATGCTTATGAATGCTTTTAGAGTGTTTTGTTCCTTTAGCTGTGTTTATTTTAATGAAGTAATCTTCAATTGTCAGGCTAAGTCTTGACTTACTTTTTTTTTAAATTTATTTTTAAAAGGTTCTAGTCCTCAGTTTAGAACAGTCTGAAGGAGCTTCCATTCCTCCTCCCCCTAAATAATTTATCCACAGAAAACTGAAGCTTCCATTAACACAAGGTTACTCATGAGTCTGGGTAAATTCCATGAACAGAGACAACTGAATGCAGAGGCACAACTCAAGTGCAAGCTAAAGAACAAGCAGAAGATGGTTCAGTTCTCAAGATAATCCAGTTGTTTTGTCCATCCACCACACAAAAAATTTGCCAATAGGCAACAATGTGAGAGTCATATTGTAGAACTGTGGCGTAGAACAACCAGAATATAAGAAAATGGGTAGTGGATCCTCTGGTCACCCCAGCATCCTCCCCAATGAAATATGGGTAGGGCAGGCACAAAGTGGTGCTTCACCAGAGGGCTCTCACAGGTGCTGCAGGCTGCATTGCTACAGCTGGTGTGAGAGGCTTGGCATTTGACAGCTCTTACAGCAGTTCTTGTCTTTGAATGTGCCCCAGAGCTTTTTCACGTGTGCATGAGTCACCAGTAGCCCCACTGTTCCATGGCCCTAAGTCCCCATTCTAATGCCAAGGGCCATGATAAAGGATTTCCTTTCTCTGTTTCAAAGCTTGCCTTGCCTAGAGTCATTTGATGCCTTCTAATTCTGAGACTGGAAGAGACAGGAAACATCAATCCCTGTTCCTGCTGTCCATGCCTTCTGGTGACTTTATGGTCCAAAGGCACACCAGAAAAACAAAAATATGACCCTTGCTAGGATGCTTTTTGTTACTTGCAGCTACACTATAAGGACTGTATATACAGAGCAGTTCATGGCAGCTGGGAAGGATTTTCACAGCTAAGGATGACATGTGGTGATCCCAGCTGAACTGAAAGGCAATGGGTCTTGCACAGAAGTCATTTATATGCCCTCTTTTCCTCTCAGAATCAAAATTCACCCAAGCAGGATTTTAATTTCCCAGAATTATCTTCATGTGTGCATCTAATATAGCTAAATCCTTAGACTTTGCTGCTTTTCTAGCTGAGCAGGTGATTCAAGGGTTTTGACACAGCCATTCTCAGTTTGGGATTTAATGACTTACAGCAAGGAGCTGAAGCAAAATGCCACACTGCATAACTGATTTCAACTCAGCTCTGACAGTCTGCACAAGCCAAGGATCCATCCCCAAAGAAGGTGGTTGCTAAATTCATATTTTTCTAAGAGCAGTCACAAAGTATTTATAAGTTCTCCAAGAGCCCTAAAGCAAATGTGAGGGAGCCTCTCTTTTCCTGGACCTCTACCCCATGCCAGGGAAAGCAGCTTTGCCTTAGCTTGCAAAAAGCTCAAAGAAAAAAAAAAATCACTGTTTTCAGTAAGTGGGAAGGTTGCTGTTGTGGGATGGATGGGAAGAGTTTGGCAGTTAAAAGACTATCAAAGAAACAAAATCACCTCACTTTTTTTTTCTTTTTTTTTAACTTAATTATAGTTTAAATATATGGATAACTCATAATACATGTATTTTAAACACAGTTTAAATTTCAATAAATAATTTAACATATTGGAACAATAGCAAGATCAGTGCTCTGAAGATTTGTTACCAGTTGGGTATGGCAGTGAGGTTAAAAACAAGCTTGTGCACATTAGCACGTGCCCCTTTCCACTTGCCTTTCCTGAGGCTCCTGTGTGGGTGACTGGTGACTGGAGTTGGAACCCCTACAGAAGTAGGGGTTTATTTTTTGTCAATTTTCCACCACTACAGCTGCTTCAGCTGTTTTTTCTAAGTGTCAGGTTTGAACTCTATGTTTAAGCAAGTAAGTTATCAATGAAAAATAGGATTGTCTAGGAAAATTTTTCCCAAGTCAGGAAAAACTGAGTTCTTTTGGATTTTCTGTTCCAACATACCAACATGTTTCTCAAAGCACAGCTGCCTTCCAGTTTCTTCAAGTGCACGATCAAACACCAAGAATTTGATATTCACCAACCAAAATCAAAAGAGGATGATGAGGAATAAAACAAATTCCTCCACAGGGGAAGTGGAGGGGCAGGCATTGATCTATTCTCTAGTGACAAGACCTGAGGGAATGATATGGCCAAGGAGGTTTAGGCTGGATATTAGGAAAAGGTTCTTCATCCAGAGAGTGGTTGGACACTGGAACAGGCACCCCAGGGAGCTGATCACAACACCAAGCCTGAAAGAGTTCAAGAAATAGTTGGACAAAATTCTCAGGCGTGACTCTTGGAGCGTGCTGTGCAGGGCAGGAGTTGGACTTTGGTGATCCTCATAGTTCCTTTCCAATTTGGGCTATTCTATTATGCAATAATTCTATGGAAACTTAAAGACACCTTCCCCCCACCACCCCCTCCTGCAAGACAAAGAGGAAGTTTCTGGAAGCTTCTCAGAGAAGCCACCCCTGTACCCCCTCTGCTATGCAAACTGTGCTATACAAACCAAAGACAGCCTCACACCCAGCACTCCTGTAAACATTTACCCTTCAACAACAGCCTGCAGGCTGCCACTGTGTATTTGCATTATTCTACAAATACTTTTTGTTGTGAATAATGTAAAAATCATTGCCTATTGTGCTTCAGCTTCTTTCGCGCCTTCTGAAAATAGAACATGCACTGAAGTAGTGCAACATTGTGCTTCAAATCTGGGTTTTGTTTGGTTTTTAGGTTTTTTGTTGTTGGGATTTTTTTTGTGTTTTGTTGGGGTTTTCTTTCCCCTGCTATTTTTCATCCTGTTTGAATGATGTGGCGGTGAAGCATCTGTCACTTTATAGCAACCTTTTTCACTGACATCACTGCTCTTAAGCACTAGAAATGAAATGTCTTTTTCTCAGCAGAAGGCTGGGTTGTGGTTACTGGCTGATGTACAGGAATTTTTCTACCTGCCTGTGAGAGGCAGCTCTTTCTGTGCCATGACAGACCCACTGCCTAGGAGCTTGTGACTCCAAGGTGATAAAATAAAAATATTACACCAACCTGAAAGTGCAGGGCAAGTCCAAATGGGCTGAGTGCAATACAGTTCAAACTGAGATGTATTTTTCCCTGTGTGTATTGTATCAGTTTATATTATAGAGGTTTCGGCAAATTTTTGCTTTTTATGGTAGGGCATGAATTTACTGAAAGGAACAGGAAGGAGGAAAAATATTTTAAGGAAGAGTCCTGGGAACTAAGAAATGCATGTATTAATATTATAGTAATATACATACATATGCAAATCACTGGTTCTGGATGATCTCAAGGTATTATGGTGATTTGCCTCCTACCTTCCCACCCAAGTAATACAAGAGGGGAAAAAACAGCTAACATTGTAATTTTTCCTGAAGAATCCTTGAAAGATACATTTTGCTTGATAAACTAAAATCAGCTTTCTAACAGGGACAAAACAGCTAATGACTGACTAGATAGTTTCTTTAAAAAAACATAATTAAAAAAATCAATTTCCCAATGAGGGATGTTTCAAGAAAAAAATTCAGCCCAATTTTCTACTATAGCAATTGCAACCAAAAAACTGAAAAAAAACCAGAGACTGAGCAATATATTAATGAAAGGTGAATATGGGATTCATTTTCAAAAGGAAAACAAAAGTAAGAGATGGGGCTTCTTCACAGAAAAATCCTTAAAAAAATGAAAGAGCCAGTACCAACAGAGTTATATAAAGGTAAAAGACATGCAGCATCTCTGGCACACCTCATAAAGAATAAATCTCCATGGACATTATATATATATAAACAGAATCACATCAGAGAAAGTATTAGTCTCTATTGTATTAATGAACTTTGCCAACAACCCACACACTAAAACATGTTTGCATTAAGTGTTTCTTGAATTTTTTCCAGTAAGAAACGAATCAGTAACAATCAGCCTGTTGATAGGTATTTCATGCAGGAACATAAGACACAAATTCGTTAATAAATTATTCACCAGCTTTGCTCTCAAGTGTATTGAGAGCTGGCAAGATGTCCATGGCCCAGGGTAGTGCTAAATAACTGCACATAAAACAGAGAGGCACTGTCAGGTAGCATAACACAGAGATTAGTGGCAGGTCTTGACTTAGCCAACATCCTCATTAATGATACTAAAGAACTAAGTAAACAGAAACATAATGAAATCTGTTGGTGGCTGGAAGGAACTGCATGCCAGTGTCAAAGAAAGTGGAATACTACAGAAGAAGTGAAATGCCTGGGTGTCAAATAAAAACCCACTACATCAAATGAATAAAAATATTCCATTCATACTTGAGAAGAACCACAGGCATGTCTCAGATTAATTTTCCATCCATCACCAGGCACTGGTAGCCAGACAATCAGAGTAGCTCCACAAAAGTCAGTGGAAACACCGTGGAGATTGAAGGAAGTATGGACTTGTTTTCCCCAGCTGATAAGCTGCTTCTTAGGGAGAGTGGCAGAGCAAAAGGTGATTTTTGGTGCTGCATGGTGAGGTGCAATGTTTGTGTTACAGAGAGGAAGCAGCTCTTCTGACACAACCCACAGCACCCCATTGATTATACTATCAGTTTTTTTAAAATCCGTAAAATTGTTACTCAAAATGTTTAGAGCTGAGGGGGATTAATAATACCAAAAGTAATTTCATCAATCCATCATCTTGAAAATAGGTATCTTAAGGTGGTAAATTAGCAAATGATTCAAGAAGCCTTATTTTCTCAGGCTACCTCACAACCTGTACTGAGAAAAATGTTGCTGCTGAGGCCTCAAAGTGCTGTTTTGCCTGCTGTTTTCATTAGAAGCCATTCATGTTTTATTTAGATAGCTTCAATCAATGTGTACCTCTGTTTTATTTTTCAGTTAAATCCTGCCAGCGCAATCAACCTCATCTGCAAATTGTTCTACATTGTCTGTAAGTGAATGCCTTCCAGTACTGTAAACCTTGTGTAGTTAATTGTTCTGAGAGAATAGGGGAATATTTCTTGATAGCAGGGCAGTCATTTATGTGACAATGTGATGTGTTTATTTTGAGTACAAAATTCATATCACACTGTTGGTTTTGGTATTTCTAACTTTTGATGCTTCACATGTCCTATTAGGGCTAGCATAGAGGGAAAAACACCTGCTGTGATTCTTTAAAAGTAGATTGGAAGCAAATGGGAATGATGGATCAATTTACCTAGAAAATGTTGCTCCAGTAAGGGGAGGTGCCTGGATATGTAAGTAGCTGAAACAGAACACAAGTTGTAGGAATTAATGGCACTTCTTGATGTGGATAGAGCTCACTGATGGAGTCATGTTAGGAGCTGTGTGTTCCCCATGTTTATAAACAGTCTAAAAAGGACCAATAGTTAAAATGAAAAGATCCCAATAAAACAAGGTCAAGCTAGTTGGTCAAGCTAGTGAAAACAAGAGCTGACCAAAGATTTACCAAGTTATTTTTGAAGGTGAAGAATCTAGGTAATAAAACGGCAGGTGAAACCCATTGGAAACAGATTTAAGGTGATGCACCTTGGAAAAAGCAATCCAAGACTCAAGTGAACAACATGAGTTCTAAGCTGCCTGTAACTTTCAAGAGCAAGACCGTGAAAACCCCAGCTTAATCCTGGAAAATTCTGAGTAAAATCATAGAAGGTTTTACAGAGCAGATAGAGAACAGAAAACACTATTAAACCCCAGTACAACCCCAAAGTTCATTATTTTGAACACTGACTCCTGCAAACAAAATATAATGAAAAATTCAGAGTAGAAGGACAAAGGTGACAAAAGCTACAGGACAGCTTCCTCTTGATAAATGAGCAAGTGGTTTAGAACTCTTGCTTTGGACAGGCTTGGGAGTGAGAGTCACAGTGCTAGATGGAGTCAGACACAGAAGAAACCCATGGGGTGATGTGCTGCAGCTTCACCTGGCTTTACTAGGTTGTTTTTATGGATGTTCAACATCTAAATGGCCTCAAGGGAGAAACAGCATCGGATTGTGCAGCAGAAATCCAGAAAACATTACTAACTGTGAAAAAAAACCTTCCACATGTAATTGAGAAAGTTCCTGAAATTAAAACAGGTGAAAGAGTACATGGGGAAAAATACCACAGGTGCTTGTGCTGTTGTTGCAATGTGTGCTTAGGGGGACAGCTGGAGCACGTGTGTGGTGGCAGGGTGTGTGTATAAGCTGTTTATATCCTGAACATGAACCATATGCTGTCTTTAAATCTTCCCCAACTAAGCAGCCGTGTCTCCCTGATCAGACCTTATCTTTAAAACAATGACCGACTTCTGGGACTTTCTTCTGTGTTTGCTTCCTGCTTCTGTGAACCTGAACATGGCTTTTGGGAAGCATTGTGGATTGACAGCTTCAGCAGCTACAAAAAATGAGACATGATAATCGCTGTCAGAGAAGGACTGGAAAGAGAAACTGAGAGCTTAATTATGGCTGCAAAGGAATGGGCTCTTTGTACAGGCAATGATAAAATGAAGATAGAGGGAAGAAAGTACAGAGCATAAAAAACTGCAGTCAGCTTTTGGAGAATATTAGCAGTTCAGTTTATGATCACAGCAATACAGCTAGAGATTTCTTAAAGGTGCAACCTAAAAGGCTGTCAAATTGGCTACCAGGCATTCTGCAAGAGCCACAAAATAGTGGCTTCATCACAATAGGAGAGTAATAGGGGATTTGTTGCAATCTTAGTCCAAGTAAGAAATACTGATTCATAAAAATCCCCTTGAGACATTTTTTTGGCTGCTAATGGCCATAAGGCATATGCTAGGAGATCCAGCATGGTGTCTTTAGGAAGGAAGGAAGGAAGGAGACTGTATCATTGTGGGACATTGCTTGTCCACTTCTAGAAAATACTAGACTGAGAATGCAGCATAATACAAACACAAATGACTGGCAACGACACAAAAAGCATAATTACAATTATTTTAAAAATTATTGGGAAAGCCAATATAAATAGAATAGAAATAGATAAATTAAAATAAATACAAACCAAATATAAACCAATATTGTGAACACCACAAACATAAGCCATGCACCTTCCCAAAACTGAATATAAGACATGGTTACAGCATCCACTCATTGACAGCTGGATTTGAATTGGTTCCTCTGAAAACCTGACAGAAAAACAGAGACAGCAGCAGTAACAGTGCCCTCTAGATATTGCTAACACATCTGTAGAAATATATACTCCTGATTAGCATTTATATACTACAGATAAAAACCTGGCTGGTTTTGATGAACATTGAGGTGTTGGTGTCTGTAACATAATGAGATCCAGCTTGATGAAGTGAGTGGTCTCTCCTTCCCCAATATTCATTGTACAGGAAAACTATGCATGAAGGTCAGCTAGTACAGATATGGCCTGAAGAGGTGAAATGCAGGTTTCTGCCTTGGCCTTTCCATTCCCTTCAGCTTTTATGTGAAGGCTCAGCTTTGCAGCCTGAATGAACTATTCTGCTTCAGCCTTGTTTAGCCAAAGAGGCAAATGTGGATCCCCACTGGAAGGGCTATACCTTACTGCCCTTCCTGAATAAAACAACAGCTTTATTTCTTTAGGGATGACCCTTCCCTTTCAACACATGTGTTAAAGTAAATATTCTTGTATTCAAAGGTGTAAATGACACCCAGGAATTTGTAAGAGGAGGATGCTCAAGGTCAGTGAAAGAAAAGCCAGCAGTGTGCAGGTGTTTGGTCACAGAGCCAAGCAACAGAATCTCCACCTGTATGTCAGTCCTTGGAAGGACACCAAGGAGCATGCAGCCCCACTGCCTTGAACCCTCCAAGCTAGAGGACAGCCACATTAAAGAAAAATAAAACCTCAACCAGCTCATCAATAAGGTCAGCAGTCCTAGCAGGAATTCTTAGTCCAACTAAGGATTCTTAAATACAGAAGCACATGAGTATGGACAGATAGTATTTAACAAAGCCAACAAGGCAATGAGTGGAATTGATTAAAAGTAAACAAAAAATAAAAATAAAAGAAAAAACAGGGTGAAACCATCAAAACCAAACAATAAACCCTACAAAATAAAATAATGAAAAAACCAACCAAAAGTTCACCATAAAAAATAAAAAATAAAAAGCATACATCACAGTGCTGTCATATTTTGACTTGAAAGAGAGCATTGTGGGGCCAGGGATGTTACACTGCCCTTAGACTGCTCACAGATTTCACAGGGAGAAATGATTCCTCCCTTCTTTGCACACAAAAGTTTGCAATCTTCAACGTGTAAGTACATGTAAACAACAAGCAGTTTTATGGGCCCTGTTAAAAAAGGCCATTCTATGTCAGTGCTCCAAAAAGCAGAAGGCAGGTAATTTGTAATCTAGATTTAAATTTATGATGAGCATCCTGGATTGACCACCACAAAGCAGGAATTTTGCTGTTTGTATTGTATTTGATGGTGTTCTCCACTGCCACATCCAGGCCATCTAGTGCCCAGAAAATGTCACAAACAAGCATGTGGCATCAGGTAAGCAACAGTGCAAAAAACAGCTGTACTGCAGCTCCCTCCTTGTGCAGATCATTTAAATGAGCTGAAACTGAGTAAGATGTACCTGAGGAAAAGGGTGTACTGGATAACACAAGTAACTGGGAGCTCTCATATTCTAATAATGTTAATGGTATTTGGGGTTTAGCTGTGCTCCCTGAAAGAGCCTGGTGATCCAGGACACATCAATTTGCCAGTCAATTTACAGGGGCCTGGCTTTGGATACAAATCTCTGAAATATATTGAGGGTCACATCTGAAAAGCAATTCCAATGCTTGAACCTTATTCCCCACCTACTGCTCTAAGCATCTCTTCAGCATAATGATATTCATATTTTCCAAATCACTATGCTGCCCTCATCTTGGCTCACCGAGAAGCTGTTGTGTATACTAATTGGTATGGTATGTCCTATACATTTGGGTGTCTGGCTTAATTTGGAAATCTTCTTAAAATTCATACTTGAATTATTGATTGTACAGCTTAGAAGATGAAATGAGATGGGGTGGATTTTAGAGTTATGAATAATAAACTCCTGCTCAAAAATCTACCAAGTGATGAGTTCAAGCTTAAAGAGATGCCACCACAACACATTTTACATGCCCTAATATCAGGCTACCTACAGTCCTCACCATATGCTTGTTGTTTTTCTTTATAGACATGCAAAAGTAGAGGTTAGTGTGGAAGGGATTTTAGAACACAATTCCTACTGGTCTCTGCTGAGATTATGCACCTGAAAACCTCTTTTGAAATCTGCTCCAGATATTGATTGCTGTCCAATTTCCATTTGGCTGAATAGGTGAGGTCCCTGACCCCCTTTTTTGTGTGCTGGTTGATAACATTTTATAGTCCATCCTGTTATCCTTCATGAAAGACATTAGGTACATCTTGCTCGCTCCTCTTTTCCTTTCAGAATTTGTCTCAGCAAGACCTTTCTTCTACGGTCCTAATAAGCACAAAACTAATTGGGTACATCTGTAGCCATACTTAGGAACATTCAAGACTACCTGGCACTGTCACCCTTTTTGCACTGTTACGGTATCAGTGCCTTGGTAATGGACTACTCAGCATTTCACACAGTCCTCAGGTGGGAGTCCACTGGCCCTTTCTGCATTTCAGTCATCTCTTCCTGTTGGGTGTCTCTGCTGGTACATTTTGGTGTTTTGTTTGCTTTCTCTTCAGCTGCCAGGCACTGTGCTAACTATCTGAAGATTAGATTGCCCATTTGTCTTGGATCATTTTCCTGTAGCTCAATCAGAGCAAGCATTAAAAGATTTATAAAATGAATGTGTGAAACAAGGATGTGCCAATCAACTGTACAGTAGGGGGTAAAGAAAGCCATTATTTCAGTGACTGCTGCTATGTGTTGAAAGAAAACTGAACTTAATAAAAAATCATTCTACTGATTTCTGAAACGGAGTCCAGGAGGCAAAAAGGTCATGCAGAAGACCAAAAAGATCAATTCCATGTCTCTGCACAACCACCCATTTCTTAAAGCTCTGATTTTCAGTATAATCCCTTTGTCTATGTTTTGACCCAGTCTTATTTGATTTATGTTTTTTATTCATTAAATTGTATGCATGAGGTATCTGCTCAAGACTTAACCTTATGCATGTTTCACTGAAGGGATTTTCTGTTGTATTTGATACAAACCACTATACCTAGTTTTATTATTTGAAATCTTCAAAATCTGTCTTTGTATTATTGATTTCTTTCTTTTTGAAACCTGATTTACCCCTAGCAATAGCATTTAGTTTTAAAAATAATTAGGATCACTTTACCGCTGCAGCATAACCTCAAGTAAGAAAGTTAATTTCCTATTCAGTTTAGAATTTTTCCATTAATACCATGAATACTAAATTTATACTATGGCAGTCAAAGTCCTCTGAGAGTGCCTTTAAAACACCAATTTCTCAGATGTGATCATTTCCTACTTTTGTTTCCCAAATGGCTTTAAATCCTCCCACAGTGTTGCAACAAGAGTGGTATTTTCCCTTGGTTTTTTTCTCTCTAATCCTGCTTGCCAGGAGATAGGTGTGGTAAGTGTTTACAGATTATATCAGCATTACAGGATAGATGGTTAACAGTACTGCAAAAGTACCGTGCCCAGCAGTCCCCAGGGCCAATACAACATTTCTCCTGGTGGCTCAAATTTCTCTCCAGCCCAGCAATCAATGTGATCAGGAACCCTGCCTTCTGGACATCAGTATCATCCATCCTTCATGGTAACACTGTGAGGGATGCCAGGGGTGGATTTGCCACTCTTTCTCGTGGGTGGAGCATGTTGGTTTCTTGCAGAGCCTAAAGTCTCCATGATCCTGGCTGGTGAATTTATGCCAAGCTGCAGCATGCAACACGTCTTCAACTGCCCTGTAAATAGATTAAAGTCAGTCCCTTGGTTTCCTGGAGTATGGGCACCAAATATCTGTGTGTTGTTGGGTTGTCTGTTTCAAAGAACATCTGATTTTCCTGAATACTGCCACAGTAAATCAACAAGCAGCCCAGAAATTACTGTCCACCTTTTTGGTCCTAAAAATCATTCTGCTTCTTCTCCTTCTCAACCAAGCCATTGCTTTTGCTGTTTATTGAGTTTTTTCCTGGTTTCCCTGAACTTCTCTGACTTTCACTAGCAGCTGCAACCAACAAACCCCTTTGCTTCCAAATTTTCTGTCAGCTCCAGGGAAACCTCTCGGATGGCACAGCTTATTTACTCTGCTATTTCTGCTTCCTGTTGTTTCAGCAATAACTGTGTGGAAGAGTATTTAATTGCTCTTCCCATTTAGCCTGGCTGAAGCATGCTCAGCACACCCATCTGCTTTAACATGACTTCTACATCAAAGTCCCACCCCTGCTCTACAGCAGCCAGTTACATCTTACAGCTTAATTTATCCACACATAAAAAGAGCCTTTATTTGAAAATAGAATCAGAGCTAGCTCTGAGAATTCACTGGTTCAAATTAACGAAAAGAAAAAAAAGCAACACATGTTCTTTAAAGTGAAATTCTAGTGACAATTTTTATTTTCTCCCACATTACGTATGTACTAGAACAAGAGACAGGTCATGCTTTCCAAACAGTTGAAATAACTTGGAATCGTAGAGGAAGTCTGTATTGTTAGGTTTCAATTAAGCTAAATTATTAATGATTTTTTTGTCTAATTGCCTTGTTACTTTGACTACAGACAGATTCAAGTCAACAGTTCAGATAGCTTGTATGCATGGCCATTTTGCAATCCATGTCTAAGCCATCAGTCGACAAGTCACCACCGTCTTCCACAGTGGGTTTGCACAGCCTTCCCAGTTGGAATAAATACTACACTTTTCAGGGTGACACCCTATCTTGAGTATCTATGCCAGGAAGTCTTTCCATGTCCCTACTGCCTCTGCTTCAGGAAGTACCGAAACAGCACTGACACCCCCTGAAAGAGCAGGAATACCAAAAGAAAATCAGGCGTATTTCTGTTTGTCATGGTTTACCTCAGCCAGCAACAAAGCCCCATGCAAAAGCTCACTCACTCCCCCACCAGTGAGATTGGTGAGAGAATTGGAACAGCAAAAGCTAGAAAACCCGTGGGTTGAGATAAAGACAGTTTAATAGGAAAAGCAAAAGCAGCGCACTCAGGCAAAGCAAAACAAGGAATTAATTCAGTGCTTCCCATGGGCAGGAATGTGTTCAACCCTCTCCAAGCAAGCAGGGCCCCCATGGCACACTTAACTGGGAAGAAAAACACCATCACTCCAAATGTCCCCCCCTTCCTCCTTCTCCCCTCTTTATACACTGAGCATGGTCATGGTCTGGAATATCTGTTTGGTCAGTTTGGGTCACCTGGCCTGGCTGTGTCTCCTCCAACCTCCTGTGTATTCCCAGCCTCCCTGCCAGCATGGCAGTACAAACAACAGAAGAGACCTTGGCTCTGTGCAAGCCCTGCTCAGCAATAACAAAAACATCTTTAGATTATCATCGCTGTGTTCAGCACAAATCCAAAACACAGCCCAATAATAGACTCTGTACACAAAATTAACTCTACCCCAGCTGAAACCAGCACACTGTTATTGAGAGATTGAGAACCCATCTTCTGCTGCACAAGGCATTGGACATGAACAGGATGCAAGGAAATATGCTAGCTAAAAATTAGGGACCAGACATCCCATGGCACTTTCTCTCCTTTAGGCTTTTTTGTTGGTACCATGGTACTGCAAACCTACTATTGTTGGCAAGTGTGCTATGGCTTAAACTATCCCTTAAGTGGAAAGCATTTTTTTGACAATCCAGGTTTTCAAAATTACATCATTATTAGTTGCATTTTCTATGTAATATGGGAGGGGGTCTTTTGTTATTTTTGAGGTTATTCTTGCACTTAGAAAAATGGTATCAAAATGAAGGTACATATTAGTAGGAAGAGACTAAAAAGTTAAAGTGTGAGCCTTGACGTTGATTTCTGCTTTTGAATTACTCCTTATTTTGGAATTTTGCTTGAGCCCATTGCAAGCAATCCTACTGAAGTTCATGCCTAAAAATGAGTGTGGGAAAATTCAGCATGCAAAAACATGAGGTGCTTCCCTGGCAGGGAGGGATCTTATGGTGCTTTCCTAATCTGGGACCACAGAGGAGATGATGATGGGGGAGAAGAAAACACAGAATGTGGAGTCTGTCGAGGTCTAATTCAGTGTTACTATCTATCTATCTATCTATCTATCTATCTATCTATCTATCTACTCACATTGTTGGGATTTTACAATGGAAATATGGGTTTATCAGAGATAAGCTGAGTTTTGCTAGATCTACAGCAGGAAGTCAGTGATGCTTATTTGTATCACTCCACAGCATTTGTTTTTAAAAATTCATGTAGTTTTTTCATGACAATACTTCAGATCAGGGAAAAAAAAGGTGAAAACCAAGCAAAATACTTGATCATGAAGGAAAGAAAACATTGTATGTTTTGTGTAGGACAACTGGTAATAGTCCTGAAAACAGAAATGTGTATCCATGAATTGGTCTGGATGACATGCATCTTTGAGAATAAGGTAATTCATTACAGAATGTAATGGCTCAGTGACAGCTGTTTATGGATGTTAATGCAAATATGAGAGAAAGAGAGAAATCAAATAGGACATATTTTCAGAAAAAGAAGAAAAAAGAAAAAGGAATCAGAATCACAGCCAATTAAAATGTAAACCCACTTTTAAACCATTAAAAAATAATGAAATTATCATTAAAGCTCCACATCTACCTGAAGGATAATGGAATAATAAGCAACAAACAATGCACTGTGGTGCCAGGGTGGTATGTTTGACAAATCCTCCTGAAGTAAATTGATTGGGAACTCAAAATCCTGGGTGAAAAGATTCAAATAACACAACTTGAAACAGAGTTTTGTTTTCTTTTTTCAGAAAGTGTTCTGGAAATCACTCTAAGGTTGCAATTTGGTTCTGTTACAGGACCTGTTTCCCAGTGTAAAACACCACACTGAATTTCAAAGCCTAAAGGCTGTCTGCCTTTAGTAAAAAATATCTGAATGCCGGGGTGATGGATATGGAAAAGAATAGGAGTAGATTATAGAGTCTTACAAAATGATAGAGCAGCACAACAGATCAATGCACTTTGGGGTTGCTGGTGAAGGTAAGTTATATCCTCCGGCTGCACAGAATAACTGCTCTTTATGTAATCACACCTGGGATATGTCATTAAATTGCAATACCTCATTACCCATCCTCACACAACACGGAAGAGTTTCAGGAAATTCAGATCCGAAAAAGAAAAATGATCAGACTCTTGGAAAGAGTGATACACAAGGAGAGATTAAGTAGCTTAAATATATAGCTTATCTAATCGATAATTAAGCAAGGGGAGGATAATGGCTTAAAAATATGTAAGAGAAGGATAATTATTTTGCATGATGCATGGTCCCAGTTCAGCACAGTGCTAAAACACATGTGCAGATCCATCAGCCCTGCAAAACACCAAGGAATGTGATTTCAGTGGAGCTTGAGCACATACCTAAATTTAAGCATGCATTGAAGTACTTTGATTAATTTGGGCCATAACCACAAGTAATAGTATGAAATTAAGAAATGCAAAAATGTAGGCTGAACAGCAGGAAAATCTTCCAAATGCTGAGATATATGAGACTGGGGAGTAATCACTCAAGGGAATTGGTGGAAACCTTATCCCTGGACACATTTCAAGTTTTGCTGGACGAAGTACTGGGAAAATATCCTTTGGGGAATAATCTTGCTGTTGCCTCTGGAGACAACCTCCTGCACAACCTACTGCAACTTCTCTGTGTCTAAGTTTTTCTGGGCTGACTCACAGCATTAAGCCCAAGACGTGATTTTAAAAAGCACCAACAGCGCAACAGGCTGGTGGCATTCTGAAGCTCTTCCTTGCCTCCCTCCACAATTTATTTGGCTTTTTCCATCTTTATTATATGCAATGCTATGAGAGGGGGGAAAAAACCACCACCACACTTTTAGCTTAGTGGTTTTTTTTATCTTTTCTTTACTCGCTGACTAAACTTTGATTTCATTCCCACCTCTGCATTAAAACAGAGCTTAAAGATATACAGGAAATCTAATTTCAGCTTGTAGGGCTTTGTTTCATTCCCAGAGCATATGTGGTGAATGGTGAATATCATCAGAGAGGTAATTGTATCTTGAAGAATCTCATATCTCTAAGCATTCTAGCAGAAGCAGTATTAAAGATTTGGTGGTTTTGCTAGTTTGGTTTGGGGTTTTTTGGGGAGTGGGGCTGTTTGTTTGGTTGGCTTTGTGGAGGATTTTTTGTTTGTTGTTTTGCCTGTTTTTTTCATTTTTCCCACTCGATGCAGACCATGGAAGAAAGGCTGTTAGAAAAAAGGACTTTCCCAAAGATGGAGCAGTAGATTCTCCAAGGGCTTTTTTCCACTAGGGATAACAATTTTGGTGAACCAAATGCAAGATCCAAAGCACAACGTCTTTTTAATTGCTTTGAAATCTACTTTTTCTTAAATCAAATAATTGTAGAAGACTGTGCATCATTCACTTGGACATTTGGGGCTATTCTGCAGCCATGTAGGAAAAGGATAGGTGTTCTCTAACATGACTTTGCAGAGATCTACTGGATATGGAAACGTTTGAGACAGATCTGTTAAAAATTGTAGATTTCCCTTCCCTAAACACAATCGATATTCTTTGTTTATTTTCGCAGTGTCAGTGAATGGGCCCTGATTTTATTATTGGGAAAACAGCACTTATGTTTATTGGTACTAATTTTCCACTGCACACCAATGCATCCACAATAGCAGTTCTTAACCTTAAATACACATTTCTGTGCTTGTCTAACTAGCAATTCAGCTAGGAACATGTGTGAGCATCTTCCTGACTCATGGTCTGAGTTAACAAACAAGGTTACTTAATTCCCTTATGCCATTTAAAAGGATGGCCTTGCAAGGTCTCCATCATCAAGGGTACTTATGAGCTTGTTAAGGAAAAAGCTTAGCGGGATAATAAACTCAGTGGATCTTCTCTCGGGTTGGATCAGGAGACCTCATTTGGGCTCTTCCAGCTCTCTTGGCTACAGTCAAAGCTGGGAGTGCAGCAGCAACTCCCCAAGTAGGTCTGGTCACTGGGATAAAGTGTGGTGTGTTTCATGTGCCAGCACTCAGGCAACGAGAAAACGACGATTCTCTGAAATCTACTTTCTTGTCTGTTTCGTTGTTAAAAGAGCTTCATTTATTTAGGTCCTTTCCTCAAAAACCAAAAGCAAACAAACAATTTGGTTTGTGAGGAAAGTGTTTAGCATGCTCCAGCCAAGCACCATTATTTCCAGAGGTCCCACGTAAGCATTTAAGATTACAAATGTTAACGCAAAGGCAGGCAGGCTTCTTGCCCTCTTTCCTGGAGGCTCCTGACTCTCAGGAGAGGAGGGGATTCATGTTTCCCACCTGCTGGGGGTGCCAGGGCAAGGATGGAGTGTCTTGCTGGCCCCAGCTGATGCCAGGCTGGCCTGAGCCCCATCCGCGTGCTGGGCAGCGGGGAGACCATCCTTGACCAGGAGGTGGGGTCCGATGGGCTGCTTGGCTGTGGACAACGGGCTGGGAGGCCAATCCTGAGCTGGGGAATCTCGTGGGGAATGGTCTGTGTTCAAATACAGGCTGCAGTTTGCTTTCTGGGACGGCAGCAGCGGGCAGAGCACCCAGCCGGGGGTCAGGGGACCACGCAGGTGATGGATCGGCGCCGCAAAGGCAGGCTGCAATTGGCTGCTCGGATGGGCACAAAATTCCAAGCGGCCAATCGGGACGCGGGAGATCCAGTGCGGAGCGGGTCCGTGCCCGGTGTGCAGGCTGCGATTGGCTCGGTGGCAGGGCAGCCCGGGGCAGAGTGTCCAAGCGGGCGGTGCGGGATCCTTTCGGGAGGGGCTGCGGGGCAGGTGCCGGCGGGCGGGGGCCGGGGTGCAGCGGCTGCGGGGTTAGGGCTGGCTGCGGTGCGGTGCGGTGCGGTGCGGTGCCGGCCGGCTGCTAGGTGGAGCCCGCGTCCGCGCAACCCAGATCCGGGCCCTCGGCGCTCCCCCGCCCCTCGGCTCGCCGCCCGCCCGGCTCCGTGCGGCCGCCGCCGGGCAGGGCAGCAGCGCCGCGCCGCCCGCCGCCTCCTCCCGGGCCCCGCTCCGCGCTCCCGGCCCGGCCCTGCGGGGGACGCGGGTCGCGCTGCCCGTGTGCGGAGCGTGTGCGCCGTGCCGAGCCGAGCCGAGCCGAGCCGTGCCGAGCCGGCCATGCGGCCCCCCCGCGCCCGCTGAGCACCGCGCGGGGCGCGCCCGCCCAGCCGCCCCCTCCGCGCCCGCGGAGCCGCCCCCTCCGCCCGCCCGCCCGCGCCCAGCCGCGCCGCGCCGGGGCTGGCGGTCTCCGCAGCGCGAGGAGGAGGAAGAGCAGGAAGGATCCAGGGTGTCTGCGGAGCGCGGGGGGCTGAGGACCACCCGCCTCCCTCTGCGCGGGCGCCTTTGTGTCCCCCAGCCCCGGCGGAGCGAGGGGCCGCGGGCAGGGGAGCGGATGCGAAGAGCGGCTGGTGCTGGAGGGGAGAGAGAGAGAAAGGGGGATGGTGGAAGATTTCTCTCCTTTTTTTTTTTATTTTTTTTGGTGGTCTCTTCGGCAGCGGCTGTTCTTCCCCAGCAGCAGCAGCGGCGGCAGCGGCAGCAGCAGCAGCAGCACAGGCAATGACTCTGCCGCATCCGAATCGCCTGGCCGGTGGTGCCGGCTCCGGAGACATCACCTTGCTCTGAAGTTGCCCACCTGGAGGAGGTAAATCGGAGCGGGGCTTTCGTCCAGAGGGGTCGGCGACGGCGGGGAAGAGAAGGGAGCGATCGCCTCCCCCATCCCCACATACCCTCGTCCTCCGGGAGGAAAGCTTGTGTAGCAGAAGAACACGGCAGAAAAGGAAAGACTTTTACTCCTTTCTATTTTTCCTTTTTTTTTTTTTCTTTTTTCTTTTTTTTTTTTTTTAATTTTTCCTTGCTTGAGCGACGTTCCGGTCTTCTCGTCCGCCCCCCTTTTCCTCTTGGCTGGGGGCTTTGGTACTGTGAAGCCAGGTCTGCTTCCTACTCCCACCCCTGGTTTTAATGGCTGGATTGTGGCAGCAGCTCCCTGCTGCAGGTTGTTGAGGATCCGATGGGGACTCGCATCTCAGGAGCCGGCGGTGACTAAAGGTAACTAACCAGCGGATGGATGCTCAGCAGCCCTTGCCCGGCCCTTGCCCGCTTCCATCGGGCGGAAGGGTGCCGGCCGCCCTGGGCGCACGCTTGGATTGAATTGTGCTGTAATAAGGATAGTTTGTCTTCGGGGGGCTGGCAGGATCTTCCAGGTAACAGGGGAGCATCTCCCTGGGTCTGCACGCTGGGAAGCCACGGTGGAGACAAGGGGTGTGCATCTTGTTCGGAAATGCCTCGTAGGCTCCAGCCGGGTTTGGCTGTGCATAGCCGGGGTGACAGAGGCACTGAGGAGATGGAGGGGACCTGGTAGATGTTGTTCTTGCTCTCTCTTGGTTTTTTTCTATGAAAGGCACTACGTTGGACCGGGGGGTTTGCTGGTGTTACACGGAGGAATTCGTGAGTTTCATTATGTTTCCTCAACCTCCCCCCTTCCCCCGTGTTCATACCCACTCCTTCGTGGATCTGCGTTGCTGTTTAATCGCTGAAGGGTGCCTCGAGAGGCAATTGCTTTCTTGGATATCAGGGGGCATGAGCGGGGGGATGCTGCCGAATTGGGGGTGTGTGTTGGGGGCTGCCTGTGCGCGGATGTGAGGGGTGTTAGGGCAGAGGTCTGAATCCAGCAGCCCCGGGTTACAGGTAGACGCGAGGAGCTTCGCCTTGCCGTGCAGCCGGAGAGCGAAGCGCACGGTGTAGGTAGGGATGTGCTCACTCCCCACATCCTGCCTGTGAGGCTGCGTTTGCTGGCTCTTTTGAGCAGGGGCCGGTATGTATAGCTGAACGACGGAAATCGCATTTTTAATGCCTCTTTCCTTTTAACCCTCTGTTTATTTGCTCCCTTAATTATTTACTTGCGTTCCCCTCGCAAGCATCTTTTGACCGCCTAACTTGGAAGTACGGTTGTGAGGCTGCTGGTTCCTCGCTGCCATCAGCCAGAGAGCAGCCCTGCTCCCCTGTTTGAGGAGCCTTCCTCCAGCTGGTGCCCGTTAGTGCTAATGAAGATGTAGCTACACTACCCCAGAGATGTGCCCTGGCTATTTGGGGGATTGCCTTCCAGGACTGAGTTTGATCAGCAGCCCTGCATCTGGAGTTGTCCAGGGGAGTAACACCGACCTCCGACACATATAGTTGGGTTTTTTCCCTTCACCCTTTCCCCTATAGACAGGCAGATGTGTAGTTTTCCTTGAGGGGTGAGGAAGGAAAGGAGCCTCTCTTGCTCTGCCTTTCACTATAGGCGAGAGATTCTTCTCTTCGGTAGTTAAAACAACTCGTATTTTGGCCAACAGCAGTGTATTGTTTCTGCTTGTCAACTGTAGAGTTCATCATCGTTTTAGCCAAAACAACCCATGTCTGTTGTATTTACTCTCCTGTTTAGATGACTCCTTAGGAGTTATTGCCATTTCCACTCTCACAGTTCTGGTTTCAGGCAGCCAGCTGCTTAGAGGGAGGCTGGGATGCAAAGGAAAGGGCGAAAATGCCATCTGTTTCTTGATATAAGGCAGAGAGGTAGTCTGCCGGCTGCAGTTTCTCTCTGTATTACAGCACTGATTATTCCAGAGTGTAAGATCAAAATTTTCAAAGCTGACCAGAAAGAAATCTTCCCTGGAGTTGAAAAGAAATAAATTCTATTTTCATTGTGGAATGCTGCCTCTTAAAGAGCACAGCCAATGCTGGCTGCTTGGTATTGAGTAGTAGCATGTGCTTTGTAGAGCTCATTTATCATCATTTCCAGGGGTTTGCAATACGAACAGGCTTCTACTGTGCATTCATTAGGAAAAAATTCTTCCATGGAGTTTTTCATGGGAGTAAACCAGGTGTTACAGGTTAAAATGGGCTCCTGTCAAAGAGTCTGCAGTTGTCACTTTAGATCCATGCCAATGTTGGGTGACAAAGTTCAGGTTAGGGCTCCATGGTAATGCTGTATTTTTTTCCTAAAGATTAAACTGCTCTGAGAGAACAGGAGTTAGTCCCCCTTGATGTGGTCGAGGCTGCTCCTGTTCCTGCTCTTTAAGAGTACTTTTTCCTTATTTAGGCTTGATTTACTATTAAGTGACTGTTGTCTTGTTACCTCCTAGCAAAAAATAAAGTGGATACAAATCTCTGGTGTGCTTATTTCCAAAAGGACTGAAGTTTTAATAAAGCTAGTCTTGACCTGTGAGTTCCATATAACTTCTATTATTAAATAAATATATATTTTCCCTTTTCTTCTTGGGGTGGTTAGGAGAAGGTACGTTTAGTTTTGCATTGAAATCCGGAACAAGATAAATGACAGTGTAGATTGATGATAGTGAAAACATTGAGTGCTGCTTTGTGGGGCAGTGAGATTTTAATGGTATTTTTTGAGTTGAGGCTACCGAGTCCTCACGGAGATGCTTTTTTGTGACAAATTGGGAGCTGGTGTTTCAGTTTCTTGGTGCCCTCCGGAGATGAAGTAGTTTATGTCTCAGCCTAGGATATTTGAATTTCTCCCTGAGCCCTGCCGGGTCCATCCCTCCACCCCCTCCTTTGTTTGCTTGGCTGTGCATCCCACAGGTTGGGATGCCATGGGGACCATGTCCTCCCAGTCGGGGGTGATGTGGCAGAGTAGCTCAGATTGCCTATCCAAGCATTAATTGCAAAAAAGGCTTTTTTCCTCCTGAAACAGAAAGCAAATTGCCCTGTGCCTGCTGGTGCAAACATGAAGCCTGTGCTCTTTGCTAGCTGGGAGGGAAGTGCAAGCAGGTTTGTAGGTGAAAATGCAGGCACACACATCCAGCCAGCTGACTGATAGGCTGGGAATCTCAGCCCAGTGTTGCAGGGCTGTTAGAAAAATAAATAAAAATAAATATTTAGAGGCAGGTAGAGTGAATTATCAGCCAGGACTGAACAGGAATATGTGTGACCTTTAGCTTTGGGCAGCACTCAGCTGGAGGGCCTGATGCTGCCGTCAGGGTTTTCACATTCAGAGCATGGGTGGATGCATCATCAACACATTTATTCATGCACACGGGGGAGGGAAGTCTTTGTAAATGGAGAAGTCCTAGGAATGGGTGATTTATTAATAATTTCAATACTAATAGTGTTGGAACTGGTGTAGATTGACTAGGAAGCAATTTCATGCCTGACACAGTATAAAGGATGGGTTAAAGATTGATGGAAGAGATGGAATTCAGGGAGCAAGAATGGATTAGTGAAAAGCTAAAGCATGGAGGATAGGCACAAGGATTTCTATGCTTTAAATAAGTTCCTTTTTTTCTTTTCCTGTTGTAATTATGTTACTTGGTGGTTGTGGAAACAGCCAAATGCTGTGATTGGAGTGATTTTGATGAAAATTTTTATTCCCTAGAGGCTTAACAAGAGGTTTGTAAGAACAACTCAAAATTTTTTTTTTTTTTTTGGAGCAGTGATCATCTGAGAGATAGACATCAGAGTGTTGATGGGTTGCTGAGGACAATACTGAAACATCAGGACAGCCCTGCAAAATAAAGAATGTTTTGTCTGCCCCTTCTGATGGGCTGCTTATTGAGGTAGTATGTACTGGTGAGCATTGACATTATGGAGAGATGTTCATGAACACCCATTTCTTCCCTGCTGGTCCTTTCCTCATTCAGTAGATGCCCTCCTGCTGGGATGGGAATATGAAAAATGCACCATGATGCCAAGTTCTGAGTGTGCAGCCACACTTCAGTTTCTGCTATGTCTTTAGGCAGTGCTTTCAGCTGCAGGATGGAGAGCTAGAAATTGTCAGTTTCAGGAGTTCAGTATGCACGGGTGTGTTTGTAGGAATGTCCCAGTAAGGCAGTATGACATGCTGGCCTGTGACTGCCTCATCTCCTGGGGTCATGCCTGCCTTGAATTAAGCCAAATGTTTGTCACGATCCTCACCAGCACTTAATGCCAGGCTCTTTAATCCCTGCTTGGGATGCATGTGAATATGTCCTGTTTCTGTAGGTGTTGAGATGCTCCAGCACTCCCTGATCTCATCCTAATGTCTACTGGCAGTGGAAGCTCCTAGAGCAGGCTGATGAAGTAGAAAGAGAACATTGCTTTTAAGCATCTACTTTTAATTCTTGCTTCTTTAATGGCAAGGAAACCACCTCCTACTCAAATCTGTGATGTGATTCTATCTGGGACGTTATCTCATTGCCTGTTTTTGGCCTCCAGGTTTGCAGTGTAATGCTTGCTTTATGTTCCTCACTAGATAATCTCTACAGTGCAGTCTCAAATTCTTGGCTGCAAGCTAAGTGTTCATTTTTAAGACAACTTCTCTAAGGACACCTTGACACTACAGCTCTTACTTCAGCAGTCTTTTCAGAGAGCCTTCTGATTTTGCCTGTAAGGCAGATGTTTTTCCCAGTCATTGGACCAAGCATCTGTAACTATAGCAAGGTAGCTAGTCTTTTCAGGCAATGAAAACACCATTTTAATAGTGTTCTGGACCACAGTTTTACTTACTAAATAGTGCTCAGTGTGGGATTTTTTCAGCCTGCCTGAAACCTCTGTTTTCCTTCAGCTGAGTTTTTTTTTCTCTCTCTTTTTGAACTTTTCATCTCTACTTCAGGCCCACTTCCATCTGAGGGAGGTACTGCTGCTTCTGTGATGGGAGCTCCCACTGTAGTCAGTGGAGCCCTTCTGTTGGCTTCCTTGTGAGAGAAGATGCTCAAGAATCTCACACGTGGTACCTTCTGAAAAGAAGCTCCAGAATCTCAGATGTAGTATCTTTTCAAAAACATTTCCCTGCTTCAGCATCAAGTTTCTCATAACTGTTTTGTAACATCTTTGCCAGAGGTGGCATTTCAGGCCGAACAAAGCAGTGAACACAAAGGAGGAGTAGAAATCTGTGTACACTTCTAAAATGTGTTGGTGAAAACAGTCCAAAATTAAAATCAAGACACTTTTGTTTGAGGCTTGACAGCTTTCAGTTTCAAGGGTCATGAAATAGACACCATTCTGAAGAAAGCAAAGAGGAGTTTGGCAGCTGTCCCAGTTAGGCAACATGAAGTTGTAGATTTCGTTTAAATGCCTAAGAGTAATAAACTTTGACAGAGCATCCATTGGTGCTCACTCTGCCAGGATTTTTGAAAATTATTTTTTTTAAGGCACGTTAGTCAACACGTGAGTAATTACACAGGAATTATTTCAGAGGCCTGTAGCACAACTCCCATTCATTACAGTGGGTACCTGTCAGGGAACAGCTTTGAAATATTATGCACAGTGTTTTGAGTAGTTTGGATTATAGCTTTGCTACTATTAATTGTAAGAGCTTTACTGATTTGATTGCAGTTGCATTGATTTATAGCAGGTAATGTCATTGATTTTGAACTTTGGAATAGACCTATGCATTTCTGAAACTTAGAGCTAAGTGTCATAAATGCAAAGGACCAACATAAGTGTTTCCTTACAGTAATGCAAAGTAAGAATGAAGTGAAACAGGGCTCTTTGTGCTTTTGTAGAAGTGGTGCTTCAAATTTAGCCATGAATTACCCTACTGCAAAGTCCTGCTCAAAGGTGCCAGCCTTGCACTGTTCTGAAAGGAGCTCTAGTCTAAACCTGGCCCCTTTGGATAAGACTCTTAGTGCTTTTATACCAATGGCAATTAATTTGTTTGTAAGAGTCACTGTGTACAATATATATGAGTTTTTACAGCAAATCCCTTACCCACTCCCCAGGAAACAAGAATCTGAGGCCTGAAACAGAACTGAGGCCACTGCATCCATGAGCACTGTTTGAAGTTTGGGGAATAGGAACATTCTGACTAATGCAGTCTTAGAGCATCTGTTTATTATGTGCAGGCACATATATAGACATATAAATACCATGATTAGGGGAACAGACACAGTTCTGATTTTTTTGTCCGACTCAGGGAAGTGAAAAAGAATTTTGGCTTTAGATGAAATCTATAATCATAAAAATCATAAATCTGTACCCAAAACATACGTACTCACACTTGTATGTCTGTGTGTGTGCATACATGGATTTTGTTTGTGAAATGATGGTGCTGATGCATAGAGTTGTTTGTTTCATTTTTTAAATTGTCTTGCTGGAAGGACTCTCCCTATTTATTTTCTGGTTGTATTTTGGTAGGTGCAGTAATGGACAATAACTTGTGCATGGGCCTGCAGTTTTAAAATTTAAGCTGAGTTGCTTGGTTAGTAGTCCAGCACCAAAATAGAACAACCACATTTTGAGATGTGTTGAGCACGTGTTTTATCAGAGTCAGTGCTGGTCTGTGCTTATTTGTTGTAGCAGGCTTTTTCCATTCTGAAGTTGCTGATCCCAAGCCTGCCTTAATGAGATTTTTTTCATTGCCCTCACAGTGAGGAAGAGAAGCTTCACTGCGTTGCAGAAGTGCTGTTTGCAGCGTACTCAGGGATGTCAACACTTTCTTTCAAGCAAGGAGTAAGGGGCATGCTAGCTACAAATATGCTGCCTAACTTTGGGCAGGCCTAGGTTAGATGGAGGGTTTAGTTTGGAAGAGCCCAGCACTGTGAGCTGCTGAGCTGTTACTCGTTTTTTTTTTTCAGTGATAAAGCCAGTGTGTTGTGTTGGAGGACAGCAGGAGACAAGGGAAGCCCTAAGCAGAAGCAGTGCCCCTGTTCTGTTTGATGGGTGGGTCTCTGTTTAGGAGCCCTGCAGAGGCACTGCCCTGCCTTGCTCTTCAGTGTTGCAAACCAAGCCTTGGTTTAAGCCCGTGAGAATAGGGGAGGGACACAAGCCCAGTTTTTGATGTTCTGCATGGGTGGGTACCTTGAATACTCAAATGCATTCCAGTGACAGCTGACCCTGTGAGGAGATTTTCAATAGCTCTCTGGATTTTTTCTCTTTTTTTCCCCTTCCTTCCCCGGCCCCCCCCCCCCCCCCCCCCAATTTAATTTAATTTTATTTTATTTTTATGTTTTTCTGTTCTGAAGACTGCTGGAGGAAAGGAAAAAAGCACCCCTTGTAGCTATTTTTTTTTTTATGTTTCACTAATGGAGACAGTTGAGAATTTCAGGGATCATGTTAACTCCTTTTCTTTTGCTTTGCCTTTGCATATGTTACTGACTGAAACACTGTGATTTCAAAATGGTACAGATTCCCACCACTCACTTCAAAGGGCACAGGTTTTTGTTGTTTGGGTGTTTTTGTTTCAGCAAGATGTATGTTGCATTTTTTTTTACCCATATGTGCTCTGTAATGTGAATCTTTGCCACTTTCATTGCTGTGTTCTTTTGCATTTTTGGTTTGGATTTCGTTTTGTTTTGTTTTTTTTTTTTTTTTTTTTTTTTTGTCTCCTTTCTTTTTTTTTCCTGCATTTGCAAAAGGCTTTGGGATTCAATCCTGAATGATTTTTTAATGTGAAGTTTATCTGGGGGTACACAGTACTGGTCTGTAATCTTGTAGTAGTTGGCTTATCCCGAGTATCCAGAGAACAGCCGTTCTTGTTTCCAGCACACTACAGATTAGTCTATATTGGACATTGTGTCTCAGCTAAAGCTTGTTGGAACTGTGTGTGTAATCTAAAATGTCATTCCTTTGGATTTTGGATATTGCAATCACAGGCTGTAATAGTTTGAAAATTTGATGTATATATCCCACTTCCTTCTGAGGGAAAATAAGATGTGACTACTGCACTTGCAATTCCCACAGCACAGACTTCTTCAAGAAAATGTCATTTTGGATTATCTTTAATGGATGCAGGTGTGTGGAATGTCTGTCTTTTTCTTTATTATTTTTTTTTATAGAGGACAGTAATGTTACAATCACTGTTTTATTTGGTACAGCTCCAAAATGACATATACCTCCTTGAGTAAAATTCTTCCTGATAGGTATTTGAAATATAGCAATTATGCTGCATAGAGGAATAACTTGTGACCTTCTGACAAGGGATCCACAATTACAATTGTAATGCACTTTATAGATCTCCTTAAGTAGGTCACCAATTTGCAATGAGTCTTTCTAAAGTCTGTGC
The DNA here is from genome assembly GCF_029582105.1 of Oenanthe melanoleuca. Lineage (NCBI taxonomy): Eukaryota > Metazoa > Chordata > Aves > Passeriformes > Muscicapidae > Oenanthe > Oenanthe melanoleuca. Next base: position 15,636,008 of record NC_079337.1, read on the forward strand.
CAGGCCTTTCAGTTGCAGGAGTGGGGAGCCTTGTTCTGTACAACATCATTGATATTCAAAAGAGAGGCTGAAATCACGGAATCACAGGATGGATTAGGTTGGAAGTGAGCACACTGGGTCATCTGATCCAACCTCTGTACTGATGCAGGATCATCTTAGAGCACATTGCACAGGTTTGCATCCAGACTGTCCTTCAATATATCCAGTCAGGGAGAATCACAGTCTTTTCTGGGCAATCTGTTCCAGTGCTTAGTCACCTGCCCAGTAAAAAAAGTTGTTCCTCATGTTCAGGTGGAGCTCCCAGTGCCTCAGTTTGTGCCTGTTGCCTCTTGTCCTTTTGCTTGTTGCTACTGAGAAGAGCCTGGGAACATCCTCCTGACAGCTCCCTTGAGGTGTCATGGACATTGATGGGGTCCTTCTCAGTCTTCTCTTTAACACTGAGCAGGCCCAGCTCTCTTAGCCTGTTTCTTATATCTCAGTAGAAACAGAATCATGGAATCCTGGGATGGTTTGGATTGGAAGGGGCCTTAAAGATCATCTTGTTCCAAACCCCTGCCATGGACAGGGATACCTCCCACATTGGTCAATGCCTCGTCCAGCCTGGCCTTGAACACTCATTGCCTGGGCATCCACAGCCTCTCTGGGCCATCTGTGCCTGTGCCTCACCACCCTCACAGTAAAGAATTTCTTCCATGAATGCTCCAGTCCCTTAATGCTCTAGGCTCCTCATCATCCTGGTCACCCTCCACTGGGCTCACTGCAGGAGCTCCATGTCTCTTGTCCTGAGGAGCCCAGAACTGGACACAGTTCCAGGTGAGGCTTCACAGGGATGAGCAGAGGGGTAGGATCACCTCCCTGGACTCAGTCAGTGCTCTTCCAGTGTACCCCAGGACACCATGGGCCTGCTTGGCCACCAGGGCACACGGAGGGCTTGTTGTCCACCAGGACCTCCAGGTCCTTCTCCATGAGCTGCTTCCCGGCAGCTCAGCCCCAGCCTGTGCTGGTGCCTGGGGTTATTCCACCCAGGTGCATGACCCTGCATTTGCCTTTGCTGGTTTTCAGATGATTCCTGCTGAAGGGCTGCACGTGTCTCTGGGAATCAGCAGCTCCAGCCTTGTGTCATCTGTGAGCTCGCTGAGGAGACATCTGCCCCTTTGTCCCAGTCACTGATTAACCAGGCCTGGGATTGAACCGTGGGGAACAGCACCAGGGACAGGCTCCAGATGAGCCCTGTGCAGTGATTGCCACCCTCTGGGACCTGCTGTTCTGCCAGTTCTCAATCCACACCACTGCTCCCTCATTCTTTCCACACTTGCTGAGCTTGCCTGTGAGGATGTTGTGAGAGTTAGTGTCTAAAGCCTTGCTGGAGTCAAGGTAGGCAATATCCAGTGCAACCTATGTAAGTATCCTTGTTTTGGTGAGAAATATGGGCACGCATCACTGAGCACATGAGGATATTCCCAAGTGAGCAGCCCTGTGTTTGCAGTGGAGCTGAGACCTTGGGTGAAACTCAAGATGTTTGAAACATGTAGAAAGATGTTTGCCAATAGACTCAAGCAGTTGTTTATGCCATCCTAAACTAAGCTGTTCAAGGGGAGAATCTGGACCTTCACAATGTCTGCAGGGATGCTTTTGACAGGGAAAATGGGATGTGGTGAGGAATATATCTCAGAGCAACCTCACTGTTTTTCTTAAGATTTGGGAGCAGCAGATGGGGGATTGTCTTCTCCAATGCCTTTATGCTTGGTTGCTCCCTCATCCTGAGCAAGCACAGGGCAGCCCAGCATAACCTGTGAGCCAGGCTGCAGGGGTGAGGATGCCAGCTTTTGTTTGACCCTTTTCAAGCTGCAGGCTTGAGCACAGCAAGGGTCCACGGTTATCCCAAGTTCACGTAATTTGGGGGCAAAGCCTGTTTCAGCAGTTGTCATTGTGGTAAAGCTGATGACTTAAATGCATAAATAAGTAATGATTAATAAACAGAATACCAGACAAGTTAGTGAAGAATGCCATTTAAGTCTGCAAAATACAGATGTATTTTGCAGTAGTAGTAGTAACATAATGCTGGATATTTGAGCTGGTTCCTTTTACTACTACAATGAAATAAAGGGCAAAGTGTATTTTGGCCTAGGGGTGCCAAGTCCACTCCCAGTTTCTAACTCAAAATAGGTCTGTGCAGTATTGCAGTAGGAGCTATAGTTAAACATCAAGCAGATAATCACATTTTGTTTTTTTTTTTTTTCCCTGTAAGTCACTTTTCCTTTTATACCATAGACATTTGTGTGGGTGATTGCTTGTTGACCACAAAGATGTGAGTTTTGTTTCTTTCATTTATGTCCTCTATTGAATTAGCAGAGTTATGCAGTTTTGTCTGTTGCACTTGGGTGGGATGCTGATTTAATTGAAAATGAAAGAGAGATGTCTTCATTTTAGGGAAAACCGTGGCTAAGTGGTGAGAGTAAGCAGGTCTAGCCATTACCAGAAGCCCTAATTAGAAGAAATCCCATGTACGGTTGACCTTGACTATTGAGACAACCCTCAAAGAAGAAAGAGCACTAAAAATTAGTATGCTGCCAGTGCTGCACTTTTATTATTTGATGTTATTAAGCAAACTTGGTGTGTATTTCTTTTTTGAAGCGTTTGATTAAATGTGTGATCTTATCTTGGTGAAATGGCCTGCTGGGCTGCAGACAGTGGTGTTCAGAAATGAAATTTGTTTAGAGCCTCTGAACAGACATTTATTCAATGAGACCTTTCTTGAATAATAGATGTGACAGTGAGACAGCTGTGCAACGTGTTCTGGGGTTGGGCTTTTTATTTTTTTGGTGTAGGGTTTTGCAATGTGGTTGGGGGGAGATGATAACACAAGAGCACAGGCGTTAGAATAGGATGTATGGAAATTATCATATGTTGCAGATTCAGGCCCTAGTTCTGCTGAGAATTATTTTCAGATCAAGATTTACACACTTCAGGACTTCCCTGCTGGCATATGGTTTGGCATATCAAGTGATGCACATATATATCTAGCTCTGTATCAATAATCTTATCCTTTAGCTAGAGCTTTTAGATGCCTAAATTTTGTGGGAGTAAAAAAAACCAAAAAACCAAAACAACCAAAACCCACAAACCCAAATCCCCAAATGGGAATTTGTCTCCTGTGGTCTGTCCTGATGTAGTTAATGGTAGTTGACTCTTGTGATCAGTGCTGATGCACTTAAGCAGTCCTTAAGCAGTGAGACCAAAGAAGGAAGGCTTCACCACAGGGTCTTTAACCTCTTGTATTGTGTCCAACAAGGAGAAAATGTGAAATGTGGGTAAATACTTGTCTTAGTTGTTTTTGTCATCAGTGTGCTGGTTTTGGCTGGCCTAGAGTTAATTTCTTCACAGTAGCTGTTATGGGGCTGTGTTTGGGATTTGTGCTGGAAACAGTGTGGACAATTCAGGAGTATTTTGGTCACTGCTGAGCAGCTCTTGCACAGCATCAAGGCCTCTTCTGCCTCTCACCCCATCCCACCAGTGAGGAGGTTGTGGATTCACAAGGAGCTGGGAGGGGAACACAGCCAGGACAGCTGATCCAGCTGACCCAAGGGATATTTCATCCCATATGGCATCATGCTCAGCACTTAGAGCTGGGGGAAGATGAAGGAAGTAAATGACATTTGGGGTGGTGGCTTTTTGTCTTCCCAAGTAGCCACTGTGTGTGATGGAGCCCTGCTTACCTGGGGTATGGCTGAACACCTGGCTGCCCGTGGGAACTGGTGGATGAATTCCTTGTTTTGCTCTGCTTCCCTGCACAGCTTTTGCTTTACCTATTAAACTGCCCTTATCTCAACCCGTGAGTGTTATCACTTTTAGTGATTTTTAGTGATTCTCTCCTCCATTTTGTTGTGGGGGCAAGTGAGCAGCTGTGTGGAGCTTTGTTGCCAGCTGGGGTTAAACCATGACAATTGGAAGCACAGTGCTTTTTTATTTGGCACAGCTACTGTGGAACCTTTCACCAGGTTGAAAGGAACTTCCAATTTTGAAACGTTATTGGACATACAGAGGTATTTACCTGTTTTTCCAGCAAAACAGTCAACTTCATTATAGTTTTCCATACAACTCACAGGGATAAAAATTCATTGAATTTGTGAACTGCACAAGTTTTTCAGGTGCTGACACACAACTACATGACTTGCTTTTCTCAATATGAAACTGAGAACATGAGTACCTGGAAGTATATTATTTTAAACTTTCTTTCTCAGTAGTGGGCTGTGGTGATCTTTGAGGGCTAGATGTGTGAGTTTTCTGAGTGATCTAGTCTTCCTGTGCAAAAGAAGGGGGGATTCCACTTTTAAAGGAAAGGAGCCCTAGAGTGCCTTTGCTGCAAAAATGTGTTTTGATCATTCCCCATCTGCCCCACTGCCTCCCTTGCATTGTACAGCAGCTGTCTTTACATCAGGTTAGATGGTGATTAAGTGATTCCTTAATCCTTAAGGAGGTAAACCCAAAACCTTTCCTTACAGGAGCTGAGAGAAGATATGAGCTCTTTACCTTAATGATATCTTGAGGTACCAGTTTAGTGTTTGATACTCCAGCTTCTCACCTTCCCTGGGCTTTGGTTAAGGGGATTGTTTTTCCTAGGAGCTGGACAGCTCTCAGGACTTTCTAATAACTTATAATTATGCATATTTTTTCTCTCCTAGTGCACAGCTAATCCTACTAGATGTCCAATGCAGACTTTCCTGGGGGTGAAGTACAGGAATTCATGTATCTGTGAGCCATGATGTTTGCCTGAGCTTCAGGGAAAATTTCTCCTTGCAAGGTGGTTTGTGTGTATGGTACGCTGAGGAGGAGTGGCCTGTAAGCATGTAGCTGACCATCATATTTTAAGGGGTTCTTCCATACATCTGCAGCTGGATATGATTGTCTTTTTAGCAGGGACTGCAAGCCCAGAGCCATGTGTCAAAGACCAGCAAATGTGATCCTTTTTGAGCATCCTAGGTGGTGCCCCCAGGGCTGGCTTGGTGCTGAGGGTGGTGAAGCTGTCTGCTGTGAAATCATCATCCTGGGATGGTGGTGGGCAAAGAGGAAGGGTAAGGGCGAGGAGAGCCAGGTTTAAAACCATTTTACTGCCTGCACAAGGATGAAAGGTGTCCTTGGCTCTGGTTGGAACTCAGTGAGGTGCTCAGACAGGCCTTGTTTCATCTGGGTCCCTGCATGGAAGCAAGGTTATAATCCAGACTTTAAAAATTATCCCAAACATTCAAAATTATCGTTTATGGAGATGGAATTTATATGTGAAAGCACAGCCTGCTGGAAAAGTAATGGTCCCATTATATTCTCCTTAATCTAGAAGTCAGACAGGAAAAGGAAGATGGAAAATTCACTGGACTGAAGTCTACTTGACATCTGCTCTTCTATAGAACTAACTTGGTCCTAATAACTCCATATATATCTGCTCCTGACCTGAGTCTGGTAATTTATTTCTGAATTGGGAGTGACATCTTGTTGTAATATTTAAATTTTATTTTTTTTTTAATGTAAGTGCTGCAAAGCTATAGCATTTCCCCTATTTTGAACTTTCAATGGGACTTGAAAATGAGACAAAAAATCCACCACTGATAAATTTCTAGAGTGGCTGTTTAAGAAAGGGAGGTGCCATTCTTTACTAGCATTTTGTTGCTCCTAAATCTAAGCTGTTTTTCAAAATTAAAATAAAAGTCTCTGGCCACATGTGCTGGGTGTGGTGATTGTGTTGGTGCACATTGTGGAAGCACCAGTGATGCTTCCATCCTGAGAGGTGTGGTGGCCCTTGGCAAAGGTGGATGGGAGATATTTTATAGTCCCTTTTCCCAGTCTGGAAGTCACCTGTTCAGAACTTGAGGACTTTGTACAGTTGTGTGGACTTTGAGGCTGAAACCCCCTTTGCCAGATGTTACAAAACCTATGAGAAGGGGATAGTGCCCATGTTGGAGGCAGCACGAGGTGTCCAGCTGCAGTGCATACTAATTATTGCTCTTGGCAAAATTTCTTTCTTTCTACTAGTGTTGAATTTTTGCCTAATTTTGTCTAACATGGCTAATTTGTGTTAGGGAGTAAGGGACTAATGACAGCCATACAGTTAAACCCATGTGTGTATATCCAATAATAAGGTTCAAAGGTTGCTGTGTAATTATGTTAAGTTTCCAGCCTCCTTGCTAATTTTCTGTTGATTGAGGGAGAAAGGAGGATCCTTTTGTGTCCTGACAAGCTTCTTCCCTTCCAACAAAGCAGGGGCTGATTCCTGGCAACTCCAGCTTTTTCCTAGGTAGATTGTGACTGTTTTCTTTAGTTTCTTCACTTTAATTTCCAGACTCATTATTATCAGGCATCAAGGGTATGTAAAGATGATCAATGTGTATCTACTGGTGCTATTGTAACACAGAGCAATTATTTAAATTAATCAAGAGGACATTGTTCATGAACAGGATGGGATAAAATAATAGCAGGAGCAATTCTTTGTTTAATGCAGGCCTGTGGTCTCAGTATCAAGATTTCAGCTGCTGGCACGACACTTCATCATCTGGGAAGACCTGCTGGGAGCCACAAATAAATCATGTTGTGAAATCTTGATGAAGCCTTGCAATGTTTGCCCTTTGGTGTTCAGCTCTGGCGTCACATCATGGCAAAAATGGCATCAGCATGTGCAGATGGAGGAGGATGAGCAGACAGTGTTGTGGTTGCCTCCATATCTGGATGCCATGAAGAGACTGTGAAGGGATGGATGGGACCTTTTTTGTTTTCTCCTTCCCTTTTAAATTTTCCCACCACCTTGCTGATCAGTTCTCATCTTTTTTGTATTTTAGGATACCAGAGCAATGAAAAATGTTATTTCCTGCTTTGTTGTATTGGTATGATTTTGTTGTGCTTGTCTCTATGCTGTTCTTGTCTGGTAAGAGTATGGTAAAGAAATAGTCCCTGTTTTTAAACTGAGAAGAAGCTGTCTTTCCCTTATTAATTTGGCTTTGGCCAATGCACTGAAATCTTCAGAGTGATATGGAAATGTCCCTTAGTTTGCATGCTTGGATGAAGGCCAGATGAGGTTTTCTTGTGTGGGCTTGCTTTGTTTGTTTTCCTCAAAAACTCTGTGTTGATTCAGGCCAGTTGCTGCTGATACAGTCTTTGGATATAGTGTTCGTAGCTAATTAAAAATAGCCTCTAATTGAGAGCTGAATGTTGTAGACTTGAATTTTCGTGCACATTAGTCATGTAAGAGGTTGCCTGGAAAAGTAAAGGGTGAATCAGCTTGAAGAGGCTTGCAAATATCTGCTTCATTCAACGTGGAGACACATTTGAAAAGTAATCTCGTGGTGACTCAATATTGTTAAAATATGGGGGAAATTAAAGTTTCTTTTAAAAGTACAATGTCTTGTCACTTTCTTTTACTCATACCTGATAACTTAGAAGTTATTATGCACCTCTTATTTACTGTATGTATATTATAATGTTATGATTAACAGGACTGATGCCTGCAGGACCAGGCAGCAGAAGTATTGAATTCAGTTGTGCAAGTCTGACATGTAATCCCCTCATGCCCTATGATTCATCTGCTGAACTTCCTTCAGTCCCCATGCTGACCTTTATCATTTCATGTCCTTTCTTTTGGACAGCTCTAAGTATGTCACTGATTAAAAATGGCATTTGAACACTTCAGTGGGAAGTTGCATGTATACAGCAACTTCACCAAAATCATGATGTGCTAAAGCCTGTGAGTTTGGGAGGTATCTTAGAAGTTGCTGCTGTTCCAGAAATAATATCTGTTATACTTAGGATATGAAAAGAATAAAGATACAAAACAGTTTTTTTAGAATTACTGCTTTATGCAGAAATAGTGGTAGGTGCCTGGATCCTGACTGTGTGTATCCTGCCTATATATTTTGATAATGACATATACTTAGTTTTCCCTTACAACTAACCTTGGCACCAAATTTCTTGAGCTTCTGCTGGCTGCTTTTTGATGAGAATGGCACTCTTGCACTTTGCCTTTTTCTCTTCCTGAACAAAATTATTTGAGCTGGTCAAGTATCTAGAGAAACATCCCAGTGAGCAGCCTGCCTTGCTCTCGTGGTACCCATCCAGACACTGGTTTGGGCTGAGCTGCAGCTGGGAGCATCCACTGGGGTGTGTTTGGTGGTCAGTCAGCTGGTCACTGCTGTAGGCAGTGAATAAGTCTGGTGTGGTTAACTGGCTCATTAGCAAGCTTTTGTTGCAGTGCTGAAGCGTGCTGGACAGGAAGCGGGCATTGTTCCGGCTTGTTTGAATAGCTAATTGATATTTTTATAATTTCATTCTTTTATTCTGCATCCCACTTTTGCCATGGGATTAGTGTGTCTGGCTTTTGTGGTCTTTTGTTTTGATTTTGGGCTTTTTTGTGGGTTTGTTTGTTTGGGATTTTTCTTTTTTTTTTTTTTTTTTGTTTTGTTTTGTTTTGTTTTTTAAAAGCAGAAATATGAGGTAGGTTTTGTTTATCTGGTCTAACTGTCTGTATGCAGACTAGTCATTTAAACATACCTTCTGTCTAATGGAAAGAGGCAGGCACTTTTGAGACATGATTCCTTTCCTTCTCATGTAGACCTTTAAAATATGTCAGATGAATCGCATCCTAAAAAGATTATTTCTCTTCACTGACTGTAAAGGGAGCCTAAGGTGCCAAACTCAGATAGAGACATTTACATTGCAGATACCTTAAGATGGAGGAGGTGAATCCCACCCCAGGAAATTACTCTCCTTGGCTTGCAGTGCATCTCCAATTCAAATGTGAATCTGTGTGATAAGCTGGTACCTGGCACAGCAAAGCTGATCCATCAGGAAGTGCATGGAGAGGAATTGAAATGGCCTCTGATCTTCACAGAGCTTGTGCCCAGGAGGAACTCTCACTTCAGTTGGTAGAACATGTACCTTAAATATCACAAAAATAATTGCAAATGTGGTTGCTTATGAGTGATTCCTCCTGTTAGTTCCTGTGCAGTCCTGTATGTTATGAATGGGACTCCCAGCATGGGTTTTTGTACCTCCATTACTTTTTTTCCTCAAGATCATGGAGTAACCTGCAAACTTGAGCAACTACACCTCTGCTCTCTTCTTTTCTTTCAAGGACTGATAAAAGTCTGTGAAGATGGTGAAAAGGCAGATGCTGGGAGATGTCTGCCTTGACTTATGAGGGGAGTCATCCCTCGAGTAGGTGCCCTGGGATGCTAAGCCAGTTGGTAGGACAGGAGCTTCCCAGAATGCAGCCCTAAGCTCCTGGTTCCAGGCAAATTAATGGTTTATCTAACAAAGCTATGAATAAGGTATACATAGATCCTGCTAGTCTCCTCAAGAAAAAAAAAAAAAAAAAAAAAAAGAGATTTTTTTTTTTTTTTTCTACCCTCATTTCTTAATTCCATGAGAACTGCAGTTTGGACAGATGTTCCAGTGCAAGTTTTGACTGCCTCCCCTCCACCCCCAAATCAACCCTCTTCATTTCCCATCTGTTTCTGTGGCTGAATGGGCAACCAGGCTGGGAAATGAAGCTCTAATTTTAAAATCTCTCTTGAATTTGTAATCTTGCTAGGCTGTTTTCACCTGGGATCAGCTTCCTGGCTGTTTACAGCTGATTTTTGTGTGGCTGCATAGTAGAAGCACAAGCTGTGGGACAGTGCAGAGCTGCTCAAAATGTGTATGATGTTTCCTCTGCAGTGTTGGAGTCTCTCTCTGCCTTCCTGTTTCCAGTCTTGGGGGATCTGAAGGTCAGTCCCCAGTGTGTTGGTTGAGTCTCCTGCCCCAGGGAACACTAAGCATTGCATCTATGTGTATTACACATGAGTATGTGTGAGTAGGGATGTGTGCATATACACACATGCTTATGTACTTAATGCCTTATTTGCCCTAATCTTAAATATCAGGGCCAGTCCTCAGGATACCCATCTCCCAGAGTCAGAATTTGGTGATGGAGTGATGTGTGAAGTCCCCCATAATCTGTGAGGAAATGATTAGTGACCTGCTCTGCCAATTGGTCTCAGTAGAGAGAAGGATGCTTGTGTGGAGTCTCTTTTCAGATGCCACAGCTTTCTGAACCTCTGAAGCAAAACCTTGTCCCAAATCTGTGGGCCCTGATGGGATCCACAGTCAGGTGTTTGGGAGGTGTCTGGATCTGCTGCTGGGAGATGATTTAGAGGATACAGTGGCTGTGCTGGGTGGATAGTTGGACTTGATGATCTTAAAGATCTCTTCCAACTTTGATGATTCTGTGATTCTCTAGATGTGTGTGTGTGTGTATGGTAACTTGCTTAGCAAGGTGTGTTCTATTCTCTTTCTTCCTTCTGTTTCTGAACAGAATTGAACCTCAGCATCGTGCAAATTCATTTTAAAATTTGTACAGAACTTTAGAGAAAGATAGGTGTGAGAGCAAACCTGCATCTTGCATCTCAAAAACAGAGCTATATATGCGTAGCACATGCCTGAATCCATCAATATTGCAGATATATAGCAATAAATTCACTCACCCTGTTCCTAATTACTTGGTGCTGGTTTCTTCTCCACACTGTTGGGTTTAATCTTTTAAGCAGGTGACTGAATCCTTGAACAGCCCTAACTTTTGAACTGGATGGAGATGGGGATTTTAGGAGTTGTACTATAGCAATCTCACACTGGTGGCTGAGTTTTTTGTATTTTTTTTAACAGCTGCTTAATTCCTCTGGTGCCATTTTTTGATTTTGCCCTCATTAGGGCAATTTTTACATCTCCTAAGTGGAGATTTCTTTGTTCTTTAGTCTTGATGGAAAATGGTGTATGTTGTTTTTTCTAAATAGAGGAGCGCTGATCGAAGTATTTAAATAGAGAATAACAACTAGTGATGGAGCATTTAAAGCTTCTGGTGTTCTGGATAAGTTTTAATGAACAATGAAAACAGAGCAGATGTTACTGAGTGTTTACTTCAGTGTAGCTTAAAAATAATTTGTGCTTTATGGTAATAATTGTCAGATCTAATTAAAAATTGGAGGAAAGCAATATGGAGTTAGATCCAATGAATGATTTTGTATGACTCGTTGCCTCAAAAAAAAAAAAAAAAGGGAGAATATTGCTTGAAAGTTTTAGTCACTTTAGCTGGAAATGAACAATTCTGATCCAGGGGATTGTGAACTTTCTGTTCAGTTACTTGGTAGCCCTTGAACTTGGTCCTTTTGCCTCAAGTCACTGATTATGAAGTATATTCATGCCTTCCATAGTGCTCTGAAACTTCGTGTGTGTTTCATGACAGTTTTTTATGATGTGTTTGTTTATAGCATAGTCCTGTTATTTTGCTCCAGTTGCTGGGGATTTATCAGTGCATCAAACATTGGGATTACTTTCAAGTCAGCATTGTACTCTAACTCCAATGGCCAAGTGAAGTGCTTTTGCACAGACCTCTTCCCAAAATTTTCTTGAGGTCACAATGACATGTGAGTTCCATCTTGAATAAAATGAATTTGTTTAAAAAAAAAGTCACAGCAGTTTGAAGGTTTTATATCTGTAAAGCTCCTAAGTGTGAGTTCAAAATGTCTTTTGTTCTCTGAGGCAACACCTGCTGACAGAGGCAAGGTTCAAGGGATTTAAACATGATACTTAATTATATCTTAGTTGAATCTTATTTTCAGTGATTTTCCCAATATTTGTGAATTTGAACTCTGAAAAAATCTTTTTGCTGGAGAGAGCTGCATTTCTGGTTAGAGCTTGTCATACACTAGAGTCTCTGCTCAGTGCAGCTTAGCATCTGCCTCTGTAAGAACTGATTGAGCCTGAATGGCATTGAGGTGTTGCATTATGAGCAGCCTTTCCTACAGAAGGACACACTTGAATAGACAAGCCCAACACTGGCTCCTTTCTGAATACTGTTTTGTATTTCTGCAAATCTGCTCGTCTCTTGTTGTGAAAACCTCAAATACTATTTTAATGTAGGCTTGTGTTCCCACTGGTTTTACAGCAGCTGTTAATATAAACTGTTCATGAAGCTGCTCAAGCTTCTGTAGTGTCATGTTAGGTGGGAGGTTTTTATTACTATATCTTTAAAGATTTTCTTTTGTTTGTTTGTTTTTTTTAAAGCATGTAAACTCGAAGCTCTATTAGTAAAAATGTTCCATGGGGATTGGTTGGCATAATGTATATAAAAAACAGTGTAGCAGAGAAGCAGCTTGTTTACAGAACAATGAGAAGTTACAGGAAGCACTTCAATGGCTGCATCTGCACTTCAATAGTTGTATCTTGGCAAGATATCAGTTTTGATTTCTGTATCGGTAAACTAGTATTTAGATAGCTTTTTCTACAGGTGGCTTTTTTAAAGCTGAAATTCTGAGAATATGCAGTCTCGAAGATTCATCCTGCTTGAATACCTAGAATGTTTTTAATTTTTGGCTTTTATAGCCACAACTTCTCTTCTTGTGAATAGTGTTTAGCAGTGTTCAGGAATGGCATATATGCTTGCTCTTTTCTTGCAGTAATTTATTTTTGTATTTTCACTCCTTTGTTTAAAAACAAATTCTTAAAAGGGGTATGATAATTACCAGTTATTAACCTTCATTTGCCGTTAGTTGTGTTGAAAGCTGGCATCAAAAATGCTGTGAGTGTTAAGAAGTGTTTTAATTAGGTCATTAGATCCTATGTGATTTAGTGATGGCCCAGGGAGAAATGATAACAGGAAGAGGTGTAAACGGGCAGAGCCTTAATTCAACAAAGCATTTATACAGATGCACTAATAGGGCTCACATCTTCCCTTTTAGCTGAGCATTGGCTTTGCTGGGTTTGAGCCTAAAACCAGATTTTCACCTCAGGTGGGGAGGGCTCAGCATCTTGGCAGAAGTTGCTGGTGCTGTGCACCCAGTGAAGTTGCTCAGTTTTGGCTCTGTGGGTACCATTTCTGTATGAGTTGGATGTGGTGCCACACATTGGGAACATCTGTCTCAGAACTCTCTGCTGTGATTTCTTCTTTGGGAGTGTTGTTAATCTGTTGAGAAAAAAAAAATAAAAGGAAGAAAAAAGTAAAAAGAAGAAGCAAAATAAAAAAAAGGAGCAAGTATTAAATTAGTAAATTTACCTCAAACTGGAAAATGACATCTTGTTTCTCATTTGCTGCCTTGAGCTTCAATGGATGCTTTTCACTGTAGCAACATAAATGTATGTATTTTTATCAATATAATTTTCTGTCCTTGGGGGTAAAAATGTTTCCTAAAGGAAACATTTTTTTGCTTGCCTGGATTTTTATGTCTTACCAGTAAATGGCTTATAGCAAGAAATACTGGGTTGATTTCAGAAGTCAAAAAATTTGACATTATTTAGGGGAATTTTTTTGGACTACTTTACTATAAAGGGGAAAAATCCAGCAGTAATTTTGAAGAGATGTTTAGTAGCCACAAGCTGTCATATCCTCTGCAATTGGATTCTAACCCTTTTTTTCTTAGAGCACAATCAATAAGATTAATATTTTATCACATATTCCCTTCCTGCCTTTAAAAAGTGATTTGCCCGGAGAGAAAGCTTATTTAATGGTTGCACAGGTCAGTGTCCTCTATGCCATGCCCTGGTAACTTTTGAACCTGCTGCTGAATTTGATTACCAGAAGAGGAGAGGTCTCAAATTGTTTTCTTAGAATTCTGTGCAGGCTGGTGCCTGTTTTTTCATAACCTCAGGTTTTGTTTGCTTTTTACAAGTGGAGACTAGTGAGACCTGAACCTCAAATGATGTATTTAGACAGTGCTTATAGCACCTTCAGTGGGGCTGCAGTCTATTTATACCATCTGCAGCCTGGCTTTAATTGATGGGGTTTTGTACCTTTTTAGGTGAACATAAATTATGTGAACACTTTACAGTCCAAAGGAATAAAAAATCTGAATTGTCACCATTTCTTCCTAATCGTATCACAAGGCAGATTCCCAAGTAAAGTATGCACATAAATTTTTAGCCCATTGAAATATGCATATATAATTTAATTTGCATACATTAAATTCTTAGTTTCATTAATGATTTAAGATTCTTTTGCGGTGGGAAGACTCTGTCACATTTTGTCTTGATTGAATTGCCTATTCTATTCAAATAAGACTTGGTAATATTGCTTGTGCATTGCAGAATGATATTGGTAACTTTGTTAGACCTTTTATCAACGTGATTAATTTATAACTGGCTGCGGTGTATTATTAGCTAAAGATACATTACAGTGTAAGACTTCACCAGAGTGGAAATTTTAAAGTGCAGATAAGATGGCAATTGTAGGGCATGTAGCTGAGAAGGTGAAAGAAGGGAGGAAACCTTGGCATCTTACATCAAAAGAGCATTTTCATATTACCATTGTTAAAAAAGCAGTAAACTTGATTTGTGGTTTCCTTATAAATACAAATATTAACTTGTATAAAAAATTCAAAGAGCTCTTTTTTTTTTTTTTCCTATTGAGCAAAATAAATACAGCCTATTTTTAAGAAATTTTGAGCAGCAACATGCTAACTGAATGAAAAATCTTATTTTGCTACTTGCCCAGTGCTGCCTTGGAAGCTGCTCTTGCTCGTGAGCTTTTTCCTTTACTGGAATTGTTCCTTTCTTTTAGAGGGTTGCAGGAATATTGCCCCACTAAGACAAGGTAATATTTTTGTTTGTTTTGTTTGTTTGACTTCTCATTCCTCTTTACCAGTAGGCATCATTCTGGCACTTTGCAAACATGGCTTTTAAAAGATTGCTCTGTAGGAGGCTGCTGTTGTTGGGATGCCATTGGATTGCACCTTCTCTTCATCTCTTCAAAACCTCAGTTTTCTTCTGATTTCCTTGGAAGCTGGAGTAGTCTGTTGGGTTCTAATGTCCCCATAATCCTGACTCTGAGCAGAGCTACTTTGCCTGTGGAGCACCTGTACCATGGTTTCTAAGCACTGAAGAAACTAATCAAAGAAACAACCAGCAAGCAGGGTCTGGAGAGCAGCAGCTCAGTTTGTGGAGTGAAGTTGCCATGCAGGAGAGCTCTTCCAGGAGGAATGGATGGACATCCCTTAAAGGAAAAACAAGGGCTGGGGACAAGATGTAAAGCAGCAGGTAGGAATGGGTGAATTGAGGAGCCCTTTGTGTTAGGTCCAGGCATGTATAGACTTTTTTTGGAGGGTTTTATGATCTCAGTGTTTATTTCATGGAGTGGATGCATCCTGCTTTTCTATCCTTTTTCCCTGCCTACTGTGTGTGCTGAAATGGGAATCAAATCTGGACTGTCCTGTCCAAGACACTGTTAATGAGTGTGTTAATAGGTTGTAGTTGTCCATAACAGCCCTGATCCTGTAGGTCCATCTGTTAGCTGAAGAGAGACTGGTCCCATGAAGCTTAAGTGGAACTTCTTAGGTGTTTGAATGTACACATGTAGTTATTTGTGCTTGCCTTGGTTTGACTGTGGAACGTTGCTGTGGGCTGGTCTTGGGTTTCTGAGGTGCTCTAGGTTGCAGAGAAGCGAGGATTAAAGAAGGTGTAAGAGAAAAAGTGGACAGATACTGAGAACAGAGAAGTCACACAGTGCTTAAAGTTTTCCTTTTCACCGAACATTAGATATTCCCTAAGAATGTACTGACACTTGCTCTTGAGTACTCCCAGTTTGCACTTTGATATTAATTGAACCAAGGACTAAAATTTCTGCTTTGTTGATTGATTTTTTAAAAAATTTTAAACTGATTAATGTTTTCATTTGAATAGCACTGCTGACTCTGCAGAAGATGTGATCTTTTAATTAGCAGATGTCAGGATTAGCATTAGTGTTGAGCTGTAATTAGCATTTGTATGCATAGTAAAAGACCCAGGCTCAGTTTGGCAGCAAGGAGAATGAAATTATAGGTAGTGGTGTAACTTGGCACTTGCCTGCATATCTGTAATGGGTTTTTTTGGAAAAGTGAAACCCACAAGTATCATGATCAAAACATGAAGTCTAGCAGATTAATCGCTGATAAAAAAAAAATATGTATAAATTATTGGTATTGTTCTGTTAGCTCAATCGTAAGTTTTGTTGGCCTAACAGAATTTAATATATTTAATTGTCACACACTGATGCTCTTAAATTGAAGGCTGCAAAGTGCTAATAGTTTCTTGGCCAGACTGCAGCAATAGTGTGCATGGGCATGGACTTCTCTGGGAATGGTGTTCATAGTAGAAGAGACCAAAGTGAAGCAGGTGCCATTTGGGGCTCTTAGAGTCCCACTTCAGTTTTATTTAAAGAACAAAGGTGCATTGACTTTATTCCCTTGTTTGCAGAAGTGAGGGTTTATGAGGAGGGGTTGTATGTGAACGTAGGAGGAAACAGGACACAGGTACAGGAAGTAATGAAATCTGGATGTCTCCGAGGAACAAGACCTTTCCCTTCCTGCTGATGTAAAATAAGCATGACTCCAAGTTCACAGACAGAGAACATCACTGGCTAATATGGAACTTAAAAGCTGGTTGTTGATTATTGTGGGGAAATTTATTCAGTAGCATTTTATCCTTGCCAAGGAAAAAATAATTATTTTTAATCCTGCTAAGGTAATTGAAGACAACAGTGATTTCTGTGACTGTTAGTCAAACAAGTAGACAAAACCCAGTAGTTTTGCTTTTTGGTACACCAAAGGAAAGTGAAAGCTACTTAATTATAGGTATTACAGGAATGGAGGTAAGAATTTGCAAGACAGTGGTGCTTGAGGGGAAAAAAGGAACCTTCTGTACAGCACATCTGTGATAATGGTCATAGTGTTATGATATAGAATGAGTTTGCAGTGCTCCCATGGCTGAGTAGGAGAGCAGGATTCTATTCCTGCCTTGTGTGAGTGCGTCATTCTTTCTGGTTTTGGTCTCCTTATTGCATCTAAAGCCCAGTAAAATGCAGTTAATGATTCTGATGACCTTTGTCAAGGTGCTCTGAAATTCACCTCTGACAAGTGCTGTTTTAGGACTATGAGTTATTTCTGGTGGCCACTTCCTTGTGGTTTTAAACTCTGTTGGAGTTTACCAAGACAAAGACAAAGAAAAATGTTATGCAAGTTAAACTATGAAATGATGCTTTAAAAATGCAAATCTTTTGAGAGGAAACATAGAAATGAGCCGTATTAGTATTTGTTTTCTCTCCCACTTTACAGCTGAAATTTACAGGTAACAAAGAATTCAAATGCTTAAAGCACATGGCAGGCTGTTCTCCTCTTGCACTTCCACCAGGGAGAAGCAAGAAGGATTTAGCTGTCATCTTGCATGTATAAATAATGCTTATAAGCATAACCACCCCCCACAAACAAACCTTCTCTAGATTCCAAAACCCTGCTTGGATCTCTGGAAACAGCCATGCTGATTTGTGTAATTTGTATGGTTGCATTTGGACTTCCCTCCAGTGTTTTATTTCTGAAAGGAAAAAGAAATGCCATCAAAAATGAAGATTTTTCAAGGTGTTGACCTTTTGAGGGAAGAGCCTGGTGCATAAGTAGCAGTGTAAACCTGCAATGATCATTCCATAAATTATCATTAAGAGCAGTGGTGTGTCTGATTTGTCAATTGAAGAGGTGGCACATCTCACCTTCCTGCTGAATAAATACAGCTCATAGCAGAGGGTAATACTGTCATCGTAACATAATTGAAATTTTATTATTCCAATGTACAATTCAATAAAACTAACCACAGTAGTGGTGTTATCGATTTAAACTCAGTTAAAAGCAGTTCACATATTCAGTTCAAAATATTTCTGATGAGTATCAGTCCTGGTAATATGATTTCCTTCATTCAGCAGCAGAAGTTTTTATCAGCCTGAAAGAGCAGATAAAATGTTAAAAAACAATTTGATTTTTGCACCATTGGCCTAACCAAACGGACTCCTTAACAGCGAGAGCTCCTAAGTTTTTTTTCAGTCTCTGCATTTCTGATACATCCTTAGCTTTTAGTGTAATTAAAAAAAAAAAAAAGATTATTTAATAGCACTTGTTCAGAGGAGGGGTCCTTCTATGTTGGAAGCAGCCACCTCTAGTTGTAGGCGTGATCATTTGTCATGTAAATGTATGGCTCCAACCTCTTCTGCACCAGAGGAAAGAGTCTGCAGTAATTACTTGGGTTTTTCCTAGTGTAATTAGTGAGTAATCTGCTGTGACATCTGAGTACAACATATGTAGTCAGCCTGTGAGTAAATATGTTGTTTAGTGAATTTTAAAGCAATGTCATCCTTTTTTAAGTGGTATTGCAGGAAAGCCCTTTGCAGACACTGGCTCTCAGGGCTGTTTGTTCATGGATCTTTCTGCTGTTTCCAAAGAGGAGTGATGGAGCTGGGGAAGGATCTGGAGCACAAGTCTTATCAGGAGTGTCTGAAAGAGCTGGGGTTGTTGAATATGGACAAAAGGAGGCTCACAGGAGAGCTCTAGGACAGGAGGGTGTATAGCCAGGTGGGGTTCAGGTCTTTTGTCACAAGTGACAGGACAAGAAGAAATGGCCTGAAGTTGCAGCAGTGGAGGTTTAGATTGGATATTAGGGAAAAAATAATCTTCATCGAAGGGATTATCAAGCACTGGAATATGCTGCCCTGAGAAGTAGTGGAGTCACCGTCTCTGGAATTACTTAAAAGATATATAATTGTGTTTAGAAACATGGTTTGGTACTGGACTTAGTAGTATTGGGTTGAATTTGATCTCAGAGATCTTTTCCAACCTAAATAATTCTGTGGTTCTAAGAGGCCAGTGAAACATAAGGATGCAAGAGCACAGATAATTTCATGGGAGGGGTGATGAAAATGTATAGGATTGGCATTTGTTTCTTGCTTGTGACAGGATCAATACTTCAGTCCAAAGGCCAACATTGCCCTTCTTTTTCCTTCCTGCTCTCTTCTGTTCCTTCCTGTTTAAAATCCACTTTTAAGAGGTCCTCACAATGGTTAATGCTTTGAGAATTTAGATCTTGCAGTAAGTGTACTAGTTTGTTACTGGCTTTACAGTCAGAATAGCTATCAACTGTGCACTGTCACCTCTTGTCCTACAGCAGCAAGGGAGTCTTAGAAAAAATCCATAAGTTTATTTCTTCTCCCCTTGCTTTCAAGAGCTGTGTTCAACTCTTTCCATTTTATATGTAACTTTTGCCAAGAAATACTAAGTTGTATACTCTCCTTTTGTTCATACTTGCCCAAACCACAATAGTTGCTCTGTGCTTACACACCTCTCTTTGTGGCAAGTGTTTTACAAAACCTCGTGTGGTAGGAGCAAGCCAGCTGTATGCAACCTGCTGAGCTGACCTCAGATCCTTGCTTTGTCTGAGACTGCTTTGTCACTCTGAGCCTGAGATGCAAGACATATTCCATGTTGCTTCTAAATGTGATGGCGAGGAAATCATTGATAGCTGAAAGCATGTGACAAAAACTGTACATTTTAGTTAGAGTCCTTGCATTTCACTAAACTTTTTCTGTTTGGCATGGTCATAGAGATGAAAACCAGTTTCTTCTATCAGCAGCACATTTAATTGATTTCAGAGTGAGAAAAAATGTAAAGCTGGAGATCGCAGTGAACATTATTCCTGTTTGCAATATCCTGAATACTTCAATTTATTACACCATTCCAATGAAAAGGAAGGTTGTGTGTATAAACAAAGAATGGACAATGTCTGCACTTGCTCGTGTTGTTAATTAGGTCACACCTAATTTTCTTTCACCTGTCATTGCTTGGGTTGATGGCTTCCCACCTGTACCCACATAGCTGCTGCCTCACCTCCATAGGTCAGGTAGTACTGGAAGTGGTTTGGGGGAGAAGAACTCCAACAATGAGATAAAGCGTTGTCCTGGAAATGGATCTTGGCAGGTGAGTTGAAGGGCTTCAAGCCCAGAATCAATATTCGTAACTCATTTGGCCACAAATACAGGTAAACCTGCAGTTAGGAGAGTAACCTTGAGTTTGTTCTTGAATAGTATTTTTGGTAAGGCCAGAATTTCCGATTTATTACATGGTATTAGAAATGGTTGCATTTTTTTTTCACTTGAGAACTATTAAAGAAAATTAGGAAACTTTTGTGGTACCTGTTGAGACAAATTAAGCACACATTTATGTTTAAATACATGTGCAGAGTCCTACTGAAATACCTGGTTCTACAGGGAGTCTTCAAAGATGCATCAAGAAGATACCAAAACTGGCTCCAGTAGCAATCCCAAGAGTATTTGCATAGGCTAGCCCAGCTCTGCTGCCCAAAGGTGTCACCCCCTGAGGCTGCAGTTCCAGGATGGCTACAAAGCAGTGCTGAGAATGTTCCTTACCACCAGGGAAACTTCTCTCCCTTGTATGAAGTCCTTCTGTCCCTGGTACTCCTGCTTCCAGAGAGTTTAACCCCTTCTTGTATTTGGACTTCTTGCGCTCTGTGCCAGATCATTTCTCAGTCACAAATCACCACTGCTGAGTTGTCACAATTAGAATTTTTCACAGTGTGTGTTCCCCTCACTACTGATTTGTAAGAAATTCAGGAACAATCCAAGAGTTTCAAACAGCCTCTGGCAATGCTGCTGATGGTACTTCACCCATGCAGCATCCTACCAAAATCTCTTGCAAAGATTTAGATGAATTGAATGTACGTTCATGGCTGTGCTCAAGTGTTGCGCAGCTGCTGAATTTCATGAAGTGCGGTTCAGTTGTTGTCACATTGTTCTGAGATTTTAGGAAGATTTTTTGTTTTGAATTTGAGATTTTAAAAAGTGGAGCTGATGTGCTTTTGAAACTTTCTGCAGAGTTGTGCAGTCAACAGCTGGGACTCATTGAAACAGTAACAGCAGAAATCAAAATGCAGCATTTGAGGTTCCACTGGGGGAAAATGCTGCTCTTGGAGTAACAGCATACCCTGAAACTTTGAGTTATTTTAGTGTCCCATCAATTTAGTCTTGTTTATTAATGTGGGTGTATAGAAGTCAGTTTTCCTTGAGGGTGGTGAAGCTGTTGGTTTGGAGGTGCAATGTGCCAGGAGCAGAGATCTGGAGCAGTGGTATCATCTTCTGTCCTCCTGCAAACCTTGGGATGAAACAGAAGCAGAAATGAGCCCTGCAAAAATAAGCCTGTGTAGTGGTGTGAGAATGGTTTGATTGAGAGGTGATCAAGTTTGGCTCTCTGAGTGGAAAAAAAAGGCTGCACTTCTATAAACTTCGTGTGTATAAGCTGTGCAGATTTGGCTGCTTTCACCTTCTGGGGCTCAGCTATTTGAGCAGGTGGCGAGGAGAAGCTCTGCTCGTGGCGTGGGTGCGTGTGGGAATTCATGAGCTTGAGAAAATATGCCCACGCTGGCGGTGCTGGCTGGGTTATTTGAGGAGGAGCACTGACCTTTGCCGTGTTTCTGTGCACTGGGCCCTGGCAGGAGCAGTCAGCTGGAGGGCTGCTGCTGCTCTGCCCTGCCAGGCAGGGCTGGAGGGCTCTTATCTCCTTCCTTCCGCCTCGATAACAGCACTTGTCATCTCGCCGCACATGTGGCTTTTACACAGCTCAGCGTGCTTTCCAGCAGACACCAACATATTAATTATAATGCTGTAAGAATTAATTGAAACACAGCATAATCTCCGTTAAGTAAGGTCACTGAAATTGTCTTAAAATAGACTGCTCAAGAAATAAGATGAAATCTCTCCTCAGAGAAGCTTAGCAGATTTCCTGTGCCAGTCCTCTTGAGATGCTTCTTTAAAGTGCATTCGGTATTTCTTTATTTTCCCTGAGAGTTCCTGCCAGCTTTCCTACCCTCCTTATCTCTGCTAACCTGTTAATAGTGTTTTGGCCTCCTTTCCCCAGACTGTGGGATGGGGGCCAAGCACTGGCTGGTGGTGTATTTGTCTGAGCATTGACTCCTTGGGAGAAGACATGGGCCTCTGGAAGATGTGGATGGAGATGCAGTCTGGTGATTCTTTGATTCCTGTTACAGTTCTTATACCTGTGTTGGTCCTGACAGAGCAGAGCTGGCACAAAACATTTGGTTGTTAGTGTATACCCAGTGCCTTCAAAGTTGGTTCAGCAAAGTAGGTAGAAGGATGAAATTCTACCAGCTTCCCAGTGACCCAAGTCCAACTGGTTTATGGCTTTAGGAATGACAACTGTGTCTTTTTCATCCCAATTGAAGCCAGCTAGTACTAAGTATGGTTACATTTGGAAATAAAATGCATGCTTACTCTAGAGATTGTTCTGTTTTCATTGAATTGGCCATTGGAAATAGATGGCCCATAACTTCAGTGTCACAGTGGGATGCAAACTAGCATTTTAGTTAGGGATGCTGCCAGTGGTGTCAGTGCATCAAAAAATTCAGGCAGCCATGTGGTGTGATAAGCCTTTACTTTCAGAGGCTGTGTGAATGGGAACTCTGACAGTTCGCAATTTCTGATGACATCTGCTACATTTTATTTTATTTTAAGGTAAACTGCTGTATGGAGAGGTAAAATTACCACCTGCAGTCAGAGAAGGATCTAACTGGACTAAACGAGCTTCCCGTCACGTAACAGTGTGACCTTTTTCCAGCTCTGGTTTTCTCTTTTGGTGTTGTAAAGTCCTTTTCTCTGACTGCACATCAATGGCCTGCAGAAATAGCAACCTTCAAGTGGACAGGGGGGAAAAAAGAAAGAAAAGAAATGAGAGCTTCAGGTGAGCAAGAGGAGAGCACATGTGGTGGAGCTGCTGTGTTGTCTGGATGCTGTGATGTGCTGAGCATTTCAGCCCTGTGCTCCAAAGACAAGTCCTTCTTCAACTGCTTTTTTTTTTTTTTTTTTTTTTTTATAATTCTTTCCTGTTGACAAAAGTTTGGGGAGGAAATAGGTGTGTGTGAATCCAGCTGTCTTAAGGCTGAAAGAAAGAGGTTGCTTGGATATCACAGCCAGGTGAGGAGAGAGACTGTGGGTTTTGGTGGGGAGAAGGAGGGAGCTCAGAGAAGAGGCATCCTGTGTTGCCTTTTTAAAATTTTTGTTTTCAATAAAAATCACTTGTTTTTGAAAGGAGCCTCCTGAGAGTGGGAAGACAGCAGCATTGTGTGTGAGTTTTCAATTCACTCATATGATAGAGCTTTGAGGAAAAAAAATGGATGGCACTTAATGATTTTCTGTGATTTTGAATGATATAAATATAACTTTATGTAGTGTGAACTCGAGGCTGTCATGGTGTGTGAACTCATGCAGCAGTGGAGAAGGGAATATGTTGCAAACTGCAGCGATTAATCTTAGCAGTTTGTTTGTTAGGCTTTGTGGAGGCATGCCTTGCCATATAGAAGTTGAAATAAGTCATTGCAGTGGAAATCTGAAAATCAGACAGCAACCTTCTCTTAGATTTGACTTCACACAAGGCATCTGAACTGCATTATATCCACATTTTTAAATTTTGTGGCTAAATTTTGCAGGAAAAGAGCAATCAGACTTCATGTTGTGATGACAAAGGGTGGATCCTCTGTCAGGGTGATTAGAGGCTCAGGCTATCCCCAGCAATTGCCATGCTGTAAATATTCAGTCCTCCTTACCCTGAAGCCAGCAGCCTCTAACCCTTTTAGAGAAGAAATGCAATGAGGTTGTGAGCCAGCAGACCCATTTGGAAATGTATTCTTCTTGGGCCGTTGGGTGTTACAGCGCTAAAAATAAATTAAAAGGCACCATTATAGGATATTATTACTAGCTTATGATACAACTTAACTGCTGATAGACAGTCTATTATACCAATTCCTTCTGGCTGCTGACAGCTCACCAGGTGCTTGGAAATGTCAGCCCCTGCCCCAGGATATATGGAGAGGTTATGGTTTAATTTTCAGGTCGTCTATGCTTTCTGTGGGTGGAAAATAGCAGGGAGTTGGTTCCAGGAGTCTTGCATCCAGCTTGTGTTTTTTAGTGTTGCTTATCCTGTTACCTGAATAGTGCTCTTGCAGCTCTCTTTGTTCTGTCAGACTTGTGGGTTTTGGTGTGTTTTCACCTCCTATGGTGGTAGTCACTCTTTCTTTTTGCTGTATTGAAACCATCTCAATTAGTTCATATTGCTGCCACTTCTTTTTTCCCTGCTTAAGGAGGGACCCACTCAGCCTTCCTGGTATGTTTGGTAACTGTATAATTAGGAAGCTAAAAATAATGTACGGAAAGCAGCAGTTTCACAGGAGGTGTCCCAGTTTGGCAACACTGGGCTCTGAGTCACACTTGCTTCACTGAGAGCTGGTTGAAGGCAGCAGTGAGTATTGGGCACTGCCTTTCTGAGCAGCCAGGGTTTGCCAGTGTGTGGTGAGGTCTGGCCATGCAGCCCAAGGGCTGATAGTGCCAGGGTGCTGTGGGTGGAGATTTATTGCACTCTGTTTATTTGGAATGTGTTATGATGCTGACCAAAACCCTGCCCAGCGCTCTGAGTGTCTTGGTGTGAGGAGCAGTGATACAAATGAAAGAGTGAATGTCCCCATCTTTGTCTGACAGCAGATCTCAGCTCTGTCAGCAGAAATGATTTTATTCTTAAAGATAGTACTGCAAGCAGTATCCAGTTTTCTTTTAATTATTATTTTTTTGCTTCCTTCCATGCAGAGACAAAGCTATAAATTTTTCCTTCTCTCATGCTGGCTTTTATTATTTGTTGGTAGCATGTTAATTCTCAGAATCTGAACTCCAGTTGGGACCCTATTAATGTTGATTCTTTACACACCCACCATAAGAAAGGAGGTGTCTGGAATACTGAGGCAGCCTGTTTTATACCCTCTCTTTATTCTTTGATTGTGTACTATTCTGGGATAGAGTTTGAATGAAGGAAATTGCAAATTTCATACTATGCTGTTGCACCAGGTGAAAACCCTCTTGTTTCTAATTCATTATAATTTTTATCATCTATCTTCCAGTGTACACTTTTTCATCAGCCCTATCACTTAGATTTGTATTGGTGCTTCACCTTGTAACTGCCTGGGAAACTTAATTGTGGATCTTGAAAATGATGGCACCCAAATACAAACGGAAAGACTCCCAAACTTCTTGTCTTTAGGCATTTATTACTTTGTGAATCACTCACCTGGTCCTTCTGGGGGCTGCTTTGTGACTTTCAAGCACTGAACACCTGAAATGCCACTGGGGTGGCAGGAAATCAGGACTGGCTGCACAGAAAGCTCCATAATAACTTAGTTATTTATCCCCTTCCTCCTCCTTTAATCTTATTTTAGTAACCAAAGTCAGTGAACTGCAGAGCTGCTTAAAGGTCTGCCTTGTTCTGAGCAGTTTCTTTCAAACTTTATTTTGTCTCTTAGGTGAAATAGGGATTAAATTTACAGCATGGTTTGTGAGCCATGCTTAGTTCAAATTACAGTAAATCATTAAATGTGCTGCCATTGGCTTTAGAGGGGAAGCAAATGGAGCCCAGTACTGGGACCATTAAACTTCCAGGTAATGGTGAATACCAAAAATAAATAAAAATGCATGAGAAACAGATTTTGGCTGAAAAATTCTAACTTTCATTGCAAGTGCTTTTTAGAACCTCTGAGACTGGTTTTGCTGGCTTTGGAAGGAACATGACTTTGTCTTGGCTAAGCTTTGAGGAAGAAAAGAGGGGCTGCTGTGCTAGGTGCAGGTGCTCCAATGGGCAGGGCTGGGCACTCTGGATCACGGCACACAGCCAAAAGCTGGCATCTCTAGCCCTGTGATAGTTTACCTTCAATAAGTTGTAGGAGGTTGAATTTATTCTCATTGAGTCAGTGAAAGAGGGTATAATAACTGCCTTGGGGAGGGAGGAAAAGATGTGCATGTAGATTTGTTTATCTGGGTTGCTGTGGGTCATTTATTCATTGCTGGAGCACGGTGTGGCTCTTGCATGTATTTATTTACTTGCTAATGAAAAAGCCACAGAATTTTGGAGGAAGGGCTAGGAATGTTGATTTGGTATCTGAATGCCTTCCATATTCATGCTGTGTGCAGGCAGATATTTCTTTATATCCCATTTTAAAATTCTAATCTTCGATGCTGTAGATGAGCTGTGGGATGGTGGCTGACATTTCAGCTCATTTCTTATCATTTTAGTTTTAATCAGAAGCTAGTGCTCAACTTTATATAAACACCAGTAAATCAGCTTCACTAGTCTCATTGAGTGGTAATGAGGATTATGATTTTGTTATTTGCAGCATGAAATTTTGACACAGTAAACTAATTTCTCAAGAATTCTTTTCAAGAGTCGTACAGAGGAACATTCACATGTATCCAGGGGCGTGGCTGCAATTGACTGGAATCAAATACTTTTGCCACCCAGGTTATAGGTGGGTGACAGACCTCACAGAATTCAGTGAGATTTTTCTGAGTGATTTTGCAGTCTCTGGCCTCTGATGTCACCAAGCTCCTTAGAAGAGAGGAGAACTTCAAAAGGAGGACTGTGCTGTATCAGAGCTCTCATTAAATTACTAAACCTGGTCCTTCTTACCCTGTTTTCCAGATTGATCTTTAACTAATCTTTTAACAGCACACAAAATCTGCAGGCCACCTGCAAGAAGGGGGTCGACTGCCATTTAATAATGTTTTCTCAACAGAGATACAAAAGAAATGCCCTGCAGAGTTAATCACAAATATCCATTGAGAATAAACATGCAAAATGTTACATCAACAGAGTTCCTATGTGTGCAGCGCTCCAAGCTCTGCTGCTATTAATAATATGTTGAGAAAGCATGGGTGTGGAAAGGAATGAAGATGTTACATGCATATATATATTTATATGTACCCACCAACTGTATAACCTACATGCTAGACTTTACATAGCACTGTATCAGTTTCATCCTACTGCTGCCTGCAGGACTTCCCTGGACTTAATTACATGCTGGAAGATCTTTTCAGCAGCAAATGGTAGATACATTATTAAAAAGAAGAGCTTGGCAATGGCACAAGCTGCATTCAGGAGTGCTAACTGTAAAATGCTGGATGGTGACTTGTTTTTGTCAAGCTTGTTTGCCACAGGTGCACCCCAAACCGTCCTAGCTGCAGGTGGAAATATAGTTAGGTCATCAGAGAGGAGGATAGTTGTGTAGCCACCTGAAATTTATTTAGATAATAAACAGTTCCAGTACAAAAAATAATCCTTAAAAGCTGAGTCCTGGGGATTTCTTCTGAAGACAACTCGCTTTTGCCCCTAGGAGCAGACCAATTTGCTTTAGAGAGCTGGTGAGAGAGCTGCCTGTGAAAGGAGCAGTGCTGTGAATCACTGTAAAGAGTAGAACCCTGAAAAAAACTACATTTTTACAAGTCAGAGCTGGGTTACTTGTGTTACCTGGGTTACTTGTATTGTTGGGTTGCTTTTGGCACTACAGAGCTTCTTTTGCCCCATCTCTCCCTCCCTACTTTATTTTCTATCAAACAAGACTCTTGCCTATGGAGGAGAGAAAATTCACAGTAGTGAAAGCACACCTCTTGGTTCACACCTGGTCTGCTGGGCTTTTTTTGCTTTTCACAAGTCTATAAACAACCGTGCAGGAGCTCAGCTTTAGGTGTATCCTATATAGAGCTCTGGGTGTGTCTGCTTTACAGACAGGTGCAGCTCTGGCAGTCTCATGGGGCTGCAGCCAGTCCTAATTTACTTTTGGGCGCTTTTACTGTTGAGACAAATTACCTGTGTTCCACTCCTCTGATGGGAGGGGCAGAGTTTTGTGATTAGCAGCTTTGAATGCTTTGCTGCACTGGAGAGTCAGCTCAGATCCCAGTGTGGGACATTGGAGCTGCAAGGCAGGAGAGGGGGGCTATTGAAATCATCCTTCTGCCTGCCCTGTGCTCCTGGCTGGCCACATTTTGCTCCTGTTGTTCAGCATTCAAAACACGGTGCTTGGAGAAGGGATTTGCTGTGCTCTGCAGGAGCCTCCTGCAGTGCTCTCTTCAACAGGGATGAGCAGCACTGTCCCACTCTGGCACAGCATGGGAACATGCTTGGGCTGGATCTGTCTGGGTGTGAGGGTGGACCTTTACTTGACACCTTAGTGCCTGTACTTCATGCAGATTAAATATATATATACACACACAGAGAGAAATATATAGTATTCATCTGTGTACTCCTATACTCACATGTACACTTACATATATATACACATACACTCAGGAGTATGTTACCCTCCACTTCCTCAGCTTTGAGTGATAAAATAACTCTTTACATCCCTGGTTATATACATTGCCTGTACCTCTTTGCAAAACCAACATGAGCAGGACACAGCTCTCTCTTCCAGGGACACGGTCCTTCCTGTAGGAACCCCAAGTTTACCTATTTGCTTTGCAGGTCCCAGGCTGCTGACTTAAGATGG
Organism: Oenanthe melanoleuca; assembly: GCF_029582105.1. Classification (NCBI taxonomy): domain Eukaryota; kingdom Metazoa; phylum Chordata; class Aves; order Passeriformes; family Muscicapidae; genus Oenanthe; species Oenanthe melanoleuca. The sequence goes on from NC_079337.1 coordinate 15,664,190, forward strand.
TATCACTTTCTGGGCAATTTGAAATGCAAATATTAGTCAGAAATTTGAAGTGTATGCTTCTGGGTGGGAGACAGGATGCCAAAACCAACATTTATCCATTAAAATCAATCTTAATGACAACAAAGCTAAGTATTCTGATCTGACCACAAGATTTGCTTTGAGTTTCCTTTTTATTTATTTATTTTTTTTTTTTGCTAGTTCATGTCTTTCTAGTGAGCCACATTCATACTTACTTAGTTTTTTTAAAAAAATTATTTCTGATTTTTTTTTTTGTGTGAGGAGGAGGGATTTAGTTTTGATCAAAGTGGAAATGGAGAATCAATAATTTTTGTCTTTCCTCCTTCTTTCCTCCTTTCCTCCTTCTTTCCTTCTTTCCTTCTTTCCTGCTTTACTGCTTTCCATCTTTCCTTCTTTCCTTCTTTTCTTCTTCTTTGCTTCTTGCTGCAGTCCTATCCTCCCCCTTCTTTTTATCCAGAAGTAGTAGCTTTTTCAGAGCTCTCTGCCTGCTTTGAAAGGCTGTATCTACCAGCTTGACTAGATTCCTCATGTAATCACCAGAGATGTCATACACCACCTTTCTCCTCCCTGGGTCTGGGGCTGTGGTGGTTTTAATGGGTTTAAAGCCAACTTCAGCATTAATAACAGCAATATTCATTTATTTCTATTGCTTCTGACAGGTTATGCAGATGTTGCAGTTATTGTAACATTGTGCACTTCAGATATCAGATGTACTTTGATAATTTTACAAGATGTGTTTTGCCTAATTACTTCATCTCTGTTTAACTCAGGTTGTCCTTGACGTCAGGGCAGCGCCAGGCACATGTGACATGGATTCCCAGGGAGGGATTTAAATTCCTGGGCTTGCTGGGGCTTGCAGAAGTAGCTCCTTCTTGCCTCAGACATCAACCAGCATCTCTGCTGTCTGTGCCCTGGCCAGGTCAGGGGTCCTTGGCTTCTGCTCCACCCCATCTCTTGCTGAGCTTGGTTGGCTGGTGGCTCTGGCTTTCCCTGGAAGCCACAGGTGACCCCAGGCAATGCTGCTCCAGCCCCCTCCCTACTCTCCTGTGGTGAATCTTCAGCTTGTAGTGCTGGAGGGTTTCCCTTGAAAGGGCTGGAGAAAGGTAAAATATTGTGGACAGAACAAGAAAGTAGCTCTTCTTAGAGATGTAATGCATTAACTGCAGTCAGCAGTTGGGCTGTGTTGCTTTTATTGCATTAATTGTGGTTTTTCTTATTCTAGCAAGCACAGTGAGGTTAAAATTAATGAAATTCCTCAATTTCAGTTTCCTTTAATTCCTGGGGCTTTGTTTTATTTATTTATTTATTATTTTTTTTTAGTAATTGTTGTTTGTGTTTTAAATTGGAGCAAAGGATTTATTTAAAATGGCTGCACAAAAAGCAAAGAGTAGAAAATGAATTTAAAATGCGATGGAAGCAGAAATTAAGAAATTAATTTAAATGAAAGATAAAGTGGACTTTTTTTTTAAATTAGTATTGTTATTATTTTAAGGGCATCACCTTTTAAGTGTTGCAAGCGAAAATAGGCAAAAAAGTATTAAAAACACCCCAACTCTCTCCTTTTTGCCATTGCTGCTGGATGCACCCAGCTGTGTTCACAGCAAGTTTTTCAGCAGGAGTAAAGTCAGCGTGGAAAGTCTCAACATGAGGCACCACTGTTTTTGTTGTTCCCCAGCACACTTCCTGCATACAAACAAGACTTGGAGCTCTGTGGCAGTTTCAGAGCTGGGGAATGAAGTAATTGCAGCCAGGAAATGATTTTCTAATTGTACTGAACTTGCAGAGGAGAGATTGTCTCCCAGGCAGTTCGTCCTATGAGATTTCTCTAAACCCTTGTCTGTGTGTTTGGCCACCTTTTGGGATAGCATTGGTGCCACAGGGAGGAGGAACCTTTTCAGAGCTCCATCCTGGCAAGGTTCTTTGACAAAAGAGCACAGAAAATCCCTTAGGCTGCTCACTCGTGCTGATGTTGCCCTGAAAAAGAAGCTAGTGCACACCTTAGTTTCCAAGCAGTCAAGTAATAATTACATGTGAGGGATTAAATTTTGGAAATTTAAGTGTTTTGCTTATTTTGTATAGAAACTATAGACCCTAGGTTGGTACCCAGTGAATCTTAGCAAGGTTTTGGGGTGATTGGTGTCTTGATTGCAAATGAAATCTGTGCTCTGTTGTCCGGTTGGTAGGCTGTGCTCCTTAAGGTGCTCTTGAGCTGAAGGAGATAAAGGTGGTTATGTGCAGAAACATTGTTTTACAAGGAAGGAATATTGTCCCAATCATACTTACTGAGTTTGTTGCTTTTTTGGTCAGCCTGAAGCACCATGTATCTTTTTTAAAAGGCTGAAATTAGTCAGAAGAACTGGATTTGTAGTTTTGAAAGTCAGTTGTAAAGTAATTTTGTGATCATTTTGCTGACTGAGACAGCAGCATTTTATATTTCTGCTCCTTTTGTCCCTTAAGACCTTCATAAAATGAGATCTTCTACCTCATGAACCCGTCAAAATGACTGCATTCTAAAGTAAATATGAAGGCATCAGTGAACATAATTTTCTTTGAGTTCAGTCTTGGTCTAATGGCTTTGACAGAACATCCAGTTAATTTTGCTCTAGGCTTCTGCTGCAATCTATCCTAAGGAAATTACTGAGGATGATCAGATTTCTTTGTTTGTTAGAGGTGAATGCTGCTGAGTTGCCTGCTTGCTGGGGTTGCCTTTCCAGAGAGCCCAGGAGCAGGGATGCACAGATTAGGGATGGAATTAGGGAGGAATACCTGCTGTCCTCCACCCAGGCTGGCACTGCAGCATTGGGTCTCTAAATGTGCTTTCACTGAGCCAGTGCCTCAGAGACCTCCTCTGGTAGTTGTGGGGCTGATCCCTGCTTGCCCTGCCAAAAATTTACTCATCCCTCCTGTTCCCAGCTGACACACAAAGCACAGTGCTTTCCCTGCATTTAAATGCCCCTGGGTGAAAGCCAGGCATTGACCATTAAGCCACTGGTGCTAGCCATTTTTACTGGCCCAGAGGCTCACCTGTTGCCTGGTGGAAAGTCATTGCATTCTGTATGCCAGCAGAGAAGCTGATGGGGGGCTCTTGGCCCAAAAATTTTGTTCACCTCAGTTAGGTGTTTTGCATATAAATGTTGGCAAATGGATGGCTTGGTTGCCATCTTGTAATTAATCCATAGGGTCTTGCCCTGAGTAGCATTTGTGTGATCTTGGGTGGTGCTCCAGCTGTTTGAAGTTTACTGTTTCCTTCAGGAAAATGTCCTAAAGCAGAGAAGAAATAGGGAGAAAGTCACTTGTCTTTGTAAAGAAAACAATATGCTGAGAGTGTGTGCACACAAGAAGCAAGAACAGTTGAATATCACAGAATACTTTGGTTTAGAAGGGACAATAAAGATCATCTAGTTCCACTCCCTGTCATGGGCAGGGACACCTTCAAATAGACCAGGTTAATCACAGCCCCATCCAGCCTGGCCTTGAACACTTCCAGGGATGGGCATCTACCACTTCTCTAGGCATCCTGTGCCAGTGCCTCACTACCCTCATAGTAAAAAATTTTTTCCTAGTATCTAATCTAAAACTACCTTCTTTCAGCTTGAAGCATTCCCCCTCAGCCTATCAGTACATACCCTTTTAAAAATCAGCTTCATGTAGTGGAAGGGAAACACAAAATAAAGCAATATCCCTTGCTAACTGAGAGCAGGGCTCTTGCAAAAAAATCCTGACTGAGGCAAATTCTCCTCTTCCTTTTTGCTTTAACACAGCAAAACATGCAGCCTTTTCTCTCTTCCCAAATTGGTCCTCCTGCATGAGCCCTGATCTTGTAGAGTATGGAGCATAAATACATAAAAATACTCTGTGTTGGTAGTTTTGAAAACAGTGTGTTTAGAATCAAAAAAGAATATTCTGAACAAATTGGTACAAGGACTGTGATCTGAAACTACTGCACTCTTGCATTCTAAAAGCAGTAATTTTGGACTTCAAGTCTCAATTTGCTCTTAAAAGAAAAAGGTTGTTTAACCTTAAAAGGAATAAAATGGAGCACAAGTTTACTACCTAGCTTTTAATATCTTTGCAGAAGACATATGTTTTGCAATAATGCCAGTGTTTTAAAGTTTTGTTTTATCATAAAATAGGCTTTTTGAGTAAATTGTTTAATCTGAAATGTTGGCAGTAAACCACAGTTTTCATTTTCTCCAAAATAGCTTCGGTTGTTGTTTTTTTACACAGAATATTTATGGAAAATCTTCCTATTTTATGTTTTCTGGGGAGAGAAGTTTATATCTAGTTCAGTAAACTATTTCATGCTTTTGCTACTGATATCACTGCATTTTTAAATGTTAGGTTTAAAAATTCGCAGTCATTCCTTGGAGAAGAGGTAGTTTTCCATCTTCCCCATTGCACTAAGCCTAAGGAGGACGGGCACAAATCCCAGCTATGCCATTCCCAAGTTTACTCAAGGGTGATGCTCCTGGGTGCTGGTCTGAGCCAGCTGAGCTTTTCTGGGCTGTTGACTTTATTCATCTCGCTGCATTCATCTCCCTGCATTTCCACAGGGCAAGCATTTAGCCAGGAATGTGTCCTGTTTTAGAGATGGACAAAGCCCTCCACCTACCCCTTCCCCTCGGAATTTACTGCTGCAATCCCTGGTGGTTTGCATCACAATCACCCAACCAGTTCTCCAGGAGTCCTGAGACTTTATCTGAGGAGTTATTGAGATATTCATTTGTTGCTGCAGCCAGTTGTTAGGCAGGGTTTGCAGACAGTCCTGAAAGTTGGGAAACACTCAGTAGGTGCCCTATGCTGATTTCCAGTCCTGCCTGTAGAATCACAGACTGAACCATTTAGGTTGTGCTGCCCAGCCAGGTATTTAAATCCTCTTAGTCAAGGACAACTTCCCCCATTTAAACACTACCTGTTATGGCAAATTCTTGCATAGGTATCTTTCCTTTTAGTCCAAAAAATCCCCTGACGTCTTCTGAAATCAGTTCCCTTTCCTTCCAGGAAAGAAGATGTTTCAATGGGAGTACTTGAGTTGCTGGTTTCTGTGCTGATGAGACCTAGTGGAAAAACCCCAGCACATGCCAGTAAAATAGTTAGCAGAAATTATAAATTTAGATATTTTGCTCAGTGTCTTAGTGAGCTTTTACAACTTTTCTACTGATTTAGTTTTGCTTTCTGCTTCCGAGTTTTGCACTTCCATTATGCTTCTCAGAGTCAGTAATGCAAAGAAAAGCATTGCTGGAAAAAGAGAAAATGTGGGTTTTTCATGGGGTTTTTCTTTATGTTATTATTATTTTTTCCCTCTCTCTCTTTTTTTTTCTTTTTCTTTTCATTCATTACAGGATAGGAACTGAAATAACCTGTAATTCATGAAGTTTAAAAAAAATCTCCTTTAAATAACATGAGAGTTTAATTGTTCATTGCCCTTGGGGAGTATTTTTCAAGGTCTGTGGCTAATTCTTGTTGATTTCAGGATGAAATAGGAGCCTAAACACCTTTTAAAATTCTTTCTGGTAGCACTTAGGGCACTTTATAAGCCAGTGGGATTTGTGTGCTTGTATCAATGAAGGACTTAGGCAAATAATATTTAGCAGTTTTAGAGGCAGACCCACCAGTGGAAGCTGTGGGAATTTGTTTTTCTAAATTGCTTATGTGCTGCTGATAATCTGAAATGTTTGCAGGTTTCCTATGTATAACTTGAAGTCCACTTCCTTTGGCTCAGGATCATTTTTCACTGCCTTTTCTGTTTCATAGTAGAAACCATCAAGGCCCTTCATGTTTCTGAAAGTAAGGCAATACACAATAAGCTGTGCTTCCCTGAAGTGATATAGAAATCTTAATTACAAAGACTGAGGAGAAGAAAAGCATTCTGCAGTTAATACAGCATGTATTATCACTCCATAGGCAAGCAGGGAGATCAATTTTTATCTGACTTTAAAAAAAAATTCATGCTCAGAGGGATCCAAAGCTCTTCTGCTGGTTGCATCCTGCTTGCTGGGAAGGGCTAAGCCTGCTTCCAGCTTGGCTACTGCTGACTGTCCATGTCAAGGTATATGTCTGTGAAACCTTGCATGCAGAAAACTCTTTAATTTCAGTTTCAGGTGAAGCTGTGATCCTGACATGCAATTTTTCCATCCCTTTAAAAAATATTTTTGGTTTGTGGTGTGGTTTTTTGTTTGGTTTGGTGTTTTTTTCTTCGTTTTTTTTTTTTTTTTTTTAATTTTTTTTTTTAAATTTTTTGTTTGCACAAATCCATACCTTTGGGGCAGGAGCAGCTGTAAATCTCATAGCAATGGGTTTTAGAGGGGTTTCCTTGGAGAAACACTGGATATATTTTCAAATGCAGGACGGTGCCTCATAGCAGGAATGTTTTCTGGGGGTGGAAATAACTCTTCCCTAAAACAATCCTCATCTATCCTTTGCTGTCTGCTTTCTGCCAGCTTCCATTGCTGCTGATGGGGTCCAGCCAGAAAAACCATTAAAGATAGGCTGGATGGGAGATGGGTCTTTTGAAAATCTGCCTTGATGTTAGAGCATGCAAAAAATTACAGCTGAGTATGTGCTGCAAGTAAATAGTGGTACAGAGCGTGACTACCATTTTTCCATTTCCATTAATCTTCCATTGGAGTTCATTGGGCTGGCTTAAGCCAGGGTTAAAGCTAGGCATGTTCTTACCCTGGATTCTTACTTGGAATCACAGCCTCAGTGTGGCAACAATTTTAAACTTACTAGAAGGTTCTGAGTGCCTGTAAAAATATTTCTGAAGCATTACTTTCCTGGGATAGAGGTGTATAGATGAGATACTGCCCTTGGCTTCATGTGGTGGATCCAGAGGGGGTCTGAAATTTCCTGGTGGTTTGCGATTAAAAGTAATCTATAATAATAAATGCTGGAACAAGCTGAAATAAAACGTGAAAAAAATTCAACCCAGGGAGCCTGCTTTGGTTCTAGGAGTATTTAAACAATCGTTAGACCTTAAATATTGGAATTAAGGGTTTGTTTTCTGAAAATTGCTGCCAGCTAGCATGCCTTGGGATGCTGTAGAAAAGCTGAGGGATTCACCTGCTAAATTTAGCTCTTCTCCACTCAAAAATCTTTTTTTTTGCTTCTTTCTGAAAGCATTTCTGAGCAGATTTTCCTGCCTTAAAATACAGGGTGGTGTAGAAGATGTAACATAACCCTCCTAAACAAACATACACACTTATCCCTCCTCTCACCAGCTTTATTTACAGAGATCCTCCAGACCTCTCCAAGCCCCTGCACGAGGTTTCTTCAAAGGGGGAAACTTCCAGAGACTTACATACTTACTTTGAAAGGGTTGTAAAGATTGCAGCTTCTGGAGCAAAGCCTAGCTTTTGCAGGAGTCTGTTGGCCAGGTGTGAGAATCCATGGGCTGCTGGCCAGAATCAACCCCATACATCAGGTCTGCGGGCCAGTGTAAACCCAATAAAGCATCTTTGAGGTCTTGCAGCTTTGAAGTTGGGGGAAGGAGTCTTGCCAGCCCCAGAGAACAGGGCTCTGAAGTTGGAAACAACCACAATTAGTTTAGGAAGGATTTGCTGGCTCGATGTTTCGCTGTGTGATGCTGCAAGCATCTCTGCAAAGAGGCTGTTTGCTGCTGCACTGAGATTCCTGATTTCTCTCATGACTATTCCTAAGTCTCAAGTAATTGTTCAGTGGGTGATTTTTATAGCACTTCTGGTTTATATTCCAGGGTGTCTGGTGGTACCAGTCTTGATTTTCTATGAAATATCAATTGATGGTAGAAATGTGTTTTTAAGTAGCAGGATGCTGTTGAGTTTAGTATGAAAATGAAGCCATATTGGCAGAGGCTAAATTACATGCTGAATTTAGAAAACACAGTGGGTGCTCTGTTCCATCACACTGGATGTTCCAGTGTGAACTGATCCCAGGCTGGTGTGAATTCCTGAGGTTGGTTATTGTGTTTATTGCTAAGGTGGGTGATGAGTTCATGTCATCTCTTTTGCCCTGGGAGTCAAGGATAATGTGTCCCTTGGGAGCTGGCTTCACATCTTATTTTCCTACTGTAAAGCTCTCCATCTGAGCATGGACCCAGGATCTTTCCTGAGTTGGGATAGGTGTGGTTTTAGCTGAGTTCAGTATCTTGTCTCAGAAAGTATCAGCCAGCTTTCTACAGCAGGGAGAATTCTGAATCAATCTATTAGTTTTGATGTACTGGTACCTTGCCTGTAGCAGCAAGAGCTTTACTGAGTGAGGTTGCATTTTCAAAGCAACCTTTCCAAAAATTCTTCTGGTTGTCATTAGTATGTCTGGGTTGGTGTCCTTGGCAGATCCCCAGCTGTGCTTCCTGCTCCATTTGGAGACAGAGATGCGTGCACCAAAGTGGCTTTTCATTTTTGCTGTTCAACTTCCATGGCACTCTACTCCCCAAGTGCTGATACAGTAAATCTTTGCTTAGGTCTGTAGTTTTCTAAACTTAGGTGTGATGCATCATCAGGATGGTGCTAAAGCAATCTGTAAAAAGATGCTTGCTGTGCAGGTAAGCATTTCTTATTTGTCTCCACTATCAAATGAAGTGCAATATTTTAATACATTTTGCATTTATCCAGCTATCTTGGTGCATAACTGATGCAATTCAACTTGTAGTTTTCCTTACTAAGAAATAATACAGCTCTTCATTTTAAATACAGTCCTCTTTTGTGGGTAATTTGAGGATCAGTTGGTCCTGTTCTCATTACTGTCTAGTTTACTGTGAAGAGATCTGGACATCTGAATTTTGGCGTGTATCAGGTTTGAAGCTGCTTCACTTTCACATAGTAGATGATGATGGTTCTGTCAGACAAACCCTGTTAAAACTTGTTCATTGCTCAAAATGGAAACATGAACAGCTGCTCCTTGCTTGTCTGTGTCTTAGCTAATTTTTAGGGATGAGTTTGTTCTCATTTAGTAGCAGTTGTATGATAGCTGTCAAATTGTCTGATTATTTATAATTTATGACAATAGTTATTTATTAATTTTACTTCAGTGTTTAATTCATGTTTCTGAATGGCCTGACGTGTCTCATGAGGTGTCAACAGAATAACTTGCAACTGATGAGGAAGTACTGTTACTCTGAAATAGAAATTTGAGGATCCCTGGGTATAGGAGGAGCCTTTTATTGTCTGCTTGTATATTTTGACCCTCTTTGCTGTCACAGCAGATCACCTCACAAATTTTTGACGTGGAATTCTTCCAGTTCTGTTGTCTTACAGGTGTGGAGCTGGGGCAAGGTGATACCTTGAGTCATGTTGGTGCCTGGCTCCCTTCCCATTTGGCTGTGCTCCTCCTGAGCCATGGAAATTGTGGCTGTGGCTGTAACATTAGTGTAAGGTGCTGCTGGTGGTGCAAAATGGTACAAGAGCCCTCCATAATTTATGGAATAATTACTTGGGCTGGGTGAGCAGAAATTGAGGTCTCATTCCCCTCTCTGTATCATGAGAAAAGGCATGAAGATAGGAGAGTCTCTTGGTCTGCCTTTCCTCAAGGGCTAATAAAAAACTTAAAATGCTGCCACATTCATGTCAATGGCTCAGTCCCCTTGGCTTTCTAGGAAGCTTTTTCTGGTGCCAGAAAGTGATGCTCATATCCCTGAGCCTCTCCCCCTTCAAGACACCTAGTCATAGTTGTCTGTGTATGAAAAAGTTATTGGAGTATTTTATCTCTCAGTTAAATGTTCTACCTGGTTGATCTGATGATTTAAATTTTCTTTTTAAATCCATTAATTTACTAATACTAAAAAAATTGCAAGACAGGGGTTTCCTAGTAGCATGATGGTTTTTTGTTTGTATTGCTCATGAAAGTAAGTGAAAAGCCACTTAAGCAGGACTCAAGTCTCCCTGTAGAATAGAAGTCCTGTTTGGATCTCTTCACACAGTCTTGCAGTAAAATAATTTTATATTTTCCTTCAGGTATTTTTGTTCCTACATGTGGACAGGATGAATAGGTCATTAAAATTTCAGCAGCCCTCACAGTCCTTGAGAAAAGGAACAAATTATGGAGATATTGGAGGGAAATGCAATGATCTGAATCACGCTGAACTGTTGAGCAGAACCTCCCAGAGAAGCTTGTTGATAACCTCCTCCCTTTGCTGGGAAAACAGCTTTGCTGATATTTAGGGCATGCACAAAACTCTATCCCATGATACAGGAGGACAGGGAGGAGGTGAGGGGCAGAGAAAGCTCGTTCCCTGAGTCAGTCAGCTTAATAGCTGGCTCATGGTGCTGTGTGGGTGAGCACTCTTGGTAAAGGAGGATCAAAGGAACAAGATTTTAAGGTCATTGCTGCTGTACCATCTCCAAGCCAACAGCCTTGGCACTGAGCAAGGACTTCTGTTTTCAGGGCCACCTGGGAAATAGCACTGTATTGTTTTCCCATCCTGGTGGGGGCACAGCTAGTGGGTACTGGTAGTGGCTTAAAGAAACACTTTCCTGCTTTGGAGATCAGAAGAGTTTGTGGAATTTCTCATTTAACTCCATTACTCCAGCCTCTGGTTTGAAGGGAGTTTGTGTCTGTTGAACATAATTGTAATTCCCTAAATTTTAAGCTCAGATAGCTAAGTCTGAGTTATAAAAGTCTGCTTTTTTATATCCTAAGCAGGAATAATTTGTATCCAGAGAGAAAATAGTCTACAGGTGCAGGTATTTAGGTGAGATACAAGTGAAATAATGATTGTGCTGTGCTGGGCAATTTATCTAAATGCTTTTTACCTTGGAGCTGTGCATGAACTGACACCCCTGTGGGCTCCAGGCTGACCTTTTTGGTGGGTGCTTAAGATGATATGCAGAGAAGGAATGTTCACTTGATCATTTTGAAGTTTTAGAGTCCCAAGTGTGCATAGCTGAGGCATCATTATGATAAGAATCTTGAAAATCTAAGAAGCACTTAGCAATGCATTTGTACTAGATGAGCGACTTTAAACATTCACTTTTTAAGGCAAAATTATTTCCAGGATTTATCTTCTTGACCTGCTGTGTAACTATAACAAATAGTTCTAAATATAACATTTTTGTAAATGACCATTCCTGTTGCCAGTAATAGGTCTTCTGCAGTGCATTGCCATGACACCTGACTTGCTAGAAGTGCAAGTTTTTATTAATGGGCAGATAAAGTTGCTGTTGCATTGCATCTTGTGGTCATTGCCTCCTGGAGTATAAATACACATAATAATGTTGTTTAACGTGACACGTACTGTTTCACCATATTGACATTTCCATTCTAATGCACTATACCTGTCTGGTGAGGCTTCCTTTAATGTGCACCACAAGCATAAAAACCAGCAGCAGAAAAGAAAAACAACCCACTTGAAGAAATGATAGCTCATTTAGTATTGTATTACTTCTGGGAAAGTTTTATGTGTGAGCAAATGTTGCAGTTTTTCGGAGCGTGCTCCAAACCTCAAAATGTGTTGTGCAACCAGCGTAATAAAATGGTGATTGGGCCATGGGAAAGGTGCTGTGTCTCCCAGTGGGAAAATTGCTCCTTCTTACTCATTTAGCCTATGGCTGTTCTAAAGGAGATGCAGTCACAGAGTGCTGCAGTTGAATTATGCACATCCCCCACTTAGGTGACTCTCCATCTTTATTAAATTGAGTGGAGTATCTTCTACATGAAATACAGAGGGAAGAGAGGGAAAGTGTCTAGAGATGCCAGGGGAATAGAGCTAGAAAGGACCAGGGGGCTTGGGGAATAGGACTTCTAACACAAAGAAGTGCAGGAGAGTCTACTGTTTTCATCAGGGAGCAGAGCTCATTTTGTTGTTGTTTTTTATTTTGCTGTAAAATTTGAGAAGTGAGAGTGGAAAGCTAGTGAGATTTTCCTTTTTTAGTATTCCTGAAGACTGCTGGGAGAGTTCAGATTTGCAACACAAAATTTAATAGACTCCTATTGCATAAGGTAAAAATACCATCCTTAGATATGTTGGAGAAGTCAAATCATGTGCCAGGGTATTCATTCATGCTGAGCATCTCTTTTCCCCCTCTGCCCTGTGGGTACTGCTTGTGTACTGCAGTACCAAGATCAACTGGAGCTTCATTTTGCCTAAATCTTTCACATCTTCCTATGGAGCTCCAACAAAGTAAATTCATAAGTTTTTTTCCCTTTTTTTCCTTTTTTTTGTCCCCAGACAAGTGGTGCTTGTGCTTTGGCAAGAGTAAATAAGAAGTGACATGGTTGGCAGGAGCGGCTCTGAATTGGCCCTTGTTTCCCATTGTGTCCTTTGCCAATTAAAGGTCATTCACAGGGCACAGCAGTGGGGACATAGGGTCTAAGCCTATTGTCCACACATTAATGTTCACTGAGATCAGAAGCAGCTGAAAAATTCGGGGGCTAAACCCAGTTTTTGTATGCTGGCAGGGTGATGCTGGGAAAAGAGGCACATGAGCATTCCTGCCCAAGGATGCACAGCTCTCACCAGCACCCAATTCTGCTTGATTTTTCCCCAAGCTGCTGCTGGCTCTGTTTCCTTCCTCTGTGTCTCTTTGGTGGGGTGCTCTTTGGGACAGGCACTCCAGCTTCTTGTTGGTATCACCCACTTCAGATGGGCTGCTGAAGGTGCTGACATGGTAAGAGCAGACCCATTTCCCAAGAGCATGTGGCTCCACTGCTTTCTTCCTGTACAGCATTTCTTTGGGGGATGTCAGGGCTTTGAAGGCAGTCATGGTTTGAAGGTTGTGTCACTCTTGTTGGATGACCTATTAGGGTCTCTGTTTTTGGTGTGGCAGAACCAAGTGGAGAGATTTTTTGCTTCAGCACGTTGAGATCTCTGCTGAATTGTGGTAGATGGCAAGAGCTTAAAAGGGTGGTGTGGAGCAAGTGATGCCCAGTGCAGAAAAACAGTAATAAATGGAGAATTCTAAGCTGGCAGGACCAGTTCTGTTTAAGGGAATATTCTCCCATGTTTTAGTGGTTTACTTTCTGTCAGGTTCCTGTATTTTCAGTATTTCTGAATATTCTGAATGCATATTTAGCATTCTGGCAATTTTAGAAAGCAAATAGTAAAAACTTCATCTCTCCACTGCCTTTTTGGAGGCTTAATACATTAAGAGAATGCTAAAATACAGTCACTGCCATGCCATTTATCTTTGTCCATAAATTACCATTGGTGAAGGCAAAAGGCTGAAGTGGGGTTGTCAGGGAGAGATAATAAGTCTGGGACTGGATTTAGGAGTTTTCTTAAACAGAATGGAATTAGGTAGCAGGTTTCCCTTTAAGCAGGCAGGATGGGTTAACTGACTGTGGTGCTTCCATGGGTTAATGTCAGGCTCAGGTGTGATCCTTTGAATTTGTGGCTGAGACAGAAGAAGTAATGGTGTAAATGTGCCAAGGCAGCAGGATTAATAACAGGTGTTAAACCGTATTTCAGGAGATGTCACTACTCAGAAAACATACATCTCCAGCCTCTTCAGCCCTGCATTGTTTTGTGGGTCCTTTATTTCATGTTGGGCATGACAATTTGATAGCGGATTTTCTTCACCTTATGTTCTCTAGGCAACTTCTCAATGTGGCTGTCATATCTTGGTATCTTTTTTACCATGAATTACATGGTTTAATTTTTTAAAAAATTCTGGTGCAGCTCCTGGACTTGGAATATTTACTACTGGTTTTGCCATTCATTAAAAGAAAATCTTTCAGCAATTATACTTTGCACCCAGTGTCAGGAAAGGTGCACTGAAGTCTTTAGAAAGATATGCTGAGGAACCCCTCTTGTTCTCCCCATACTGCCCAGGGAACTGAGGGAAGCCAGGAACTGGAGATGCTCTTTAGCCATAGGTTTCTGCTGCATTTTTATTGTTGCCTAAGCAGTGTTTCCTTGGAGAGACAGGAATGAGCTGATGAGGCACCTGTAAAAATTAATGTCAGGGTGACGTTTTCTTCCAGGTCTGAGTAGCATCCCAAGGTGAAAGCCAGGTTCCTTTGAAAGGATTGCCAAATTTGCATTGACTGGAGGCAGTCAGGGTAGCACAAGCAGGTTTTATTGCACTGCTTGCAGCTACAGCATTATAGTGATTGGCAAAAGAGACACCACAGGTACTATTGACTTTGGCTGCTGCAGTAGGAAGTGCATGGTTTAATAAAATGAATGCCTAAATGCAAGGAAAGATAACCAGTGTAATCATCCTGTGCAGGAGTCCTTGATGTTATCCCTGTAAGTGCACGTCCCTATAAGTGTGGGTTCTGTCAGAGCTCATCCAGCGGGCTGTGGAGCCTGCAGGGGTTAAACCCTTGTCCAGCCCCTCAGCTGATGGTCCCAAACACGAGGAGGAGGGAGCAGAGCTGGATCTGTCCCTCTGTGGGTGTTGGTCCCTCCTCCCTTTGCCCAGGAGTGCCGTCCTTCTGATTTATGGTGCCCGCCTTTGGTTTCAGCATCAGCACTGCTCCTGTCTGCTGTCTTAATTTCTCATGCCTGACAACCTTCACGGGTGAGCTGGCTTTCCACTCCTTGATCCAGAACACTTCTCAGTTTATTGCTCACACAACAGAGTCTTTTAATTGAATTTATATTTGTTTGGATAGCACTTGTCAGTGTGGCATGAATCTTCATCAGGTTCAATTGTCTTTCACTGAGCTTGTACAGTAAGTGCTCCAAAACTGGAATGCTTGTTCCCCCTTGAGGGGAAAGGAAGCTGCTTTGGAACATGACTGTCTTTTTCCAATGCCCATCCCATGCTCTTATCCCATATTAAAGACCTTTAATAAGATTGTGATGCTTGGTGGAGGGTTTTTTTGCGGTGTTTTGTTGGTTTTTGTTTTTTTTTTTTTTAAATTCAAATTGAATATTTATTTAAGATAATTGTAAATGTGCTTATTTTTAGTACTGGTGAAGTACAGTATTTTTAATACTGGTGAAGAGATATGCCAAGGCATCGTGGTGGAAACCCTGAGAGGAGCAGGGTTGTGTGGTCAGATGCTTCCCCTTTGCACACTGGAGAACTAAAGTCTCCTGTGGAATAAGCAGCTCCCCTTTTGCAGAGGCTGGGTTGAAAGGCCCTAAGACCTTGAGAATTACTGACACAGGAAACAGGGTAACAGTACTGGAAGAGGGATAAAAGAAACAGTACCGTAGTAATTCAGTTAACAATATGTTCGACAGAACGCATTCATAACTCTTCCTACTTGGGGACACAATTTGCTTGCTGTATTATGCCAGTAGAGATAACCCCTAATTCCTTTCGTATCCTGTTTTTGAATCATTTTGTTAAACAAAGGCCTTTGAGTCCTCCTTTGTTGCTGAGAACAAATGGTGAGATTTTGGGGACTGTAGCTACTTTTGTTATTCACAAATTCCAGAGCCTTTCAAAATTCTTCATCGTTCACATTCTGGGCTTCACCACACAATCATTCATTATGTCAGCAGCTGCCCGGGGAGTCTCACTTCAGCTCATTCAGCCAAATAATAAGCACTGGGACGACTGCTTCTACATTAAAATAATAATAAAATAATAAATAGAGGTTCTTGCGTGTGAAGGACAATGTGACTATCTTCTGCTTTTTGACACATCCCTGTGTTGAAGTCAGTGATTGGTTTTGCTCAGCATCTGTTGCAGAATGAACCAGGCTATTTGGGAAATTATATTTTTGATATGACCAAACACTTCAGTTTTGCCCAATTCTTTGGTGCTTTTTAAATATGTTTTGTTTCTCAGATGCCTCTTCTGTATTCCATTCATTTGACAGGAGGATTTGGAATGATCACCTGCCATGCCTTTGCAGGTGTATTAGCATATATATGTATAGCTGTGGAGATAACACAGCCCAGCAAGCACAAAGTGGTTATTCGTGGTATGGAAGCAGGATTGCAAATGAGTGACCAGCACAGTGAATGTATATCTTTTAGTGCAACTGTTTTGTTTTTTCAAGTGAGTGCACCCAAGTACCTAATAATAATATTAGTGTGAGGCTTCATTCTTTCTCTTTAGTTAGGATAAGGAATGTAATTTTCAGAGTGAGGCAGGATTATTCGTTCCATCTCCTGTGCAAACAGGGCTCTAGCTGGCTTCCCGTGCAGTATGCAAATATCAGCATCCCATGGAAGGTATCCATGCTGCAGTCTGCCTGGCAGCAGACTAATCCAGGATGGCTTTATCCAGATGTCATTCTGTCCCGAAATCTGAAGTGATACACCCTGCCTGTGCCGTTGCCTCATTCATCTGAGTGAAATTTGCATGCTGATTCAGCTGAGCAAAGGGAAGCTGCCTTATGGCTTTTCAGGCATGTATAGCTTTCCATACATCAGACAGGCTGTGCATGACGTTGCCACCTTTTGCTGAGCTGTTCCTGCCTACACAGATAGTACCACATGCAACTGAAACCCACTATTGATTGTGTGGAAGCAGTTCTGTTTGTTAGAGGAAGTAATTTGGATGTTTATGGGGAGATGGGTAGAAAAAAAATAAGCTAGTTCATTTTTATTCCTTTTTTTTTCCTTCTTCTTTTTTTAAGTGAGCTTGAGAACTATATGGAAGTGAACCAATGTTCCCAAAGACTGGTGTTAGTCAATTGCAAGACAGGGTATGGAAAGGTTTGGTGAAGATTTTCTCTGTGAGCATGAATTCACTGTCTGGATGCAGGTTTCTTGTCCTGTCCACCTGGCCTCACTCCTTTTTCTACATACACTGGGCAACAAAAAATAGAAGAGGAGAAGAAAAGCATTGAAGTTGTGCTTGTAGCTGTTGTTCTTCTTGGTGAAGTATGCAGAGCCTGTATTTTCAAATGACATAATTTGTTTTCAAATATTAGTCCAGCTACAGGAGCTCCTTGTACCCTGCTATCTCCTCTGTGCCTTTGAGGCAATGCTTTTCCAACTTGAAGTTGAGCTTTGATTTGCACAGCCTCTGCTGTTGCTCACCTCAACTGTGCTGTGGCCACTCCATATCTATGGCCAAGCACTTTTTTGTCCATTTCTTTTTATTTTATTTTTTCCTCTTTCTTTGTTGATTTTTCGTTTGGGTTTTTTTTTTTTCTTTTGAGTAATGGAAAATGTTCTCAACTGTTTCACCTTTGGTGAAGACTGTGTTTTCTTTCCTTCTTGAAAAGATGTGAACCCCCTGGTAGCTGGGCATTGTGTGGCAACACAACTGCAGTTACTTACATATTGCATGTTTTGTTGGCTTTTTTTTGGAGGTGGTGTTGATCTGATCTTCCTGACCTCTTGTGCAACTCTAAACCCAAACAACAAGCCTTGTGAGCCACATTCCTAACTTGTCATGTAGCAAAGTGCCTTATCCTCCCTCCTTCCACACTCCCTACGCCCGAGTTTGGCTCCCAGCCTTATTCCTTCTGTTTGTACAGCTCCCTGCTTTGTTCTCTGCAGAGGATGCTCAGCCTACACCTTTGCATACCTGGCACATCTCAAAAGGGCACGGTTCTGGTGGCTTTGAGGTGGCCTGTGCCCCAGCCTCCATGTCCTGCAGCTTTTGTAAAGTAGCTCTTAGTCACTCCCTGGCTGCTCCACCTCTTACTCATTTCTCTGCCCAGTCTTAACTTTTAGAGTGTTTTTCCAATCTCCTAGTGTTCATACCGTGAGGTTGGAAAAGCCCCTTTTTCCCCCTGATGCTTGCCTGGAGGAGATCTGGAGAAGTGGTGTGAGTGATGGCTCTTCTTGGGGGAAGTCAGTGCTGGCCTTGACCAGTGGAGAGAGGCAGAGGGCTCTTCCAGCAGGTCTTTCAGGCAGCATTTGTGAACCTACATAAAAAAAATCCCCTCCCCAGAATACCCAAGGTACATTGTAAAGTGAGATGGGCTACAGTCTTCATGGCCAAATCTAAACGTGTCTTGTACTAGAGCTAGATATGCTGAATAAAGAAAGACATTAAAAAAAACCAAAAAACGGAAGATTATGTTGAATTTGAGTGTCTGGAAAGCTGCCTGGGAGAAAAGAAGCTGGGATACTGGGAGACAGCAGCTGAACATGAGCCAGCAGTGCCCAGGTAGCCAAGATGGGTGATGGTCTGTTTCAGAAACAGTGTGGCCAGCAGGAGCAGGGCAGTGATCTCCCCTCTGTACTGGGCACTGCTGGGGCTGCGCCTGGAGTGCTGTGTCCAGTTTTGAGCCCTTCCCTAAGGAAAGACACTGAAGTGCTGGAGCATGTCCAGAGAAGGGTGGCAGAACTGGGAAAGGACCTGGAGCATGAGTCTAATGAGGAGCAGCTGAGGGAGCTGGGAGTGTTTAGTCTGGAGGAGACCAAGGGGGGATCTTATTGCTCTCTAAAATTACCTGAAAGGAGGTTGTATAAAGGTAGGGGTCTGTCTTTTCTCCCAGGTAACATGTGACAGGACAAGAGGAAATGGCTAGAGGAGGTTTAGATTGCACATTAGGAAGATTTTGTTCTCTGTGAGTGTGGTAGGTCATTGGAATGGGCTGCCTAGGGAAGTAGTGGAATATACATCTCTGTAAAGAGTTTTAAAACTGTGTCTGTGGCGCTTAAGGGCATGGTTCATGGACTGTGGTGATTCTGAGTTAGTGGTTGGACTCAATGCATTTTAGAGAGCTTTTCCATCCTTAATGATGCTATGATTTCCCACTCTTTTTCTTCTTTTTTTCCCTAGGTTACTATGTGCTTCCTAAAAACTGAAGTGATGCCTGTCTGTGCCATAGCTTCCTAGACCTTTCCCAATACTCTGGTGCAGTTTCAGAGCTCTATCAGCAGGGCAGAGTCTTGTGTCTGCAGAGTCTGCATGCTGAGGTGTCTTCCATCTCCCTTTTCAAAGTCAGGAATGCAGCCTGGACATGAAGGGTGAGGTCTGATCCCCTTCATCTGTTTTACTCAGTGGAGCTGCTGGGGCCCTCTTTGCAAAATTAAACAGAAGTCTGAGAAGAGACATAATTGTGTCTTTATGCAATAGCTGCACAAGTTATGCAGAGGCTGTGAGGACAAGCATCATTTCTGCTGGCCTGCCCTCTTGGCAGGCACTTTGCTTTTTGTACATGCTTTTGGACACTTCTGTCTGGGTCAAGATGAATCACTCCCTGAATTCCCCTGACTATATTTACTCAATCTCTGCTGACTATAAAAGGAGCCTGGTGAGTATTTAGGCTGCCATGACTCCATTTTAGCCACCAGCCTTTGAGCAGCTGAATCTTTTGTTTAAGACTCATTAGGCTGGAAACTGCTGGGAAAGGATGGTCTGAATGCCAGGAACCCCTGCAGCTGTGCCACCCCAGGAGGGGGAGAGGCAGGTAGGCATGGGGGCTGCAGCCTCTCCAGCATTTAACTGTTCCCAATGGGAAACTCTTCCTGAAGCTTGTACCTCAAAATTTGGTTTCCCTTGGGCAAACCTACCTGTCCATCAGGGTTGTGCCTGCAGGTCAGCTAAGCAGGATTCTCCATTCACCCTGTAAGGGTCCCTGCTGTGGCATTCTGAGCAGCTATTGGTCCTTGAGGGGATCTGGGGCTACAAAGACGTATTGTCTAAGACTGGCATTATATCAAGTTGCATCAACTTTCCCATGAATTAAACTTGTTATGAGTGGAGGAGCAAATAGCTTATCTTCCAGTCTCATTACTAGAATGGATATGCCATAAGTGTTCCAGAAATACACTCTTTAAAGATCGAGAAGACTGTGTAAAAATCCATACCTGTTTGGTTCCAGTGTGATGCAACAGCTATGCTTTCAATACCAGCTAGCTGAGAGCTGCTGGAGAAATGGCTGAACGTGGGGCAGGGTGGCAAGGAGCTGTTGGTAGCACATTCTCTGGGTTTCCTGCACTCCAGTATCCCTTTTCCCTGATGAAGGCAGCAGCTGTTGCTGCTGTACACAGATGTGGCAAAGTCCTCCAGGAGGGGAAGAGCTGCCACTCTGTCTTAGGAGCAGCTGCTCTTAAATGGTTATTTTCCTCTATGATTTCCCCAGCTCTGAGTCTCACTGATACCTCCTCATACACTGCCTGCCTCTTCCAGCTCTCAGAGTACTTCCTGCATGTCAGGGAGGCATTTCTACTTCCTTCTCTTTTTGAAGAGGTAAGAACTAAAGGCCTTGCTCTTACTTTTGGAGTCTTCTCTCCAGTGTATCCAGATTAATTTGTCTCTAGTGTGTTGGTTGCCCCATGAAACCTGGTATCTTCCTCTTTTCCCCTAAACAGCCCCTCCAGACTCAAACTCTGAAATCTGCAGATCTCCTGTAGCTGATGCATTTTGATAATTTCAAACTGTGAGTTTTCATGTTCTTCAGGGAAAATTCCTTTCAGTCTCGTGTTTTGAGCTTTACTTGCCCAAATCAATACTTGTTTTCCCTGTTACCTGCCTCGGGTCTAAATACCAGCAGAGTTAAAAAGTACTGGTTTGACTTTTTGACTTTTGCAATTTGTTCATATAAACTTTGATCCTCTTTTTGCTTTCCTGCATCTGCTTTTACACTGGATTTATATGTGCCTTTCGTGCCTCAGCCATGGGTGAGAAACTTCACCATAGTGTAGGTGTGGGTTGAGCTTTCCCATATTTCTGCTTCTTTGCTCTTAGGAAATCCTTTTTCTTAGCACAACTGGTGGTCTTTGCAAACTTGTTTCATTCAGGAAGGAAAGGCACACCTCTATTAGTGTCTTTGCTAACCAGACATCTTGGATATAATTTTCTGTTGACTGAGCACTGTTTTGAGATACCACCTCCTGTACCATGATCTAGAAACTGCCTGGCAGGAGTTGTGCTTTCAGGTGGCAACCCCCTACTTTTGTGGGGCCTTTGCTGCATTCACATTTAAGTACCTGAGCTCACTCTTTTTTATCAGTGTTTTTACAGGTACTGGTCCTCGCTCCAGTATCCTTCACACATCCTTCTGCTGACCATATATCTTTCCAGATGGAAGGTTTTTATATATATTTTTAAAATTTTTTATTTTTCTTTTTTTTTCACAGAGGAAATAATTTTCTGGAGAAAAAGTCCTTATTTTTTAAGTAAGACATCTAGGGGAATGATAATTGATTCACATTCTCTAAAATGTCATCATGGTGTTTTATTGTTGCAGATTCACAAAATACTTTAATGTGCATAATCATCTTTCAGTAATTAAGGAGAAAATGATTCACTATTTGTGTTCCTGTATATTAAACACTAAAAAACAAATTTGTCTTTTTGCATCCTGTAGCTCTTGGACTCCTGTGCAAGTTTGAGAGCCTGAAGAGATCAACTTCTTATTTCACTGTCAACTATTTGTATTCAAGCATTTGTTTATTTTTTTAAGCAAAGGACAAAACTGAACTAAAACCTTGAGTAGACTTTGTTCTTTGACCAGAGTGTATAAGCTTTGGCCATAAATCACTAAGAAGGCATTTTAGTTCAACCTTCTGTCTCAGTTTACCTCAACAGAACACAATGATGGAGATTTTAGTTTTGTCAGTACTCTTGGTTTGACCACATTTCCTCTGATTTGTTGATGATCACCAGCGAGAATGTCCTCAGAATCAGTGCTGGATGACCCTTTGCTGAGACCTGGCTCCTTGGACTGCTCTTAACTTGTTGGTTTGAGTTGTTTCCAAAGCTGTGCGTGATCTCTGTGAGCTGCAGGTACCATGAAAAGATGCCATGTGGCTGTTCTCAAGGACAAGGACCATTTCTGAAAATGGTCTATATGCATTTGGCAAATGAGAAAATAGCACTGCAGTGGTGGTCTCAAATCATGCTAATGAGAGAGGAAGTAAAATTTAAACATCTAGATTTCAAAGGAGCAAACCCACCCCACTCATGCAGTCCAGAGCACTTAACATCTTTCCATTTAACCTGTGGACCTGTGTGGCCATATTTATTTAATCTGCTGACAACCAGGGAGAGATGAACTGACAGGGACTCTGTGATCTTAAGCTTTGCAATCAGTCCTGTCTCCTGTCCTGAAGAGATGCTGGAGGCACATCCCCTCTCCTGGCAGCTGCTTGGGTCGTGGGGCTTTCTGGCATCTCTTACACCGAGGGGGAGCTGCTGTGTTTTGCCAAATCTGTGCTGTCCCTCTTGCCACACTGCCTGATGGTGTAGGTCTGAATTTTTCTCCCCCAATCTCAGTGAAGTCAGTCTGATGCTGGTGGAGGGCTCAGTCAGAGCTTAGCAGCCCCTGGTTTATCATCCATAATACTTAGGATAATATGACAGCAAGGGCAAGGATGAGAGCACTGGAAGAGCCACTCAATCCAAGTGTGCAGCTGGGTCAGGATGTGACCCCCACTGTGCACAGCAGTATGTAGGACACACACCCTGGCTGTCAATAACCAAACTGGTTTTGTGTCCTGACTTTAATAATATATCTCTCTGAGGGGTGGTTCTCCAAATGCTCCCTGTTGGTCTGCATTCCTAGTGAGGGCTATGTCTGGAATCACCCCTTACCCTTTCAAGCTACTGATGGTCCTTTTACTTCTGATTGCAGCATTAAGCTGGAGTGAAATAATTTTGCAAATCCTGTGCATCGCCACTAACATGTCTTTAGTATTACTAGGCAAGGTGTATTTTTAGTTGTGATAAGCTTTCTAAATGCAAACAAAGCAAGCAGCAAATTCTTCCTTTCAGCTGTAACAGTATTTTTATTTGTGTGACTTTGTGTATGTCAGGAGAAATAGAGTTTCCTTTTCTTCTACTTAAGCCACTTAGTGCAGAAAAGATGGGAATGCTGTAGTTTAATGCAGATGTCAAAATCTACTATAGAGGAGTAAAGTGGTCACAAAAGAACAATATATGAGGCCTTTGGAAAAGGAGGAGTGTGTCTGAAAGGAAATCATCGCAGGATAAATTCCTCAGTATAAATCCTTTCTGACTTACTATACTTGCAGTTTGTGGCTTTGTTTAGTATCAGATTGCCTTCATCTTGTGGGCTCCTGCAACTGGAGTTTATCAGGATTGAGTGACATGAAAGTGTTTGCATATTCAAAAATTAGTCTTTTTGAGGCTTCCCAGTGGGACTTTTTAACTATGCTTAGTCTGCTTATCCATTCAAATCCACCGCTACAGTGTTTTAAAATCATAACTGCATCTGAATTTCACCATGAAATAAAATATTGTAAGTGAGGACACATGTTAGCAATCAGCACAAGGTCTTTCAAATGAGCCCTTGTGCTGCAGGACGGGAGGCTGTTTCCAGGGAAGTATTGACAGACCCTTGATCAGTTGAAGCCCGGGGCACTGAAATCCATCAGTAGGCACAGAGGTTAACGCAGAACACGTTTTGGAGGCGCTCACTGCTTCTCAGAGATGGACCAGATTGTTTCTGTATCTCAGCCGTAGCTGGCTGAGCTTCATCAGGCTAGCTGTAAATCACGTCATGGGGAAGGTGCAGAGGTAGCAGCAAGAAGAATCTGCTAAAATTGTGTGTGTGGAGCAATCACAGCTTTTTCGCAATCTCCGGGTGCCCCGAGTGCTGACATTTTAACTGGCAGTAAATTTTTCATGTAGAAACAGGAGTTGTGTTGGATTGTTTGTCTTATCTCAGTCCTTTTTGTTTTCATGCAAGCTTTGGCCAGTCTGTAGGATTGCTGATTGAATTTGTTCAATTAACAGAGGCTTTTCATGTTACAGAAATGAAAATTCTAATTTTTAAAATTTATTGCTGGATAGCTAAAGTGGCCAACTGTGGATGAACTTTTCAGAAGATAAGAAACAATTAAAGTTGAGTGTCATGGCTGTGATTTTCCAGCAGACTGAAGATCTTGTGAGTCACACTTGTTAGATGTCCAACTTACTTTTTTTTTTAATATAAGATTTTATTTTTAAAGGGCAGGTGTGTGGCATTTAAAAAAATATTCTGATTGCAAATTGTTGTGCTCACTGAAAGTAGTTGTTTTTGAAACAAGCAAGTAGATGACTAAAGATGCATGTTATAGTAAAGAGAAGTAGAAAAATCCAAATATTTGGTCCAGTACAATACAAGGGGAAAGCCCTGGAAAAAGTGCTACACCATAACACAAAGCACTACAGAATGGAGGAGCTGAAAATAAAGTCAGAAGAAATTCCTTCAGAAAAAGTTGCTGTAGTTGGCTGAGGTTAAAAAAGTGTGAACATATCCTCTGTTATTTGTGAGGGCAGAGGACAGCTTGTAAAAATAGCAGGTAAATTTCTCATTTAATATTTTAATGAATTCTGTGATTTGTGAAGCCCTAGGCCATGTTTATATATATATATATATATACATATTTATTTATTAAAATTATTTATTAAATTATTTTTTCTTCTAAGTCACTGTGAAATTCCTTAATTCATTTGGCATGCCTTGGCCACTACAACAGCAAAAGAATAAGAGAGACCTCTGATCCTGGTGTGTGCACATTATACTCTACTGTATAGCAGCCTGCATTTCCTAGCAGTACTCTTATCTTCTTCTCCTTTAAAGCAATACAATTTAACTTTGCAGGCCCTGTCATCCAGCAGTAATTTTCTGTCACTGCAGGATACCAATCCCCTGTTTGCAGCTCAGATGCATTTTAGCACTTCACCCTGTTAGAACACAGCATTGTTTCAGGGCTTATGTAGATCAGGGATCTGTAAGCTGAGTCTCTTAAAACTGAACTCACTGTCTTGTTTCAAACATTCAGCACTATTTTTTACCATAGTTACTTCATTTTGGTCCTTGTCTTATATTTGCATTTTGACAGATTGAAGAATAGGCAAAAGGAAAAAACACCCAAAACCATCCTCTGACATCTCCTTATTTTTAATTCCTGATGGTAGTTCTTATAGCTAGGTTTGCATGGGATCATTTAATATAGTTTTCCCTAGACCACTGTTGTATTTCTTTACCCATTCATACCAAATTAGGTTTGATTTTATGTTTAACTTATTAAGACTAAGGGGAAAAGGCTGTAGAAAACACAGAAAGGACTCCAGAATTGAAGGTGGAAAAAAAAAAAGTTTTGCAAATAGAAGGACTTAATTGGCTTCAAGAACATAAGAAGAAAACATAAAATGAGAGAGTGAAGAGAAACAGTAGGATCTTATGCAGAATATTGAAATACTCCATGTGCAAAAGTCTTGCTTTTTGTGTGTGAATGTGGGAAGTCAATTCAGTAGAGCTGCTGACTTGTGAAGGATTGGAATTTAACCTGCTCTAGCTGTGAGTTTCTCTTGGTTTTTTATTTTCTGTTAGACTTGAGTATAGACTGGTGGAGAAGTTTGGAAATTTGTTCTTTCTTGCTACACCACAGCTTGTTACAACACAGTGGTATTCATTACTTTGTAAGCAATTTCGTGGTTACTAAATTCACTTTTCCTATGATTTGATGTGATTTTTAGATTACCCATTTTCAAATTTTTGTTCCTTTTTAAAAGACATACTGTATTACTGTTCTTTGAGCCCTGTGGAAATTGTAAAATAGGTTCCATAAATAATAGATGAGTAAAAAAAAAAAACTTTTGTTTAAAAAAAGTCAAGAATTCCTGATCTCTACAAGATTTAAGCTCTCTGTCCTTGCACACTTGAAAAAATGCCACCCTAAGATATGGTAACTTTGCAGTGCAAGTTACAAGTCCCACACTTGTTCCTGGCTCTCAGTTTCTCCCCCTGCAAGTAAAACACATTTTTTGTCCACCTCAAAGCCTCCTGCTTCCAAACTAGCTTATCAAATTCTGCATTTGCCCAGACATTGCAAATTCTCCTATCCAGAAGGTGCCTGTGGAGATTTGGGAGCACCTGTGCAAGACTCCATGTCTTTTTTTGCCCCAGTCCCTCTTTCCCTTCCCAGTGTCAGTGGTGCTGAATCTCAGCATCCTCCTGTGTTCTGTGAGGAATGTGTTCCTGTGAGGAATGCAGCTGGGCACTGGGGGCTGGAGAAGCAAGGGAGAAAACTACTTTTGGTGCAGGTTTTCCCTAAATGAAAGCTGTTTTCCTGAAGGCTGGTACTGAGAGTCCTAAAATAGGCCTGACCTTCTTTTCTTGGCTGCAGAGCTGGATCAAGCCCTGGTTCCTCTTTGAATGCTCTACAGAACTGATGGTTCCATAATATACATGACAGGGAGCATAACTGGGAAAGGAATCCCTTCTCAAGCACCTTTTTCTTTCTTTGACTATTTTTAGGATATGTTGTATTTCTTTACCTCCTTGTTTTTTTTTTTGTTTTTTTTTTTTTTGGTTGGTTTTTTTTTCTTCCCCTTAAAGGTGTCAAGGGCCAGAAGCATCCAGCAATGCTTGGCAGTGTGGGGTTTTCAGGAAAAAGGGGGTTTTCAGCATCACTAGCTGTTCCCTGTTGACAAAGATGTGGGATCAGAGCTGAAAGTTGTGGCTCCTGGCATGGGTAGAGGTGGAAAACATTGTGCTGATGGGGGCTGAGGCACCTGCAGCAGGAAGGACTGTCACTACCTGGCTCAGAGAATTTTGGTTAGGGAAGAAGGGATCAAAGGAAGAGCTATTTGAGCAAGTTGTCTTTTGTTTTTTTAATGTGAAATCACATTGAGTGAAATAAATTTGGGGTGGGGAAATCAAATAGTAATTTTAATGATGCAGCAAAATTTTAATGATAAAATATAGTTCCTTGGGCTCCATTTCATCATAGCCTGTATCTTTAAAACTGTGGGCTTCAGGGGGCAGAGATTGTAGCATCTATCTGTTCAGGCTTTTATTTGACATGGTTGGGTAGGCTATTGAATTCTTACTCCCTGCCTTTAGCTTAGCTGTGTACTGTATGTTCTCCACAATACCTCAAGCTGAAAATTGATCTCTGGTCAATACTGTGTGATGATTCGAGCCACTCCCGTAATCAGCACCGCTCGCTGAATGAAATTCGTCATGGGAGGCCTGATTATTGTCTCCACCAGGACTAACCCTACTGAAAGGGCTATCAGGCTGTCTGAATTTGGACACTTTGGACAACTGCCATCAGGAGTTGTCTGTGCTTCCAGAAAGGGCTAAATTGAGCAGAGATGAAGTGCTGGTGTTTATTGATTTCCTTTTTCTAAAAAAACCCAACTTTTTTTTCTTTTTGTCTTTTGCTCCTCCTGACTAGGTAGAGCAGAGGCAGCTTCAGCTACATGTTCTAGGTGTTGAGATAGCATTGCTGCAGTGATGATGCACCTTTTTTGACCCCATGTCAAATTGTCTGCAGCACACGCTGGGAGATTTCAGGGATGCTTTTGAAGGAAGGACCTTTTGTCAAAAATGCTGTCTCGTGCAAAACGGCCCTGTGGTCCTCTTGATTGTATGCTGTGGATGAAGTAGTACAAAAAAAATGCCACAGATGTGGCTGAGCACTTACCAGTTGGTGTATCAGCCTCAATACAGAAATTCTTGATCTACTGGAACAGGAAAGATGAACTGCAGCCTCAAGTAAGTGCCCAGTTAAAGGGATTCACCATGCCATTAGGTTATTTATTGGTGTACCCTTGTCTTACATGATGAAGCTTTCTGCTGTATAAGCAAAAGGGACATACTATACCAGGACAATGAAGAGCTTAATAGTAGATAATCATATTTAAACACTTGATACTTGCTTAGATAATGTCGTTTATTTCTCCTATGCTGTGTTTAGAAGTACAGAAGGTACAGAAGGTGGATCACATTTTTTTCTTCCCTTACTAGTGTAGAAAATTTCAATAGTGCTAGTGTGACCTGTATTGGGAGACCCTGTTTCATTCCACAGGAGTGCATGCCAATGATCTTTATTAAAAATGTGTTCAAAATAGCAATAATGAAGTGCAAATACCATGACTGCATTTACTTCATGGAATATTTTTAAAGCTAGTGTGGATTAGGGCATGCCAGGCTTCAGTCATGGAAAACCAAAGGATGAAACTACACCACTGCACACTGTTGCCTGCCTGCTCAAAGAGCTTTATGCAGCAACAGTGCATGGTCCAGGCTTGCTAATAGCACAGTTTGTCTTCCCAGTGACAACTCCTCTGCCTCTGACTCGAGGAGCTGGACCGAAATCTTAATCTCAGTGCAAAGCTCTCATTGACGTGTATGGACTTTGCTTCAGCTCCGTGTGATGGAGCGCAGGGGAAGCTTTAAAAGCATTCAGGCCAAAGTCTCTTCACCAGGGGCGTTGTGCCTGTTTGTCACCAGATAACCCTGTGTCTTTTAATAGAGTTAAAGCTTCGTGGGCAGGCTCTGCCCTTGTTTAATGCCATGGCATTGTTCCCATTGGCTTCAAAAGGAGGAGGCACTTAGACTGGGACTCTCAAAGGCCCTTAGGACCCTAAGTCCCATTCATTTCCTGATTTCAGTGGGACTTAGAGTTCTAAATCCCTTTGTGAATCCAAGCCATAATGCTCTACTGTCTAGGCACAAGTATTAACAAGAGTTCTCTTTTTATCCTCTTAGCATGGTAAGCCTGGAAAGTGGAGCTCTGTGTTATCTTCCCTCTCCTCCTGAAATAGGCTGAGAATATGTGTAGCTGTTTAAATATGGAAGTTATCTTCTTATTTGAGTCTGGATTATCATCTCCTCCAGAACTATAAAAAACAAACATGTCTGGATGACCAAGCTCCTTTTTGAGCTGAAACTGTGCAGAGTGTTGAGGTGGAGAATGGATAGTATGAGTAAAGGGGGAAAATCATCATTGCTTTAACCCCTTTCTGTCCTTCTCTCAACTAGCTTGGTTCCTTGGGATGTGCATGAAAATTGCCTATGTGACAGACCCTTTCCATACTGGTAACCACGAAGAAGAACACTGTGCCATAGTATCCACAAGCACTTGATACACAGGATCTGTGGGGAAGCTAGGTACTCACTAGTGAGGCCATAAAAAGCAAACCTTTAGTTAGAGCCTCTCACAGCCATTCTTTCAATGCCAAATGAGTTTTTTGCATCTGCTTGCTCATTTCCCAATCTATTGATAATGGGCCTGGTGTTCAGCTGATGCAAATTAGCTTAGTGCCACCAAAATCAGATCACTGCTTGTGTTGATTTAAGTTGTCTGAGGAGCTGATACAGGCTCTCTGGTTCTTCTGGTGTTAAACAGCTTTCTCTCTGTAGCCATCTTCTTCCATTCAAGAGCAATGTGAGTCTAGAAAGGATTTTGAGTAGAAGAAAATGCTGTACGATGTGTTATGTCAAAAGTAAATAATGTATAGGCTTACAGAGGATCTAATGTTTAGCTGTTGGCATACATTCTTGATAGATTAGAAATCCTTATCCCATTAATGGGTCAACTCTTAGCCTCTGTGATAAATAGCTGGGATTGACAGAGAAGGAAAATGATGAGGTATATTCTCTTTGCTATAATGACCATAAGAAACAAGGAAAAATCCTTTCACCAAAGTGTATGAAACACCCAGCTGATCTACAGTTAGTACAGGGAACTGCTACAGAGGTGCCACTCAAATCCTACTGTTTACAGTAAAGTGTGTTTGTAGCAGGTAAAGCTATAACTTAGCTGATTTTCAGTCTACTTTCAAGTCCCTGAAATATAAGGACTCACCATCTTTCACTGTTCCCGAGAGGAATGGGATATTATTAGTTGTGCAAGTTAATGGGAATAGAGAACATAGCATGCTCTTGCATTTAGGGGCCAGGGGTAACAATGCTACTGGGCTTAATTCTGCTACTCCCGTAGTGAGCCATCCTGCTGAGCCAGGATGAGCTTTTCCAGCAATGCTGGGTCTTTCTCCTACTGTTGTGGATCACTGTGGTTTTAGTGGCTTGTGCCACAGTTTTCTCTGCAAATTAGACCCTTCCTGCTTTTAGGTAATTTTGCTACAAATGAGTGAGTCCCAAGTGCGGCACAGAGTTTTGTAACTGGAGAGATCTTGATTAGTGAGGTTGTCAGAAGGTTTTATATCCCTCAAGGGACGTGTATTCCCCACACTTGATATCTGTTTCACTACATTTCATACCAGTTGGGTCTGCAGATCCTGAGAGAGGCTCAGAGCACCGCTCTGAAACAGTCAGTTTTTCACAGGGTGTTCAGAGGGATTTCCCTGCTGAATTCCCAACTCATAGCAGAGGGTGGCATTCCAGGAGGATGCAGGGAGAACCTAAGCACAGCATTTAGCAGTGCTGGCCCAGACATCAAAGTGGGGAGGGCACTTTGGACTCCAGACTGCAATTCAGGTGACCTGTGCTTGCACACCATTGATTTTTCATCTGACCTTGCACAAGGGGCATAACCTCTTCCTGCCCTGGTTGGCCATCTGCTCCACAGGGACAGTGCCAGTG
Source organism: Oenanthe melanoleuca (assembly GCF_029582105.1). NCBI lineage: Eukaryota > Metazoa > Chordata > Aves > Passeriformes > Muscicapidae > Oenanthe > Oenanthe melanoleuca. The sequence continues at coordinate 15,694,280 of NC_079337.1, forward strand.
CCTCTTTCATGGTCTTTGTCCTCAGACTTATTGAATATATATTGTTCAGGGCAGAAGGGGTTTTACTTTGCGTGTGCGCAGTACTGAGCGGGCTGGAGCTTTGGACTCCACTGGGATTTTTGGGTACTCTGGTAGTAGTGAAATAATGAATGATAGCTCCATGCTGCTTTCCTCCCACTTCATCACTATTGCCATCCTGACCCTTTCCTGCCTGTGAAGTTCCCATATTGGCTTTGAAATGGTCTCCCGTGACTGTCAGTCTGCAGCGGTTGATGGGTGATGTGTAACTTACTCCACCAAATGGGCATTTTGCATTTTTACTTCATTACTGGCTGCAGGTACCTTGATTTGGGAACAGTCCCAGTCTGTAAACTCATTATTTGCTGAAGCTGTGTTAAAAGTTTAATGGAGTAGCAAAAAACCTAAGCTGGCATGCACTTGAGAAGTTGAAGGTGTTATTCCACTATCAAGAGCCATTGTTGAAGCTTCCACAAACTTTGTTGCATCCTGGCTTGAACAGATATACTGGAACAAAATGTCAAAATGTTTACTTGAAAGTCTGCAATTAGACTTGCTTAGGAATGGGGTTATAGAACAAATTAGACAGAGTGGCTCTTAAATAATCTTCTTAAAAGCAAATTCATCTGGTTCTCAGAATTGCTTTCTCTAAAATTGCCAGTTGCCATGACCAACAGGGCTCCAGTGCCTCTCAGGAATGTATCATTTGTAAAAGTGATTGGAGATTAATTAAACACTTTCATCATCTAGTAGAATAGCTAAAATACATGCTTGCTTTGTGGGAACTTGGCAATAAAAGGGATATGCATGTTTCCAGTGGCCAGAGGTGCTTCTGTGCATTGTGGAGGCTGCACATTGCCCTTTCTTGCCACTTTGGCAAATTCCTCAGCTCTTCCTGACTTTGGTGGTGAGGCAAGAGCAGGGCATGGCTGTATATTGCAGGGACCTTCCATTCAGGACAGGTGGAGGGGTCATGGTCCCTTCCAAGAGAAAGCTAAAATTGTATCCTTATCTTTTGTGGTTTCCCTGAGTGGCATCTTATCTGTTAAAAAGGGACTCAGAGATACCTGTTTAATCCCAGGGTCTAAAGGATGAAGCTTTTCTTTTCTGAATTAGCATAAAAGAAAAAAAAAAAAAAAAGCCTTCTGCATGTCATGTTTGACTTTCACTGGCAGCTTCTGCTTCTCCAACTGTTGGTTGTTAAAACGTGTGTTTGTTGTGGGTGGAAAGCAGGGTAGTAAACACATGATCCTCTCCAAACATCAAGCAAGTTTTGTGTCTCCCCCCACTCCCTATTTTGAATCACAAATTTTTCTTTAACCCCTTGTAAATAATTTGAAAATCCATGTTGTATGCCTGTGAAGGATAAGTGTAACTGTAAGATCCTGTGAGCTTAAGCTTAAAATCTTCATGTTTCATACTCTGAATGGTACATTACCATATACCTTCTTTAATTTTATTTTTAAAGTAGATATTCCTATTCTGCCTTCTCCTGGGATTAAAAATGTCTTTGTCATTAATGATCAAGGTAATACCAATAAGAAAAAAAATCACATGAATCTTTAAAATGGTTCCAATTCATGCTTTCTTTCTTCTTTTCACCCTGTCCCGTGGAAACGATTATAAATGTACGAGAAAATGTATGGTTATGCAGGTCAAGTTATCCTTTAACAATGATTTTAATGTTTTGAATCTTACCCTAATACCCATGTGTCAGAATTTCGGAGGCTCAAATTTACTGATCCTGATGTCACTTCATTTTCTGGCTACAGGAAGCAATGGTAGCCTTCAAAGGACAGAAGCAGAGTGGAGTCTGTAAGAACAGGAAAAATCAGCTATGTGCATGTTCTGTATGCAGAGTGCAAAGGCACTGGATGTAGCTCCACACCAAAAACCGGCATGCTTGGTGCATCCTTGCTGATACTTCTCACTTTGCTGTCCTGTTACTCCTGGAGCTGTGCCACCCTCAGCTGCTCCCTCTCATTCCTGAGTGCTGGCTGAAGCACTTCTTGTGCCAGGGCATCAAGGAGGCTTCTAGCAAGGTGCTGATCATTTCATGGTGTCCCCTCTTGGGCAAGCGCATAAAGGACAGATCTGTTAGAAATCCTGTAGGAAAAAAGGCAGAATTTCCATCCTTGGTGGAAAATTGTGTGGGATCATATGCTGTGGCAGATGAACATCATTGTCCTGATCTCAGTTCTCACTTCTTTTTTTTACAATCTGAATACAAAAACCAACTTAGATGGTTATAAGATGTTACTGTGCAGTTTATTTCTCCTAACCTAAGGAGTATATCCTTGCCCAAGGCAATACAGCATGCTGTCGGATAGTCGGAGTGGAGTTGTACTAAACATGAAAGAGAAAGAAAAAAACAAACAAAAATCTCTTCATTTTGTTCTGGCCTTAAATGTAGCAAGATGGCACAGAAATCCAGTGTAAACCTTTAGGCAGTCTATGCCTTTATTGCAGCCCTTGAAAATAATCCAGTAAACAAGCAAAAAAGCATAATTTGGAGTGAATGGTGAAATACTATGTTTCTCTTTAGTCAGCTCTCTGCAGCCTTCAAAGATAGGTTAAGTGTCTGGCAGAAGGAGGATTTGTGTGTAGTCAAAGGGCTATGCTTTATCCTAAAAATGACCTAATTGCCTAATTATTATTTTTTCCCCAACCAGCTGTAGTTGTAAATACCACCTAAAAATGGACTGGAAGAATTAGTATCTGTTTCTACATTGCTCTCTTTGTGTTTCCTCTCTCTGCATCAAAGATTTGTTCTTTGTGGCTTTGTGTTTTCCCCCTGCAAGCAAAGAAAAACCCCCAAACCAAATCATTTTGTCAGGGGTATGAAAATCTCAGAGTCAAATTGGAGACTTGGCAGTAGAATATCTTAAATATTTTCCAAAATATTAATTTTATAAAATGGCACCTGTCAATTAGCAATGCATCCTTTTAAAAAAGCATAATGTTTCCTAGTCCTGAGATCATTGCATGCCAGTTGTTCTGTATATACATGCATACAATACACACACGCACATATATATATATATATCTATCTGTATACATCTATGTGTGTGTGTATATATATTCACTAGGAAATTTAAGTAAATTGGGGAAGTAGTCGTGTCTCCTCTTCCCTGAAAGTGCTCCCTCTCAGCAAGGTTAACCTGCTCTGTAGAAGGGTGAATCCTTTCTGAAACACTTCCTGAGAGCCAAGTGTTCAACTACTTGAAGAAAACTTGGAATCAATGGTCTGTGGGCACCTCAACCCTGTCCCTTAGTAATTCCACATTGCTGTGTAACTAAACATCCTGAACTCCATCCCACTGGTGTAAGAAGGGACAATGAATATACAGTGAGCCCCTTCACAGTATTTTGTATCCCTTTAGCTGTTGTCCTCATATTTTATTACCTGCAAAGTATTGAAATGCTGAAGACACAGTTGTTGATGTAGTTTTGCCTCCTTTTAGCTGTTTGTTTCAGATGTATTGCTGTACTCCAGAAGCTGTGATGAGGTTTTTTTCTCCTGACTATTGCAAAATATCTGTCTATCTATCTGTGTATTTACTTAAGTGACTGCAGATGGGGAAGTCAAGGTTGGAGAGCTCTGCCTACTGGCTTCAGATTTGGGGTCAGACTTGCCCTCACAGAGTGTGTGTGTTGTGCTTGTTTATCTGAAGCATGAACTCCCCTGGCTCCAGTCGTGGGTTTATGTGTACTACACTTTTGCAGTGGAAATCCTTGGTTCTCAGTTGAACTTTCCTTTATCTTTCTGGAAGTTCAACTCTTACTTTACCTTCTCAGATTTACTCCTGTTGGATGGGGGGTACCCAAAAGAGAAAAGGTTGCTGCTGGTGATTGGAAAGCATATGAATGCTTTGAGCACCTTCTGCCTCAAGACAGCTCAGGTCTTCACAGAAGGCTCTTGGAAATGTGTGCACTGAGTAGAAAGGAGAAATACAGAGGGCCATTCAGGAGGAAGGAGAAAAGGCATCTGGCAGCATCAGAAATAGCCAGTATCATTTGTATGGGAGCATCCAGTTTAGGTAAGCCAGAGTCATGAATCAGTTCCCTTTGCCAGGGGCTGCAGCAGAGAAGTTGGTGGGTTTCCACTTAAGTAGTCCTGTGCAGGGCCAGGAGTTGGACTGTGATGATCCTTGTGGGTCCCTTCCTACTCAGGATATTCCATGATGCTGTGGTTCTTTGAAGTGCTGCTGAGTGCCCAGTGCCTCCCAGCACTTGCCTGCTCTCATCTCTGGGTGCTGCCAGCTCTGCCTGCTGGGCTCTGAGTGCCTCCAACCCTGCCATATTCTGCTGAATATGCTTTTTCTTGCACAGCTGCGTTCATTTTCCTGCAGTGGAGTCCCTTGTGAGGCTCCCTGCCTCAGGAATTCGTTCGTCAGCCTGCAGGATTCAAAAATAGCATCCAACCTTCTGCAGGGACTCCCTGGCTGGAGTAAACAGAGCAGCCCTGTGCTATGACACCACACACTTCAGTGGCCAAGCATCTCCTCTGGGCACTGTGCTCTTATTTACCTGTGAAAAAAAGTAGCTGGCACTTGGGGTTCTTGATTTCTCCAAAGCCTCAAGCTGCCTTTGGCTGAGTTCCATCCACAGCTGAGGAAGGAAGGGAAGCCTGGCTGAGCAGGGCCTGCTGACCTGGCCATGGTGACTCTCCTGGGGAAGGAAGGCATCTTTGGTTCCAGATGCAGACTGGCTCCACACAGCTTGCTGGGGCTCTGCTGCTGCCTCCCAGTCGAGTTGAGAAGTTATGTGAGTCCAGCTTCCCTGCAGAGGAGTGCACTGCTGCTGCCTCCCTGTGCCAGTTCTTCCTCCCTGGGAAATGAAATGGCTAAAAGGCATAAAAAGTTCGTGTGGACTCTGGAAGCAAGCCTGTGTTTTGGGGTCCCATTGCTTTCTCTCTTTTATGCCTTACTGGTATTTATGGAGATTTTTTCGTTGTGAAGGAATTGGAAAGTCTGCTGAGTCCTCCCTCTTAAATATGTGTTCCCAATGTTGTCTCATTTCCAGGCTAAGGCATAATGTAGCTATCAAAGCCCTCCCCTTGGGCTCACCATGCAGTGTAGCATATTTTTGGCCTTAAGCAAGGGAAACAGATGATAAGCTGAAGCTAGTTATCCTTGTGTTGAAAGTGCCAGAATGGGGCCAGCAATCCCTGCTGCTGTGGGTATGGACCTTCTGCAGACACCTCACCTTCCATTATTCCGTGCCCTGTGCCAGCTGCTTCTTTCCAAGGCACTGCAACATCCTAGGAAGTTACTCTGCAGGGGGAATGATCAATGTAGAGTCCTGCCTCCACATGTCCTTGTGAAACAGAGTGTTAAATGTCCATTTCTTGTAGTGGTGAGAGATGGCTTTTTTCTCCCCGTTGCTTATGTGTACATAGTTTTTGGGTTTTCTTTAGTTTTGATAGCAGGAAAAGTGTTGTCTGATAGATGCAGATCCCCATCCTAGACTTTGCTTTCACGTGAGGACTTCTGCTCTTGACTGCAGAGGGCCCTGAGCAACATTGCTAGATGAGAATGCTTTGTATGGTGCAGGTCGGAAGAGGAAATAGGAGAAAAAGGAACATTACTATGTAATATCTGCAAATCAGTTCTCTTTTCTCTTTCGAGGATTCAGCCAAATTGCCTGCCTTCAGCTTCTGTTCCCAACAAAATCTAAAGATGGAGCCACTATGCTAGCCAGAAGGAGCATAGCTGTGGGAGGAGCACCAGGCACAGCCAGCAGCATTGTCCCTTGTTCTCACAACTGCCTGTTGGTATTTGGAGTTCCTGGAAAGCTGTCTGTGCTGCTGCTCCTTGCTGAGGGTTGATACTTGCAGGAACCATACAAAATCCCACTGTGACAACTGTCATAAACACAGGGCATTACCTGGGACGTTTCCTGCCTGCTGTCAGAAATGCCAAACCTCTTGGTTGTCCTCAAAGACCTAGAAGCCTTGAAGCCCTTCGGGATTTTCTTTCTGTTGATGGAAATTCTGTATAACGAATATCACAAAGACAATTTTGGAGCAGTATGGCTCTGATTGCAGTACAAGACTATCAGATGGTTTATCTAACCTTTTGATTAATTTTGCCCTTTTTCTGAAAACGGGGGTCTGTGCCTTCCCTGCCCTCCATCTAGTCACTAGTTCAAGTCCCACAGGAAATACCAGCAGCATTAGTGCTTTCAGAAAAGCAGGAGTGTCCTTTGGCTTGTCAGAGTTCAAGGGAATACAGTTGTCTTTTTTGTGATAGCAAGTAACTGATTTTGTGATCCAACCTCCTATCTTAACCCTCTGGGAACCCACTTGGATGTAGGTTTATATGCTCCAATATATGAAAGACAAATATTTGGCAGATGTCAGAGACTTTCTTATGTTGCAGTGATACTAAATTCTATATCTTTCCTTTTAATCTAGTTTCTGTTTTACTCATTCCTAATGATGTGGGATGTACCAGCTCCTTTCTGGGCCATATCCCTTGGAGTAGTCAGAAATGTTCAAGATGATTACAATTATTTACTCTCCAAAGTGCTGTGATTAAAAGAGAAGCTGACTTGTAAGCATCTTCGAGGATATGTCTTCTGTTACTTGGGGGAAAAAAGAGCAGCTGCTAAAATGCTCCAAAAGATCTCTGTAAAATGTTTTATTTATTTGCCTTTATCCCCCCTTTTCTTCCCTATTTAGATGGATAGAATAATATTTTATGAGCTATGTTAACTGAATCTTAGCTGAGATGTGACTCCAAGGTAGGGATTGCTGTGAAACACAGAACCACACCAAGGTTTTATTGCAGAATGTGCAGAGCTGCTGCTGATCTGAAACATTTGCAGCTTGCCAGTGCTGGGGTGGTGGGTGGCTGTTCAAATCAGGCTGAAGGATGGAGATGCTCAGGAATTAGAGGGCTGCAGACCTGCTGAGCAGGACCACAAATCATGCACTAACTTGCATTTGCACAGTGATCTGAAGATGATAAATGCTGCCTAAATGTTCACTTGGGCTTCAGTGTGAATTAAATCCAATGGAAACATGGTTTGGGTATTATTTTCAAAACATTGCAAATGTTTTGAACACTGGACAAAGAGTTTTCATAGTGGTTTTCTGGTCTTGTTTATTTAAATATTTATGAAAAGTATGGGGAAAAGATTTCATTAAGAAAGAAATCTTGCAGTATTCAACTGAGATGTCTTCATATGTAGTTCTGAGGTGTAACTGCAGCACCAAATCCTGCAGATTGCTTTGCTTTTGTGGCTACAGTAAAATGTGTATGATGACACTGAGAAGGGTAGTCAGAGTTAAATGTAGCTGTCCCCTGACCCTTCAAATTTTGCAACAGGAGTTACCACCAATTTCCCTCTTTCTGGAGCGGGGCACAGACTGACCAGCAGTGACTGCACTCACTGTGGCTGTGAGCTGAAATCCTTTGGCTGGTGTTACTCAGAAATCCAGAGCAGCTGAGCCATCAGTCCCTTCCAGCCTGGAAATGGGAGAAGCTGGGCCAGGATTCCAGGGAATGCTGCCCAAAGCTAGGCTTTAAAACACAGCCGTGTGAATCTCAGACGTGCTGAAACCCCAGTGGCTCCTGTGGATGTTCAAAGCTGCTTGGGATTCTCAGCCACTTTATCCAGGCGACTGAAGGCTGTAGGACCAATTTGAGGAACCTCAGCCTGTGTTTCTGGGATGATCAAGGCCTGATATGCAAGGACCTATAAGGTCTTAGCAAGTGATAAAAATACATAAGGAAGTCTGCTGGGTTTCTTCCCTCACTCCCAGTAAGCCTTGCTGGGTAAGACAGTCCCTCTCAGTTTAATGTCTTTGTGCTCTTCATCCTCCTACTGTGCTGTGCAGAATCTCAGCCTTTAACGTTTTTCACCTTGTTGGATTCACTGTGTCTGTTAGGACAGCAGATGAGTCATCCAGCATATTTAAGTGCAAACCTTGGGAGAAGATAGCTCTGAAATTGCCTTTCCTACTGGAATCTGATAAGCTCATTACATATGCAAAAAAGGATACGTATATCAGGCAAAGCCAATATATGACTTGGTAGTGAAGACCAGTCGGAAATACAAAATATATGTAAGGATGAATTTAAACACTGTACTAAATCACAGCTATGCTGTTTTATTAGACATTCCTTCCTCAACTATGAAAGCTTTAGCTATCATATAAATCTGTCTCTTAATAGTTAGCAGTTACAGTTCTTTATAATTTATTTATCGGATACTGCTCAGCAAAAATGCACCTTCCTGTCAGCTTCCCTTATATATACATTTTGTTCAATGCTGCCAGCCAGAATTTTTTGCTGTAGTTTCTCTCCTGGTGCCATGTGAATGACTGAAGTACAGTCCAGAAGCTGTGAAGTTAGGTCTTACAAAGAAGTCCTTGGTGCTGCTGGCACTAAGCAAGGGCTTGAGATGGACTTCTGCAAGCAGCTGCTTGCATTTATCCTGAGGGTCCATCAACTGGTTAGGGTTTGCTTAGCTCTAGGAAATCTTAAAGCAGTTCAGAATGTGCATGAAATATGTACATCAGCCATCAGGGGTTGCTGGTACCCCAGTTCAGACCAGTTGCTATAATTTTATGACCCTGATGTGATGTCCTTTAGTGGAGTCTTGTTCTAAATGTAGGAATAGGTGTGAATGTCCCTGATAAGTATTCAAGGAGATCCCAGCCTGCTAATAAATTGCAATTTGAGGATGTTGAACATGAGTTGTGAGGCTGGCCAGGTGTGTGTACAGACTGCCTTTCAGGGTGTTCTCACCTCAGCTGTCTTGGTTCCCCCCCAGCCATCTGGTATGAAGCAGCCACTGACATCTGGGAGCTGCTTGGGTGTGTCCATCCTTCTTTCCTTTTAGGTCATTAGTGTCTCACCAGCACTTCCAGTCAATCAAGAGTGGTATTCAATCCTATTCTGTCAAATGTTTTTTTAATTTTTCTGTCCAGGGTTTTTACTGGTAAATCTAATACTGGATGAAAGCATACTGCCTCTCAGTATTCTGCTAACTGACTAACACCTTTTTTTTGTTCTTCATAGTGTTTAAACAATTCTGGTCTCCTGTTGTCATTCACTTGATGCTTTTTCAACCAATATTCTTGCTCTGGTAAAATGTTTTGGATACTGTGTCTCTGTTTATACTTGTCCATCTCAGTGAAGAAGCATGAGCAGGAATGGGGTTTCTCTGTGAGGTTCAGCAGAGAGCAAAGTCAAAAGACACATTTCTGTGTGGCATTCAGCTGCTGAGGCTTTTTAAGAAAATTACCTCTGTAATGGTTTATGCAGAATGAAGGGAAATTTAAAGCACTTCTGTGTTCTAATTACTGGAGGTTTGCCTTCTTCATTTCAGAAGTAAAGTTTTCTCTTCCATGTTAAGGAAATCCTGAACAGTGCTCATCACATTAAGAGTTGATTATTCCTTTCATATATCTAAACACAAGCCAACTGTGAATAAAACTGTGGTGACCTTTGAGCCTTCCATGTACAGAAAAAGATCACCAAGAAAAGTGCACTTTTTCTTAATGCCTTTATTTATTTATTTATTTTAATTTCAGAAAGGATTAGTAATTTATGTGGTTTGTGGAAAATATATCAGCCAAAACCAACGTGCCTAGAGGGTAGTCAGGTTTTTACTATTGGCTTCAACTGAGTGCAGTTTTCTAGAAGCAGAAAGTATCTATAATGTGGGCTTGGAATGGGTAAAAAAACCCCACCCTGTTAATTGCTGCTTTTGTTATCAAGTATCATCACACAGAAGTTTTGATTTACTCGAAACCAGTGTCTCTGCCAGTTCCTGCAACAGGCTTTTTTTCACAGCCATCCCATTCAGTATGTCTCTGTAATTTAAATAAGTAATTTAGCTCCTTAAAAAAAGCATATGATTACCTGGAATACTTTCCTGCATTTTTAATTTGCTTTTACTCATGTCAGACTACTGATGACATTGCAAAATGAAATGAATATTTGATTGCAGAGTTTATAGCAAATGCAGGTCTAATTGCTTAAGCCAGTCATGTTTGTATATCTGATGCCATCAAATTTCTTTTGGAAAAATACAGCAAGACCCCAGTCTAGCAAGGACCCTTAACCACACCCTTAATTTTCATCCACACTAGTTTTATGGAGGCTGCTTGGGCTTCTTTAGTTATTTGAAGCTGAGAAGGGGGCTGGCTTGTTTTCCCTGTGCAGGAGCAATGCTGAAGTTTACACCCTGTATTAGGAATAGTGTGGCAGCATGGGCTGGTGGGTCCTGGTACCTCAGAGCATATATAGAGTTAAGCTCATACTTAAACTGGTGCAGCTGATTGTTTGCTTGGTAAAATGCACCCATCAGCTGAATGAGCAGTGCTGCTGGAAGCATCCATCTTGTCTGAGATTCAAGGAGAGGCCAGGTTTTGCTGTTTGGTCAGGTGTGGCGAATGCAAGTGGCAGCTTGGCAGCAGTAGGACTCTTCTGTCACGGATATTTAAGCAAGTTATTAAAAAACTTACTCTTGTCCTTTCTGTGAAAAATTGTGGTGAGTAGTTGAGAGATGATTTGTTTATGCTGGCTAACTGCAAACAAAACTTTATCGTTTGCCTATTAAAAAAACAATGAGGATGGAACCAAGCAATGAAATTTAGAAAGTAAAAAAAAAAAAAAAAAAAGCTGTTGAAAAGCAGTGAACTTCTCAAACATACAGAGAAAACCTGTGTTAGTGAGAGCTGGTTCTGTGCTACCTCTGGAAAACTAACAACAAAACCTTCATTAAGGTTGTTGCAGGGTGATGCAGGAGGATAGCTCGTGAGGATTGTTATGGGATTGCAGGTATGTGGCAGATACTGTTAGAGGCACACCATTAAAGGTATGAGCCACAAAAGTTTCCTGTGCACCTAGAGCAGCTCTTATTCCCCTTTGCCTTGGGATGTATCTGACACTCGATCCTGGAGCTGCCAGGAGCCAGGGTTCATCTGCTTGGAATCTGTTCCACTTTCTGGTGCAAAGAAGAAAATACTTCTAATGTGAAATCCATTTTAAAGCACACATTAAAAAAAAAAAAAAAAAAAAAAAAGCCCCTACAGCTGTTTGAAAGCTGTTCGGAAGTATGGCATATTAGAAATAGTCCCAGCTGAAATGGATTAGCAGGCAGAGTTCAAGTGAGGAGGTCAGATTTGTAAACTGAATGCAGTTTATCTTGTGGCACTGCAGTTTATCACATGGTTGATGGAATAAAGAAATGCCACACACATGCACATATTCACACCTCATAATTTATGAAAACTGGAAAAGGTCTTAAAAGACATTAAAAGGCTTCTGATGACATCATGCTATCTGAGGTAATAAAACAAAGATGGTTTAAGTCAATTCCAAAGCAACTGTAGCCAGAGATGTCTTTATATGCCAGTTTTTATGTATCTTTCATGTCTCAGGCAAAAGGAGATTGAATCCTAATATTGCATAATAACTGTGTGAGGAGACACTGGTTAAGATTTTTCCTCTCACGGATTTCTTCATTCTACATTTCATTTATTTATTTTACATTTACAGAAGTTCTTTAATGTTCAGATAAACTGCATTTGCAGGTCTTTAAAACTTGTGGGATGGTCTGCCCTGTAGAAAATCAAAACAAGACTTTTTCAGGGTGTGGCTGTGTAGTTTCCTTGGAGCCCCTCTTTTTGGGAAAATTTTATTTTCTGCTTTAGAGGGAGGAGAAGCCTTTCTTTCCTTCCTTTTAAAAATCTTCATCATGAGCTGAAAGGTTTCTCATTGAGTTTGTGTAGCAGATTTTTGGATAGTTGATTTCAAGAGGGTGTCTGCATAGGGACCCTGTGATTTTCTGGTGGCTTCAGATCCTGGTGGTGCAGAATTTCCAAGACCCATGCTTTGCCAACCCTGCAAAGTTTGTGATCTTCACTGTTTTGTTCACATGTGATATTTTCCCTGACAGGATGCACACCTCATAGAATGAGCTTGTAGAAGTTGCTCTTGAAAATCTGGTCATCTTGGGACTTTAGTTTGGTCTGTGTTGTCTTGAGATGATAATAATAATAATGATAATAATAATAGTAATAATAATAATAATAATAATGATGATGATAGTCTTTATTCTTGGTTATGAGTATCATCTAAGCTTGTGCCTATGTGTTCATTGTGCTCTGATGTGGGAAGCTATTTTTCTGTCCTTCAGAAGAGGTTCAGTGATGTCATCAAAACAGAAAAGGTGATGGGCTTCCTTTTGGAGGAGGACTGTGACTGCTAAGCCACTTGGAATTAAAAAAGGTCAGGATAATTCTGCATTTTAGTCACATTTGGTGCTAAATTTAACGATAAGGACATTTTTTCAAAGGCACTTTAGGTGGTGTAAGCTCCAGGGAAAGATGTTAGTGTCACATTAATAATAATTATTTAGAAGTGTGACAAACTCATCTTGAGCAGCCTCTATTAGACACAATTTCGGAATGAAATTCAAAGTAGAAGGTAATTTCTAGATGCAATTAAAAACTTGTCAGAGTGGAGAAGCAGCCACTTTCTGTCTCATTTTGATGGTAAGCACTGTAATGAAGTGGCAACCTGGCATTTTCCTGCCTGCAGCTTGATCATGGACAATCTTAGTGCAGTATCTGATGCAGCTGCATTTCTAATGCACTAAACTCTAAATGTTCTCAGAGGCAAAATACCCCAGACTTGTTTTCTATGATAATTTTCTTTTAAGGCCCTTTTTTAAGCAAGTCCCTGAAGCATCAGTACCCCTTATTCCAATTACAATCATTTCAAGATGTGATCCCTGAGGAATACTGTGGAATTGGTATGTTTGCAGCTTTTCCTTATCCTCACATGCCAGGTGCTAGAGGGATAGTAACTGGGGCATGCAGCCCTCCTTCCAGTATGCCTTTCCAGGCTGCTTATTTCTGAACTCCTCTTTTGCTTTTGCCTGCTTATCTTTTATATTATTAAGGAATTTGATGTGTGTAGAAAAGCTTCAACCATAGCCTTGGGGCTTCTTTGGTTTTAGACCAAACCCATCATGTTTTGCTGTTTATGCATCCCCATTCAGCAACCTCCTTCTACCCCAGATAATCCCTGTAATCCAGCCGTGGATGGACTTTTTAATTTTTATCATCTAGCCCTGAGGGTGAATTTCCTTGTTCCCCAGTCCAGTTTTGCCACCTGCATATCTTAGAGCCTCATTTCAAGTTAACTAACTTTGGTGAGTGGCATTAATGGAAGACAATGATGGGCTTAAAATACCCATTGTATACTAGTGTCCATGTTTTTATCTTGACATGTCTCACAAGCAAGACATTTAATAGCCAATCTATGAGTGTTTTGTCTTGATTTCTCACCAGGCTGGCTTTTTCAAAGGAGCTGGTGGACTATGCAGAGAGAGGTCATTTTAAATTGGAATTATTGGACTTGGTGTCTCTCAAACCCTCAGCACCACTGACCATGCTGGGATCATGTCTTAGTTCACATATAGTGTGTGATCTGCAGTGAGATCCCTATAGGACCATCCCTTTCTGGTGCATTTCCATGGTCTAGGATGCCCTTGGGCTGCAAATTGTGGCAGACCTTCATGAGTGCCTTCCCAGTGTCAGCTGGGGCTGACAGCAATGCAGAAGTCAATTTAGCATGGAAAAAAAGGAAACCAATATGTCCTAAGTTTGGATGCTGGTGTCTGCTGAGATTTTTGATGTGTGTGTGTTGTTTTGGTAGATTGGAAGAGTTCTGAGTTTGTGCAGAGCTAGGCAGTTTATGGCATATTTAAATGTCTATAACATAATTCGCTTTACCATCAGAAGACATAAATGTCAGCCTATTGACACATTATAAAGACACAAATGGAATGTAGCCTGGCAGACTGGTGCTGGTTTTGAGGTTTAATAGTACATCTGTATCATTTATCCCAGCGGGAAATAACACAGGATGTTGCCTTGTAATTTTTTACTACTGTATAATAAAATGTAACCACAATAAATGGTGTCTAAGCAAGTAATGCAGCAGATTCTGGATTTTGTCCAGTGTGCCTTTACCACTTAGGTTAGTTTTGCCCCCTTACAAGTTTAGGCAAGATGAGATTTTGACTGGATACAAACGGAATGTGGATGTCTTTAATGTGTTACATACGTATCTGTAGAGACCTTTCTATGCATTCCAGCTCTTAATTGGCCAGTGTTAACAGTGTATTCCTCTTTAAATCACTCCCATCCTAAGCTGAACTGTCCTTGAAAGGGTCTGCTCTGCATTTCTGCACTTTAAGAATGTCTTTGCAGGTTGATTGCTTTCCCAATGTCCTCTCTGTTGATATGGTGTTATGTGCAAGTAGGCTTTTGATAAAAACTCGAGTGGTGATGTTTCATGGAAGTGTTATTTGGCTCATGCAAATGGAGAGCAGGGATTCTGTGTGTTTGTATTGGTTGAATTTACCTTGTGGTACATTCCTGCTCAGTGCTAATGGGGCATCTTGCACATCTTTCAGCATCCTGGAAGGTGCTGTGTCCTGCCTGGTGCCAGTCCTTTCCTACCTTCAGTGCCTGGGCTGCTGCTCTGCTGCAGGCTGGGATTTTCTTGTATTTTAATTAAAGCCATGAGAAGACTGAGAAAGAAGTCAGCACCCAGCTAGGCACTTCTGCAGGGGCCTGATAATGCAGAAGGGCTCTCTGGTTGCTTTGTAACATCTGTCCTGTAATGTTCCAAGTGAAGAAAAATATGAAAACATTATTCTGTGCATATGAGAGCGCTGCACATTTGTAAAAAGACAATTAACATAGAAATGAGGGAAGCTTTTGATTCATCAAGTAGATTCAACAGACTGTGTCATTTCCTTGATTTTCATTTTAATTAGGATTAATCAGTTTTATCTCCTAAGGTCTTTGTAGAGAATTTACACGAAACAGAAGATTTTGGTCAGCAGTGTGCCAGTGTAATAGCCCCTACTTGAAGAAATCCAGCTGTGGCACGTATAACCAGGATTAGATTTGGCAGGTCTCCAAGCTCCCCTCTCCTCTCTCATTAAATGCCTTGCTGTTGTAGGGAGCTCTCTGGATCTTCCAATAGCAGATCCTGAGTTTCACATAGCTGCCTGGTTGCTTGCTTCAAAAACCACTTGGAACCAATATATTGCTTGGAAAAAAATATCTCTGGTATGCCAGCTTGAAATAATGGCTGCTTGCTGCTTCAAAGACAGGCTCAAAAAGTCTCTCTTAGCCCCAGCACCCATCGGTCCTGAGAGCTGGGAGCTAGAGCCAGCTGAGACAAAATGAAGCTGACCTTTTTCACCTCAAGCTCAATATATTTAACAGAAGCATTTGGGTTTGGATGGAGCTTCAGATAGGTTAGAAGTGGAGAGTGAGGGAAAGGGGCCAGGTAGTTCTATAGGAAGGAGAGCAGCAAGTCAGTGGCCTCGTAGGGGAAGCAGCAAGGTTTGAGTGTGTGTTCTGCATCCTGCACAGAAGCAGCATGACTCCAACATGCCCTGGGTGAGTGTTGCTGTCTTGGTGTTGGGCTATGTTGTCCTTCTTCTCTCGTAGATTTTTCATATTTTTAAAAGTCTCTTATCCCACCAAGGAAAAAAAAAAAAGGATCTTTGAAAATTGATTGCAAAACCAAAAGAAATATTCTTGGTTTAGTTATTAGACGTATTTCTGAGTGGATAAATTTTAGCATGGAAATTAGAATAATTTGCCAACACGAGGAGCATTTTATTATGGTTGTTTTTCAGTACTTGAAATAGATGTCTTGCTACGAAAACTTCCATATTATGTGCAAGTGAAAATTTAGCTTCCAGTTTATTTCTTGAGTGGAGAAGATATAGTTGTTCCAAAATACATGAAATGTAAATGTTTTCCTATTAATTGTAGGAGAACAATTCATCCATTTGGGTCCTTCAACAGTAAATATCGAGTGTAGGCTTTAAGCATCTTGTACACAGAACAGATTTGAAAGCCATAAAGTATATGAACAAGAAGAAAACGGAGACAGGAGGCAAGAAACGCTGAAGGGAAAATCCTACTGAAAGCTCACAAAGCATTTCCAAGCTTACAGAAATGACCTGCTCCATTCCTGTTACACAGAAGTGTTAAAATGAGAGCAGGCGACCCCTTTCCCCCAAATCATTCATCTGTTATGTCTGCGATGTATTTAGACTGAATCCTTTCCCAGATGCTGTGGATCTGTCGGTTCCAGGGGAAATTAATGGGGTTTTACCATTTGCTTTGAGGAAAAGAGGACTGGACTTTCTCCTGCTGTCTTTGGCAGGAAGGAGCAAGGAGCTTTCCTGTCTGCTCTCTTTAAATATTGCGTCTTTTTAAGCTTTTTTTTTTTGCCAGATAGCCTAATTTGTGTTACTGCAATATACCATGTTGGAAAATTACAGAGGTTAATGTACAGCACTATGATACACAACCATAATGGTAGACTCTAATGTTTTTTAAATGGTAAACCAAAGGCATTTGTAATACGAGTTGTAGTGAATTGCCTGCACTTCTTGCCAGAGATTAGTTTAGCATTGCTTTTAATATTTTATGCACTGAAGTAAGTTGTTTGCAAAGACTAAAAGCTTCACTCACTTTGCACACTTGTGCTTTGTTCTGTCCCTGTACAAAGCACAACAGAACCAATCTCTTGCTGATGAATTTTATGTCAAGAAGCTCTGTCAAATGACAGTTATACTGCATTGGAAAGATTTTTCTAGTAATCAGTGAAGGCTACATCAGATTTATGGTGTCATAACTGAGCCAGGTAGTTAGAAATCTAACCTTTTCTAATATCACAGGTTACATATTAATGTTTTAAATATCTAAACCACACATGAATGACGTAGGACATTTTTATTTTAAATGTTACTGGAGAGATTTGACGGTACATAATCCCATTAAAGCAGAAGAGTGCAAGATGAAACGATCCATTTGCAATTATAATTATGCATATTGAGATTGACCATTCTTTAAAAAATTGGAAGTGCAAGGTTGAGAAGGGTGCTTGAGCAATCACTCTTTGTTGAGAGCATTGATGGAAGAATAAAAAATTTGAGGGGGATTGATTTGTCAGTAATCTGCATGAAAAAGTATGGGAAGCATTTCTTTGAAACGTGTAGGGGAGGTAACCCTTTCACTGTCATGGTTAGCTTTGCTTGGAGAGCCATCACAAAAAGACATGATCAAAACCAGAACAGCAAGTAACACTGAACTACTTTACCTGCTCTTGACACGTGATAAATTAAGAATTTTAGTTGATCAGCTTAGTATTGGAGAGTCAGCATGTCCTCATGAGTACTCCAGGGGAGGTGGGTTTTGTTCTCGCTCTGTCAGGGGCCTGCTTTTTGACCTTGAGCAAAAAATTTTTGTCTCCTTGCCTTTCTTTCTGCTATTCCTTGATTGCCTTGTCTTTGTGGAGGATGAGCTCTTCAGGAGAGAGATTTCTTTGCATTGTGCTCTGTGAACAATGAAGTCTGAGCCTCGCAGAAGCCTCTAGGGGCATCTCTAAAAGAAATTATAATTGTTAGCTTTAATCACTTTCATCAAAAGAGCTTGGTAATGGAGGGTGTCAGTGTGGAGGATTTGGAGAAATCTGTAGGGTGCCTGTTAATTAAGTCACCGTGGGTGAAAGTTGCTGATTGGATTTCCTTGGGCTGATGCAAAGACGCTGATGCCCTGGAGCAAGGCAGTGCTGCTCCATATGGGTTTTCATCCCCAAAAACACGTCTCTGATGCTGGGTGCTCACTCCTCTGCTTCTGCAGAGCCAGAAGCAAGGTGCTTGGTGCTTTTCAGCAGACAAGGCTTTTTCAGAAGCCTCCTACTGGTTGCCTAAAACTTCGTGTGCTTTTTTGTGGGTCCCTCTGTTGTGAGCATTTGCAGCAGAAATTGGGCTGCTTGGCTTTTTGCAGTGAAGACAGATCCTTAAGAGTGAGCCATCCCGTCTTGATGGATTCTCCTCTAGTCTTTGCTGTTGCCTGATAAAGTGTTTATTGTTGCTCTCCTTATTAGCAGCTTCTGGTTTGTGATGGAGGTGTATGCAAGATTAATTTCCCTTCTTGTGGCATTTTGTGATGCAGAGCAATTTTCCCTTGTCCTCTTTGGGTGGATGCATTACTCACCATAGCAGAAGATTTAGAAATATTCAGCCACATGAGCACCAGCAGCCATATTAGTGAAAGTGGGCTATATTGAAGTATCTCCATTATTCGTGTAGCAGTAAACTTGGCAGGGAGAGCTCCAGGGTAAATGAAGCAAGTCCCTCTCCTTAGCATCCTGAGTGAGACCACTTTCCAAATTGTCCAGGCAGAGTGTGACCAGAGGAGAACTGGGGAAAAAGCAGCAAAAGCTTTCTGAGGAGCACTGTAGGTTTGAGGGCAAGCAGGTTAGTCAGGTGATGTGGAGAGCAACAAAAGAGGATCAAAACAAGGTTCCCTTGCTCAAAGGGCAGGAGCTCTACTGCTCTCTGAGTATTAGTAGGAGTCAGAGATAAAGCAATGTCTCTTTCTTTAGTGTGTTTATTGCTGTTTTAGGGCAAATGCCAAATCCCTGTAGTTCCTGCAGCACACCACTGCCAGTTAGCGTCAACTCTCTAACAAGTATTTTGTAAGATCTTTGCTCTTGCAGGAATCCCTGAATGGTTCCCTTCCTATTTTAATAAGAACAAGAATTCCCCAATCTGCATTTGAAATCTGCATAGAAATAGCATATGGCAGAGGCCAACTCAAGGTTACACATTTGGCATTTGGGAAGGGAAGGCAAGAAAAATTTACCAGTCAGTACACTCACATTATGATAAAATAAAGGTGAGCTGGGAGAAGAGCATGTGCTGAATCCTAAAATGACACAGAAGAGCCATAAACCACAGTATGTTGTGCAATCTCTAGCCTTTTATGCTTCAATCAGAAGTAAAATGTGCGGTATCATAAATGCAACAAAGATCTTGTTTTAATTTTATTTTAAAAGCCATTTCAAGGCAATGGGGTAACAAACATTAACTTCTTCAAACCAGGCACACTACAATTTCATTGCTCTGTACTTCTCCCATCAAATGAGAATTATTCTTCAAAAGCTTCTTGGAACCAGGTAAAGGTTTTGCTATAAAGCACAAGTAGAGTAGTCTAAACAAATGGCATTTTTCCTAGAATTAAAGTATATGGATGCCCTTATGAGGTGTTGCCTGGTCTGCTCTACACTTGTAAAAGTGTTTTTTCCTACTGAAACCGTATATATTTGGTCAAAATCCAAGGCTGAAAATGGGTATAGTCTGTACATCTAGGGACTTTTTCATTTGTACAGTGAGGAATAATAACTGGCCTTATCCTGACTTTGCCTGTAAATTTCTTAGATGATCCAAAGCCTGTTTATTGCTTACAGAGGCAATTTTGCTGACACGCAAGCTGGAATAGGTCTCTTTTTCTTCCAGAGCATCCATACTTGCCTATTACAGAGAAATCACTCAAAAAGCAGCATGCATGCTGGACTTTCAAGCCTTGTTTTAAGTTTTAATTTACTTGTCTGACTTCCAAGGTTACTGAATGCAAGCAATTGCTTCTTCAGTACATAAAGAAGATGAATTATGCGTTAGGGACCAACGCCTCGGCCTCGTTCTTCTCATCCTCAGGGGAGGATCTGCTGAGGAGTGCTTAGAGCTGGGGTGCAGCTTTCTTTTTTTTGCCATTGAAAATTAAAGGAAGACTGTTCTGGGTTAGCTCAGATGTGAAACCAGAGTCCCAGGACCATTTTTTTTGTCTGAAATTTTCGAAGGTGTCGGGTGGTTCAGGGTATGGAACCATGGCAGCAGAGTGAAAGCTGTGCTACAGCCCTGGTTGGGAAAGGCTTGGGGATTCACTGCTGTAACTGGAACAATTGGCCCCAGTTTAACACTGGATCCTTTTTTAATCAGCCTTTTAAAGTTTTTTCATTTCAATGCACTTATTTCAAACAACAAGACCTGTGTTCTCCCCTACAGGTTGCAGAAAATGAGCTGGGTTTTTAGTTGATGTTGGAAGGAAAATTCAGGCAGGAGGACTCATTGCTGTTTCCCTTGCGTGGGTTTTTAATTATATTTTCTAATTGTTTCACTGGGATGGGATGAGGTCCTGGGGTCGTGTGCCATCCAGCTTGACTCTGACAAGACTGATTCTCACTGAAGTTTCATCTGTAGCAATCCCAACTGTGAGGAGCAATTTTTCATGTGTAATTAATCCTGATAAAACCAACAGTTCCAGGAGGCTGACCTGGATCCATCCATTTCATTGTTTTGTCAATTAATGTTATATTTAGCATCTAACACTGTAATTAGAAGAAAATACTGAAGATGTAAAGGGACAGAGAAGTTTTAAGTTGTAGCTGCCGAGGAAAAGGAATTACTGTCCTTGCAATCATAATTTATTTTGACTTCTTTTCAAACTAGATGTTTTTTATTCTGGTGCAGTGACCTCTAAAAACCTCTGATAAATTGACTGGTCTGACAATAGTTTCTCCAGATTACACTGGATCCTGTTGTGGGAAGAGATACTCATGTACCTGCTTGTGTGTTCAATATCTACTTGAATCTCTAAGGTTTTTTTAATTATTACAGTGGTATTGTCCACTTACATTTCCTCTGACCATTGTTTTGTATGTGCTACTACTGTCTTCCCATGCAGAGGTCTACCTCATAGACACTAAAAATTCTTACTTTTCAAAAATCAGTTCTGTTGACCAAAATCAGTTGTTCATTGCTCTGGTAAATGCATAGCAGAAAGTTCATGAGTGCCTGATAAGTCCTCAGAGGCAGATGTAAATGTTTTTTAATTGTTTTCTTTTTCTCTTTGTTTCCAGAAATGTTGAATACAGTACTCTGCAAAAAATAGCGTGTGGATTTCTTGCACCTGAAGAACAAGAAAAGGTAATTACTGGACCATACAGTTGAGCCTCATTTGTTTGCTGTGCTAAAATATTTAGAGCTGATCACCTTGCATGAGCCTCCAGCACTGTGTCTGCATATGGGTTTTGTGTATTTTCAGTTATGCAGGTGCAGTTGTTTCTTGAGAATATTCCTTTATGTGAAGGGAACAGGGGAACAAAAGCAGCAGAGCATGAAAATGCTGAAGCAAATGGTAGGGAAGAGCCTACCGTGAATATTTTCAGTACATGCAGAAATGAAAAGGTAAAAGAGGGTAAAAAAAAAAATCTTATATGGCTTATTATTGGCTTATATGTGCCAATGGGAAGAGGGCTGCAGACTTGGCTGTGTTTGCAAGACTGCCTGGTGGAGCCTGGCAGCCTGCTGGGCAAGTGATCATCAGCCTTACAGCAGCCTCCTCATGTTTCAGTGACCCAGCAGCTCGTGGGGCTGTGCACCCTGCTCCAGAGGTTGTGAGCTCCTCTGCTGCCTGCAATCCTGCCTCTTGCAGTCGAGTTTCTTGATCCTCCTGGGTCGTGACATTTTGTTGGTGCAACGCAGCTCGGCAGGGCTGTGGCTCAGTTGCTGGTGTTAAACAAAATGCTGTTCATCAAACTTTCATGAGACACTTTGCCAGGGGCTGCATCTTGAAAGAGTAGGCTCCAAAAAGCAGTGAGCAGAGCTGTGCTGCTCCGTACTGCTGCCATCTCCTGTATTTTCTTCTACCTTCTTTACGAGGCTGAGAGGTGAGCACACCTACAGGGTCTTGAGTGGTTTTGCACTCCTTCCTTTGTGGAGGAGAAATTGGACAAGGCATGGCCACGTTGAAGAGTGGTGGTTCTGCTTCAGCTGGTACATCCCTTCACCTATATGGTAATCCAGAGGAGGGACTAGGAGCTCACCTCTGTCTTTAAGTCTGTATCGGGCATGATTATTACTGGGGTTAAGCTGAGCAACCTAGATGAGCTGAGCCTTTCAGTAAGTTTTTTGTAGTAGTTAATGTAAGGACTTTAAAATCAGAAAATGTGTCAGTAAATACCAGTATGAAGAACAAAATATATAATGTGAAGGTCTGTAAATCATAGTATAGCAAACTAAACCTAGTGAGATTTAAAAATATGGATATGAAGAGAGAGACACAGCAGATGTTGCTGGGGTCAGGAAACTTTCTGTATGAACACGTGACACGTTTTTACGAGACACTTCCTTTCATTGCTTGGCTTTGAAAAATGCATGTGAGTGACATCTTGTGTTCACTACATCTGCAGTGCCATACTGCTGATCATTAGCATGTGCATTTTAGAGGCAGTATGAGGCCAAGATGACAAACACAGACAAATCACAGGGTGGAACAATTCTGCTTTCTCCATGTATCAGCATTATCATTTTCTGAAAGTCCATCTTTCCACCCTACATGATGCCTGGTACAGAGGCTAGACAGAGTTAAAGGAATAAAGTAGGTATTTATTAAAAGGCTTCAAAGGATACACCTTGGGCAGTACAAGAGCCTGGCCATGGCTCTACCCAAGATGGACAACTGGTCACGAGTTTTCACACTTTTGTAAGTTTTGGTCCATTTACATATTAGTATTAATTGTCCAATTACAGCTTCAGATTATGAAGTCTCATCATCCCAGATTGTTTCACCGTTGTTTACACTTCTGGGCCCAAAGCTGCAATGATGTCCTTGGTTCTCAGGCTGAAAAAGGATTGTTTTGCCTAATTAAACTGTGAAGAGAACTTGCTAACACTTTATATGAAGTTCAGAGTTACATACTAAGGCAGTACAGAATCTGAAATATATGAAAGCTAAACTTAAGGCATCATACAAATGGAAGTGCCATCTCAAGAAGCATGTTGACAAACACTCCAAGGGCCTACAATTGCAACTTGTGTGGAACCTTGTGTATTTCTCTTGTGGTGGTCTCTGCATGCATCAGTTTAGTGCAAAATTATGAAAGCAGAGGAAAAAGAGCAGATAGAAGAGGAAACTCTTGAAACAAATAAATACTTGGTCAAAGTTCATTAAACTTTTGGAGAACCACATTGTCCTGTATTTGGGGTCAAATTGTTTTGAACTACCTTCCACATGGTAACAAATGGGATTCATTTTGTTAAATACTTCCCTTTGGATTTATGGTGTCATTTAAAACTCTGTATTGCTTTCTGTCACCATCACCAGCTCATTTCTCTGCTGTGGGACTGACTTGTTTTAGGCACTTGATGTGTATGGGAGATATAGGATAACTTTACTCGGATTCAGACAGTTTAATGCTCTGTTTATCTATGTCAAAAAGAAAGGTTGAAAAATGGTATTTCTTTAAAATAATGAGTTTTCCAAGGGGAATAATGGTGCAGATTACAGTATGCCAAGATGTGTTGCTGTTAAGTTTCACTGATATTTTGCTGTTTTTTTATAAGAAGGTGAAATATAAGTCTAAGTTATCCATGCAATTTAAAATCATCTCTACAAGTTCAGTTTTTGTTTATTTATGCTTTTGTAAAGAGATTTTTGGAAAAAACAGCATTTCTTTCTGTAAGTAAGGGATTAAAACCATGCCCACATTCATCATGGCTATGTGTGTTCTGAGGCCTTGAAACATCTACCTGCACTACTGCAATATGGCTCAAACATGGAAATTATTCCCACTGGGTTTCTTGAAAGCTATAGGTGTTGTTTTAAAGTTTCACATAAGCAATATTGTAAGTAGGTGAGGCTATATATGCAGCAAAAATGTGGCCACTCAGGTTGTTATATTTGATCTCCTCTTCTGTGAGGTCAGGTAGTCACACACAATTTTTTTCATCCCGTGAATGGGATCCCATGGAGTCATTTAGCTCTGTCAGCTGAGTGAGCAGAACAACCACGAGCTCTTTTATTCCTCCAGACTGCAGCAGTGTCTTTTCATTTGGTGCTGCATGGCACTTGGTTGCAATGGCTGGGCTAGGGACCTAGCAGATGTATTTGATTGCAGAAGATGCAGTAGCTGCTCTGCACATGACACAGTCCCTAGAAGAGGGCTGCCCCATCTTACAGAGGCAGTGACCTTGATGGGGATGCTCACCCCTGTGCAATGGGGGCTTTTTGCAGATGGAGTGGATTTCATGCTGTGCTGCTGTTAGCAGCAGTGAGCAGGCTCCAAAGCTGCAGGAATTGAGACTGTGCTTTTACTTCCTGCGTGGCCAGACTGAAGGAAGAAATCCCAAGGCTCAAGGGCATGAGAAGCGGTCTCTTCTTTTGTTCTTGGTGTCTTCTTTTTTTTTTTTTTTTTAACTGGCTGGCCATGACATTAAGATTTCTAATTAATTTAGAAACCACAGGCAGTTGAAGAGAGTGAGCAATGTAATAACTGGGCCATGGGGCAGAGTAAAAGCACATCAATTATTCAGGCAGTCGCTGCTGCTTATTCCCTTCCCAAAGCTGGGCTGGCTGTCAGCGTGTGTCAGTGATGCTGCTAATGCCCTTCAGAATTTACATGCATAAATAGTGGCCTTTTAAAATCTGTGTGAAGATAACTTTAGTATTTTCAACAATAGCTTCCAGCAGCATGCTCTGTCTAGCAGGCACCAGGGGCTCCAGTCACTGTTTTGGGTGCCTTGTTCAAAACTGGGATTTTGACAGGTGCATCCCCCAAAAGCCTCTGCTGTGGAGAAGTTGCTCCTCAAAGAGGTTGAGGGGCAGCCCAAGCTATGCAAACAAAGAGACAGTCCTGCTTTAAAATGCAGGTGGTGTCTGAGAGTGTTCTCTCTGGGCGAGCGAGTCCAGCATCTCTTACAGTGCATCATCCTCTGCTCCTATTACTGAGATGTCTCCAAAACACACTCTGTGAAGATGCCTTGGATGCCACTGGGGCTGGACCCAGTGCAGTTCCTCTGCAGGTGGAGGAGCAGGAAGCATTCTTCTCATCACTGCTTTGGCTATTGCAGGTCCTGCACTGTAACTGGGCAGTTGGAAAGTTCGAAGTAGAGGAAGCTTCTCTCACTGCCAAGAACATCATTCACATGACTGGCCATGATTCTCTTAAATGGGTGCATCTCACAGTCTCATGTTCACAATGCCATAGGCAGCAACTCTGATTCCTGCATTGAGCCAGTAAGGAGAGTGAAAATTGGGGGACTTGTTGGATTTTTCTGCCATGGACTGCAAATGGATGACAAAGCTTTATTTTTCTCTCTCGTTGCCATGGTTGTCCCTGCTGCTGGAGGCAGCCACCTTGATTTTAAAAACTCAACTAATTTGTGAAGGCAACAAAATAAAATGAGACTTGCTAATTACGTGTTGTGCTGGCAAAATGACCAGCTTGGGTTTGGAGAATGCTGGCTGTAATTAATGGTGAAAGGCTTTTTCTCTCATCTGTGTAGCCATTATGAATCACTTCTCCCCATGGAAACTTTTAAATCTGTCTCACTGGGGAGCCTGAGGAGGAGCAGGTAAAATGGATTTGGCTTAATAGCTGCAGTTGTAACTTAAACACTTGAAATGATATTAAGCATCTCTCTCCATTAGCATTTCATGTTGATCTTGATGATATACCAGCCGAGGCTAAGACAGGATCAACGTTCATTAGATGGAAGAAACTAAACTCTGTAGACAAATGCTTTGGCTAAATGGGGCCTTCATTGCACTGAGAACAAGAATGCAATTAGCTGAAATGTTTGTTTACAAAATCTAATTCCTGGGGAGTATCTTCTCAGATTGCTGCTTACATCTCTTGGGCTGGTTTTGTTGCCAAGGCTTGCAGGTTGACGGATTTTGCAAGGCTCGGTTGTAGTATGCGTATAACAGATGTTTCAAACTTTGCATGGTAAAGCTGAACCCAGGTGAAGAGCAGGGACTAAGCTGCAGGTGTGCCAGAGCTCGTTTGTGCATTCCTTGCATTTATTTTACAGTTTGCAGTTAAGTGCAATTAATAATAATTATTAGATGTTCCAGATATTAAACAGTGTAGGCTGAAGAGAGGCTGGAAATTGTGCGGTGCTGAGTGCTTTTATTGCTGTCCTCCTGTCCCCCTCCTGGAGCCTAGCCCAGGGGAATCACCAATGGGTTCCAGCTGGGTGAGGATGCATCTCTGCCAGGATAACTGCATGAAGAGCCTTGTCCTAGCTGGTTGACAAGCATGAAGACCCTCAGAAGGTGATTTTGCCCATCTGCAATGCAAATCGTGCTCTGGAAATGCTGCTTCTGTTTGGGTTACAGAAATGGCCAATGGGAAACATAACTGCTGCCATCCAGATATTAGAGCAGATTTTGTCTCTGTGTAGGTTTTTTGGGGTGGGAAGGATCAGGCATTTTGAGCCTGTGCTGATACCAACAAAACAGATTCATACCAACAAAACAGATTCATACTTAGTTGTAAGTGTGCCATAGAACATTGCACTATATGTTTGGATATGTTGTGGCAGTATTTGTTAGGTTGTTTTTTGGTTTTTTTTTGGGTTTTTTTTTTTTTTTTTTTTTAGTCCATGTGGTGGCTTTGCTTTCCTTGCAGTTTTTTTCTGGTGGCTGAAGAATGTCTGTACTTACCCATGGGTGTTACTGGGCAAGTAATTTCCATCCTGTGTCTGGTGGCAAACATGAAACAGTTACCAGAATAATACCTTTTCTTCCCCATTTGCTAAATAGAGGATATTAATAAAATAGTCAGTGTAATCTGTTTGGTGATGGCTTATATAGTGATGTTAAATGATGGGGAACAGACTAATGAAGGCCATCCTGTTGATGGATAAGGGCTACAATTTACCAAGCCTGCAGTAACTGAAGTAAAACAAAGTTGTTTTTGCCTAATGTGCAGAGTGCTAGGTGATGCACAGGTATGTGTGTGTATGTTGTACTGAGCACAGCAGCAGAGCAAGGAGGTGAGCTCTGGACATCTGTGGGAGTTCAGGATGGGTGGGACTGCTGCAGAGGCTCCTTTCGTGGTTGCAAGAGGTAAAGTCCCAGAGTCTTTCAGATGTCTTAGCTGTGACTTGTGAACCAGCTCATTGCAGTGTTGTGGGTCTTGCTGCCTCCTCCCATGCTAAGGATGCTCTCTGGCAGCTCTTCTCCTTTGGGCAGTGAAAAGGGAATTGCAGGAGTCAATGCTGGGGTTTGCTCCTTGAAAGGCACTGCTCAGGAGATCCCTTGGGAGTCTGTGCTAATACAGCATTTTAAACACTGCTTTTTCAGTGTCAGCACTGGAAATGACAAATGCTTCCCTTAATTTGAGAGAAGTGTGCCTGATATTACATGCTTATATATGCCTGAAAGTCTATTCTCATGACAGTACATGGGCCTATCTCCTATGAAAGCTAATTGCACTATTAGGAGAAGATATCCTGCTAACTTAATAAGATACATTTATTTGTGTCTTAGTGAATTTTTTTTCTGAGGTGGAAGAAATCCTGAATGGTGCCAAATTTTATTTGAAGCATATTGTTCTTCGCTGTCCCTTCCTCTCTCCCCATGTCAAAACTGTTCTGGAAATTGAAAATATTTTGTAAGTTCAAGGCACACCAATGTAATTGAAGGCAGGCAGCACTTATGAGAGCTGAAGGGGAATTCATCATGCAGATGACTTGAGGCTGATTTTTTTTTTTTTGTGGAAGGAGAAAGGTTGGTAGAAAGCAGCATTGCTGACAGGGCTGTATACATTAAAGGTATAGAAAACTCAGGTGAACAGAAAGAACTGTGCCCCTGCTCTGGTGTGACTTTAACTTTCCCACAGATGCTGTCAGGAATCTGGGGCAGATGGAGAGTTTTATTGCCTGGGCCTGCTTTGGGATGGGGGACAGGACCTGGAGCCTGGCTGACTGCATCCACCCCCTCCCCAAAAACCCCTCTTCTTGGCATCCCACAATGCAGATCATCTTTGTCTTCTCTGCATTCCACAGGCAGTTAAAGCATTAGGAGCTGGGCATTGAGATTTTGTACCAGCGTGATTTGAACTTAAGTCTAATTTCAACAAAAGTTTAAAGAGCTCTCTCCCCTCCCTCTCACTCAAAGCACACTGGAGTGTCTAAATGCACTGTATTTGGCTTGGAGACATTTCCCTGTGGTTTATTGCTTTGCTTTTATTGATGGGCTGTTTGCTTTCACACAAACTGATTCATTTGGACACAATGATTTGTTTCGCAGAAGTTGTTTGCTTAGGGATGGAGGCTGAATTAAGGGAGTTTTATGGGGTAGAAACTTTTTATTTCCACAAACTTCTTCAGATCTCAGTTCCACTCCCTGCAAAGCTTGTACAGACTGAGATAAAGTGGCCCTTGGCCAGCCTGGGAAGATGCAATGTGCCAAGCTGTAGGGAGAGCAGAAGGATATGTTAAATTACAGAGAGCTTTTGAAAATTTTAGAATGTCCTGCAGGAGAAAAACGATGGACCTTGTGAAAAAATGTCAGGTGATCTGATTCTGCTTTTTAATTTCCAGAAATAAGAACAAAATTGGAACAATCAGTCCAATTTTATTAAAATATGAAGATATGCTAAGTACAGCATTAGATATGTATTTTTTCATGATAAATACACCCCCAAGGAATCATTCTATTTTTAAGATGAACTTGGTATTATGATAATGTAAAAGAAGTCTATAATTTATAATTCCAGTTGGAGGTGAAGAAATTTAACATGTCAGTTTCTCTGTTCATTACTCCAGCAGTCAAGACCAACAGGCTGTTCCTTCACCTTTGCTGTCAATCAGTTAGATAGAACAATTATGGATTTGTTTAAAATATATTTATATCAAAAGAGAAAATGCAGCAGAAAAAGGTCCAACATTTTAATTAAAAAAAAACAACGAAAAAGCCCTTATTGGTAAGAGTACCTTTAGTCCTACATTGTATGATCTTCGTGGTCGAAATTCCTCAACTATTACTCTGGTCTTTCTGAAGGTGCCATATGGACTAAGTTGAGAAATGGCTCTTCAGCCTCTTTGTGTTGGATAAAAGTTGGTGACAGCTGACAGTCACTTTCTGTACTCACTGCCTGACAATTGTTTGGAAAAAAAGAAAAAAAAAAAGAGGGGGTGAAGATAAAGTCCTGTATTGGTATTTGGGTCTTCACTGTTCGGAGCCACTCGTATATGCTGCAAAAAAAAGTGTATTCTGGCTGGCTTAAGAGCTTTATTAATTTTAAGCATTAGTTTTGGAGTTTTGAGCCTTAAGGTCTCCAGTGCAGTGCTTCTTTAGCACTCAATTTAGAGGGGACATAATTGCATTGACCTCTGTTCTGCCAGTACTAAATATTCAACATGCTCCAAAATAATTCCACAGACCTGAAACTGGAAAATCAAATTCCTTTTTGAGATGCATAAATAGAGTTGCAAGTCTTCTAATCTTGTATTAAAGCAGCAGCATTTCTTTGGGGTAAGTTTATTATTACAAAATATACATGGCCAAAGTTAAATACAGTTAAACTAATATGATCAGACTGATTTGGAGCAGAGGTAGGTCAAGACTAAGTACTTTTGAAAATCTCATCCCAGCTCTCTAGAGATTAGGGCTATGAGTGCAGAGCCTCAGCCTAAGTCATGCTGAAGAGGCAGAAGGAATGTTTCTCAATGAAGAGAGGCTTCATTTGGACAGCAGAAGCATGAAGCAGACTCGGGTAAGAAAGATCTGCAACCAGATGGAATAATATCCAGCTTTGCCCAAGGCACAAGGCTTGGAAGTTAACCCATGTGGCTGCATCTGTGAGTCTCTGCTGCTGGCAAAGTGTGTATATGGGCAGCCTCTCTGTTTTTGGGTGGGTAGGGGCATCCTCTCCTCTCTTGTTTTGATCAGTACTGCTGTACCAAGGGAGTACAGATGAAAAACTTGAGGCTGCTGGCTCCAGTATTCTCTTTGGTTTTACCCTTTTCTTAAAAAAAACCACCCTAAATTCTCACAAAGGTAGTGTCCTTGGGATTTGTAGCACTCACTGCAATCTCACAGCATGGAAGCTTGTTTTTGGTGTAATATTTTAGTTTAAATACCTAAAAGTTAAGTGCTGTTTTAGGCATCTGAGTGAGCAGGGTCTCGCTGTTGCATGTGGGAAGAAGGTTGAGGGCTCTCCCCTTGTATCTCTGTGACTGATTCAGTGAACAAGTCAAAAATATAAGGTGTACTGAGGCCTTGAAAGGAGTATGTACACCCCTTGTGTGCATGATTTCCCACTGAAATAAGTGGAGTTGTGTTTTTTGAAGTTAGCCTGAGTTTGGCCCTAGATCATGTGGGTGTGATGAGAGGTTTGACCAGATCCAAGTCACGCAGTATCGGTCCCCTTGTGATGGATGGGATGACTCACTCTGGTACCTCATCCTCAGATATTACTCACTGCTGCTGCTTCATTCTGCACATGTCCAGCTGATGCAGGTGCTTGCACCATCAGCTGTGCTGTCCTGACATCAGATGAGTGCAGTCTGCAGGTGCCTCCTCTCCTCTGTTTCTCTTTTTTCTTGGACCACATATCTACGATTTTAAAAGCAATTTCTGCTATTAAAAAAAAATAATGACACAGTATAAACAGTAAGTTTAGCCTTTGAACTGCAGCAACACAATGCCTTTTGTAAGAGCATGCAGCTGCTTTATGTATAACATGTGCATTGACTTAAACCTCAAGGGTTGCTTTCCATGATCAACCATTTTATACAGGAACACACTGAGTAAGTGGGTCTAACCCTTGGAGAATGACTTTTGCATGTCCTTATTACATGGAGCCTGCAAAACTCTGGAAAGACCCTTTGTCAGTGTCAGTGTATCCCTGGGCTAGGCCTGACACCAAATAAAAGGAAGAAAAAGCTGCAAATGCTCAAGGCAGAGGATAGGAAAGAAGCAGCAGGTTGAGTAAACAGATGGTGTGGGCCAACATTAAAAGCAGGATGGTTATGGTAAGTGTAATGTGCAGAAGTCACAGTACATCAGCTGGCTAATCAGTGCTGAATGATTTGTAGGCATCTCAGCAGAGGTGAGTTTTAAGGAGGTTTGAAGGAGAACAGTGTCGTGGCTCTGCAGATTTGTACTCTTCTGCAGAAAGAGGGACTGTGAAAGGCATGAAGGTTATTACTTCAGTGCTGCTTTTCTGCATATATTATTTTTCTACATTCTTTTTCTTTTCTTTTTTTCAATTCTTTTTTTTTTCCTCCACATTTGCTACAGAGTCTCTCTAATGAGCCAGGGTGGTTGTTGGCCCAGATGCTGCTCTGCAAATGCTGTTTTTTTAAGCCAGCTGAGAATCTGGCCTGATATTTAGCAGTCACTTAGTACTTTCATCTTCAAAGTACTGTGCAAACATTAATTCTGCTGGGGAGCATACAAGAAGGTGCTGCTGGAATAGTTATGCTAACTGCAGAGCCACAAGAGATGGCAAGGACAGTGTTGCTGGGCTTGGGAGGTCTATGCTTACATACATAATTCAGCAGAGCACAGCACAACAGGTGCTTTCATGGTGGAAAAATCGCTTTTAGGTACCTGTTTTTTCCTCTGAGTGGGTGCTTGGTGTTTTCAGTGGAAGAATGTTGCTGCTGCCCTGCTTGGGTAGATGGGCAGCCTGGGATTTCTGTTTGCACATCTACCCCTGCAGATGGGTTCAAGCTGGCAGAGACAGTAACTGAGCAGCCAGGCAGATGCTCTGTGGATGCTCAGTGTAAGGCATGGAGGCTGTGCAGGAATCAGGGCTGCAGTTGCACACTTTTCACTTGGAAAATTAATAAACCACTTGCAGCACATGCAGGTTTGGACGTGCACAATGCTTTGCTTTACACTGGTGGCTTTTTGCATGTGGAAAACCATTTTGCCCATGCAGATGTTGTCTTGTCAGGAATGAAGAAGCTCAGCAGAGCTGCAGAAATGACTGTGGGAAAACCTCCCTTCTTCTCTTAAGGGCAGCATCAGCAACCTTTGGCATGGGCTGCAGTAACCTGCCCTGGAGAGGATGAGGAGTGCTCACCCATCCCCTGCCACTGGCTCTGCACAGGCAGGGCAGCAGCTACAGAGCAGCAGCAGCATTTAAAGCTGGCACGATCACCAGCATCTCCCAGCTGCACACCTAACATGCTCTGGCACGAGGCAACCAGCACTGCCTGTGCCTTGAGACTTGCCTGGAGCACCTCTTGTGAGTGAAAACACAACTCCAGACACTGAATTCGCTCAACCAGGCATTATATTAAAGGAGCTTTTAAAAGATTGTGCCTACTGATGCCGAATTAATATTAAGCAGAGAACCGCATGAGCCTTATATGACTTGATTCATGCTGGATTGAATCCAACAGGCATCTAGGTGTGAGAAGATGTGTAATCTTTTGGTGTGATGGGGGTAAGTCAGAGTGGGAAAACTGATGGAACAGAAAGAGAAGGCAGAGAGATGCTTGATGCCAAAAAATAACATGGCTGGAAAGAGATTTTGCTTGTTGGATGTCTGTCAGGGATTGGATGCGAATCTGGGCTTTGGTCAGAAAGCTGAAGGCTAGAGTATCTTCATACTGAGTGCAAACAGGTCTTTGAGCAGAAGACAGATTCAGGTTGATAGGTGAGGAGCTGGGTTTTGGTTTGGCTTTGCTGACCTTGCTCAGATGAGCAGGGGATGGTGAAGCTTTAAACCTCTTGCACGACCCATTTAATAGCGCTTACCGCCATGGTGATTTTTGGAAGCTGTGAAAATATATTTAGGAAAAGAGTATTTCTTTCAGCCTTGCCAAAATAAAACATTTCTTGATGGCAGGTTTGCATTCTCTGAGATGCTACTGAGAGTTTTCTGAATTTATTGTTCATGTTGGTGAGTTAAGGAGCCAAGGAAAGAGAGATCACCATGGCTGATACAGTTGCTTTTCCAGTGTGCACGGTCTATGCATTTAAGATAGTAAAATTATATCTAGAACTGTGCAGTTTTAATTTCCCGCTCTTCCTAAGATTTCAATAGATTAGCATGCTTAGAAATATTTTTTTTAATCTCAAGATATTACCATGCCTAGGTTTGCATGAAAGGCAAGGCTGAATATCTTGAGGCTTGAAAGCTATAATCAAAGATGTTTATATGGAATTTTAGTGTTCCATCATATCTTACCGTCTTGGGAGTGAAAAAATAAACTTAATGAACCTAGATCAGACAGATTTGTGATGAAGTCCCAAAGAAGAGAGAGGGCTTGCAAGTAGCTGTGATTTTGCTGTGTGATTTTAATTTTATGGGCCCCTGTTGTTCAACGTTTTCTTCAGAGTAACTAAGAGTTGCATTAAATATTAAACAAACGGTGTGATGATTCATAAAGAGGGTCATGAGCTCCATATGTGAGTTAGAAATTTAATCTCCAGCTGGTTTCACTATAATCCATGTCATATGTCCAGGATCAGAGAACTCCAGTGTCTTCAAATAATTAGTTAGCGATCAAAACAGAAAAAAAAAAATCCATTGAAACAATTTTCTCTTAGAAAAAGCTGTTTCTTCAAAACAAAATTGCTTGTTAAAGCTCGTTAATTTTAATGGGGTTTTCTTTTGAGCAGAAGTAAGACAAAAATAATTTGGAAGATGTCAGAATGTCTTCTTGATAGTTGCTGAATTGATAATAGTTTTTTGTGTTCAATGTCTTGCATTCAGAGTTGCAACTCTTACTTTGTTTTAATAGGAAAAGAGGAGAGTTAGACTTTTTATTTTCATAAAATGAAACTTATTTTAATTAATCTACAATAACTTTCTGTCTAGAATGCTATTTCACCAGAAAGGAATACTTGATTAGCTTTTTTTCTGATATGTGTATATAATTTTAATACTAGTTCAGGTGTGGAACAAAGAATTAAAATCTCCAAGTCTTTTATTTGGATTAGGAAATTAATTTTTTTCCCTGCTTCCCCCTGGAGCCCTGGAAAAATACCTGTCAGCCTTTCATTGCAGAGACAAATATGCTGAGGTTTTCCCCAGGCCTTGCTGAGGTTGCATCCTCCTTTGCATGACAATTACGAAGGGATGCTGGGGAATACCAAATGAGTGAGGATACCAGACTTGCTTATCCATAGGAGCCATGTGCACACACAGACACACAAGACCAGTGCTCATCCACAGTTTCCCCAGAGGTTTTTTCCGCGCTCCCAGTTTCAGCCCGCACACGGAGTTCACGCGTTGCCTCAGTTGCATCTTCCCTTTGAGCTGCAAAGGGTGTTTTTGGGGGGCATTTGGAGGGGATGATATTGAATCTAGTCTCCAGGAATACCGTGGAGCAGTGGAAGTGCAGTCCTGTTCCGTGGGGTGGGTTCCTTCACCCACGGCACTGCAGCTTGGCTCTGAGGAGCGTTGCTGTTGTGTTTGGCTGCTCAGCTCATGAAGTCAGTCATGGCACATGCTTGAATGTAAAAGCAGGCATATGGATGCACACAGAATTCAAGTTTTAATGCCTGTAGTGTCTGCAGAGCTCTGAAGGCACCACTAGGCTTGGTCTCCTAGGGAGCAGGGCTGTGTTTCTTGGTGTGTGGCTTGGGTCTGCCCTCTTTGTTCAGAAAGAAGTGAGGTGTGCTGTTTCCTTCCCTGTGTCAGGAGGGCAGCATCTGGAAATGATAGAAGAGCTTATGGGATGGGATCTGTGGAGTTACTGGTCCAGTCTCCCATTCAGGGCAGGACAATTGTCTGCACAAGACTAGCTTGATGGTGTCTTTGTACAGCTGTTATCTTAAAAACCTCCAAGGCTGGAGGTAGTGCTGTATCTCTTATAACCTGCCCATACCCAAGGCATTGAATGCTTATTTTTAAACCCTCTCCTCTTTTACTGGGAGAAATGTGTAGACAAGAACAAATTTAAGGTAAGAAAAAATTAAGCTAGATTCAAAAAATAGAAATATGACATGTACTTAACTGTGTTTAAAAACATGTAATGGGGAAGCATGCAAATGATTACGCAAGCAGGAGTTTGGTATCTAATTGTAAATTAGATAGACAGCTGCAGGGTATCAATAGACATATGGCAGGAATGTAAATAGTTTGCTCGCACTTTAGTGACATCCTGGAAAGCTGTGTGTAAACTTTCTGAAGTGAGGAGAGAAAATACGATTTCCTGGAAAAGAGGGTTTTCGAGAGAAATAATTGCTAATAAATAATCTGTGTCCCTCTGGAAGGCGAAAGTTTTATTTTGGCACTTGCTGAAAAAGCAGCCTCTAATCAGACTGCATTTTCCCGTTTGGCTGATGAGCACCAAGCAAGCTGAGGAGGGTGCCAGTTCCATTGTGTGGTTGGAGCCATCATAGATCAGAGCAGCTCCTCCATGGTACCTGCCTGCTGATTTCAGCATGACCTCCTGCCAGATGCTTTGGGTCTGTCAGGATCTAGGGAAGATGACAAAGAGGAGGGTAAACAGTTGAGTGATTTGAGAGAGGGTGTCAGATTCCAGAATGTAAATCTGTATGTCAGTGGCCAGCACCCCTGTGTCTTCCACCAAACAGAATACAAGACTTGCTCACGTCCCAGCTGTAGGAGTTTCTGCTGCTTATAGCCACCTTTAAAATAATATCCTCCTGGAGTGGAATGCTGTGAGGCATTTTTGGCTTATTTTACAAGCCAGCAAAACCAATGTTTAACCCTCTTTTGTTAATAGCTGGCCATCACATGTTTTGCTTTATATTAGGTAATACTGTTGAGGCCAGAAAAATTCCCAATGTAATGATAGCTAAGGTTGGTTCTCATATTGTCTAAAAGATATAGCAAAAATAAACCTTGAATAGCTTGCTTGATTTCTGGATGGGTGTCTAGTGACTTCTTAAATAATTCTTGTAAAGTTTGCAGTGGGCCAAACTCTGGTGCTTTTGAGGTCAACAGTAGCTATTCCAGTTTACTTTGTTGAGTTCGTGCATCTGCCTTGGGGACGGATTTCAGTCCCATAGCTTGTTAATTGTAATTTTAGTCAAAGGGCCAGTCTTATTTAGAAACTTAATTTAATTTTTTTTTTTAATAAGACAGTTTCTGAAGGATGCAAAGAAGCTTCTATGGAGCGGAAGCAGTGAAAGGAGAGCGAGGAAAATCAAAGGAGTATGGACATCAGTAATGTTTCAAAAGTGCATTTCACAAGGGAGACTTCCTTAACTATCCATCAAAGATGACATGACAGAAAATTTGGTTATTAATCAATGCTGCTATATCTCTGTTGAGTTCAAGAACGCTTTTCAGAAATGAAGATTAACATCTGGTTTAGTCTACGAAGAATTTTTAAAATTGTAAAACTTTAAGTAACCATAAATGACTTAAAGTGCGCAGAGGATTAATATGGGGAAGAAAATAAACCACTTCCAAGCATTGTTCTTTAAGAGGTGAGCTTAGCCTGTGTAGTCATAAGAGTTATGTCATTGGTATATCCTTACCAAATAATTGCAAACATATAGCACAAATCAGTCCCTGGAATCAGTGGACACACAAATACACTATAGGGAGTTTTATTACAGCAGAGCTTTAGAATTGCAAAACCAATTTCCCACAGAAAAATTGCTTTCATATGATCTGAGTGCCATGATTTGGTTTATTTGAAACATTGGAAGTCAAGCTGTTTGCTGGTGTTCCTAGCAGGCCTCTGTAATTCTACATTTTTTTACAAAGGTCTAATTTAGAATAGAAATTGTTCCCACTGTTTGTAAATAAGAAACTGGAATATTCCTTATGTGTGTATATGTGTGTATTTAAGTGGATAATTTTCCAGTCATGATGTAGGAAGGCATGGCTCATAGCAACAGCCATTGCTTTCCAAAAGTCACTCTGAAACATGAGCTGTGAGCTCCATTCTTCTCCTTCATTGCAGCACATTTCTGATTTGGTTTGCAGCAAGCAGAGGACCTCACAGTCAGCCCATGGCCATAATGCTGTGGCTGTTTTCTTCCCATTACTGGACTTTGATATTTCAGCAGCCTCCAACTGCTGTCTCAAAGCACTTATATATTCACTTAAAAATTAAATTATGCCTCTGTTAGCTATGGTGCCATTTTGGCATTTTAATGGCAGGTCACTGGCATTTTGGTGACTCTACAAGCTCATTTCTGCTCCAGATGAGTCTAGAGAGCAACATGATGAAGATCTTTTCACATCCATGCTGGAAATAATTTGCTATAAAGAGGTGCCTGGTAGCATTAGGTGGTTTTCTGACTGTCAAAACCTTGGTGTATTTTACTGCTGAATGCTGGGAGCTGAATAGTCCAGGATTGTAAATGGATAAAATAGTCTTTTCTTCTTTTGGAAAGATTGGTCAGTATTTTTGTTGGTGGCTTTCTCTAGTAAGGCTAGGTTGAACTTCCTGTCAGTAAAAGAAGCCTGATTCTTTCTTTCAGCCTTACAAAGCCATAAGTAACTACTTTTCTAGTGTGTGATTTTGCACTTACATGGCTAAATCAAGTGCAGTGGATGCTGAATCAGGTCCTCAAAGAACGCTTAGGAGTAAATTCCTAAAATACTTTAACCTATTTTTCATCAGCAACAAATGGATAGAGCATTAATTCTTTGTATCCTCCGTGGGCTTCCCTGTAGTGGGACTTGACTGTATTCCAAATCTCTTGTTTTTCATCAGCATGGATATTTGGGTCACTATCTCCTCTCTTCTCATCTCCCATCCATAGCTTCCTTCTCTTCAAATCTTTCTCCTCCTTGGTCCCACGTGTAAGTGATGGCAGCTCTGTGAAAAAATAAAGGTTCAGTTTGAGTAAAAGTGTTGCTGACTATTTCTTGCCTCTTTTAAAGCCCTCTTAGGTGCTTTTCAGTGCTTCAGCAAATATGTGAGCATTATAATATTCTTTCTAGTCTGAGTCCATTTCAGCCATTCCTGGGGGTGCTGTGCCACCCCAGGAGCCTGTAGGGCCATGTTCCAATGGGAGAATTCCCTGGCCCCAGTAAGGGAGGTGCTCACTGGTGATGGGGTGAGATATTTCTGGTGAGAGATGCCCATTTCTGCCACAGCTCCAGACCTGTCTGGTTGAGGCTGCTTTAAGTGAGCTGAACCTGTTTTCCAGTAGTGGAAAGGTAGAAAAAGAAGAGGATTTGCTGCAGAAAATGTCAACTTTTTTCAGGGGAGAATGGGAACAACCAAAAAAGGCAGGCCACTTCTATTGCAGGTCATGCAGAAGAGTCTAACACTGTTAAAACCTGCAAGTTTGGTCACTCACCCTGAGCTGGTGGTCCTTCCCAAGTGCTGCATGACTTTTCCACAGCCATGTGAGCTCCCTGCCTGACTGCCTCCTCTGGGTGCTTTCCAGCTGTGTGACTTCCACTGGTAGATGAGCAAAGGGGTTTTTATCCAGGAAAAATGGACTAGAGGAGAAAATGGAGCGTTCCAATCCTTTCAGAAGGACTGTAGTGGACCAGCTGATGGAAAACTGTTTCTAAAATAGCCTTGACTTGTTTTTACTTTCTTTGAAATAATGTAGATTTCCTGGGAGAGATTTTGTTTTGTGTAAAGATTTATCTTCTTGGAGTTTTGATGAAATGTCAAAATGTGTGGGTCTTTTCCAGCCTGATCAGTTTTGCCCTTCTGTAAAAAAAAAAAGGTAGGGAAAAAAGCAAAGTCAGAAGTTTCATCTTGCTTTTTTGAATATGGGATCATTTTTAGTGATATTTAAGTGTGTAAAATCTTTTCCTAAGAGTTTAGCATTCAGAAACTCCTGTTATTCTTGCTATCTTGAGTAATACACTAACCTGCTGAGAGAGAGGGAAAAAAAAATTAGAAAATATCTTCATCAACACCCTAATATATAACTCTCTGTAGTGCCAGCTCCTGCTGGCTGGTTGTCTTGATTAACATTTTCTGGATTGGTATAACTGAAGTTTGCATTTAAATTGCATGCTTACTAATGTACATTTTTATTTTCCATTGTCTTGGCTTGACAGAGACTTCACCCTCTGGGCTTGCTGTGTTTCACTCTCTGACATATTGAGGAAAGCTCAAAAGTCTTTCCCATACTTGTTCTCCATTTTTAAATGAAAATATTACACCCTGAAGTTGAGCAGCTCAGTCTTCTTTAATGCAATATGCAGTTTGCACTCAGACCACTGGCTCCTGATATAATTTATACATGAATCATGAATTATGTTTGGATTCTCAGGAAGCAAAAATAAATTGGGTAGAGCCACATCCAATTATGTAATGAATTCCTCACGGTAAAATTTACAGCAGGGATGTTGCAAAGTGGAACACTGATAAAAGATTTCCAAAAGATTTGCTGCAGTATCTCCTGATAAAAACAAACCTCTGTCCATTTTAGGCATAGTAGAGCCATTTTGATTCAAACAATGAAATATTTAAGGGTGCCTGGGATTGTTTTTCATTGTAACCCAAGTGCCAGTGCACAGAACAAGGAAGAAAATAAGTGCTTGGTGCAGGCTCACCAAACAAAAGTTCTTTCCCAACATGTTGTAAAGAACCTGCTTCATAACTCTTTTTTATGTCTCTAAAAGCACTTTCTGTGCTGCATCTAAAAGATTATAGTTTGAGGAGCTATTTCCTGACCCTCAACTTGACTTTTTTTAAACTGACTGCTGAACCCTGCCTTCCTGGGCAAAATTCAGCCCATGAGCTTTTGTAAGGTGAGCAGCCCACCAATGGCACTGGGAGAAGCGTTGGCAGTTTCACCTCTGTTTGTGGCATTGATTTCTTTTAAAGGCTTTTTGTTTGTATTTCCTCCACATGTTTCTCACTGTGCCTTGACCTGTTGCTTTTGATCCATTTTTCACTCAATACTCAAGTAGCCCAGACTTGGGTCATGCTGTGCAAGTGTTTTCCTGAGCAGGACTTCTTCACTCTTCCCAGTGAGATGTTCTTCTGCAAAACCCATGGCTTCTAGAAGTTGCATATCCATCTCAGCTGAAGGGTGAGGAGGTGAATACGTCCATGTTGTTTGCATTAATTAAATCTCCTCCTGATGCTGCAGCTTTAATTAGAAAATTTTCATGACAGTGACCAAATACCTTTACTGTGTAGACATCACGAGCTATTAAGAGAACATTTTCCTTTCTTTGCCTTGGCTTTCCTGTCACAGCAAGTGTTTGTGCTGCTTTGCACCAAAAAACTCACCTGTCTGTGTGGTGGGGAGCTGGCTTTTGTGTGGAAATCAAGGTAGTCACAATCCAAGAGCTTTGCAAGTACAACATCTTAGCAACTCCCAAGGCTTAATACCATTCAATTGATGACTGTATCTATTGGATTGAGTGCATGAAGTGTTGAAGCACACCTTTACAAGGGAAGAGCCTGGGACCTGGGCTTCTCATTCCTGCAGGTTTTCAGGTGGCTTTAATTTTCTGAAAGCTTTCAGGGTACTGTCTTGGCCCACTCTCAAGCTGATGATGGGAGGTTTGCCATCCTCTTCAACAGGCTGAGGATTTCCCTGAAGAGGATTAAAGGGGATGTGTGCCCTGATAGAGTTTAAGGTCAGAGAGAGAAAGAAGATGCCCTTGTTGTTACACAAATCAGCCTTAAACCCCGATTTCTGCTGCCCGCATGGCTGTATGGAAAGGTGCAGGAGACGTGGCTGGGGCAGCTCAGAGGGGTTCCTGACCAGAGAGCGTGGTGTAAGCAGTGATTTGGCTGACCACAGTCTGTGGTTTGCATCAAGGGCTGCTGCAGTGGGAGCACTGCCAAGCCAAAAGGCATGTCTTCTGATGGGCTCTTCCACAACCCAGACTGAATTACTCCATTCCCTTGGTAGTGAGACCAGTCCAGTGTTTTCACCTCTGATCAGAGGCATTTTTGGCAGTGCTGCTCTTCAATCTGTACCCAGTGCTGATCACACTGAGTTCTGTGCAGGTCAGAGTAGAGCTGGCAGGAGTTGGATGCTTGTGCTCACAGCCCTGCTCCAGCCATAAGCTTGGGGAAAGTGTCCCAAGTGAATGCTTTTTGGGACATCAAAAGCCATAACAAAGTCAAGATGAACTATAAAGTTCCTGAGAGTTTACAGCTTTCCCTATAGTCTTAGCTAAGCAAAACTTGATTTTTTTTTTTTTCCCAAGTGCAAATTCAAGCTGAGACAATAATTAGCATCGTGTTTGTTTGTTTCTCACCTTGAAGGTCAAATATAGTCAGCCTGAGAACTATTTTGCTTTCCCCCTTGAAGCATTTAATTAGATTTCTCATGTAATGTAAAAAAGAGATAGTAGAGAGCTTGCTGAAATGACTTATCCATTTAAGACTTCTTTTTTTTTCCCCCTCTCTTTTTATTTCTTGCTGGCTTCATAGACCAATTTATAATTTTTTAGAAGAAGTGACAGGTTTAAACACTTAAACCTTCTTGCAGAGAATAGGCAGGGTTGTTTTTTTTTTTTTTTTTTTCATTTTTAGAAGGGAGGGCTGTAAATCAACACAATGTACAAATAAAACTACTTCTCTATAAGGCAGTAAGAGGCACTTTAGAAAATGCCCAGAATGAATGTTCTACAACATGTGCCTCTTTTTTTTTCCCTCTCTGGAGTACATACATAAATGCTATATGCATAACTATTTGAAAACAGACTAATTATTTCTTGGGGTTTTTTCCCCAGTATTTTTTCACCTGTCCCTCCTGGTTTTGTTTGGCTTTTCTCTCCCTTTTTTCCTTCCCTCCCTGAGAATAGAGTTGCTAGATAACTGGAACTGTCCTTGTTAGGTTGTGAGCTTGGTTTAGTGGTTTTCATGATGTGATGCAATTGCAGGGAGGAGAGTGGCTGTGTGGATTGCTGGGTTACAGATCAGGATTGCTGTGTGTCACAACAGCTGAAAAACCCCTAAACACTTTTTTTATTTCCCTTCAGTCATGTCCTGAAGCTGGAAAGATGCTTCCCTTTTCTTTCCTGCAGTGCAATGTTGCCTCATGCCTGCAACAGGGACAGCCACTGATTTTCTTTTAAATCCCAATATAACTCCTTTCTATGCCCACCCACAGGACTGAGCTACCCTGTGGGTATTTTTACCTATGCAGATACTCATTCACTGTTGGAGGGGTGCATTAAAGTGCAGATAGATATAACCCCCCCAAAATAAGTCAGAACAGCAGAGTGGATTTGCAGTATTACCTGTGTCATGGCATTAAAACTGAAATTCTTCTAAAACTTCTTTCCCCTGTGTGCTGTCCCATCCATTTTATCTCCCAGAAAGCTGAAGTTTGTAACCTCTTCTAATCCAGGTCTTTTTGCTGTCAGAACTTTAACTAGTAATGCAAAGCCCAGAGGGGATTAGCCAACCTGAACATTTCAAATTTTAAACTTCAGTAAGTCTCGAGTTATAAGTAGGGAGAAAAAGCTTTTCTCAGTCATTTTCAAATCAACTTACTATCTTCCCCACCATGCCTTCCTCTCCTGCTCCTACAGGAAAACTACATTTTTTTGTTGAATGTAGAATGAAAACCCTTAAAGGGAAAAACCATGCTCATCTTTCCTCAGCATGGAGAGGTGGCAGAGCCTGGAAAATGCCAGAACACACGGATGATTTTTCAGTCTCTCCTCTGTGGAGAAACTCTCCTGTGAATCCACCCCTAGCCAACACCTTGCAGGCACTAATTGCACCTTGCTTTTAGATTGGACACCTAAACCTGATGACTGTAAAGAGGCAAGAGTTGCAAGTCTCAAGTTTTAAGTCATGAATTTAATCATAGAAATTAAATTAAATAATCTAGATTTAATATCTAGAAACCACTCTCCAAAGGGGATACCTTTTTGCAGATCTCCCCATTTGTACTGATAGCTACTAGATGACAAGTCAGTAAAGCAAACAAAAAAAAATTATATTTTCATTTTGATTTGAGTAGCTGTGCCACATCTGTGAGGATGTAGAAACATGTAGAACTGCTTGACTCTTTACCAAAACCTTCCTCAAAAATGCAGCAGGTCTTGGTGTCAGAAATTAAGACACATACCTCAGCAAATGCCCATAGGCTGGAGTCTGTAAAAATAGAGAAAGGCAGATTTACTGTCACACCTGGAAGGTAAAAAAAAAAAAAATTAGAAAGTGGAGAAGACAATTATAGGATTACTGCAG
This sequence comes from Oenanthe melanoleuca, assembly GCF_029582105.1. Taxonomy (NCBI): domain Eukaryota; kingdom Metazoa; phylum Chordata; class Aves; order Passeriformes; family Muscicapidae; genus Oenanthe; species Oenanthe melanoleuca. The sequence goes on from NC_079337.1 coordinate 15,737,030, forward strand.
TTAAAGTAGTCCTGTGGAGTGGGTTTTTTTGTTGAATTCCTTGGGTTTTTTTTCAGTGGTGGAAATAGATATATTTCTGCACAGCACATTTGTATTCATGCTGCTTAGACACACCATTAAAATAGCAATTCAAAAGTCAATATTATATTTAAATGTCAGACAGTTGAGATTTCAGTTATTTCTTTCAAAAGGGCTCCAACTGTGAGCATACCAGCACACACAGTCTTGTAGGTGGAAATAGCCTGTAATGGACAATTATGAACCAAATAGGCAGAGCTATGTGGTGTCTGTTTTATTTGTTTTTTTCAGAATTATCCCACATTCCAAAAACAACAACAAGAAAATCAATTAATGGGTAACTGATTGCCATAAGCAGTTTTGTGTTTGGTACATTAATTTGTTGGGATCTTGTAAAAAGTGACTATTTGGCTGGTTGTGCTTTAATTTTCAATGAACTTCAGTAACTCATCAGGTTGATGATGAGGAAGAGTCTGTCTGGACAGGGTAAAAAGTAGGTAGAGGAAGATCTGGGTGATGAAGTCTCATTGACTTGGTTGTGGAATAAAGCACGTGAGTTAGTTACAGAAGCCCCTCACCTAGCTTTGATCCAGGTTTGTTTCTATGGCATCTTGTTCCAAGTGAGGGAATTAAGGAGTCCCACTTGAGTAGGAGCAAATTATTTTAATTAACAGATCTCTCTTTCTTTAGAAGGAATTTTGCATATTCAGGAGGCATTTTATTTATTCTAGAGAAAAACAGGGTGTCCAGCAGTTTCTTGACTATATATTAAAAAGGAGGGGGGCAAGGAGGGTGAGAAACAGTCTTAAGCCATCCTTGGCTGTCAGTTGAAATTAAAATGTGGAAATAACAGTGCAAACTAAGAGCCAGATTCAGATGTGGCATATTGTGAGAGGCACAGCCATAATTCGCTTATGATATATTAAAAAACAGAAACACCTCAAGCTGAATTAGGTAGAGTTGATTACCAGTTCCCTCCTGCATAAATTCCATTAGATGCCTAAAGTTACAAATTGCTTTAATAACTTTCAGAACTGATTGGTAATCACCCTGCAGTTAATGAAATAGGGAAAACACCTCTCGCTAAATTCATTGTCTTCATTTCCTCCTGCATAATTTCCAAGGTGTAGAGATAATTTTCAACAGATCCCAAGCTGGAAAGGTCATGTGTGAAGTTTTACTTAAAATCACATTTGTATCTTCCTTGTTCAGTGCACATCACTCTATATCCAAGCCAGCTTTTCCATGCCCTGTTGTCCAGTGTAGCTTTGTGCAAGGCACTGCAGCATTTGGCTGCTGGTTAGTCCCAAGATTTTTGCATCTCAGTGGAAGTGGTGCTGAGAGCAAGTTTGCCAGAGTTGTTCTCGCTGTGTGTCTGTCCAGGCAGTTGGAGAATCTCAGTGTAAACCCCCACAGCAGCACACTTAAAGCCCTGTAAAACCATGTGAGCTGAAGAATTGCAGTTCAGTATAGGCTGGTTTGGTGCAGTTGGGGGTTTTTTGTGTCCTCCCAAAGTAGTAAGAGTTACAATAATTGGTCTCTGGAAAAAGTCCCATAAAATTGTGTTGTCGTTTAAGGATAAAATTAGTGGCTGCCAGTTAATGATGCAGGAATTATATACATGGCAGTGAGCTGAGTGCAACATTTTACCTCTTGCTAGATTTCAGAGACATTAATGTCCCTTAACAAACATCTGAAAGTAATTTCAAAAGGTGGGGGAGATTACAGAAAGGAGCACAGCAGTGTTTTATAGTTGAGATTGCCTATCTATTAGACAGCTCTGACAGAGCGTGTAATTAATTTTTTAAGTGTTTATATTAAAGAATAAATAACTAGTAATACATATGGCACATTATAAGTGTTTCAAGTGTGCTGTAGTCTGGCTAGATGTTAAGTTATGGCTTTGTTGTGGTTTTTAGCAGAATCAGCATAGGTAAAATTGGCCATTTAGGGTCAGGTTTTCTCAAGTGCATTTAGCACACACTTAAGAGCATAACTGTGGTGGCCTTGTTTTGGAAAAGTCTTCACATCTATGCTGTGTATCAGCAAAATTCAAGAGTGTGGTGGTGGTTTTTGCCATCCTTGCTGTCCTCAAAAAAAAGTCAGCTGATTTCTCCAGCAGTCCCTGCTGACAGTGAGTATCTAAATGTGTTCTGTGTGGTTTTGAAACTCTGGTCCTTAGCTTTTTATATGATCTATAATTTTATATGCAGTGCATCTAAAGAAGAATATGTATGATTCATATACACATACAGGAACAACACAGAGGGATCATTTTAATATAAATCCCAGTGCTGTTTGTTATGTTCTGAAATAGTGCATAGAATAATTCAAATATTTATAGATGGTAGTTCAGCTTGTGCTTTGCTTGCAGCATTTGCCTTTTTTCATGTCTCAGTTGAACCGTTCTTCCTTCCTTCCTTCCTTTGCAATGTAAACATTGCCTGTGCCCAGCAGAGTCCTTCTGCTTCTTCCTCTGGAAGCTCAAACATGACAAAGCACCCCTTGGATTCTGGGTCCCATTTTCTGCCCTGGTCGCTGGAGCTGTACCAAGGAGCAGGGCTCCATTTCTTTGCCATGTGCTCCATAAGGAATGGAGGACTTTGCTCTGCTTTCTGTGGAGTGGGTCCTTTTGGGGCTCCTAAGGCAGGGGAGTTTGTGTAACAGCGTGTATATGGAGCAAGTTATGACTGTGCTAGATGTGAAGTGATGATTAGAAGGGTATTAACATCTGCATTTTCGTGCTGACCACACACAGTGTCTTGGCCTGGCAGTCCCACCCTGGAGGGGTTTTTCTAAACAGCTTCTTTGCACTGTTATAAAAAGGGGTTTTCTTCCTTACCAGGAAAGCCCCAAGGTACCCCAAGAGCCCCTTAGGTTTGAGATGTTCCTGGAAAGAAGGTTTAAAATAATTACCCTTACAGATTTGCATCTGTCATCAGCACTGGAGGGTAATTAATCTGTATGTATGAAGTTGCCTGTTTAGGAAGTTGCACATTTTGCATGTTTCTCCTTTTGCTCGTGCTTTGATTCTTCACTGCCTGGCTGGGAGACAGAGAAGCAGTAAAGTCTCAACATTGAGAAGTGTGATATAATATTAAAATGCTCTAGTTTCCGTTGAACAGATGATGGTAAGAAGTTATTTTAATGGGTTTGTTGAGAATTGTGCTTTCAAAGACTCTTTAAATTATTGCAGACCGTGCTGCTGGGATATGTATGGGAAGCAGCCATTTTAATTAGGAAGATACACTTGGAAATGAAAAGTCATTTTTTAAATGTAATTTCCTTTGTGAGTGTTTTACTGACCACTAGAATTTATTTACCACACAGACCTAGCGATAAAATAGGTATTTATGGGTTGGTTTTTAATTAGAAATAATGGCTGGTTGAATTGAAGTGATTAATCATCTTATCCATATAGACTGTGGTAGCCCTAGTGAAAGACAGTTGTATTGACAGTTTGGAGAGTGATCTAGTGGCATATTTTGTCCTTAAACAACACCACCACCAATGCAGTCACTTTTTGGTGTGAAAGAGGAGAAAAGAGGCTATCCTGCTTTAGTGAACTTTACATGGGGATGACTAAAGAAATGCTTGACAAAGCTGGGGTTTGGGCCTTCTGGGTGTCACTGACATCCAAATAAGAGTAATTAAAAGGGTAATCCAGTGACGTGGATTTATTTCTCCATGCAAATGGTGCTTGGAGGGAGTGGACCAGGGATGACAGATTTATGGAGAGAGTGCTCATGACATCAGGCTTGCTGCTGGAACACTTGGCCACCTGCAAGTGAGTATTGTTTCAGGAAGGATCAGAGATTTTCAACCAGCCTTTGCTTTCTGGGTTGAGAAGCATGGGGACACAAATGACAAGGAACCCAACTTAACAGCTTTAATGGCCTCAGCAGAAAGAGGGTAAGAGTTTGGGGAGCAGAGCACAAGGAGAGTTTTGCATGTAATGCCAGTTAGCTTTATTGAGTCATACATTTCCTTTACCCTCACTGCCCGAGGAGGTTTCTACTCCATATTTCAAAATGCAGTGTGTCAGAAACAAGAGCCAGCATGGGGTGCAGTGTATATTTTAGCATGGAAGAAAAGACAGCCAGTGCATATAATTTTCTGGGAAGTAATGAAGTGTCATGGAAAGTACATGAAATCAATGTGTTTTTTATGTACTCATTTTAGAAATCAAGTTAGGGATAATATTTGCCTTTTTCTTAAAGGATCTTTGCAGAAGTCTGCATCCATGTGTGAGCTGTGTGTCTGCTGCTACCTGTTTTTCACTCTGAAGTTATGCTAATTATCTTTGCCAGAATCAAGGCACTTTTTTCCTTTTCAGTATCCATAGGAACCCTTTGGGGATGAAAAACCCTGACATTTTGATTCCTAGCTTTTGTTTCCCTAATCAAAAATAAAGGTATAATGGACAAGAAGAAGCAATTTCATTTACTCCTCTCATCACAGCAGGTTTTATTATTCTCTTGAATCTCACTGCATTTTATTAAATTATACTTCTGTTTGAGTTTGCAGCTTCGCTTTTCAAGGAGAGCCCACTGCAGCCCATTTTGTAATAATATGTGTTTTCTTATAAGCTTAGTTTGCTAAGTGAGCTTGAAATTTCTCCCTGGCCTGCCCAATCTCTGAGTTTGGTGCAGAAACCAAATCACTGCCTGCCTGTTTGTTGCCCCCTGTCCCATCCTGCAGATTGGAGTCTGTCCTTGCTAATGTAGGCAAAACAGAGGCAGGGCTACATCACATTGCTGGCTGATTTTCTTAACAAAACAGGCTTTGCAAAAGCTGCTTAAATTCAATTTGCATTTGTAAAATAAAAACACAGCGCAGTGTGGTCCGCTGGGAGATTTTTCATGCTATGCAGGTATATTTTCAGAAGTGGTAATCAAATATTCTGGTGTCGTACACACACGGTTTCTGGTTTAGCTGTGGTCCTTTTGTTTTGTTTGGGATGAAAGTGAATGTCTGTTGTTGCTTTCCCATTGAAGAAATCCATTCACAGGACAACAGAAATGTAAGCGGCTCTGAAAGTGCTGTTTATAGACTTGAAAACCGGTTGAAAGGCAGTTTTGTCATCCTCTAAACCCTCACATGGTGGTTCCTGTGTATGGCCAAAGCCCCTTCATCTCCGAGGGAGACCTGTGCTAACTGATGCTGAGCCCAGGCAAGTGTGAGAGAGCTGCACCATCGCTGGTGAGATGAAAAGACATTTTCTCTGTGTTTGTCATTTTACTGCCTGCTCGTCAGAGCAGACCTGCTTTGTGAATAGCAAAGGTTCCAGGCATTGAGGGGAACATAAAAAAACTGCTGGGATAATTCAGCAGACTTGAAAAGAAGTCTCTGGGTCCATAGAGGGTACAGCTTGATGCCTGTGGTATTGGTAAGGTATTATATAACAAAGCATAAGTCATATTTATGCATTTATTATTTTTCTACCTGATGTTGTCTGTGTCTGCCTGTAATATTTTCCTGCTCATTGCAGGCTGAGAACTTCGATTTATCCTCAAAGAAGCCTTCTCAGAAAGAACTTGCTGGCACTTCTTTTCTGCGAAGGGGCTTCTTTAAACAAAACATCTTGCATAATCATTTGGACTAAGAGACCCCTCATTTCCAAACCTGCAGGGTTTCTCCTCTCTTTCCCCAGAGCACTCTGAACCCACTGTGTAGGTAGTCACTGATCCGTGTGTGGGTGAAGGGCAGGTTTTGGTGTCTCCTAGCTGCTCATGTAGCCATGCAGCAGTGAGTGGCCTCACAAGCCATTTTCTTTTCAAAGGTCTTTAAAAAAATCTGCGATCAAGGCTTAGTTTATGCATTAGACAGAGACCCCATTGGATAGTTTAAAGCCAGTGTGTATGAAGTAAGTATGGCTTTCATTAAAGAGGAGACATGTATTTTAGCTCAGCTGAGGAATGGGGAAATGTGGGTCATAAAGACAATATTGTAATGGAGTCTCCCTTTTTAATACCAGACTGTGTGCTGCACTTCCGAAAAGCCTGGAGTTCCGGGGGCTGAGCTGATCAGAGCTCAGCATGCTTTTTTTTCCCCTTGCCTTATAACCCTTGTTAACTTTTCAACTTGTCAAGTACATGGTGGTTTATGAAATTTTAAAGCTAGCAGTATGCTGCGTGGGGATGTCAGCGATACGCTAGACTTCTGAGTGCATCCTGAGATGAATAAATCATGAAGTCACAGAAAGTTGCAATTAAAGAACCCAAACCTGGGTGCTTGAAATATTAGACCTGGGTTCGTGTGACTTTAAACAATAATCACAGCTGGAAGAAGTCCACACTTGAATTGTGGATCAGCAATAGGAAAAATAAAAAAGGTATCTGTGAAATACGTGTCTCTTCCAGGGCATCAGACTGATATTTACTGATCTTAAGTGGAATTATTATTGAAGGAGTCAATTCCCTTCAGCTCAAACAGGTAGATATGATCCTGCCTCAATGGAGATGGAAATTGCCTGGCCTGGTTTCCTCCTGGTCCTACTTCTTTATAAATTAAGATAATCCCTTGTTTGATGTTCAGTCAGTGACCTTCCTGTATTTTGCAGAGTCTCTGTAAAGATGCTGCAGGTTATGTTCATTTTTACTAGAATCCAGTATGGCTTTAGCTGCTACACTGTGACTGTGGGTCAGGCAAGGGTTGCATTAACATTTCATCCCATCCCCGGCTCCCCAGTCGCCTTTGAGATATTTCTGATTTTCCACAGACTTGAGATGAGCAACCGATTTCATACTTGCACTGCTTCTTATTTTAGCTTTTCCCTTAAAAAAGCCTGGGAAAAAAAGAATTGTCATTATGGCTGTGTGTTTCAAGAGGGTCTCCGTGGGAATGGTGCAGTGTCCATCAGCAGGGACACCCGGTGAGTCACATCTTTGGCTCCACATCCATGAGTAATCTCTCTGACTTCAGCAGGATTACCCAGGTGTTTAAAATAAAACTGTGTTGTAGAGGTCTGTGGGATTATAGGACCAGAAAGATTGGTTGTGTGGCTAGTCACTGAGATTTTCTTTTATTTTCTCATTTTATGAGTTTGAAAAGTCAATAAAAAATAATGCAAAACACATGCATGATTAAGGCAGGGGCTTAGCTGCTGCTGTGCCGGGAAGTTCACAGTTAGGGTTTCTGGAGGAACCCTCTCAAGGTTTTTCTTCCTTACTATAGTGTTTTCACTGTAAAAATGTGTATTATGTGACCCCATATGTGGTCTGATAGCACCCCAGTTAAGGTAATTTTTAACTAAGATCAAATCTGTTTGATCAGTCTGCCTGGTTCAGGTGCATGCACCGCTTGGCCTTGGTTTCGTGTGGTTTTGTTTTTCTCCCCTCAGTTGTTTCTTGGTATCACCCTTATTGCTGTGGTTTCCAAATAGCTTCCAGCGGTGCACATCTGTACATGCTCTTTCATCTGCTCCCCAGGGAGAGGCAGCTGTGGAGTGGAGTGTTTTGGTTGTGAAGGTTTACATAACCATGCACATGCTTATGTGGGTAATGTATATGTATGTGCTCTGCTAGAAAAGGGAAGTAAGTGCAAAATTACCCTTACACCCCAGGCCAAGGGTTTGTCCACCCTGAGCAGCTGCCAACAAACCTTTGCCCTGTCTGTGAGCAAACCTGACCCAACTGCAAATTTACAACCCCCACCACTCTGACCTGGGTCATCTCTATGGCCATAAGGGCATTGAGGGCTCTGTAGTAACAGCAAAGTATAATAGAGCTTGACTAGAACATTTTTAAATTTTTTTAGCAGGCTGAAAAAGGTTAAAAATCACCATGTGACCTGTGTGTATATAAAGTCCCAAATGTATTCATCCTGAAGTCCTCCCTCCTTCCAGGTTGTCCTCTGTTTCTGACTGCCTTTGTGCTGCTGTCAATGTCCTGCCACCATCCCTCCCCTTCACAGGCTAACAGGGTCCATTTGTAAGAGTTTGTATGGGAAACATTAATATGGGGAAAAGGTAGTCGGAAACAAAACCACTAAGTATATGGATTTCATCTTAATTTCTGAAAATTGATTTTAGATTTTATTTTCCCTCCTGTGAAACATTTTTAAAATTATAGCAGTATTAACCTGCTAGCAGAACTTACTTATTTCAGTGAAAATGGTATTTTTCTCATGGCTGGAAGCTTTTGCAACTGCAGAATAATGTAGAACTCACATGTCTAATTTTTGATTTAAAAAAGAAAAGCTGTGGAAACCTATTGTTAAGATTTGAAGATACTGGTGACATGAGATGTATGTATGTCTTAAATGGATGTCAGCTGGAAACAAAGAAGAAACTTTTGTTTTTTATTGTTTCCTGTCAACAGTGCAGTGGTGAACATAAAATCCATGGTAGGGATGTAGGAATACTTCTCTTTCACACACAGCATGTGTAGGAGAGGGAGTGGAGGGCCTAGATTCCCATCTCTACTTCCATGGTGTTTTACTTCTGTTAACAGTGTGCCTGAGCTGGTTTCACTGAGATGTTCCTTAAAGTGAAATAATTTGAGCATGCAGTCATTCTGTCCCTGTCTACCCCTCCCCTCCCTGGCTCTTCAGTAATTGCATCCTGGTTCACATTAATTCAGCACGCTAATTGTTAGAGTTAAGAAATAAGAGGCTTGCCAAGATGCAGAAGAATTAAAGTGATTGCCCTTTTGTCTGCAGAAACAGTGGAAGCTAATAATTATTACTCTTATATTTTTGTTGTGAAAACTTCTCTCTCCTGCTCTCAGTTTCCCAGACCTGTGTTTTTCCTTTGACAAAAAGCGATCTGATTTGATGTACATAGGCAGTACTTCAGAATCCATCACTCACAGCCACAGCCTTCCCAGCCTACTGTATATTAATAAGCAGATGTGTCATCCTGGCAGACTGCTCAATAATAGATCTTTTTAAGAACTGCTTTTCCTCTATGTAGTTCAGGTACTCCAGAACTAGAATTTAAGCACTGCTTTCATTTTATATAGAGATATCAGGAGATACTCAGCTTAATGTAGAGTTGTATATTTGCATTTGCAGAACATTTTGTCTTCCTTTATTCTCTTTGCAGACACAAGGCTTGGAATGCCAAATAGCTCATCAAGATATACAGTGTGCAGAGAGAAAATAATCTTAATGTCTAACTGTCTGTTTTTTTTTTTTCCTTTCCCTAAATTACTTCCTTACATTTCTTTCAAAGGAGCCTGAGGAAGTACATAAAACAGTTTTCCTCTCCCTGGGATGCTTGCTCCCTGAGGATGTGGGGATGCTGTCCTTGCTGAGGCAGCACTTTTTTCTCCTGGGCTCACTCCTGCAAACATGCCTGTGACTTTGCTTTGCTGTCCTGCAAACTCCTTGTCAAGTCGTTTCTTCTGTCCATGCTGGTCAGAAAACTGTGGATTTTGATGAAAGCCAGAAACCTCACTGTTTTCTATTAATTTGGGCTCCTCCTGCCTTCTGCAGAAAATAAACAGGGCAGGAGGTGAGCCAGCTGGGAGAGAACAAGGATATAAAACTGTGTTGGAGGAGAGCTGCTAGGAATGCCAACCAGCTCTCCTTAAGTCTTTTCCCTGGATTCTCAATGATTTTAAGAGAAATCAGGCTTTCTAGGACTCTTGCAAGGCTGCTGTGTAGAGATAGCCAGGAGCAAATTGAAGTAACACATAAGGCATATGCTGATGACCACAAAGGTGCTGTAAAACAAACAGCAGGGCATGTTATTGTTATTATTCAAATGTTACCCGGTTCCTGTAACATCTGGGAAGGCCAGGCATGGATCAGAACCAGATGTGCTCTGTGCTTTATGGCTGCAGAGCAGAGAGGGACACTGCCCCAGAGCCCCCTTACTGTAAGGTGTTGTAGATGGGGTGTTGGGGGCTGTGGGCCAGGGATCTACATCAGTGATCTACAGCCTCAGCATGCCAGAAAGCAGAGTCTGTTCAAAAATCCACCAAATGAGTGCAAGTGGAGATGCATGTATTGATTTTAGTGGCACTCACAAGGCTAGGAGTGGTTTTTTGACCGTCTAAAAACAGGTGTGTGGTCTGTCTTGGGCATTGCAGCAAGGGGAAGGGATTAGGGAAGGACCAGAGAGAGTTTCCTGCAGTGAGTGTGTCTCTTCTCTGCATGCCAGTGTAGGAGAAAACATGTTTCTTTGGTTTTCAAATATACAAGTTCAGGGGAAGAGGTACTATGGCAGAGTTGAAGTACTTGGTAGCAGTAGAGGTGATGTTCAAGTTGGAGGTAAGCCATGAAAAAGCCCTGGAGCTAAAAGCACAGCGTTTATTCTGGATGTGTGAAACAGAGGTAACCACAAAAGAAAAACATGGAAGTGGGATGTGGTCAAAGCAGCAAGGTGCAGAAAGGATCTTCATGGCAGCGTTTTGAAAGAAAACAAATGTGTCAGGATGATTTTCTGCAAGGCTGCAGGAGAGGATTTTACAGTAACCAAAATGTGAGTCCTTGGAAAGGAAGGGATAAAACATTCTGTGGAGCTGTGAGCTCCCTAACAAACCCCTTCTTGGGTACAGCAAGGAAAAGGTGGGTGTGTAAAGCACAGCCTTAGGAGTCCAGGTGCACCCTGGCTTTTGGTGAGCTTAAATAACCTGATAGAACCACACTTAAAGCAGAATCACAGCAGAGCTTAAGCACGACCACAGTGAGGAGTGTCCCTGGGAGGGGAAGAAAACGCCACCTCGGCTGCTTCTTGCATACTGATAAATGTCTTTGTAATAAAAGCTTCCTGGAAGGAGGGAGAGCTGCATAGCCAGGCACCCCAGCACAGAACATCAACTTGGAGCTGCAGGGAACCTGGTTTTCTGAGTTGGGTTATGGCCCTCCAGCTGATTTTAACATGAGACTTTGTGTGCAGTGTGTCATAGTTTCTGTTGTGTTTAATCCTGGTGTATTCGTTTTCTGGTAAACATTAGCTTTTAATTTTTTTTTTTTACTTGCTTCTAGTAATTAGTTACCCATCCATTTTCAAGTTGTGTCCAACAGCTGAATTTTACCTGGCTTTCCCTAGGCAGCAGTTTGATTGGCACCTCTTCTTCTGTTCAGCTGCCAATGTCCACAAATCATTAAAAAACCCAATTTATCTTTCTGCCCTTCTTTCAAATATGATTGAAAAGAGACCCTGGATTCAGAGACACAGGAGAGAGAGAGTGAAGGCAATTGAAAGAGACCCAAAAAAGAGTGGATGCATTGCTCTCACTTCCTTTGGAAACATGCGAAAAAAAAAAAAAAAACAACAAAATAGGTTGCACTCCAAAATCTGTTGGAGCTAGAGAAAAAGTGCTTTTTATTTTAAACAAACTTCACTGTTGCTGTGGGGTGAGCTGGTTTTTGTGAGTTTTCTTTTGGGACGGTTGGTCTCCCCAACCCCCCTACCTCCCCAGATTTGATTTAAATCTGGTGAAACTTCTGCTGAACCTGAACCTTCAAGGCAATGAACTTGCTTATGCAGTCATTGTATTTGTGTCTTGATTAATTTTAAAGCCACAGGAGTGCTGCCTGCCTTCTGCAGCTCAAAGGAAGCTCACTTGCAGTTGCAAGGGAGGCGTGCAAAGCACCTGGCTTGGTGCAGAGCTGTGGCGGTGGAAAGGCTCCTTAAAAATTCCTAATTGATTCTAAAAATTAAGCCATTATGTAAATGTTTGTAATTCTGAGCTGCTCTGAGAAGCTTCATTAGTAGGAATACAAGAGCAGGAATTAATTTTATTTATGTGTAATGAAGAGCGGGTGGGTCCTGAGGAAAGGCTGCAAAGAGAAGGAGGGAAAGGGATGCTTGTTCCCCCTTTTCCAGCTCTCTTCATGCCATTCCACAGGGATTAGCTTCCTATTTGTTTTTATTTTACAGGGGGGATATCTGTGAATATATGGCATGAGATTACACTTTTATTGTCTGCCGTGAATCCCTCGTAAGGGTAGGACAATGTGGAAATGTGCAGCCAGTGTTGCATTACAGGGATGCATTATGGGTCTCTGTCTCCACCAGTAATGACCAATTAATGACCACTGAGATAGGCAAATGAGAAGTCAGGGCTACTCAGAGCTTTAACTCATCATTTCTTGACCACCCATGGACAGAGAGGCCAATATTAGTATAGTTTTATTTAATGAGTATTTCAGATGAATATGGGACTCACTTCTTGGTCTGGCAGTGGGGCTGCCTGGACATTTTGCTTCCAGCCTGTTGATACCTTTATGAAATCACATTACTGGAAGAAAATACCAGATCTGTGTAGTGGCTGGGAGAAGTTTGTTCAGTTGCAGCAGGGATAAGCTGGTGCAGGAGGACTTGGCACAAGCTTTGATGTTCATGCACTTCAGGTCAAGGGAAGTGAAATTTCAGGTGTATTTCTTCTTGTGCCAAATTTGCTGTGCAAAATGAGCCACATAACATCATGTATGCACTCTCACAGAGTGGAGTTCACCACTGTAACCCTCCAGGGGTTTTGCTGGGCCAACTCAGTGAGAAAAACAAAGAAATAGACAAGGTGGTGACAAAAGAGGTGCACCCGCTTGTGTCTGCTGGACATGAGATTCACCAATAGTGAAAAAATAATACAAGAATAGTGAAGTAAGAAGTGCTCATTCATTTAAATATTTAAGCTGAGAAACAGGGACTTAAAGTAAAATCTTGGCTCCACTTGAAGGTGGGGGTCGTAATTTATGTGTCTGTAAACATATGTTGTACTCCCTACGTTTAGTTTTATTGGTTTCACTGGGCACCTGGTCTTGTCTCAAAGCTGAATGTTTAATGACTGGTACTAATAAAAGTTACTGACCAATCAGGATGGCAGAGAAGGCTTGGAATGAGCAAAGGAGGCAGAGAAATCTCAAAAGAGTGAAGACAGCTGGGTGGGATTGGACAGGCAGTGAGGGCAGAAGGGTGGAGAACTCCACATACAATGCCACTAAAACCAGTTGCCCTGTCCAATAGTAAGTAATAGTAAGTAATGCCCCAACCAATACTTGTGGGTGGGACCTTCAGCAGCAAGAACACAAGTGAGGGGGAATCTGCAGCACCTGAGAATGCTCTTCTGGCTGCTGGGACTGGACTGTTGACAGCTCAGATACAGAAGTTGTACTACCAGGCATATATCCCAACCTGCTGCTGTTTTACTTCTGTTGACAGCAACGATTGCTGCCACTGGGAGCCTTCTTCAGCATCCTCAAGCAGAATGTGTCCTTTGTGTTAAAAAAACCAAAACAATCCTGCTTTTATTGCTTCATCCTGCACAGCCTCACACAATTTGACAGTGTGATCCCTCCAGGTTTTATAGTATGGGTGTTATTAATGAGCTCTTCTGTGTGGCTGCTGGGCAGAGGGGTAGGAAAGAATAGGGGAGTTGCCCAGGCATCAGATATGAATACTTTGTAATAACAGAAAAGAACAGACAGGGGAGCCCTTGTAAATACATTTAGGAGAGGCTGTGATACAGATGCAGGGTTATCTGGTTTTGGGAGGGGAGGACAATTAGGTGTTTCCATGCATGGCCCTCACTGCTGCTTTCATTCCTGCATCCTGGGTCTCCAAGCACCCCTCGAACCCACACAGCACAGGTCCTCAAAAAAAGAAAGGAAATGACAATGACCAAAAGGTTGTTTTGCTTTGGTGCCACAGCTTCAGGGAAACAGATGGGAAGTTTCACCAGTGATCAGTGCTGAATGTGGGCTCCCAACCCTGCCTTGTTAGTCGGGAATGAGGCATTATGGCTCTCAGCTGTGGCCTCAGCTGTGCCTGGGGAGGAGGTATTTAGCTCTTCTCCTCTCTCAGGTGCCTCCTATATTTGCAAGTGCTGGAGGGGGTTCTGTTTTGCTGCAGCTTGTTGGAGTGCTCCTGCTTGGTCATGTCAAGAGGAGGCTGCAGGAGGTGATGGTAGGTGAGTCAGGGGTTTAGTGATTAATAATTCTTATCAGCAGAAAGAGGAATGGGCTTTTTCAGGGCTGGTTTTGTGAGGTCTTAAAGGCTTTCTCAATCAACAGAAATGGGGTTTAGGTCAAATTAAACTGATGTGTTTGCAGTAAGGTACTGAGTCCCTGTCCACTGGCTGCATATCTTGAGTGGCATGCAGTGCTTCTCTCTGATCCTCTCCCCTCCTGGATGCTAATATTGCTCCTTCTTTTGCCTAAAACACAGGTTGTGCCTTACACAGTGGCTTAATGTTTGTCTCAGGTCTTCAACCCAAAATGAGGCTATGCTCAGACCTAAAATGCTTTTAAATGTGAATTAGTAGCTCTTAAAATGAGTGTTCCTGGTGGTGGCAACATTTCTCAGGCAGAAGTGAAAGATGAAGCCTGTGTTATTTGAAGCCTCGTGTTATTGCACTTTGAAAGGGTTTATGGTGCTCTGGTTGCTGGGGGAAAAGCAGAGGCAGGACACAAACAGGCAGTGGGAGCTCCGTGTGTCTCTGAAGCCCTGCCTTCATTATTATGCAGTGCAAGTGGCTGTTGGCACAAGAACAAATTCCACTGTAAATTACGTGTGATTTACATGAGAAGCTCATTAATTCTCTAACACCGGATTTAGATGGTTTCATTTGTAAAGGGTGTCATTTTAAACACCGCTCAAACATATTTCCTTCTATCTGCTGACTCAGAGTGTGTGCTGGGAGGTGATAAACAATAAACTGTGTATGTGTTCATAAATGCATGCACACAGACACACATTAGAAAATGGAATCAATTAGAAGGTATGCTCTGTGATACACAGTTTGGCTGCCTGTTTTATAATTTTGCCTGTGTATTGTGGACCTTGCAGGATTTTTTTTTTTTTTTGTTTCACATTTATTGGTGCAGAGGTAAGCCTTTTAATTTTGATTTTTAGTATTAAACTTGTATCCTTATTCTGTGATGCTGTGGCTCTCATTTCAAGAGCTTCCCCTTTCTGGACCAACCTTTGCCCTTGCTTCAGGAGCAGCAAGACTCGGCGTGGATGAGCAGTACAGTTTTGTGGCATAAGCAATAAGCAGGGTGTCTTTTTTTTCTTTTTTGTTGTATGTTCCTGGTTTTTCTCAGCTCTACCATAACTCAGAAGTTTGGCAAAAATCATAGGAGGGAAAAGAAAAACCTCTCACTGCAAATACTTTTTTACTGGGGTCTCTGCCTCTTGCTCCAGGACAGACAGAGCTGATAGGCACACCAGAAGTGTCTGTGGTTGCAGCTCATATGTTGAGGCAATGTAGTCCATAGTTTCATTTAATGTTGCTTTTGCATTAAGCAGCATGACCCTTCTGCATTAGCTGAAAGAATTATATGCCCATTTTCAGATTGCACTTATTGTTTTAATCCAGCATCTGGAGCTATGTGTTCTCTGATATAGGGCTGATGTCGAAATTTGGATGATTGTGTAAGTGTTTTATCATACATTCATGTGCTGTTCGGGTTTAAGTTGCAGTTTATAATTATTTTAAATGGGCAGTTGCTCTTTAGAAAATCTTAAGCTTGACGCAAACAATAAATGCAGGACAAGCTGCCAGACTCACCTTTGAAGTCTCTCTGGCCTAAGGAAACTGTTCCTTGACATCTCATTACTTTCCTTCTCTTATTAGAAACAAATGTGGATTTCCTACACGTAGATTAAATATGGCCTGAATTAAGAAGGCTGAGTTAAGCAGCAGCAAAAGAGGAGAAATTATGCCATGCTCCGCTGCGGTTTTGTTTATCGGGACATAAGTCTGAATTTATTATTTTTTATGACTTGTAAGTTAGTGCAAGGAAAGAAAAAGGAGCAGTCATTTTTTTCCTACGACAATCAATCTACTGTTTCATATGCATTTAAACCATTTTGCCACAGGGAAAAGAAAAACATGCCCGTCTTAAGTAACCTAAACATCCACGGTGGTTGTTTTTCTGCACGTAGCAAGGCTTTCCTTGCTCAGGGAGAAGTTTTTTCTGTTATGTGGAGAAAGTGATTTTGACTCACAAGGTATGGGAAAATGTAGGCAGGGCTTCACTGTAGGAGGAGGGAAATCCTGTAGCTCTTGTGAAGAGCATGTATCAGACCTTCCCTGACTTTTTTTTTTTTTTTTTTTTTTTTTTTTTTGGGCCCCAAGCTCAAGTTTTATGTCATGACCTGTCTGCACTGCTTGCTAGGAGTGGATAAACATATTTTTGAAAATAAGAATAGTGACAATATTTTTTTTTCTCCAACAGAACTGCTTTGATTCAAGCTCCTTATCTAATTTATTAGAGACAAAACTGGGGATGGGAGGGGAACCAAACCAAGAAGCATTGTACTATTTTCATTTGTTTCAACCAATTCTCACAGAATAGCACGGGAACAACATTTTGTTTAATGTTATAAGAGTTGCAAAGGTGGTGACTGTGCTTTGCCCCTCTCCCCACCCTGGCTCTATCTTGAGCTGGAGATGTGTTGGGAAGGAGGTGGGATGAGATGGACATGGTCATGGGTTACAGAAATCCTGTACCCAAAGCCAGCCCATGGCAGAATGGGTCACTCTTCGGGTGCTGCCACCCTGCATACTCTGTGTATATATATCAAGCCACTGACTGTAAACCCTGGGTTGATTTTTCTTTTTCTTTTTTTTTTTTTTTCCCTGTGGTGCTTTTCTTTTGAAAACCCAGTGCTTCTCCAGCATAGGATAGGTTCTTCCTAGCTTGGTGTTGCTTTAGCTTGGCTAGACTTTAGGTCTGGAAAAGCATTTTGAACCCCATTTCATGGGTATTTTTTCTGAGGGAACATGTTTAGGTCAGTTCTGTTTGAACTGTCCTAAAATATTTTACCCTCAGAGGGCATTTGTGATTTCAGCCAGCTGTTCCCTCACAGACTGAGATGAAGGCCTGTGCCTGGTGTAAATCTGTGCAAGTAATATTGGAAAAAAAAAATACAGGAACAGTGCCAGATGACACCAGCTGTTAATGGCACTCATTAAGCATCATGTTCTAACACAATGTTTTTTTCCAGTGTAGACAAGCCCTCAATAAACTCTCCCTTTCCTTTCTCCGAAACCCATCGAGCAATATACTGCCTTTAGTGAAATATTTTAATTATTTGTAAATTTTCATAAAATTTTCATTTTAGTTCAAAATGTAAGCAGAGCACCCAGTGCTTATTTATCTGTGAGGTTGAAGGTGAGAGCCTCTTGGTTGTAAAGAGTTTCCATCTTGAAAAATATAAAGCTGTAGGTAGGCAAGATGGACAAAAAGTGGGAGAAAAGAATTATCCTATTTGACAGGTCTGCTGAGGCAGAAAGGGAGAACAAAGAATCCCTAGTTTTATAGATCTACAAGTCTACAGTGTAATCCCATTTGGAGAAACACAGTGGAATAGAGGAGTGAAACTTACCTTATTTCTCTAAGGGAAAGCTCCAAGAACATTTTTTAGCTTATGTTCCTGGTACATTAGAGGCCAGGCCAAGTATTTCCAAAAATGAAATGGAGCATTCTGCCAGCAAACTACTCTGTGTATGTGTTATATTCATACATACACACATATATATATATAAAATAAAGTTTAATCACATCTCTTCTATATGAGGATGTTTGGGTTTGGTTTCTGCATGGTACTGTTCATACCAAACATATATGTAGGTCATTTTGGTTCCAACCAAAGCACTGAAGAAAATCAGTCAGTTGCTATGCAAAGTGGAATGAGGCAAACATGTCACCTGTAATATGACAAGGTATTAACTTCTTAAGTCAGAGAAATTTAGCTGGACAGGCTGGAGTTTTAATCTGACTCTGACTGCTGTGTCAAATAAATTTCAGCTAAGCAAGGCAAATGTTTATAATTAATTTCAGAGTGGCTTAATTTTTGCACATTAAGCAAACTGGTATCTTGTTTTAGACTCTGAAGCAGGGAGACAACTCAGCATGAGTCTATGTGTGATTTATTTAACAAGAGACCAGCTTAGGGACTCTGAAATCATGCTTGGAGTTGAGCTGGTGCCCAGCATTCACACACTGTGGCATTATCTCTTTCAAATGGCAGCTTCATGGTGAGGCAAACTCTGAAGTTCTAAGGCTTAGAAATTCACAGATGAAACTTCGAAGTTTATGAGCCTGTCTCTTTTCTTTTTGTGGTGGTTTGGTGCTGGCATAACTCTAATGACATCAGGCACTTAAGGAGTGACACCGCTGCAATAAAGACCTGGAGACTAATGGTGTTTGCAGTACCATTTCTCATCCAGCCTTTGTCTGCTGCTAAAAGCTCCCTGTTTGATTCTGCTCCCCCTTTTCACACTTGAGCACATCAGTTGACCAACAGCAGTTTCTGCCTTTCAAGCCCAGGATCCCAAACAGGGGCCAAACCTAGGTCGGCTCGGTTTCTGAGTCAGACAAAATCTGGTTTATGGCAGGGGGCAAGAGGTCTAACAGTGGGAGTGTTAGTTCACAAAATGAATGATCAGTTGTTTTAAAGGGCAGGGGAAACAATGCAGCACAGGACAGACACTGCTGTCCATTTGGTGGAGCTGTGTACAGTTCTGTATAACTTGTTCCTTGCCTTATCTCCATTTATCTTCACTGAACTGTGACCAGTGGAGGTGCCACCTTCTTGCTGGACCCTCTTCTGCAGTTCCTGTCTGGTCTGCCCACGCAGAACAGGTTAATGTTTTATTCCTGAGTTAATGTATATCTTTAATATTGCTTCTCTTAGGGACTTTCCCAGTGAATTATACAGAACCTGTGTTTGTCTTTAAAGCCTGGTCCCCCTGAAATTGAGAGAATGATTATGGAGGAAACATGCTAGCTCTTAAAATGCTACAGGTAGTGTTTCATCCCATCCCTCCCCTCCTCACATGCTTTAAAATCTTTAAGGATCCCTAAATAGGCACTTTTTAAATCAAAGCATTAAGAAGCAAAAGTGTGGTGCAGAATTATGAGCCAGATGTTGATCCTGGTAACTCAGGTATGCCATTCCCTCACACCCACTCAGCTTTCCTTGTGGCATTTCCCTAAAGAGGACCCTGGGGCTGGATGCAAGCTGGGATCAATCCCCAGCCCGTGGCATCTGTTTGCTGAGGGTTGGAGCTGCTCGTTGAGCTGAAGTCGTGTGAACTGAGAAACGGAGACAACGTGATGTTGGGAGCGAGCCTGGATCTTAGGAACACATTGCTTAAGTGACCAGAAACTGAGCTGCTGTCTGTGTGCCAAACCAAAGTTAAAAGCCATGTGGGTTTCAGAACTTTATTTTTTTAAGAAAACACTTGCTAAAGAATAAGCTGCATTCAGTGATTGATTGCTTGTTGCTCTTGCCCAGCTATTTGTACTCTCAGCTTTGACTTATGTCATACACCTGAGGCCTTGCATTATAGGGAGCACGGTATGCACTGCAGAGAGTGGAAAATTTGGCCAAAATATTGATGTCTTTAAGTGCTGAATTGAGGGGTATTTCTGGAGGAAGTAGTGCTGCTGTGCTTTGCTGGATCAGACTGAAGGGTAGGAGGGATTTTTCCCTCTGGCTTTTTCAAAGTTTTGTTTGGGACTCTGTCTGGGGTAGCTTTGAATGTTGCATTAAGCATTTTAGTTCTCAGCTTCAGGTAGGTGCTGTTCCATGTCTGTAGCTCATACAGAAAAATACAAGGAAATGAAGGAAAAATTGTTTTAAGTTTTTTTGTTGTTTTTTTTTTCCTGATAGGTGGTAGAGTGCAAAAGGGGAAGACTTTCCATGGGAAGCAGAGGAGGAAGATGCTGGGTGTGGAAGAGGGCTGTGCTTTTATTTTTGTATTTCCAAGACCCCAGCTTACTTCCTATGCAAGGAAAGAGAGAGGATGGTGGGGGAAGGCAAAATTCTGGGACATCTGGCCCCAGTGAAGCTCTTGCTGGTGATTAGGTCCATCTTGAGATCAGCCTTTCTAGCCAACACATAATTACTGGGGTTTTGTTCCTACTTTGAATGGTTAACATATGATACGTCTTTACATTGTTTTTCTTGCAGCTCATTTTTCCCCTCTCGTGTGATTTGCAGGATTTACACACTTGGTTTGTGTTGATGGTGCCTCTCTTGACAGTTCTTTGGATGGAAAGGTTAAGGCAGCTCGTGGGCTCATCAAGACAGGAGTATTGTACTTGAGCCTGGCGTTAGTCATGCTTAGCTGCTTGCATACTAATTTGGCATGAAATCATGACTATTTTTTTTTTTTTAACTAGATGCCACCATTTTAGGTAACTCTACTTGTGCAACTTGCAGTCAGGCTGATGAACCAGTGAAAAATGATGGCACTGCACAGCTTCTCTTTTCCACATATGCCCATTCTCCAAATGTGGTAGGAGGACTGGAAAATACAGCCAAGTGAACAGAAAATGCAAATTGGCTTCATATTGTTACTGGAGCAAGCAGCTTTCTATAGGAGGAAATCTGGAAAATTTAGGATATGCTGCTAAAGTTTGCATGAGAAGTTCTGCATCCCTTCACAAGAAGTGAAGGTAGTGCTCTCCTGGCAAAGGTGATTGTGAAGTGTTATGTTGCACGTGGATTTCTCTTGGATTGAAAAGGTAATAATTGTTACCACACTTGTTTTCTCCTTTTGTCTTTGGAAGATGATCAGGCAGTGCAGAGGGCAGCATCAGAACTAATGGAGGTTTTAGCTGTCTCTTGGGCTCAAGCCTTCTTCAGGGAGAAGGTTTTTCATCTTTGTAGGGAGGTAGGATCATTGGCTTTCTCATCTGCAGCTGTCTAGGTAGTGCCTCATACCTAAGGGGAGTTGCTGGATTGTTTTTTCTTGTAGTTGTATTCTTTTGTCATGAGTGTGGTTCTCGGTCTGAATTTGGTGGAGCTGCAGCAGTGAGCAAACATTCAGGGCATCTCCTGGCTGACAGTTTGATGAAAGAAGTGGGTAGGACTGTATTTATGAGCCATTACCCCTTTGCTATTTTTGTGAGCATAAGAAAAGGTTCCTTTGATTTGTTGTTGCTGTGTTTGCTGCTTGTTACACTAAGGAGCCCGATCAAGTATAAGAAAAAAAAAATCATTTATCAAAATCTGTTGAGACAGCTGAGAAGCTAAACCATGGACCTCAGTTGTTGTGTGGTTTTCTTCAGTGTTTCTCTTTTTTACCCTTTCCAGAGCTCAACCTTATATGCACATGACTATGATACCCATAGTCAGTTTATGGTGTATCCAGAAGAACAGCATGTTACTTACTAGGGTTTTTTTAAAATAAGATTAGTTAAAGATATAAGTACAGCAAATAACACAGTCTTATTTATGACCATCTTGGGATATTCCATCCCCTTCTCAGCTTTTCTGCAGTGACAGATGGAAGATAATATCTTTCCAATTTTAAGAGTTAGTTACAACTGTGCACAAGGACAGGCACCACGTGGACCACAGTGGGAAGTAGTTTTGATTTCTTAAATGTGGACTGTGTTCCAGTCAGCTTCAGAAGAGAGACCCCCCCTGATTGATATTTTTAATGAGCTAGGAGAGTGTGTTAAAACTGCCTGCCTATCTACCTACAAACCCTGAGGGTAGGGAGCTAAATCACTGTGAAGCATTAAAAGTAGAAGAGGTTATCTAACTAGGCATTTTCTCTGGTGTAAGTGGTATTCACACCTCTGCCTATCACTTTTTTAATTTCTCTATTTTCTTATAAAGCAGCATGGATGACTATGCTCCCATCAGCAGCCTTGATTAACTCTTGACAGCCTAAAAACAGTATAGCAGGCACAATTTCCTTTCTAGTTTGAGCCACTGAAACAAATTCAGTCTCTTTTATGTTTTTTCTACCCTGAAGATATTGAAAGGGGAGCATATGTGGAAGAAGAAGTGTGTGCATGGGGATGTGTTTGTGTGTGTGTGTATTTGTTGTATGGACCAGTGAATGCCTGGGTTGACTTGGAACCTGAAGGAATACCTATGTATAGGGTACTTTATAATGAAAATAAATAGAAAGCCTTTGGTAGCAGAACTTAATGGAATTAAGGAAAATATTGGATTCTGGGTGCTGTTTCAAAGTCGTTTTCATCAGAATGGAAGTGGCATAATCAATATGTAGCTCTTTGGCTGTTAACTCTTCAGATTTAGCTGAAATCACATTAAATGGAATAGATTTTATTTGTAGCTCAGGCAGTAGGGTTATATTTAACTGGACTCCCTGGAAGTCAACTATTTGGGAGCTGCCAGCTCTTCACAAAGTGATGCTGCACCCAAACAAATCATGATATCATTCTTTTGTCATTACTGATGCAGGTCCTGCTTTATAAACACCAACTAAACACAAAAAGTTCTGGTGGTGTATGTCCTGTTTGCTCTTGCTAATTTGCTCATTGATTTCTTTCCTCATCTGGTCCCAGGTGAGCTTTGTTATGCCTTTCCTATTCCAAGGCATCTTTGCCAGAAACAAATCTCCCTGCCATTGATTTGAAAACCTCTGCTGCAAGCAAAATTGTGGGCCAGAGTTCTGGGAAGATAAAGGTCTGGGCTGAATTTGCAGCTCTGTGGAGCATCTGTAACCATGAGAGGTGTCAGCAGGAATAGTTATATTTACCACTCCTGAAAATGACATGTATTGGTTTTAAGTTCAATATTCACACAGTCAATCTGTAATAAAATCTACAGGTGGGAAGACAACAATAATTATTTCTATTAACTACAAAAAAAAACCTATTAATAGATTCATTTGAAAAGCCTTAGAAGCCAGTATGTCCAATTGCAAAACACTCTGTAAGAAATTATTTTTGTGTCTTGCAAAGAAACCACCATACCACACAGACAGAATCCAAATGAAAAACTGTCTTGTGTTCTGGAGATGCTGTCATGAGAAAGGCCTCCTATGTAGCATCTGTTCACACTTCCCACATATTGTGTAAATATATCCACTTCAAGTATTTAATCTTCCCAGAAGTTATGCTTGCCTTTCTTCTCCAAACAAGAAAGCTGGAATCCTCTCCCTCTTTACAAAACCCACCTGTAGCTTGGCAAACTACCAGATTAAGGTTGTTTGGATTGGGTTAGGTTGTTTTTTTTATTTTTTTCTTTTTTTGATAATGCTCCAATTTTAAATTTTGCATAAAAAGCTGTAAATGTTTCTGGAGTTACGACTGATCTCATTTCCCCCTTTCCCCCATTCCCTAGGAACATTCCTAATAAGTTATTCAGTCTCTCTTCTGAACAGGGAGAATTTCAGCCATAAATAAGGCAGCACTTGAAATCGTAAATAATGTTTGGACAGCTTGTGCTGAGGGCTTCCCAAAGGGAAGGAATTATTTTGTCGTGGCAGTGTATGGTGGGGCTGTCTGGTGTCATACTTTGGAGCAGGCTGTTTCTTGTGCAGAGTGCCTCCAAGTATCTGGAAGCTGGGTTGTGACTCCTGAAAAATTGACTTGTGGGATAGCAAAGCAGGTCACACTGATGAGAAGAGGGAAAGGGGAAGAAGGTAGGGGGAGAACTGAACCCACCAAGTACTAACTGATGCTAAGAAATTCCATGCTAAGGCTGAAACTGCAGCTTTATCTCATGACTTGGTGGGGGGAAAAAAAAGGCAGGAACATATGTCAATGACAGATTGCCAACCTTAGCATTTAATTCCGGGCATTTTGTGGGTTTATAGGATTTGCTGACAAAAAGATGAGGGGGAAGGGTTGGATGGGATGTAATTTCCTGAGTGTTTATCTTCAAGGAAAAAAAAAAAAAATTCTCAACCTATCTTCTTTTATTTGAATATATTGGAAACAGCCTGAACAATCGTAGTTTTTCATTAGAGTAAATACCTTTGAGTTATGATACTTTTTCTCCTTTAAAAGCAGTTTCCAAAGCATTGGAGAGGTATGCATAATTAAATGCTTTCCTTATTTGAACTTCATTGGGAGGCAGTCTCTCTCTTTCTTCGTTTGACACCTCTGTGCTGTGCGTGTTCACAAAGATGTGACGAGCCCCAGTCTGCCTGCTCCACAGAGATGTATAATGAGCAATGTTTTGAACACTTCTGAGAAGCAGGGCAGTGAGGATATTAAAAACTGTGCCCTGTATTGCACCAAGTGTCTGTCTAATAGCCACAGTATATAAAAGTTCTGTGTGCTCTCTTGCTTTGGCTTTTTGTGTCTAAACCTCTATCTACCCATGGAATGTCCTTGATCTGAAAGCCTCTAACCTGCTTTTGGCATGAGCCCTCGGCAGGGAACCATTTTAAGTCCTGCTGAACTTTTGAGAGTTTCATTTGGATGTTCTGAATAAGATCTACTGAGTGGACAAGCTGCAGGAAGTTACTAAAACTTTGCAGGGAAACCATGAAGCAGTGGGAATATAAATGATTTCTTTTTAATTTTTTTGCATTGTTTTTCCTCTCCAGACCAATTCCTGGAGGAAGAGGTGGGGATTAGAGGGCTTTTTTTTTTTTTTTTTTTTTCCTTTGAAGGTATGACCTGTTTCTCTCTTGACCAAGAAATAGCTTGGGGAAAGGAGAATGCTGAGCTGATGAAGGGCTTGAAGCATTTTCAGAAAAGGCTCTTGGCTATGTTAAAAGTCTTTTAATATTCACAAAGGCCCTGTTTAAGTGTACATCAGTCCGCTGCTGTTTTTCTCATTGAGCAGGAGCACAGGGAGATTTCTTTCAGGGTTGGGTGCCAGTTTGCAAAGTGCTGGGTTGCAGTTTTTTCCCTTTTTGCATCATTTTTCTCTAAAGAGAAGTCAAAGGCCTTATCTTCTGGCTCTGGATTCTCTGAGTATGTACTTCAGTGAGCTTGAGGTTCCCTGGCATTACAGAGGGAATATACTTAATATTTTCCTTTTTTTTTCCCCTGTTGCTGATGTAAGTTCTTGCAGATTGAAAAAACTCTGTTCTGATGATGGTGAGATCTTCCTAACATGAGCAAATTTGATACTGTGAGATGTGTTTGGATCTGGGTTGGTTGATGAACTTTGTAAACCCCATGGGTGATGCCTCCAGTGGAAATTAAAATATGCCTTGATCCCTTTGTGCTCTGAGTTTCCTGAGCTGACAAACTGCTCTTACAAAGTTATGTTTTATGTTCTCCTTGAGTTATTTGTTCATTTCAGGGTTCATGAAATACAATGGGTGGACAGGCCAGTTGGCAGTACTTGTAAAGCCCATGAGCTTGTCTTTGCTGTTGAGAGACTTGAAAATCCCAGCAAAGTGTGGAAGTCCATAATAATCTTCACTGATCTGCCATGAAAGGCTTGGGGGAGTTTACAAAATACTCTGGTAAACCAGGAGATC
Source organism: Oenanthe melanoleuca (assembly GCF_029582105.1). Classification (NCBI taxonomy): domain Eukaryota; kingdom Metazoa; phylum Chordata; class Aves; order Passeriformes; family Muscicapidae; genus Oenanthe; species Oenanthe melanoleuca. The sequence goes on from NC_079337.1 coordinate 15,762,166, forward strand.
ATATAACCACCACAGCATGCCATTTCTTGCAGTATTCTCTTAGGACCCTAACATGCTGAAATGCCATCCCTGCCAGGCTCATGAGGGTTACAAAGCCTGTGGGGATGGCAAGTGGTGCTTTTAATCCTGCTCTGAGGCTCTGTGGATTTATGTCCTTCTCTGCTCCATTTCATTTGGTTTTGCCAGCAAAAGAGTTTTTTATTCTCAGTAGTCTTTCATACTGCAGATGAGTGACTTAAGCTTGGGCTTTGACAAAATGCATCTCTCTGAGCAGGTAGAAGCCCTGAATTAATAAGATGGAGCATGTCTCTTCTCTGTGTAACAAGCTTGAGCATCACATATGTCAGCACAGGCCGTGCTGCTGGTTCATCCAGCCTCATGGCATACATGTGAGAAGTGTGTGGCTTAGTACTGTCTCTTGGACTTGAAGGAAGGCAGTGAAGAACTATCTGCTTGTTTAGTCCTGTGGCAAGCCCATGATGAGAAGTTGAGAGCACTGTCCTACTTGGCACATGTAGGCAGGGCAGTATGAAGGGTGATTACATACATCAAAAGGGAAGCTCTCTTTCAGCCTTTCCTGAAGGGTGTTTTCAAGTCCTGAAGCACTAAAGACCAAACCTAAAATCCCTGTTCCCCTGCCTGGAGCAATGCCAAGGTAGTGTTTTTAAACAGAAGGGCTCCAGTCTACATGCTGATGCTACCTGGCTCCCAGGACCAGGAGATTAAAACATCTCCAGACTTGATTCTCTTTTGGAATATAATGGTTCCTGTGTTCTTTCTGGAGAAATATCTGCCTGATTGTAATCTTTTGCCTATAATTAGCAAATGTCCCATTTTGACCATCAAGGAGTGGGTCCAGCCCTTGCAGTGGGATTCTAACCTTAAGAGAAACTTTCTGGGTTGTCTGGCTTGGTGCGTGCACACACACATATGGATGTGCATACCTTCTGCACAGTAATTTGTTGTAAATTGCTGCCAGCTTTTGAACTTAGAGGGGAGGATGGAAAAAAGAAAACCAGAACAGCAGGGGGAAAAGCCCACCCTACCTTTCAAGTATCTCCAGTTCTCTTAACAAAACCTGTGTGCTTGAAGGGCCCATTTGGCATTAATGCAGCCTTGACTAATATTTTTGCAGCTGGATTGGTGCTAGTGAAGACAGTTAGTTTTGGAAAGACCTGCATGCAGAACTCTGTGTTGCCTAATTTGAATTCCCTGGATTGCCTGAGTGTGGGGAAGCACGTGGAGGGCCGTGGCTAAATGGCTGTCCCATCCTGGTGCTCTGGGCTAGGCATCTGCTGTAGGTAGTGCTTGAAGCCCAGGATGGCTGTGGGAATCAAGAGATAACAGATCCCTAAAAGTAGCTTTGTGGTTTCCACTTGATGCTCTTGGTGCTGAAATGTATGGTGTTCCCAGTTAAACAGAAAGATGAGAACATGCCCACAAGTGAGAGGGAAGTCCAGGAGAGGAAGTAATTTTTATTTAAAACTGATGGATAAAACCTAACCAGCCTGTTGTAGTTACATAGTGTTTCACAGCAGCAGAATGGGTGTGTTGGATATCCTGGGAAGCAGGACTGCAGTGGTCCATTCATGGTTTGGTGCTCTTGAAGCCCAGTGCACCCAGGTGTACATGATAGGGCTGGAGCTGCAGGAGGAAGGTGAAGGGTGTAGTAGTGCCTCCTGAATGCTGTTATGCTGTTCACCTGCTTAGTGTGCAGCTGATAATTCAGCCTTCATCTAAGTGTTCATGTTTACCTATAAAATCGATTTCTTGGTGAAAACAGCAAGCCAGGTACTTAGCTTTTACTTGTTTTTTTTTCCTGTTGTGTCTCTGCAGTGACACCAGCTCATACCAGGTGGTAGTAGAGTGTTTCTTTGTAGAAAGAAACAACCAGGTTGGGAAAGAAGAGCTGTTTGGCTTGTTCTCCATCTCTTGCATGTCCTGGCTTTGGGTTTGTTGAATGTTACATAAAGAGTTGTGACTGCAAGTTTGTCCCTGAGCCCTGGAAGTTCTGTATGTCCCACCTGAACTGTCTGCCTTAAAGGTATTTCCTCTTAAGGGTATTGTCTGCCTTTATTTTAGGTTCTGTTTCCTTTAAACTCTAAGAGGATTGCACAGATAATGTTTCATGGAATATTTTTTTTTCATTTGAGGGAATAATGTAAATGTATGCAAGCAGGATGTTACTGTGCAAGAGCTGTGATGTGTTTATATAAGGTGGGAGGGCTTGATTTATAACACTGAATATTTAATGGGAATAAGTCTGGGTGTCTGAGATCTCTGCTGCTTTGTGTGAGTTGGCAGATAGAAGCGTGGCAGGTCGAGTTTTTCTGCATTCACCTTGTGGATTTCATGTGCTGGTATTTTACATCATTATGTCAATTTAGTGAGGCAAAAGGAAACATTTTTATTTTGGGTTTTGAAAGCATGGGGAATAGGGGAATTTACTTCCCTGTTTGCCTGTCCCTGTGTTCTTCCCATTAGTTCCTGAAAGCAGCCCCAGCCCCTGTGCCTGCAGAGCAGTGTGTTCCACTGGAGTTCCAGCTCCAGGATGTGGCTCACTGGCAGCAGCAGTACACATACAGGGTGGGGAGATAGCTGGGGTAGCCAGGAGGATAAACTACAAAGTGGAAAATATTTTTAAAATGTAGAAGGTAGCTGTAAACTATGCATGGGAAGACTGATATTTATTATTCACTTTAAACCTGAAGCTGTGACTGCAAAATCCACATGCTTCTGATCTACAAAAAATCCCCACTGTTCCCAAACCCAAGCAGGGAATGTGAGGGAACATTCAGGTGCCCAGCAGAGGGACTGCTCAGGCAGTGCCAGACTGGCTTTTTTCATGCCCCATTCCTAATGTTGGCATCTAAGGGATGAAAGGTAAATGCATCTTTGAAGTGTCATTTTGGAGACAGGAAAACAACACCACAAAGGAAAACTTGGAAATTTCTGGTTTATGAAAAATTAAATTAATGGTTTGTGGTTCTGTCCCCCCCTGAATTGAATTCAAGACCAGGTAAATAAGTAAAATGTAGAAAAGAATTATTATAGCAGGCACAGTTAGTGATGAAAGACTGGATGGTGATTGGAAAGCCTTTGGAACATTAGAGTAATGTGCTCTATCTAAATAGATAGATGCTTTGCCTGGGCTAATTTTTCCAAGGATGAATTGATGACATACAATCAGGAGGTGTCAGAAGAGAAAGCATCCAGCCTTGAATGGCAAAACTCAATTGTTTTAGACACAATTGATAGTGGCCAGTATTGGACTCACACTAATGGTTTCTGAAACTGTTAGATTGGCTTTGTCAGATCTCAGATTTGGCCTGACAGCAGCAAGCGTTTTCTATCAAAGCAGTGGTTCCTTCCCCCCTCCCCCCACCCCTTCCCTGTTCTTTTTTAGTCATTTGACAATAATTTACTACTTTGCTTAGCTTTTTAGTCAGTTGTCTCCCACTCCGGAAAGCCAGGTTTCTTAAGTGCTTCTATGATGCCAAGTTAATTGCCCGAAAATAAGTGCTTGAAGATGTATCAAGTATTGTCTCATCAGCATTCAGCATCCCTGCCAGAGCATGGGAGGGGGAAGGAAGGCAAAGCCAGGAAGGTTTGAAGAAAAGAGATGGGGAACAAAGGAAAGTGCAACTGTCCTGCAATTGGCCCAGAGCATAGCCAGGCAGGAAAGGTCCCCCTGGATGTGGCTGAATCCCTGCTGTACTTGCAGGTGGTCCAGTGAAATGTCATCAGTTCTGCAGTGTGGACACAGGTGGGATTGATCTCCCCAGCCCCCAAATGAGAGGGGGGACTGTGCTTTTGGGTGGCCCCAGGCTTGACTATTCCTAAGGCCAAGTTGAGGCATGTCCTTGCTTATTCAGTGCCTCATTTTCTTTGCCTTTCTATAAAACAAGGGAGGAAAAATGGCATTCCTGGCTTGTCATTGTGGTGAGGATGATTTCTAGATAAATGGGCAGTCTCAGAGGTATGCCTGAAATGCAAAGATACACAAGAGTGTTGGTGCAAGTTAGAAGTGTGGAGAGCAGAGGAGAAATCACAGCTGGTGCCTGTGAGTTCACCTCACTGCTGGTATATAATGCAGTCAGCACAAGACTGGATAAAGCACAGCACCTTTTATTTTAATGGATAGTATGGGGAGAGGGGAAAAAAAAAAAAAAGGAAAATATATCACTACGGTGATGAAACAAGTTCATTTGAGGCAGAGCAGGAAGGATTTTATTGGATGAAGTACCCCATTTAAGTTTGCAAGGGACTTTGGAGAAGCTGTGGGGATGAGGAGTGAAGACAAATGCCTGACCAACATGAGAAATAGAGGCTGTGCAGGGACTGAAGTGCGAGTTGGGTCCTGCTGAAACCCCTGGTGCCTCAGCTATGGGTAAGCCTGTGGCTCCTTGAGAGAGCACAGCAATATTGGGGTACCTGACTGCTCAGCCCTGCTTGTCACCTTGAGTTGTGTTCCTAGATGTGGGGAGAGGAAGGGGACTACGACCCTCTCCAGACTTTCCAGGGCTTTGCTTTATCCTCCTTTGCCAAATACAGCCAGGGCTGCTCCCTAGGATTTAACAAATCCTTTACTATTTCAGGGCCTGAGGGTATTGGCAGTGCTCTTGAGCCCTCCTGCCCCATTCTTCCTCTGACTGCTTATGCTTGATTGGACTCTGCATCCCGAGAGATTTCTTGCAGTCCTCTCTTTCTGGGACACACTGGGCAGATTTGCTCTAATGGCACCCACATTTGTGCCAGCCCACTTACCTGACCTCAGCGAGTTTCAATACCTTTGTGCTCTCCTTTAATCTGGGAGAGCAGCCCTGCTCTGGAGAGGGGGCAGGCTTTTATTCCGGCTCGTGCGTCGTCAGCGGATTTGTTAACTAAGCTTTATATGTAAAACGTTTAAAAAGTGTGATGTCAGCGCTTTAGGGAACCTGCCTGACTTTCACATCCCACTGGCAGGGCCTGCAGTCAGAAATACTTGTGTTTGCACTAGAAAATGTGGTGGAGGTGTGTGAATATGTGTAGTCTGTATTAGTCACTTTGGAGAGCGCACACATTATTTAGAAGCCTTTTCTACCTTTCCGCCCTCATCTTGAGATCAGAGATGTTGCAGTCCTTTACTTGATTAGGCAGGACTGAAAGTAAATGATTGCAGTTGAAAAGCACTCTGAAAATTGCTTAATATTGCTTTAATAAGGGCTCTCCATCTATATTTGTGCCTTTTGTCAGATGTGCAGCCCTCGATTAACGCCTCGGTCTTTCTTTACCAGTCACCTGTGAACATTACCCCATTTATTGCCTGTGCTTCTGAAGGACCTTTTGCTGCAGTGTCTGTGCAGCTCTTCCATATCTCATTCACCAAGCAGGTTGGGGCTGGCAATAGCCAGGGGAGGAGTGTAATGAGCCAGAGAGAGCCCAGCATGCCTGGTGCGTAGATTCAGCTGCATCCTAGGTGATAAATTCCCACGTACACCTTGCTCGGTGCTCACACAGTAATGTCAGCTCAATAACAGCCCTTCAGGATGCCAAGGTGGATTTTACATGTATAATGAATGAGAATTTTGTTGTTTCTAGCAGCAAAGAAGTTTAGTGATAGTCCAGCTCTCAGCCTCGTGAGAAGCAGAAATGATGAAAGAAATATTGTGGCGTTCCTCAGCACACACTTGATCCATCAATCACTCAGACAAAGCATGCACTCCTAAGCCATTAAAGTGTGACATCTTCTTCTCAGACTTTTGAGTTTACTGACTTTAAAGCAGCAAGCCAATTAGGAAACCAAACCTAGGCTGGGAGGAGAAGAAAAAACACTATTAAAATACTAACTTGACATGCTTAGGTTTGTTTGATAGGCTAACAGACTGCTAATATTTGATTTAAAAAACCTGGATGCTGTCCAAAGCAAACTTATGAATAGTATAAGTCATATTAAAGCAAACTTTCATTAAGCACCAGCTTTCTCATAATTAGTTTCAGCAGAATGATACAGTTTCAGAGAAACTATGGCATTTCTTTATTTAGGTAACAGAGCTTTCTGCTAAAGGTTATTTCCAGAGGGTTACTCATCGTGTGGTGTGATGAATTAAATGGGGGATGGAAAAATCCAGAAGAAAACCTGGGCCAGGAGTTGTGCTCAGCTTTGGGGGTGGGGTGAAGTATGTTGGATGGAGCGCTCTGTTGGAAATGCCACTGTTAGTTACCTGCTGAAGGACTGGGAAGGAAGAAAAGTACAAAGAAATGCAGCATTGAGTGGTTCTGAAATGAGCTTGTCTGCTTAAGTGGCAGGCCAAGGTAGTCAAATGAGTGTACTGGAAATAAAGATTTGACTGATGTGTGAGACACTTGCAGCCCTTGCATGTTTGCACCCTGTCCTGTTGTGTTGCTGTGACTGAAGTGGATCATATGTGTCTCTGCCACTGAAAGTCATAAAGTATTGCTTCCAGAGATTTTGGACTGGTGTAGGATTTATGCTTTTGCCTTTCCTTTCATTAATTCTATTAAGTTAATTGCTTATGAGGGGAGGAACATGAACAAAAATATCCAAAGGGAGCTAAGAGCCCAAATTCTCTTGTTCAAGCTGTCCTTGATTCCTTAAATAGAAATACACATGTGCAGAAATACAAAATGCATCCCAATATAATTAGACATTATGATGTGTAATTAGTGACTCTTTTTATTACTATTATTATTTTAAAGCTTTTGTACTTTCACTGTAGTTCTAGCATTTGACCTAGTAAAAACCTCTGTAATGATCAGAAGCAAGGGAGGGTTTTTTTTTTGGGTTTTTTTTTTTTTTTTTTTTTTTACTCTTTAGCATGTGTTTGTTTTTAATGTCTGTGCCTTAGGAGCCATGATGTGCATGTGTGACAAGTGTTTGTATTTCCTGGGTGAGGGGGATGAGTTGTGGGAGATAAAGGCAGCGGTGGGTGGCAACAGCAAGAAGAGCTGAAGGTGGCCCTTGACACAAGTCCTGCAGCTGCTCCTCAGAGGCATGGGAGTTCATGTTCTTGACAGCTTCCCCTCCAAGGTCTTCAGATTGGCTCTTAATTGGCAAGCTCATTAGCAGTCTTGCTAACAGGAGGGAGAGCGAGCCAAATTTGTATTCTGTCAGCACTTGCTGTGAGGAGTCAGTAATCAAACAGCTTTTTTACAGTGTCCTTTTTTGTGTCTACTTCTAATGGCTCAGGTTTGTAGGTCTGCCATAAACCCCAATAAATATAACAGCCATTAATAACTGATTGACCAAAGGGATTTATGTAATCATGGGATTACAGCTGTTAATTCCTTCCTGCAGTCATGTTTCTGCATTTCATTGATCGGGGAACTGGCTGTAACACTGATTTAAACTAATGGCACAACAATGCAAGGGTGGCTTTAATCCCACTTGGATGCCAGAAGGTTGCTTGGGTGGGGAGTGATGCTTAGGCTGGTTTCACTGAACTGGAGGAAGGAGGTGGGAAGTGACTGTGTGTCATGGAGGGCATTTCTTCCAGGAATTGCAGCCAGCTCACTCAGTGGTCATCTCGTAGGAGGCAGCCATGTGAGGCTGGAGTAAGCTGCCTCCTGCTCCTGTCTGTTCCCATGACTATCCTGCATATCTCCCCACTGTGTCACCAGCTGGCCACCTCACTAGGCTGTCTCTGTGCCCTTCCCCTAACTGGTGTACAGTGGTGGGACTAACACCAGCTATCAGCTCTTCCATGTATTTGAAACTCCTGTTCCTAAAACCCCCTCAAGTGATTTCTTCCAGAAGTTACTAAGGAGTGTTTCCTCTGAAATGAATGCAGGTGGCAGGAAGGTTTGGCTTGCTTAAGCACAGGATGCTCTGGACTAGTAAAGTAGAAATACTCCAGATTGCAGAGGTGCTGTGGATAGGGATAGGGTTATGGGGATAGGCATTGTAAGGCAGCTCTTACTGGGCTGACTTGTTGCTATCCGCTGAAAAGCTGCAACTTGAGGTAAAGCAATGAACCCTGAACCTATGAAAATGTGTGTCAGCTCATCAGTGCTTTTAAGTAGGCTGTGGGAAGTGCCTCTAATGAACCATCTCTTTTCCATCTTAAAGTAAATGAAATTAAGCTGAAAAAAAAAAAAAAAAAAAAGCTGACTAGAAAGCATCAGATGGCAGTGGTAGACAGTCAGTGTTTGTAATGTGAAATGTGCTCTCGATTCCCGAGGCAGAGGATGCAGGTGGTGCCACGTGTGCGATGCCTTTGAACGCCAAATGCGCCAGCTACATCTGAAAGGTATCAAACCCAAAATCTGAGCAGTGCTGAACAGTTATCAGCTCTGTCAGGCAAAATCCTCTGTGAAAAGTGGCTGCTGGTAGAAAAACAGACAATATGCAGAGATGAAATGCTTTTCATCTGTGTTTCTGAACTGGATGTTTTCCCCCAAGCTTAAATTTTTTTATTTTTTTTTCTTTTTCTCTGTCTCAGAAAAGCAGCACTGACAGCTGCGTAGTTCCTGTGAATATGAAGAAAACAAATAAAAATAGAAGTGAGCTTGCTAGGTTGGTGCCCTTGCTCTCTTGTGTAGGGGTGCACAGAGGAGAGCTTTTTGTAAAGGCTGTGGGTGATTTTCTGCTGTGCCCTTCCATCCAACAGCAGAAACGATTCCCAAGGGTAGCAGAAGTCTTTGCCATCCTACTCTGGGAGCAGTGGCCCTGTTGTGCTGTTTTGGTAGGCTTCAAGAAATGAGGCCTTTCTAAGAACAGGGATTTCTGGACAAGCTGTTGCCATTTCTGCTTCCACCCTGTTCCTGGACAATTGTGTCTTCTCTGCTTGGTCTTGGTGCATGGGTGGGCACAGCCAAGGGAAAGCTGTCCTTCCCCCAAGGGAATCTCACTTTGTTTTCTTAACAGCTCCACGTATTTGTGCCCTCCTAGGCCTTAGTTGATACAAAAACTAATACTACAACTTTTTGTGCCTAATAATTTCTATTTTTTTTAATTTGCCAGCAGCTCAGATCGGAGTGTTATGATTTAAATGTTGTATCTGGGCTCTCTTTCAGGGGACAGCATGAATGAGCAGCAGATGCTGGATTAATGTCTTGTCCTAATCTCCTTTTATTTGCAAATATCCAGTTTCTTGCAGATGGCTCTGAACAACAAAAAGCATACACAGCCTGCCTCTGGGGAAAATTAGGTTGTTTGTGGCCACTGCTGTCTGTGCTATAATCCCTACTGGCAATTTCTTCTTTTGTCACCGGAGCAAAGGTTCAGTGGCATTTTGAAGGCATGGCATGGTGAGGTGGTATTGGAAGCAGCATCCCTTCAGGTTCTGAAACAGGGAGGTGGAAAGAGAAAAAAAGAGTTTCTCTTTTTAGAAAGTAGGTAGTTGTATTTGTTTCTTCTCATCACCCTTTCACCAGTGCCACAGGAAGGGACTCAGGACAACCAGCTAGTGTTGCTTCTCTCCTTGTAGCAGGAGATGTCTTCCTGTGGCCATGGGCTGACTCTGGAGCTAATTTCAAGACAAACTGTCCGTTCTCCATCTCTGCTGTCCCTAAGCTGAGCTGATGTGCAGCCAGGCAGTGCTCATTTCTGAATTTACTCTCAACTTGTCAGAGTTTCTTTTGACAAAAGAGATCAAATTTGATGTGATGCATTAAGGGCAGGGCTGGGCAATAACTGCGCTCATGAAAGCTGGAGGAAAAAGCTGCTTATCAGGAGATAATTAATCATGAAAATCAAATGATCAGATTAATCTTTGTGGCCTGGCTGTGTATCAAATACTGACAACAGAAAAATGCAAGAATCTTCCATTAAAAAACAGGTGGTGCAGCAAAAGAAATGAGCCTTGAGATACTGTGTGAGAGCAGAGATACAAGGTGGTACTGTAAGATTTGTCACCACTAACTATACAGCAAGGAGATTGACATCTACAGTACAGTGTCACATTTTTAGCCCAAAGTGGAATGCTTTTTGATGCTAAGAAGGCAGGAAATTGTGGGAGATAATTGGCTTCCAGTGATGTATCACTAAGGTACCTGAAGTAACTTGCTGCATGCTGGTAATCTAGGAGCCAGCCCCTGAGAGTTTTTATTTCTTCTTTTATTTAACAAGAATTTTTGTGGGTTTGTGTTGTACGGGTTATAAAGAAGATCTCTTATTTTCCTCTTTGGTGGCACTGGCTGGGTTGCCAGCTCTGCCAGCCAGCCAGTCCCAAGGGGCATTGTAGCTCTTGGATCAACACAGGAAGGTGAGCTCTGAGCAGAAAAGGGCAGTGGCTGCAGACACTTCAGGAGACAATCTGATGTTTTTTTGCCTTCAGAGCAGACAATGCCCCCCACACTTTCAATTTATGTCTGCATGCCTGTCAAGACTGGTAGCTCCACTAAATGTAGTTGAAAATGTGGTTTCTCCATCACTTATACACCTTTAAAGGTGGGATTAGTAAGGAAGATTTATTCTGTATCAGCTTAAAGCATATTGAGAGTCTGTGAAGCACAAACATACTAGTACTGTGAATTGTAATTATAATTGTAGTGTGAGACCTACTTTTCATCAAGTCTATGATGGCAGCAATAGCAGTGAAGCTGTGGCAGAACAAGACTCCCTTGTCACGATTTCTGGCACTCGAGTCAGGCTGATTAAGCATCCTGCAGGTATGTAGACATGTGTTAGTTGCACCTCTGACAGAAATATGTCTGTGCCTTGAGGCTCCTGCATTTTTGGAAGTATGGGGTTTATCTTATTTAAAGCCTAGACATTGAAACAAGTTATGTGTGATTTTTTTTTTTTATTTTTTTTTCACTTTGAAAGCTGACAAAAATCACTCCAATATATAGGCCCTGTTCTAAATCCTCTGCCATCAGTGGATGCTCTGCCAATGTGAGTAGTAAAGAGGACAGATCTGACTGGAGACAAAAAGCTGTATTCTAATATGATGCTTTTAATGTAGCCTTTACTCCATTTTCCCCCTTTTTTCTTCATTGGAATTTTTCTGTAATTTCATTGCAATTTACAAAAGTTTTTTGGCTGCAATCCATAAGAAAGAAGCTCAGGCAGATCTGCTGTCATACACAGGTAGTTCTCTAGCTAGAGGGTGTGAGTCATCTGAGTGCCCAATGCATGTCTTTGTCTAGGCTGGGCCTCTGGCTTTTAGAGCAGGAAGGCTGTTTGGTTAAATGAAGAAAAAAAGTAAAAAAAAAAAAAAAAAAGCTTTTTCCAGATGGCAATTAAGACATGTCCAGGGTTTGTGCTGTGACATTTTGTTCTGTCATAACTGCTTCCTTATGCTGTTGCTTTTTGATCTTCTCATCTTTTCATGGCACACTGCTGCAGGTGGCTTGGCCCAGGTGTAGCATCTCAGACAGATGACTTAAGGATCCTCTTAAAGGAAATGTTTTTTGCAGTGTTGAACAGGCTGTACTTCTTAAAAGTGGGTTAAGTGAATTTGAGATATCTCCTACACTTACTCTGTGCCTCTTAATTCAGGATGTTGAAGGAGGCTTTGCAAGTGAATGCCTTCCTTGGAAGGAGATTTATTGTATTTTTTGGTTTGGTTATGGGACATCGTGTAGATGGTAGTGAATCCCCAGGGGGAAAAGAGCTGCATTTCAGTTTTGAGTGGGTATTGGAACTTTGCTATTAGCTCCTGCTGCTTTGGAGTGCTGAGACACATCCCTAGGGAGCAAAAAATATCACAAGCCACGTTGTGGCATGTTGTCTGAGCCAAAGAAAATAATTGGGTTTTGGAAATCTGTGCGTGCTCCTGCTGCAGGGTGGGGTCCAGTGCCTCTCAGATGTCCAGCTGACACGTGCCTTCATGTGGATTTTGGGCAGTTTGGGGAGCAGGGGAGGCTTACCTTGTCCCCAAGCCAGCAGGGGTGGTGGCAGAAGGGGTTTGTCCCTAGATGAGCAGTCACAGTCTGCTGCAGGAGCAGTCGTGGGCTGCAGCCAAATGACCACTGCTCCTTGAGCATCATTTCTGTTCCTTGCTGGCTGTGGAAGTGTGTCTGGAAGGAATTGCTGCAAGACCAACCCTTGCCACTGTTGTGTAATCCCAGGGCTTTTCTGGCATTCCTAATGGGAAGTGCACGCTCATACTGACCAATGCTTAGTAGAAGTGCTTTTGCTCTGGTTGTTGCAGGGTTTTTGGTTTGTTTTTTTTTTTTTTTCCTTTTTTTTTCCCTTGGAGCAAACTGCCACTGTCTAATAATTCCGAGGCTGATACATCTGTAGTTTGGTACAACAGATCAAGGCAGTGCTGCCAGCTCTAAGAATAATGCTGTCTCCAAAGCACATGGAGGAGGATTAAATGGTTTTCCAGCAACCTGCTGCCATCTGTGCAAACCATTTCCTAAAATACGCTGGTAAATGCCTGTGGGAAGAGCTGCGAGCCTGGTTGTGTTTGCAAACCAGTGGATTAGTCACACTGAGGTTAGACAGACGCCAGCAGCCTGCGTGGAGAGGCAGCAGCCAGAGAGGGCAGGTACAGAGCCAGGTGTGTGGAGTATCACAGATTCCTTGGAGCTGGTGGAGAAGGTGAAGTGACAGCACCAGAGAACTGGGAATTTTGGAATCCTTGCTCAGCATCTCCCAGAGCATCAGTGTCATTAAGCAGAGATCGGCCTTTTTGAGCAGGACAGTGATGGTGGTGTTATCAAATGATTTCTGTAGAGGTGAGAGGCTGCTATTTCTGAGCCAGATTCTGCAGCCTTAGCTTGCATTGAGCAGCTTGATTTTCTGATTCCTGTGGGTTTTGGGAAGAGCTATTCAGTCCTAAACCCAGATCAGCTTGAATATTGGTGGAATAATCTAGTTTTATTACCCCAAGTGATATACTGAAACTCTGTAATTAAAAGGGAGAGAGGGATCTTCAAAGCACCTTGCTTTTCATGTTGCTATCTCGCCTGAGAAATGTGTCTTTCTGGGAGAAGATTTCCCACTGAAGTGTGCCTCTCTGCAGAAGGCAAAACAAATACTGATTCTGACATAAACTCTGTTCTTCCTTGGGGCCTGTGAGATAGCAGCATAAAATGTGACATTTAACATCAGCCTTTTCTAAAGGCTTCTAGATAATTGTGAAGGATTCTTTTGTTCAGACCAGTCACTTTTCACGGATCCTCTGAAAAAACTCTGGAGGCGAATATCAAAAGCAGAAACTTTCCACTCTGATCTGGAAAGCATGGCATTAAGAGGTCTGTTTTTAGCATTTGTCTTACCTTAAAACTGATAAGGCTTCAACATCTTGCTCTTGCTGGAAACTGGTGGGTTCATGACCATGAATTCAAAGCTGCTATACTGATGCTTGTCATACTTGAAACGAGTCCATACTTGTGAAAGAGCCCAGTCATGAACATGATCCATTATTCTGATGACCTTGTGCTTACATGAAGGCAGGATTAGTCACTGGAATTTATTTGGTGTCCTGCTATCAGCTGGTTTATATGGAGATCAGGAGCTCTTTGAGGTTGAAGATTCTGGTTACTTGATTTTATACCACCTATGGCAGTGGGGCCCAGAGCCAGGATTGAAATCCTCATTCAGCTAGAATTACTCCAGGGAGAACATTTTTGGTTTGCAACTAGAAAACCCAAAAATAAAAGTAAATTCTTTCAGTCACGGTCAACAAGGTCTCTCTTGATGGTCCCAAGTACTTTTCTGAAGGATCAGGAAGACAATTTGAGGCTTATAAGTAAGGTAGAACAAGCTCTTCTTTGGAAAAGTGACATTAAACAAAATAGAAGCTTTGGCATGTCAGGGAGGCTAGACAAGGAGATATCACAGATGAGTTACAGAGGCTCCTTGCCTTGTCCCTCCCATCCCATTCCTACCAAGCAGGGTAGGGAGAAAGCTCTGCTTTTGGTGGGATATGTCAAGCACTTCAATTGGATGTGAAGCTTAACTTAGAGAGCTTGAGCCTGCTTATGGATTTGGGATTTTGTGCCCTCTCTCTTCCCTTGGAGAACTCTGACTTGCTGCTCTGAATGCTTTCTGTGAACATCAGGGCTTGAGTTAAGACTGTTCAAAATCATCCATTCACATCTGCCTTCAAGTTGGAGTCCTAAATGCTCTGCTGGCACCGTGAGAGAAAAACAAGCCGATTATCCCAAATCACGACCATTCTTAGGGTGGTGCTGACACTTCCCTGAACTTTTCTTGGGGGCTTGAGCCGAATTTCAGATTTGTGGTGAAACCTAAATGCATTTCAGCACAGTGCTGCCTCAGACATGTTAACAAAACCCCTTGCTTGGTGCTGTTTATAATCTTTTAATTTGCATTCTGGCCTGTCGAGCTCTCTGGGAACTGAAATAATGGTGACTGTAACTCAGCTCCCAACAATGGCCCATTTCCAGCAGGGTTGCTCTCTTCTGTAGCTATTGAGTCCACATTAAACAATCCTGTTGACCTGTCTTTCCCCCTTTCAGAGGGGCCTTATAACATGGCTCAAACACAGTGCTTTTAACAACCTGACCAGCACAAGCAGGAAGAAATTTGGTATAGTTGTGCTTCTACCTGGAAGGTTCCCAAAGCTGAGCTCTGGCAGCACTGACCTTCCTCTCTTGCTCTACATAACATTTTGCTGAAATCGATAGGCTCTTGGCAGTGTGTGTGTTGTGAGGGGCTTAAAAATGGAACAGAAATATTGGAAAGTAATCTGAACAAGGAGTAAGCTTAAAGTGAGCTATCTGTGGAGTAAGAGGAGCTGTAATCTAGTGGATTAGTTGATAGCCAGTGATTTCCTCTGTTGTCTGCCACCAGTCCCTTAACTTTTTCTGTTTCCACCTTCAAAACCATTGTGTGCCTTGTTTTATGATATGTAATTAATGGAGAATTATTTTCCTGGCACTTAGGATTTGGCTATTATTGGTTTCTGGGAGAGCCTTTTTTTTTTTTTTTTTTTTTTTTTTAAATATTCTCTAGCTGCTCTTTTAGGTACCTAAAACAAGCTAGGAAAGAAAACAGAGTTGCAGGGAAGGGGACTGGTTTAGGATTTTGCATCACCCTTGCTGATTGCAGTTCTTGATTGAGAAATTTGGAGTGTGCTTTCTCACAAAGGCTGTACTGCAGCTAGATGTCTCATTAGTGGGGAGGTTCCTGTGAGAACCTGTGCTGGTACACTGTGGTTTGTGGCACACATTTGCTGTTGTCCTGCAGGAGCAGGTTGAGAGAGAGTTCACAAAAGGGAACAAAAAGGTCCTGCTTACCATGGAATTAGGTGTGTGTACATGGAATATGATGTCTTGTTTCAGGTTGCTTGGGACAGGTGATGTTCTAGCTGGGTTTATGAGCAAGTTGCTGTCACAGGCAGTATTGCTCTTCTGCTTGCAGGCCATTTCTGTTTTGGCCTGATTTCCAGAGTTTTCCTTCAATCACAGTAGGAGCAATTTGGTCTCTGGAAATAGGGCTTTTTATGTTAAAATTTATTATTCTAATTAAGGAAACTTATGATGTCCAAGATAATGTTTTGTGTTTGCAGCTTAGTTCCTCATTTATTAATATCCATGAGTACTTATCTGTTGTGACTGAGTGCAGCTTGGATGAGACCATAACATAGCACTTGAAAATGATGAAGAAATGTCTGCTAAGGCTAAATTCTTGTCTGTCTAAGGCAGTTTTGTGGTACTTGGGTGTACTGACTGTTTTGGCCTTAAGCACGGTTTAATGAGGGGGGGGGGGAAAAAAAAAAAAGGCAGCATTCTGGTAAGAGGAAGTATTACCCCTTCTCCACACTTGAAAAACCTAAAGGATAAAAAAATAATCCAGTCAGTCCTTAAGGGGTGTGTGTGAGTATTTTTTCTCCCTTAAAGAATACAAATCCCAGTTTCTCAGGTAAAGAACAGTAATACTAGAGAGCAATGGTCTGCAAAACAAGCAAGTCAAATGCATTAGCAGGTGGCAGCACTGTGGAAGAAAGCACAGAGAATCAAGGTAACATAGGCAGCATTTGCCCTACATTTATTTTTTTAATTTTTTCATTTTGGCTCAATGTCATGCATGGAGGTTCCAGCTCTTGGAACCTCCCTTCTGATACTGCAGATTTTTTTGTGTTCTTGTCCAATGTTCATGCTTCTCTGTGCATGTTATAAGCAGGTGAGTGGAGGCATTGCAGCAAGCAAGAAAAGTCATGAAATTTGGCCTTGCATTTGTTACTCTGGTGTTTCTGCATTAAGGGCAGTCTATGTTGGCTTCCTTTAAATCTGTATTAAAGTAAGAGGAACTTTAAAAAAAAAAAAGCAGGCGTACATGCATGCTGTTTACTGTCGGTCAGCAAACCCCAGGGAGAGGTGTTTCATCATCTGCTGGCTGGGAATTTAACACCAACAAATCCCTCCCCTGTGGAGATAAAGCCCTTGTGAGCAGTTACTTCATTATCATAGTCTCTGTTTTGCTCCCAAGTTCTTTCCTTCAGAGAGTCACCTATTTAATGAACTCTTGTGAAGGGCCTTGGGAAGATCAGGCGTGTTTTGGGCTGTGTGGGAGAGCAGGGTGTGTGTGCCATCCTTGCCACCCTGAGGGGAGCTCCTGCTGCAGGTGACCTGGTGCTCCCCCCTCTGTGTCACAGCAGCACTGGTGGCACCATGGGATGGCACCTTTTGGTTGCCTGCTCTCTCTGCCACCTCCCAGGTGGATGGGATTTGTGTTCTGGGGGAGTAAGCATGGCCTTTTACACAGGCAGAAAAGAAGAAGAATGTTTGTGTGCCTGACCTGCATAGCAGGGGTGTCTGGCAGCTGATGTTTTGATGTGTATATTCAGAATGACTGTGGGACTGTGAATAAGGGACAGTGACTGACCTGAATTTTGGTAAAAAAGCCCAAACAAAACAGGCAGGCAGGTGAGATTTCATCAAGTGCCAGAAGAAATAGATGATAGACTGGCAAATGTTTTTTTTTTTCTTTTAAACTGTAGAGCTCTTGTTTCCCTGAATGTGGTTTAAAGTTGTTTTGCCCTGCCACTGTAAATTATAAACTCTTCCAAGGAGGGGAGCAGTCATTTCTGCATTGCACTAAGTGCCAGGACACATTGGTACTTACATAAAGAATGACTGTTTCATCTTTTTTCCTTTTTTTGTGTGTATATGTCTTCCTACCTGTCTGACATGTCTTTTTTTGGCATCCTCCTACCTGACTTAATGAAGGCTGTTTCCACGGAGGCAGTCTTTTGTTGCACTGTTTTCTACAGCCATGGACTGGGTAAAAGTTGATAACTCTTTTAACAGCAGCTGAGGAAAAGGAAGTGGGTAGGTGTCCTGTGCTGAAGAGAAGCCTCTTTGCACAGAGTCATGGCATCAGGTTGGAAAATACATCCTGAATGGAGTTCAGCCATAAGCCTAGCACTTCCAAGTCCACCACTAAACCATGTGCCAGAGAGCCACCTCTACACATCCTTTTAAACACCTCAAGGAATGGTGGCTCCTTCACTTCCCTGGGCAGTCTGTCCTAATGTTTGACAACCATTTCAGTGAATAAATTTTTCCAAATATCCAAATGAATTTATCCAAATATTCCAAATATGTCTAAAACTCCCCTGATGCAACTTGAGGCCATTTCCTATCATCCTCTCATTTCTTACCTGGGAGGAGAGACCAATACCTGACTACAACCTCCTTTCAGGGAGTTGTGGAGAGTAGTAGGGTCTCTCCTCAGCTTCCTTTTCCCCAGGTTCAACATCCCCAGCTCCCTCTAGGATTTAACCTCCAGACCCTTCATCAGCTCTGTTGCCCTTCTGGACATGCTCCAGCACCTTTTTATTATAAAAGTTTTAATTAATTTAATTTAATGAAAGTTTTATAATAAAGTGTAGTATTACCTCTTTATTATAAAAGTTACCAACTTTTACCAGTATCATTTTGCAGTGAGTGGCCCAGAACTGAACCCAGGATTTGAGGTGCAGCCTCAGCAGTGCCCAGTACAGAGGGACAAACCCTGCCCTGCTCTTGCTGGCCACACCATTGTAGCTGTGTTGGTAGCCAATATGAGGGATTGCTACCAGCTCCCTCCCCCTGCCTTCCAGGGAAAAGGAATAGTTGACTTCTCCTTCCTCCTGTAGACCAAATATCTGTGATTTTGCTATTTAAGTCCATCCAGTGCTCAGGTGAAGCTGATTCCCTTCAATGTCATGTTGGGTAAGGGTGACTTCATTTTTTCTTTCCTCCAAACACTGTGAGTTTTGGGCTTTGTGCCTATCTGAGAGCTGAATTCTCACTTGAACTTCCGTCTTCAGCTTGTGAGACTGCAGATTTGTGCTCCCAATGGCTACTCCTTCACAGGAAGTGTTGCTTACAGGATGCCAACTCCAGAAGCAAATTTAATATTGGAAAGAATTTTCTAAATTATTTTGTTCTTACTTTCAAGAACCACATGGGCATATAAGGCTCTTCCTAGTGCACAGGAAATAAACTCCAGGCTGACCCAAAGGATCTCTCAATGGGAGCTTAGTCTCTGTGAAACATTGATGAAAAGTAAATAGTTTCTCTGGTGAGTTTTTTGTTACTACAGAATGCACATCAAAATCCCTATTTTAAAAAAGAGGGAGTGTTTTGTGGTGTCTCCTCAAGTGCTCAAGTGCTTGTTTGAATGCAGAAAAAGAAGCTTCTCTTGGTGTAGCAGCACTTTTTTGCACATATAGCTGTGCACTGGAACATCCAGCTTGGTCCAGTATTTTCCCTGAACATGCACAGAGCCTGCATGGCTGCTGAGAGAGCCTTCAATTCATCTCTTTTTCAGCTGCTGTAACCTCTTAGTTCTTCTGCTTTTCTAGTTTTGCCTGATGTTTGGTAGTCCAGGTCAAGAAAGAACCTTTTAATCAAGGCTGCAAATCACCTGGTACTTTTTGAGAACTGTGTAATAGGGATTTGCTGTCAACCACTCAAAGCTGCAAAGAGAGTTGAATTCTTACCAGAACAAAGGGTGATCACCTTCTGATGAATAAACTCACAGGCAGTTAACATAGTAACTATAATGTCTCCAGACATCTGTCCTCTCCCTTTTGCCAGCTCTCCATATGGCACAGAGTTTGTAGGCAGAGAGTAAAAAGGCAATCCCCCATGAAATGTGTTGCTGTTTCATGGGACCATTCCCAACTCAGCCACTGCTATGATCCAGCCCTGAAACTGGCCCCTGTTGACATAGAATACAGTGATGCTTCATGAACAAAGCTCTGCAGGGCTTCAGGGTCCAGGAGGGACCTCCTGTCACAGCAGTGGGAAATGCTCTGCTAAAGATAAAGCCAGTTCTGAGGGAGATTTTGGCACTCCTGGAGCACAGTTTAGGGTCTTTTGGCTGTGTGTGCTGGTTTTGACTGGGGTAGAGTTAGTTTTATTTACAGTAACTGCTATGGATTTGTGCTGGAGACAGTGTGGATAATTCAGGGGTATTTTGGTCACTGCTGAGCAGCTCTTGCAGAGCCTCAAGGCCTCTTCTGCCTCTCACCCCAGCCTGGCAATGACTCTGAGGGTGCCTGAAGAGCTGAGAGGGGACACAGGGACTCCAGACCCGAGGGATATTTCATCTCATATGGCTTCTTGCCATAAAAAGCTGGGAGGAGAAGGAAGAGGGAGACACTTTTAGGATGAGAGTATTTGTCTTCCCATGTAATCCTTGTGCATGATGGTGTCCTGCTTACCTGGGTATGGCTGAACAGTTGTCTGCCCATGGGAAGCAGGGAATGAATCCCTTGTTTTGCTTTGCTTGTGTGCACAGCTTTTGTTTTACCTATTAAAGTGTCTTTATCTCAACCCACGAGTTTTCTCACTTTTACCCTTTCAGTTCTCTCCCCCTTCCCACTTGGGAAAAAGTGGTGGAGCAGCTGTGTGGAGCTTGGTTTTGTCTGGGATTAAACCATGACACTAGAAGACACCTGGCCCCATGCAGAGGGGGCACTGGGGATGTTTATTAAGGAATTTTCCCTGAAGCTTTTGAGTTTAGCCAGGTGTTCCAAAGACTGATATGGGATGTGCTGTGCCTTGAACCCACTGTCTCTTCATGAAAAAAAAGGTTATGAAAGTCAATTTTACTTTAGATAGCAGGAAGGTTGTTTTTTTTTTTTTCTTTAATCTAGAACTAATTGAGAAATAATGTAGGTAGGTGATGGGATGGAAAATGAGGGAGAAGAGATAAATAAAAGCTTGTTTGTTTATTTTTAGTTGTTAACATAGAAGTTGTCTCTGATGTACTCTTGCTTGGATGACTTCTTCATAAGTTCCTCAGGGGATGATTGGAAAAACTAGTTATAATCCATTTGCTTTCGTGTTGCTGACCTGCTGTTGCAACAAATGTGAGAGTTCTTGTGTGTGTGACTTTCTTCTCTCATTTCCTTAGTTCCTGAGCAGCAAAGAGATTGCCAGATTGTCTGATAAATAGTTCCAGGAGAACCTGGTCAGAGGGATTTTGTGAACCCCTGAGGATTAGGGACTGGGATATAAACATCTGCTGCTTTTGTGAATTGGCTTCGTCATCCTCTTGTGGCAGCAAGTTCCTTGGCTTAGGTAGGACAGGGGAAATTTCTTCAAGATGTTTTGATTTACTGCTTTTTAACACTGCTGGGTGACCCTTGATCCCATCTGGAGGAACCCAGGCTACCCAAATCACTTTGCACACTGTGACTTGCTTTAGGAGAGTTATCCAAGTGATGTGTTTGTCGGATGCAGGACATCTCTAGCTGGTCTGGTTTTGGTGAGGCAAGTTTTGTAGAAGTGAGGCGGCTCCTTGCTACCATGGAACATGTGTCCCCTTTTGGGATTGTAAAAGTGCTTGTTAAATTAATCCCAGCTAGTAACTCAAGGGGTGCTGAGGGACACTCAGTGGGCAGCTCTCTATTTGTGGCTCTAACCAGTGTGTTGGTTTTACATTGACTTTTATAATATGAAAAGATTGGATTGAAATGCTGATAAGGAAATTAAAGCTCTTGGAGGGTGAGGTGGAAGAAAAGCAAACACAGGACCTGAATTAGAGGCTAGAAAAGGGAAACAAATGACTGCTGACCCAAACTTTCTGTAGGTCCAAGTGTCTGAAGTCCTTTCATATGTCTTTGAATAGGTCAGCAGTATCACAGGTCAAAATCCAAAAGATTGCTTTATTCAGCTTTAAGGGGGAAGTATTTGAATCATGAGACTTTGAGCACAGGTCATTAGTGCAGAGAGGGGATAAAATAAATCGTGGGAGCCATTAACACAACAGTGATTAAAATATATCATAGTGGTGCCATAATTGGTACCTCGGCTGAGTGAGAAGTGAAGTACTCCAAGCTAGTTGTATTAAGTGTTCATTTCTGAGAGGCTGACAAAGATTTATGGCTTCTTTTCTGTAAGTCCCATTTAGTCTCTGTAGCACTACATCTTTTACTGATGCACATAAGAAACTGTTACTGTTAATGACTGGACCATTTCTCTGAAGGGTATGTTTAAAATCTGATTATTCTGGAGAAGAGGGGGAAGCACTGTAGACCTTGGGCCAGCTTTTGCTAAAGCTGTGTTGTTTTTAGAGTACCTCTGTAGGTGCTGCTTGACTATTTAAATTGCTGAAGGACAGCAGCCATGCTATCCCCACACTTTTTGACCTGCTGGGGCATTTTTGGGCTCTGTGATGGCTTCAAGGCATTCAATCTCAGATAAAGCATCTTCTGCAAACCAT
Organism: Oenanthe melanoleuca; assembly: GCF_029582105.1. Lineage (NCBI taxonomy): Eukaryota > Metazoa > Chordata > Aves > Passeriformes > Muscicapidae > Oenanthe > Oenanthe melanoleuca. The sequence continues at coordinate 15,783,749 of NC_079337.1, forward strand.
CATTCCTGTGTGCCTGGTCTAAAAGCTGTGTTAGCAATTTAATGGCCTCTTGCTCAAGGTAAGAGACCCTGGATTGGGGTCTGAAAGCAACAGAGGGACCTCTGTGTCTCCTCTGCTGGGTCTCAGCATTGGGGTCACCTTGGGGGCTGAGCAGCAGGATGTGGGGTGAAGAGAATTGCTTGAGGGTTCTCAGAGGGAAGCCTTGGGGTCAGGAGTGGTTGCAGGGGCAAGGGACCCTGGTGGTGGAGGCTGTGGGGTAGGTCCCACATCACCTGGGGGTGGTGTGCAGCCCCAAAGAGAAGGTCCCAGGTTCATGTTCCAGGACTTCTGAAAAAAAAAAAAAATTTTAAAAGGTTAAAATTTAAAGTTTGATATGAAAAACCATATCTACGTACAACATATGTGTGTTCAACTTGCATATATTTTTTCAGAAGGAGCAGTGCATTTTATCTGTCAGTACTTGCTGCTGCTGTGGTCTTTGAACTTGTAATCTTCCTAAACATCTCCTGACCCTCCAAGCTGTCTAGCTGGTATTTATTGTTTTACCGATGTGTTTATCCCCCGGTTTTTCCCTAATCCTGCCCTGGTTTTCACCCTGAGACCAGGGGAGCAGTTGGGGGAGGGAGAGGAAGGTGAGTGTGTCCCCAGTGTTTCACCTGGCTGGGAAAGAAGACAGAGACATGTGAGTCTCCAGTGCCTGACAAGCTTATCCATCTCTGATGCACAATAAAATAAGCCCAGGCATTAATGTTGCCTGGTTTTGTCCCCACTTAGTGATGTGCTTTGTCTGCACTGCTGTGTGCTCAGCAGGAGCAGCTTCCTGTCAGGCAGTGTCACAAACCCATCCAGGTAGCCTGAGTTGTCTGAGTTTGCCCTAGCTGAATCTTCACCCTGATAATTAAAAAAAAAAACAAAACCAAAAACAACAGAATAATTTCAAAAAAAATTTTTTGTTCTTGATGTGTTTTGACAAACATTTAATGCTATCAAGGGTCCTTGTAATTGTCTGATTTTTGACTTGAGGTTTTTGGGGAGTATTAATTAGGAGTTACAGTCTCCAGTTTTACATTATAAAGATGATGGAAATGCTTCAGAAGGTGAAGAAGCATGCAAGTGTATCTGTACAGAATCAATAGGTTCACATTGCTGCTCGTTTGGTCAGTGGCTTCCCAATATTGCCCCTGAACAGTATTGATTTAATTTTCTCACTGTGGATACAGCATAGCTTTGCTGTACACCACAGAGACATGAGTTTCATGTTTTCATTTCATAGTGATTTTCATGCAGGCTGCCTTTGAAATTGCTGGCCTTACGGACACAATTATTGGCTTTGTGAAGATGAGCTCTGCCTTTGCTGCTTATCCCTGCAGTTGTTCTGTCCTGCCTCAGATAACCATGTGGTGGTGTTCCTGAGCATTCCTCTTTGTCCCTTTCCTTAGTATAGGAAAACCTTTTCGGACACTCAGTGGTTAAGAAGATAAAGGAATGGGTTTTGAGCTTGCTCCATTTCAACAAGAACTTGGCTGATTTAAATTACAGTGATAAAATGCAGAGCCACTGAAGGGCTGTGAGGACTGCTAAGTCCTGGTTTAGTCTTAAGTGTGGTCTGCAGGTATTCTCTGAAGCTATGTACATGACAATGATTTCATTAGGTAGGGTGAACCAGCCTGACTGACATTTTCACTTAAACTGGATAATGCCCTGATGCTGGCTGGAAGATTAGCATTCAAAAATGAATCAAAGGTGCTGACTGTTTTTGCAAGGAAAGGTAGCATAATGCTCTGGGAGAGGGAGGCACAAGGAAGTCCTGTGGATCAAAATGTACTGTTCTAACCATTTCAGGATTCACTCTTTTTTCCATATATTTTTTTTCTTTTTTTGAAAGACAGCCCTGAGCTTTACTCCCAATTATTCCTGGCATGAGCTTTGTAGCTATAGTGTTTGCTTGGCCAGTGGTGCCACCGTGGTAGGGAGGACTCTGACACGCTGCCTCTCTAGTACCATTCATTTGTGGATGAGAATAGCAAGGCCCAGATTAGGTCAGGCAAAGATCAGTGAAAGAACACTCCAGTCTGGCACCTCACTTGTCTGAAAGCTAAATGCTGGTGAATGTATTTCAAGGCAGGATGGAAACTAAAGTATGCAGAGGGAGCTGAAATGCAAGAGTCTTGCAGAGAAAATTGCTTGAGCTAATTGTGTGGCATTGGAGGATGGAAATGCTGGAACATGCTCCACTCCCTTGATTCTCCTCCCTGGTGCCTTTTTGCCTGAGGAATGCTGAAGTTGGTGGGGAAGACCAAAGAGGATGTTGCATTCATCCTTACTGCTGGTACCTGAGAGTTTGCCACCAGGCAGTAGTCTCACTGTCTGACTAGCTGTTCTGGTTTAATTGTTGCTAACTTCTAATTAATTATAAAAAGAATTCTGTGGAGATCTATGTTCTCAGCTATTCTTCACCTATTCCTTTCAGTTTTGTCTTACAGGCTTGAGCTTACTGCAGTACTTCTTAGGGAAAAGTCAGTGGGTTTGGGGCTGAGCCCTGTGGGGTGGAGGTTCTAGGTATTTAAAAGGTGGAGCATATGCAGGCTGAAGTACACTTGGTAACAAGAACAAGTTGACCTGAAAATGTGTGGATTTTTGGCTGGAGGAGGATGGGGAGAATGGGGATTGGCCTTTTGCTAAGGAAATGGTGAGGCAATCAGGAACATGGAGGGCTTTCCAGCAGCAGCCTGCATTTTCAGCAGCATGGTGTTTCCTTCTCTCAGCTTGTAGAAGGCTGCCCAGTGGTCTGACCATTTTATGCAACAGTGATCCAAGTCATCACAATGCACATATCCTCTCCTCTGAGTAGAAGGGAAAATTGCTTTCAGTTATTGGCAATTTTGAGGAGGGGAAAAAAAAAATCCAGGGGTACTATTTTCTCCAGCAAATTGACTTTCTTAATCAAAATCATGTATCAGTGAGAATGCTTCAACACAACTGAAATCTTCTGTTAAGAGCACCTTAGTTTCTTAAAATGAAGTGGCCTGGATTGAAACATTATCAGAAAAAGTAATTTCTCACTGGAAATTACTAATAGGAAAACCCAATTCAAAAAAAATATTGAAATTGATGAATGTAAAATTCAGTCATTTGGATCAGAAATGCTCAGGTAAGAGCAAATCTCTTATCTTTTGTGTTCTGAAGGGAGAGCTTACATAATTGTAATGCTCAAGGAGGAGATAAAGGGAACTTTGTCAGGGTTTCCCTGATACGTGCAGGTTAGTTGAAAGTCCTGACATACCCAGTCATCTAAGTCAGGGACCTCTGGTGCCTCAGAGTGAAATTTAGTTCTGCTGCTGGGTAACCCAGCATGACTTCTTTGAGTTAATCAACTCCTTCCTCTTCAGGTGATGGGACTTGTACAGATCTCAGGCTTGTAAAACCACCTGATTTTTCATGTTTTTGGGGTGGACTGTGTTAGTCTCAATATTGGAGTTTTTTAAGAGCAAGGGCAGTTGTAGAAGCGGGGGAACAACTCCTAGAAGTTTCCCCAACCTGATTAACATGAAAAGGCATTTTTGCTTCCTGCAGTCAGTGTGACTGTGGCTCTCAACAAGACACTCATGGGTGAAGACTCAACCTCTGTCATTAGCAGAACTCTTTGCCAAACGTTGCTTTCTCCCTCTAGCTGTGACTGAAGCTGTGACAAGGTGCTTGTTTGGGTCATCTGTTCCCCCCCCCCTCACTCTGCCAGTCCGAGCCCCACATCAGTGGGTTTAATTCCTAATGCAAGAGGAAGAAATAATGCATGAACTCTGATAAATTTCTGATAGCAAGCTGTCCTGTTTGGACTCGCCTGTTCTCTCACCCTAAGGCTACCTACAGCCTGAAATCTACTGGCAGGCAGTGCTTTGGCTTTTTACATGCAGATTCTGAAGCATTTGATGCTAAATTGTTCCTGGTGATCGCATCCAATTTAGGAGTGCTATTTCTGTTTTCTTCCATAATGAGACAGCCCTGGCTGGGACCTCGGTCTGTGGGCTTGTGCAGGATGCACTGCTGAACTGTGCTGGCTGTGTTTGCTCTGCCAGTGAGCTTTGGGCAAAGGCACTGTTGGATTGTGTGGTCAGAAGGGACACTGATGCCAGGGAGCAGCCTACCCCTTCCTGCACTCAGAAAACACACTCAAATCTTCCCTCTATGTTTCTATAAAAGTACAGGCAAAGCTCAAATGGAAAAATGTTACTTTGGAAAAAGTTAATTTCAGATATTGAGCTTTTTCCTTGATGGTAAGTTTGGCTCAACAGAAGGTCTTGATCTCTCTCTCTCTCAGCTGAAATACAGTTCTCTTTCAATTCAGGCACTGCCTCTTTGAAGTCCCTTTGCTTTGGAAATGAAACTGATGTAAATGTAAGGTAAGCAATGAATGAAAGGATCTTAATGTTAGATTTTTAGCCATCAGTTGGCTCTCTTACATTTGATAGATTTTCCCATTACAGGCAATCTGTGTTCTTGCTTGCTCAGATCCACGCTGGTGCCAAGTGCTAAACAATGACACTATCTATCTTTCTGCACAATTTGCCAATTTTGGTTACTTTTGAAGCCCAGCGTTTCTGCTTTAGCCTTGCAAATCTCCCTTATAGGGTGAAGAAAATGAACAGAAGAGTGATTTCTTTAGCAAAATATTTAGAGTTGATGCCTCTCTGTCATTTATCCCCTTGTTTTACAAACCACAGTGCTTAGTCCACTTACAGTAAAGTAAGTCAAAGTAAAGATGTAGTAAAGAGTTGTTGTTTGTTGTTTACAGTGAATTGCCTTTCAGATAATCAGATGAAGTACTTTGTGGCAGTTTCACTTCCAGCTATGACCTTAAATAACAAAGGTTTTACTTGCTGCTTACTAGGCTAGGGTGATGTTTCCAAAAGCTCTCTTGATTGTACATCTTCCTTCAGCAATCAGCAGGATTTTGCCAGTGACCTCAGATGAGCTGGCATTGAAGCAGCAGTGCTTCTGAAACCTTCTCCTGCAGAGGAATGAGAAATGGGGTCTTTCTTCCACAGGGAACATTTCAGGAGTTACCAAAATTCTCCCTCTTTCCCCCAAGTTCATGTTGCCTATCAAACATAGCTACATACTGGTATTTACAGAGTCTCCTGCAAAATATCACAAGAGACAGGCCCATACATCAGATTAATTATCTTACCTTCTAGTTGCCAGAGGTGCTTAATTTCTTCTTTGGAATTGAATGTGACTCCTGCAATTACATGTTACTCCTTGACTACTGAGACATCTCAATTTTTATCTATGTGGAAACAAGGCATTAAGAGCAAAATCAGAAGTGGACTTGCATACCACAAAGGTGTTACTGTAAATTTTACAGCTGTTACCCTCAGGTATATGGAAATGAGGTTATTTGCTGTTTTCTTATAAATAATGGAAGCTGAATAATTTAAGTTCATTGCAGAGTTCCTAGTGGTACAGCCAGTTTGACTGTATTAGATGGTATTTGATTTTGTCAGATAGTTGTGACTGAGGTAAATGCCTTTCTTGATTGTTCTAAATTCAATGCATACTTTAAAATGTAAAATGTTATACAAGTTTGTTGCTTCAGTTGGACAAACTACAAATGAGAGCATTGTTACTGAATGCAGTCCCTCTTGTCCTGCAGTAGTTTAGCCAAGAGATAAGTTGCTGTCCCATGATTTTAGAGGGAGTCAAGTAGGACTGCTAAGTTTCCCCCCAAGTTTAGCTGGGGGGAAAAAGATATTGAAGCATTTTCTGGGTTTTATTTGAGGGTTCCCCTTTCCCATTTTTTACATGACACTGCATCATATTCTGGGACTTGAGATAAGCTTCTGTGATAAAGCCTGCTTTCAGTTTTCTGGTGGACCTCTCAGTAGTTGTTATTATTTAATAGGTCATTAAGAAATGTGTCTGAGGCTTACAGAGGTAGACACACATCAATACTAGCAAATTTTGCAACAGGTGCATTTTCTCTTAGGTGGCTGCTGCTGCTCCTCAGCTATGAGGCATGAAAAGAGGACAAGTGTCTGGCAGTCCTTACTCAGCACCCAAGAGAATTGGCTTAGAAAGCACGTTTGTCCTGATTGTCCTCACAATTAATTTCTGCTAGAAAGCACTCAAGGAATTAATTAATTTTTAGCCTTTCACTCATCCAAGTATTTTACTGTTTGAAAACTTGATAGCAGTCATTAAAAAAGCGCACATGCTTACTGGAGTAAGATTATTTCTTCTCCAAAACTTGCTTTTCTTCTGCAAAAAGCAAGTATTTGGCTTTTAAAACTACTTTTTGCAAGAGTTAAGGTGCTAGTTACTTTGGAGAAGAGCAGATTACTGTATACATTGTGATGATGCCAAGTTGGGATGTGAGAGTGGAGGCTTCAGCTGGAAGCTCCTGATGAAATTCCACCTAGGTTTAAATTTCTGTTTAGTTAAGATCCCTCTTGTAGTTTCAGCTGGAAATGTCTGGCCTTTGTTTCACTTCAGAAAGGAAGAGAGTGTGTGTGATCTGTATTATATAAATATTTTATCCATGCAGAGCTTCTCATATAAGATGTTTTCTTTGTAGTACCAAGAGAAGTGTTGACTCTCAGCTGTAGTGCAGTGGCCCTTTCAGATTTGAAGCTGCTGTTGTGTGTAGTGATGCGATGCTCCTCATTAGGAAAAAGATCAAAAAAAAGTTGCAGTCTTCCAGCTTGTGTTAGAGGGGTATTTTCCTTAGGGATTGGACTGGGTGCAGTTCTGAAGGGCTGCTTCTGTAGGGGTTAAGGAGATGTTGAGCATTTGACTGGCTACCAAAGTTGGCTGGAAATGGTTCACTTACTGGTTGAAGCTGGATTTCAGAGTTGAAGGGCACACAGAGAAATCCCCAGCCCTCTCTCTACAGCTCTGTTCTGTGTAAAAGAGTGTTTCTTGCCATTTTTTGCTGATTGGATAATATGAGGGAGGAAGGGGTAAGGAGGAAGAAAGCTGTTTTACTGTGAGAATGCCCAAGACCTTTTATAACTAGGGTTTGGGTGAGATGGTGACCTCTCTTAGTAGACTATCAGTAATAACAAAAGTATCTGTGCAGAAAATGAGTGCAATAATTAAATCTCTTTATTTTCCCCTCCAAAGATCAAAGAGGTTTGACTCTTGATTAATGCACAACAGAATTCATTAACATGGTAAAAAGTGGAAAAAGAGGCTATTGGCTATTACTACACAGACATTTGCTTTAGGGAGCTATAAATACTTTTTGTTCAGTAATTTGGCCTATTGCTTTTGCTGTTGTTTCTGTGTATGCAACTCACTTGAGAATACCACACCTAGAAATTTAGATGCAACCTATATTCTTCTGTATGCTTTTTTTTTTTTTAAATGATGCAGAATGCTGCCTCTGTGTTCCTGTCTTGCTTTCCCAGGCAGTGTATGCAGGGCTTTGCTTCGCTTGCCCGCTCTTTTTATACCACATCAAGTGCTGTTTATTTTTCTCCTAGCAACCTACTGGGCTGCTCTTGGTCTCTAGGTCTAAAAAGAAGAAGATTTTTCTTTTTTTTTTCCTCTTTTTTTTTTTTTTTTTTTTTTTTTTCCTCCATGTAGGTATGAATGTTTAAGGTTGACTCCTTGTATTGAAAAATGTGACAAAATTTCTCACCTACTGATGCTCATTTTTGAGGTAGTCCCAAAAGAACAAATTCTAGCTCAGATTTTTTTCCAACACAGCAAGGTCAGGAGTTTTTCATAGATTTTACTTCAATCCAGAGTCTTTTAATTTGCATAATTTGCTTGAATAATGTAGCCCTCCTAATATTTTCTAAGCCACTTACACTTAACTAATCACTTACACTTATCTTCAGCATAAACCTCATTGATTTTATTTCTCATTGAAAACATCTGTAGTAGCAAATACAATCCTATTGGCCCACAGTCTATTAGAAATAAAATTATATTAAATGTCTTGTGGGCTGTGAAGAGGTTAAATCAAGGAGAGTCATCTGAGAAAGTCATCCTGGTGTGCAAAACATAAATCTGGTTTATATTTAAACTCTGTGTCACCCACCAGCTAAAAATAGCAATGATCATTAAAAGCCAATTTGCTGCTAAACATTAATAGACATTTATTACATCATAACAGATCTGAAAGACAATTAAACTTATCTTTTTCCTAGATGACTCTCCTTTAAAAATGTGTTATTCACTTGGCTTTTGCCATTAATCTCATTTACTAGCGATTTCTGTTCCACTTGATACTGTGCATGTATGGACAGAGTTGTGTGTAAGGTGGTTTCTTGTTTTTGCTCTAAATCTCTTAAGAGCAGTGCATTTTCAATGGGAAAAGCTTATTCCTCCTTACACTGCCTGTTAACTTCCTAATCAGCACAAAAACTTGAAGGAAATTTACCCTTTCTTAGAGCAAAACAAGTAATATCTGCTACTATCCATTTGAGAAGAGAATACTAAGGAAGAGCAGGATAAAAAATGCACTGGATGAACATTTTACCCATAGAAAATAGATTCCAGCTTTCTTGCTGTTTTCATTGCAATTCCTCAGTCAGGTGGTACCTTTTCCTTGTTTTATTGCTGCATATAGTCACGTTTGCAAGTAGTGACTGGAGCTGGAGCCAGTCAAAGGCTGAGGAAACCCAGCACTGTCAAAAGTACTGCTTCCTGTGAGAAATGCAGTCATGATCCTGGTATTTTTGGTTCATGTGTTGCTATCTGTCAGGTCCCTTGAAACAAGCCATCAAAGGGGGGGCAGGCTTTGTGCTTCAGCTCAGCAGTGCTCAATTCTCTGTAGCTGTTGATGTCTTTAACTGTGCTCTTTAACCTTCCTAGCCAAAGAACTGTGGGGCCAGCTGGGCTGTGAAGGAGAGTGCCCCAGGGTGGACACAAGTCAGCCCTTTGCTCCTTTTCTGAATTGCAGGGCTCAAAAAAGATGGTCCATTGTCATCTTTGTAAGTAAGAAACTTCTCTGACATAATGCTGCTTTTGGGGGAGCAAACAGCCGTTCCTGGCTGGTGCATAGAAGGAAGGAGGCCATTAATATGAGATTTGGGCTGCCTCCTGATGGATTCAGGCAAAAGAGAAATGGCTCCTCCCTGCATTCCCCTGCACACCTCAGCAAGAAATCCCATTCTTTTAGTGAAGGTAAATGTCACTAAACTCTTTATATATACATATCTGCAGCTGCTGGTCATTCTGGAGCAGTGCAAGTTAAAGAGATCCTTTCCTGCCAGGAGGAGGAGGAAAGGAAGAAAATTAAAGGTGGTATGGAGGATACAGAGCAGTAAGGGTAAATGAATATTGAAAAGTATTTTAAAGGCTGCATCCAGAGGCATTTAGGAATAGTCCTCCTGGGGTCCCAATATCAGACTTTGCTTCCCTTATTTGAGCTCCCATGGAATTTTCTGTCACATCCTTTGGCTCATTTTCTCCTTGGAGGCAGTCATTTCCTCACATTAAAGCAAGACCTGGTGCACTATCTGCTGTCACACTCACAGCCATGGTAAGGCTCTTGAAGAAATGGGGCCAGGATGTGTGGGAGAGGTGATGCCTCAAAATACAAGCTGAGTTTATGGTAGCAAAGGGAAATTCAAGTTACCCTGACCCTGGTGATAAGCTTGTGTGCATTTTCAGTGCACGCACCACACATGTTTTATTTGTCACAGAAGAATCGCCGAAGGCTCTGTGGAATGCAAATAAGCATTGCAAGAGTATTGTCAAACCCAGACTTTCAACATCCTGGATCATTCACAGGAAAGGGAAAAAAAAACCAAAAAAACAAGCGAGATTTGATTAAAAGTCATGTGAATTTCAAATCAAATATGTTGGATTATGTTTATTTACCACCGGTTTACAGAGCCTCTGAGCTGTATTTGGGTCCTATTTTTAAGCTTCTTTCTGCAAGGAGAAATTTACTTGAAAAGAAAACTGAAATTTTTATTATTGCAAGAAGCTGCCACATATTGAGTTTTGCAGTGAAATCATAACTGTTAGCAATACTGTGAAGAGAGCTTGCCTATGCATTATTTTCCCTCTATAAAGATGTGCTATCAACTAAAACATTTGAGGAAGATGGGTGCATTATGTGGGTATAATAAATTTTTTCGAAAGATCTTAACACCTTCCTGAAATTTTTCAGAACATTGTTGCAATAATTGCTGTATACAGTGATAACATAGAACTGTTCCAGGTGGTCAGAAGTTTATGGTGCTGTGCAGCTTGTGTGAAGAGCTGCATCACTTTTCCCAATACTTACAGTTTAGGTTTTTTTTGGGTTTTTTTTTTTTTTGCCCTGATGCGTTTGGAGTGAAAGGACTGCCATGCTTCTTGCCAGCTGTGATCTGCTCTAGCAGGTGGTGCTTAACCAGCGAGAGTACCAAGTTTTTTGTAATCAGTTTTCAGAAAGCCCGTTGATCTGGGGTGGTAATGCAATACAAACATTTGCATATTTTACCACATCCTCACATGATACTCTGCACCTTTTGAAATTTTGCATGTGTTATCATATATTTGCACACACGCAGGGACCTTGTGAATGGTGTACTTTCCTCTTAAATCTGTGATGAAGTATATTGCCAAGGGTAACCAGCAGGCACTTAAAGGAAGTCTGGAACATTCAGTAGCTGTGATATTCAGATGTACAATTCAGTACATTCTTTCTAAGCTTCTAGACCATGTTTTCAAGACTCTTAACTTTTCTCTCTCTGTTCCTTTCCCCCATTCTTCTATGTGTAGTCACAACATGTATGAATGGCTTCACTATTACTATAATTATAATTTTCTTCTGAAATTGGTTTCATTCTGAATGGGAAAACGAAAAAGCAGCTGATAGCTCAAGTTGCCCCTTTTTGACCTCTGGAACAGCACAAAAGCCTCTATTTCACCTACACAGGAAAACAGCTTCAAAAACTACTACATTCAGCTGGTCTGCATTCGGGTGTGCTTTCATCAAAGGCTTGATTAATCTGAAATGAATTAACTCAGTTAACACTTGAGAGTTATTTTGCAGCAAATCCCGCAGAACATCTAAAGAGCTCTTTGTCACTTTGAATTATAGCCTAAACAGGTGGTTGATGAGCCTGGTTTGAGCTGAGAGTGGCTCCTTGCTGCCCTGGCCGCTCCCCTCAGGGAAGTGTAAGTAGCACTGCAGTGATACCCGAGAATCCAGGATAAATACAATCTTATTAAACCTTGTTGTCATTGTTGCGTGTTTTTAAGGTTTTTAAATTACTGTCCAGAATGCTGTGTCGGGTATAAGGGAGGAAATAACAAGCAGAATGGTCTTGGGTTTTCAAACAATAATGGATTAAATTAATATTAATGTTACAGGACTGGCAATTAAGTGCAGTAGAGGTGCAAGTGCTTATTTTAAATCTGTCTTGGAAGAAGTGACTTAGAAATAGTGTGTCATTTTGCACATACTGGGTGAGGGTTGTGGCATTTCCTTCAGAGTTCACAGCCTCAGCAGAGGTGTGGGAGCAGAAGCAGGGTCTGCAGTACAGAAAGAGGGTGTAGATGTCAGCAGTTTGAACCATAAGTTGGTGAGTCCTGTCGCCCTGAGAAGGCTCTCTCACAGTGGTTCCTCACATCTGGCAAACTTAAAACTTGAAATTAAGAGCTAAAAGCTGTGGACAACCCTCTTTATTCTGAGAAACAAAACTGTTTTTTCTGAACTCAGTGAGAACTCTGACTTTCATGAGTGTTTGTGGTATAGGATGAAAATTCTCCTGGGCTGAATGCAGAGAGAGATAGAAGTTTGCAGACAGTTCTGTTTGTCTCAGAAACACGTTCCTGACTTCTTGGAAATGCACATGGAAAAATCTGTCTGTCAATGACCATGTAGGAGTAACTTCAGTGAGTGGCTGTGAGTGCAGGTGCATGTGGAAATGCCAGGAGTGCAGCATGCTCCTGCCCTGCTCCCCTGTGCTCTGCAGCTGGTAATGCCTGTGACACCTTTCACATGGCAGGTCGTGTTGCTGCCACCACAGAGTGACCAGGGAGCCACATCCTGAGGACCTGACAGGGAAAATGAATTGAAATAGCGTAGAGGTGGAAAGAGACTGGAGGATAAAAACCTTTCCTTTTTAGTCATGTTGCAAAAAATAAACAAAAAAGTGTTTTGCAAACAACTTATGGCCAAACGTATTGTAGAATTTTTTTTGTTTAGCCATTTGTAATGGGAGTGGAAATACAGCTCATTCTCTTACTTAAAGAAATTTTCTAACATTAAATTGCAGTTAATTTAATTTTGCAGAGATTGCATGTTTTATTTTTTCTTACTGGGCTATTTCTCTTCCCTCTCTTAGCAAAAATCTGAATATGTTGCCTGAAATAAATTATCTCAAGTAGCAGATGCTGAGAATGGGGAATTACACCAGTGGTTCCAGCTTGGACCATCAGCTTCAAGGAGTTTAATTACTTCTAAACTTTTCCCCTCGTAAATAGTGAATTTCATCAATATTTGTTTGAAACATCACACTTATTTCCTATTTATTGCATGACTTTTGCCAAAGGAGAAGAATAAGTGCTGGAACCTTTTCTATCAAGAAATATAAATCAATCCTTGTATCCTTGATTTGTTTAAGCTAGTTTTGCTGTATGTGTTTTCAGGGGTGGGGAGGAAATTGCTGCAAGTGAAACTGGATAAGAAAGTTTCTGTCTGGCTCTTGCTAATGGGTCCCTTTGTAAGATGCTCTCTCCCCTCCCCTGGCTGCCTAGAAAATGCTGGATACCTGAAGCAGCTTTTGCTGTGTGGGAAGGGCAGTGTACAGCTTTGTGCAGGTCTGGAAGAAGGCAGTAATGAAATGGAGTTCTGACAGGTTTGGCTTGTGCTGCTCTGCATTCTGCTTTGAATTCAGCCTATCTGTTCACCCACCACACGAACTGGTTTCCTTTTTTTTCACCCTCCCTGTAGACTGCCGACAGATGAGCTCAGAAAATGCTCCATGTGCTGCTTGACATCAACTGCTGAAGAACAGACTTGGGTAGATGTTGAGTTTGTCAGTGTATCTATAATGCTCTTTTATGAGCAACGCCTTGATGAATACTTCACTGCTCATCTCTTCTCTAGGAGGCCTTAGTTTCCTTTATTTAGCTTTCTCCTATTCTGTCAGTACACTTTGAGCTGGATTTTTGGGAGCTGCCAGCATGCAGTTCTGGTTTGGGTGATGCAGCAGATCAGACTGTGATGGTGTCAGGGGCAGCCCTTTGGGCATAAAGGTCAGTGAGCAGAAGAACTTTCTCTTAAATCAATGCAGGCTGCATCATCTTTGTGGTTAAAGTCCAAACCCCTTAAGTCAAGCCCTTAAATTTTTCACTGTGATAGTGTATCCCTTTCCTGCATCAATAAATGTAACACTCTGCACAGAACAGTTCACAGACAGTGAGCCGTTTTCTCTAGTTTCCCTCTTTGGCTGTACTTTAGCTGGAGGTAATCCAACGATGAAGTGAATTTTATTTGCAGGCCTCTTTCTGTGTCTTACAATGCTGCTTGGGGGGGTTGAGTGACCATTAAGAAGAAGGGTTGTTCTGCTCATTTCCCATGTAGCTGTTTCCCTGCAGATATCCAGTTCACAAACACACTGTGATTATTTGATTATGTGAAATACAAACCCACCCAGAATTTTGCAGCATTCCAATGTATTTGGTTAATCTGGTGGTGCCCTGTGTTGTTAAACACAGCTGGCATGTCTCCAGACACATTGTGTGTATGGTAATACTTGTGTGTGAGCTTAAGCTGAAGGAGTTGAAGGCTTTGCAGAAGCAAGTTTAAGGGCAGGTTTAAGGTTGTGCCAGCCAGGGTGTGCAGGCAGCACCTGACAGGCCACAGTTCTGGCATGTTCTCCCCTGGCAGGAAGGACAGTAGGGCAGAGAATATTTGGTCAGATTTACAACTGGAGTAAATGGTGCATAATGATGAGCTAGTCCCGTTGTCTCTTTTGCACAGGAGCTTTGTGACTCAATAATGTACTTTCCAGGAGGATAAAATGTTTATTTGTGGCTCTGGTGGTTCCAAGACATTAGTTCTCAAAAATTAGTGTTTGGACTTTGCAGAGGGCGTGTGAATGCTTTGCTCGTTCAGCCTCAGCCCATGAGATGATAGGAAAAAAAAATATCCTAGAATCCTTCCTGCAGGAATGTATAGACAGATTAAAAAAAAAAAAATTAAAGGGCTCTGTAAGTATTTTGCTGACAATTATACCTTCTCTGGGATAGAAAGCCTAATTAATTTGTGGCTTCTTTGGTTACACCCAAAACCCTTTTACTGCACCATAATGTTATCTCTTTCTAACAGGCTTCGATTATTCAGAAGTGATTCAGTTAAAACAAATAAAAATAAAAATAAAAAACCCCTTTGTTCCTTCACTGTGCTTCCCTGAGCTTTTGCTTCAGGGAAGTGTACCTGTGCTTGGATAGCTTTCACCCATCTCTGTAAGCCTTTTAAAATCCTGTAGCACAAAAAGCTTCTCACTTCTGAAACTTTACAGAGGGTGCTGTAGAAAAAGCATGCATAAATAATGGCAGTGCTGTTGTTTGATGTGTACTGGTAGCCTACTAAAATATAAATGGAAAACTTGATCACTGTTTAGAATGTATAATTTAAAATAATCATGAGGCTCTTCTCTATTTGATAAACAGACTTTTAATATTATCAATGGCTGTTTTGGTTAGCCCCAGCTCAAGCCAAGTTTTAATATCAGGGATGTCCATAAAGAAACCACTTGACTGCAGATTGACCTTGGATTTTTTACTAACCCCACATAAAGAGATGAGAAAAAAACTATAGAAACTAAATGCTACATTTGAGTGAACAAATTGCTGGGACAGACTGGGGAGGAGAGTCAAGTGAGAGAATAAAATCTTGGCAGTGCAAGATATATTTATTAAAAAAATTGAAGCTTCTTTATAGACCTTGGTTCTGAACAATATGGGGCTTTATTTAGTTGATCAGTAAAGATAGGAAGCAAAACAAAGGGCACTTTGTCATGCCAGACGTTCAGAAATATACCCACATCACAATGGCATGCAGCACAGTTTTTTCATACAGCATTTTGGCTCAGGCTTGGTTTTGGGTAAGAACAAAAGTTGGCAAAAACAGCTTCTGTGCTCAGAGAAGAATAATTTCTGTTGATCAGAGATTTTTGGAGAGATTTTTAATTAGACCAGTACTGTGAAGACTGCAGAGCCTAAGGAGTTCAAAACAGATACGTAAAGTACTTTTCAATTCCTCATATTTCCTCATCATTTCGAAGTCAGTGGGGAGCTAAGTTTCAAACTGCTGCCGTGGTTTAACTCTGTATAGTTGTTTTTTTCCTGCCAAGTTTGAGTCACCGTGGCCATCTAGCCCCTTTTGGAGAGATTAAAATGATGGAAAGCTGGAATACATTCTGGCTAAATGAGTGAATGTTTCTGTTCAAGCACGGATTCAGATTTCCCCGCGCTTTCCTGCAAGCGCGTGGGATGGACAAAACCATTATTTCTAATTCCACCATAAATAACTGCAGAGCTCGACGAGCAGTGAGTAGAAAGTAGCTGGTTATAGGATAAGAGTGACTTTGGGCTCAGCTTGTGTTCAGAGCCTGGTCCAGATTCAGTGATTCAAAGCCATACAGGTCGCCTCAAACAAAGACAGCCTTTTTGGCATATCATCAGTGGAAACGCTCCCAAACTATGTTGCTAATCCCACTGCCTGGCCTGGTATCTTGCTGTTAGCATCCTCATCAGAGGCATGACAGAAATGCAAAAGGGAGGGAAATGTTTTAGCTTTTTTGTTCAAAACTGCTGTCTGAGAGAGGAAGCAGAGCACTGTTTGTCCACCAACTGGTAACTGGTTCTCTGCACAGGCATAAGTTTTAATTCCTATTTTATGTAGGAATGTGCATGCATCCGAAGGGCCAGGGAGTGGGGAAGATGCATTTGCCTTTACAGCTGCTGGCAGCAAAGAAACACAGCAACACTTGATTGAAAAAACCTATCTTACTGTTGTACTAACTGCAGTTTTTTTTTCCTTTCTCATTTGTAGGTCTCAGACTCTGGATACTGGCTGTGGGATTTTTTTATTGTTATTATTTTTGATTGTTTTTTTCCTCCCTTTTTGGATGTGAATTGAAGGCCAACAACAGTTTGAAGTGTTGGAAGCAAGTGCAGGAGGACGCTCACCTTTTTATTTGAACCTTTGTTTGCTGGGATACTTTCAAGCTCTCCTTCACAGTCATGTGGTCATCACAGCTGCTGTTCTTCACAATGCTCTTAACACCGTTTTCCCATGGTGAGTGAGAGATGGTGCAAATGTGCCTGTGGGAAGGGAAGAGAAAATAGCAAGGATTTTGTCTGTCTTTTCCTAATGGTGTGGGTTTTTTTACAGGATGTTGATGTCTCTCCTTGCTTGCACCTCGAGTCTTTGAAATTCCCAGGTTACATTATGACTTAATGAAACAAAGAATGCTGGTGACACATAAAGGTTTCTTTTTCTGAGTTTAGCTGCTACATTAGACAGACTTCTTCTTTGTTTTTCTTGGGGAAAAATGGATTTATTACCAACCAAATCAGAGTAGGCTAATGAGAAATTGAGGCAAATCATAAAAACAACTTCCCCCCCCACCTCCCCTCTTCCTGAAGTGAGTTTATTCCCAATTGTCTCTACCTCCTCCCCTGCAGCAGTACAGGGCATGGGAGTTATGTCTAGTTCATCCCATCTTGTTTCTACTGCTCCTTCCTCCTCACATTGTTCCCCTGCTCCAGCATGGGTTCCTCCCACGGGGTCCTGCCAGCAAACCTGCTCCAGCCTGGGATTCTCTCTCCACTGAGCCACAGCAAGGCTGCAGGGCACAGCTGCTCAACCTCCAGGGCTGCAGGGAATTCTCAGCTCTGGCATGTGGAGCCCCTCCTGCCCCTCTTCCTTCACTGACCTTGTCTCCAGAGCTTTTTTTTCACAAAGCAGCAGCTTTGTCCCCTTCCTTGGATGTGTTACTCCAGAGGCAGTGCCACAGTCCCTGATGGACTCAGCTTGGCCAGTGGTGGGTCTGTCCTGGAGCCAGCTGGCATTGGCTCTGTCAGACACAGGGAAAGCTTCAAGCAGCCTCTCACAGCCACCCCTGTAACCAGCACCCCCCAAAACCTGGCCATGCAAACCCACTACAGAGCTGTAGCAAAAAAATCTGATCTCTTTAATTAGCCAGGAAACTCTTCAGTGAAATGTGACACATGCAATTCTTTGAAATGAGATTTTGAGGCCTGTTGGGTTCTTTCTTCTGATACGAGAAACCCAAGCTTATGCTGTAGAAGCAAGCTGCCAGGTTTCACAAGTGCTGGAGGGTTCAGGAGCTCCTGTTAGCAGTGATGGTTACTAAATGCTCAGGGCAGGGCTTTGGAAAACCTGGCTGCCTGATTTTTCTGATGCTTTAATGGAAGGTGAACTCTACCAAGTATCTCATTTTAATTAAGGGCCAGTGGAAGCATGTCTGTAAATTGCATGTAGCCTGTGAGCCCCTGCTTTTAAAATATTCATCAGGCTTTTTGTGGTTTACCAGCTGATCCTCTGTGCTAAGACACTGGAGCAAAATTTTACAGAAAAAAAAGATGATTAAAAAAAATTAATTGGCTGAACACGTCTATAGAGCACAACCTGTCTTCTTATATAACACCTTTGAGGACAAATCTGCACTATTGTTCTTTAAGCAGGGCTCCTCCTCACTGACATGAAAATTAGAATGAGTGTTTAAACTGAGTTGGCCAGTTATGGTGCAATGAAAGAGCGATTCAGAAAGGTGCTCTAAAATTCTCTCCAGGGAAGCTAAATGTTTTGTAAATCTTAAAAATTACATAGTATTAACAGTGAAAGCAATTATTAGTTTAAATGTGCCTCTGGCAGTCTTGTTTAAGATTCTCTGTGCCACTGTAGCTGGGAAGTCCTGCCTGATAGTCCCAGTAAATGAAAGTATCCTAGGAGTCATATTATACTACAGGTGAGCAAATGCCAGAGGTGCAGGAACTATGTCTGGAAATATTTTTACCTTTTATACTGCACTCCAGACTAAATGAACAGGGTGTTTACTATGTTGGTTGTGGCAGTAGGTGGTGGTAAATTTGACCATCACACATCTACTCAACACCCACATTATCTGCTCAGTGGAAGTGTGATATCCATCTTGGAAAAAGGGAGAGAGAACACCCTTGGTCTGAGCTAAAGAACTTTGGTTTTCCCTGTTCTGATCTCTGAGTGGCCAGGATGCAGCTTCCATCTCAGAACTGTGGTATGCTGTTCAAACACATGCCACAACCTCACCTTCCTTATAAAAATAGCCTAGTTAAGCCCTGCTTTTTTATTTATTTTTTTTTTTAATTTTCCCTTTTAGTAATCCTTTTTCACTGCATGCAGAAAGCATTCAGGATTTGTGCTTAACAGGAATCGAGCATTTGAATTCCTCTTTTGTGGTCTGGAATGACTCCTGGCCTGCAGTGATTGCTGGAGATGATATGAACTACTTTTTCAGACTGACCTTACTACATCTCATTCCCTTTTTGAGTTCCTTGACACAGCCTCTTCATCTGTAGTAGCAGCAGCATTAGAGACAGATTTCTTAGACCAGTGATCTCATAACTTGGAGAGGTGGTGGTGGTAGTTTGATGTTTTGGGATTTTTTTCAGGGGGCTTGGTATTTTTTTTTTTTTGTTTTGTTTTGTTTTGTTTTGTTTTTTAGATGTTTCATATCTTGGAGTAGACAGTGTTCTTGGGCTGTGATGACCAGTGTGGATTCAAAGGGTGTATACTTCAGTGATCTGCAAAATGAAAAGTAATCTTCCAGATACAGCCCTGGTACAATGTCATCTTGTTGATAAGCTGTAGGAATCATAAAAGGGGAAAAGGTCATGAATCCTTGCATTTCCTCAGTGATGGTATCTGCTGTATCTGAAATGCACAGGCACGGCACTGTCTAGTTTTGCTCAGACTGCTTTGAATCACAGCTCACCAAAAAATTAAGCCATGTGAAATACTTGAGATAATCATAGATTTGTGTAGTGGCTGCTTTCTTTACTGTTACTCTTGACTTGAATGGAAAACAGCTTACAACTTATGGCACAACCTGGAGCAGTGTAGAATCCCCCCAAAAGCTATCCCCTCTCCTAAGCTACAGCAAAGCCTGTAAATCCATTTGTTGCCTAAAACTAAACCTGTTACACGAAATCAGAGAATTACACGAGATAGACTGAAATAATACCAAGGAATAAAATAAAACAATGAAAGCAAAGCCTTTTTCATCCTTTGCAAGGGTTCTGCTACAGGGACAGGACTTTTGCACCCCTGCCTTCTTCTTGCCCCTCTTTGGAAGCTTTTCCCAGAGCATCTGAAGGTCTGGACCCTGGGAAAGTGCTCCTTGGTTTGTGTTTCCCCCATGTGCACCTGAGCAAACTGATCCTCTTTCCCTGTAGCAGGTGGATTTCCAGGAGGCGTTTTCTGGAATGAGCAGCTGTTCTCTTCCTCAGCCTTCCTCCCCTTGACCCCAAACAAAGCAGATTTCTCTTCACCCAGAAACAAACGCTGTCAAAAGTTCACTTGAAATGAGATAGACGTGACAGGCAGCAGCTCAGTTTGCAAGCCTGGAGAGATGTGCACCTGCTCTGTCACATTGCTGTCGTGCTCATGTATGGCTCAGAGCTGAGATTTAAGACTTCCAGATTGCTGGACAAAAATAATAATAGAAATAAGGGGATTCAGAGCTGCATGCTGTTAGGAGCAGGGTAGGAAGGATACTGCAGTGATCACTGTGGGGTGAAATTCTGCATGTCTCCAAATAAGTAACTTATTTTAGGCTCTGGAGGAGAGCTGAAGGCCTGTTGTATGCAAAGATCTTTATCATCCCACCAGATTGGTTTGTTATTATTTATTTGCAAATTATTTTTTAAGGATTGTATTGCATGTCTAATTATATATGATGGGCAACAGAGAGTGAGTTAATTGTTGTTACTCTGCTTCTTGTAATAATCCAAAAAGGTACAACCACTTATTTTTCCAGTTAAGTAATAATCAAAATTGCCCACTTTCTATTGAAGATTGTTACAAATGCAATAAAATCAACAGGTGTGGCTGTTTACCTGTTTCTTCTGCTGCTAAGCTCTTGCCTTGCACTTGTGACATGGGAGTGAGCTGTCAGCATCCTGGATCCTGCTTGGGCAAAGTTCTGGGGTTTGGTTCCTCCTGGTCTTGCAGCTGCTTTGGGTTGTTTTGCATATATTCTAACCCTGTATTTATGAATGGGTTGCACCCAGTTCTCTCCTGATGATCCATGGGGTGGATTAGTCATTGCTGTGATTACTTAAATTCCTTAATATTTTCCTTGATATACAATGTGATTTTTGGGTTAGAACCACACACTTGGCCAAAACTAAGCAAAACTGAAATTGGAACAAGTTAAACAATAATGTAACTAAAACCTGGCTGAAATTACAGGACAAACAATATCTGTGGGTTTAAGCCCATCTAGCAGCTAAGCACCATACAGATGCTAACTTATTTCCCTTGAGCCTTGTATATGAAAGTGATTCTGTGTTTTCATACTGAATCCAAAACACAGTACCATCTACTAAGCACAAATGAACTCTATCCCAGCCCAAACCAGGGCAATCAGACATGGCAGCTAGGACAGACTAGGCAAAAGTTATCTTATCCTAGGGGAAGTTGCAAGGGCAACAAAGTTTCTCAAATAACTTTGGGGATTAGAGCAAAGTTTAAGCTAAAATAGGTTGTAGTTTAGACAAAGCCTGTCAAGTCCTGGAGCCTGGTATTGTCATGAAGCTTAGGGCCTAATACTGATACTTGACAGCACCAAACTGGCAGGACTGCAGATGCTGCTGGTCCAGTTCTAAACTTGAAAAAAACTGGTTGCCTCCAAGAATTTATTTATGCAGTCTTGTGGCATAGCTGTAAAGTGACCTTCCTGCATTTGGGGACAGATGCCATTTTGTCTCTCCATATGAGAATTAGTTTGAGATGGGGCTGAACTAATTTATCATTCTCAGAGTAGGAAATGAAATTTGAAGTCCTTTCAAGTCATTGCAGCTGCAAGGAAGAGAGCCTTGTCTGCTGTCCTGTTCCTGCCCTCTGAGCTTCTGCTCCATCTCTGCAATGCCTCTGGGAGCCAGGCGTGGTGAGGGCTGCATCCTTGTGAAAAGATGGCACTCCAAGGTCAGGCTGATCTCTCTAGGCATTAGCAGGTCCAGATGCCAAGCCAGTTTCTGTGGGAACAGTGGAAATATTTATTACTGAACAGCACTGGTAGTTGCCTGGTGACAATGATTCTGTTAAAGCAAGCAGCATTATCTGTCTTGGGGGAATATATGATGCTAGCAGGCTGGTCTTTGGTGACAGAGTGCTGTTTAATGTGAGCTGAACATTTGCCTCACTACTATTTTAATACGGTGAAAATACTGTCACTGCTTAAAATACATACTGTGTTTCTTTTATACTTGTACAAGTGTTATGTTAGCTAGTGAATGGTGGATAATTGCCTTTTACTACAATACTCTTTATACAGTCACAATGAAATACAAGATACATGTTTTATTAGTTGTGAAATAGCTAAGTTGACTTCCAGGCTTCTGCCTAACTTCAGTCTTTTAAAGATTAATCATCCTTGAAATATTTATAATGTTTGCTATTCTTGGCAATTTGTATTACCTGCAGCCGTGCCACCTTTTCCAGAGTGGAACAAGTGATCGAGGAAGGCTTTTCCTGATAAAAGGGGGAGGCTGTTCTCTGTAGAAGCTACAGCACTTTCATTAGCAGCATTGCACTAAAATTGAGAGTATTAAGTTCCCCATCTGATGACAGATCAATCTATGAACTGATAGAGGGTGAAATTCAACCTTTTTAAGACTATCCACTACTTAATTCTTGTTTAAGCCATTATGTAGTGCAGAGGTCTGTGTGCAGACCCACTTCTTTCATGTCTGAATTTCACACTAAGTAAGGCGGGAGATTTTAAGTGGGTTTTCTCATAATGTGGGGTTTTTCTTTTTCCTTCAGCTTTTGTCAAGTGTGTCTACTCATAGAATCTTCCTACTGTAGGGAGGAAGCAAGACCTTTTACCCCCAGGGTCCATATCAGGATTAGGTCTATTTAATGTCTTCATCAGTGGCACGGACAAAGGGATCAGGGGCATCCTCAGCAAGTTTTTTGTTGACACCAAGCTGTGTGATGCGTTGGCGTGCCTGAAGGATGGAATGCCATCCAGAGGGATCTGAACAAACCTGAGAGAAGGGGCCACAGGAAGGTCATGATGTTCCACAAAGCCAGATAAAGTCTTTACTGTGAGGGTGGTGAGGCACTGGAACAGGTTGCTCCATCCCTGGAAGTGTTCAAAGCCAGGTTGGATGGGCTCTGAGTAACCTGGTCTAGTGGGAGGTGTCCCTGTCCATGGCAGGGGGGTTGGAACTGGGTGATCTTTCGTCCCTCCCCATCCTAAACGTTTGATGGATTTTAACATGTATGGTGTACAGCAGTAGGGCATGGGGGTTTCTTTCTGGGCTGCAGCAACAAAAAATGTCCTTGCTCTCGCAGCAGCTGTGCTTCCTTTCATGCCTGCAATATCTGATGCTTCTGTCATTTGAAACAATTTCTTGACAAGACTGATTTCTGTTCTCTAGTGACCAACTCCGAGCTCTGATTTTCTCAAGTGTTAGCCAAGCCATAAGATGTGACAGCAGGTGAATTACAGTGTAGTAATTCCCACCCAGCACATTCAGGCACAAAGATGAAGGCCAAATGGCCTCTGTGCAGTCAAGTGTGAATTATTGTGCCATAATTTAATTCCTATTATATTTTATTGTGATTGTAAAAATGTTTTTATTAGTGAACTCCTTTAAGAAAAATCACTTTTTAAAAAACAGAATTGAAAAGTGCAGCACTGAGCTTCTCACAAAGAGGTGTAAATAGCTTTATGCAATAAAGAGTTCTGTTAAATCCTGAAAAATTGTATTTGTGCAGTTAATATCCCTAGGTAATGAATAGGTGTCATGGTGCAGACATCTGCTGTCTAAAAAGCTGACCTAACTCTAAGTATTCATTTTGTATCAGCTGCCGGGCAGTTGCTAAGTAGGATGATTGGGTTTCTTTGTTTCTGACCTAGTCTTGATTTGATCTGGAAACCTTAGCTTGCAGCCAGTCTCTTGAGCCTCCCAATCTTCTCCCAGTTCAGGGTATACAAATGTAATGTCTGGTGCATTTGGGTTTGGTCCCAGCAAGTGCTGAGCAAATAGATAAGGAGGTTTGGAGGAGCATCAGAAGGGGATCAGGCTGATGTGTTGGGGAAAAAATATGCCAACCTGAAAACAGCTGGGTGGTACTGGAGAGGAAAAACACAAGGGCCATGAGTGCCTTAAAAGTCTTTCTTAATTTTCATTTTCCTTTGTCTTTTTAAAAATTTTTATAATTCTTTTTTTTTTTTTTTTTAAATTGAAGTGAAAAGTCAAAGCTCATGCAGTTAAGGGGGCTTAAAGGTTACCAGGTTAAAACCTTCTTCCCATTGAATTATTTTTAAAGAATTAAGAGCAACCATGTGCTTGAAATGACAGGATCTCTAGGGTATTGCCTGGCTTTCTCTTGGGATTCAGGAGGATTGAAATTATCCAGCCATGCTGATCCAGGTCTGTCTCTTTTGTATAGCTCCTGGCTAGCAAGTACTGTTAGCCCTATTCCTCTCTAGTCCTTGTCATAGCTCAGCCCAGAGTAAACATGGGATTGCTATTAAAAATGGGTACTTTCAAGGCAGTTACTCTCTAAATAAATTTTACTCATGCTCTCAGCAACTTATAGCTCATCAGGATATTAATGGGGCCAAAGATGTTTCACTTCTGATGGATATATGGGTATTAAGAATAGCATCCCAATGAAAAACCACAGTAGTTTTCCATGTAAGTGATGCAATTACTGTGGTTTGGCATTAGATGCAAATGCTTGAAGAAAACAAACAAAAAAAAAAAAAAAAAAAAAAGAAAAAAAAAAAAAACTTGCCTGGCTTTTCCAATTAAACATGAGAATGATTTCTCTATACATCTTCTTGGAGTTAGTAGTCCTAAGCAACCAGGACTGAAAAATGTAGTGCCAAAGCTGACTAATATGGGTACAGGCACCCCTTAGTCAATACCCACAGGTACTGTGGAGCACCAGGAGTATTTTCCCATCTGCAGCTTTCTACATGTGGGAAGACACCTTGTCCTGGGTCTTCCTGGACATGCCAGATACTCCCAAAGGACTGGTTTTTGGGACAAGCTGAGGTTGAATGAGGCTGGTGCAGTAAAGAGAGAGCAGAAGTGGGCAGCTTCCCTTTTCTTACCCTCATGAATAGGGGAGATAGCTGCCCACCCATTCCCTATTTGTTTTTAGCTATTGCATCGTTACCTTAATTTGGTTAATTGCTGCTAACCTGCTCCCTTAAGATCTGGGCAGAACTGCTGTTTTCCTGTTATGGAAAGCACCCTTTGCCCAGCAAAACCAGCAAGAAGCAGCTCTTTATTGCAAATGAAACTGCTGATTCCCCAGAGGATATCTCTAACATCCATTTTATCAGCTCCACTCATGTTAAATGAATCTTAGAGCCATCTGATGTTTATTACCCCATGGCATATGCACTGTTGTTCAGTTGTTTCCTTTATTGATCATGATTTTTTTTGAATTGGATATGTTCGGTGATGTGGTTTTATGTGAATTTGGAAGGCATTTCCTGCTGCTCAATGAACATCTCATCTGGGAAAGATGCTGTGGTATGGGAAAAAATCAAAAGCATGTCAGAGACTTCAGGAGATTTTCCTCACTTGGAATTTCCCTGATTTCATCAAACAGTTTTGTGCCGGGCAACCTCCCTGGACTATCCCTCCCAGTGCCTGGCAGGATGATCCCAGTTCTGTCATGGTTCTGCTCCAAGCTGGGGGATGTGCCATGGGTTTTTAGCCAACACCACACAGATGCTGCAATCTGCCCATTGTAGCAAGCGTGGGCCTGGGCTGGTGGGATTTTAGTTACAGAGCAGTACTGAATGCAGCCCATAAACTCAAGCAATTACAATCACAGCACCATGTACTTCTGTATATTCCCTTGTGCTTTGCTGTGTTGGGCTGCTTTCTGCAGTGCTTGATAGTAGTGGGTGCCTTGTTACACATTCTGAGGTGTAAGTTTGTTTCCTGTAAGACATACAGGTGCTAAAAATCCTTCTCAAGACAGTCTGTTCCTTAGAATGGGCATAGGAAGAGGTGAGGACTAGAAACATATAATTTTGTTACTGTCACTCCCTGCTGTACCATAATCTGTGGAAACTGAGATGTCTGATGGGTTTTAGAAACTCAAATTGTCACCTGTTCATAAGTCTCCAGAATGTGGAGACTTAAATAAATACAGCATTTTAATACTGAGTTCATTTAATCACAGAATCTCAGAGTCACTAGGTTGGAAGAGACCTTCAAGATCGAGTCCAACCCATGCCCTGAATGTTTTTGGGGTCTGATCCAAATCCCATGGCAAGTGGGTGATTCCATGTAAATGCACTCTGAATCTGGTTTCCTCAGCCCAGAGGGGTTACTTTGGGGAAAGCTGGAATGTAACATGGAGGAGAAGGCACCCTGGGCTAATCTCTCACACCTTGGTGCTTGCAGTGAGTTCACCAGGCTGCTCCCCTGCCCTGAGAGTTATAGCATTGTGCTTGTTTCTTATTCTCTTGGTAGGCTGACCCCCCTTCAAGCTCTTCTAGAAACAATTAGAAGTCCATCAGTGCTGCTGATTTAAGGGAGAATTTGTTTTAGTTTTTTTCCTCCCCTCTGCAGCTCTTGTTGCTGAAGATCTGTCTCCAACTTTTAATTCAGAGTGTCTTGTTTCTGTTACTGAAATGCTGGAGGCTGCAATAAGGGCTGATTTAGTATCAGGGGAGCAGATGACAAAAAGGAAACTAAATTGGCTTGGGTATGTGAGTCTCTGCCGTGGGGTGGAGGGGGGGATGAGCCTGTTGGCTTGTGGGCAAGGCAGAGTGGCTGGCTGTGCTCTTTGTGTCAGGCTGGAGCCCAGCTGGGAGCTCAGCACCCTTCCAGCCAAGGGTGTGGATGAGCAAAGCCATGTGGCAGTGTCTCTGCAGGAAAAGCCATGGTGGTGCCCCACAAAGCCAGGGGCTGGTGCTAACCCTGCCAACTGCTGCTTGCTGTGCGTTCTCCAGAGGCATCCTCTTCCTCCCTCTGGTGTGTCCTCTCCTCTGCTGGGCAGGGCAGACAGCAGGGGCTGGAAGGTGTTCCTGGGAACAGGTATCCCCTTTATTCCTCCACTCTGAGAGACTCATGGCCAACTCCTCAAACTCTATTTTGCCAGCACTGCTGCTCAATTCTGTGTACATGTAATTGGTAGTATGTTTTCAAGGAAGAATGCTTACTTGTAAGAGTTGTAGGAAAATCCAGATCACTTTATTTTTCTGTATTTACATACATAGGAGGATGTATATGTGTTTTAAATGTAATTTTTGTACTGTATATATAAATAAACCCATAGAGTGCTGGTCTATCTAAACTTGGAATAATGCAAGGAACATTTGACATGCCTTCATGTCTTTGTGGTGACTTGAAATCCAACCTGTCATCACAACTGTAATCTTATAGGCATGTGCAATTAAAAATCTTACCATTAGGTATTGCTCTGGGGGAATTCTGAGGGCTAAAAAAAAAATATCTAGCAATGTGTAGTTGTTTTCCTTAATTTGATTGGGGGGGGAAAATGGCCTGTTGGCCAAATGCCAAATACATAATGAATTCCTATCACCAGCAGACACTTTAGAGTTAGTGCTTGGAAGTCATGTGTTACAGTATCATTAAAAATAATTTCAAAAAAACTCCAACTTGCTTACCTTTATAACAATGAATCTGAGCCTAAATTTTGAGAGTCTTACCTGTAGGAAGCTGTTTTGGTGTGTCCTCAGCACTGCCACCTCTCCAGACACAGAGCAGTGGTTGTGAGGCACTGCAGGCACGTCCTTGCATCCTGCCAGCTACAGTCCTTGTTTCAGATTGCATACCTGAATTCACAGGAGCCTAAGATTAAAGAGCTGGAAGACAATAAGATGGAGGAGATGAGCCACAAAATGGATGGACCTATAGTCTCTGTGCAGTGTCCTTGGGGATCTTAATTAAAAACAGGATCAGGAATACTGTTTAGTAGAAACCCAAATGGCTCAGACTATTTGCTCTCTGCTGTGATTTTGGTTCCAAAATCTTCCAAGTGGGTCCCAGAAGGTGGGACTGCTCTATTTTGATGTCTGGCTTTATGTGGATTTCCACTTGGTCCTGTTCATTCTGCCCTGGTAATGCTGGCTGTTCCCCATTCACCTATATAATATATGAGCCCTTTCTGCCTTTCTCTCACTAGGATGTTGAATTGTGGTCTTTCTCCTCTAAACAGCCAGCAGTTCTTGCAAAGCATAGTAACTTAATTATTTAGGGCCTGCACTGATTAGCCTCCCATCTTGAGGCTGTGCAGACTCTCAGCTGTGGAACATCTGGTGGCAGCCCTGTTTCTCAGAGCCCTAGCCCTTGCACAAATACAGTGCCTTTCTTTTTTGGATAGTAAATGTATGACAGATGTGAAATTCTCCAGCTCTTGGGGGAGTGCTTACATGTTGAATTTCATTATCCCTTGTTGGCCAGTTGGCAAAATGCAATCAAGAATAACTTTTGCGGAGAGCTGGTGTATCCAATATCACTCTGGAACGTTATTATGGTGAGAAGCTTAGGGCACAGAAAAGTTGATACAAGAAGATGAGATCAGTCTCTCTAGCATTCACAAAACTGCAGTGAATTAAAAAGGATAAACTCAGAAGTCAAAGAGAGCTGTGGGGCATAAGCCTCTCTCAGAGTTAGGCTCACAACCAGTTTAGGGGCTAAGTCCATTTTAATGTTTCACTGTTTTTTTTTAATTTATTTATAATTTTTCTTTTTGGTAGTTTGCACTTGGATATGGCAATCTGAGTATCTTGTGGAAGTGGTAGCTGCAGAGCTGTCAAATGTTCCTTAGTTTTTATAGATCCCTTCATTGGTGGTTATATAGTAATAATGCTTACACCTCTAGAGCATTATGTGTGAAGACAAATACACATATAAAATAGTAACCGGATATACTACCTAGAAAGCAGTAGAAATAGCAGCTAAAGCTGTGGGGAAGAGCTAAGTAGAGCTGAAAAAATAATAGTAATGACAGGTATTTTTCCTGAGGAAGCCTGGGTGAATGTTTGTTCATAAAGCAGAATACCTGACTTTGACAATATTCAAAAAAAGTTTATTTTGACACAGTTTGCTGTGATGCCTCTGAGTTCTCAGGCTTTGTGTGTGTGGTGCTTTCTCCTGGTTGGGTGGGCTCCTTGTTTGAAGAGCAGAGATACCAGCCTTGGCAAAATGAAGACCATAAATACAGGGTCTTCAGTTCTTGAGCAGAGGGTTGGTTGGACTCCGCTTTTATTGGATTGCAGGGCTGAAAACAAAGTCTAAGAGAAAATCAGTCAAGAAACTGAAAAAGCTCATTACTTCCTGACAGTAAAATGATGCTATTGCATAGTAGAGGAAGCGATGAGCTTTTCATATTATAAAGATCCTGGAATAAGTTAATAACATTATTTTTCCTTCCCTCACTTTCGTTTCCCTTCCTGCTTCCCGAACAAGGAGAGCTCACCACCCCATCCTCCCACTTAAAATACCAACCCAACAGATCATCTTTTCTGGGGAAAATTGTCACTGTTCTTCAGAGACTGTCTCCAGGGTAACTTTGTTTGCAACGTCCTCGAGGGGATGCTGCTCTTCAGATGTTCTTCTGGGAAACAAAGCTTTTGCCTCATGCCCTCAAATATGTTGCATTATAATCCTTTGAATGTATCTGAGCACTCACTTGAACCCTGCAGAGCGACAGGACTGTCATGCCAAAGTAGGGCAGGACTGAATAGGTGTCAACAGGATGTCTTGCTAGCAAGTGTAGCTGCTTGTGTATTGAAATAGATGCTCAGTGAAGCAAGATACTGGCTTCAACATAGAGGTGTCTGGTTTAAAAGCTCTCTTTGTTTCAAGAGCTGTGCTGTTCAGAAAAGTTCCTCTCTTTGTATTGTTCTTTGCTGATTATTAATTGATGGCCTGTTAACTAATTGACTCCCTTTCAAATAGGGAACTGTAGTAAATAATTTATTACTTGACTTAAAATTATGTGATGGCTGGGATTGTTGGTGTGGCACTTGCAATCTGTTTAGCAGGAAGAACAGGACATAAGAAAGAATCTTAACTCTTTTCCTGCAACTTCAATGCACATCACACATTGACATCAGGAAACTCTTTGCCTGGCATACCCATCTCCAATGCAGAAAAACATGATAAGTCAAAAAATGTATCCATCCCTGTACTTGCAGAAAGCAGTGGAGATTTCTGTTGTGGTCTTTGAGTAAGTTACTAGTTAAATAAACTTTATCATTCTGAAAAGACAGCTTGTTTCATGGGCAAAAGAAGTAAGGGAGACATATTTGTATTTTGGGTTCTTCCCTTCATTGTAAACATAGTGTGGGGTGTTTCCAATGGCAGGCTCTTCACTTTCATGGAACTTGCAGAAATTGAATTATTTATGCTCTTTGTCCTTTTTGCCAGATGGGATTCCAAATGGAACAACAGGGTAAAAGTGGTTTGGAGGGATACTGAGCAGCAGACATGATCTATGAGATTGATCTACGTGATCTCATGTTAGCTCCAATACCCTTGGAGAACAAAACAAAAATCATCCCTTCTGGTGTGCAGTTGGTTTGTCACTGCCTGCTGCTTCGTTGTGTGGATGGCATCTGCTGGCCCAACTTCCTCTGCACTATAAGGCTAAGGAGGACTCTAGGGGCCACAGCCCCCTGTGCCTTGAATGGCAGAAGTCAGCAGTGAGGGAAATGTGGGCTGTCCATGCAGCCAGGCAGGTTCTGTCTGTACAGCCCTGTGCTTCACTGACCATCACAGCCTGAGCTGTGCTGCAGTCTTAGCTGCTGGTAATCTGTCATTTGTGGCTGAGAGGCACAGGGATGCTGTGGGAGTCTTTTTCTAGAGGTGGGGGGTCTCTGAGGCAAAGGCTATGGCACCATTGCAATTATATAATAATGCTGTTGAAATAAAGCCCTGTAGGGTGCTATTACAGATGGGGCTTAATTTTCACAAAGTTTCTGGATTTGACACCGCTTTCCTCAATTTGACACCTTTTTTTCCAAACAGAATATCCAAATGGTCCTTAAATTACACTGTGAGTGAAGAGCTTTATAGTAACCATGCAGAGTAACGTGTTCAAATGAAAGCACAGTGTTGTTTCAGTCTGGGGTTTCAGATTTACTTTTCAAATGCTTTTAATCTCTATACTGCAAATTTGACAGATGCCTTTTATTGGTAGAAGACTTTTCATCTACCTGACCTAAAGGACACAGCGTTTATTTGCATTTAGGCAGCAGTTTGCAGCACAGTGAATTAGCAGTAAGCCGATACTTTAGTTCTTGTGTTTTCTTTGAGACTGCCTTTGTATTCTTTTGGATCATAACTTGAGTGCCTTAAATTTCACATGTGTAAAATGTATCAATGCTGATTTGCAATGCAGACATGTGTTCTGCTGTGTACCTTATGGATATGCTAGGTACTATTAGTGTTTGCATCCTCGGCTATTTTTATTTTCTTCCACTTTTAATTCTGCTGCTAGTACAAGGTTAAATTTGCAAAGGTTATAATGGAAAAAAAATGGGAAATATTAGAATCCAAGTGTCCTTGGCATGGTGAATCTGGCTAGATATCCCATAGTGCTGAGGTGCTCTAACTTTATCACAGTTGCACTCTAAAGTCTTAAGAGCCAGAGACAGCTTGCTGGATAATTGTGGAATATCTCACACAACATCTTGGCAGGCTGGGTAGTTTCTAGTATGTTTCATTTTTCATTTCATTTAATCTTCCTAGTGCCAATGTCTATTTCTATCAGTCAGGTGTTGCTACTCCATTTGCTTTGTGGTGGTGGTATGATCAACTTTCAGAATTGTGATTACAGCATCTCCCAAAGGTGACTTAGCTGCAGGAGGGAGACAAAGAATTGTCACATCACTGCTGTAAATCTGCCCCTGGGGATGCTGCACTGCATCAGCAGGAATGGGCACTGCCCTGTCCAGTGGATGAAGATTGATTTCTGAACATGTCAGGGTGTGCTTCATCTGGGATCCTTTTTGGTCACCAGGTGCTTTCTCCTGGGTCAATCTCCAGGTAGTGGAGAAGGCAAAGAATAGCAAGTGTAAAGCTCTCATGCCCTGGCAATTTCTCTCCCCTTTCACCTGGTGTCAGAGGATTTATTTTTTCGTTGATTAATCCATTTATTTTCAAAATGGACTGCCTTCTTGTTCTGGCTGGTCTTGGATGATGATAAATTGAGGAGGCAGTCATTTTCAAAATAACATTCTACTGGCATCATTCCTTGCTCTAGGTGTTGCTTTTTGCCTGGTGAATTGAGTCTAAATAGGAGCAACAGCTGGTCTCTGTGTGCATCACTAGAGATGGGAGAGGCATATGGTACAGGAGATACCCTTTCCCAAGGAACTCAGATAAAATCAGCTAAACCTGACCTTGTTCACAGCATCCTAGGGCTTGCGAAGGTCTAAGCCATTCCTTGCTCTTTTTCCACCTCTGTGGAGAATGTTCTTTGGGTATATCCAAGAAAAATATCTAAGTAAATAAATCCTTCTCTTAAAGGCTTTTATTAAGTATTTCTCTAGCTTTGGATCAGCTAGTTTAATAGTAGGCAAGAGTTGCTGCCAGCAAGGTGTAGGCTCACAGATCTCTGTTAAGATGCAAATAGTTACTGCAACTTTTGATGTTAGAGATGCTATGAAAACACTGGAACCTTTGACCAAAGGAAAAATTCACTTTACTCATTATTTTAATTTAAAAAAAAAAGTAATTAACAATCCCCTCTGTTTTGAGGTTTGATGTTTTTCCTATTGCAGTGTGATTTTTTCCTCTCAGAGCCAGCTGTTGTCTGAGTTTTGGTGGGGACATTCTGTATGTGCTTGTTAAGGAAACTGTCATAGTGAGGGCTCCTGGAAACCTCTTACCTATCATTTCCCCTTGGTGGATGGAAAAAAGCAAATGCACATGAAAAATGGAGTTTTAGTCTTTGATGGCCAGGCCAGATTTTGAGCAATGTAAGAAGAAAATGTGATTTCAGTCATTTTGGGACAAGAGATCAATTTTCTAACTAATGGGACATTTCTAACCAAAGGAAAACTCTTTGATTCAAACCAGCTTGGATTAAATTGTATTTCATTGTGAGTCAAAATGAAATGCGTGATTTTTTTTTTTTTCTTCTTTCTTTTAGGATTTTTTTTGTTTTTTATAATGTTTTAGCCTAATTTTCTTCTGGATTGTTTCCAAGTAAGCTTGCAGAAGGTACTCCAAGACTGCTTTTGGGTGACTAGAGTATTTAAATGAAAAAAAAAACCAATAAATGATTGTGTTAGGCAAAAAAAATCATCTCCTGCATCACTGGATTTGGCATCATTGAGTTATATCTTGAGATATTTTGTGCTTTGCCTTGTGATATGTAGTGGTTTTCTTTAAAGATCCACTGTATAGAAATAAGTGTTTACCTTAGACTGTCAACTTGTGTTTAAGAACAAAAAAATCTGTATTGCCCTCAAATTTAGTGCAGGGAGCTTTTTGATGATGTGATTTAAAGTTACTACCTCTCTAACATAAATAAAAATTTGACTTTGATGACTACAAACATGTGCTCTATGAAGTTCTCTCTCAGTTGTTTTTGGTTTCCTGTTTGCTTCTTGTGAGGTTCACACTACTCATTAACTGAATAACAATGAGGGTTGCATGGGAAGGGTTGTGGTCCCTGGAGAGAGACTTCCTTGGAGGCACTGCCTGCATCTTTTTTAACCTGAGTTATACTGAGTAATGATTTAGGCTATAAAGGAGGAGTGAGGTGGATAATAAATGCAGTTAAGTAGTAGGAAAAATCTTCCTCCAGAGCTGGTTTGACTGGGCTGCTGTGTGCAGAATCCTTCAGCCTTCAGTCATTTTTCATGCCCCTTGCCTTTTCCTGCATTGCTGTTTTCTCATCCTTCTTCAGTAAACCTCTTTGCCTCTTGCTGGCTTGTCACTGTTGGTGTTCCTTGAAGGGCTGCAGGCAGAAACGTGGGTGGGGTCAAGAAGCTGAAACAGCCAGAAGTGATGAGCTTGGAAGGAGATCACAAAATTTCGAACGACATTAAAATGACATGAAATTGCCTGTCTTAGGAGGGTGGGGCAAATGCTTTCAAATTTAGGGCTGTGCTGTTGTGGGCAGCACTCGAGGAATGCCTTCAGTTGATTTGACATCACGGGGTAGTTTAGTAAATGAAACACCTCCACCTGCTAGGGTTTGATGCCATTTTTGTTGTCAGTGTAGAGCAGGTTTTGGGGAGCTAGAGCAAAGGCAAGCAGAATATGAATGCAGTGATTGTAAGGCAACTCATTCATCAGCTCTAGTTACACACTAGAAAACAATAAATAGATTATAACTGGGCAGTAGATAGAATCAAATATACCTGAGGAGCAGACAGTAATGTTTGGTTTGGGTTTGCTTTGTTTTTGGGTTTTTTTTTGCTTACTAGGCAGTTTAATTTTCAGTCTTGACTGCTTAGGCTGTTGTGTGAAGGAGGACAGGTTTATGAGCACAAGAACAGCTTGTATCTTGCAAAGAGGCAGCAGACCCCTCATCTTTGTGGGTTTTGCATTTTATGAGGTGGTTTGCCCAGACTTCACTTCTAAATGTTCTTCTATGCCTATTGTAAGGTCAACTTGGCCAGAGTGACTTAGCCAGAAGAATGGATGGAGTGCAGGAGAAGGCCCTGAAGGCTTTCATGGTCTGCAGGGTATGATCAATTTTCTCCACTGTCCCTGGGCACCAAATGCATTCTCATTCTTCCACAAGATACCCAAAGCTACATCTGGTGTGGCTTGGACTGTCGTGTCAAGTGACAGCCCCTGGCATGGAAGTAGCACATGGAAGCTGTAGACTTAGGAGACAGCAAAAAAATTCAAATCTGAATAGTAGTATGCTTTTTCTTTTAATGTATTATTTCCCCCAAATTCCGTTGTACAGCTGGCTGCAAAGTAAATTTGTTTCATCGTGCATCTGAATGTAGAACTGAGTCAGTGTTACTAACTTGCTCTGTCTTAAAATATCAGTGTTTGTTGTAGCTCCAAAACAGTGGGACAATCAGAATGCTATCAGAAGACTCATGGAAAAATGCAGGTTTTTTTATGCTAACCAGCTTGTAGGACAAAAAGGTTTGGAAGCACCTTGTACATCAGCATCAAAGGAAAGATGTCAGAAAGGTAAAGGAGAGCAGCCTATGTGCATTTGTCAACATAGATGTCTCCAGAAATCTACTGTTAATTAGGAAAGTATTCTACTACTAATTATGAAAATTAGCAGGAGACTGATTTCAGTTACTCTTGTTTGTTCTCATTAACACTTTTACATAATGTGCACTTCAGTCAAATAAAGAATGGAACCTTTTTGGTGTCTTTTGAGAGTGCCTCAGAAAGGACCTTGATTTATACTTTACTTTTTAGCCTAATTAAAACTGATGATTAAAACATGCAAGTCCCTTAAGATGACTGTTCTAAACTGTGTTTTTTTGGTTTTTTTTTTAATAAGCTGAATAATGTTTAATGTTCAGGGTAAAACTGTCTGAAAATAAGAATTACAGCATCTCATTATGTTTGTATTTAAACTTAAGTAATTAACATCAACACCACCATTGATTGTGGTTATTATTGTGGAAGGTCATACACAGTTACTAAAATCACATATGAATGACTTGTGCTCTTCCAGGGTAATTGCCAGACTGAAGCTGCCCTTACATGCTGGGTCTTGATGTATTCTTGATGAGAATTATTTTCCATCTCTCATTTTGGAAATCTCAGATTTGCTGCTGCAGTATGAAGATGCAGCCTTGCTTATGTCTGTCTGCATTTATTGTTTATTGCTGCTCCTACATCAAGTACAGAGGGGTTTACCCAGCCTGGGCAGGGCTCACCTCCTCTTCTGCACACTCGCCAGGGCTTTGCTGTATAAGCAGACTACTCAGAAGAGCAAAGGACCATCAGGAGAAGCTGAAACCTTGGGATGAAGGGATCTGATGTGTGCTGATCGTTGATTTCCTTGATGGCATTTTTTGCAGCACTTTTTGGGGCTGCACAGGAGGCACCCATGGGGACATGTGCTTAGGGTGGCAGGAAGCAAGCAGGCCATCATACACACTTTGCTCCTTGTTGGTATTTTGGCATGCTGCAGAAATCTGCAGAAATGAGCCCTTGGCGATGCGTTCCCAACCTGTGGCTTCTGTACAGGCTGAAAATGCATTTTGAAATGCTGCACTAGCACTCCAGCTTGTTATGCACTGCTGTGGTATTGTGTGAGATGAAGGGCTCTGTTTGGCTGTTACAGTGCATGATTTGATTTTGCTTACTGATTTAGACAAGACAGATCACGTGACTTACAGATGCAAAAACCCTTGCACACCTCAGTCCTTTGAGGTGCTATAAAGCATCCTTTGCCAGAAGCAGAGCAGTCTCATTGCTAGATTACTTTTATGGCAGCTCTGGGCAGCTCGAGTCTCACAGTCCTCCTCAAACTCTGAGGATTACAGCCATTACTCCAAATTTTCGAGGTATTGCTCTGGGTCACATTATCTACATGCGATGAGGGAAGTGGGTATCGTTTGTGCTTGGGGAAGCAGAGACAAATATTAGCTCTGTTGCCATTTTATAAATGCTGTTGCAAACCATCACTTGCAAGAAACATGAGCACACAGAGCCATAGTGTCAAAACGTGTGGTGGACTGTAGGAGGGCTGGGTGTGCACAGCACCTCCAGTGATGTGACAGGGTCTGTATTTAACCTGATGAACAAGAACAGTGCTTTACCCTTGTCAAATTACACTGAGAATTCACCAGGGGAATGAAACCTTAGCCTTTCTTGCTGCATTGCATGGGGGTGTGTGAAGGATTTTAAATAATGAGTCCTGCTGAAAATAGTTCCCTTGTATAAACAGAGTATAAATGCTCTGAGTGCATGGCTGGTCTAGTCTTTAGGGCTGCTTTAGCTTGGCTGCCTGCTTGGAGAAGTGTCTTCAGCTCCATATATCCTTTACTAGGAGAAATTGCTTGCTTTTTCATTTTTGGGCAGGAGTGATCAGTTCGCTCCTATTTTGAGATCAGCAAAATCGTGTGTACTTTGCCATGGTTTCAGGACTGCAGTGGGAGTCAGATGCACACTTTGCTCAGGAAATGAACCCTTTTGAGAGGAGCCCTTACTCCTGTTTGATTGTACTTTTTCTACTCTTGGATGGTGTGGCCAGGCTGTTCTGGGGAAGGTAACCTTCCAAAACAGGCTGCTGTGCCCAGTTAACTTACAGAATACACAGTCTTTGGTTAGTCCTAAGCCCTGTGCCTTGCCCAGATGTTGGCAGGACGTTGTTAAAACCCAGGTGTGGATGATCACATCCTAGCCTTTGTGGCAGTGTCCTGGCCCTGTTCAGTTTGCTGTCAGAGCTGTAATTTCAGGGCTGGAGACGCTTGTGTTTCACTCCAGCAGTATCAGGGGCAGCCCTGCTGAGCTGTGCCCTGCAGCTGCTGATTGACAGCTGCTCTGAGACCTCGAGTGACAATTGACACTGCATCGAGTGCCACTGAACCTGAATGCCCAAAGGAGATGGGAAAGATGATCTGGAGAGCAGCTGGTCGCCTGGGTCGTGTCCCTTGGGCTTGGCTGGCAGTGCTTCAGCCAAGGGACTCTCTCTGGCCAGGGGGGACCTGTCACCTTTTGGGTTTGCCAGCAAAATCCTCTCTCTCACTCGCTTGGGACACAGCTCCTGCTGTTTCTGTGTTGGCACACCTGCTAATGGGCTCTTTAAAGGTCTTGGGTCATTGTTTGGATTGCTGGTGCTGTTCCTTGAGGAGGACAGAGTAGGTGATACCACAAAATGAATGAAGGCACTGATGTGAGAGTGGTTTTTTTTTTTTTTTTTTCCAAGAGATGTAACCTGAATGTTTTCACACTTCACTGCCTTGAAAAATAGAAGATTTTAGCCTTCTGTGTTTAATAGGTTGCAATGAAATGTAGATGTTGGTATCAAATGAAACAGAATTTCTAAATTTGCTTATTTGAGTTACTGTCCTTGAAACAAATTATGTTTTCACTCTGCTTTATATTTATAATAAAAACGTAATCCCTTGTACATTTATCTGAAAGTGTAATAGCCTTTTGTTTCTGCTACTCAAGATTTCCTTCAGGGGGAAAATAGGTGTTTATTCTGCCTAGGCTTTTGCAGTTGCTTACAGTTTAGTACTCCTTTGTACAGCAAGTGTTGGATTAGCTCAGAGCACCAGGCTTCATTGTTTGGCACTTTGGGACATGCAGGCACTCTGAATGGGTGTAAATAGGGGCTTGTATGCACGGTGAATGTTGGGAAGCCTGGGTTCCTGGGAAGCAGCTTCAGAAACCTGCAGTTTATTTTAGCTTTGCAGTGCATCCACCTTGGCTGCTCCTCTCTTGACTGTCATAGGAACGTGGGAGATCATGAAAGGAGAGTTAAAATGCATCTTTTTGGTACTCTCTGGCTCAGCTTCCTTAACATGCTGTGTGGATCTTTTGATTTTAATACCCGGGTCAGATCCCTGGAGGCATCTCACCAGTAGGTTGGCTCTGCCTTCATCCCTCAGGACTAGGGATCCCGGAGATTTGATGGCTCTCCAAGAGTTGGAGAGATGTTAGTTGTTGGGAGGCCTTGGGTGGTGCAAGATGACCTGGGAGACAGAGAAATTAAATTCTGAAAGTGCAGAAAATGCCTCCTATTCTAAAAACTTGCTGTGTACTTTGGACTACAGTTAGTGCAGTGTTCATAACTGAAGAAGCAATTATTGCATGAGAGATTTTTCTTTTCCTGTTTTGAAGAAAGCTAATGATTTAATTTTCTTTTCACTCTTCCTATATATGGCAGATAAATAATTTAGTTGTTTTGCTTCCTTATTGGAGGAAGTACCTGCTTTAGAAAAAATTAGATGTGCTTTTACATTTAATTTTCCTAGTAAAAGGAATGTGAAAGGAATTTCACTGAGTCAATGAAAAATAGCTCTATTACAATAGCTACTAAAGGTGAATCTTAAAATTTATTTTTTAATGGAGTCGTGAAAAGCATTGGCAATATTAACAGTGTGCTTAGGTCTCTTTCTCTCTTTTTTTAATTAAAAATAAATCTTCCGGTTCCATTTATGTTAATGCACTTAGTAAATAATTTGGTAAAGCAAGAGCTGCAGGAGTGAGGCTTGGAGTTAACAAGCAGAAGGGGAATGCAGTGGGCTTGGGCTGTATTGTTTCCAAAAGACTTTTCTAAATGTTAGCTGCTCACGGTCCTTTAAGCAGCTCTCCCCACTCAAGGTCACCACAAACCCTCCGTGCCAGGAGTTAAATGTGCCGTGGATGCACTGAGATTGTCTTGACATTTGGAGTGAGACACATGAGGATGCTCTCCACGTTCACAACAGTTGCTTCTTCTCATGGGTCTCTTCGCTGCCTTTCTCTTTCTGCCTGCATTTTGGTAGAGATTCTTATTTCCTCCTGCTTTATATGTCACTGAAACATTTCTTTCTTCTTTGTTACCTGCTCCCCATCTCTTTCCAGCTGCCTTTCGTGCAAAAAAGCCCTGGGTAGCTTCCTTTTTTTCTCTCTACCTTTTCTGTGAGTTTTTTCCTTGTCTCCAGGGTGACCCCTTGCCCTCGAATGCTTGAACTGTGGCTCTTTTGTCTCAAGATATGTCAGGAATTAAGTTCTCTAGGACATTCATCTGTGTCACCTTTATTTGCTTGGGAAGGAGCAGGGGATGTTTATGGCAATGCAGCTGTAGTGATAGTAATGTGAAAAGAACAGCTCTGCCTTTGCTGAAACTTTGTCTTTTTTATAGTTCTGATGAAACAGCCAGGATTGGGGGGAAATACTGAAGGTCATTAAAAAAAATTCATGAAATGGTGTTCCTTGCATCCCTGCCTAACAAGATCTGATCCTATTGGCATTATATCATTGACAGGATGCTGGAATGCCATACTAATGTCAAAAGCATTGAGATGAATGACAGCTCCATTAATTGGGTAGGCATTTGGGCTCGACTTGGAAACCTAACATATTTTATAGGTGTGCTTGGGGCAACAGGGAGGGGGTAGCATGCTGCAAAGTTCCTGGGCTCGGATATTTACTGCTGGGTATGTTAATGTGAGTGCCAGCACCGCTCTGTCTGTGCAGCTTGCACTGCTGGAGAGGGAGTTTAGGGATGCTGGGCACATTGCCTGCAAGGAGGCAGGCTCTCTGCATAGATCAGGTTTTTTCAGCTGCACTCCCTTAGCACAAGGGGGGCTGTACACAGGCAATACACTCTGCCTACTGATCAGACAACTCTGCCCTGGAGGGCATTTTTAGGGAGCTACAGCTAGATCCACAAAAGTAATTAGGCACTTCAGCTAACATTGAAATCTGTGGGAAGATAGGAAGTAAGATGTTGGAACTTTGGTAGTTTTGTGGATATCTGTTTGTTGTTCAACAGAGCACAAGCTTTTAAAAAGTGCTATCTCTAAACTGTGCACAGGTTTGGGTTTTGCTGTGATGCTGTCTTGTAGCACAGGTGCATGCAGATGTTTTCTTTGAGCTCAGCAGTCAGTCAATGACAGAGGTGGTAGGCTCTGCCTCCAGAGGTAGCAAGGAAGAAAATACATCCTTTGCATCCATTGCCCAGCTTTAAACAGACTGCAGAGTTTGGTTGCTCAGGAATCTGTGAAACAGAAGGGCTCTTTTTGATGGCTTACCTGCTCTAACATAACCTTTCTGGTGACAAAAGTATTGCTATATTTATACGACAAAAATTCCTCTTAGCAAATGAGAACTAAAAAAGGAGGTTATTTGTCTTATGTATTGGAGAAAATATGGCTTAGTAATTTTTTTGTGCATGGATAATTAATTGCACTTGTGCAGCTCAAGTAAATGCCATCAAATTGCACAGCAACAACTGTGCTTTATTTGGCCAAAGAGCTATTACTTACAATAACATGCAAAAAAAAAAAAAAAAAAAAAAAAAAAAAAGAAAAGAAAAATATGTATCCTGGGCTGATTTTCACATTACAGGCTCATTTTGGGGGAGACTGGCAGTGAGGCATTGTTTTCTGTTTGCATTTTATGAAAGAACCCTGGAAGCCTGTGGTCTTTGTGTATATATGCCATGCACATTTAATAAGCAAATTACAGAGACAATAAAATTGGAGCCCTGACGTGCCTTTTCTTTTTCTTTATTTCATTTTTAAAAACAAACAAACCCAAGCTGCTTGTCAGAGTTGAATCACACTTGCAGGCTTCTGCTGCAGCCATTGCATGAAATTGGTGAAATAATTGAAATTGCAGCTGGTTCTGGAGACATGCAGGTTTTGGAGATAATGACATTAAGGGGACCTTTATGGCTTATCTACCTTTCCACAAGTGGCAGCCAGGATATACTCATTTCAACTAACATTTGTGCTTCAGGTAATTTTGCATGCTGAGTGGGTCTTGATTAAAGTTTGAGATCCCTTTGCTTTTTTTATTTCATGGTGCTGATAGTTAACAGGTTGCTGTTAATAAAACCAGGAGTTTTCAGTTGTTCTGCCCTATGTCAGCTGAGCAATCTGGACTTAGCCCCAGGCCAAGTGCAAAGCAGTGAGGGCATTGCAAAAGCATGAGGCAAAGCTTGCCAGTAGTGGGTGATCTCATTTCCCAGATGAGATTGAAACTTTCTCCCTGCAGAAGGTGGGAGACTCTGCAGGGGACTCAGCTCAAACTGAATGCTTTAGCACAGCTGGTGTTGGAGATTCACAGTAGTCTCAGAGCTGGAGGGGATGTGGCTGAGCCAAAAGGGAGGTAACCAGCAGGAATATCAAGCCATGCATTGATTGAAAACATCTTTAACATGATGCTCATCACGTGAACAGCGCTGCCTGTGCCTTCAAAGCTATCATTATAGCAATAATGGCTGTGGGGGGAGTTTATCAGTGGTAACAATAATAACCCAGGACTCAGGTTTTCAAGGCACAATTGGGTGCTCAGCAGCTGTGACCTGCTGGAGTTGCCCACTGCTGTCACTCTCAGGGGCCAGCTCCCATGTCACAGCCCACTGTGACCCCAAAGGTCACCTGCAGAAACTGCTCTTCAGGTCATCAGCTCTGCTTTTGCCATGTCTCACCTTCCTAATTTAAAAACAACAGTAAATTGTTGCTGTGGCTGTCATGCATCCAGCTGTTGCCAGGCTTTAACAGGTGTGATGATCACTATGGTTCTGATAACTTGTGCTCCCCAAATTGCAGCCTTTTGAATGGTGATTTTTAGGATGTGCCCTATTTCACAGCTGTCCAACTAGGCATGGCCCCAAAATAATATTAAACTACTTGACATGGGAAAAAAAAAAAATCAGGTAAGAGAATAAAGTTCTGCAAGACCTCCTGGCAATGCTGTCTTTTCTCCATATGGTTCTGATGGAGAACGAGCAGGTAGACACTTGAAAATTTCAGATTTTCCCTGTGGAGTCGGTGTTTGACAGGAGCTGGAAAGGAAGCTGTTTTTTTTTCAGATGTCTTGAACGTCAGGAACATGGG
This sequence comes from Oenanthe melanoleuca, assembly GCF_029582105.1. Taxonomy (NCBI): domain Eukaryota; kingdom Metazoa; phylum Chordata; class Aves; order Passeriformes; family Muscicapidae; genus Oenanthe; species Oenanthe melanoleuca. Next base: position 15,825,448 of record NC_079337.1, read on the forward strand.
GTAAAAATGGCAATGGTAATTTTAGCTCAGAGGAAAATGGTTTTGATGTTTTTGTAGCTGTAATGGCTTCACCTGAGACCAGATTTTTGTTTTGTTGCAGTTGTTTTCAGAGGTTATACTCACCAGAAACAGAAATTGGATTCTGTCTTCCTATGCCTCAGCTGAATTCTAAAATGTATGATTTGTGGCAAGATTTTGCCATAAGCAGTGGGATTTTTTTTTTTCCTTGATGCTCTCTAAAAAATTGAAATTTATGACAAACAAGGCTGTTTTTCTTACACCATCTCCTATTTCTCATCTTTAACATTCATTAGAGATGGTTTGTTCCATAAAATCCGAATCCTAAAGGAACTCAGTAGAGTGTGGCTGAGTGCATCATGGTGACAGTGCAGATTGCCTATCTGCTAAGAAAAGCCAGAGGCTTTTTTGATCATGCCAAAATAATTTTGAGGGAAAAACAGAGGAAAGTTTTCCCATCCTGACTGGAATGTTAGTGTCTCCAAAATAATCAGTGTCTAATTTGGGAGTGGGGAAAAGGGCATGAGAACTCCACAGTGAAAATACTGGATTTCCAGTATTTGGAAGCTCTATATTTTAATTTGAATTTTTTTTTCAAAGTTGATAAAAAAACTAAGCACTTGAAAACGAAAAAGCACTCAGGATTAGTTTAATCTCTTTATTTAAAAGATGTTTAAATCAGGCATTCTGACAATTCAGAGTTTGTTTTGCATGCATTTTTCTTTTTCCAAAAAGACTTCTCAGAATTTCCCTTCTTCTCATGAACAGATTTAGTTTTGACAGATCACCATTTTCTGATGAAAGAACAAGTTTTTTTTTCAGAACATTCTCAGCCAGTGCTTCTGGGTGCTGTACATAGTGAACAGCATCAACCTGACAAGCATAATTTCTTAATCCATGTGTGTGTCAAGTAAAGCATTAAAACCAGGTACATGTTATGCTAGAATAAAATCGTAGATTTTATGGGGGTTTTATATTTTCTTGGAATTACTAAGTAACAGTGAGGCTTAAACCACAGAGCTTTGTGTTTAAACTAAATGTAGACAGTTTTTTTGGAGTGAGACAAATTATACAGTCTGGTTGAACAGCAGCACACCTTTTTTTTTTTTTTTTTTTTTTTTTTTTGTGTTGTTTGTGTGGCATGGAAGGCTTTATGCATAATTAACAAATTATTTTGTGATGAAGCATTTGTGCACATGGAAGGACTTGGAGGATACACACTCTTGCTGCTTTCAGAAAAGCTGCTTTTTTTCATTCTTTTTTTCCCCCCCCATACAGAAAGAGCAAGAACACATTATATAGAAGATACCACTTGTTAGGTGGGTCTGGAGCTCTCAGAGGTGAGGATAGCAGAAGCACATCCATAGGTCTCTGGTTGGCTGCTGGAAGCAGGGCTTGGGCTCAGCCATGGTCTCTCATTTGCAGGTAAAAAACAATGGAAATCTGATTTCTCCCAGCCCTTGGTCACTGTGTCCTCTTCTGGGTGGGCACTTCAAAGCCAGGCAGCAGTGGCTGTCCTAGGAGAAGTGGTGCTCCTGCAGCTGGTGGTGCTGTCGGCTGCTGCTGGGCTCTCCAGCTGTTCAGGTGGTCTCTGGCAGCTGCCTGTGGCTTCTTGTCAGCCTTGGGCTACCCCTGTGTGCCACCAGGCCTGGGGAGCAGCAGCACACCTACAGATGTTCACTTCTCACTTCACTGGAAACGTGACAGGCTTTTATCACCATTTCCACATCTTTGAAATCTCGCTGTGAGATGGTGAGCATACAGCAACACAAGGAAAAAAAAAAAAACCAAACTGTTTTTTTCTGAACACTTGTTACTTTTCTTCACTTCAGCACACAATAACCCTGCTCTGTAAATTTGCAGTTTTGTTCCACAAGGTCCTGTGCACCCTCCAAATCTTGTTGGTCCCAGCAGTGAATCAGCAGTTCTGGGCTGAAACATCTGTGGGATAGCTGCTAAAGCTTTGCTTGGCTGCTTCTTGGAAACAATTTTAGCCCCTGAGTCGCTTTGTCCTCACCCTCTCACAGCTTCTGAGTGCTTGTCCTGCAGACAAGCAGTGATGTGTTCATCTCAACTTCATTGCCTGAATGGAGATATGGCCAGAAGTGATAATTTGGGATGCTTGGACTAGGAAATGCTGTCCTGGACCAGGCTGGAAGGTAGCATTTCTCTTGCTTTTTGTTTTATCTTTTGTGATTTTTTTTTTTTTACTAACTGTGTTTCCACTCCCTGCACTAAATTTCAGAGATGGTATTTGTTATTTTTTAAGAAACACATATTTTCAGTGACCTAAAATATGATTATATAGAAACCTCAAGCAGCCTGAAACCAGGAATTCCCATTTTCTTTCTGATAGGATATAGAAAGAAAGAATAATGAAGTAGCCAGTTATTTAGGCCTAGATACTATTTTCAGCTGGATGCTGATGTACCTGATTTGCTTTCAGCAACGTGACTCTTTTGAGGTTTCTTTGGCTTACTTGTTTATTGTGAGTGAAAATAATTGTTTCAGTGATTTTTCTTCCTCTGATGGTTCTGAATTGACTTTGTTATTTGAGGATTTTTTTTAGCTACTTTGTGAAATTGATTGTTATTGTGACTGTCTAGGCTGCCCTTGTATTTCACTACAGGTCTTTATTTTCAATGTATATTTGAAATATTTGAAACACAAAATGGCATTACACACCTGTTCTACTTTATAAGCTTCTTTCCCCTCTTCTAGTAGACAAATCTTGAATGGTAGTGTAATGCAGTATCTTGTTAGTTTTATGCAGCCTACAGATTTGATTAAAATGTGGTGGAAAAGTGCCTGTAGTACGTTTGAGGAAGTGAGGGCAAACCTTTCCTGAATCACTGTGTGGATCTCACATGAGGATTGCTGGGAGAAGCTGTAAAAGCTAAGTGATTTGTATTAAAAGAACCGTGCTAAAGATCATGGGAAATTGTTTTATTATATTCCAGAAATATTGTATCTTTTTTTTAATGGTAATTTGAAATGGCAAGAAGAAAATGAAGTCTGGAAATTAATTTGACTGTTGCAGTGTAACTTTGCTAGAGCTTACGGTGGGGCCCTTAGCACAATTAATTCTTCTTACACAGTGACAGAGCTCCTCGACAGCTGCACCATCTGGCTGGGTGTGGGATAGATGGGATTTTATCAATATTTATTTATAATTAACCCCTACAGTGCTGGTCCTCATACAGGTGGAAGGTTTAGAGGTTGTTGGTTACTGCAGGGTTGGATGCAGGTTGTGACTGGGAAAGATATTTTGGTGACTGGGAAGCAGAGCAAGAGCCACTTTCATGGGGATTGGCTCTTCTGTTGTGGTGGGATATATTGAGATCTGAATGCAGACTTTGGATTAACTGGGTATTGCTCATTGTCATATGCACCCACTTGTGGGAGCTGGAAGATGGTAGCTTAGCAAAGGGTAATATACTGAGTATCCTGGATTCCTGTGGTGTCTAGTCTGGGCTGAGCTGAAGCTGCAGCTCCTTCTGTGCTGATGGGGTCTCTCTTTTGCCCTGTAATTATTCTTACCAAACAGTTAGAAAGTTAATCATTAGTGCAGCCTCTTTTCCTTGACTGAGAGGCAGTGATTTGGTGGGATGCAGAAAATCATGTTCCTGTATGTAGCAAGACTAGCTATGCCACAGCAGAGTGTCAGGATATTCTGAAACTGAGTTCTTCAGCCTGCCCCTGTTCCCAGTGATTTTGGGTGGATGACAAGCCAGGCTGTGCTCTTGTACTTGGCTTTGGTGTGTTGGTAGGAGAGCTGTTTGTTCTGGTTGAATCATTAGGTATTAGTGATGGAGGCAGATAATGTGAGTAGGGTTCCTGTTGAATGTTTTCTGTAGTGATTTTTAGCTTTAGTTGGAGGATTGGCATGTGAGATGTGTTCTCCTCTGCTGTCATTACTACCTCCTTTCAGGGCTGTCATTGAACTCATCAGGACTTTTAACACCAAGTTCAGGGAAGGTGTGGTAGGCCATTGGAATCTTTGCAAATCTATCTTTAAGGAAATAACTTTTTACATGGATGTTATGATATCTTACTTAGTAGAGCAATAGGGTGCAGGGGAGAAAACAGCACATGCACTTCTTCATTTTTTTCCTGCAGAACAGATGGGTAAAAAGTCAGCTTAGGTTAATTAGCTCTAATTTCCTCTTCTTTCTCACAATCATTCATTTTTGTTCAGGAGATGATAGGAGACACCTCACTCTTTCTTCTGTTCCAAGCAGGGAGAACATCCCTAGGGAAATTATTACTGGGTTAGGCTGAAGACTTGCTGACCCAGTGTCTTGTCTCCAGCAGTAATTGCCAACAGATGGGGTGAAGGGAAAAATAGTATGAGAGCAATGGCACATCTGTGATCTTCTGATGTAAAGGCTTTCTAATCTGGAGATAACATCTGGACTGTCAGGTTAAAGCTACTGATGAACCTTGTGCTATGGGAATTTTTCTACTTCTTTTTGAATGTCTGGCTTCTACACATCCTGCTACAACGAGTTCCCAAAGACACCATAAGTTGTGTGCAAAAATACATCACAGTGCTCATTTTTGAGCCTTGTACCTGCAAGTGGTTTATTGACTTCCCTCATTTGTGGTGCTAGGAGGAGTACTGAATAATTATTTCCTATTACCTTCCTCATACTATTACCAATGCTAGGCATGTCAAACCTCTCTCTCTCTCTCTCTGATGTCTTTTCCAAGTTGAACTTGGTGCTTAATAATGACCACTGATGAAATGCTTGGGCTCATTTCCATGTGCCAGGAAGCCCCCTGAGATGGCAGATGAGTGAGAACAAGGTACTTGCATGCTGCTTTAGCAGCAGTGAAGCAACCAGAGGTGCTGACAGCATTGCCAGATTGGGGCTTGTGGGGAAGATGCAGCAGCAGAGTGAGCATTGGGTTTTTTGGCTGAAGTTCCATGTCAGTCCTTGAACCAAAGGTCATGCTGGTTCTTCTGGCCTACTCCTTGTGGACCCAGCCCATGGTTTTATAGAGTGGGGACAGGAGCACTGATCTGTCTTTCATTGCATGGCAGGCAGAACAACCTGAGATGTGCCCTGACACTGTGGGAACTGAGCCTGCATGAGTGTATAAAACAGCCTTGACTGCAGACTGCATTTATCTTCAGACTCCAGTTAAGATCCTTACATAGCCCTATCAGCAAACATGATGGAAATAAGTCAAGATAACAAGGTCAATAACCAGAGAAATTGAAAGCACCAAACAACAGCCACGCTCTGGCATTTGTTTTGAGGAAACTAAAACAAGGCATAATCTGGAAAAACTGAAGCAATCGTTATAGTTACAAATATCTATTTTCTAATCTCTTTTAGACTTTGCTTCTCTTCATCCTGTTAGTGTGTTGGTGATAAATGACAGCAGGATCATTGAACAGCCCTGAGTACTGCTATGAATGGAGCTGATGTAATTTGCCACTGTATTTTTCTGATTTTTTTTTCTTTCTTTATTATTTCTTCTCTTTCCTTGATTTGCCTGCTTCCCTCTGTCTTGCCTACCCATCTCTTTTGGATTGAGAGCCACAGGGGCATCTTGGAGAAAGTGTTGAAAGCCTATACTGATCACTGAAGGAATTCTCAACAACTCTGAGAGGGAGGAAAAAGATCTTAGGGCCTTTTCTGACTGTCTGGCTGTTGTAACTGCTTTGTTTTGTGGCACACACGAGTGTAACTCTGCTTCAGCATCCTGTGTTGCTGGGGTACCATTCAAAGGGACTGCCAAGCCCCTATGCCATGTGATGGGGGATATGCTGCAGAGCAGGGGTGTTTGAGGGTCTGGTCTCTTCATCAGTGGCTTTCCAGGTAGAGATTTGGGGGAAATGGATTTATTAACACAAAAGATACATTTGTTTTCTCTTCCATGGCCTTCTCCATGCTTTGTATTTCTTGTCTCCCTTTTTTTCTTTGTTTCTCAAGAAATCTCCATAGCAACCTTCCTGCTAGGAGGAGGAAAGGAGCCAGGCTAAGAGGGAGGCAGACTGTGAAAATGGCCTGGGTGTGTGATGGAGTTGTAGCTTTACCTTTACTAATTCTGTTCCTGAAGTGCAACTGGTTGGTTTGGGCTCTTATTGAGAAAAAGAAGTTTAGGGTGTGGTGGTGCCAGGGAGATGCAAAACGGGCAAGAATTACATCCATACAGATTTGAAGAGACCTCTGGAATCTCTAGTCCAACTTCCTGCTCAAAGCAGAACTGTTGTACATCAGGCAAGAGTGTGATAAAAAGGAGAAGAAAAAGAACACCACTCTCACCAAACTAAACTGAAGAGCTGTATGCAAGATCTCAAAAGCACAAAAACCCTTTAATTTTGAACAAAATTCCCTTGCAGGAGCGGGATGACAGAAAAAGGAGGATGTGCTTTGTGCACAGATCAACCTGGGGGATAAAGATAAGGAAAGAACCATAAAATTTACTTCCCAGCTTTTGGGAGAACAGTGACACTGGGGTAGGACTGGGAAGCTGGAAACTGTGCCCAAGGCTGCCTGGGGTTTGGGGTGTCCTTGCCCAGGGCAGGGCAGTGCTGCTCCTGTTGCCCAGAGCTAAATTTATGACTCCTTTAGAGAGATGACAGTTCTGAGTCCAGCACATAATTTCTGGGCATTAAAGGCTCCCTAGCACTGAATCCACATTATGCACGCAGGTTAGCAGGAGGGAGGATGGAGAGACAGCTGACTGAAACACCCAGTGAAGGGCTGAAAACACCCTAAACCTCATGCAAAAGCAGAGCTGGGTTGCAGGAACCCAGAGTGCAGGAGGCAGGGACCCACTTTCCCTGTGTGTGCAGTGCTTGAAGAAGTTGCCAAACATTTCACTGCCGTATTTTACAGCTATGCTGTGAGTCAACAGCCTGTTCAGTTTGCTCTGGATTGCCAGGCCAGCTGCTGCATAATCCCAGCCACGCTGATAAGTGGAAAATACAAGCCTAGAGGAATATGACCAAGCCTTGGTGAGATACAGTGCAATCATTCTGTGCCTTGCAGGCAAATGCAAGTGTGTTGTGATACCAAGCCCATGCAAGTGGAGAGGTTTTTGCTTGGAGCTTCATGCAGCTGACACACAGCAATACCACTTGTGGCAAGGCATGGGTCTAATCCTAGGACAGCCCTGGAGCAGGGGGGCAGAGCAGATATCTGAGCCCTGCCCAGTATTTGAATGCAATGGGAGAATGCAGCTGAAGGATATGAGTGTCTACAGGGCAGTATAAGGATAAAAATAAAAAGAAACCTCTTGTTTCAGCCTGACTCCTGCTCCTTCCATCCTTGCAATGCCTGTGTGGCTTCTGAAGGATAAAGTACTGCTGGTGGAGAATCATGATATCCCTTGAAACTGTCCCATCCTTGGTGTGTGGCTGACAGCATCAAGAGACACTTTTAGCAAATTGAGGTGTTGATCCAGTCCGAGGCCATTGAGGAGGATGCAGAAAAGGAGCTGTTATTGTTGCCAAGGAGAAAATACAGCTGCTTAATGTGTGACAAAAACTGCCATGGCTCTGGGTTATGCCAAGCTGACCTGGATGAGTCCCTCAGCTTCCTGATTTGAGGGAGTATTGTGGTGTATCAGAGTGTCCTCATGTGTGGTGGAGGGGCTTTCACATGATGGCATTCACACAGCAGGAGCACAGAGGTGCTGCTGGAAATGATCCCTGGGAAGGGCAGTACCCAGGTCTGTGCATTCCTGGAGGTGGGATGATGGAGGGTATGGGCAGGCTTACCCAACAGAGCCAAGCTCTCCACCACTGATAGCCTCCAGCCTCCTCATTTCCTGCCTGCTGCCTCTCTGCTCTGGTACCCTTCCTGAAACAATTAAGGGGGGAAAAAGGAAACAAAACCCAAAAGCTTGCCCAAACCACTGTCTGGGATACAACTAAGCTTTTTTGTTGGGCTGGAATGAAAGGTTTCCTGTAGGTTCTCGTTGTTTATTTATTTTGCATAGCTGTTTTAAATTGCATTTAAAGAAATATAAAGAAAAATAAGATCTTTGTAAGGAATTTGTTTTGTTTGGAGGAGATTTCAATGGGACAGTGTTGGCTATGTGTTTAAAAATGAAGAGGAGAGAATATTGTTTGAGTGTTGCTTTCCAGTTCTGGTGTGCTTTACATATCGCTTTGTTCAGTATGAATTTGGATAAATAACACATTTGATTGAAACAACTGCCACAAACTCGTGCCTGTGGCTTTGAAGTTCAGTAAAATTGCAGCACCTCTTTGTTTAATTCTGCTAATCAATACAGTTTAATTTTAGAAACATGATGGTTTTGTCATGTCCTTGCCTGGCACAAGGTACACAGAAATAAAACAAATTCTCAGTATTTCCTGGCTTCACCATTCTTTGCGTGCATGTGTTGAACAGGGATGGTGATGCAGTAAACATTCACACAAATGAGAATTGCTCTATAACCTAAGGGTCCTGGACACCAGCCATGCTAGAGGGAGGTGAAGCAAGGATAATTTCCAGGACTGTTTCCATGTGTGACAGATTCATCAGCAGGCATCAGTCAGAATAATTTTATATTTGATTGTGTTGCCACTGGTGAATAAGGGCAGAAGCAGAAAAGACTGCTCATAAAATGGCTCGTGTCTGTCAGCTGAGCCTTTGGAAGCTGTTTTCTGTACTGCTCTAAAGGTGGGGCTTGTTTTACAAAATGTCCTGTCCCCCAGGAGTGCTACCCTAGTCTGGAAGTGCCTCTGCTGGGTGTGTTCTGAATCTGTCAGGCTTTGTGTCTGCTAGGATGGCCTCTTGCATAGCTCTGTGGCTGGTCTCCAAATTTATCACTGCAGAGACAGATATGGCTGGGTGGTGACAAGGCAGGGAAGACTGATGTGATGTTTTCCCCTCATGGGTGTGTTGTGTTCAGGGACCTCTCAACACGCTGCTCAAGTGTTCCTGCCTCCTTTGGTGTCGGAGCAAAGAGCAGGACTGGGCTGGTTTCTAAATTTGGCTCGTGTTGGGTGTCCCCTGCAAGGCATGTGCTGGAATGTCTGTGTGAGGAAGAAATGAAAGAGGAGGGGCGAGCACCTTGCCTTCAGGTAAGGAATGGAACAGTACCTGAAAAAACAGTTTAAAGTTGGTGTGACAGGGTGCATTACAGGCAGGTTTTTAGGAGCTGATCTTCCACTTTTTACATGGCTTATTTGTTTAATTCTAGTCAGCTCAGTGAATTAAACCTTTTCGCTTCACCTCACTTAACTTCTGTGTGCAGAGAGGCCTAAGTAATTGATATGACTTTTGCTTTTTGCGACTGTTATTTTCTCAGGCGTGTTTTTGATTACTGTTGTCTCTGTTGCAGTTGTTTGTTCTTCTGCAAAAAGGGTGCAAAGCACTCGTATTCTGTATGTATTTTATTCCTTTGTCCTCACATCCATCAGTTTGAAAACAAAACCAATAAAAGGGGAAACTGAGAGAAGCAGGGTTCCTTCCTTGTAGACTGTTCTCCTCAAGGGATGGATTCTCATCCATCTCTTAAAAAATATTCACACCAGAAAAGCAATATGTTACTTTGATTTTCCCTGGAAGTAACTTATTTAGAGATGACAGGAGAGTTGTGTCATTGAGCAGCTGAAAAACCAGTGATGCTTGTGGTACTGCATCTCTGCCATTTCTGTGCTTGGCTTTTGACAGAAAGCCTGACTTGCCCAAGGTGTGTGATAATATTCTAGCAAGACACACGAGTGGCATTGTTTCACCAAAAATAACCCAAAATCCTTTTTGCTCCTCATTTCTGGCTGTAGCAGTAAGCAAGCACTTTGGATTTGGTTTGTGTAGCAATATTATGATGTGCCCATGTTTTTGCAGGCTTCTCCTGAAGCCTCTCAGATAGCTGTGTCCGGAGGTACCGGGGGGCTGATTGGCATGCTGTCTTCTCCCTGTCTGCTGGTATTAGTATTCATATCAAAGAAAGCTGTTTGGTTCCCTTTCTCCTGGGCAACTGCAGGAGTCAATCACTGCTCCCTGATGTGAATGGCAACAAAGAGAAACTGTTCATTGATTCAGAGCAAAAGAGCCCAAGTGGGTGCTTTGATTTCAGAGAAACTCTGCCCTGCAAGGGATCTGCAAGGTTAGACTGCCAGTGTTTTTGCAAATTTTGTCCAAATTATGACTCCCAAAGTGTTTTGGCAGTAGAGTGAAAGACAAGCAGGCAGGCCTCATGGATAATTTTAAATTAATAACTATGACTTATATGTGCCACTGTAAGACCTATGATTCCACTGTGAGAGTCAGACCATAATTAAATATCTAACTCTGTAGTGGGGCTATGCTGGTGGTAAATGGGGTATTGACTTTTGGCTCGTATTTTGACTAAAACTACAAACACAATGTAAGGACTTCAGCAAATTCCAATGCCTAAGGTGGTAATGTATTCTGTAAATCAATAATATATTAGTAATAAAAATGACCAAAGCATGCATCCATTAGGAATTCATAATAGAAATTTGTTTAGGTTATATAGTGTATGTATTGATTGCTGCTATTTAAAGATGAAGTATGTCTTTGAAGCAGAGTGCTTATATATGTAACTGTCTACATTTTAAATTCATTTATTTTTATTATGAAGATGGACTTGATAACGGGGAAATACGTATGAATAGAAGTCAGTATTTTATATTGCAAAATGTTATGGGAATATAAGTGTGCTGAGAAGCCACAAGTAAATGTCTGATGTTTCTGAAAACTGAATCTTGGACTTCAGCAAAATAATAAGCCATTTATGTGGCAGCCACTGTTTGCAGCTCCAGGTTTCCAGGTAGCTTAAGTTTTTCTTGGCTTTGTGCCTTAACGTGGAATTGCACACCTGTCCATTTTGTGGTAGAGTGTTTAATGTAACCTGATGTGATACAGGGGTACTGTGTGTAGGCCCTGCTTTGCCTGAGTGGCAGGGACAGATCTGGGGTGCTGCCAGCAGAACACAGACCTTGCTTCTCTGCAGTGCTAGTAACACTGAGAGGCCAGTTAACATCCTAGAATTGCACTAATATGTTAGATAGCCACAGTAGAAGGCTGAATTAAATAAAATTAAAAAAACCCCTAAGACCGATAAACTTACTAAACACATAGTGCCATACCTACACTTTGATCCATCCTTCTAAACTTACTCTGGCTGATCAGTCCAGGTCCAGTGCATCTGCACTGTTACCTTCTGTAATGAGAAAGGATGGAGAAAACGACTCACATGCCATAGCTGCAGTCTTTGTCTCACTGCAGCAAATAAAAACTGTTTTAGATTACACAGATTATGGTTCATTATGAAAACAAAGCAAGCCTCTGACTGAAAATCCCATCTGTTGGTTTGCATTAAGCAATTCCCTTCCTCCTCCTTGCCATTTTTTATTCCTGGGCATTCAAAAAAGCTGTACCAAACCATTTTTTTTTCCTGTTTACAACCACTAAAGGCAGTATACAAACCTTCTCTTTGTGGGTAAGCTTAGCAGCTCTGCATAAAACTGCTTAAAAGCTTACTGGAGGCAAGCCTGTTTGCTTGGGTTTTTTGTTTTGGGGTTTATTGTTGTTGAATTTTTTAGTGTGGGCATTTTTTTGGTTTTTGTGGGGTGGTTGTTTTTTTTTGGTGCTTTTTTTGTTTTGTTTTGTTTTTAGTATAAGTTAATAAATTCAGTGGGTTTCATGCAGCTAAATGTCCCCTTTCTCTTCCTGTTCTCCTTCTCCCAAATCTACATAGATTCTTAAAATACAAAGAAACTGCTATGATCAACAAGCCAGACTGTTTGCACATTAGAGATCTCACCCAGTAATTTGTGAATCAGAATTTGTGTGTTCCAGAAAAATACTCAGTCATTGTTGTGGGACTTAAGCTAATAAGGAACAAATCATATATATATAAGTAAACTGTTCCATGATAAATTGCTCACATGGTTAAGAATACTTACCTCATTTCTTATCTCCATGTATCAGACTTCAGCTTCCAGATCTTGAATCTTGCTTGCCTTTTTCTACTAGATTAAAGAGAAATACCTTCCCTTGGTATTTACCTCTAGACTGAAATAGTCTTTTAGAATAGTTAAACTTTTAGACTAGTTAAACTTTTAGACTAGTTAAACAAACTAAGTAATTTTGGTGGCTCACTTGTTAAACTGGCTTTTCAGGCTTTACTTGATTTTTTTTTTTTCCCCCTTTATTATTTTAAGTTCGTTTGCAAGCCCTTTCAAAGTTTCTGACAAACCCTCTGAAGTGTAGGCTCCACAATGTGTACATACTCCAGGAATGGTCTCATTAACACCATATGCAGGGCAATTTCATCTTCCCACTTGCACTTATTATTCACCCCCTCATTCTTGCAGAGATCGTGCTTGCCCTTTGAGCTGCTGCGAGCGGTTCCAGTTGTTATCAGTTATGGAAACACTCTTGTTCCAGAGTGACTGCATAATGAGCACTCCTTGTGGTCCTACATGGACTTGTATTTGTCTGTGTTCAGGCGTGGTCTGCTCAGGCAGTGTGCAGATCAATCTGCAGAACCAGCAAGGTCCGTGTCATTCCCTAACATTTCATTGCAGATTTGTCAAGCTCTGAGTTTATTTCCTCTCAGATCATCGAGAGGTGTGTTGAATGATTTTGGACTGATGAGGTTCTTGCTGAACTTCCAGAAATGCTTTGGTTGACATGACAGTTCCACATTTACATTAGTTTTTGAGAAGCAACAGCATTTTTCCTGTGTGCAAGTGGACTTACATTCTGTTTTCATGACTTTTTTTTTTTTTTTTTTTTTTTTTTTTTTTTAAAAGCTTGTTAGTAGCAATGTGCCAATGCTAAAAAACAGCAAGGGGACTCCTAAGAGGGATGTGGGTTTCTTACAAACTCCCATTCTGCAGATTGAAAAATACTGGGTGTTTTGCTATTAATATCTTTCAAAATATCTGCTAGAACAGCAAGCATCTCTTTATCACTGTAAATGATGAATAATTCTGTTTTGCCTCTTTCTAAATACAGATTGGAGACAGTTACTGAATATTTGTAGGGAGTTCAGTTTGTGCTTGATAGCTGGTTGTCTTTGACCCACAAACCTTACAAGTTTAAAAATACTGATGCTGCTTTAAAAATTCTGCAAGCGTATTTTTTCTTAGTTTAACGGTCTTCAGTTATTTCATTTGTATTTTGAGCTTTTAGCGCTGCATGTTTGTGTTTCCAAACTGTAATTTGTACTTGTTAACTACACTGCTGCATTTTATTTTTAACTTTTTTTTTTTAAAGTGAGAGTAGACTATTTAACAAAAGAAGCCGTTTCTCATGATTGCAGAGTTGGGGATTTTGTCTTCTGGAAACAGACTTCTCAGTTTGCTGTCTGCATTTTTAATCTTAAATCTTCATTTCTGTTTAATTTTGTGTTAAATATTTTACCTTTGAGGATCTATCCTGGGTAAAACCCTCAAATATTTGTGTTACCAGTCCACACTGTGATCTTTTTTTACTTCTCAAGTAAACTTGGTTTGTGGTTATTTGCTTATAGACATTTGTGTGTTTATTGATGGTGGTGATGGTTTTGTTTGTTTTTTTCTGGGGGGAGTTGGATTTTTGTTTCTTTGGGGATTTGCTTTGGGTTTTTGTTTGTTTAGGGCTGTGGGTTTTTTTTTTTTTTTTTTGTTTTGGTTTGGTTTTTTTTTTTGGGTCTGAGATAACACAGGGCATGAATAAGGGCAAATTTTACAGTGCAACAAAAAGACTGGCTCGACAATAAACTTGTTGAGTGACCATTTGTATTTTGCCCAGGCTGTTACCCTTTGAGAAACTGTTTGGTTTTTTGTTTTTTGTTTTTTTGGGTTTTTTTTACCCTACACGTTTTAGGAGCTTTATTACAGAATAATGGGCGGCAATAGAACTGTAAGTAGAAAAATCTGATTTATTTTATTAAGGTTTTTCCTTGTGCTCCAAAAATTCCCTTGGAGGGACAGTGGCAGCATAATTCTTTCCTCAAATATGAAAAGGGAGCACAATATGATGGAAATATGTAACAATTTTATTCTTAGAAAAAGCAGAAAATTCTAAATGTGAAATATAAATAACTCTAGAAGAACAATGCTTGAAACAGGTACAAAAGGAAATGGATATTATAGAAAGAGGAAGAAGAACTCAAAATGGATCCTTTGTTAAATAAAAGTCAGTTTCTATTTAGAAAGTGCACTTAAATGTACTGCAACATAATTACATTAGAAATGTAGTTAATAATCTCCCAGAAAGTTTTCTGGAAACCTTTCCCTGGTGGTTTTTTTTTTTTTTTGTTTTGTTTTGTTGGTTTTTTTTTTTTTGGTTTTTTTTTTTTTGGTTTTTGTTTTTGTTTTTTTTTTTTTTTTTGTTTTTTTTTTTCCCTCCTAGTTGAAAGAATCCTTCAAAACCCTTTAGGGGGCAAACAGCCCAGGGGATTTGCCAAGTGCCAAGCAAGTGCTTGTTTTTCCAAGAGGCCTTTCTGTGCCCTTCTGCCTGAGCATCCTCTGGTGTCACAGCAGTGCTGGGGCTTGAAAAGAGTCCTGCTCTCTCTGACACCTTATTTATAGGGGAAGGAGGAATGGACTCCTTCATCAGGTTATTTTGTTGAAAATATTTCTTTGCCTTTGGGCCCACTATCTCCCTCTGATTAGGCTGGGCAAATATATCCTGGTTTTTGCTGCCACGGAGATCTGCAAGAGATTTACTTCTTTCATCTACCTCTTGAAGGAGGACAATTTGAAACCAGTCTAGTGATTGTGTTAAAAAAAAAAAAAAAGGATAAAGAGGAAAGGGTTGTCCATCCATCACGGTTGTTTGCAGTGGTTTTCTCCTGCAGCAACTTAGATAATTTTTTCCAGCCATATTTTCATCGAACTGGTGAGCATTGTGCCCTCAAGTGTAGTATCTGCACCTGTTTGTTACTCATGCTGCATGACCATCCTTTCTGTGTGCCACTGTAGCTCCTGTTCCTAATCTGCACACATTTCTTCTTCTCTTTGACGTGTCCTTTGGGGCACAGACCCTCATTTTGTTCAGTTGTGCACATGGATGTCTGCAAAGGAGCCCTGCAGTTTCCCATAGAACAAGTAATGGATCATGATATCCATGCTGCAGGGACTTTCATAAAGTAGGGCTGCCTTTCAACCAGTATAAGGTTTGTGTGGGTTTGTGTTTTTATTTTTTTGTTTGTTTGTTTTTTTTGTGGTGATTTGTTTGTTTTAATTTTTTTTTTTTTTTTTTTACTGAGCACAATGTCTCTGTGACTACTCACACTTCTTATTGCTGCTTTTTAAAATGTTTTTTAGGCTATTGTTAACCACTTTGAGGGCTGGAGTGGAAAATGAATAGAAACTTGTTATTCTGGGTATCCTGGGACATCTCCACAGCTGGTGGGGTGTGGGAGGGCAGGATTCAGAGTGTTTTATTGCAGATAAAAATGCTGCTCTGGATCTGCAATGGCAGGTCCAGGTGGTACCACAGGGTAGCATCCCCTCCCTACTACAAAGCCCAGAAGCTCCCAGCTTCACATGATTTTTCTGGGAACAATTGATATGTTCAGGGCATTTCTGGGAGCCTACAGATGAGCATTACTTTGGATTTGTTTGTTTGTTTGTTTGTGGTTTTTTTTGTTTGGTGGGTTTGTTTTTTTTTTTTTTTACTCATCTTGAGATGGGAGGCAGTATTGTATGCATGTAAGTATAATATTGACAAACACCCATATTTAGCTAGATCATGTTTCTGTGGCAGTATTTACATATATTATATTAGGTGTGCTTAATAACTAAGCACAGTGCTTGCTGTGAGCAGGTGGGCACAATAGGAAGCTTTATCACTCAAGATTATAGTTGTGTTTCCTGTAAGGTGAAACATTTTCTGGAGGCAATTCACTAGTTTTAATGTTTTGCTATTTTCTACTGAGGAGAAAGGGGTACTACAGGCAAAAATATGTGAATTCCTTGAAAATCTGCTTTTATTTCTGAAATATTTCTAGCTGGAGCAAGTGTGCATGTTTCAGTTCATTCTCCAAATTTAATTCTCCTATTGTTCTTTATTTTTAAGATTGAGGGGAAGTATATAAAGTTGGCCACTGTTTAGATGAATGTAAATGCTTCTGAAAAGCTCTTTGAAGCTGCTAGTAACTTCAAGGTGAAAATCTTGATATTTTTAGGTCAAAGGAGGAGGGGGAGTAGCTGTCACAGAGTTTGGGGAGTCATGATTCAGAGGACTGAAAAGAATGGCTTGGCACAGCCCACTTGTAATTCTTGTTAGTGTATCAGCAAAAAAGGGTCTTGGATCTCATGCCCTGCTGTTCCTGGCATGGAGTTCATTATGGCATGCTATGGAAAACCTCATCCAGCAGCTGAGGACTGGGTTATCTTTGTAGGTTACTCACAGGTAATCCACAGTAAGAAGCACCCATTTGTTTCTAAAAATCAGTGACTTTTAAGGTGTATAGAAAACTACACTTGCCACTTTGCCTATTTCATATACATTATGCTCTTCTAGAAGTAGTGCATATGCATAAAAAATAGAATGGAATGCAATTCTGAGAAGTCAAGATCTTAAAGTAGTCTCAGACTTCTTTATAAAACTTTCACAGTTACAGCCAGTGGAAAGAACAAATTCCCTGTTGCTATTTATGGCAGAGACTCAAAGGAGCTGTGATGGCTGAAACACAAAGGAAAATCAGTTATTAATGATCTATGGTTTAGCCATATTACTTCCTTGAGATGGCTAGTCTTTGAGGTCTGGGTAACTTCTTGTAAAATGAACGCTAAAGGTGACATTTTTGGACTTTGATGTAAAGCAGTTGGTTTAAATGGTAAATATTTGGGGCCCCAGACTTTTCTACAGATACTTGAATGACAGGCTCTAACACTTTGGTAGAAGTTCTCTTTTGCCTGCCTGTCTTTTTCTCTGGACAGTTCTCCACATTTCACATTGTTCTCCTTTCTAGGCAGTACGGACTTAAAAATAGATTTACTGCTCTGATAAACAAGTCTGTAAACAGCACAAAGTAATCTTCACTCTGCTGTTCATCATTTCTGTAATAATGCAGATATTTCTACAGGAGCTTTAATGTTCCCCTTCAGAGGCTTTTCAGGGAACTGTAAATCAAAATTAAACTTTAACTTTGCGAAGGTATTACTTGGTAGAAATCTATTATTTGCAGCTCTTCAGCAAAGCTCCAAATACATCCAACCTGTCTGATTTTTGACAGCCTTAAAAGAATTGCTGAACCTGCTGAGTTCACTGGGTCTCTTCTGACTTTTTTTTTTTTGTTTTTTGGGGTTGGTTAGTTATTTTGGTATGGGTTTATGTTTGGGGTTTCCCCCTTCTCTCCCCCCCGCTTCCATTTTTTTCTCCTATGGTGAGATGAAAGTCAAATTAGGGCTGTGTTTAATCTTCAGTGGCATGCTATCTTCAGATTTTGAGAATTAATTTGTGTCTTGGCCTCCTCCAGTTATCCTCATCCTGCTTCCTGTACCCAGGGCTGCCACCTACCCCATTCACTGTGGTACAAGATGCAGAAGAGCACTTGGGAAATATCCATCTAGGCCACCACTAAATCCTACTGAACTCCATTCTAATGGCAAACCTAAACCAGCTCTGCTGGTAACAGGAAAGCCATTCTAGCTTTCTGTTATTTCAGAAAGGGTAGCAATTTAAGCTAGTGTTTTAACAAAAACAAACTATAATTTTAAATGAGTTTATGATATAATATCAAATTGAAAATCATGAACAGATTCTTTTTACTTAATGTTCTTAAGTTAAACCCTTGATGCTCATTTATCTAACTGCTTCTATGATTATACCTGTTATGGTGGTTTATAAAAGTTTTTATATGAGATTAAAAAATTAACCTTACTAATGGCTACAATTAAAATGTACACTGGAGTAATTTGAAATGGGGCAAATTCTTTTATTACTCAAATCCTAGTCTCTTCACCATATTAATTTGTGCTGTTTTAAATTTGAGATAACAAGGTTGTTCTGCAATGTCAAAGCTGCTCTGATTTTGAGTTTTTTGGGGTTTTTTTTTGAGACAGTCGAGTGCCTATTGTAACAACAATAACTTTCACTGGGTAAGAAATAAGTGGCATGTTTTTCCTTACTTAGGACTCCAGTGAAATTTGTGATGTATGGATTTGTAAAAAGGACTGGTCCCTGTGGCTTAGAACCTAATGCTTCCTTTATTGAGAACACAAATGTCTCAGTGTTATGGACCAGGATATAAAAGCCAGATATTTTAATAATATCACTGTTAGGCTGGAGGGCAAGTTTATCATAAGGGTTGGTTAGAGAGATTAAGCACCACAGTGCAGGGCTTTAAACTCAGATACTTCCCCTATCTGTGCACAGCTTTCCTACACTTGAAAGGTAAGTAATTCACATAGAGGAAACCTGTAAATTTAAAGCACATTTGTATCTCAGGATCTAATGTGCCTTTCATTGCAAATTAGATGATCCACTGCAAAGGAAAAGATACTTGGGAATAGTTTTTCTCCTGTGATGGGGCCTAAATATTAATGTACTTGCATTCAGCATCCCCTTGGAGGCCATGTTTTATTTGTCTGTTGTTCTCAACTTCTTGCTTCTGCTTTAATTAAATTCATTAAAGTGACATTTAGCTCAGGCTGGGACTGTGCTTCTGACCTCTGATTTGAAGGTAGGTTGTCATGTATTTTTGAAAAGCACTCTAAATTCAGCCTCCCTTCCTTCTAAAAATCTTGTGCTTTCTTCCTATGACCTGAGCTAACCTTTTCTGAGCTGATTCAACTCTATCAGCCCAGCAGAAATCCCCTCTTTCCCTTCTCCCCCCGCTGGTTTGGTTTCTTGGTGAATTATTGAGTTGACCTGCCCCACAAAGGGGGATGCAGATTCCACAGCACACTTTGCCCACTGTCTCTGAGTTTCTCTTCTCTAGGAAGCTACTGAGAGATTCTGAGAGAATCTAATGCTTCTTACTCATCAGGAGAGCTTTTACATTTGAGTGTAAGGGTTTGGGAATGTAAGGGGAGAGAATAAAGATATTTATCAGCTGAGCATGGCAAAGAGGTGAGGAGTATTGGTGGTATGAAAAGTGAGCAGTAGAATTACCCCAGGAGGAAGCTGTCTGGTGCTTAATCCTCTGGCTGCTGTCCCTGGGCTTTTTGGGCATCCAGAGGGTGGTGGAAAAGGCCAGCTGTTTGTCCATCACTCTTCTGAGATGTTGGTGCCTAGAAATGTGGAAGGAGATCCATCATGGAAATAAAAAGTGCTTTCCATGAGGCTTATGCATAGAGACAAAGGCTTGCTTCAGAGATGTTCAGTGTAGGACTTGGCTTGCTTTTGACATGTTTTATTATTATCCATTATTAACTGTTGGTATCCATAGTTGTGTCACCTTGGAAAATTCACTGATTGTGTGTGAATTTTGGCAGTCCCTACAGAAAATCCTCTCTGTGTTTGCTACAACCTTCTGTGTATCCTTTTAATTGTGGGGGAGGGCATCAGATATAAACTTACAGATGAACATCTACTATTTTCACTCATAGAAGCTCTGAGCAAATCCCTAGCAGATGCCCCTTGTGTGTTGTAATGGAGATAGAGTAAGCAATTTATGGAACCATAAGATAGTTGACCTCCACATAAGCAGCACAGAGAAGTATATGAGGATTTTCTGTTCCTTAGCTTTTCTTTGGTTGCTTTGGCTGGGGTATTGCCCGGCCTTCTGCTTCTCTTCTGTCTTTTTTGTATGTTCCATCCCACCATGTCAAAAGATGCTCTTTCAGTTTGTGAAGTCTGTTTGTAGCTGGCTGTTTGCTGGGTGAGGGGGATCAAGGTGAAGGTGACCAAAGGAAAGTTGCAAATTGCTTTTGATCTCATCTGTAAAATAAGAAAGCCCAAGATGATTTGGGAGGATGTGGGTATTTGATTCATGTGGGGAAACCAAAGCTGAAGCCACACGCTTCACTTTCTGAGGATGCATTCAATTCTCTTCCTTTCCATGGCAGATTTTAGAGTGCTTAATGGGGGAGATAAGATAATGTTCCCATTTTGATTGATGGGACAGCAATAGCTGAGGCACACAGGGTTGAGCTGGGAGTGGGGACCAGGGCTGTCCAGCCTTGCTCTGCTGATGGCTTCAGCTCTTTTCAGCCACACTGGCTGCTTTCAGTCTTCATTCTTTCCCCAGGGAGCTGGATATGGATGTTGCAGGCATTTGCTGCAATGTCTTGGCACCAGCCTTTGTCTGTAGGATGCACCTTTCCTTAACCCCACTGCAGGCTGAGAGTAGAAGAAAGGCTTTTCCACCCTGTCCCTCTAGAAAAGACAAAGTTGTTTGTTTTGGTTTGGATTGTTTGTTTTTTTTTCTTGTCAGCATCTGTAGAGAAACTGGGGGGAAAAATGATATTTCCATATTTGTATATTAGTAATAAGATTTCGGAGAACTTTGGACCAACCAAGCTATTTTAAGCTTGTCAGAACTTAGTTGGTATTTGTGAAAATACTGGGAAATTGGAGTATTGGATGCTTGAGAAGTGTTTGTTTTCACCATCGTTAACTCAAGCTTTTGCTTGTTACTAATATTGTTACTGAGATTAGAGGCCAGACATAATTTGGATTAAGGAAAGGAGAGAGAAGAAATACTGAGCAATGTCTGCATGCTGCAAACAAATGCACTAAGGAGACTTTATATCCTAATAGGGAAAAGTAGAGCCCTGGTTTAGAAAAAGCCCTTCAGAAGCCCTACAAAGCCCATTGACTCATTGACTGAAAGGGATTTCCACTCCTACCCACACCTGAGTAGGCTTGAGAATAAGGGGAGAGGAACTTATTTTTATTACTTTATGTTTTTTTTCCCCACAGAGCCAAGGTGAACTGTGGGAGTATTAAATACTGCAAAATTACAAACACAGAAGCATTCTTTCAAATTACTAGGAAACCTCTTCCCCCAGCATGCTCTGTTTGCACTTGGGAACAGTAAGTCAGATACTTAGCTGGGCAGACCAAATCATATACAGAGCTTGTGAAAATAATTATCTCTACAATTCCAGCTTTTGTTTCACGGCCCTTAAATATGCACTGAAATTTCACTCTGAAAATCCTGAGCCAGAACATGATTTTGCTGGGAAAATTGCATATAAAACCTAATTAAAAGCATCAACCCACACTTTTCTTTTAAAAGTACATCTACTACCATCACGCCTCTAAATGTAACAGAGCTCAACAAGTCTCTAGCAGCCAAGGAGACACGTAATTTAAAGGCTATTTCGGCATTTGATTAAGCACACAGTGATAACTACAAGCCCGTGCCCTGCAGGCATGACAAGAGGCAATTATGTTCTGAGGTCAAAAGCGAGGGGGAGAAAAAGCACAAGATTTTGATGACTTACTTAATTTTCCAGCTCCTGAAATTAGCAGAGACAAAGGAGTTCTAAATCGCCCAGATAAAATCCTGTCATTATCTGTTGCCTTTTCACCCTCTGCTCTCACTTTGCCCTGCAGAAGCTCAGGAGGATTATTTTCCACCAAATGGCCGCACTTAAAAAACTCAAGTTGGCACACATTTAAACGTTAAAGAATTTGAAAAACACTCTTTTTAAGTTCTGTATTTAGATGGCTGTCTGCACATAGGATCCTAGAAAAAGACACCTGTTTTTCAAAGTAGTGAGCAGCCATCAGCTCCTCTTGACTTCAAGCCAACTATTAGGTCACTTATTTAGGAGATTAAATAAGGAGCTCAGTGAGAGACTGTGAAGATAGGGAGCTGCACAAAGAAGAGAGAAGTGTATTAATGAATTAATACAATCGTGCTGTGTATTTCACAGATGGGCTTTGATGTATCTTGTTTCACAGCAAAAAGCAAAACGTCTTTGCTCCTTACAGGAAAACCAGTAAAAATGATTAAGTAAGATTATCATATAGGGACACAACAACAAAAAATGTGTTTACAAGGAGATAAACAGCCAGGCTCTAATCTCCCTTTGCAGTATTTATTGCAGATACTGGAGCAGGAAAAAAAAGCCATGCAGAGCGAGTGATTTGGTGGACAATGGCAGGATGGAAAACATTTGCCTATTGCTTTAGGAGAAAGCACGATAGGAGGTCATGCTGTATTTTACAGTATTCAGCTGCTTCTAGTTTTTCCAGGGTGTTAAATTTTTTATGCTTTTTATCCAGAAAATAAATGTAAATGTTGACTCTCTCATACCACAGGGAGGTGTCTGTAAGTGAAAGCTGTCCTTCTTACAGCAAGCAGTCAAGTGAATATGTGGAAAGCAAAAAGGTGAATTCCAGGAACTCCAAAACTGCATCTAGAAATGTTTGCATCTGTCCAGAGATTCTTTACTGGAGAGTACAACATAACCTGTTATTTTGGTCAAGGGGTGTTTTGGGGGCATCCTTGGAACTGGTATGCATGCAATTTTAGTAGAGGAATGCTGTAAAATCTCATGTACAGGAGACACACCCATGATACTAGAAATGTGTTCTCATTTGACATAGAGAAATGTCTTTAATGATTTTGTAACTTGCTCTTAGTAATTCTTAATGTGCTATTTCCAGCATAACACGAGAATTGAGGTTAGCTGCATTTGTACAGTATTGCTCTTAGACAAATACACCATGTTTGTATGAGTGAATTCTCAGAAATTTACTTTTTGTGATTTTAAGCAGGGTTTTCCTCAGCTCTCAGGTGTTTAATGTCTTTCTTTGATATCGAATAGTTACTGAAAAACCCTAAAACATAGGAATTCAGAGCAAAAATATACTTTCTGAATTGTGTGGCTCAGAAGTTTGTATTCTGTAGTGGGAACTGAAAAAAGTAAAGTAGTATTAGTAACTCTCTTTGCCCTTTGTATAGCCTGTGTTAACCTTCCAGGGAAAAAGATCCAAATTGCCCAAGGACTGGGCCAAACCATAGCTCCAAGCAGCTAATATTGCCTGCAAACCTCATTTTGTCATTTTTTTGGCAGTTAACAGGAGTCATCTAAGCACATGGCAGGAGGAGGGAGGGCCCTTGGCCTCAGCATTCTGCCAAAAGCTGCTAGAAACCTTCTGCCTCCCATGTCACCAATCTGCTCAGGTTTAGCACAGAGCAGGCTTGAGAGGCGAGCTCGCCACAGCTCTTCTCCAAATCAGAATCCTGGCACCAGAAGGTTTTTGGTCAGCACTGGCTTTCTGCCACAGAGTCCAGTGTTTGACAGAGCAGGGCTTGCTGCAGGCTTCTGTGGACAGATCCCTGTAAGCAAACTTAGTACCTCTTGGAGCTGTTTGCAGGGCAGGCTGAACTTGCTGGGCTCTGCTGACTCTGCTTTTCTGGCTGGCTTATGTCTTCTCTCAAATGTTGTCTCTAGCATTGTCCCATCCTTCCTCCACTCACCTTGACTGGTGGTATCAAGCCAAGGGTAGCAATGAGGCAGTGCTCCTTAGAGATTCATGTTTGTCCTCCTCACTTTCCTCCTCCTCTGTAACAGGAGAAGTTGGTGGCAGTGAGAATGTATTGCATTACACAAATGTGTGGTGCAATGTGAGCCCAGGGCAAAAGCATTTCTCCAGGGAAGGAGGACATCTCAAGTGATCCAAGCCCTGAAGCTGTGCTAATTGTGCAAGCTATTATTCAAGAATAAGCACATGCCTGTCTTGGGAGTTTGGCAATTAGTCCAGAGAGGGTCTGATATCAAAGTAATCCCTGCAGATGTACAGAAATTGGAATCTGAGAATCTGTCCAGTGATACATAAGTGAGACAGCTGACAATAATAGAAGGATTCATGGAAGTCAATTTGTTGGATTGCTGCCTGACATACAGGGCAGCCTTGGTATGGCCAAAATGGTATTCTGAGAAACATCAATATACTCTTATTTTCCATAAGCAAACTTGGTGTGCGTGTACCTTGGGGAAGTTTTATGGAACAAACCAGCAGAACGTTGGATGGGATATTTTGTTTAGCGGGAGGGTATTTTGGTGTTTTTATAATGGGGCCAGGAGGAAGGGGAGATGTTGAAAGATGCCTGGTATCAGATAGGCCATGGATCGATCTACTGGAGGCTTAAACCTCTGTCACCATCCCATCGAGACAGGCTTGGGCTGTATGTTGAGTTTTGTGGTTGGAAGTGTACAAATGTAGCTGGGAGGGCACATCATCCCTATATCTGGAAACCTCTTTGGTGTGGGTGAGTTTTCCTCCTTGTGGAATAAAGGAGGAAAGGAGTTGGCTTTTATTTCAGTTTGTGCCTGGTGTGCTAGGCTGGGAAACAAGTATTTGGTTCCTAGCATCATCATGGATTTCCCATGAGATCCTCTGGAAGCTGCAAAACCCTTCTGTGGCTGAGTTGAGAAAGACAATGTGTAGCTACTTCATGTGAATATTTGGGGATTAATATACTCACGTTCGTCAAGCTGTTTAAGATCTTTGGATCAAAGAAGCTGTAAAGATGGGAAATACAATTGCTTGTTGTCAAGTGACATTGTTTACTAATACTTCAGGGCTTTGTTTTCAAGGCATCTCAAAGTGTGTTTCTTTTTTTTCTTTTGCAAACTGTAGCCTGGATTTCTTTTAAAACAGGTAAGATTTCCGAGAGCTCTTTAATTTCACGAGTGTTTGCCAGCTATTTGACTGTCTAGGCAGATCCAATGCAAAGCTAAGACTGGTGTCCCATAAATTGGCCTTTCCATGGAAAGTATCACTGCAGGGCCCAAACTTTGGGATGCTTGCCAGAACCTGCAGGCCATCCCCTGGCATGCTGCAGGCTACAGCAAAAGCCTGCATTGGGCTCACTAGGATCACTTTTTCTAAGGGCTAAGAAAAGGACCAGGAGCAATACAGATGTTATTACATCTGCTGTAGGACAGGTGCAATCTTGCTGAGCAGGTGGGATCCCGGTGCTTGGATTGCTTGTTGTCATAAAATTTTCTTTGCTTGTTTCAAGTACAATGTAGGACTGTAATTTTATATATCAAAGCCAACTAGTTTTTCACCTGGTAAGTAGAAATAATAACAGTGCCATAGTTGCTATTTAGCGATTTCAATGACGGATTTGTAAAGTCTTATATGAAAGGGATCTGTAGCTTGTTTTTAAAATGAGAAAATTGAGTCACTGAGTGGAGAAGTGATTTCTCTGGGCAACCAGCAAGCCAGTGACCGGACCCCGTTTTTGCAGATCTTATCTGAACGGTACCAAACTATGTCAGCGCAGCACACGGCTGTGAGCTGCTGCTGAACGTGATCCCGCCTGTGATCTCCTCCTGACGGCGTTTCTGTGTCAATCCCTGCAGCTTTCAGCCGTGCCCCAGTGCCCATGGCTGTGGTCCGGAGGGAGCTGTCCTGCGAGAGTTACCCCATCGAGCTGCGCTGCCCGGGCACAGATGTCATCATGATCGAGAGCGCCAACTACGGCAGGACCGACGACAAAATCTGTGACTCTGATCCTGCTCAGATGGAGAATATCCGCTGTTATCTGCCAGATGCCTATAAGATTATGACTCAAAGGTACCGTGTTTAATATTCTTTGTTTGCTGACTGGTGGTTTTTTTAAGCTGGAGTGTACACACACAGTTTGCGTGTGTGTGTTTGCAGGAGAAAATGCAGGTGCTCAGGCTGGGTGTATGTGCACAGAATTACAGCTATCATTGCTCAACTGTGGGTTTAACCCAGTTGGTTTAGCATCACACAATATAAATAACATTTCCTGTCAGTACTGCTCATCAGTCATCTTGATTCTCACCGTGTCCCAGTTTTCCCTCTGAAATACCTAAATATCAAGGCTCTTAATGAATGTGGAAGTGGAATCTTTCTCAAAATGCATATTCACTAGTTTTTGTGCTGTGTTCTGACAGAAGGCCAGTAATCTCCTTGAAATAATCAATATTTTGTGTTCAGAGTAACAGTTACAGTTTTCAAAACACAAAGAGGTGTCTGCGTCCTTCCTTGCGTTGCCAGGCTTAGTTTTAGAGAGGATCTGAATTTCCAGTCAAACACTGCTATTCTCATTTATGAATTGCTAAATTTCTGTATAATAACTGTAGCTGTTAAGTGTGGCTGCTGCATTTGGAAATGGTAACTGAGAATACAGTTAGACATGTAGACAGACTCCTGTCTGGATTGCAGAGTCAAGGCCTAAGTTTATTCCGACCTAGAGGTATCATGGTTATGAAAAGCCTCTTAAATGTTGCTGAATTTTTAAGGATATTTTCTGGCACAAGTGGTGTTGTGGGAAGGATTCATAAGTCACAGCTCTCAATGTGTAATTGAATTCGGTAATACATTCCTAATACATGAATAATTATTTAGTGCATTTGACTGTTAATTAGTAATAGAGATTAGTATTTCAAGGTATTAATGATGGCATTGGCATAGGCAAAGTGTTGCTAATTGATGTCATGACAACAGTGTTTGGGTCCTAACAGTGACCTCATGGCTTAAAGCAGTGCAGGGTTTTAATGGAGTATCTTGCTGTTGTTTGCTGTGAAATGCTTTGCACTAAAATGGGCTGGTGTGAGCAACATGAGTTTCAGCTGTGTTTCACATGCTAACTGCTGTTTTTGACTTCCCTTGAGAAACTTGCTCCATGTTGAGTATTTAGGTCTCAAAATGTTGAGAAATCTCGTGAGAAATGTCCCCACTGCAGCACGTGGCTCCTCTAAGGTCATTCATTAAGTTGGATTTCCTTGCCTAGCTGGTCGAAGTCTTGTTTATAGGGTTGTGCCAGCTGACATTTTTGAGAGAAGTGGGAAGGGTAACAACGTGCCATCAGCCAGTCCCTTGGATTTGGTGTGGTTTTAGTGGAATTACTGTAATTCTCCTGCTCAGGTTGTTAGTGGCTTCAAGCAGAAACCCTTAATCCTCTGCATATTGGCAGAATAAAGCCATGTCATCTCCTTTGTGGCCCGTTACAAAGTATTAATATTTTTAGATATATATGCATTAGTGTCCTCCAGGCAGCAGCTCCCGAGCCAAATGCAGAGCTGTGCAACCTTCTGGTCAGTCCCTACATGTAGCAAGTCTGCAATAAACATTGGCCCTTGGGTCAGGGAGGACACATAATCATCTTCTGTGCCCCTGGCACTGCAGTGAAAACTTCTGGTGATTACTCACCTCCAGGTATCATCAGTGCAGGCTCAAGTGGCTTAGCAGAGACTTAGCAGGGAAGCTCATTTCTTACATTTGGGCAGAAAGTGGTGCTGGAGAGGATGGACACTCAAGGGAGGGAAAGGTGTGGAGTCCTGTTATTGAATACTGTTGGGTTTCTTGAAAATAAATATAGCCTGATGTAAAAAGACAGGTAAAAAAGGGGAAAATATTCTACTTTGCATTGTTGT
Source organism: Oenanthe melanoleuca (assembly GCF_029582105.1). Taxonomy (NCBI): domain Eukaryota; kingdom Metazoa; phylum Chordata; class Aves; order Passeriformes; family Muscicapidae; genus Oenanthe; species Oenanthe melanoleuca. Next base: position 15,852,725 of record NC_079337.1, read on the forward strand.
CAATCTCATTTCTTTTTTTAAGTCTCCATTAATTCAAAGAGTTGAAACAATTTAAAAATAAAGCCATTAAAATGAAATATGTTCTTAAGATGCAAACCAGTCTGTCAGCTCACAGCTTTGAGTACGCTTTACAGCTGAGCCTCTGAAAAAAGGAGTTTAAAAGGAAAATTGCGACAGCCTAGTAGTTGTGGCGCTAACTATGGCATTTTCTTCTGAAAACCTCTACCTGCAAAATTAATCAATTTAGCAGTATTTGGGTGTATTTGCAGAATAATGCAGTTTCTAACACAGTGAGCCTGTCTGCTAATGCTGCAGGGTGGGGGAGCAGCTACTGAGAGCTGAAGATTGTCATGACAGTGAAACCTGCATGGTAATTGAAGCTCTGTGTATGGCAAGAAAAGTGGTATGTGCAGTGTGTGCTTATTCTGCATTGATTAATTATTGCATTCATAAATACACAGTCCCTTTGTAGGCTCTATAATAAGTTGTCTCACTACTGGCAGATTTTAATCAGCAACACTGCACAGCCAACTTGGACACATTCCGGCGTGGCTGTGGGGAGGAAGAGAGGGAAAGATGGGAAGGAAAGTGTGTGTGAGACAGAGGTGGTGTTAGTGTGTGAGCTCAGGCTGTGAGTGAGCAGATTTATGGTAGAGATTAGTGATTGCTCCCCCAGCCCACCCCATCTGAAAAAAACCTGGAAAAAACCCCATAAACCAACAGCCTGAACTGACATGTTCCTTTCTTCTGTATGCTTATATAAATTAATTTTTGTAGATGACTATGTAGGTTATTTTGAAAGGGAAAGGCATAAATCTTATGGTGTGTTTGTGGAGCCCCCTAAGCAGAGGGAACACAAGGAGTTCTTGCTGCAAGTATTCCCCTGAAACTCTCTACAATCTTGGGAGTATTGCTTGGAGTAAAAACATCTTGTAAGGAGCTATTTTATAGGACATTAAATCTCTGAGGCCTATTTTAGTTAGGTTTTATTTTAATTTTTTTATTTTGCCAGCTCCTCCTTCAAACATCTGAGCAGCTGTTGTCCATAACGCTCAGAAAGTGTGCTTTATGAACTGAAGTTTTTCTGATATGATTAGGAAAAAAAAAAAAAAAGTAGCATGTTTGCTCTGGAGAAGCATCTTTGCAAGGCCTGTAACAAATAATTAAATTCTAACCATGCCCACTGTGAACTGTGTGCACTGTGCCATGGGAGACTTTGCTATGTCCTCCCTTGAGCGACTGTGCCACAAAATTAACATATCATCCATTCCAACAGCCAGGGTTCTCTGTGAACAATAGGGAAAAGTGGCCTCCTATTCCCATAAGAGTTGTCTTTGTTTTTATAGTGTTAACACAGTTTAGTATATTAAAAATACCCTAAAGGAAAAAACAATAGCTTTTGGTGTGCTTTGAATTTCCTGTTGATGCTTCCCACCAAGGAAGCATCCTGGGTTGAAAGCAAGTCAGGTTTCTGCATGTGTGTTCACAGAACTTTGTGCTGTCAATACCACCTTTGCATTTAACTTTGAAGTTTGGAACATTCTTTTCTGTAGACTTTAACCTCAAGTGTTAAGAAGGGTGAGCAGGAGCAGTAGGAAGTACCTGACATATAGGTACACATACACAGAGCACTTCTATTTTTTGCCCTAAAGGCGAGAGCAAGGGTTTCCTTTTGCTTTTTGGGTCCTTGTGTACCCCAGCCATCATCTGCTACTCTTAATCTGGAGGAAGGAAAGGAGGGATGGAATAATGAGGCAGAATGACAAAACCAGCAGGCAGAGCAGAAGAGACGGGAGAAATGTTCACAGGTCTCAGCAGTTGTTCTCAAGATCAAAGCAAAATTCTTTCTGCCCTGGAAGATGTGGAAGGCTCTTGCTGGGGAACTCTCATCTCTCTGAACAGCACAGAGAGCCCAGTTTGCAAAGTAGGCAGTGTTTGCCTTTTGCCACAGCAGAACCATGCAGAGCTCTTGTATGCTGTGCTTACCACTCCTGGCTTGGGGATGAGGGCTGCTGAAAGCTGCTCAGCTGTCTCCTCTCTTCTCTCCTGAAGGGAGGCACAGCTGGGAGGTACTAGATGTCCTGCTGGGCCTGAAGCAGCCTAGCTGAGCTAATTTCCTTAAAGTTTGAGTCTGATCTGCATGGCTTGTCCCTGTGGTTTCAGTGTTGACATCACTGATGACGGTTGCAGGTCAAGACTTAAAGGGAAAAAAAAGTAGAAAAAGTGCAAGACTGCAGGAATGTAAGACTGTGGTCAGCTGCTCTCAGATTTCCCTTTAGTTTCATCAGATGTGAGAAGGGGCACTCACAATTCTCTTGGTAGTTGGAGGGATGGTAGCAGGCACTTTGCACAGCATAGGGGAGAATAAATAAATTGAATGAAGCAGCTTGCATTACACTGCAAAGATTTTTCATCTCCTGAAGGGCTGTGTTTTGCTAATGTTTTTGGTTGATGACCTGAAAAATGCGGGAGTCTGAAATGAAGGCCATTATTATTGTAATAATATTGCATCTCATGGCGTGCTGTTATTGATGTTATCATCTCCTGCAATTTTCAAACCACTTCTCAAATGTCAGTGATCTGCGCTTGCATTGGGAAATAAAGAGGCAGGATTACCTGTATTTTACAGATCATTCACGTTGGTCATTCATAAAATGGCCACTGGTTTTGAACAGATTGGTTTTGGGATGTTCTTGTGGAGTCTTTTGTATTTAGTAGCTTGTTGCAGTGGGGAAGGTGCAGAGGGCAAGGAGAGCTACAGACCTGGAGGCTCTATACAGCCAAGGCCATCAGCAGGACTGAAGGGGATGGCTTCAGCTGAACTGCAGTGCAGTTGTGTCAGGCTCTACAAAATTAATGGCATATTTCTTAGAAAACAGCCCCCTGCTTAGATGCTGTCATCACCTCTGACTCAGATACTGAATGCCCTGTTTGGTAGGAACCCCCCACCATCCTCCTCTGCATCCTGAGCACATTCTGCTAAGACTGCCAAGATACTACTCATTTTTCTAAATTTGTTACCACACAGATGGCTTGAGAAGTACATTTCTGAAGGACTGAGATACTGCAATGGGAAGCTAGGCTTTCTGGGAAGCCTCAGTCTGGCGCTTTGAGATCTCCACGTGAAAAGCATCAATATGGAAAAACACGAATGTTTCAGTTAAACAGTTTTTGTAACCAATAGAAATCAATGGGGAATACTGAAACTCACGTTCCCTGGATTCTGATTTTAAAGGTTAGAAAAGAAGCCTCACCACTTGGTTAAACCATCTATTTTCTCACCATGTGGAAAGATTTTAAAATGAAGGGAACTCTATCTCACCTGAGCCTTGACCCTGGGACAAGGGTACATATGCTATATTACTAAGACAGGGAAAAAATAAAAAATAGCCAAACAACAACAGTTATTCCTAGTGGGGTTTTGTGCACTGGGCTGTTGAATCACTCTAAAGTAGGTTGCTACTTCCCAGCCTACACAGACTTAATTTATCCTACCTCTTCCTTTCCTGAAAATGATGTCAGAGTAAATTCTTAAAGTGACAGCCCCTTGGAATTGCCCTGGTACCCTAGGAAATAATGGTTTGCCAGCTCAGATATCTCAGATGATTGCAGCTGCCATGGTAACACATGAGGAGGAGGCAGTAGCTTCTGAAGGTAATTAGGTTCCAAACCATGGAAGGCTCTGTAGATCAAAAATAGTGCTTTAGGCTTCCCTCGGTGCCAGTTGGTAGCTGTGGCCAGCTGTAAAACACCTCACTTAAAATAAATAAATAAATAGGTGGTTGTACTGTGCTGTGGCTGTTGGGTTTTGGTTGCTGTTAGTGTGACTCCAGTGCATTGCCATTTGGGAAAATCCAGACTTGAGCTGAGAGAGCAACATGCAACCAAGCAGCCCCTGTGGCCAAAGGGAAAGGTGGGCATGTTGGAGGAGTTCATCTTTGCTGTTCTCCAAGTTTCAGTTTTTCCAGGTATTTTGTTTTGTTTCTTTCCAGTCCAACCCCAGCCTTAGCTGACACAGAGAAGACACAGGATAATCTCTTGGGCACATCATACCTCAATGGCCTCAGAATCTCTGAACACATGATGTGCTGAAAACCATGAAGGGAAAATCCAGGTTTATTACTGAATCCATTACTTCACCAGTGTGAAAGTGGCCACCTCCAGCCTATCAAGGGAAGGAACTGGCCACAGCCCTTGGCAGCCTTTCACATGTACGTTTTGCCAGTGGAAGAAGACCTATGTGAAACATACTCCTGTCATCTGTTTTTATTCTGAGTGTTTGAGGCTTGTTGAGAGCAGCAGCTCAATTGTTAACGTGGGAGGAAGGGGTGAGCAAGGAGGGATGTGCTGCTGGCAGCAGAGTCCTGGAACCACAAACAGGGCACTCAGGAAAGATGTAGCTTTAGGCTTGTGGGTTCTCTGCTTTTGCTGAAACAGGCTTTGTACCATGCCAGCATTATCTGAAGTGCCCAAAGATCTAAGTTTAAAGCCAGGCATCTGCATGCTTCCTATGGCACCTCCTGTCCATAGCTGAATGATAAACATCAAAGATGATTTTGCTCAGTCTTCCTGCATCTTCCATCCACCTGAATGTTTCAGTTATATGAGGCTGTCACAAGCATTGGCCTTCAGATGCTTGGTCTTTTTGTCATGAGGCTTAAATCTATGTAAAACACTGCAAGATGGTTTATAAGATAGTCTATAAAGTTTGTTCAGGCTAAGTGGACTTATACTATCTTAAGAGAACAAAGCAGAATTTTCTTTGGATTAAAAGATGTGTGCACGCTCCTTCTCTGGTTGGTTTTGTGGTTAGGAATAATGTCTGAAGAGCTGTGAGGTAAGATGGCTTTGAAGTAATGCATCTATATCACTTTCTTTTGCTTCTTTCTTTCTTCATGTACAAAAGGGCTCAGTTAGTCTGTACCTGAGGTCGAAATTGGGTTTATACACGGGGGATTGTCTATTCTCTAGGACATTTCAAAGCTTTCATTCAGCACATTTTTGACTGCATCGTTTGTAGAATCTTTGGAGCTTGTACTCCATATTCTGTTCCAAGATGTGTAAAACCAGCACTGGCTTTTACCCCACCCTCTGTGTGTGTAGTCCTGGGATTTCTGTGCCTCTCTGCAGGGCTGGAAGCGCTCCCTGCAGACCTCCCTCACCTTTGCACGCTTGCAATTTGGCATCCACAATGTGGCTCTGCGTTTTCTGTGATCACTCTGCTGATACCAAATGCAAACATGCAAAAGATGCCCATTAGACACAAACCATGTGCTTGCCAGCATTGAAAAGATGGACTGACACAGGCAGTGTTCCTGGATGATCAGTTCAATGTGGTCCTTAAATGTAGGTGTGCCTTTTGTTAGAGGGATAAACTGAAGTTTATTTCAACCTCTTTGGGAAATAGAAGGAAGGAATGGCAGTTACTGGAAGCAGTGACCCACAAACAGGTTTTGCTGCCCATTGTAATTCAGCAGAAGGTTTTTATGTATCAGTAAGTGGAGTGCATAAGAAATGCCAGGCCACATTTGTGATGTAAAGAAAGGGCAGGATATGGAATTTGATTAGAGCCATCTTCTATGCATTATGTATAAGATAATACATTGGTGTCAGTTATATGGAGTAGAAGCCTTAATTCAGCTTGAGTCCTGCTGACATCGTAAACTGGGAGACAGGGAGTGGTTTATGGGCAGTAGTGGAGTCTCCAGACTGAATTATGGCCTCAGCATTCAGTCTGTTACCGAGAGTTGCAGTTGGTAGCAGGCAGTATATTACATGCTTTTACCCAGAGTAGGGCTGGTGACAAGGAAGGGAAAAACTTTATCACAGAAACACTGTGAGAAATGGAGGACTGAGTTATGGGCAAGACAACAATAGAAAACTATAAAAATAATGCAGGAGAAGAAGGGAGGATTTTGAGCTGGCCAGAAGGAAAGATGGCAAAATGGGAATAGAGTTTCCCCACAGGGTCACTAGTTTACCCCTGTGCTCAGTCCTGCCTCCCTCAGGGCAGGGTCTGGCATCCCATAGTGGGCAGGGACTAACTCTGCCACTCCCATGACTTTTCTTGTTCTTGATCCTTTATAGTTAGACATTACATTTCACCCCAATGCCCAAGAATTTTAATATCCTTTCCAGATTTTCAGCCGTAATTATAATTATATATTTTTGCTGTCTGTGTAAATGGCCAAATCCTGTCTGAGCCTCATTAAGTCCCTGGTCATGGTGACTTCTAGGAGCTCTAAGTCCAGCAGGATAATACCTTACTGTATCAAAAATTAATGTTAGGTCTTAATTTCATTGCCATCCTTCCTCATTGTGGAGACAGAGGCATCCAAGCTACCTTTGCCATTTCTGTTTCTTAGCTTGTATTCATTTGTCATACGGCTTCTAACCTTTCTGTTCTCTAAGGGAGAACGTGATAATCTTTCAAATATTTCTTCTTATAGGCGTTGGTATGGATTTTTGTTATAAGTGTGTGAAGTGTTGTTCTCCCTGAATACCCTTCATTTTTAAGCAAGCCCAAAAGGACAGAAGAGGGAGGAAAAAAATTGTAATAAATCTGAGAGTTTGAGGTAATTTCTCTCTGCTTCCACTCTTCCTTTTCCCAAGTGGCTTTGAAATACACAGAATGTCCCTTTTGACTCAAGAGTATTACACCCACACGAATACAATTGCATCCTTCCCCAAAAGGCCTGCTCTGCTCCTGATAAATTATTAGTTATCTTGCTTGCTTGGAACAGATTGTTCCACTTAAATGATTACAGTGGTGCCAGCTAGTACTGATGGAAAGTCTGGTCCTTGGTATGTGGAGTAAAATACCAGTGTCCATTAGGTTGGTGGGAGCAAGGTTAGTTCTGGGAAAAGTATAGTAATTGCTGCAGGCATCCAGGGTCTTACTCACACACAGGGGAGCACTATAACCTTGTCACAGATGTTGGTGGACTGGGAGTGTACTCTAGTTGGTATGTCAAGTGATTTTCCCATGGGTCACGGAAAATGTCACGTACAAATGCAGTCATCGTCATCACTGATATTTCAGGGAGCAGAGAAGACATCTTTAAAAATACCCCAGCCTGCCAGTGTCAGAAGTGCACCTTGAGACCCTTTTTAATTATTGGCAAGGTTGCTGATGGCTGAAGACAGGCATCTAATATCCAAGACACCTAAAAAAAAAACCCCAAACCCCTTAATGATGCATACACACAAAGAATATAGGTGACCTTCAGTGCAGTGGATTAGTCGGAGCTCTGGAAAATCCATTTTGTTTGATCAGCTGCACTTGCAGCTGGATGGAAAGAGTTAAAGCCAGGCACCAAACGATGCAGGGCAGTGCCTGTTGTGGTGGGCTGCAATCCAGAGAGCACTTTGGTGCCTGTGCATGTGACAAGAGCTGTCTGAAGCCAGCGTGGAGGTAGAAGCCTTCCAGGAAATCTCTGCAGAGAAGAGAGGTCTCTCCTCATTTTTGTGGCCTGGATGGCATCCAGGTGGTAAAAGCACCCAGTGATTCACCTCACCAAATCACTGGAAGTCAAAGGGACCTAAGGGCAGCTCACCCATCACCTACTTTGCTGCAAACCACATGGGTTGGGAGGGCTAAGTGTTGTAATCACTACTGATTTTGGGGGGGAAGTCTTCTATGCCCAGAGGTGGCTGAAGGGAAACTAAAGTTGTAAACACTTGACAATTATTTAAAAAGCAAAAGTACTCCATAAAATAGAGTAAAGGGAGGGAAAGAGGATAGAGGTTTTGTTGTATAGTGCTTAAAAGGCACTTTGTTGCATCAGCTAACAGATTCAATGCCAGCTGACACAGTGTGCCCCAAAGATATTTTTTTTATCAGAAAACTTTGGTTTGGAGTAGAAACCTCCTGCACATAAAAAAAAAAAGTATCCTTCAGAATGACCCATGTATTTGTGCTAGTACTGACAATAGATGAAATAACTTCCTTTATTCCTTTCTCCATAGCTTAAATGTTAGAGGTTTAAAAACACTTAAAAGCACCCATTGCAGCTAAGAGCCTGACTCCCACTGAACTGGCACGAGTCCTGAGGTCTCAGTGTCCAGAAATTTCTTTTCAGAATGCAAGTTTACTCTTAAATGGCTCCTAGTGCCTTTTAATATTTTGCTCATGATCTAATTTGGATCTTAAGTATACCAATTTGGAAACAGCCTCCCTGACATCAAGCTATGAGTTTTTAAACTCGTATGGTTTAATAAGATTAACTTGCTGCAGTTCTGATACAGTCTCAGTGAAAGCTTATTCAAATTAAGAATCAGTCAGAGGGGAAGTAGCCTCAAGCATAAAGTAGGAGTGAGGTGGTGCCAAAAATCAGGGCTCCAAGAGGCTTTGTTGTCTCAGCCTTCGCTGAGAGCAGAAACCTTAACTTCCAAATTAATGCACTAAGAGAGGAGAGGGAGAAAGAAACATAATTATGAGATTAAAACCCAATATTCCCTTCTTCAGCTGTCATCTTTGGAGATGTACACAAATATGCACCCATAGAAATGGATACATAGTTCATTTTTTTAAAATTTCTGAAATTCCAGAATATGTATTAAAATATGTGGGAACTCTCTTACACGTCTGCTTGAATTATGGAGAATAATTCACAAAGTACAGCAGGGCCACTAAAATGAATGAATAAATAAGTGAGTTTGAAGAGTATACCTGCCAAATCTGTGTTTTGGGGCTCTTCTGCATAAAATAATTAATTCATATATTGTAATCATGTTAGTTTCTTGCAGTGTTTCCTTGCATTTCAGCAGCAGAGTACCCCACCATGAATTTAATTTCCTCAGTGTTGGTATGGGAAATACTGATTGTGTAACCTCTTTTAACCCAAGGTTATATATTAATCCTCTTTCTCCCAGGGGCACACCCTCAAGTTTGGTAAATATTGTATGATTTCCAAATGTGCACCATATTGATAACATGTATATGGAATCAGGACCCTTGTGGTTCTGATTTGAATTCTGAGCATGTTGAGCATTTTTTCTTCTTCCATGAAGAGGAAAACTCTCAGCAGAGCTTCCATGCATAATTTCATTCCACTGTTTCAGCAGGAATAATGCAGCTGTGAAAGGGGAATGTGAAATCAAGAGCATATCACTTTTTGAATATCACAAATTTTATTAGGGGCCTTACAGGAAGGAGGAAATCTATAGGACAGATTGGTCACAGTCCAGTGTTGCTCAGCAAGAAGAGAAACAAAACTGCAGTGCCTGTGGTGCTAATTTAAAATTGTGTTTAGCATTGGCTACAGGAATGGCTGAAGGGCTTAGCTGTGAGTATGAGGCCCTGAAGTAAACACTGGGTAATTTTGAAATCCCTGTGCTGTGAGAGGAGCCATCATCAGTTGTTGGTGGTCCATGGGAGGGCTTAACTAGAACAAAATCGTACAAAAACGTGTTGACCACACAGGAAAATAAAGACAGTTGAGACACTGAGATTTGCAGGGGTATTTTTGTAAGGGTGTTGAAAATGTGCCTGTCCTGTCTTCTGTGGTATTTAAAAATACACTCAAAATAAAGGTGGTGGCCTGCTGGAGTTGGTTGCCATATGGCATAGCTTGGTGGTCCTTATCTGGCTAAAGCTATTGCAGTAATGGTTGACTTGCAAAATGAAGAGTAACCAGAATATTTTCTTTCTGCAGAAGTGTACAAAATCTAGTTTGGTTACATGAAGTATTTCTCTGTGCTTCCTTCCCTCTCCCAGATGGTTATTGGCAAAATAGACAGGATGCAGTATGATGTTTTAAGTATATGCATTTCTTTAATGTGCAACACTTGGCATGTTTGTATATACATCTAGAGTGACTGCATATATGTAGAGGGGGGTGTACATATGAGAAAGTACAGCAACATGTGCACAGAAAAATAGCAAATGACAGCCTTTTTTAAAGGGAAAACAGCACAATTCTTGCCTTTCACTTGCACAAAGAACAGAACTGCTTTAATATCAAGAATGAAGCAGAAGCAGCACAGTCTCTTCAGAGCTGATACCGTAGCAAAATCCACAAGACCCCAAAGGTATCACAGCAGACTAGCAAATCTAAATTGTATTATGATGCAGATGTTGGTCATTTGGGTTTCTTCAAAACTGCAAAGAGAACAAGAAAGTTGTGCTGCCCTGGACAGCTGTTAAACCCATGCTCCTGTTCCACATATAATGCTGAAAAACTGTGGTGTTAATACCCCAGACAGAGGTCAAGACTTTCAGCTTGGCGCCTCCAAACTTTTATGACTGCTAATCAGTGAACTCACACTGTGAGTGTAGATCCCACTTTTGCCCACTGTGTGTAAGACCATAGAAGGCAAATGGGGTCCAAGGCAGCTGGCTTCGTAACATGCCCAAGAATTTAGCTTTTGACTTCCAGCTGCTTAAATTTTTCCTTCTTACCCAAGCTTTTCATTTGATTATCATCTTATTATCATCTCATTATTAGGCAGCAGAGATGGTTGTAACTCTTGCTTTAATACTTTCTGTTTTCTCCTGGCTTTACTTTCTGCTGGACTTTTTCTTTCTTCTAGGCGCTTCTCAATGTATTTTTGCTCCCAGGTGGTCACTGTTTTTTATTTGTGAAAACTATGCTATTGTTGCTTATTTCTAAGCATTCTTTATGTCAATTTTTAAAAAAATGTGGTTACAGGGGCTCTTATTAGGCTGTGTGGAGGTGTAGGTCCTGTACTGCCCTGGACTGAAGTCGGAGTGTCCTGCTTTGGAGGTGCTCAGGATCTGCAGTGTTCAATCAGCCTTTGTGTGGCTGCACCAGCAAGTGCCTCCCATGGGAGGGCAGTTCCTATTTGCAGTGTCTTCCTACTGCCAGCATTTTGCTTTGGGCACTGAAGAGGCAAATCTGTGTTTTGCTGGGGAGTGTCATATAGCTGGGATTTCTTTGATGTTGCACAGTCAGCCAGTACAGAATTAAGTTAATATTTTACAGTGCTTTTGTTCTGTGGCTGTGTCCAGCCCCTTGAATCTTCCCAGCCCCTAATGAGGTGAGTCCCCTGACTCTTGCTGCTCTGTGCATGTGGCTCTGCCAGCACTAGCAGATCAATCTGTGTTTGTATTCCTGGGCTGGAGCTGTGCTCAGAGATGGCAACATCCCTGAGTGGGGAGACTTGTGCTGCCATTTCAGCTCAGCTTTGAGTAAGGGATCACGCTTTGCTGAGGCTCTGAGTAACCTGAGATGGTGTGCAAGGCAGCGTGAGCAGCAGAGCAGGGTGAAAAGTACAGGGCTGCGTGCACAGGAAGCAGCCCCAGATTTGTTTGGAGCCTGGGTGTGATCAGGGATGTTTCTAACAGTTTTTAGGAGCAGGAAGAACCTGATTCTGGAGGGTCTGGGGTAATGCAAAGCACTGTTGAGATTTAGTAGCTCAGTTCAACTGAGAACATTTCCTGAATCATGGTGGTCATCTTTGCAAGCAATTGTTAGCAGGATCCAGGCTATCACTTTTGCAAGTCCCCTGCTGCAGCTTTCAGGAGGCCACAGAAAGGGCAGAGAAGGAAGAGGAATGTGCTGGGGTGTAGGGAGGATGAGGAGCGTTTTATACTGAAATCTTAATTCGAGGAATTGGCTTTCTCTGTCATGTAGTAAATTCATTAGTCATGTAGAGTGAGGAAGTTGATTTATGGCTATTAACTATATTGAATTGACAAAAGTAGCTTCTTGAAATTTAGTAGCCAAAATTAAGGGCTTTCAGGCATTAACAGATTAGACTGCTTAAAACAATTTAATTATTTATCCTGGGCAAATGGGATAGGCTATTTCTAGAGTGATGCCTGTACTACTTTAGACATATTTTAGTGTACTTGTCATTAAAGGTCTGTTTGTAAATCCTGATAATTGACTATTGGCACAGAGTGGTGGAGGAAAGGAAGGACCTTGGCTGAGACTTAATAATTTTTAATTTTGGGAATTTAATGGGAAAAAAGAAAAAGGAGAGAAAAAAGATACGAGTCTGGTTTGAGCTGATACTGTCTTCTTCTGTCTTCTTCTACTTCCCATGAACTCTGTCAGCATCTGTTCATACAGGAGTTAAAGGAGCAAAAAGGGAGGCAATTAATAGCACAGTATGTCTGCGTTAAAACACAGTATTATGCACATATACTGCTATTTTTATTGCTGTACTATGCAGCATCAGGTGAGGTCCCATCATGATAGCATCTGCATACCCATCATTCCCCACCTGGAGACCTTAAAATATCAGTGCACCTTTTTTTTTTTTTTTTTTTTTTTTTTTGGTGAGTGATCATGGCATGCAGTCATATCATCTGCAAAGGAAATGACTGTTCTGTAAGTGGCTCGTCCTTAAGTGCTATCCTACCCAGAAAGAGAAGGAAATAATTAAGATGACATGAATTATGTAGAACAGACTTGAATAAAGAGTGACAGAAGGGTTGGCTTTGACAGCTGGATGCTAAATGAAATTTGTTTCTGTTGTTATAGATGCATAGCCTGTTTTTAAATGTATAATTTATTTAGATTTATTTAAGGGGTAGAGGAAAGAAACAAGAAATCCCTGATGCGGAGAATTGAAATAATGAGTTGTTATACAAACATAAATAGTCATTACAAAATATTTTATTGGTCTATTTTTGCTGTATTTATAAGGGCATTTTAAGACTCCTTGAGTCTGCATTTTACATGCATGCAAATACATGCTACATTTTACCCAGCAGTCCTTACTGCGTGCTTAATTGAGTTGATAGCAAAAAGACATGAATACTCCTGACTGCTTCAGCTTGGCTCTGGGGAGAGAATGAATTTTTCATCATTTCCAAAAGAGAATTTATCCTGAATGGCTGTATCTCAGACTGTGTTTTATTACTCATATCTCTGAGAAGGCTGAAACTGTAGGTGTGGGAAGGCTTTCCACTCTAAGGTGCAGGAACTTTAGCTGTGAAGTTGAAACATGTACAGAGAAGTACTTAATTGTGTTATAATTGGGGTGTGTAGGGGAAAAGGGCTGTTTCCCTCCAAAAAAAAAAAATATTTCAGATGGTTGGCTGGGGTAGAACTGATCCTCTGCTTGGGATGGTATAATGCTTTATTTGTGTGTCTACCAACATTGCTGACCAAGGATTTGTAGAGGGATGAGTGGAATTATTTCTTCTGGATTTGTTAGATGAGGTCACATAGGAACTCGTTTGCTATTTGCTTATGACTTTTCCACTTATGCTATATGCAAATATATGCTATTATTATAATTCTTTATTTTTGTCAAGAACTATTTTTTTCAAAATTCAGATTCTTCAGCAGGCCATACTTATTTATGTGGAGATTAAGCTGAAGGAGTGCTTAGGACTCAGTAGCCCTGAAGTAGGCAATTATAGTAAAACTTGCCTTCAGAGGAAATTCTTGCCTCCTCTTCTCTGATTATTGCTGTCCTGTTCCACCATATATAAAATTACACGGGTTTTTTTGGTTGTGGTTTGTTTTGGTTTTTTTTTTGGGACCCTGATATTGTCTTACAGCTTTTGAGCACCCTTGGGGAGAGTAGCAGAAGAGGTTTTTTTTTTTTTTCCCTAACCAGCAGCCTTTCCAGCTCTGTGCATTTGCTTTTCTCAGTGTGAGCACCACCTGGGGTTTTTAAGTTTTCTATATCTGCTAAGTGTAGAAAGAGATCTCTTTCTGCCTGTCCATGGCATTTGCTTTTCCTGTAGGTTGTTTGGAATCAATTGATGTCACTGATCTTTCTACTTCTGCTGCTCCTGTTTGTTGCAGATGTATTTGATGCCTTTGATTGCTGCTGCCAGCAGGATTCTCTGATAATCTGTATCTCTGGGTGATTGCTTAATTGCCTCTATGACAGCCCCAGTAATATGGTCAGGAATTTGTCACTTTGGTCTTGAAAATCACACAGTGTGCGGTTTGCTCACGGGTGTTTTACAGCACTTATGGAGAACTCAAAACTGAGCCTCTTTCTTTTCTACTTTTTTGTATATACTCCCAAAATTGCCTCTGGAGTTGCTCTCCTTGGAAAATAGGAGCTAATTTGAGCTTTGGGAGGCACACAGGCAGCAGTTCCGGGGGACAGTTTTGGCACGGCCAAGAAGCTCTGATTCCTCTCCCATGCAAACACACCATTTGGAGATTGAACAGAAGGAGGGAGGGCAGCTTCCCACACCCTCCACTCCTCATCCCACTTCCACCCAGAAACATGCAGCGTGCGGGTCATTGAATAACTCTGTCTTTGTTGCCCTAAAATGAAAGCTAGAGACCTATTCAGGTCAAGAATTAAGTTGCAGTAAGGATAATTCATTGTAACGTACTTGTGTACCTCACTTGCCTGCTCTGGGTGGCAGAACAAATGAGAATTTCAGCAGGGCAGCAGGAGCAGAGTTGTATGGTTAAAGCCTCTGGCATTCCTTATGTTCCTACAATTTTTTCTTGTGTGCTTTCTCAGAAACCACCTGAAGAAAACAGATTTTCTCTCAGTTGAGGTGTGCAGTAGATGCTGCTTTCTGAAACAAGAAGCAATGCCATTCAGAAAGTCATTCCTATGATTAAAAAGTTGATTACCTCTTTGTGTGTCTGGATCTATACCTTGCTGTAGAGGATTGATTGATTGATGTGCGAATACAGCGTGAGAATTATTCTTTAATCATTGTTTTCCTGATTATGTTATTCTTCGATGAAAACTGTTCTTTCAGCTTGTCAGGAGATAAATGCCACCTTGAGATCATAGCCCTGTGGGCAATTCCCACAATTCCACAAGTCAGTGAGCTCATTTGGGAGAATCTTGGATCCTTCCCATGCCAGAGATGATGACTTTGTACAAAGCCAACAGAGTGGGGTGTCAGTGGCATTGGCAGCAGCTGCTCACGAGTAGCACAGTGCAAGGAAAACCTCTCCCTTGCACTGGAGACCCTTGGCTGGGCCCAGTGGCTTAATCAAGGCAGCAGGAGACTTTGGGCATCCTCCTTGGAAGGAAGATTCCTGGGACCAAACTGGACAGGAAAGCTGGGTGTGACAGGAATCTGCTGCATTGTATATGGAGTTGTAGCTCATCCATTTTCTCTATCATTTCCAGACACAAGGCTTTTCCCCTTATGATACGGCAAGTATTAGATAAAGTAAGGATGGGGCAGTTCCTCCTCTGCAAGCCATTTTAATGTGTGCTTTGGATCAATAGAAAGAGTGAAATGCTTGTCAGTGCAGAAATTCTGGGAAGAATGTGTTGGAAGGACTGATACCATAGGTACTAGAGAAATAAATTTGCCTTTTGGCTCTCCAGAAGCCAAAAGACACTATGACTCAATTATCATAATAATAAAAAGTGCTACTAGGTTCTATTCAGATTACTGAAAATGCCTTTTGTGTGCTAAATCAGTGTTCTGAGCAAGGAGAAGTCCCTTGGTTAGCTGTTTGAAACTGCCAATAACTTGTTTTTCTGCTCTATTTTCTACTTAGATGTTTCTTGATGTGGAAAAGGGTGCTATAGATTTATTTTAGCATTAATTTATATGGGAGAGGTTGCTTGTGAACAGTAAATAAAATCCTATTTCCGAAGAAATACTAGAAAATAGGATGTTTGTGACGTTTTGTGTATTAAAATGCATGGTTAAATCAATAGATGCCAAAGAAACATATTGGATAAACTGTGAAGTTGGCATGATATCCTTTTTACCACCATTTAGAAGGTAATGGGAAAGAATGACACTATCTGTCTTAGCAGAGTCTTAATTTTAATTAATTGTGATTTTTCTGCACATAAAGGCTTGCATCTGTGTTACATAGCTCTTGGATCTGTCAAGTACTTTTGCCTCTTGGAGAAAATTTTGATTCAAAGAAGATACTGTAAGCACCTTTGAGAGAGAAGAAATGTGCATGAAAGCCTGTTGAACAACTGGATCATCTCATACAGTGATGCATGGTGTGGTTTTGTTCTGGAAGGTTTTTTTGGAGGTGAGGGAATTGCTGCAGGTGCTACCTGCTATGTGCTGTGTACTAGCAAACTGAATTCAGAGAATGATGAGAGACCCAAGGAATGTAGCAGGCACAGCTTGGAAGCAGAGTGGGGGATAGCAAGGATGGAAGGCCTCAGCTTAGCTGAGAGAGATTTCTAGGAAAGTATTTTAGAAAGGAGCTTGGAGAGGTGATCTGAGGAGGAAATCTTGTGGGTGAAGGCAGAAGTGCTTAGTGTTAAGGATGCAAACCTTGATGTGGATCATCAGGCATCTAACTCGGCGATACTCCCTGTCCTCTGGGGCATGGAAGGAAATGCAGGCCGTCCCTTACTTCCATCACATCCCAAATTAGATTGTGGCCACGAGGGAGCTGTAATTTAATTAACTCTGGGAACCTCAGCGCCACCGAGACACCGGAGCGGCTCCGCGAGCGTCCCCGTGACTTCAGTGCGCATTCGTTATCCCCTGTCACGCCTCCCGCTCTCCACTCCATGAGAGCCTCTGCCTTTCCATTTGCTCGATTAAACGCTGTAAATTCTGCAGCGAGGGGCAAAGCATTAAATTTCTCAAGCGTGTCTCTGCGTCTTATCGTGGAGCCGATTCCGTGTTGCTCGCAGTATTTGATTCATACTGAAGGAAAATTGATGACCTGAATCCTCCTCACATAAGAGCTTCATTGTTAACATCTCTTGTTCTCAGCCACCTCCCCATTTTTTTTTTTTTTTATGCTTTCCCATTCAATTTATCAACCATGCTTTCAGCAATCAAAGGCTAGAAAATGGCTTTCATTCTCGAGCAACATTTTCTGTGTCATTTTATCAAGATGCGGGGCTCCTAATTCTCTGAAGAAAAGCTAAAGAAGTGGGAGCTGTAGCTTATCACTGTCTCCCATGTCACATTAACAGAGGATTGCAGCCAGGGTGACAACAGAGCACTCCCAGTAAAAGAAAGCTCCCTCACATGCTCGAGGAGCCGTGGGTAAAATAACCTTTCTCCTTGCATCAGTGTTCACTGCCGAAACGCACAGCCTCAGCTCCGGCGCGTGGTAAACTGCTCGGGGAGCAGGCTTTGAAATACCCGACCTGGGAGATGCAGAAGGGCTGTGTGTGGATTTAAAAGAACAAGGGATATCAGGGGAGTTGATAGATGAAAGAAAACAGGCAATTAAAACTGGTCAGGCAGCATCAACACGAGTTCAAATAACCTCCTGCTTTACGGAGGGCAGAATCTCAGGTGGATTTTGTAGCCTGAGTTGTCTGGCTCTTTGTGGTCAGGCTGTTCCCACCATTACTACTTACTATATTTTGTTCATGCTTTTAAGATTAATTCTAACTCTTTTCTACTGCATAATACCTGGTATTAGTCCCCTGTTTATGGAGACTCAGAAATAGGTTAAGCAGATTGAGGAAAACAGAGGAGTAGTTAAGGATGCAGTTAGCTGTGGAATGGACCCAAACGTAATTTTACTGTGTGTTCAAGAAGAGTCTCTTAAGGCTTTTTGGATGTTGTTCTGTTTTAAATGAGGCTGATAGAGGAATAACCCAACTAAACTCAACCTGTTTTTACTGTGTGCTTATGGTGACAAAACATGTGACTCTGGTATTTCGAGGGATTTGGCAATTACAGTTTGTACAACCTCTGCTCAAGATGAAGAATGGTACATTGGCTTGAGTTCTGTTTTGACAACTGAAGAGAAGGTGGCATGTCATTTTCAAGAGTACCTTTGTTGGGGAATAGCATGAAACTTGATTATTTTGCCAGACCATTTATAGATGGGCACCTAACAGCTCAGAACAGGAGCTCAACCCTTTGGAAAATTTGGCCCAGGAAACTCAACAATCATTATTTATAACCTGGTGCTGGATATTTCAGATTTACACAAGCAGTATGCACGCAACTGCTGTTTATTGGGAAGAGGGCTGGGGGGAAAAAAGCATGTAGACTTAATTGAAAGCATCTGTCTGCTGGTCACCATTTCAGTGCAGCTGGCAGGTCTGCCTGCTGTATGGCAACTGTAGTGCACAGTGGAAAAGGGAGAGATGGTAACTGATGTCAGTGGAGTTATGGTAGTTAAAGAGGGGTAAAGTAAGAAGGATGAAAGAAAAAGTAAGATTTTCACCATCTAATTTAAATAGCTTTGGTTATCCGTTGCTTGCCTACTGTCACCTGAGAGTTTTCACTCCGTGGAAGGTGTTGTCTTTGTAATCCCAGTAACACTCAAGATCTGTCTCTCAGGTTGCTTCTCTCATCCTGGGTGCTTGACACTGCAGCCCTCCCAGAAAAGCAGGAGACTCTTTTTAATTTTTTTATAATTCTCTTAAATGCATTGAGTAGTTCAGCCCACAAAGAAGAGCTCCTCTGACACTAACCACTTCCATCCATAAAGACATTTCATCTGATAGGTAGTAGTACAGTTTGAAGATGTATGGCATCAAAATTATTGGGAATTGGTCAGAAATGGCATTTGGTGGTTTGCCAGCTGGGATATTTTTTTGTTTCAGTCCAGTTGGGTTTACCGTGGTGATTTTGTAGCATTTGATTTCCTTGTTGTTAGTGAGTTTTGGTTTAATCAAAAGTATTTCTGATACTGTTTTGAGATACCAATTACATTCAAGCTGGGGGTCAGTATCTTGAATAGTCTTCCAGATAATTTAATATGACAGTCTTAAACCAGCAATCTTTTCATTTCTCTAATGTTTCAAATTAAAGTAAACAGATATTGACACTTTTTCAGTTAATGCTTTCACCCTGTTTTGTTTTCTGATGGTCGTAACAGGCAGCATTAAAGTCCTTTTGTTTGTGTCAGAGTTTTTAGGTAGTTTTTTTAAGTTTTAATCCCTTCACATAGCTAATTTCTCTCTCACTGTTTTCAATATATCAGAGCTAATTACCCAGAGGCATGGACATAATTGTGCTAGAATGCTGGAGAGAGGGGTGGTTTTGGTGTGCACTAGAGAGCACTTAAGATAGAATTGAAATAAATTCTCTCCTATATCGTTGTCCCTGGATAATATCACCCCCATCACAGGTCTCTTACTTTGATGTATTCTTGCAAACTTCAAGTCAGGACCCCAGTATGCCCCATTTTCTGTGTGTGTTTCCACGTGTTGTATATACATGTGTCTTTTCCTGTGACACAGGTCATCAAGCTGAGCTGTCAGGTATGCCTTGTTATGAGAGAGTCACTTATTGGAGCAATGCATTGTCTTCACTGAATTAATTTTCACTCCAACAGGGTTTCCAGTGAAAGTTTACAGACACTATAGTTTAGGCAGGCAGCCAACGCAGAAGGGATTTCTGTTTGTATTTCTTTATTTCAGTGCCAAAGGAGGATTAGCTTGTGCTGAAAGGGTTAGAGAGGTGAGCCAGAAATGCTTGACCTAGTCTTTACTAGACATTTGCTCATTATTTTCTTTTGAGCATTCTGAAAGGCCTTCTTCACACGTGTGGGCAAGAACAGGTTAAAAACCATGTAGACCTGCCAAAGCTTTACAAATCTCTTTACTAGCTTTATTAAACCAAGCTAAAAGAAAACCTCTGTATCTTTTTTCCCCTTTTATTCCCTTAACACCGCCCTCCATCCCCCAGCCCTCCTCCCCCTTGCCCCACAGGATTTTGGTTTTTCTTTCCAGCCCACACATCTGTAAGTGCCTGCTAGGTACAGGAGACACATTTTCATGGTTTGTTAGTTTGGCTTTCCAGCCCTGGCTTGTCAGTGCCCCCGACTCTGCAAAGTGTTCAGGGCCTTGTTGGGTTGCTTGTGACGGTGTTTGGATGAGTGCTGCACATTTTCTGTAATATATCTGGTAATTTACTTGAACGTAGCACGAGCTGGAAGATGGGAGCGAGCTTTTGATCTCTGACATTGTGATATCAGCAGGGGAGAAAATAAAAAACACCTCAGAGTCAAGATGTATTAAATTAGTTGGAAAGTAAATTGACAGAGAGTTGGCAACAAATACATGATCACTAACCCTTTGAGTAAAGTGTGGGTATGTTCCAGCAGTGGAAAGTAGTTTGCCTGAAGCTTTTGTCTAAGAAAACTGACTAGTAATAGTAAGAGCAAAGTCTTAGCACTTCCATACCCAAGAACTTGTTGAGGGACATCACTGCATTGGCTTAAGAGAATGGAAGTTGTTAATACAGTAAGGAAGTCGTCACATCTTCTTTGGAGTTCTAAGCTATTTATTTAAGGTTCCATCCTCAACTGATACCCTGTCAGGTTGCCATTTGAGCAAAAATCTCTCAGTGCCCCTCTTTTTGTAAGTCAGTTTTTTTTGCTATTTCCCTGAGCTGTTGTAGCAAATGTAGTTGATTTAACAACCACAACATTGCAGACTGCCAGCAATGTCAAATGGGCTAGCACAGGAGGCCTTTGAAATTTCCACAGTATTTTGATGATAACATATCAAGTGTAATCATCAGTCTACACTGATCCTAAAAAAATCCACCAGCCCTCAAACCCAAGTTTCCATTATCACCTGTCAGTGTGCTGGGAATCCCCCTGCTTCACCCTTTGGAGGAATGTGTGCATTCCTAAGATGGTAAATGCATCCTGTAGCATGAGTTTAACCTAATTTCTGTATCCAGTGGCTTTTGTTGATGTTTCTGAAGTAGCTATTCAACAAGCATGCAGTGAAATCCTTTTGAATCACTTCCTAGAAGTTCTTCCTAGAATCCCTTCCCAAAAGGCTGCTCTCAGGGCAGATCTGAGGCATGGTCTAAATAGCTTGTGTGCAGATTTCTCCTGCACAAAATCTGACAGTGTCTTTTTTTGGGAGCAGCAGCGGGACGGTAAATCCTGAATGCGTTGTGACAAGGAAATGTGGAATAAAATGATCTAGCTTAAATTTAGGCCAGGAAGCCAGAACACATCAAGGAGCAGCTCTGGGTTAAGGCAGATGGGCTGGGCACAGAGGGGAGCAAACAGGGATGGGAGGCAGCAGGAAGACCAGCAGTTAAACCATTGGTCAAGTTGTTGTTCTGCAGAGGAGCGCATAGGATGTGTTCACTCTTTGTAAGCAGTTCACCTGTTTGGTTCCCCCTCAATCTGCATGTGTTTGTTTTCTTCCCAAGGATTCCTCTCTATTTAAGAAGATCAAACTCAATTATTGAACTGCTGTGGACTTCCTTCCCTTAAAACTCCATGTGCCCAGATTTCCCAGTAGTCTGCCTGGAACACAAATACCTGAGTAATTTAAACAGGTGGCCATTTGCAGCATAATTACTGCACTTGTTACTGATAAATAACAGCCTCAGCTTGCAAACACCAAGAATATCCAATTTGTTTGCCTGCCTGCAATGGATTGTCTTTTGTGCAGAATACAGATGATTCTGCAGTCACAAGCCAGAAAAAAAGTAAGTTATTTCAATTCATCTACTCTAGTCCTGGAAGCACTTGCAGACTATTTGCAGGATCAAGGCCATTGTTTTCTTCTGTGAGGGCACCTGGTCTGCACCAGCTTTAATGGTATTCTAGTTCTGCAGGGAGGAGAGGAAACCTGGAGCAGCTTTCTGAAGCTTCCAGTTGGTGATTTTGTTTCCACCTTTATCAAACAGGCCATTTTTTTCTCTATAGTATCTAGCTGTTGAAGGCATGTGGTATTTGACAATTTTGATTTTTACAATAATATTTTCACATGGGCTATTTAAAAAAGCTTGGATTTTAATGCAGAGTTTGTTTGCTGCTTCTTTTTTTTTTTTTTTTTTTTTGTTTGTTTGTTTGTTTGTAAAACCCTCCTTTAAGGTATGAAAAATGGTTTAGAAAAAAATGTTTCCTAAATTTCACTGATAATTTGAGTTTCATTATCATCTGTGTAAGTGTATGCTCTTATGTATAAGATATATCCTGAGATGGGGCATCCACAGCTTCTCTGAGTAAACTGTGCCAGTGCCTCAGCACTTTGATACTAAAGAATTTATTTACTTATACTGAATCAAAATCTTCCTCATAAAGCCATTTCCCCTTTTCCTATCCTTACATGCCATTGTAAAAAGTCCCTCTTCAGGTCTCTTGCAGCCCCTTTAGGTACTGAGAGGTTGCTAGGTGGTCTCCGGAGCCTTTTCCAGAATGAGCAGCAACAATTCTCTCAGCCTGTTGAAAAACTACATCAAAAAGTTGCTCAAGAAATGTAGTAAAAGACTTTGCCTGAATTTGTATACATCCTTGACACCATTCAAGTTTATTATGTCATTGCTGCTACAAACTTGCATTGGCATTACCAAAATTCTGGATGACAAGTTGGTGGAGGGAGAGAGGAATTTGGTTACAATTGCATTTTTTAAGTGTGCCAGCCATAAAATGGGAGAGATAATTCAGTTGAACATTGATATTTTGGGGTTGTGGGATAGGAAGTTTCTTTTCTTTGATCTTTGAAAAGCTGTCTCCCAATAGATATTCTCTAATGCCTTCTGGGGAGCTTACAGTTGTAAACCTTTTATCTGCCTAGAGATGTTTTTAAAAAATCATAAAGCAAATAACCAGCTAAAATGCAACATAGCTTTGCATGCAAAAGCTGAACATTCATGCTACACCTGTATATATATATCACAGGAAATAAGTCTTGAATGAGGTTAAATCTAAACATTTTTAGACATTTAAATTGCAACCATTTTTTGATACTACATTTGATATATTTCCTGTACAAGTGTAAATGAATGCTGTCTTTATTTTGGAACCTTCCAACAATTTGGTGATTATGTTCATTCATGTTTGTTAGAAAACTGATTTATCTAGTTAGTTTGAGCTGCTGAACACTGAGGGCTGTCAGTAGAGTAAGTAACCAGAGTTTGAGTAATTCCAATTGTCAATATATTGTGCAAGACAGCAGTGTACAGCTGCCTTTGTGGAGAGCAGCTATACTTTGTTAAATTTTTCAGCTGTATTTTGTGTTTCTTGACTAAGCTCCCATTGGGCGAGATCTGCATATTAAAATACACCTTGTGGTTTGAACCTGCTCTCATTCTATTTCTTGTTGCTCTGCTCACAGCTTCCAGTTTTCACTATCAGTCTGAGTCAAGAATACTAATGATCTGGCACTCACTGGAGTTGGAAAGCTTTGTAGGTAGTTATACTGTTATTAAATCCAGCTCCTGGGGGTTTTTTCCATCTGAAGAGCATGATATTCTCCAGTTCCTTTTGTGACAGTGATGCCACTGTCCTATAATAGCTCTGCTGTTTACCAGTCTCTCTTTCAGTGTCTTCTGTATATTACTGGCCACACACTCATTTTTCATATTTCACAGAGTAGATCCATGTTCTGTATCTTTTGGCTGAAGCCACTTTTGGTCATATCCAAGCAAGCTGCCGTTATAAGCTGCCAGAACTTGGACTCCTTTTTTGTTGGACATGTTTTGTAATGGCATAAGAATTTTGGCATGCTATGCTGTAGAGGCTGATGTCAGTCACTGCTGTCTAAACACACTAGATTTCCTATCAATTACACCACTAAATCTTTGACAGATTCTGCCAATCTTTGGGTAAATGCTTCCCAGTTCTTCATTTTGACAGCCAAAAGAGAAGAGGGAATTGGGAGCTACTTTGCAAAGAACATATAGGAGTGAGGAGTGTGCCAAAGTTTTTTTAGCTGACTTTTTCCACAGTTAAGAAATCTGTGGTAGGTTTTGGTTGGGGTGCACTCTCTTCAGATGCCTAGCATCAGAAATGTCCTAATATTGTGTTTGATTCTAACTTAATGTAATATAGTTGTTGTTTTCTTTCTTTTCTTTTCTTTTTTCTTTTTTTTTTTCTTTTTTTTTTTTTTTTTTTTAAGTGGATGGTGCATTGGTTTTGTTTTCACTTTTTAACCAAAGAGCTATTTTGTGGTTGAATAAAAAAAGACAAGTGTCAGTCTATGTAGCACTGACAATTTCCATGCCTGGAATACTAAGGTACCTCTGTCCAAGACATCTTTGAAGCAGTGTTTCAGTGAGAGTGTAGGGAGCTTTTTGCTTCATGTCCATGGCTGTCTGCTCATTTCTTTCCTGCTCAGAAAATCAGCTGGGTGCTCTGTCAAAGGGAGTTGCCTCACTGCCTGCACCTTAAACCCAACTTTTGTGTAAATTACTGGATCCTTTGTGTCTGTACTGTGCAGTTTCACCTGTGTGTTTCTGTATTATCTATGTGTTCATGTCTGTGTATTTTTAAGTGTTTTTTTGAAAAAGATACCTGCATTTATATACATTTGCCTGTATGGTAAGTAAAGTTATTCTTGCAACTAGGAACTTAGTTGTTAGCATATCCCTGTACATACCGTTCAGAAAAATTAAATTCTATTGTTAGGAATGTGATTTTATAAGATGTGATCAACATTAGAACCATAGTGGTTGAAACCTTTTTCCTCATTAAAATAATTAGTTGTCTACCTGTAGGTAGTCAGGAGTGGTATTTTAATGAGCACAGGTAAGCCATCTGAGGAAAGGTAGAAAATAATTAGGGAATATAAACCTGATTTATTTTATCAAGGCTATTCTTTATTAGTCCTTAAAAGAAACTTATTTTAATTGGCTCACTGCAGGGATGGCTGACCACTAAAGAGAGGAGTCAAAAGTCATTTAATATAGTAGTTCATTGTGTCTTTCACTGCTGCTGTTATTTGCCTTTACATGCACACAACAGTTAAACATAGGCAAATTAATGGAACTGGAGTTGTTCTGGAATGGTGATGCCAAGTGGAAAGAGGTGGCTTCTTTTCTGGACTTGTCTAAACAGATTTTTTTTTCTCTTTTTGTGTGGAAACCTAAACCTAATGAAGTGTGTCTTAATGTGGGCTTGTGGTTCAGGGCATTCCTTTCCATTTTGCAGCCCCCTGAGATGCACTGACCTGACTGCAAAAGGTACTGACAAAGTGCCAGCTTGTGCAAAATGAAGGGTTAAGACAGCCTTCATGCCTCTCTCCTAGCTATTTGCACCACCCCTCAATGTCATTTTGCTGAATATTCCCCTTTGGGGGTGTTGGGGAGCCCAAAATGGGCAGCCTGGGTAAGCCCTTGCACTGATGTGGGGTCATCTCTCCAGGCTATGCCTTTAGGATTCCCATGACACTTTGGCAGCTCTTGGGAAAACAGGCTAAAGTTTAAATGCATGTTCTCTCCTGTAAATTAATAAACTGCTATTACTTTGTTTTCAACTGCTGAATGGCTTTAACATTCCTTTTTGACAGAGATTTTCAGTGTCTCCACCTCCCATCCATCCTTTCTTTTTAAAGAAATGTTTTCTTTGGGTTTGCTTCAGGTTGAGGAATTTGTATTGTGTGTGACTGTCGCTTACAGTGAGGGAATTCTGTTTTAATCCCTTAACTATCATTGAACAGGGAAGGAGTTTGTTCTTTCAGGTTGATGCAGGAAAGCCTTAGTGGTGATAAAAGGATATATTGTTTAAAACAGCTGAGAAAAGCTGCTGTCTGTATTGCTCTTTCCACCTTTCCTCATCCATGATGGGCTTAGGAGGAGCCTTCACTTAGACCATGGAGGTCTTCATGGTGGCTGCCTTGTGTGGGGCAGGGGAAGAGAGAGAAAAGAGGGAAGAGGGCTGCTAGCATCCTTTTTGGAGCCTGGTAGTGGCTCAGTTGAAGGTTGAGAATCCTGTGATGTACAGAGGTTAATTAATGATCTGCACTAACAGAGCTGAAGCACTAAAACGGGATTTTCTGCTCTTGATTGTCCAGTCTTTTTTTTCTTTTTTTTTTTTTTTAAACAATTAGAAAGATGGCACTTCTCACTCAATTCCTGCAAGTCTTGATCATTGTGTTAATACAGTTTTGTAAAATATGTGAGAAAGCAGCCACAGTCAGTGGTTTAGCCATGCAGACACACATTCATGACTACACTGAGCATCACCAAAAGCAAGATTTATGTTGGTAAATACAACACAGTACAACACACAGCACTTCTTCAAATCTAAGCTTTCAGCTTTTGAATCAGACTTAATGTAAGCAGATTTTTCACATCTTTAGATAAATTTTGGGAAGAGAGGTTTTAACAAATGGGACTGAAGGCTGGGGCACGATTCACTGTTTATGTGTGGGTACTGAAGGAAGCTGATTTTGGTCTCAAAATAGAATGAAGCCACTTAAAGGGCTGATACAGTCACCCCTGGTGATATAGCACCAAGCCAGGGATGTCTAGAAATGAGTTCTCATGCCCTGTGGGCTGCTGGTCGGCAGAGGAATAAAAGACTAAATGGAAATTGCAATCCATCTGGAAAGGATTTGTTATCACCCAGGATGGACTGGAGTCAACAAGGGATTTTATTAATTCAATTAATAAAATCTTTTTTGTCTTCCTGCTAAAAAGGAAATTAAAAAAAAAAAAAAAAAAAAAGCTAAATTGGCTGAAAAATAAGGTGTCAGTGATGGGATTAGAGAGGTTCCTGCAATTTTGCAGTCATTTGCTTTGAATTAAACATAATTTGAGTGTTCCTTGGGGCACTAATGCTTCCCCCCGCCCTTAGTTTCAGACTATATTTGTAGACTATTTTTTTTTTTTTTTTCTCTAATCAGGTCTGGCCTGTGCCCCTAATTGTGACTATGTAGAGGTTATTTCTTGTAGGTTCTATTTCTGGTAGTGTGTTTGGGTGTTTCCCTCCATATGCTCTTGCCAGCTGCCTCCCTGGAATTAGAGCTTTGCTCCTCTCAGGGTCTGGATGTGGCTGGCTGTAGCCACGTGAGTCTGCCCAGCAGGATAAGACCCACAACCTGCTGCTTTAGGTACTCAGAGATTTGTGCTCTTCTTTTATTTTAGACTAGCTCCTTATCAGCAGGGCACACACCGAACTATCTGGGAGATGCATTAAGGAGTAGATTTTAGGTGAAAGGTTTATTTGTTCCATCTGTAATTAAGTGATTTGTTCCAAACTCATAAATCTCTCCTGGCTCTTTCTTTTGCCACTAACTAACTCATCCTTCCAGCTTCATGTCAGGCACTCTACTCCCTGCTTGCTTTCTACATCAGGTTTCCTTCATTGCCTCCTTTCTCCTTACACCTTGTGGTGGATTGGATTTTTTTCTTTTTTCCTAAAAAAATGCTCCTTTTGTTCTCCCTAGCAGCCTCCATTTCCCCGGGTTTTTTGTGAAGAAACTGGGCTGTCTTTTCTTTTTGCCGAGCACCTTCCTGTCAAGTCAAAGCTCCTAATTTTTGCCTGGCTCCTGACCCTAGCACGATTTTGGCTGTGTTAGTTGCTTGTGGCTAAACTAGCTGGCTCTTCCCTCTCCTCCCAGTTCCTTTCCTTTATGCATCTGGCATGTGCCCCATCCATCACGGTGTGCCAGCTTGGGAGGCTGGCAGGAGCAGCTGGCACTCCTGCTTCCCCCTGCAGCCGGGGGTCCCATCCTGCTTTTGGCCATTCCTCTGTCCCTGCTGGAAGGGCTCTCGGCTCCTCTGTGTGTGTGCTGTGTGCTCTGCCTCGCACACCTTGCTCAGCTGGGGTGTTCCTGCCCTGCAGGCTGTGCTGGGGTGCTCTTCAGCTTCCCTGACTGTTCCTGGAACACTTGCTGTTCCCTGACTCCCAGTGTTTCCTGCTCGAGTTCTCCATTAAATTGCTGCTGTGCCCATCTTATGAATCTGCTTCTGGTTCAGATAGGGTTGGAAAAATATGCTTAAGCTTCAGGGGGCACCCCTGAATTTGGACTCCCCAAACGAGAGAAGTGTTTCTCCTCTTCCATTATGAGGACAAACATTTGGGAGGGAGAGGGTGGCAGTGCTGGTGGGAGTGGCAAGGTTAAAGTTGCCCTGGAAATCTCTGTGGGATCAAACACAGCAGCATCACTCCTGAAGATCTCTGCTGCCCTTTTCATCATCAGAAGTGTTTAACTCTCATACTGCCAGCCCAGGGTTGTGGAAGAGCTTCATCCAGTCCTGGCATTGCCACTGCTTTCCTCAATACTTCTGCCTTCAACCCTAAGCCAGGTGTGAGCTCTGCTTAGTGACATTATCCAAGCAGGGATGAAGCTTAGGTGAGCTCTCCTGACTCTGTGTGCTCTTTTTGAAATTGTTGTTTGGAGATGAGTGGAAAGATGTGTAGGCTGATCCAGGCAGTCAGACGTAAGTGTTTTAATTAGGAAGTGCTCTTTGGATCCTTGGTGATATGCTGCAAGTCCACCATGTCATAAGCCAGTGTTAGTGTGCTCTTTTTGCCCTCTTCTCCGTGAATCACTGGAGTAAGTAGTGTCCAGGTGTGTTTGTTTTTTCCTCATTCAGGGTCCACACCCTGTGCACAGCCAGTAGAGTCAGCCTGGACTCTGAAGCAGCCTGCCTGCACTATCAGTAGCTAATTAGAAATCTGCTCTTGTGGTCAGACTTTCTTTCAGCATGTTAATTAATTTTCCAAACCTCTGTTATTTGGAGGAATGGGACCACCGTGGCAAGATAAGGAAGACCTGGCTTCCTTTCCAGCTCTGTTACACTTCTGGATTCCCATCCTGCATGCCAATCAGGCCAGTGATAGCTGGAGTGGAGACGTGAGCCAGCCCTAGGAGAACATGCTCCTGCCTTTCTCCTTGCCATTTGGTATTCTGTACATGTCCCCCACCTTTATTTTGCATTCTCCTGCAATATCTAATTGATTCTTTATGAGCCCCCTGTGCCCCCTTTCTTTTCTGTGTAAAAATGTCAGTGCAGTTCAGCGTTGTTGCTCTGTGGCAGGAGTCCTTGGGGTCAGGAGGCAGGTTCTGGGTTCGTGTCCCCTCTCTCTTTCTCTCGGTGCCTAAACTCCCCCAGGGCAGTCTGTGACCCCTTCTTCTCACGCAGCTGGGCTGCTCTGTGGGGTTTTGGGGTGTGCACTTAGAGCCACGAGCTGGAGAAGGAAATTACTGTAGCATGTAAATTCTGCTGCGTGTCATGTTGTTTCTCTCCTCCACCTGCAAAACAGAGATAGCTGCTCTTAACCCATCTGTACCAGAACAGTGTTGAGAGATTTAATTAGCTGCTGTCCACAGGGTTTTGAAAGGTGTAAGATATATCTGGAGTATTATTAAAGGTCTTACTAAGATTAGCCTGGCTGAGTTCTGCTCTTTCCTGTACAATTACCGGGCAGATGTACACAGTGTGTGTGCAGATATGAAATAGTTAGGAATTTTTGTGTGTCTTTAGAAAAGTCATCCCATTAAAACAAAAAAAACACATCAAAGTGAATCAAGTCCTTTTGAAATAATCTTTCTTACTGTATGTGGTTTAGGACCAGCTGAACCATCTGAAAAGCCAAAGCAGGGAGCGAGAGAGGGAGAGGGGGAGAGAGAAAGACATTTATTTATGTGAAGTCTGTACCTCTGTTCGACTTTGTGCAGCCAGAAACTGAAAGAAAGGCTTCCCTAGTGTGTCCAAGTTTCTGGTGAATGGCTCCTTTGGGTGCGGAAGTGAGTGCTGCCGATCCTTTCAGCTGAAAGGAACAGTTAATGAGTGTTCCTCTGTTCTGCCCTGCTGGAATGAGACACATCCCTCTTTCTAGGTCACTAAGTTAATCAAGTCAAGGATTTCTGTCCATTGTCCTTCTTATCAGTCACAGCTGCATTTGCATTAGGAAGCTTTCTGTTTCTTTAAGCCTCATTCATGTACTGATTAAATTCCTTCCCAAGTCTGCAAAAGCAAATGTCTAATGTATTATATAGCCATCTCCTGACCCAAGTGAAAACAACATACAGTAGAATATGCTTAAGAGCAGAATAAAGGAAA
This sequence comes from Oenanthe melanoleuca, assembly GCF_029582105.1. Classification (NCBI taxonomy): domain Eukaryota; kingdom Metazoa; phylum Chordata; class Aves; order Passeriformes; family Muscicapidae; genus Oenanthe; species Oenanthe melanoleuca. Next base: position 15,882,306 of record NC_079337.1, read on the forward strand.
AAAAAAAAAAATCACTGCTTTGATTTATCTGATCTGCAGTGATAAAACACAAGGGTAAAACAGGTGGAAGCTTATGTTTCTAATGTGTGATTTTTAACTTGATGCCTGCTAGCATCAATATCACTGTGTACCTGAACAAACAATCTAAGGTGGGAAGTGAAATTGCTCTTATTGAATGTTTGAATAAACACTGCTGTAGCATCTCCTAATGAATAGCAGTAGCTGTTGCAACGTGTTAGGTAATAAATTGGTCCTGGCAGCACATTTCCATTTCACAAGAGTGACTGAAGGACAAACTTGAGACAAAAATATAAAATGACTACCTTTGTAACCAAACAGTTGTAACCCTTAATTCTTAAAAAGTTTGCAGTCTGTCTATACTTATGCTTTGGTTTCAATTCATAGTCTTGATGTTTGGAGGCATAAGCTAAAATGTCTGTGCTGTTGACTATGAGTGCATTTTTGGGCAAATTAATAAAGATTTCCTTGTCTTCTTGTGCCTGCTGCAGCTCTCCAAACATCCCTAAGAGGTCACCTCATTGATTTGGTTTTTTGGTCCCTCTGGATCTCCTGAGTTACTGGGAGATGTAGACTTTAATCTTCTGTCAGTACAAATCTTGCCATTAACAGTGTAGGTGGAATGGCATTGATAATTTTCTCACTTTTCCAGTGGCCACTTCTTCATTTTCCAAACCTTCTTTGGCAGTCTTGTGAAACAACACTTAAACCTTCATTTCATTTGTAGTAACATCATCTAGGTTTTTGTGCTCAGCAACTCTGTTTTACCCTTCCTCATAGATTTTTCTGCAGGTTCCTTCACAAGGGGCCTTTCTTACACCATAAAGAATGCCCTGCAACTTGAACCTCTCTATCCTCCCTCAGCCTGGTAAGCAGATACGAGTTCAACTTCTCTGCAGAGTAGGAAGGAGCTCCTTCGGGCTCACTGTTTGTTTTCTATTTTTTTTTCCCCCCACTGTCAGAGAAATACTTAATTCCCCTCAGCCCTGTGGAATTTCAAGTGCTGTGTCCTAATTGTGGGACTTCCCTCAGAAATCAGCCAAATGGAGTTCAGCAACACTGAAAGGCAGCAGCAGGAGCAGGCTGTGCCTCAGAAACAGTGTGCAACTGCTAATTTTCAAAGGCATTACAATGCAGTTGGACCAACCTGAAATCATCTTTTTTCATGAGCCTGCTGCTTGCAAAAGGCTTGGATTGTCTCTGGCATTTTTCCTCCTAGGCTGTAGTTCAATCAGTGTCTCATGTGTGTTTGTTTTTGGGTTTTAATGCTCACAAATCTACTCAGACAGTGTTCTGAAATTCTGTGAGTGTCCAGAATTGAGGACCAACGAAGGGCTGTGGCTGGCCAGTGAGCTGGTGAAGATCAGTGGCTGTGTGGTAACTCTCAAAACCATGCAGACATGCACTCTGAAGAGCCATATAGTGATCTCGCCTCAATTTGAGATAGACTGGAAGATGGTGAAAGAGGGCTACATCACTTGGCTTTTGCTGAGAGCAGTCAACTGCTACAAGAATCTCTGCCACTGCAGTGACAGTGTAAAACAATTCTGAATCAACACTAGATCAAACACTTGTAAATTGTCCAGAAGACTGACTTTCTGCTGAAAGAAATGTTTGTTGAATCAGAATATTTTGCTTTTCAAAGCTATGTAATTAATTTTAATAAGAGCACATAAAACATTTTAAACTGGAAAGTTTTTTCCTAAATGGCAACGTGAATCAACATATTCCCACACAGAGTTTTGATTTGACAATTCATCATTTTCCAAGGGAAAACAGTGCCTCAAAAATATTTGGCTGTGACAACTCTTTGTATTTAACTGCATTGATAAGAAACAATACAGTGGTTGTTCCTGTGGATGCATGTGTGTCTGTGGAAACATGGAGACTGGAACAGCTCAGCCTTTGGAGGTAATAGCTCTGCATTCATCAGGGATCAGCAACAGTTCCCTGGGATCTTTATTTACTGAGTCCTGCTATGGATCTGGCTCACTAAATGTGCAAGATAAAAGTATCTCAAACCTCCAGCGTCCATAGGAGCTGATGACAGACGAGCTGCAGATTATTTGAGTGCTTTAATTATTCTTATCGTTTGTCCACATTAACCTGTGGCTTCTGGAATTACAGTTTGATTAAAATTCTTTGATTAAACAGACGAGTTGACAAGACAAATGTTCCTTTCTGCCCTCTGAATCATGGTATGAAATTAGGAGCCTTTCCCTTGTTCATTTTTTGTTCATGCTTTCTCTTCCACCCACAGCCAGGTGGATTTAGGATCACTCAGTAGGGACCTAAACATAAATTGGAGCAGAATCACTTATGCAAAAAAACATAGCAGCAATATATGTGAAAGGGAGAGCATGGAGTTTCTTAGTATCTTGTGCACTGTGCTTTTTTTAATTGGTGAAATAGTCTCAAACTTCTCCTTCTTAGTTTAACATTAAAAAAATAAATTAAAAAGTCAAGCAGAGGCTTTGACGAATACAAATGCTCAGTCTGTTCAGGCTGCATCTGAACAAAGTTGTCCAATTCCCTTTGTGTTGCTGTAATCAGGATTTGCCTGGAATGGAGGGAAATATGGGAAGAGGCAGGCAGTGTGAGAGAGGATTTGGAGTGGGTGGTGAGGGATACTCCAGCTTTGTGCCTTTGTAATTATGCTATGAAGTAATGCAGAGGGATAGTCTTAGGAGCAGATGTTTAAGGATATATTGGCACCACAGGAATCTTTAAATCTGAACAGGATTTTCCTGACATGAGGCAGAATCCTCTGAAAACACCAGTGAACAGGGATCTGCAGGCTGGTCTGCACTAGGTGTTTTGCCAATGCAGTTATAAATGCAGCATAGGAAGAAGTTGTGCCATACCACCAGGACTCCTAATTTCAGCACAAACCTATTGGTAAATAATTTGTTTTGCCTGGGTGACTGACTTCACAGAGAGGATGAAAGGCAGCAAGCCTTCTCCTACCAGCCTTATTTACTTCATGAAGTTGTTGTATAGGTTAGTTTGAATATGGCTATGCCAAAAAGAGCTTTTGATGAAGCAAGAATTGTTTTTTAAAACACAAATACTCAACCAGATTCATCATTATTTGTGATACTTCTAACAGGGACAGTTAAAGTGATTTTCTGGCTTTGCTCCCTGTGCAGACCTTGGACAGAGGCTGACTCCTTCAGACACTCTCAGATGGCACAAAGGTCCTGAATGCTTCCCTGATTTCAGAACATCATTTTGAGCACCAATGCTATTGCAGAGTCTGCAAGCTAGACAGCAAACTCATGAGGTCAGGGATGGTGTTTTAAAACTAAGGGAGAAGTTTGGTCCCCTGGTGGGATCACTGGGCTGATGTAGTAAAAATAATCATCCTTGTTGGAAAAGGCTGTGTAATGAGAAATCTGATCAGATTTGATCAGTGTACGGCTATAGTTAAGTGACATAATGATGTCAGACCACCAGTGCAGCTGATCAAATGTGCCATTTTTTACATTTTCCTCCTAAAATTTATGGATGAAGGTTCCCCAGCAGGAACAGAGAGCTTTGATTTTGCTCTGAGTGTTTGTCTGCAATTTCACTTGATGTAACAAGTTCCAGGTGAACAGGCAAAATAACTTTCACTCCCATGTTTTCCTTTGGTGCAACCATGTTTTAGCACTTACATTATCACTAGAAAGTGCTGACCATTTTTCACCTCCAAGAGGAATGGGAATAAAAATCTGAAGCAGCCTATGACCCAGTTTCTTAGCACTGGGCATCCCAATACCCCTTAGCACAAAGGTGATCACAGGGGCAAAACCACAGGGGGTTTGATTCACTTCAGTGTTCCTGCACTGGAGGAATGCAATAACTGCTGAAATCAATATTGTTATTCCACTGTACAAACAGAGCCTTACCAGGATGAAATTCTGTCCTTTGAAACAAAGTGGGCATGGATTTACTGACCTAGTCTGTAGTCCTCTTAATTTTACTCGTGTGAGTTCTTGGCAGGGGAGTAATAGAGTCTATGCTTGTGGCCTGAAAAAAATTCTGCTTTTCCTGTAGAGCTATCTGCCTTCTTTTGCCCCCAGTTTCCACTGGAAACTGCTTTGTTTGTCACAGGTCATCCCACATCACTGGGGCTCACCAGGGAAATGACAATAATTCAAGTGCTTGGCTGTGGATGTCGAGCTTTTCTCTCCCTGGTGTTTCGTGCCATGGCTGGTGTTACTTGGCCTTGCTTGAAGGCAGTGGTGAAGAGGGCAGGATGAGCAAAGCTGTGTTTGCACGAGATATAAATACACTTGGGCTAGTTCATTGTTAACACCATTCCACAAGTGCTGTAAGAGTGCTTCAAAGTGGAACAAAGGGAAAGTGGGGTTGAAGGAGGAGCAGGGAAGGCAGAAGAGGGCAAGATCAAAACACCAGTAGCTGCCCCTGGCAGTGTTTGGGAGCCTCATCAAAAGCAAAGGACTAAACTGATCTTGAAAATACTATCCCTAGATGCTGGGAATTGCTGCAGCAGCAGCAGGATGTTTGCATCCTTGTTGTCATTTCCATTATATTTTTGCTGATGAAGAGAAGACATCTACTGTCTCCTCTATGAATAGGAGTTATTCATATGCTGTGCTGGAGCCTTGGGAGTCTCTGAACTGTCTTTCCAAAGCCTTTACTGGCACTAAATCATCTTTGCAAATATATACAATCAAGAAGAGAAGAAGATGAGGCTGGATGTGGTTTGTTAGAGACACCAAGGAAAAAGGCTCAAGATGTGATCCCCCTCTGTATTACAGAGTTGAGAGCAGGTAGCACTGAAGTTAATCTGAGTTAGTAGTACGGTGTTCAAAGAGGAGAGAATTTTGGTTTTTGGTTTATTTTTCCTTTTTCTCTTCCATCCCTAACATCACTTGGAATTAACTAAAGTTGTGGGTTTAAATTTGTGTAATTTACTCTTGCTTGGAGACGTGCTTTGGTGTTTTAATGTACCTTACTCAGTTAGATCATAAGTCAATTAGGAGCAGGTAGAAACTAAACTGATTCTGTTGCTCTTAACCAGGGTTTGTATCAGCTTAACTAAATTAGTTTAATTAAATCAAACACTACTGCATTCCTCAGTGCTCAAAAACAGTGCCTGTGCTTGTGCATGTGTAACACCAAAGGTGCACGTGTGCTGAATATGTATGACATCATGTGCAAGCAAATTGCTGAATAACACCCTGCATATCTGTCTGGACATTTATAGGTTGTCAATTACTCTGATGTTGTGTCTAATGGGGAGATGAAAATCCCCCTATAAATTCAGCTCACTGCTTTGGCTGCTTTGCTGACAGACTAGTAAACAATTTCTATGCAGAGTGTGATTTTCTAGTTTAGGAATGGAGCCACTTAGATTAGAACTCAGTGTTTTAGTGAGAAATGTCTAAAACGTTTACATAACCTATTTACATATGAATACAAACATTACAGGCTTTATATTAACAGCCCTTGTTGTTGCTCATTACTATGCATAGAAAAAGACATCAGCATTTCTAGTAGCATCTACAAAATTATAAATATGTGATAGAGTAATTACTGATTTGGAAATCCAAATTATATTAAAATGATTGTAGCATCTGTGTCTCCAAAAACCTCTCCATTTGTCAATTCTAATCTTCTATTGCTTAGGCAATAAACATGAGTCTGATGCCTATTTACACAGTTTTGTATGAATCCCACCCACCCCTTAAATTTTAAAAATAAAGTAGAGAAAGGAGTGGTTTGAAATCAGGGTGCCTGAAGTTAGTCCATAGCTGTTTGTTTCACCTTTTCTTTACCACACACCCACAAAAATATGAGAATTGATGACAGATGTTGCAGGTTTATTTGAAGCAAACAGGAGCTGCCAGGAAGATCATACTGGAGCTGATTAGATTGTGCTTGAACAGTAAAATCTGTCAAGGAAGTTCCTCCCAGCAAAGGGATCAGTTCAGGGCTGATCCTTTACTCTTTTTACTGCAGCCCCACTTGTGTCAAATGGTTATGAAGGGCCTCCTGTAAGCCAGGGGAGCATTTGGTGTGCTCCATGGCACGAGTCAAGCCTTGCTGTGATGCCAAGGAGAAACCAGGCAAGGTTCTGATGCCCTTCACTGTAACAGAGCTTTACTTCCACAAGAGACCCTGTAGAGCTCAGCAGGTTTGGGCAGCAGATTTCCCAGGTCAGTAAATATTTATAAAAGTAGTATATAATTTATTTTTTTTTCCTTCTGTGGCTCTTAAAAGACTTCACAGGGAGGTCAGTGTCATGCTTCCAGTGGTGTGAAAAAGCAAAGATGTCCCCCATGGGGTCACTGTGCCTCCCAACAAAAATCTCAGTAGGGGCTCCTTTGCCACTTCTGTCTGGGCTTTTGGCCACTAGAAGACACCACCCAAGGGAATGTATTCATGGCTGATAGCTGGTTATTTGTAGGAGTGTCTCCTTCCAGGTTTTTCAGTTCTGGACCGGAATTCTGGCAGGAGGAGATGATTGGCTTGGAAATAATGTGCTCCCTGGGCAGAGCAATTGCTGATGCTGTGGGTGCTCTGATAAGCTGGGCATGGATAGATATTGTCACACTGACCTTTAAGAGGGTCTTTGGGAGCTGGTCCATGTTTTTCCCCTTGTCTGATGATGGAGAGTGAATGCTTCATCTGAAGTGGTATGTTTTCCCAGGCATGCATGGCCCAGTTCTAGCTGAGCCATCCATGATTCCCCCTGTGGCTTTAATTACAGTGCTGCCTCTAGTTGTCATCTGTCTTTACACCTTCTACTTACACCACACAGGGACTTAAAGGCTTGTACATGCATAGTAACAGTTCCACGAGATGAAATGCTGCTGTATAAATAAAGCATTCATCACACCTGCAAGGGAGGTTTGAATAAAATCCCACATAGTTTTACTGCATGAGCAATGAAAGATCAGAAATGACAAATGGGTTGACAAATGGTGTGCAGTGCATAAATAGTGTGTTATTTATTTGCTCAGTCGTGGCTGAGTGAATGAGATGAGGCTGGCTGGTGTTTTGAGGGTTGTCAGAGCATTTGTAAAGGCAGAGGCTGCAGGATCAAGCCCCAGCTCCTGGCCACAGCAGGTGAGTGGTAGCCATTAGGTGGAAAACCAAATTTCTTTCCTTCCCAGGCTGCATGGTTGCAGGGAGTGGCACACAGGATGAGACTGGTTGGGACAGAGGAAATTTCCTATTTAGTCAATATTGTAGGGTTTGTCTGTCAGTCTGTTCACAATGAACTTTTTCAGCCCTGTCCGTATGTCTGCACTGGCTAATTCAGTACAATGAGGGGCATTGGCTATTTATACATGACACTTCAAAAAGCCTGGAGTAAGATAAAGCACAGATGAGGAAAAGCCTCATCTTCTCAACATTTGGAAGATAATTAACTTTTGATAGATGTGCTGAGAAAGAGAAGGGAGAATTTGGATGCCAGTTGTGTCTTAACAAGCAATTTGTGTTTACACTAACAAAGAGAATAAAATGTGGTCACTCACCTATTATTTTGTTGCAATCAGGGTTAGCAGTAGTGAATATATGGAGAGTTCTGTTGACCCCAAAAGGTGAATTGAGATGTCCTCACACCTGACTGCATACTCTCCAGCACCTGAGATGTGTTCCCCATTGCCCCTTGTTACAGCCTGGCTGCAATATGGATTACCTAAGTACTGCAGGATTTTAAGTCACTATTCAGAAAAAGCAGAGCCCCTTGCAAAGGAGAATAGGTTTGGACATCACCACCATAAAGGTGCTCTGCTACAGGCTGGCAATTAAATCTTTACAGCCATCCATGGAATTAAATCCAGTTCTTCCAGATCCACAGAAGGGAATCTGTGGCAGTGAATTTCTTCAGAGAGCAGAGATAAAGCAGCTGCAAGCATCATCAGACCAGCGTGCTCGGCTCTAATGGTCCTGGCAGTGTGCAGACTTCAGAGCTTCTTGTGATTTTGGAGTCTGGGAGGTGTCATGGCATTATTAACAGCTGCTTGCAGTGAGCTGCTGAGCTGATGCAGGGGCCCCAGTGTCATGTGGCTGGGGGAATTGCTGCTTGGTGCGTGGCTGTCACCTCTGCACCCCTGCCTTTGTCTCCTGGAAAGAAAAGGGAGCTTTACAAATATAAATGTCAGTAGGGCACATGTGGAATTGGATGTGACAGAACATCCAGTAGCAACTTCAGGGTCACAAGCACCCAGCAGAGAGTTCAGCAGGGCCAAAAGCCAGTTGGCAAGTTACCCTTGGCTGGGAAGCACGGCGTGAGTCGGTGTGCTCAGAAGTCATTTTCTGGTCATGGTGCCAGTGCTGAAAAGCTGCTCGAGCCATGGCCTCAGCTCAGCAAGGGACACTTTTTTGTGTTTTCTCCTTCACTAGGGAGAAATTTTCCCATTACCTCACCAAAGTTTGTCTGAGCATCCACAGTCAGTTCAGTGAAAAGTCCAGAGAGTCTGGGCAGCTGGTAAGTGTTTTTGTCTGGCTCTTTGCAGTTCAAGTGCTTGCTTTCATTACTTGTACAAAGCTGGGGACAGATTTTTCTCCTCAAAACTGGACTTTTGGTAAGTCAGAGCAGAGGAGCTGTTTGTGTGAGGGCAGGAGGAGGGCAAGGCCAGCATTTTAGGGAGAGGGTGGCTAGGATGTAGTATGTGGCTGATAATCTTGTAGAGAAGTTGGGCAGAGTTGCAGTCCATGAGTGTGGGTCACATGTATGGCACGGTCCTTTTTACAAACGTTTTGCAATCTTTTAAAACCTTAATATTCCAGGCAGCCTTTGGGTGGATGGTTTGAGGGAGTCTTTCTGATGGCATGAGCTGCTGAAAGTCTTCATGTGCTTTCTTAGTATAGGAGTACCCTTGATTGTGCACTCCTGCTACCCAGCTCAGACCCTGTTAATGGTATGTGGTGCCTCTAAAGGACTGATCACTCTGAATTTCCTAGGATGTGGAACATGCCTGTGTGGGCAGTTATAAGGCCAGCAGCATGTTTGGGTTGGTTTGTTTGTTTTTTCCAGGAACATCTTGCTTTTTCACTTGTTGCAGTACAGTGAATAGTTGATGCCTTCCTCCTGGCAATGCTGAATCACTCATGACATAACCCATGATGTGGTTGGGAATAGAACATGTTGCTCAGGTGTCCCGTAGGTCTCCTCAGATAACAGGGCAGGTATCAGAGGCTGTGGTCCTCTCCATCCTGGTGACAGCTGGCAGAGAGAGCTAGAGCACCCCAAGGAGCATTAATGCATGAAAATATCCTCCATCTTCTTACCCTTCAAATGCAGGCAGGAGGCATGTGATAGTGGGAGCTATGCTCTCTTGGGAAACCCCAGTGACAAATTTGAGGGCTTTGCATGGCAGAAACTGTGCTTTTATTAAGTAACAGAAGCTTAATTAAGTTTCTCCTGAATGTAATAAAACAATACAGCTGGATGTAGATCAGTCCCAAGTAATTGTTTCGCTGCTTTAGCAGCCGTTTAACTAATGCTCCAGTGTTAAATAGGAATGCTGATATTTTATTTCCTTTTTTTTTTTTTTTTTTTGTTTCTCTCTTAGAAGGGGCTAAGTGGTCTCTTTCTCAGGGGGACTGTGAGGTTAGCCTTGGCCCTTTGAACCTAATTAATCAATGGCCAGGCTCTTCCAGGGCTGGCTGTGGAATGCTCTTTAATTGCTCACTTGTGCAGTCATTTGTTTTGTTTAACCTGCGACGGATTAAACTCAGTTACAAAGGTCCTTGCTTCTGTTGTAGAACAGCTCCAGCCATGCAACAGCAGGCTCCCAGCTTGATTCCCTTGGGGATGGAGCTGGAGAGCTGGAGGGACATCACTCCCTGCTCCCCCTCTCCACACTGCACAGACACCCTGGCACTTCTGTGGGTCCCCCCATCACTGCCTGGGAGTTTCCCGGGGTGTGCTCTGGGCAAAGGGAGGATCATTAGCTGTTAATATAACCCAAGAATTCTCCAGATATCCCCCTCGCTTCCTTTCATTACATGAGAAACTTTAGAGACAGAAACTTTAATGATTTTCTGTGTGTGTGTGTGTGTAATCCTGTATGCTCCACTGGGATCCCTCTGGCATCCCATGTCTCCAAACAGCTGTCAGGCAGCTCAGTTTCTTTTCCAAACTGCCAGTCTCCAAAAATATTCCCTTCTCTTCTCAAGTATGGAATTTCGCCCTTGAGTCAGAGAGTCTGAGCAAAGCAATGGCAGGTTTCAGTGACAAAGCTGCCCAAAACATTAGGGCCAGAAATAAAATCTTTTAAACCAGTCAGGGTGGTGACCAGGGCTGTGAATTTCCAGGCTACAGTGAGACTCTGCTTTCTCTTCCAGCAGCCCCAGTGAATTGTTTTGAGACATTGTGTTTCTTGTAATGCTTGCCATTAACATTCAAAAGAAAGCTAGATCATTTTAACATGTTTCAAAAAGGGATGTTAAAATTTATCTTCCTTTTTATTAGATCCGCTGCAGCAAGGCACCCAGTGGCTTTAGAAATGTAAGTAATGAAAAGCAGAGAACAAATGTTAACTATAGAAATGATTTATGGAGACATCTGATGAATTTATCCTGCATCCTTACCCTTTCATCCATCTCCCTGGACTTCAGCTAGTATGTCTGAGCAACATCAGTCACATATTTTAAAGCTGACTTGTCAGAGACATGCTCCATACTCTGGAATGTGGATTTCCCAGTTTTTGCCCCACCTAAGGCTCCCATACAATCCTGTGCAGGCTTTTTTTTTTTTTTTTTTCTCTTTTTTTCTTTTTTTTTCCCTCCTATGGAACTCTCTGGGTTGGATTACCACAGTAGGCACTCTGTGACACAGCCTGCTGCCTGAAAAATGCTTAATAGCTGTCAGCTTCATCTGCTCCCCATGAGAATTGAGGAGTCCCAGGCCATACTCCAACAGCTGTGCCTTTTTGTAGCTCCTCTAGGAAGAACTGAGCTCTTTTGGAAGAATCCAGCCCTGGTGGGAGGAAGAGACTTTATGGAAAACTTGGCTTTTGAGTTTAGCTTCCTCAAAGGAAGCTGTCTTACGTACAGAGAGTTTAATTCTTTAATTCTCAGGCGGGCTCTGAATTATGAAATAGTGAATCCTCTCCTAACAAAGTATTTTCCATGTTGTCACAAAGAAGACTTGAGGTTTTGCAGAAGCCCTGTTCCTACCAGCTGTTGTCCTGCAGATGTTAAGAGGCCCTTTTCCTATCAGACTTTTTCTCAAATGAGTTTTTGTTAGCCAAATCTCTGTTTTTTAAACATGTGTTTTAAAGTCAGATAAGGTATGTAATGAACAGGTGGTGTCCCTGTCAGGATGGTGACCAGAGAGTGAGGAAGAAGAGCTGGTGGGATATACAGCTGATAAGAGATGGATGGATGGATGGATGGATGGATGGATGGATGGATGGATGGATGGATGGATGGATGGATGTGCTGAAAATTGCCCAAGGGAAGGACAAGTGTGGAAGGAATGGGGGGGTTGAGAGGGTAGAGGTGTGTGATCAGACTTTGCCCAGCCTAGTGCTGAACACAGTGTAAGAAACCCTCTCTGGAGCTGCTGGACATATGTTTTTAAAAATGCTTCCTTCCATCCCTTCCTATGTTTCTGCATGCAGCCACAAAACGTTCAGTGCTATGTTTAGACATTTTGAGCAATTTCACAACGGTGGTTTCAATACATTTGAATTTTAGCTTTTTTTTCCCCCTTAGTGTTTTGTTCTGAATGTGCTTTGGTTGGGCAATGCGGAGCTGGGGAGCGTATGAAGGTTTTGTGACATTGTGATTTCTCTGGAGCTTAGAATCAAAGTGCAGACTGCCTTTATTCAAGCTTTGGGCTGGAGATCAAAGAGGCAGCATTGGTTGTGTTGGAACAAAATAAAAAAAGAAATCACTTTTGAATATTGAATAACATACTTAGTTCATTTCAGGGTTGTTTTTTTGCGAAAATTCATTTTGTTTCTGATTATTATTTGCCTTGCTTTAATGCCTGAGGCACAGAGAGGGCCAAGTCTCCTTTGCACGAGGTGCTGCACAAAATCAGGGACCATGAACAGATTCTGTATGCATAGCACACGATGTGGCAGGCTGTTGGAGGCTGTTTCTTTACTCACTAATACCATCTTTTTGTCTGAAATGCTTTAGCCATGGTTCTAAGGTCACAATCTGTCCCATGTTGATCCTGTGTTTCATTTAGTCAGGATGCTTACTGTACCCTGCTGTCTCCTTCCCCCCCAAGAGGCTGAGGGACAGTTGCCACCTTAGCTAAAATCTATGGATCTTTTCTTAAAAATCACCTCAGTATTATTGACAAGAGCAATGAAGAGAGGTGTTGCTCTGGGTTATGGAAGCAGAACTGCCTGTGTGCCTTTGACTCACTCTTTAGTTCATCAGGGAGTTGGCCCAGCTTTGACCTTCTGCACTGTTTGGACGTGTTCATTTTTGTGTCATTCAGTTATTATGTCAAATTTGAGATGGAGTGCAGTACAAATTATTTTGGCCCCAAACCTTTCTTTAACCCTATTTGCAGAGGTGAAAGGCTAATATGTTAAACCTACCAGCCCATGCATACAGATTACTTCAGCCCCTTTAGAGACAGTATTCTCTGATTTCAGTTTTATCTTTTGCAGGAGCTGTTGAGTGGCTGGGATGGGGGCACTGGGTGGTGACAGTAAATGGCAGCAGTAACGTGACAATTAGCAAAGAGGGATGCCGTGAGAGTAATACTGGATTTTCCTTTGAAAACAGGATGGAATTTTTTTTTTTTTTTTTGTTAATATATTTTAAATGTTTCTAAATATTCATGTTCAAATTTGGTTTCTGCTCAGCCAGTTTGTAGCTCACAGGGCTGCAGCACCTTGGTGTCAGGCAGAGCATCACTCCCGTGCTGCAGGCTCAGTGGACAGGCAGGTAATGGGAGACTGAGGGTCTGAACACACTTCAGAGCTATTGTAGAGAAAATAACCCATTTCAGCTTGCTCTGGCTGTCCCAGCTCTGGGCAGCTGCATTTAAGAAGAAAAAATGGGCTTTAACTCACATTGACTTGTGTTAAAATGGCAATGAAGACAAAGTAATGTCAAAGTAATGTGGAGTGCCAGCTGAAATTCAGCCCAGATCTCCCTTAGCCTTTAATTTGACCTCCTAGCCCAAATTAAAAACCAGATTGTTTTCTGTTCACAGTTATTTTAACTACTGTTAAGTCTGGCTAAACTGATGAGCCTTTTATTGGTTGGTTTGTTTTAGGTATTTGCTCTCCTCTCCAGATACCCCGACAGTGTTTTGTAAAGTGGTTTTTTATTAGGCTGCTACAGAAGTTTATGGAGTTGGAAAAACTAGAGTACCTGTAAAAGGGCAGATGTAGTTCTTTAAAAGATGAGCTTTGCAGTCCTAAGGCCTGGCTGGTGTGGTGTTTAGCCCTGAGGGCCATGCAGTAATGTTAGCCTGGCCTTGCTTGTGTCCTCATCTCCCTGCAGCTGGAGCAACACCATGACCGCTCCAGATGTGCTCAGTGCAGATCTGTTCCACACTGACCCAGACTTTTTGTCCAGGTGCACCCAATGGCTCAGGCAGATTGTTGGGGTGTTGTCCTTGGTTCCAGGATGAGAGTCTCTTTCACCAGGCTTGCATTCAGGTTTCCTGCAGCTGCAGGGATGCTAATTGCAAGGAGATGGGGTGAAAGAAATCCAAGGAAGCTATAAAATGTAAGAGACATTGCATGAAGCACAGGAGGAAAATCTTCTGTTGCTTGGGGCAACTCTAATTTGGAGGTTGGTAATGAATCACATCTTCCCTTCTGGCAGGTCCTGCCCTAGACCTGAGCTTTCTGGCCTGGGGAGTACCTGGCAGCTGAGCAGATAGACCATGTTCAGGGCTGCCCCAAATTTTTATTGAAAACTCTTAAATCTTGTGAATTTGCTATTAAATGCCTCTCGTTAAGTTTTAAGGGCCTTATCAATGGGTTGAAACAGTGCAATTATTTTTTTGTTTTGGTTTTTTTTACTGTGTAAAACTGGTATTTAATGTATTTCCAGGACCTGTTTTCCTTCTTGCTCCCAGGCTCTCCATAACATATCAATGTAGTCCCTTTGGTGACCTTTGCAGCTCGTATCTGGTTTGGCTCTGCAAGATTTTTCTGGTGTTTTGGGGTGGTTTTGGAGGCTTGTTTTCCTTCAATTTTCCTTTGCTCAATATCAAATAATAACAAGGGGAATGAAATAGGCTGGAGCTATAGAAAGAGGACTCCTTTCCCATCAGACTGTGTAAGATTTTACAATAATCATAGCAGTTTAAATGTATCTCGTTGGCATATCTGCACAAAGGCACTCAGTGAGGCTGCAATTAGAGTGCTCTGCCTCATCTTGTATTAGTCTGATCACATAAGCAGCAGCCTATCTGACAGCTCTAGCACCTGGATAATTAAAACCCGTCAATAAAACAACAAAATGCACTGTGCAGTGGGACTCGTCTGTGCTAGCATTAAACACCGCAGATAATTATATCGCAGCAGAGGTTGGAAAGCCAGCCTCTCAGTGCTCTGAAAGATCAATAAAAAGGCCCATTCATAATGAGAAAAATGCTAGAGAAACTGGATTTTCATCTCCCTGTCATTAGATGCTTTGCTTTTAAGGTTTTGCAGAGGCAGAAAAAAAGATTCTGTTGAGGAATTCTTTGTTTCTGGAAGCTAAACAGGTGGAGGATTTAGCTTTGCTTTTGTGCAGCATATTACTGAAAGCAAATGTGCTGAACCCAAGTCTTTTCTCAGGGCTTACAGTTCTGTTCTCCACTCTCCACTGCCTCTCTTCTCTGCTTGTGTGTTTTGTTTTTTTTTGTTTTTTTTTATTTTCCCTCTTATTTCCAACCCATCACGTGAGCTCCACTTTTTAGTGATATTTCTGTTTGCTTTCTGTTTACTTTCTCCAAGGCATTATTATTATTATTATTTTTTCCTCTTGGCTCTTCCTAAAGGGCTGATTTGGAAATACCATATATTGACAGGGGAGAACACACTCCTAGCTGACTTATTTGCTGTGACAGCTTCTTTCTTAAAGCACTCATCCAGAGAGGAGATTTTTGTGTTCCAGGGAAGGAAAAGGATGTCTTGCAGCATTGCCATGAAGGATAATGAATTAAGTCTGTCTGTTACTGTAAAACCATTAGAAAAGCATAATAGACCTTGAGAAAGAGGTTTGGATATTGATGTCTTGGCTATATTAGCGTGCCTGGGCACATGATGGCTGCCTTGTCTTTGCAGAAAAAAATGAAGTCTGTGTAAAGTAGGTGTTTGAGCTGAGGGCAGAGAGGAAGAGTACCTGTATTTTTGGCAGCCTGAAACGCAGGCAGGTGGTTTGGTTGGCACATGTGGGCATTAAGGATCCCTTGTTGGAAGCTGCTGTAGGCAGAAGGTAGCACCAGCTATGGGCAGGGTGTGCTAGCAGAGCATGGGCTGGATATGGCAGCTCAGTACATGCTGTACAAATCTGAGTTCATGGATGGGAAGTTTTTCAATCTTCAGAGTGTTTAACACCCTAGTTTGGACTCTGACAATCTGTGGATTCAGAGGAGGGCAGGTGGCCTCCCCGTTTGCAGCAGGCTCCACTGTGCCATGTTCACAGGAGCTTCTGATGTTGCAGAAATTGGTACTTCAACCCTGCAGGGCTTGTTTTTGGAGGGTAAGGAGGAGGAGGGTGTGTGTTGGGATGAAATCAGTGTTTGAGCCTCTAGGCTTGTTGTGGAGCTGTGCATGGATTCTGGTTATTCTTCTCCTTACGTCCCTAGCATGACAAGTGCCTACCTCTGTGGATTGATCTTTTATTTGATGCTGCCTTTGCATTTTTGTTCTGGCAAACATATTGACCCAGACATGTCTAGCCTGATGTCTCTGCTTCAAAAGTTTCTGGAAAGCTCAAAAACAAACTGCCAAATTATTATCTTTTTTCCTTTATTTCTTGCTAAATATATTAACAATGTCAGCACCAAAAAAATAAAGCCAAAAAACCACAGCCAGAATAAGCAGCTGTTTATGTCTAAAGTGTTTCTGCTTTGCTGTATCACAGGATGACCTTGTCACTTAAAAAAATCATAAAAATATTTCCAGGGAGAAGGAATGGAAGTTTGCTGAAAGGGGAATGAAGTTTTGGTGTTGTTTTTAGTTAAAGTCTGAATTGTAAGCAGAGTTGAGCCCTGCAGCTGGTCCTAAACTCAAATGTTTCCTACAGTCCCACTGCTATAAATGCAAAACAAATGACATATGAAATACTATTCCTTTTTCACATTAAAACTCCTAAAAGTAATTTTCCACTGGAACTGGGAGAAGATCTGCAAAAATAATCCATGTTTTCTGATACAGTGTATTTATTACACTGGATTGTCACCTTGCTTCTAGTTAAATACTTTTCCACATATCCAGGTAGAAAGACAAAATGGGGGTCTTAACAAGTGGGAATAAATGCAGCTGGAAAGAATGCATAGGGAACCACCACCACCTCCTTTCTTCTTTCTGTGTTTTTGTCCTTTTTTTTTTTTTTTTTTTTTAAATAATCTTGAAACTGCAACAATTTACACTTTTCCCAGTAGTGTGATTTTTTCCCTCTCCAAAACATAGATGTGAATAACATGAACTTATATTTATAAGATGATGGATGCTTAAAGGCTGCCAAGTGCCTTGGACTGACTTTTAGGAGGATTTGGAGTATTCTCTTTTCCTGAACATAGAGGAACAGACAGGAATCAGTGTCTCAAGTCAGGCTGAAAATGCTGAGCTTGGGTTTTGCTTTGGTTTCTGCCCTCTTGGTTGGTCTTGTTGAGCTGTATGGACACTGTTGGTTCAGGGAAAGTGTCCACAAATCCCAGCAGCAATTATGGAGGTGGCCCAAGACATGGAGAGGGTCTTTGAGTGTCTTTACTCATGTGCCCCCCTTGCACTTCAGGGCATAACAGGGAATGTTATGGGGAAAGGGGAATGATGGTAGGCAGAAATAAGGACTGCAAAATAAACAAACCAACACACACACACACAAAGCTACGTATTTCTTGTCATATTTCATAATAACAACAACAAGGTGAACTAAAACCACTTGAGGGCCTACTTCAGTTCTCCTCTGTATCCAGAAAATTTGCCTTTAAAATGCTGGACAACTAATAAAATAAAACCTGTTTTTTTTTTTTGTAATAGCATAGAATTGTCTGTCTGGTCCCCTGAATTCCCAGAGTCCTCTCACCCTTTTCTTGTTTGCTTGGCATCAAAACATATGGAGAATGAGGAAATACTCCAAGAGGCCAGGGATTGCTTGGAAAAGTTGTAGTTTGAGAGCAATGATGGGGAAAGAAGAGTGGTTTTCTTTGAAGGAGTTGATGAATCAGTGCTAGAAATAAGAGGTGCTTGTGTAAAGGTGGTAATAAGAGATATAGATGGATGTGAAAGAGGTGACTGTAGTTTCCTGGGGTACAGTTATGCTAAAGCCAGCAGTTCCTGCACTATTGGAGAGGCATCCAGGGTGATGCAGAGCTTCTGTTCCTGCTGTATAGCCTGAGGGAGATGGGTGGTGTTTCTGTGATTGTGTAGAGGAGACAAATTCATACTTATCAGCTTCATACCAGCTGGTGCAGTGCTGGTTCTCACTGCAAACTGTACCTCCAGTAGCTGGCAAAGATCTTCCTTCAAGAAAAGAGAGAAAAATCAAACACAAAATAAAGGGAGTGGAGTGGGGTGGGCACTGACAGGCAGGACATGACAGAAGAAAAACAAGAATTAAAAAAAAAAAAAAAAAAAAAAAAAAAAGATGCTTGCTGCATTTACTGGGAAGGTCAGTAACCAGCAATGAGCCTCACAACTTGCAGGAGTTTGGAGTGAGTATTGCCAAGACCCAGGTGTCAAGAAATCCCAAGATTCCATGTAAAATCCTGTGATTTACAAGGAAGAGCTCATGGCCTGGTTTGCTGGAAATTGAGTATGGCATGAACACATTATGGTTTTTCTGCCTGTCATTTTCAAGGCTACAGATTCTTCATCTTTTGCACATTTCCTTTCCTGTGTCACTTCTTGCATGTCACTTAGTGTCAC
This sequence comes from Oenanthe melanoleuca, assembly GCF_029582105.1. NCBI lineage: Eukaryota > Metazoa > Chordata > Aves > Passeriformes > Muscicapidae > Oenanthe > Oenanthe melanoleuca. The sequence continues at coordinate 15,900,356 of NC_079337.1, forward strand.
CTGGGCCTTTAATCAGTCTGGAGAGAAATATGACAAAACTGAAGGGACCAAGAAGCTGTTGTAAAAGGGATAAATTGTATGAGCAAAAGCAGAGCAACCAGAGCTTTAATGATGAGTGGTTTTTACCTCTTTCTCCCCTTAAAATTTCCATAGCCTGATGTGTGACAGTAATAGTTCATTGAACAGGCATTAGGTTTGTTCCTATGTTTTTTAGTGTAAATTGCCATCATCCCTTATGTGCTAGAATGAGGAACTTGTGTGTTTCAGCCTGGGATGATAAAAGAAAGCTCAAAATGCCAAATGCAGTTTTGCTGCCCATAGGAAAGGAGAGTGAAAAAGAGAGAAGGTTGAGTTCTTCACAGACCTTTCCAGGTTGTTTGTTTTCACTTCTGTTTTATGTGTCCAAGTTCTTGTATAAAACAAAAAAAAAAAAAAAAAGGCCACAAGGAAGTGCTTGACCATTCAAAGCAAATGCTTCCTAGCAAACAGAAAGAAAACAACACAGATGAACCCTAAATGCGTTTGTTCCTCCTCCCACCTCCAGTTCCTCATAATTCTGGATCCCTACTCATGATTTTGAAAGGTATCTTTGATCCATTGCTGTTATTCTGTGTAATGTGGCCAGTGCTGTCCCTTCAGCCAGGAAGACTATTGATTAGACCAGTGATATTGCTTTTTGAAAGGCACATTGAGCCCAGTGAAGGAATTTTGTTGAAAGTGAAATTTTGGATGATGTTCAAAGCCTCTCCTGGAAAACTGCCCACTTGCATGGTCCGAGCTATATGTCATATCCCAGCATGGGTGAGGACAGTTATCTTTTTTGTTAAGAAAATTATTTTTCTCTCTGTATAATAAAACTAGTCACTTGCTGTGATAACTGTTGTCTTTCAGCTGGAAAACAGGAGAATGTCCCAGCCCTCTGGATCATCTGGTATCCAGCAAAACAGCCTGATGAGCAGGCGTATCAGCTCTTATTATTCTTTCCATAAAATTAAAGAAATTAGGCAGCTTAAGGCAGTCGCTAATGAATCAATTTTAATTTATAGGCTCAAATAAAATCTGCATTAAGGCTGACAAACTGTAGCCTCAGGTAAATACAAAGCATTTCCACTGCAGACCTAAATGAATTCTGTGCTGGAGGTCATAACTTCTGTCAGAAGAGCAGGAGGGTCAGGGGTCCCATTTCACATCAGAGGAGGCAGAATCCTAAAGAAAATAAATGCAGTGGTCTGGCCCTTAGGAGGTCTCTTTCTGACATGCAAAAGCAGAAAAATCAAAGACTAATAATATTTCTCTCTTTTTCTTTAAACAAACAAAGAAGCAGAAGATTTTTCTCTATAGAATCGCTGTTTGCTAAATATTTTTGCATCACCAGTTGTACATTAGAGGTGCTTGTCCCATGAAATCAGGGGCAAATGTGGATTTCTACACATGCACAAGTCAGCCATGGACCTGTATATGCCTCAGGAAGAGCATTGCAGAACCCAAACTCTGTGTGTGTGTGTGCTCTTAAACTGAAAGATGCTTACTGCAGCAGGCAGGCTCATTCCTTCTTGTGTGTCTTCTTGCAGAGAACAAGCTTTTTGGAAAAAGTATCTCATATCAGGAGATGCATCCATGCTGGGCAGAATGATGCAATAAAACTTAGCCATTTGTGCCTAATGCAAGGGTGTTGTCTTGTGAATGATCAGACTGGGAAGTTTCCCTAACAGGCCTTGGATGAAAAACATTATTTTGGTTTTTAGACAGCTTATTTGGTGATTTTTTTTTCCTCCCACTCAAGTGTTGCTGTTTCTAGTCTTTGTTTTGGCTTAAGCAGTGTTACATAAGATAACTGGTTTTGTGGGAACACTTTATAAAAACATTGCAAAACATACTGTCATGTCTGCTATAAAAGATGCAATGAATATTTTTTGACACCATTGTTGGTTTAGTCCTTGCATTTTATTTGGTGAGGCTGCTGGCCTTAAAGAAATATCTCCTGGAGGGGAAGGGTTGTGCCACTATGTCTCTTTATTTTTGGTAATAAGCTGATGAAGATGTTGGTGACTGCCATCAGCATGTGCATGCTCACTGCTGAGCTTCCCCAGCTGATGCTGGAGTCCTGAAGTCCTGGCTCCTGCATCTTTTCAACGCTGGAGGGTCACCCAGCTGCTCTCTGACTCTCATCTCTGTTGCTCTGCAGGTGCAGTAACCGGACCCAGTGCGCGGTTGTTGCCGGCCCCGACGTGTTTCCAGACCCCTGCCCTGGGACCTACAAGTACCTGGAAGTGCAGTACGAGTGTGTCCCTTACAGTATGTATCTTGATGTATTTGCACTTGTTTTTTTTTCAGTAGAGGTTTATTGTGGAGACTGGGCCAGCCCTGAGCAGGCCACGTGCATCGTATGAGACTGAGCTGATAAGATATGAAAAATGGTTCTCTGTGTCAGGTTTGTGCTTAGGTTAAAAATATCCTAATAATGTCCTGTGTTGTACAACATAACAGTGACATATCATCTTTTGGGAAACACTTGGGAAACACCATTAGAGAAAGCAGACCAGAGGAGTGAAGCAGTATTGCTAGCCTACAGCTTCTCTTTAGGGGTTTATGCTTGTAATCATACAGCAGCGTGATTCAACTGACCTATGTCCATGTAATTGGTGGCATCTGATAAGTGCCTTAAATACAGTATTGTATCACCAAGGAGGTAGGAAGCTATTGCTTTGGGTAATTTGATGTTTGATGGTAGAAAAATACTAATTTGTAAGCTTCCAAAGTTATGAAGGCAAATTACAGGCAAGCCATTTAGACTGAAATTTTGAGGGTAGAAAGCCAGTCACCTGAGATCTCAGCAATATGTGCCAAGTGGGCAATTCAGAGTTACAAGAGGTTGTGTACCTCAGAATTTGCTTTCTGTAGAAACCAAATTTTTTACATGCAGTTAAGGCCCTACTGCCAGAAAGGGCATACCTGGAAAAGGAAATAGCAATGATAATATGAGAAGTGCACTTTTTATTAGCAGTTGTAGGGAGCTGAGTGGTGAATAACAGCGCCACTTCCAGGTTTTCTGTTTGAGCAGGCCAAAGCTGCTTATAGCACACCTCTCAAAATAATAAAGCAGGTATGGGAATGTATGCTTTAACCCAGGATGTCATATAGAGAGCAGCAGGAGGCATCAGTTTGCTGAAACCCAGAGTGTGGCTGGAGGACTGAGACCATCTTTGTTGCCTCAGGCATGGCTGCAGGAGAGCAGACGTGGCTGAGCAATGCCAGGCACCCTGTCCAGAGGGAAGCAGAGCTTACAGCCCCTGGGGTGGTCCCCATCCCTCAGGCAGGAGGTGGCCACGTGCCTGCTGCCACAGCCTGGGAAGACTGTGTGCTGTTTGGCTTCTGTGAAATTGCAGGACCACCTCTCTGAGTAAAGGGGACCTCTCTGTTGAGAGACTTGGATACTCTGCTGGCAGCGGTCTCAGTGTGTCCGTATTTGATTTTTCTAAACAGAACTGTGAAGCTTCTAAATGCAGCAATGGAATACTTTTTATGGGGTGAGCTATTAAACCTGTGGAAAGATTGACATCAGGGATTAGGGTCTGCCCTATCAAGCAGAATATACTCCAAATTATAGTGTGGAGTTATTCCACTCTAAATGAGGCTTTTCATTTCAGAAGCAACACTGTGCATGGGAAGGGTTAGGGAAGATTGGTTTCAACTTATCACAGCAGGTTGTATTTCCTTGTGATTTATGATTAGCATGAGGGTATGCTGTTCCCTCCAGAGACTGGGCTGGTAAAGCAATAGTCATTACCTGGTACCCCTCCACAGCCTTTGTTGCACATAAAACAAAGAGGAATAGTGGTGCCTTGTGAGAAAGGCAATATGTCAGTATTACACCCCGAGGTGTTAATTGGCCCTGTGTACAAGAGGTAGAATAACTCTTGTGAGAGGTTGCTCAGTAGCAAATGTACAGTAGGGATTGAGTATTTTTTAATGATCTGAATGTAGGGAGGAGAAGGATGACAACTGACATGCTGTCTTTGCAATTAAGGTAGGAGCTTTGATGGCTGTTTCCTCCATTTCTTTATGAATCAAATATAGTGCCTCTGCAAATAGAGTTGGGGGAAGACAAAGGGTGAGCACAGGATGAAACAGGATCCAGTCTTCCGAGGTTGTTGTTGTGTGTTACCTAGGAAATTTTGGGTCAAGCCTTCATGTGTTGTTATTCAGTGTAGCACCAGTAAAATGGGTTGTGTTTAGGCAAGCTGTGTCCCTTCATGTGCCAACATGGAGTGGGAAACCTAGAGCTCCATTTTATTCTTCTCCTGCCTCAGTCTCTGCCTGGCTTTGTTACTGCCTCTATTTCTTCCCTCAGAATGGTCAGATTAACTTTGTAGGTGTCCCATAAGTGAAAGCCATCCAAGTGATGGGGAAGGTGTCAGCCCTGGGGAAGTAAGTCAGCAAAGGCACGGCTGGACCAAAGCCACACCTGGTGGGTGAAATCTGTTCCTCCTTTTATGCCCTGTTATTGTCAGAGGTCAGTTCTTGTCACTGAACCCACATGCCTCAGCCCCTGTGCAGCCAGCCTTTGGGGAGTGCTGGGCTCTGCCATATGGCCATCTCCTAAAGGAACACCTCAGTTGCACAATAAGGGAATTAATATTTCAGCAGGCAGTTGTACTTGTGTGCAATTCCAGCTTGCCTTTGCCTGGTTGGATGGGTTATTCCTCACAGTTTCAAATTATTCTTTATGGACAGAGAGTGGGCTTACCCAAGTGTTGGCTGAGCAGCAGAAGGGAGGGTGTGCTTCTCAAGAGGAGAAGGTTTGGGAGTCATCTTTAACAGATGTTGTTAGAACTGACCTTAGACACTTGTGCTCAGTATAGTGCTAGTGTATATGCTTCCCCAAAAAAAAAACCATGGAAGATTTAAAACTCCATTTGTTAGTCTGCTTCTCTTGAGATTTTATTGCTTATTTATTAACTTTCCACCACTAGCTCATGTAGTTTTCTAGAGGAAAGCATCCCCCTTTCATCTCAGATGAGGGAAATCCAAATGTACTCTAACTTAAGTAGCTCATATATTTTAAAATGTCCTTTATATTACCCCACACACCACATTCCTGTGTGTTCACCAGAGATACCCCTGACAAGGAGAGTTTTATGAGGCCACAGTTACTCTCAACATGTGGGCAAGATGAAAGATGATTATGCAGATAGCCCACTTCTCTCCTCATATTCCTAATCCTGTAGTTGCTTTATCTGGTAGCAGCAGCCTTCTACTGGAATGGACAGTCATTCCAGGACATCTGGGCTTCTTAGGTTGCCCTCTGACAATAAAAAGCAAGTGAAAAGTAGGTGATATCAGCAGGTAAAAAGATAGCAGACCTAATTTGTCAGGCTTCAGTGGTATCAGTTGTCCTATTTTTCTGGTATCAGAAAAAAATCATCCAAATAATTTTGTCTTTCTCAAAGCAGGCCTTAGCATGTGGCATGTATTTCTCTAACACTTGCTTTAGGTACTGCCTCTTTCCTTCTGAAATACTTAAATTACTGCTCCAGTTTTTTTTAATTGAATTTGCTTTTGATAATTGCTTACCAAGAGAGATTTTCCATGGTTTTCAACTGAATATGTACTATTGCAAGCCTGCAGTCTGCCATTGCCAGAGCTGTGGACGTGTTCCGTTGTGGAGAGGTGACTGAAACTGCATTTAGGCTCTTCTGTGGTGTGAGTATGAGAAACCTGACATGGTGAGGGTCCCCTTGATCCAGTACCCTGTAGTTTCCTACTGCATTCCTTCCCTCTCCCCTTCTCCCTTTACAGGGCAGAGTTAAATGGGTAATGGGAACAGCAGTGGTGGAGGTGGTTTTGTAAAGCTAGGTCAACACTCTTATTGCAGAAACACTTCACTGTCATCTTCTGGTCCTTGTACAATCCTGTTGTCATGGTGCCAGCACATCTAGGAGTGTAATTTTTCTTATTTCACCTTTTTAATGTGCTGAGGGCCTTCCAGTTTTGCTCCTGAGCCAGCGCAGGAAGCAGATGGGTGATTTATCTAAAGCTGTACAAGAGAGCAGTGGCCAGCAAGAGAGCCCAGTTTTGCAGGAGCAGTGGTGTTGGGAGAGCTGCCCAGCTAGTTGTCTTTGTAGTCAGACAGGTTTTCTGTCAATAACAGGATAAACCCAAACCCACCCTTTGGTTTTGCTAACATTGCCTCTGTGTGTGCGTGGCACTTCACAGCTCAAGCCATCCATGTTCTGGTAGTTCTGCAGTATTTCTGAGGAGGAGGAACAGAGTGAACAGCCCATGTGAGGCTCCCTTTTCTTCCTCAAGCACATGAGCTCCATGGGACATGGCAGTGGCACTGCCCTTCATGGGTGGCACTCCAGATGAGAAGAGGGGGAAATTCCGACATGCAAGCAGCTATCGCCCACTGGCTTAGACTGAACTTTAGGGATTGCCTGCATTTAGTTTCTGTCTGAGTTTTGAAAGCACCAGAGGTATTTTGGAATGCTTTCATCTCTTCATTTCCCTGTAAACACAACCTTACAGGCTCCCAAGGATCCAGCACTATGCTGAAAAGAGGATTTAGGTATCTGAGTCAGCTTTACCTTCAATTTTTCCTGAGCTCCCAGTACCCTCAGGTTCTAGGTTTTGGAGGTCACAGAATAACTTGTGCACTGTTGTCTTTGAGAAGCAGCCTGTTTTTTAAACAGGGAATTGGAAAATGTAAGCTGTGGGATAGGGCAGAGTGGCACAAGGGTGGTGACTCAAGGACAACCCATTGCTGCAGTGATGGAAAGGATGGCAGCAGCAGGAGGGTGCCTCAGGCATGGCATATCCTGCTGTGATGAAGGCCACCAGCCTTCCATCAGCTTCTAATATTGGGGAGATCTGTTCAAGGGGATGTTTCTTGCAAGGGAAGAATGTTCATGGCTTCCAGGGAAGGATGAATTGTTCTTTCTTTCCGTTCTGCATAAACAGCTAATGTGAAGGCACCACACATCTCTGGTGCTTACAGAGAATTTCCTTCCTTAATACCAACAAGAGGAAGGAAAAAAAAAAAAAAAAACCTCAACACATGAGCATATTTCATCCTTTCTTTTCTTAGGACTTTTTTTCTTTTTAAACATGGAATCTGAAATCACATTTCCCAGTTGCTGTAGTGATGGAAGAAAAGGTCATAGCCTTGCTAGAAATATTCCTTTTATTGCTGATAGAAGAGTAGATGGGCTCACATATCAATAAAAGTGAGGGATAGTAAGTGTGATGTGGGAACAGAATTCAATAAAGTTTTATTGTATCACAAGTGGACTGAAGTGCATTTAAAAACATTAAATGAAGGTGCACAATATCTGCTCTGCTGGACCTTAGGGCCAGTGAATAGACAGATAATTGAATAATGACATTTTTAAGAGAATGCAAGCACTAGAAAGCAAACCGATATTTTCATTGCTCTAAGATTGCTGGTAGAAAGGGAAAGAGACGGGGGAAGATGGGACAAAATTGCAATCTGAAAACAGTTTAATGAGACCACTTTTCCCAAGAATACAGTTCTTAATTATTTCTGGAGTGCTCCAAGGCCATTATGTGGCCTCTAGGCTTTCCCTCTGTGTTTCCTTGCTGCCTTCTCCATGGGTTGAGAAGCAGTGTTTGCCCACTGAGAGCAGTGCTGTGTTTTGTTAAACAAACGGGCTTGCGGCTTCTCTGCTTTTCTTTACCCTGCGTTTTTGTGTCTGCTTTGTTTGTGTTTTCTCCCAAGAGAACTTGGTCCCTCAAGGCCCAGCAGGGAAAATGGCAAATGTTCCCAAGGGATTAAGCCTGACTGTTGGCATTTTGGCCAGTAATGAGCAAATTCCCTCCTGAAGCCAGGCCTCCTTTGTTTTATTTGTTAAATAGATTATTTTTGTGCATGGGCTGAGAAGAATAACTAATACCAAGCAAAAAAACAAACAAACAAAAAAAAAAAACAAACACCCAAACCAAAAACCCAACAGCAGACCTAACAACCCATTATGACTATTTCTGAGCAAAGAATCTTTGTCTCCTGCTGACAAATTGCCTTTCTTCCAATGCATACAATTTCCTGGGCATTGCAGTCAAAAAAAGCCTCTTTTTTGTATTCACTGAAATTCCCAGCTTTGCTTGCTAGTTTGTTTGGTTTGGTGGTTTTTTGTTTTGCTTTGTTTTTAATCCACAGAGGCAGAAAGAAAGACTGTCTTGCTTCCCTTATCAGTCTTCTTTTACTGTGTGTTTGTGGGGAGAATGCACCTACACAACAGCCCATTGGAAAGCACTCTTGAGTTAAAATAACCTGAGATATTATGGGCCTTTGCAAACCTGCAGGCTGACCTATCTGCATAGCTGTCTGCATAATGTACAAGAAGGGAAGGAAAGCTAAGAGCTAGGGAAACAAAGATATTTGAAAACTTGAAGTAACCTGATACAAAGGGAAATGAACATTTTGGTAAGGCACAGCGAAACAAATGGCAACATGGTTAATTTTTGAATATTTTTAATATTTTTGGAATATTATTATTTTTGAGTTTGGCTTGAAATAAGGAAGTTAGGTGGTTTCCAGTGTGTCTTTAATGCATACTGATTAGAAGATCTCCTGTCAGCAGGAACAACATGGATTTTCTTGTTGGGGAGAAGTTAGATACATGTTAGGCAATCTTCAGAGTAGGAAGGTCATCACTACCTGCTGCATCTCTAAGTTCTAGCATGCTTTAATGAACAGCCAGTTCCTGCTGCCTCCTGTCATCTCTATCCTTTCCTCGAGGTAGTGGGACAATTCTTCATGTCTTCCAGCCATACCAGTATGAGCCTTTCTGTGAAAAGTAGTTTTTTCTCTTGCAGTCTTCTGAGTGTTTAGCTGATTACCTCCTGAACCAGCTCACCACTTCCTAGACTTGAAGTATTGAAATGCCTCCATGCACTGATGCATTCTGTCTTTAAAACATGCATTGGTTCTGGAAATCTCCATGAACAAACAGGTTTTGCTCCCATATGTCTTGGAGTTGCACAAGCTGTCTTTATCAGAAAAGTCACCACAGTGCTGTGCCCAGCTCCATTAGATCTGAGATGCTGCAGTGTATAAGAGTTGGAGAGTTTTGCAGCCTGGAAACTGTGAACTTCTCAGATGATCAGGGGATGCTTGATTGCGCATTTGTTGATATTTTTATTATATTTTTAAGCTCATACAACTAGGAGAAGTTGTTTTGGTTTGTTTTTTTTTTTTTAAGAATATAAAAAGGTTTCTGTGGTAGAGCACAAGAGGCAAAATCCACATCTCTCCCCACCATCACTTCATTCTCAGAAAATTTGCAGTGTGGAGACCCAGACTTTAAATAAGTCAAAGAATTTAGTGTAGGTCTGTTATGTGTTTCTCACATAGGCTGTTTTTCTTGATATAGAGCCCTGTCAGTTCTCCTGAGGGCCTCTATAATTGGTGTATTATGGAAGTTGAAGGTGGAAAACTGTGATGCATAGTGTAAGTTATTTTATGAAGATTATTAATATAAGGGAGTAACTTAATTCCTCATGTGACTTTTGTGCACTATTTATTCCCTTCCAATCCTGACCCATAGCAGCTGAATTTTTAGTGAGAAAGTGTATGGGTTTGGTTTGAGTCTACTCATTTAAAGTAAAAGGGGCTTAAAATCTTTCAGTCTGTTGCCTGACTGCCTTTGGCCTTTGAGTCTGAATCAAGGGTCATTAAATTGCAGGGAAACTTTCTTTCAGTGTCAGCAAACTTTGGGTCAGGCTCCTGGTAACCTGTCTGAATTCATTAGTTTTTTTCAAGAAACTCATCTTGGTCACCCCATTTCTAGCATTGTCTCAGCCAAAAAGGGAATTGTAGCCAAAACTGCATAGAAAGAAGAATGAAAATATGGAATATTCTTTCATAAAGTAATAGGCTGCAGTCCTCCCACCTTGGCAGCTGATGGTTCTACATCTAAATAGTGAGACATCTCAAATAGAAATAGATTTGTGCTACCTTAAAAAAGGTGCTGACAAAACATAGCAGCCTGATCCCTGCCAACACTTTTCTGGAGCACCAGTGGGAAGAACTCCACCAGCTTTAGGGCATTTGTACCAAGCTGTGTTTATCCACTCTTTCTGACATGACACTTCTAGACATTTGCCACCAATTTGCTGTCTAAACATGACCCCACACTTCCCAATTGTCTCTGAACAATTCTGTCATCGTTAAGGGAAATATATATTTCTTTCCATCTTTAATAACTTATTGCCTAAATTGTGCTATTATGCCAAGCACCCTCTGGAGACATTGATATGGATTTCATATGTTTTATAACAGATCTTCATGGAAATAATATTTCTATTTCCAGGTTTTATTCCTATTTTCCTTTAATTTCTCTTACAAGAAGTATTGAAAGAAGGTTTCTTTCATTGGTGCAAGCAGTCTAAGGAGATTAAGGCCATCCTTGCCAGGTGCTATTATAAATCCACAAAAGAAATGAAATACATTTATTGGGTTTTATTCTGGCCAATAGGGAGAACAGAATATGTGTATCCAGTGGCTAAATTGAGGATTGAAGTTCATTTCTTCTAGCACATGAGGGAGGAGGAGGGAGGGGGGAAATTTGAGTATATTAAGGCAAATCCCTTTAGTGTGTGAAATACGAAAACGCATCTTTCCAGATCTAAAAATACAACTTTGTTGAGTTTCTTTATATTAAAAGGGCTCCCAGGAAGAGAGCCAAATACATCTGAATGTATTACTTCTTCCCCTCATTTCCTCCACTTTTCTTCCTAAAAACATTTCCAGTCAACTTTTAACAATATAGTCCTGCATGAAACCACAGTGGTTGTATGCACCTCAACTCTGGCAAAGGAGACAAACATAGACTGCACAGCATTTGATTTTTGTTAGCTTCTGTTTCCAAGAGGACTGAAATGGGAGGAATTGTGGAAGACTAAGGCAAAGGGGCCTTCCCCAGGGTATCCTTTTGAAAAATAAGCAAAACACCAAACAAAATCCTGCAACTTATCTCTAGAGGTTTCTTATCTAAAAATAGTCATGGCATATTATTTACCTGGGCTGATTGCCAAACTGTGCAGCAGTGCTCTTAAGGGTTTTTTGAGGTGTGTCTGTCTGTTTTTTCTTTTGTTATTGGGGGTGGGGGTGGCAGGGTGAGGGGGTGGGGAGTGGAATGATGACCAATTCAGATTAGAAAAGATTTATTCCAATTGATTTCACAGATGAATGTATTGCTGAGGGTCTAAACTAATCTCCTCCTTCAAAGTCCTTTTTCACTCTATGGGTAACTTAAAAATGTCTAATGTAGTTTTAAAATATGCCTTAATCTCATTTATCTTTAATTTCTCTGTTCCGCTCTACAAGCCCACATAAAAAGATTTACAGTGGGTATTTATCCATTCCAATATCAAAAGCAAATTCCCTTCCAGATCTCAATTTTCACTGATAATCCTCAGAGATGTATAATTTTAATTTACCTTGCAGATGACGTCTACCTGGTTTCTCTCTCTGCTTTTATGAAGGTATTATTCAGCTGCACCTCATTAACTCTGGTTTGTTGTTGCCTTTTTTTTTTTCTTCCTTCTTCTCTCTTGTGTGTGTTGAACAGTGTCTGTGAGTGAAACTATTGTCTTGTCCTTTGCTAGAGTGCACATGCTGGTAATCCAGCTGAGTCCTTTCTTTTTATCCCAGGAGAGGCAGCATCGGGGCCTTGTCCTTTTTTTTTTTTTTTTTTTTTTTTTCTTTAAAAATTAATAATCTCACATTTTTCCATTTCATCCCTTTCAATAGCTTGCAGGACCACACAGATACACACTCACGCACCTGAAAGCTTCCAAAACTTCAGATGTTCAGATCTGCAAAATAATGGATCTGCTAAACAGAACAGGAACTATTGTGCTCTTGGGATTTTGAAAATGAGTCTATTATATTTAGGTGCCCTAATGAAAGCTGAGCTTCCCTGGAAATCTACCTTTAATGTCTGTGTAGGAAACACTCTGGCGTCATTCCACCTATGTTACTATTTAAAGCAGCAAATTGTGCATTTCAGTGCTGTTCTGAATGCAGCCCTCAAAGATGGATTCTGCAGCAAAAGTGAAGGGGTGGGAGGAGTGTCAAGTCCTTGGAGTAAATGCAGACTTGAGTTTGAATATTTGACTTTAAGGAGAAGAAAAATCAGGAAACAATGTATAGATGGTGTTGGAGATATTTTTTTATTAGTAAGACGTGGCTCAAAACACTGAAATTGTAAGATAAATGAGGTTTCATAGTCTAGCCTGGTGTGGGAGAGCAGAATGGAGTGGCCAGTGACTCTCTCTGGTATGAAATTACACTGTATCTCTTCTGGTGGTCTTTTCCTTATCACAGGCTGAAATTAGTCCTGCTTGGATATAATCTCATTTGTATCCTGCTGCTGCCTTGGGTATTTACACTCCAGGTTTGGCAGTGCCTGAAACAGGAAAGGCTCTTGCAGTCAGTAGTGAGTACAGAGCTGAAGGTGTGGAGGCAGCAGCTACTGAAATGCAGCAGGGAAAGGATGGTCCTGTGCCACGGGCACAGCTGAGGCAGCTGAGCAGAGCAGGGCATGGGATGCACAAGCTGTGCAGGAGGGATAAATTCACCCCGTGGATGTTTGCACAGTTGTACCCTGCTCTCACTCGAGCCTTTCCCATTGGCACCTCTGGGACACTCCCAGCCAGGCACGTGCTTAAAGGTTTGATGGATGTCAGCTTGTGTGTTTGCATCTTATATATGGAGTATGCAGCTAAAGGAAGCCTAATTTGGGGGGTCCTTTATGTGCTCAGGCTGGGGTTTCAGAGAAGGAACAAACAGCCCTTTGTCCATTTAAAGGCTTACTCAGAAGAGTGAGCATGTGCCATGTACATTTCCAATGAAGTCAATAATTAAATATGTTCCAGATGACTCTGATGGGGGAGGATATTAGTAATTACCATAAAGTGACAAATCTACATTCTGTGGCTGGTACTTTGAAAACAAAAAGTCAGTGTTCCTAATAGAATCCATTAAAAATATGACCTGATTCAATTGTCACGTTTAAGTTAAAATAATTTCTTAGGTTTTGGACTTTTTTCTGATTTTTTTTTTTTTTTTAACGGTCTTAATAGAGGTATAGTAGTTGTCTTTCAGCACGTGCCTTTGATGAGAGCCCACTGAAACACTTGGGAGTTTTCTTGTTGAGTTGAAAGGAATTTGAATGCAGAGAATGAAATTGGACAGTATTTAAATCAGTGCTGCCTTGCTTATTAAACAGCATGAGTCTGAGCCTTCACATTTGGGAGAATTTTGTGGTGCAGTGATGATAATACGGAGAGATTTCCAGTAAAAAGGAAAAACAGTTCTTTCTCAAAGAGGACTGGTCCATTCTGCCTTCTCATCTCAGAAGTGAAATTAAGTGGCTGACAAAGTCTCAAACCAGTTCTAGAGTACACAAAAGCAATCATTAACATTTTGCCTTGGTAAAAAGGAGAGTCACAGAGCTGGGGTTTGGGTATGCAGGGAGGAGACAGGAAAGGCTAAATCTCAATTAGAGTTGAAACTGGCAAGTGTTGGGGCAAATAAAACAAAGAAGTACTTTAGTAGCAAGAGGAGGTCTAAAGAAAACATCTGGGAGTGATACTTGTGAAGATGATCACACCTCTAATGGAGATAAAGAAAAAGTGGGGGCATTCAATATTTTATTTGATTTTTGTTTCTTAAGTCTTTAATAATCCTGGTAGGCCTTGGGCTGCCTGGTCCTTTCAGTTGGAGGACCATAAGTGTGTGGCAGCAGTTGCTTTCCTTTAGTGAAATTGTAAGGGACCAGATGCATCAGCTGAATGATAACAAGCCCACAGCCCCAGAGTGCTGATGCAACTAGCAGATGTTATGGCAAGACCCCTCTTGATCATCCACCTAATATCTTTGGAGTCTGGGGAGGTCCCTGCTGACTCCAAGGTAGCCAATGTTATTCCAGTTTATAAGAAGGACTGCTATTCTAACCTCAGTTCCTGGAAAATTATGAAGATCATAGTGGGGTACTACTGACAGGCATTAAAGAATAATCCAGTTGTCAGGCACAGTCAGCCTGGGTTCACATAGGCAGATCCCTGTTTAAATAATTTGGTATTCTTCTATGGCAAGGTCATTTGCCTAGTGGATCAAAGATCTGGATACAGGATGGGAATGCACAATTAGCAAGTTTGCTGCTGATCCCAGACTAGGAGTTGCTTGTAATTCTCTTGAGGGATGAGAGGCATTGCAGAGGGAGTTCAGATAGATTGGAACATCAGACAATGATTAATGGGACAAAATTTAGCAAGAACAATTGCTGGATTCTTTATTTGGTGTGGGGGAGTGGCAGCCCTGCAGAAGGGGCTCTGGGGATGATGGTTGACAGCAGCTCAGTGTGAGCCAGCAGAGAGTGCCCTGGCAGCCCAGAGGGCACACCCCATCCTGGGGTGTATCAAACACAGCATGAACACAAAGGGTGATTATCCTGCTGTACTAAGTGCTGGTGCAGCCTCCCCCTTGAGTACTGTGTGCAGTTCTGGACCCCACCGTATAAAAAGGATGTTAAAGGGATGGAAGACACGTCCTTTGAGGAGCAGCTGAGAACTTTGGATTTGCTAAGTTTGTAGAAAAAGAGTTAAAGGGGCAGTTGCTCTCTACAGATTCCTAAGGAAAGGATGTGTTAGATGGAGGTGCTGAGCTCTGCTCCCTGGGATCCAGTGATAGGACACATTGGAATGGTTCAAACTGTACCTGAGGAAGCTTAGTCTTGCAATTAGGAAGCATTTCTTTTCTGAGAAGGTCCAGCACTGGAGGAGGCTTCCTGAAAGGGTGTTTGATACCCCAAGCCTGTCAATCTTTTAGAAGCATTTGTACAGTGCCCTTAATATTATGCTTTGGTTTTTGGTCAGCCCTGAAGTGGTTGAACAGTTGGACTCTAGATGGTTGTTCCAACTGAAAAGAAACTATTTTTGCCACGGGCAGATGCTGATGGTTCCCAGTGAAAAGACAAATGGGATTTCCAGAGCCCATGTGAGTGCCCAGAGACAGTTGGACATTGTTGGTGTAATGTGTGGTAAGAAAGCTCAAACAAATTGCTTTGCAACACTTCTTCATCTGAATGTCTACTCTCATGTTGAAATGGGTTTTTGCAGTCAAACACAGCCCAAATCTTATCAATTATGAATGGCTCCAACAGATGGTATATATTATTGTTTTTAAGAATAAATGATACGTTTCAAACAAGAAACACATGCTGCTCAGCAGCTTTAGCTGCCACTTCTGAGATGGGAACCAAATCCCTGACCTTGTCTTCCCCTCCACTTGTTGGATAACATCCTATTTTAATAACCAAAAAGTGAAGGCCATGAAATACTGCATGATGGAAAACTGTGTGCAAACATCAATTCCGGTGTAAGAGGATCCTGCTCTTTCTCAGCTTGCTGGGAGCTGCACCTGTCTGGGCAAGGGTGAAATTTGTTTTTGCAGCACAACAATCGATCAGCCTTTCCCAAGGGTCCTTGGGAATTTCTGCAAAACTTCTTACTTGAAGTTTCAGGAAGTTTGTGCAGTGTTGCTGCAAGGAGCTGGCTGTAACCTGAGATCAAGGTATATCATGATGATGTTGATGGGTGCTGTGTCAGATACCTGGCTTTGCAGAAAGTACTGTGTATTCCTTCAGTGTTTCTTTCAATCACCATTTGTTGCATTGCTTTCTTTTAAAAACTGAAATAATCTTCATAAATATAGCAGGTGAAAGATTTTTGGGGCTAAAAGCCTGGCTCTTGAAGAGCAATCCAGATGAACTGTAGCAGTCCTCAAAAACTAGACCAAAAAGTCTTGGAGACTGTATTCCCTTAAGCTTTTGCCTATTTTTGCTGTAGATACAAAATTCTATGTACCCGCCTTATCTGGAAACAAATAAACTGTGTAAGCACCTGCAGGATTGGTGCCTAATTTGGTGGAGAAAAGTCCATTTAAAAATCTTCATTGCTCTTACAAAATTTGCTACAAAAACATTGGCTGTTTATGATGCAGAATACATCTAGATGAATTGCCAGAACAAATGAGCCAAAGGTATTTTGTGATAGTAGCCATTCAAAAATGGAATAACAATAATTTGTTTATTTTCTGATTTATAAAATTGCTGCAGCATCTTGGCTGAAACTGCGGGTAGAAAGCGTGTATTTTCTTGCTCTGGTGTTTTAAAATTCTCACTTAACATTCATAACACAGCAAAATACTCATTTCTGTGTCTTTAAAACCAATCATATTAGTTATTCCCCTGCTGAATTTAGTGCTTATTCAAATGCACTCTCTGCTCTCCTTGAAAAGGAATTTTGGCTCAATTTCTTTAGTGCAAAGCCCTTCCTTAGTGCCTTGATAACACAGTGTTATCTTATTCTGTAATACTTCACCATACAAAGCAATCTCAAACTCAAGGAAGCATGCCAAGAGACACTGGGCAAAAAGCCCTTATGTAAAGTTTGAACTTCTTTCCCTTAACAGTGCAGCATTTGCACAGCCCTCTCTTCAGGCAAAGAAAATAAATAAATCAAAACAAAGCTCTGAAGTTAACCAAGAAGTTTTTTGGGTTTTTTTTAAGCAGTACTCTTGATATTTATTTTAATGGGAAGAAATCAACTTTGTGTTGCTTTTATCAGACTAAACTAGAGGAATTCTGCAGTGCTTTTTGCTGATAGTGGGACAAATTCCTTGTATTGTGCCCAGATCTGTATGTAAAAAGTTTCCAGTATAAAAGCCTATTTTATTTTTTTTTTAAGTAGAATTTGATGCCTTACAGATCCTGTGTGGGAGTGTGGTGGCTCTAAGGGATTTTTTTTATTTTTTTTCTTTCCTCTGGAGCTCAGGATAAGAAAAGGCAGACTTAGGTACTGATGGCCACCTCAGTTGCACCTTCTGCTACCCAAACTGTGCTGCTTGAAGATGCACAAGAGATGCACTCTTTTCCTTTGCTCCAACTTGTGATCATCCTTCTTGTGATTCTTTTGGCCCAGATCTGAGTTACTGCATTTAATGTGGTGCTGGATCTCTTTGCCATGCAGTCTGTGGGCTGCATAAATCTGAGCAGGATGACAGTCTCATTGGAACTCAGGATGTGTGGGAAGGAGCCCCAGGTACTCAAGGTTTGCAGTTTTCCTCATGATATCACAGTCCATGGAAATTAGGTGTATGGATACCATTAAGTAGTGTCAAAATGAGTGCTGTCTCCAGAGAGATTATTTATCACTTTCTTTTCCCTCTCCCTGAACTGAGGGAGATTTTATTGAAAATTCACCTCTCATCTCCCCTTTTATTCTTTCCACTTCATTTCTCACATTCCTGCTTACTCTATCATAAATTTAGAACTGTGACTGTAGCTTTACAAGCTTCAGCCTCCTAAACCCAAATTCTGTTCTTTGCAGGTGACCTCACCTTTGAGGAGCAGAGGCCCTCCTGGAACATGCAGGAGGGTATTGGCTTGTAGAGCATTGCAGTGGATTTACTATTAATCAGTCAATCTTTAAATCTATTTATTTATTTAAATTTTATTTCAGACTTTTTTCTCATCACACCAGTAGAGAATCCTAAAATGTGACCCCTCTCAGTAATACAGAATTAGCCTTAGTGCTCACTTTTTTTTTTTCCTTTTTTTTTTTTTTTTTTTTTTTTGTGTGTGTGTGTGCTACCAATGGTGTGTTTGTCTTTGGCCAGTCAATAGGGTGAAGAGGCGAGAGTTTGTCTGGTTTATATCAGTGTTTGCCTGAAGTCAAATAGGTAGCCAATTAAATTTTCCAGTATTGAATGAGAAGAGAGTGGTATTATCAGCTGTTCGACAAATGCATGTTAAATTACATGATGCAAAAGTGGCTGAAGATGATTCACAGCAATAATTTGACCCAGTTATGTGTTTATTGCATTTAAAAGACAACTGGGGGCTTGATTTCATTGCCAGCTGTGTGGTAGTTAATGATCAGTAAGAAAGCATCAAACTGAGAACAACTTCTGTTTCTAAATACAGCCCGCCGTGCTGAATTTCAGACATTCCCAGAATGAACTCTGTGTGTGTGTAATGGATCTAAAAATACAAAGAAATCTGCTTTTATTGGAGACCAACAGCATATATTCACTGCAAAACTGTTCTTAACAAAGAAAAATCATATACAGAAATGAAGGGCTTGCTTCTAAATGCACATAATTGCACATAAATTAATGTCCTAACGCAATTTTGAAACCTTTGTGATTAGCAGGAGAAGACAAAATTGTTACTTCCTCCTCAGACTGACATTTTTACTGCAACCATTAGTTTTAAAAACATCAGGTAAGCTCTCTGCCTGAGTGGTCTGTCCAGTATCATTGTTTAAAAAACTCATTTGTGGAAACAATTGCACATATGATAAACATCAGTTTGAAAATTCAATTTACTGCATAAAGAATTTGGGGACATAGTTTTTCATAAAACAAAATAAGTCAATTAGAGCCTTCTTTTCACAACCTACAGATTTTCTTTCAGGCAAAATAGCAGTGATTTGGTTTGGTCTATGAAAGTGTAGGCATTAAAGCTCCAAAGACAATGTGCTACAATAATGTTGAATAGAAGGTGCCTAAGAGAAAATGAATGTTACAGGGTTTGTTATTTTTTTCCTTTGATTTTAGGTTTTATTATGTATGTGCCTTGTTAGTTCCATTTAAAGAAATGAAAAATGCAAGTATCTCTTGCTCTAAAACATACTTTATTTGAAAAAAACATAAATTCTTTCATCAATTAATTAAAATGTTGCAGCAGCCTGGTGTCTCTCTTCACCCAGTGCTGCAGTTCTTTGGTGATGTGTGGCAGCTCTAAAAAAGCATGGCAAACTGGGTGATGCCCTGGGACATCACACAGAGAAACCTTTGGCTTCACTCACTCATCTTTCTGGTTGAGAAAGGCCTGAATTTTGGACCCTTTGGGCCATTTGGGCAGGTTTTTGAAGGCAGGATGGAGCAGAAAACAGAATTTCAGCATTGCTTGTATTCATACTTTTAGCTTAAATCCAAGCAAAATTTGGTTTAGTTTCTCAGGGAGTTGCCCAATCAGATTGTTCAGAGAAGAACTTTTCTTAGCAGCCCAGTACCTAATGGCAGAGCTTTTCCAAAATCATGGTCTGCTGCACCAACTGACTGGACTTAAAAATTGATACCAGGGGAGTGCTGGAAATACACATACTCTGTTGTGTGTCCCTGCAACATGCATTTGATCTAAAGGCTGGGGATGTTTGGGGCTAGGCACACAGAAGGAGTTAAATGTTTTTGAAAACGTGGTCATGTCTCTGCAAGGCTTAGTCTGCAGGAGTTGATTAATGCAGCCGTGTTTGATGCTTATCCTGCTGGAGGTGCTTTGCAGTGGACATTGCCTGCTGCCTGCACTTTTCCTGGCTGCCCAGGCAGCTGCATAATTGCAAAAAGATGAGTGAGAAAAATAGCAAGCTTGGCATGTAAGTCTTGCAAGGGAGCTAATAGACTAAAAAAAAAAAAATCTTCAGTTTAGAATTCAGTTGTAATTATTTAGAATTTTTGAACACGCTTTCTCTTTTTATCCAGAGGAGCTAATCCTTGATCCTAATCCTCCTTGCAAAAAATTGAACTTGTTGATAGTGATGAGGAATACTTGTAGGGAGGTTGTAACTTGACATATATCATTGTAAGGAGGCTCTCCATGATTCTGCAGGTCATATTGACCAGCTACATGCAGATGTTTCACTTTTAGTTTGGGAGTGTTGCAATAAAAGGCGAAGGGAGGGCAAGACCTGCAGGATTGTTCATCAGTCCTCTTGCTGATGACCTGATTCCCTGTTGTTGGATTTTGGCAGGAAACATTGTCTTGGCTTTATATTGTGATATTGGTGCTCCAGACTGCATTTCTATTACCTGAGTATGATATCTCACTCTACTTTCTTCTGTCTGCTGGATATTACTTTTAGAAAAGCTAATAAATAGATTCCACATTATTCTTGTTTAGATTAGTTTGGTCATAATGTATCTCTTTCCTCCTATCTTCCCCTGCTCTCTTTAAAATATCCAGTAGAGGACTTTCCCTGACGTGAACTGATTTTTGTTTTGCATTTTTCCCATCTCCAATTCTAATCTTGGGCCCATTGAAAACTTCCTTTTTTGTTTGCCCTAAAACTGCAGGGCAATACCCCATGATAGTGCTATACATTATTTTTATTTTGGCTTATAGTTCCTGAGTGTGTGGGTGCTAGGAGATACTTTTTACTCTTAAAAAAGCTTCATTTGTACATGTGTTTTCTTAACTGCACATGTGAAACAGAAGAATAGCCTTGTTTTTAAGGAGCTTCCAAACACCTCAAAATTATTTTTGATTTATAAATACAATTTTTCTCTTTCTGTTTTCCTCTGAAATGTTCAGTGAAAACTGCTGAATGGCGATCCTCACATTTTCTGTGTGGATACTGCTCTGTACAAGAGACCTCACGTGTAACAGTGTTGAAAATCTAATCAGGAATGCTTCATGGAGCTGCAAAATCGTTGCTGGATAAAACATTTGAACAGGGAAGCAAAGCTGTAATTTCCAGAGAAGGTCATGATTGCAAACTCTGTGTTGACTGGGTGTGACTTGGATGAATCCTGGTGGTCCAAGAGGAGGCTCAGTTATGCCCTAACCTGATGGCCTCAGTTTTCCTTTTGTGAAACAGGCTGTTTTGTGGCTAAAGGTTGGAAAACAAAGCAGAAATTGCGATTACAGACAACAAGCTCAGCATTCTCCACACTCAGGTCCCAGGTGTGATGATACTGTGTGCAGCAGTGCCATTTTCCACTGTTGACTCCGTGAGCAGGAGCTCTCCCTGACCTGCTCTGTAGAGCCCTGTTGCACACAAAGCCAAAGTCCCCTTTAGATTTATTAACAAAGAAAGCAACAAAACCCGGCGTGCTGAGCCACTGCTGGGGCTCCTCCCCAAGGACTGCACTGCTGAGAGCTGGAGTCCTCTCTGCACACCGTGTACAGACAGGGGAGAGCCAAGATGAGCTTTGCAGGGCTGCTTAACCCCTTACTGGAAGTACTGCATCTCGCCATCTCTTGGGAGAAGGGGAGGCAGCAAGGAGGATGGGCAGGCAGTTTGGTGTTTATTTTTATCTCAGTCCCCACAGCATGCTTTCACTACGTGAGTCTTTGTGTAATCTAATGGGTAGATTCCTGCTGTTGTAAGTGGGAAAATTGGGAGTGGAGGTTCTTGTGACTCTGAAGCCGTTGTGTGCATGTCACACGCCTCACCACATTAGGCTGCCCTTGCACTTGTGGTCAGGGAGATCTGAGAACATGGCAAAGAGCCCAACTGGCTGTGCCCCACTGGTGCCTGTCCATCTTGGCATTGATTTTCCTTAAGCACCTAAACATTATCTCGTTTTGCTCTTCCCCACAGTGAGTGCCACCCCAATGTGGTCTCTCAGTGACCCTGAACTCCAGCTCTTGCTGTTGTGTTTTACACTTTGTTGTGGTTCTGCTCTGTGTGTTTTTAAAGGTGGCATCTTTGAGATTCTTGGCCTCTGCTGGCATTGCTAGGAAAGGAAACAGGCCTTTATTCAGAGCCACTGGGAGCTGGTGCAGCTCTGGTGGTGGATATGAGGCATGTTTCCTCTCCCAGTGTGGCATCCACCAGCAAGTGTGTACGTGCAAATCCGCTTCCAGTTTTGTTTTACCTTGCAACTTAACAGCCTTCTGCTGTGCAGACATCAGAAATGGGGGAGAAAGATCATCAGTAAGAACACCAAATGCCCTGGTGCTCTGTTGTTAGAGACAAAGAGGATGGTGACAGCCGTGGACCATTTGTATGGGGGCTGTGCCTCCAACCTCCTGCTGTTTCCCTGTATTTGGTGCCCATTGAGCAGCATCCCTGCTCCCATCCCCAGCTGCCCCAGACCTCCTTGACAGTGGTTCACTGGTGGTGACAATGCTGAGGAGATGGAGCTGTCAGCTCCTTGGCTGTCCCTGCTCGTGGGATGGGCACCACCAGCAGGTTCACACACAGACAGCTGCCCTGACCACAGGGTGCTGGGGTGAGCAGCTCCTGAGCCCTTGCCAGCATCATGGGGGGCTGAAGTGTGACCAGAAGGCCAGGGGCACTTAGGTCATGGTCTGTGCTGCAGACATTCCTCTTGGGACCTGACTTGTGGAAAAGAGGAGCAGCTGTGTTGTGCACCAGCTTTAAAAGGATGGCTTTCCACAGTGCAGCCTGTTCTGGCAGTTTAACCCTGGAAAGACTGAGGCCAGGCACAGCTCTCAAAGGAAGGGAAATAGCTTTTGATGTTGCTTCCTCTGAGAGACTCAGAGGAGCAATTCTTACATGCTTTTTTCCCTCCTGCTGCTTATTAATTCAGGCATAGAGTCAGATCCAGGGGGAGCCTGTCACCAGGAAGGGCTTGGCCAGTTTGTGAGCCAGCCCCTGAAAGCAATGCTGTAAAGTAGCAAACCTTCTCAGTTCCTGAGAGCAGATCTCCCTGTGGCCAGCCGTTCTCCAGCAGACTCTGCTGATGGCAGACAGGCACCCAGACAGGCATGGCTGGGCAGAGAGCTCAGAGTTCATTGGCAAGACATCGGTGTTCAAAGCCTGCATCCTCTCTGCTGAGCAAATGTGATCCACAGCAGTTCAAAACATTGAACCTGTGGGACTAGAGGAAGAGAAAAATTCTCTTATGCCTGTTCACTGTCTGTCTAAAGGGAGGCCAGCAGGCTGTATTCTGCCAACCATCCTTAAAAAGGCCTGGGCAAGGTGACCTTGCCACAGCACACTGGGAGCAGGCTGACAGCTGCATCTGCAGAGATCATCCCTTGAGGAAAGCATCCACGCTTGCTCCTTGTGCTTGCAGGTTTTCACTCTGATTTTGGACTGTGGTTAAAGCACAGGAAGCCAGTTTTGGCACCATTTCCCAGCTCTGCCACAGCTTCCTTGGAAAAGTAGGTAATATTTTCCTGCCACTGTTCCCAAATGGAAATATTAATCAGTCTTGAATTAGCCTTGACTATGTTGTTTGTTTAGCTTGCAAGCTATTGGGAGAACAGTCTTTTCTCACTTGGTAGTGGACTGCTGCCTATTTCTGCTCTGGCCCTGGGATATTGCTACAGGATAACATCAAAAATAACAGGACATTTCCTCATCTGGTATCTTTGCCATCGTGGCAGTATCAGCCACAGTGGAAATTTTATCACTGTCTTGTTGATCCACAGTTTTGACTAAATTATGAATCCCAGCATGCCAAACAGGAACATTCACATAAGCAGTTTGGCAACATCTGCATTGCTTATGTTTTTTTAAAATAGGATTAAGAGGAATGAAACACAAGGTATATCCATGAAAAAGCCACATTTTGAGGAATTTGAGGAATTTTTTACATTACATCTAGTCTTTTCATTAGTTTTCTAACTTTAGGCAAGTATGAACAAAATGCTTTTTATTTCATAAGGCCTTTGCATGAAAGAATCAGCATGAAAAGTTGAGAATATGTATGGAGTTTATAAATTAGCATTTTTTTTCCTGTAAATGAGTAAGTAATGAAGTGATTGTTTCATGCCTTTCTTTAGGAAAATGAAGCCTGTTCCTTTTGGCTGTTATTTTCCCTCTATATTTGGTTGTGATGCATTCAGAGATGACCAGAATTGTAAGCAGTGAGAAGTTTTCTGAGACAGAATTACAGTTCTGATCCAAAGGGGTGTGTGGTTTTGGATGGAAATCAGGGGTGATTTTAATACACTTATTTAGGTAGTGTTTTATGTTTTTGGTTTTTTGTTTGTTTCTTTGTATTTTTGTTTGTTTTTCTGTTTTTTTAACTTACACTCAGTTTTCTTACCGCCACCCCTGTCCTCCCCCCCGTCAAAACAGAGAATAGAAAGGATTTTAATATATTCTTGCTGTTCATACTGTGGATGTTTTCTTCTGGCTCCAGTTGTGCTTCAAGAAGAAAAGACATGTTTAGCAAATGGAGGTTTATTGTGGGACATGCAGATCTCTGAAGAGCTCTGATGTACCAGGCTTGTCACCTTAGTTTTTCATTGAACATATTTTTCCTGTCCTTGTGTTCATGCACAGCTGTGCATATGTCAAAAACAGTTTCTTTTTGCTTAATTCACTACAGATTGTGCCACAAGCACCTGGTCCAGTTTTCCTCTGGCTTCATTGCATGACTAGGAGCAAACTGCTAAAATGCCTGGTTTTTCCCCTTTTGTCATCCTCAAAACTTGAGTGATAATATTCCTAGGGAGTTTGTGAACTAAGAATTGCTGTAAGGTAATGGATGGTGAATTAAACTCCTGGCCAGCTGTCCCAGGCCACTGCTCCTTGCTCTGTCAGAGTTTCAGGGTGTTGACATTTGTGTTGGCTTCCTTATGCATAAAATGGAAATACTACTTGCTTGAGTGTGAAGGGAGGAGCTGTGTATCTACTCTTTGAATGGAACAGGATGTCCAGAAGCCATCAGTCAAAGGTTTATTTTTCAAGCTCTCAGGTCCACTAAAAGATCTAGGGGCCAGCAAAGCTGGCTGCTTCCTGCTTGCATTTCTTGCCTGTTGGCCAAGACAAGACCAATGCCATAGCCTTGTCCAGAAGGTTCCCCATGGCTTGAAAACACATGCAGCACCAGAGCTGTCCCATCCATCTTTTTTCCTTTCTCTGAGTGTGGCAGAAAGACAGCAACAGCTCCTAGCAGCTCCCCTTTAGCTTTCAGAGAAGGGCAGACTCTCAGACAAAGTAATACATATACTTCTGTCCTGTCTCTGTGTCTCAGGTCACACACACAACCTGCTGTTGTCACAAACATTGGTATTGAACCAGGATACGGGCCACAATTTTTGTGAAATTGCTGTTTCTTTAAATCTGAGCCCTTTTCAAAAAAATGGGTTGGGCTTCTGCTAATTTAGACTAACATCTCTGGAGCTAAAGATGAGGTCTTCTACCTCAGAAAACCCAGGTAGAGCCATCATGGGGACTTTCTTATTTTTCCTACTTTATGCATTAGCTCAGAGAGAACATAATAATGCACTGAAAGTTGTTTAAATTTTTATAGAAATATGCATTTTTGAAAGATTCCACGCGAACTCCTGGCAATGGGGTAGGCTACCCAGAACTCCTCACCCAAAGCTCTGCTCTTGCCCTCAGGTTGTGAGGGAGGTGCACAACATCCCAGGCTTTCACAAGCCTGCTGAGGCCACACTGTTGGTTGAACAGTTTGATTAAAAGCTTTGTTGAGCTGTGCCTGAGTATGATCTGGATTTGTCACGTGCTGTCACTGCCAGGAACATATGGGTTGTTATCATGCTGGTGTCCCCTACCTGGGAGGTGAACATGGAAAAAGCAGACCAGGTTAGCAATGACCTGTGGTGGTTGAGATGGGTGTTGACAGATGCTCTCTAAGTTGTCTTTCCATCCTGGTCTTAATGGTCATGCTCTTTGAGCTGTTTCACTTCAAATTTTAGCCTTTCACCAGCCTTTCTTGTTGTATTGCATGGTCCCACTCTTCTCAAAGTCCTCCCTCCCACCCCCAGAGTTATTTAGGAATTTGGTGGGAAGCTGAATCTCCTCTCCCAGGAGATGCTGTGAGCTGTGCTTGTGCTGTTTGTGGGCTCAGGCCACGGCACAGTCCCATCAGAGCTGTGAGATGAGTCCTCCTGAATGCAGAAGAGAACAGGCTGCAGTGAAAGGAAAGGGCCAAGTGCTCTGTGTCACCATATCAGCATGGCCCCACTGACACCCCTCTGGGAACTTCTGGCAATGCGATAATTTGATTTTTGAGGTTTTGCGTCATCTAAATTATCCAAAAGAGATTTCAAGAGAGAAAGGGCATTTTTATGTGAAGCAGGCAAAGCCTTGGCATCTGGCTCTGTCCCCCAGATCTCTTAAGGATCTCTTTTAATGCTGTTTCCTATTTTCATATTACTAAAAGCTGGACTGAAAACTGAACCTCACCCTCAATTCTTTTTCTATTCTGAATCTAGCAAGATAAGTAAGTGTTGTTTTACATAAAGACTAAGCCTTAGCAAAGTAGACAGATTTATTGAATTATCTCATACCAAAATGAGTGTACTTCATTGTCACTTATTTTTTTTTTTCTTCATTTTGCAAGGGTTTTTTTTTACTTTTTTATATCTATTGATGCCATGGGGAAATAGCTGCACTGGCTATGAAATAGAGAGGGCACCACACATTGACCACTGCAATAACGTGCACAGTAAATAATGTGCAAGGGCCTCAAGGATCTTAATTTTTGAATATATAATACATTAGAAGTTAAGCTGTTGCAAAAGCACACAAAAGACTTCCCTCAACCTTCATAAATTCTTATGCTTTAAATTAGAAATAAAATAGTCTCTTTTTTTGTGAAATGATAGGTCTTGGCAGTGCCTAATATTCAGTTCATTGCAAATAGTACGAAATTTCTACATATTCACTGCATATATTTTATTGCTGTAATTTGTGGTTCTCTCAAGCAGAATAATATTTTTACTTCACTGACTATACCTGTGGAAGTTAAAGGTCTCAGATGTATTCCTTTAAAGTGGCAGTTCATTCCAGCTAAGTTCCTGCTTTATATCAGTACTTTATTCATTAAAAATAAGCATAAAATACAATGTCATCCTTCTTAGTTCTACGTTAGGGGGGACACCCTGGCGTTCAGTGTTAGCCTCTGCTCCCTGCCTCTCAAAGAGGTGGCAAGGGCGTGCACATCCCTCCCACCCCCTGCACATCTGGAGCACGAGCTGGGGAAAGGCGCGGGAGCCTTTCACAATTCATCATCTGGAACATCTGCCTCTCAGCTGAGGCTTGGTTCACTCTGAGCACAGAGGGCTGGAGCAAAACAGATGAAGTGAGTTTCCTGCAATACTTGCTTTAGCAGTGTGTAGATGGGATGTGTCAGAATCGTTTTTTACAGAGTGTTTAGGAATGTGCCTCGAAGTGTGAGCTGTGCCAGTATCTTTGCATTGCACATGTGCGTGTGACACATGCTTGGGTTAATTATTTAAATCTTCAGAAGTTGGAAGCCACTCCTCTGCGTATGTGCACATATGTACACACACATACAGCACACTGGTGTTAATTACTTTAGCCTAAAAATGCTAGAGGCACGCCTTGCTTCCTTTTTTCATCTTCTCTTTTTTAAATAGCAGATGTTGTTAAAACTTACACCAGATTGTAAGATCTGTTCCAAAGGACCAGTCTGAAGTTTCAACATCTCCTTCCCCTGCCCTTCACTTGCTCTCCAAAGTGGCTGCAGTAAAATCCCACCTCTCCAGTTACTTTGTAGGTGCTTCTCCAATTCGTAGAGGGGAAAACAAACGTGTCACTCTGTTTGTCTTTGTGGAAATCCTTTTCTGATTTTGATGGGCATTTTACTACTGCATCCAGTTGGAGACACTTAAGAATAAGTACTATTGACAGAGGCAATTGATACAAAATCCTTCCTGACCGTTCTCCCAATAGCTAAAAAGAAGCGGTGTTTTACCTACCAGAGCGTTATGAAAGGAAACTCAGCCATAGCAGCTGCTGTCAGCAATATGCCTTGCAATCAAACCAGAAATATGGTAGATACTCCAAGACATGAGAGAACTGCCAAGGCTTATTGCAGAGCAAAGAGCTTTTCAATAAATGTTTTCTCTGAAGAGCATCAGATTTCACTCACTTCTCACAGCTCAGACATGCCTTGGCAATCATGATTAGCCTCATTTGGGCCTGTGGAATCTATTATTTTATAGCTAGTCTCATGGCTGGCAGGGTGACAAACAGTTTATTCCTCTTTGGAGAGAGATTGGACTGAAAGACATGGAGCTTTTATTCAGTGCTCCCCCACCTAAGATATTTTTCCTTTCCCACCTATTGCTTAAGGCAAGACATCTAATGTTTGCCTTGATGGCTCTGTCAGGCTTTTGACATCCCAGATTTTGCTCTTTCCTGGATGAGGACAAATCTTTAAGAGACTTCAGGATTTCTTTCGTTTTAAAGTCAGGTAAAGAGGCAAGAAATGTATTTTAAAAACCCATGCAAATAATAATTATTCCTAGTTAGCTACATTTGCCTAGCTGTGCCATGTGATATTCCTGTGCATATGAAATCCCAAAAGGAGGAACAAGTGGGGTGGCTGTCTGGGTCTATTTACCTGACCCAGTCACAGTGGCTGAATGAGCAAAGGGAGTAAGACCTAGACTCAAACTTGATTGCAAGAGCTCTCTGGGATTTGTTTTTACCAGACAAGGTTATTTGTTTTCTAAACAGCTGTTTTGTTGTGGGTCTTTAAACACTGTGTCAGTTTTTCTCTCCATACCCCGTCTCTGAACTCTCCTGGGCTGAGCTGGCAGCACTGGGAATTAGATGTATGTTCCTGCCCTCAAAAACCACACTCAGCAGCCCTGGAGCATCAAACCCTGCTGTGAGCACCTTTTGGTCCCCCTCTGTGTGCACAGAAGCCTTTCTTGATGGAGGGAGCAGCATCTTGGTAGGTACTCAATTTGCCCCCAGACCCTTTTCAGAAGGGCACTATTAAATAAATGTTCTGGGAAAAAGGTCAGCAATCTTTTTTTTTCCCCTTTTTTTTTTTTTTTTTTTTAACTTGTTTAGACTTGGAGCTGTAAGTAATGCACAGATGCCCAGTAATGCCTCTCTCCCATTTTATAAAGAAGCTTAGAGCCTGGATGAGGTTTAATTCATGTCCCTGTTGGGGAGACTGGATCTGCACATCTCGTTTGTCCTTCGCTGCTGGTCTGTGCTGCAAGAGGCTGGTGGGTGCTCAGCATCAGGCTCTTCATTGGCAGCAGGAGCCAGCCACAGAACAAGTGCTGCAGAGGGTCAGCCCTGCAGTGCTTACCTCCCTTTCTGGAGCTGTGCTTTCAACTCTTCTTTTTGTTATGGGAGAATGATGTCCAGGTGGCTGATTCTGCTGTAATTTAATGGCAGCTCACTCATCTGCTGTTGTGTTGGGAACAATATGAGGCCAACTGCCAGGGAAAGTTTGGCTGAATGACCTGTAGCCTTAATTGAATTTTGCACAGTACTTGTACAGTCCTTCACCCCCCCTCCCCTTTCTCATGCTCGCTCATCTTGCTGCTTCTTTTTTAATTGGTGGATTTAAAAGGAAAATTCTGGTGCACAAGAAGCTGAGAGCAACTTTTCTATTCGTGAGGGTAGTGAGTGGTGGCCAGTGCTCTGAGGAACACTTGGAATAGCATAAACAACTTTTTTGTTTCCCAAATTCAGGGATGAATTTGTTTTTCAGATCGCTTTATCTTTGAAATGGTGCTCTAAACATAAAATCTCATCTACAAAAGAGATTTATACACATTAAAAAATCAGATATTCCTTCTGAAGATGAACTTTGAATATAACAATTCCTGCTGCTTCTTTTCTTTCCAGTGCAGTATATTTCAGGACTCATTATATCTTAAGTGAATTATCTTTACTCGAGAAAAAAATATTTATCTCTTGGAATAATACATTTAGAAGTGCAGCACAATCACATTCAGTATCTGCTGAAGCTGATTAAATGTCTGCTTCTTCAGAGAAGCCAGTCACTGTGACTGCCACCTGGAATAATAATGAGGGGAGACAGGCAAAAAAAGAATAGAAATTATTCACAGAATTTCAGGAAATCCAAATGTTTGCAAAACCATTGAGAACCAGCTCACTGTTTGCTTGTCTTGCAGGGCCAGGCACACAGCATGGATCTGTTTAATCCCAAAACTCAGAAACCCTGAGTTTCATTTGCTTTCTGCAAGAGAGATTTTTGGTTCTGCCTTTACAAAATATTTAAAGGCATATTTTCTGTGTGTGTGCTTTAGTATCTAAAATTAGGAAATGAGGTAATAAGATTTAAGCTCCTAGAAAACTTGCCTCAAGAGGACAGTGCCATGGAAAAGCATTTGTTATTTCTTGGGTTTTGTGGGAGAGTCCATGTGAGAGCTTGGGCCTCTGATGCCTGTCATGTGTTATATGAATGTCTTAACAAATGATGGCTTTCTCCCAGAATAGCCTGAAGTTTGATCTATAATACACAAGGCAATTTTGTAAGAAACCATAACTTTTTTCATCTCACAGAAACCTCTAGTGGACAAGACTTAATATATATTAGTGGTTTCCTGGGTCCTGATGACTTTAAGTTACACTGACAGGTGTTTTAACATTAATAATCCTTAGTTTTATTTTAGTGAACATCTATTAAATTTAGTTATTATGTATTAAAAAGCAGACTGAAAGCACTGACATTTTAAGGAAACCCAAATTAATGATTTGAAAGGTTTCACAAATTTATCAGATGAATGGAAATTCAAAGAGGAAAAAAATCCACTTATGAGAAACGACAGCTTTGATTTCTGCAGATCTATAGATACCATATTTAAGGATCTAATTTAGGTTGTGGTTCATGAAAGCATAGATTATTGATGTTTCCAATCTTTGTACTTTACAGCAGAATTAATTAGGAGGTGGTAATTTTGGGAATGTGTTACATGAAGCCATTGTAGCACAAAATACTCATAGAGCACCTTTGTTTACTTGTGCTTGGATAGTATATGAAAAATGTAACCTGGAAGTTAAGCGAGATTATTCCTCCTTTTTTAATAAATAAAGGATTAACTCTTCATTTGCTGTGAGAAGAAAACACAGGTCTTGTGCAATAAGTCCAGATAATTTTTTTTTTCCCAGCATTGTAGGAGAGAGTCTAATGTGCATACATAGTTATATAGAGCCAAGAAGAAGGAAGCACTCTGTTTACTGAGACCTTAAAATAATGTTACAAATTAGTTACTCCCACCACTGTAATAGTTTAAACCTAAACAAACTGTACAGCTTAGCTTGTAGAATAATTTTTGTCTGGTGGAGAACTCCATTGGAGAGGCTCAAGGCTGAATGTTCTTTCATAAGAGTAATTGTCAGCCACAGGAAAGATAATTCATGGTGATATACTTGATAAGAGTAATTTCTTCATTCCTCTGGCTGGAGAATGAAAGTCTGAGTGCTTTACATTCAAGTGTCGGGTTGCTCTTTGACTGAAAATTCCAGTAATGTTAATGGGGTCTGTTCTCCATTTAAATGTGTTCTAGAAAACCCATCGTGTTGAGGAAAAAAAAGAAAAATCAAAGTAAAGGAAGACTTGGCAGCAAAAAATGGAAAAATAGCAATAGTAGTATGTATTTGTAAAATAGTCTTAGAAAACCTGATTCTTCCATTCTTTGTGCTTGTGCCTGAGCCAAGACTCAAGAGGTTTTCCCCTGTTGCAAGTTCAAACTTTTCACATTAAAAACTCAGAAAATGAGTGTTTCACTGGGACTGACAGGACTGGAGTTTAGTTGTGACTTGGGGACAGATGTGGAGGTTGGGGACAAAGGCTGATCACTTCTGTAGGGAGATTGGCTGCAGTGGAGGGAGTGAACCCGAAGGCCATTGCATTGCTGTTTGGTTTCTTTTGCCTAGAGGCAAAATATGGCCTGGCTTTCTGCTGGCTACAGCTTGCTGCAGTGGATGTGGCAGTGTTCCCTTTACTGAGGCGTTTGGGGTCTGGTGACAGCCCACCTGCACTGCATGGGACCCCAGGCTTGCCTAGCAGTGGGTGGATGAGAGAAATGGTGCCATGTACTTTGTTTTGTGGCTGTGCTGCACAGAGTGGGCCCTGAACTTGGCTGTGTGGTCTCCTCTGTCACTTTAATTATGTGTGGGGAGAAGAAAAAGAGGCAGAGATTGGTACTTCTGCAGCATGTTGAACCTCAGGTTGCCAGAACATGTCGTATGAACGCCGAGCTAGCTCTCCTAGCTTTTCTTCTGGTAAACCATATATGGCGGGTTGAGTGGGTTTGAAATGCAAATTCTTTCGCTTTTTTTAAAACCTTTTTCATATTTTAGTGAGGCTTTAAGCAACCTGGCATAGCAGAATGTGTCTGCCCATTGCTGGGTGGTTGGAACTGCATGGTCTTGAAGGTCCCTTCCAACAAAAACCATTTTGTGATTCTGTGATTTTCATTCCCTTGGTTTAGGTATATTTATTTCAGATCTGCTGCTGCCCTGAATTTTGAACATGTCTCTTGTTTTTCTTACTGTAACTCCAGGACTCAACCATGCCTTCAAAAAAGAAGAGCAGGCTCTACATGGGTGTGCTTTGGGGTGCCTTGGTACATTTGCAGCTTCTCCAACATATCCCTGTTCAACCTAGGACCCACAGATGGGGCTGTGTGTTAGGGAGAGACATGTAAATTGCTTTTCAGCTTCACCTGCCTGTGCATTTGGTCAAGTTGGTTGTGAGTGTGAGATGCAGCAGCCACGTCTGGCATGAAAAGCATTCTCAGCATGGCTGAGAAGCTGCAGCTTGTGCTGCTAAGATCAGCCTCAAAAAACTGGGTTTTTTTAGTCCTTCTGTTTTGTCATTAACTATGTGTTTAGCGCTGAGTATACTAATTATTAGTCTGAGTATATTAAATCAATCAGATCTGTGAAGGACAAGAGCAGGGAGTGGATGTCACTTATACCACTATTAAACATCTGCCCTGAAAAAAAACAAAAAAGAAGCAAACTAGCAAAGTACAGGGCACAGAGATTTTTGCACTACTTTTTCAATTGCCTTTTAACATACTCCCGTATTTCTTTTCCAGGAGTGTTATGCTGCTGTTGTGTTGAAGCAGTGCCAGGGAGACAGCTCTCTATACAGCTCTGCCACTGTGTACTTGTGCCTTAAATAGTTGAGTGCAATTCAATGTGGCGGTGGGAAAATGAGCAGTTAATGTTGTTCTAGTGTTAATTGTGCCAGAGTGTGTTTTCAGAGCCTCGACACAGCAATGCTAAGAACATTTAATTAATGCTTTTGTGCGATTCCTCTGAACGGGTGGCAGGAGTCTGCTTGGGGACAGGCTGTAGTGGCTCAGGATTGCACATTGTTCTCAGTTTTCCTCCCATCTAAAGAATCATGAGAAAAACAGTCTGTGTGGAAAGTCGTGTTAGTAAGTCCCCTCAGACATAGCAAGTGGTCCTTGATTACTTTTTGGGTTCTGGCACTGTTGAAGTCAATGGCACTGGCAACCACTCTAGGGAATCAAGGTGAAATACTCTTCTCCACCCATGCAGTGACAGCAGGAATGGAAGACCTCACTATAAGAGTAAAAGCCTGGTTTTTTTCCTTAGATCTGTGTAGGAAAGTAAGGTGCATGCTGTGCTGTCATCAGTACTTAAATTCTGTAGATTGGCGCAGGTATTACAGAGATGAAGAATTATCTGTAGCTAGGCAAAATTAAAAAGAAAATTCTCCCAGTAGTTTTTGAAGACAGTTTTGCAGTGGTATGTTGTGTAACTGAAGGAGTAATCACACTAATTAGACCCTTTCTTTTAATATTGTTCAATGAGCTAAATCCAAGCTTCTCATGGAACCTGTCTGAAGAATATGGCGCCCCAATAAAAACTGAGTAATTACTGAAATTCAAAAGCATTAAGTCTTAAATTAGCAGAGAGAAAATACGTATTTGTGGTACATACAATGGAAGCACCGTTCAGAAGGTCACCAAAACACATCAGTGTTTGGAATTATAAGAGAGCTGGATATGGCAGTGAGTGTTAATAACACATATGAGCTATTCAGGATAAGGGTAATCAACACTTCAGGTCACACAGCTCAGCTGGTCACAAATATATTATCTCCTCTAGAAGCTTTTCTCTCCCTGCTTTACAATATTGTGCTGTTGTTTGAATGCATTGCAAAAGCTTTTGTTCATTTGGAAATGTAAATTACTACTTTCTATGCTGCCAGAGGTACTGTATAGCATCAGCCAGGGGAATCAGTGTGAAGCCATACATTTGGGGATCTGTCATGTTGCCTTCTTGCTTTTGCCAGGGACATTTAATGCTTTTCTGAATACCTTACTTAACTGTGACCAGCCACAGCCCAGGATGGGGAGAACAAGTGGTGTGTGGATTTCTCCGGTTGCAGAGTCTGGAGCCTTTTAATCTTGCTGGCTCCTTCCCTTGCAAAACCAGATTGCACTCAAGTACATTGTCTCTGCTCCCCAGAGCCCTGACAGCCACATGTTGAAAACATTTGCCTTTAACCTTAGCCAGTTACGAGGTAGGGAGGCGCCTGAATCAAAGCCCAGGTGAAAAGGCTGTTGGAGTTTGGAAGCACTCGTTATGGGAGCTGCAGCTGGCTCCAGCTGTATGCCTCTCTGGACAGGGATGTGTAGATCCACATGTCTAGCCAGAGCATTTGCAGCCCTACCCTGAAACTGTTCTTCCTCCAAGCCTGCAATTTCCCATCCAAACGAGCGAGACTTTTGAATGCAGAGAGTTTTGCAATGCCAGCACCAGAGGACGCTTGGCAAGCGTCTCAGTCTGGAAGGGGCTGGATTGAACTCTGGGCAGCAAAACACACACACACCTTCACACTCCTGTCTTGCTCCTCCAAACAGGGATCTCTCAGCTGTCACAGCCATCCTGGTTTGCTGGCAGGTTCTCACTCCCCCCTCTGATGTTTCATGGAGCCTGTCTTCTCTTGCCCTGTGGGGAAGAGGCCCCATGGAACCAGCAAACCAGGGCTGGGGGTGCAGAGGCTGGGAGAAGGCAGGGCCTGTGCCACAGCTGCAGGAGGCTTTTGGATGAGGACCCCCAAACCTTCTTGCAGGAGGTTGTTAGGTGTAGAAACTAGTACTGAGGATTTAGGGATTAATAAGTGTGCTTCATTTATTTATTCCACCCCAAAGGGGTTTTGTCCAGTCTCTTCAGCAGCATTATGATGCATGGTGAATAATTCACATTAAAATATCCAGCAAGTTCTGGGGTTGGGCTTTTAAAATAATGCTTATATATTTTTGTCTCGTTAACACTGTGAATCTTTGGGATCTTATTTATAAGTGCTGCAATGTTTTCAGTGCTTTTTTCCAACTCTTACTAAAGTGTGTTTCTCCAAGACAAAGGACAGGACTCTACGAACATCCACGGACATGCTTCATTTGAGTCTCCTAAGTTTTCTTTTCACATCATAAGTTAATATTCTCCTGTTTTAGTAGGGATCTCTGTTTTACAGGATTTTGGCAAAATATATGAAGATGTATATTATATAAAGTTTCTCACTGGAATTTTTATTCTATGCATAAAGCTGTATCAGTCATATTTCACTTAATGGGTATTTCATTTTGCTCTATGAAACTAGTCCAAGGTTGCTGCTGACAAGGTAGAGTCCAGGGGGCTCTCTACGTCCCAAGTGTTGGGATTTTTTTTTCTTCTGCCAGATTTTTCTAAAGTTAAAATTTATCTGTATTTTGTTCAGCTTGTCTGCATATTATCCAGTGTATTTATCAAAGGAAAGGTTTATATATATTTATATATAAATGTTCACATACCAAAGTAAATTAATAAATCTTCCTTTTCTTATGAAAGAGGTAAAGAAAAGTACCTGGCCAATACAGTACCATTAATCTATTCTCTTTTCTCCTTTCTCTCTTTACCTCTCTCTCTACAATAGAAGTGGAACAAAAAGGTAATTAAATACCTTTCAAATTATATATATATATTACTTATGTATAGGCTAAGTTATTTAACAGTTTAACGTTTTAGTTGAAATACTTTGTCATTAATTCTCACTACCTTTTTGTTAAAGTTTATTTAGTATCTCTGCTGCTCAACTTCACCAGATAACTCATATTTGCTGAAAAGTTTTTACCAGTGCCACCTTTTTATTTTTTTTTCCCATTAAATTTTTATTCAAAGGCTTAGATATTTTTCCTGCCCCAAAGAATTTGGAAGGTGCGCATACATATGTATGTGCATAAGTATATCTAATTATGGCATAAAAGCCTCTTGGAAATGGCACCCCTTTTTCAGCAACTCTGCGTGGTTACTTAGACTCCAAAGGATCTATATAATTTTACACTGGTTATTAAATCTGACTTTCCTCCTGTCTTGCTCTCCAGACAACATTACCAATTTCTGCATTTACCAAAACCGCTCAGTTACGCTCCGAGCAGGAAGTGTGCATGCGGGATCCCATCTGCCGGTGGGATGCTTCTTCATGCCTCCCTGCCGCCCACCCCATCGTCACCGTCCTGTGCCTCTCACGGAGATCAGCGTGCCCAGTAACCAGACCATATTCTCCCCCCAAAGCGTGTGCAGCGCCCCCAGGCCAGGAGGGTGCTGCCAGGGATGGCGAGGGCCAGGTTTGCTCCGCAGCATCCCTCCTCTTGCCTCCCCGTCCGTCCATCCATCCGTCCATGCAGCCGGCTGGCCCCTCGGTGGTGGTGTTCCAGTGGGGCTGAGCCTCTTCCCAGGTCCTGGCCCCTGTCAGCCCCCCTGAAGTCTGAGCAGCAAAGCATCCCAGTTAGTCAAACTGCTCCTCTGTGCTCCTCTCATGTAACAATAGAAGGTGTATGTTTTTAAGTTTGAATTACTACTATATTTAACAGGACATTTTTTAACTGATTAAAATCTAGACATTGGGTTCCTCTCCAGCAAACTTTATTCTTTTCCTTCCTTCTTCCCTTTCTTCCTTGTCTTTTCCTTTCAGCATCCATATGTCATTCGTTTTTAATTGTGTGGACTGCATGTTTCATGTGTCCTGTAGCAGCTTGGAAAGTCTCATTTCTAGTTATACTCCAGATGGGTGTTCCCCCCTCCCCCTTTGCTTTAAACGCTCTTCTGAGTTGCTAAGGGATTTGCCTCTGCTTTGCTATTGGTATCCTTTAAATATTTAATATCACTTGGGCTGTAAGGATGGGAATTTCTTTCTCTTATTTCCATTTCTAGGCCACTCTTCTGTGGGCTGTTCAAATAAATATGTGGATCAATTCCCTCGGAGTTTAGCCCTTCACCTAGTAGGTGCAGATTCACTGCAGAATATAATTTGGAAATACAAACCCAGAAATCCTTTGGGGGCACATATTCATTTCAGAGTTTACAAAAGCGAGCGGTCCGAGTAAGTATATGTGTAAAAATAGATTTGAAAAGCAATAAGAAAACGAGCCACAGCTGATAGAAAAAGCGGGGGGAGGAAAAAGCCCAGTTTGGTGGAGCAGATCTTGTTCCAGAGATATGGTGGGCAGGAAGGATAGTCTCCAGCTACAAGGCACTGCTCCTGGGTTTCCTCTCCTCTCAAGTGTCCTCTGCTCCGGGACTAGAAGGTGTTGAGATGCTTGGGCCAGCCACCCCTGAACCGTCATTAACTTGTGTTTTTCTTTTAAATTCTTCTCCCCTGCGACAGTTTTCCTTTGCCCTGGGCTGCTGAAGGGAGTTTACCAGAGCGAGCACCTCTTCGAGTCCGACCACCAGTCGGGCGCCTGGTGCAAGGACCCTCTGCAGGCGTCGGACAAGATCTACTACATGCCCTGGACGCCGTACCGCACGGACACGCTGACGGAGTACTCCTCCAAGGACGACTTCATCGCCGGCCGGCCCACCACCACCTACAAGCTGCCGCACCGCGTGGACGGCACGGGCTTCGTGGTGTACGACGGCGCGCTGTTCTTCAACAAGGAGCGCACCCGCAACATCGTCAAGTTCGACCTGCGCACGCGGATAAAGAGCGGCGAGGCCATCATCGCCAACGCCAACTACCACGACACCTCTCCCTACCGCTGGGGGGGCAAGTCCGACATCGACCTGGCCGTGGACGAGAACGGGCTCTGGGTGATCTATGCAACAGAACAGAACAACGGCAAGATCGTCATCAGCCAGCTGAACCCTTACACGTTAAGGATCGAAGGGACGTGGGATACCGCCTACGACAAGAGGTCAGCCTCCAACGCCTTCATGATCTGTGGGATTTTGTATGTGGTGAAGTCTGTGTACGAGGATGACGACAATGAAGCCACAGGGAATAAAATAGACTACATATATAACACTGACCAAAGCAAGGATAGCATGGTGGATGTGCCCTTTCCAAACTCCTACCAGTACATTGCTGCTGTGGATTATAATCCCCGGGACAACCTCCTGTATGTGTGGAACAACTATCACGTTGTAAAATACTCCTTGGATTTTGGACCGCTGGACAGCAGAGCAGGTAAGGGATTTAATACCAAACCTTTTATTTTATTTTTTAATATTTATTTTTGTGTAAAATTGACATACACTCCTGTCTTACTGATCTGGCTGAGTTTATGCAAATAAAGCCCCACCACAGACCTGTAATGGCTATTAAGACATTAATATACACAGATTTTATTTTTATTTTTTTTTTTTTTGGTCTTAGTTAAAATGAAGTGGACAAAGGAGTATCTACACATAAGTAGCCTGAAACAATTTCCAAATGCCCATGCTTTTATTCAGTCTTTTCTCCTGAATTTAATTTCTTTCGTGCATCATCAGATCATTTTCCGTTCTGCAGGAATTTTGACAAAACAAAGCACGGAAGATGTTGTTGCAAACAGCTGGAGGAAAACTGCCTTTCATTTTAAATTACTTTGTTTCATTAAGCTGGGGGAGTTTTGTCTTTTTAGAAAAGCTGAGACTAATTGAATATGTGATCATGCATCCACAAGTGTGTGTCTGGAGTCAGGAGGAGAATCAACAAAATCCTCTTAATTCTTGCTTTATTTTCTGTAACGTTTCTCTTTCTTTTTAAAGCATTTCATGACTTACTGTGACTTACTATACTTTATCTTAGAGGATCATCTGGCCCCCAGAGATTTCCCAGCTTTCCACCTTTTTTCCTGTTAGAAATTGTGCTGGTAGTTACTGAGGTATATTTCCTTTCCTTTATCAACTCCATCATCATTTTGCAATTATAAAGTTGCCACTTTACTGGTAACAAGACTTAGCCTATACTGTGGTCAAGCTTGTATGATGTTGCAAGAATTTCCAAAGAGGACTGCTCAGTCATTTTAAATGGCTGTTACTTTACTGATGTAGTCGTAGTATCAGGTAGTTCTTGTGGTGGACTTTGAAAGGCTGAAAAAGTAAGAAAAAAGACAGAACTAATATAATCTGGACAGCAAAGTATTCAGCTCATAACACGGCTTTTTCTGAAACATTTCTTTTTGTAAGTAAGAAACTTGAAAGTGGGTGAGTGGATTCAGGGCTTTAGATTGCAAAAGAAAAGTGGAAAGATTTCTGATGATGAGATTTTCTGTGTGCAGCCTGTTACCCATATAAAATGAAAATTGATCAAGAGATGCTGAAAGAAATTGTGGGTATGAAAATCTGATGAGGGCCGGAATAAAAGTAGTAAACTGGCAGTGAAATTGTGATTTTTTTGACAAAAATATAAAGAAGGGGAGAAGAAAATCTTGAAGAAGCAAATGAACAAGAACTGAGTGACTGTTAAGGAGTAGAGATATTTTCAATGATGTTGACCTCTGCAAGATCTCAGATGAGTGAAAAATGAAGTAAAAAAATGAAGTAATACTTCTCATTCTCCAAACTTAATGACAAGCATGTACTCTCTGTATGGTGGAGTGAAGCAGAGCAATTTGTAAGCTATTGGCTATCCCCAAGAAGTGGAAATCAATTGCATCCCTTCCATTTCACAGAGTTTCTCTTCTTTTTAGTGAATTACTTCCAGGTATTATAATGGACTTCTTGCTGATGCTTTTTGATACGGTGACCATTGTCAGTAATAGCAGCTTTAATACAAAAAAAAAAAAAAAAAAAAAAAGGAAAAAAAAAGAAAAAAACCAGCTTTAATCAGTGAAAAATCTAAAAAAGGGAAAAATCCTAATAAAAAAAGAAATTGTTCTCCCTTTTTTCACAGTGTAAGATGGTGAAATGGGAGAGTAGGTGAAAACCTTACAGGGGGCTGAAATTCTGTGAGGAGCAAGGATTTGATTTATCTTTGTGTCACTCTGGTTTGGATGAGAATTTAGAATCCTCCAGTGCCTCAGACAGGAAGCTGAAGCAGTTCTTAGCTTTGAGTGGTGGGAATGATAGGGTTAATCTGGTGTCAGGGAGT
This sequence comes from Oenanthe melanoleuca, assembly GCF_029582105.1. NCBI lineage: Eukaryota > Metazoa > Chordata > Aves > Passeriformes > Muscicapidae > Oenanthe > Oenanthe melanoleuca. Next base: position 15,940,230 of record NC_079337.1, read on the forward strand.
CTGGTGAGCCTTCTCTGATATTCTGGTGTGCAAATTTTGTGCAAAGCTTTGTAATACGGACAAAAGGCTGAATTTTACATGTGGTTTTCTCCTCTGAAAATGGTCAGGATTTCCTTTCTAGCAAAATTGCATAAGGATCCCATTACCTCACTATTTTACAAGTTTATAGGACTTTTGAGAGGTCTGCTCTGATAGCAACTGGATTTTTTGATGAGAAGAATGGGCCAAGACATTTCAAGGAGAAGGGAAAAAAAACTTCACTAGAGGAGTTTACTGCTCCATTACCCACATAGCCTGATTAGTGGGAGCAATTTTAGATGAATTATTAAAACAGGAGCCCTGATTTTGAGTTGAACAGGTGAACAAACAGTTGCTTGACATCAGGCTTTTTTGCAGAGAGGAGCCAGGAGACCAGGTCTTCATGGTGCTTTCTATTCCAAGTTCAGTGCAACCCATTTTCAGGTTAGCACCAAATTTCATGCTGCATTGCTTTACATGTAACACTAAATATCTGGTTGGCTTATACCCAGCTCCTCCACCAAAGAGCAGGAACAGAAGCTGATACAACCCTGGGAAAGCAGTGAAGAACCAGGATATTTTTATTTGGATTTTTTTAGATTTTTTTTATTTTTTTATGGAGTGGATTGTGGATATGTTTCTCTCCTCTTCAGAAATCATCAGTGTTTCTCCTTATTAGAGCCATGTTCAATGCAGGCATTATCCATGGTGCTACAATTTGAGTAGCAAAATTTGTAAACAGTATCAGCTTAATTAGAAAATAAAAGAAGGATTGTAAAATTGATGGGTTGAACATATGGGTTGTTAAAAAACAATTAAGGGTGAGGTTTTAGAAGAGCTCTTAAAACCAAAAATTGATCATAAAAAGAAAAGTGAAATATTTAACTACTTAAATAGCTATTAAAATATTTGAAATCACTTGCATCATACATCTTAGGGATATCTAAAATAAAATACAGGTTCTGGGGACTGCACTTTACCTAGGATCAAGCATTTTCAGTCTTTTCCCAAACTGTCCAGAGAAAATGGGAGTTGGCAGGAGTTGCTTAATTTATAGGAAAGGCAGAGCTCACATCCTCTTGCTGTTCACAGTGTCTAAGCATTTTCTGTGATTTTTAATTAAAGATATGTGCATGTAGTTTTGGAACATATTTGAGATTTTTGTTGTTGCAGAGCATCTCTCACCTACTATTTAAAAGAATGGGCTTTTTTACTCCTTGGAGAGAGTGAGTGTCAAATCCTAGAGTTTCTGGGCTCAGCTTCTGCAGGAGTTGAAGTTAGCAGGGGAAACAAAATATTTTGAAGTGCTAAAAGCTGAGTTTAGCTGATCTAGAAGCAATTCAAGGCTCTTGATGGAATTAAAGCTTAACCATTCGTTTTTCTCAGAAATGAGAAAAGCTGCATTTTAAGGTTTTACCCCACTCTTTTTTTTTTTTTTTTTTTTTTTTTTCCTCTTTTGTCTGGGGTTGTTTTTAATTTATCCCAAAAGTGGTTTTGAAAGCAAACACTCTTAGTGCCTGCAAATCCCAAGAAACCTATCATTAATGTCTGCCCTCAAGAAGTGAACTTGAAGATACCAAAAGCCTTTGAAGTATATTTTCTTTGAGCTGTTTGGCCTTAAAATGAGCTTTTTGGAGGATGCTTCTTCATAAATGCTCTTGAGTTTTTGGGTTATTTCTTTGTAGCTTCTATTGAGTTTTTGAATTTGAAGTGTTAGTAAGGATAGCTCTGCATCTCTTCTCATTCTTCAAGAAGTTAAATCCAGAACAGTATTCAGTTGTTTTTTGTTTTTTTTTTTTTTTAATGTGTCCTATGCAGAGGAAATATGCAGAGAAGGAAACAGAAGTCTGTAGTGACAGCATGAAAATTTTCTGCAGCCTAATCAGTTGATATTCACCAGAGTTACTGTTTTAATCATCACTCACTTAAGATGCGTTCTGTGCAAATAAACTCAAGAAAATATCAACAAACCTTCCTCTCCAAAAAGGTGAAGTGCTCCTATCCTGCCTCCCAGCACTGTACTGCATACAAACACACATCTCCAGGTTCTGTGCCTGAGCAGGCACAGCTCCTGCCTGCCTGAACACCAGCCAGGGGCTCCTGGGCATCACAGAGACCAAACTTCTGTCTTCTAAATGTAAGAGTGCCCCAGTGCTGGCAGCTCTTGCCAGGGCTCAGGATTTGCTGACTGAGCATTTGGGTTCTTAGCTGGGAGCTGGAGCCTGTCCCATAGTAGGGAAGTCCAGGGAAGAACTTGAACCAAGTAAGGATCCTTTTGGGCATATTTTGGCCTTGGATGTCCCAGCAGCTGTTCCCAGTGGCATGGGAAACACAGAGCTGTTTTCAAGAAGGCATTCTGAATTTTGTCCAGGAGACCCAAGCATTACCATATGGGCTGTTCCATGGATGTGTGAAGTGAATAAATAAAGATGCCCAGTGTAAAAAAGATGCTGATATGATATGTGGAACTTCCAATACAGCCTAAATGTGCTTAAGTGGCTTCCACACATTTCACACTAGCACTGTGGACAGCCATTCTGGTGATACAGGTACAAATGTGATACAGAAATTACATGGATATCTGTGATATTTTAAGAACCTCAGAGTTTGAACCGAATGTCAAACTTTTATCTTCCACATTTTGTCAAGTATTGTGGGATGCTCTCTTGACGTGTGATTGCAAGTGTTTTATTCAGTCAGAATGTTTGGGTTGTTTTGTGCTTTTTCCTCCTGAAGCAGTTTCACAATGCAGATAAGGTGAACAATCTGTCCTTATAATATGCTAATTAAGTGTGTTTGTGTCTTGGGTAAAAGATGTGGCAGTATGGTGATGAATAAGGACTTTAAGCACATATGACACCTCGTTAAAGTGTAATTCTCACATCATAAATCTGAGGCCTTCCCTTTGACAGCTGAGTAATGTGGGCAGTGGGCAGAGGAACCTGAGCATCTCAAAGCTTCCAAAGGGCTGTGGGATCTGAAATCCCACTTGTGCACAGGATGTGAGTTGCTGTCCCTTCAGATAAGCCACTTTGCTAGCTCTGAAGTTGAGTCCAGGCTGAGTTTTAAAAGGTTGGCTGAGCCTTTCTGGTGAGCAGCTTCTCCTGGTGGACAAAGGCCATTTTTTAGGGAGCTGCTGAGTGTTTAATTGCTGCTTCTCCTGTGTTTTTGCTTTCCTCCCACCTAGGAGCATCCCTGAGTGTCTCACTGCTGTTCCTCCTCATTGCTTACAGTGACAGCTGCTGGTTGCACGGTGTTGCTGGAGGCTTTCAGAGAGATAAGCTCCTGCTTTCTGGAGCTTCTGCTAAACATGCAGAGTGACTGGAGCCCTGGCTTTTATCCACCAATATTTGCCCACATATTCTTGTTGCATTTACTCAATGAATATTTCAGTCCCTTTTTGCTATCTGAGAGAAACAGGGATGTCTAAGTTTGGAGGTGAAAAAAGCAGAACATCTTTTACAACAAAGCAGACCTTTCAGCCTACATTTGTTGGGCAGGCAGTACCTTAAGCTCAAAGGGACAGGAGGCACAGTATTGCTTTTATACTCCATTTTGAGACCTGGTCCGTCTCTTATTTTTTATCCTGTTTTAAATTTGCCCTCTTTGTAAAGCAGTGTAAAGAGTAAAAAATGGTAAAAAAGTATCATACCACACTAGACTTCTGAAATTAGGGGTATCTACTTTCTGTTTAGAAAGCTGGAGTTCAAGGTCTACCTTCTCAAAAAAAAACCCGTAAAAAGTGCAATTATTCACTAGCTTCAAAATTCTCCCTTTGCAGAGCATATCATAAATAATATTGATACTGTTTGGTCAGCACAGCAGGAGGAACTTCAGTGTCTCTTCAGTACAAATCATGCTCTGGGTTATCCATTTTGCTCAATAAAACTAGTGTGGAACAGCAGATAACTTGACCAGAGTGTGAGCAGCCTTCCTCTTCCTCAGTTCTCTGCTCCTGCTCTGAGACACTTATTTAAACCACCCACCCTGAGAAAATGGTACAGCAGACATAACCATGAGCTAAACTGGGATACCTTCTGTATCCTTGGCCCTGTTCCCATGGGAGTGCTTGGGGACTGGGCTGGTGAAGTAGGGGAAGGGCAGGAGACAAAATGATTAAACTAAAACTTCACTTTCAAGCTTCAAAACAAAAGCAGCCTGAGGCTTTGGCACTTCATAATCCTGTCAAACACCGTGAGGGGGAAAGGACCTTGCCAAGAAGTGTCTGAAAAGCTGAGACAGCTGTTTCTGGCAGCAAGCTTGGGATGCTGATAGGGGAGTGATTGCATGGGGAAAAAAGCATTAACTGCCAGTGAAGGATAGTGGCTTTTCCTCTTCTGCAGCAAGCTCCTCAACGTGAGGACCTGGCCTGATTAATTGTTCTTTCATTGAGTTGGAGACCACTGAGTCATGCTGACATCAACCATGGCTTATCAGTCCAGTGCAAGTACTCTGCACCAAACCCAGCTGTGAATGTGCCAGCACTTGGTTAGAGCTGTTTGCCAGCTGCAGGGAGCAAGAGGTGACACACAGCAAATGTCCAAGGCTGCTTTTTGCAGCAGAGGAGGACTGCATTGTGTACCAGGGACAGCCTTTGAGTGTTGGATTTTTAAACGTGAATTCAGTGATTAGTCCATCCTTGGGCAGCAGATTTAGCTGGCTTGTGTGCAGTGATGGAGGTCTGCATGGGATTGGGGGTTTAGCCCAAGAAGGAACTCATGGATGTTCCATTTTTGGGCTGTTGCCTCTGCCAGCTGCTTTCCTCCCAGCCCAAACCAAGATTATAAGCTGCCAGGCTTTTTCTCAAGGCATTCCCCTCTCAGTGTAGGTTATATTTGTGCACCTTGAGACCCTGTGTGGTGCAAACACCTTCTGCTCCCCGTGGTCTTGCTGTGTCCTGGCTTGGAACATGGTTATCCTGGATTTTTTTTTTTTTTTTTGCTACAGCATTTTTGAAATGAGCAGCCTTTATTCCTGCCCCCCACTGCAAGTACCTCCACCACGGCAGCTCACGGGTGTGGGTTGCTCTTCCCCCTCGTCTGCCGCTGATTGTGTTTGTTCTGGAAATGACTAGTGTAATATTTTTAGCAACACTTATTAAGACTTGTCTCCTAACTCTAGTTCAGTGTTGCTAATTAACTTCTTCCATGCCGCCAGCACTCTGCAGTGCTGCTATGGCAAGGTTTTCTTTATTTTTCTTTTTTTTCTTAACTGAGGAAGTAGATATGGATGCCCTGCCATATTCTGCTTTTGAGTCAAAGCAAGCAGGGGAGGCATTGGATACCCTTCTTTCTGTCTTTATAATCAGGTTAAAGAAGAGTGAGAAGCTCTTTAGGAGTCAGCTGCAAAATTATTTTAAGGGGAGGCTTTAAAGAGCCTTCCCTTGACTTCAGTGATGCCAGCCCTTGACTGTGGTGACGTCCTTAGCAGGTCCCCATCCTTCAGATCCAGCAGCAAGTCAACTTTCCAGAGGTGTATCAGTGCTGATAAAAATACCCCAAGGCATGTATGAGGAATGGAAGGGTCAGCATTATCTTCATAAATCCACCTGAACTCTTATGCTAGGGTTGAATTACTGATAGGAGGGGAATTTAGGTTGAGGGGGCAAAAAGAAACTTGGTAACCAGTTTGAAGATCTCCATGTTCAGGGAGAAATGGGACCAGCCATGAAGGGCTATGAGATGCTCCTGAAAAGGGAACACAGATTCCAGAAAGAAGGAAATAGTAAGCACTTCAAGGCACTCCTTCTCAAAGTATATTTTGTTTTTAGTAACTGCCCTAAATCAAGAGAGTTGAGTTGTGAAAAAAATCAAGAAGTGTTGATTTCTTTCAGGTGAGTCCACCAGGTGTGCAAAAGTGAAGGCTGATAAAATGAAAAACTTTCTGGGACAAAATCCCAGAAGAGTTTCAGCTCAGCTTTTATTCAGATAAATCCTCTGAAGCTGGTGGGAGTTTGGGCTAGAGGCTTCAGGAGTGAATCTGCAGTGGGTTGCTGTTTGCCCTGGAAGGAATTGCATTTTGCCAGTGAGGGGCTTTCGGACCTCCTGATTTGTGTCTGAAGCATCCAAAGAGAATATATAAATCATAAGCTGGAACAAAAGGTGAATATTCACATGAATTTGAGTTGCACTGTCTGCCTTACATTTTTATGTTGAAAAGGTTGGTTTTTAAGGGTGTTCTCATGATTGGAGGGCAGAGCAGACAATAAAGGCTTAGGTGAACAGGATGTGTCCAAGAAAACAATGTCATGATTGTTCGCTGTAACGGGATTTCTTCACTTTAAATAGGATTTTTGCATGATTAAAATGTGCTGAGAGGAAACAGGACTTAAGGCAAGTTTCACTGAAATACAGGATTGAAAAGACTGGCAATGAAGAGGCAAACTGGCTGCTTCATGTTACGTAGCTCCTTGGGTCTGTTTTCACAAAGTACCACCTGCTTGAGACTCAAAAGGGAAGGGGGGAAAAAAGCAAAGAAACATCAGAGCTGAAAAGTATAGAAGTTATACACTGGTCATGACAGAAGATGGGAAAATCAGCTGCCTTTATACCAGTTTGAGCTGGCTTACTGGGGTGCCATTCATGCTTCCCTCAAATAGCTGGAATAAATTAACACAACCACTGGAGAGATGAGGCATTAGGCAGCTCTGCAGTTCTTTTTCATCTGTTGATGTTTGGGACAGAGACAGGGCTGTCTAAGCTGCAGGCAGAGAGAAAAAGTAAAGGCAACATCAAGTATAGACATGCCAGCAGAGATGAAGTCTGTACCCCTCTCCTAAGATCTTTCCAACCTACCATGTGAAGAAAAGCTTTTGTGAAACCCCATGTACTGGCCTTCAGTTCCTCCTCTGTGTTAAATTATTCCCTCTATCCAAGGCATGCTTGGAGGATGCTGTGACTCACTAAGGTTGATCAGCCTGGATTCATGTGATGCTTTGCACTCTTGTACTGCCAAATTAAGCAAATGAGTGGTGATGTTAATGTGAACACCGAGGCTCCAGGAGGAGGGAAGTACTGAGGGAAAACTGCATGAAGAAGAAAAAAAAAAACCCACAAGTTTTCCTTTTTTATCTTTCTTTTCTTTTTCTTTTTTAGAAGGAGGGAAAATATATTTGCTTGATAAAAACATATTGAGTATACCTTGGTGGCATTAACAGCAGTGAATATTTCTGGCCTTCTCCTCCTGAGTGCTTGCTTTTCTCACTGGACAGTAACTGCCAAGTATTTTCTTGGTGCAATATTGAGTGTGTTACAAGTTTTTCACAAGAAATATCCTTGGAATGACTGGAACAGATTTTCTTGATGAAAGTGTTGTGCTCTTCTCCATGGCAAGTATCAGGCTGAGTGAAGGATGCCATCACCCAAAAGAACCAAGCCAAGGTGGAGAGTGCTCTGGCAAGTTTCTGGTTGATTTGTACAGTTCAGGGTGAACATTGATCCAGCATTCTGTTGGGAGAGGTGCCTTGCTTGTAGATGTAAGCTGTCTTTATGAGTAAATCAAGCCTCCTCCTGAGCTTGGTGGGGAGTAAATGAAACTTTTGGGTAGCCTAAAACTGCATGGTCAGAACACAGCGTTGTGTAAGGCTGGTGTGTAATGTGTTTTTTTCATATAAATGAGTTCAAATTGACTCTGGTATGAGGAGTAGAACAGGGAATTAAATTAGATTAATAGATTTTTTAAGACCAGAAGGGACCATTAGCTCATTTAGTCTGACCTCTGTAATGCATTCGATTGGATTTCATCCGCTTCCTCTTCTGCTGAGCCTAATGACTTGACTTTAACTGGAGTGTACCTTCCAGAAAGGCACCCAGGCAATCAGTGCCTCCCTTCACTGAGTGCTTTTCTTGCTTGGATGTTCTCTCCTTCAGTTAAGAGGTAAAACAATATTCCCATTATAAATGTTTTGATTGTGCCTATTTGTATCGTACATAAAAAGGTAAAAATTAATTTCTCGAGTCGCTCTCTTTGGACCTTGCTCAGACAGTGCTCTGGAGGTTGCCTTCTGTGAGAATTAATGGTAGGTCTGATTGTCTGTTTTATTTTTTTAAAATCTTAGAAACTTGTTACTGCAGTGGGAAATTCCTGAACAGATGAAGAAAGCAAATAATTCACTATCAATGAGAAAATAGCTTTCTGCACTAAAATCGAGCCTTTACTTTCAGATGTACTTTTTGATGAGTTCCACTAAATGTGTATGTAAACTCTGTTTTCTAAGACAAAGAAAGTACCAATCTGCAGAGCTTGCATACTATTCTCTTAATGCCACTTCCATTTTTATTTGAACCAGAGTGCTAGGGAGTGACATTTAAATCTTGGAGTTTGTCATCAAGTTCTAATTTTTTTCTTGATGAGAACATCTGTCCATGGGAAAGGGCAAAAATTTGTTCCAGCAGTTTTTGCATGAGGTATTGAATGATTTTATTCCAAATGGGTGTTCTGATGTTTGGCTTGTCTTGTTTCCCCCCACCTTTTGTTTCCCATACTCTTTTTAAAGGAGTATACTGGGTTAAAAAAAGGTGATGTTGATGATGCAAGGAAATTAACTGTAGAGGATACAAGAAGTAATTGGGTAATTAATTAATTGTGTTAAGAGTCTTGTTAACACTAGTATTTTCATGGCAAAATATACTGGCAAATTCTGTTGGAAAGAGGTTGTGATTTTCTTAATATGCAAGCAAAAATTTCCTGCACTCATCACTGTCTTAATTCAAAATGAAATATGTTTTTTCCTTCAAACACCGTGTTTTGCAATGCTTTGGATAGACTTCACCTTCAGGCATTTCTTTATGGTTAGTAACCACCTGAGAGAGGCTCTATCAAGGCTGTGGCTTCATTAATTGAGCAGTGTGAGGGTAGGCATGTATCCCCCTCATTTCATTGGAGAGAGGAGCCCTTAAAATGGGCATGTGCCAAGGAAGGCTAGGGAAGTCCTCTCTTCCCCTTTACAGCAGGATTTGTGACCAAAGTGGTCCTGTGCATGCTTGGAAGTCATTGTCACAGTGCTCTTGGCACATTAAACATCAGCTGTAACCAAAGAAAAATGACTGGAATTAGCCAAAATCACTCCAAAACCTTCTTGGGGCTCGCTGGTGCAAGGCAGTGCCAGCAGGAGTTTTGGGCTGTGGGTTTCCAGGCAAGCTGATTTGTACATTGAACGTGGCAAGCATCACCTTGCTGAACCATGGCCCCAATGTGTTTCATTAAATCTCCTTGTGATGCCTTCTAGGGTGGGGGAAATGATGTGAAAAGTTCCCTTCTACAGTTGGTTAACACTTAGCAGTGAGGAATGTCTTGTTTTTAGTGAGCAAGGCCAGAGCTGTAAAAGCAGGTCCTCTCCAGATGAAGCTCTTGTTACAGTGACCTGGCTGTCCTCTTCCTACTCCAATTTGAAAGCTGGATTTAATATGCCAAAGGAATAATCATAAAAAATATGACATGCATCAGTGCATTTCTCTAATCCTTCTTCCCTGGAAAGCTTTGGACCCTTTTCTGATGGGCAATATGTAAGGAAAGATGACATCAAGGGACAAGGAGGACTAAGACGGCCTTTCCACAAAAAACAAATATTTTTGCCTAAAATTAGAAGAAAGGAGAGGTGGTCAAGTTTTAGGAAACCCTTTAACTTTGAGGCAGAGACTCTGGCCAGTCACTAAAGATGGTATTTCCCTGGCATGACTGATTGAAGGGACATCTTTGAGGCATTTAATACAAGTTTTTGTTTGTTTAGAAACCTGTAACAAAGTTCTTTGGATGTTTCCTGACATGATATTGAAGTTATCTTTTCCCCTCAGAATCTGTAAATTTCAGTTGTTGGTGATAGAAATATGTTTTACTGTGCTTGTCACTCTCCTACTGCAAGAGATTGATTATTGATTTTTAATTTTTTTTATTATCATTACATATTTAACAATAAAACTAAATATTGTTCTCTTCCCAGCTGAGTCTCCAAGGAATACTACTGTTTCTCATTATAGAGGGGGGAAGAAGTAATTAAATTTTGATTATTTTTCCCTTTTGCCCAAATATCTTCACACACTGCAAATTAAATAAAATTATTTAACCATGACAAGCACTTCTGCCAATTAATCCCTGAGAAGTGAAGCTGGAAAATGTATGCCACACATAAGCAGGCAGTCACACATGGATGCCTAGAAAAAAGAAACCCAGAGGAGTCTAAGACAAGCATGAGTTAATCAGCCCAACAGAGCCATGAATGGAAGTTTAAGCAATGGTGACGTCCCTACCAAAGCTGATATGAGCTCTTTGCAGCATTTTTCCCCCTTTTTCTTTTTTCTTTTTTTTTTTTTTTTCTTTTTTCCCTCTCTTCCTGGTACTCTGAAGAATCTTTTTCCCTTCTGGCTTAATTGCTAGAGATTAATTGAAGTTCAAGAGCTCAGTATTTCTAGTAGCCTTTATACTGAAATTTAAGATGGGTAATTTAACTTTGAATTGATTTTTTTTTTCCTCTTCAATTTGAGCTTTTAGTATGTGCATATTTTTATCTTGGCTACACTTGGGTTTTCTGAATTACAGGCAAGCTTACCAAGAGATATTCATTAGGCAAATGTGTTTATTAACAACATAAAAATTGTTGTACTGAATGCCTCAAAACTGGATCCCATTATTAAAAAAGAAAACATTTTAGGCAGTTCCAGAGCATTAAAGAAAAAAATTTGTCGTGTCTCCCTGGATTTTTATATACCTAGTTCCATAACTTTTTGAAAAACACTGGTGCTTTTTGCATGGGCTTCAAGGTCAAGCTTAGCCCTGTTCCTGAATTTTAGCAACCTGGAGTCAGTGGCCATGTCCCCAGGAAGCAGCTCTTCCCCAGAAAAACTTGCCTCACTTTAAGAGGAGGTTCTCAGGCACCTGAGAAGTGTGGTGAGGTGGCTGCTGGCTTGGTAGAAGCCATGCCTGCATCTCTGAGATGTTTATTTAGGCCTGTTTGCTGTTCATCTTCTTGTATCTGAAATCAAACACTGAGTGCAGACTTGTCTGAAGCTGCTGCTGCAGGGAGCACTATTGACAGTAGTGCTGAGCATGCTTTAGATGTATAAATAGATAGATACTTGTGTGTTGATGAGATGTATTTGAAAAAGTAGGATTTTCATGCTAAATACACATTTGTTCTCATGGAAGACAGGGACAGAGGAAGGCTTTTTTCTCCTTGGATGAAGCTGTCCCAGGCAATTCACATGTTCTGATAGATACAAACATTTGATAGGCTCCCCTGACTCGACATCAAGATCTAATTAATTTGATTTTGCACATCAGTCCAAATGCAATATAGGGAATTGGTATATTCCTATCCCTTTATCTATTTTCTGTCTGATAGGATCCTCTTTTCTAGGCAAGACTACTTGGGCTTTGGCAGAGCAGTGAAGGTCCTTGGCTCTGTCAGACAGCATCAGATGGATAATACCAGGCTTAGCAGGAGAGGAGAAAAGCCTAGACCAGACCAAAGTGGGGCAGCAAGATTGTGAGGGAATGGAGAGGTTCCAGAACCAGGCAAAGTTCCTACAGCTTTTAGTGAAGCACAGACTCAGTTCTGATGTTTCCAAGTACAGACATGGCTTTGAAGAGGAAAGAGCATCAGCCTGATGGAAATTCAGACAGATTTTTGCAGGCTGGAGAAGACTTGGCCAGGTGGCAGATAGTTGGAGCATTGCTGCTCTCAGCCTCCTCCTTCTCTATTAAGGTTGATGTTTTTTATACCACCCTGGGGATTAGATGTAGAAAACTGTACATTTAAACATACAACATTTTAGTATTACCCAAGGGAAAAAAAAAAAAGAAAGAAGAAATGCAGTTCTATTGAAATGAAAGGTTTGATGGCCCTTGAGTCAATATTGTTTGAAAGTCACAATCCTTTATAAATTTCAGTCTTTTCTTCCAGGTCATAATATAAATAGATCTTGCACATCATAATTTCCTTTGGTGAACAGGCTCTTCTGACCTGGTTTTTTTTCTGGTATGGACTGACATTATGGCCCCTCAGCCTTTCCAGAAGGATGTGCTGTTGATTTGAGCCTTGTATCCTCGACTCATTGCATTTTTAGACAGAGCAGGACAGCTGTGGATTATCTACCTAGAGGGGGTGTAACAAGGAATATTCCCCTCCTTTTCTAGCTACCCCTTTAGCTATATCATGTCTGTTTCATACTCTGCCCTTTCCCATAGCTTTGATCTGCAAGTGGGAATTTTTGGACAGACTGTGCAGTGCTTGCTGAACTGACCAAGGAGTCTTAGGCTCGCTGACCGCTGGGTAATGAGATGGATCACACGTCCTGCATTTTGCCTCGGGAGAAAAAGGAGCAAGCGTGCCAAGCAAATTACTGGGTGATTTACTTATTTGCACTTCTGGGAGGGAGTCTTTATCTCCATAAATCTCACGTTAGGATACGTTTTGTAACTGTGCCCAGCGGTGATATATTTGTCTCTATAAAAACCAGCGCCTTAGCTGTGCAGGAGGAACAGACCTCTGTGCCTCACCCTGGCTGTGTTTGATACCCAGAGTTAACTAGGATTGCCCAGTGTTTATTTATCTGCTGAGATGAAGCTCTGTGTTTCATCTGTGTTGCTAGATGCACGGGCTGAGATTCAGCTCCTGGCTGGGATGGAGGGGTTGGCATTTAGCAGGGAGTGCATCATGTGCCAGGTTTTCTGATGGTTGAGCTAAGAGCAAACCAGCAAAGGGAGCTGAAACACGCAGGAAAAGCAGGAAAATGTCACATGCCAGGAGTAGAGGCATGACAGAGAGGTGGCCAGTGGAGTTAACTGTCAGTACAGCCTTTTTTGTGAGAGCTGAGCACAGAGGACTTAGGTTAAAAATCACCCTTGGTGCCTTTCCAGAGTATCTCTGAATAAGAGACAGGAATGGATCCAGTCCCTGCATCTTCTTCAGCTGGGCTGAATTTCTTTCTGAATTTTCTGCCATTCTAAGAGCTTGCCTTTCAGCTTTGTATTGTGTGGTCCTCCTCCTCCAGCCACAGTCTCACCTGAGTGCTTGGATGCTTGCTGTTACCCAGTCATCTAAGTCATCTTCAGACAGGCACGATATTTTCTCATTTCATTGCACCCCACAGTAAGGTTATCTCCTGCTTTTCTCTGTGCATGTTAGTGCTGCATTCATAGTGTTTTAAATTGAATTCTGGACCTTTGGTCTGAAACTAGATGCGGACCAGAGCACAAAGGTTTTGCTGATATCAAAGTTTGTCTACACAATCACTGTCAGCAGCCTATCCTTTGGTTAAACATACTGATCAGTTCTGATGTTTCCAATGCATTAATTTGTCTCTGACAATTTTCTTAGCTAAGATTCGAGCAGCAGGACTGCTGACCTAAAATGATCCTAAATTCTTCATCTTGGAGACCTCCTATTCAATTACATTTTGGTAGATGATCATTGACTTGGGGAGATTATAAAAGAATTTCTAAGTCTCCTTTGTCCTGTGCCCATTGAAAATGTAAGATGCATCAGTTCACTGAAGAGTATTACATTAGTTCAGAAAAGCTTCTGGTCACAAATGGGCTAAACTTTATCAGCAGGCTTGAAGACCCTTGCCAGCTTCTGGTGGGCAGAGATTAGCACCAGGTATCTGCTTGGCTGCCTTTTTTCCAGCTGCCCCTAATAAAAGAGTCCACCAGCACCTTGAGAGAGGAAGCCAACACAGAAGATGGCTGCTGCTGGTGGCCCATTGCTGTCTTGCAAATCCCTGTGAAGTGTCAGTTTTCACCTCCCTGCACCATGGCTTCTTCCTTCGGAATCCAGTTCACTACTGTTTATATCACAGTCCTGTCAGAGGCTGGAGAGGGCTGGCTGCACAGCTCACATGGAAAAGTGCAGCCCTGCTGAAGGCAGCAAAGCTGCAGCCATTTGCACCACCAGAGGAATTGGTCTGTGTCTTGTCATCTCTGCAGCTGCAGGGCATGATGCTCCTTGCTTGCTTAATTGCCAGTTTAATCAAAACCTGACTCTCTGTTTCAAATATGATTTCTCCTGCTGAGCACCTCAAGCTGTCTCAGCAGCTCTGTGTGTGTGTCCTGTGTGTGGCTGTGGTTCAGGGTGCCCTGAATCCGGGCACACTGCAGCTGCCCAGGTGTTCTGGCTGTGCAGTGATGTTCTCATGATTCCCAACTCATCACTAACCTCCTTGAGAGGTTATCCCAGCATAGCTGGTAGGACAGAGCACAGGAGTGCTCATCTGCTCCAGTGCCAAGTCCAACAGCCTGACTTTGTTACCAGATCACCAGGACTTTGGGCTTCTGGGACTGTGTTCTGCTTTCATTTTCCAAATGCCCTCCAGAATATATAAATTTTCTCAAAGACAGTTTTCATGTATAACTTCAGGGCTGTCAGTGCTAGTGACTGCGTTGTTGAGCTCAGGGATGGATTATCCAGAGTCTCTGTGATCACAGGATTTTCAGTTCCGTTGAAAAGTATAAAAATAATCTTGCATTTTTTTAAGTGGAAAGAGAAGCTTTAAAGTATAGGTCCTGAAGACTTTGAGGCACAGCAAATAAAAGCCTAAATCTATAATATTTATTATTTCTTGTGGGTTTTATTTTCCTTTGGTTTAAAATGTAATCACAGAATTTAGGGGTGCTGCTCCTGGCTTGTACAGGCTTGAGACTGAGTGTGAAATGTCTTCCCAGCACGGACTTTTGAGGAATGTCATTCCAAACACCTGAAAAATGAGGCTTTTTCACATGTGGTTTTTTTCTTAGCTGTCCTGGGTGCTCTAAGCTTGTTCCAGTCATTTGTAACCTTTGTAATCAGCTTGACTGCAGTACCTGGGGACAACCTGCAGCCCTGCTCATCCATCTTATGAAGCAGAAAGTGTAGGTACTTGCCCTCAATCCACAGCACAGATACTTTGCTGCCCTCCACTTTTTCTTTCTTCTTTTGTTCCCATGCCTTAATGAAAATCTTTCAGTGTTTTTTAAATCTCTGCTTATCCTGAGCAGAAAGGCAACTTTGTGTCAAATAACAGGCAGCTTCCAATGTGGCTTCTCTTCTTTAGGAAACTAATTGTTGATTTTTGGCTGGGGTGTCTTGCAAAGGAAAAGCTTTCAGAGGACTTTTCTCCCTGATCATAGGGATACAGGATTGGATGCCAAGGTCTCTAAGCTGCTGTGAAGGTATTCTTGTCCTTTTTGTGGATGCATCAGGGTATGGCTCCCTTCCCTCTCCCCTCCAAGGACCTTTTTCCCACCTTTTTTCTTTCTCTCTGTCTGTCTTTGCTCCTGTTTGATTTGCCTGGAAATAACAGCGATTGCTGAAATCCAGTAACTTGAGAAGGAAACCCCATCTCTAATTAGGACATCCCTAGAGGGAAAGCACAATGAGAGCTTGAAGTCCTGCACAAAGAAGTCACCTGTGCCAAGGAGCTTTAACACACTTTGAAATGACTGGCAAAGGGAGCAGCCCAGCCACCTTCCTCAGTGGTGCTCCCCTCCATCCACAGGGGCTGGGGAAGGGAGGTGAACATTTGGATGAGGCTTGCCCAGTATTCAGCTGGCTTGCTTGAGGACTTAGGGCTAGATTTAACAAGTTGAATTTATACTGAAAATATCACTGCCATGGTGGGGTCATAAGTACTTCCACACTGGAATTTTTCTGTCTTTATTTCTTCTATTTATTTTCTTTAAGCAGATTATACTGCATAAGAATCCCTCTGCAGCAAGTGGGCTTGTTTGTAGTGCAAGTTACTGAAAACAAATATTCCTTTATCAGATGTTTGTGTACACAGAATTCTTGCTGTAGTGGTCACCAAGCTATTCAACCAGTGTTACTTGAAACTATCATGTCAATCAGAGCTGGAATGGCTGATATTACTGAGACTGCATTCAGTCCCAGGGTGCCAACCCAGAAATCATACCTGCCTCTGGGTGTCCCCAAAGCCACTGAATGCTAGGAGATATAACCCTACAAAAGAAGGATTAAACAGGGTTGCTCTATCCTTTCTCTGATCCAGGTAAAAAAAGCATCCATGCTGGGCTCCTAAACAATGAGGTGGTCATTACTGGTGCTCAGTGTGAAGCTAATTCTGTAGAAGTTGGAATCCCACATGGGTCAGATATCTAATCAGAAATATGGGTGTTCTTCCTTTCTTGCTTAGCTGACAAGAGGGTGAAGAAAGAGGTTCGTGTCCCTGATAGAGGCCAGGTTGTCCAGATAATTGAAGCTTGAATTTGTCAGTTCTTCAGTCAAGAGATCATTTAAGAAACCTAAATGCAAAGTTAAGGGTTAACCTGTTAGGGGAAGTGATGGTCAGGGCTAGTATGTATGAATATGTAAATCTGTCTATTCATTAAAGCAGCTGAAGGGCTGTAGTCTAAAGGGAAGAAAATATTTCTCTTGCTTTGAGATACTGAGTGATTGTGTTTCAGAGGTGATGGAATGTATGACTAGGGACAATTTGAATGTTGTCTGTTGTAAAGGAAAATACTCTAAACTAAAGCTGTCTATTAAGTTTATAGCAGCATATTTCACTGCAAGGAGCAGGAGCCTGGAGCAGAACAAGCTGAAAGAGTTTTCAGCTGGGCTGAAACACACAACCTTTTGGGTGTACTTTTCAGCCTCTGTGGTCTGATTTTCAGTCATGCTGCATGTTTCCTGTAGTCTTTTGGGGGGTCTGGCAGGCACATCAGCAGCCATGTAGTGTAACAGCCTCTTCCCTGCACATATGCAGCTAGATCCTTGGGATCAGGAAATTTGGCAGTGCCTTGGGGACCCTTGCCCCAGTGCTGGCAGACAGAGCAGTGCCCCAGCAGACCTGTCTGCTGCCCTTGCACAGGGCAGACATCCAGCATGATTCATACAGGGTGAAGGAGGCTCAGGAGAGAATTAATTTGTGCTATTCAAGGAGTACCAATCAGGATCTTATTGTTCTAGGCAGAGTACAAACTTATAATCAAAACTGTCATCCAAAGGCCTACAGTAACATCATGGGAACTAAGATAAGAATAATCCTGAGATATGCTTGAAGGGTCTTAAGGAATGTAGGTCCCAAATACAGAATATCTGATGCTGAAAAATTTTATTTGACCTTGTATGAAGCATCTGGTCTGTACATGTTTGCTGTATGAACCTGTGTTCTGTGCACAGTTATTCAGAAGTCTGTGAGCTGGTGCAGTTTCTGACCCATTGCAAACTTCTCATTCCCTGGTCACAAGGAAATAAGTAACTGTAGGATGACAGCATGAGGGGAGCAGACAATAAAATCTTCTGTGTCATTCCTGACTTTGTAAAGCAATGAAAAGGGACACAATGAAGCTTATAAAGTCCATAGCTGACTTCACCATAAGTAAAATTTGTAAGTTACAGACCTAAAATGTCTTTGAATCTATTCTGCTTCACAAGTCTTTAAAAAAAAATTTGCTACATTGAGCATGGACTTCCTCAGACGGGTAAAGATGAAAAAATAAACATCACAATGTTTTGATATTTAGCTCAAGAAACTGGAGAAGGACCCTGTAAGTAACAACAGCAGTCACCAGGTTATAAAACTGTGTTATATGCAAAGGTGAAAAGAGTGCAAAAACAACAAAGTACCAAATTGTCTTTGCAAAGCACTTTTGGGCTGCTTGGCATTGCTTCACTTTAGAGGACTGGAGATTTCTGGAGTTCCCAACTGAGGTGGTGGAAAAAGATGCTCTTTTACTGATTGTGACAGAAGCATGCTTAATCTTTGCTATAAAGTGGTAAGAGTGCTCCCAGGATTTGGCCATCAGAAATTGTATTCAGAATTGTCACTGATGCAGAAAGGTTACAGATATATTCACAGCTAGGGACAAGGTTTAAAAATGCTTTGATTTCATTTTCTTTGGGCTGAGGAAGGGGAAGATGATTCCTAATGATTATTTAAAAAAAAAAAAAAAATCCAGTAAGGCTTTTTTCGGATGGCTGATCCAGCAGTTTGCCTGTTATTGGCACTGGAGATAAACTCAGGACTATAAGTTCAGCTTCCTGTGCTGTCCATGCACCCAAACCATATTGACTCTGCCTCAGTGACAGTCAGAAAGTCCATATGCAGTTTCTATATGTGAATTAGGGAAACTGTTGTGTTGAGATCCTGTGTCTGTGTGCAATGGGGAGATGCAAGAGACTTCTGAGACCTTCCTCTTCCTCTCAGTTTTCTCCATCCAGCTAGGTTAATGATGAACAGTGCAGCAAAAGCAGACAATCTCCTCTCTTCTCCCCCTTCCCCTGACATTGAACTGAAAACATGGATTCTTTAGGAGGCTTTTGATTGAGAGAGAAAACATGAAAACAGAGAGGAAGTCTGTCAGAGTTGGATCAATTTGCCCAAACAGCTCAGTTTTTCAGCTGACAGCATTTTAGCACTCAGAGGGGAGTTGTCAAAATCTCTCTGCAGGCAGTCATGTCCTTCATGCTGAGAAATACCTTATATTATCTTGAAAGATAAGAAAGAAGAAAAGAAAAAAGGAAAATACAAGATGGCTTAGATTCCTGTTCTTTCAGGTCACAGAGAAAATAGCCACTCTTGTTTCATTTCTTCATCAAATCGTGTTGTGATAATCTCGTTTGCTGCTTGATCACTCCCTTTGAGATGAGTCTGTCCCCTCTTGCAGTGTCCTGCTGCACAGTGCTGAGGCTTGGCAGCAGGCAGGAATGCAGGGCCAGGCAGCAGCACTGCCTGCCTCAGGGCTCCTGCTGCAGATCAAAAGAAGTGATTAAATGCAGTTAGGGTGCACTGACCCACTCCAAAAACAGATTACTCATCTCTTGGCTCTTCCTTAATGAGAGCAGTTGATTAAAAATACCTGTAATGAAGAGGATGCTTTAATGCTTCGCTGTCTGACAGCCCTTTCTGGGCTGCAGTCCCAGTCAGGAATAGTCACAGAAACCCATGGGAGATGAGATTCAAGGTTTGCATGGTGTGCTGGCCACATAGCAATGGAAGATGTAGCTGATTAGGCTGGACAGGAGGATGCAGGTAGAGAGGCAGGGAATCAGGCCTGTGGTGAAATGGGGGCTCACAGCAAAGTACAGGCAGTAGTGGGGAGGCACAATGTGGGGATGGAGATTGTGCTACACACACAGAGATATGAAGGCTGGAAAAGAAAGACAAAATTGGAGGGGACATCTGCTATAGGCTATCACAAATGGAGGCAGGCAAGAGTGACAAATTCTTGGACCACATCACACAGTATCTGAAGCCACGAGACACTTCAATTACCGTCTCCAGGCTGGTGACTCACAGCTCTACCTGTCTGCTCTGGACGTGTCTCCTACCTCGTAATCCAGCACCTCAGCTGATTCCTCTGACAACCCCCCTGGATGCTTTGCCACTGAAATTTAAGCTCAGCATGGCAAGAGCTACTGCCTGATTTCTTCTTCTCCCCCACTGCTCCCCTTTCTGCATCAACAAGAGTGGCATAAGCAAGAGAATGACAGGGCTGTGTCCCAAACTCTGCCTGTGAGGAGTTGTGTGCTGTAATGCATTTGGCTTTCATTATACCCCCTGACCTGGAGTTGCTCTCTAAATTATGCTGGCAGGTGAATTTAAAGCTGTCTGAAAGGCAGTGGAGGAGGGTTGCAATTGGTGGGAGTCTCCCTGGGGCAAGGAGAGAGTCTGATGTAGGGGTGGAGGGGTCGTCCAGAAACAATGCCACTACTGTTCCCAGGTGTGGCTTTATGTTAAACTGATAGCTGTCTCCATCCCACCCCTGCCTCTTTTATTTTTGCCCTTTCCTATGCTTCAGATCTGGCACTGCTGCCACAGCAGCCTGAATTGGTTCTGCTCATTGAGCCAGTGGAAAACTAGTAATTATTGTTTTCAGTGGGGCATTTTCCATCAGATCTGCTCCACCTCGCTCTGTGCTTGCATTAATTCCCAGATCTGCTCCAAGAGAGGGGATGGAAGTGCCTGGCCATGTCACAGGGGAGAGGAGACTGCTCTGAAATGGTTCAGCTAGCATGGGGCTGCAACCTTTGTTAAGAGCTGCACCCAGCTGAAAGAGATGGGGGAGAAAAGAAAGAGCAATATTCCTTCCTTCCTGAAAAAAGGGAAAACTAAAGCAAAATCTTATGATATCTGCTGCTCAGCATCTGATAGTGTGAGGTGGACAGCCCCAAGGAGATACCTTTCAAAGTAGTATAAGGAATGATTTTGCATCTGCAGGAGATAGACTGAATGGCTTTGGCTGGATTTTCCCTGAACTTCTCCATCCTGAGTCTTTTCAGGCACACCTGAGGTAGAACAGGCTGGGCTTGACCCACTAAGGAGGTTGGAAACATCCTGTTTGACTTTTGGGACAAGAGTAGATTAGGGACAGCAGGAGCTGGCACAGAGCTCCTCATATCAGATTCAGTCTCCAAGAGGTGGCTAAAAGAATCTCTCTGGGCTTTGCTGTATTTGCCATTGCTAAACCTGCTCTGGGTGGTTTGTGACCAGTACTTGTCATCTGCTCCAGGGGTCTGAGGACTGCCTTGCTCCAAATCCCTCTGCTTCCTCTGCACCAAAATCCTCCTTCTCTCCCAAGTTTTTCAGCACAGGGGACTGATAAGTTGTATTTCATAGCACAGCAAGCACATCTGGGAGGGGAGGAAAAATTCAACGTGTCATGTTTCTTTAGCCTGCTGGGCAAGCCTTTGGGGAGACAAGCTCAGAAAATGTGCGGCCCTGGAGGTCAGGTTCCTGCTTTGGGCACTGGGGAAAGCCAGGCCTGGGTGCAGCCTTCCTGGATGTGCTGCCGTGTAATGGGAGGGGGAAGGCAGGAGATCTTCAACACAGTTTAATTATCATGGCACGTGTGAAATATTTCCCAGGTTTTTTAGTTGTTCTTCCTTCCCAGCCTTTATACCAGGCTCTTGTACCACAGTGTAGATTTTGGGATGTGCACTGCAGGATGCAGAGCATCACTGGAGCCAAGGTGCTGCTAAATCAAATGTTTTGATTAACAGAAGGATGTGGTTCATCTAAAAACACAAATTACAATGATCACACATCCAAACAAGGAATCTTGGTGTGACTTGAAGAAGCTCATTCACCTCTGACTTCAGCTGGAGCGTGAGTTTTTGAGTCCTAAATACTCCTTGGGAAATACATATCTGCCACTAGTGAAAAGCTTCCAGTTGTTTTACTTGCTATAATACTCAGTTTTTAACCAGTTCCTTTGGCATTATTTTTGTCCCTATTTTCTCCTGCAGCTCAAACCCAGCCTTGGTCCTCTCAGGGAATGGCTGTCACATGAGGGACAGCTTGGCCATCAAAAATGGTCATTTTGATTTCCTTCTTTCATGGCTGGGGCTGTTGTGACAAATTAAAAAGAGGAATAGTACTGCCTCAGAAGAGTCTAGCCCAACCTCTGCTCATGCAGTGCACTGCCAGATGCTGCTTTTGGATTTGCATTTACTCTACAACATGAGATGCATGTGTGACAGGGGTTTAGCTAAAAACATCTTCCCAGTTTACCCCTTTCCCCCCATTCCTCACTGAGCTTCCTTCCTCGCATCCAAGGTCTTCTTTGCCATTTGGCAGCTGCCTTGACTGAGCCTGAAGTACTGGGAAATTCAGCTGTATCCCACTGAGGCTGCTGGTGTTGGTGTTTCCAGCAGGCAGATGTGACCAGGAGCCAGCTGTCCCTCCTGGAAGCCACACTGCAGGTACCCTGCCTCTTCCTGCTGCAGTGGCTTTGAGCTGGCCGTGGTTCCCAGTATGAAATACAAGGGGCAAAACGGCGAGAGAGCAGAGATAATGTAGCCAGAGAGTTCCTCTTGGAAAAGAGGGTTTTTCTTGTATGCAGAGGCACCCACAGCTTCCAGGGAAGGGCAGGGAAGTGACCGTGGGAGCGAGGGAAGAAGAGGGAGCGCGTGAGTCGCTGCTGCCCTAAGGAGTTAAAAGGGCACTGGGAGATGAAAGAGAGATGTGCAGATGAAAGAGAGAGGCTCCATAAAAGGCCATGAATAAATGAAGCAGTGGACAGAATCCGTGCTAACTCTGACATGTCGGAGGAAGAGAATGGCTTTATAAAAGCTTTATTTAAAAAGAAAGCTTTTAATGCAAAATGGAAAAGGGTGGGCAGTGAGGGAATGGTGTTTTGTAAATGAAAGGCAGAAAAAAAGGCTGCCAGGAGAAGTCTGAATATATGCAGAGTAATAGGTCTGAATTAAATTTGTTTAATGGCATGTCAAAAGAGTTTGTTAACAAGCCCACCAGCTTTTTAATTTCTCTTTTCATATGTTTTTGTGTGTGCCTACATATTATGGGATTCAAAAAGACTCATGAGGAGAGCCAAAAGGACAAGAAAAAAATTAACTAGTTTTGAAAATTAAAGAGGATGAGAATAGTGATCCTAGAAGCTGCACTCCACCAAAGTGAATGTAGTCTCTTGCTAGATAATAAATTGGATTTTTAAAAAATCCTGTTAACATTTACAGAATTACATAAATGTGCCCAAAAAGTAATGTTGTATTTTATAGATCAGATCATCACAGACAAACTGGACTGCTTTTATTTTTTTTTTCCAGTTACATGGGGGACAAAAAGCCACAGCATGTAAAGAATATTTTATCTATAGAGATGTTAGTAAAATTGTCATTATGTTTTCTAATACTTTCCTCAGAATATGCATTTTGCATACCTAGTATGTGTCCATCCTACTGTTATTAATAAAAAAAAAAAAGTAAAAATATGTGAAGAACTGAAATCAAAGGCTCAGGAATGGATGTGTGGTTTTGTGGGTATTAACTAATTGATGATCCAAGCAAATGGAGTAACAGATGAGGGATTAAATTCATGGAAGTGCCTGCTTTCAGAGCTGCAGACAAGAAAGGGTGTAGGAGAGGCAGTACCTGGGAACACGGGTCATCAGAGATACCAGCACGAAATTAAATTAAATCCTCCGCATGAAGTGCTGACTAGGTTGTCTAAAAAGGATCTTGGGAACTGGTGAACCAGTGGAAGACAAAAGAATGCTAAAAGAGGCTGGAAAATGGGTGGAAATCTGAGTAATCTGACATGACAGCAAAAAAATGTGTTGCAGTGATCGCCTCTGGATAAGGACAGCAAAGAAAGGGGACTCTCATCCCCTGAGAACAAAGAGTCTGAAGCATGTTTGTTTAAAAAAATGGATTTCCTGGTGCTGGATCTGAGTCAGGTGTGGGGCAGAACTGCATTTGAGGTGCATGACTGTCCATACCCACCATGGGCACTGAGCAAAGGAGCAGCAGGGAAAAGGGAGAGCCATCCTTTCAGTGACTGTGGTTATTTATCTTCATGGTGTCACCAGGGCCATGGAGAGGAGTCATCAAATGTTTAAAAAAGTCTTATTTTTAGCCTGATATAAATGGGGATTTGAATCTTTCAGCCTTATGTTTGCTATTCAGGTTATCTCTTTGGTAGTGCACTGGAAAATCTCAGGCAGAAAATGAGCAGTGGCCAGGCAGAAAAGTTTCCCATGTGCACATGTGACAACAGGCATTGTACTCTAGAAAAATCTAATGTCACCAGCACTGGAAATTTGGCCCAGGATCAGGAGGAAAGCCTGCCCTCTCAGGTGCTACAAACAGTGGGTATGCTTCCAAAAAGGATCAGGAGGAAGTGGTTTTAATAGATACATAGATGAGAGTTCTTTGTTGCTACTTTTCTTGGTTAGTCCATGCATTTACAGATTTTTTTCTTTAGTTTTATATCATTGCATCTGTAGATGACTAAATCACTTAGGGGCAGATTTTTGAAGATGTGGATGTTTGTTTTCTGTCTATGAGCATCCAGATCACTTTAAAAAAAAAACCAGTTTAAAAAAAATCCCTTAGGCTAAGCTATTGTGTTTCCTTCAGTCTTCACAAAACATTATCTTTGTTTTTCTAAGTTATTGGCTTTTTAAAATGCTTTGTGTCTCTCATGTGTCAGACCTGAAAATAATGGCCAGTCAAGCACTTTTTCTAATTCACAAACATCTTTCTCATTTCCTCTACCTGAGGAAGGCATGTCACCAGATAGACTTCCAAGGTCATATCCATATTGCTGCTCCCAAAATTGTTTCTGCCAAACATAGAGTGTTTTTTTCATGTTGTCACAGCACATGCAGGTGGCCTGGGTGCTGTGAAGATTGCTGGTTTGTGGCTGCCTGTGCCACACCTGCTGTTTGCCCTGTCTCACCTGAGATGGTGTTGATATTTAGGCAGTGTTGGCCAGACCTGCATCCCTGTGTTGTGATGCAGAAAAGCAGGTCAGGGATGATGCACAGCTGTCTTCCAGCATCAGCCCTCACATGGGTGCAGGCATCTCCAGGAGAGAGGGATAAAGGAAATGGAACAGAACCTGAGCTGGTAGGTATGGTAACTTCATCAAACATTACTTTGATGATTACACGTGATTGCTGTTTACTTTTTTACCTGGGAGCTGGCTGCAGAAAGAGCAGATGGTTATAGGCAGGGTGGGATTGGGAGAAGGCCATGCAAGCTGTTCTGATATGAGGAACATTCAACTTCCCATCAGCAACAGAGACATCTTGACCTTTGGTATTTTGTCAGAAGTCTTTCTTTTTCCTGCACCACTGTCAGCTCAGACTCAATGTGCAGAGAAAACAGCTGAAGGATTGGAGAGACAGGTGTGGAGTGCTGGAGTGTTTCTGCCTTTTATTTCTTACCTTTTTATTTTTTTTTTTAGTTTTTTTTTTTTTTTTTTCCTAAGGCTCTCAACATCCATCTTTTAAAGTGCTTTTCTATAGCAGCTGGAACTGAGGAGAGGGAGATAGGAGTCCCTTTTTCCTAGAGCTGGGACTTGCAGTAAGCATCTGAAAATCTGAAACTGCAAAACTCACCCCACAAGGACTGGGAATCTGCCTTGCTTGGGAAAGCTCATTCTGTCAGTCTTTGGGTTCCACTTCAGCTGTACCAGTGATATCAGTCTCAAAACCTTTTGGGTAAAATTTGGTTTTTAACTGAGTGAGTGGCAGCACTTTTAATGCCATTATAGCCAAGAAGACCATGTGCTTGTGTACCAGTCCCATTGCCAGGCCTTGCTTCAGACACCTCCCCCTTACCTCCCTTCTCTCAATTTGTCTCAAAGGTCAGTAGTAAATAGTAAAACCAAAGCACAAATGTATAGGCAATAAGAGTAGAACCAAAGCAAAAATGTGATTCTGTTGATTAAAAAGATTTATAAGGTAACAGTGGAGACCCTTTGTTTCTCCAGTGTGAACAGGCTGAAGATTCTGAAGAGCAAGTGAGCAGGCATTCATGCCCAGAAAATGAATCACAACAATTGTTTGCATTGCTTTTTTTGGAGAAGGAATATTAAAACCCAAAGTTTGATTTATTAGCATTGGAAGAAGTGTGCAGTGTAACAGAAGTCTGTTTTTTTAGTAGTAGTAGTAGTAACAGAAGTTTGATTTTTTTTTGGGGGGGGGGGAACTACTGTGTTTTACATCAGCAGCAAATAGATAAAAGCTTTCTGCAACTTGTTTCATTTATCACTAGAGAGCACTTGATGCTACTGCTTCTTCCATATAAAGTAAAAGCCTTAATAAAGCAATAATAAACTTCCATAGTTATTACTGAATTGTAATGAATTTCTAAACAGATGTTTTTCAGTCTTTCATATAATGTGGATGTATCTTCTTTACTCCTGCCTAGCCCTTTAAGCTTCCAGAATCATTCTTTTCTTTGGTTTGCCCCCAGGAAGACCAGGTGATTAAAAAACAAACCAAACCAAAAAAAAAAACCCCATGTGTCAGCAGTGTGCCCAGAGCAAGTCCAGCAAAGGACCATAATGATGATAAAGGGATTGCAGCATCTCTTTGTGGGGATGGGCTGAAAAGCTGTGAGTATCCAGCCTGGACCAGATCATCCAAGGGATCTTACTGATGTATATAAGTGCATGATGACAGGGAATAAAGAAGATGGAACCAGGCTCTTCTTAAAGGCAGATAGTGGAAAAGCTTCTCTATTTTTTTTTCCTATGAGGGTGGCAAAGCACTGGTACAGATTGCCCAAAGAGATTGTGGAGTCTTCATTCTTAGAGATACTGGAAATCAGATTGGACACTTGCTGTGGGCTCTTGCTGCCCTTGAGCTGGGCTAGGTGATTTCCAGAGTTTCCTGCCAAGCTCAGCTATTTTACATTTCAGTGGTATCTTTGATGCAGCAAATGAGGAGACTGTTCTGTGGTTATAAGGGCACTGATCATCCTGCACACTGAGCAGCTTGGAGTGAGAGCAGACTGTCTGTTTCTGCTGCAGAACCGAGCAGCTATTAAATGATGATTTTTACTCACTAATGACATCAAATGGATTTTTAACATGTAAACGAGAAGAGGAAAGCAGAGCAACTTGTTATTTGCTATGGGTTTGCCTGAAGCAGATTTCCCATGTTAAAGCACTTAAAAGCAAATACAGAATTTATGATGTGTCTCTAGATTTTAAACCTGAATTACGTCCAGTTGTTGTAATGGCTAATAATGCAAATTATCTGAGTCATCCTCAGTGTAAAGCAGTAAATATAACCTGCACATTCAGACACACTTCTGGTTTTTTTTTTTTTTCTTTCCCCTTTCTCATTAATATTTTATCTCCCTGAAGAGATGTTTTCAAGATATTATGTGCACCAGCATACTGTGCTCGTGGTATTCCTGGATGTCATTACAAAGAAGCCTGAAGAGTGCACCGCTGCTCCTCTGCCTGTGACGCTAGCTTGGAAATTGCTTGGAGCAACAACAGCAAGTGTCAACAGGGAGCTGTATTAATTATTTGGAATGTGTCTCTTAAGAGGAATCAACTGCTTTTATTGCAGAACGAATATTACTTGAAATGGGAAGGTTACTCTAACTGTTATCATAATCTATGTGTCATTAACTTTCCATGTTTAGAAGAAAAGATTAACAACCCTGTAAATTGATACAGTAAATAGATGAATTATAAAAAAAACGGTTTTTATTATAAATAGAAGTTTCTCGATATAGCTACCTCCAAATTGCTGGAGAAGGATTGAGTCTTTAGCAGCTGAGAAACTGCATGATGATGTTGGGAGCCAAAAAATCTTCCACTCATGTGAAAGCAGGGCTGAGCTCTGAAAAATGATGTGTGTCTCCTGCAGGTGGGACAAACAGGTGGGATTGTGCTTCATACCATGCTTCCTTCAAAAATGGCTGTGGCATAGGAATGCTTGTTTCCCTCTTAAAGTGAGATTAACAGATTGGATGGGATTGTGTGAAATTGGGTTCTCTTCCATAGCATATACATAGAGAGAAAGAGAAGAGAGAGAACATGTTTCAGGAGAACATGGTGTAAAGTATATGTAATAGTGGTAAAGCAGGTGTAACTAAAGTTCAGCAGAGTACCTGTGTCTGCAAGGAATAAGTGAGAGATGGAAGTGGTTTCAACTTGTCACCAGGTGCCTCACATAATGGAAGTTCATTGTGAAAAACACACAGAACAGAATATATGAAACCTTTTTTTGATCCAAATGCTGTGTATTTGACTATAGCCCTGATAGATCTCTGCAGGAAACAGCAGAACTAAACCACTTATTTGTCCACAGGGCAGGCTCACCACGGGCAGGTTTCCTACATTGCCCCACCGATCCACCTGGATTCGGATCTGGAGAGACCGCCATCCAAGGGTGAGTCAGGGGGACAGTCTCCATTCACTTGCATCCCAACCAGCCACAAGCTGGCTGGATATCACTCACTTGATCACTGAGCCTCTGTGGCTAAGCTGTCACCTCCATCCGAGGACACTCTGGGGAGAAAATCAATTCCTGCAGGAGAGACGTGTGTGAGATGACCTGTCCCATGTGTCCCATTACATAGCTTTGAACATCCCATCACTTCACAGGGGGGTTTGCTCTCTAGTTTACTCCTGCAGGGACAGGTACACCTTAGGTCCTGCCTTGTGTCTTGCACCTCTCCTTCCTAATGGCAGTGCAAAGGCACAGAATGCAAAAGGGCAGATTTCAGCTGCCCCTCAGGTGAGTAAAGGGTACAGAATGGGTTGTACACTTGTTCAAGCCTGGATTCTGTCCTCATTGCTGTTGCTTGAGGGGTTTTTTTCTAGACTTGCTGAGGAGATGTTCATTATAGAGGATGACTCATTTTAGGTGGGCTGAATGTCCTTGGGAGCGATGCTAGTAGCCAGTATGTACAGAGGAAGTCCAGAATTGCCCTGCTAAGACAGGTGCCTGTCTTGAATGGTGCAAATAAAGCAGTATGTATGCAAGCCTTTGATTTCTCTGCCCCACTTGGAGGATCATTTCCTAGTGCTGAGCCCCCAGTGCTTGCCCTTGAGGCCTGGGAAAATAAACTTGTCCCCAAAGCAAACATATATGGTGGTGCAGACTTCTTACACCTCCCTTTGCTCCTTTTGGTTAGGCTGGTCAATATTCAGGTATGATATTGAAGTAAATATCTATTCTTGGAAAGGGAAAGAGAAAATCTTACAGGAACATGAAAGGATTTCTTGCAAGTGTATATGAACATCAAACCCAGGGAATGTTGTGGAAAAAGAGAAGGGGAGGAAGAGAACAGCCAAAGTAATAGCATGGAGATATTCTACACCTTATGTTTGTAATTTTTTCCCCTTTTCCCACTCTTCAAAGGGTGCTACAGAGGCAGAAAGAGTACCAAATTACCTGTGTGGTGATTGTCACCATTCTGCCACAATTCTGTAAGGCTGTTGGTGTGTGTTTGTGCCTGCACATATTTCTCTAACTGCTCTTAATTGAAAAATGAGAAGTGGAGCCATGTGCTGGGTGGTGTGAGGATGCCAGATTCACAGTCCTCTCTCCAAATCTGATCTTGCCATGAGTCAGGCTAGTTGTGTGCAATCTCCTGGCAGTCCACAACCTCCATTCAGCTTTAAGTGAGCTACCCTGGGATTTGACATGTACATTTGAGATCATCAGCTTCTTCGAAGTCATTTGAAAACCTCCCATTCTGTGTTAAAATTTACTACCTTGCTTTTATAGCAGAGCACTCTAGTGAGGCAGAGACAGTTATGACTTGCAGGACCTTCTTGCTCTAGTCTGTCATTGAGGTGATGAATCAGAGCTTACTGAATAGGTCAGTATAAAATCAGTGTAAATCCTTGCCTTGGCATCTAAACAGACTGTGGAAGATTGAAGGGTGCTGGAACAGCAGCAGGCAGAGAACCTGTGTCCTGCTTTCTCCAAGCTGAAAGAGCTAAAGACTAACAAAACTTCAGTGATCTGCCCTTCATGGGGGCAGAGCTACCTCAGCAAGATAAATGGCAGTGCCACCAGGAGCAGGGCAAAGTGGGTCAGGCAGAACAGTTGCAGTGCTTGCAGAGAGGGCAAAATAGAGTTTATCCAGCATGAACTGCTGCACTGACTGCTTTCACCAGGGCCTCCACCCCCTTAGCTGAGAGATCTTAAACAAGAAGCTCTTCATGGTGAAGGGCTGATACTACTGCTGCTGTGGGCTGGTAAAAGGACTTGAAGGCTCTTGTGTAACTTAATAGGAAAGGGCCAGAGAGAAGGCCAGCTCTGGAGGCATCAGTCTCTTAGCTGGTGAGTAGGGTCTGACACAAACACAGTAATTGGTACTGGCTCCTGGGGGAAGAGCAAGGCTTTCCTCTGGCCCTGGGATGTGGGACGTGTAGCTCTGCTGCCTCATTGCTAGCCTCAGCATCCAAAATCCATTAGATTATTGGAACACTTTTTTTCCCCCTGAATATATTAGGCTTATGATTCCTTTTTGTTTGTCTACTTTTCCTGACACCTTAGGACATGCTTGGGTCTTGTTCCAAGCTTCATCCCGTAACTGTAAGACTTGTTTTAAACAAAGGAGTCAAAAACACCTGTCCTTAAGCTTGTGTTCCTCCACATTTCCTGTAGCTGGATCTCTAAAACCAGAGCAGCATTGTAACAGTCAGCATAAACCACTAATGCTTCTGGCTACTCCTTCAATGCTCTGCATTTCCGCTCCATGCTTCCCCTTGCACTAAGCTGGACACCTGGTGCAGGCCAACCTTGCACTTAGAGTGGCAAAAAGAAGCAGCCACCATACAGTTCTAATTGTAACAATTGGAAATAGAACCTGGGTAGTATGCTTTAAGAGAAGCATCTTCTCTTCCTGTAATATCAAAAAAAGATACAGCTTTAGTGCTCCTGTGGGTCTATGCAGTTGCAATTCTCAGCTGACAGATTTATTTGTAACTGCCTCTTCCCTCTCCTTTTTAAAAATTTTATCACTGGTGACATTTACACACATTGTTTATGCATGCAGGGGATTTCTACCTGCCTTTCAGAGTCCTGACGCTGGTGGTGAATGGAGTATAAACTGCAGTAGTTTACTAGTACATTAGTGTCACTGTGCATTACAGGGTAATTACTCTGAGCCACTGCTCTGTGCAGCCACCCAGTAATGACACTGTACATCACTGAATGGAAATGAAGCCTTGAATCAGCATTTCTCATCAAGACACTCCTTAGTCCCCACCCGCTTTTTAATTCAAGGCTGTTGCAAAATTAGTTCCATATATGAATCACTGTTAACTGCTGTTTTTACACCTCCTTTCAATCCAACAATTTGGATGTGACTACGTGATTTTTATGCAAGTGTTTACACCTTTGTGCAGAGTAATTCTGGGCTTAGCTGAGACCTTAGCTTGTGATACCATAGACTAAAGATTAAACCTGTGTTTAAAAATGGTTACTAACAATAGCAAGGAGTTTCACAGATGAGAGTGACACTGATACTCTGGCTTAGAAAGGGATTTTATAGAATTATCATATATAGCAATGAATTAAATTAAATGTTTATACTCAAATTCTGCCAGGTACTAAAATACAATAGAGAAGTGAATTAAGTACACCAAATATGTGCACTAAAACTATTTATAAAGCTGTGTAGAAGCAGATTTCAATGTATATGGGGAGTCATATTAATGTTGAAATGTATGCCTGGCATTTAAAGCTAGGCAGCCTGAGAAACTCTCCTGCCCTGCTGAGCTGATGTTTTGTAAAGGTCTCCTTCTAAATTGAAGTCCAGAGAGTAGTTATCTTGGAGATTGATATACTTAAAGTCAGTACATTTCCTAAACATGAACTGATAAGCGTAACTCTGTACTGGTCCCCAGTTCTAGAAATAAATAGCAAATAAGGGAGGCACAGGAAATTCTTGTACTCCTGTGCAGATTTCTCTAGCCAGGGATGTTGTTCTGGCACTGTGTTAAGGAACTGTGGGGGTTTTCCTGTAAACCTCAGTTATCAGGTTCATATTCCATAAACACAGAATCTGGCCCTAGTCCTTAGACAACACATCAGGGAGCCAGAGGTTTTGCTGGGTTTGCACCTTTCTTTTTCATCTTAGTGGAACATGTCCCTTTGTGCTTTCCTTCCTCAAAACCTGCATCCATTCTGCCATTTTTTCCCCCCTTTGCATTTACAGTCTCTGAGGGAGACTCTTTCCTGAACAGCAGAAGCACAGTGAAAACCAGAAACAGAGTAGGCTTTTTGTAAGTATGCATTCTGCGTCTTATTTATTTTTTTTGCCTCCCAAAGGTCCCAAGAGGGTCGATGGCTTTGCAGATGATGTAGGAGGATGTGACAGCTGGGCTTCTTGCACAGCCCCAGTCCTCCTTGCCAGGTCCAGAGCGAGGGCAGTGCTGGGCAGCGAGCCCCAGTGGCATTCCCTGCCCTGATTCAAGCTGACACGTGGGGTCACATATCCTGTGCTCACCAGGCCCTGGGACACCAGCCTGCCTGCCTTTCCCTCCCCAGGTCCAGCACTGTGAGAGAGGTGCTGGTCAGGACTCTGCTGTGAGCCAGCAGTGGCCAGGCACCTTCTGTTTCCAGGCTCTTTCATGTTCTTCTGGAGTCTCCCTGGGGAAGGCATTCTCTGTGCTCAGGAGTCCTTTACAATGCCCCCCTGCTGCTCTCAGAGGTCCTGCTTTTATTCATCCTGCTCCTTCTGAGTTAGCTCTGTGTTTCCAGCTTCCTAAGGCAGTATTATTTTCCTCACATTGTTCAGGTGGAAGAGTCCAGGGGAGTGACTAATTTCATGCCTTTAAGCCAAGAAAGGATCCTGCAGTGAATGCTCTTTGGGGTCTCCTGTGCTCAGGACCCTCATTCCCTTTTCCCTAGGCAATTCTGGGATGTCTTTTTGTTCTGCCCTTTCTTGATCAGGTACTTTGGTTTTGCTCAGCCTTTTTTTCAAGGGTGGCATCTCTCAGGACTTCCCCCTTGTGGCTGCCCTGAGCCCACTAGAGCATCCCCCTCACTCCAGCATGGGGTGAGAGCACTCATTGCAGCAAGCCAGCACCATTCTGTTACCCCATGTGGATTTTAGGAAAGCAGCATGTAAAAGGCACGCAGGTAACTGGTATTGCACCAGCTGGGTGGGAGGGAGGTGACTGTCACCACACCTGCACCATCAGTGGAAAAGTTTTGCAATTACTACAAGCCTCATGTGTACTGTGAATTTGCAGTTGCCTTGTTTCAGAGACT
Source organism: Oenanthe melanoleuca (assembly GCF_029582105.1). Lineage (NCBI taxonomy): Eukaryota > Metazoa > Chordata > Aves > Passeriformes > Muscicapidae > Oenanthe > Oenanthe melanoleuca. Next base: position 15,972,684 of record NC_079337.1, read on the forward strand.
GTTCTTGAATCTGTCTACAGAGATTTCTTTGTTGTGTTCCTTTGCTGTTTGTTTGCTTTTCATTTGAGTTCTGGTTTTTTTTTTATTTTTTCCTCTTGTAATAGGAAGCCTCATTTGAGGGTGGATATACATCTTCAAACAGGTTGACATTGCAATGGGGTGGGTTTGGACAGGCTGGTAGGTGTGGATGCAGGAATCTATTGCCAGACATGAGCTTGTTTGGGTCCTGAAAATAGTGGAGGGATGGATGAGCTCTGATACAACACTTTTCTCAGTTTTGTGCAGAGCTCTCAGAAAATCTGCCACTACTGAAATGTCCACCTTTCTGGATTACATTGATGTTCCTGGGGGAGGCAGCTGCTTTGAGCATGGGCCATGCTCCATATTTATTAATTTCTCATTAGATATCATGGGTGGGGCTAATGAGTGTCACAACCAGAGCAGCCAGAGCTCCTGGAAATCTTGCAGCCAGCCTGTAGTTCTCCAGTTTGCTTGTTGCCATCAGTGAGGTCCTGCCTTGCATCCCATAGCTCTCCACAGTCAGAAAGAGTTAATTGCACCATTTTGGTTTTCACTGTGGTGCTGAACTGTTGCTCTGATTTCTCTGGAATGTGTTTTTTCACTGCAGAGGAGCACCTTGGGGCATTGCTGTTTATTTATAAGATAGCAGCATTTGCTCTAGCTGAAAGCTGGAGCTAACAAAGTCTCTCAAGGAGGAGTGCTAACTCCTGTGCGCTGGTGGAAACTGTTCAAAGTATTTACACTTGGAAATATTTAAGGATTTTTGGGGAAGGGGGGAAGAGCAGTCACAGTGATATTTAACACCTTTTCCATTATTCTTAGTTATCTGGAAAAAAAAAAAAATTAGAAGGGCACTTTTTAAGCAGCTTTTTTTAAACAGCTATCTACTGCCTTGTAAAGGAGATTTGCTATGGAGATCAGCCTGAACTGTGATTTAAAGATGCCTTGAAATGTTGCTCTTTGTAGGCCGTTTGAAGCCACTGCATGACCTGATAAGCTCAAAATGGACATGGACATGCACCCAGGAGATTCTTTTGACAGTGGCTTTCATTTTCCACTGCACTGAGTTTCGCCACTCGCCATCAGTGCTGGAAGTTTTCACCCACCTGACAGTGGCAACAGCTGGAAAGTAGAGTCAGCCACGGTGGTGCACCCTTCAAGCATCACTAATCTAAAGTGAATGCCCTATTACCAGCTTGAAAAAAAGCTGTTGAACCAGTTCAATGTGAAAAAAGAGTGTAGTGCTGCATACAGCATCAGACCCTTCTCAAACTTTTTTTTTTTCCTTTTCTGCCAGACTAATTTTTGGCTACACTTCTCTTCCTGAAATATTTATAGGGCAAATAACTGCTTTAAATGAGCAGATGGGGGAGACATAAGACAAGCTGTTAAATTAATAAACATGTGTGGTGCTTTATCAGTAAGGGAGCCCATTTTGGCATTTCTTCTGGATGATTTGTATGGCCTATCACCATTGCACCTGGTGCAGGGACAAGAAATGGGCACTTAATAACCAAACAATGTGCAAACTCCTTCCATTATAACTTCATTATGTCAGATATAATCGTCTATAACTAGATGTCAAATACATAATTTATGTCCAGCTCCCCTGTGGAATAGTGGGCATATGAATGAATGGCCCCATTAATGGGAAGGAGCTTTTACTGTAACTTTTCCCCTCCTGGTACATGGTCCGTTTTGTCATCTGGTATTAATTCTGAATCATTTCAGGGCTGCAGAAAAATGCCTGGTATATTTATATTTGTGTAATGGGAGAAGATGGCAAATAAATCATATGAGAGATCAAATTTCAGGTTCACTGATTAAGCCATATGCCTGTGTGAAAGAGGCTAGGATTGGTCTGCAGTGCTTTGATTGAGAGGCATAACTAGCCTTCATTTTACACATCCAGAGATGTTAAAAAGGCACATAATGTGAGGTAGCACTTCCTGTGGGAGCCCTCTGGCACAAGGAGCTTATTAGCCCCTGGAAAGTCAGGATTTGCCACTGCAGCCATGCTGCTGGCATCCTCTGGTGTGTGTTGTGTCATCTCTTGTGCTGTGTCATGTGGGGCATATCTAGGGAAGGGCTCCATGACATAACTGAAGCGTGTCATCATCACCTGGAAGGATGGAGGATATGAAAACCCTGGTTTTCTAGAGGATTCCTCTGGAAACATGTGGCTGTGTTGGGGGTGGAACATAGGATCCCAAAAAATTCAAATTCAAAGGATCAGGTTGGCAAAATTGCCTTTCATACATTTGGGGTTTTTTTATTATTATTAATGATATATGTAACACTGTTACAATGTGTTGTAGTGTGTAGTGATCACAGGAGGATTGGGACCAGATGATCCTTAAGGTCCCTTCCAACCCAAACTATTCTATGAGCCTGTGATTTTCTGCTGCTGCTATTTTTCACTATGTGTACGTGTATGGTCTATTTGTATTCACAGAAAGCAAATCACCCTTACAAATGAAACATTAAAAATTTCAAAAGTGTTCTAGTTAATGGCAAATTATGAACAGCAACTTCTAAAGACCTGGGCTATCCAGTGGTGAAGTCTGTAAAATGTAGAAACATAGTTTACCAAGTTCTTGTAGAAGTTTATCAACAGTGCTGTAGGAAGGCAGGCAGATGATTTCCCATACAAGCAAATCATGTTAGGCTCAGACATACTCCTCTTGACAGCACTGAGTCAAAGAGTTTTGTGTTTATTTGATGGCTCTTCAGCTGTGCAGTGGGATTTTCTGTAGGTAAGCAGGTTTTTTACAGCATTTGGCTCTTGGAATCATCTTTGTCTGAATCAGATATTGTTGGAAATGAGAGATTTCCACCAGAGACAGTGATCTGATCTTTATAAAATGTCTGGATTTTGAACCTGTTTTGTCCCCTGAATTTCCTCAAAGTGGATTGTTGAATTTTGATTCTTTTCTTTGTGTCTTGTTTGTTGCAAGGAATCCTAGTGATGTGATAAAATCTATTCAGAGGGAAAGTTATACCTGTGAATTTTGTACCTCACTCTGCTTTTGGAAATCCCAGCCTTAATAAATGCATACTAAATACTGATTTACTGATTATGGAACACCATGCTAAGATTGTAACTTGGCTCCCTCATAAAAGTTCTCAGATTTTATGACTTTCAGCCAAGCAAATTTGGCTTGAAAACCACAGTGTTTGCTCAGAAGAGAAGGACTGCTATCCTCCAGCTCCAAATGGTTTGTTGCTGCCTTCATATTGGCTTGATGTAGTTTGTTCTCCTTGAAAACTCACAAGAAGCTGTATTTGAAAGATCTTACTGCCTGTAAGAACAGATACTAAGGTTGATTAGCTGTAATTGTAAGGGTTAGAGGGCCAGCATGCAGGAGGGTGCAGCAGCATGGAGCTGTTGGCCAAGGAGCTTCCAAGGATGGAGAGAAACAGCTGGACTTGGGGCGAGAAGAAGGCTTTGCCCTTACCCAGCCAGGGATCTTGGACTTTTTGCAGATAGATACAGGGAAAGGCTTATAGATTAATCATGCTAATTAGTAGCAATTCACTGCAGCTGATTTTTTTTCAAAAAATTGCTTAGGCTTTCTTCATTAGAAAATGACCACAGCTATGGATGCTTTCATGGCAGTCTCCCCTTTAGATTCTCTCAAAGTCCTGGTTTCGTGTTTACCTCATTATGAGCACTGCTTTCTGCAGATGAGTGTGTGTGACTGTATTATGCCCACAAATTTACTAGCAGACATGCAGCAAAATAACACTGTTACTGAGTAAACAATTACATTTCATTTTCAGGAATAAAAGGGAATGTGTGCCCATAAATCTTCTTCTAAATGATCTGTGTTGGAGAGTAAAAAGAAGATGAGGTTTCTAAATTCATGAAGGCCCTTCACAGTGGAATCCTGTGTGCCACTGAAGTGTAACAAGCTTATTTATATTTTATTGTGCTTCTAGATCAAGCTATATTATTATGGGCTGCATTCCCTTGACATTATAGCTGTTGCTAAGGAAGAGGTACATTATGTTAATATTTTGTGACCATAACTATGCAGGGTAGGTTATGTGCATTGAAGAAGTTGGGGTGGGGGGAGAAGTTCATGCACCATCTTTATTAGAGCCTCCTCAGATTGCTGCTCACATTTAGAAGCAAAAACTAAGCTTGAATTTGAGAATAATTAACACAGAAAATGGGAGAAAACCAAACAATTGAAACAATTTGTTCACTGAACTTTAAAATTGCTCAGCAGTTGGAATCTGGAACCAGTTCTGCAAAGAGGGAATCTGGCAGAAGCAAGCTGAATGCTTTTACCAAACACGTACAGTGAAGAATTTCACAGCTTCCTCACGCCTTAATGTGTTTGGATCATGTAAACAGAGCATTCATCCTTAATTCCCATTTCCTGACCATTTCCAGTGCTGGTGTCTATTATGTGAGTTGGGTACTTTCTCATTCATTTAGCTTGATTCACTGAGAGCCTGCAGTGTGGCCAGCACCATACACAAAGTAAAATGGCAAGTGATGCATTAGCTCCAGAGTATGGAGTCAGAGAAAAGACCAGAGTCCTGAGCAAGATACTGATGTCCATGCTGGTTATTTTAACAAATACACTCTACAGACTGTATTGATAAGCATTATGAAAATGTTTACACAACAAGTAAAATAAACAGGGAAGGATCTTGGCATTTCTCCTGAAGGAACGTTCTGAACTGAGTTTCCCCTTTCAAAACTGTTTTCTCATTAATACTGCTGCCAAGGCATGAAGCAGCCACAGAGGAGGACTGGATGGGGTGGGAGCTTGCCTCAGTCCTGCTGTGCCTTGCACCTCAGTGATTCAGCCAGGACAGTGTCCTCAGGAGGTATTCTCTGGGTTATCGTGGTCATGGCACCTGACAATAGATAATATTAGATAATATTTGCCTTGTACTACTGTCTCACACTTTGAAACAGTGCATCAGAGCTGGGTTTGCACCTGGATCCACTGGGTGAGGCTTATCCCCTGCTAATCTCACCTCCTAAATCCAGGGGTGCTGAGCAAGCAGGTCCACCCAGCTGAGATCAGCCCTGTTTGCCAAAGCTACTGAAAGCAGCAGTCCTCAAGTAGGGCTGGGAAACCCATCAGAGGCTTGCCAGCATCCTAACTCTTTGTGCTTTTTAACATCATCTTCAGCCTCTGACCCTGCCATCATGAGTACAGCAACCTTTCCTCCCTTATCCTCTGCCTTCCCTCCTCACTGTCCTTTTTGCTCAAACCTTGTGCAGCATGTTCTTGTGACCCTTAACAAGGCTTTAGGAAAGTTAATATTCCCTTTTCCTAGCTAAGGCTGGAATAATTTATGTTAGACCTTGTTGCACACACCTGATCATAAAATCCTTCTGGGAGCTAAGGTGCCTGTCCTGGGAAGTGTCTCTTTCTTGGGAAAATAAAACATAGTCAGAGACCAGAGCAGGATGGAGGGGTGAGAGGGAAAGGAGTGCTCAGTTCTGAGAGCCAGTGCATGCTCATGCTGGAGGTGTGTGTTGTAAAGAAGAAAATGGGAGGAATAAAGAGTAGCAGAGGGTGCTAAGAGGCAGCAGGGTCTGTGCAGAGAGGATGGACACAGAGAGGCTGTTGGGCAGGCTGCATGGCTTAGAGCAGAGGAAGGCAAGATGGGATGGAAAAAATGGGAGGGGGGATTTTAAGAAGGTTTTTATGTAATGTATAGAGAAATTTAAAATCCTTTAGCTTTAGACAATTGAGACTTTCACTGCCTCCAGCAACTATGCACAGACTAATCACATAACATTTATATTCCTGCTTTCCTACTCCAGGCGCCTATTTCTATCTGCTTGCTTCTTTCCAGCTTTTGCTCTGAGCTGCTGCAATTTAATAGCAAAAATCCAGATATTTCCTTCATCATCATTAACTACTCCTACCCTGTCCTCCCTGCAGTAATATAGAGCTCAGTCTAAATGTCAAAAGCAGCTCAGTGTGCTCATCCATTTTTGGAATGTGTTGAAGTCTTCTCATCCTGGCCACCCAAATCTTCAGCTCCTGTCCCTTCCACATTGGTGTGGCTGTGCCTGCTGGCTCCTGAGGCCATGTGCTGGGATATTCAAAATCCTTGGTCTTCCCATGATAACCTATGGTTTTAAAAAGTGTCCCCTTACAGCCTAAGGTTTGTGCTTATCTTCACAGGACATTGCTCCTCGCATTGTGTTTGGTTAAATAGCCACTGCTTGGTGTAGATATTTTGCATGTAAGCTGACAGGGTTGACATTGTGAGTATTTTGCAATCATTTGTTTAATTAGCTGAAGCTCTCTGGGGAGAAGTATATGAAATGGCGTACTCCCAAAGTCTAATTTAAATCTATTTTGCTTTTTTTTATGATTTTTTTTTTTTTTTTTTTTTTTTTTTTTTTTTTTTTGTGGAGGGCTTGTAATGCAAAGCATTAAAAAGGTACAAGTGACCAGAAAGCAAAATAACCCCTTCTGTTAATGGGCAGTGCCTCAGCAAAAAAATCGTGCAAATACAGAAAGGAAATTGCATTGAGTAAAATGACCTATAAGAGGAAAAAATGGAATTAAATCTGTGCAGCTGTCTTGTCTTTTTTTTTTTTTATTTTTTTTATTTTTTAATTTTTTTAACCTGTAGTTCCTCTCTGTCTTTTTTTAGTGCAATGCTTAATTAAGCTTCTCCTTTGTTTGGAGGTTAATTCCTTTCCTAATCTACAGCTATTTGCACAAAGGTGTTCATTACTGCAGTGAACAAAGGCTGGAGACAGGAGAGTGGCAGGTGTTGAGCCTCGTTCAGTGGGAAGAGATTTATTTTTGCTCCCAGCAAAATCTCAAGGCCCTGCTTTCAGATGCAGGGCTTCTGTGTCAATTCTCCTCTGCTTGCTGCTTCCAGTGAAATGGTTCTGGGGGGAGCTGAAGGTTCTGCTGCAGCACCAGGGCTGTGCTGCCCTGTCTGCTCACTTAATGCACTTAATTAGAGATCTTTGTGCTGAGGCAGACCCTCCAACACTTACCTATAATGACCACTGGTTTCTTTTTGATGTTTGTCTGCCCGCTGAAATCACTAGAAAATTAAGATCCTAAGCATTTAATGAGGGCTGATGCCATGTTGTTGAGTCCCCATGGAGCAGTGAGTTCCTGCACAGGCAGTCACAGCCTGTCCTCATTGCTCAGGACAGGCTCTCCTGCTTGCTGGCATCACAGTGCAGTGATACAGGAGTACCTGGACTCTCTGCTTTTGCTGCAGTGTTTGTAGAACATGCAGAGCACACATTAATCATATAAAAGTGTTTATATTGCAAGAAAACCGGGGGACTGATGCTAAATTTTGCTGCTGAGCTGAAGTGCTGGGGAGCAGGCAGCAGTGATGGAGTAGGGACCAGCCCACCCCAGGGCTGCCAGTCTGTCTCTCTGGCTTTTTCTGCTTGCCCAGGAAAATGGAAGTGAACACAAGAGCAACAGCTAAAACAGCTTTTAGAGGAATAAAGTCTGTGATTCCAAAGGAATGACACAATGCCTCAATAGTTAAAGCAGGATCTCTCTTACTTGGATAGTCCTGTTAGGAGCAATGTGGCCAGACCCATCTCCAGGGATTGCTTTGCCCACTCAGTCCTTCACCTTCCTGTGGCATGGTTTCAATAAAGGGTTGCTCCTTCCAAACATTTGGGAAAGCTGGGCATGGCCTAGGAGCCATTTCTTGCTGTTGGGAGACCAGATTTTATTTTTTACATTTCCTTGTGCTGGTTGTGTGATTAGTCATTTCATGCATTCACACATATATCTAGTTTCTGTAGAAAGTGATTTTTTAACTGTGGCACCCTCTAACCTTGTGGCTATTTATTTCATGTACTATTCTGAGTAGTGGGAAATGGTCTTTTTGGTTCTGTTGAACCTCTAAGTTTGAAGGAAAAAGGAAAAGACAATTGTAGAGCTGATCAATTATTGCTGGCACAGTGTAATTAATGTCCAAATATTTCCAAAATCAGCAGCTAATGACAGAAACACATCTTTTCATGCAGAAAAGAAATGAGTTTATACTTTAAAGTGCTTTTTGTTTGTTGTGCTCTCTAGGCACCATTGTTGATAATCTACACACATGGGTAAAATATTTTGCTCTTTTTGACATTTTATTTTTTTCCAGAAGAATTGTCAAGATGAGAAATGGCACAAACGGCTCAAGGAGTATTGACTTTTACAATCAGTAGCTACTGAAATTAACATCTTCCTTCTGTTCTCTTTGCACAGACAATTACAAATTAGATCCAGAAAACATATTCCCAGAGGCGTGGGTTTGGATTTTAAGAGAACACTGGCACGGGAAGGAGGGAAAACATCTTAGCACAAAGCACTTTTTCCCCATTTGTAGGTGGCTCAAAGCTACAAGCCTTAAAAATAAAAAAAAATTAAAAATCTAATTGAAGAGGAAAAGAAGAAAAGTGTGGGTGGAAAAGCAGCACAGGACAAAACAAGGGGCTGTGAACAGCTTAATTAGTACAGATTGTGTTCAGTTGTGCAAGAGGTGCTGGGAAAATGCAGAGCATGGTGTATGAGCAGTGAGGATGGAGGAGCAGAGGTGCATGCTGAGCAAGGCAGGTTCTCCCATCAACCAAAATTGTGCCTTTGGGCATTTCCAAACACAAAGGTGGAAAAAGCAGGAGCAGAAGGGGCTCCTAGTGAAGAACCCAAGCTACACTTACAGTCCTGGGGTTTTTCCATAGCCGGATCCCATTGGGGATGTGGTGTTATTTCTAGGGTGTTTTCTAGGCACTGACTGTCCCTGGAGCTAGCTGGATCTTTAGCAAACTCGGTTTCTGCCCCAAAATCCTCACACACACACACACTCACCCCCACATGCCCCAGAGGTCCTCAGTACATAAACCTGCATCTCTTGGGCTCGGATGCCAAAGCAATGTAAGTGAGGAACAACTTTTATTGACCGTAATTGCACTTGAATTAACTAGATGCCTGTGTAGTTGATGGCTCCTGCAGCCTGACATCCCTCCTGCAGCACTGGAAACCTCACTGCTTTGCCTCACAACACTTCCTATGCCAGAAAGCTTCAGAGGGCACAGCTCTCTTGGCATGACTCTAAAATAGCTTGGCAAGTAAGCTCTGGAGGCTTAAACTCTTGTCCCAGCTGGGATACATAATGATCTAGCTACCTGCTTCTTTGATCTTCTCTTTGTTCCCTGATTTTCACAGAGCTATCATTTGTTCACACACCCCCCCCAGAAAAAGGGAGGGAGGCAGAAATAGATGGGTAAAACAGAAAAAGGAGTAGGGTTGGGCACACTGCCTGCAATCTGCAGGCAGGGCTGAGCTGCAGCCCTGGCTCTGCTCTTTGTGTCCTCAGGGTGGTAGTGCAGCTACTGCTTCCCCATGCACTGCTCTGCCTGGCTGGCAAGGGAGCAGGAAGCACATCCTAACCTAGGTTAGGTTGCTGTTTGGAGGTTTGTTGTACCTACATCCCTGTATTTAAATGGATGCATCTGCTGGTGAGCTTTGTTTGCTTGAGCTCTGTCAGGGCTGCTGGGATGAGCAGCAAAGGGGGGTGGGTTTGATACTGTGTTAGATGAGAGGGTTTGGAGTTGGAGCAAGTCACTGTCAGATCAGCAAGGATTTAGCAAAAATTTATTCTGCCACTCTATTGCAACCTCAGGGGATGGGGTGGGACGTCTGTGGGGCAGCTATGTGAGTGAAGAGTAAAGAAACAAATATATAGGGAACTTTTACTAGGTACAAAGATACTAAGATTTTTTTGTCTGTGTCCAGTTAAAGACCAATGCAGTTGATCAGAAATCTTTAAAGACTCTGCTATTACTGACTGTATAACTGAGAGTTTTTCATGCAGCACGTTTTAAAAAGGCAAAGGTACTTCACACAGTTACAGCAACAGCCACAAGCAAGAATGAACCACAGCGTAGTTATTGAGGCTGCATCTCTCACTGCTTCTTTTGTCCTTACATTTCTTTTGTTGGGGCTTATTCACAATGCTGGTGTGCTGCTATTCTGAAAAGTGTGGTATTACAGGAAAAGATAATCACATGGTGGGATTTAAGCTGTTGCAGAAGGGAGTGTAGAGTACATGATCCCCTTAAAATGAAGAGCGTGGCTAAAAAGTCATAGAATTTTACAGTGCACAGACCATAATATAATGCAAGACATCCATCTTTAGCAGGAGGGGTTCAAATCAGTGGAGCTCTTCAGCCTTCATCTATGAAATCACTTTAGTGTTTGGGTTTTTCATTTCTTTCTACTCTATTTGATTGTGGCCATGTTTAAATAATGTCAGAGCGGAAATTGGTTTTATTGGACTTAATTTTGTCCACAGCAAGATGTACATTGCATTGAAATATGATGTAATTCCCAAGCAGAAGGAGATGGGCTTCTCTTCAAGTCAGGCCTCAGCTCTGCTGTCTTGGTTTTTAATACACCAGGCTGCAAAGTAGCAGGAAATGGTGGAAATTGCAAGGTGGAAGTGGGTTTAAATGGCAGTAATCTCTACCCTTGCTTCAGGCAGAGAGCTGTAAATTGCTACTCTCTCTTGGCTCTTGCCCTAATGCAGGTTGTTGCTTGGCTTTTGTTTGATGGTATTTCACCTTTAAGTGGAAAAAGGTAGAAAAAAATTATTGGGAAAAGAAATTTATATAGCGCTAGAGGAAGAAAAAAGAAAAAAAAAGGGCTGTCCAAACACCTCATAGTGCTAGATTTGACTATTTCTTAAAAGGAAAGAACTTCCAAAGGTGAATGCACACAGATGGATATACTAGCTGTGAGTGAGGAATAGCTGCAGTCTTTGATTAAATACAGTTGAGTGAAAAAAAAACAAAGAAACATGGTGCAAAATCTCCCAAAGCCCTGAAATTATTAATGGCTCATCCAGCAGCCACGTTCCAGGTTGGAGCCTCTGAGGCACCACACTGTTACCTTAAAAAACAACGCAGGAATCTCAGTGGTGTGAAGAACTATTTAAAAAAAAAAAAAAAAAGGAATAAAAAAATTGCTCACATTTTCAGGTTGCCATGGTTTTTGGAGACGGTGGTATTCACTGCACTCTAGATATCGAATATAGACATAGCTCATTTCACCTGGAAGAGTGGTGGGATTTTCTCTTCTTTTTAAAGGGAAGATTTTGTCTGTCTCTTCTTGACCTGCAGTTTCTGTGGGGCTGCTTGTTTGTCTATGGATTTTTGTGTGTGTGCGTGCAGAAATGTCACCAAATGAGATCAATAGTGAGTCTGTTGGGCTCTGCTTAATAATGCTGAGGCTTAGCTGGCGTAGGTGTGTAGTAACTCAGTGCACTGAGTGCCCCTGTCTGAGATAAAGGGTGGCAAGCCAATTTCTGGCTGAGAGTCGCTGCTTTCTCAGCAGGCAGATTCAGCACTTGGACCACTCTGACAGTGATGCAAGCCCCAGAGCCCGAGTTTTTGGCACAGGGGATGAAACAGTACCAGTTGGTTCCCACAGAGGTCAGGGCAGATGGTTCCCAGTGCCTTTCTTGATTTGGAAATCTGTGAACCAGTGCAAGGAGTTTCTGTGTGTATTTTTTGAAGAGGGATAGTTTATTCAACTGTGCATACTCTAATGGCTTTGTGCTGGGCTGCATTATCCTTACTGGCTTGGTAGGAAATGACATTTCCCCTTTCTTTCCTCTTCCTAGCAGTACTTGGGATTTGGTGTGTATATTCAGCTTCAAAGGGATTTTGCATTTGCACATGGGAATATTTGTCTTGTCATAACAACCATGGCCTCAAAATTTGCTGCTAACTGAAAAAAGCAGTTTGTCTCATAGCTGCACACATACTTTATGAAGATGTTTCTCTTGCCCTACACAGGGTTTTGGTTTGGTTTATTTTGGTTTTTTGTTGTTGTTGTTTTTTTTTTTTTTGTTTTTTTTTTTTTGTTAAAAAATTTATAACTGGAATCCAGGATAGGCTGTGCAAGTCAGAACATGGTTTGTTCACTCTGTGCTCAATCCCCCCTTGAGCCCAGTGCAGTTTGTCACTAATCCAGCTGGATTTGAGCTGCAGGCTGTAATGTAGGAAGAGAAATGCACAGCAGAGTGCCTGTCCTACCAGGTGAGAAATGTGAAAGAGGCTGTTCCCAACACAGAGTAGCACCTGGGACTGATGCTCCTCCTGCATTTCTCTGAATAGGTCCTGGTGGTCGCACACCACTTTAAATGGGAAAAAATTGAGGCAGAGGTGGAGAAGTAAATACAGCTTTCTGTTAGACAAAGCAGTACATATCCACACATGTTATCTGGAGACAGCAGTGGGGATAGCAAATTCATTTCGTTTTTTGTTCTTCTGAATATTCCTTTTCTCTGCTAAAAGGCACATTTTCTTTTGCCTTTGACACCTGTAGCCATTTGCCGTACCAGTGGAAATGGAGGGTAAAAATATCCCTATGATAATTTGGTAGTACTTTACACCAACTGTGCCATCACTTTGCACAGGCATAAAAATGACTAGATGAGGTACAGAAAATCAGTCTGTAAATCCATAAAAATTGTGGGGTTTTTGCATCTACTGATTTTCCATTGTCTGTATTCATTAACAGAGAGCAAAATGGATGAATTAGTGCTCAGTTCCAGGCAGCTGTTCATCTAACTTCCCCAGGCTGCACATGCTGAGGGTGTTTAGGATATTTTCACTTACAAAGAAATAAAAGAAAATAAAAAATCAGCTTCTGTTATCTCTTCTGCTTTCTATGGAGCTTTCTGAGGCCAGGGAGCCCACTGCTGTGTTTTGTGCTTCCCTCAAGCTTGGCTCTGATGGTGTGGCCACCTTATAACAAAGATTTCATACCAAAGAGTGCCTTTGCAGGGATCCTTCTGCTTCTCTCAATGCTTCCCAGACCTTAGCACCAACCTGTGTTTTGGGACTTACATTTTGCATTAAGAACAGCCTGGGAGGTACTGAGCTCTGCTTGCTGTGTTGGTCCTGCTGGAATGCATAAAGAAATAGCTCTAGGTTGGCAACAGGGGATTTTTGAACTTGGAAGAGCAGTGGGAAAGCTTTGAGCCTACTGTGGCAGCTTAGTAAAAGGACTGTAACTTGCATGTGTCACTCCCTGAGCAGTAGAAAGGCTTGATTTATGTTCTGAGAAACCATCGTGCTGTCCTGCCTGTTGACAAGGGTGGGGAAGGCTGTGGATTAGGCACACTTTGCCAGGAGATCTGTAAATTCACAGCCCACGGGGAGAAGGGATTTGGAGCAGAGTTGGGGATGTCCCACTGCTCCAGGCACAGCTGGAGGGAGAGGCCAAGAAACCAGGCAAAAGCCAGCTCACAATCAGGGAGCTGGTGTGTGCTCGGAGCAGGCTGAAAGGAAGCTGTCTGGGATGTCACAAGGAAATATTTGGCCTGACACACCCTGAAGAGCAGAGACAGAAACCCTGCTAACAGAGCCAGGCAGGAGAGCCCACCTTGGTCAGGAGGCTGAGGGCAGATGCTTGGACCTGCCTGGAAAACACGAGTGAGTAATTTGGGATGCAGATGGCATGTCAGAGAGAAGGACTGCATAGGTAATTAATACAGTGAGTGGCTTTCTTGGGGAGGGCACTTCTTAAGCTGTTATTTTTCTCCCTTTCTGTGGCTCTGTGCTGCTGATCACAAGACGAGAAGAGGGTTATAATAGATATTAGCTATTTAGACACTAGAGATAACTCACAATGCTGAAAACTGAACTTACCTCTGATTAAAATTTAATTGCTCCCAAGCTTCCACTAGTTACTTGCATTAAGTTTCACACCATTGGAAAGTGCTCATCAACCAGTGTTGGATTTAACAGGAATTTGGCAGATGTTAGTGAAGTGCTGGAGGAAGTCCAAACCACAAGATCTGTGCTATATCATATGTTTGAAAATTAGTTGGCAGTTGAAAGAAAAATCACAAAAGTGGAAATAGCAAGAACTGGACATGGATCTTTTCTCATCAAACAGCCAAAAAGTTGGATCATCACCTCCAGCACCTGGAAGACAAGCATAGGTCATGAAGTGCTGTCTGCCAGGTGTCTCAGTGAGGTGTAAAAGCAGCAGATATTATATTATTGGCTATTGGAGTGCTTTGTGTGAGGAACATTGGTATCACCATGGAAATCTTCATGAAAAAAGCCCAGTCTGTTCTGAGGCAATTTAGCAAATTAGCTATGTTTTATAAAACTTATGTTTTCATTGCAGATTTTTCTTCCTCTTGAGGACGTTTATTCAGAAACAGGGTCCTAGTTAAGAGACTAGACATTAAGAGACTAATTTATTTCTGTTACATATTTCCTTCCTATTGTTCTTTGTCTGTAGCATTGTGCCTTCAGCTCTGCTTAGCTTTTTGTCACCAGGATGTGCTCCTGATGCAAAGAGGGACCAACACAAGATTTGAGAATGCTTGATCTATTTTTCATCAGTATATAAAAATATCAACTTGTCTGTGTGTAGTATTAGGAAAACCTCAGCAACTACAGCACAATGAGACAGCAGAGGAACAAGATGCTTGTTTTAGCATGAATTAACATTTAGAATGATGCAAGTCTTTTTCAAAGAAACTAGTTAGTTGTGTTTGAAAAGAAATATAGCACACTTCATAATTTAGTATCTGTCATGTTTTGGTGCATGCAGGAGTCTTGACAGTGGTTGTGGCAGGAACTTGTATGGAAAAAAATAAATCTCACCTTAAGCCTTTTTCAATTGAAACAACGTTTGGTGGTGTTTGTGTGAAAGATTAAGTCAGATTCAGCCCTTGTTGGGGCTGAGCTGATGGGGCACAGAGAGAGACCAGGATCAGCCTCGTGCTATTGCAGCATTTGATCCCTAATACACTATTTCATTTGTTCTCTAGTGTATAGCAAAATGCATTTCGCATGCTCTCATCCTCTGTAATGTGGCCTGGGGGTGACAGATCTCTGTTAGATAAGCCCTGCTTGGGAAAGATGCTGGATCTGTTAGTCCTGCCTCATCTTTTGGTGTCCATGTGGTGCTTTTTTTTTTTTTTTTTTTTTTTTTTTTTTTTTTTTTTTTTTTTTTTTTTTTTTTTTTTCTTTTTTTGTCTCCTGGGAAGCCGATTTCTTTATTTTTAAATGAGGATTTAAAAGTTTGTGTCTCTGGCTGTGAAATGAGTTAAATCCATGCTAGGCTCTTAAGTGTAAGTCTACAAAAGACTGAGCTGGGGACTCTGTACTGCCATGTTCTGCACTGGCAGGTTAACAAGTTTAGCATGTGGTAGTCCACCTCCCTAAGTTATGTGTTGTGTTATTGTAATAAGACAAAGCAAAATGCTTCAGAATGTCAGTCTCAGTTCAGATACAAACCTCATCAGAGCTCCATTTCACATAGTATTTTTTTCAAAGAGTACATCCTCTATATTCAGAAATACATGGGTAGGAATTATTTTTCCAGCGGTAAGGCTTGTTCAGAAGCTGACAAGAAAGGAGATGTTTGGTTTGTTTTTTTCTGAGCACCCAAGACAGTCAGTTTGGAACTCGAGCAGTGACGTGGGAGGCAGAAGGTACACGTGGGCTGGTGCAGGGCTCTCTGCCAGAGTGAGTGGGGAGAAATAGGGCAGCACAGGCTCTCTTTGGGTGCTTCAAAGCAAATCTGGAGCAGATGTTCCTTAGCCCTGAGACACTGTTCTAACCATGAGCACTAATCTAACCTGACCGTAATAAAGGCTATCCCTGCTTCTAATTCTGTCCAGCAAATGCAAAGAGACGTATACAGAGGTAGCAAGCCATGGGAGGGGTTTAAGCCATCTTGAGCTATTTAAAATTTGATGGGCTAAACCATCCGCTGTGCTCCCTCTGCCACCAAGGAAGAGGAGCACCTGCAGACAGAGATTAGGAAAAGCACCTTGCAAAATTCAGCATTCCTGTTGGTGTGTGAAGGGGATGTTTGTGGTTTGCTGGGAATTACAGGTGTTTGAGGTGTGATGGAAATGCATCAGTCACTGCTTCCTGATGTGCACTCAGGATTTCCCAGCTGGCTTGAGTGAATTGGGAGTCTTAATTTTTTAGGGCTCATCTTAGATCTGATCTCCCATGTGCAGGTTCATTAGATTGGACTCTTGAGTCAGTACTGAGCCTGTGATATGAGAAGATGGAACTAGATTTGAAAGTGAGGCTGAGTCCCCTAAATAACCCGATGCTCAAAAGGCCAGGGTTTGTTTAAGGCAGTGGGAGATACTGCTTTCTTAGTGTTTTTAAAAATCAGGTCACTTGTTCAGAGACTAACATTGGGATCCTGTTTATTAAAGTCTTGACCTAAATGTCTTACCCACTGTGCTTGCATTGTTTTTTTTTTTTTTTTTTTCCTATGAGGAAAATAATGAAGTGCAAAAATTAAGAGAAAAGAAAGTCTGCAGGGTCCTGCCTGACCCACTCAATGGCACAGGCTGCACAGGACTCAGGCTGTACTGAGCACAGACCATTCCCCTTGCATCCCTCCTGCTGTTTTGCTCTCAGTGGGACACTGGTTTCCTAAATATTCAGTGCCCAAGCAATTTTCTTTATTTGGTTAGAACTGTAACACTTCAAAGGGACTAATTGCAAGCAACAAAAGCAACTAAACTTGTATCTGCTTCACAGGCTCCTTCACTGACCCATGGAGCAGGAGCTCCACAGGGAGCACACACTTGACTTTCTCTCCTGTGACACATCTCTGTCTCAACTTACTGATGCTCTTAAGACAGGATTTGGGTAGCTGCCTCCCTTTTCAAAGGTCAAATACTTTTTCAGCTCTCCATAGTTCTTTCCATCCTTGGCGTACAAGCTGGTAATAAAATGTGCCTTTCTTTACCTGAGAGTTCTTGAAGGATTATTGCCAGGGGTATGGTGATGTTTTCTTCCCCAACACCTCAGGCTACCTCCAACACTGCAGGCCTGGAATAAATATCCAGCTGTTCCTGCTGCATCCTAAAGCTTCTGTGCATGAATGCAGTAAGACTAATCATTATCTGTGTCTCTGAGTGGCTGCCCAAATGATGGGTCATGTTGGCTGAATCATTGCCTATCATCATTCATGCCATTTCCACATGCCTGCTGCAGATGGCTTAACCTCAGCCACCAAGGACAGTGAGGACTGAACACATATTTCATTGAGAAAACTGTGGATGCCCTGCAACAAGGAAGGTTTAATCAGGGCTTTGTTGTGCTCCCATCTTGCTGCATGGCAGAGTGGCAAGGAGAGACAGGCAGTCTGGAAAATTTTGCTGACACAGCTCTTATATTGTCAGCAATTAATTAGAAAGTTTTGTTCAATAAAATGTATTCTGGCCTAGGAAGGATGTCCTTGACTTCAAGTTGGGTTGTTAGAGAACTGTCTCATAATATGCTTCTTTTTATCTAGTATGATTGCTTATCATTGGAAAAAACAGTTCTGATTGAGCACAGATAACTTGTAGAAGGTCAATTCCCAAATGTTTTTATGGGTATCAATTTTGTTTCAATTTGTCTATTTTAAAAAAACCATAAAAAGCAACCTTTGAAAGAATGCCATTATAGTGAGATAGGTGTTTTGTGTGCAAATCTACTTATCATGTCCTTTTTCATGTGCTGTTTGATCAGATGCAGCTAACTCTAATTGTAATTTGTTTTGTGGAGGAGGAAGAGTGTATATACAAACACGTCCACACAAACCCAAGTAGTTCATCTGAGTGTGGGGAAACAAATGAAGTTTCCACCCTGCAGTCAGACTTCAATATTTCCCTGCTGGCTGTGGTTCTCCAAAGGTGGAGAAAGTGGTAATTCAGCAAATATTACCACGGAGATGTAGCACATCAGCCAGAAAGATGCCACCCACACTGCAGTTGTGCCCACTGGACTTTGAGAGGGGTTGGTGGGGTAGCATCAAATGTCTAGTAAAGGAGATATCCAAAATTGTTTACCTTGAGAGAATCCTTCATTTTGGAGTTAAAGGAACAGAGAGCTGAGAAGCAGGCATGAGGCTGAGGAAAACTCCATGTCAGGATGTGTTCCCTCTCCTTTTCTGGGAAAGGAAAGCAAATGCAAGACAATGGAGAAATAAAAGTGGAAGGAGCAGCTCATTACCCAAAGGGGCAGATGTAGAAGTGGTTTGTAGGCAATGACAAGTGAGACAGGCAGGGGTTAGTTTTGGAACTGACCCGGGGCGAGGAAAATAGCTAAAATTAGAGATTTAAGATCCCCTTTAGTGGAGGTGAGCCAGCACTGTGCCCAGAGAGCTGTAATGCAGGTTCCACATGAATGAGATTTTATTCAATGTGCAGGGAGAGAAATCTGGATAAGAGGGAGATTGGGGGTTTTCTGAATGTTAGCCTGAATTTCCAGCAGGGATCCTATCACCTGCAAGGGCTTGGCCTCACCAGTGAAATGTTTCTGTTGGCTGATGAAGGAAATATAACACTGCATTCACCACTTGGAGGATCCCTGCAAAGAAATTGTCTCCAAAGGAAAAATATTCAGTAACACTGACTTAACTTGCACTGCTTTCATCCAGTCAGGCTGGTTTTAAGATTTAGATACTATCAAAAAGGAAAAAGCAACCTAGAAAGGCCCAACAGTTAATTGTAGGGAGAAGGAATTTTTAAGTCAGCTTGGTCCCTGCATCTGGCTTCTTTCTTATTTTACACTCTTTGCATCTGCTTTCCCTTTTTCTTCATCTCTGTCCCATCTTATCCAGCATACTCTCGGGCTGGCCTGGGTCAGTTCTGTCACAGTTTTGTTTTTCATTTCACAATGTGAACTTGCCTTAGCTTGACAGAAACGGACAGATAATATTCTGTTATATTGCTGGTGGAGTCCTGCACACCTCAGCTGCCAAGCAGATTGTTAAACATCTTTGAACAATGTTTGCTTTGCGTGCAAGAGGGAAAAGAAATCTAATATCTGCTTTTAGATTCATTCCCTTCCTTATGTGTTTTATTTGGTTTTCTTTGCACACACTTAAAATTTCCTTTCTATTAGAACATACTCAGCCTGTGTTGCTTAGTAAGATTTGAAATCCAGTGATTGCTTGCTCTTTTTTAAGAGCTGGCTGGATCTAGAGCTGACTGTCCTTATTTCTACCCATTTCCCTCAGAGGTGGTAAATGGCAGTGGATAGTTCCTCCTCTTGGAGCTGAACATCCCTATCCTCACATAAATGAGCAGCTGCCAGTGGATGAAAGCCATCTGTGGCAAATAAGTGTCAGGTCAGAGTGCCCTGGTAGGTAGCAGTGTCTATTGGCCACTCTTGGAGATGCTCCTGAGTCTTCAGGGCAGGATGCACATTGCTACTACTGAAGACAAAAGCTCAGCCAGGAAGCACGAATCCCATTGCTGTCCCTGGACCTGAAATGATTCATGCTGCTAAAATAAAGTTGCATCTCCCTTAGTTACAACTCACTGGAGTCTGTTTGACCAGGCATCTCAGTCTCTATGAGATTTGTGCGCTCTGCTCCCACCAAGAGCTGCAGACAGCCAGGGTTTAACTGAATCACTGATGCTGTTTTAGCTCAAATACGATGTTTAATAAGGGAAAATAACAGCTTAATTTGGAAAGGCATCTTGTAGGCCAGAGGGACTGACCTTGTAGGAGTGACTGCTGCCAAGAGGATTAGGGAGTTGCATGTTGCAGTGGACATGCTGAGCTTGGCACAGAAGATGTGAAGAGTGGTCCCTCAAGCCCAATACCTTGTCTGAGCTTCAGGCTTTGCAGCAAGAGATTCCTCATGGAATAACCTGAATCAAAAGAAGGGCTCCTTCTGCATTAGCGAATAATTTCCTCCTGCAATAACACGGGAGGATCAAAGCGTCCCCCGTTCTCCTCTTGTTTTACTGTAATCCCTGGAACCTCCCAGCACTTCCCAGGAGTGCCTTGTGCACTGTGATGAATGATGTCCTCTGCAGGAGGAGAAGGAAATAAAGACATCAGGTTGGCTGCTTGAGAGGTGGAGTTTTCCCCTGCCTCTCCCCACTGCGCTGTTCTTAGCATCTGTGCTGTAGTTCCAGATTTTCTGGTTATCTGTGGCAAGGCTTAAGACTTCCCAGCACCAACTAAACACCTCAAGGACAGGTGAACAAGCAGTTGAGATGCTTGCAGTTTCCTTTGTAGCTCTGAGATCTGCTGTGACAGACACTGACCTTTCAGGGCACAGAGTCAGAAGTTGCTTGCTGATGGATGGCACAGTTTTCAGCCAAGGCTCAGGCATGGAGATGTGCTACAGTAAAAGCAATGGCATACCACCAACCTGTAGGCTCCTGCACCTCCAAAAACCACGTGAAATCCTGGACAAATTGAGTGGCTTTTGATGCTACCTTTTATTGTCTGTAAACTGGCTGACTTAGATTCCTAAATCAAATCTCTCCCTTTTTCCTGAAGCAAAACCACATTTCTCTCTGCCTTGGAACCTTTGTGGCAGCTAAACATAGTGGATGAGCTGCTTCCCACTGCAGTGCCTGCACTTGGAATTTGTATTTTGCTGACCCATCTCTAGGGTGAATGCCATGCCCAATGAATGCCATGTCTGATCTGTGGTCAGCTAGGCTCTAGCCTCTAAAGAAGAAAAAGCAGCAAAATATGTCTAATATTTATTTGAAGGTTTAAGCATTTCTTGACTTGCTTAGTGCTGACCATTAAAGTCTATTACAGGTGACCTTCTTCCTCTCTTCATCTTGAGCCTGACCACCACACTAGAAAGTCTGTTTTTTCCTTCATTTCCAGATTAGTTCAGGGTTATGCTCTATTTTTTTTTTTTAGTATTACTGGCATGACAGATCTCCTCTCATTATAAATTATTCTGTCTGCTCCAGCTGCTTGCTTTTTCTCATTTATATTTAAGATAATGGAAGAAGAGTTGCTTTTGATGACATAAGTGAGGTAGATTTTTGGTTGGTGTTATTATAAAATGAGAGTTCTGGCTGGATAAAGTAAAATTTTAGGGCTTTTGAGCTTTTTAGTACCTGTGAAGCACTGCAATGACTAGAAAAACTAATATACCTCTTCCCTGAAAATTGATGAAACTTCTTGATGTATGCATGGAATGTGAAAGGCCCAGGGCTAATAACATTACAGGTCTCAACACGTGTACTAAAGTGGTCTGCTGTAAAAAATTTGCAAAACAAAAGCATTTTAACATATTTGATACTGAAGAGAAGTAAAACTAATAATCACTGTAGACTGGTGCATTTATTTTATGTTACCTGTGAGAGCTGTAAAATGAGGTTTAGGCTGTATGCTAGAAGCATATAGCAGCTCTTTAGCCATGTAGCAGTAGTTTTATCCTAGATTGAAAGTAAGAAAACATCTGTAAGTATATATGCATATTGCTGTATTTCAGAATTTGATACATACTGCTTGACTAGTATTTTTCCCCTCCTGTGTTTCTGTTATGCTTTTGAATCATGCTGTCCTATGGAGGTGCATTCACATTTAGTTAAGTTCATATGTTTGTGTTTGTCTATAAAACAAATGTAGCTATTTAGCAATTATGTTTTTAAGACATGTGCATTGGACCAGATCAGATTTTCTTTGTCTCTCCTCTATCTCCTCTTTTTCACCTGTTGAATATGTGTATTTTTTTTTCTCCTTATGAGACATGGTTCTTTTGTTCAAAGTATCAAATTTATGCTTTGCAGTGACATCAGGTACTTTTTCTTTATTGATGATATATGCAATTTACTTTTTTCATTTCTGTGTCATCCTATTTGATTTTTTTTTTTTCTACCAGTTCCCACCTTCCTGAAATTCTGCTGTTACTTGTGAGGATCTGCAATGCTTTTGTGGGTAGCCTGAGTGGATCAGGTGCAGCTCAGGCTTCCAGGCCAAGAGTACATTATGGAAAATCCCTAGTCTGGCACAGCAGCACCTGGATAATCTTCTGTGCATTTGGTGCCTCTGGTTTGGACCAGTAATTCTTCTGAGCGTGTAAACTTTAGCACCTGAGCATGTAAAACCATGTGCCAAACCTGGGGAAGCAGGCATACAACTTTAACCTAAAATACTTGCTTTTCAGTATTCTTATTCACTGTCTTGTAAGCTTTTTATGTCTTTTCTCTTTTGTGGGCTCAGTTCTGAGTCTTAAAAGGTCAATGGGTATATTCTTGGGCTTCACACAAGAAAACATGCTTACCTTGCAATGTACTGGTCTGAGCTATCCATTAAGAAGAATAATCTGAAAGCTGACAGATGTAAAGCTACAAATCAATGTTGAAAGTTTTTCCGCCCTGGGATTATGTATTGTCATCTTGTCATCAACCCCTCGGGTAAGAGTCTGAAACTACATCTTGGCCAAAGCTGACTTCATGAGAGCTGGTAGCCCTCAGTGGTTCAGAGAAAAAATATTAGGTAAAACCTCATTTTGTGATGTTTTGGAGGCTGCTCCTTCCTGCCTCTCAGGTTTCTGCTGTGACTTTCCAGCTGAGATGTCTGACCATGGCAATGCCTCCAGCCCTTCAGGGTGGAGATCTGAGATGCTGAGTGTATGAATGAATATTCACCATTGCTACCAGCACCCCAGTGGCCTCCCTCAGATGAAAAATTAGCCTCTGGGACATGGGTGAGAGCTGCCTGCATGCCAGGGGCTTTTTAGGGTATCAGCATGGACTTGATAGTGCGCCATGCTGCCTGTGTCCAGAGCTCAAGTCTGTAAGGAAAACTGGAGATCCCTGAAAGTGCTACCCAGTTCATTTCACCTTAAAACACCCTGTATATTGCAGTTTGTTTATTTGTTATAAATCTGCTTTGCTGGAGTAAATGTGTTTTTCATAATATTATTGGTGTTCTCATTGTTAGAACCCTCTCCAGAAGTCAGATATCTATAAAACAAATTGAGATGCCAGTGCTGTAGTTAAGCATTCTTTAGGCAGAACCCTGAACCAACATGAATACAGCTATTAGAACTGAGCTTTACAATATATTGACGTTTCTACATAAGTAATAAAGAGTTTAGAAAGGGAGCTGAGCAGCATTTTATGGTTTTTTTCAGGGAAAATGCTTTATTTCTGAAAGTTGCTAAATATTGATATTCTTACAAGGGACTTTTGTCAGCTTCCTAGGATTGATTTACAGGAAATACTCTTTTTTTAGCACAGGCTTGTTTCTTCTCTCTCTCCTTTCCTTCTGTGTCTCCGGGGGTAGAAAGCAAAGCACTGGTAAGTTTGGAGAGAGGATTGAACTAACTGAGGTCCAAACCTAGATATGGCCAAGAGGCTGAAGCTGTGCCTGCCCTCTGATTTTTCAGGGGGGATCTTGAGAGCACATCCATACCAAGGTACAACAGGACATGCTCAAAGGATGAGAAAAGGCAGCCTTTCTCACCATTCCTGTATTTCTGGTGGTTTCAGTGGTCAGTTCTCTCCACAGTTCAGGCTGATTTCCTCATAGGAACAAGAGTAAATGGGACAAAAAAGTAAAATAGAAGTCAGTGCAGTCAGAGACTGAATGGAGCAATGCCCTGTAGGGAGGAAGCACCTTTGGTGGCTTTGGAGAAGGAGTTTGGATTTTAAAACAGGTTTGAAAGAGCTAGTGGGTAGCAAGAGGAGAAAATAGATGGGTTTGGTGAAAGAAAGACAAAAGGTGAGGTTTAGCAGGTTTGTAATTCCTGTTGCTCTAGACTATGGATGCAACATGTACTGTACAGACAGCAGGGCCTGCTGTCAGGTTTCCAGTTCATGTCTGGGAATGCAGTATGATCTGCATGCTAATGAAGTCAGTCCTAACATGGGTTAGAGGAAGAAGGGTGTGAGCAACTGTAACTCCACCTTTGATATTTCATGCTTTATTCCTTTTCCTCTCTTTGATTTCAGCTCACCAGCCCACCCTTAAAACACTGGGCATCAGGGCTGATTTGGAAGCCCAGTACATGAATGTGGGAGGCACCTCACATCTCAAGCCTCAGAGAAGCTGGGATCAAGGGATGGTGGTGCAAATGGAAGTGAATTGTAATGCAAAAAGCAGCCTTTGTGATTTCAATCTGCCAAACTGGACAGGAGGAAGTGGGACCAGGCAAATTGTCATCCATCTCTCCCTGACACCCCTTGCACACGTGTGATTTCTTGTAGTTCCAGTGGATTGTCTCCTTGGGCTCGATGGCACTGTGCCCTCTTCCCCAAGATAACAGCAGAGCACAGTCAGGTTTTAAATATTAATACAGAGATCACAGGAGTGTAGCTTGGAAGCACAGAATACTGAGAATTGAAAAGTCTAATCTGTCCTTTTTGAAAGCTGTCCAATATCTTTTTTATTTACAGCATTTGAACCATTTCACAAATTGGAAAGCAACTAACCAGCCATTTCACAGGCAGATTATGATATGTTTAAGGAAGTCCAAGGCATTTATCTGAATGCAATTGGCCATCTTGCTGACTAACATCTAGATTGGAGATATTACACACACAGTTGAACAGAGACTATTTGAAGATGATGGTTTTCTCCTATTAGGTTGTGTTTGTAGCTTGCAACTGGAGAAATATTTTGGGTAGTGGTATAAGCTGACTGCTTGTGGCTCTGTGAAGGACTGGTCACATTGATTGGGTAGATGAGAAAATGCTGGGGCGTGAACAGTCACTTTATGATTTCTGCACTCAATTCCATTCTTTGCAAATGCAGAGGTGGAGAGCTGCTGGAGAGAGACTGGCTCCATCTGGCACTGCCTCTGCACAGTGCACACAAGTTGTTCAATTAAAGATGCACAAGTGCAGGCCAAAAGTGGGGAACACACGTTAGATGAAGCTGCATCTGTTGCCATACAGATGGAAAAAATTGGGTTTCCTTCTTACCAGCTACGCATGTCCTTGTTCTGCCTAGAAGCTAAAAGGTCTGTTTCAGTTTGTGTGGATAGAGCATGCATGGTTTAATTAATTAAAAGATAGAAAAACCCCAAAACCCCAAAAAGCTGGCAATCCCAGCCTCCAGTAAATCTCTTAAAGCTGTAAGTGTGTAGTGCTCACGTGTCTGCACTCTAATGTGGTCTGAATGAAAAACTGACAGCACCTGTTACTGAAATCAAAAGTGATTTCTCTAACAATGGGATACTAGGGAATTCCTTCCAGGCTTCTCTTTAATAGAGTTTGAAGGATTCAGGTTGGAAGACTGTGCATAAGATCTGCACCACTGGCTCTGATGGATGTGAATCATGCCAAGGGACAGTGATTGTTTAGGGGGTTAGAAGTTCACTCCATACATTCAGTAATAGTGTGCAGCTGGTATGTCCTTTAAAAAAAGATTGTATGCTTCTTTTTTCCCCTGTGTGAAACCACATGTGGATTGAAAAAAAAAATCGGATTTTATACATTCAAATCCAGAAATTCAAAGTAACTACAACCACATCAGACAGTATTTTTGAGAACTAGAGTGAAATGAAGCTAGAGTGCCTAAAAATAGCCCTTGAACTGAACTCTAAAAACAATTAGATTTGTCCATATATTAAATCCTGATCTACTGTCTATTAGATCATCTCTTCTGTAATCTTTTCCTATGGGCACAGTTAATCTGCATTTTTAAAAGCATTACAGCATGATGTTGAAAGAAATACTCAATTTTTTTGTGTCTTGTGCACAATGGTCCAGTCAAATTTCTGCATTCTGCATTCAGAATCAGTTGCCAAGTCTGGAACAAGCAATAGGGCATTAATACCCTCAATGGATTAGGGTACAGGTACCAAAGGGTACAAGAGGTTCACAAAGGTGGATTTGGCAGCAGGCCTGGGCAAGAAACAAGATAAGACTTTAGGAAATGTCCTCTGGTAGAAGGGTACCAAGGTGAAGACAACAGGTGATGACCCTGTGCTGTACCCATTCATCTCCTGGTGTTGCTAGATATGTGCTGTAAAATAACAGCTAAAATGTCTCTGATGTCTCTGAAGTTACATATTTTAAGCAGGATCCAGTAGGTTCTTGGAGAAGAATGGGTCAGAGAGAGAAAAAAAGAAGAAAAAACTAAAGAAGTATCTTCTTTTATTCAAATGACAGCTAAATTGGGGACCTGACATTAAGAGCTGTTTGGAGACAGAAAAAGTATTAAGTGCTGACACATGCACACCCCCACAAAAGTCCTACAGAAGCATAAAAGTTGATATTTCACGAAAATGCAGTCAGGCTGCTGTTTGGGTTCTTATTTTTTCAGGCAAAACCTAGAAATTTGCAATTACAGCGAGAATGTTTTTGACAGAAGAACCTTTCTGTAGGAATCCAGCACATGGAATGAACTGTTGATCAGTGTCAGAAATGCAGAGTTTTGAATCAAAAGGGCTCTGGTAGGCTTTTTGTTTGTTGAAAATCAGAGCATTCAGTGGCTCTCTGTATTAACTGTCTTGCTGAGTGGTGCTGCAGTGAAAAGGATGAGCTGGGGCAGTTGGAGTGAACTTGAGCCTGCTGTGATGATTTTGCCTGCTTTGGCTCTCATTCTTTTATGAATGTTGTTTTATGCTGAGACTGAGACTCAGAGGAGAGTCCCAGTGTGCTAAGGGATTCCAGCTTGAGGTGCCTTGGAAGAGCCGAGTCTGCACCATGTCTTGGACTGCTGCTGTAGGTTTCCTCTTAGTAGAGGAACTCAACATATGGCCCATTGCAGCAGCTGCCCAAGCCCAGCAGAGTAGCCTTGGGCACAAAAAACTGATCCCCTGCTAGAAGAGGTAGGAAGAAAGAAAATCCAGAAAGCTTTTTCCAGTTTCTCAGCCACTATGGAGTGGATCTTCCTTCTCTCAGATGCAGCCTCCTCCTCTGCTTTTCCTTGTTACCTTGTGTTGGGTAAGAGGGAGGAAAAGGAAGAGCTGTGTTTCACACTTCATGTGCCTTTTCCAGGGTGCAGGGCTGTGTGCAGTTGTGTTGTTGAAGACAATGTGCCACACTGAGTACTGTGTGGACACTGCATATGTAATCTTTCAATCAATGGATTTTGCAAGCCTTTTGTCAGTGTCAGTAAATAAAGCTCCACAATCCCAACCGCCCCAAAAGCAGCGTGTGAACTTATGTTCACACACAGGATTCTGGCTCAGCTTCCCAAAATAATGGCATGTGTGAGCAGAGGGGAGAACTGTTCGGGTGTTTGATGTGAGGCCGACTTGGCCTTGGCCTGCAGTAAAAATAAATCATAGCTGCTCTCAAACACGTGGAAGGAGCTGTGCATAATTTAGGGGCTAATCTCACCTTGTCGATTCCCTGGCCTGCAGCTCTTGAGTGGCACCAGCATGTGGCTTTTGGTCTTCCAGCAGACATTTACCGTGAGAAGGTTTTGCAGGGTGATGTCTTATGACATAGACTTCAGTGTAACTTTGCAGTCCAACAGTGTGTCAATGGGTTGGTGCTGTCTGTGTAGGTGGTTCTTTTCATCATCATTTTCTGTCACCTCACGTGGAGTTCTTTGAGAAAAAATGCACAAAAACAAGGAAAAAAGGCAAAAGAAAATGGAAATATATTTACTTTCAAATATTACTGTTTTTCTAGGGAGTTTCAGAAGGTGTTCTGAAATGCATTTGAAAATGCCTGTAGAAAATTAATTCCCATGAGATGCATTTATGTGACAGGGAAGAGAAAAACAGCTGTGATATAATCCTCCAATTGTATTAGTTTTGTGGGGTTTTGTGCTGCTTCTTTAAGGCTTGCCTAAACCTTCTTATTTGCTATGTAAATACAACTTGCACCATCTTTCAGTAGAAGGGATGATAAAAGGGATGCTGTAAGCAAAGGATGTGGTTGCCAAATATGAATAGGGCAGAACTGCAGGGAGGGAGGGAAGGGAGGGACCTGCAGGTTTTGTGAGTCTCACAGCCTTCCCGACTCCTGCCGTGCTGCCTTTGCCTTCGTGCAGCTCCAGCATGTGTTAGTGATTGTGCACGGAGTCTGGGCGTGCTCTGGGACTGCTGCTGCCGAGCTGCTGGATTAGCTGGAGCTCGCCTGGCCCAGCCCTGCTTTAGGTGCAGCACAGGGAGCACCATCCCATCTCCTCGAGCGTCAGCTCAGGAATGCAGAACTCGCCAGAGAGTGAGGTCATCATGGTTTGCTTGGACCTTGAGCGTGGAACTTGGAGTGCAGCCTCTCCTTCCAATGACGTGAGCAGGCGCTGGCTCGTAGCACGCAGCCAGCAGGGTGAACCTTTGGATTGTGACCCCAGGGGACAGCTTGATGGATGTCTCCTGTCATCCTCACCCCGCCAGTGAGCCTCACCCAGGAAATCCTCTCTGCAATTGCTGCTCCAGGGGCACCTAGTTATCTTCATTCACGGACAGAAAGTGCATGATGTCTCTTATGAAGTATTATTGAGTACACCGGGTCGTTGGCTGGAGACTTAGGTGCCAAAATTAGAAAAAGAAAAAGACAGAAAAGGTAGCAAATAGCCTTTCTTGCAATCAAAGCTGCTTTTGTGATAGGAAAACACTAATCAGGGTAATTTGGGAAAGCAATCTCCTGTGTGTGGGAGCAGCAGGAAGAGGTGAGCAGAGCATCTAACCACATCGCGGTTGTATGACGTGGTGGATTTTCCTCACGGCAAATACAAAGTGCTGGTCACTTATCATGTTCCCTTCAGGAAGGGGGAACAGAGAGAAATGGGGGAAAAGACAGTCCATTATTTATGTGAGATTTTTTCCCTATGAGCAAATCTCTACCATGATTTTTCTTCCACCAAGCAAAAATGTGCCTCCACAAGCCTGAGTTCTATGTGGAGGTTAGGAAATAAAAGAGGGAAGGAAAAAACCTAAAAATTTCTATTTTCTTGCTAGTCAAATGTGCCCTGAGTAGAGAGAGGCTCCTCTGGGAGTTGCAATTGCTCCCTTGTGGATGCTGTAAATGTTTTGGGGTTTGTTTTTTTTTATGACTGCAGCTCTAATCTGAATGATGGCAAAACTTAATCTTCTGCTACTCTACTGCCAGCTCTCTAGATAGAGCAGGGAAGAAAAAGTGAAGTACCACTTTGGGGTGTTTCTGGGGAAGAAATGTTTCCACAGCTATAAATTGCTTTCTTGGAAGCACTGAAAATTCCTATCCCAGCGCTGTGCTTCGTGGAATCAAAGTCAGCAAAGTCTTGGATTCAAAAGGAGTAAAAAAGCTGAGTCTTACCCAAAAACTTTGTCTTGGTATGGCAATGCACGGTAAAAACAAACAGTAAAAATAAAATAATTAACTTAATACATTTCTAGTTGTATGAGTTATGGTGTTTTTTAAAAGTGCTTGTCTTGAAGCAAAGATTGTCTTGTGAAACATTATCTGAAGAATCCCTCTGTTGAAGCAGTGCTGCTTTCCCCAAAGTTAAAAATTCACAGTTTATTGACAGCCTGAGTTAATCTGGAGGTTTGATCTCTGCTCTGTGCTGTAGGATTTAGGTGCTTTTGCTCAGGTTGCAGTCTCTTCATGGTTTTGCTTGGATTTGAGAATCATTTATATGTAAATGATCCTGATCCCCTGTTCTTTTCCTCCTCACCAATTAACTTGGTTTTTGAAGCACACAGTTGTGCGAGCAAAATTGGCAAGTGCTGCTTCCTGGTGCAAAACTGAGTGGTGTTAGCATGGTGATCATGATTGCTGGAGCTCATTACCAAACTGAGTCTTTGAATAATCAAACCTTGGGGCTCAGTTCCGTGGTGTCCCATCCGTCTCACTCCGTCAGGTGACTTGGAGGCAGCTCTTTCATGTCGCCTTACAGCTTGTCCTATGTAAATGGCAGATGTGTTTATTTTCAAAAGCAGCAAGAAAGCCCAACGGAACAAGGAAAAAGTTGGAAGAACAAGCCCTCAAAGAGATTTTGACACTGGTGCCAGGGGGTTTATGAAAGATAAAACAGATCATTTTTTTATGGCTGAAGGAAAATGCCATTAAATCCCTCGTGCCTAACTGCTACAATAAACTTGCCAGAGCTGTTCCAAAAACAGCATGCCGTGGGATATTCAATGATTTTCAGTGAAAACTAGGCTTAAAAATGCAGATCTCCTGTGTGTGGATCAAGGGTAGCTCCAGGGTGCTCAATATATGTTTCTGTATGCTCACACATGACTGTAAGAATTATTTTAAACAGGGTTTACTGGCTTTGACTTTGAAACTGCATCCACTGTATCTACTCAGTTCCTTTGCATGTGGCATAGGTAATTTTGCAGAAGGAAAATAACTTGTTATTGCAAGAGTAAATGGGAAAAATTTTGCAGGTTGCTATCTACCAGGCTAATCTATATCATGAAGAAATAAAAAAATACTTGTGGCAAGTCCTGCTGCGGTAAAAATGTAATATTTGCTGAAGTTCTCTACAGATTTTAGTCCTCCCTGTAACGTTAGGGGGAAATCATTGCTTTGTGACCTAGTGCAGCTTTGAGCAGAAGCTGGAAGAAATCTGTCAGGGTCTGCATGTTTTTGCATTGTATTTTTCAGAGTTCATTTAAACTCAGGGCTCATGGTGGCAGGAGAAGGTTGGAAAATGTGATCACTGAGTGTTGGAGACCTGTTTTCAGATTAGTGTCCTGGTGCTCAGATGAGTTAGTGTAGAAACTCCATTTCCTGTTGCTGGGCATGGACCAACATGGCTGAAGGCTTTTTGGATGCTGGAAGAGGTGGGATAGTAGTGAGGTATTAAGGGATGGAAATTAAAGTGAGAATGGATCAGATAAGGCTTTTCATATTGCTTCCTTACCTGTATTTTCTCAGGCAGGGATTGAAGGGGCAGTTGTAAGTATGTGGCATTTAACTGGAGTAAAAGTCTTATCCTGAGAGAAGTTGGAGGGTGCTTATCTTTGAGAGAAGTAAAGGAGATGGGAGAATCAAGCTTTTTCCATGAGCTGTGTGTGACATGGCATGACAGGGGTGATGGGCGAGCAGCTGGGGGCAGCCTGCTTCAGTTTCCCCACCTGACATTTCAGGTCAAACCATAGACAAATCCCTGTGAAGCTCCAGTCTGTGCTAGCCCCTTGGTCTAAATAGGTGGTTAAATAAGGTCACTGTGAGGTGGGCATCCCTCAATATTCCCCACACACACACTCAGTACTGGGTGCAGCTATTGCAGGATGTACAGTGGGTTAATGCACTTCTAAAGCATGTTCCCCACCTCTTGCTGCTTGACTGCTCGTTGCAGGTTTTCAATGAATTAGCCCACTGAGCATTAAAGTCTCGAGGATCTGGATGGACTGATGTGTACTTTTTGCTTTTGTCGTGTGGTCTGCAGATCAAAGGGCCAGGATTGCTCTGGGGATGGAGCAGCAAAGCATGAACCTCAGACAAAACTGATGGCTTGCTCCAGAGTGCAGCCTTGTGTTCATCCCTCTGTGCACTTTTGATTTTGGGAATTGATTTGTGGTTTGGTTTTGGGTTTTTGTTGTTTCGGGGGATTTTATTACACCATGGAAAATGTTCTGTCCAGACCAGCTGGGTCTTCAGCAACACCTAACAATTAAAAGCACTTCGGTGCTAGGTGTTCCCTAAAAGATGGAAAATCAGATTTTTACATTAAAATGCCAGGAAGAAAAACGGTGAGGGCATAAAGTGCTGCTTTATTTCCATCAGGTGCTAGTGCTTTTGGAAAATCAGTTGTGCTTCAGTGGTCATTTCCCCCCGTGTGCTTCTCTCACGGTTCTCTCTGAAAGGTGCATAAGCTGTAGCTCCAGCAGGGCACTGGAGTCATCAGAGGGGACATCCTCAGGATCTAAACTCGAGTGCTGTTCCCTTCCTCCTCCTGACCAGCTCTTTGTTTCAGGAGTGTCCACCTCGGGGGCCGTGGGCCCGGGGAGCACCGCGGCCAGCACCACGGCGCGGGCGGCCACCAGCAGCACGGGCCGCAGCGGCAGCACCACGGCGGCCGCGGGCAGGAGGAACAGGAGCACCAGCACGCCGTCCCCCGTGGCCGACGTCCCCGAGGACATGACCACGCACCTGCCGCCCGCCTCCTCCCAGCTGCCGCCCGCCGGCGCCGAGAGCTGCGAGCCCCTGGAGGCCCGCGACATCATGTGGTCCCGCACCCGGCAGGGCCAGGTGGCCAAGCAGCCCTGTCCCTTGGGCTCCATCGGTGAGTCGGGGGCTGGGGGCACGCAGCAGGCTGTCCTCGCTTCCTGTGACACCTTGTCAGTGCTAAAAACCCTGTGCTCGATGTGCTGGAGGAGCCTCTGCCTCCGGAAGTTGTGTACGATGCGCCATTACTGGTTTTGCCTGTCTTCGGCAAAACCAAACCCAAACCTCACTGATTAATGTGTTGGTGGCTAATTCTATCCTTGTTTGATAAGAAAATCAACAAAACCTGCACTTTGAATCTCCTGAAGCAGTGTAAGTGATTTTTTAAACTGCAGCCAGCATCCACTGCGATCAGCTGGGAAAGTGGAGGTGGGGGAAACAAGGCCAAATCTTTCAAAATGGTTTATTGCTTATTGGATTTTGCTCCTTTTCTTCTGCTCTTCCCGCAATTGTTTTCTTGAAAAATGTTGCTTTTGGAAATTTTCTGTTCAATTTGAAATATAATCGCGTTAAGAATGGGTTTTGGCATATGGTTCAGCTTGCTGTGTTTTAACAAATGCAGTTTTCTAAAAACAGTTATTTTTCATGCTAGTCTTGGTGTCCTGCCCCTAAAGCTCACTTTCAAAGAAGAAATCTTGAAAGTGGAGGAAATTGCCTGAAAATGAGGGCTGAAGTGATCTGACTTGCAGAAGAGAGAGAGACTCTGTGTTAATTCTCCACTCCTGGAGGGAGAGCCATTCACACCTGTGTATATGAGAACTGACTCACTCTGGGATTTGGTGAGGACAGACTGATAAAATACATGTTATAGTATGAGGAGCATGGAAAGGCATCAGGGGTGAGAATAGGTAAAGAACATTTTCGCTGTCTTTCCCAGCCCTACTTTGTAAAATTAATGCAAAAAGTACGATATGATTCCCAGAGAGAGGAAAGGATACTCTGAACCAAAGCTGTAAAAAGGAACAGAAAATGAAAAAGAAAAATGAAGGCTGGATGCAGAGAGTCTTTTCCTAAGCACAAGAGCTAAGGACTGGATGAAAATAACTAAGGAAAAGATAATAGCCCAACTTATGGATGGCCATAAGCCTTTCCCATCTCTAATTTCAGTGATTCATGCAACTTGTTAAAAACTGTGATATATTAGCAGTGATGCATTTCTCTTTGTCTGAAAGAGTCTTAGGCATTTTGCTGTCTTTTCCAGCAGGGGTTGGGCAGCTCTTCCCAAACAAAACTCTTCTCTAAAGTCCCTCTTGACAGCTGGGGGCTGACAGTAAATTTCAGCATTATATCTTGGCCTTTGTAGCATTCAAACTTTTGTGTGTTTCCACCCAAATGTTGTAATGATGATTCAGAGCCATAAAATCTTCATAAAGCAGCAAGGAAGACAAGGCACAGGGTCTGATCCCAGATCACCAGTGTGGGGCAGAGCACTCAAGGTGCTGGCTCAGAGTTTGAGATCTACTTCTCATTTCTCATTGCAGATTTCCTGCAAGTCCTGTCTGTAATTGCTGTTTGCCAAATTGGAAATAATACTCCTGCAATATCTTTTATGTCTTAGGGCCCTTAAAGAACCAAGATGATGGGAGACTAGGACACTGAGATGACTCAGAAGTGTCCTGGTCAAGACCTGAGCAGCTAATAAGCTCCAGAAGCCTTTGACACAGGGTGCTAGGGTCAAAACGCAACCAGTCACACTGAACACAGCAACTTTCCTATTACAGGTGTTGCAACTTTCCGGTGTCTGGCGCCTGATGGTATCTGGGAACCCCAAGGACCTGATCTCAGCAACTGCTCTTCACCCTGGATCAACCACATCACTCAAAAGGTAAAACTCTTCCCATGTGTTGACCACTCTGAGTCTGCACAGTGACCTTGCTCAGCTCCCTGGTTTTCTCCCACAAGGAACCCAAAAGGATCAACAGTCACACATAAAGCATGAGCCATGTATAGTAGCCAGGAATTGCAAGGAGAAAGCAAGTGTGTCATGGAAATTAAGGCAAAGAGGGTAAGGGAAGGCAAAGGAGAGGAACTGGAGAGTGGAATTAAACCTAGAGTGAATGGCATTTCTTGTTTGTGGCAAGAAAAGGAAGAAGAGGGAGGAGGAGGTGGGTGGACATATGGAAAGTACCGAGTTGTTGAAAAGGAAACACCCTTTCATGCATCCTCAAGGATTTTTTCATGTCACGCAAGCACAGGATAAACCCCAGAGTTAAGAAATCTTTACCAAAGGAAGGCAGGCTCAATGTGAAATGTTTGGTTTGTGCCTCTGACTTTTTGTTTTTAACTTCTGCCCAAATTATATAAGAACTGGTGGAATAGAAAACAATGCTGCAGTTATGCTTATCTTTTGACTCCTAAGTCCCTTGATGAATGTTTTCTAGCACTTCATCATTTATCAGTGTTAAAAGTGCATTAACATGTGACAATAGAAGTTCAAGACAAGCAAAGCTTATTTGGTAGCAATATGTTGAGCATTTTTGTTATTAATGCACAATGGTGCTTTCAGCTGATTTCATTACAAACAGAGACCAGATGTGTGTTTACGCCACTGAGTCTGTGGGCTGAATCTTTATTACAGCAATTTGTGGGGATTTATTCACTCCTTTAGCCAGAGTGAGCGGGTCCTGGTGTTGCAAGTGAGCTGTGCTGCTGCACAGTAGTGACACAGAACTCACAGAGAGCCTCTGCTCACTGGTCAGCAGGATGGGGTCACCCCACAGACAAGACTCTTGGACATTCTCCTCTCTGCCCTCCCTCTAAACTGACTCCTAATAATCTGTGAATTGCTAGCTCTGCTCGTCCCTACCTTGCTTCACCTGTGCTTATACCCTTCTCTCCACAAAAGAAAACATCAGCTGATGTGGGGCTGCTGTGATATGGCACAGGCACTACAAAGCCCGTGGTCCTTCTGTCCCTCTCCTGCCAAACACCAGCGAGCTGATGAATGCAGGCTGCCTTTGCTGGCATTAGCAGCTGTGTGCAGCTCTTGTTTTATGACCTACATCCTTACCCTGGAGGGGTTAATATTACTTACTCCAGCCATAATTCACCCAGGCAGCTGGGAGACCTCTTGCTGCTCGGTGAAGATGACTAGCCCCTTAGCCATTAGCAGAGGGAAATAATAGCCTGCACTGATGAAATCTCCATCAAGGTTAGGCTTCTTTTATTTGAAACCCTAGCTATCATTTGCGTAACAAATGAGCCCCATTTCATTTGTTACCTGCTTTCAAAGCAGGCTCAAATTGAACAGGCAAGTTTTCAGAAATGCCCAGCAGGTTACAACTGGGACTAGATTTAATTTTTTTTCTGAAGGAATTTTGTTGTGTTCAGGGTTGGGGAATCTGTGAGATGACCCTGGATCTAAGCTTTTTGCCTGAGTGGGAATTCATTGAGATCTTGAGATATGTGACCCAACTTCAATGGCAGCTGTTACAAAACATCAAGACTTTTCAGGAGTGACTTTTGAGGGGAAAGCCTTGCAAGGCTCTCCTAAGGGTTTGTGTTGGAGTTGCAATCATTGAAACATTTATATTGAAAAAGACCTCTAAGATCATTGGGTCCAGCCATTCACCCATCACTGCCATGTCCACCTCTAATCCATGTCCCTAAGTGCCATGTCTACATGTCTTTCAAATCCCTCCAGAGGCAGTGACTCAACCATTTCCCTGGACAGTCTGTTCCAGTGCTTGACTCCTCTCTGTGAAGAAACTTTTCCTAATATCCAATATAAACCTTCCCTGGTGCAACCTCAGGTGGTTTCTTCTTGTCCTGTCATTTCTTACCAAGAGAAGACCGACATCCACCTTGCTACAACCTCCTTTCAAGTAGTTGTAATGAGGGATGGGGTCCCCCCAAGTCTCCTTTTCTCCAGCTAAACATCCTCCTGAGCAGCTCCTCATAAGCCTTGTGCTCCAGACCCTTCCCCAGTTCTGCTCCCATTCTCTGGACAATGCTCCAGCACCTCAATGTCCTTCTTGTAGTGAGAGGCCCAGAACTGGACACAGCACTCATGGTACAGCCTCAGCAGTGCCCAGAACAGGGGGACAATCCCTGCCCTGGCCCTGTGGCCACACTGTTGCTGACCCAGCCCAGGATGCCACTGGCCTTCTTGGCCACCTGGTTACAGGTTGTTCATTTTTTATGCTGGGCAGCTTTCCAGTTACCCTTCCCCAGCCTGTAATGCTACATGGGGTTGTTGTGACCCAAGGGCAGGACCTGCACTTGGCCTTATTGAACCTCATACCATTGGCCTTGGCCCAGTGATCCAGCCTGTCTAGATCCTGAACATGCCATGTGAGGGCACTCAGCATGATCTGCTCCATGATACTGCATCACATTTTCAACTTCCAGTCTACTAGGACACCCCCAATTAGCCAGGCCTGCTGATGAATAATAAAAGGTTGCTCACTAGGCTCTTCTGCCAGTTTCCTCATTACCCCGAGTGGATCTCATCCAGCTCCATAGACCTGTGGATGTGTAAATGGTGTATCAGGTCACTGAACCTTTTTCTCCTGGATTGTAGGGGTTTTCTTCTACTCCACATCCCTGTCCTACAGCTCAGGATGCTGGGTGCCCTGAGGACAGCTGGTCTTGCTGTTAAAGACTGAGCCAAAGAAGGCATTAACTACCTCTTCAACCATTTCCTCATTCTTTGTCACTATATTTCCCCCATATCCAGTGGAGATTTTCCATATCTCTCCTTTTGTCATAAGTGTATTTAAAGAAACATTTTTTATTGTCTTTTATGGCAGCAGACAGATAAAGTTCTAGTGAGCTTTTGCCCTGCTAATTTTCTCCCTGTTTAACCTCACAATATGCTTGTGGTCCTCCTTATTTACCTGCCCTTTTACCAGAGGGCGTAGCTCTCTCTCTTTTTTTTTTTTTTTTTTTTTTTTTTTTTCCTTATTCTAGCCAAAGCTCTCTGATCAGCCAGGTCAGTCTTATTCCCCACCAGCTCATCTTTTGGCACATGGGTGTGGCCTTCCTTTATGATTCAGTAGGATCCGTACACTAAATACACTTTTAAATTACTTATGAAATAACCAATAGGCATTTGGTTTTCCTGCCCAAGCAGGAGGCTTGAAAATCATCACTGCACTTAAAGATGGGGACTGATGCATCCATAAATCAAGCACTGGTTTCCAGCATCCCTGCTGTGGATGGGATGCTTCCCAAAGCTTGCAGATTTGCTCCAGCACCTCTCTGAAAATGAAAAAGGAGCCTTGCTCCTCTAAGTCAAGCCAGCTTCTCTTCTTGCTGCTGTGGGGACAGCTAGAGGGAGAGGTAAGCCAGCTGTGCTGAGAGGACAGGGCTGGTTACACCCTGCAGCTCAGCTCTCCTGCATCCCCAGCTCTCCTGGGGATGCCCACTGCATCTGCAGCTGCAGCACAGCTGACAAAATGGGTAAAAATAATTCTCTGTCAGCCAGGGTTCATACCTGCTCAGCGTGTCTTCATTCCTAATCTGCTTTGTCTCCCAAAAATCTGTCATCTGCTGGATCCAAACTGCTCAGGAAGAACAGTGATGGGTCCCCTGGAGGGATTTCAGCCAAGCCAGAAAGGATGGTAGGGAAATGCTGTGCTTGCTTTCATATCTGTGTAGTGAAGTAAGAATGATTACTTACTTCTTGTCTTTCTCCTGCTGTGCTCAGACTGTAGATTGGGTGTTTGCCTGCTTGCATCATGGTATTAGGTTTTACAGCCGTTTCCTAGCTTCCATTAGAGTTATTGTGCTTGATGGAAGATCAGAACAAACGTTCTCCTCAGCAATTCATTGGCCTCCTGACATTTACTTTAACTTTATTGTTGGTGCCTACCGTGCCCTCGTAACGGAGTGGGAGAATAAACTTGCCAGTGAGATTGA
This sequence comes from Oenanthe melanoleuca, assembly GCF_029582105.1. Taxonomy (NCBI): domain Eukaryota; kingdom Metazoa; phylum Chordata; class Aves; order Passeriformes; family Muscicapidae; genus Oenanthe; species Oenanthe melanoleuca. The sequence goes on from NC_079337.1 coordinate 16,010,412, forward strand.
ATTATGCACTGCTACCTGGGTTATTTCTAGAGTCAAGCAGTAACAGGAAGCAAAAAGGTCAGCTTTGGATACATTGCATCATCCTGATCATGAGGTCACTCTTTGAGTCTCAGCCTGTTTGCTTTCATCAGTGCCATCCTTAGTGCGGTGTGTGACTCGCCTGAAGTCATCCCTTCCTTGCTGCAGCTTTCAGCTGTGGCTGCTGCCTGGCACTGCTGTGCTCAGCTTCAAGCATCTGCAAGAGAGGAGGCCTCTTTTGTAGCAGAACAGAAAAATTTGTACTCTTTACAAATGCACAAAAAGCCTCAACCTGTAAATCTAAAGGACGTGCTACCCATGCCCTCCTGCTCCCAAAGAGCAGGTGACCCTTAGGATTCCTAGCACCTTCCTGAGGTCTTGTAGAGGTGCTTGGGTGTGTGTTACAGGGAGAGTGAGGTTTTGTGGGGGACATCCCCACAAATGAGGGTGCAGTTACAGTCAGATGACACCATAATGAAATCCTCCATCCACGTTGCTTTTGGCAGTCTGTTTCCAGAGCACCATCATGAGTTGGATGGAGCAGATGCCACAGAGGGTGTCTTATTAAAGGGTCATTAAATGCAGTTTAAGTTGGTTAAATGCTGTAGTTTCAAAGCCACTTTTTCAGTGTTCTCTAGGTCTGCTGTACTCTGTGGAGGGTATTGCAGCTGGCAAAAGGACAAGAGGACACAAGCTGTGCCAGGGGAGGTTTAGGTCTTTGCATCAGGAGACATTTCTTCATAGAAAGGATGACTGGGCACTGGATTGGGCTGCCCAGGGAGCTGGTGGAGTCACTGGGTCTGGAGGTGTTTAAGGAAAAGCTGGATGTGGTACTCAGTGCCGTGGTTTAGCTGAAATTCTGGTATTTGAACACAGGTTGGACCTGGTAATCTTAGAAGTTTTTTCCAACTTAAGTGATTCTGTAATACAGAAAAAAAAAAAAAAACAAACCGGATTGTAGATATGCTCTGACTCTTTTGTGAATGTATATTGAAATTCCTGCCAGGGAAGGAAAAATGCCACGAAGGCTCTTCAGTGTCAGAAGTTAGCCCAGAGCCCCTCTTACAGCCTTGCTACCTGCCTGCTGGTAGCTAATGATGCCTGGTGAAACCTGTCAGATGTTTGTTCCTCCAAAAAACAGCATCAACTTCGTGGTCTTTCCAGCTGACCAGCCCATCGTTACTGTTTTCAAAAATCCTAGTTCAGTCTTTCATGCCATCTTTTTATTTTTTGTATCAGTTTTCGTCTTCAGAAGGCTGCAGGAAAATACTTTTGCCTTTATGACTACTGGTGTTGTAGTTCACTTGCTTCCTTTTCATAATATTTCTTATTTCTTCTGAATTTTCCTCCCTAAAAACTTATTTTTTGGTTTTTTGGGGTTTTTTTTTGCAACTTCTCTCATTTTTATTTTACTTTTCTCTTCTGCAGTTGGTTTTCCTCTGAGAAAGGTAGGCTGGAAATAGCGAGCACTGCTGCAGGAGAATCTTTCTTCATCTTTCCAGACAAAGCTCCCTGCTTCTGTTTGTTGGCAAATATGAAACAGGCAGGAGAATATGTCCTCTCCAAAAACTACTATTTCACAAGCTTTTCACTCATAAGAATGTGCAAGATAGTGGCACAAACTTGGAAAATGCAGGGTGTTACACAGAGGGATTCCAGGTGCCAGTGATCATTTGTAAATCCAGCCTGAATCCTGTCTTCCCAAAAGGAAGAGGGGAGCAATTTTTTTGCAGACCTGTAAAACTATATTTCGTGTGTTGGCATTGCTGGCCAGAAACATGTTTTCACTCCATCAAATTAGCATTCCAAGACTGCTTTTAATCAGTTTGTAAAAGGTAAAAAAATAGGCCAAAAAACCACAGAAACCAAAAATTTGGTTTCAAATTTGCTTTAAACAGAATGTATTCTTTTATCCCAGAATCCTATTTAGTTTTTAAATTTAATATTTTCATAATCAAGGTAGAAAATGTTAAGAAGTAGTCTCATATCAGGGAGAGATATATTATTTTTATTTCCCTGTATTGTTCTCAAGCCTCCCAGTAGAAAGGTCAGTTGTTTACACATTTTTCCCCTACTTCTTACTTGCCTCTCAATATCAGCTTGAGCCATGGAGAGCCTCCAGAGGTTGTTCCTATATTCCTATGTAACTATGTCAGTGTTTGGGTTAAAGAGTATTACATGTTTTGGAAGAAATAGCATAGAGAGCTCATCTTTCATGTGGCAGTAATGAAGACAAAGATGTGGAGAAGTAATTTATAGGAAGGAAGTAAGTTAGTAATGCATCCTCTTGGGTAGCAGTAAGCTTTGCTGAGCATTATGTAGAATTAGCAAAAAAAAAAAAAAAAAAAAAAAAAAGAAAAAGGATCAGTCCTGTTGTTGTAAGAGACCAGATACTTATCTTAGCCCTGGAATATTCAGCCAGTATTTGGGACTCACGAGAGAAGTTGGGTTTGACAGCACTGCATAGGAGACACTTCAGTTTCAGTGGAAAAGCTCAAAAGAATCATGGAAATCAGCACTAACGTGTCACACAGCCATCATTCTGGACACCCCTCTCATGCACACAGCCAGAGTGGAAGGAGTATCTCAGCACTGCTGTGGTGACTTATAGCTGCACATTCTGTGTGACCATGTGTAGGTGTGGAATTGTCAGTGCTAGGATGTAGTTTCATTACCTGCCAGTCAAAAAAACATTTTCTCAGAAGAATGGCCCATCTGTATTTTCAGGAAACCTGGGTGTGTGAGATAACTTTGGGTAAGTACTTCTTTTTCCCAGGAGTTCACAGAGTCTGAGCTTTAGTCTGCCTTTTTCTTGGGTATTTCTTCATTGCTGCCTATTTTTTGTCTTATTTATTTGGCCACAGTATAATTCCTCAGATTTGCAGTTTTTAGGGTCAGTCCAAGAGAAAAGGAAAAGAGTTAATTAGTGACCAGCCTACATCACTTTTGCCGACAGACAGGAACAGCAGCAGCCTGCAGGGAAAGAAAACTCTTGTGTTTGTCTTTGTAGCAGCTGAGCAATTTTCTCTGAGTATGCCAGTTTGCATAGGTGTGTGGTCCAAGAGAAAATGTGAGCATCAAATATTGGGTAGTGGGGTTTCTGGTTATTCTCTGATGTATCTCTAAGAAAATATATTGGATTCCTGCAGTTTTCTGCAGAGCTTACACAAACACAATGTGTCGTGATACATGCTAAGCTCCAGCAATGAGCTGCAGAAAAATGTTGAAATTGATTTCTTTATGTAAAGGGATTTGATGGTATAAAGTCATTGTTTCAAGTTCTGAGAGCCAACAGCAAAGGTCAAAATTCAGCCTCTGTGTTGATGCATGGCTTCCTTCAGCTGCTTAGGAGAGCAGGCAGCTGTAAGAATAGGATCTGGTTTCTATGGCATTAGTCTTCTGTGTAACAAGAAAGAAATAATTTTTGAATATATCTTATCATTGCTCTAATGGGAAGAACAACACATTATCTCCTTTATTTATCTTCTCTGTATCATCATATGCGTTAATTCTCTGAAGACGAGCATATGAACATCTTGAGTTAGATTTCATTAAATCAGATTGGCTTTTGCTGTCAAATTGATGGAAGTAAGTTATTCATTTATAACTCTGCTAATTGATTTACAGAGAGGTAGAAGCTCAGCCTATAATCTTTCTCTAGAATCTTGCTTTTATAATAAGCACCAGAAAGTGAGGGACCAAGAGAAAAATCTGATTTCTTGCTGTTGGTAGATAAGACAATTGAAAATTCATATGAAGAACACAGCAGAGTTTGCCATTGAGCCTGACAGAGAAGTGGGAACTTCATTTATGTGTCAGCCTGTGTAATTTCTCCTTGTCCCAGGCATATTCCACACGGATTTGCATTCCAGATCACAGACTGGTAGATAATGAATAAAAGACCAGCAACCTGCAGTGATATTTTTGTATTGGGCTGCTCATGAAAAGAAGATAGGGACAGCTGCCCTGTCCCAAATCCCCGTGGCACAGAAGAGGAAAGGATACCAGATAGGGAGAGCAAAAGAGAGCAAGAAAAGGGAAAAGCCACAGGGAAGAAGTGAAAGTTTCCCAATAATTACACAGTGAATTTCCCTGCAGGTTATTTGTGAGTTTTGTGACTCAACTAGATGATACAAGTATTTTAGTAGAAAATTCAGCCAACTAACCTGCTGGCTTTTCCCTTCTAGTGGCCTCTACTTGAGCCTTTTGCTCTAGAATTAGGATGGTTTTACATGTGCTGAGAGTCACTGGCCTCATCATCAGTGGCTAGTGTGACAAGTGATGCTAAATGATAAATTAAGATGGAAGTTGTGAACCTTTTTCTCTGGTTTTTCTGGGTTATGCTGAAAAATATAATCTGTTTTTACTCGTTTTACAATGAACTCCTCTGTGGAGAAGTTGTAACAAAAGTCATCTCTTTGCTATCACATAAACTTCTGGAATCAGAAACTGCTTTCTCTTGACACGAGAGGCTATTTACATGGTTTGTTTTCTCAAGTGGCACAGTAAGCCAATGGGACCAGCTAATTAAAGCTGTCCTTAGCATGGAAATCCCATGGAAAACAGTGCCCAGTGAGAGGAAGTTAATGAGGCAACCACGGCTGACTGGAAAAACCATACTCACAAAACTATTCACGATCAAACCACAAAAACTCTTGACTTCTTGGGAAATGCTTCTATTCCGTTTTCTTCTTCCTCTTGAGGGGAGTTGGCGCTGCGGGGTTGGGAGGCAGGGCAGTGACATCTCCCTGGCAGCCAACCTGTGCCTCTGTGCTTGCAGATGCGCTCGGGGGAGATGGCGGCCAACATCGCGCGGGAGCTGGCGGAGCACACCCGCAGCCACCTGTACGCCGGCGACATCGCCTACTCCGTGTCCGCCATGGTGCAGCTCGTCAACCTGCTGGACGTGCAGCTGCGCAACCTGACCCCCGGCGGGAAGGACAGCGCCGCGCGCAGCCTCAACAAGGTGAGCGTGCCCCCCCTGCCTCGGGCGGGAGTTGGAGTGGAGAGTGCAAACCCCCTCCCTCCAAATTAATTCTGAAATTAAGGAGCTCTCAGGAAAAGATAGGGGAGTTAGGGATAACAGATCTTTACTAGGGAAATTAAAATAGAATTACAGTATTACAAAGAACAATCCCAAAGACACTGACAGAGTCAGAATCCAAGCTGACACCCGTCAGTCAGTCAGGGTGTTGGCAGCAGTCCCATTCAATGGTGGCTGCATCCTCCTGCAGTGGCAGATGTGGTTCAGTTGAAGCAGTGCTCCTGTAGAAGGTGCAGTTTCCTCTGAAGGTCCAGGGATGATGTGGAAAGGTCTGGTGTTCCTCTGGACTCCAGTGGAAAGAAGGTATCTTGCTGTCCAAAATCTCAGTTTTTATCTAGGTAGGAAAGGCTTGGCTCCTCCCCATGGCTGGAGTATCTCCCAGTGGGGTGATGTAATTTTATCAGTCACACAGTGGGACTGAATGGGCCAGCAGCAGATGATATCTTCCTGGAGGGAGGATGGGGTGTGGAGAAGATAAAGATGATTGCCCCAGCTGGTTTAAAGATGTCCCATTAGCAGATAATATGTGCCACAGAGATAAGGATCACTGCCCCACCCAGCTTCAACAGATGGTGACAGAATACACATTTCTGGCCACATCCTCTATTGCAACCCAAGGCAGAGAGCAGCACAGCCTTTGTGGTGACAGCCCGCCACTTAGCCCAGGGGCACCTGAACTGCACAACAGCACTGGGCCCCGTGGTTTAAGACAAATTATTAGTCCTTTTGTTGTTTCCAGAAGTGAGAGGAATTGCTATATTGCGCTAGAAGTGCCAGTTGTGGGAGAAAATATGAGCTGTGGGCTCTGTAAGAATGTGTTTAAAGCTGAAGGTTGTGAAATGCCCTCTTCATCACTGAATCTCGTGTAAGCACATGGGATAGTACTTACCTAGGATTCTGATGGGGAGTTGTGTGGGACTGGTTGTCAGGACAAAGAGCAGCTGGACCCTGGTGACTATGAGCACATGGTTATATTGGCTACCCAGTTAAAATAAGACACAAAATTTTGTTCTCAGCTGCATATCAGGCTCTGACAATTCTGGTATTCATGTAAGCATGAACAGAACTTGGTCCCAAGACTATATGGGGACTAAGTGATCCCAGCTAAACCTGAAATTTCTTTGGTGTTTTATGAAGAGAAATGCTTTTCAGAGAAATAACATTCTCTTTTGTCTTTTAAATTGTTATTGTAGACTGATGCTGTTTTAAATGCTCTGGGATTGTTTGAGATTTCAGTCGCATGGGAGCTGAACTCCTGCATCTCATGTGCTTTGCATGTGCTGGGAATTGGGTTTTCCTGATGCTTTTAATTAGTGCTGCTTCCAGCCATTTTATAACAATGTAGGTAATGAGTGTATTAACTGTTACATCAGCATAACATTATTTGTTATAATCATACCATGGTTCTTTGTTGAAATGATGGTGATGTCTGACAATATTAGGTAAAGGCAGCAGTTCATGTCACCTACTAACGGGTTTCATGGTTGTAGTCCCAGGCACACCCAACATTTTGTCAATTCAGCTTGGCAAGCACATATTTTTCGTCTTTGTTTTTACCTCACCACATGATATTTGTTTCAATGACGTGAAATGGGGATGTGTCATGGGGGCAGGAATGAGTTACTGAGGGGAGGGGAAGACTGGATGAGGCAGAGCTCCTGGGCTCAGCTGTCACTCCTGAAGTCCCCAACTGCAGGTTTCTTCCCCCTGCCATCAGCTTTGCACAGGCAACTCATACAAATCAATTGCACTCCACATTAAAATTCTGGACCACGTGAAGTCCTGCAAAACAGCGATGCGAGTCAGTGATCCAAATGACAGGCTCAGTAATTTACTTGCTCTCATTCCCCACTTAATTCTTTAGAAGAGCAACTGCTCTGTGTTCATTTAAGAATGCATGAATTCAACTTGGAAGTAGTATTGGGCAAACAAAAGGCAGCAGAGTTACTGCTCCATTTTCCCCTTCACTGATCAAGAGTATTTAAAAAAAAAAAGGAAAAAATTTGCAAAGAGTTTTGTTTAGTGCTGTTTAGTCAGAAAGGAGAAATAAAGTAAGCACTAGCCATTAAATATTCTTTTAATCATTAAAGGAAATGTGCTAAGGATCCAAAAGTAATCACCTGTGCTGTTTTGTACTGGTGGGTTTTTTTTACAAGCTGATATACAGTGAATTGAAATAAACTGGCATAATCAGAATTTTTAAAAGCCATCATCTTTCAGGAACCACTTTCCTGTCACTAAAAGCTTTATGCTTTCCACTGGATCAGGCTTAATTAAGGTGATAATTGTTCCATTTCAGACTGGGAAGACCCCCAAGTGGATAGCTCTGTAATTTTCAGCAAGGCTTTCTTTGATCTCCATTTGTTTCTGTAAAGTCTTCATACTGGCCAGATTTACCCAGAGGAAGATTTCTACTGCTGCAAATTGATGAATTAGAAATTGAAATTAGGCATTGCATGATACCTGGGTGTATTTTGCTTATTTCAGAGCCTCAAAACTCTTGAGGACAAATTTGGCTCTCGGCTGTACTAATGGGATTGCACTGCTGTGTGTTGAGAGCACAACTTGCCCTGAATCTTGGTTGATGTGCAATTTCCAACCAGGCACATCAGCAAAAACAAACCCAGCCAAGCCAGTGGCTCTGAGCAGCCTAGTTTTGTCAGCTTTCTTTGCAGAGGTGCAGAGCTCCCCAATTCCAGCTCACTGCTGCAGACTGCCTGCCAAGCCCCAGGTCTGTCAGGATGGGTCCATATAGGTCCAGGCTGTGTCAGGATGCAGTCCTGCACAAGTCTTGCTCCCTGCTTATTTAAAGCTTGGTTCTGTTTCACTGTGGCATCAGCACTGTCTGACTGCAGAGCCCATGCTCCTCCCATGCAAATAACCATCACCCTCATCCTTTTCAGCCGTGTTTGACATGGAAATGTCATGTGTGATCTCCAAGCTGCAAGGAAAACATCATCTCTGGAGTATATTAGACCTCAGTGTCTTCTACCATCTAACAGCTGCTCTTGCAAAGTTGCCAGTCTGTGCTTCACTTCACTGAAAAAGGACTAACCCACATTTCTGGAGCCAGTCCTTCCAGTTTTCCACTGCTGCCTAACTCATGCTCACTCCTTTAGTTTGCTTGGTTTTTCAGGAGCTGTTTAAAAGAGAAATGAGGGTTTTTTTCACGGGCATTTTCTTCTTTTTTTTTTCCCTTGTTCTGTCACTAACTTGTTTTTTCTATTCCGTCTTTAATCTGCTCTCTTTATGGACTCAGCTTCAGAAAAGGGAGCGCTCTTGCAGGGCCTATGTCCAGGTATTTCTTGTGTTTTTAGTACATGTGTCCAGTTGTTTGACTGAATGACTGTGAAGTGGGTCTTGTCTCTGTGAATAATCTGATTATTACCACCTGTGTGGCAGCAAGTTCTAAGGTTAAGGTTACAGGATAATAATGTCATTTTTTTTACCTCGCCGACCTGTCCCATTTCTCTCAAGACTTGACAAAAATTTGGGACAAAATCTCGGAACCAGAAAGTGGAAAAAAACCACAATAGAGATCTGACAAGATTCATCTGGCCATCTGAATGAGCAGGACAGTATGGAGATGTGCAAGTAAAGAATGCAGAATTGCTGCTCACAGAGCTGTCTCCAGACCAACTGGATTTTGCTTACAGCATGTTATTTATGTTGTTGCCACCTGCATTTCCTTAGTTTTCCTTCTTCCCCTTTTACACTTTTAAATTTGAAACAATTCAAAATGGCAACACTTGGCATGAGGGAGGAGGTAGGATTGTACTGAAATGCAGAGTGTCTTAAAGAAAGATGATAAAAGGAGGAGAGCTCTGCAAACAATGTATAGGGTGATGAACATAACATCCCATGAAATTCACCCAGATCTGGCCTGACTTTCATAGGCTTACATTATGTTTGATGTGAACAAAGTCAAGCCCCAGCATCCTGGAAAGATCTGGAAAGGCTTTTCAGGAGTGGGACCTTGAGTTATCTTACTAATCCTGTCACCTTGCCTTATAGCATTTGCTCCAGTGTTGTTGTTTTTTTTTATATAAACCTGTTTGTATACTGTAGGTGAGTTAATGCTTCTTTAAGAAATATGAATGTTTTACCTTCTAATCTCTGTCTTGTGCTTGTGAATGTTGATAATGTTCTTATGGGTGGTTGATTGTTATTTATATGTATATGTGTAACGTGCATAAATGAACTCTTTTTGTTTCTGGAGGGGGCTATCTGTACCTGCATTTTCCTGCAAAATTCCACTCCCTGCAGTTAGTACTGGCTTTATTTTGTAAGCACATATTTCATTTAGCAACTGGGATCAGATGGTCTGGATTTCTAGAGCGTTACAAATAACACAGTACCCCTCTGTGCTGATAGGCTGTCTTCCCTTTGGGAAATGTCACGAGAGAAAGTCAACCTTTTCCCTTCCATGTACATTAATGGATAAAGACAAGTTATGGAGTTACCCATCCCTTGTCTGGGATCCTGGAGAAAGCAACTAGCAGGCATTTGAAGGAATTTAGGATAGTTTAGAGAGTGGTGCTCACGCTCAAGCTTGCTACCCTTTGTACTGCTATCACTGGGAGCGTGGTGAGCCTGCTTTGGCTCTGGGCTGCACAGTCCTGTTGGGTACATTGGGTGCTGCCTGGTCCACAGCTGTCCTTTCCCCGGGCTGCATTCTCCAGAGTCGATGCGCACTCCTGCTCTTCTGTCTTTTTTCAAACAGCAGCCATTGGTGAGTTTAATATACCCTACAGAAAGCTTGGCCTTGGTAGAATAAAGCCTGGATACTCTGCAAAAACTTCAGCTTACCCTTAATTTCAAGGACTCCTTTCCTTTCACTTGGAAAGGTTGCTTGCATGTTGAAAGATTAATCTGCTTCTTCAGTAGATGAAAACTCATGAAAGCTCATTGCTTGAGCTGTTAAGTATGGATATGGACAAATCTGGTACATGTATTGAAGAGGACAGTCCTGTAAAAGAGGGCTTGAAGAATGAATTAGATGACCTAATTGAACCTTTCCAGCTCTGCTTTGTACTATATGAAGGTAAATTAATGTATCTCGACATATTTTCATACAGTAGGCTTCCATTTGGAAAATTGTGTGGCTAAAGTCATCAAAAAATCTAGTGAGGGAGAGGTTATCTGTAATAGCAGCAAGATGTGACTGCAGGTAGTCCTGTTATAGGCTACTCATCCTTTACCAGGAAGAGAAATGTCTGGGCTGGCCAAGGGAATTCAGCAGAGATTTTTCAACAGATCTTAAGCAGTGACACCCTGGGCTTTGTAAAGTCAGTGGAACATGGAAAGTCACTGGGACATATGGCATTGATGGCAGAGAAACAGAGTGTTCTGCTTTGCTGACATGATCTCCTCATGCTGATGCCATTATTGTGAAGAGCATCCCTGGCTGAATTTGGCTCAGGGGGCTGGAAGTGTAGCTTTACTTCTCTGCTCCCTAGACAAAGGTGCAGTATGAAGCTTATATAAGAGATGTCCAGGAATTGTGAATATCAAAAGTGCTATTGAGGAAAGACATTTTTTTGGAAGGAGGAGGGTGACCTGAGAAGATAATAATTGCTAAAATTAGTCTTACTGTTTTCTTTGGGCTAGCCAATTTAAGTAGCCATGACAGAACTCCTGTACCAATTGGTGTATAAAGTCCTCTTAAGCCCAAAATAAATTACTATAAATAAATATACAAAGTGGATGGAGAAATTTTGCAAGTTATTCAAACATAAAACTGGGAATGCATTATCAGATTATCACCTCATCTCTTTGGGTACTTTTAAAACAAACTTGGATTTAATTTGTTCACTTTCACAGTATTTGTTGAGTTAAAAGCTCAGGGATTTTATTTACATGAGATAGAGGTTACAAATGCTGCTGCTTTGTTTTCAGATGTGGTAAATGATCTTTTTTTTTGTCCCAAAAATCCTGCAAGAACCAACCCAGCAGGCGGCATGATGAATACATATTAATATAATGCTTGGACAGTTGCTGGAAGATTATTCAGTCATGGTGATAATTAAGAAACTGCTAAGTGGGTTTTAATTTGTGATACTAATTAATAGTGAGCTGAGAGTGAGCTGACCAAGGTGTATATAAAGGTGGCAGAGTGGCCTCAGCAAGGTGCTCTGTTAGCAAAGAGGGGAGCCTTTTAGAGAGCAGAGATCTACATCTCCTGCCCACCTTTCTGGAGTTCTTGCACTCTGTTTGGGAAAGGGATGGAAAAGTCATCATGTCACAATGGGTGACACAGTTGATTAATAGCAAAGCTTGGTTTGAGTGCTGGTCTGTGATGTAAGCTGGTATGAATTTTCTTTAATTTCTTCAGAATTTATGTTTGTTCAATTTCCAAAAGTTGTCCTAAACTGAAGTACTGGAGTTGTAGAAAACAGAAATCACTTGCCTTTTGGGCCTTTTGGGGATTGGGAAACTGGGTTTGGTGTCACAGATTTCTTCCATGCTCCTTAGCAAGTGTCTTGTGCTCAGTGTTTCTCAGCTCCCCAACTTAAAATGCCATGGATGCAATTCTTCTGTTTCTAGGAATAGAGATGGGGTAGTAAAGGAAAAAAAAAACAAGGCTAAGTACATAATGTAGTAAGTGAGGCTGTATTAAAACAGAAAACTTAAACATGGGGAAAAAATTAGAGAATTTTGCTGATTTAGTAGCTGGAAACACAGATTTTATTAAAGGTTCATAGCACACCAGTGCTTGCAGTCTTTTTATCATGTACATGCATCTAATTGCAAAGTCTGAGCTCACCTGCTTGCTTCACTTGGATTTGTGGCCTGCAGCTCTGGGGCATCAGGAGGCCAATGAATTTCCCTGCAGTGCCATACCAGAGGCCCCTTCCCATGTGAAATTGCATGCTGTGTTGGGATGACAATCTTGGAAGACAAAAGCTTCACAGGGTTCCCATTCTTTTGGTTTATTTTATAAAGTCAGCATGAGTGGTTTTAAAGTTGGAATACAACAGATAGTGTGAATGGCAGTTTGGGGAAAGGGTGGAAGGAGGCAGCAAGAAGGTTGCTTTTGCAGCATCTTCCTCATCTAATGGAGTTTGCTGCTTTTGGTTCCTGCGTCCTCTGAGCTGCCCTGTAAATCAGCTTGCCCTATTTTGTAACTCTGCACTGGTCTGGATAGCAAATGGCAAAGATTATGAAGGTGCCACCTGCTCCTTCGTAATTACAAGAGCTTCTGGGTGCAGGTGTCATCAGAGCCACGCATGAAGCCAGTGCTGACATGATGGCAGGCAATGGCAGGTGGTTGCAGAATTGTCCTTCTGATTCTCATGGAAGTTTTCTGAACACTTGTTTGAAACATGGGCTGTTTGAATTGCTGCACTAAGCAAAAAAATGAAAGGCTTTCCTCAGAGAATTCAAGGCATTAAGTTTAGACCTGAGCAGAAATTTTCTTTTTTTTTTTTTCCCTTTGCTAACCTAGTAGTTCTCATCAGATAAAAGGTGCATCTGGGACTTAGCCAGTACTATTTAAAGTGGATTAATTCTGTTTGTCCTACTTCTCTCTTGCTTGCATGATTGGTCCCAACTTCCATAAAGACTAAACGAAAGAAACTTGCAGCTCTGAGAGGGAGCACAAATTGAATTATGCCGTGTTTGCTTGTGTTCTTGTTGCCCCTGTGACAAGAAAGACTCTAACCTCCATTTATACAAAAAAGAGGCAAATTAATGAAGGTTTTCAAGTTCCTTGTTTGGTGACTTAATTGGCTGTATGACAAAGAGCTCTGCAATGTGTGTCAAACAACTCTGAGAGTTCTCTGATTATTTGTGCATTGCTTGACTCCTGATGCTATTCTGCACAGCCTGTCAGGCGAGGTATCGTTGTTAAAGTGGCTGGAATAAATTGGCAAGCAGTGAGCATACAATGCTGTATATTAACTATAGCTACAGGGAGTACTTTTAGCTGCTTTTTCAAGAGATCGAGATGTTTGCCCATCAGCATCAAAGTGCCTAAAACTTTCATTTAATATAATTAAAAGGACATCTGAAAGAAGTGTGACTTGCAGTGAGGTTCTGTGGTTTGGTAGCCCTTTGTTGAAACTCTGTGAACTTAATATACTTCACAGCTTGAGAAACCTGCACTTGATTTGTGTCAGCAAGAGTGAAACTAGAAATCCTCACCCTGCATGTTTCTGCTATGGTGAGCCCGTTGTTAAGGGAGAGGAGGATCAAAGCAGCAGCCTTGGGTTTGTGACCAGACTCCAAAATCCATTGCATAAATGTTAAAAAGGAAGGTGACCCCATGTTCATCCACCTACAAGTCAGCTATGCCTATGGTTAGGTTCTCACGTGGCAAAACTGAGAAAAAATAAATCTAGTGGTTTCTGTGTTGCCCTGCTTGAGTCTGAGTCAGTCCTGGTATCTGGTGTCACTGGTAAAAAGTCTGGATATAAATTGCCATGGGGGCAGCGGGAGATGTCCCTTTGATTTGAACTGCTGGAGTAAAGGATGAGTCTCACAGACTCCCCAGGAGTTTCCTTGAAGGCTGTGGATATTCTGTCAGAGGCATTTCTGATGTGTGGCCCATTTTCCTTTCTTGCTACAGCCTTGTTCACTTCCCCAGTGTAATTACTGTAGCAGTTGCTTGTATGGTTTCAAATCCCAAACAGTAGGGCAGCAAATACAGATGATTCATAAATGCAGCTCTCAGCTTATTCTGCAGGGAAGATCTCATTAGATGAAATAGATCGTATGTTATTTCCTTCTTCCCAATCAATTCCTTTTATTTCAGTCCTACGGATGCCTTCTGACCTTAAAATATTCTTCCTTGTATAGTAAGTAAAGCAAAACCATAACCTGTAATTTGTAACCTTGTTCTTTTTCTCATATCACCTATTATTTTTTGCGTGTTCCCATTAGGAGATTATTGGTAGTTCAAGGCCAAGATTGCAAACCTTGCATACCTAGTAAAAGACCATTAATTCCATGGTTAAGCATTTTGTAGATGGCCTAATTTTAATAAAGGTCAGTGCCTTTCTTCTCACTAGAGTGAGTTCTCAGCACTGCTGGAATTCAGGCCATTTCTGAGTCAGTACAGTTCCTGTAGCCACAGCATAAACATTTGCTGTATAGTTGAAGAGAGGTTTGCACGCTCTCTCCTGGGAGCCTTTGCTCTCAATCTGTGGAACAGTTTTAGAAATGCCTGTGCATGGTCATGGGAAGTCCTCTTCTTGCCTTTGCCATGAGTAGTAGGCTTTGTCTCTTCACCAAAACTGATACCATCTGTGCCAATCAGCACTCTGGTACCAGATGTAGGCTAGTGCTTCTGGCTTGCTTTTAAAAGCAGAAGCAAAGATTAGCAGCAGATATTAGAATGATTTTATTTATTTTCAAGCACTCACTGTGGCTGAGCTCTTTTCAGTCTAAATATATTTGTCCATTCCATTGAATGCTACAACAGTTTTGTAATGACCGTGTTGCTTTTTAAAAAATCATTAGACAGTGGCCAGGCTTCCCTGTAAGAAATTGTCTCCATTGTGCTTACTGGTGCTTCGACCAGAGATAGATTTTAATTTTGAATTAAAAAAATAAATGGCAAGGAAAAAAAATCATCCAAGAGTGAAGTGCCTTGTCAGACAGATTTGAAGGCACTTTTTGTCTAAGAAGTAGAATTTAATGCCATCATGTAGCCAAATGACATTTTCCTTGTTTAGGAAGCTGAAGAAATGACATGTGCATCTCTTTTTGTCCTGAAGTCCCACACAGCAGATGAATGTAATCATTTGACTGATGACCCTGTGTAGTGGGATTGAGGTGCTGTTCATTTGCCACTCCAAAAAGACATGTCATTTCCTGAGCTGGTCTCTTTCAATGCAGTAACCTTTACTGAAGTATTTGTGTTTCCACATCCATACTTCTGTAGTGGTCCTCTCTTCCTACTGTACCAGGTACATTCAAAGTTAATGGGAGTTTCTCTTGCACTGGTGTTTTTTCTGGCCAGAGGCAAGAATCAAACAACTTCCAGCAGAACTTGTCGTCAATGGCATTGATTGTGCCTTTAACTCAATTAGTTTGGAGGCTTGCAAATATTGATAGCTTGAGGAACAGGTTTGTTTTAGCACTAGGTGCTTAATATGAATACAGAGCAAAACCAGCCATTCTTGAGCAAGGATACAAGTAAGGCTTTATCCAAGTACCACTGCTTTCCAGGTGGAAAAGGGGAAAAAAGAGCATAACATTGTGATCATTATATATCAACATTTCAGTGCATCCGCTCTCTGATGGGTTTTTCGTTTGCACTGTGAAGTTTGGACCTGAAAAGGGTTTTGTGTTTTTTTAACTCTGCTGATTTGCCATAAAACCTCAAGCTGTTATTAAAAGTGGGCTAGTTAGGTGTTTGTGTTTTTAAATGAAGATAAGGCATTTGTTTGGGAAGCAGTGTGGGGAGAGCTCAGGCCACGAGCATGGCCTGAGGCTGTGCCTGTGTGATTGCACTCTGCAGGCTGTGCACTGCTGTTCTCAGGAAGGGAGAGCAAATCTCTATGGATGAGTCTGTGCTGGCAAACACCGTTGGCACAGGAGTACCACTTCTTGCTTCATGCACTAGCCATGATTTTGGCCTAGCTATACAAAGCCTTATGGCTCCTTATATCCTAATTTTTGAAAGTGCACTGCATGAGATATTCCTGTGAGATCAAGGAAGTGTTAGCAGTATGAGACAAGGCTTTAGAAGTTATAAAATTCAGATGGTTTAATTAGAGATGCCATTGCAAAAGTGGGGCTTTATTGTCTTGTGCCACTGTCCTTATTCTCCCAAAGCTGCTATATGAGGTAGGCCCTTGATGTAAGTTTCATGCTAAATAAAGTGTGCTGTGTGTTCAGTCTCTTCCTAAGGATGTCCTCCTTTGTAAGGAAGGACAAACTGCATATTTGAAAATTACTCAACAGAAGGATTCAACCAATATTCCCTGCAGGATCTGCTGGTATTCACTTGCCATAAAGCATTATTTTCTCCAGCTGTAGGTTTGTTGAGATTTTTGATGTTCAGTCAGCTGCTCAGCAAGAGGCCAACATGAAAAATAAGGGTTTAAAGAGATTCTATCTCTAAGAGAGCTTCTGGTTCTCCAAGGTTAGGGTTGCTGTACTTAAGCACCACAGCCCATTGCACCCTGGTGCCAAATTTGACAATGAGCTGAGTACCTCTAACATCTAGTGATTTTCAGTGTTGAGTCTCAGTTAAACAGAGATTTTACATTGCAAAATCTAATTTTATCGAAGAGTGGTGTCTTGGATGTTAGAACAGAGAGATAAAAATAAATAGATATGGTATCACTGGATATATACAGAGTTCAAACCTAGGTTTAAACTGTGTGCCACATAGCCAAGTATTCTCATCAGACGTTTCTAGAGGGGGAGAATGAGCAAGCAAAATTCAGTTTAATGAAATGTAGCAGCTGTCACAAAGGAAATCAATGGGATATGTACAACTGGCCTTTTAGTAATGCATAATTACTGTAAGGCTTCTAATTAGTTTCCTTTTTACAATGCATCTTTTAATGCCAATTTGTAAGTGTCTAAGAAGGAAGGTTTACATTTTGTTTCTTTTTTGTAACCTCAGGATGGAACTGAGAAACCATGACCACATGCCCTTATTTGGGAAAAACCTCCCTCTGCAATTTATTAACATTTATTTGCATTGAACGTACAATCTGTGGCTCTATATAACCACATAATGAAAGGCATCACCATCATGGGATTTGTTTTTTGTGCTCAGCAGGATCTTGCTCTTCTCTCAATGTCCAATTGTAGTCACTGCTGGGGACATGAAAGGTCCACTGTGTCTAATATTCTGTGACCCAGGATGGTTGTTCTTTACAGGCTGGTAATTAGAGGGTTTGGCTTTGCATGTGTAGATACCCTGACATCACAGAGACCATGAAGCTGTGCTGTGTATCTCAGCACATAAAATCAGCCTTCTTTGCTTCCTTCTGCCATTCCCTTCTTCCCTCATTTGATCTCAGCCTACAAACAAGGCTAGCTGTGCTTTATGAAAGCTTTCTCTTGATCTAATTTGAGTTACTTTTGTCCTTCTCCTGGTGCATCTGTGTGCTTGTGCTGTCTAGTCATTAAATCTGAGCAACCACAGCATTGGTTTGGTGCCATGCTGTGCATGGCGTTGAGGTATGTTTGGACTCCAAGCCCCACATTTTTTATTTTGCAATAAGCTCAGCTGAGCTGCATTTGGAAGAAGGATTAGGCAGAGGAAGAAAAGAAAACCACAGGAGGGGTAGTTCTTTAGCTTGGGAAGCAAGGACAGGGTCTTCAAGTGAGGTCATGCAGCATTCTTTAATAGATGCTTGGTTCTTTATGGATAGGTATAATCTCATGTGATTTTGGGCAAAACAGGAATAATCCTTGGGGTAGTTTCTTCTACTTTCTATGGGGAGAGAAACTAGAGAGTATCTGGGCTCCCTACTTGGCTGCATGTTAAATGCTAGAAGTGGGATGGAATGAAACTATTTCAGAACTTTCCTATCTCCCTCTGTAAGTCCCCACCTTTTTCAGGATCCCCAGGGATCTCAGTTAAAACCTATCAAGCCATCAGCTCCCAAGCACACCTATCCCATGCCTTCTGCAGTTTGAAGGTCCTCTCTCAGGGCTAACCCTCCTCCAGCTGGTCACTGAGAGGCTTTCCTGGAGGTTTGGCACAGCTGTTTCTTCTATGATGGAGCTTCATCAGACCGCAAAGTCACTGGACCAGGTGCCAAGCCCATGAAAATCACAAAGGCTATCCTTGTCATGTGTGCCTGCTTTGCCACAGCTCCCACTGCCCTGCCCAGCTTTTCCCAGCTGGCATCTCTGTCTCACTAGGCACTGTTGCTATAACAGCTGTTTTGTTTCATTTAAACACCTACCTCAGCTCCTGTCCAAAATGCAAACATTTCATTAGCACCTCATCTCCTTGGCTTCAGCCCACAGCACTCGGCCATAATGAAGTGCTGCACTCAGAAATATAATGTGGGGAACACTTGATTAATGCACTGAGACAGGTGAGGGGAATGACCCTCTGGGAAAAGCTAGGGACTAAATTAATCTCGGATGTAATGCCAACAAAGACAGTCTACCAGCTTTCTTCAGATACGCGATAAGGACGTTACCCAAAGTCCTTGGAAATCTTCCTGGAGCTTTTTGGTTTGACCCCAGACCCAAAGTGATGTGAAGTGGCTGGTTTCAGGTTAGTCACTTCAAGAGGATGGATGCTCAGCTTTGGATGTGGAGTGCACATGGTGCAGGAAACGGTGCATTAGGCTTTACTGGTGTTCTCTCTCAAACTTGCATGCACACATATGTGCACATTTAAAACAAAAGAACGAGTGCATTAGATAAATATCTTTTCTGGGGGAATGTCTTTGCAGCAGATGTTTCAGTGTAACACAAATATTTCAGCATCTGTTTCATGTTCTGATGAATAGACACTACCTTTCTGTCCAGAGCCAGGAGCTGCATGTGCTGCAAAAGGCATTTTCCACCATTCAGATATTGATAAAAGTATGCAGGATGTTGTTTTAGCAGAGAATTTAAAACACTGGTAGGAGCTGAGCTAAATGGAGGTAAGGCAAATTGTGTGATAACATTGAAAGGGGAGAAAAACCTTCATTTTCTGCTTTCCAGGCATAAAAGGTCTTTACAAGAAAACACCATGTTGTGTAGAAGCTGCGCCACAAAATAATAAAGCTTTTTGGTCACTGGAAAAGAATGCTACTATTTTTTTGCCTGTAAAGAGATAAGCTACCAAATTATACTACTGAATTTTATTAAGAGCTGCAGAAATCAGGCCTCCAAATTCCAAAACTCAGAAAAAAAGATCAGATTTAAATGCTATAGATTTTTCCATTTCTTCTTGAATACTAATTTCAACCAGTTTGTTGTATGTACATAGCAAATGTGTTAAGATAATTTTTAGACTATTCAGGAAAATCAGTTTAAGAATCAGTTTAAAAAATTGCTTCATGGTTATCAAGTTCCACTTAAAACCAAATGAGTGAGGCATTCTGCTTATGGGATAGGAGAGATTTGGCATAAGAACAAATGAGTTAATTGACCATGAATAAATATAACTGTGAAAGTAGGAGCTTTGTGCTGTCAGAACAGCCCAATTATGGTGCAGTCTCCCAACAGGAAATCTGATGGTGTGAGAACCCTTCCAAACTCAAGGAAGGTGTCTTTGCTGGGATTAAAAACACCAGCAGTGGCAGTTCTAGCTGTCTTTGCCTCTCCTCAAACCTTGCTGCAATTGACATGTGGATACAGCAGTAAATTCTAGTTTGATGTGTTCATATCTCCCACTGCTCATTCGCACCTGACCATGACTGGTGAGTGAGTCAGGATGCTCTGTGCTCTCTGTACCACACCTTGCCATTGTAACACTCCTCCCGAGGGCTCTGCTGGAGAATGGGCCACGCCACAGCTTCTTTCCACCCAAGCAACAGTTTCAGGAGTAAATACTCAAGTATTCCCGTGACAGTGAGCCCATGGGGCACACTTTAGGCTTGGAAAATGTTGAAGTCCCATGGGACTGTCATCAGCTTGCAGAGCAGAGCTGTGGGTTTGATGCCTACGTGCTCAGCATACAGAAAATTTTTTCAAACAGCAATTTCATCTTGAAGGGGAGGTTGGTTTCTGCAGTCAGCATATAGCTGGCAGTGGAGGTGTTTCTCTGTGGGGTAGGCCTGCCTGGTGACTAGACCCTAATCAGCTGAAGAAAGCATGATCAAAGTAGCTTATTTTTTATCCTTTTCCTCAGCACAATCAGTTCTATCAACTGGTACAGCTGATCTCATTAAGAAATGTTAGCTGAAAGGTGGTTGAGTCAGCTGTGGTTAGTAACGAAGCGGAGGGTTTAGGTTGGGAAAAGCCTTCAGTTTGGTAAATTCTACTGCAGTAATTTTGCAGTGCATGAGACCAGTACAGTTTTGTGTGATCCTGTGTGTGCATCCAGATTAACCTGTGGGAAGTTATCCATGGGGGAGCTCTTTGTGTGTGGCAGCCCAGTGCAGAAGGTGCACTGTAGGAGGGACTGAAGCAGTTTCTGCAGGGCTGACTCCCTCCTGAATGCAGTGATTTGAAATGTGGAGTCTTATCTAAATCTCTACGGGCACCTGCTGCTGCTCTGGATGAAGTGGTGTAACTCAGCTATCTCTGTGTCTTCATGGCTGCCTGCCAGAGGTTATGTGGTGGGAGATGTTTTAGGGAGTGTAGCCTTTGCAGATACTAAACACCTTCCTTGAGTGCCCCAGCCGTACTCTTGAGTTGTGGTGCTGCACGTGGGTTTTTCCTGCATTTTTCCTTAACCGTCATCTTCCTCCTACCTGCCCTAATTCCTTCTTTTTGCGAGCCCAGAGCTGATGATTATGGGAGCAGAAAAGCACCATTCCCAGGCTGCATTTATAATAAAATCAGTATCTCCTCCCTGTCCCATCTGATGGTATAAAAGTTGTCCTGCTCCATTGCAGGCTGCCCTAATGGGTGGGGGAAGGAGATGCTGCCGTCCCCCTGTAAGCTGATGAGTGTGGAGGGTGGGACTAAGGGTTTGTCAGCAGTTTTTGGTGGTTGAGGTTTGCTGGAGCCCTTTGTCACTCCATCCCTCTGCCTTGCAGGCCATGGTGGAGACGGTGAACAACCTGCTGCAGCCGCAGGCTCTGAACGCGTGGCGGGACCTGAACGCCAGCGAGCAGCAGCGCGCGGCCACCAAGCTGCTGGACACGGTGGAGGACAGCGCCTTCGTGCTGGCTGACAACCTGCTGAAGACAGACATCGTCCGGGAGAGCACCGACAACATCCGTAAGGGGCACATCCCACCCCTGCCCGCCGCGGCCAGCCGGAGGGTGGAGGCTGCGCGGCCCGGCTTGGGCTTGGCGTCCCCAGATCAGCTGGGGAGAGATTGGTTAGATAGATGTGGGGCCTGAAGGACTTCAGAGGAATAAGGAAACTCTCTACCCTTGAAATCCCATGGAAAACGAGCACCTGAGCTGCCTTTATTACTCCCGGCTTTGAGGGTACAATCTGGGCTAGGGCAATGAGAGCACCGCTTCACAGGGGGATTGCTCCTCATAAGGCGATTGTGTTTCATTTCATACAAATTTGTGTCTTTATTCAGCTGATTGTTGATTTTAATTAAAAAACAAGCATGATGGAAAGCACCAGCGCTCCCACTGTGCATATGTGTAAAATGAGAACAACTCTTCTTTCTATTTCCATGAATACAGATCCTGAGCGCTGATAACATTTACAGAAAGTACCAGTCGCCAGTGGCAAAGAAGTAGTATTCTCAGATTTTCATTTTAACCGTTGTCCTTAATATCCTGAGGTTCTTGTTTACAAGAACTGGTTGTCTTTTGTCTTCCACAGAGGGTAGAATTTATTTGCACTTTTTTTTAAATTAAATTTGAAACTTCTTCAGGGCAAAGATTTGAAAAGAAGCAGGAGCCCAAACACATTTTAGCATGCAGCATTGTAAGTTGATTCCCCTCCTCTCAGCTGGTCTGGAACACCACTTTGTATCCTGGGAATACCGTGTTGAAGATTATTTCAGCAGAGATTTTTTTCTTAGTGCCTGTCTCTCTTGCACACAGAGCTGGAAGTTGCGAGACTGAGCACAGATGGGAACCTGGAGGATCTGAAGTTTCCCCAGAACATGGGCCATGGGAGCTCCATTCAGCTGTCAGCAAATACCTTGAAGCAAAATGGTCGAAATGGTAGGTCTGGCACCTCAGGTCATGAGGCAGTCATGCCTTAGGCATTGTTTTGTGTTTGACCATCATAAGTAAAGTATTAATTGCTATGTTAATATTTAAATTAACGAGTAGTGTCATTTGCCCTTGACTGCAAGCTATGTTGGCTGACTCAGAATGTATTATATTGCTAAGTGATTCACAGCCTTCAAAAGTATTTTATGATGGTAAAAATGCATCAGATCCTTAAATTATGGGGCTTCTGGGGCACCATGCTGAATCCAGAGGAGTGCTTTTAACTGCTGAGTTTTGCAGTAGGAGGCTTCAGATGGGATAAGAGGCTCATTTTAGTAACTGCTTCACAGCAGGGCACCATACAAATATCTGAAAAAGTAGAGGGAAGAAACAATGGTAGCAAATATTACTAATGAGCCAGCATGGCATAAAAGGTTGATTAGCTGTTATGAGTCTAAATCTTTAGTGCCTTTCTGTAACTTATGAACCTCCTGATGCAGCATAAATTTTAGGTGATGTTATATGTGAATGGTCTTCATCCTGCCATGCCACTTATTTCCAGATCAGGAGTTTGAGCAGACACATTTGTTGTTCTCTACAGCTTCACTGTAGACCAACTTTAAACTCACAGGCTTCTACTGGTGGGCCCAATATGCTCCTGTTTCTGAGATCCTTTAAAATCTGTGTGCCAGGGACAACACTCATTTATGGGCTTTGGTCACTGCAGGCAAAACACAGAATCCTAGAATGGCTTGGGTTGGAAGAGACTTTTAAGATTATCTGGTTCCAGCCCCCTTGCCATGAGCAGGGACACCTTCTACTAAATTGAGTTACTCAAGCCCCATCCAACCTGGCCTTGAACACTTCCAGAGACAGGGCATCCCCAGCTTCTCTGGGCAATCTATGCCAGTGCTTCACCCTCCTCTGTGTACAGAATAAAAACATGGAGTGATAGGACAGCATTACTACCAGACCAGATGTGTTAAAACTTCCAAAAAAATTTGACAAAGTTTGGTCTGGTAGTTCAGAAAGAAGGTCTTGCTTTTGGCTTGCTTGCAGGCAGGATTTGAGGAGAAGTATTTCTTTTAGAGATACTCAAGATGTGTAGCAAAACTCCAGCAGGGCAGGACTTTTACTCTGCTATCTGTTGGCAGCAGTGAAAGGAAGTTTTGTATTTCTAAACACAGTATCACTGGAGTTCTGTTCAAAGCAGAGCCCCATCAATTTGCACCAGCTTGACACATGCCCAGAGGTCATCAAAAAGCTACAAATAAAAGTATCATATTAGGATTTAGGTTGGGAGGAATCTTGGCAGTCATCAGTGCCTCACCTTCCTCAGATGCTGTGGTGATTCATATAGAAGCAAAAACATGCCTCTCCACAGCTAATACATATAAAGGCAAACTGATCACATTCCTTAAGTATTTATAAGCTGTGAAATAATGTGCAAAACAGAAGGCAAACTGGATGGTTTCAGTTAAAAACAGTTGCTGGTAGACTCAGTTTTCTGCAGGCTCTCTAATGGTGTTTTTCTGATTATCTGATTGGCAAATGAAGAGAATAAATGTATTTTTAAATAAATTTTCTGAAATTTTGTTTTACCTGTTGTGTGATTGGAATTGTGTTGAAAAGATTTTGATTTCTTTTCCCAGATTTGTCCCTGCACTTTTCTGAGCTAGTCTTAACTTATTACCAGGCTAAATTATAGATTTATACTGCATCTGTGCAACATGTCAGCTTGAAACATGTTTCCCAGGTATATCCAGGAGAATAAAGTGATGTCAGGTGGGAAATGGACCACCTGGCCTCTTTTTTTCTGAAGCCAGTTACACCTACTGATGCCAAAAATAAGCCCACCTTCCCTGTCTGTCTTCTGCTCATGTATTTCCTTATAAAAGTTTCTTTTGGAATAAGCAGCTCTGCCCTTCTTATCCAAGGACTGCTTGATACAGCTCTTGGTGCTCACTGGAGTTGGCAAGAGGTGGGTTTTCATATGCCACATCCTGGTCCTTTCACATTTCCTCAGAGCAGTTTTGAAGTTGGTTCAGAGAAAAGATTTGCAATCTAAAGCACAAAAAGCCACCTCAGTGATTCAACCTGGCTATCTACCCTCTTACCTCTCTTCTAGGTGAGATCAGGGTGGCTTTTGTGCTGTACAACAACCTGGGCACCTATCTCTCCACGGAGAACGCCAGCATGAAGTTGGGAACGGAAGCGATGTCAACCAATCACTCGGTCATTGTCAACTCCCCTGTCATCACAGCAGCAATAAATAAAGAGTTCAGCAATAAGGTTTACCTGGCTGATCCTGTGGTGTTTACTGTCAAGCACATCAAGGTGTGTGAGTTCAGAAAGCACTTCTCTTTTTTTTCCTTTCTGTTTCTGAAATTAAATGATGCAAAAGTTGCCTGCTGTGAGGCCCCCAGCAATCCTTGATTAGATTTTGAATTATACTTTTGTTCCTTTGCACTTTGTGTTATTTATGGAGAAGGTCTCTTTTACATTGCATTAATAGAAGTAAAGAAAGTGTCTCCTTCAAGCTGATGCCCATTGCTTGGTTGCTGACACGCATCATTCTGTAATTAAAAACTACCAATAAATTAGAATAGACCATAATATTATTTTATCATGGTGGCAGGGGATGTTAGAGGAAAGTGGAATTACAGTGGAAGAGGACAGCTAGTCCTCCTATTAGCCAAGCTCAGTCATTGCAAAAGTTGATTGCTTAAAGCAATTAATTTCTCTACTCTGCAATGCAAATGAAGCAGTCTGGTTTTGAAGAGCTGGATTTAGTCAATGTCTGAAATTAATCAAGAACAAAGAACTAAGTTTGCATTAGCAAAGACTGCAGCAACAATCTAACTTTCTCTGTATTGGCAAGTAATACTTGATGTATAAACCACTGCTGATTATTTATCTAAAATTAAAGGGTGAGAGTTACAAAGAGTCTCAATAGCATTTAGAAATCTCTGAGAGCCTATCATTGTTACTGCATTTAATAATTTCTTCCCTGCAGCAGTCAGAGGAAAATTTTAACCCAAACTGTTCATTCTGGAGCTACACGAAGCGTACCATGACAGGGTATTGGTCCACCCAGGGCTGTCGCCTCCTGACAACCAACAAGACACACACCACGTGCTCCTGCAACCACCTCACCAACTTTGCAGTCCTGATGGCACATGTGGAAGTTAAGGTAGGCACTGCAGATCCCCAGGCTGCCAATGCACTGGGCAGGAAAAGTGGTCAGTGTGTGTCACTATTTTGTTACCACTAATGGAGCTGGGCAGGGAAGTTGCTGCATGACAGTGACTGTGAAAGTAGAAACCAGCTGGTGTAAGTCTTCCTTCTGCTCTGTGGTGGAACAGGAAACAGTCACACCAATGCACTGGTGTGAGGTGCATGTGTGGAGCCTAGTGTTCTCCTCCTTCCAGCTAGGGGGGAAGATGCATTGTCTGCATCTCACTGTGTGACAGAGAGATGCAGAATGTGACACATGAGAGAGAATGCCATCCAATACCATCCTGTGTAGGCTGGGCATCCACTTGAGGCCAGTACCTGAACAGCTGGTTCCCTTGCCTGCATTTATGTCCATGGTGTAAATCTGGCTTTCCACATGACTAACCCCATTGCAGCAAAAGCAATTAATACTGAAAGTAGATGTTCCTTATGGTAGCAGTGGTTTTGGGAGCAAAGCACACATTTGGGATTTTACTCAAGGGCAGGAGGATGGTTGAGATGGTCCTCCATTTCCTGAGCTGCCTTGGCTGTCTTTGGTTGAGAACAGCCTAAACTGCTGGAGAAAGAACAGAAGGTCCTGATGCCCAAAAGATTCTGGGCTAGTCATTTTCTTCATTGTGGTGTCTCCGTTCCATGTGCCTGGCACAGCAGCAAAATCCAGGGCTCTTAGCTAGATATGGAACTGGCATCTTCCATGCAGGCAGAACTTCCATGATCTGCATAACCACAAAAGCTATTATGGTTTTAAAACTACTTCTTCTCAAGTAGTCTTTCAGTGTCACTGCTTTGTGTATCTTTGTTCCATTTAATCTGAAGAGGAATGTGAAGAGCTATAATATATATATTAAATAAGCATCATGCATGACAAAAGCTCTGCAGATAAATGAAATAGGAGTCCAGGAGCACATTTCCCACAGCAGCTGGATCCAGCTGAGAGGGGCAGGATATATCTGTTGCTCCTGCAAGTTGTGGTAACGACTTTATTCTGCAGAAATCAGTCCTAGTCCGGGAAACATGCCATTAAATGTTTGTGGCATTTTCCTGGGAGATGCCTGAAGAAAGGGTACATATTTACAAGTTACTGGCATTCTGCAGTCCAGGTCTGGTTTTGCCAGTTTCCTACAACTGCTTGAATTTTCATAAGAAATGTGTGTTTGGCTCATTATCACCCACCTGGAATTAACAGATACGCCTGAGTCGCTGAAGTCTGAGGCTGCAGCTGGGAAATGCAGATA
Source organism: Oenanthe melanoleuca (assembly GCF_029582105.1). Lineage (NCBI taxonomy): Eukaryota > Metazoa > Chordata > Aves > Passeriformes > Muscicapidae > Oenanthe > Oenanthe melanoleuca. The sequence continues at coordinate 16,036,655 of NC_079337.1, forward strand.
GTGATCCACTCCACTGGTGTGAATGGGGGTGATCCCTACTGCAGATACAGCCCAGTGCTCAACAAGCCTCTTCCCAATCTGCAAATAGGTCAGCCTTGTCTGCACTTGCCATCCAAACTTCGTGAGACAAGTAGAGCTGCTGTTATCTCATCTTGCAGGAAGAGTATGTAAGACCCTTCCTCGCCCATGTTCATCCAGCAGGTTGGAAAGAGCTGCAGCTGGAGGCTTCCTGAGTACCAAGCCAGTGTGCTATTAGCTAGTGGCTGTTTCTGGCTGTTAACAAGTGCCCTCAAAACTTTCAGGTCATGTTTTATGATTTGGCTGCAGCCAAAGTACCACTGCTGCAAGAGCCAAATTGGCTGCACTTTGTTGACTCTGATACAACTGGACAGCTTCCTGGCATGTCCACTTCAGTGATCATCCTGGCCTGAGGGCAAAGGCAGGGCAGGGTTTCCTCCCACATAGCACAAACACATATTTCAGATATAAATATGCAAACATTTGCAACTGTCCCAGCAGCTGCTTGTCACCTTGCTCTCCTGGTGGCACTGTCTCACTCTGTGGTGGACCTGGCCATGTGGCTCTTGGCATAGAGGGTGGCTTGTATGACATTCTTTATGCTGTTGTAATGAGTTGATTTTAAAGTCTTGACAGCACAATACCTGCTGGTTTGGAAACGTGGAGGTTTAACAACAAATGGGGGTTGTTGTCGTTCATTGATTCATGCTCACTGCTCATAGATATGCTTTTGAACCATTTTTTTATCTTGAGGCTGGTTCAAAAAGGCATTCCTCAGTCATTCCAAGTGTTCTTGGAGGTGGAATGATCCTTGGGGAAATGATGTGTGCTTCTGCAAGACCTCTTAGACCAGTGTTCTGACAATGACCAGGATCTCTAAAAAGGAATTATTGTACACACAATTAACAATATTCTGAGAGTTGTGCAACAGAAACAGTTTTCTCCTGTGACTGCTGGTGAATGATCTCCCTGCCTGGTAACATGGCACAAGGGCGTGTTCTCCAGAGGGGATCTCAGTGGCTGCTCTGTGAGTTCTGGGCTACGGTTTAATTATTAGCAGAGTATGTGGCAAGGTGGAACTGGAAGGTAGCACTGCTGAGGAGAGGTAATTGATAGCCATCTGGCTCTCCAGCATGAAAAAGCAATATGTCTTTGTCCAAAGGGACAGAAAATGCCACCAGCTGACCATGCAGCAGGGATTTATTGGTGTGCTTGAAGAGTAGAAGTTGCTGGGATCAATTCTGGTCTGACTAGGACAGTAGTACCTGATTAAGAGGAGGATTTAATTTGAAGATGCTTTCTGCCTGTTAAAATAATTTGGGCTCAGAGTTTCTTATTCACACACTGGGGTAAAATAACAGTGTTCAAGACCAAGAGTTGGCCGTGCACATGAGCAGGATACATGACTGCTGGGAAGAGCAGTGGACCCTCACCTGCAGGTCCCCCTCCAGCCACTGTCTATAAAAATGTGATGGCTCCCATGCTGTGGAACAAAGCCCATTGTTAAATAAGCCATCCTACCTGTGTAATTGCTGTAGAATTATTCAAAATTTACAAGTTGTTTTTCTTAAGCTTGTGCTTTACATCATACTAATTATAGCAGATGCATCTTAAATGTATCATGGGAAAACTATGCAGCCAGAAAACAAGTTCAGAGCTGGTGGGAAAATGCAATTTAAAAAACCACCCAAACCAGAGTAAGCAAAGGTACCCCCCGGGTAGATAAATGTTGCTTATCAGTATGTAGTGAGTGCCAGATATTACTCTTCTTTTTTAAATACAGATAGAAAGGAGGAAAAGAAGAAAGGTGTTTTGACTGTTGGAATTCATACGACAGTTTCAGGTGTTTTTCTTTACCACAAACATGTTACACTGTGCTAATTATTTGAGTAGTGGAAGCATAAGGCAAGCTAAGGAGAGAAAGGAATAAAATTATATGGAGTCTAGGTGGAATGTAGTGGTGGAATGTAGCAGTTCATTGCCTAAAGCAGTACAGGAGCAAGCTGGAGTTATTGCAGGCTGATCCTGTGTTCTAAACTTCATGTGCAAGTCATATAGCTCACACTGGCAAGAAACTTTTTGTAGAAACTCACATTTCTGGCAGCTTGGCTGGGTGGATGGCTACACTGGGTTTGGCACAATTGCTGTAGCTCATTTCTTGGGTTGGACGCCACGTGAGTAATCAGAGCTGCCTAAATCCAGCCATCATTGAGAGCGGGATGATGGATGCAATTGCTATTCCTAAGACACCACCAAACCTCACCTCAGCTGTCTCTCAGTTGCAGTGTGGTTGGTGATCACAGTGGCAATAGTGGGCTCTTGCCACATGCTGTATGTGCAGTATGTCTGTGACACATGGTGAGGTGAGGTCTGTACCCATTTCTCTGTGTACACCTGCCCCCATACAGTTTTGTTCTGGCCAGGGGAGTTTCTAGGACTTAGAATGACTCTTGCTTCTGGCAGTTGCTGGAAGGCCATTGCATTTTTGGGGGGAAAAGAGGTGGAACCTCTCGTCTGTGTTACCCACACAGAATAGGAAGGCAGCTTCGTGGACTAAGACAGGAAGAGAAAAGGTGACTAAACCACCTTGTAGGAATGCTCAGGGATCTCAGTCTTCAGGTGAATGGTCAAAGTCAGAAGACAGTAATGTTGCACAGGGGCTTCAGGTGGGAATTTTGCTCTCTTTATTCCTGGGTTAGGACCTGATGGTGCCAATGATGGCATCACCTTTGCAGAGCCCAGAGGGGATGCATACCAGGTCCATGGGTGCTGTATTCTCTGTGGAGCACAGCTGCCTACCCCGCTTAGGGAAGATGGAGAAGATGGATGCTAAAGCAAAGGGATCCCCCAGCTCATATTCCTCTTGGCCACAGAAAGGGAAAAGCTCCCTTAAAGCCTCTCATGCCTTCATAACCACAGCAGGTGATGCCTTTTGCCAGCTCAGATGCACTTCAGGAATCCTTGGGGTTTCCTCCCAGTCCATGTACCCCAGCTGGTGCTTTTGACACATCTACAAAACCATCTGCCTCTTCAGTAGCCCTTTTCACATAGCCACAAAGCATTACAGCCAGGTCATAGCAGTAAACCCTGTCACCCCCAGAGATAGGGGTAAGAAGGGCAGAGAGACCCTGCATGGCCCCAAAGAGCTACAAATCCAAGAAACAGCATCAGCAATGCACAGAAGTTCAAACCTGTCCCACTTGGGTCTCTGCCCAGCCCAGCACTCTGCCAGCTCCCACCAGGCACCAAGTGATCATATTTGAGCTAGTTGATGACATTCTGTTTTTATTTACAGCTTGCTTATTCTTACACCCCCAAAGATATTACTTCTTCCATTGCTGGAGGGACAGATTAGGCAAAGGAATGTGTCCTTTGCTGCTGGCAGCTTGGTTTGGCTGCTGTTTTCTTCTACTGATGTTTTTAATAAGGGAGGAAATGGCTGTTCATCTCAGGGAGAGCCATTCTGTCATACACTGACATTCCCTGGGATTTGTTTTTATTAGCTCAGCCCTGGTGTACAGGCACTGCCAGAGCTGCTCATTGATTTTCCCAGCCTGGATAATATCAGGGCTGCCTGCTCACCCTTCTGTGGTTGCTACCAGTGCTCCTGTAACTCCTCCTGCACAAATCCCCATCAGCACTCTCCTCTTACTGCTCTTGGCCCCTCTGGGGCAAAACCAGGTCTTTATTCCAAAGCCTTTTGCTGGGCTTTGGGTTGGGTTCATACCTAAATCATAAGTGTAAAACATACTTAGTATAGAAACCCTGTCACTGAAGTGTGGTGTTTTATTTTTTTCAATTACTCCATAAGTTGTTCCTGTGCTGAATATAATCTGTGTGTCAGCTTATTGTGTGAAGCAAGTATAGGTTAGTGGTAACAAACCTCAGTGTCTTGCATGCTGTGCCATGTAGCACCAGTCTGGAGAGCCATGTGCATTGGGAAAGGAGTTTTTGGCTGATGCTGTCAGGGAATTGTCTCTTGGACTGGTATCTGGTATTCCTCATGGGCTCTTCTGGTTGCCCAAGTATTTGGGAAGATCACTGGGAAGCAAGAGATGACTGCTGTCGATACACTCGTGGTCTCAGATGTATGTTGCACGTTTTAGAGACTCTATTGCTTTCATTGTGCTGGAAAGATCTCTCTAGGGATTTTCTGGGACCAGCAGATCCCGGAGGGTCATGATCAGTGGCACAGAGTCCAGTTGGACCTGGGCAGAGAGGTCAGACCAGACCTCCACTGGTGGTCCTTTCCAACCTTCACCATGCTGTGATTCAGTGGTTAGCAGGCACATCAAAGCTGTTTTATCCTCAGTCAAGGAGTTTTGCACAGTGCTGGACAGGGTAAAGAGAAGATTTTCTCTTCTTGCAGTTTTCTGTGATTAAGAGACCAGGCATTAATGCTGAGACCTACACACAAAATCCTGGTGTGCCCTGTATCATATTTAACCCTGGAACTCCATATACCAGCTGTGTAAGCCAGGTTATGCTGCTCCTTGTTTGCCACACAGCGGTCAGGTGATAGCAAGGAAAAGCTTATGGCACTGGGACAGGCTACCACTATTGTTCCTTTTCCCATATTATTCTGGTTGCTGTAAGAGTGCAGTAATTTACAAGTTCCAGTCTCCAGCAAAGGCAAGTTGCTTTTTTTGTACTTGCTGGTGTACAAGCTCTGGATGTGCCTGCCCTGAGGGAGCAGTTGGCACTGCCATGGGAAGGATGCCAGTGCTGATCAAGTTTTCCCTGATCCATTGGCTCTGCAGTAGCACCTGAAATCTGGCATCCCAAACAGGCTGGAGTGTACCCAGCCTTTAAAATTCAGCTCACTTCTTCTCTTGGACTTTACTAGAAAAGCTACAAATTCATATTTTTTTCCCCCTGGGGTGTTTTTAAATTGCTCTTGTTCCCAGTTTATTGTTATTATTCCTTTCTGTTTGTTCTTCTGTGAGTTTGTTGAGTTTGGGGAGGGAGTTTGTAATTATATGGAGAAGTTGTTTTAATGGTTGTTTCCCAGCACTCCAGGGACAAGTGTTATGTACATAAAATCAGTATTATCTTTACTATTAATATTAAAAAGAAAAGCAGTAAGAGTGATGACAATAATAATAGTAATAATAATACTACAGCAATGAAGCATGTTTATTGCTAAGCATGGTGAGTTTCTTGGGCAAGCAGCCCTTCCCTGAAGAAGACAAAGAACCTAGATGGAAGGATCCCTCTCCAAGAGCAAAACCACCTGCAATTCCTGCATCACATCTTAAATTCAGCAGAGTTGTGGTATTGTGAAAAGAGGTGCAAGAGCTGGGACCTGTGAGACTTACCTTAGCTAGGAGGAGAAACCCTTGGAAAATTTTCCCTGCCCCATGCTAAATTTGTCTTCAGGTGGATGAATCTGGCCACATCTGGGTGGGGTGTGTTCATCTGACCAAAATCTTGCCTGGTTTCTTTCTCCCTGCATCCACCTGCATTAGCTGCCTTGTCCTGTTGGCCAGCCCAAGAGGTCTTGGTCCATTCAGCCTGGCAGGCCAGTCTAATCAGATGAGGGCTTGTTCAGGGAGATGTTCCCCTGCCATTCCCCTGCAGCCTCAGACAAAAGAAAGAATGATTTGCAAGGTGCAAGGTTTGCATTAACATTTTTCCGCAGAGTTAAGCGGGATGGATGAGCTGGAATGACACTGAGATAAAGCAATGTGCAGCTGCCAGGGAAATGATGTGCTTCATCTTGTCAGGTTTCTGGGCGCTGCTGGATGAGCTGGCTGGAATAGGCATTGCTGTCAGGAGCCACAGAAAGCACACAATGATTTCTTGTCTCCCTCTTGGACTTGTGACCTCTAGTTCCTTAGGCAGTGGAAATAGTCAGAAAGATATGCAAGGGGGTTTGGGCATCTCTCCACCTCCAAGTCTTCCTGGAGAGAAAACTTCCAGCATGGAAGGGATGGAGCGGAGAATCACTCCCCATCTTGCATTATCATTTGATGCCTATCACTCAGGCCAAGGAGCTGGAAGGTTTGAGATGTTTCTTGTGGGTGCCGACATAGCAGAGTGTGTATCAGGAAAGGCCTGACATTTGATGCAGCTTTATCATTGGCAAGCAGGCAAAGAAAATGGATAAATTAATCACCTTTTCCCTCCATCTGCCTTTATCCCATGGAGAGAAAAATGTTTCCACTTTGCCTTGGCTTTTTGAAGTGTGACACTGTTGTATTTGCCAGCCTCCATAGTGCCTAAGCCATTGAAATGCCAGAAATGGTGGAGAATGTGATTACCATTTATAACACAAAGCTGAGCTTCGAGCTGCTCTGGTCTTTGTGAAATGCCCCAGAGCTTTCCATCCAGTCTTTTCCCCAGCTCATTGACTCTAACTGTGTACACCCAAGCAGTCATCTCATGACTCACCATGTATTTCTCATGTTTTGTTTACATTTTGCTAAGTAGTGATATCTAGAATATCTGGTGGAAGCTGGGGGAGTTACAGGTGAGTTTTGCAGCCTGAATAAGGAAGAAGGTGGTGGGGATACTCTCACGAGGAGGGTCTCATCACGTGCCTCCTGTTTCTGTGAAGGACATGCAGTATAAGCTCAGGAGCAATGCAGCAGTGTTTTGTCAGCATAGCCAAGGCTCACCTATCCTGCCACTCACAAAACTTTGCTGCCTAGCTTTGCACTGGCTTTGTTTGCATAGCTTTGAAGTACATCCGTGTTAAAAGTTCATCGCAGGGAATCAGTCACTTTCCAGGCTGTCTTAAAATCACTGTTCTGTTACAGTTTAAAAGCAAATTCGTGTTAAAAGGTCTGTCTTTTTTTTTTCTGGGTAATGTTCTTGGGATCAATCTGACTTCCCAGGAGTTCTAAAATATAACTCCAGGGTTTGAAAAAGAAAAATCAAACTTCCTTTCTCCTTCCTTGTGGAAAAAGGAAAAAAAAAAAAATTAAGCAATCTCTTTCTTTCTAAAGCCTCCAAGCTCATACATCTCTGAGCATTTAAAGAGTGTTTTTTTCACTGTTGGCAAATGGTTGTAATAGGCTTGCAGTTGTTGGACATGATGTTGTTAGCATGAAATGCTTTTTTACACTCGAATCACTCTCTTCAATGGTTCTTTATACTGTGTGTCCAGGCAGTCCTTTGCCATGCTCGTTCAAGATTGAGCTGTAGCAAGACCAGCCCTGATATCTCAGTATTTTCATCAACAGCACTATGTTTCTGCAAGGGTTTGGGGTCTGAGTCTGTTCAGGGCACCTGCAGCTTGCAGTACACTTTGGAATCTGTGTTTCAGGTTGCAGCTTTCTTGCTGCAGGGTTCAAGTTTAGGTCCATTTAATATTTTTGGTACTGGTGCCTTGTGGCACAGACAGCCTTGCTCTGTGCCTGGATGCATTCGAAGTCATGCATCATGCAGCTAATGAGTTTTTTTCGTTTTACCTTCAGCACAGTGATGCAGTCCACGACCTACTCCTGGACTTCATCACATGGGTTGGCATCCTGCTTTCACTGGTCTGCCTGCTGATCTGCATCTTCACCTTCTGCTTCTTCCGTGGGCTGCAGAGCGACCGCAACACGATTCACAAGAACTTGTGCATCAGCCTCTTCGTGGCAGAGCTCCTCTTCCTCATCGGCATCAACCGGACTGACCAGCCGGTAAGAGGCAAAGCCCTTCTGCTTCTGTCACAGGCTCTTGTCTCAGTGCACCTGCAGGGTCTGACCAGTGGGAAACATTCCAGCAGTCTTCATTCCATGCACGAGTCCTCACAGGGCTGGGCCCCCAGCTGATAACTGAAAAGTCTAAAACAGTCGGTTTCCAACATTCCAACACTGGCATGCTGATGCCTGCTGTGATTTTCAGGGACTGTATGTGTTTTGCTTGTCAATAATATGTGTGTATGTTTAATAAGCAGGTTGTAAACAGGAGTTTATACCATGTACATCTTAATGTGTTTATTTGCCTGATTGTGTACGTGGCTATCTTTGTATCTTTTAATATCATTTATATATGCAAATATGTGTCTATTTTAAAACAATTCACACATGTTTTCCAAGTGAAAAAAAAAGTTCTTCCTTTGGAGAGGGAAGAACACCTTCATTTTTATTAAGCCTCCAGGTAAGAGTGCTCCTGACTGTTGCATTAATTAATCATGGCACAAACACCTTCCCTTGCTCTTTTCACTCCTCACGCAGATTGCCTGTGCCGTCTTCGCTGCCCTCCTGCACTTCTTCTTCCTGGCAGCTTTCACCTGGATGTTCCTGGAGGGGGTGCAGCTGTACATCATGCTGGTGGAGGTTTTTGAGAGCGAGCACTCCCGGAGGAAGTATTTCTATCTGGTGGGGTACGGCATGCCTGCGCTGATCGTGGCCGTGTCGGCAGCGGTGGATTACCGGAGCTACGGCACGGACAAAGTGTGAGTGACCCTACCACTGCTTGGACCTGCTCAGGAGAGGTGGGAGTGGGGGCAAGAAATGAATATGGGGAGCCCAGGGGGTTTGTTCAAGGCGTGCCTTGCCTTGTCTCTGTGTTTCTTGCAGGACAAATTCCCCACTAGGAGATGGTTTGCAAAGGTATTTTCTAGGGAAGTCAGCTGAGGAAAATTTTGTCACATCATTGCATAACATCAGCAGAAGTGACTGTCCTGAGTCTCAGTTTGGTACTATATCAGCAAGATCATCCTTCTCTATCTAAAGAGTATCTCTTAGTTGGATGAAGATAGTGCCTTCTTCCTCCTTTTTTTAAAACTGTTTTACCAAATTAACAGAGCCTGCAGGCAAAATAGGTGGCGACTGTGGAGTGCATTAGGCTCTTTGCAAATCAGAACAGCTATATCATTTATCATTATGAATATTCTTTAGTATTTTCAACATTGCTGAAGCTGGTATGAAAGCACAAGGTAGATTTTCATGCAACACTGTCTAATGGAAAACAAGGGGAAGATCAAGCCTTTGATTCTCTTTGCCATCTTTGCTACAATAGGATTAACAATGTGTTTTTATTGACTTTTTTTTTTTATTCCCTTGTCAGTCTGCCTTTCCAGTCTCACTTTAACTGAGTTAAGGGCTCAATATGAAGGCCTATATAGCAATGAGCCAGAGGTAATTCTGAAGCTCTTTTTTAGCATAGATTGGGTCAGGCCATGTGGCAGCATTTGATTTTCTGTTAGGTTCAACTGCAGATTTTTTTTTTCCTGAAACCTTTTAAGTATATATGAACCTTTATTACTTGGAAAAGCAGATCTGTAGAGCAGTGGAGCTGCTCATGATCCATTACCATGCCAGCAGGCAGGCTTGGATCCCAGATGGATATTTGTGTTGTGTTCCTCCCATGAGTAGGAGAGCAGCGACCTGAATTTGTATAAATGTCATGCTTTGTGGAAAGGAAAGGAAATGGCCCACACAGATAAGGGTAGGAGGGTGTAAGTTTTTAAGGATATCTACCAATTTTTTGATTTTTACAGGCCTAGAGGGCAAAGAATAAGTAACACAACAGCTGATTGCCATTTTTGAAGATGATTTTCCATCAGTTGCCACCTGCTTTTTGCCCCAACACACTTCTATTCACTCCCCCTCTTGAGCATTATATAAGCACCTGTTGAATCAGGTATGGAAACAGTTTGTCTTGTCCCTTTAGGCAAATTTATTCTTAACTGTGGTGTTTTTATGGAGGACACAGCTCCTCACAGTAGCCTACATAGGGCACTCAAAAATATTCCAGCTGTCTGGAAAGTCAGTTCCTGCATATCAGCCATTGCTGGAGCACTGTCCCAACCTGTCCAGTTTGCAGTGTAGTATTTTGTGGCTACTTTCCACACTGTTCACCCTTTGGCTTTTGCAAGCAGTTCTTGGGTGCCCAAATGCTTCCATGGCGTGGAAGGTACAGGCAGAAAGTTTGGCTGAAATTCACTGAAGGCGAAACATTTGCTGTCTTGGCATTGAAGAGGCAGCAGTCCTGTGTGTGTGCCAATAAAGTATGTCTCCCTCCCCATAGCAAGAAGTGGTATTTTTAATGATTAAACATGTATATATAATATTTTGCAAATAAATATTTACAGAGATTTGCAAATCTAAAATATTTGTTTATAATTTTTAATTCCAGAATGCAAAATTTTATCACGTTCTCATAGAGGAAAATAAAAACCATACAATATGTTTTGTATAACTATCATGCTCCATCTGGTTGATGGATGATGATGTATTTTTCAGTATAATGTTATTAGAAGGGTAGAACTGATTAGAATTTGTAGTGAACTGTATGCCAGGCATACATAATTTGATTGCAAGAAGTTACTTGGTTTTGCCAGGTTTTGTAAAACATCCTCTGGAATATATTACTTGCCTCCGTCCATTATTTACTGCATTTGTTTAAGCAGGACTTATGGAGCTGTTAGTGTTATTTGTTTTTTGCCTGGCATTTGGTGCCACCATTCATACGTCTCAGAATGATTTGCTTAAACGCAGTGTAGGGTTTTCTTGATTTCATTTTCCTTTCTAAATCCAACCCTCCTGTAACACATGCCCAGATTACATAGCCAGGAACAGGCAGTTGTTCTTCCCTCTGTTGCTTTACTCATCATTTGGTACTTGTGATTTTCTGAAGTGTCTCATGCCCTAGTATTGGCATTTTAGAGTAGCTGCTCCATAAAGATACTCTTATACACTTAATTATTTCAAGGATAGGGATTGATCCTTTTCCTGCTTTTTTTCTTTTTTGTTTGTTTTAGAACAGTTCTATTAGGAGATTAATTTGCTTTTATGACTAAGCAGCAGCATAATTATTCTCTTAAAAGATTATCCCATTCAGGCTAGCTCAACTGTTTTGGTCCTTTCCCCCAGATAAATCAGAAATGTTGCGTCTCACCTTATTCTGATTGTAACCTCTAAAGTAAAGATGAAAAGCAGGAAGCCCCACTGCAAACAGTGTGGTTCCCCCCATTGCCAAAGAGATTCTGGCAATGCTCTCATGAGCTTCCAAGTGACCATTTCTTACAGGCCATGTCTTCAGCTGCTGGGTCTTAAAGGGCCACAGCTCAAGTTTTGCTGCAAAAAAAGAAGATACTAGGATTGTACTTAAAAAAAAAATTTAAAGATACATCATTTGCCTTATCCTGTGTGTTACCGAAATCCATCCATCTCCTTGATGGGTATGATGTCAAGGGTCATGGTGGGCAATGCTGCAAAATGCAAAGAAAATAGTATAGAAAATAGTATTTGCATTTGTAGTTAGAGTTTGAAAATAATTTGCATCTAAAATTCAGTAAAAGCTTGTTTATGGCTTTAGCATAATTTGAGAGGACTCATGTTAGAAGCAGACCATCCCAAATCAGGAGCAAGAAGCTTATTTCCATACTTTCCTGAGTTTCATATCAAAGCCTCTTACAAATTGCAGAGCAAAGCAGCTACGCTTAAAGTGGTTCAATATATTTTAGAAAACGCACTTGTAGGTATATTCATCCACTGGTGATCAAATCCATCATGGCAGGGATCTCTTTTGTTTCTCCCCCCTTCTTCCCCCCTCTTGGAATGCCATAAAGCAGGGTGTACACGGTAAGCAATCCAGCTGTCAGAAAGCGAAATGAAAGCCCTGTGTATGCACGCAGCCTCCGAGTCCATCAGCCAGGCGCCGACATTTCATGCATGTAAATGCTGCTCAGAAAATAGCTTCTAACAACGTGGTCTGTCTTGGGTGGCTCCACTGAACCTGTTTTATTTACAGTGCTGCTGCCAGTATTTGGAGGAGGAAGCGTGAGCTATGTGGATGCTGAACTCCATTAAGCAGAACCTATATTGCACCCTTGAAAGGCATGTCTGGTGCATACATATCCCATTACTGCACCCTGACAAGGAGGCTGTAGAGCCACATGAAACAGACCGCTGAGCTCCCATGAACAACATGATATGTTTAGGGCTCTTCAAATTTTATGGTCCAATGGCAGCTAATGATTGTTTATTGGTTATATTTAATGCACACCAGGGATAGTTTAGTATTTGATTTCTCTTCATGCAGAAAATAGAGTAAACTCTTTGTAGTCTTTATTACTTGGGCAAAGCTTTAGGTGAATATTGTGAGTTGCCACTGTGGAAAAGGAGGAAATTAAAAAGTAAAAGGAGAGCTTGTCACGAGAACTGAATGCATTGGGGTGACTCCTAGAAGAAGCAATGGGGTTTTGAGCAGTATTCCCTGCATCCACACATTTCCTGATAATCCTTTGCCTGGCACTGAGCCCTGGAGGAGCTCGTTTGCTTGATGGCAGCGCAGCCTAAACTCGTAAGGTGGCAAGTCCGTGCTCACAGCGCAGCTGCGCGTGGAGGGTCACGAGGAACTCGGCAGCCCGAGATTAGCAACTCTGGGAAGTGAGTTGCCTGATTGCTTCCTTGTTTTTGAGGAGCTCATTTATGCAGCTCATTGTGCATGTGGGTTTTTGTCTTCTAAGGCAAGAAAAGCTCAGTGTGGTACTTGTCTGATTAGCAATTTACAGCTCCACAACGCGATTGGTGGGATGCCTGTGTTTTGATGTTTTGGTCTTCATTTGCATTTTTAATGAGGTATGACTTAAACAGGTTTAAAGTTTCATCTCTTCCTGATGACCACCAAAAACCCCAGCTTTTAAGTTTTAAGACCCCCCTAAGACTCATGATATTCATACTGTGTATGAGTATCATACACAGTTTCATAGAAAGGCGAGTTTTCTATTCAAACAAACAAAAAATTACATTGCATTCTGCAGAGAGGCCTAAAAAAAGCCTTCTTTGCTTTTCACAAGCTGTGCTCCAGCTTAGGTGAAACCATCTCTCCTAAGGCTCCTTTTGCTCCATGCCTAGCCCCCACTTATCCTGGTGGCAGGACCTGGTTCCTCTGCTGTTTCTCATCCACAGCATCCATCTCTTGTCACTCAGTTGTTTCCTACAGCTGAAGTGACAGATATTTTAGGGGAGTGGAGTGGAAAATTTCATTCCTTTTGCTGTCTGGAAAAGGAACCAGTTGCTTTTCTCTTCTTTGCTGAGCCTGGCACAGCTTTGTGCTCATTCTGTGTTTCAGCTTTCCCTGGTTTTCCCCGTGTCCCAATCTATATGCATTCAAAACCAGCTGCACCAGATGTTACTGTAGGATGTTCACCATGCTTCAAGAAGTAAGGAGAGGGTTTATGCATTTCCTCTTCCCCAGACTTTCCAAGAGCCAGGTCACTCTATATGCTGAAGGAAAACCAAGTTGATGGCAACTAAAATACAAGGTTCTCAACTCCTGAGCAGCAGGGGCTGGGGGGTTGTTTTGAATGTTAAACTGTCAAAAAAAAAAGTTCAAAATATTTTCATTAAAAAAAAATAAAACCCCCACAAACCTCTGAGTTCTCTCCCACACACCAGCACTCATTATCAGTAGAAAAAAGTGATGGGGCTGCGTATTCTGTGATTTATATGCAGCAGCTGAGGCATAAACAGCAGTTACTCATTTTTCCTGAGGGGGATGGGGTAGGTATAAAGTCTGAAATGCCGTGTAAATATGTGAGCTGCTGCTATGCGGACATCCTAGTTTAGAAATGGGGAGGGGGAGCACTTTATACAGGGACTTCATTATCCTTGAAACCTCTCTTCCTTTGTCAAATCTAGTTGCAGTTGGGCGACATTTCAGATGTTATTATGGGTGATACACAGATGTCATGATCACATAAACCTTTTCCTATAGGGAATCAGACTCAAATAGTTTCAAGTCACTCATGCTGTTCCATTACCAGCTGCATCTAAATCACCTTGAACTTCAGCAGCCACGGAGGAAACAAGATTTCCCAGCAATCGCTCTGGAAGCCTCTGTTTGCCTCTCCCTTTAAGATTTTGATGCTATCACATGGAGATTCTGGATGAGCAGCTGCAGAGGCAGTTCAGGAACGACAGTCGGAAGTGACAGTATTTTAATTTGTGACAAACAGCGTTATGAGTGTGTGTATATATATCAATACATCTCCAACACTGATGAGACCTGAAATTTATATGGTCAGAGAGGGAAGCGAGAAGGTTTCTCTGCATATTTGAATTTATTCATATATTGGTTTCTCCCAGTCACTGAGGTTCAGGGTATGTTTTATTCTCTTGTCAGGCATCTCCTGCTGATCATCTCCCATGGGGCTGCTGGCATGGACCTTTCTGCCTGTTGCAAAGTCCATTGGAAAGGAAAAAACATTAGGCACTTACACTAGAGCTGTCATTTGTGAGAACTGCTATCTCCACCACCATGATAAATTCATATATACAGTTCCTGTCACTTGCCTAATCATGCAGTTCCATCGATGTTTAGGATAAGAGTGGTTTTATGCTTTCTCAGTCCTTTGTGTATAAGCGGAACTGTGATTTGCAGCATTGCAAAGACGTCGAGATATTATTATTTTAAACATCATGTGAAACTTTCTTGGAATTTACATTCGTCTGTCTTGTAACGAGTCACTTCCATTTTATCTTCCTGTCGCCTGGAATGAACTAGGAATGGAAATGTAATTTCCCAGGGGCCTTAAAAAATGTGGGGAGTATTAAATGCGGTTGAAATTAAGCGATTAATAATTTAGTTTTAGGCCATGAATCAACTTCTTGTGATAGCGCAGACCATATGCAACCCTGGAAACATTAGTGGAAACAAAACACTCAGGAGGTTCAGGGAAATAAAACACTTTAAAGGGGAGGTTTCTGAACCTAATTAAACCCCAGCCTTCTGTTACCCAGTTCATACTTCCTATTTGCACCAAAGTTTCTCTGATGTACTTTCTGGAGAAATGTCATCTCGCTTGACAGCTGACAGACAGCTTGCATTGCATCAGAGCTGCAGAGCAAAGAGGAGCACAAAGCAAAGAAGCAGCTCTGTGGATGTTCATCAGACCCTTCCCTAAACAAACCCAGGGTTTAAGGAGTTTTTCCGACAGATGCAGAAAGCCTTAGCAAACAGGCCTTGTGCCATGTTCTCCCTGCTTCCTCTAGAGGTAATTATCTTACTCCATCAATAGCGCTGTCAGAAATTGGGCACATAATTCAGCATTTAAATGAACAAGCAATGTAATATTTCCTGTCTCCCACCGGCGTGTTTTGCAGCTCACATTCTTCTCTGTCACTCTCTCACTCTTGATGTATGTCCTGGGTGCAGTCCTTGAATGCCTTCTTTCCCCTGTGTTTCATTACAGATGTTGGCTCCGACTTGACACCTACTTCATTTGGAGCTTTATAGGACCGGCGACCTTGATAATTATGGTAAGAACTCCTAATTAACTACTCCATCTCTCAGGTCAAGAAATAAAACTTTTGCTGTCCCTTTTCTCTTTATCTTTAATTTACACAGATTAATTTGAGGAAGGCATGTTCTTCTTTGACCCCACCTGGCATAGCAATTAGACCCTCATTATGAGGGAGCTCTTGGCATTGCAAAATACTTGATCAAAATGGACCAGGGAGCTTCAGAACAGGCAATTGCAGAGTTTAGTTTCTACCACTGGACATTTAGAAGTGCCAAACTGTTTTGATGCCACTCACTGCTCACACCCTTTTTGAATTTCAGAGTGAAGTTTTGCATTGATAATTTAAAAACAAAACAAACCAAAAAACAAAAAAAAAAAAAAAAAACAAAAAAAAAAAAAAAAAAACAAAACAAAACACAAAACAACAACAAACACACCAAAAAAAAAAAAAAAAACGGGAATATGTGAGGGGGGGATGAAGAAAAATCCAAACTGGAAAAGAAGTTTGAGGGCTTTTCCTAACCAGCTGAAGTAGAAACTTGTGCGACTTCATGTTTAGCACATTTCCAGTATATCAGCTAGCACAGCAACAAGGTAGAGAACCCAACTTTAGAGACAGCTGGAGTTTTCTTATACTTTAATCACTACAATATGGCTTAAATAAACCATCCTTTGTTTTGACTAGACTACAGTTTGGCTAGCACAGAAAACCAGGCGCTCTCACCTCAATGCAGACATTGTCTCTGCTTCTTCTGCTTCTCCTGCGACTTGGGAGCCATTTCAGCAGCCTTCCACATCAGGAAAGGGGCCATGCCACCAACTACAGCTATTGGGGTTTTTTTCCCTTAAGCAATTAATTCCTAAAAAGATATCTTCCCTTTTTGATTATGTCTCAAATCCTAGGCTGGGATTTTGGGAAACTCCTTTCCAGGAATTGGTTGCCCTGTGAACACTGAGGCATGAAAACACCATCCCATCTTTTACAGAACAAATCAAACCATTTTTTCTTTTTGTTTTTCAACTTTACATTGGGCTAAGCATCAGTTGTGATTTCCCTGCCCATCTGCCCCATTACAATGTGTTTAAAAGATGTATTCACAGAAAAAGATGATTTTATGTTTCATTGCAATGGGGGTGGCTAAGTAAGATGCTTGGAGTGACTTTTCACAACTATACACCTCTCAGACACAGAAAAGTCCTTACAGCAAGTATTTTTAATTTTTCATAATGCTGTTTGAAGCACTGCAGTTGAGGCTAGAACCAGCCTTGTATCACAGGGCCACAGCTCTAGTAAGGCTGTGGCATCACCAGTCCTGTAATCTACAGGCCAGGTCACTTTATAAAGTGTTTAGAAATTTTCTGCGATTCAGTCACTATTAAGCTGGACTGTGAGCTAATTTCCTACAGTAACCCATCTGTTACAGAGAAGGAGCTGACTCTCCCCATCATGTGCTGTGTCACATAATCCTTTTTTTCTTTTTTTTTCTTCCTCCTCCATTGCAGCTTAATGTCATCTTCCTTGGGATTGCTCTCTATAAAATGTTTCATCATACTGCCATACTGAAACCTGAATCTGGATGTCTTGACAATATCAAGTAAGTGGTTTTTCTCTGCCTGTTTCTGTCTTTTGCTGTTTATTCCCTCATGCCTCTGAGGAGTGAAACAGGGGAACCAGCTCTGCCAGCAGCATTGCTAACCAGGGATAATACCTTGGGCTATGGCACTGCAGAGTGCTTTCTAAAAGATACCAAGTGGCTGATGATGAAGCACTATACTGGAATTTGGCTGCCATTGTTGGCATTTTCCATTCAATTTTTGCAAAGCTACATTTTCTGTCCTTGAAGCAGGTAACCTTCTCGTCCATGTGAAGGAAATTGTGCCCAATAATTACCAGCTAATTATTGCAGTCTCTACAGGGAAGGTGTTGAAAATGTTGATTATTACTACTTCTGTGTGCTCTGAGGGCGGCTGCCTTACTTGTTTTCTGTTTATTTTGGCCCCTGACAGATTCCATGACCCAAATTCTCCCCCAGAGTCTGATTGCTTTCAGCAAAGTTATTGAGGATTTGCCTGGAGGTGCCCACATCAGCGGGTGGATGTGCTTGCCAGCCAAAGCATGTTTTGTCCTTGTACTGGGTTAACATCTGAGCCTGGGCATCTTACTGTCTAGCAAGCTGCTTCATTATATTGATAGAGTATTAGTCTCTGTCAGTGCCTGTTTATTCAACTACCTCTGGCTTTAATTACTCTCTTCAAAAACACAAGCGAGATTTCAGGTGCAGTGCATTATAAGATGGGGAGCCTGCTAATTAATAAAACCATCTAATGAGATTCAGGAGGAGGAAATTGTTGGGAGTCAGCACTTTACTGCTCATCCAGGAAAGGAGAGCATGGTGCAGCATGGTTTGAAGTGGGTTCTGCTCTCTCTTTCGTGGTAGGAAAGGGAGAAGAGACGTAAGGGGAGCTCGCTAGAGGATGTGTGAATTGCACATTTGCAAGGCTGTGGTTCTTACTTCTGAGCCACTCTTGCACGTACAGCTTTCATTTAAACCAGGTCAGGGCTCCCCTGAAAACTTTCTCAGCAGGCAAGGCTTGCAGTGCCATTGGTGTGCCACAACCTGATGTGGTCCTTTGGGTGAAGTTTCTTAGGTGCAGCTTCTCCCTCGAGGGCTGGGAGGAAAGGGAACTGGAGTCTGCACCAATGCAGGAGACCCCAGTGAGCTCAGAAACCCTCAGGGCCCTCGTTCACCCAGGTTGTGGGGAGTCTGCTCTGCAGGGAGCCTCAATTTCTCTTGCCACCACTCTGCTGTAAAATGAAATTAGAGGAGCGATCCCTCCTGGATGTCCAGGATTGATCCCAGAAAGGTGGTCTGTCATTTGGTCTTGGATAGGGCATTAAAGGCATGGTACATTTAATAACATTTATTAATATGGCTACTTGTCATGCATGCTAAGGCACTGCTCACTGTGAACTGTCTGAGCTTACCCACACAGAATCGTCTTAGAGTATGACATTTAAATTAAAAACTGGGAAGAAAAACACAACAAACCCCTTATAATTAAAGCAGAAATAATAAATGCCGACTGAATAATCTTCTTGAGCTAATCTCTAGTATCTTTGTTTAAAATGCCAGGAATTTATACAACCAGTTGCATCAATTATAATGTCATTGTAAAATATTTTATAGGTTCTTTGGCAGATGAGTGTTTATTCCTCGTTTGACTTCATTAAAACGTTTTGAAAACACAGGCAATTAAAATACTTTTAAGTATGTTGCTGATACTCTTCCAAATGTGTTGCTTCATTACAAATTACTTTTTATGCTTGAGAAAATAAGAGCAACATAACAAACTCGGGAAGACCCCAGGCTCACTCTAGGAAGTTTATCAAACCAAGCATTTCAGAACAGACTTGATTGTAATTTCTGAATACCTAAGCAGGACATCATTAATTCTCTAAATTCAAGACATGTGTTGTCTCAGTGTTGGATGTGCTTGAGTTAGGAGGAAGTGCAGCTTTGTAACAGAGAGGGGAATTCACCTTGGAGGGAGGTTTCCTAGGGAAGCAAGGGGCTTGCAATCCCTAGAAGATTTTTCATTAAGATCATAGTTTTATTCTAGATACAATCACAGTCATTGGCTCTAAATCAGTTGCAAAATGTAAATGTGTTGCAGCAGCCACAGAACACATTATTTCACAGGGAACCACAAAGATCCTGTCTGAGCTTCCCTCTCTGGGTCTACAGGGTTAGTAAAAAGGCACCCAGGTCCCAGAGCCTTGTGTCTTGCTGTATCAGTTTATATTTAATGAAAAAAACCAAACTAAGGGTCTGCATTGGAGGGCCCCTTGCTGCCATCTGCATGTGACAGCTTTACAGCACATGGAGAGCTGAATGAGAGTTTGTTCTCCCAGCTCATTTCCTAGCATTACTCTGTGTTAGGCTGTGCTGAAGCTCTCGCAACATAAATCCTGAGCGCCTTTAACAACAGCAAAATACTTGATTCCCTATGGCAATGTAAAAATAAAGGCCATAAAATATTTTAATAGGCTGTTAATAAGCGCCCCTGCAATCTGGTTCTTGCCTATGTCACTTTAAAGGTTAGAAATACATTATGAAGTATAGAAAATAGAGAGCCAAATAACTCCACTTAAATTAATGAACTTGATAAGGGATCAGGTGTCACCTGGGATACCTTTAATTACTGCACCAACAGAAAAGCCATTCAAAGGGCAGTGCCTGAACCAGATGTTGTGTGGCTGATAGATTTGTAGGTACTGTGCAAAGTTGTAAAAATAAACTTCCCTAACCTTCAGGAACAGTCCCTGGATTATTGTACCAGCATGGGAGATTCTGACATTCCTGTGGTGGGGCACTGGTTACCCAGGGGTTGCCCAGCAAGAGATTTGATGAGTACAGAGCAGGTTTATTTTTGTCCTTGTTAGCTTTTCTGGCTTAGCCCAGCACTTTCAAGAGGGAAGTAGGGTAACCACGTATGTGGGTCCTTCCACCTGTGCCAGTGGCATCCTCCCTATATGACAGGTTGGTACTGAGCCGATTCACTGGGTTGTGCCCACTGACACAGCAAGATTTGTGCTCTAGTCCTGCTTTTGAGGCATGTAGCCATGAATCTGTGTATGTGAGATATGCTCTTCAGAGCTGCAAGAGTTTCTGTGCCTGCCACTGATGCCAAGAAGACACTGGCTTCCATTTCATAAGAGTTACCATCCCCAAAAGTAGCATGCTTTTACCTAGGCCCTTATGAAAGAGTTCTGTTTGGTGTCTTCCTTCAGTATATTTACATAGATATTTTAAGGATTCATCCAGAGTGGGGATCTTTTCTGCCCAGGTGAGCAGAGATGGACAGAGAGGAGTATTGTTTAGTCCTCGGCAGCTCTGCCCACATCACACGTATCTCATCTGAGGCTAAAAGTGGGATGTAAAGGGCACACAGAAAGGCTCTTGAGCACAGACTAATCTACTGTCAACAAATGTACCCAGGAAGGTGTTGTTTTGGAAGATTGATTCCCCCAGCCCTTAGGAGCTTGCAGGGAATCACATCTTCCAAGCCAGGGACTACGTAAGCTTTTTGGATGGCGAAAGCCTGCTGTGCTGCTTGCACCTGTAGCCTATGAGGTGGAGGCTGTAGGCGTATCAGCACAGTATTGATGCACTCTTGCTGGCAGATGGCTCCTCATGAGGATGTGTTACCAGCTGGAATTCTTTAGAGCAGCTGTGAGGCTGTTTTACCGGAGTTTGCTGCTGTGTGGAGTGATTTCTGGAGCCGAGCGGCTCAGAGTCTCTCCTCCGTGCTTTCCATTGTGCCAGGAAGATGTTAGATGTGCAAATTGCCTCAGACTGTCGCACACAAGACTACCCTGAATCTTTTTCATATTCACATTCCTGTAGGAAGCCTTATGTGACAAGGGAAAATACATTATATGTGAATAGTCCAGCATGGTTCCATCCATCCATCAGCTCCTTTCCAGGTGGTCAGCCGTGTACTGTGGCAGCTTGCACACCAGGTTTCCATCCAGCCCATGCCAGATGCTCCAGCACAACAAACCATCCACCTTTCCAGATGCTTAACCACCATTCTCTGTGCAAAACAGGGTTTCAGAGAAAGCCCCTCCTCAAGTGCCTTTGCATTGTGTGGCAGTGCAGTTCTGCTTGTTTGCAGCCATTTAAATACTGCTCATTCAAATCATTGTGGTTATAGTGAAGGGAAAGAAAGAGGAGCTACACTGATGGTAATCCAGATGTGCACTTGAGGATATCTAGTGATATCTGAGCTCTTGTCCTTGCTGCAAGCTCTCATTGCGCACTGTGTGGGGTTCATTAGTTAACAACATGGAAAACTGCTGGAAAATTGGGAGGGGAGAGCAGTCATTTAGCTAACAAAAGGCCCGTCCTACAAGCAGATTAAGAGGGTTCATCAGGTGCAGCTGCTGCACCTGAAGTTACAGTGGAGTTTTCCAAACGGCTGGGGGGGAGAGGATCTCTCTCAGCAGAGACCAGAAGCCATCATTTTCTCTTCCTTACAGACAAAACCTTTCCTTTGAAGTTCCCACGGGCATCCATCCCTTCTCTCCCTGGTGCTGCTGTGGTTGAGTCTGTCAGTGTTTCCCCAGGCCAGACCAGACTTCCTGACATTCTTCTGTGCTGCAGTATGTGGCAATGAGATTTTATTTTGTTTACTTTGGAGGAGCAACACGTCAGCTGTAGCTGCCAAGCGCAGTTGCAGACCCACGAGAAAGAACGCAAGAGGCAAAGGGCTTTGCCAGTTTGTTTCCCTTTTTGTCCAGTTTTACTGTGTTGTTGTTTTAGTCAGGGTATAGCTTGGGTTGTGCCATAGGCCACCTGGATGCTCTTTAGAAAGCACAACATGTGGGGACCCCTTCAAAGAGTGTGAGGCTGTAGTCCTGGGTTTGTTGGAAAAACCCAGTGCAGCAGAAACTCACCTGAAAGTCATTCTGGAAATTTAATTTTCTTTCCTTCAGGCAGGGAGGCCTGGGGTCTTAGCTGGGAGCACCTTTTGTTGCTGAAGAGGCACTGTTAATTAGGGACCTTGAGATAGTTTAATCCTGGCATTAATCACTGCAGTTCTGCTGCAGTTTTCTTCCTCTTGTGGAAACCTGCTCCCATCTCATCTTCCACAATGGAAGAATAAGCCCTATATCAAAACCATGACATTCCCTAGAAAAAACATGTATTTATTCTGAGCACACAGAAGATAATGTTTTTAGGCATTGTGACTGGATTCACAAGAACACATGCTGAAATCCCATTAACAGGGATGAAGCAGCAATGTCCAGCATTGCAGCCTTAAGAAATCAATCCTCAAATGACCAAAATGAGCCTTCCTCAGCTTGCTAGCTGCCATGGAAATTTCAAATGGTCCACCACAGCTAAAGGCACAAAGCCCTGGTGTAATGACTAAATAAAAATATATGTGTTCTCTCAAGTATCTGAGTAGAAACAAAACTCACACCATACTCCTCTGTTTTGTATTTTTTTCCCATAGAAGTCTCTTGCTCAAAGGCTTGCAAGAAATAAATCTAAGAATGCACAACTTAACAGCCAAAAGTAGGAGCCAAATGTAAAGATTTAACCTCGATTATTACTATATAAAACCTTGCAAAGCCCAGTCTGGGCTCTTTCAGGGAGTCTGGCCCAGGTTGTGGGAGGTGAAGGATGGGGAGCACCAAGCACAAAACTGAGAAGCCCCTTTTGAAGATGTGCCTCTTTTAAAACTGTTGCCATAGCTCGCTCTCCCCATATGTTGTATGGGTGTAAGTGATTATCTGCTCATTTTCGTGCTTCAACATATGTATTTTATTTAAAGAGACATGACTAATCCCAGCCCCCAGATTAGCTTGTTGTTTCAGTCCTGTGGGTTTGCTTAAGTCATAAAAAAAATCCTGAGTTAGGTAGAAAATTGAAAACAAAGGTTAAATAGAACTTCCAAAAATCATCTGCAGAAATGTTTAAATTAAATCCTTGATACAACACAGCGGTATTGTGCTGGCAGGAACAGAGGTTTACCAGTCTAGTTTTATTTACTCAGCTGATTGAAATGCAGAAAAAAGTAAACATCCTGGGTTTGGTGCAGTGGGGAATGAGTTAGACTTCTGAAAATGCAAGGTTTTTTTTTTTTCTCCTTTGATATGAAGAGCTTACATTACCAGTGAAGAACAATAATTTGTAGCAGGTATGCTTTTACTAATGGAAGATTAATTTGTGCTTTGTTCTAGCCATTTTAGAAACAAAACAAAGTAGGAGACAATAAGGATTATTTCAGCTTTTTCTGTGGAGATTTAAGATTCTCTGTTGGTTTCCATATCTTCTTTCTTTAATCACAAAATGCTACAACTTGGAAGTAGCTTGTGATAACAAAGTGTTTAGTTGAATGTGTTTAGGTGCAAAGGGTCCATTCCTTTAACTTCAGAGAATAAAGGCTGAGAGTCTGGCAACATGAACACTCCCTGTTAGGAGCAGTGGGCATGGAGAGGAAGTTTTCATGCACCCATGTCCTGGCTGGATATTACCTGTAACTAAAATAAAACAGTGCCTGAACAGAGAGAGCTGTCTTTAAAGATTTTCATACAGCCCTACTAACAATACAGAAATATTAACTGAGTGGGCTGCTCAGGAAGAGGGCATTGAAAAATCTCTCCTTCCCACCCAACTGTGTTATATGCAGCATTTTTGGACTCCTCTGACTTTGAGGACAGCGGGCTCAGAGCACAGCAGCTCCAGGGATGGCTTCTGGAAAGGAATCATCCATGGATTCCTGTTACAGGAGAGAAAATCTGATCCTAGGGAGCCAAAAGGGCTCCCGAGCCAGTGTTTGGGTCTGTGTAAACTTGGATGAGAAATAAGTGTGTTTAAACAGTGCTTGGAACATGCACACAGCACATTCTCTGTCACCAAAAATCTTAACAGGAGTGTTTTGCAATGATAACCAAATGATCTGGGGAATTTGGAAAATGAGGAATAGCTTCTTTCTCTTTTCAAAGCCTGCCCCTCCACAAATTTCAGATATTAGCCATGGAGTACTGAGCTGGTCATTAGAAACTTCTTCCCTCATTTTCATTGTCCCAGAGCTCAGGCCGTGATCTGTGTGCTTTATATAGCCTTTAGAGAGAGTCCTGTGTCTTCACAGCCTGATGGCCATAGAATCATAGATTTGTAGAATATCTTGAGGATCACTGAAGTCCAGCTCCTGGTCCTACACAGGAGAGCACTCAAAAGGCATTTTCCAAAGGCTTCTTGAGCTCTGTCAGGGTTGGGCTGTGGCTGCTTCCCTTGGGGAGCCTGTTCCAGTGCCTAGCTCCTCTCTGTGTGAAGAACCTTTTCCTAATATCCAATCTAAACCTCCCCTGACACAACTTCTGGCTATTCCCTTGGGTCCTGTCACTGGTCACTGCAGAGAAAGATCAGTGCCTCTCTCTCCTCTTCCCCTCATGAGGAAGCTACAACTGCAGTTGTGAGGTCTCTCCTCAGCCCCCTCTTCATCAAGCTGAGCAAGCCAAAAGTTCTCTTGGCTCTCCCTGGATCCTGTGTGAGAAAGCACCATGCTTTTTAGTCCCCTGGTTAACTCAGTGCTGCTCCTGTATAGCCTTCATCTGCATCTCTGCATGAGTAAACTTCAACAGGCAGCCTAAAGAAAACCCAGACAAACCACTCGGAGTTGGCACAAAATTAATTATGTACAAGCTTCCTACCAAGAAAAGGTATGGCACATTAATGTTTTGCCTGAGGGTTGAGTTTATGAGCACCTCAGAGAACAGAAGCCCTACCAGTGCTGGAAAAACATCTGAGAGTGTGCTTTTGTCTGCGTGCCTTTTTCCCACAGAGATGTTGATGGCAGCATCTGATTTCATTTGTTGCAATCTGCTGCTGTTTGAGTTTTTCACAGGAGGGTTTGCTTGATATCTGATTGTTTTGGTTTGGGGTTTTGGTTGTTTACCTATGTTTTTGTGATGGTTGTGTTATTGTTGAATGGTGATTGTAAAGCACTAATCTTCCCACTGACAGGTGTCGTCCTTTCTGAATCTAAAAAAAAAAATAAAAAAATCAATCAGCGGTTATTGATTTGACAGAGTCTCCTGGAAGATATTAAATACCTACAATCTTTCTGTGAACCCATAAATCATGATTATTGTTTTAAAAGGCCATACATTTTAAGCACTTTGTCTGCAAGCCCTGCTGGAGCTATTTGGAAAATACAAATGTGTCTAAAGGCTTTGCTGAATCCATATAGTGTGGAAACAATTAGATACGTGGTTGCACATCAGTGTGGCTTGAATAATTGTGCCATGTCTTTGCAAAGTTAGGAGGAAGGAAATAAACAGGGTAAGCAGTTCTGAGGGTAATTAATTACTTACGGAAAATGAGATGAACTTGACAGAATTGCTCTTTCCAATTGCAATAATTAAGGACAAGTCTGAGAAAGCAGGACATGACTTCCCTGGGTGAGTTGAGCAGAAAGGGATGATGCTCTGCCTTTGGCAGAAAAGTCCAGCCACTGGTTGCCCCAAATCATGGGCTCAGGCATCACATAGGTCCAAGGAAAGGTTTAGCTTCATTTATCTGAATAATATTTACAGATCTACTGGTGAGAATCAAAAGTGGCTGCGGCTCTCAATATATATAAAATTACCCTTATGCCAGGTGGTAAAGCCCCAGCCTTTACAGGTCTCCAGAGCATGTGAAGGCAGGAGTTTCTCCTGCAGATGAGGCTGTGGCAGGCTGAGATCACTGACCCCCGAGATGGTTACAGATGTCTTGGGGGGACTTGCCACCCACTGTCAAAGGCAGAAGCAGAGCCAGAAGATGAGACTGGTAAATGATGACTTGGAAGGCTGTGTGATGAACACCAGCAGCCTAAGGAAGGAGATTAGGAAGCCATTTGGCTTCATGCCATCCAGGTGGTAACTTTGTCACGAAATGCGAAGGCAAAATCCTTTAAGCACTCTTTTATTGCTTGCTATTGATTTTTCTCGAGGTGAAGATGCTCCTTCACTAATTAACGATGAGCCCGTTTGCTTTATGAGGGGAGTGCTGGACTTTCCAGCTCCTTCGATAAATCAATCTTTTCTAATCCTTGAAATACAAAAATAAAAAAAAAAAAAGAAAGCAAAACATCCCTACTACTTCATATGGGCAGGCAGTGGGGAGACACAATAGCACACTTTATTTTGTGTTTCCCTCCTGCTTGCCTGCAGGAAACATCTGCCTCTCTGCTTTATTTGCACCATGTTACAATTAATTCCATGGGTCTTTCTGAATGCTTTTGAGGGGGCACATCATCCATCTGTTTTTATTTGGGTTTCATCACCCCTAACAGCTACTAAAGGTCCTGTATACTCAGTTTGGTGTTTTTCCTTGCTATCCAAACAGTTATTTTGGGGCCCAACACATCAGTCCATGTACTTACTGAGCCTTTTCCTGCTATCACAGAGATGAGGAAATACTTGGAATCGTCAAAAGAGTGATGAATCCAAGTTAAGTAAAGTTAAACCATAAAGAGTTGTATAAAATTACAATATGTAAAGTCAATTAGTTATGTAAGGTTTTATTAAAGGCCTAGGTTTACTCTAAATGTGGCTCAAAACTACACTTTGGTAAATTAAATTTTTAAAAAAGCAGCTCTTTTCAAAATATAAGAAGAAGACCAGCCATTATTCTTTTTAAATGAGACCTGAATAGCTGCTTTTTGATAACAGGCTTCCTCTGTTCAGCAGCATTTTAGAACCAATCTTCATGTGAAGGTAAATTCTGGACTTACTTTTCCTGCTGCAGAAGAAAAAGTGAAAGCTTTAACATTTCACATATTGCTAATCTAGGTACATGAAAGTCATTTGCTTCATGTAGTATAAGCTGGAGATTGTCTGCAACTGTTTTGGGCTGTCCATGTGTATCCCAGCAATTTGGTCTCCTCATGACAAAAAGGTATTTCTTGGGGTTTTAAAAGGATAGGCAGTGCAAAAGGGGCTCCTGAGTTTAGGATTAATTTTTTTTTAAGCATCTAAACAAGGATATAAGCAAAATTTAACAACTTTTTTTAAAAAGTATTGGTCTGGAAATACCACAGGAATATAGAAAGTAATGTGAACAGTCTTTTCTCATCACTGAAGGAGAAGGTACTCTGGGAAATTGAAAGACATCTAACTTAAATAAGATTTTGAAAGAGTTTTACATGATGTGTAATTAACCTTAAGGAGTCTTTGCCCCAAGGTAAAGTCAGGGCTTTTTTAAGATTAGAAAATGAATTAGGTATTTATACAGATTGGTAGACCATCCACTATCCATCATCTGGGCTGCAAAGAAACACAAGGGAGGTGAGGTAAGATTTCACAGGTTCAATGAATAATGCAGCACTAAAGATCAGCTTTTTACCTTCAGGTATTTGAAAATGAAGCCTCCACCTAAGCCATCATTCGGGTTTCCTCTGCAGTCAGTAGAGATATGCATTTCTTCAGGGAATGTCAGAGCCCCGCCTGCCTTAAATACTTGATCTTTTAAGGGATAAATTCTTCTTTGGGGGTACCAATCTGACATTAACTATGGGGGGAGCAGAGTCACATAATTTAAATGCAATGGGCTTGCTGCCAGCTAATCCCTTACTGCCAGGTATTGGATGAATTTAACCAAATCTGGAGATAACACTTCAGATTCAGCATCTCAGGCTGTGCTAGGCTGGATTTTCCAACAGCTTATACTTCAGCTATTACTTGCTTTTACTACTAGTGAATATGATCTCAGTTTTCCAGTCAGCACCTCTATTTTTCTGGGAACTGAGGTTCTTCCAAGTCTTCTTTCTTGTCTAAGTGATGGATTTTATGTGTTGCAGATAATGACGCACGGTATTACTGCAGCACTGATAGGTTTCACAGACTTCACCGGGGTAAAAAAACCCAAAACATTCTGAAGTAATTTTTTGTCAGAAATTGTTGCTAACACAAGAGTTAAGCTTCTTACATCACTTGAGTTGGTAAAATGAAAAGGATTGTATTTCATGAGAGATATGAGAGACTAAATTCTGTGGGCCCTGTGTGCAGAGAATTAAACTGGGTGTTAGGCATCTTTGAAAATCTCACTTCTTTAGGCACCTGTTTGCTTTGGGCAGTGGGTCTTAGACACATCCATGTTGGAAATAGGGTAAAAACTGCTAAGGTCTTTTCAGTAGTTTTCTCCTGAGCTGCTTTGAAGTGTTAGCCTCAAGCTCAAAGGGAATCTGAGTTTACAGTTCTGCATTTTGTCTGTACAAAGATGAAACTGAACCTTCAGCTGCCTTGAAGAAATGCTGTTATGGCTTGCTGAAAAACTTTGTGAGGGTCTGGATAGTAAAAGCAACAGTAAAAAAATTTCTGATTCTGTACTTTCATAATCTAGTGCTGGTTGCTTTTCAATATAAAGTCTTTACCATAAAACCTGCATGCTTGTGAACACAGTTATAGAAATCCAGGCCCTGCTCCTGCTCACGTTGCTGGGTTGACAGCTCCAGATTGTCTCATATCTTCATTTTATTAATTGCATTGTAGGGGAGCTAAGGGTTGCCAGTGTTGACCAAAGGAGGTCCCAGCAGGATGGACTGGCCCTGGTTTGTTGACAGGGGTAATGAGATGAACATACTGAGCCATCCTCCATCTCTGGCACCCATGGGGGATTCTGCAAGGGATGGCAGGGTCTAAAGCTCTGTGTCAGGGGGGAGAGGAGCCCTGGCAGCTGTTGCACATCACAGCTACACAGGCAGGGTTAGCCTCTCCCAGAAGGGCAGGGAGACTTCCCAGAAAAATGGCTGTGACTAATCCTGTGTTCCCACAGCCACAGGAGCTGAGTGATCCAGCTTGGGTTTCTTCATCACTGCAGTGAGCTGCTTTTCACCCCTGCCTTCCTTTGCCCTTCCCCATGAAATGGTAGTAAATAGGTCCGTGCCTTGTCAGCCAGGGCTTTAGAAGATCCTGATGCCTTTACCTCCAGAATGCTGCAGTCTGACTCATAATGTGGCAACTTGGAAGTTCCACTTTGGAAAAGTAAATGGCAATAAAGATACTCGTGTAACACGCTCCAGCCCCACAGGCAGAGAGTGAAGTGTGAAGTTTGTGTGAAGTTTGGCCACTCAAACCCATGAAAGCTGCCTGTGGTGGCTGTCCTGGGGTTTCAAAACTTGTCTTCTCCAGGAGCAGCCATGACATTTGAAAGATATTTCAAAGTCCATTGACAGCTGTGGGACGGTAGCCAGGAGGGGTAGCTGCAGCACACAGCTAGCAATGCCTGCTTCTGTGCATTAAACCAGCATTCCCAGTCGTGTTTCAATTCCCTGGGACAGCAGGCAGGCTGGCTGGTGTGTTCCAGGCACACCTCATGCCAGTCCACCTTTGGTTTTGGTGATGGCTGGTGGGAGAAGGGAGGGGAACTAGCAGTAAACTCTATTCTCTATGTCATTAAATTTCTAATGTTGGTGTTCTTGTCTTTATGTCTATGCATTCTTTAGCTATGAGGATAACAGACCCTTCATCAAGTAAGAATGACCTGAATGGCTGATAAATTTCATTTATCAGTGTGGTCTCATGAACCAGCTGTCAGATCAATATTGAAAAATCATTAAAGCTTCTGTCATTCGCTTTTGAGGCAGAAGAGCAAACTGTGCAGGAAAATGGTCAGGCATACAGCTAAGGTGCAGAGTAAATGTGCTGCATGTGTATTGCCAACCAATTGTCTCCTTATTTGCTTTATATTCTTTAATTGGATATTACTTTAATTCAAGGTGAAAGTTCCCAAGTTAACCCTGTGTAGTACAGACTTGTTTTACCAACTGCAGCCTCTAGTCCACTGTGCTCTCACTGGGATTGCTTTATGGTAATATAAATACAGAAGCAAATTTTCAAAAAGGTGCATGGCTGCTATTCCCCATCATTCCCTTTCTAGTTAATGGGAGTAGTGCAAGCAAATCTTTGTGCATTGGAGGCTCCTTACTCATTGGAGTACCTCCTAATTGTCCCTATTTGTAATTCCATTGATTTTCAAATGCACTAAAAAACAAATATTTTTATTGCAATAAAATTTCACTACAGGAAAGAAAAGCTATGGAAAAGCAGCAGCAAGTCTGTACAAAGAGCAAGATAAAAACCTCAAGCTGTACCAAAAAACAAAACCCAAACCTGTGAAGAAAGCAAAAAACGCGTAGAAATTACATACCTTAGGGCATCCATGCTCTTTCTCCTGCAACCAAAAATTGTAATGTGCAGTAGCACAAAATAGAAGCAAATCAGTTTTGCAATAGACTTTCAGTTTGTTCTTCTGGTGAAGAGTCCTTTGTGTTTGTCCCTTCAGCACCATGCCCATGTTCTCTTTCATTGCTTGGCTCTGTGTTTTTCTGTGGATGCAGGATGGAGCTGCTCATAGTGATCTCCACGTGCTCTTTACTGCCAGGTCTTGTTTTCTGAGACACAGCACTGTTAATGTGTGCAGGTTGCACTGTTGGGGGTCTTCTAACCCACAGGTTCCTTTCCATCACTGAAGGTAGCATATCTTCACTAAATAACTGTTTAACTCCTGCACACCTCTGCAGCCAAAGGCTCTTTAATCAGATTCAAGAATGGGCTGTGCTTCAGAGCAGAATTCTTTGCTGATATCCAGGAAATAATTCTTGAAAGACTCTGGAAGTGCAGGAAGCTTTTTTCTGGGAATGAGAAAAGAGAGGGGAGGAAAAAGCGGGGGGGGAATGTTTCCACTTAATTTGTTCTTTTTTTTTTTTTTTTTTTTTTTTTGTGAAAAAGAACATTATTTGTATTTTATTAATTAGTATGCAACTAGGACAATAGCATGCTCTCACTGATGGTGGAATCTTGGGGAGAAAAATATCCCAAGAGACTAAAGCTGTAAACTTTATCTACTGGCTACCTTTCTGAAGGATTGTGAGAGTGTATTTTCAATTTGCATCATGCTAAATATTTATTAGTGGGATTGACTGGAAGTGCTTGAAAGGAGCTGTTCTGGTCTGCTAGGTACATAATAATGATTTTTAAAGAACTGTCTTAATAAGTGGTTACCTTAGGGAGCTCTTCTGGTCATGTGATTAAATAATACATATTTTATAAACTTTAGTGGAAGAATTAATGCTATGTTTTCATTCTAACACATAAAGAAAAAAAAACAAAAAACAAAAAAAACCAAACAACAAAATACTTGAATACAAGATTGGTATGCTTTTGTTTGTGACAAGCCCTGCTAAAAGGAAAAGGATTCAAGGCTGTAGCTGCCATGGCTTCTCTATAGCAGAGATTGTCTGAGCTCTGCAGGACTGCTGTGTCCCCCCCAAGTTGCCCCGTGCTCTGTTAAGCACATGGAAGCCCAAACATGCCTAAACCCAGGCCATATTGCCACAAGGCTGAAGGGGCTTGGAAACATAGGCAGGTCTTTGTCCCTGAGCCCTCCCTGTGGGCCTTGGGGCAGACAAGGTGCAAAGATTGGATATCAATGTGTTCATTTTTATGATGTTACACCTAATGATAACAGGGCATGGCAGAAGAAAACCAAAGCCTTCAGGTAAAAGGCAACCAGGTATTCAAGGTGCTTTAGGAGATGACTAATGTCAAGGTAATTTAGGAGATGACTAAATGTTATTTAGTAGGGTAAAATGGAATACTCCTCCTGCCATCCCAGCAGAGTTTGCAGCTTTCCTGAAAACACCCAAAAAACCTAACATGCAGCAGTCATCCCATGTCCCCAGCTCTGTTGTCCAGGCAGAAAGTCAGTGGGAGGAAGCAGGCGAAAACCTCCTGCTCTTCCTCTTTGTTGGAACAACATTTGGGGCCAAGCAGTGGCTACACCTCTACTCCCACTGCCCTCCTGAGGTGGAGCAAGTGATAATCTTAGTTTTGCAGCCCACGTGAAAAAGGATTGCCCCTCCTTTTCTCTGGGCAGAAGTGTGGCAGCAGCTTTAGTGAATGTAGTGTGTGAGTGCCTGTACGAGTGCACACACTTTCCCTCATCACAGGGTGGAAGAAGTGTGAAGCAGCATTGCAAAGAACATCCTTGTGTGGAGTGGATCTGGCAAGCAGGGAAGGCTTGCCCACCTGCCTGTAGCTGTTTATCTGGCTCACAGGCATATGGGAGATAGCTAAAATGCAGCAATACATGTGTCTTGGTGTTAAGTGTAAATAAAGAAGCTTATCCAGCTGGCCCTCCTGTGAAACCAGTGGACACTAAAAAAAGTGAGAATCAGAGTTGTCATTTCATTTGGTTTATTTTCTTTTCCTCCATTTGCAGAAATAACATCTACATGTCATTTACATGAACACTGCTTTTACATATTTAAAAAAGAAAAGAGACATTGTGGTTACAAATGTGCTTTGGTTATGATAGATTTCTATGCTCATAACACTTCCATTTGCTTGTATTTCCTCAAGCTTGAAGATTTGTAAACTGCATTCAGCTTGAAGACAAAAGCTCCCTATGATTTATTTTGATATGCTATTTTCTTTTTGCTAAAACCAGGGGCAAAATCTTCCTGCCTGTAGACACATGCCTTCTTTTGTGTAGATGAAAAACCAATCCCATTCTTTTTTTCTTTTTTTTTTTTTTTTGTTTTGTTGTTTCTCCTAACAGGTCCTGGGTTATAGGTGCAATAGCCCTACTCTGCCTATTAGGACTGACCTGGGCATTCGGACTCATGTATATTAACGAAAGCACAGTCATCATGGCGTATCTCTTCACCATATTCAATTCTCTGCAGGGAATGTTTATATTCATTTTCCATTGTGTCCTCCAGAAAAAGGTAAGACGGCGGTTCCCAGCAGCAAGAGAGGTGGTAACGAGGTGTTTTGTTGCCTAACAACCACGGCATAGCATCCTCTGTGTGCCCTGAATTCCTATCACACAGATCTGTCTCTGTGCACCTAATAAGGGTGGTATTTAGACTGGAAAACCAGCGAGGTGCTGGGGAGTGGGGTTCTGACAAGGACACGTGGCAGTGGCATTTCAGCTGCCAGGGTCCTGGCAGGTGTGTCAGAGGCAAGGGAAAAGGCAGCTGTCAGTTTGCAGGGCCCTGTAACAGGGCTTTGCCTGCTGTCAGCCAGATTCTCCTTCCTTGTGTGTCAGTGTGAGAGGGGAGAGCATCCACGAGCATCCAGATGCTCACGTGGCTGAGTGCTCACAGCAAAGTGGAGCCTTACATCCTCCTGTGCAGTCCCTGCAGGAAATTGCCCCTTTTGTGGCAGCATATGTGGGTTGGTGGGATGTAATAGGGGCTGCTTTCCCTGCTTTTTTAAGAACTGAGGGACCTGTGCTCTGCAGTGGTTCATTAGCCTTTGTATTGCTTGATCTGATACAGTGTTTTGGAAATCTTCCTCAAAGCAAGCACAGCAAGTGCTTCTTGGTGGAAACTGAAGTATGCCCCAATTAACATTTGCAAGATAAAACTTAGATAAACTCTGAGGGGGCAGGGATGAACCCAAACAGAATAAAAATTCTGTGTTTATGTAGATCAAATTTACAGCCTCTGACAATCAGTAATAAGTATTTTTAAGAACAATTTTGTTCTCTACTTTAATTCAGTCAAACAGAACTCTCCTCTTCTGTGCATGTCTGCTGATAATTGGCTATGTACATCTTAGTTTCAAAGGGCAGTTTACTGAACACAGGAAAGGGTTTATGTGGGTACACTGGTCCCAGTTTCTCTGTAACCAGTATCTTTTGGTGAAATGGCTTACTGAGTAAAGTCAGGTCCAAGTTAAGTTCTGTCCTCCATCTGAGAGCCACAGGCTTGTTCCTCTGTTACTCGCATTTTCCTATTACAGGCAGGGGAGATCTGACCCATGAAAACATAGTCAAAATTAATCATAAAAAGTGAACTCTGGAAGGATCTGCAGAGCTGTGTGTAAATGTCATTTTTTAAACCAAAGGAATACTTCTGGGGTTAAGAGTTTTGTCATTGCATCTCAAATTTGTCCATCTTAAGAAGCTTAAAAGCTTTATCTAGATGTGACTTCCTGCTGATGATCCCAAACCTTTCAGCAAGAGAGTTTCCAGGCAAGATGATAGTAAGAGTGTAGGAAGCATCACCACTGCTTATTAAATGTGCAGGTGCCTCTCTGTGAGGAGTTTGAATTTCTGCACCATTCTGACTTGTACATCCTACCACCTCCACAAAGGGTCAGTCCCTAACCCAACATCCCTGTACTGCTCCACAGCCTCCCTGGCTCCTGGGGTTCTCAGTCAGCATGACAGAACCATTCTCTTCTCTGTCTTAAGCTAATTTACACCCTTAAACCACCACTGGTGACTGTGGAAATTGTTCCTGACTTACGGCTGCACAGAGGGGAGGAGAATGCAGCTGGTGCCTTGCTGTGGGGTGGATGCATCTCTCTGACCTAAGAGCTGAGGGAGGTATTATTTAAAAGGAGAAAAAAAAAAAAATTCTTTCCTTTCCTATCTATCATGGCCTAAAAAATCTGCAAAACGCTGCAGAGAGGCAAGCAGTGGGTGGCTAATTAAAGCAATTGAATTATTTTCTCTCAGCAAAGGATTGATTAGGCACTCGAGCATATTGGGCACTTGTGGTATGTGTTTGTCTCAAGCGCTTAAGGAAGAGCCTAATGAAAAAGCTGTAATTTGCTATTTAAACAGTTGTTTCACGGAGTTGTGAAATGCTCATGGAGAGTTTGGCAAAATTTTACAGCTAGCTGCGTGCTTCAAGGAATTTCAACTGGTGTTTTGGACATGCATGATGGTTTGGGGGCTTTTGTGTGTCAATGGGTAACATGACCCTCTTTTGGCTCTTCAGTACAGTCTGTTCACCTTCAGCCCTGTCCCATCTGGTTTCTGGGTATTGCTGCCCATAAAAAGTCACACGTGAAGCTTGGAGGAAGGTTAGATCCTGTCCTGGCACAAGACAGTGTAGTTCCTCTGAGGCAAAGGAGGTGCTACAGGTTAGACTGCAATGCCCATTTAAAACATGACTGGCTTGCACAGTGCTGTGGAAAAGCAGGCTCCAGCCATCCCTGAGCGTTGGGAGTATAACCTCTAATGCAGCTGGTTCTACAGTTTCCTCAAATTTCAATCTGACTGCAAGAAACTATTTTTTTTTATAAAAAAATCAATAGCTTTCATATGTTTCTCTTGGAATTCTTTTTTCTTAGTCCCCTGCCAGAAGCAATAACTTTTAGTACCTTGATGAGCCAATATGCTAGTTTATATCAGATCTACAACAATATTAATTTTCAGTCATAAACAGTGTACCTGCACTTTCTCCCATGCTCCTCTGATGTGCCTCAGAGGATGCTGTACCCGGTGCCAGCGAGCAGCTTTGCTGCATGGGAGCAAGTCTCTCGTGGCATCCTCAGCTGCAAGGGGTACTAGACTGCTTTCCCACACAGTGCAGCAGGTTTTGTTTTAATGAAACACCGAGAAAGAGCCAGGGGCTGTGTTGAAAATCAGAAGGCAGTGGGCTGGGGGAGGAGCTGCCTGCTAACCCGCACCGCTCTTTGCTTGGCTAGGTGCGTAAAGAGTACGGGAAATGCCTGCGCACACATTGCTGTAGTGGGAAAAGTACAGAGAGTTCTATCGGCTCAGGAAAAACCTCGGGGTCAAGGACACCTGGAAGATATTCCACAGGCTCACAGGTAATGCCCCACGCTTTTTGTTTGTGTTCCAATGCCATGCCAAGACCTTCTCAGCCATTCTGGGAGGAAAGCTCCTCTCAGCACCAGAGGAGCTGCCTTAGGCTTCTCCCCAGTGCACTCGCAGAGATTTCCCTCCCTTCCAGAACTGAACTCAACACAGTGGCTTCCCCTAAATTGTGATGTGATAACAATTAAATGCTTCTCCAAGAACCTTCTAAATAGTTCTGTTGGGAATAAGAAGTCCAAACTTGCCTCCAGAGGCAGGTGGCTGAGGTGTCCTGCCTGCTCTCCATGGGAAGAAGGAGGTGGGAGCATTTTGTCAGCTGTGCTACATTCTACTACATCCATTAATCATGAGATGAAGGTTGTTACTATTAACTATTAACATGTACAAGAATGATGCTAGAAACACCAAGTGTTTTTCTTGTAAAAAAAATTAAAAGTGTCTTGTAGACTTGCCACTGAAAGATCTGGCTTTCTGACATTCAGTGGTTTGGTCTGTTCTGTGCCTCACACAATTTGTCTTAGTTTATAGACCTCTTAGGGCAAGCCATAGGGGTCAGACTATATCACTAAGCTACTAGATTTGTTGCCTTTGGTCACCTGAAAACTCAGGTTTTGTGTAGTTTGCACACTTAGCAGTTTTGAGGCTAACTTGTGTGTAGAGATGCAGATTTATGGATGAAGAGTTCATATAAAATGAAGAAGCTTATTTCTTAATCAATAGAAACCAAACACAAATTTATTCAGTATTAGTAATGGAAGTAATTATATATGACAGTTCCACTATTAAATTATAAAAGACATGCAGTGAATAACAGCTTATAACTTTCCAGGAAAACCTAATTTGCAATTTATGTCTTGGAGCAAATCATTATTTATTTGCAGTGGTTTCCAAGATGTCATCCAAAAGCTCTGCTTTGGTCTTTTCATAGGTCTGATAGCTGTGCAAAGCAAATGAAAGCAATAGAACCTCTCTCCAGTAGGCCATCAAATCCCAGTAATGTCCAAAACTCTCAATATCCAGCAGCATTTAGGTGGCTGATTTGAAAGCCTCTGGTGTTACATAGCTTAGCTGCTGTGCTGGTGCTCTCCTCTGCAGGAGGAGTTGACTTTAATGGTCCCCCCTCTCACCAGTCCCAGCACAAGAGAACAAACCTTTTTGAGGGTGAGCTGAGTCTTCTGGCAGCAGTCCCCTTGTGGCAGGTGAGGTTTGAGGCACCAAGGAGGATTATTTTGCCTGCAGAAGCGTGTCCTTGGAAGGATGGAAGTTCCTAATGCCCACTGTAGCCAGGAGAAACCTCATACAGGTGATGGAGAGTAGATGGAGATTAGTCTGAGTTGTTGAAAACATCTGGCTCCTAACTTTTAATACAGAAGACCATGAGGAGGAAAGCTTCTAATATCCCTTTATTCTCTGAGAAGTATGTAAAAAACAGAATAATTAATCTACAATGGATCATGTCAGAGAAATACAATAAATTAAACGTCCAGGTTAAAAATAATTACTGTAAAAGGGCATGGGCCTCATGTCTCATGGTACTTGGATTTATAGAGGGCTAATGCATAATTAGGAGATGCTGTTATTCCATGGTTAATGAGTAATCTAGGATTTTTCAGCCTGAGACTATATGATTAAACCTTGGTAGATCTCTCATGGCTAAAATCTCACTGTGGAAACCACTTAAGAAAAATGTGGTCTGTCACAGTGGGAAAAAGGTTTCCCAGTTTACCAGATCACCTAGCATCACTTTCACACAGCCAGGGAAAACATCCATCAGAGTCACAGATGTGAGGTGAGGGAGAGTTTCCCTGGGACACCTGGGTTCTCCAGCCATCTTCATGCAGGGATTGGGATTGAACTGCTCACAAGATGCATTTTGGCTGATTTTTTGATATTTTGCAAGGTCTGGTTGGGGAGGAGTGAGACAGTGATGTAAATGTCACAGAGGCAGATACTTCACAGCATATTTGAGGAACAAAACAGAAGGCTAACATATTCAGGACCCTTTTGCCAGTAGCAGAAGCTATACCACAGATGGCAAAACCATCACAGATTTTTCAGAATGGGAACAGAAGTCATTCATTTGTGGGGAGTTTTCTTGCCCCCCTAAAATCCCCAAGATGGAAAATAGCTATAGAAAACTTCTGTTCATTCAGGAACACCAAGATACAAGTCAAGTCTTCTGTTATGCTTCACAAAAGATAAGAAACAAGTCCTCTGAGTATGAGAAACACATGTGCTTCTGTGTGTGGATTATTTTTCCATTATTTGGTGCTGTATTGGTAAACCTGTAGCTGGCATGGGGTCTACATAATTTTATTTTTGTTAATTAAGGTGTAAGCAATTCAATTATAGACTTTTTCTTTGAGCTTCTTTGTGTTACGAAGTGAGTCTGGCAGGGTCTGGCACGCTTGAGGCAGGTTACAACAAAACAGCAACTGCTTGCTTACAGCTGGCTAGAAGCAAGTCTCATCCTGAGCTAGACATGCCAGTAGCCATCTTTAGTGAGGCAGAGAGAAACCTCTCTACAGCTGCTAAAAATTCACTGCCTGCTGTGCTTCAATCCCTCTTCAGAGCCGGATCCGTAGGATGTGGAATGACACAGTTCGAAAGCAGTCCGAGTCTTCCTTTATTACTGGAGATATCAACAGCTCAGCTTCACTCAACAGAGGTAATTATGTGCTATTTTTCATATCTCTAACTCTTCTGATGGCTTTAAGGAGTCTGAAATGTGTTGCCTCTTTGCCCCCCTGCCTTTTCCTCCCCACCCCAAAGGTCACTGGACCCAGTGATAAATGGGAGGAGGTTTTATGGTGGTTGTTGCCTTCTTTTCCTTTTCTTTCTTTATTTCTACACGTGCATTTTCAAGAATTGTCATTTCTGGAAGAAAGTTAGGAAAAGCGAAAGAGAGAAATGAAATTAAGTTGAAATCTCCCCTTTCTCTCAGAAAGCTGCTAGTGCCAGAAGCTGTGTCAAGGCCTCCTTGCTGACAGTGAAAATGGGCCATTACAGCACTGTAGAGCCTGTGTTAAGCATTAAGGAGTCCTGATTGTCCTGCATATGTAGCAATACTGTCATCTTTACAGAAGCAAAAGTGAGCAGCAGAGCATAGACGTAAGGAAAAACTGTGCTTGGAACAAAATTGTCTGTGTTGGTGTTAATATACCTAGTTTAAAGAACTGACTGATGTGAACTTTATAGACATCTGTGAAGGAAAGGCTATCAGAAATGTATATGCCAAACAAAATGTGGTGTCTGGCACAAGAGGAAATACGAACAGCTTTTTTAAACCAAGTGTTTTTCAGGGAGTTGTAAGAAAGCAGTGGTAACAGAATACCAGAAAAAGAGCCTCAGAGATTGTTTCCTTCCTCTTCCAGTACAGCTACTTTATGAATTAACCTTGAGCAAACTCTGTTTTGTGTTATCTGTCCTGTTGATGCTGAAACTAAGAGAGGGTAGAACTGGGATTACTGGGCCTAGCTGTTCTCTTATTATGATGAAAATCAAACATATTTCCAGTCCTGATGGTTGGTCTGCAAAGCTCAACTGAGAATTGAGTTGGGACTTTGGTTCCTGTTCAGTTTTATTCTCACAGAATTCACACTGATTTTAGGGTGAGTTTTGCCTGAGGACAGGCTTGAAGGATTTTGACTGTGCTGAGTAATATTGGCTGCTGAGTGCTAGGGGAGCTAGTGGTATTTGATTCTATTCCCTGAACATGATGCACACTGCCCAAATCAGTACAAAGGGGGAAGGCAGTGTAACAGGGAGCTGTACTGTTCTTCAACTCACAGGTCTTTTTTGTGCCAGGATATTTTCCCTTTGCACTGAAGATTCATTAATAAAGTTGACTCTAAGGTTCCATTACTGCAAATGCCTGATTTATCCACATGCATTGCCCTCACATCTCTCTCTGTCTCTGCATTAAAGACTGCAGAGCAGCAGCCAGGCTTCTCCAGATCTAATGTAGAAGGGAATTGGTTGTCACACAGAGGTTCCAGCAAGAACCACTGTCTTCCTCAGCCATCTCACTGCTCCATCTCAGTGGCAAACCAAAATGTGTCATGCATGAAATGTTTGCTCCTTCAGTTAGCACAGAGGCTGAAGTTGCTCTCTGATGCAGCTGAGGTTACCAAGGGATGTTTCAGCAAACAGGAACTTCTGGGCTTGTTAGCAAAAGAAAGGTCTCTCCTTTTTTGGCTGTGCATTTTTGTCTGTGCAAATAGGGAAGTATGACTGTCAGGTGGGACAGGTGAAGAGGTTTCGAGTGGACAGTCTTCATCCCAGTGTGGTGAGAGCCTGTTACTAGATGTGCCTGTTATTTAAAGGTCAGGTGGGAAATGGACTGCCAGGGGAAGCATCTTCAAAGCAGGTTTCATCCAGCTATTTTCCTGGTGTAACACTGGATGAGGTGAGTCACCTGAGGGGCCTGAATCTCTCTACTGACTACAGAAGCAGCCTGATAAGTGTCTTAGAAAGGAAGCCTTTCAGGTTTTTCCTAATAAACAGAAGTATTTGCAAAGTGGAGGTTAAAAACATTTCAATGGGAGATGGTATGTCCAAAGCAGCAGGTGGTCAGTTCCATATGGAAATACACCTGACATCAACAGTAAACACAGCTGCATGGGACTCCAGGTATTTCTCCCTTTCTCCTGTTTATTTCAGCTGAAAAGCAACATTTGTGGTCTTAGGGCTTTCCACAGAGAAAACTCTCCAGAGAATTGCTGCCTGAACAGAGCAGTGGGGGAATGTGGTTTTTCACAGTTCTTGTCTTTCTCTTAATATTTACATATATATTCATCTTTAAAGGAGCTGTTTCTTTAATGTTTTATTTACAAGCATGCTGTTAAGGCTCAGAGGATTCAAATGTGAGCCTTCAGCTGTATGGTTAGTAGCTTTCCCTGCCTGAGGCTGATACAACAGGGTCCCATTCCTGTTCAAAACTCCCACTCCAGCCCTCCCTGCCTAAGCACCTTTTGCACAGAATTATCTGTATTATCCCACGTTCTGTGTATGCTGGTGTTTTCTGCAGAGCCTTCAGAGAGCAGTCTGTGTTCTGAAACAGGAAGAAAATGATCCTTTGTTCCCAGGATTGTCCTGGCATCCAGGTCTTGGAGCTTAACTCCACTTCTCCATGTCCTGGGCCAGCACTGAGCTTTCATGTTTCTGCTGGGGGAGCAGAAAGCAGTGAGACATCCTCTAACTGGGGTACTAGCTCATTGAAACCTGTTTTTTCCCTGATACCATCCATCATATTCACAGCCTCCTGGCACATGATAACATCTCAGGCAAGACTATTCTAGCTGTCCATATTTCTTGTATGATAACTGGCATTTCTATATGATATCTCTTCCCTTTTTCCTTCATGAACTTCCTGGGCATCAGTCTGGAATGTGGTGTCTGTGTTAGTGCATCTCTCCTTTAGACATACAGCTATGTCTTCTTCTGATTGAGCAGATAACACACTGCTTATGGCTCTTTTCAGCTTCATATTCTCTTTTATTTTCTATCCCCCCCTCTCCCTGCCAAAGTAATTGACCATAATGTTACTTTCCTTATTCTCATTTATCACACCAGGAGTTTCAGGCATAACCCCAAACTTGCCTGATGTAATGTGTTCTGTAATGAAAACTTCACTCTGTCATAAGGCATACAAGACTATTTCAGATATTTCCTGAAGGTAGCATCTAATTATTGATTAATAAAAACCATGTCTGGCTTTGTTTCCCCTTGCTGCTCATTATGGCTTAGTAGTGATGTGGATTTGGGGTTGTTATACCACTGAAATC
This sequence comes from Oenanthe melanoleuca, assembly GCF_029582105.1. Classification (NCBI taxonomy): domain Eukaryota; kingdom Metazoa; phylum Chordata; class Aves; order Passeriformes; family Muscicapidae; genus Oenanthe; species Oenanthe melanoleuca. Next base: position 16,077,784 of record NC_079337.1, read on the forward strand.
AGGAGGAAGGGAAGAGAAACTGCCTGTGGATTTCCTTTTTTACTGTTGAATGAAGAGCATGCCTGTCCACCCTGAGATCATGGTCTCAATTTCAAGATCCAGGGGGATTCCTGCTCCTTGAATTCCATTCTGCAACTCCAATTTTTCACACCCTGGGTCTGCCTGCATGCTTCTGCCATGTATTTGACATCCAGACTGTGCTCCACATTTGTTTTCCTAGTGCTGAAAACTTCAGAGGTGTAAAAGCTGAACCAAGCTGATTACCTCATAAGTAGGAAAAGAAATTTCCCTTTGCCTGCAGGGTGTTTGGTGTGTGATCTTAACACAGGCACTTGGATGCAGTGCTGAAAAAGCAGCACTGAAGCAATGCATGTAGGATGGACTGTTTGCTGGAGCTCAGTACTTTGAAGGCTGAAGAGTGGAATGTATGAAGGAAAAGCAACAGAGCTTGCCTGAGCTTTGGGCATATCCAGTTGGCTGCCTCAGGGTTTTGAGGGATGGGTCTGTTTGCACCTCTAGGAGTGTTAATGTCAAAAAGCTCTGGGATGGCTCAGCCAGCCTTGCAAACAAGCAGTCAGAGCATGAAACAGCAATGTGACTGATGCCAGCCTATTTTTATCCATGTCTTAGGTGAGAGGCAATACAGTAATTACTGTCTCTCTTTGGATATGAGATAACTGGGAGAGAAAAAGAAAACGTCATGAACTATGTGGTACATTGTTACCCTTCAAGTTTTCAAGCTGGGGGAAGGGAGGTGGTGGTGTGATGTATGTGATTTTTTTTTCAAAGGAAAGGACTGTTCCTTGTTTTGGTAAGGCTCAGAGCAGCAGAGACAAAGGACTTTGTCACTGGTACAAGGCAGTGCTTTGTTAAAGGAAAACATTCAGATGGAGTTGTATATATCAATTCCAGTTAGCACATAGTAGTTTCTCCTTCTTCAGGGAAGTAATTGGGCTAGGGGTAAATCCACCAGATTTCACAGAGAATAGAAACTGCTCCAGAAGTGTGTTAGGTCAAGTGCTGTTCTCCTGCTGTAATGCTCTGACTCTTAGCTTATAAACTAGACAGAAATTTGATAGTTTATCCCAATAGCAGTACTGCTATAGATACAGGAGAATGTGCACCTCATGTCTTTTGGCTAGATATATATATATATATATATATATATATATATATATATATATATATATATGTTTTATGTCCTTCCACCCCCAAAGTACTGTTCACCCCACCAACCTCATCCATGGAAGTCTCCTGGAGGGAGACCACCTTCTTGGTGGTCTGCCTTGGTGCTCCATTTATCTGAAAGAAAAGAAGAAGCAGCACAATCCAAATCCTCAGGGATAATTCACTGTGCCACAGGGGGATTAAGCCAGGAGGCAGAGCCCTGGACAAGGTGAGGGGATGAACCTGGTCCAGGGTCCAGCCCAGACCACCAGGAGATACTGGCAGAGACAGGGCTGGAAACTGAGCTAGAGCCCAGCTAGATCCAGCCAGGAGACAGACACCAGGCAAGGAGTGGGTGCCCAGAGCCAAGCAGGGCTGTGGCTTCCTGGTGGGTCTCACTGGGATCATACAGGGGTCACACAAGGACCTCAAAAGCTGTTGCAGATTGGAGCCCAGGACCCCTCCCAGCTCTCACCGAAGGATGGTAAATCTTAAATACAAATTCATCCATGTGGCCCTAAGGCTCCATTCAGGAGGGAGCATGCCCTTGCCAGCAAACCCCATCAGAGTCATCACAAAGCCCTCAGATCCCCAGAATTGGCACCACAGATATTATCCCTGACTAGGAAAGCTGTGTTCATTCCCTGCTTGCTCCCATGCAAATGGAAAATGTTTCATGTTTGTCCCTCCCCCTTGCTTTTTCTTCCCAAATGCATAGTGCCATTGCATGCTTCCTCTGCTGGGTAGTGTTCCAGAATAAATACTTGGTTTCCCTTTGCTTTATTATTTCTCCTCTGTGTTTTTATATCAACCACAAAGACTTAATCTGAAACACACACAGGAAAAAGGGAAATTATTGCTACTGTTTTCAGAGGTAATCAGTTTAATGTCAAATTCATGTGGATTTCTTCATAATGAACAGAACAAATTGAGCTCAAATTCAAACAGTGGGAATCTGAGTCAGAGAGGAAAATTAAAATGAAGAACATTAATATCCTGATTTCTAACCCAACCGAGACCTGATTGTTTCCTAAATGAAATCTCCCATCAAATTCCTTCCACCCACCCAAAAATATAATTAAGCTGTGATTTCCAGGCTGAAATCGTATCTGCACTGTGAATTCAGCAGGGACAACTGTGTGTGTTGCAGAATTATTTTCAGGTGGATATATTTTCCTGCATTTTTCAGAAGCTGTTACTTAGAAAACACCAGTAGAAAGTTAAATTCTTCCTTTGGTAGGAGACTGTCACTCTGGAAGACAGGAGGTATAGGTTAGCACTGAGACAGTGCAATGAGTCAGGTTTTGGTCTGCCCTTTCTGCTGAGAGGTGAGGGCTGCTGGATGTCTCTCAGTGCTGCAAGATGAAGAAGTTTCAGTTTAGCTGTCCTCAGGGGTGGTGGGTGCCATGGTGTGGACATAACTGGCCAATACAGCAGTGAAAGCAGGTGGAATTTGGTGTGGTAAAAAGCACAGGCAAACAGAGGAGGAGGGGAAAAGGAGAAAAAAGAAAGGAGCAGAACTGGATTCCCCAGAGCTCTCAGACCCCATCCCTGGTCCACTTCAAAGTGCAGTTGCTGCTCATTATAACCCATTTGCCAATGCTGACCCTTTGCTGCCTAGATAAAGCAGAGAGAAGGTGGAAATTTGGGCAGTGGAAGTGTTACTGTTGTCATGCATCAGCCTTTCTCAAGATGCTTGTTTGCTCCTTGATGGATTAATGTGACCAGCCTGACAGAGAGGTTTCTGCTAAATTTATGTTGCATATAAAACAAATAGCAAGCAGCCAAGTTCTAGGAGAGGTGGAAGTGCCTGTGCTCATCTTAATAGAATATTCAGAATATCACCAAATGATTTATCACAGTCTGTCTACACACTTCTTACCTACTCTGAGTAACACCTATGGCTTTTCTTGTGGCTTGAAGATTTTAGAGAATAAATACTTCCCCTGTTTTCTTTCCACTTGTTGTTTTTTTACAGTTGGCAGCAAACAGTTTCTCCTGTTTAGCCAGTCAGCTTTCATGTCAGGTCTTTCAGAGAGATCATTTTAAGGTGAATTGTGGCTATATGAACATGCATGTTGGCAGCAGTGTTAATGGTTACTTTATTTCCCATTATATCTTGTTCCTGTTGTGGTTCTGGGGTAAGCAGGTTCAGTGCAGAGGACTCACAGGATGTCCAAGGTCCCTGCAGTTGCTCTCCTTGTTCATGAGTGTCTCTATAGATGCCACCAAATGGTCATGGATGTAAAATACACATTATTCTTGGTTTTTGAGCACTTAACAGCTCAAAGACAATTGGACTAAAGAAAAGTGTCAGTCTTCTGCAGACACTTTGGTCTTGTGAGTACCATCACTGCACAGCTGGGTATGTGGTGCAGAGCAAGAGCCATGTCTGTTTAAGACTGAGCACCCCCTGGAGATGCTTTAAAAGCTTTGAGCTCTGTTTCCACTCATGTTCAGGGTCTGATGGATGTAAATGCAGAGGAATTATCAAAGCTGAGCCTGGGATGACCCTTGACAGGGACAAGTACCTCAGTGACCATTTAGAGATTATCATCTGTCAGTGTGCAAATTTCATTTCTTCATTGTCCTTGCTTCAAATCTAAACCACTGCACTCTCCCCCCAAACCTGTCCCTTTGTGCAGAGTGCCTAATGCTGTCTGTGCTGACCATTGCTGAGTTGGCAGGGGCAAGGTGCTGCATGAGCCTGAGGGGTGCAGCAGTCCTTGCCCTTGAGCATCATCCTTCACGTTGCAAAGCCCTTAGTCCTGGAAGTTTATTCTGTGTTTCAAGGGGTCCATCAGTCCTGGAGCCTGGACTCTGGTTTAGCCACAAATAGTGGCAGCAGTGCCAGTCTCTTCCCCCTCTGGAATATGATTAGATGCTCAGTTTCTATTATTGTTTTGTCAAGGCTGCTGCTTGAGAAGGGGGTTTTTGGAGGTACTTAAGTGTCCTCTTGCTATTAGGTGGAAATCAAGGGGTAAGAAGCAGGGTTGAATCCCTGACAGCACTTGGCTGCTAATCCAGAGGCAGCCTGTGACATTTTCTAACATCTCATCAGCCACAGCTGCTCAAATGCTGCAGCATGTTGGTGTTCAAGGATGCTCACTGTCCCAGCAATCTGGGTACTTGCATTAGTGCTCACATTTCCAGGGATGTCCTGCAAAAGAAATAACATAGTCATTTTATATCAGGACCTCAAAACTTCCATTTTACCCACTGCAGGAGGCTGTTCCTTTACCTTCCCATCTCACCACCACTGGCATTTTCCTAATGAAGCTCTTTGGTTTCATGCCCCCTGCCCTTCTACTACTTCTGTTCCCTCTTTTAACTCTTACAGACACACTTACCCTCCCCTGACCCCATGGATAGCCCTTCCTGGGGCCCATTGCCCAGATGGAGGGTGTATTTGGAGGGAGTAATCCACATGCCATTGCACCACTTCTGTCACAAGGGATTGCTGTTTGTAAGCCAAAAAAATCTCTGCAACCCTGTTAAGCAGCTGTTGGTTTGGCTAAATGTCAGCAACTGGCCTCAAAATGACCCATCCTGATCATCACATATGAAGTAAAGAAAAGTTCCAGTTGGGTGATAGGAGCAGGAGAGGAGTACTTTCTCTTTGTAAGGGAAAATCATCAGCCTTTTGGACTAGCAAATGGCTTCTGGTGGTTTTTCTCTTTTTTCCCCCCTCTTTTTCAATCAGCTGTACATTTTATGCTAGAAAAATTACGATTTTCTGCATCAAGGATCAAAACTTAGGGAGTTTAACTCTTATTTCTGCCTATGTGCAAAATTAATCCCATTGCTGATATTCTCCTGGTTTATTTTGCCTCTCTGCTGCCTGGGACTGAGTTAGCTGAGATTTGTTGCAGTGATTTCAGTGAGTGACATGACATTCTTCCTTTGGGAGATATTATGAACTGGCTTTGATTTCAGGATTGACAGCCATATAATTGGAAGTTCAGTCATTAGGTGGATCAGCTTTAAAGAGGAAAAGTAAGGGCAAGGCAATTTCTGAAATCAGAGCAGGCTTTGGGGAGTATTAGATCTGGCAGAGTATTGCTGCAGAGCAGTCTTAATATGATGACTGGGAAGAAGGAAGGAAGGAAAGAAGGAAAGAAGGAAAGGAAGGAAGGATAGCTGCTGTTAAAGATTCATGGAAGCATGGTCCAATTTTCACCACAGGTGGGGCTCTCTGCACATCTTGGGTAAGGCCTCAGGTTTAGTGAGAAATAATAATAAACAGGAATAATTAGAGATAATGCATGTTTGTATAGTCAAGATGCAATGTGGTATAAACCCTTGTAAGTAGTGGTGGTATAAAGAAATACCCCATCCTGGGACAGTGTTTCTGCTCCAGGATGTGAAAAAGTAATTAGTGAGTGAGCAACTACTTGTAAATCAATGTGGACTAGCTGTATATTTTGAAAATGGCCTGCAGATTATAATCCAGAAGAGGTTTGTCATCTGAAAGCATTGCCAAAGAAAGGAAGGGGAAAAAAGGGGGCAAAGAAATACTTTCACTCCTCTGTCTCTGCATAAAAGCACAGGATGTTTCATGTGGCAGAAGATGGCCCAGAGCTTAACAACCTCATTTGCTGAAACTCCATTTCACTGCAGTCAGTATTAATAGCTTCACAATGAATAGATTAGATGCTGCAAGTGACAACAAACCTATTTGAGAGAAATTTAATAGGGAAGTTTATTGAAGTTTATTAACTGAATCCTGTTGGCTGTTATAAGAACAGAGCTCGATAAATCTCAGTGTCAGAGCATTCATTGAAAGGAACTTGGAAAAATGCTGAAAATACCTGTTGTCCTCCAGCAAGTAAGTGTGATTTTGCTTGTCATAATTGCATTTATTGTTAGAACAAATTGTGAACACATGGAAGACCAGGATTCATTAAATACTTGAAAGCTCTACCTGCATAAAAGGACACTGTGGAATGCTGGTGAGGAAAGTCTCAGAGAAAAGTAGAGCTTTGACTCCTACAAAGCTACTTTTGTTTCCCTGGGAGCAAAATGGAGTAAGTTAATACTGAGCAAAGTATACAACCAGCCAGAATTTACAAACTGAAATCAGTGCAGAGAGGCTATTCCAGTGACATTCAAGTCTGAGCTATGTACTACACTTAGGGTAAGGCAGGTGTGTTATGGGGTTGTTTTAATGGACACTCAGAGGCAGACTCAGCTCTTACCACATCATGTCCCCTGATAGCTCAGGAACTGTTCTACCTCCTGGGAATGGTCCATGTTCTTCCTGGCTGTCACTTCTCCCTGCAGGGTAGTCTGAAGTCAAGGATGTGATGTGCAAGAAGCTGAGAGTGGATGTGAACCAGAAGATAAGTTGGGTGCTTCAGCAATCAGAGCAGGCAGGAGTACAGCACTGTGCCCTTACCTTGCAGAGAGGGAGCTGCATTGCTGGCAAAATAGGGAGGAAACAGGACTGAGATTGATTGAAAACACAGCAGTACATATATTGTCTTCTGGAACAAACAAAAGAAAAGCCCAAGAAAATCTGCATTTGGAATTGCTGGGTCAGAGGCAATGAAACATTTTGTTATGACTCAGATGTATTTTTTCTGAACTATTTCTGTTTCTACTCTAATAAAAAGTTGAAATCATATGAAAAAGTTAAAGTCAGCTTTCGTACCAGCCATTCTTCTGGAACAAAAAGAAAAAATTTAATTTGGAAAATACTGATTTTGTATGGGAATTTTTTAAGCATTGAATAGTTCATCCAATTAAATTTGTAAGCTGGTCCATTCTCCTTTATCAGCAAAACTGCTCTTTTGTCACATCTGCTGGGCAGTGGGGGAACCTCTCCAATCCCCTGCTAAAGTGCACATGCCAAAAATATTTTGCTTTGCTATTGAAAAGACCAGAAGTCAAAGGAGATACGTGGTGGTGGTGTTGCCTGTGCAGACACAGGATCCCAGTTAAAGCAGTGCTGCTCAAAGCCTTTCAGCCAGGCAGAGCCATGGTGAGTGACAGTATTATTCAGAAAATCTGGAGGAGCAGTTGAATCCATTTCCCTTCCAGCTGGGTAGACCATGCAGATGATTCAAAGTAACCTGTGTGGCTTTGTCAGCCAGCTGCCCACAAGAAATTCTTTTGAATTTTATTCCTGAGTGATGCAGTCTATAGTCTGTCAACATGTGCTTGTCATCATAATTTTCATCCTTTGCTTTCAGTGAGTGAATAAACCATACTTGTGTTTAACAAGGTGCAGTTTTCACATACAGTCATTAGACAAATCTCTTCCAAAAAATTATCACTGTATTCAATATTGTCCTGCATCAAGGACATCAATATCTAATTTAGAAAGGAAGGGAAAAGGCTCCATTTGGTTGCATACTGTCATTACAATATTATCTACTTTCATGGCCACAGAAAGCAGCTAAGTGCAGCTATCTGAATCCTTTGTGTCTAGTTACAGTGATGTTAAGAATTGTAGGATTTTTGTCTTCTTTGCCCTGGTTGGTTTTCCTAACAGTTTTTCTCAGTTCGCAAGTCAAAAGTGCAACTCTCCAGATCACCCCCTGCACCCTGAGCACAGGCCATGGCTTCTCCTGGCCTTTTAAATGCAGTGTGGTGGATCTGTGGTGCTTGAATCATGAGGATCACCAGTGCTCTGAGAGGGGCAGGAGTGTGTTACCAGCAAATACTTGCCTTCTGAAAGACCATAATTTGTTTCTCCTTGTGATCACAGCCTGCAAATCCTTCACTTGAGGAAATGTAGCATCAGGAAGCCTTGAACTGAGCACTGGCTTTTCCAGAAACCCGAATTTGAATGTAATTTTGGGTATTAGAGCTGACCTGGCAGCTGTGCTTTGCTCTGAACTTTGGTTGAATACCAGTGGAAACAAGGAGACCTGGGACAGTAGTTGTACCAGTGGGGTTGCAGGGAGCATTTTTGTAGAGGTGTGAGTTCTGCTGTTAAATGTTTGCTGGTTGTGGTTATATCATCATTCTGTAAAAGGTGAACCTGTGGCTTTGAACCCATCTTTTTTCCAACCCCAAATTCATGCTCCCACATGTACACAGCACAATAGGGGTTTGGAAACAGAATTCATTTATTTTCAGTAGGGTGCCTTGGAGGAGCAGAACTGAAGGTGATTCAGCACAGCTGGATAGAAGGCAGTTTCCCTAACTAAATAAAGAATAGTGTCTGTGTGGTGGGCTTAGGTGGTTCTGCAGATGGCAAAGGAGGGATTTGTGTAGGGGCTGCTATTGCTGGAATGTAGGAAAGCAAGGATGACACAGGGCTGTGGGGTTTACTGGGCGAGATCTGTGTTGCACCACAGATGCTGAGAGCTGAGGATCCAGCAGTAAATGAATAAATAAAAGTAAGTGGTGATAACTGCTGCCTGCTGAGGATATTAGGCACATTGCCAACACCAGGCCAGAGAGCTGCCAAGGGTCCCATCCCAAGAGTGCTCTGACAGGGAGGAGATTCCAGGTGGTCAACAGGCACTTGCAACCCTGATCTTTCTGGGTTTTGGGGCCCTGGGCATGCACTGACCTTCGTAATTGCAGCCCCAGTGATGCACACCCACACACAGGACTGCAGAATAACCCTCTTTGCTGTCCCCCATGGTGTTTTGGGAGAGCATGCTGCTATGATCCCCTGCTTACTTTATGGGGCTTTTGTTGGCTTGCTATTACCAGGCCATTTTCATGCAAATGAGGCCATAGCTCCATAGTCTACCTGCTCCTCTTCTCCTGCCTCATCTGCAGACCTAATCCGCTCTTCTTAATAGTCCTGTTGGTTGCTATAGCAATGATAAAGTGGTATGAGAAAGCCAGGATGATACTTAAATGTATGGCTGGTATTACATTTTTCTTTCTTTCTCCTGAGAAAGAGAAACCAAATAACAAGGGCTTTGGTTTGGTGGGGTATTTTTGGGATTTTTTGGTATAATACTCTTTTGTCAAAAGCTTTAACTGTGGGCTTTTTGGACCTTGGATGCAGTCCTCTCTCAGCACTCTTTCAGGCTGAGAATTTTGCAAATTAAGAGCAGTTAGTGAGAAACTAGAAATTTATGAATACAGGGTACATACCATTTGTATTTAAAATGCCAAAGTTACATTTATTGTGTCATGCAGAGAGTATGAAGTTTGCCAGGTCACCATGATGGGAACTTGCTGCAGAGAGCTTAGGGCCCAGTTGTATCTCTGAGAGTTTTGAAAGATATCTGAACATGTTTAGCAGAGGGTTTGTTTTGGATTTGCACCAGGAGACTTAGTCAGCACTGCCATTGAAAGTGGCATTTTAAACAGTAAATTTAAAAATCCTAATGAAATCAAGGGAGAGGAAAGCAGAAGATGGAATATTTTTGCTCAGTTGCTGCATACAGGAATGGGTGCCTGTAATACCAAGCCCTGTCTTTTACACACCCAAGAGCAAAAATGGCTTACTTATTCAGTATTTTCAACTTTTTTTGCCAAGTTTATAGTCAGAATCATGGATCTGTATTAAAAGTTGGCTGGAAGAGCCATATTTGTGTGAATTCAGCTCATTCCAGAGCTCACCACTCTGGCAAATGTAGGCAAGCAAAACCTACATGTAAGTGCTTGAACAGGTTGATCCCTTCTTTCTTGTCACAGTCTGAGAGTATTCCTCATGCAGCACAGCTTTTCTGCCCAGCCATGGTGGGATCAGCTATTTCCTGCCTGCTGGGGCTCACTGGACAAGATCAAGCCAGGGATATATTATTGAGTGAGATGTTCTTTCTGGCACCTGGCATTTAAAGATGCCTCAAGCTAAAGTTCTCAAGAGCCCACCATGGGTGTATTTTTCATACCAATTCTCATAGGGACTGATTTTGGAGATTGGGTTAAATCTCAAATGGGAGGATTGTATCACTTCTGAGTTTATGACTGGCATTAACTCTGAACATTCTCATTACTTGTATAAAAGTGAGCCCTTTTTTGAATCTTTTATGGCCTGGCTTGATTAAAAGTGGGATGAAAGCAGAAACAATTTTAATGGCCGTAGTGCTCACTGTGTAAAACTAGCACAAGAAGAGATATGGTTCTTACAGTCCCTCATCCCAGATGTGTGTGAGATTGAGAGAAAACACATTACCAGAAAGAAAGAATTGACTCATTTACCTATTAGTTACATTCAAGGTTACTTAGTTAAGCATTCGTATAATGTTTTCTTACAGGAGACAGCTTTGTTTCCTTATTTTCAAACACAGCAGCTCATCTTGCTTTCCATCAGCATAGACAAAAATATCAGGTGAGAGAAAACAAGTCTTTTTTTTCCAGCTGCATGTGTCGAGGAGCCTCCCTGGCATGCAGCCCCCATACAACGCTGCCTTCTACTTTGTCCTGTGCTCAAAAGACCAAATAAGTGATCTGCTACTGCCATAATGCCTGGGGCTGGGAGATGCTGGGGGATGATGGGGGACAGGCAAGGAACAGCCTGTTCTCTCTTCTACCTGCAAAGACACGGGGAAATGGCCATCCCAAGCATGGCAGGAGGCAGCCTCCTCCTATCCTGAGGCTTGGCCAGCTTTTTGCCTTTCTGTAAGTAATGAATAGGTGTGAGCTTTCAGAGAACTGCCTGCTAAGAGGATTTGTACTAGCCAGAGGCCCCAGACTCATATATCCTCAGCAACTGTATCCAGAGATCATAGCCAGTGCCCTGCATTCCTTGCAAAGACAGCCTTCACCTTGGCACGGGGCCACCTCCACACCTCAGAGGCAAATGGGGTCTCCATGCCTCCAGCACTGAAAGGGTCACTGGTTTGGAGGATTGGCTTTTCAGTTTCTTCTTTGGGTTGAGGCTGTCCAATGTTGGTGACAGCCAGGTCACCTGAGCCCTCTGACAGTCCTGTCCTAACTAGTTCTAGTTGCCCCACCAATGATTTACTTTCCTAGTAGAAAGGTTTTGTCTTTACAGTTCGGTTAAAACCATGGTCATTCTTCCTGCTCTAGAACTCAGTGGGAATGGCCCTGAGGGGCAAGGTTTTTATCTGGTCACATCTCTGGAGATTAGAAGAGGTTCAGAGCAATGGCTAAAAGGATTTTCATCCTGTATCTTCCTGGGTTGATGCCTGCAGTAGGAATTGAGGTAGATCTTGGCAGCCACCTGCCAAGCCATGATGATCCCGAAAAGGTCCAGAGGCTGCTGCGTCTCCAGGGGATAAACCAAAGAGCAAAGGACAACTGCTGGCTGAGTGCTTGGAAACAGCAGCAAAGAGGTGCAGGAGTGGGGAAACAAGGTGTTTGTGGGGCACACAGAGTGCCCTGAGACAGGCACTCATGGCCACTCTCATTCGTGATAGAAATGCCTGACGGAGCTGTAGTGCTCTCACCTTCCAGGATGGATTCAGGTGGTTGTGGATGTTCTTGATGGTGGTATCAGAGAAGGAGCTGAAGTAAAACTTGCCCTCTTAGACATGAGAAACAGCTACTGTCTGAGAAATGCTCTTTAATTCTGCTTTTTTGGTATAGATGTGATGTGAAGGACTGGTAAAAGAGATCCTAGCACATAGTGGGAGTTGAATGTGCTGTTGTCTGTTAGTCATTATATATATATATATATATTTTATTTTTTTTTTTAATTCATTTGGCACTTTCCAGAGAGTTTTTTCCCCCACATTGTGTAGGCTGCCATCTTCCTTTCTTTCTTTGTAGCAAGCATGTGGGCGCAGCCTTGCTTACACTCCAAGCAACTGGGGAACCACCATAAATGTAGCTTATCCGCTTTCTGATACATTTTCTTTTGCGTTGGTTTGGATTTGTGCATCGTCAGTAACATCTGTTCTGCTTTAGTGGCACACAGTTTTCCGAGTCTAATTAGCTGGCTGCTTGTAATCAGGACTATTTCAACTGTTGTCATTCTGAATGTTCTTTTTCCCTTTTTTTTAATACCACATTTGCCTGATTGACCTTTTTTGTTGTTTTTTTTCTCTGTCTTTCTATCGGGCTGCTCCAGGAGCCATGGCTAATCATCTTATAACCAATGCTCTGCTTCGTCCTCATGGCACTAACAACCCTTATAATACATTGCTCGGGGAATCGGCGGTCTATAACAACCCTTCTGTCAGCATGTACAACGCACAAGGTGTGCTGGAGTTTCTCTCTAATTTTTCTAGTGAGAATTCCATTTTCTGTGGCTTATTTTGGCCCATTTCTTTCTTTTTTTTCTTCCTTTTTCTTTTTCTCTCCCCACATACACACACACTTTTTTTTTTTTTTTTTTTTAACTGGGCACAAAAAAAAAGATCCCCTCCCCTTCCTTTCATTTCAATGCATCTTTCCATCTTCCAGATGCTTTTTTTCCATGAGCGATCCAAATCACTTTGAAAGACTCTTGTCAGTTTTACTCAAAGCATTCACAGAGTTTTGATTTTGATTTTTTTTTTTAATTCGGTCTCCTTGCTTTTGTATTGTTTTGGACTTGTGTGTATGTGTGTGTGTTTTGTCAGACACATCCATTCCTCTCTTTGTTGTCAGCGCATTTCCTTGTTAAACCATTCATTTCAGAAACAGGAGCACCACTGAAGGTAAGTGAAGCTAAAATGGCCTTTGCCACCAAAGCTGCTCTCATTTGAAATGGCCTGGAGAAATGTGGTCAGCACTGCACTGGTTTGCACAGGGAGTAAAATGCAAAATAAAATAAAACTGCCCTTGATCTCTAAGAATAATGACAGTTGAAGCAAGAAGTGTAGGCCAACTCCAAAGAGCAGAGCTGAGATAAGAAATGTTTTGCCGTTTGCATTTACGCATTTTATCTGTGCTACTAGGGGAAAAAAATAATTGAGAAAAGGTGTAGTGAATCTAGATAATCTTTGATATCTTCCTTTTGGCAACAGAAAAGAGACAGGCAGAGTCAATTGTACCTAATGGAGGTTTCTGCTATGGAAATCACTCTCTTGTCATGTACATGTTTGTCTCTGCTCTGGTTTCTGTGGGAAGGGACAAGGTTTGTAAGCTGATGTCCTGGTGCTTCCATGAGGGAGAGGCAGGTGTGTTTAAGTAGGGCCTGAGAAGGAGATGGGGAGTGTGGAGCTCTGACAGCTCCATCCTGCTCTGCCCCTTCCATAGGGTTTTCTGGGGTTTTTTTTTTTTTGGTCTTACTTGTAAGGTGGCTGAATCACTGCAGAGTAGCACTGCATTCCAGTGCAAGTGTGCCAGCTTTCCACTCTCAATGAAGGCATCACTTCCCAGTAAAGGATATCCAAGAGAGGGAAAAAAATGATGGTTATAATGCAAACTGGAAAGCCCTCTTTGTACTCTATGGCAGCATGTTGTTTATGACAGAAATAGATGTTGAACTGTATCAATAGGGTATTTGCATTCAAAGCACAAGGAAGGCACACCTGTTTGACCTTTCTGCTGTTTATTAATTTCCTAATCTATGCTAACTTTATGCAATAAATTTACTTCCAAGAATGCTTTTTTAAAAAGGGGCTACTGTTAAATATGAAATGTTCTGAACTTTAAGAATTTTAGTGTACTGCAAATGTTGAAATGAGCTTTGATGTTCTGACTAGTTTCTTGCAAGATAACCTTGAGGTGTGGGAGTCTTCTAAATCAAATGGCAACAGGTCAGCATATGCCTTGAGAGGAGTCCTGATGTTCATGGCTGAGTGCTTCAACTGAATCCAGGCGATTAGGGCAGAAATGTGTGTTACTTGTATTTTAATAATTTTGTGTTCTTCAAATTTTTAGAATCCGATACAGTTACCTGAGCTAACAGAATGTTATTCTACAAAAATAGCATAATTTTTTTGCAAATGCTATTCTGTTCAACACAGATAAGTAACAGAGAAATCTATCCAGGCTTCATCCATCGGAGGTGAAGAAAGAGAATGGGACCAACCTGGTCCCATTTAAGCTCCTGGAGCTTTCCATTGACTTCAAAGGGAGGAGAACCCAACCCATTCTTTTCAAGAGGCTGCAAGTTAATTAATGACCATAGAACTGGTATAGCTATTAGTTTTCAAACTGGCTGGGTTCCTGGACAATTGCAAACTGTGAATATTAGGAGATCTCGTGGCAGAAATGAAGGGTAGCAAAACCAACCAGGCCTGGTAGTCTCGGTGGCCCTTTGGGGTTTATGGATGCTGCACCAGCAGGAATGCTAAAGCCAGGAGAGTGCATTGTAAAAGTAGATGCTGTCATCATCTCTGGGTGTGCCTTGGCTGTGGTTGGCATGCAGTGATGCATTGTTAGCACCATCCAACTAACTCATTCCACATCACTATGGCTGTGATTTATTTTGCACTTTCATGTACCACTGCTGGTTCTGGCCGTGGATGGGGCAGGACACCCTAAGGAACAAGGGACTGATCTGGTCCATCTGTTTCTCTTCCCCTCCCCAGTTACATCTTTTAAAATACCATCTCTGCTTAAGCCAAAGCTGCCACATCAGTGGTAGATAATCACCAGGGGCAGGAAATCCTGAAAATTACCCTTGGAAAGAGGTGGGGAATCAGACCCTAAAAGGCCAAAATCCCAGGGGCATCAGTGATTTCTTAATAGCACACAGAGTGTAGAGGAAGGAGGAGGTGGTAGGTGAGGGGCAGAGAGCTCACTGTCACTGAAAGCTGAGAGGAACATACATGGGCTCAGTCTCTCCAAAGCAGGAAAACATCCCAACACCCTGTACAAACTAATTTTGAGAGACCATTAACCATTAACAAGCTCTACTTAAAATCCAATGTGCCACAGACCACTGAAGAATGGGAAGCTGAGCATTATCACTGCCTCTTCATCTTATTCTCTAACTCTTCTTGTTTTAATCCTTTCTTAATAGTTTCATTTAGCAATGCCATTATTCAAACTATTATTCCTCTCTTTTTGTTGTTATTCCTTTTTTTGCCAAGTCCATGTAGTTTGCCATATGTTTGGTTAAAGTAAAAAATCAGACTTACCAAAGTTTGTAAAATGCCAGCAGCCCCATGATGAGCAAAGTCATACTCTTACAAAGCACTGTTGCAAAAGATGGACGGCAAAACATTTTTAGCAAGGATTTCAGTTTCAACTGCCGGGGTTATTATACCTAACAGTAAGTAAAGCTATTCATTTTAAGATTTTGGAAGTGACAATGACAGTGCCTGTCTTTTCAAGCATGACCGTTACCAGCTTTAGACTTTCCTTAAATTTCCTGGCATTATTTTCTTCATTTGTGTTGCACGCTGAACATTTTATAATGGCATTGGAAAACAGTTTAAATGTGATAATTTTTTTAATAAAAATGTAGACTATTGAATATTGCGCGTAAAATATTTTTTTTCTGTCTAAAATGTCAATATTTTTAACCTGAAATAAACCTTGTAACAAATTCATGTATTCTGGGCAGTGGAAATTATTTCCGTTAACTCTCTTCTCTGCATATCATCAATTTGCTTTTTACTCATGTTTCTCCTACTGTCGCTGTAAGCTTACTTGTTGTTTTTTCTTTCCTTTTCTTCATGCTGTCGTTTAGAGCCCTACAGAGAGACAAGTATGGGAGTAAAGCTAAACATTGCATATCAAATGTAATTTTTTTTAGTTCACTTTTATTGCATCACATATAGATGATGTAGTTAATAAAGGAAATTATTCTCACAGTTTTGAAATCGAAAGACTATGAATAGACATATGTATATATATGTGTATGCGTGTGTATGTATGTATGTGTATATATATATATATGTATGTGTACATATATATATATAGATGAGATTAGATGGTGCTTTCTTTGTTTATTTTTCATTTTTGTGGTATCGTTTACCCAGCATAGTTTCTCTTTTAGTTGTGTATGCTTTATTTTAATTTTTTTTTTCCGAATTCATGTTTTTATTTGCGAGGTCATGGCATTTTTATACGGCGCGTTTCATTGCAGCCCCCACTCTGTTCTCACCTGCAATGCCTCCCATTTTATTTCTGCACCAAACCCCAGATCTATGCATTGGCAGCAGGAGCACAGTGCTCAGTGCCTCAATGCATGCGTTACTCAACGTAACCATCAAACAGATGCTGTTGTACCTGTCACCCATTGCATACGGCCCTCCCCCAAAAATGCTCACTTTTCATTTCTCCCCAAGCATCGTGACTCGGTTGGAGAGCTTTCACCGTGAAAATCAACGGCTTTGCTCTATGTCTGTGATGGCTAGTTGATTTTTTGGCATAGCTCCCTCATTTGCTGGGGAGCCCAGGATACAGCAGCACCCTCTAAGCTTCAGAAACCTAAAAGGTGACCGGCACATTTGAGGCATTTCACTCAAAAGCAAGAAGAAGCCTTCAGTAGCGCTTTCCAGCCCTTGACACACAGCAACTACTCCATCGCAGATATAGACTGAATCCTGTATTTTCAGAAGGTACACATGCCATGTACTAAGCATGGTATGAGCAACTGTTCATCTGAAATTGTCAGTTTAATGGCTTCTCTGATCCACTGTGCCTTGCTGGGAGTTGCTTGCCAGTTTTTGGCAATGCCAGAAGCCCTTAGCTGAGAGGTCGATAAGTCATTTCATGCATCCCCACGCCTGCTGTCCTTCCAAGGAGACCAGTGATCCCAAAAAAGAATGCGTGGTGGCTTAACTGCTGGGCCTGATTTTCTTCTCCCTTGCCCACTCATGCTGGCATTGCTCTCAAAGCACTTCCCTGCCATCTCCCGTAGTGCTTTGGGAAAGAGCTGAGCTCCAGCCTTCCATTGTCAGCATTGAGACACCTATAGAGATGCAATAGGCAGTTAAAGCCAGGGACACCTCCAAAAAACCCTTTTAGTCCTCACAGGTTCCCATGAGCACACCATACCATGGCAGTGATGGTACTTGCTGTACCCTCCGCTGAACCCACTGCTTTAACTTTGCAGGTGGAATAGGAGCTATTTTTAAAGGCTTCACAAGACCCCAGAACAGGTGCCTCTGACATCAATTGTATTAGAAAATCCCCACCTGGCCAGTGTGGAGTAAATAATTTTGATTGTGCCCTTAATCCAGAAGAGCTAGGGCGTTTGGCCTTGTTCCAAAAAATCCTGGGCCGGGAAGCACTTTGTGCCTCCCCCTTGCTACTCCCTGAATCCTGCCATTCAGTCCTTATGTCTTTATTTATCCTGACAGCCTGCCCAGCAAAAGGAGAGAGCAGACTTTTTTCCTCTAGGAAGGATACACTCCCAAATGAAGTTTTGGTAGTGATTAGCCTGGGCTGTAAATACTTTTTAATTGCCTGACAGGAATTGCCCCCTTCCTCCAAATCTCCTAGAGCCAGGGCAGTTGGGACCAGCCCAGACTCATGAATTTTTCAGCTCCCCCAGGAATACATAGAGCGCAAGAGCTGTAGGACAATGCTGGCCAGGAGATTTTAGTCTTCTGGCTGGATGTTGCCATATCAAGTCACACACTTGACAGTGCTTTCCATTTTTTTTTTTTTTTTTTTTGGTGGGAAGCCCTTGACCACCAGCTGGTTAGATGGAGCTGCGCCCTCCCATTTTGGCCGCGAAGCTCTCCTTGCTGCCCAGCCCCAGCAGCCGCGGCAGCCTAGGAAGGGGGTTTGAGTGTGCACATCCTGCATGAGTGTCCTGTTTGTACAAGTCACCCTCTCTTGTGTAATGTTTTTCAGAGGGGCTTCTGAACAATGCCAGGGATACAAGTGTCACGGATACTCTACCACTGAATGGTAATCACGGCAACAGCTACAGCATCGCCAGCGGCGAGTACCTCAGCAACTGCGTGCAAATCCTAGACCGCGGGTACAACCACACGGAGAACGCCCTCGAGAAAAAGATCCTGAAGGAACTCACCTCCAACTACATCCCTTCCTACCTGAACAACCACGAGCGCTCCAGCGAGCAGAGCCGCAACTTGATGAACAAACTCGTCAACAGCGTGGGCGGCGGGAGCGAGGACGACGCCATCGTGCTGGACGACGCCACCTCCTTCACCCACGAGGAGAGCCTGGGCCTGGAGCTCATCCACGAGGAGTCGGACGCCCCGCTGCTGCCTCCCCGCGTGTACTCGGCGGACAACCACCAGCCCCACCTCTACAGCCGGCGCCGCATCCCGCAAGACAACAGCGAGAGCTTTTTCCCTCTGCTGACCAACGAGCACACGGACGAGCTGCAGTCGCCCAACAGGGATTCTCTCTACACCAGTATGCCCGCGCTGGCTGGCATGCCCGTGGCGGAAAGCGTCGCCGCCAGCACCCAGACCGATCCTCCACCAGCCAAAAGCGGCGGCGGCGATGCCGACGACGTTTACTACAAAAGCATGCCCAACCTCGGCTCCAGGAACCACGTCCATCAGCTACACACTTACTACCAGCTAGGTCGAGGCAGCAGCGACGGTTTTATAGTCCCGCCAAACAAAGAGGGAACCTCCCCGGACGGCAATGCAAAAGGACCCGCTCACTTGGTCACTAGTCTATAGAAGATTCAGCAAAAATTAAGCAAAGACACAACTAAAAGCCTCTCCGTAACGCTCGGTTTACTGTTCTGAGTTAATCCAAACAGTGGTAATATTGTGTGTACTCCTAAATCTTCATGCTGTTCAAAAGGAAATTCTCAGACTTTTTTTACTGGAATTTTTAGGCCGGCCCGGAGAGGACAGTAACTGCTGTGCCCCACTTATCTTCCCATCCTTCTTCCCTCCAGACTTCATTATGTTAATGAAAGAGATAGATAACGGCACACTTCGTGGCCTTCTCAAGTTATGCCGTGTTTGTTTAAACAATCCTTGATGCTGTGTTGCTCTTAATACCGAGGACCTGATTTAAGAGGGAGAAAAAAAAAAATAATAAAAGGCCAAAAATGTGCATTTGAAACTAGTAGCGATGACGCATCTAGGTGGGAGCGCTGTGTAAAACAAGCTAGCAAAACTCTTTCTTACCAATCCAGATCACATCATGGGTTATGGTCACTCACAACTTGGTTTCACTGCAGCGCCCTTTGCTGCAGGAGCAAGCAAAACGTAAACAAATTTAATGAGACGGAAGGGAATCCTAGAAACCTGTGCTAAAGGCATATTTTACATTTTGCTGTATTAACGGATGATAAAAACTAATGGCAGAAAAAGAGAAGCGAACAATTTCTATGTAATGTACAGATACTAGCATTGCACATATAGTCTGCTTTCTGTTCCTCCAGAACTTGCGTCCCTGTTAATGTAGTGGAAAAAAAAAATAAGAACTTTTTTCTGTTGTGCTGGTCTTGTAAGTTTGTCTACCAGTAGGAGCAAGGTTTTTCATAACTTTTTCTTTTTTTTATTTTTATTTTTATTTTTTAAATTTTGTTTTGCCTCTTCCACTGCTCCTTCCCTCTGTCCCCTTCCCATCCCAGTAAAAAAACTCACTGGGCAAAAAAAGAAAAAAAAAAAACAAAAAAAAAACCCAAAAAAACCCCCCCCCAAACATCATTTTCTAAGGACCATTTTTAGTAACACCATCACCATTTCTTTTCAGCCAAGGCAGTCTTTTAATTTCCTCGCTGTATAACCTTTTTCAGCCGGCGTGTTGCCAGCAGACCTTTTGGCAGACTAGAGCAGGGCAAACTTCCTCATTGTCAGTGCACAGCCGATGGTGACAATAATCCTGTGAAGCATCTCTGGTGAGCAGCCCCTCAGCCAGGCCCTCGGGGCTCACCCAGGACCCAGAGGGGGATTTGTAGTGTAGGGGGGTTCCACAGGAGATGGCCATTTCCCTGGAGGAGCACAGGGCCTTCTCGGCTCAGTCTGGTCCCCGGTTTAGGCACTTGTACTGCAGTGGTTAAGAAGAGCATAGATTGACACGTAGTGAGCTAAAAAGTACTTTGCGGTGATTTTTAATTAAAAAAGAAAAAAAAAAAGTCCTCTCCGTTCATTATTTTTCCTAACAGGAAATTTATTTATTTGACTGGGTTTTTAAGTAACATAGGCTTTCTGGAGGTAAATTAGCAGCACGAAGTATGAATTCTTCTTCTTTTTCTCTCTTTTTTTTTTTCTTTTTTTAATTTATGATCCATTTTGTACGGTCTCAACAGTTGAATGACCTCATTACTAATATTTGTTGTAAAAGTGAAGCTTGTTTGCCAACCAATAAACAACTGATCACGATTTAGAAGATACTGTATGTATGTACTGTACAATTAATCTCTCTTTTTTTGTCGTTGTTGTTCCTCTCTCCATTAATGTCTTCAGTATGAGTCTCCACTCCTTTATGGCATGGGTGAGCAATGCTGAAGAAAGGAGGACTAAGATGAGAAATTTAAGCACAAAGGTTATGCAGCTGTGGCTGACTAGAAATATCAGGCTGGTGGTACTTGTTGAGGGGCAAGAACAACACTGGTTGACATTTGTTGCAGGTGATTCTAGGTCTGTTTTGTGCCTACTGTATAAAGTAGCCAACGACACGCGGATGATTTGAGTATAGTGTTTCACGTGTCGTATCTTTTAACCATTGTAAATTTTTTCTTTTCTTACTTTTCTTATTTTCTTTTTTTTTTTTTTAATTTTTATTTGGGTTTTCTGAGATTAAAAACTGCTGGTAGCATGTCAAAGAGTAAAACAAGTCCCCGTTAGGCCTTCTTGGTCGTTGTTTGGTGTCTCTTTATTTTCTTGCTCCGGGCATATGCCAAGCGCCCTCAACCATCCTTGGCCACATCCTGCCCCACCTCTGCCAATGGCCCACTGGCACTTCACTGCTTTCCTCCAGCCTCCCCCTTCAAATGCCTTGAGTGCAATCAGGAATACAGAAAGCTACAGAACAGACTGGAAAGGTTTACAGGAAAATAACCACCTCTGGATATGACTGATAATGAATTTCCAGTAATTTTTCACAAAGTCCTCCCATTGCCTGGGTTTAGGGGCTTGGTGCTGCCTCCATCTAAACTATGCCTATCCAAGCCCTATCATGCTGGCTAAAAGCCAAAAGACTTGCAGCAGGGGAGTGAGGTACATGTTAAACAAGTTATTCCAGTGCTGGAGGATAAATGCAGCAGCAGCAGCAGAGTGGAGCAGTTCCGCTCCATCCCAGGGTTGTCCTTGTGTTGGGGCAATGCAGAGTCTTCTTGGGCAAGAGAACCAGGGGTGGTGGTGTTTGGTGGTGTTCATGGCCTACAAAAGAGTCTGGTTGGAGTCACCTGAGTCCTTCCTGCAGCCACTCTGGACAAAACACCTTGGGAAAGAAACTCCATGTGAGACCAAGCACTGATCACAGCAAGGGAGCATTTCCTATTGGAATACTGGGGAATCATCTGACTTCATACTTTTTCCCCTCCATCCCTCCTCTTTCCTGACCTACCCATGCCTATTAGTGCTTTGATTGCAAAAAAAAAAAAAAAAATGTACTGTTTATTTTCAAGCTGATTATTTCTGTCCCCAGGCTGTTCTGACATCACAGGATTCGCTGTTGGTGCTTCTTATGGCTTAGGAAACAGCTGAATCACAAAATAGAGGGGAAAATACATATTAATAATTTTATTAAGCCAAAAATGGTTTAAGACTAATATAGTGGGAGTGTTTTATGAAGGAGAGCAGGACACAGATTATTTTTGTCATTTTCTTCCCCTTGAGAACAGATTTTGTTGTGTCAGATAGTTGATTATGGGCATGGTGAAGGTCGGTGCTTGTGATAAGTAGCTCACTGTATACAATTCTTATGTGACTGGCAACAGTGTCTTCTGTGCAGACATGTGAAAATCAACTTGCTGTTAAGTCCTTGGTGCCTACAATGCTCCTGGGGTATGAGGGAAAGCTGCAGAATTTCTAAGGCATTTTTTAATGCTGAGCCAAGGCAAGAATGTGAGAAAAAAAAACATGATGAAAATGCAGTAGTGATTATGGTGTTAAATCCATACTCATGCTTGGGGCACATAACTGTGTAGGCTGGGTTGAAGGGGATAATCAGCCCTGTACTCGAGGGATCTTTTCTAGAGCTCCATTTAACAAAACAAAACAAAGAAAACCAAACCAGATTTGCTTTACAGGGAGAAGATTAAACCTTCATTCAACTGCAACAAACATCCTACTTTCAGCTGAAAACAGACAAAATAGAGGCAAACAGGTAGTGCTTGATCTGATGAGAACATCAATTGATGCACAGACCATTTTCTAAAACAAAGGGCCATCTTTGGGAAGCATGAGTTGCCAGGCATGTTTGGAGTCAGGATTGTCAATGTTGATCCATTGATTGAGCTGCCCTTTCAGAAAGCCTGTCTGGCAGGTGGGAAGAGGAGGATGCAGAAGTTCAAGGCTCCATGCTTTGCATTTTCCTGAAAATCATCTTAGGATGCCTTAAAAGTTATGAATACCTTTTTTCACTCACTCCTAATTTGTGCAGGACTGGGTTGTTTTTCCTGTGTAATCCCCTTGCAGACTATCCCATAAAGAGCTTACACATCAGCTTACTGCTTAAGGACACCTTGAGTACAGCGAGCAATTCCCACCCATTTTCTGCAGGAGCCAGAAGAGACTGGTCTCCCTGAAACACGAAGGGGAAATACAAGGCAAAAGACATGCCAAGAAAGACATGTAGGCTGGAGGGTTGCTGGGAATGGGGGGTATCCATCACAGCTTTGGAGGCAGTGTGTAGGCAGAATTGCTTACCATGGTCCTGTTCATTTCTGCCTGTTGATTGGTTTTAATTCCTTGACATCTGTAGTTGTTTACCAGTCTTTTTCCTTCCTCCCTTGCCCCTCATAATAAGCAGTGAGATACCTCAGAGGGCCAGGGGAAATAGTGGTGATGGGAGGAGGCACTGAGCTCCTGAGGATCCTTCTGTCTCTCTGTGTGTGTCCCTATTGCCTGCATCCCCCTTCCCTGACCAGCTGGCCTTTCTGCCACACCCCCATGGGCCCTTGATCTCACTAGTGTATGAAGAATGTAATACCCTGCAGAATTGCCTAGTCAACAGGGATAGAAAGATAGCTCATCTCATTAAAAACCTGTCTGAGGAAAGCCTAAGAGCACAGGCTTGGTCATCTGTCACACCCTGATCTCCTCCTTAGCCTTAGAAAGAAAAGTACTTTATTTTTAGCTATCTGCTGCATTCAGCTACACTCTATGCAAATTTTATTTAATGAATATTTTAGGGTTTAAATAGTCTGGGCTCATGAAGATTATATAAATGTCATGTTGTTGCAGGCTCTCTGGTTATGGACATGTGGAGGACATCCTGCAGGGTAAAGCTGAAGCTGGATAAAATCTGTGATCAGTGCTCCCAGGGAAGGCAGCCCTGGGTTGGTCAGTGACTGTCCTGGGGCAGTCAGGGGAGGGCACTGCAGTGCCCTGGAGGCAGCAGCACTCCCCTTTCTGGCCTGAGGGACATTTCCTTCTGCACAGGTAGCTGGCTTAGGGCCAGTTCTGCTCTTCCAAAGGCTTTGGCAAGCCCTGGGAAGGCATGGATCATACACCAGATCATTTATTATCAGTTCAGAAGAGGCAGTCTGTTTAAAGCTGAAATATTGAGACTAGCCAGGATAGCTTGGAATTCTTCCTTTTTCACATCAAAATAGCTTTTTACAGGTGCTTACTGTTTATTGTATTTGGTACACCAGACAGATGGTGATAGTCTTCTTCAGGAAAATGCCAAGAACAAAAAAAAAAAAAAAATCATCCTAAGTGTTTTCTGTCTTTTCATTTCTTTACCCTCCACTTATTTTCTTTTCTTATATTTCTACTCCTTAAATACACTGTACACATGTAAAAACCCAAGCTAAAACCTCAATAAATAAACAAAAAATATTGGTACACAGAGCAATTATTATGTGTTGGAAGCAAATGCTTGGTATTTTAGCAGTGCTGCTTAAAACCCCAAACAGCAACTTTGAAGACACAAACATAGCTGCTGCACAACCTCCTCAGCTGGTGTGATGGCAATATTTGTACAGATGATCAGATATCTCTGCCTCTTACAATGGACTGCATCTTGTGTTACAGCTTTGGAAAGGTTATTTCCAGCAGAAGGGTGCTTGGTGGGTAAATTATGGCAATAATAAAACTGTTTTCAGCCTGTCTGCTCCCACTTCTCTTGGAGGCATCTCAGGCAGAGTTAAATTTTGGTCCCTGTGCCAGAAAACATCACTGCAGACATGAGCCCTGCAGCCTGTGTGTCCCTTTCAGTGGGCACGAGTCCGTGGTGATTCTGTGGTGATACCCACTGAAAAATGGCTTTCGAGGATGAATGTTGAAAAACAAGTGGTCCACAGACTGGGTGGAGGATGTCTGGGTATTCCACTTGGGAAGAAGCAGCCCTGTGTGGGCACTCCCAGCTGTGCTCCAAGCACCTCTGAGGACTTGGTTGCACAAAAGCTGCAAAGGGGGTGTGGGAAAACATACTTTGGATGGGGGGGAATTAAAGGAAAAAGCCCTTTATTGCTGGCAAGGCTTTGTCTTCTGGCTGAAATATGCCAAGAAGAGTTTCTCAGGTGCTTTCTGTAGGCAGCTGCAGAGAAGTGCAAGGACATGGGGAATTAGAACAGTGTGTGATGGAAGCAAGCTAAAGCTTTGGTGTGGCTATCGGGTGCATGCTCTGGCCAGCCCCTGGTTTCCTTACCTAAAAAAGAAAAAAAAACAAAAAAAACCATAAGGTTTAATGGTTTTCCAACAAAGCAGCCTTTTGGTTTGGGTTTGGTTTTTGATTAGGCTTTTTTTTTTTTTTTTTTTTGAGAGGGTCCCTTGCTGATAAATAGGAGGGGTTTTTTTGAGTACAGCACCTCAGCTCTGCCCTTTGGCCACCTTCCCTTTACCCACTTCTTGCTTGCTTATTCAAACTTAAGAGATAAAAGCCTCATTGTTTAAGCTGCTGTTGATATCAGCCAAGAAGAGTGCTACATATTAAATAGGTGGGATTTTTGATTTTCTTTATTCTTTACACACTGTGCACCCAGGCATTTTCCACTGCTGGCAGTTTGTACTGCAATGCAAAGCAGCCCACTGAGCTAACAGCAGTGGAAATGAAAGGAGAAAGTGCATCCCACTACTTAGGAAAAAAGATGAGCAGCAAGGAAAGGATGAAAGCTCCTCCTCCTCAGAAAAACCCCAAAAGATGAGCCAAAATGGCCAAGCTGGGAGATGCCTGAAAAGTTGCCAGTTCTGCCCCCACCACTTTCCCTTTGATGCCACAGAGAGCAGTTTGGGGAGAGTGAGAAACAGAGTGAAATTATTTATGCTTAGAAAATGGCTCCAGAGTAACTCTTGATGCTTCTTGAATGTGATTAGCCTATCTTAAGATCTCCCTGAAGTATTATTTATGAATAAGCCTGTATGTGGTCACCCCAAAGTGCGTGTGGCTGCGTCCTTCCAACACGAGCTTGTGAGAGGAGGTGCTTTCCTCCCTTGGGCTGCAGTGATTATAAAGGCAGCTGCAAACCAGAGCACTCAGGATATAAAGTGCCCTTCAGATAATGTCTGATATCAAAACAAGTCTGTTTACTCTGCAGTCATTTATACTGAATATTTATTATTAAGGGTTGGGGAGAGACACAACAGAAAACACAGTTTGCTCGAGCAAGCCCTATTGATACAAACTGGTGGCTGCAGCTCAGTGATGTGCTAAAGCACCCTCAGTTCATTCTTCTTCTGCAGAGCAGTGGGCAGCAGTGGCCTGGGCTGCTGTACAACAAATTACTGGCTCAAAGCCAGGCAAAACTGTAGCACCAAATTCAGCAGAAAGCGTGGGAGGAGATTCCCATAAATACATTCACCTTCCCTGAGCAAGCCTATCTATTCAAGGCAAGTCCAGGCATCCCCTGCTTTGTTTAGGGATGGAAATGATCTTAAAAATAGCTGCTGGTGGTTGCAGGGTCCTGTAAATTGGTTAATTGTACTACTTAATTGGTGGTTTGGGGTGGGTTTTTTTTTGGAGAGGGGGGTTGTTTGTTTTATTTGGTTTTTTGGGTGTTTTTTTGTTGTTGTTTTTACTTAGAGTCATGATTAAAAACAATAAGGAGATGAATTTTTTGTGTTCGGACTTTATTGTTTATTAAATTTTATTTATAGTATAGAGAGTTTTGTAACACTTTTAGCTAAAAGCAAATAAAATGGAGTTGAATTTAATTAGCTGTAAGGTTTTTTAAAGCTAAACAGTTTAATAAAGAATTAATACTTATATTATTTATAGTTTTGATCTAATAACTAAACACTTGTGGCCTGTAGTGTAGCACTGTTTAACTAAAAAATACTTGAAATCATGAAGAGGAAGGAAGACAGAAAGAGACAATACTTAAAAACTTCTATTTGGTCCCATGCTTATTATAATATTCTAAAAGCCCCAAATTCAAAACTCTTCACTAGTGTGTGAAATTACACACTTCTATTTTAACCATACATTTGTGATTTTTAATTCCACCACTTAAATTTGGAAGCCTTCTCTAAGGCCTCCAGTTAAAAGCAGTGTTCCTTTGGGGGGGTTAGTGTTTGAAAGCACAGAGGGTTTAAACCTCTCTGGGTTCCAAGAGGTCGTGCTCCAGGGGTTTACCTGCTGTCCCCTTGTTTTCACAGAAGGAGGAAGGACGCCCAAGCAGGAGCCGGTGTTCAGGCGAGTCACCATGGAGGACAGTGTCATCTAGCCTGCCCCGTGCCAGTGCACCTCCCCAGCTCCTCTGTGCCTCAGCTCACCCGTCCCTCCCTTGGGATCGTGCCCAGGAGAGGCTGGAGCAGCTGGCCTGGACCAAACCCTCAGCAAACCCTCGCATCCCCACGGAGAGACAGCCCGGCTGAGATTCCCGCTGCAGCGCCCTCGCCGTCTGGCCGCTCGTCTCTTTTTTTAGGATGAGCAGAACGGGTGAAAATCGTCTTTTGTAATAAGAAATTAGTTTCACCTGCTGCAACCACTGACTTAAAAATGGCTGAGTGTGCTTAATCCACCGTCCTGAGGCTCTCTCCATGCTCTCAAGCTGGGCTGTGTAAAGGGGAACCTGCCAGATCCAGGTTGCTGTTGTAAATACAGACCTGTCAGTGCGAAGAGCCAACAAGGCAAGGAGCAGAGGGACAGAGAAGTACTCCTTGCACCAGAAGAAGCTGAATGTGCCAGCAGAGTACTGTCAAGTGAAGCTGCTGCTTGTAAATAGGGACCGGCATGTGTCCAGCAGCAGCTCCACTTGGCCAAAGCTTCTCGGGGGAAAGCTGCTCAGATTTTATTGTCTTGTGTAAATAGAAATATTTTTTTGAGGAAAAAAAAAAGAAAAAAACGAGCCTTAGTATCTTGAAGCTAGCGTTTCTCAATCAGCTCAGCTGGGGATGGATGTGTGGGAGCCCACGGGATCTGCCTGCTGCAGGCTGGCACAGGCTCTCACCGCGGGGGCAGCAGGATGGATGAAGGAGGATGGACTCGGCAGACGTTCCTCCCCAGCCCCTGGAGACAGGGTGAACTCACTGGTCCCATGGTCTCTGCTGGTGTAAATACTCAGCTGCAGCCCACAGAGGACTCCTTGGACTGCTTGGTGCAGTGGTGGGAGGGGGGAGGAGGGTGGGATGGGCAGAAATCATCAGAGGGATGCAAAACCCCATCAGCGTGGTGATCCCCAGGCTTTTGGCATCAGTTAAAAAAAAAAAAAAAAAAAAAAAAGAAAAAACCAATCCCTGAAGGCTTATCCATGGTGTTGGGCTGGGTAAATGGAGGCATGCCTAGACATGCTCTGTGTTGATGTCAGCCAGTGCCTGTCTGTGCAGTTCTGTGTCTGTGGCTGTGTCTGGCCACTGCTGGTCCCCTGTGTGTGTGCGGTGCCCTTGAGAGAGGAGAGAAAATGGATGTGTGTGCTGTGCCCATGAGAGAGGAGAGAAAATGGGTGTGTGTGCTGTGCTGCCCTTTATACACCCCAGCACCCTCGAGGAGTCATAAGTAACAATGCTAGGTCCAGCTTTAGTAGCACAAATGCAGGGTAGTGTCCACATCTCTCCAGGGAATGAGGCTTGGCAGGCAGGGGGATGGTGTTGGCTGAGTGAGAGCTGATACATCTCTGCTCTGCACTGAGTTGTCACCCACTGTCCCCTGGCGTGGCACAGTGCTCATCTGCAAACGCTGCCAGCAGAGCAGGGCTGCACTCCAGCGTGGGTGCTGGCAGGATGGAGCTTTGGGGTTTCCCTTTCATAACTCACCACCCAAAGCTCACTTATGCCTTATTTACTCTGAGTCCAACTGTTCGGATTCACGCAGTGCAGGGAAGTTAGGAAAAGAGAGTGAAATTAGGAATTGAAATCAGAAAAAAGCCTGTATGTGAGAAGAAAACAGATATTTTTGAAAATTACCCCCAGTAACTTTCTATGGACATAGAAGTTTCTCTTCAGCTTAGCATTTTGCAGGAAAGCAGTGCCAGGGTGAAGTGTCTTCCCCATGAAGAAGCAGATAGCATGAAACAACTGTTGCACTGTTTAGCACAGCACTGGGGCCAAAGCCCCTTTACCTTTGCAAGGAATGGACAGTGGGCAATCAACAGAAATGGAAAGCTGCCTCAAATTCCTGAGGGGTGTGGGCATCTAGAGTGGTAATTTGCTTGCAGTGGTCCAAGGTGAGCTGCAGGGATAGTCTTTTCCACTTGAATACTTGAATACCTCCTGTCATCCAGCTGTGTGTGTTACCATTCAGACCTAACAACTGCCAGTGCCAAGTGATTTATATATTTATCAGGCCATTTATTTATGTATCAAACCAGTGCACAGGAGGCACTGTGCTTTCATCTGCCACATGTGGACACCTCTTCCTTTGCCCACTTCTCCAGCCTTTTATAGTGTCCCCAGGCAAGCTGCCCATCATCTTAGGGAGGCTGTGGTTTCCTCCCCAGTGAAGGCTGCTAGCCTTTTTTCCAGGGAGAAAAATAGTGAAAGATATGAGCAACACACCCTGACTTTGTGCTGGAAATGTGCTGAAAGTCAGCTAGTGCATTAAGCAAAATAAATAACTCCAAAATGTTTGAAAGTTCGTGATCTTTCACAGACATGAGGGGACCATTCTCACAGCTTCTAGGGCCCCAAAGGGCAATGCTAAATCCTGAACCCAAGGCTTCCTGACCCTGGGGAGGGTTGAGGAGCAGCATGGGGAAAACACAGGGGCAGCAATTACGGGAAAGAAGATATTCCCTGGTTTTACTAGATGGCAGGAAAGCAGAACTCCCCTGGGTTGGGTCGAGTGGTGGATTTTTTTTAATGGAGCACTCACTATTAGTTCCTTTCCCCAGACAATCACATCATACCTTAAACCCTTGCCTTTATGTCTAGAAGAGTTAGTTATTCTTGGAGGTGTTTACAATAAATTCCAGTGTCTCTCTCCAACCCTAAAGTGGCTGACGCCCCACAACTGACAGTTGTAAAGATGAGCCAGACCAACCCCGAGTCCTAATAAAAATGATGAATCCCACCCACTGCATCCATATCGATGGCACACAGGTCACACGTGGAGATGAGCAGTGAGAAGGGGGAGGCAGATAATCACTGAAAATTGTGTGTGGGAGGTGCTGTTACCAAGCCCACCCGGCAGAGTTTTGATTTAATCCAGCCCTGAGTCAATACTGATTGACATTTCACTTGCTTTCCATATCGTAACTGGACTTCCTTACTCCTCAGGCATGGAATGAATCTTAATACATTGTAATTACTGTACTCCTGGTGGTGAACCGGTATGAAAAGCTATCACAGAAAGCATTAATAAAATGTACATTATGAAAAAGAACTCGGCATTGTCTGAAATTAATAATGCACCAGATTTTTCTCATCCACGCCTGCTCATTACAGGCCTGCCCTTGAGTTTTCTATTAAAATGACTTATTCAAACTACTTGTGTAGCTGTGTTCAGCGTGAAGTTATCTGCTGTAGGTTTGCATCCCAGTTAGATGTACCGCATGAGGACTTATTAATCTGTTATATCTTCGAGGCATTGATTTTGGTGACATTTATATAACGCTGGTGTGACTGAAATGAACTGATTGATTCATGCCTATGGATTAGTTTGCCTAAGACTCTGAGGCTAGGTAGCTTTATCATGCACTGTAACGCCAGAATTCATCACTGTATTATTTACGAGAGACTGAACTGGCTGCATCTCAACAACTGAAGAGATCTTCACTGTTTTATTTATGTATAAATGTTTACTTAATCAGCCGCCAATTTTGTTTAGCGGAATTTGTTCGCAAACGGAAATTGTAAACGATAACGTGGTTGCTATTTTAAAATTTATAGGCTTTCATCTAGAGCAAAACCCAAGATTTCCAAAGTGTCTTTGTCTACTGGCAATCAACGAGCTCTCTTGTATATGCTTTCTGGTAATTGCAATTAGCTGCTGCAATATTTCATATAAAAAACAATGCAACCCTAATACGGGAGATCTGAGTGGTAGTGTGTCAAAGTCAACATAAATATCCCAGGGCTTACAAACCATGCTGGAGGTTTAACAAAGCAGCAAGGAGCTACCAGCCAGTGCAAGGGCAGGAGCTCCTGGACGTGTGTGGTGATTTCTGCTGCCTTATCCTACAAGAAAATCCCAGTTCCAGGTACATTGTGTTTCAATCACATGAGCCATATCCCCTGCAATACCTTGAGGAAAGCCTGGTCAAAGGGGGCAGGGAAAGCATCTGCTCCCTGCATTGCAGCTGGGAAAGTGGCTGGGCTACAATGAGTGTTTAAGGGTGTAACATTCCAAGGAGGCTTAATCCCAAGTTCCCATTCCATGGCACGTGTTTTCTTGGGACCATGCTGCTTCTCCCAGGGAGCAAGGAATAAGGAGACATAAAGGATTTCTTAAATGAAAGCAGAGACTTTCCTGTTAGGAGCCATTTAGAAATATTTTTAGTGCAAAGGCACAGAAGAAGTGACATGTTAGAGACCTATAAAATAATAAGTAGTGTCCAGAGAAGGTGAATTGAGTGCTGCAGTTCACATAGGTAATACAGCAAGTGGCACTATGTGGGGCAATGAAGAGGTGAAGTCTTAAATGTAGTTATAAGTAATGTTTCATTACCCATCATGGGATTAACCTGTGGACTCCCTGACTCAATACACCAATAAGGTGATGTACAATGAGCTTTAATAAGATATTATGCTGTTTTACAGTTGAAAGAAAGAAAGGGAAAAAAAAAAGCAAAACCAAGAAAAGCCTGTCACCTACAATCTCTTGTTTCAGGGTCAGAAGGAATTGCTGGCTCCCTGAGGAACTGCAGAAACACCCCTGCTGAGTCGTCACCCATACTTCATGCTTGTGATTTTTTTTCTTCAACCATATTTTATTAACATGAAAAAATTACCATAGTATTAGGTAGGCCTGGGAAATTACTTGCCAGCTGGCAGTACGAGAAGGGGAGTAAACTCTGCATTCAGCACCCTGGGCTGTACCTTCAATAGCATGGGATCACAGGAGAGTGGTGCTGAGGGGTAACTGTGCCTCACAACCATGAACCCCTCACTGCAGGACTGGTATCAGCAAACAGTCCCTCTCCATGTTTCGTTTTGACTCCCTCAGGTACAAGAAGGCTGCAACTACATCACTCCTAAGCTTTCCCTTTTACAGGTCAAACCACCCAAATTCTCTCAATCTACAGGTTTGTTCATTATTCTTTTAGGGCAATTATGAGAAGCACCTGACAAAGGCTAGGGGAAAAAAAAACCAGTAAACACAAGCATGAAGGCTAGGACCTGCTTTAATCAGCTGTGTGCCCACCTGGATGTAACTCTGGTCCCCAGCTGGAAAAAAAACAGCAACACCTGTGGATGTTGCTTAGAGGTCCTTAGCAAGCTCAGTGGGGTGTGCTGAGGAGGGTTTCCTTCATGCAGACCAAAGTGATGAGGCTGATACTGTTTGCAGCAATTCCATAACTCCTGGCTGAACTGGAAATTAAACTTTAGGAAGAATGTTTCAAGAGTGGCTGAAGAGTGATGGCTCTGTTGGACCCCTTGGTAAGACACCCCACATGCTAAGTGTTTCTGTTGATGTGCAAGTATGGCAGTTTCACCAGTGTCTCAGCAATTAAATTTTATTTCCTGTCTTATGCCCTGTTTATCCATGCTAATAGCTCTCCTAGATCTTCTTGGATAACACCTGCTGTGTAGGAAGGTATAAAATTGTAGGAAGGGCTGAATATTTGTCACCGTAATGTCATCAGAATGGTCTTGACTAAAAGGTGTTGCTGCAGGAGTCTGATTTTTTCCTCAAGCTTCCCTCCATGCATATGAGCTTTTAGTCATGTTTCAAAATAAAATGAAGACATGCCTTTTATTTTTTTTTTTTTTTTCATCTGTAAAGCTAAAAATGAAGCTGTTATGTGCATGCTTCCTTCTGCTTGGATGCACTTGCCAGCATCTGCTGCTGTGGGAAGCTGAAGTCACTGATGGCAAGGCTAAATTAAACCTTCCCAGTCTGTGTGTTGAGGGGGCATAAACCAACATCTGCAAGGTGGCTTTGGGGTAAGGCTAGCTGACCCTCAAGCTGATGCACCCTGCTTAGAGCTTTGCTGTCCTGAGGACACAGCAGCTGCACCAAAATGAGACTTAGAGACCCTAGTTTTTTTGCAATATCCTTTATTTACCCTTACATATATATTATTGTATGGTGTGCTCCCCCTAAGTCCCACCTGTGAGGACCAGTGGCTGCTGCTCTTGCACCTTTGCTGAATATTAAGCAGCTTCCTAAAAGCAATGAGGCTGTTATGGCTGGACAGCTTCAGCATGTGCAGGCTGCACAGATATCCAGCAAAGAAATCAAAGGCATGATGTCACTAGTATTTCTTATCTAAAATTAAATATCTGTCTTAAGTCCCCAGACACACGGAGACTTTGTATTAGAAACATATACTGAGAGTTCAAACTCTGAGTCATCTCATATATATTTCACTCAAGCCAAGGGAATAACAGTGAGAATAGACCTGCAAAAGAGCAATTCTCTATTCTAGCAAGATGAGGTAGGAAAAAAAATATTCAGGGAAATACTAATGTGTTCACAAGTGAAAAAATCTTGCCAATGAAATTGTGTCTCTAATATTCTGTACCTTTGCAGTAAAGTCATGATTTGCTGTGGAAAATGCAGCAGACAATAAGTGGGTCAACTTGTGCTCATTAATGGCAGAGACAGAGTAAGTGGCATTTAAAGCAAGTCAACTCAGAGGGAAAGTGAAAATTATTTATTCTGAAGGCATCAAATATTTGTTGTCACAACTGGATTTCAAGAGCAAGTCACAGTGCTTTGGGGTGCTGTTGTCCAGGCAAGGTTAAGCCAAGCTCTGGATGTACTGGAGCCAAGGGCTGCATTTCTGCTGCTGCTCTCCACTGCATTGCAGGACATGCAGTGCCCTTTCTAGCATGTGCCACAAGTGTTCCAGCCCAGTCATCAGGCTGAAGTGGGAGCCATGGTGCTGGAAATTACTTGGCCCCATCTCTGCTAAGGGATTTGCCAGGCTCTATGTCAGCCCACTCACATGTCTGCAGCTGCACTTGGGTGCAGTGAGTATCAGGAGCACTTTTAATATCCCTCTACCTTTTGTCTGCTTATTATCCCTGAAATGGGCCCTACCTAGTCTCCAGTCCTGTGGTGGTTCATCTTCCCTCACTCAATTCAGGCTGTGCTGCTGATTTTCTTCCCACCTGGGTGAGCTAATGTGTTGTGGGTACACCTTAGCTCCTAAATAGTTTTCTCCAAGGTAGATAAAGATGTTCCCTATTTTACAAAAAGGGATTTTCTTCTCCTGTGATCATTGCAGTCATGAAGGAGCTGTGCACTGGGTTCTCTTGGATTCTGGTGATGCTGCCCATGCAGGAAGGCATGGGGCAGGAGGAAGAGGCATTTCTGGAGTCACAGTGGAAAAAACCCCACACTAGGCTGTTCTCCAGCTTTTACTGGATTATAGCCCAGAGCTGAGACCCAACAGATGCACTGTCAGGTATGAGGTATTGGCCCAAGATTCGTGTTGGCTCTGTAATGGGAACCAATTCCCCTCTCTAATGCACAGTTGTTGCATTGCATAAAAATCATTATTACACATTGTGAAATCTAATTACATTATTGCACACTGTGTATACACTCTAATAAAGGCAGTGGAAGCAATAACACTGCTAGTAATACACCATTCCACTGAAATTGCTATTGCTGTCAATTTTACATTCATTTTTTCTTGATTTACCCTGAAGAGCAAGGCTTTCAGCTGCTTGCTTTGGCAGTGGGATGAAGTGTCAAGACCTTACAAGGGCTGCAGAACTTCCCCACTGTGTTAGGGAGCTTGTGAGGGGACTACCATGTCCCAGCTCTGGTACCCAGTGCTGAGACCAGTCCCTCCTGAGGGTTACAATGCTGTCCTGAGATGGGTCCAAAGCTCAATTTCCATTCAAAGTGCCCCTTCTTCCCACTGACTGTAGATCCTTGGGCTCTTAGATACCTGAAACCAGGTCAGCCCAAATGCCTCCACCCCTCTGTTCTGGTCTGTATGAGGAAGAGGAGGATAGGTGGTCCTTTGTCATAATTCAGACATACATATTTTCCAGCATTGAGCTGAAAGGGATTTAGCTCTCTAAGAGTATTTTCAGTTCTCTGCTTCCCCACCAGTTAACTTCTCATTGTGAAGCTTGTGTGATGAATACGAGCTGCTAGTGCCAGCCTGCTGGTTTCTTGCACTCTGCTCTCCTTGCAAGCTGTCACACAAGCTCTTTTTAGCAGGGGAAGAGATGAAGAGGGGCTCCTTAAGCACCTCAGCATCTTCAAGGAGGTAGGTGCAGAGCTACCAGCCATTGCAATGCTGTTTGCAATGTGCCCTGAATCCATCAGCTGAAGAAACCACATTGGGAGCTGAGGAGAGAGTTGCAGGGGTTGTGATGGTCTTCTGAAAATCCCTTCTTTTCAAGTGTGGCAGATGAGCCCAGGGTTCACCCTCTGAAAAAAAGAAAGGTGTCAAACAGCAGATTGAGGAAAAGTATGACTTTGTATTTCCTTTCCTAGACAGTTACACTATTCCCATCACAACCTCTTCAGAGGAAGAGAGCTTGAGCCTGCAGTGTTTCAGTGTTTTTACTTCTAAATTAAATGGAACACCAGAAGCTGTCCCCAAACAACAGCCAAGCATTTACAGGAGAAAAAAATCTGGTACTGCTTGAGTCTCCTGTAATGCCTTTTTGCCAGACCAGAGGCTGTCCAGGGTCCTGTGCTGGAAGCCAAGCACAGCTGGGTCATCACTTTTCCTAGTGTGCCAGGGTTGGTCCCTGGCATGGAGTGGGCACAGTTTTGGGCTGTTTTACATTGGGTAGAGCAGCACTCCAGGAACCCACAGGATCATCTCTCTCCTACTCTGGCATACAAAGCATCAAATGCACCACATCTCCCTATTCAAGGGGGAGTGTCCATCCATGTTTGCCACTGATTCATCTCATAAAACAAGTGATTCATTTAGTGTCCCTACAATCTGCCTGAAAGGGGTTCATGTATTAGCTTTTGCCTGTCTCTCTTTTTCCAAGAAAATCTGAGTGGGGACACATAAGTCTTTGGAGCACCTGTGGATCAAAATGTGTAATTTCCCTCACAATATTCTGAAATGTAGAGGACCTCCCTCTCTTTAATACTGCAAACTGTGTCTTACAGATGTGTTGGAAAAATATTCTTTGCGGTAGCCAGCAGAGTATGAAATGCATTCTGGCTGTAGATATTACTTTTCTAGTTTTTCTGTGCTGCCAGAGGCTCTGCATGGAGAAAGCTTTAAGGGAGCAGAGGCAAGCAGAGAAGGTGCTGAGATGAAGGAAATTATGGGTACTACCAAGGGAGAGGAAAGCATTTATCTCTACTCTAGGTATCCTACCAGTTATCAGACTGCATCAGGTAAAATATGTGTGCAGGTATGCTTTAATTTAGTTTCAGCTGCTGAATAGTATTTTTTTTTTAATTACCATGAGCTTGTAATAAGTTAATTAAAAATCTCAGTAAAGTATTCAGGAGTCCTCCACTGGGAAGGTATGCCTGAACTGAACTGTGTTCTCTTGGCCCCCTGAATTCCTGTTCTGCATGTGCATTTCACATTAAGGATGCCACCACCCCTTTTCTGTCTCGTGCCAGTCTCAGAAATCACAGATCTCTGTCTCTGGCAAGCTGTCTGGCAATCCTTCCTTTGGGAGGTGTTTTTTTCCTTCCTTCTCTTGGACAAAAGTCTGGAGAAAAGAGAAGTGCCAAAAGTTATGCATGTAAAATCTAAGAGAACTTGGGAGGCAATGAGGAGGGCAGTGACAGATGAGGAATAGGAGGAAAACACCATAAGCAACCCTGTCTTCCTCTCCTGTGGGGTAAGAAGGTCAAGCTTCCTCAGCACACAGCTGAGTGCTAGTTAGACCTGTCAGGTTTGTATTGAACCTACTACCTGATTTTTCCCTGTAGTAAATTACTGTGGAAGCCAACAGTATTTCTGCCTTTATTGCAGAATCATGGCTATCAGATACAGAAGAGACAAAAGGGTTTCCTTGATAAAGGCCTCTCCCTTGATGCAGTGATTTATGAGCAGTACCAGCCCTCTGCTGCAGCAGATATTGCCTGGAGGAGTCTGGTCTCAGGTCTCAGAAACAGAGGTGTCAATATTGTTGTGGACAAACAGGGGCTTCCTGAGCCACTGTAACTTCATAAATCATCTGTGCTGTGTTGCAGTGGCCGACACTGGGCAGTCCAAGCTCACAGTTCAAGCATGGAGGATGTTAAACCCTGGAGCCTGGGAATGGTCAGAGACCTGGGATCACAGCTTTGGCATACGACTGGTGTACAGTGTACATACTTTAGGTATGACAGGTGCCTTTATTTTTCTTTCTTTTTTGATCACTGGTTGCTTAATCTTGCTCCACACTAATGGGTAATAATGCACCACTAGTGGAGAAGAGCTGCCTTGCTAATGAAAACCAGTCTGAAGGATTGGTACAGACCATAACCTTGCCATATGCCTTGTGCCCTTTCCCTCCTTCACCACCACATCCTTTAGTGGTTGTAACCTTTTTCATACTAGTTTCTAGCCTTTTTTTTTTTTTTTTTTAATGGATAATTCCAATTATTCTCTCATCCTGCAGGTACAATTCAACACTTATAAAAAACTTGATGTCCTGCCAGTCCCAAAATTCAATAGCAGCCTTCACGAGGGCTCTGATGCTGGGGAGCAGTGGCACACTGTGCTTTGAAAAATGTTCTAGGTGCCAAGGAATGCTGCAGTGTGGCATGAGTGGCAATCCCCCTCTGTTTATATCTGTCACAATGTTTGGAGGAAAACAAGAAAGATCTGGGCCCCAGGTAGAAACCTGAGCCTGTTGAGGCATTAATGAAACCACACTGTTTGGAGACTTGCAGATGCTGTTCTGTTGGGAGCATGCTGAGGCTGCCATTAAATCCCTTTGGATAAGACTCAGTTAACATCTGGTAGCTTTTTTTAAAAAATAAAAACTGTAATTGTTCTAGGCCTTGTTGTCTGCCCACGCTGGTAATGTGCCTGCGAGGTCTAATTAGTTGACAAGTGACAAAAGAGGCCACTGTGGTGCAGGGGAGGCTGGGTGCCAGGATTGTGAGATAGGTTGGGCAGGAGCCACGAGAGCCAGCAGGTGATGGATGCAGGAAAGGTGGATTATCCCCTGCTTTGGTGCAGATGCAGGGACATGAGGAAACGAGGCAAATTGATAAGCCAAAGGCTCAGGGTTTTGTTATTCATCTTATATAAAAGATCAGATCTGCAGCTGTCTGTGAGCAGGGTCCTGTAGTAGCTGGTCAGTGCCACAAGAGCCCTGACCTTCAGGCTCTACTGAGTACCTTTCAGTGCCTGTGGAATTAAGATGGAGAGGACTTGCACTTGAGTGCAGCACGAGCAAGATTAGTGGAAGCTGATGTAGCTGTATTTCTGTTTGCTATCTGTGATAAAATCTCCACTCGCTGTCAGCAAAAGCTGAATTCATTCAAGGCAGAAGAGAGTCCCATCTGTTCCTATAAGTGAGTCTGTGGGACAGGACCATCAGCTGACCACTGCAAAAATCTGACTACCTGCTTTGCTTGTGTCTTCACCTTGAATTGCTGTTAATTCCTAAATTGATACATTTATCATATTTATTACCTATATATTTATGTGGATAACATATATTTAAGATGTTGCCTTTCAGCAAAGAGATCTGGGTGTTCAGAAAGCTTTCCAGGTCTGGGGTGGAGTGTTACAGCTGGTGCCTAGCTCCTTATCAGAGTGAGGACTACACTGTCTGCACCAGAACTGGCTTGGCAGTGCAGGGATGCCCAGCATGTGTGAAGCTGTGGGCTCAGGTGCCATGTACAATTACTTTTCAGGCTGCCAGTCCCAGTGTTTGGGCTTTTTCAGCATCCATGCACCCATGGCTGGGCTGAACTCTTCTTTGTTCCTTAGCTGGGCACATATGGGTCTGGAAAAGTATTTTCAAGTGTTTAAGCACTGCTTAGCACATTGCTCTAGTTCTCTTTCAAGGAATTAGATCCTTTTCATTTGTCTTGGCTTCTCTCAAACAGTTCCCATGAAAGGAGTAACAAGATGAGTCATGGGGACAGAGTGGTGGTGGGTTATGAGAATATCTCTTGGTCAGTGTTTGCCAGCACTCATGCTGAGATTGCAGTACTTTTTCCAGGTGTTCTGGTAGATTTGGGGCTCTCACAGCTGTTGGTGTCATACCTACACCAACATCTGGCCCATTACTGGCCAGACCTTGCTGCTGGGAGTGGATTTGATTTGAGCTAAGGTCACCTTCAATCACAATTGCTAACGGGAAGGAGAGGATGCATGTGAAGTCACAGATAAAATTGTGGAAAGGAGATCCCCAGAAGTGAAAATGAGATCACCAAAATATCTGCCAGCAAACTCAGAGTCATTAGCTATAAATGTTCCTCCATACAGTCAATAGTTCCCTTCCATCTCCCCATTGCTCCATAGGGAGGATGTGCCAAGAACAGTAAGAAAAACCCCCCCAGGACACCACCCTGGACATTCTGCTACCTCCCTCTCTTCCTGTAAATCAGGAATAACCTAACCTCACTAAAATAAAAAAGAATTCTCCAGGGTAGAATTTTATAAATGAAAAAAGGAAAGGTTTAACACTCATTTTCTTCTGTCCAGGGCACCATGAAATTAATTTTTTTGCGTTTAGATTGCTGCTAACCTTAAAACTGTGTTCAGTATTAAAAAATAAAATCATATTTATAATATACATTACAAATATTGTAATATACTACATATAATATGCAAATATACCAATCACATATATTTACATATACAAGTATATGAAGACTTCCAAGTTCATGTTTTGGCAGCCAGCTGAGTGCCCTGGCTTGGTTTTGGTCTGATAAATGGGTGCAAAAGAAGTGATTGAATCTCCACACCTGGAAACCCCATGTGTTGCTCCAGCTCTTGGCTGAGTTTATCCACTCTGAAATGGCATTTAGTGAAGCTCCCTCTGTGTAAGATATTGCAGTGAAACTTTAGGGCAGACAGAGGAAAGAGAGTGGGAGTTGGATGGAAGCAGGTAAAACACATTAAAATCTTTTAAAGGAAAGGCTTTGTTCTTTGAGAACAACAACAGTAATGCATGCTACCCAGCTGCCTTTAATGCTTCAGTCTCTTTATTCCTTTGGAAGCTGGGGAAATCCAAAACCCAAGCAAGGCAACAGCACTACACTCTTTTTGTTCTTGCAACACAACACAATTCAAGGGCAGAACATTTCAATTTTTATTTTAAGATCACAGGTAAACGAGTTGCCATCATCTTTACATTCCTGACATCATCTGCTTCTCAAATGAAAATTCGGGATAATGATTATTATTTATAAACAAGAAGAATGACAAAGGCAAAGTAGGAAATGCTCTGTAAATGCAGATAGAATTACCCTGGCACCAGCTGCACATTTGTACATGTATATGTGTACATAAAAATAGGAAAGCCTACTGAGTTAATGAATAGAAATGAGACTGGCAAGAAGTGTTTTTCCCCAAGCCGTTGCATATTCCACAATTCTGTCACAAAAATGTCTTTCCTCCCACCTCTGACATTCTATTGTTGCTTTTCAACCAAAACAAAGTGAAAGGAGATGAAAAGATTGAAGAGGAAATGGTAAGTTATTTTCAAAGGTAATTTCTGTAAGGGTTTTTTTTTAATCGTGTGCTGGCATGGTGACAAAAGTTACCAGTGTGTGCTCAGAATGATGTTTGGCCATTTGTTCTGCCTTTTTTTTTTTTTTTTTTTTTAGTTAAATAAATGTTTGTAGCACAAAATGCCTCTCTTCCAATTTCAGGAGCTCACAGACTGAAAAGCAAAGAAAAATAGAAGAAGGAAGAATAAGAAGTCCACTTTGGATGTCCTAGCTGGCACCTCCTTGAGCAGCCCTTCATTCCTCAGAAACAAGAATGAGCACCAAAGGGATGGATAACATTGGGACAGGCTGAGCAACCCCAAAATTGGTGTTCAGCCTAGTGGTGCTGGTGAGTGCACGTGGGATGCACTAAACCCCTGATGAGTGCAGGATTAATCCCTGCAGCAGTGTTTTCTGTGTATTTTCAGTGATTTTTCTGTATTTTCTGTGTATTTTCTAGGTGCAAGCAGCACCTAGAAGAGCAAGCTGCTGGCACACACATCATTAGCAAGCACACTGGTTTAATTTCCTTTTGTTTCAGTGCATATTTTATAAGATTATCTTATTTTGGAAAAGTTTGCCCTAAGTGGTGCTTTTTGTTTTCACACATGTTGCAGCTGCAAATGCAGGCAGGGTTGTGCTGCAGAAGAAATGTGCTGCTCCTTTTTTTTTTTTTTTTTTTTTTTTAATTTTTATAAATGAGGAAGCACTTTTTCCCAGCTTTTTAATCTTTTACCCCACCTCTTCTGAGCAAATGCTTGCTTACCAAGAACTAGCACAGCCTGATACTTACACAGGCAATTGTGACACAGAGAAGCACATTTATCTTTTCTTCTGCTTTTGAGGATGATTTTGCATAGGAGGCATATGCTCCTCCTTGGACTTGAGGTTTTTAGGTCCAAATAGAGGTGTTGGTAGCCTGACCCAAAGCCTAAAATCCCAGGGAAATCAAAAGAATGGAAGAGCATCCTTGAAGATGTGCTAGAGCAATTTCATAACGGCAGCTGCAGGTTCCAAACTCTCTCAGCTATAAACATCTGTCAGTTCAACCCTGGGACTTCACAGCTTTGGCCATTGTGGTTTGAAATCCCCCCTGGAAAGCCATTGCCTTGTGTACTGAGATGGAAGATGCAGGAGACAAAGGTGCTGATTGGGGATGTGATTTGCTCCTGGCAGAGGAGCTGCCCTTACGTGGAGTGAGCCCTTAG
The DNA here is from genome assembly GCF_029582105.1 of Oenanthe melanoleuca. Classification (NCBI taxonomy): domain Eukaryota; kingdom Metazoa; phylum Chordata; class Aves; order Passeriformes; family Muscicapidae; genus Oenanthe; species Oenanthe melanoleuca. The sequence continues at coordinate 16,119,126 of NC_079337.1, forward strand.
CCATGATGGTCCCTGTAACTCCAGCTCCAGGCTCCAAATCTGCCTCCTGCCCTTCAGAGGCTGTCTGGCAGCAAGCACATCCCCTCCCTGATGCACATCCTGGCCCCTGGTTTCATGATGCAGTGCTGGAGTGTCCAAGCAGGAAATGCTCTCATGGGATAGAGCACCAGCAAGCACATCAGTACAATTGGGATCACCCCAAAATTACCCACACTGATGGAAATGGAGCTTGCAGGTTTGGAGCTGAGCTGTGAGAAAGGCTTGCTTTAAAGACCAGGTGATGGTGATTCACTTGAATCTGAAATGAAATGGAGATCTCTTGTGAGGGTGGGGATGAGCCCACCTCGTTTTCTGTGGGATTAGATCATGGGAGCCCTTCCTTCCCTCAGCTTTTCTCAGAGAGATACAGCACATTCAATTAACAGCTTCTGTCCATCTGACTTTTACACATGTTCATGCCTTTAAGAAAGTATAACAGCATTTTATAACAATACCTAATGGAGATTAGGCCTAGAAAAGAACTCAGTGTAATCCTGTTATGTAAGAGCAAGAATATTTTGCAGGCTATAAATCAAATGCTTCCCACAATAGAAAGCTCCTTCATTACCTTTGAAGCCAGATAAAGCTCAAAAAAAGCTTAACTATAAGGTATGTGCAGTGATAAATAATACACAAATCAAAATTTAATTGCTAGTAGGCTTCCTATTTGCTCACAGTCATGCAACCTTTTTCTTCCACAACAGAGCATGTGCAAAGCTCTTAGAAACCCCACGCATTAAAATTGCAATTATGGAAACAATTTCTAATCAATATGTGCTTATTAGGGTAACCTGCATGTATGGGATATTTTATGGCAATTATAATCCTGACAGTCCTTTCTGGGAGCAAAATTTGAGTGTTGTTTTTTCCATTTCAGGTTTCAGTCCCTGCAGTGCCATCTACTGCTGAGATAAGTTTGAATGCTGAGTCTGTTATTTTCTTTGGGGGAGAATTTTCAGGGACCATTATCTGCAGGTGGAGCACAAGCTCATAGGGGGAAAATAAATGGTTTTAAAAGCCCAGCAATCTCTGACTAAAATCTCCCTACCTATACGTGGCTGAGACCAAAAGGACAAAAAAAAAAAAAAAATCCCAAATTAGGATCTATAATTTTTAATCTTTTTTACTGAAAACAAATGTTTCTTTGATGACTCCTCATTCACTCATGACAATTCATTACTCAGCCAGTGGGAATTGTCTCAGCTCCAGTGAAAACCATGGAGTTATACCAGCTGCTATCAGCTGAACTCCTGGCTCAGGACTGTTAAGAAAAAGGTATGCAGATTTGCTTATTTGTTTTGGAAACTTCTGCCAACCAAACCTACAGCCTTGCTTATTTCTGAGTGATGAGAAGTCACTTCACTATTCTAAGAATAATTATTAAGTAATATGGGTAGTGAAGGACAGCTGAGGTAGGTTCTTGGCATCTCAAGTTTAAGTTCAAAGGGTGTCAAAGATCTCATGTGACTTTACCAAACACTGCTAGCAAGGGAAGAGGTGTCTAAGGTAGGCTTTAAGGTTCCCAAAAATAAGGAAAAAATATCAAAATAGTGGTTAAAAAAAATAAATTCATTTTTTCAGGTTAAAATACATCTTCCTCAGGTGGTACCTTGGAGGTGTTCCTGTCTTATTCTTCTCTCGTTACACATCTCCTTCCCATAAAAATAGCTTGTGGACTGGGCTACCTCCCCCAGGATGCCTGTTTTCAAGCCAAAAAGGACATCTGGCTCTGCTCTGCTCTGCCAAGGAGTTTCAGCTATAGGGGAAAAGGGTACAAAACTCTGCACTGTACCTGAGACTGAGGGTTCCTTCCAGCAGGGCATTTATTACAGGGTAAGGAGTGAAATGGAATTGCTTGGCTGAGAGTATCAGTCTTGCAAACTATTTCACTGTTAAAATAAACTTTGGAAAAGCACCACTCTGGAATTTATTTATATATTCATTGAGGTGGAGAGATGTTTTTCCAGAGTTCTCTTCCAGTATGCTGCAGGTGAGGTGAAGTCCTGTCCAACCTGGCAAATGTTCCTTGTTTAGGTGGGAGGAGCAGAGGTGTCTTAAGCAATAGGATGGCTGTAAGAGCAAGACTATGACCCAAAACAGGGTCACCTGAAAGGCTGGAGAAACAGAGATTTGAGTGAAGATGTCCAGCTGGGAGCTGACAGCAAATGCTGAGGAGTGGTCAGTGGTTGGAAGGGCTGAAGAGAGAGCCAAGTGAGAAGAGAGCAAATATAACTGGAAGCAGTGAGTGGAGCACAGATTGCAAAATGAAGGCTGGAGAGGGGATCCTGTGGGTCAAAGTGATGGGGCAAAAAATAAAGCAGGAGCAGGGATACCATCTGTCCTATAGGATCAACTTTTGGGAACATATATATTGGACTTTATGCAAATCTCTATGAATAATTCAGCATAACCATATATTTCTTCCCACCCACCTTAGCAAGCGTCCTCCATCACAAGTCAGAAACAATTTTATGAAGAGTAGCTAATGGCCATCTGTCTTTTTGAATTACTTTGGTGTCAGTGTGACTTTTTTATTTGTTTATATTGTAGCTGGGCAGAGAAGAATGAGCTGGAACAGGAGGCATTGAGGATTCTCACCACTGGATGCACCCAGCTTAGGAGCCTGGGATAACACTGAGGGCATTGACCATCTTCAGAGGTGTTCACCTCCTAGCAAGGACCACAAAGCCTGGAAGGGTGGGTCTGCTGTTTTACACAACTCAGAGCAACTTCCTATCTGCTGGGAAATTCATTGATGCTACAGAATGATGCACCCTCACAGAAACTGGTGATGTGCAGCCCAAGGTGCTTTTTCTTGTTATTCTAATCTTCTAGACTGCTCATCCTTCCAGCCAAACTAGTCCTTTCCCTTGCATTTCTCAAATGAGACCCTGAGTTAGCCAAATGAAAGGAGAAAGAAAAATGATTGATGAGGGAACTATTTTCTGAGCTTCTTACAAGAGTGAAGCTCCAAGTGAGAAAAAGTGAACTTTAAAGCAGAATTTGCCACTGTCCTGTCAAATCTGTTCATTTGGCCCTGGCTAAATATTTCAACCCACAACAGCTCCAGCTGCTCACTTGCCTGTGAGAGAGCTTGAATTTCAAAATACCCCCTTGATACACCCTGTGCCTCTGCTGGGAGCCCAGCTTGAGTCTGAGCGATTAAATCTGGATGTTATTAAATTCTGCTGATCAGTGTCAGAAATGCCTTCAGAAGGCAGTGCTGAGCAGTTGCTTAATATTGTTTTTGTGGTGGTAGAGAGGCAAATGTCTCTTGCACTGGCTAGAAAAAGTAGTTTGTCTCATTCCTAGAAGCATTATATTGTAGAAATACAGCTCAGAGTCATGCTTCACAGGCTGGCTGCCAAAACTTCAGCAGAAACAGAAGAGCTTCAAATAATTAGCTAGACAGTGCCTAGCAGGTGTCACTTTGGAACTCTTTGGTGATGATAATTCTCAAAGATTGCAGAGAGATGATTTGACCAGAGAAAACAGGTCCACTACTCACATATTCCTTTGTGAGCAACCACTCTCCTTGCTCATGCACCAGTTCTGATAGGAAGCAGCTTGACAAAAACATCTGCAATTTGATCTAAAAAGAAAGAATAAATTGCTCTTTTAAGTTGGCAGAAGAAAAAAAGAAAAGAATCCCCCCCTACCCCCAAACAAATCAATACAATGTCTTGAATTGGGAAAGGATGCTGTGTAATTGGAATACAGATCCTGCATGAAACCCTGATTCTAATCTGAGGTATTTAATGCTTTCTGCCACAATAAAAGAAGAGAATTAATGGACTCAGTGGGAAATCTAGATGGTATTTAGCTCTGAATCAGACTATTATTTTACACTTGGCATTGATAGGAGTCAAAATGAGGCCACAAGCCCAAGACTTTCTCAGCAACTTGTGAGTGCCAATTCCTGTTATATTCCCATGATCCTTGCTTGGAGGCTTCCCTTTCTCCAAATCTCAATCACAGCAGCAGCAAACTGAAGTAATAAATAATGAAGCCACTCCAGGCTAAATGTGGGTAAAAAATGCATGCATTTTCTCTCTTTTTCAATGTGTGCCTATTGCACATACATGTAAGATGTATCTGACAGCTTATAAAATATATGGTAAAAAGGCAGACATTTATTGCAGAGAATTTGTTCTATGAATGCATGCTTCCTCTATAAAGAAAGGACTTTTTTTCTCATGCTCTGATCTTTATATCATGCATGTATATTTGGGATGAATTAAATAGGGAGAGGACCTCAACAAATTTTTGCACTTTCTAGTGACAAAAAAAAAGATAGATTTTTGCAATCTTTTTTTTTCTCCCAATATTAAAAGAGCATGTAAGAAATGGGGCAGAGGAAGGAATGTCATGAATAAAACAAGAACATGGGAAGCTCTCCAAATCCATCCTAGAGTCTCTTTCCAAGAACAGGATTTATTTGGAAGGCATCTTTGCAGTGGTCCTCAGTATTTCTTGGATGTCTCAGAAGGGCTGAGTTGTCCTTTCCAGCTGTTGTGCTGACTGCAAACCACACAATACTGTGTGTAGAAGCCATCATTTATAAACATAGGTGTCTGATGAGTCCTCCTGATACCTTCAGAAGCGGATGTGGAAGGTTATGAACATCTTGCTCCAAGCCAAATGGCAAGCAGGGAGCAGAAATGAGGCTGGGATTCGAGAGCTCCCAGTTCCCACGCCTTTCTTACAAACCCTGTCACGCAGAGATGAGGTGTGAGAGCAACAGCACAACGAGAAAAATGCTGCTGATGATCACCAGGTGCTGGGTGCTCATTCTGGATGCTTCCCTCCAAGCAATCTGGCTTTCCTCTGGTCTGAAATACCTAAGGGTTGGACTCAGGTGTTTGGAAAGCAAGAGGTGCAGCAAATCATCAGCAATGCACTTGCCAGATCCCACAGAGCAAGGATGAGTGGCTCAGCAGGGAAGAGGAGGGGCAGCCAGGCACCAGCAAAACCAGATGATGGACAGCAGGAAAACAAGGAGGAACCCTACTCCAGCAGGTCCTGTCAAAGAAAGGGCTGTGGGACTGCACTGGGAGCAGAGAACCACATGAGCAGCTCGTTGGCTTGGGGCTCAATGGCCAGTTTCACTGCAAGCATATTTTCCCCTTTTACTTAGAAACAGATGTCTAGAAAGGCAGATGAGAAAATCTGTTTGAGAAAGACTTAAGAGGGCTTCTCTCTCCTTCCCCAGAGCAAATGCTCATAACAGGAGATTGCACTGTGATATTGCTGGAGCCACTGAAACATTTTCAGGCGAGGGAAGCCCCATCTGGGTGCTGAGAGGAAGGGCTCAGCTGCAGGGCTCAGGTAACTCACGGCTGACTGGCTCCTTTCAGACCTGCAGTGTTTTACTGCCATGCTCTGCTGAGGCTTGAGCACAGCTTGACAGAAGAACAGTGGTTTTGTCCTCCCTGTCTTTTCTACAAAATGGCCTTTGCAATCTGATGGGCTCCAATGTTTGATAATCTCAGATTTGTTGGTAGTGGATATCATGTGTTGGCAATCCCCAAACTGTGCAGCCACATTTTAAAAATAATTGTGCTGGAGTGAAGATAAGCTATTGTCTCCAGCTAGAGGCTTTAATAAAGCCTGTGTATCAGAGGATGATGATCCAAGCCAATTTAACCTAATTAACCCTCCTAAGCCTTCTTTCTTATCTAAAAGCTCATTCTTTGCCAGTCAGGCTCACAATACCTGTGGCTTGAAAAGTGTAATTTTTAATGACCCATTATCTACAGCATTCCCCATCCAGATAAATAAATGCAGGTATCCATCTCTAGATGGATGATTGATTTAGTTACAGTCGTCACATTTTCAGTCCTTTAGGGAGAAGCAGCCTACTAGAGCCAGCAAAATGAAGATGAGATGGAGGAGGGCTGAGCATAGGGTTTACTTTGGCAGAGGAAGCAATTTCAACTAAGGGAAATACAGTGTTGCCTATTTAATACTCCATGGAGTATGAAAAGGCCTTTCAGAAATAATTATTCTCTCCATGTACTGTTGTAACAAGGAAAAATTTAGCTGCTGCAAAGTGAATTCAGAATTTACCTGTAGGTTTTGTTGGCTCATTTGGCATTTGCTTTTAGGAGTGGAGAAGGAAGGAGCACACCATGCTGATCAGCTCAGGGCTGGGGGCCTGGGAGCATGCTGCAAACAAATCCTGCTGGCTACATCAGGAAAAAGGCCTCCAGCACAGCACAGCTCTCTGCTTTTGTTGCCTGTGTCCTGCAGTCCAGTGAGAGTGTTCAGACAAGAGAGGAAGTGGGATCACAACTCCTGTGGCACGATGAGGAACACCACATAGCTCAGGCAGAGAGGGAATTGGAGAGCCAAGCTGGGAGCAGGTAGATTAATCCATCTAAAGGGCACACAGTGGTTTAGCTGGATACCTGATGGGAATGCAGAAGAACAGATCTGCTTTTTGCTTCTGAGTGGGAATACAAATGAGAAAATCACCTCTGAGCACTGCCCCCTCTTAAAGACAGAAGCAGGACCCAGTGTGCTGCTCCACCAGAAGCAGGGCAGACCCAGCACAGCATCAAGGCTTGCTGGGAGCCGTGGGAAGCCTACTCATTGGGCATTTTTGCTGGCTTTTTGTTGTGGAGGCTTGCTCTGCTCACTGCCATGGGCTCTGCTGGCAGTGGGCAGCTGTTTTGAATCACTGACCCCAGCTGGCTGCAGCAAACATCTGCCTTCCATCCAGACACAGCTGCTTCTGGGGCCAGGGCTGCATCAGGAGGAGGAGGCTTGCCCTCAGTTAAACCTTATGCTGCTGCATTTAGGGGGAGGAGTGGAGAAGTGTGTTTAGTCCATGCACTCCCTGCTTCTGTTTGAAGCCTGCCTGTGCAGGGGGCTCCACTTTGCTGTTGGCTGGAGAGGGCACCTTAGGAAATGGGCAGGGATCTGTGCCTGTGTCCCTCCCTAAGCACCTGCAGGGTGAACAGCTCCCATCCTTGGGACTGGTGGCTCAAGGGCTTGTGTTTCTCATGCTGCTCACAGCAACACAGGAGGGTCATGTGTGCACACACTCACCTGCATGCACACATTGTACCTACAGAAAAACATGCAGGCTTCCTTCTGCCAGCCTTTGGGCAGCATCCTGAGGGGCTGTGTCAGGTGGCACTTTCTGCTGCTGGCTTGGGAACATTAACCTTTAGTGCTCCTGCCTGGTTTCAACACCTGCATTTCCAAATGAGCCCTATGTCAGGCAAGCAATTCACACTGGGGTCAGTCAGGGAGACAATCTGGGACCATCACCTGCAGTATTTTGCAGGGCTCAGCTGCAGCTTGCAATAAAAGGCAATTATTTCTCCCATCTTATTCCACTCAAAGCAGACTATTTCTGCAAAGCATGTGGAAGAATTTTACTCCACAGGGAGCAAAGAAGAAGGGGCTGGCAGGACTCACACCTTAGTAGCATAAAAAATGCCCTTGGTATTTATTTTTTTTTTCCTTTTTACTATTCATATTCCATGTATAATTTCTCTAGCTGAAGTTGCACATCCTTACATGCTTTCTGTGTCTGGTGGAAATGGGCAGGAGCTCTCTGGCCATCAGCAAAAAAAAAAAAAAACACCTAATGATTGTATTACATGGAAAAAGGATGATTTTGACAGGAGGAGCCAAACATATTGCCCTAGGTGCCAGTCTGTAGCAAGGAATTTGCTTTGGGACAATGGCAGGAGCCACCCACCACCACAGCAAAGGTGGTCTGCTAGACCTCAGCTGCTATTTTTCTGCTCCAGCCTCAAACTTTGGCTTCTGCAGCATCTCCTGCAGCATATTTAGGCTTTAAAATAAAATATCCAAGCTGTACCAAGCTTGTGTACCATGTGTAGAAAATTATCAGGGCACTGTGGCATTAATAAACCCTAATTGCCTATTCCAGCTTCGCCTGGGTCTCCACCTGCAGTGTGCACTTAAGCCCTGGCCCTAGCCATGGCTGAGGGTGCTGGGGGATAATTTATGGAGCAAGATGAGCCTGTGGGAGTACACACTTGTCTCCTTCAGGAATTATGCAGGTTGAGGGAGCCTTTAATTGCAGTTCAAGAGCAGCTGCATTTCCTCTTGCTTCTGGTGCTGTGAGAGAGTGCAAGCCAATGCTGACACTCCAGTGGCTGAGCCTTTGGTCTGCTGCCTGCAAAACAAGCAGAGCTTGAGGTAGGAACTTCTTTATCCTGGGTTTGCAGGGAGCAGTTGTTCTGTTTATGAGCATGGTGTGATGTACTGTGCTGTTTGTGACCCAAGAATCATGTGCAAGTGGTTGCTCCTTCTCTGGGATGCCTTCTGGGGAGAAATCTTAGCCCTGTGAGGATGCTGAAGCCTGCAATGCCACCTCAAGGGAAGACAAGATGTTTTTACCAGGAAGGGTCAGAGATGGGAGGAATTAACTGTGTTGGGCAATGATTTGAGATTAGTTGCTGTGATGAGAGACTAAGTTAGGAGGTAGAGCAAGGTGTTGCTGCCTAAATTGTGGCATTTGCCTTTTTGTCCCTATAAGGAATAGTCCAAATGAACCAGATTCCTGCTGTGCCCATCCCATGCTTGTCTCACTGACTATGACCATGTCAGGATGCTTCAAAGGAGCATGCAGTCAGCAGCTGGTGTTAGCCAAGAGTAATCCTACCCTGTTGGAAAGGAAGGAGGGGGAAATATGTTTGACAGTGAATGAAACAGAGGAACTGCTGTAGGAGATTGTCCCAGACCAGATTCAGCAGAGAGGGAAACATAGAGAGTCATCCCAGAAATCAAAGTGCATGGAGGAGAATAAATGCCACTGAGTGTGTCAGGAGAGATGTGATGATTTAATAGTGTGCAGTGAACTAATGCAGATTTCCCCTGCACATACATGTATTTATTTAGCTCCAAAAATAGAAAAGGTGACATTCTCTTTTTTCACAGTGCAGCCCACCTACAGAATTCAATATTGTAATGTTAGAGAAAAGCCATTAGTATGGTCTTTAATAAAATACTTGGACCTGACAGGTAGGTTATTGACTATTATAAAGCTGTTAGATTTAATATGAATCTCCTTGGCAAACCCTGGTATTCATCACATTTTCATGAGTAGGGAGAGTTTGTAGATATTGCCAGATGTGGTCTCAGAGTGCAGAGCAACTCAGATAAAAATTGCAAAAGCTGCTAAATGATGCATGGGCTGAAATCCCACTTCCAATCAGACCCAGAGCATGCTGTGAAAAGATTTAGTGAGTTACCTCCCAGCAGTTTGAAAGTCTTCTGAACACTTTACCCAGTTGCCTTGGGAGAGAGTGGAGTGGGCAGAAACTGGTTAATCTGACCTTTATATTAATTTTATCATAGAGATTACTTTAAATCCTGAAGCAGAAGGTTATATAACCCTGTTAGTATTTGTTGTTGCAGCTTTGAAGTGCAGCACAAGTGTCTGATCCCTGATTTTGTTTTGACTTTTTTAGCATCTTACTCTAGGCAACATCCTAACTCTTTTCACTCTATGACATGCTGCTCTTTTTAGCACTGCCTTCAAGTTTAAAATTTTCAATAATATCTTGGAAAAAAAAAAAATCTCCTTTCTACCTTCCCTGGCACACAGTTTGATCAGTCCTAATTGATATCCCAGAGAGGTGAGGGAAGGGCTGCTGTGAACTTCCCTGTTTTCTTTTCTGTAACTCCACAGCTTCTATCTTAAGAGCTTAAATTTATTTTGAAGTCGTGCCCAGAGATGTTCCTGGTGAAATTCTTAATGTTTTTCCTCTAGGTACTGTACAAATACAAATAACAAACCCCTTGTCTTTGGGAACAGGAGCTGTGGTGCTCCTAAATAGAATGGGCAGCTTTTCAGAGAGGGGCTTTGCTAAAACTGATCCAGCTGCTGCCTATGGGAGACTCCTGCAATGACAAAGCAAAGACTCACTATCTCTGTGCTGGGATCCTCTTTCTTTGTGTGGTTTGGGGCTTTTCTAAGATAAGGTGCCATTGCACAGCCTGCCTGCTGAGCATCCTTGTCCAGGCTTGTGCTGTCAGTTTTGCCTTTGCCACTTGGCTCCTGCACCCCATGTTTCCATAAGCCTGGTGTGAGCTGTGGATGCTGCTGTGGCCTCTCCACAGGGTTCTGGGTCAAATCAAAGGGTTATTTGAGCATTGAGGGAATGAGCATTTTTGGCATGAGAGATGATAAATAAAAGGTGACTAAAACAGACAAGGAACTTTTTGGTGAATTGAAGACATTGACTGCAAAACTTTGGTAATGAAGTTTTTGGAGACTAAGCTACTGTGTGACAAATATCACTGTCCTAAAGAAAGTGCCTAAATATGCTGTGTGGACAACATTAGGACAACTTGAAGGAGTTAACATCTAATCAGAGATTTGGTTTCCTTGACTGACAGACAATTTTCAAAAAGAGTGCGGTTTGTCAAGAAGTCATTCCCTTCTTCTTCCAGAAATCTCTCTTTGAAACCAGGGCAGGCAATTTCCTGCCTGTGATGGCATTCAAGACATGAGATACCCTTGTGTTTGACAGCAAAGGACACTGGTTTCATTTGAGCTTTTTCCTTTATCACTGACAACAATAAAATTGTCAAGTGTGTGATTTGAAACATCAAATTCAGTATGAACTTTTGTGTAAGCAAGGGACATTGGACATAATAACTTTTTTTCTCCCATCTGTACTGATATATGGGACATCCAAATTGATAAATGGTAAAGATTGGCTGATGTATGTGAATGGTAGCTTAGGTATGAACTATCAACAGACCAGCAAGGTTAAAATGAACTCATCTTTTGAATTTAATAATAAATTTCCCTTTCTCAGCATTGGTCCAAGGTAATGAAGTGATGCTTCTTAGCAGTGAAGACAAAGAAAGACTTTGTAGCTGAGGAAGTGCCCATTTTGATTGCAGGTATGGAAACAGTGTCTGTCAAATCATGGTAATGCTATTTTATTTTTATAGAGAAGCTGGATGCATTAGTACCTGACCCAAAACACCAAAGCTCTCTCTTTTCATTTGGAACATATCAATCATGTTAAACAACTGATGATTCTGAGTATTTTAGTTCTTGAGTGCCTAAACAGTAAGATTTGAAAGTCACCTGCATTTTAGATTTGCTAACTTCAAGTCTGTGTGTTATGTAGAGACAAATGAGATCTTTATATATCCTTTCAGATACTGGCCTTGAGCTTCTCTTTGTTGGAGTGTAAGTGCTACAAGGTGCAGCTGAGCTGGTTCATGGAGAAGAGAGCAGACTTTGCCTTGTGAGCCATGACTTCAATGTGAAAAGTCAAACCACTAATCTTTGTGTGATGTGTATCAGTGTAGCTCAGGTGAACTGTAAATATTAGTTTTTAGCCCTGCAGCTGAGTCCTTAGAAGGTTTCAGCTTGTCATGGGTATGACATACTTTTCAAAGTTTTGTGAGCTTTTTTTATCTTTTAAAAAAAGTTTGCATTACCATGAAACTTCATCTCAATACCTTTTAAAGTGAACCTTTATAGTGGGAATTATCTCAAACTACAAGTATTGTTCTATAGACTGAGAGCAACCAAATACTAAGCCAAATTTGCTTGTCAGGAACAGGGACAGAGCAAAAGGTTAACAGGGATCAGAGATTACATCAGCTATATAAAAACTCAGAGGAAAATTAAATGGGCACATGTTTAAATGTGATGAACTCTGCATGGTCTATGATAGAAGTCACTCTCCACACTTGTACTTTTGCACAATACTCTGCATTTTCCTTTTACCATTGGGGTTAAGGGCTGCTGTGGGCTTGGCTGGTTATAGGGGTGGATCTGGCTGATGGTGACATGGTGTATTGCTGTAGCCCAGGTGCGTTCAACATTGTGCCTACACCCAAAATTTGACCAAAAAGGAAAATTCGTGGCACTATGCTGAGCTGATCAAAAACCTGTGGGGTCCCACTGAGGTGATCCAGAAGCATCACTCATTTTTATGTTAATAAACAATGGCCCCCAGGCCAGAACAGTGTATTACTTTTAACTCCTAGACCTCTTTCCACTCTCAAATTACTACTACCTGCAGCCCCCAAAGAGCAAAAATACATGATGCCACAACTTCTTTCTAAGAGCAATTTCACTTTTGGTGCTGAGAGGCACTGTTACCAGCTGAGTTATGGGGAAAAGCCTGAGTCTAACAGGGTATTTATTTTACTTAGCAAAAATTATCCAACAGTAAAAGCATAGTTGCTGCCATTAGAAATATGACTGTTTGAATAAAAGTTATGGGAATAGTAAGATTCAGCTATGGTATGTTAATTTGAATGTGCAGTAAATCTGTCAGGATTGCAAGTCAATTTAAGAGCTAAAATATAATTGTTGTAAAACAGCAAACTGCAATTTATATGTATTTTTCCCAACTGCTTGTGGGCTAGCAATATTTCAGTTCTATAATCACAATTTGAACCTTTTAAAAGGGGTTTTTTTGTACAAGTCAGCAGAAGTGGTATTTTGTTACTTTTCTTTTTGTGGAGTTCTTTAAATGCAATACACTTTTGGGGAGGAAAATGGTTTGGGGATAAAAATCAGCAGAGACTGCTTTACACTTGCTCCTCTTTTCTGAAAGATAGACATGTCTGAGTGTGCAATGAATAATTTGTCAATCAATTTGCAGCTCAGTGAAAACAACCGTCAAAATGGGCTTTTGTTACTTAGATTTCAAATGCCATTTGACCCTGCAGATATGCTTTCTGCAATGATGTTCTCTGATACCAGCTAGATATGTTTTTTTAAAATAAAAGCCCATTAATGACCTAATATCCTTTTTTTAAAAATTACCTTGCTTGCTTAATTGAGTAAAACAAACAAACAAAAAAAAAATTGTAAAAGTTGCTTTCATTTTGATTAAAAAGGTAAATTAATGCTCTGAAAGCTTTCAGTCTCAGACATTTTCAGGAATGGTGTTTCATGGCTGTTGTCTTTCCTCTTGGTTTTTCAGGATCTGCTCAGATGAGCTGTGTTGGTCTCTGAGGAAGCAGAGGGGACATTAGCCAGGGTACCTGCAGCATGCTTTGAGCATCTGGTTAATATTAGTTTTGTGATGATCCACGTCCTTTCATTTGAGAGCAAGTAACACATCTGAAGAAAGGTGTGTGAGCATCAGCCCCCAGCAGAAACTCCAAGGGATGGTGCAGAAGAGTCTTTAGAGCCAGCCCAGTCTTCAGCAGGCAAAAGGCTTAGTGCCTTCTGGGGTGCATTGCCATTAAACTCATCTCCACCTGGGTTTTCAAGATAAATGTGTTTTTATATTGCCTGACAGTCTCAAAGAAAAAAAAACCCAAATGAGTTACATGGTGCCTTTTAAGTCCTGAATGTTGGTGAATATACTTTAATTAATTAGGGAGGTTCTCTGAAATTTAGCACAAAAACATCAGCTTTGGACAAAGAGATTGAAGAAAATTGACATTGTCTGTTCACAGGCAAGAGTTTTGGTGGAGAAGTCCCCAGGAGCTAAATGCCCTGTTTATAGTAGATAAACTCATGGAGCAAGGTTTGGGGGCACTGATGGCTGTGGGTCCTTATGGGTCAGTGGTGAGATCTGAGCCCTTGGGCTCTCATGTGGTCCCTGCTCACACCTGGGCTGTGTCAGGCTCCTGAGAGGATATTGCAGAGGGTGTGGTGGTGTGTTGGGCTCAGACCCACAAAAACTCCTCTGGAGATAACCTGGGAGCTGCCTGAGGAGAGAGAGAAGACAGCCTGCTCATTTATCCTTATTAGGAATTACTTTTCAAAAGCTTGTAAAGGTTCACTGCTCCAGGGGAAAGTTATGTCTGCTGATTGAGGAGAGGAAGGGAAACAAGAGAACAAGTTGGGCTAATGTAGCCTTTTGAGTTTTACAGTCAGATGAGCTTCAGAGATTAAAAGGAAAGAGAAAAGGATGGTGCATATGCTTAAGAAAAGGATAAATCCTCCTTTGTGCTCATTACTTTGCTGTGGTTTTGCATTTTACTTCCTTCATTGTGGAGGTTTTTAAAGCATTAAGGGAAAGGGGACTTGACAAATCTTTGGCAGATATGAGATGAGCCTGAATTAGTGTAGTGAGACCCATCTGCATAGCCTGGGCTGCTGTGAATTTCAAAGCTAACACACTTTATATCAGTGTGGTGTGATGGTCAGAGTGCAGAAAAAGTGAGGACCAGGGATAATTTTTTTAGATTTTCTTGTTACTTATGTTGAAGCATGGCATTTCCTGCTTCCTGCCAGGAAGGAGCCAGGTGCTGCTTGCACTGAGGTGCACATCTTGCATTTAAATGGCTCTCCATCAGCATCTCTGGGCAGAGGATGCAGAGAATGCCCAGCCCCAGAGGATTCACAATCCACTTCAGAGACAGGAGGAAAAGGGAAGAAGAGGCAGCACATGGGGAGCAGAGTCCCAGTAAAAGTCACTACTGGCCCCATATCCAAATGAGGGAGTTTTGTGAATCCCAAGCAGGGATAATTGTCATTGTGCCTTTAATATCACACTGGTCCTTCCCTGGGCATGAAATTCCCCTTGTTGCAAGTCAAGCACCCTCAAACTATCAATTCACCCTCTGCAGACACACAGGAGGCCCTGGCAGGGTACCAGGGTGTGCCAAGGTCATGTTCTGCACATTCCCTCCACCAGCAGGAAGGGCAGGTGCCTGCAAGGACTTGGGCCACATTACATGGCTGTAATTCAGCACCTGAGCTGGTGCTTGCTGACAACTGCCTCTCCTATTGCATGTGTTTTTCAAAGTCAAGAGATTGCTGCACAAAATGGGAGTAAAAGGCCTTTCAGATGCTGTTTGTGGTCTTTGGGTTTCAGAATCAGGATATCATCCATCTGTCAGCAAACACAGCACACAGAACTTGCAGGAGAATCCTCTCCAGTTGCTATTTCCCTTTAACAAGACAAAACAAGAAAGAAGAAAAGGCATTTTATTGTGAAGTCTCTCAGGCTTGCAAATGCACTCTGCCATCCCCACGCTTCCTTTTGTGCACATTGTGCTTGGCTTGGCAGGAACCTGCTCTGTTATCCCTCCCCATCCCTCCTGCTCCAAAGCAAAGCTGCAGACCCCGTTAAGAGTGAAGTGCAAGGGGTGCAGAGCTTTGGACAGGGGAAGGAAAACAAGCTGAGAGAGGCTGCAGGCATAAATGCTCATACTGCATAGCTTAAGAGGGAGATGGAGAGGGCCCAAGAGCAGGGTTTAAGGGAAAGGAAAAACCCTCCCAGGGCAGAGGGGGGTGTGCAGTGACCCCATGAGACAGTCCCAAGAGGTAGCTACTGCTGAGAGAGACTTTGAGTGTGTGGAGCTGCAGAGAGGGGGTGGGATGATCTGCTGCTGACCAGATGCCTCTTCCCTGGAGCTCTCTGGAAAAGCACTTGACAGCCACTGCCCTTTCCTGCCATTCCCCCCCATTTTTTATCTACTTTTGCATCAGGTGGCAGGCTGTTTCCCACCCCAGGGCTGCTCAGGCACTGGCAGGGCTGGAGGTCATGGAAGTGGAGCATGCCCAGCGTTGGGGCCAGCTCTGCTGTCCCTGTCTCACTGTGTAGGAGCAAGGCATCAAAAACCCCTGCTCCTGCCTGTTTGGCTGGACAGGGCTGAAGTAATTTCTCTCTAAATATAACTCTGCACACATGGTGGAGCCGAGCTCTGCTGGCATAGCAAAGCACAAGGAGAGGGAAGGCCAGATGGCTAATTCATGCTGAAAGGCAGCATGAGGCAGAAGAGAAGACAGGCAATAACTTGGCACAGTTATGGGTTTCTTGAATGCTTTTGGAGAGGGCATTTTACTTTTCTGTGCCACTTAACCTTGGCTTGTCAAGTTTTTTTCCAAATGGTGATACCTATTTGTCAGGGACTGTACCTCCCAAAAGGGGACAATCATGGCACACAGACTTTAGGCATGTAATATATGAGATATTTAATCAAAAAAGGGAAGCAGGTGCATCCTCATGGAAATCCAAATCATCTATTTCTGTGACTACAGCAAGCCTTGGCAGGTAAGTGTGGTGGTGACTTCACTCATTTGTACCAAACCTGTGTGCTGTAGGATCTCCTTGCCATACATGAAGTAGGTTAAATCTGCTGGGAAGCATGAGATCATTTTAATATTCATTTTAGGAGGACAGACAGCACCTGATCCAGCAAATAGTCACTTGGTTTGGAGCTAATCTCTGTGAATTTGTAGGTTTTCTGTGGAGAAGGTTGTTTTAGTTCTGTGAGCATGGACCAGTAAGTAGGCAGTTAATGACTTTGGGCTTAGTGCCATTTTTGACTGAGTTGTAAATAAAGGTTTTCCTTCTTGTGGAGCTACAGGCCTGACACACAGGTATTTCCCAGAACAGATGCTGATACAGATTTCCTGCTCCTAAACAGAGTAAGTGGGTGAACAGGAACTCTATTGCTAAAGACTCAAAAATTATTTTATATGTGACTTTACTCTGACCTTACTCGAGTCCTCCCTTTTTGTTCCCACTCTGCCCAGAGGCAAGTTTCCAGAGTCCCTTCAGTCTGCCTGCCAGAATGGCTTCCTGTGCCCTGGTCCTCAAGCCAGGGACTCTCTCTGTGTCCAAATGTGCAGGTTATCCATCCTGCCTATGGATGCAGCTTCATTTCTAGAGCTGAAACTCCGAGGGCTTGCAGCTCTAATTGCTCATTCCTTGCACAGGAAGCTTGAGTACTGATCTGTCCATGATTCTTAGATGTGTAGGCATGGGTGACAAGGGAGTTGGAAGGATGCAGTGACTCCTCACTGGATGCTCAGTGTTGGAAAGAGAGGATGATGGCACTCAAAGTTTTTATCTCAACACTTGATACTTGGCTGGGCTGTTGTGCTGTTTGGGGCAGAGTCCTCTCATCTGCTTTGGCACATCTTGGTTCTGCAGCTGCTGCAAGAAAAGGTTAAGGACCACCTATCTCCTGCTCAGAGTGCACTTGGGAAAGTACACTGTGCCACCAAATGAAATGCTCACAGGTATTTCTTCCAGTGCATGTGTGGTTCATATTTGCCAAGAGTGCTGTGGCACAGGCTTCAGGTGACACAAACAATTACAGGTCATGAATTAAATGCAAACATTGCAAATTATCCCCTTCTTTCTTTGCAGCACAGAAGATACAAGCCAATTGACCAAAGTGGCACTGTGATGATAAAAGCCTGAAACCAAAGCAAGAACAAAAGGTATGCCTAAAATCTCTGCTAATAATCCCTGACAAGCCAAAGCTGGGATTTCTCCTAGGCTGGGGCAAATGAATGCAGTTAGTTATTGGCTACTTGCTGAACACCCACAGACATCATAAGTGGGATGTCAAAGTAACTCCAGCTTCAAGGCTGCAAGGTTTGCCAGGTTGCTGCTGAGCCACAGCAGATGGGATGAATTCCCCAAAATTTGGGATAGATTAAAAGATATAAAACTTCAAGGCTTTCTAAGCATCTAAACAGAAGCTGACACAATGATCTGGAAACTTGATTTAGTAACAGCAGGGAAGGTGTAGAGAACAGTGCCACAAACCCAAAGCTTACAGCAGTCAGCCCAGAGTTTCAGGGGTTTAATCTGTAACAAGATCATGTCAAGGTGTTTGAGCCATGCCTAGTTAAATTCTTGTGGCCCCTAAGATCCTTCCCTGTGCAAGGGTCAAGTTCTCTGGTGTAGGGAGAAATGTTGCTGGCTTACCATGTGATTGTGTGAAACACTGCCTTTCTGCAGGAAAATGTGGCCTTTGAGTAGTTCCTGTGCTGGCTGCTGTGGCATTTAGAGTACATTCAAGCAGAGTCCAGAAGTACATTTTGCTGGCTTGTCTAGCTGTTGGAACCAGTTTTTCTGATGATCTCTGGGCATCTTGGACCTGCCCCTCCACGCCCTTCTCACAGCAGTGGAAAGTCAATTATACCATAAAGTATCTCTGCCATTCTCCTTGGAGTCTAAAAGGAATATAAAACATGTCAGAATCTCCTCTGAAGCTTGCATTCCCCTGCCACTGGGCACACAAACATTAGTGGGATTTTAGACTCCTAGGTTCCAGAAAGATTGAAACCTTGCTTCCCAGTGCAAAAGATTGACTTGGTTATTTGAAGAGAATCAGGCTGCCAACCTTTTGCAATCTCTGCAGAAGGAAATAGCTTCAGTATTGCTTGCTTTATTCATCTGCCATGCTGAGTTAGGAATGGCTGAGCACAGGGCTTGCAAAACAGGATCCAGGCTGTGCTCACACATCCTGCTCCAGCTGCAGCTTTATGGATGAAGCCATTCACTCCCCCATCCTGGGCTCCCTCCCCTCTCTTCACCTCTTGCTGCCAGGCATTCATTCCTTTCATGCAGCCAAGGCAACCACAAACCACGGTGTAATTGCACCCAGTCAGGCTTAGTAAAACATACAGCTCAAGATGAACCTGTTTACCTGGTCAGTCCCTGACGGCCCAGCCCTGGAATGGTTTGGGAATGATGATTTGAGGCTGCTGGAAAAAACAAAGGAGCTTGAGGCCAAGCTCTAGGCCAGTCAGGTCTGGCCAGGAGCAGAGCCTCCCTTCAGCCTGAGCTGCCAAAGAGGAATTTTGAGTGTGGATCCACTGTGGAGTTACACACTCCACCAGTTCAGCATGGGGAAGACACAGCAGGGCTGTGACCTGTGAGATGTGCACGTTGTGGGTTAGAATGTCACCACCTCGCTGAGCAGAGCCCAGAGCTGCACATCTGGAATGGGTGGGAGCTGTGGAGGCTGCAATTCCAGTGTCTGGCACGCTGGATCCTGTGCTGGCTGCTGAGCTGCTGGAGCCTGGACTAACTTTGGTGTGACTCATGGTGTTAATGATGCACTTCCTTTGCAGTGGAGGAAGAAGCCTTTTGTCCTTTCTTCTTTGTTTCAGGATGGTTTTGCTTTACATCTGTCAAACACGATTATTTTGTCTCCAGTTTGTATTCATTTTTGCAAATTGCTCCTCACAGTGAGAGTTGGTACAAAGGTTTCGTGCTGCATCTTCTAAGCCTGCCTTAATGTCAGTGTTTATCTTTTGAAGCCAATAATTAAAAGGGAAAATATACTGTCTGTGGATTTCTGTCGTGGTGCCAGTTGAGTCCACTTTCTCTTTTTGGTAGCTATCAGATGTGACTTGCACCCACAACAGACTGTGTTTGGGGGGGAAAAGTGTCACTGCTTTTATTTCATGTCTGGCCTGACAAGAATAGTAATGAGAGCAGCAAAGCACTTGCATCCCCAGTTAGCCAGCCACGAAACAGGCAGGCTGAGTCCTCGATGTGCTGTCAATTCTGTGTGTTGTATAGGCAATTAACATTGATGCTGAATTAATTAATGATGGGAAAACATCAAAGGGTTGGGGTGCTTCAGTTCAGAGGAGTGCCAGAAGCTCAGATTGTTATCAGATTGTCTAGGAGCTGCTGAGGGGATCTTATAACCAGTGTTTTGCTGCATGCCAGAAAAAGGCTGGGGCTTCCACCCTGTGTGTCATGTGTTCAGACCTCTAAAATGTTCTAGGAGACATTTTTATGGAGACTGAGCATTTCTCTTGTAACTGTTGTGGCCTGTTTTGTAAATATCTCATAAAAAGTCTTACAATTTTTCTGTTTTAGAGATACACTGCATGGGTCTTCTTACAATAAGTTATTAGTCTCATCTTGTGAATTTTTAAAACAATAAATGAAATCTTATAAGCATGGTCTCTGGAATGAGCATAAGTAAAGGAGAGGAGGTTGGCAGTGAGGCTACAGGTAGAATTTGCCATCTAAGGCAGCATTTAGATTCCCCTGTTTCTGGAGACAGAATTAGTCCATGTATTTTCTGGGACTATAATTACTGAGTTTGCTTGTTGGATGGATCAGAGAAGCCCACAGGATTAAGTTTCTGTAACAAGGTTTTGGTAGCAAAGTGGCTACAGGGGTGGCTTCTCTAGAAGCTGCTAGTAGTTTCCCCTATGTTGAAACTAGATTATCTTTAAGGTCTCTTTCAACTCCAACCATTCTGGTAATTTTTGGTATGTACAGCAGTGTTTTTGGTCCCATCCTACAACCATAAATGTCTATTCTTGCTGTACAGCAATGCAAGTCACTGTGTTAATGACTGAACTGACAGCTGTAGGAAGGCATGAAAACCAGAACTGAGCAACATGAGAATCACTGAAAGGAAATCCCACCCCAGTGTGTGGAGTGTGGCAGAGAAGAGCTGCTGGTGGGCCATGAAGCAGAATTTCTTCCTGCATTTCTGTCCTCAGAATATAATTAGGTGTGTGATCCCACATGTGTGCCTGAAAAAGTTTCGTACTGACAAGAATAGCAAAGTTTTAAAATTAAAAAAATATGAACCAAAGGGAATGAAAGTAGTCAATGTTTTATTATCCAAAGAGAACTTTGATGTAGAAAAGTTGCACACAACCCAAACCATCAATTAAATTCACCTCATCTGTGGCCTGTTTGATTTTAAAGGTCTTTGACAAGACTTGTACAAAGAAAGTTTTAAAAGTTCTTGCATTGTAGTTAGTATTTAAAAAACCATGACTTTTTTTATGACTGCACATACCCCATGCCTCTTCCTAAGGTAGCAAACCAAACATCTGTTTTTTAGACTCAATGATGCTTGGATCATGATCAAAGGGAAAGGTTGCCAATTAACCCCCATGATCTCCCCACCATGTGTGTTTGATGCCATATTTTTTCCATCTGATTTATTTCATCTAGGCTTGATATTAAATCCCTTACCAAATTCAGATTAGCCATGGCTTTCCCATTGCTCTGACAACACATCAAAGCTCCAGAGGATCCAGAAGATTGAATTAGCCACTGTTTGAGTCTTCACTGAGCTGCTCTTAGAGACATTTATCTGTGTAAGGAACAAAGGGAATAAGTGATATCTCTGCTCTGAAACTTTCAGAAAAGTTAAGTGGTTATAAGGTAAGACTAAGCTAAATTTAAACAAGAAGTACTATGCAGAGTGAGCTATATACAACAAAACAGGCTTCTATTCCTTAAAGAAAAATTACTGGAAAATAAGCAGCAATGAAGATCTTGAATAAATTGGAATAATTTTAGTGCATATTTCATCAAAATGGGATGCATTTTGTTACTAAAGGAAATATGTTTGCTATTTGCATTAAAATAACTCTAGAAATGGAGGGAAGAGCACTGTAAAAACCACACTGTACAGTCTCTGCTTATTGCAATCATTAGTTACCTTCTCAGGTCTAAGGGACAAACACTTAAAGTCTGTCTTGGAGAGCTAGGATACTGCCAGGAGCATGCAGCAGTGAGGAAACCTGAAGGTGATGCTTGGGAGAAGGAGGGTAACAGTTTGTTTAGAAGAAAAAAGAAAAAAAAAGCTGGATTTGGTGCCATGGCATTGGCATTACAGCAGTGACAATGGCCAGTAGGCTGGGCAGGGCTTGGCTGTCACTCTCTGAGTGCATGTCCTCCCTGCACGTCCTCTGTGAAGGCACAGCTAGTGTCAGATGCCATGATGTCTGTGTAATTGCATCTAGTCTCTTTTGTGGGAGAAGCTGCAAAATCTTGGCCTAGCTGTTGAAATCAGGATTCTGTTCCAAGGGTTGTTCAGAAGTCAAGGAAGACCAGTACAAATCCTTGGACCTGTGCCATGCAGTTTTTGGTTTCTCCTTCAAACACATCTGCCACTTCCTGGTGAGCCAATTCAAAATTTTTCCATTTGGGAGACTGTGGGGAGTAATTTCAGAGATGAGGCTCAAAATAAGAAGAAAAGAGTAAAGGAGGGAGCTGTGGTTTGCTAAAAGGACTTGTCAAGATATGGAGGTGAAGAAATCCTTTGGGACCTTGAGTAGGAGCTATGCAGGATGGGAAGAAATATCAGCAGTGTGGGTTTTATTGGCCATTCCTTACAAAGGCAATTGTGTAAAATAGTAAAGCATTATACGGTGGCACAGGAAGGGCACTTCTTAAAAAGAAAAAAAAATCCTTGTTTGAAAAGAAGGGAGAAGGTCAGAAGAGAATAATATGAAATACAGAATCAAATGTGGTCCCTCTCACACAATGGTCTGATGGAGGAAGGCTCCACTGTAAGAAGCAGTGCTTGTGGTAGGTAATGGTTGTGCTGCTCAAGGGGGTGACTGAGGTCAGAGCTTGGACCCCCGTTTTGTTCTCAAGCCTTGTCTTTGAGATGGGCTGTGTGGCCAGGTGAGAAGGCTGCTGCGAAGAGGCAGGAGATGAGCTGCTCTGTGTGGTGGATGGGACAGGAGAGACAGTTTTATGTGGCAACAAGAGGAAATAATTCCTGGCAGCTGACTAATAGTGCCCTGAACTTAAGCCATCTGCAGGGCCCTTGGAATATGAAACCCGAGGTCTTGCTTCACTCAGGTTTGTTTAAGTGCATGTGTAAAGCTAAATATGTAAATTAAGCCATTTGTTTTCAATGTGTAATGAATCTAAGAATGTTTATTATCTGCAGCCTTTGAAGTCTTGGCATATGCTGACATTGTTGCTGTTAAAACGAGGTGCCTGTGGGTGGGTGGAAGGGCAAATGCTGAAATAGGAGAATATTGCTTTTCAGCAGCTGATTGGCATTATGGGCCAGGAATGGCCAATATTATGCCAATACTTAGTTAAAAAAAATTCCAAAGCACTCACAACTACACAACTTCAAAACCAGACTTATCATACCCATCGGCATCCAAAATATGAGTCTGATGTAGGAATGTTCTGCAAAGATGCACAGGAATTTATGTACTCCCATCTCTAGCACTTGGAGTTTAGTTTTTCCCAAATGTGCCTACTCAATGCCAGAAAAAACTGTTTTGGTTCTTTTCCTTGGAAAAGATATTTAAACAAAAAGCTTTTTCTCTGTACTGAGATCACGTACAGCTGTACAGATGGTTTTGGTTTTGTTGTGGCACACTCTTACCTACATCACTGTCTTCCTTTCTAAAATCTTCCATCCTTTCCCCTGCTTTATATATATTAGCTCTTGGGTAACATGAATCTCAAAATTTTCTCTCAATAATAAGTGTCTCCATATAGTTGATCTTTGGATAAACCAACATTCACGAGCAGTTCATAAAGTTTTCTTCCAGAGAAGTGTTGGAAATCTTGTGCTGTTTAATGGTAAAATGGGCTTTGTTTCTTTATTTATATTTTTTGGGCCAGAACATTTTTTTCTTTACAGTGGAGTGCTAAAATGAGCCAGTATCATCTGCTGACCCCCTTTCAAAACATAGGGCAGAAAACACTCTGCTGTTCCTGTCAGTGAACCAAAGCTTCTTTACCTAAAACATAATTTCCATGAAGATCAATAGTCCTGATTATATGAATTCAAAAGGAGAAATGTCACAGTGTTTTCTGGCATGTCTTCTTCTTGCATTAGAAATCCTGTACTTCAGTCTTAGTTTACCCCCTCCAGCTTTGATTTCTAACCATGAGCGTTCTTAATGCTTTGTCTTTGAAATAAGAAAAATAGAATTTGGCTGCTCAAATGGCATTTGCAGTGTTTCAACAAAAAGAGGCTGTTCAGAGCAGCTGAAAAGCAACACTGAAGTTGTAGCTGAGGTATGAACCCCAGTCCTCCCTGCTTCCCCCAAGTTTTCACAAAGGCTGGAAAGGACAGAAATCCGTGGGAAGAATTTCAAAAGCGAAAGTGATGAGATTTTTAAGTAGCTTTTGGTTATTCCCTTTGCCATTTTCAACCCTGGATCTGAGCAGGCAGAAAGGGGAAGGAACCTGAGGAAAATGGGATGGGAGAGGCAGAAAAATAAAACTGAGCACTCAAAAAAGTGTTGGAATTGGCCCTCATAGCTAGACTATTTTCCCATGGTGCATGTCTGAAGTCGATAGTAGAGTTGGTTACAGAAATACAGATACTTAGAGCTCAATTTTCAAAATCAGGTTTTTAATTCAGCAATTAAACACCTGCACACTGATTATTCAGAGAGCCTGTCAGCACTTACCTCTTACAGTGGGTGTCAAGTGCCAATTTTAGGTCTAAGTGCAGATGTAGGTGCATGAACAGAGGGTTTCAAGATTGGAAACCAGGCTCTTAACAACAACAGGTTCATCTGCCTCTGACTCCTCTGAACTGAGCAGCAAAATCAGCTGAGCTTAAAGGGGGAGAGGGCTGAGACTAAGGAGCACAATCCAGCTAATAGCTGCTGTTATGAAACTGTCAGAAGATGACTTGCTGCCTGACAAGGACAGTGCTTTCTGCAGAACAGGGCAGCAGGCTCTTCAGCTCCACATTTGCATTTCCTTGCTTTGCCTCCTTTTAGTTTCTGAACTTTTTTTTCAGTGCCTTGCCCTGCAGGCTGAGCACGTAATTTATTTAATATATTGAATGGAGTACAGCACCTTCTGAACCCTGTTGTTTGCCATCCTTCTCCCATGGGGCAGAGGTAGTGTGCTAAGGGGCACCAATGTGCCCTACCTGCCACAGGAGTGAACAAAAAGCCTGAGTGCTGGAGCCTGAAGAAACAGAGGAAAAGAGTGTAATGAAAGGCAGGGTGCAAAATGAGACAGTGAAGGCAGCAGGGCAAACACAGCTCCTGTCATCAGGTTTCTCCCTGATCTGGAGACAGATGGCCTATCATTCCTACCTTGAGCTTCAAGATCCCCTGGGAGCTGTGATCAAGTATTTTCTTTAAATCCAGGCTAACACACTAATAGTGTGAGCCACATATATCACAGATTTGAGGTATGGATTTCTGCTTTGTTCAAAGTAAACCCAGAAAGAAAGGCAGCCTTGTCAGGCTTGTGCTAATTTCTGCTGGGATATTTCTTGTGTGAAGGAATCAGCTTCAGGTTGTGAAAGAGGGAGCTCCATTTCTGCACGTACCCAGCCAGAAGCTGACTGAGAAAAAGCAGCAATATTTCCAGTGTGTAAGGCTCAGGGCAAGGGACAAAAATGCCATGAATATATTTGTGCAGGACTTTCTAGAGGAGACAAAAGAAAATCCACCAAATGAAAGAGCTCAAGCTGGTATAAAGACCCTTGCAAATTCCAGTAAATGGTGATAGAGCCTTACCTTAAAAAGTTTAGTGCTTTGTAAATAAAAACCCCTTCTCAACCAGATCAGGACTCCCCATTGAGGTGAACAAAAGGCTGAAGTGTGCATCCAAAAAGGCAAATTTACTGTGGTCTTGAAGGGGGTAGAGGAAGAGCTCTGTCAGTGCAGTCTCAAAAGTGAAAGTGATGAGACCCTGACCTCTTTCTGCCTTTGGGTGGGAGAAGGATGGCAAGAGCTAGAGTTCTTCCCACTATCAAAGGAAGTGATGCTGCCTCCCAGATAAGTGTAGCAGGTTGAAATGGTATTTTAGAAAGCTGTCTGAGCTGGTTCAGTGGTGCTGTGTTATGAAGACAGAATGTCATGGGGAAAATGCTGCTTGGGTGCCATGGGCAGCCCCTGCAGCATGGGGGCTGCCACCTCTCCTAAGGATGGCAAAGGTGAAGGTTCTGTAGGGTTAAGATTTAGAGCATTAATAGCTGATATTCATCAGTCTACCATCAACATTTATCAAAGTAATATCTAAGCAGTCTAGACCAGAGCCTTTGTTTTTGTTTACTCCTTTTCTCTTGCAGTGTGAGATAAATTTAACATGAGGACTTCTTGTTTCCTGTTCCTTTGTTAATTCTTTCCTGCCCCCTTTAATGTTCCTTGCCTCTCTTGTGAGTCTTGGCACTACCTGTTTGGAAGAAGAGTGTGAGAAATGGACAACAGCTGCACAGAGCTGCTGGGGCCTTAAACCCTTTTTTCAGCAAATAAATGGGGAGCAACCACACCCAGCTGGATTGGTGAAAGAGGTAAATGATTATTATCAGTATCTTAGAAATGTCAAATGATGTTATCAATAGTAGAGCCCCAATGTGCCTGATGCTCCCTTGTATCTGGTGTGGGAACACTGCCTGTATTCAGAGAAAACAGGAAAGCATCAGAGGGGATGGATTATCTTACAACGAATCACTGCAGGATTAGAACATTTATTTCTATTTGCACTTGGGTTTCCTTTCTCCAAATTGCATAACTTATTCTAGAAAAAGCACCACCTCCCTGTCTTGTGTCATGCTGGTATTGCTGAACCTTGACTAGATGCCCTCTCATTTGAGGTTGTTGGTGCAACAAAGCTTTACTGATTTAGTTGCTGGGAATTAAAAAAAAAAAAAAAAAAAAAAGCCCCCAGTTATTAGACTGCTTGTTAAATCCCACCATGGCTAAATAACATCTGGCTTTCTATAAATACAGCAAGCCCGTCATTAACAGTGGGACTATTCACTGTTTACAGAGCTGAATTTGAAAAGAAGCAAAATGCAAAGTATTTGCTGAAAACTGCACAGCATCTGTCTGCAATAGCCTTTTGATAAACCCTGTCTTACATTCCAGTCATCTTCATATTCCAGTATTTGGATAGCTTGTGTATGACTAGCTGTCTTTTATTCCAGAGTCACAAGCAACATGAGGGTTTCTAAAGTGCACAGAAACTTCTTATGTTCAGAACAACAACCTTGGACCCTTGTTTCTATTTAGGTATGTGCAGACAATTCATCAGAACCAATCAGCCTTTTATCCAGGTAAAGCCCTTTGCTAGATCAGGCAAAATAAATACAAATTGTGAGTTACATTAGGGATTTCTTAGAAACATCTCAGTTGTGATCATGCTGCAAAGCCTCACAGCTGTGTGTTGAGAAAGCCAGAGGAGGTGTGCAGAAGTAAAGATCTCCATCTAAGGCTGAGCATCTTTATAATGCAAGTGCCTCTGATGCACAGTTAATCCACTGGCACTGCAGTCCCTCCAGGATTGAGCTGCCCAGACAGACCATTGCAAACAGGTGTATTAAGCCAGTCTTCTTTGCACATGCTGAAAGTTATGAAGCCTGATTTCCACTGCTTTTTTCCAGTGCAGATATGCTGATGCTTAACAAAACTCATTACACATTTCCCCAGGGGCTGAGAGAGGAATTTTTCCCTGCCTACAGCCCAACTCTGTCAGACATGTAGGAGCTAAGTGTGTGTGAGAGATCCATCTGTTGTGTGTGGCTAAAAATTGCCAGAGAGGTTAAAAAGTGACCCTTGGGTGGACAGGCAAGGCTATGCACAGTGAGATCCCCTAATGATTCCTTTCAGGGAAAAATCAGACTGGAAGGGGATGTTTGCAGTCAATGATGGAAGTGCCTGGCACTGAGGCACTGGCCCTGTGTGGTGAATCCACACTGGTTTTTCTCTCAGTGGGGCTGCTGCATTAATGATATTTCCCAGCAGGATGCTCCAAGGAGGTGACACAGGAAGGCCAGAGCAATCATTTTTTGCTGTGAGAAAGGCCTGATAGCTGGCAAGGCTCTCAGCTGCTTTTGCAAAGGTACATTCACCCACATCAGGATGCACAGGCTCCAGCACGTGTAATTATGTTCACAAAAATCTGTTTCCTTTTCATTGTGAATAGACACAGGCATGGATTCCTGCACCTTTTCCTGCCTGCTCCATGCTGCTCCTACCAGTCTGACCTCCTCTGCTGTAGTATTGGTGGCAGGAGTCTCCTGGGGAGGAAGCCTTTCTGGAGAATGAATTGTTTTACAATGCATCAGACAATGGATGGGTTTGAGCTGCTGCACCCATTTTGAATTTTAATTTTAATTTTTTGGTATTATACTGCCATCCTTGGCTTCTGAGTGTCATCCATATGATAACAATAACCAATTCAAATTAGTAATTTTATGGAGCCTGTTAGATAAATATCCCTCAGGACTGTTCTGTAGGGCCATAGTTTTCAGTCTCACAATGGTTGTGGGAGGCACAAAATGTCTCTTTTGTGGAAGCTGCTGGTGATGCATTTTCTGATGTTATACACTGGACATTTGGAACTGGAAAGAATATAATGATGAAGTGTTTCCTGGATGGTACAGTGGCAGCATTCCCAGTCTATCCACATACACACACCAATGCATATAAACTGAATGTTGTTTAGGCTTTTAAAAAAGAGATTCTTAGAAAAACCTCCTCAGCAGAAATACAAACAAAAATTCTAAAGGAAAAATAACAGGTTATAGCCATTCACAAAACCTGCACAACAGAACTCCTGAGTGCAGAACATTCATGGGGTGAGAGCTATAGGAAGATCCCATGCATTGCTTTTTGCCTGGGACACCTAGTGCAGTGGTGTAAGGAGAGTAAATACATCCTCCTGCTTTGTGTCAGCTGTCAGAAATCAATGAAACTTTTGATGTTCAAAGAAGTAATGGTAGAGGTTATTGCAGTTTTATGCAATATGGAAGGAAGAGATATTTTAAATTAAACAGGAAATTGGCATATAGTGATAACAAACAGTAAGTGAAGATGTTTATGATGTTTATGAGCTTCAGCCTGAGGGACTGTGCACATGCAACATGTGAGCAGAATTTCTTGTTGAAACATTCATGTCATATGCCTAGCCCAGAGAGAAAGACATGAAATCACCAATTTAGAAAAAAGGCAAGGAAGAACAATCTGGACTTGAGACATATACTCTGCCATTATCTTTAAGTAAGGGAAGATTATAAGCACAAGAGGAGTATTTAGGGCTCTAGGACACTCTCACACCCCATCCACAGTCAGATCTTCAACCTAACAGACCTTGGTGTTGAGTATATCTTATGGTTCTTAGAAATCAATGAAGGATTTAAATAGCTTGGGTCCCACCTGAAGAGAAAGACAGCCTGAGGCTGAGATGTAAAAGTGCACAGAGAGCCAAAGCCAGAGCCCCAGGGCCATCAGCTCCACCAGTAAAAGCAGAGTGTTAAAACCAAAGGAGAGGTGCAGTGTTCCTCTCCATGGGCCAACACAGTGCCAGACAGAGTGAGCTCCCCAGAGCACCTGCCTGCTGAATCCCCTGAAACCACAGCTGTGTTATTACTTTCACAGAGGCTGCTGGGACATTCTCAGCCCCAGCTCATTTAAATCTTTGGCTGAGGTATTGACACAGAGCAGGAGAGG
The DNA here is from genome assembly GCF_029582105.1 of Oenanthe melanoleuca. Taxonomy (NCBI): domain Eukaryota; kingdom Metazoa; phylum Chordata; class Aves; order Passeriformes; family Muscicapidae; genus Oenanthe; species Oenanthe melanoleuca. The sequence goes on from NC_079337.1 coordinate 16,148,062, forward strand.
ATGGAGTAAAGTGTGCAGGGCACAGAAATGCACGCTGGGTCTCCTGCTGGCTCCTAAGGTGAAATCCCAGTGTTGACGAGTTTACTGTGGCCAGCTGGGGTGTAAAAGTTACACATGCTTGCAGGGCAAGACAAAAACTTCCCTCTTCTTTTCTGAGAGTTTTCTCCTCTCCGTATAGCTTGCTACTGCTGTGTCACCCTGCAAAGAGACTTTGCCACTCCATGGGGATGTGCATCTGCAAGCTCTTCTGGCTATATAATTATCTACATATAACTAATCTGGGATAAAACTGACTGAAAGATGGACATTTTCCAGCATAATAAATTTCTTTAAAGCAGGGAAGCCCAAAAACATAACCAGTATAGTAATATATTGCAGGAAATACTCTTCAGTTTTAATTTAAAATATTTTACTGCTGGCATAAGCTTTAGAATGGCTTTTAAGTGTATTTTATCTGGTCTCTCTATCATATACACTTTTAATTAGCTGTAATCAATGGAAACTGGGAGAAGTGTGCATCACCATGTAAAATGAGAGTTGCATCCCTGACCTATGCCAGCCTTAGGGAGCAGATGGCAGTGGATGGTAAATGCAGGCCTTGTAATATGAATTAGAAAGTTAACTGATAAGTAATTATTGCTGCTAATAAAATGCACCCTGAAATTGGTGCTTTACTGTGTTAATAAATTTTGGAGTAGCTTTTCTCTGTAAATATTATAGCCTTGCCATGTTGAGATGTTCAAGGCACTCTGAGAGCAACTGGTGTACAGCCAGAGGTATGGTGTGTATCCATAGGGACACAGTCTGGGCTTGGACATAGGTGGCTTTGTTTGGGTGGTAGCACCACCAAAACTACCTTACCCACAGTGTTACTGTCACTGGCCCATTTAAGTCCCTCTTTCCTTGTTTGCTGACATGTGCTTTATCTGCAGCAGCATTCACAGGTCTTCTATCCACAGCATACATACAGTGGACAGACTCATTTTGGGCCAAATACTGAGAAAAAAATGCTTGAAGCAGCATAAGAAGGTGTTTATATTTTTTTCCCCTACAAATCTGTGCCCCATGAAAACCCTTTGATCCTCATTCAGAAAACCAGGATCTTGGTAAGATACACTCTAGCTTCAACCACAAGCCTCTAGATTGTGTGAATAGGCATTTATAACAGATTTTTGGAGGAAAATGAGCCATTATTCCATTTTCAATTCTTGTTGCCTCTGCAAAGAAAAAATGTGGGACCTGTGTTATGCACTGCACGAACAAGGGATGGAGGGCATAGACTGAAATCAGGTGTGAAGGCACCAGTCCAACATGGAAAAAGACACAGCAGAGGCACAGGGAAAATTCTACAGGGTGGAAGGGAGGAAAAAGAGACTTGAAGGAAACTCAATGAAAAAAAATATATCCTCTCCCATTTTCTTTTTTTCTTAAACCTAAATCTACCTGGTGTAGTGTTAAACCCTGTTCCAAAAGAGTGTTGTTATAAATAGGTCTCTGAAATGCAGCCCTCACATATGACTGTGTCAGCCTGCTGACAGCAAAGTGTGTCTCCATTTATAACCTCTCTCTCTTACCTTGGTTTGTCACCTTAATTTGCCACTGTAACCTGGGAGCTGACAGCTCCCAATTACATTTGCAATTCCGACAGGAAGCATCAGGGCCCGGGTTTTACAGGTTTGGTCTATTCTTTCCTGAACAAGTGTTCTCCCTGAAGTCCACTCAACAGCTTGTTTCTGAGGTTGTCATCTTTTTCACCGAGGTGTTTTCAGCTGTAGTGAAGTGTAACCTGTGTGGATCCAATGTAGCTCTCACTAGAAATGTTATACACCATTACTGGAGATTCCAGGTGCTACTCTGAAAGTTTTCTGCATTTATACAAATAAAATGACCTTTAAATTTGGATCAAAGTTTTCTTTAGAGATTTCTGCAGGTATGAGATGCTGAATTGCTCATTTAAAGTGTCTCAGTGAGTAACACGCTGCTGTAAAGACAGATTTGGAAAGAAGTCATGGAGAAATCAAGGCTGGTGATGAGTCAATTGGAGTAAATTGCTCAGGAGGCAAGTACAAAGCTTGGCTTGCCCTCCCTTTGATGGCCTTGCCATTTCCTTTGATGTCCAGACACTGCAGGACTTGAGGAAAGAGAGCAGGAAGCCAGATCTTCCAGCTCCCTGTTCCCCAATTCAACCTTTGTGCCTTTTTAACCAGCTTCTGAATGTGAATGAGTAAGGGAAGAGGAATGTCACTGACAGAGTGATTCCCCAAAGGGCCTGAGCACTGCAGGCTCTAGGGAAGCTCTGGAGAAAAATGATGCCTCTGGGGAGAACATTTGTGGGACATCAAAGGTGATTTGCATGGCTGAAGATGGATTTCAGACCTGATCCTCAGTTTCTCTTTTATCTATTCACTGTGTCACCTTTTATCGCCCCAGGACATCAACCAAGTAGGGTAGGTCCAAAGCAGGAGCTGCTGCATCTGAATGATTGATTTTTTTCTTTTTCAAAGAGCTAAGTAGAAGATGAAGCTAAAGGAGAGACCAAGGGACTCTTAGATGCTGGCAAGGAACATGTCAAACAAGCAGTCAGAAATTCATAGGCAGCTCAACAGAAATCCTGCTGGTAGTGGAGATGAGAGAAACAGACCCAATTTTCCTTTCAAATGTGTGACAGTGGGTAGAAATGAAGCCTCTTCCATGTTACTTCTCCTCTCAGCTTCTGATGATGCCCGCTGACAACAGATGCCACAGTTAGAAGGACACAGTCCAGGAAGGGAAGCTGGTGCATCTGCCACCTCCTGGTTTGTGTCTTTTGTTCCAGCTGCAGCCATCCCTCCTCTTTGTATTTAGTGGCCTCTAACAGAGCACTGCCTCTCTACTCTGTGCAGGCAGGAGACAAAAGCAGCTCTGAAATTAATGCCTTCTCCTCTGAGAAGGGCTACTCGGGAGTGCTGCTCTCATCCTGAAGTGAATGGAGAATCGGGGAGAAGTTGCACTGGCTATGTCAGAGGCATCCTGGAGCTGCTGCTGAATCTTGCTTTTGTACCTTCATTCCTCCTCTTAGCAGCAGGTTTGAAAAGTGACATCACCTTACATCCTTGTGTCAGAGGCCTTGACCCATTTTTTAGTACTTCTTTACAAAATTAAATAGAATCTCTTTGGGTACTTAAACAGGGACAAAGCACAGAAAATTGTATAGCTTGCTATCCTGCTGGGATCTGAAAGTAAATAAGATCAGCTTTTTAATCACAGGATCATATTTAAAACACAGTATAAAGGGCAATTCTCTCCTCTTTCCAAAGGAATTAATTTTGTGATGTAAGAAATTGAGAAGGAAACAGGAAGGCACTGGTGAGACTGTGTGGGCCAGAAGTCATCTGCTCCAAGCAGCTCCCTAGCGTAGTTAATACAGTTTGATTAAAATTGGTTTGGCTTTTTGTTACACTAGTTATCACAGAGGATTGCTCCCAGCTCTGAGAACCCATCCTTCTGGGTGCAGGAGGAGATGCAGAAGAGTTTCTCCAGTCCCATGAGCAGAGGGATCAGTTATTCCCAAGAGATGTGGGCCAGGGCAGCAGGCACAGTGTAACTGAGGATGGATTTCAGCATGGGCAGGATGATGTAAGCATGTCACAGGCCCATTGCCCTGGTGCAATCCCCAAAATGTCATATTAGAAAGGACCCAAGACACTGTTTTTCAGTGTGTAAGACTAGTCTGGTCTGGTTTATCTCCCATGTGAAAAGCAAGGAGAGAAGTGAGGTGCCTCCTTGGGGCTTTGGATCCCCAAGAGAGAAGAAAAGGCTCTGCAGAGGGTGGGACCAGCCCACCTCTGTGTGTAGTTCCTGAGAAGAGCACTTTCCCCCCTGGTGATGCTGGGGCTGTTGCAGGCTGCACCACACACACATCTGCTGTTTCCCATCTAAATATCATGCAGCATGGGTGAATAACAAGCAGACACACCTGTGCCTGCAGTTCAGTTGATCATTTTCCTAATTATATGACATTTTTTCGTGGGTCAAAACATCCTAAAACAACCACTTAGTGGAAAGCTGGTTAGAGGTGTGTGGCTGACTCATTAATAAAATTGCTGTGCACTTAGTAGCTGTCAGAAGAGCCCAAAGCACCTACTGGATTTTGAGCCTGATTTTCTTTTCCCTTACTCCAGTGCAAATCAGAAATTACCCCTATCAGTCATTGCCCATGTGCAGGCACACACATAAAGTCTAAGAGGAGGAGGAAAGTCCTTAAAGATGGATGGGGAGATTAATTGTCTGTGAAATGCCCTAGACAACTTGAATCACCCTATTTGCAGTTGCACAGCACCCCAGGCTGCAAAAAACATGGAATAATGGAATCCTGGGACTTCCTGGGACATTGCTGCCCAGTACTTGAATCTGACTATGCTATGAGCTGGAAAAGAGTTTGCCAGCTTTGTGATGGGATGAGGGACACAACACAAGGAAAAAGCAAAGCAGTTTGAAAGCAAAATACCTTAAAAAAATACCTGAGTTATTTAGAGGGATGAGGTACTGGGCCTTTCTCGCTGAAGTTCTTGGAAGCTGCAAAATGCAAGCAAATGTGCAGGACTGGGAGAGATAAAACACCACAAGTGTGTGTGAGAGAACAGTTCCTGAGGCACCTTTGGTCCTGCCCACACAATGAGTTGCTGTCCTTTCCAACAGAGGCAGTGGGGGAGAGAGAGTAAACAGGGAGGGAGGAACAGATCTTGCAGAATTTACTGTCTACTTTGGAGGTGGGGACACAGTTCTGGGAAGCTTTTCTCATGATTTCCACACGTGCTTCCAACCATGTTGCTGAGCATCCCATTGTGCCAAGGTGTTTGTGTTGTCTTGAAGCCCTTTCTGAATCAGGTCTGTGCTATGCAGGTTTTATGTTTTGAAGAGCCCAGAGATCTAACAAGATCTTTTTCTGTCTCTGGCATAGTGCAATTATTTATTGGAAGAGAAGCAGTCAGGTATGAAATGAATGAATTTCATAAGCAACTTCTTTTTAATATGTTCTTTCAGTTCTTTTTCCCCTGAGACTTCCCACCATCCTGTGCCTTCTTTCCCCACTTGATCTGTTGTGAGAGGATTGATTTCCAAAGAAAAAAAAATACCATTTTGAAAGACTTTTCTGAAATCATAACTGACTGGCAGGGAGACAATTTAATAGGGGGAGATGAAACTGGGACACTGGAGATAAGAAGTTAATAGGGGATTTAGTCATATACACAAAACAGCACCAGACAGGTGGATGTAAAACAGCTCTTTGATTTCCTGCAGAGCTTGCTGCAGTGAACAACACTTCTCTGAACATCAGCAAGGATGCCTCTGTGACCACCTCAAATGTAAGTGGCCAATGTCTGGTGGGTTATAGAGAGCTGGAGAGAAATGATGCTTGTATATTCATGCCACACAATTGTAGAGAACCCCACCATGTTGAAGCCCACAAGATCAGAGGAACATAAAAGATAAAATACATGTAATTATTCTTTTCAAAGTACTGCTGGAAATAAACTTTTAGATGGTGTTTTATTGCAAGGGTCTGCAAGCACAACAGTAAGCACACTTAAAGCACAGTGTTGCATTTTTTAAACAACAGCAATGAGGAAGCAAAATATCTGCAAAAAGTGGAATGGAACACCTCTAAATCCCTTGTGTTTGCTCAGAGAAAAAGTTTTTCCCTAGTCTGCAGAGATTTATTATGGCTCCTTCTCCTGGATGGCTTGGAAATGGCAGGGAATGTTCCAGGGTATCCCAGATCTCCCATGATCCCAGACTATTGCTCCAGGAGTAAAAATCATCAAAACACAGCAGTGCACTCTTTGTAGGCTCATTGCTGCAAGCAGCAGAGGGAAGTGGGGGTGTTGGCTGTGGGCTGAAGGACCCATAGTATGGCTCTTAGGACACAAGGCAAATCCAGAACTGCAGGATAAAAAAGAAAAAAAAAAAATATAGAGCAAGTGGGGATGTAGGCCTTTGAATCTGTAAATTAGTAGGAATTACTGCCTGACAGTAGATGACTCTTTAATGTCCAAATTCACCCAGTTATTTAGGTGTCTAACTCCCCATCAATTTAAAAATACTTGATGGCCTACCCTTTTATCTCTTTTTTTGGGTTTAGTCTTTTATTGCATGAATTTCTCACCTGTGCAAGGAAGGACTAATAGCTTTCCTTTACTTTACAGGGTGATGTGAGGATAAATATCAAAAGCTGTCAGGCTTGGTTAGGGCACTGGAAAAGGACAGAGCAAGCTCACTGCACATCAACAAGTATGTGAGCTATCAAGCTGGCTTTAGGGCAGGGCTGTAACTATCTAATCTGTGTGCAAGATGAGGAGAATAATTTGGATCAAGTTACTGTTCATCTGCTGTTCACAGCTCAACCCAAATATTAAAGTATGAACTCAAATGTGAGGTAGATGCTGTTAATTTTATTTTTTTTTCTCATAAGTTAATTTTTCTCCTATGTTTTTTCCTCCTTTTGACTTTACTGCCATAACATGCTAGTTTACAGGTACCATCAAAATGTAAAACTCATGAAAATGTATGTTGCAGCTGGTTTTCACCTCTGCAGCCAAACCAAGCACAAAATCAGGGCAGACTTGCCCCATGTGTGTCACTGAAGTCCTTCTACAGGTGTCACCACCCATCTAATTAGAAAAACTTTCCAGCCTTCCTTTGCCTTCTCATGGCCATGTAGAGAAGAGGCACCAGCAGAAGCCTGCAGCTGTTACAAGCACTGCTTTGGCAGCTCCATGGTTTTCAATCTCCACTTACTAGAGCTCCCCTTCTGCTGAAGCCAGGCACATCCCTGTTTGTCCAGCTGCACCCAGCTCTGGGCTCTCTAACAGCCCTCAGAGAACCTGGGTGGGTCAGTGCTCAGCACAGGGAACCTGGGAGAGACTGTGATGGACTTTTCCTACATTGCAATATACTTTTGCAGGTATGTTCCTTCTCTTTTTTTCAGGAATTAGAGGTTGATGGGGTTTGTTTTTTTTTTTTTTGAGTACTTTCACAGGTTCTGGGTGTTTCTGGTTTTTTTCAAAGCATGATACATTGGCCTCTGTTAAGGTTGTTTTATTGGCATCACTGGACCTTTGAATCACGTATGACAAATTCCCCATGATGCAAAACCAAGTTGCTCTGGGACAGGGAATAAGATTATATTTACTACTCCAGGCTTTGCATCTCTTTCTCAACTGGTTTTGTTTCATTGACCTCTGCACAGCTGCTCTTGATGCCTTCCACTGTAAGAGGAGAATTACTCTTTCCCTTGAGCTTTGCAATGCCTAAGAGATTCAGAAGCTAACTGGAAATTTTCAATATCAATTACACCTTTACTGCTGAAATACAGATGCCTGTGAATAGTCATGGGTTTTTTACTGCTAATAGGAAAAGAATCTCTCACAGTTGTTAATTAACACTACTCCAGATTTATCATTATTTCAACAGGATAGCCTGGGGATGGATTTAACCCCTTGCTCTTCTGGAAGCAGTTTAAATGACTTAGTCATATTCAAGAGCATAGGATGAATTGTTGACTGGGATGTTTCAAAGGATGGGACTGCTGGTGGAGGCTGCTGCCTTGGTGCCACTGAAATCCAGTAGGATTTTGGTGTGGCTCTTCCCAAGATTTGGGTATGGCTCTTCCCTGAGGTCAGACTCTGATTATTGCAGTAATGGGCAGCAATTACCAGGCTCACAGTAAGTTGCAGAGGTCTATCATCACAGAGTCCTGATTGCCCAGAGCAAGAATGAATTGCATTTCTTGACCCATTAGTGATCTCTAATTTTATGCAAAGTATTGCTGCTTAATTCACTTATTGAGGTTAATATTGAGAAACTTTGCTTATGTTGGATGCTCTTCCTCTTATCATTTGCAATTAACAGTGGTGCAGTAGGGAGAAATGAAAGATCAATGAAGCCTCTCTTATCTTTTAGTACCCACCTTGTGAGGTGAATTTCTATTCTCTTAGAAGGCAACAGTGTTGGGTTCATTCTGAAGATGGATGTTTTGGAGACTGCTTGGCAATTTTCCACCACTTGTATGTCAGACTTGATCACTAATTCCTGCCTCTGTCAAAGGTTAATAGAGGACTGTTATGTATGTAATCATGCCTGGCTGAGGAAAGGGGTCAAATAGGTTTATAGGGATGAATCTCTATTGATTGCCAGGAGTATTTAAAATAATTGGACTCAAGCAATTAGATTAGCCAATTATGATTATAAGATGGGTCTATATGGGGTAATGTACATGCTTGGTATAGATTGCAAGTGATCCAGCTTAGTTTGTCTTAACATGCTGAATTTTCACTCATTTCCTTATTAAAGTTGAGACTAATTAGAATAAGTTTCAGGTATCAGTACATAAAATTGACTAGAAATTCATAAAATAATATTTATCTCTAGAGAATACATAGGGAAGTGGTCCTTCACTTATAAATGAGGGAATAAACTGGGCATTATGAGCATTAATGAGGTCAACCTATGACAAAGAGAATGCAGGTGTCTCTCAGTCATACCCACAGAACATGTACCACTCTCCTGTCCTTGTAACTACTTGCCAGAGGGTGGAAGAAAACCCAAAAAAACACAAAGAAAAACAAACCACGGGAATTATGAACCTAAGTCAGAGGACAACAGTGAAAAAATAGCTTTGCCACTTAGAGGGTAGAGAACTGCACTCATATCCACCAGAGGCACCCTTTGAAAACCTGCCTCCCCCTTAGGGATTCCCACAAGTCTCTGCAGTCTTTTAGGAATGCTGCAAGCAGGGAAGACCCTGCTAGCCAGGGGGCTGCTTTTATACTGTAGGAAGGAAACTCAAATATATGATTCCAAAACGTTGATGTCAAAGACCGATAATTCAGACAACCCAAAATGTGTTATTTTTGAAACCTTGCCCTGTTTTCCTGATTCCAGGAGGACCAAATTGCTGTTTTAAACATGAGCTACTCATGAATTCAAATTTCAATATAAAACTGTGCTGTTGCTGCTGGGAGACATTCAGGGTTACAGTGCTGAGGAAGCAGGCAAAATCTTCTTGTTCTGCCTTCACATAAGACATAGAAAGTCTTCTTTCTAAAGCTTTCAGGCAAGCAGTTGAGTAACTAACAAATCTGTTTCTTTTTTAATTGTCCTTAAGGATTTCAAGTTCCCCCTACTTTACAGACTACACAGGGAAGCATTTACATTTGCACACTTCTGATAAGCTGCAGCCATGTCATGTAACAAAATGAATGCATGGCCGTGCCACAACCCAAGACATCACAAACTGGAAAATCTTCTCAGTTAGTTAAAAGAGGAAAAGATAAGGCAAACTTTGAGGCATTTGGAAAAATGTTTTAATCCAAATCAAGCATCCAGTGACCTTTGTCCTGTCTTGAAAAGTGGAAGAATGGTCCTACAGCGTGGGGCAATAGGTCTACCTGGCCCACTATCCCAATTTAAAAGGAAATGGGAGATGATGAAGAACCAAACTTGAATACAGTGGTGTCTTCCCAGCTAGTACTCTAAGAGTTAAGACCAAAAGCCAGAAGTTCTTCAGGTTAAATTGCCATAATTTGATGGTAGTCAGTGCTATATACAAAAAAGCTGGGTTGTTGTCATGAGTATATCAAGGATCTATTTTCATTACTGACTATAGTTTACTTTAAAAAAAAAGAAAATATAAGAAGAGCTCACAAACCTGGCTGAGAGCCAGGCTCCAAGTTCATTGCTATCAAAATAAAGACACTGTGAAGCAAAGTGGACTTTTGAGTCAGGAAAGGGGAAGAACAAGCTTGCTGTTGTATTTTTAAATTGGCATTACCATAATCAGTCCCTCTAGTATAATTTGGAGGTGAAGAGTTCACTTTTTCCTGCCATCCCAGCACTTTTTTCGTTCTCCAGACCCACAGAGTTAATTGTAGCATGCCATCCTTTCAAATGCATGGCTCATCAAAGGCAGCTGTGGCGACCACAGGCTGCCAGCACGGGTGGGATATTCTGTGTCAGGTACTGAAAAGGTTAAGGCTGCTGACACTTTTAACATTGTTAATTAGGTTCTAAAAACCTTGTAGGTCACTATGCTGGAAAGCATAGGTGGAAAGTTTCTGTATCTATTATCATGGTTGTTTCAGAATTCAGAAAGTTATTTTCACAGGCAGAAACACTTTCTTTAAGTGAAAGTTTTCATGCTGCAATAACTGGGATAACTGTGAAAAGATCTCAACAATGTCCAGAATTTCTACAAGCACAGCTCCAATTACCATCAGCCCCATGCTTGCCACAGAAACAATTGTAAACGATACAATGGAATTGGGAAAGATCACACTTTAAAAAATTTAATTCTCTCTCCTTTCTGTGGCTTGCAAAATGTTTTACCAACATTTGCAAACTACCATCTTCACACAGTAAAGTTTTAAGTGCTGTTCTGATAGGTGGATGAATAAATTAGAGAGGGATGGAGGGATCTTCCATGCCATCTTCTATGGCAGATCCTCCTTACTCCTTTTCAACCCTGCTGGACCTGTGTTGCTGGGAAGAGCTGAAAATCTCCACTGGTCATTTTTCAGTGAAAGCAGTTTTCTTGCCCAAGCTCTCAAGATTTTTTTCTGGGAAACAACTGAGGTCATACCTGCAGAGGCAATTAGAAATTGATTTTCAAACCATCCACAAGCAGGGGCTTGCCAGCCCTGGCTAAGGTGGCTTTTTGCAGCTCTGGGTGGCTGGTTTGCCCCCATGCTCTGTCACAGTCCTTGTGCTGTCTCTGAGCTGATGAGGGAGAGAGGCTGGAGAGGGACAGGGCTCAGGTTCACCAGGTCAGGCACAGGCAGCTTGCAGTGCCCTTTTCAGCCCCCAGTGCACACAGGCAGCCCTGGGGAGATGAGCTGAGCACAAACTGGCACCAAAGAGCCTGGCATGTGCCCTGGGGCTGTGCTGGAGGGCACACCTGGCTGCCCACCAGGTGAGCTGAAGCTTTGCTCCAGTGCTCTGGTTCTCTCTGTTTGTGCAGAGATGCCTCTGGCAAGCTCCTGTGGCTTGGGTTGGCAAGGCACTAAGTGGTTTTTTTTGATTAAGCAAGACCCCTCTACTCCTTTCACAGAGTGGCTAGTCAGGGAAGCAAGGGGCTAAATGGCCATTGAACTGAGTAGGACCATGACACGATTTCCTATGATTTGTGTTAAGAGAGTAGTGGTTTAAAATCATGCCATGGCCTCTTGTTTTATTCCTTCAGGGCTGGTCAAAGGCATATTCTCCAGAAGCCAATTTTCCTAGGAAAAGCTGCTTTTGCCTAAGGACAATCTCAGCTAAAGTTCCTATGTCACACATTTGAGGGGAATTTTAAGCAAAAGTCTATGGAAAACAGGGGAAGAGGGGGAACTTCATGAATTTTTAAGGGAAAAAAAAAACCTCTCTTCTTTTCCTCTCTGAAAAAAAGAAGTTTTAAAAAAGGAAAAAAATTGAAATTTATTCTGAAAGCTATCCCATCAAAAGGCCTGGGTTCCTCTGAAACACCCACAGTGCTTTAATATGGGTGTGTGTTACCCCTCATCCCCAGTGCTGATGCTTGTAGCACCCATTGTAGGGCAGGACCTCTGCCTGCCCAGTGCTGCTCACAAGCAGAATAAAAACATAGTCTCTGCTGCAAGGAGTCTGAATCCCACACTCTTATTCTTTCTTCTTCTTCTTCTTTCTTATTTTTCTTAATCTTTCCTGGTATTTTGAGTCCTGCAGTTAAGAGGTCTCTGCAGCAGGCAGGCTTTCCTTCACAATGCTGTATTAATTGCTATTATGTTTTGCTTTCTGGTTGTGGCATGTCAGTAATCTGCTACTTACAAATGTCTGCCCCCTAGGGAGAAAATAAATCACATGTATTTTTTGGAACCAATCCTGCTTCAATACTTAGGAAATGCGTTTGGTAATAATATTGGCTGTAATCCTCCTGAGAGAAATTAATTATAAACATGTAGCAAGGCAATCAGGAAGCTGCTCTTGCTGTGACATTGAGCAAAAAACACCAAAGCAAGCAGAAATGGATTGAATTAAAACTGAAGTGTGTCGTGTTCCCATGGGTCAGAGGGGATGCAACTCTGTGCTTAGGAGCTGCTGGTGCAGGGAGAGGGGATCTGGTTAGGACAAAATAAGGAATTGTAGCATGTTTTTGTTATAACATGAGTGCTGGTGTGCAGTCCAAAGGCAGAGACTGCTGCTGGTCTTGAGTTCGGATGTAGATGTGTGCCTGTGGCTGCTCATGAGAAAAAATTCTTGTGTGTAATGAGAGAGCAAAAACAGCTCGAGGGTTAAAACTGTGTCATGATCAGTACTGTGTCATTGCACTGCCTCCTGTGCATGGCTGCCTCCTTGCCCTCCTCTTCCCATTCATCCCTGGAACCTCACAGATCTCCATCCATTCCTTCCATCTTCCCTGCCTCTCTCCTCAAGCTTTTCCCCCCCCCAGGTAGTTTTTGTTTTGCCTCTTTGGCCTCCTTCACTCAGCATTTCCCAGCATTGCAATACCAATTTATTCACCAATAAAACACAAATGAATGTGGTTTTCTTGAAGCAATTTCACATAAGGGCAAAATGAAAAAAAAATAAAAAACCTGCTTTTATCCCCATTTCTTTATTTTGTTTGGGTTTTTTAATTAGCAGCAGGACCTGGTCAGGTGCCTGGAATATAAAAAGTCTGTCCATATATATTGAATTAATGGGTTGAGTGTGAGGGAGATGGTTAAAAGAACAGGAGAAATGCAGCTTATCCCATGGCACATATTCACCCTACCCAGCCACCCAAACCCAAGGTGCAGATCTCAGTGTAAAACTGTTTAACTTATCACAGGGACACTTCTAGCCTGAGAAAGTGAGAGGTACAAGATCATTGGAAAGTATAGGGGGGAAATCAAAGCAGCAGCTCTGATGTGTTTTGTTCACCCTGGAAATCCCCTGCTGCCCAGTGGGGCAAGGCTGGGGGGATGGCAGCTCCAGGAGGCTTTGGCTCTACTCCTACATAGCTGTAAATATTTTCTGAGCTCACCAAACCTCTTTGAAATGGCTGTAATGTTCACCTTCAGGTAGTTACTGCAATTGGCCTGAGCTGCTTTCTGCAACATGTAAGCCCTCAAAAACTTCCAATTCTGTTTTTATCTGTGACCAGGTCATTTTTATAGAGGCTGTCCAGCCATTTTTGCCCTCAGTCTTTATACAGGTCTTCTTTGTCTCCTTTCTCTTTCACCTCTGGGCAATTACATCTGTTATTTTAAAATAACTTTTTTGAGATCTGAAGCATTTAGGAGAGAAAAAAAAACCAGTTCAGAGAGAAGCAAAGAATACCAAAATCAAGATACTGCCACTGTCTTTGAAGACATGACAACATTGCCATTTTTTCTCTTTACTTCTGAGAGATTAAAACTGAAAGCACTGATGATGCAAAGACTTGCCTGCATTTAACTTTAAGTAGTCACATCAACATAATTTGGATTGCTTCCACTCAGTGTATTTGTGTTGCTTTTAAATAGATCATTGTCCTTTAGAAAAACCATCCTATCTTGCATAGTTCAGTTTCCCAGCTATCTGCTTAGGAAGTCCCGTTTTTCTTTTCAAATACATTGTGAAATGAAAATTCAAGGCTGAAATCCTTCAAGTAATGTAATTTGCAATGGTTGAATGGCTGGCTTCTAATAAGGTGACTCCTTTCATGTCTGAGGTCACTAACTTGGTAACATATGCCATCCCTGATCTCCAGAAAGTGCCTAATGACCACGTTCCTCAGAGGCTGGAAAAAAAACCCCCAAGGTCTGTGTTGAAGGCACAAGAGTATAAAATTTGACACTGGTGTTGCAAGGTGCTAGTCTTCACCTTCTAAATTAGTGGAGTCCATGGATTACCAGGTCTCCCTGAAGGTCTGACACTGCCTGCTCTTTTCTATTTAAAAAGGCCGGATACAAAGGAATCCTCTACATGGACCCTCCTTTGCCTTGGCTCCAAGAACTAGCAAAGGCCTGAGGGCCACCAGGCAGGCTGGGCTGACAGGCACCTGGCACACAAACAGGGAGGCTCTGCTGCCAGAAGGGAGAGCCAGGACATGCCAAGATGCTGGTGGGTTCATTATTATTAGTTTTGTATCCCCATGAGCCTGCTTCCCATGAATACTTGATAAAGCCTGAGAAGGTCACTCCTTCTTGTTTACTCTCCATATGGCACTTCTGCATGTCCCTGCTCTGTGTGTGTGCATGGGGTTTTTATCCTTTAGCCCATGGCACTCATCCAGATCCCCCTTTTTTTCCTTTACCTGATTAATTCATGGGCAGGGGAATAAAAGGACAAGCTCTTTATTATTCATCACAGGTGAAAAGCTGCATGTACTCTGAGCAGACCTGAGGGGAAGCCTTCCTGTGTTGTGTGTTTGTGTGTGTATCCATCATTATGGAAGCCAGTTACCCAGGAATGGGTCTCTGAACACCCTGGATGGACTGTTTACACTTCAGTGGGTTTTGCCAGTTTAGGCACATGAGCTGAGTTAGGCTGGCAACCCCCTCAGGGGGAAGTAAGCTTATTCAGCAGGGAGTCACTAGCCAGTGCAGATTAAAGAGGTTGCCTGGATGGAGTGTGTTAAGCTTGCAAAGGGAGTTTTGCAGGGATAATTGCCTCTGCGCTTGCTTTTGGCTGGAAAAAACTGGCTGTGCTCAAGTTTTCTATTTCTCAGTGCCGTGCAAACCAAGCTGAGATAGCTCTACTGAAGTGTGCATGAGGTGAAACAGCTCTGGGCTGTGGTCTAGGGAGGACAAAAACTGGGGACTTGGGATGCAGCAGCTCACAGAGGTTACTGCTCCTGGGCAAAGAGGGCAGAAAGAGCCATGCCCAAGGGCGTGGTGAAGCATCACTGTCCCTGTGAGATGGACTCGTGCTGCCGGTGTGACTGATGGGAGAGCACAGCTCCTCCTCTGGCAGCACTTGTGGGTTTGACAGGCTTAGAGGAGGGGCTCCAGGCTTGGATTTTGCAGTCTTGCTCAGTCTTTGGCCGTGGCTTGACAGCCCTTTATACACATTAAGTAACTTCCATTATTGATAAGAAAAAAATGTTTTGGTACTCCTAATATAAGTGAGGAAACTGAGATAGTGTGATGAGTCACCCCAGAAAAATGAGTCACTCTTCTGTCATTAAAATTCCCTGTCTTTTGATGCAGCTGCAACACAAACTTAATGGAAACCATTTCAGTATTTCCTTGTCCTATCAGGGATGAACATCTTGAAGACATCTGGAATACAAAGTCCTGCTAGATATCAAATGTTCCCTCATGATGCCAGCCTTCCTCTTTGCCTCCCTTTGGTTACCTGCACAGAGTAATGAAGGCAAAAAGTCTTTTTTGATGTCTTGGGAGAAGTGGCTGATGCTTACCTAGGCTGGCTGGTAAATCTGTCTGTGTTAAAAATTAGCAACAGGCTTATGTACTTTAGCTTAGAGGAGAGTAGGTAAGAGCTTTCCTCTTTAAACCAGGTGTTACCATATTTGCAGCTCTTCTAAAAGTTTTGGCACATGGTTCTGGAGAAACATGGTGCTTGGCATACTGCAGAGGGCATGCAAGAAATGTCATTTCAACCAATACCCACTACTGCCATGAATAACACTGGGAGGTAGAGAGATGAGAGAAAACATTTTGTGATTACAGCTGTTTTTCTCTCCCCTTCATCAGGTGTGTAAGGCAGAAGACACTGGGTATGGACTCTTAATAAACTGTGATAGTTTTAATAAATTTAAACATGCTCAGTAGATTTCCCATAAGGGAATTACTCACAAGGAATAAAGATGATTAATGTGAGAATTTAGCTGGACAAAACAGATGGTGCAGCACAGTGTTTCATGTGTTTCAAAACTGCTCTTATTTGGTGCTAATGAAGAGACTGCAGTCTCCTTGTGTGTTAACTCTCCATGGATTCTGCAGCATCTTTTTGATCCCTGTTCTCTCCCTCTCTCTCTCTCACCAGGAAGAGTGCTGTCCCCAGTCCAGGCTTGCTGCTGTATGATAACAGCCAAATAAAACAAGGTAATCTGTAGTTTTTAATGATCCACAGGTGTGCAGAAATTGTGACATGCCTTGTCTTTGCTAGCCTGGTTTTACCACTGGGCCAAAATCCCTCTCAAGCTGCCTTTCTCCCAAGAGCACATTGGTAGAGGCACGTTCTGCCAGGGTGTTTGTTAGTCACCCTTGCCTGGCAGGACATCACTGATGCAGGAGCTGGGATGGGGACCAGCATCTCTGTGACAGATCTGTGCAAGGGGAGGATGGGACAGCAGCTGCTCTATAAAATCAAGCTTCCCTGGATGCCTGAGATGGCTTTTGTCCTTTATCCCCTGTATTAAGCCCTCTGTTCCTGGTGTCAAAACAAGTCTTGTTATCACTTTCCAGCTGATCTGGCTTGTGCCCATGCCTGCTGTGTGAAAGAAGTGCACAGCCAGCCCCCAAATGCCCTGCCAACCCCTGCAGCTGATTCCCAGTCTGGCCCCAGGCAGCTCTGCCCAGCCCTGCTGTTGCCCTGCACACTGTGACAGGCCAAAGTGATCCCACCACTCCCTCCTCCTGCCACAGGAATCCTGGTTATCCTCTCCCTTAACTGTCTAAACTGGAGCAAAGGGAAGGGAAAAGGCAGCACCAGCAGGATCTCTCCTGCTTCCCCAAAAAAAGGCACCAGGGGAAGAGCTGTGCTGTGGGGCTAAAGAGGCAACTCAAAGGGAGGAGTCCTCCCAGTGGATTTGGCTGGTCAAAATGACCTTTGGGTCTCCACATCATTGACCTGGCACATCCTAGATGATACAAACAAGCATTTATTGATTTTTGTGCATATGGGGGGCTCAGATGTGCTTGGCATGCCCTGGTCTCTGGGCAGGGAGTGAAGAATTTTGCCAGTGGCTTCAGTGGGAATCAAGAGAGCAGCAAGAAGCAAGTGCCTTTGAAAAATCCTACCTCCAGTTTACTTTTTAATGCTAACAGAGAAAACATGTACTTCCTGTGTCAGCTGGAGTTTTGTAAAAGATGAGAGGTGATACCAAGATCAGATCTTGGGCTTTAAAAAGACTTGGAGTTGTTTTCTTTCTTTCCATGCAATCACTCATTGTTGGCTGTCCACACTGGGGAGCAGTGAATTAATTTTTCCCTCAAAGTTCATGCTTTAATACTGAACTAAATAAAAAACCAATTAAGTACCAGATGACTGTGTCAAGGCTAGTTTTTTTCTTTTTCCTGACCAATATTTGAACACTAGAAAAAATTGTTGGAGAAAAGAATTATTCAATTCCAAAGTGTCCTCATTTCTAGTATTTAATTAAGTGATGTTCTATATGATAGCACATCTTTACAGCAAAATAGGGCAGGGGAAAAAGCTTTCTTCCACTCACTGCCATGAATATCTTGCTAATTAGAAGAACAGTACTTTTATGCAGTATTATCTTGTTATGTAGAAACTCTTCCTTTTCTTGTGACTGGTGAGGGGAGAAAGAAATGTTTGCATAAATAGGCAGGAACTCACAGAGAATTTATTTTGATTCACAAGGTTTTGGTCCAGCCTCAACCTAGATGCTTTTTATCTGAACATTTCATCATAGGCACTGGGGTTTCCTTATGTGATGATGTCCAAATGGTGTTGCTGTGTGGGAGCTTTTTTGGGGTTGTTATTTGTTTGCTTGCTTGCTTTTTTTAAAGATTTATTGGATGGCAGTAACACCAAGGAGAGCTGGGAGAGGGAGCTCAGAGTCACTTGTGACGGATTGCTGGTAACAGGATCACCTTAGACCTAAAATTGAACCTAGAGGCAATCCAGGCAGCTGCTGGAAAACCTGACAGAGGCTCATGTACCTGCTGCTCGGTTTAATCACTCCCCAACGTTGTCATGGAATTTTGTGTGACTTGATTACACTAATGAACAACCCTTGCCTGCAGCTGTTAGTCAGCAAGAGGACACTCACCCCCTTATGTGCTCTTGACATCTTTTCCACAGATACTGCATGTTTCCTTTAATCAGCAAGACTATTTCCTCTAAATGTCACTTGGTCAGATGACACTGCTCATGGTGAGGAGCCAGGGAGGGCTGAGGTTGAGGGAAAAGTGCACAGGACTGAGAGCCCTCAGCAGCTGCTGGTGAAGGAAGAAAGGAGAGTTTTGGCCAGGCTTGGTGAAGGTGACAGCCATGCTTCATTTCTTGTGGCACACTGCACAAACTGAGCTTTCTGCAGAGGTTTTGCAGCCAGGTCACATCTAGCCACATCATCTTCTCTTGGGATTTCTGGCTAGCAGGAAAAAATGTAAACTTTTGCATCCCCATCTCAAGACTGGATTTAAAATGACTGGCAGAAGGAGGGAAAGACAATAGTCTTGTTTCCTTGATTTTCAGGGAGGGCTGATTCCTATCTTTCCCCCCCAAAATATTTGTCAAGGTCATCCACATTATTGTCAGACAGAACTCTAAATGAATAGTAATAATAAAAGGGATTATGCAGACAATAATAATTCTTCACTCATAGTTTACGAAAACTTTCTTCTCCGTGGTATAGGATTATTTTTGATTTATTTTTTTAAGTGCTAAGCAGATGCTCCACTGTAATGAGAGGAAACAGAAGTGGAAAACACAGAGGCTCATACTTAAACAAATGAACAGATGCAAGGAGTGGAAAACAACAAGGTAAACAAATGAGTACTTTGAGTAAACAACCTAAAACAAATAGGAAAAAACCCACAAACAATCAGCCAGCACCAGTCTGGAGCTGGTATTAATCAGCTCCCCAAGCTTTTCACAGATTTTTTTTTTTTTTTTTTTTTTTTAATGGAAGTTGAAAATTAACTTTTCTAGCAATTTTGCAGTAGACCTTTGTGTGGAAATCCCTGCCACTGCCCCAGTGCTGGTGCTTATCTCAGAGTCCAGACAAGGTTGCTGTAGTGCTCACTGCTGCCTTCTCACCCTCCCTGAAGCAAATTGAGAGCTGGGGAAGGCAGGAGACATGCTCAAGGTATAACCCAGATTCTGTAGGGGAGTCAGAACAGGGACTCAGCCTCTTCTGGGTACTCTGATGGCTCCTCCAAAACTGCAGCTTGGCTGCTGAGCTCCTGGACATGGATACCCTCTGTAAACTATTTCACCTTTCACCCCAGGAGACACACACAATATACTTGTTATAGACCATAATAAATAGCTCCCATGCCTGTACAGTTTTACTGGTGTCAGTGAGATATAGGGACACATGGTGTACTGTGCACAGATGCTGATGTTGGTATCAGTGCTTCTGCTGGGGAGGGCAGAGGAGCAGGAGACAGAAATGCCACTTCAAACTGGACTGGAAAGTCTAGATGAAATCTGTCTCTTGCTAGATGCCAAAAGTCCTTCTCAGTCCAAAACACCAAGCTTGGGAGTTTTCTGTTTCCAGGGATTGACACTGGAAATTTGGATGTGGCAACCTTTCTCTACACTCCCTACATCAGCTGATGAAAATTGCTTTTTCTGTGTCTCCAGCCTCTGCTTGGTCCTTCCTTTTGTCTCTGCTTAAATGTGCATCTGCACAGAAAGGAGCTGGACCCAAGGCTTTTTTGGATCTGCTTCTCTGCAGAGCCTGGCTAACAGACTCTGCTCTGTTCTCCTCTATTAAAGGGCTCTGCGTAGCACACAAACAGCATTTAGGGAAAACAGGACCCAAGCACAGCTGCTGGTGCATCTAAAAAGGGGATCAGTGTTGAGCATCATGCTCCCTACTCCACTGAGGGAAGCTGCTGCTGCCTGGAATCTTTCTGTGCAAAAGTGGGGGCCAGCAGCCCAGTCTGGACAGACTGAGCCTGGCACTGGTGTGACCTTTCCTCTGTCCTTGTGGTAGCTGCAGTAGTGGCAAGCAGAGACAAAGGGAATGGTGAGCTCCAGTCCATGATGCCATGGCAGGAGACCAGCTGCTGCTTAACTAAGATGCACAGCTTCTTCTGCTAGAAGAGTCAAGAGCACATGTTGTAAGTAGCTGATGAATTTCACTCCCTGACATTTCTGCAATAAGGAAAAGATGGGCAGCACCTGATTTCTGAAAAACGTTTAGACATTTTTGCAAGTGCTTACATAATTTTAACCCAGCTTCTCATTACCTGCTTTTGAACAGGGTTATTATTCATTCTTTAGAATATCTCCTCCTCTCTTCCTGTCATCATTTATCCTTCTTAATTAACAAATGGCATCAATTAAAATGTCAAATACACTCTGCACAGAACATGCCAAAGCCACACTCGGTTGTATGTTGAAATGAGAACATCCCCTTGTGGCTTGGCAGAGACAAGGATAGGAAATCTTGTCTGAAATGCAATTTCTTGCAAGCCCTGCCTGTAAGGAAGGATGGCACTTGTCTTGCACAGAGGAGCAGACCTGACAGCCACAAACCTCTCTTCTGAAAATCTGCTCTTTAATTTAGACTGTTGGCTACTTGGGGTGGGAAAAAGGTTATTGCTAGGCACTTATCTTAAATTATTTCAGCCAACTGGCCCCAGGGCTGGTCAGTGCTGAATATCTGGGCTCCCAGGAGAGTCATCAAGAGCTGAGGAGGAGAGAGGAGCATTACCAGAGCGTGATGCAAATCCCTGGTTTACACACCTATTTTAGGATGGGATGAATCAGCCTCTCCTGTGGTGAGGCAGGTAGCTCTGAGGGAAATGAAGCCTGCCTGAGCCCTGAATCTCTCCTGAGCACAGCATACCCCAGTGACTGCTGTGTCTAGGCAGTTAATTTTTTGACAGCTGAAATTAGCTGAGCTGTTGCACAGTGTTTAGTGTGGCATGAGGGCAGGCTGACTCCTCGTGGGGGGATTCATCAGAATGCTTAATCAAAATGTATTACAGTAAAGGGCATTTAGAGGGCATGACCATAATTTTCTAGGAACAAATACTACTTATCCACTAGGGCCTAATGGTACAAGCCCTTCACTGTGAGCACTCTGCTTGTTTCAGGTCCATTGTATCAGGCAAACTCTAATTTCTGC
This sequence comes from Oenanthe melanoleuca, assembly GCF_029582105.1. Lineage (NCBI taxonomy): Eukaryota > Metazoa > Chordata > Aves > Passeriformes > Muscicapidae > Oenanthe > Oenanthe melanoleuca. Next base: position 16,169,036 of record NC_079337.1, read on the forward strand.
TCATGCAGATGGAGCAGAAATGCAATTTGTACAGCCCAGAGCAGGCAGGTAATGTTCTTTCCTCGAGCATTAGTTCATGATGTGCCTCTAAGCAAGCCCCCTACTCCCACTGAGCTGCTCTCCCAGGCAGCCTGCAGAAAAGCACTGCCAGCTTGGCAGGACCTGTTGGCTGCCCATTCAGCCTTAGAATCACTGTTTTTACCTAAGACCTGGAGTCAGGGGCTCAAACTCTGTTGTACTATAAAAATGCACAGTAAAAAAAGGAGTTTGGAGAGGATTTTGGAAGTAACAGTACAGTGCAAAACTGGTAAAACAATTGATGCTTGTTCAGATATACACATATATAACCCAGTGCAGGCTTCCAGGTGCCAGCCACAGCAACACCTTCCCCTTTGCTAAGATTTTTGTGTTTTCTGTGCCTGCTGCCATTGTGCTGTGGTGCCAGCACTCAGAAACCCTGCAGGAAGACCCTGTCCAAACTGCAGTAGGTCCCAAGCAGACTGCAGTTTTCCATGTCATGGGCAGTACAATAAGACCAGAAGGAAACACTTTCCTGTTAAAATACAAACTGGCAGATTAAAGGGCTCTTGCTTCTCCCATCCAAAAGACAGGCAGAACTGCAGAGCAGCATTCAGGCTTTATTACTGACTATCAGAGGAAATCTTAAGCTCAATAATTACATTTTTTAAAAATCCTAAGTGCAATTCATGGGATGTGCACGCACCTCAAGGGACTCCTGTGGCAGTAAGCCAAAGTCAGAGAGGTGCTCTCAAGAGAAATGTTGATGTTTTATCTCCATTCAAATTTGGTGGTGGCAATGTGTGTGCCTGGTGGGCTGCTGCTCCTGCCTTTCTCTTCCAGACCTCTCCTTGGTCTGCATCTCTTGCTCAGTGGAACTTGACTCAGGTGAGGCACAAATAATGCAATTCAATTCCCACATAGGACAAATAAGGCAGTGTTTGTGTTTGCTGGCAGAAAAGAATTCTGATGGACAACTCCCACATCTGTTTACTTCTTAAGCTATGCACACACTCAACCCATTTCCAGTAGGTGAAAGCCTAAGATTTAGGAAATATCCTTGGTTTGTTTGGTTAATTAATTTGATAAAAGCTTTGTTCAAGAAGGCATCTCCACTCAGCAAAATGCCAAAGTTTATACTTAAATTCAAACAAATGCAGAAATCCTGCTGGAAAGAAAAGGATTTGTTAGGTGTGTAATGGTAGATTTGTGCTGAAATATTTAGCTAACTAGAGTGGCTTGCATGACTTTCTTGAATGGAAATTTGAGAGGGTACTGCAATAGGAAAATATCTCAAATCTGGGTTGATAAGCTGTCTGGAGCACTGGGTGTGTGCAGCTGTTTGTCTTTATTAGGGAGGGACTGATATGCTGCAGATGACAATTTGCCAGTTGGGGTGACTCAAAGCCTTTATTTTCTGCAGGATGTGAAAAGCACATTGGAAACAACAGCATGGGGTAAAAAAAACCTTCAAAACTTTACACATGTAGTTGTGGGCTCTAAAGTAACTGTTGCTAGTAAGAAAAGAGGTTTTAGAGCTTCAACATCTGCTTGGTCCTTGTTAGGAGTTATGCTAAAAATTATTAGGAAATGTGAATAGAAAATTCCCCCAGGCTGCTGTTTAAATTCATGGTGTTTTTACATCTTGAGTGCTGCATGAAATTTGTTTGCCTTGCTCAAAAAGGACCTAGCAGATCTGGGCAACCTCCAAAGCAAGGCAAGAAGGATTATCAGTAGTATGGAACAGCTTTCTCTAAGGGGTGATTAAATAGTCCAAGGCTGCTTGGTGTGGGGGAAAAAAAAAGGTGTATGGGGGGAAGAGGGGAATGATACAAGGGAAAATTTTAGAAGTAGGAGTTTGGTGGAGAGGGGGAAATTGTTTGGTCTTATAACTCAGAAACCCAGAACATCAAATGAGATTATGGAGTTGCAGACTTGGTACAAACAAAAGAAACCTTTGGATTTTTTCTGACAGTGGTAAATTATGTTGCCAAAGTCGTTGCCAAAATGGAATCAGATCTTGAATTGTCTTTCAGGCTGGGGATCAAGAACTAAAATTTTCAGAGTGGTGGATTCTCTAACAGAAAAGGGCACAATAATGTCCTGAACCACCTAGGAAAGATATTTTTCAGTTAGCAAATTAAGCCCTTGTTGTCACAGAAAGGGAGTCTTGTGATCTTACCCAAAGATTTAGGAATCCCCCTATTAAAACTTGTTGGCATTTTCCTGACCTACTCTTCTGGTTGGAAATCTGTTATTGACAGACACGAACCTTCTTCTAAATAGCCAGGCCTAATTTATTCATAACTCAGGTGCATGTATTTGCTTTTGTATCAGCCTTAACCCTCAGCATGAGAGGCTTTTCCTTCTCCCCTGGTGTTTATTGCCCTCATATATTTTGTAAAATTGCAGAAAAACAGCGTTGCAGGGAAACATTCATGGATAAGTAGTCCTTACCCTCACTTCAAAGCCAATCCTGTCATCCTGATAAAATTCCTGATTGATATTTGTGTAACCCATTTATGAAGACATTGAGCAGGGAAAACATCCACACTGCACTTGGCAGGGGCAGGCTGGTGTTTTGCTTCTCCACCTTCGTATTCAGGAGCAGAAAAACGTGCTGCTTCATTTTTAACTTCAAAGGGGAGAATTAAAAGAGAATGTGGAAGAAGGAAAAAACTTACTCTCTAGCCATCTAGGAAACCAGACAGGAATAAATACATAAAAGGAACAGTCAAAAGGGTCAAAGTCTTGGATTATAGCATAAATGCTTTAAGTAGAAGCTCAGAGTAACTGTGTGTTACCCATGAGAGAAAAAAAAATTAAAGGGATTATAGTCAAACAGTGTAGTAAAAAAAGCAGCCAAGGAAAGCTAGAAATGGTGTTTCAACACTCATGTACACACACACAAGAAGACGTTCCCAAATTCTGGAAAGTAAAATGCTAAACCCTAAGAAGAGGAACCCTGGGGGAAGAAAAAGGGGGAGAGGGAAGTGGGTGTGGAGCTGAGCCTGCTAAATGCACTTTCCACCTCCTACATACATCAGAAAAAGGGATGTTGCTGTCAGTACTGTAGGGATAATAAATGATTGAGGCATAGTCAGGGGCACCCAGAAAGGATCAGACTATGCAATAAAAAGGCATTAAAAAAATCATTTTGAGTAAAGTGAGGAAGATTTCTCATATTGCAACATCTCTTTCTGGGGTGCTTTTCTGACAATCTAACTCAAATTACTGATAGAAAGGGTTTCCAAGTAAATTAGCAGGAAGAGTAGTAACCAATTGCAAAAGCTAACTAATGTTCACACAAGAGGTGTCAAGAAATGTAAGAATGAAAGTGTTGACCTACCAGCTCTTTTCTTTTCATGTTCTCTTCAAATAGCTCTTGGTACCACAGGGATGGAAAGTGGTAAATATAACAAATATTTTTGAAGTAAAGTCTTGGAGCATCTGGTGTAAACTGTAATTAAGACTGGAATGAGTAGGCAGTTGGATAAGTTGATCCAGTAAGGAAAAAAACAACTGTGCAGTTTTTATAAAAAGAAACCATTACCATACAAATCTATTGAAACTGTCTGCAATGTGTGTATTAATAACAAGAAACCAATCTATACAAAGTACCAGATTTTTAAGGTCTTTTGACAGAGATTCTCTGACCAGTCTTTTAAAGATATCAGGGGATGAGAGAAAAGGTTAGTTAATTTGTAGATCTTGTTCCTATGTATTAATTGTTTGTAATTATTTTATTCAAAATACATTTTTTTTCCTCTCTTGAAAGATAAGGAATGAAAGGAAGAGGTAATGGCAGTCTATGCAATGTTCTAGGACCTGGTGTGTTCTCCAGTCACAGGTGATTGTAAAAGGAGTGATTAGGAAGCAATAAAATTTCCTGGTATTTTCATGCTAGTCCAGAAACACAAATCTAAACTTGCCATTGAAATGTTGAAGACATTAAGTGACTGGCTGATAAAACAGCAGACAGAATTCAGTGTCAATAAATAATGCAAAGTACAATGGAGAATGGTGCTAAGTATGTGTACATAATTAGGGGCTTGGGTGAAATATCTTCCAGGGAAAAGAGGTTGAGATTCTGGTGAGTTCAATGGAAACAACAGCCAAAACTTTTTTTTTTTTTTTTTTTTTTTTTTTACCTCCCCCCTCCCATTGAAAGAATGTTATAATATCTTTCTAAGAAGGCTGTAGATCCTGCTGGGTCTCAAGCTCCTTCCTCCAGTATCCTCCCTGTTATACAAGTGCAGACCCATGGTATTGTAGTGCCTTTATTATTGTAGTGCCTTTATGTCTGGTACAACTTTGCATTTTCCTAATTCAAAATGCTGAGCTCTTCAATCTTTCTTCATCTTTTTTCTTTTTTTTCCCTAGTTTGTCAAAATTTACCAGTCCAGATCTGGAAAAAGAAAACTGTGGATGTCAAAGTGAAGCACTCCATCTGGGCAGTGGAAATAATTAACTGCAGGCAGAGATTGCCCAAGGGTGACAGCAAACCATCCTTCACATCAGTTTCTTTGGGTGAGATTGAACTCCTCTGCTCTGAGGCCAGTGTGGGTTCAGAAGCAGGACTTTGGGCTTGGCTCTGGCTGAACTCCTGTGCTCCCCAGTCCCCACCTCAGCCCTCCCAGTGCCTCTTTCTCACCCCCATCTCCACTGTACATGCACTTCTCCCCCAACAAAACGCTGCTCGAACCAAATTGCATTTACTAATTGGGATAGCAGTTACTAATTAAGTTTAAATTCCAATGTACCAATCAAATTTTATTTCCTAATTGTGCTACATTATCACTAATTAGAATAGCAGTTTTTACTTAATGGATTATATTTAAATTAAGATGTCTCCATCCAATGTTTTTTCCTACTTACATTTTAACTAATTGGTGCTGCAATTATTTAGTTACATTGAAATTGAAAATATATCAGGCTGGTAGGGAATCATATGATAGTTTGCTTATGTCTGTATGATACTAGTAGGAATGATTAAGATATAGTCCAGTTAATTAGTTCTGGAATCAAAATAATTTCCTAAGTGTTTGAATAAGAAGTGAGTGCATGCTTGTCCCTTGCCACAGCATTAAGGAGGAGCTTATTATGGGCTCAGTAAAAATCTGATGTGGTTATGGGTACTAATCAGCTCAGATACTGTCTGCAAATGTTTGGGCTTAGCTTCAGGAGGGTATTTAAACATATACCTATATTTAGGCATGTTCTTACTGGTTGTCCCACATTTCTGAATCAAAGTCTTTTGATTCCTACTTGTCAGTACTTTACTGATTCTGAGATTGGTTTAAGGTTGGAAGGGACCACTGGAGGTCATCTGGTCCAACCTCCCTGCTCAAGCAGATTTCCCTAGAGCACTGTGCTCTGGATTGTGTCCAGATTGTTCTTGAATATCTTCAGTGAGGAAGACTCCAGAGCCTCTCTGGGCAGCCTGCTCCAGTGCTCTGTAACCCACTCTTGTTCAGGTGAAACTTCCTGTGCATCAGTTTCTGCTCATTGCCTCCTGTCCTATTGCTTGGCACCACTGAGAGGAGTCTGGCTCCATCCTTTTCACATGATCCCTTTAGCTAATCACATACATTGATAAGGTGCCTCTAAATCTTCTCTGATCCAGGTTAAACTGGCTTAGCTCCATCAGTCTTTTCTCCTAAGAGAGGTTTCCCAGTCCCCTCATCATCCTTGTCACCCTCCACTGGGCTCACTGCAGGAGCTCCATGTCTCTTGTCCTGAGGAGCCCAGAACAGGACACAGTTCCAGGTGAGGCTTCACCAGGGATGAGCAGAGGGGCAGGATCACCTCCCTGGACTCAGTCAGTTCTCTTCCAGTGTACCCCAGGACACCATGGGCCTGCTTGGCCACCAGGGCACATTGGGCTTGTTGTCCACCAGGTTCTTTTACACAGAGCTGCCTTCCAGCAGGTCAGCCCCAGCCTGTGCTGGTGCCTGGGGTTATTCTTCACCAGGAGCAGGACCCTGCACTCACCTTTGCTGGGTTTCAGACAGTTCCTCTCTGCCCATCTCTCCATCCTGTTGAGATCCTGCTAAAGGGCTGCACATCCCTCTGGGAATCAGCAGCTCCTCCCAGCCTTGTGTCATCTGTGACCCTGCTGAGGAGGAATCTGCCCCTCCATCCAAGTCCTGGTGAACAAGTTAAACAAAACTGAGCTCAGTATTGACCTCTGTGGGACACCACTAGTGTCAGGCTTCCAAGTGGATCCCATGCCACTGATCACAACCCTGAGATGTGCTGTTCAGACAATTCTCCATCTACCAGTGCTTTTGTGATGGCTAAGAGAAAAATGGCTTTGAAGTGTTAATGACCATGCTGTACCTTATTCTGTAACACCATCCAAATAAATGTTGGTAATGCTGCACAAAGACAAGGCCTATGCCAAGTGCTGACAATTAGCAAAGAAGTGAACAGCAGCCCCAAATCACAGATACACGTCACAGTCCAGGACTGATTACCAAAGGCTTATTACCAAGCTAGCTGGAGCACGGAGGGGGAATCATCACTGGCTAAAGGAGCTGTGATTCTTGCTCTCTGCTGGTTGTGACTTCAAAGCAGCATGTGGGGACTGCATTTGAGATGACAGCAAATGCCCTGACCTGGTGTTTTAGTGCCACAGCCCTTTGGAGGAGCACGGTGTGAAAGCTGCAGGTCACACTTGTCCTTCCTGGGGGCCAGCTGACCCTTGCTGCTAGCAACACCTCAACTCAACAAGAGTAAGGGGCTGTTCTTGTGGGCAGAGCACATGGGGGTGAAGAGCTACAGCCTTGGAAAATCCCTGTGTATTTTCCTTTTAGTGCCATTGTAGACCCGAAGAAGAATGGGGTGGCATTCTTATGGAAAACTGCCTTTTGTTTTTTGTGATCTAGCATGTAAATCTTGACTGCTTGAAAGCAGCCAGGCAGTTTGGTAACAGCATCAAAACAGAAGAAAATATCTGGGAAAAGAAGTCTAGAATGACTTGCTGCCAATTTCAGAGTTGCAATATTATAAAGAGCAGGTGAGGGTGGGTATAATGACTCAACTGATATATAACAGGTTAACAACCTTCCTCATAATAGGTGATGTTAAAGAGAAACCAGCTTGATAAAATAAATAAATACATGAGGTAAAATGAAGGTTAGATTAGAAGGTTACAGCAAAAGGTCCCATTAAAAATGTCATTCAATGCAAAGTTTTGTATCCCCAAGGTTTTAAAAATCTTTAAGCAATATCAGCTCACCTCACTTCCCCACCCTAAGAGAAGTAAATTTCAAAAAAGACTCATATTCAGCAATACCTCCCTCTTCCCCCCAGCCTATGCTTTCTGGGTTTTACAGAAGCAGACTGGAACTCCAGAGAAATCCATTAAGAGAAATCCAGTCCTTTTAAAAAACCTGCACTATGTAAGGATAAATGCAGAAGAAAAGATATCAGAAAGTCAGATTGTCCTCATATTAAAAAAGATGGAGTTTTGAAAGTCCTGTAACAGCCAATGTCATCAAAAGCTCCTGGTGTATTGAAAAAGAACAGAAAATGTCAATGGAAAACTACTTAATAGAGGCAGAAGGATCAGTTTGAGAGGTAGGAGATGATAAGCCAAGCTAGCAATGTATGTTTGAGAGACTGATTGTGTCCTTCATTGTAATGCAGCTATAGACATGAAGGCAGATGCTGTATGATTATTCTTTAACAGTGAACTATGAGGGGATTTTATCCATTTTCTTTCTAATTTACTCTGACTTTGTAAAACCGTGGTACTCCAAGCTCTGCTCCAGCATGCTAAGGACTCCTGTCTGTACAACGTGAACAAATGATGAAAGACCTGGGCTGTATTTTTCCATCTGTGTGACTTATTTTAAGGTAGAATGTAGAGTCTTTTTCCTGACAAACTTGGATGGCTTTTAGAGTGTAGCTGCTTTTGACTGAAATGGGGGAACCCAGCTGAGAGTCATGGCCAGGCAAATTTCTCAGAGTTGGGTCAGCTGCGAATGGAAATTACAGATCTGCCACTGGGTGAATACCCAAGGGGTGCAAGTAAGCATCTGTGGGCTACTCAATATCCTCAAAATATCTGCATTTCACCCTCTGGCTTAAGTAACAGAAACAGGGGAGCACCCTGGGTTAGACACACAACTGGTAAAATTGCATGGAGTTATCCTGATTTACTGCAGTGACACCTGTGCTGTACCAAAGAACTGATTTCATGGTCAGCAATTCAATAACCACATTTGATGCTTACAGGAGGTGCCCTCAGCCAAACCATATAGGGACCCTTAGGAACGTTTCTGATTGAGTTAGTTGCTGTGAGAATATGATGTCATGCCACATCACAACTTTTTTGAGTTATGTATTGCTTTTAGTGATGTTTCCACATATTTCTGTTTTCTTAAACTCATGGGGTTTAGCGCACCAGCTTTGGATGGAAAAAAAAAAAAAAAAAGAAGCAGGTTCAGACCCTTGCCCTCTGAGTTGCAGTCATCCAAAGAGAAAAATTGCCCTGATTCAGACTAAAGAATAGAAGTAAGACTTAGATGAATGCTGTAGGCATAAGGCTGCATGCAGGAAAAGCTTGAATTCATTTAGTATGAAGGTGAGGGAACCCAAAACAATGGGATTCCATTTTTACAAAAATTACCCAGTGAGGTCTGGTCATGCTCCACACTATGGCTCAAGACCTGCAGACCTACCATGAAATGTGTACAAGCTTCCTGTCAGGTCAGGTTTATATTCAAAGCATTATCTAAATCTGTTGTACAATAGTGCTCATGCTTTCTTGTATAAAAGCATGGAAGGTACAACTGAGCATAAATGGTATGAAATCAGTAGGGAAGCATTACTGTTAGAGGCTCTGATTGCAAAATCAGAGTACTTCAAGGTACTATTTTTGTTCTCAGTAATTTAAAAGGTTTAAAAAGTTATACAAAGCACTGTGTATGTGTGTGTATAACTATAACTATGACAAACTAGTTAGCAAAACTGAGGAGCTGTGTTTAAGTTAGACAGAGTTTAAACCAAATTTTATCTAACTGTAATTCTGGTGGAGAAATACCTTCTGATCCTTCTATGAAATTCTTCCAGCACAGACCTCACCCCACATAGATGGGAATTCATTTGCTAAAAGGACAGTTGGCAGCAAAGACCATCCTGAGCTTTGAGGGCCATGTCTCTTCAGGAGACATTATTATGGCAAACACTCCCTCTGTGCTGAGACATTTAAACAATCTTCCCGGCAATGTTAAAAATGTAAGGTGTGCATGATTATGAAATATAACTATACAATGGCTTTCATATTTAAAAAGCAGCAGAATGTTTTCCAGCTGTGGCCAGTAAAGTGTCAGAGTATGATATTACTCTCAGCCTTCATTTCTGAAGGCAAAACTATTCCTGCTTCCCTCACTCCCTCTCTGAAGTGTTCTCCTCCACACCTGATGGTCTCTGTTGTTTGAGGCAAGTCTTCATTATTCATAACTTCTGAAACTGACTGAGAAATCCAGACCCAGAAGGCAGTCCAGCAATAGTGAAAATTCTACCATTTCTTTCACAGGGACAACATGTTCATAAGTATAATCCAGATAAAAATCTCCTGCAATCCAGATAAAAATCTCCAAGGCAGTTTTGCTGAAGATAAGAGAAATATTCCTCATAGGAATGCAGCAAATACCTGCCAATTTTCTGACAGAGCAGGTCATAAAGCAAGTATAACTCAGAAAAGCAGAGGCATATATAAGCATCAGAATGAGAGGTGAGAATTAAAAGCAGCTTTTGTACATATGGGAGTGGAAAACAGCTGAATAAAACAAACTGACCATTAATGCCAGCATGGTTTTCTGCCTAATAAAATGCAAAGCCATATGTGTGGAGCAAAAGAAAACAGCCACACTGATTTCCAGAACTGGAAGAAAAGCCAGAAGGAAAAGGAAAGGAAGGTGAGTTGGGAGCAGCAACTACTGGATACTGCCAGGATCTCTGAGACCATAGAGAATGTGAGAAGGTGTGGGACAAGAATGAGAGTGCATTGTGATGTGTTTGCCTTCAGTGGATATCAGAGTAACAGCAACACAATTCTGTGGATTGAAATTCAACCAGTGGCACAGCCTTGTCACAGACAGGTCAATAATTTTGCTGTCATGGATAACAGATGTTCTGTCTGAAGGGGCCAGGAAGCCATCTGCTTATGTCCTGATCTACAAAGCTCTACAACTTCAGAGAACAAAGAACTTGGGAGCCTAAAATGTTGCTTCTCTTGTCCACTAAAAGTCTGACAAAACTTCCCCTGGCAAGAGCAATTTCTCTGGGCTGCTCAATCCACTACTTGATTGTAGCTACATTTCTGTAGATCTTTTTTCTTGCTTTCTGCTGCAGAAGGCTTGTTCTTCCTCATACCTGGTTTTTCTGTGTTATTTTGAGCTCAGTTATATTGTATTCTTCATGGTTTCCCTTTACCAAGAGTTTGGGTTTGCCTTGCTCCTTGCTGGATGATCTTTGAAGGTTCCTGACCATTCCTGACCACTGGACAACCTCAGGCCATCCTTATTGCTCACACTTCTGACCTCAGCTGCACCTTGGTCAAGCTGTTGGATTCTCTTCTGGGTTAGAAGCTCCTCACTCAGCTGCAATCTCTCCATCTACCCTCTTATCACATAATTCCAGAAGCCATATCAACTTAAATGGGTCAAAAGAAGAGAGTAGAGAAAGGAGAGGCACCTGCAGTAGTTAGAAATTAGATGAAAGGCCCACAGATCCAGGAAGATGCATCCTATCTTCTTTCTAGCTGTCAGTTCTGGCAAGTAGTTTATGTAACTAAGTCTCAGCAGCCAAAAAAATGAGCATTTTTTTTTTTTTTTTTTTTTTTTTTTTTTTTTTTTTTTTGGGTCATCCAGTGCTTGTTAATGTAATACGTGTGCTTTGAGTGTTAGGATAATTTATTATTAAACTACGGGAAACATTGTGTGAGTCTGTCAGACTTTCAGGAATAGCTTGCACTCTTGCACATGCCTTTCCCTTAGATACAGTTTGGCACCTTTGAGCTCACTCTTTTTGTCTGTGCTTATTCTAAACTGAGAAGCTTAAAGCAATGCAGCAGCAGTCACAGGGGAAAAGGGAAACCAGGTATTTATAGCATTGAGCAGTTAAGCTTTCAGGATGGCTATGAGCATGTTTAGTGGCAAGCAGTGCCCCAGTTCTGTGAGTGCTTAAGGACATCCTGCACTTGGCACATTAGGCAAGGGCTGCTCCTGTCCCAGTGCCCCCTGCCACCAGGGCTGGCTGTGACAGGATGTTTGTGCTGAGAACAGATGTGTGAGCTGCCACTCTGGGCTCAGGCATCACTGGGTACCTCGAGCCCATCCAAGCCCCTCTGGGTGCCCCAGCACAGCTGGCAGCTTCAGGAGCCAGGAAGGGGAGCCCGTGGGGAGGAGAGCACCTTCTCCTCCACCTGGACAGGCAGGATGGTCTGCAGAGTGCAGAAGGGCTTGCCTGGAGCTCTCTGCTGTGGGGGTGTCTGCAGATGTGAGACTTGTCTGAGAGGGTACAGGGCTGCATCGTGCTGCCAAAAAGCAGAATGTTACAGGTAACTTCTGAGCTTTAAGGATATTTGTCAGGTGAAAGGATCTATGGAGATTTTGTAGCAAGTGCTCATTAATTCTGTCAGGTTAATTGGGTTCTAGCCATTAGGGATTTTTCCTACTTCTTATTTCCCCTTCCAGAAATTTTTTTTTCATGAGAAGTGTTTTTCTAGGATGCTCCACCCATGTGCTCTGACTGAGAGTTGGTGTTCAAGTGATCCTGTTAGCACTATGAAGAAATGCTGATCCTGCCAGACCCTTTGATGTGCTAAACTAAATCCCAGCAGGCACAGGTACCAAGAGGAGCCCTGCAAAACATGACAAACAGGTTGTCATAATTGGCCAGATTTTTTTTTATTGTAATACATCAATATTTGATTAGCAATAACTATTTCCTCTGATCTCCCTCTTGCCTTATGAGACTGAAAACAAAGGTAGGTTGGGATCTGCCAAAATTCACTGGGCTAGTCTCAATCTCTTTTTGAACTCAAGGATATAAAGCCCTGTAGCACCAATGGGAGGTAAGTTATGCCAATAGTAAATACTTTTTTTACAGTCTGCTGCTTATAGGCGCCAGAACAATGCAGGACTTGGAGCTGTGTTTTACCAGAGGGTATCAGTTGTGGCTTAATTTCACAGTGCCAAGAAGGCTGGTTGGATAAAATATTTGAGAGAAATGCCAAATCAGCATGTGAAAGAACTTTTAACAGCATAGTAGAGTGAAAGTTGTTTTTGCCTTTTAACCCTTATTAGCTCTACATTTGTCACACATGATAGTCCATGCTAAGACCTACAAATGTTCATCATTACAAGGGATATCTGTAGCAAAGTTTCATATTTGCCATGTGAACATATCATGGGCCTGTGATCCATTCCACAAAGGTCTCATCTCTAAGATGGATCTTCCAGAACCGTAGGTTTAAAGGAACAGATCCCAGGCACATCCTGGGACTTACAGTTTAAGCTTTTAGGCTTTTTTAGGTGTGGATCTACAAGTGTTGCACTTTAAAAGAGAAAATTCAATCAACAAAGTTTATAAAAACATTTCTGCCCTGTATAGGATGTTGTTGCAGAGGGTTTTCTTTCTGACCAGCAGCTTTTGTTGCCTCCTGGTTGCAAAAAGAAACACAAAGTCATTTTTTGTCTTTAAACATTTTTATTAATATTATTTCAGTTACTTTAATGTCTTCTGGACTCTCTCTGGCCACCCAGGACTCAGAGTGCCAATACATCTTTTCCCTGTGGTAGCAACCCCTCACTGAAGATGCACAGCCCTTTTCAGAGGGAAGGAGAGGCTCAGAAACAGGAATTGCACCTCAGCAAATGTCCAAGTCCCTCTCTGCTTCCCCACATAATACTTTGGAAGATTGAAGGTAATGAAAATTATCTTAACCCATGTTATCCACTGCAGACCTACTCATGGTGAACAACAGGTTTAATTGCCTTAGCTACTGTTTGTTTTTCCATTAGTTATCTAGGAGAGATCATATCTGCTCAAGAATAATAGCTGTCATACATATGTGACAGTATTTCAGTCTAACTTCTGCCTTAAAACTAATGGTTCAGATATCCAATCCACAGCCAAACCACAGTTATGTGGTTTGTTATAAGCTCTATGTTGCCTGTTTTCTTCCCTCTTGAAAAACACAAATTTTTGAGTTAAGGACATAAATAAATCCCACAATCACACAGCCACGAGTATGCATGGTTTCAGAAATGTTCACAGCCTTCTTATTTCTTCTATGTGCTGCTGAACAACTTACCTTTGCACTAATAAACTCTGGACACAAGAGTTTTGGAAGTAAATTCAGAGATTTACTCCAGAAAATAATAGCCTGTTCTCTCTTTTTTAATATTTTTTGTTGTTTTCTCTCTCTCCCTGACAAGTCCTAACCACAGCTCCTCAGGATGAAGCAGGCTATTTTAAAATAATTAAAAGTTTCTGCTTTAGCATGGCTTCCATTGACACCACATCTGCTTGAGCGTGGTAGGAAGCAGCTTCAAGCCAATTAAAAGGAGATGGGTACATTGTACAGCTCCCTTCTCTCTTAGTGAACTTTTGACCAAGAGGGCACTGTATTGATGAATTTCATTTCTTCCTAATCTGCTTGTACTCTGCTTGATAGCTTGGGGCTTTGCTCTCTTCTGTTTCAGTCCAGTGACCCTGCTCTTGAGAAAGCTGTGGGTTAGAGGCAAAGATTTCGAGTTATTACAAGATGTTGAGCACACAGATCTCTCCCTGGCTGTCTGCAAGATGTTGCCTGAGAGTTGAGAAAGGCCCTCACCCCGGACAAGAAGCAGTAAGACATTATTTCACAGCTTTTAAAGCAGGAACAAAGTTTCACTCAGCACTACATAGACAAATTGACTAAGTCCTTCAGGGTGAATGTGTGAAAGGGACAAAATAAGAGCACCTGGGGGTGCTTTAGTGAAAAACATGAGTTGTATGAGGCTTTTAAGGGCTGTTCTTCAGGTGCTCATGTGCTGGTCAGGCAAGTCTGAGGTCTGTCCTTTATCAGTAACTCTACACACATGACAGCTAAAGGATGTTTCTGTACCACTCTGTTTCTGGGATGGTATTTTTGCAGAGGTCTCCAGCTGCAATTTTGCCAGCCTTTCTGCCTGTTCTGTAATGGCTTGTCTTGAGCAAAGCCCAGTGAACAGGGCCAAGGGTGCAGTGCTGCAGGATCCGTGCTCCAGCCTGCTTCTGTTATGCTAGCCAGACAAAATGGGTTTGCTTTTTGGCCTTGAGCACTGGTCAACAAAGAGTGTTGGTCTCAAATAGCTGTTCCTTGAATAACCAGGAGAGTCTTTTTACTCTTTTCTGCTAGTACTTGAGTGTTAGATGTTAATTGAGATATGCAACAGCAGAACAGGGCCACAGATCCCTTCTTGTGAGCAGAGGATGATGCTGAGAGGAAAGCAGTTTACATATCCTTCAGGAGAAAAGCAGAGCAACAAAAAAGAAATGATCTTCTTAAACATAGCTACAAGGAAATACCTGACACCTACATCTTAATATTGGAAAAGTCCTTTGCTGTTCAGAGACCGTACGCTCAGGATCTAAGTGACAGGTGGAAGTAACATCCTGAAACTAGTACACCATGAATTTCCATTTCCTTAGGAATTTAATATTTATAAAGTGGCTTAGCTTTGAATTGCTATGACAGTATCACAGCATTAAGAGACTTGCCTGTCCTGATAATATAAATGTACTGCTTTCCCCAAGAGCATTTTTGACTAGTCCCTGTTCCAGACTATTTTATTTTTTCTTCAGTTATGACACTTTCCACACATACAGAATGTGTCTTTGTGGCATGGAAAAAAGTAACCATGACCTTTATCAAATAAAAAAATATTCATTGCCTCTGCAACAAAGACTAAGTGTAGATGAAGTAGAGAGACTTGTATTTACTCAATATCTGGAAGACAAATAGTGACCAAATCTTTTTATCACCAGTACACCACTCCAAGTTAATTGGAAAGACAGACTGCCATCACAAAATCTCATCAAAGGGATTTAGAGATGTCAGCCTGAGTTCCTAAACTTACAGTGAATCTGGCACCTAATTTTTTTTACCTAGCCTTTTGGACTTTCAGGATAATAGAAAAGAAATAATGGAATGGATAGGATAATTTAGGAAGAGATTGTGTTTGAAACCACATTATCAAATAAATCACCCTCTCTGGGAGAAAACAATAGAGTGGGACCTTGACTTTACTGCTTGGATAAAGATAAGTATTCAGACAGAGACAATGAAAGCTTAGGAAGATAATAGCTTGTCCATTGGGGCAATGTTGCCAATTAATGTAAATAGCAGCATATAGATCTCCTCAGTATTTCCATTGGGCATGCTGGGAATATTATTAACACCTGTGTGGCCATCTGTTAGTAAGGAATTGGAGGGGCAAAAGGAAATAAGAAAGGCTCAGCCTCTCATTGGACATCAAGGGTTTCCTCTTAATTAAGCAGCAATTTTCAGGTCCAAAACAGAGTGTCTGCATTTATTTAGTCTGTGACTCCTTCACAAATGCCACGTTTTGAAATCCAAGATCAGGAATTTTTCTAAGAGGAAAGCATTGTTTATGCTCCTTACAACACGTGGCTTGAATAGTTTGTTAATGTTGCTGCTTCTTCCTGGTAAGCCCATTAGTGTTTCAGAGGAGAACAACTGTCTACCTCTCACCTATGGACAACCCCATAGAAAATAAAAAATGGATAATGTCCCAGAGGCTGTGATTTGTGGAAAACTTACCATTATCTTAGCTCGGCTTATCTGTTTGAAACCAAAGGAAAAAGAACTTCCATAATATTTTTCATTCTAGACAAAGGAAGATTGTTCCCAGAGCTAGCTATTAGGACTGATTATAAAAATATTGTGGGTTTTTTTTCAGCAATATTATTTTTTTCCCCTGTGGAAAACGGTGTCTTAGAATGTTCTAGTGGGAAACAGAAATATTGTGGCTTAAATCCACAAAAAGTTAATTAAAAAATACTTCTCTTTTACTTTATGGAAACTGCAACTCTGGGTTAAGCAGGAAAGATCAGATACACCAATTACCTGTCTTGATCTCTGTAGCCTCTCTTGACTCCTGAGCAGGAGGTCAGTGATATCATGAACATCCTGACCATGGTGCATCATAAAAATTACCTTAGAGCTTTTTCTGCAGAGAATGACAACCCACAGCATTTGAACCATAGGGTGTCAAAAGCCATACAAAAATCATTCCCAAATGCCCACCTTTTCTGGTTTTATGAAAACACCTAGTTTTCCCTGACTGGTTCCTGGAAAAAAAAAAAAAAAAAAGGGGAACTAGGTGCTGTTTGTGATCAATAATACCTAGTTTAGTTCCTCAAGTGATCTACAGAGGTGATTTTGCATTTGCTGTTATCTGATTGAAGGAGAAATGCCAGGAAAAGACTAACAGAACACACCTTGTATCAATACAGTAGCAGCTGCAACAGGATTGCACGAGCAGAGGAGAATTTTAGTGCTGCCAATAAAGTCTTTTCATGTCAAGTCTGAGCTTACAGAACCTTATGACTTGTACAACAATCTTTTCAAAAGGCATCTCTGAAATAACACTCACCATTAATGTATTCTGGAAGAATCTCTGTGATTCCTGGTTCCAGTCCACTCCCAAAATCAAGGTTAGCAACTGAAAAGGGCTCCAGCTAAGAAATTTTAAGCAGTCTTGTTGTTTAAGAATTTTTAATAGTCTTATGAAAACAAACAAACAACAAAGAAAGAGCAGGTTTGCCCAAATGCCAGTAAAAGGCAGGATCTGCCAAAACAGCACTAGGGAGCTCTTATTGATATATGTCCTTTTTACTGAGACTTGCAAATAAATGAATTTTGCAGGGTGCTGGCCACAAGCATGAGAAGGTTGAGCTTGTCCCCTCACACCACTAATGAGAGCACACCCATCAACACTGGCTAATTGGCTCCTCAGCCCACTGCTTCAGGTGAGGCTCTCCTCCATCCTCCTGCTATTCCCCTGTTCTGGATTTCATTTCTGGCCTCTGGTTTGTGAGCAAGGATTGCATCATTGCATCGTAACAGCAGTTAATTAAGAATGAAAACCCACTCAAATCGATTACAACAAATCAAATTACTCTTAGGACAAAAATGCAGCAATGACTATTGCAGTGAAATATATGGAAAAAGCTGTCTTGATGGTTCAGTATTTATAGTGGCCAGCAGCCACTGCAAATTCCCCAGTATAACAGGAAACAAACAGCATGTGTGAAATGATCTCATCTCATCAGGGTGCTGATTTTATGAGCACTTCTGCTGGTGCTTATCTTCAGACATGTAGATAGATCTACATGTGATCTGAGCATAACAGGTTTTGGAGACAGCAGGAAGAGAAGAGCCCTGAATAAATGCAGAGGGGGAAAAAAATGTAGAGGAAAGTGCTGGGAAAAAAAAAAAAAAAAGAATTAAGGAGCAAAAGGATCCCTTTATTTGGTGGGTTTTGTTTAGATTTTGTTTTATTTTTCTTTCCCCTTGTGAGATGAATTTTCCCCTAGTAGCATCATTTTTGCAAGCAAACTTGTGTTTGGTCTGACAATGAGAGGGATCCCAGCAAGGCTTGTGGTGGGAGAGGAAGGGGCAAGCTCAGGCTTGAGAGAGAAATCAATGTTTTGGAGAGCCAAGGGTTTTATGGAGGCTGCACAGCAGAGAGGTGATGGAGAAGGCAGGAAATGCATCACTGCTTTAAGCCATGGCCACAGGCACAAATAATACGACATAGGATGTGGTATGAGGCTTTAGTTAGGTCTCTGCTGAAAGCAATGCAAGGTATGAGGTATAGCTGGTAGAGATGCCCTCTGTTCAGGTGCCTGGTAGGCTTTCATTCACAACCACCAGGAGGTAAGCTAAAAGAAAACATTTAATGTATTTTACAGATCTTTGAGGGTGAAGAATTCCAGCAATGAACCATTTTAAAGTTCACCTGATTGCTGACTTCCCAAGGAAGAAGAGGCAAAGAAAGAGGAGACATGAGCAGGGCTCTCTTCAAGAGAAAAGTGAGTTTGGGCAAAGATGAGACTACAGGGAAAAAGGAACAAAAGGAAGAAAACAGACTCTTGCAGAGGGACTGAGGAGATACTGGGATGCCAGGGATGGCTGGAGGTGCTGGTGCAGAGACAGTGGGGTTTATATCTGCAGATAGGATACCTGGATGAGAAATGGTCGTGTTAAAACAGGGAATTTCTGAAGTTTCTTACCAGGAGTATGTTCTTAGCAGCACTGAAAATACAGCTGGATGGAGCAGGTGACAGCCAGCATAAATCAGCAGAGGCTAATTAACAGCAGCAAGGGACACAGCCCAGTATTTCAGCTGCTGTAAGGTGCTGTGCTTTTTCCAGCAAAGGAGTTAAGGTGCAGTGAGGAACTGACACCATTTAAAAAGTTTCCTTGTTTTTCTTCATGTGTCTGTTGGGATGGGCTGGTCTGACTGATTCTCTGAAAAGTAAATGGATTTGAAGGTCTCTGCCTATATTGGGGAAAAAATAATCTTTCCCTAGTGAGAAAGATACGGTTGGTTTTTGTTTTGTTGTTGTTTTTTTTTTTCTTTTGTTTGGTTGGTTTGTGTTTGGGTTTTTTTTTGTTTTGTTTTTGTTTGGTTTTTTTTTTTTTTAATCTGTGTGTTGAGGATATGAGGCTGCTATGACACTTCTTTCTATGTCTGACTCCCTCCTTCCTCTTCTTTCCCCAAGAACATATCTCTAAACTGGTTGGATTCACACACATGTAAGTGATGTGGGTGAGGTGGCACGTGTTAGGGTGCTGGTTCCATGGGACCTGGGGTCCAAGCAAAGGCAGGAAACCAGAGCTGAGCTTTCTTTGGAGCATGTGCTTTGTTAGATACCAAAGAATCAAGTAATAAGGTTGTTGCTGTCTCTGCTTCCCAGACAGGAACAGAAAAATTTCCACTTTTCTTAGGAAAAAAAAAAAAAGATTATAATGAGGATGCTGGAAAAGTTGTGGGCTATCTTCCCCAGAGTTTCTTCTCATGGTTGAGGGAGGGTGAGAAAGGATGCTTGGCTTTCTTTGAACAGCAATGCCTAGGAGCCTCAGATAAAGCTCTCATTTTATTTTCTGTTTATACATCAGATGGCTGCAGGCTTCATAAGACTTTGAGCATCCCTTAAGGAAAGATGTTTATTGGGGACAGGTTGTTTTATAAAGCTGGTGGTTTGTTTGTGTTTTTGTGAGGTAGGGAGGAATAGTGTCCAGAGGATTTTAAAGGACAATTGGACTGAATGCCAGCAATGTGCAGCTCCTAAATGCATGTAAATATTTGTGGAAGAACTTCAGACTAATAAACACAAAGTGCTTGTTTGTTTGTTTCTTTTTTTTATAAACAAAGAACACTAAAGGAAAATTAACATGATTGGAGAAAATAAGGAGATGAACTCGAGCAGCTTGCCACAGTAAATGGATTTTGCCAGCTTTAATGTATGTGCCAGTGACACTTCAGGTATAAATGAGGACTTGAGAAGCTCTTAAATCTGGAGATGGAAGCTGATGAAACGTGATATTCTTCCTGTATTTAAATTAGGCTAAGCAACTACTAGAGGATCACTTAAACCCTATCTGATCCATCATTTCCATGTCTTAATAGTCATTAATTTTTTCCAGTGTTTTTGAAGGAATTTATTGCCATTGTCCTGTTAAACACCTTCCCTGAACTAATTTTGGGGTTAGCATTGTTAACTTTGGATAAAGGTAAAAATCAAGATCTCTGTGTGAAGAGAAAAGATGACCATGTTTTGCAAACAACAAATCAATTGAGAAAAACCTCACATCAGTGTAAACATTTAAAAGTAATTTGATAATAACTCTTTTTGCTAAAACAAACAAATAGGCATCAAGTATTTTGTTATATGCATATTACCTCTATATGTTGTCTTTATGGAGAACTGAAGATTTTCCAGGCCTGCTCTGGTAAGTTTAGTTCAGCTTGGGCTCCACTGATTGTGAGATCTTTTATTTTCACAGATATTTTCTTTGAGTTCATAGCACCATTCGTGTCTCTGAGGAGAGGCAGGAAGGGGGTAAATATCTGCTACAACCTAAATGATAGCATTTGTTTGGTTTGTTGGTGCAGAATAAAAGCCTGAAGTTTTTCAGCATGCAGTGAATAGATCAATGTGTACTTAGAAGCAGAAAGAGCCTCCCTGGTTATCCAGGCTCATCCCTGCAGGCTGTAAGCTGTGAGTGATTCAGCTACCTGTCCTTCTGGTAGAACTTATTTTTCCCCTCCTGCAATTAAGCCAGGACAGCACTTTGCTTTTTCACTGCTTTGTGGAGACAAATGCCTGTTGGCTGACTGAGAGTGTGTTTGGGTTGCTGCACACAGAGATGCCAGTCTGCCCTGTTCAATGCCTCTCCCACCTGGACATCACTGCACCTTCCACCCTGCTCCAGCCCAGAGCAACATGGGCAGCAAAGGGTGGCTGCTTCTCCAGAGAAGCATGCTTCTTGCTCAGCTAAGTGAAACACAGGAATAATTCCTAGTGCAGTGCTTAGGCCATTGTTCACAGCTGAAGCACTTTTTATTAGCCCTTTTTGTCAGGATTTAGAAACTACAAACTCCTTGGATTTGAATGTCCATGTCTTAGAGGGAACTGCTTTCCCTCCACCCACTATCTCTCTGATCCCTGAATATAACTGTCTTCCAGGAGAACTGGTTGAAATTTTAAGTTGCTGAAAATAAAGGATGGGATAGTTCTGCTGCTTGGCACAGGCTGTGGGTTGCCCAATTTGTGCTTCATGCTCCCTAGGGAGGTGGCAGCAGGTATCCTTTGCCTGTGTGACAGAGCTGGGAAAGATGAGATGCTCTTAGTCCTGAGGAATCCAAAGGAGCCAAAGATAACTGAGGATTTTCACCTTGCACTCTCTGTTCACACTCTCTCAATGCTGTGGAAGGAGTTTAAAGCAGTTCTAGGTGAGCTGGGATTGTTGAGAGTCAAGATTTAATTCTGAGCCCAGCACAGGGTATGTGAACCACGTTCTTTGCTCTGTAACAATTTTTAATTATTAGAGCCATTCACCCCTCTTAATCTACTTATTAAAATTATTAGCTTAGACCTCCTCTGTTACAGACTGGTCCTAGAACAGGTCTTTTATTTGCAGTTGCTTAACATTAACAAACAAATTACCTGTCTGTGCTCTTTGCAATGATAACCTAACAGCAAGGACAGCATTTGCCATAAACTACTTCTGTGCTGGCTGCTTTCAATAAGACTTTCATCAGATTAAAGGATGAAATGAGGTTTTGCTCTGTCAGCAGCAGGAGTTAAAAGAAACTGGCTTGTAAACAATGAACAGTTATGCTGGGAATTAACTTCCAAGGAGAGGAGAAACTCCTTCAGAATATAACCAGGCAGAAATTAATGTTAGGCAAACGGATAAGAATTCTCACAACCATGTCCAAGTCTACAAGAACACTTAATTTCCCATGTCCATTTTGCAGCTGAAGTTTGTACTTCTCTTCCAGCAAAATTCCAACATGTAAAATCCCTGCTTAGTACAAGCACATGGATTTTATGGCCTTAACAGTATTGCCATTGCTTTTTTTTTTTTTTCTGTTTTAAGAGTAGAGGAAAAAGGAAAATTGTGAAGAAGGAGGCTAATTAGAGAAAATGGGCTTAATTTGGAAGCCACAGGTACCTCTTTTATAAGCTTTTGTTGAGCTTGTGCCCACAGTAAATTTATACAAGCTTTAGAGAGATGGTAAATCTCTGTTTGCTATGGCCTGCTTTAAATGGGGAGCTTTCAGCACTACTTTGCTCATAGCTAAGGACACAGATGAGGTAATAAAACCAACAAGTCCTGGGAAATACCCACTCAGCTGTGAGAAACATTTCCTTGAATCCCTTGTTTTTTTGGATCCATATAAAACAGCTTTTATTGTTTCAACAAGATGCATGGTAGCTACATCACTGTGGGTTTAACAAGGGCTGTTGTGAGGTTTGATTCCTCAGCTCTCTGCTGCCTTCTGTCTTGCCAGTCAGGCATTTCAGGCCTCCTTCTAAAAGAATGCCATTTGTTATCACAATTTCATCTTGCAGGTCCTGGCCAGCCTGATTGTGGAAGGTTTCATTGCCAGAATTGAGTGCTGATCGAACTGAACCACCCCAGCTGAATGAAGCCT
Organism: Oenanthe melanoleuca; assembly: GCF_029582105.1. Classification (NCBI taxonomy): domain Eukaryota; kingdom Metazoa; phylum Chordata; class Aves; order Passeriformes; family Muscicapidae; genus Oenanthe; species Oenanthe melanoleuca. Next base: position 16,191,289 of record NC_079337.1, read on the forward strand.
GACCTGTGTACACCTCCCCATTGAGTGGAGTCACTTGGGTGAATTACTGTTAAAACAGTGAAAATCCAGGCAATGCAATTACATTTACAAACTCTAGCTGTATTTGATGGAGGTATCTAATTAGACATCCAGAATGTGTTTTGGCTTGCACAGTGCTGAGGCTGAGCAGGAACAAACTCCAACGAGCCCACATTTCACCAGGGCCAATTGACATTGAGTGTGAGGAGTGTGTGGGCTCCTCTGTGGCACAAGCTCACCAAAGAGGGCTGCCAGGAGCAGGACAAATTGTGATGTCCCACTACTGCTTGCTAGCAGCAGCATCTGTGCTTTTACCCCAGTTAGGGACTAGAATAACGTGAAGTGACCTAAAACCTCAAAGCAAGGCTGCACCTTTGTCACCCCCCTGTCCAAACTACACAGCAAGATCTGGAGAGGTGAGAAATACCTGTCACTTGCAGGAACTTCAGCTGCCTGGTGAATGGCCCAGCATGTTTTTGCCTGGATCTCATTGCTTAGGAAAAAGGCCTGCTAATAGTCTTAGCTGATACCAGTCATAGCCTAGCAGCTCTGGAATTAACATTTTGAGAGCCTCAGGTCTCTGGTGTCACCCTAATGACTAACACATTAGCAACTCTGAAAATCCATGTGCAAAGCAATTACCTGCCTAAAGAGCACTGTGAAAATCTAGTGACATGTGTCTTGTGTTAGTATCCAAGAGCTGAGACACAATTACTGAACGTTTAGTTTCTTGTCATCTCTATACCACCACCGTAAAAGTGGAGTAAATTACACCTGCTGGATAAGGCTGCATGGATTGATTGAAAAGGGTAAGAGGTCTCTGTGTGGTTTGTATTAAATTTGTTATGCCTCTTAGCAAGCGTGCTGGGGTTGTATGGAAAGCAATCTTGGCCTAGGATGGGGATGACCAATGGCACTTCACGGTCTTGTGCCACCAAAGAACTGCAAGGTTGTTTCTGTCTGTAGAAGAAAAAGCCACTAACCCCAAATCAAAATTCACATCCCTGCTAAATACTGAAATTCCCCCTTATCTGTAGGATGGCAGTAGTACCAGCTCCCAAGTAAATCTGAATGCTGAAGAAAAGCTCTGCCACTGAACTTCAGCCCTCTACTGAAATGAAGGACTGAATTTTCTTTATGAATAACCAGAATGGCTACCTGCCCTGAGACAGGAGAGGTGGTAGTCTCCCCTTCCAAAAAATAAAAAAATAGAGGTTTTAGCATGGCACTGATTTTATTAAAATATTTGGCTCTTTTAAAAAAGTTTACCGGTCAGGCTTGAGCCTAAAAAGCCGATGTGGTAGATATAAATTAAATAGAAATAGTAAAGAGCTCAGCAGTGACAGATGGGCTGAGCCCAGGCTCTGGAGGCAACTCAAAAAAATAATCAGATTGAAAAGTTGAAAGAATTAATACTTTTTAGATATGCAGACAAATCTGGAGTCAACCAATATGTCTATTTCTTTTTCAAAATAAAAATTCAGTTAAGATTTCCATAACTTTTAATAAAAAATAGAAGCTGCTCTGGCAGGGTTTTTTGTTTTGTTTTTGTTTATTTGTTTTTGGTTTTTTGTTGTCTTTTTAAATAAAACCTCTTTATCTGAGCACAGCATTGGTAGCTACTGTAATTCTAAAAAAACATTTGAGGGAATGTTTGTAAGGTCTCAGCAGAGTCAAGGCAAGATTGATTTGGGGAAATGACAAATGGCCATTAATCCAGGAAACTCTGGCCCTTTAATGAAATGGCTTAAAGAGCAGCACAGGAAAAGATGATCAAAGGCAGATCCTTTCTTAGTAACTACAAATGTGGAGCAGAGATAAGAAGAGTGAACAAGTGTCTGATTGCCTTTTACAATGAGATTATTACTCTGTGTGATCATTAGATATGAATGAGGTCTTTTAATCACTGTAGCTAGGTCTGGTCATTGCCCATCGGCCAAGTTCTAACAGAGGTGTGGTGTAATTTATTTAGTATTAATAAAGATATTCCCTCCCTCACCAAATAACTCACTATCTGTTTTGACTTGCAGACGTTGCAGAGCAATGGGATGGTGCTGTGTCCCAGCTTTTGGCCATTGCTTTTGGCTAGTGAATGAATAATGACACCTTTACCATTCTGGAATTTCTGCAGAGCAGCAAATTGCAATTTCCTCATTGAGGAAATCCTGTGTGGAAATCTCATCCTTTATCCCTCACTTCCTTGAACTGAGCATTTGTTATAAGACACTCTGTGAAATCTTGAATTTTACCATCATAAGCTGCTGCCCACAGTTGGGCTCTGTCACACTGGTAACTACTGATGTATCAGGGACTACTGGATTTCTGGGTGCTATGGGGTCTTGCCCCATCCTCAGATTTCCATTTAGCAGTGCCCAGATTTTCCTTACAGCTGGCTACTCCACCACCCCTTTGCAGCATCCTGTGTCAGTGTGTATTTCTATCTCTGGACATTTCTGATGCATGTGAGAACGTGTCTTGTGCAGCCCTCTCTTGGGCCTCTGATGGATGCCAGACATCCTGATTACTAATCTTTTATCCAACTGCTATTCAAATTCATTCTCAAATGCCTCATTGCATCATTTGCACAGCCACACTAATTAAACATGATACTTCTCATGGTTTCCAAGCATCAGTTCAGCATGTTCCACTTCATTGCAAAACCTCTCTCTCATTGTGCCAGTCTCACTGCTGCCAGCCCTGCAACTACCTTCAGTATTTCCTGCACTTCCCTGTCTGACTGAGCACCAAACTTGTTGACTCTGCCTCTGTCCTGTAGTGCAAGTGAGAGAGATAATGAACATTGTCTCTGCATTTCTGGCATTTGACATTTTGTGATAACAGCTCCCTCTATCAGCTACCAGAAGGCACTGAATAATAATACTGGGAAAAAAGCCATCCCCTCTAAAAACCTGCAAAATTATCCTAATAAAATCAGTAATGAGATCTAGTTTTAAAATAACAGACATCCATCTCCTGCATACAGATAAAACACAGACCTCCATTGACATCCAGTGGATGCCAAATTCATTCCACACTGTGGCTTGAAGATTGACCTTAAAGCATTATCTCTTGCTTTTCTTAGGTAGAGCTCCTCATCTTTGAATTGTTTTGGAGCACCTGACCAGAAAGTTAATATGTTATGAAAGAAATGCAATATGTAAGGGTTCAGTTGATTTAAGGTACAGAATATAGAAATTATTGTATTCTGGATACTATTAATTAAAAGGATTACTGACAGCAGTGGTTTCCAAAGAGGAATTTCCAATTTGAATTGAAAAATCAAATATGTTGGTGAAGTGCTTTTTTATCACAAAAATTAATAGCAGCTCCCTTGGTTTAGCTGACAATTCACCTTTACCTCCAAAGATAATTGTGTTATTTTGCACGGGTGTAGAGATAGTTACACTGCTAAGCACAAAGTTGCCATGTAGGTTTGCTAAGTGCTCAAAATATAAAATAGCATACATGCTAGAGCCCTCTTTATCTTGTGCCATAGGTCAATTACTTTTCCCTCTAGATGAGAGTGGAAGTTAATTATTGTGGGAAGGGCCAACTTGATCTCACAGACTGTAGTCACAACGCAGCATTTGGAGACAGGTTTTCTATTATGGCTGCATTTTTATCCCTGAAGTCAAAATCATTCAGTCTTAAATAATAAGTAATAATTATTCACCCCTCCACTGATGATGTTTTAACACATTATCTGTGAGCCACGTACACTTAAGTAGAACTGGCAAATGCATGTAGGTGTGATGCAAAGTTTTGGTGTTAAAGTCTACAATCTACCCAAAATATTTCCCCTCACAGAACACAGGCTGCCTTAGAATTGGACTTCAGTCTTTGGGTGGCTATTATTGAAACTATTCAGGAAAGCTGGAGATCTAAATCCATCAGAGAGTTTTGGAAGCCCCAAAGAATTTCAGAAGTGTGAGGCTGAGCTCAGACCTGACACAGGGCTTTATGCTGTTCATCCACCCGTGGAGAAACTCAAGTTTAGATGCAATGAGATGGCTCTGTTGTATATTGACATCAGGAACTGAGACAGGGAGGGCTTAACCTGGGAGTTTCTGTGCATTAACCCACAGGGTGTCAGGCTGATTGATGCAGCACACTGTGCCAAGCCCACAGAAAACAATGCAGGCTCTGTAACAAGAGGGAAGGAGAAAACATTGATGATGTGCTCTCTGCATACTGAAGCATTCAAAGTGACAAAGGCAATGGTACACATGCTTCTAATCCTGAGCTTCTGTTGTGGTCATTTTTGTGTGTATTATTGGGACAGCTTGAAGGAAAAAAGAGGGTAATGTATTGTATGTGACTGTCATTTGCTGCTAGGATGCCATTTTTATCCTCCCTTTCATCTCATGGTCATTCTCATTTTTCTTTCTTCCACATGGTTTACCTGCTCTTTTCACATTCTGCAATGTAGGCCTAGCTCAGGTATCGAGAAGAATTTCAGTTCTAGTTCTTGATCGAGAATTTTAGTCCAATTTTAGTTGCTTTCAGCAACTGATATTATTTCTAGTAGCATTTATTGTTAAAACTAGACTTACTCGTATTTCCTAATAAACTGGAAATAAAAGTTTCTTCGGTTTCCTTTCAAAACCCCTAAGAGGTGTAGCTTGAGTCTCTGCAAAATACATGAAATGAGAAAATAGTTAATCTCCGGATGCAGCAGCAAAATGTGAAATTCAACTCTACGATGGTAACAATATAATTCCATAATATTACCTACCACTCTTTATACAGATAAGCTTTTTAGCTACAATTCTTTTCTAGTCATACCAAAACCATGTTTTAATTTTTCTTAATGGAATGGCCAATTTTTCAATTGAACAATGTTTTTGTTAGTAAAAATACTGCTGCCTGGTTTTGAGCAGTAGAGTCTGTGGGTCACAGATCAAATTTCCTTTCCCTGTTAATACATAACTTTATGAAGAAATTCACCCAATGAGGACTAGCAAGAATGAAATGAGTAAACAACATTAAACAAAATTAGCAAAATGAACTTAATCTGTTAAAAGTAGAAGGTGGGAATAAATAACTTCTTATCTGAGTTTTTGAGCATGTCTGAAACTTCCCCAGAGAGCTGCAAGCAAAAGTAGGTGGGGATGGACATGGAGGCTGGGAATGCTGCTTTTACAGGTGTGCTCAGCTCCCAAAGGCTACAGCTCATCCTGTTGTTATGCCTGGAAGATATCCCCAAACCAGCCGTTTTTCCTCTTTGAATACAGAATTAAGTTTTTCAATAATGTAAAAAGGAAATTAATCTCAGGTCATTTCAACTCAAAAACAGACAAAAGGAGCCCTTAAGGATTTGGTTACTTCCTGCAGAGCTCTTTTGCCTAGAGTTATCCAGATGACAAGGTTCATCAGATCTTCCAGTGAAATTCTTATTTGTGGATGTGTTACTTGTGAAAAGCAGAACTGATGAAATCTTATTTCCTATTATTTTTTTACCTCCCCTCAGGCTGCCCTGCATTATAAATAAATTAAACTAGGTTCCTTCCAGACCTCTCAAGTGTTAGGATTCAGGAAGGGCATTGCCCCTGCAGATTGCTTTCACCTAAACTCAATGGTTATCACCTAGTGATCCCAACAAGTGTTAGGACTTAGCAAGGGCATTACCCCTGCTTGCTTCCACCCAAACTCGATGGTGATCACCTAGTGATCCCAACAAGTGCTAGGATTCAGCAAGGGCATTGCCCCTTCAGATTGCTTTCACCTAAACTCGATGGTGATCACCTAGTGATCCCAACAAGTGCTAGGATTCAGCAAGGGCATTGCCCCTTCAGATTGCTTTCACCTAAACTCGATGGTGATCACCTAGTGATCCCAACAAGTGTTAGGATTCAACAAGGGTTAGGATTCAGCAAGGGCATTGCCCCTGCACATTGCTTTCACCTGACCTTGATGGTGATCACCTGGTGGTCCCAAAGGAAGGAGAAAACCCTGAACAGCTCTCACTTAAGTGCATAACAGTGTGAGGTCAGTACTGATGCTGAGAACAGAGGTCTCATAAAACAAAAGTTCCTCAGTCTCTGGAACATGTAGCTCTGCTTCCTAACCAGCTTTGTCTTTCCTGTGAGTTTCCAGAGGATTGGACTAATCTTTGCTCCTTGTCTAGCACCACCAGGTAAGGTGAAATGTGGCTATAGATTTCTATTTAATGCAAAGGGGGATATGTCTGAACTGACTCAGTAAATCTGAATCTAGCATATGAGTCAAGCTTGGTCTAGAAGATTTGTGATCTTAGCTGTTAGTTTTGATTAGTGATAGTAATACTTTGAATTTTAATATAACTTCTGCATCCTGCAGAAAATCTCTTTTAGGTCTCAACTATAATTTCTTGTTCTTTGACCTACAAAAATGAGTTGAAGATCTCTAATTAATGTATGCTTGCCACAGTGCAATTGTAGCTGCATGTTCTTGCAAAGAGCTCCTGAAAGTTTGCTTTAACTTGGAGTTCCTTAGTATTAACTGCTCTGCTGTTTGCTGTTAGAGTGACTGTTTCTGCCTTCAAGGCAGCTTCTTGCTGCAGCTGGAAATTGGAAAAGATAAGAGACAGGTTTTTTGTTTGTTTTCCCTTGTCCCTAGATCTCTGTTGTCTCCAGAGTTTTTCTTCATGTCCTTGCTTATTTTTCACTGCATTTTGACCTCCCTATCAGCTTGCTTGAAAGCTGCAGGTTTTGTGTGTCTGTTTTTCCAGAGTTTCTCCCTGACCTCATTAAAAGAGATTTTCTCCCTGCAGGGATGGGGGGAGGAGTGAATCTGTAGTTCAGCCCAACCTACAGTAAAAAAACTGGACAACCAGAAAAATAATTTTGAGGAGTGCAATGGATTCGAGATGGTTTCAACTCACCTTGTTCTTCCTGGTGATCAGGGATGCCTGTTGTCATGCCAGCTGGCACATTACAGAGATCAGCAGTGGGAATCATGTTGGAACTGTGACCTGAACCGTGTATTGCAATTGCTGTAATTTACTAAGTGGAACATAATTTGTATTATACTTTCAGTATATTTTCTGTTACTCCACTAAATCAGAAATCCCATGTGGCCCCAACTATATTCAAACAAGTAAATTTGAAATGAAATATTTCATCTGTCGTGTGTGGAGTATTTTAAAGAACCTAGTCTGACAGAAAAAAAAGGGGTGGGGGAAGGCAAGATTAAGATTTAACCTTAGCAATAAATTCACACTGACCTTGCTCTGGAATGGTCTTGATCAAAGTGGAATGGTAATGGATCAAGGCAAAAATTTAGTCTCTAAATCCATATAACATGAGATACAGTAGGCTTCTCTTTGCGGTATTGGGGACAAGCTAAAAGAATCCTATATCACATGTGAAAAATGCCTAGTTAATTTAATGGGGAAAGCTAAGCAGGGCTGCACTTGGGTTGAGAACAAGAGGCTTGCACAGACAAGACTGGGAATGCACATACCTCAAGGTTAAAGATGGAGCACTCTTTTAAGGGCAGACATACAGTGTTAATTTAAGTACTCAAAGTGATTTTGTATAAGCGGGAGGGCAAAGGGACACCAAGTTCTTACTTTGTCATTGGGTGATACAATATACTAGCTGGAAACCTACTAGAAACTTATAATTAAAGGTCTCTGCAGAATACAGGAAGGTTCTGCTGTGCTTCCTGCATAATTCTCAGTGAAAGGAGAAGAAAAATTCCTTTGAAAATCCAGGAGGCAGTGAATCTGTCCTCTCTGTGTGAGAGGGCTCCAGCAGAGCTGCTGAGTCCTGATGTCACTGAAGGGATATAATACTTTAAGTGCAGCATGATCAAATAAAATATGCAGAAACCAAGCACAGCCTTAGGCTCATTTCCTTTTAAGCAAACAAATAAAAAACTGTAAGGATATGGCAGGGGAACACATCACAGGGAAGAAAGCAAACCTTTCGTTCAGGAATTTGAGGTACCCTGAAGTCAATTCTGTGGCACAACAGGACATGGCTATTATTTGGCATGAGTTATGGACCATGCTCTGTGGTGGCCTCTGTGTTTCTGAGGGTGCAGAACATGGTATACAGAGCTGTCTGCTCAGCCCCTGCTCTTTCAACTTGATTGGTATGGGTGGACCTGGTTGCCTATAAAGAATCTCTGTTGCCCCTGTTAGGGCTCTTTGCAGATGTAGTTTTTCTGTATGCCCCTGTTCATTCATTCTGGAGATGGGAGGATGAAGCAAGCTCATTTGCCAGAACATCCCTAATTGTCACTCTGATCTCCCACCACTGGTGTCAAGGCAGAGGGTTCAGCCTCTCAGGCATTTTTGAGCTCAGATGGAAGCACGTGCATCTGGTGGACCCCTTGGGGGATCTCTGTGATTCCTTGCCTTGTTTCTGTGCTTCTCTTACCTGTGTGCTTGCTATCAGTAAATGCAAAAGGAACACTTGGGTGGCTTGTGGTAGTGAGTGAAAAGTGCACCTTCACCAGATGCAAACTGGTCTGTGTTTTGATCTGCTCCCCCACCACACTTTCCAAGTTTGTGGTTTGAAATAATTGTTTCTGTCTTACAGTTCCTGTGCTCTGATAAGCCTTGTCCGCTAGTCTTTCTGGATCAGAAATTTGTCTTTGATCCTTGACAGAAACTGGATAGATGAATTAACATATCAAAACAAAGAGGCTTCTTTTGTTACCTTTCCCCCAAGTCAGCTAACCTGGAGCTTTTCCAGGAGCAGAAGCTCCTCCATTTATTACATCTTTTTATGCTGATCAAGGTTTGCCATCTTTGTGTAATGGGACACAGAGCTGGGAATAGAAGAAGATTGTTCCTACCAGTTTCTGTTTGATCTTCTCTTCACCACACTGCCATTGAAAGATTTTCCCCACCCCTGCAGTTGGCTACAGTATAAAATCACTTGCTGCTAACAGTGCTCTGCTCTTTCTCAATTTTTCTGGAAGGTTTTTTCTTTTTTTTTGTTTTTGGCACTCAGCAAGTGATAGAGTTTGTTAGCCCAAGAAGTTGTTGGGCTAGAAAAGTAGAGGGAAGACTTTATCCCATAAAGACTAAGAGGTTAAGGACATTTGTTTCCAGTCTTTTAATTTAGCTTGTCTCTACCCAAGATAAGGTACAGGACAAAACATAATGTCACAATGTTCTCATGTAAAAGACTTGTTAATTTTTTTTTTTTATTTCTGGAGCATAGCAATAGGAATTAGCTTAGAGAAGACTGAGGGGAAAAAGAAGAGGACAAGTTGCTGTGAACTGTCATGGTCTCATGTTATAGTTGCTGACTTTCTGGATTTTATGATGTCTCAGTAGTTGAAGGTCAGATCAGTATTCCATCTTCTTAAGGCAGGTGTTTCAGTGAGGCTCTGAGCTTTCATACTAAAAACAAGGCAACCTTCCCAAATCCACATTTCCAAACCTGCTGGCTGTGTAAGAAGTGGTAAAACATGTTTTCCTGGTACCAAGGACTTCAGAACTGCTGGGCATTTTTAAATTGAATGCTGCTGATCCTCTTTCTCCAAGTGAAATAATAGCACTTCCCACTTTGTAGACAATGGGAATCTTATCACTGCAATGTTAAAAGCAGAGTAATTCCAAAGCTGAGCTGAGCTGTTTTGAAAATCCCTCCTTGAGTTCCCTAGCTTTAATCTCCTGGTCCTGCAAGTAAAGCCTGTGCATTCCTTCAGCCCCTTTCTGGCTTAAAAAGAAATGCACCTTCTTAGTGAGCTTGTGCCTCAAATGTGAAGTGATATGGGGATGAATGAGAAGAGTTTACATGGATTTGGAAGTCACCCTTTAGTGCCTTCACTCTATTGTCATAGGAATAACAACCTTTCCTTTGTGTAGTAAAAAACCACCAGTATATGCTAGCTAAACTTTACAGAGGAGGATGTGACATGGTTTATCTGGAATGATGACAAGGCATGAAAAATAATCATGGTGACTTGAAAACCCGAAAGTGCAATTTTGTGCATGGTGCCATTTCTGGTTTGCATTTCACTGTGTACCAATGGCAGGACAAAAGACATAATTAGTGCCATAAAGCATGGCCTTCCAATCCCCTTGAGGAACACAGCAACTCCTTCTAGAATTTTAGTTGACATGGTGATATTTAAAAACAACAATATAGGATCTTGGAAGCCATGGTAACCCTTATTGTACAGAGCCACTAAAATGTAAAGCACCCTGTGGTGAGATAATGCAAAAGGTGTGTGCTGGCACTGGAGCTGCCCTGCTGGGAAGCACTTATGATGTGAAAGTTGTCAGGGCAGAGTGTGTTTGGTGCTCTCATGAGACATCTCTGTGCTCATGAGAATTACCTGCATTGCCCAGTGCTGCCCTTTGCAGAGCTGCTGTTACAGGGGTCACTCTATTGACCCACCTTCCTTACAGGGGTCTCATGGGGGAAGGTGGTCTGCTAGGGAGTGCATCAGGGTGCAGAATCTGGATTTCTGTTCTCTATGTGAGCTCCTCTAGAGGCTTACAGTGCTGTATGGCTTTCTGCTCTCTGCTTGGGTCAGAGTTGTATCTTGACTCCACTGAAATGTGGAGAGGCTTGCAGCAGGGATTCTGAATGAGAATGCTGTGCAAAAATTTACTGGGGCCCTGATCTTGCTCAGAGCTTCTAGATTGCTAAAGCAATATAAAGGTTAGCAAGAATAACTTATTACAGACAGCCTAGCAAAGCTATTCCCACAAAGAGTCCTAGAAGGGCTGTCTCTGAGGTGTATTTGACTGGCTCCACATACCTCTGCCTAATGCAGAGCTGTACTTTCACACTGGTTTCTGGCAGGCTTGAGCAACCAGTAAATCACATCAGGTCCTTAATACCATGACTGCCAGATGTCCTCCTGTAGCCAGAGGGAAAACTGCACTCTCTGAGTTGTGGTGTTTCCCACCTTGGGGAAAGTGGCTTTTGTTTTTCCTGCATTATTCAAACAAAGCTAAGTGCCACTAGTGGGGTGTTTTTGTAACTTTTTCTGGCAGCAGGTGATGTTGAATGGATAAATGCAGTTATTTCAGATGTTAAGACTTCTACTAGTCTGAAGCTATAATAACAATACCAAAAATGTCAATATATTTCCAAGTTTAGAGAGAAGTGATGGCTTAGTATATAGTGCATGTTTTTTTTCAGTTTCCTTGTTTCTTTTAGACTTACTAAAAGTGGTTCAGCTGCTCCCAACAATCTTGAATGACCCTCTAAATTTTTTCCAAACACACAGGGGTGGTTCACTTCATACTAGTGATCCAGTGGCTGAGGAGACTCATTCTGCAACCTTGCAGAGGATTTTATGCCTTCATCAGTCTCTTAATGTTTTACTGTGCAGATAATTGTATTTGTGTGCTGTTGTCATGGTTGCATAGGTATGGACCTTCCCATTCTGGAAGACAGAGAGGAAATCTAACAGCATGTCACTGAGCAGGTAAAATCACACAGGGACACATGCCTGTTGAAGCAGCAGGATTCTATTCTTCTTCTTATCTTTTCTCCAGCCCCTCTTCCTCCAGTTCTGCACTCTCAGTTTAATCTGTGGCATATTTCCTGTGAGGAACTCCTAAGCTCTTTACCATTAACCTAAGGGTTGATATTGGTAAGAGCACTATCACAGAGATAAACGGAAGGGCCAGACAATGCACAGAGCTTCTGACAGCCCACCTTGCATCTCCCAACTGCATTCCAGTATAAATCTGCATGGATTTCAAGTTTTTTTCCTCTACTTTTACCATTTCTTACCAATCTCCTTTTTCTCTGCAGTGTTTGCATCCATGAACCTCTGGCCCTTAGACTGTCCTTCCTCTTCTGCTTTCCAGGGTTCTTTATTGGTTTCTTCCTTTCTTTGTGCTCATGTCTGCACTTAAGGAGAGGTCAGGTCAGGAAGCACAGGCTGTGTCAGAATAAGGGAAAGGATTAGAGGAACTGTGAATGCCCTAGCCAAAGTTAGACCTCTAGAGCTGTAGATACCAATTCTGTCCTCCTGATCCTGCTTGAGCAGCACCTGGAGGTCAACAAACCAGCAGACTCCTCTGTCCCCATTTGTCATCGTGTAATGAGGCACTTGTGTGCCAGGGCTGCCAATGATTTCTGTCTGGACCTTTTAGGCAATTTTGTTTTGGCTCTTTGTAACAAAATAAGTGTGATCAATAGGTGTGTAATGTGCTACATTGACATAGGTAGGGCAGCCACTGAAGATGCAGCAGCAAGATGCCCACAGCCAAGGTACAAATGCTTCCAGTGAGCTGGATATCTGTTCTGGTGACTAAGGAGGCTAGTGTGGTGTGTCCAGCCAGCAAGGCACTTACTGCTGTCTGAGACAACAAACTGGTTCTGCACTGCAAGTGCAGGAGAAAGAGGTGGAGTTCTAGAGCAAGTGCTGAAAGCCTTCCTGGTTTCCCTCAGAAATTCATACTTGCTGATGTGCCAAAACCTACTTTGCTGCTATTGTGTCCCTGTTGGATCCTTCAAGGCAGCACGAAGATGTTGGTGTTTGCTGCCAAGGTGCCTCTGCTTTGTTGTGTAAACACATTCCTAATGTTTGTCAGGATGTATGACGTTTGGAGCTTGGTTTTCTTTGGGTTAGCAAAGCAAGTAATGGGACTAGCTGTGTCCTGCTGCTGCTTTGAGGGGAATGGAAGGAGACAGAAAGCAATTATTCAAGCTGGGATGCGTGCAGAGCATCTGATTATTGTTATTTATTGTTCCACTGTCACGCGAGTCAAGCGCGCCTTCGGCAGAGCCCGTGTGAATCACCAGGGCTCCATGGCACCTCTGGAGTTACTCCAGCTTGCCTTCCACATCCTGCCCCTTGGTCTATGGCACCTCTGGAGTTACTCCAGCTTGCCTTTGCTGCATCCTGCCCCTTGGTCTATGGCACCTCTGGAGTTACTCCAGCTTGCCTTTGCTGCATCCTGCCCCTTGGTCTATGGCACCTCTGGAGTTACACCAGCTTGCCTTCCACATCCTGCCCCTTGGTCTATGGCACCTCTGGAGTTACTCCAGCTTGCCTTCCACATCCTGCCCCTTGGTCTATGGCACCTCTGGAGTTACACCAGCTTGCCTTCCACATCCTGCCCCTTGGTCTATGGCACCTCTGGAGTTACTCCAGCTTGCCTTTGCTGCATCCTGCCCCTTGGTCTATGGCACCTCTGGAGTTACACCAGCTTGCCTTCCACATCCTGCCCCTTGGTCTATGGCACCTCTGGAGTTACACCAGCTTGCCTTCCACATCCTGCCCCTTGGTCTATGGCACCTCTGGAGTTACACCAGCTTGCCTTCCACATCCTGCCCCTTGGTCTATGGCACCTCTGGAGTTACTCCAGCTTGCCTTTGCCACATCCTGCCCCTTGGTCTATGGCACCTCGGGATTTACACCAGCTTGCCTTTGCTGCGTCCTGCCTCTTGGTCTCAGCCTCCAAAAATTGCCTTGTGCATTTTAAATGTGAAAAATGGGGACAGCAGGCATGATGAATAACAGAGGGGATGGGGAGGAAGCAGCCCAGCTTGCTGTCTGATGTGAAATGCTGGGTGCATGGGCAGAGCATGACCTTCTCTCCTCTCTGATTTGTCATCTGAATAGCTTTGGTAAACCTTTTCACAGTATTCTGACTAGTAGTTACATTGGAGAAGGAAATGAACTTGGGAGGCAGGGCATGTTATAAATCCTTGAGGTGAAAATAGCTAAAACAGCTATTTTTAATGCTGATTGCATTAAAATATGTTGGTTTGTCTGCTTCTCTGGCTCTTTAGCTGGCAGAAGTATTTTTATTTCTTTTAAACATGTTAATGAGTATCCCCTTGTGCTGCTTTACATACATGGAAGTTCCTGCAATGCCTGGAGGTTCAATATGAGTAATTCACCCATTGGTTTAGGTGATTTAGAGCCTTTTCTGGTGGTTGTGGTTTTCCCCATCCATATCTCAAAGCTTAAGATTTCCCTGGGTAGGAAGTGCAGCTGTGAAAAATCATGGAGGTGGTTGTAGAGAGTTGGTGAGAAGTTGAGTAAAAAGAGTGTTTTTAGGGGGGGCTGATTGCAATAATTTAGTTATTGATTTATTCTCTTTTGAGGGGGTGGGAATGAGGCATTCTGACTCCTTCCACTTTGGAAAACTTCCCAAGGTCCCCTTGCCTGCTGTGCTCTGTGTAATTATCACCTTGGGGACCCTGTCTGAGTGGGCCACCAGCTCTCACTGTTCCTGCAGAGGCACAGATTGAGGGTGGCACCCCTCCCCAAAAGAGGGGCAGACACCACATGGGCTTGCCTTGTTTCCTCCAAGCCCTCCAGTGCCTCTGGAGTTACTGCAGAAAAACCAAGGAAGAAGTGGGTTGTGTGGGCTGGTTGAAACCAGGGTGCTGGCATGATGGTGGTTGGGCTCCTGATCATTGCAAAAGCCAAATCAGCACCATTAAAATGTGTAAGATAATAGGACAAGGTAGCTTACGAAATTTAATCCCTATTAATTTCCATGGGTTTAAAATTAACCATTATAATTAGCAAAATAAGGCTTTTAATAATCATCCCCAGGGAAAAAGGGACTTCTAAAAAAAAACCAACAACAACCCAACAATAAAAAGCCCTTTAATTTTTCTCCATCTATTCTGTGCTAGCTTATTAGGCACATTTTACTGCTGTCCCTTCCCAGCAGCCAGGTGAGGTGCCCTGCTCTGCCATCAGGCAGTGCTCTCTGCAAAATGTGCCTCTGACACCAGCAGCATTGCTGTAATTCACCTGGAGGGTGCTCATCACTGTGTTCACTGCCAAAACTACTCTGGCATGATTTCTAACTAACCTTTTTAACTACTCTTTTTAACAAGCTGTGATGCCTGTATTTTCCACTCTGTTGTAGCCTTTCATTTCAGCTCTATTACTGTAACTCGTGTGTTTGGCTGTGTCTGTATCCTTGCAGTCTCAATTCTGACAGTGACTTAACTCCAGTTAAAGTGAAGCTAAGCCTGCTGAGGCTTCAGACCTAAAAATGTCCTGCTTGCATTTTTACAAAGCAATAGTCATAACTTTTCCAAGCCTAATTTGCAGTTTAACTATGCAAAGTTGTGAAGAGCTGTACAGAAAGAAACAGAAACTCTTTCAGAATTGCAGATTTCCTTTCTCCCAAAGAAAAGCCTAAGCCACTCATTGATCTAAATGGATAAATTTTTATTCTTGCATTTTTTGTAAAGCAGGAAGTGCAGCCCTTTTTGCCTATCAAAACCTGGAAAAAGTATTAGGTGAAATATTGTTTCAGTCAGTGGAAGGAAAGGGAAAATTGGGCATTTCACCAAAAACAAAAAGAAAATACTTCTTAGAGGAGAAACATTTTGGAAAGAAATATCAAAATGTTTAATTTTAAAAGTGGTTTGTTTGTACACGTTCCTTTTCATTTTACCTCAACATACCTGTTAGCTAAATTTAATTTGAATTTTCAGGTATTAATAGATGAACCAGAACAATATTTAGACTTCTTTTTCTTGGTAGTTGATTTTATATTCATGTGAAGACTGTTGTCTAGCAACTATTAGCATAACAGAGCTGAGGTATGACCTCCAGAAATAACCTATGGAACTGAAATTTGCTGTGCATTTGAGCCACCTACATCACCAAAATAAAAGAAATCTCTCCCTAGTCCTGGCTTTTTCCCCATTATGGTGTTTCTTTACCCTCATTATGGTGTTTCTGTCCCCTCATTATGGTGTTTTTTACCCTCATTATGGTGTTTCTGTCCCAGCTTGTGTTGTGTATGGAGATGTGTGAGGTGTTGGGTTCTTTTGGCATTAGAGAATTGAAAAAGTTTGGAAAGGACTTTGAAGGATGATCTGGTCCATCCCTTTGTGGGAAGGGAGCCTAGATGAGACTATCCAGCATGCTGTCCAATTGTACCTTGAAAACCTCCAGTGGGGAGGTTGTTCCAGTGACTGGCTGATGTTTTCACTGTAAGAAATTACTTGCATCAAGATGGAACCTCTCCTGGTGCAACCTCCACCTGTTGCCCCTTGTTTTGTCCCTGTGACCCTTGAATCTTTTCCCTGTCATGTGCATCTTTGCAGGAACACTGTGCTTATATCCACATGCTTCAGGCAGTGAGGTGCTGGGAAGGCAGGACTCCTCAGCACTTTGCCAGAGAGAATACTGATAAACATTGCAGGCAGATTTAGTGGTGAGCCTCATCGAGTTTGGATGAAGCTGTAGGAAGCCTAGGAAAAAGAAAAGGAATAGCTCAGAGAGAAGCTGAGCTAGTGAACCCAAATTTCCTATGTGTTTGTATTTTGAGGAGCAACTCCATGTAGTTTTGCTGGGGCTTGGTTAGAGGGACCATTCTTCTCCCAGCCAGGGTCTTAAACACTATTTTCACTTGCACTCCTGCTAATTCCTGGAAAAGACATGAATGTTTCTGAGGGCTCTTCCTCCCTGCCAAAGGCAAGGGAAATTGGCTAATGAGCTCAGAGGCAGCAGAGGGAGGCAAAAAGGCACACACAGAGCATTTAACTGGTTTGGAAGGCAAACCACAAAGTTAATCCTTGGAGAACACAGCCCCGTGACACGAGGAGTCGCATTGCCAGCGGGTGAGGGGTTATTACCCTAGCATGCATGGGGATGCTCAGTGGGTGGGAAACTCCTAAACTTCAGCTTTGATTGGGAGGTTAAATCAGTTATTAGAGAGACTGCTATTCTAAAATGCTTTGCTTTGTCTTGTGTCCCAGATGTATGACTGAGGGGCCTTGCCAGTGGAGAGGAAAACAGAGTTGGGCTCTCAGATATGAAAGTTCCCTGAAGCTGTCAGCACTCCAGGGCCCTGATGCCAGCAGGGTTTCCAAACTGATTTAGAACGAAATGAAACAGTGGGGAGGGAGAGGAGGAGGCATAAATATTTTTCCCTTGGTAACTTATTTTCCCATTTTGTGCATGAGCTAATGCGATGGGGAGCAGTGCAGCTAAAATAAGCAGGTTTGTTGGGAGCTGTGTGCTGTCTGTGAATTGTGGCTGGAAATCTCTCACTGGCCAGTCCTTTCCTTCCCTGCACTGTATCACCATGTGCTCCCAGCTGTGCCAGAGGCAGAAGGCCCTGGGAGTGTAATGAATGTTGTGGGGTGAAAAATGCAAACCTGGTCAGAGCACAGAGCAAGGGCCAAGTTGTGGAGCTGCTTTCACCATCCTGACTGGTTCAGCTCCTGAGCCCATAAAAGTGAGGGATGTCACCAGCCCTGGGGGAAGGAATAGCAAAAGGGCAGACTTCCAGCAGGACAGCTCATGGGATATGCCTCTTCCTTCAGGGTATGTGCACTTCTGAATAAGGCTATTTTTTCCCTTCCTACTTCTACTTTTGCCACCTATTTGAGAAACTTTGTCACATCCTCACCTGATCTGCAGCATGTTAGCACAGCCACTGTAATGCAGTTCTAGCTGTGAGGTGCCTCATGCACATCTCCTGCACAGACTTCTCCCTGGCCTGCATGTTCCAAATAAAACCCTCGTTTTGATGCATCTTCCATCTGCTGAAGTGTTGGCCATAAATAACAACATATTACAAAATTGCCTTCTTGTCAACACACAGATTGTTTATGTGTCATTTCCTCTATCCTTTGTGTTGCTGCAGCTTCCTAGGGAAGGAGGATTTTATTGGTATAGCAACATTTGGGAATGGAACCAAATCCTATGGAGTATGAAATAAATATAGTCAGTTCTTGGTACTACATTTTTATTTATTTTTTTTATGACACATCTTCTTTCCTTGACGGCTTTGTATCTCGCCATGTGGCATCCACTAGCTTTGCCATATCATCTGTTGTTTAGGGTCTTATATTTCCAGAGTATGTTTGCAAGCTGAGTAGAGAACTGTGAACCACAGTCCCACAGTATTTTTGACTGGAAGCTAATCTGGAATTTCCACTTAAAGTAAGCTAATCTTGAATAACCACAGCCTCATTTTGGTGTCAAATTGAAAGAGGGCTCTATCAAATTTAAACTGCAGTTGAGAGTTTGGTCAGGGGTCATATTAGGAAAGAAACAGAAGTTTCTGTTTTCTATGATCTCTAAATCAAATAGGCTATAAATAAGTACCCTTGACTTAAGTATTTCATTTCTTGTGCCAGTAAATTGCTGAAGCCCTTCCACTCAGAAGGCAGTGCACTTTCTGGTGTGAATGCTGCCTTCCCTGGTGGCTGCCTGGGTCTGGCTCTTTGGGAACCAGCTGATATCAGCATTGTTCTGATGCAGGATTTCACAAGAGCTCACAGTTTTCATGTTGAGCCCTGTTGGAATGTTGCTCTGCCATTTGAAATGCTGTTACTAGAGCTGCTGAAGGCCTGTATTGTCTCAGTGATGAGCACTCTTATCCCAGTGGGATTTACTGTAGGTGCGAGGGGATACAGCGCGTGCCCAGATTTGGACCATTGGGGTGCTGAAAGGGGAGAGCTGGGTGTCTGTCTGTCCCTTGTGGCCCTGGCACAGCAGAATCACAGCTGCCCTTGATGCTGGATGTGCCATTCCACATTTCTTTTGTAAAAGCAGGCTTCTTGAATTCTTGCCTATTGAGGATAATTATGTATGTGCTGTGTGTATAGCTCATCCTCACACGCAAATACATTTCTGAGCAGAGCTGCTTCAAGATGGAAATGCTTGTCTTTCTTGCTTTTGGACATGGATACTTTTGTTCCATCCCCCAGAGGAATGGGGCCTGGCTAAATATGCCAGGCATATGCTTCTGAGGGAAAAGACCTCATCTAAGCAATGAATACTCCTGGCTCTAGACCACTCAGTTGGACCTGGAGAATTTTGGTGATGATTCAAGAGCAAAAGCTCTGCCTAACAAGGCCTGTTGCCACTTCTCTGTAGACATAAGTCATGTCTGAGACATGCTGCTAGCCTTCTTACAACATATGTGACAAAATTCCCAGAATCTGCTGCTCTAACTTTTCCAGAGGGATAGAATTTGGTCTGCTTGTTTGCCTTAAGGTTTATTAGATCCTTTGGAGAACTGACAGTGTGGATAGCTCTTCTTAAAAATTGTTTCCTTTAATCTTCACTGAGCTTTCTTGGCTTTACTGGTGCTATGTTTTACAATTAACACTGGTGGGTTTTGTGATGTGGAGATCACTGGCTTAGCTCTGTTTCTGTTCAGATCTGCAGTAAGCCTCCCAGAAAATCCCCCTCTTCGTTTCCCTTACCCAGGGCTTGCTTATACAAATGTATACAGAAATTTACCTTTTCTTGCATGCATGAATTAGTCCCTTAAAAAGAGTTCCTTTTGGAGAGAAAGCTGGAAGGCTTCAGGCTGCTGAGAAGAGGGAAGGTCACCACAGGGTTTGCAGAGTGCAAGGAGGAAATGCAGAATTTGGCCTCTGCTGTGACAGGTGGACACATGCAGAATTTGCAGAGAGCCTTGGTTGAAACCCCTGGAGGCAAGCAGTGGAAGCAAAGCAAGCAGGGGGATTATTTATGATCTACTTCTCTTCAGGTTTTTCATTATTGTTTTTTTATTCCTTCAAATGAGAAAGTTGGCTAGTCCTGCTCGTTTCTGATGAAAATTTGTCTTCTGCGATTTAAAGAGGTCTTCAAATAGCTAAAGACGTTTAGTCTTTTTGGGGCATTTGTTGCTAAAAGCAGAACAAAAGCTTCTGGCTGCATTATGTTTGTAACATGAAATGGCTGTTTTATTCTTAATATAAGTATATCTTTGTCTTATGGAAATAGATTTCATAACTGATCTTCTGCTGACCAGAAAATAAGTGGCATTAATCAGAAGAGGCAAAATTCGGATGTACACATTTCTTTTTTAACAATAGTTAAAAAATAGTAGTTTTAAATAGGGTAGATGTTCCCCAGAAATTATTATTTTGTTGCCTGCTTAATCTTACACTGAGATTCTAGGGAGATGCATTACAACTTTTAGGTATATTTCTCCACTTTTAGGGTAGTGATGATTATCAGAATATCAACATATCTGAAATAGTTTTCCTTTTAAAGAAAGGAGGAAACTCATCCACTATAGCCCAGGTTTGTAGTGGATAACATGGGAATTTGTTTACATTTCTGGAAGAAAAGATTAAGAAAAAGCATTCCAACAGAAAAGGACAGGGATTAGACTTTCTGCTTAGGATCTGAAGTCTCTGTGGCTGCTCTTTAATTGCCAGTCAGGCAGAGACATTGATCAGGAGTGACACGGGCAAAACTGAGCTTGCCTTGAGGTGGAAGTTTGCCCTGTGACTTCTAGGGGTCCCTTCCATCCCTGGGGGTTCATGATAGTTTCATGCACTATGGACTTATCTTCCTGACAGCTGTTGCTTCTCATTGAATATGTGTGATTTCTGTCTCCCTATACAGAGAATAAGCTATATGCTTAAAAAACTGAGGACCTATTGAAGAAGGGGAAAAAAGGGAAAAGTGGATAAATTCCCAGATCAAATGCTAATTCAATATAAACCTCTCTGATTCTGCATGGATTTATGTTGATCTTTTGTCCTTTTCTATGTATATTTTTCTATGTGTGGGGCTTTAGCTGAATGATGTGTCTTTAGTATTTTCATGTAGAATACCTGTCTCAGCCTGAGCAGTGCCGGCAGAACTGGTAGGAGCTTGCTGTTGGTTGTTCTTCTTGCTCAAAATAAAAATGTACATTCTCTACTTCACACTTTCTCTAAAAGCAAGGCATCTTTATTTTCCAAAAGATGCTCCCAGTGTTGCTTCCTGTAGTAATGCTGAATAATCTGTTAAGTGAATTATCAGTGAGTGCACCTCACTGTTATCATGAGATACAGTCAGAGAGATAGACAAGCTAAAATCAGTAAAAATGTAAATTTATTGTCTCAATTCAGCTATTTGATTCTGCAAATTCTTATTCTGTGCTGTGGTGTCAAACAGCAGTCTCTAGGCAACACAGAAGTTTGAGTTTCTTGCTGCTCTTTGACAAGATGGTTCAACCTGAGTGTTCAGAAAAGGGGGTTCACATTGTTAAAGATAATGCAAAACTTTATGGATGCCAAACATTATAAATATAAAAAAATGTAGTGCCATAAGTCATGGCCTTCATACTCTCTTTTTCATGTCACTAAGATCCTATTGAACAAAAATGAAAGAGCCATGACATGGATGCTACTGTGTTTTATTTTCCTCACAGTACTGAAAAGCAGCTCTGGGAAAATGATGATATCACCATGTGTGCCATTTCTTGGATGTTCATAGGTGGATGTTCATAGCCAACAGGTTAAAGCAAAGTCACAGTCTGAAGCAAAACATGGGGAATACAATTGTGCTACTATTTTTCACTACATCTAATGTTAGACTTGCTAACAAGTCTCTGCCCAGAGTTCACTGCATGGGTTTATTTCATTGTTAGCTACCTTCTGTTAGGTGTTTGATGCTGTAGGAAACAGTGGTGTTAGCACTGAGCCTTGTCCTCATGTGTAACTCATGAAAGAGTGCCCTTTCTGATGCTCTCTGCAGGTTCTCTAACTACTGTGGCTAGGTTCTGCTCAGCTGTCTCATTGAGCAGAGCTTTTTTCCCTTGCTTGGTTTCCTGTGTTCTGTTTATTGAGATTTCCCTGTATTTTTGTGGGTGGTCAGCGTTTGGCCCTCCCACTCCTGCAGTTAAGAGTTCCTGCATGATAATGAAAAACAACTTAATAACAGTTTTACTGCCTTGGGATGGAGGCAGAGAGGCTGTTCTGAGGTCCATTTTGAGCATATTTTATGTGCAGTTATGAAACCTAGGCTGCTAAGAAGAGCAGAGCCATCCCCAGTGTAGCAGCCAACGATCTTAACCCAGTAATTTCTGTAAAACAGAGTTATCAGACATTTTCAACCTGGTTTTCTTTTTAGTATTTTAAAATTGTTTCTGTCTTGGAGAAATGTGTACAAATGGGCCATCTCTTTCAGACTTGTGCACAGAGACAGCTCTTAAGGTGACACAGACCACACAGTTTCACTGTGCAGGAATGTGTAACATCCACAGGCCAGGGTATCCAATAAAGCTGTTGCTTTATGGGAGTCTATTTAGACCTTTGCAGTCCATTGCTACCCTGCTCATGAGTTACTGGCTGAACCCTGTGCTTGCCAGCAGGTTCCCTGCTGTGTCTTGCTGTCTCCCCACTAAGTGAAGTTATTTTTCTGTGTGATCCAGCAGTGAGGATGCTTCATGAGCGGTGCTTTTCACCTGTGTGGGGTGGGCTGCTGCACAAGAGAAGCCTCCAGTGCTTGGTCCCTTCTGTTGTACAGCAGCCTGAGTTGTGGGGCTAGGAAGTGCTTAGTACAAAGTCTGTCCTGCTCTGGCAAAACTCGAGCTTTAACAAGGTGCTGGCCAGATAATGTATCAGTGGAGTATTTTCTATGGAGTTGTGACCTTCTAGCAAACTTCCTGACCTTGGTAGGCAAAGCACAAAAAATTTCCTGCTATATTAATATCTGGCAACTAAGGAACTTTATAGCTTTACTGCTGTTTTCTCCTATTGTTCTGTACTGGATTGAAAGCTGCATCTTCTGGGAGTGCTGCTTTGTCTCTGCTCTCACAAGTAAAGCCGAGGGTAGAGGACCTGGAGCCAAGACTGGGCACGCTGAGAACAAAGTGAACGGGAGCAGGCGCAGGTTTCTCTGTTACATTCATTTCCAGACAGCCAGACAATTAGCTTCAGGACTTCAGAAAACTATTGCTGTTGTCTTCAGACACTTCAGAAGTGCCTCCACAAGAGCCATTACCATTCAAGCATTTGATAGAAGTGCGATCTTCACTTATGGGCTGCTGATGCGTACAATATGAAAGATGAATTTTCTGCTCAGACACTCCCCAGCTTATTGTAGTAGAAAATTGTGCCCAGTGCTGCATTGTTTCTTTTGCTGTACATTCTGTGTTCTGTTCCTAATGCTTGAATTAGGGTTACAAATTTCTAGAGTTATGTGATGACAACATAACCTTGGAACTATTTTAAGACATCATGGCAGGTAATAGAGGCCCCAGATTTACATTTGGCAATAAAAAAATGGCTTCTATAAAATTTGATATGGACATAGAAATATTATTATGACTTTGCAAATCATTGCAATGGAAAAGCTCCCCTGAAAGGTTTTCTGTCCAAAGGCAGCACTTGGCTGTGGTGGTTTCCTCACTTAGGTTAAATGTGCCATTGTAATTTTCAATCTTACAGGGTGATGGTAACAGAAGGAAATGGCAGCAAAAATAAATTTGATTTTTATTGTTGGCTTAGTTTCAATAATATAGGAAGTTATTAATAACTGCAGCTACTTGAATAGTTTATAAGATGCATCTCTGGTTTTTTTCACATTAGTTATTTGATCATTTCCCCTGATTATTGTTGTTTTGTAATTACAGTGGTGCCTAGAGGATCAAATTAAGTTGAGGGTCTCTGTCTGCTAAGATGGAGTTCTTTCCTAAAGAAACTGCAAGCTAAGTTGCTGTGATAAAGAGAAGAAAGCAGATAAAACAGTTTTCTCAGGGTTATAGCAAAGTCTCTGGCAAAGCTGAGTTGTCATCTTTTTGGAATCCTTAATGCCAAAATGACAGACTGGAGGTTTTTCTTTTATACCCAAGATGGTGGCATTTAATAGAACTGAGATGTCTAGAAGGAGAAATAAAATCCATTTTGTGCCAATGTGAATGAATCCACGAAGGCTTGGATGTGAGGGCTATTTTAACAGCTTTCCCTCAAGCACTTGTCTGTCACAGCTTGACCCCAAGGCATGGACCAGAGGTTTCTGACTCTAGCACATGAGCTGGTTCTTAGGCTGAACTCAACAGAATTCAGTATAAATTTCAGATTCATCTGCATGCCTTCCATTGCCCTGACAGGAAAAACTGTTGAAACTGTCTAATTACATTTCTGTGGTTTTATATTGCTTACTGTAATTTTTTATCTTGATTTAACTTACGTACAGTGTTTGCCATTGTAGCTGAAGTTTGAGAATTCAATAAATTATGAGATTGACTTATTCCCATTAAAAAAGTAATTTTGAAATAAGATTGCTCCTCTCTCTGTCATGCCATAATTGAAGACTGAAACATAATGAGAGCAAACGATTGTTCTTCTGTGGATTTCAACAAGCCATTAAAAACAAGGGAAAAAAAAAACCCTTGAAAACCACAAACTCACTCTCTCTGCTTGAGTTTAATAGCAAATTCAGAAATATAGCTGCTCATTGAAATCCAGACAAGGGACTTGGTTGTGTTTAAGATCCAAGAAACAGAATTGAGTTGAAATAGTTTATGAATAAGGTAATTTGCTTGAAGATTGTATTGTTCTCTGCCTTTTAGCATTACAAACCTTTTCCAGTTTCCATTTTACTTAGACCAACAGAGATCCTTTTTGCTTGCAGTTAGATTTTGGTGTAAGCCAGTGAACAGGAGAGATCAGTCCCAGAGGATGATTCAACCTCTGTGTTCTAGAAGGTCATGAATGAACTGAACTTTGGTGTAGCTTTTCTTTCTCCATTACACCACCTTAGAGTAGAAAGTTAATCCTCAGGACATGAATGCTTAAGACTGAAATGTCTTATATTTGAGTTTTAGGAAAACAAGGAATAATTTCTGGGAAAATAAATATTGCACATATAGGGTTTTAATTTTTTTTTTTCTTGAAATTGCATGGAATACCAGAAAAAAAATTTCAGTGTTGAATCTCAATGGCCGGGTACTCATTTCCTCCTATCTGAGGGAGGATATATTTGGGGTTTTTTTGTTTGGGTTTTTTTTTTTTTTTTTTTTTGTGCACATTTGTTTGAAAACTTCTTGAAAACCTGCCAGCAGCCAGGATTCCAAATACCACAGAATAATCCATTTCCCTGTTTCTGTGGTCTCTGGCCCCTTGAAGTTCCAGTTGCAATTAGGAAGATGGTCTTGAAACTAAAAAGCTAACTTGTGCTTTTTTTATGTGCACTTGTGCCAAGTTTTGTAATTTGTGGAAGAACCAGCAGGCATCTATGCTGCAAGGGATTCCTGGAAGTGTTTTGCTATTGCAAAGAGATTTACTGTATGTACCAAGACAGAAGACTGTCTCATTTTTCATGTGTGTCAGTGATTGGAGGATTGAAATTCAGGTGTGTGGTGTGTATATGTGTGGGGTTTAATTTTGATTGTGTCTTAAATGTATTATTTTGACATTTGCACATTCCTTGGCACATGACCCAGGTTTCTTTGCTGCCTGTGGACAGATATTTGGATATGGAAGCATCAGTGTTTTTAAGGGGAAGAGTTGCCTTATTTTAGGCAATAGAGGAGACTCACATGTCTGTGTCCATTATGGTATTGTGGAGGTTGACCTGTGATTAATAGGAATGCAAGAGATTCTTTTGAAATGTATAATGTTAGAGCTGTGCCAGAGTAAAAATCAGTTTCCTGCTGGAATCTGATCATCAGTTCCTACAAGGAAACCACTCCAGTGAGCCTAAACCTTTGTGGCACCTGGGTTCTATCCCATTAGGTTTCACTGATTTGCCAGTCACAGCTTTTCAGTCTGCTTAGCTGGACAGGTACTCACTGCATCACCCAGAGGGAAAGTGGCTGGCTGGGGATATGGTGATGAGTGACGTAATTACAGAGGTCACCAGGCAGCCTGGCTCTGTATCAGGACACGTGTGGCTTCTTGATTATTCCCAGGCTACCAATGTTTTAGGTCTGTTTATTTTCAGTAAAACATTATTGGTGCATGAAATTACTGCTAAGATCTCCAGAGGTTCCAGAGGAGAATGTTAATATTGTTAGGATCTCGCACTTGGAAAAGGAAGCTGGCAAAAGGTGCACAAAGGTAGGGAGGCAGGGTCTAATTATAAGCCCAATTAAAGTATCTGAAGGAATACAAAGCATAGTCTAAGAGGGAACACAGACAAAACAGAAAACAAATCCATCTCTGCACTGTGATTTCTGTGACAGAAACCAGATTGTTCTCTGGTTTTACAAGAGCACGGAGATTCCTTAACGAGAATGCTCAGGAAAAGAGAAGGATATAAAGTAAACCCATTATAGAAGGATTTTTGTGTTGTAATCAGATGGGTGGTGGTGGAATTGTGTGCACACAGCAACAGGAAAAAGGTTGGTTTCTAGCCCTAGACTTAGCCCCAGCTCCCCTCCCAAGGCCAGCAGGGCTTTCCTGTGCTCCCCCTTTCATGGCAGAGATAATTATATATGTGTAGGACCCTGACTGCTGGCTCAGCCACTGGAGCTGAGTGATGCAACTCAAGACCAGAGTTAACAGCATTGAAGGTGTCAGACATGTTTTAAGTGGATTAAACAGAGTGGAAGCTGTCTGTTTATACATCTCAGCAGGTCAGGCTGGGGCTTAACAAAATGTTTAATGCATGTGCTTTAAATCCATTCCTCTACCACAGAGCAGTGGTAGTCCATCTGTAACATTCAGTGTGTTGAGGCTTCAGTGGAGGTGCTGTGCTGACTGACTTGCAGGCCCTAGGCTCACATGCTGTTTTTAGACACACATTATCCCTTCTCCTTGCATAACTCCTTGCTGTTTACCATACTGGTTTAGCTGAAGTGCTGGCATCAGCCAAAATATCAGGATGTTCCCTGAGACTGAAGTTTCCTGCCTCTGACAGTTTGTAGATACAGGTGGGTGTTTCAGAGCAGAACCCAAGTGGTAACTGAACCTCTTTCTGCTTGGAGAAATTGTTCAGCTAAGAAGTGGCCTGCAGCTAGATCCAGGGATTTGTTGTACTTATTTCTGTGGATGTCGTAGAGAATCACTTATTCACAAAAATTCTTGTGTTTTCCTGACTTCTCAGGAGGGTTGCTTTTAAACATTTATTTTGGTATTGGTGTTAAAGGTGGCATTGCGTTCACCTGTGCTTTCATTCATCCAAATGCATGGGATTATTCTTTATTATTATTATTAGTTATTTATTTCTTTAGCTAGCCTTTCAGCTCTGTAGTGGAAGAGATTTCTGGACTAGAATGGAGGTGGTTTTCTACCTTTTCTTCAGTGAGATGATTTTTTTTTTTTCCCCAGAGCTTTTATTTGTTGTTCTTGTCCCTAGTACTTAGCATATTCCACAGAAGAAAATAAAATGTGAAGCACAAATTGTCTGCATAAAAAGTAAGATTGCAGAGTGGATAGGTAAATTTCTTCAAGGAAGAGGAAAGAAAAGGGCAAAGGAAGGCTGGAGTGTAGCAAAAGGAGGAATTTCCCCAAGAAATGAAGGTAGTAAGTCAGGCTATTCTCCTGGGTCAGCAGCTCATAACCATCTCTTACCTTCTAGAATTGCCAGTTGCATTTGGGAAGTGGCATGTTTCACTTAAGGGTCTCCTTGGTGAACATGCAATTTTTCAGGAGTGTCCTGGTATTCAGAGGAGAGCTGGACATTCTGTTGCTCTGAGATCCACGTGGAGAGTTGGTAATCTGACATGTGTTTCATAAACTTGTTTTAAACACCCCTTTGCTGAGGTACAGGCACATACCAAGCTGTGACTCCTGGCAAACTGGAATGGAAAAGCCAAGCACTGATGCTGTTCTGTAAGACATTCAATAGAGAAACTGAAGGAGAACCCTACTGCAGGGTAATGGGACACAGCATTGTTTACCAAAAACTTTGGTAGAATCTCTTATCCTGAATATTTTTTAATCCCTACTAGATATTTTTTTCACAAGATGTCCTCATTCAAGTACACTTCATTCAAGTGTACTTTAATTTAGGAGAATAGTTTTCCAAAGGTCAGGTACAGTAATTGTTCAGGTATTTCATGTCTTTGATTGCATTTCTATAGGCATTTAAGTAAATGGTTTGAGGGAAAGCCAAACACAAGAAAGACATGGAAACAAGAGGATTTGTGCTGAATGAAGTCCAGGCTGAAAGCCTCTAAAGCACGGTTCTCCACAATAATAGTTGTGTGTACCTGACACCATCAAGTGTTTGTATCAACCATTTTGTCTCAGTTTTTCAGCTGCTACAGAAAGTACAGATTTTTGGAGAGTTTGCAAATCAATAGTCAAGAGACATTTCCATTCAGAAACTCCAATAAAATAGCCTAACATCTACATTGCATGCAAACTGATGACCTTGGCATAAAGCCTGTAACATAATAAACTTTGAAATAGGTGGGAGGAAAGTGATTCAGGAATTACAAGCTATTTGGAAATTATATGAGAGTGCATCTGTATATTTCAAGAAAAATCAAAAGCTTCATGATAACTATTTAACATTTGTAACAGCTCAATATAAAAACAGAATCAATTTCTTGATTTAGCAGGGTGTTGTGTTTTTTTTGGTTTTTTTTGTTTTTTTTTTAACAAAAAAAAAAAAAAAAAAAAAAAAAAAAAAAAACAAAAAAATTGTTGGTATCTGGTTTATATTTTTAACTGTGAAGTGGCCACAGGAGGACTAGGGCTAAGCTTGGCACCTTTCTCTTTCCAGTCCTTCATGGGCTGAGCTCTTGCAGCAGTTGTTGCTGGTAAGGTACCCAGAACTGCAGGCTTTGACACAGGAAATGTGCACTCTCCAAATTTTTCTGGAAATGGAAGTAACCATGCACTGCTCCTGTTAGCAGTCAACAAATAGCATCTTTGGCTCCTGTTGAACAAGAACATCACACAATGCTTTTTGAAAAATAAACCTCTGTATTTCTGACCTCCTGTTTTAATGTGGCCAGCCTGATCAGGCCACTGGTGCTTTTCTCAGTGCATTTCTTTGATTTGGAACCACAGTGAGGCATCCAGCTGTGATGTTTGCTTTGATGGAGCCACTGAATAGAGCAACAGGCAACTAGTTAATACTGCTGTCCCAAAAGCAGGGTTGTTTCACCCCAGTGTTCAAGAACCAATCTTCAAAAGGAGTTGAGATATTTGGTTTAATTACCATTCTGTAGAATAGGGTACCAGGCATCTAATTCTGCCAGCACACCTTCTAGGAGGCAGGCAGTCTTTTATCCAAAAAGGGAATAAAGAATCAAAAATACAGAAAGAGGTGCCTGGTCACTCACCATTGTACAACAAAATTTTTTCTATGTCTGTGGTGGTCTTGTTCTGATTTGTTGTGTTATTTGCATATATAAATTTCCCTGGATGTGTGTGTTTTTAGCATTACAATAATCTGGGGTAACTTGAGGTTATATTTTCATCCTATCAGCTAACACCAAGTTATTATTTAATCATATATTCCATTACAGTTTCTGCTTGAGTCTATTTGAACAAATAATTGTCAGTGAAATAAGGATTTATAATATTCTGTTCCTGAGGACTCTTCACTCTTCCAGTGCTCTGGTACACTGTTGTCATGGTTTCAAAACCAACCCAGAGTTACTGTGAACTTCTTTGTGGATTTTTAACCTCAACTGACATAAAATTCTCCCCTTTGAGACTCATGGACATATCCACAGCACATTCCTTAGAAGTCATACCCTGTGTTTGAAAAAAACCACAGGTAATTCTGTAACCAGAAAGAACACAATAAACATACAATTTTTGACTTTGTGATAGATTTGGGTGCACCAATATAGTCTTTAAGGGTCCTGCAGGTGTCTGTGTAAATGAAAGGTCCTTTTCAGTTTGCTTTCTGTGGCTCCAAGTGTGAATATAAAGTTTCCATCTTGAAAGTTGTGTGCTGGCATGGCCAGGGGCAAGGGTGCTCACTGAGTGAAGTACCTATGTAAAGATGATAAAATGTGCAAAATAGACAGCAGAAAACCTTTTATCATTCCTTCCCCTTTAATATGCATTTGATTGCTCCAATTGCCCAATGTTTTAGTTGGATGTGACTTTCCCTACAGCACTTCAGAAGGACTCACACTTTCACTGCCTCATTGGGTCTCACCAAGGCAGTCAGTAAGACATCTACCCATTTGATCTGAATTGCCAGGCAAAACGTGGAAAAATTTTATTGTTGTTTTTCTTTTCAATCATGCTTCACTTTTTTTGCTAGACTGGGGCCTTCAGAGGGTATGTAAATCTCATTAAAGCTGCAGAAACTTTGATGCTTCCTGGACATCTGTTCCTACATTAATTTCTTTATGTAACTTCTTGGGAAGAATCTTATCATTTCAGCAGTTCTGAGAATGTCTTGATTTGGAGTTCTTCACCATTCTTCTGTTTTTTGTTTGCTGGTTTAGTTTTTAAGTTGTTTGTTTTTTACATTTTGTTATTTCTGCCAGTAGATCATTCTTCTTTCATCAACATATTCCAACAAAATTGCATTGTTCCTGTAACCTTGCCATTGTTCCAGTGGCAATGTTTTTCCTTATGTGTTACCAATAAGAATAGAGCTGTTTTCAATTCATAAGGGAGCACAGTACAGCACACCTACACCTTTCTTCCCATTATGGGATTCTCTGATTTGAAGGAAAAATTGTTTTTCATTATCTAATGGGATTAAAAAAAAAAAAAAAGTACCTTTTAAATCCAAAACAAGTAAAATAAGCATTTGTTTCTGGATCTGAGGCTATCAAGGTGTAAGGAATGGTGTGGTGGGGCATGTGTGTATGTATATATATTCATAGTTATTTGTTTTATGGCTCTCAGCTTCTGTGTCAGTCCATATACCTGGGAATGAGGCTTCTTCACTGATAAAGCAGGAGTATTTAATTCAGACTGATGCTCCCCAAGCAGCCCATTCTGCATGGCAGTATTTATCAAGGGCTCCCATCCTTTCCATGCTTCCAGTCTAATAGGGTATTGATTTACCCTCACTGGCTGTGCTCCTGGCTTGAGCTCTACCTGGAGTTCATGTTCCTGCTTTGCCTGGTTTCTCTGAAGCCCATCCCCCAGAGGGATTACCACATTCAGTACTGGATCTGGGATGTCAATCTCAGGTTCATCTCAGGTCTGGTCCATTAGCAAACAGATTTAAGCTTTCTGTGCTGTTTCCTGTGGGAGGTATAACTTGTGCTGACTTCTTTAAGGAAAAGTTGTTTGAGCATTTAACTTGCATCTTGTCAATGAAAAGGACATTCTGGCATATATATATATATATATTTAAACCCATGAGCAGTTTAATATCTCCATTGTACGCTTTGGAGGTTGCCAGAATGGCTGCAAAGTTTTTGTTTTTTTTCCCATTGCTCCAACCATCAGTATTGTGACACTACTTACAGGCCCTTACTGCTCATTATTATTGAATGTGAGGCTCTGCTGTCTATTAAAAGCTCTATTGCTTTGTTCCCCAGCTTTATTGGAAGTACAGGATTTGCTGGGTATGCATTGATACTTTCCCCCAGTCTCCTTCACTCATCAAAATCCTCCAGCATCGTAGTGTTACCATCCTCTAATTGACCCTTACTGCCTACAAAGAGCTCATTGATTCAGGCTCAAGGTGGGGGAGGCCTTTTGGACCCCAGAACCTCTGCCTATCATTTTGCATTCTTTGATATCAACCTCTTTTCTTCTGCAGTAAAAAGGTGTTCAACACAGTCTGCATATCCCCTCTCCACTAGGGTCATTAGTCAGCATAATAGTTTCTAGAAGTTGATACACTCCTTCTGGATTTTCTGAGTGAACAGACAGACAAACCAGCAAGTCTGAAGTACTGATGGGGACATTTACAAAGAGCTGGCAGACCCTCTGCCCCCACTGATTGTCTTAGAGGTACTTTTGTCACTGGCTGAGTTTGCCCTCGAGTCCAGCTGGCAGCAGGACTAAAATTTTAATTTCCCATAGCTCAGTGTCAGTCTCTTGCCTCACTCAGAGGGTGATCTTGGTTCTGAGGAACAAAAGAGGGATTTCCAAGGCAGTGGAACTGGAAAGAAAGGCAAGTCTTTCTTTGGCCCTTGCCCAGTTCTTGAGATTGAACGCTGAGCATTCCAATATCAAGAGTGGGAATGACAGGCTGGTTTTGTTTATTCATTCTCATCTCTTTGATTTTTTGATATGGAATGTTTTTGACCTGCATTTTTGGGAGTGTATACTATTCAATCCATGCATCAGGCATGAGTTATTAGAATCTAATAATATGTCTTCAATAGCCATGTAAGTTTTTCAGTGTAAAATTTTAATGTTTTGTTACTGCAGTGTTTTTTTTTTTTTTTTTTTTTTTTTTTTTTTTTTTTTTTTTTTTTTTTGTATTTTTTTTGGGGGGGTGTAGTTATTTTGTTTGTTTTTTTTAACAGCTAGGTGAATGGCAGATTTTTTTCAGATCCTATTCAATCTTGGGTAAGGAGGCTTCATTCTTAAGGGACCAAATGTGTTTTCTATAGTAAATATACTGTACACTGACTTTGTGGCGTCTTTCTTCTTCTGGCACGGAGATGAAGGGGATAATTTGTTATCAAGAGCTCTGAATGCCATGTAACTTAGGAGCAATCAGTGATCAGGAATGATGGGTTACAAATGACTCTGATTGAGGGCTTGTTGGTGTTTAAGATTGCATTCCCACAGGTAGGATGTACCCCTCCTCCCCAGACCTCTCCCCTACACATACCTCAGTGCTCCTTCTCTGAGAACTGTAAAATGCTGCTTCCTTCTGTTATCACACTTCTGGAAACATGTTAAACAAGGGCTGAAATATCTTGGATACTGATGCACCAGTGTATTAACGAGCAACAATAAAACCCCTTCTGTAAGAAGAATTTTGGTAAAAAATGATTGACATACTGCAACTGTTTTGACCTAAATAATTCAAGCACGTTGTGATGAAGCAGTGCTGAAATGTTTTAATTCTTCCAGATTATCATGTGCTGTCAATAGCAATGAGCTGAGACTGCTGGTGCTGGATAGATTAAGATATACTTACATTTTGGAGTCCTGTGTTAGCTGCAATTACCACTGTTGGTGATTATAACCCTATGGCAGGGCCTCAGGAACTCTTCTGTAGGATTTGTTGTGATGGTAATTATCTTTTCCCTGAATAAGTTTCTCTTCTGTTTGGCAATGGGATTGGACAGTGAATATCTGTATTTGAAAAACTTTCCATTTAGTCCTAATTTAGCTAAAACCAAACCACAGCTGAAGTGATCTAAGAAATTATTCTTAGCTAGATGCTTTTCAGTGGTGTAAATGCTGTAAAATTAACTGGACTCTTGTTCCAATGTCTGCTGATCTGAGACAGCATTGAAAACAACAACCTGCCTCCTTTTAGATCCCACAGTGGAAATGATACCTGGCCCACATGGAGATGGATCTGCATGCAGTCCATCTGACACTGGGGTGTCCTGCAGGAGGCTCTTTGGTGCTTAGGCTTCACCTCACACAAAGTGTGGGAATATAAATGGATTAGAAACAGAACTCATCTCACATGTCTAATCCACACAGAAATGGTCTTCCATCTGCTTGGGGTAGTATGAGCAGGCTGAAGTCCACAGTGAACTTTCCTAAAGTATTGGATATTGAGGCTGTGCTCCCTCTTCTGCTCCTCTGGACAGATCAGATGGATCCTCCACCTGAGTGGCCCCTGCTGTGTTAATGATGGGGTCCTACCTTTGCGGCCCTTTGAGACAAATTAGCCTTTAAATGCTCTGCATTATAATTATGAGGAGTCAAAGTGCATTTTAGAGTTTCTTGCCTGTCTTTTTTTATTATATCAGTGGTGGCTAGGAGGCCAGATTAAAATTCTGATTTTAATGATGAGCTGCTTAACTTTTGACATTAGCAATCTTCAGTTAAAAAGGGGAAATGTGTCCAAATCTGTTCTACAGCTAACACCTCAAACTTAAGCCTCAATTTACCTTTCCCTTTTGAGGAGTTTGCACAACACCTGCAGTCTAATTTTTTTCTAGTGCCATCAGTATAAATCAAGCCTTGTAAATCAAGCTGTAGCTACAAGCCTTTTATCTGTGAATTTTATTTGCAGTGAAAATAGGAGGCTTCAGGAGGTGAAACTGCTGTCATATGAGCTGTGTTCACCTGCCTGGAGCAGCACACAGCCCATCCTGGTCAAGAGAGAGCCTTGTTCTTGGAACTGATCCACAAATAGATTTCCAAACTAGGAACTTTCCATGTACTGTTGGCATACACTTGAGCTGCACTGAAGGATGGAATGGTACTCATGGCCTTTCCCTGGGATATTGGCATTTGTCCTTGCTTTGGCATGGATTTCTTATGGGTTGCAGGTGCTTTACTTGACTTTGGGTGGGAAATTGCCAGTGAGTGATGTGTGAGTAGCCAAGGAGTGAACAACTGTATTAATTATCTTGCAGAAAAGCTGCAGATGTGAGAACCTTTGCTTTTTATGTTCCACATGGGTTTTTAAATGTACCAATCTTTGCTTTTTATGTCCTACATAGGCTTTTAAATGTATCAGTCATGTTATATTAAGTTTCCATATCTTCTTGATCCTAACGTGTGGACAAGTTCTTTTTTTGGTGTCATTTGCCCCATATGAAAAAGGGACAGCAGTTCTCAGCTGTTTCACAGAAGTGTCACAAGGACAGAGGCTTGAAGAGCTGGGGGTTGGATGTTGTCTCTTCCCTGGTACAACAAAGGAGAGTGGGGTTGGATGGGGGTGCTGCTCAGCCTCTCAGAATCCTGGGCCACAGTGTGCTGGGTAGTTTGGCTTCAGCTTTCTGCAGTGCTTCTGCTGTTGAGGTGGGAAGCTGGAAAGGTTATGACTGAGAAAAGTTCATCTTCTGGTGTCTAACAGCTCCTGCTGCCAGAACATCCAGCCTTTTACACTGCAGAAAAACTCAGAGCAGTGTGGGTCCCTGCTCTGAGACAGCTCCAGTTGCTAAATTGTGAGTGGAATAATTCAAGGTTGGACAGTAATTGGGGTAGGGTTGTTTTCCAGGGTTGTTCACTTAGCTCTAAAGGGTGGCAGGACAGAGCCTTTCAGATTATTGAATCTAGTTTGTCACTGAAAACTGATAACACTTCATTCAAATGCTTGGATTATATGTCTTGTGTCTAAATGAAGAATGTGTATATTTGTGATATTTTGAAAAATCTCATTGTTTTTAAAAACCTAGATCAAATGACTAATGCATTCTTCAAAGTAAGGAGAAACTCCTGTGGATGATTTTTCAACACTTGACACCTTCCCAGCCAATTTACTTGTTCTCAGCAGAATAAATGGAAGTAGCTTTTCTCTGGCATGACTGCTGGCTATTTCACACAGAGAAATCATTGCAACAAAAGAAGAAGGGATTGAAATTGCAGGGAGCTAATTAGTTTGCAAACATGGAGGTTGTGAAGCCTTATTTTGGTCTCAGGTAAGTGAACTGGGTTTAGAGAAATCATTTAGTTATTAGTGAACATATTTTTCCTGACACATGCTTGCATGCATTCTGTGGGCACATAGATGTAAGAAATGTCCAGGTGAACTTGTCCAGGTGAACTTGTCTTCTAGCTCTGAATCTTGTCTGATAAGTATTAAGGGGAGGTCAGCTATGGGTGATTTTGAAGGAATTGTTGCAGCACTCCTTGCTAAAAACTGCATTTAAGTGCAGCCATACCATCAAATTTTGCCATGCTTTTTCTAGATCTCCTTGGATAGAAAAGATCTTGTTTTGCTTTTGGCCTTTCCAAAAGTGGTAGGAAAAAATTACCTGAAGCCACAGAGAGGGTCTGAACTTAAAAGCATTTAGACATTTGTTTTCTGTTCAGACACATGTGATCCCTTGGAATCTCAGAACTGTTTGGGATATAGAGGGAGGAGAGAGAACCATCCCTTTATTGTATCAACAAGGTGATGCCACTGCAGGAAATGTAGTTAATGTGTTAATAGGAGTGAATTATATCAGGTGTGAGAGGTAGTTGTATTTATTCTGTTCTACTTGAAAAAAGTGTGAACATGGTTGTGTTACTGGTTTAGGTCTTCCTGAGAGCATGGAGATTAATCTCTAGAGTCCCATGCTGATTCCTCATCGTTTTTACCAAGAATTATATGCTGCAAATGTTACCTTTAAGAAGAGAAAACTGCTTGTTCAATCTAAAATAATTCTCCTCCTGTGCATAAAGAACTCACAAGAGAAGGGCAACGAACAATGAAAAATGAACTTCTCTTTGAGGTTAAGCCAAGAAGTAATTAATCTAATTGGAAGCAATAGAGATCTCAGCTTGATATTAGGAAAAACTTTTTCACCTTAAGCACTGAAAGTATATTACCCACATGCTCTGGCAGAAGAGTTGAGTGCCCTGCACACAAAGAGGGACAGAGCCCACCCTATATTGTTGTGTCTCTAGGCTGGACATATCCTGCTCTTCTCTGTTTGTTTGATTGGCTTTTTTTTTGTAGAAAGGGCATTAGAAGTGACAATTTCTGGTCCTTATGGATTTGTTTTGCTTGGACAGAACTGGCACTGAAACTTTGCTTGCACTGAGATCCTTACAGGACTTACATGAAAATGTACTGCATGCCACAGTCAGACTTTCTCTCCTCTTGATAATTTGGTGTCTCATCATCCTTTCTGCTCAGTCATCCTTAGGGAAGGAAGATTCCCTTCTTTTCTAAAAAGGTGAATTAGATGCAAGGGAGAGTTCTGAAAATAGGCAAAGCCTCTGTATTGTATTCACCTACACTATAAAATGTAATCCAGTGCATTAAGCACTTGTACTGTTTGCCACGTAGGAGATGGGAGCAGTGACTTGTTGAGCTCCCTTCACACTCTGTGATTCCCCTTATGGATGAGATGTGGGTTGGATGAGATGTGAGTTGGAGTGCTATACATCCTGTTTGGACACGTAGCTGATCCCACTAGTCACTCATACAGTGTTCATCAAAATGTTCCTATCTCAGAAAACTCAGCACTTACTGCAGCCTGTGCTTTGGCTGATAGATGTGTGAAACTGCACACTCCATAGTTCTGGATAAATGGAGTGCTTGCTTCAAAGACAAAGTGCAGGGCTCGTGAACTTGTGCCTGTACAGTGTAAATAGTATTCAGTTTCTACTCTCTGTGAGACACCAGTTCAAAATTTTGCTGTGGTATCAGTGGATAAATGAGGAGTGCCTTAAGAATTCCTGCATTCTAGAGTTAGTGTTTGTGAGGAGAAAAGAGAGCATTTCACACATCCACTTTAATTTTGATATATTAAAAAAACAACAAAACAAAACAGTCAGACCTTCTTATGTGATTTTCTCAGGTATGGGTTGAAGCAGTTAAGATTTATATCCTGTGCTGGGGACCTAAGTTCCACAGAATTCAACTGCAGAATACAATAGTTTTCTAATAAAGTGATCACAAATTACATAACTTAGATTGTATCTATGCTCTGATTTATCTTCCTGGTTCAAACCCAACCTATCTGTGCTTATCCATTAACTGAATTCAGTTCTGCTATATGAAGAACAAGGCACATTTGTACTGTTCAGTCCATGTGTATCCTGCCTTGTTTGTGCAGAGAGAGCTCTGGAACATGATTCAGTGCAAGATTCCATGTGCAAGTGGCTTCAAAGGGGATTTTTCAAGGTGCTTATTTTATTCTTTTTAAAAATGCAAACCTGCTTTTGCTTTCTTTCAGGAATTCACTCCCAGCCCTTTCCTCACGGCTAATCCAAAAGCCTTAAGCAAGATGCTTTTATTCCAAAATGATATTCCCAAGCTCGTTTACACTAGTTATGTATGGAAAGGGTTGGTGGAGAGAAAAACATCTGTGATCACTAGGAATTGTGCAGTGTTTTCCACAATTGAAGACTATTTCTTTTCCACCAGGGTACTATTTTGTTCTCCAGTAATTTATGTAATTACAGAAGAGCCACAGGAGAAAGGGGTGATGTGTGTACCTGCACTGTTCTGGTGTCTTGGTCAAGGAATGTGGATTCCAGAACAGGGACAAGAAGGCTGGAAGCAAAGAATGTCCTCATTTTAGGGAGCAAGAAGAAGTGATTTTCTAACCTACAATATTGTGATATGGAGACAAAAAAGATCTAAATAGGAGTTAAATGCTGGGGAAAGAAATTAACCACTCAAGTCAGCAGCTGGTAGTGGAAAAAAAGCCCAAAAATGCCTGAAAATTCAGCTTAGACTGGAAACTGGTAGAAATGTTCATATAGCAGAGGGCAGGGAGTCAGCTTCTAAAGCAGCTTCCCAGTGAGTATCTGTGTACAAAGGGGACAACAATCTTGCTAAACAACTTCTAAATGGAGCTAAATCACTTAATGCCACAGTGTTTGCAGTGGCAGAAGGCTGGATTTGATGAGCCAGCTGAGAAGGTCAATTCAAGCACTGTTCTACCTCCTCACTAACATATAAACACGAACCAATTTGATTATTAGATTTCTTCAGGAGGTGGGAACATCCTAAGTGCATTTTGCAGCCCCATGCTGTGGTTTAGGGCCTGGCACCATTGAAGCTCTGCTGCATTAACATAAATCATACAGGGTGTGGATCTTACCTGGCCATTATGACTGTGAACTAGTCTGTCCTGTGCTGAGACTGTTTCCTTTTAACAAGAATTGCAAACGTCCAATTTATAAACCTGCCTGTTGAACTAGGATTTGGGATGGCTTCTTGGGCAGATTAACATCCCAAAGACTAAACAGCAGCTACTAGCATCATCTGTCTCTTCTCATGAGCACAAAATCCATCACCAAAAAAAATAAAAGCAAGCAATTTCTGATGCATTCTTAATGGACTGCCTCAGAGAGAAAGTGAGAGAAAAAGCGTTTGTTCCTAAGTTACATGGCAAAAATTTGACCATAGAAAACTCTGGATTTCTTTTGTGCTTGCTTCATAGTTTGTAATACCAGTAGGATTGCACTCTGAAACTTTCTAGCTAATACTACAGCCTCTTAAACACAAACATTGAATCTGGAAGCAGGCTTATTGCAAACACTCAGAGAGCAAAGAAGATAAACACAAGAAAATTGTTTCAGTATTTTGACAATCAGGTCTGAGAGCTTTTACACACTGACTCTTTACAGTTCAAGATGTCAGAATGTTGTAAGTGAAGGGTAGTGACAGGTGGAAGAAAACAAAATAGGAACCCAACCCCCATAGCAAAATAATAATTAAAGGCTAATCATAGAAGAAAGATGTGATTTTTTTTTTTTTCCAAGGTGCTGGCACAAGAATACAAGATTTTGTGTGGTCAGGGTGCTCGTGGGGCCTCATTAGGGCTTTTATGACTGCTGCTATTAACAAACCAATGGTGTGTCCACTAAAACTCAACATCAGCTGTTGAGTGTCAACATGGGAGCTATAAAAGCATGATGCTAATTTCTCCACATCTGCCTTTTCTTCTTTGTGTGTATTCCCTAATTGCCATCTCTGGTTTTGGGTGGTTTTTTGAGCAGTAACATTCAGTTAGATGAGGGTTGATTTGTTCACAAGATTGACAAAGTGTATTAAAGTTTGACAAGTTGCAGTTGCTAAGAACTTCAGTGCTAACCCCACCAAATGAAGTATTGGAGCAATAATAATCCTCAGTAGCTTTTTTTGTCTTTCATGCCAGTTTATTTTTTTTTTCCCCAGAGGACATTTCCAAGGCTGTTCCTCTGTACCCCCTTTATATAAAAACAAAATTATATTTTCTTATTGAACATTGTTCTGGCTATCTCCCTTATTATCAGTATGTGATGCCTAATTTTTTGAAGTTACAGCACAGGGAGTGAATCTGTAACATTTGTGAACCTTTTGTGGCTCTCAAACTTGTGAATACAAATGTACATGCTCTTGTTTGTCAGCTTCTCTACTCTTAAAACTCTGCATGACACAGGCTGACACTCCAATTCAGGAAGAATTCCTTCATGGAAAAGTTGCTAAGCACTGGAACAGACTGCCTGGGGAGGGGGTGGAGGTGCTCAGGAAATGGATGCAGCACTCAGTGCAATGGTCTGGTGACAAGGTGGTGGTGACCAGCCACAGGTTGGACTGGATGATCTTGGAGGTCTTTTCCAGCTAAATGCTTTGTGACTCTGTGGCTTGGCAGGCTTGAGATCTGGGCCTGGCAGCAGGCAGTGGTGTCTACTCAGAGCTGCTGATGGCACTGTGTGAAATTGTGGGTCAGTTGAGGACAATTGCTGAAGCTCAGATTACAGTAAAGGCTGCAGAATTGCTGCTGCCACCACAGCTATTTATTTTCCTTTTTGGATTGTCAGGTGTTTACTCTTGCAGAGGAAAAAAGGGGACACTGAGCACCTCCAGAAAATACCTCAACCTGGGTGCTGAATCAGACCATGTGGGTGCAATAGGAAAGATTTCTAACTGAATGGTTTGTCCTGCTGCCAAATCCAGATTTCTTCTTTAAAATGGTCTTCTTTTAGACACTTTGAATGAAGGAAGAAATTAAATATCAGTACAGTAGTATTTTTTCCTGTTAAATTTTACAGAATATGGAGTTCTGTGTAGAAAAATATGTTTTGTTTTGTTTTGTTTTTTTTCTCTTGGTGATGTAGAACTGGCTTTTAAAGTGAGCTCTGTGTCTTTACAAGAGCTCAGTAATGCTTATATGACAGTCCTCTTTGTAATAAGATTTCCTCTTCTGCTCCTCACTGTGTGGGAAGAGGGCTCTGTGTGCCATACTGACAATTAAATAAAGGTTGTGAACGTCCTACTCAGAATGCTGCTGCTATTATAAGCAGTGACAAAACTAGGCATCAAGTGTGATGTCAAAAGTTTCAATTAGTCATGCTGGTGAGTTACTTTCTGGAAGATGCTGTTCAATGGCCTCTGTAGAAGCGATCTTGGACCATTTCCTTATAGGTGGGTGACTCATGCTCAATGTCAAGTGCAGTTGCATCGTGGGCTTGTATTTCAGGGCTTGGAAGTTGAGACAAATAAGGCAGGTTTAAATGACTGGTGTTCCTGCAAGGCCTTCAGCCCACAAATCCCCTTGGAAACCACAGTACCTGGAGCCCCCAGCCAGCAATGGGTGTAACAGCACAGAAAGAAGTCTGGGAGATGGTAGGGGAGGCTTCCAGTGCTCCTGAGCTGGAGAAGCTTAGCTCTAGGGAGCAGACCTCTTATGGTGCCAGCAGGATAACACCCTCTTATTGTGCATTGATAACATAGCACTGTGTTTTTTCAGTCTTCTGAATCTAGTCTGACTAAGTTCTGGTCCTTTTTAAGATTTCCCAGGATAGGTCTGAAGCACTGGACCAACCTCCTTCTGCTTCCCTCTCAGGCTCCTTTTGTCATGGTAACTAGTGGTACATGATATTTATGTTCCTTTTCTCTGTCGCTGGGCAACTAGAAGGGGATGATGATTCCTAGAGTGTGGGAAGGGACACAGTGTTACCATCATCTAGCCATGGGTGAGATAAATACCACGTTGCTAATGTGTACAAAGCATCAGTAAGGCTCTTCTGTGTGATGGAAACGAAATTGTGTGTTGGGGCAAGCGCCCTCCCTTGCTGAGGTTATGCTGAAATGTCAGGCACTGCTGCTCCAGAGAGTTGAAGGGGGCTCTATTTGCCTCGTTGCCTTGGGTTATGTGTTGTGTTTTGTTACCAGATAGAAAAGCCCTGGGGAGGCAGCAGGGAGCAGCAGCTGCTCAGAGGAGAACAGAGGGATTCCTTGTTCAGTGATTATTCCTGGCATGGCTGGGAGAGGGCACGGGGAGAATTCTGAAGGAGGAGGAAACCTTCACACTTAGTAGATGCTGTTACTGTTGTCCTAGTGGTGGGGAACTTCTGCCCATCCTCCTACTTGAGTAGTTCCTGGGAAATATCTGTGCCTGGTGTTTCAGCCAGGGGGACCATAAAGCATGTGCTCACCCTGGAGTAATTTGGAGGGAAGGAGGCTGTGTATGAGTGTCCACAGTTAACATGTGGCACTGTTAGCTATAGGAGCCTATTGGGGGATAAAAACATAAGATGAGGTCAGCAAGAAGGTAGAGGGACCTACAGTGCCTGCTGTGGGAAGGAAAACTGTGGGTGGGTAAAGGCCTGATTGTGTAAATGATCATCTGAGGATGCTAGAGAAGAATCCCAAAGAATTGGAGAGGAGCATTGTCATGGAATACTGCCTGCACATTTGTGATTCCTGTCATTTGCATACTGCAACAAATACTTGGGGATCCTAAGATGCATTAGCTGAAATAATGCCAATTGTTGCTATGGTTCTGTAACACCTGTCACTTCACAAAGGTTATGTTTTTTTTTTTTGTTTTTTTTTTTAAATTCATCCTTCTTTTTTTTGTTGTTTGTTTCTATGTAGACAGCTAAAATGAGATCCTGTTGTTTAATTATACTGCAGTGGTCTTCAGCTGGGTCCTACTCCACCTTTCTGGTTCATCCATTTATAGTAATAGTGGAGGAGTCCTGTGCTTTTTATTTCAGCAAAAATTAAGCAAGCTTGTTGTTATGAAATACAGCTGGGAAATACTACCTTAAATATGTGGCTAAGTCCTTAGAATAGATTAAGAGTCTGATGATTCTAATAATAATTAGTGAGACAGTGCATTTTCTGCTTGGTAACTGACTGGAAGGCAACAAGATTACTTTCAGTGTTTAGCTTCAAATATTAGTTTTTTTCTTCCTTAAATTGCATTAGTTATATCTAATTATAGGTACAGTTTGTGGTAATCAATTTGAAGCATAACGATGTGAGTTGCCTCTCTCTGTAAAGAATATATTTTGACTTGGAACATTAGAGGTATTTTGAATGCTGTATGATTTTCATT
The DNA here is from genome assembly GCF_029582105.1 of Oenanthe melanoleuca. Taxonomy (NCBI): domain Eukaryota; kingdom Metazoa; phylum Chordata; class Aves; order Passeriformes; family Muscicapidae; genus Oenanthe; species Oenanthe melanoleuca. The sequence goes on from NC_079337.1 coordinate 16,233,686, forward strand.
TATGATTTGATTATGCAGGTAATTGAAATGTGACAGACTCTGATAACATTTTGTTGGAACAAATTGGTGAATTCAACTTTTTTCTCAGATATATTTTTTTGCCTTCATAAAGGCAAAAGAAATGAGAGTCTTCAGCTGCTTGACACACAGATACTCATGAGGAATTTAATATTTTTGCACTGGGTCTTAATTTTTCTTTTCACTGTGATGCCTATTGGAAAAAAAGAAAATCTCCATTTCCCCAGCTAATAAATCCACCAACAGAGCTGTCACTGCCCACTAACAGTAAACCAGCATTAAGTGAATTTTAGCAACTTAGATGTAGATTATAATGAACTTATGGCATCTCAAAACTGTGGCATTGCAATTATGGTAGTATTCACAAAAAAGATATTTAGTAATTCTTGGCTGTGATGAATTGTAAACCTCTGCAGGCACCTAAAGACTCCAGAGTTGTACAATATTCAGCAAATATCTGTAAATGCTGTTACAGCTTTTTTTCTGATGAAACAGAATGACCAAGCTTATACGAAATGTCAGTTAAAATGAGTCTTTTTTACTTCCATTTTATAACATGTCTAGGGGCTGATTGGGCCACTGCACACAAGTCAGCACACAAAACCTTTATTCAGAAATAAACTATTTGAAATAATTAAAATGCTTTATATGCAGAAGATACTACAAGCAATTAGATTGTGCCTAGCCAAAATTTTTGCCTCGAGTAAACTAATTTTAGACTCCAGTCATGTAAATGTACACACCTAGGTTTACTTATGAGTACATTAGCTGCAGCAGGTTGTTACTTAACAATGAACTAAAGTGTATGCATAAATCCACTCAGCATTGAGCCTTAAATATGTTGTGATGAACACATATTTTGTTGCAATGAGTAAAAACAAACAAAACCAGGCACACCAGAAACTGTTGTTTCCCTTTGGTGGAGAATCTGAGGAAGGACAGAGAGGAAGAGTAAAATGAAAGCTGTTCTTTACCTGCTGATGAGAAAAACTTGACTCAAACTTCCCACAGAATAAAAATATCCAGTATATTAATTCAGGATTACTACCCATATTGTTATGGGTAGTATTAAAATGTTTCACTAGAAAAGTGAATTCAATTACAAAATTGAATTTACATCATGTATTTGTAGATTTGTGCACAGGTATGTGTGAAAATGCACTCTGCAAGCATGAGTGCCATATCATATGTAATATTACAGATACTCTTCTAATACCATGATTTGCAATTTTTTTATTCTTCCTTCTGTTATTTGTGGATTGCTAGCATTTTTGCATGGCAGATGTGGATCCCCATGTGTGGTAGATTTAAGCTCTCTAAAAACAAGTCTGCTCTTCCTGGTGGCTTTTGGAATTGTCACAGATTTGCAGAGAGTCATAAATTTGGTAGCAGCTTTGAATTACGTGTGAATGTTTTGCTCGGTGCTTTATTCTTTTCCATTTACTATCAGCAGTGTTTTAAAACAGGAAAACAGTCCTGATAATATTTTTTGTGGGGGGTGTGTGTGTTGTTCTGTGAAAGCAGGCTCAGTGTGATGAAGTTGCAGAGCAAGGTAGGAAGGCTGCCTTCACTACCTGCTGGAAGAGAAGAACTGTGGGCTGTTGCTGAGGTTGTGTGTGTGCTGGTGATTCCCACCACCCTGCCGTGGAGCAGAAATTCTGGCTGGCTCCTTCCATAAAGTGTCCTTCCAGTGCCACCTCTTGGTGGGCTCCCAGGCTGGCTTTGCTGCAGAGTTAATTCACAGAGAGGGAGGAGGTCAGCACCCCCCAGCACAGAAACAGCCTCTGCACCCTGGGCAGCCTGCTGGGCTAGCACTAACCTCGGCTGGTACCAGGACTCCACATTTATTGCTTTAAAACGCTGCTGCTCTCATAAAAACGAGAGGTTGGCTGATGTCTCTCTGCTGGGTTTAAGGCATGTTGCTACAAAGCTTTGCATGCATTTGGATTTAGCCCAGGAAATAAAAAGCTCTAAAGTAACATTTTCCAGCAGGTTTTTTGTCAAGGCAGTGTGTCTCGTTGCCTGGGTTATGGTGCTGAGTGCTCAGCAGTTTTTACAGCTGATGTGAAAGGAGCAGTGCTTTTGGTGCATCAGGGGTTGCATAACCTTATGTGCTCTGAGGAGTAAAATCAAGCAGTGTGCCCTTTCTGGACTTCCCTCTTCCTGCTTCTCCCAAGATATCTGTAGTATTTCAGGTTTTAGGGAGAAACATTTCCAGGTGGATAATGGCAGTGCACATTCAGCTTCCTGAAACAGGATGCAAGAAGGAAAGAATAAAATTATGTGACTACCTAGCACCAGCACTCCAGATATTTTGGTTTATTCATTCTGCTTCAATTTTATCCCTTTCTCCTTTCTTAGGCTGCTGTCTGGGACTTTCTGTTAATATCCATAGCACCATAACTGGTAAATCTGCAGGTGAACACTATGTGCCCTCTGGCCCTTGCATGTGTGGCCATGCTTTGGCACAGCAGAGCCCCTCCTGTCAATTTTGACCTTTGGTCTGTTTGTTAACATCTCTTCTTTATGGAGATGGTATTGGTGGTAATAGTGCTACAATCAATAGCTCCCTCACCCTTTACTTTGCTATAGATTGTACTTAAAAGTGCTGAGAAAAGCCAGAGATGAAGAAACTGCTTCAGAGAACACTCCATAAAGATGCTCATCTAATCTAATAATATAGACGGAAGAGAAGAAGAAAAATTGAAAAGTGTTATTCAAATATCAAGCAATGCCAAAGAAAGCATCCTGCAAAAGTGTTTTGCAAGGATAATTGGGAAAGAAAACCACTTGTAACTGTATATAAATAAATGCTAAAGGGAGCACTTCTATCAGCAGAGAAGGTGAAAAGATTAATTTTTCTTCTTTACTCCTAATGAAGCTGTGGATTCCTGACGGCAACTGAGTCCAAAAGTCCTGCTGCAAATCTCTTATTCATTTTAACAGCAGGTACTTAATGCTTAATTGCTTCAGTATTTTCAGTTGTTCTCCCTCCATGTGTTTTGAAAGCCCTTCATAATGTTTTTTGTATTGTGGCATACACAAACATCTTCACTTTCTCTTGCTGCCACTGGCAAGGAGGATCCACTGGCAAGGCACAGTCTCTAGGTACACAGAAAATTATTTTTCTCTATAGTTTATCTTAAAGATGTTTCTTGTTCCTCTTGAAAATCAAGATTATGCTGTTTGACTTTCTCAGCTGACTGTCTTATTAAAAAAGAAAAACCACTAAGCTTTGGGTAAATGTTACTACACCAGAAGGAAGAGTTGAAACACTTGAGGCTTATCAGGGGGCTTATTCACAGGGGGCACAAGAGACTGCACTACTTGGAACAGGGTGTTCTTATAGAATTGAATTCTTCTTGGGATCAAAATGCAGTTAATTTCATTGTGTGTGGGTCAGTGAGATGATGTTTCTTGCAGGTCTCTGCATGATGTTTTTGTTTGAATAGTTCAAAATTTGGAGTTTTGTTGGCTCACTTTATGGGTGAAGCAAGTTGTGTGTTTTTCACTGTAAAACAGAGGGCAGCAAGCCAATCTTCCTTCACTGTTGCTGAAGCATGCCTGCTTTATATTACTGCACTATATAGTACCTTTATAGTCATCCTGTATTTATTCCTATTTATTTTAGGTATCCTGAGTAGAGTGGAGTGTTTCTGAAGTACCTAAACTTGAGCAGTAGGTGTTTGTAACAAGGCTTGAACTCAGTGCAATCCCTTCAATACTGGATGGAAATCTTGGTCCAGCTGAAGTTTATGCAATTGCCTTCTGTCTTATTCCTTGAAACCAGCTTTTCCAGCCCTTCTGCTGTGTCCAGTGTCAACACATGCCTCTGTGTACAATAATTAATGCTCTACTGTTAGTAATTATCTACCTTAAGACAACCAAAGGAGGAACTAAAATCAGGCTTTGATTCTGCTGTCATATTCACATTTCTGGGAGAACTGATTTGATCCAGAGAAGTTTCCAATTAGGATTTGAGGAGGATATTTTTGTATCTAAGTTCCATCTGTTTTTCCTTGTGGACAAGGCCTGCATCTTTGACATGGCCAGCTGCCTGTGCCCATTGTGAAATCAACCTGACAAGTTTAGAGTCCTTGATGCCCTTCTTTGTAATTCCATGTTGTTCTCTGAAACACAGCACAGCTGATCTTGGTCAAATGTGGTGGTTTGTCCCATAGCATATTTTACAGGCAAGTGATTACAATGCAAGTACTGTGTTGCAACTTGAAATGGACAATAATACTAAAAATCATTTAAGTGTAGTAATAACTCAAATATATGGAAACCTCCCTGGATAGTTTCTATAATTTTGTGTCATATATATGTTTATACATTTTTTCCTTATCAGCCACAGAAGTTTTAACAGGATGTGGGAATCCCCCAAGGGCTCATTCATCATAGCCATACTTATTGAAGTGTGTCTTTATTTTCCAGGAGATGATTCTCTTCTCTTAGTTTGATTAGTGGGTGGGAGGAGAAGGGTGCATGGAGTGGTTAGAAGCATGAACCTTTATTGCCTTGCAGAGATGCACCCCTGGCTTGTGGCACAGGGAAAAACTACTGTGGAGGAGCTGAGTTTCCTGAAATGTGGCATGGTTTAGTGTTAGATTGCAAGTAAGATTAAGTCCTTAGGTTTGATGATGATATTCTGGTGCATTGGAAAATTGGCAATGGCACTGTAACAAGACTGCCTGAACTAAAGTGTTGTTCTTGATGTGAGGTGATACTTCTACTGTGAAAGCACATGAAAAAAACATTATTAATGCAAGTGGTACACTGATTTTAGATGCAGTCAAAGCAGTAGGGAGTTTTAACAACTTTCAGGATAAGTGAAGCACTACAGAGGTCGTTTTCTCCCTGTGTACACTCCAGACTCCCATTGAGGTGTGTTGAAGAACAGATGTAAGAAAGATTTAACACAGGAAAAGGCATCCTTCTTTCCTCCTAGCCCTAGGAACTGACCCATCAGTTTTCTGCTATGGTGACAGCAGATGGTCCCAGCTGATACTGCAGGAGCCAGGGAGCACATTCAGCCACCAAGAGTCAGACTGACCTCTCCAGTATTGCTCACATCATCTAAACTAACAGTCAGGGCTCTTCCTGAGGCTGATGGAGTCCTCTTAGTGCAAAACCCATCCAAAGTGAATTAGCTTAGCTGGCTTTTGGTGACACCTCCTTGGCTCCTAATGGGAAGCTTTTACTGTCCCAGACAGGATAGTTCTCTCTGACAGCAGCCAAGTCCTCTGTCTGGAGGGGATGTGTATAAAAATCAACTGTTGGCTCCAGCACTTGCTGGGAAAAGGTGAGAAAAATAGAGGGTGAATTAAATAACTGAATAATGCATTTGCTTAGCTTCATAAGAACTTGTTCACTCTCTCCTTTTTCATTTACATGTTATCTGAGAATTGAGCACTATTTACAGCTTTATTCCACACTGACTTATTTCATCTGCTCATTATTCCAAATAAGAACTTTTTGTAAGTCTCTATCACAGGTGAAGAAATCTAAATAAATTAAACACATCTGCAAACAGAGCTGCTGCTGTATTTCTTATGAACAAATAGACAAATGTTAGGAAAAATATTCTCAGCTCTCTGCTGTGTCAATGTGTCAAATCTCATCAGGATTAACTTCAACCCCTCTGGGTATCTGCATATCTTTCTTCACAAACATTTATGATTTCCTGGCACTGGTTACCCTGTCCTTACCAACAGAGAGACTTTTATGCTGAGATGAGTTACACAGATTGGGCAGAAACATTAGCACAGCAATTTGAAATGATTGATATGTGCAGAGCCTTGTCTGCAAAGCTAGTTAGTTTGCTACTTTTGACAAGGCAATTTAACAATAGAAAATTGTTGATAGTGATCAAAACAGATTGCTGTGTGGAGATGGTGGGTTTTTTCAGAAGGAATCTAAGCTTTGTAAGCCTCCTAGTTCTGCCAAAAGCTATTTACCTTAAGTTACCCAAGTTCTTAAATTACTTAAATGCTTTGGAAATGCTGCCTCTAAAAAGGGGCTCCGGAGAATCACAAAACCTAGATTTCATTTAATTGTCACAAGGTAAGATTCTAAAAATTGCCCAAGTAGGAATAGGATTTGTGCATTCATATATCTTTGAAGTCTGGCTCTAGAACTTCAAAGGCAGACTGTGGAAGTGAGCTCCAAAGATACAGAGGTGTGCTTTGGTATTTCATCTCCAGATTTACTCTTTAAATTAATGGATTTGCTACACAAATAGAACATTGTAGAGTGTTCTAGGCTGACAGTTTTCTTCTGAAGATCACTGTGTATTCCCTGTGTGATGTGAAGGTCATGTCCATTGGCCTGGGTGATGCTTCTTTGGATTAGCTCCAGCTTCTGTCATCTGCTGTGGGAAATGTGTAATGGCACTAGAACAGCATGAAAAGGGGATGGCAGCCTTGGTACTTGGCATTTCTACATTTTTATCAGCTCTCTTGAGCTTCTGTCAACAAATGACTACACTTTTATCATTGTTGTTCAGCTTCAGGTCATTCCTGAATGATGATCTCGTATGAAAAAGAAAAAACAAATTATTTTCTCAAAAAAATTGAATTGCTGAAATCCAGTTTCTGACAGTAGTCTGGCTTCTGTAGAGCAGCAGCTCTCTTATCAGGATCACAGCCTGAGGAGCTCCACAGCCCCTTTGTTTTTATGGTAATCAGATTTTCATCCCAGAATCCAAAATGTTGTAGGAGGATATTTAATATTCTAGCCATTCCATGTGTCAAACAAACATTTGGGCTGTATCTAAGGTGGAAAACAAATTACATGGTTTTTCCTCTTCCTCTGTATGGCCACCTGTCTTTACCATGGTGGTGAAAGGATTTCCCTGAGCCCAACTACTGTTGGGAAAGGTGAAGTTATATGAAGTTATATCCTGGCAGCCACAGGAAAACCTAAATTTGTTAGCAATGGTAGAGATGCTGCAGAACAGGTAAGGAGAGCAGCAGATTCTGAAAGCCACTTTATGATTGATGAAGATATGGGTGGTGCTGGAGGAATTTTCCAAAGCATCCAGAATTGACTGTGAGCCCCTTGCCATAAATTACTCTGGAAAACCCCATTTGCAAAGTGGTTTTAAAAAACAGGCTGGATATAGAAGAGGAGCTGTGAATGTCAAGCATGATTTCTTGCTCAAAGCAAGATTGTCTCATGCAATAGGGTGCAATCTATGTACCTGTCTTTTACAGATCTGATTATGAGGGTAACTGATATCTTCTTTTTTCCTTTTTTTTTTTTTTTTAAATTCACCAAAAAACTGTCTTTAAAATCACAGCTGTCCTTACTCACATAGCAAGATAAGAGACAATATGCCATAGATTATTTTGCTAGGTGAGAAGAAAAAGCAAGATGTTCAGAAGACATATTATTTAATTTTTAAAAAAGGTAGTTAAATATATAAATCTTTCCTCATAAATTCTCCCTGAATGGTCCTATTTGGAAATTTATCACGTCGGAGTACTTCAGTTTCACAATTCATTTTTTTCTACTTTACATCTTTAAGTTGAAGATTGATGCCTGATTAAAACATTTTTCCCACACCAGAGAAATTTCCAATTAAAAAAAAAAAAATCCTTAGCAAAAAGGAACATGTCAAGTAAGAAAAATCACAGCTACCTGCTCTGTGGGTTTTCTACCAGATACTGACACCTGAGCTCTTTGTAGACTACAAGAATAATTACAGTGCATTTGCATAGGCTGGTGCTGAGTTCCTGCAAAAAGAAATCCAGGAAAGGATTAGCATGCTTATTCACATACCTTGCATATCATACAGTGGATTCTTGAACTAATTGTCTCCTCTTCACCCCCACTATGTCCCCCACCTCCCAATTGTATTGTTTTATAATGTTTCTAGCTTGAAAATTCTAGGTAGAAACTGACTATATTAGAATTTGTGGAGGGAACCAAGAGGAAATAAAATTAGTTTCCTAAGTAAATATTGGCTCTGCCTGACTTTTTGTAAATGCTCTGTGAGAGTGGGACCTGAGTATATCCCAATCTAAAGGGTATTTTCAGCTGGTTGAGGCTGGTCACGATCCTCCAGCTAGGATGGAACACCAACCTACATTTTGGGGTTTTTTTTGCTAAAATGACATCTGGAAACAGTAGCTGAGTACTAGTGCCTGAGCACTCAGTTCTGTACACAAAGAAAGCACATTCTTCACAGGATCTAGAGGAACAAGACCCTTGTGCTACCATTCTGCATCTTCTGCTGTGTCATTTCATAGTTTCTTCTGTTTCACTGAGAAGTGATGCTCATTGCTGAAAGGAAAGGATTTCCCTGGGAAGGGAAAACCAAGGAGAGCTGTGGCTGCTTGCAGGTTTATGAAAGGCTGCTGCCCTGATGGGACAAGCAGTGATAAGGCTCCTTTCAGTAAACACTGGATCCACTTTATTTCAGAAGAAAGAAAAAGGTTTTAATTTTTCACAATTTTTTAGTTATTTCTATTATTGTAGTGTCTACTACATTACTTTTGTTTATTGCAATTTATTTCTGGGTACTAAAACAGCCTTGTTATTTTGCTTAAGAGGCAACACTAAAATAAATGAATAAATTATTTTCCCAGCTTTGCTGTGAATTACACCCCTTTCACTGTAAAGTTATGCTTTGCAGTATTTTTGATCCTGCAGATTGAAGGGGTTTTGAGATTATGGACTAGCCTTTCGGAAATTCTCACAGCTGCTCTTGCTTAGAACAAGGGAGAAGAGCTCCCCCATGGAGAACAAAGGGAGCTGTGAGGTGCTGAGCAGTTTTGAAACTTCATCTCTACAGCTTTAGACTGTGTATTTTGTTGAGGATTCTCTCTGAAGGTTACAGTAGAAAGACTTGGTTTCAGCAGGCAATAACACCAAGGGATTTGAATTGATGCTTATTTTTCCTCAGTTGGGCAAACTAGGGCATACTGAAAAGTATGACTCCAAGAATCCAGGACCTGCAGAACAATCTTGTTTCCAGCCTGAAAAATTCCCACTGTTGCTTAGTATAGGCCTGCTGCATCCACACATATTTTGAAGCCCCAAACTACCACATATTTATATTCCTCCCTCAGTATTTGCACTCTGACATGACAAGGTCTTTGCCTGCTTTTTTACCAGTAAACTCTACCTTCAGTTCTTGGTCTCTCATTTCAGGACTCTTTCTTTACAGAAACTCTTGGGGCTGACTTTTCAGAAATACTGCTCTCTTCACTCTGCTGTCCCACCAAAAAAGTCTTGTGCTAAGGCAGAAAATGCTTTTCAACACTTACTTTCCTGTGAGAAAGTTGAATGGTCATGGTTTAATGTGATATCTGCATTTCTTTGTTGCCTGTTAATGTCACAGTATCAAAGTGCTTCAGCACAGACTCTCATATCTCTGAAAAGCAGAAGAGTATTTCTATATCTAGTTTGCAGAAAAGATGTAGTGCAGACATGGTATTGCATGACATTTTACTTAAGAAGCAGAAATAAGTAATATCAATATGGTCTATATTAAACAACTTATAATGAAAGTGTAAATCTAAGATTGTTGGGTAGAGGCTTGGATGAGCTAGTCCTTGGCTCTGCCTGTATGACATTTTCATCAAACAGAGCTAAAATCCTTACTGATAAAATCTACAGATGACATTAAGGCTAAAGGAATAGCAAATAAAAAATAAGTGCAAATCATAGCAGTCAGCCTGCAGCTTTTTCCAAATGCAAACATTGTGAGTTCCAGCATGATCTTGTGAAAAGGTGCAGAATGCTTCCTGTGTGTGCATGGGTGGGGGCTCTGTCCTAGGAAATCAGGCATCCAGAAAATATCTAGGGACTCTGATGGCTGAGGAATGGGATTTTGGATGCTGGATGCCCTACAGTGCTTACGATACTTACATGAATTCCAAGTGTAGAAAGATCCCTTGTACCATAGGGGTGCAAGGTTTATATTGTGCTTTGTTGCTGTTAGGACCACTGCTGGAATGAGTCTTTGATTGTCATGTTTATAGCTAAAGAATCAGGGAGAAAATTGAGGAGAGCTGTGAGGAAGATGATTGAGGAGTTGAAAACCAAGCTATTATTTAAAAGCATACTTGATTATGAATTATATTTCCTCAAAGAAAACCTGGATCAATCTGATCACAGTCTAGCAATGTGCCTTTGAATGTTTGGGAAATACAGTAGCAGGTGTCCAGCCTTCAAGAGAAGGAACAACAACATACAGTAATGAAAAGTTGAAAGCACTTCTTCATTTTGAATGATCAAGATAATTAACGACTGAAATATTCAAGCCTAATTACAGATTGACTCCACACTGAAGATGAAATAAGGAAGCTTTGCTAATGTGTGTCATACCAGAGTTGAAATCGGAAGGGAGAATTGGTTCTAGAGGGCTGTAACACTTGGGTCCTGGGGGCAGTACTTAACAAGGAGCCCTTGAGGATAGGGCTGCTTGATCTGCTTGATTTTATTTTCCCTCTTTTTTTTTAATTTTATTTTATTTATTTATTTTGTTTTTATTTTTTTTTAACAGCTAGAAATACAGGGAACTCCAATAGGAAACTAGGAGGCATCCCCCTTCTGCAGTGAAACCAAATTTACCTGTATACTAGATTTAGGTGATTTCTATGTGAGTAGCTGGGTACCATCCTCTGTCCTATTCATTCTCACCTGCTTTTCTCAAAATTCAATCAAACCCAAAGAGTAAAATATCATCTCTAATGCTTATTTCATTACATCTAGGACTGAAGCCACCAATTTCAATAAAATATATCCAGAAGGGCACTGTGTCATTTTCCTGAGCATTGCAGGGGAAATATTAAAATGTATATGCTAATTAAATGTAGGAAAGCAGGATTTGAAGGTTATGAGCTCTCTCTTGCTTTTCCTAGCTATTCAGTATTTCCCTTATTTTCATGTCAGTTCCCTGCCAACTTCTTTTCTGTATGAAGTAATCATATTCAGCATTAGATTGTAGGATAGCAATAATAATAATAATAAAGGACTTTCTGAATATTTTGAACAGCATGGTATATATCCATGCTCAAAAATTTCTTTGAATATGACCATGATCTCATTTCCTTCCTGTTCTTTCACCATCACACATGCACTGAAGTGAGGGACAGTCATTGCCAAGTTCTGAATCGCATGAGATCCAAGGGGTATTTTCACTTCTTTCACCAGCCAGGCTGAAGTGTGCACTGCAACCACAGTAAGGTCCAATAATGTGCACATTGATGAGAAAACTGCAGAGCAAACAGAAGCACGGCATCCCTTTGTGTTTGAGATTCAGCAGGCACACAAAGCTGAAAGCGTCTCTTCTGCTTTGACATTATCTACAGGTTCAATCTACAATATGCTGATTCTATCATAATGCAGAAAATTGGTTAATTCCCTCTGGAAATTTACAATAAAAATAATTCTCCCCTTGAACTGCTCTTGCTTCTTCCTTTGATTGGATGATGCTATCGCCTTCATTCTTAAGTGGGGGACAAAGACAGCATTTATATAGACAAGTATGTGCATTTATATAAAATCTGCATGCTTTGTGCACATACTTTACACTTTCTCTAAAAGTATTGGCAAGTGAAGATAATTAATCAAACTTATTTCCAAGTCACTAGGACCTTGGCAAAAATTATATCACTTGTAGTTGTTATCAAATCACTGTTAATTTTTTTTCCCCCTTCCCACAGCTTGGCTGCTTATTTTCTTTTGGGTGTTGTCCTCATCCAGGGTGTCCAATTCAGCTCTGGAATTACAGGTCACCACATCAGCTGATATAGAGATTTTATTATCCCAATAGGAGCCATTTTGCAAGTGGAAAGGATGCATTTTATTCATTCATGTATGGAAGGCAGGGAAGCTTGGCAAAACAACAACAAAATTTGGAGTTTAGGAATAAGGGAGCCATTGTTTTGGCAGGGAATGTAGTTAAACACCAGCACAACTCGATTGTAATGAGGATTAAGTCTCTAAACTTTATAAAGTAGCTGCTAAGGATCTGACAAATGCCACGAGGTTGTCTGGCACTTAGGAGGTGGGGTCCATGATTGGTGGAATGAAAAAAAGATCAGATGAAGGAGATGATCACCTTCCTCTGGCTTCCTAATCTCAGTCACTGCATTTCCTGAATTTTTACATGTTTATAGGTAATGTGCACTTGAAAGTCATGTGGCTCTCCCGTCAGTGCATGGTGACACAAGCCACACTTAATGGGATGCAATTCCTATTTTCCAGGTGTGCCATTGTGAAGCTTTCAGGCATCTTTGTGTTCTCCTGAATTTTATTATGGGTGAAATTCACATCTGATGGAAGGAGTTCTCAAAGCAATGTCAACTGAGTCTTTGACTAGGAATGAGCATAAAAGGGTAGAAAAGGCCCTCTGGGAGCTGATCTAGCAGGGCTGCCTTGCCAAGTGTGTGTTTTCCCAAAAAGCATTCTCAAAAATGACAGGCTTGCTGTGAAGTGTGTAGGAAATGCACACCTTGATAATAACCAGTTACAAGAATTGTAGAATAATAGTAGTCTGGTGGTGATCTTGTATTTTTTGTCAATTAATAGTTCTCTTCTATTAGTGCTGGCTGTGGTAGAAAACACAGAGAAGCAAAATTTTGTAATATACCTCTGCAGACTTTGAGGCATGTTGGCAAATACTGAAATGCCATACACATGCTGGTTCCTAAACTTGGAAGGCTTTGTGAGAAACTCCCTGCAGTAGAGGGTTTCTCACTAAGAAGTGTGATTTCTGCTTCCTATTGAGATTTACTGATCTGCTTAGTTTCCCATAAAACATAGAAAGAAGGAATCCACTGTGTAAAATATTTTTTTTTCTTTTTTTCTCTTTTTAAAATTTATTTATTTGCAAGAAGCCATTTTATGAGCAATTAGGGTTTTTTATTTGCCCTAGAGTAATATTTTTGTTTCTGATTTGGCATATCTTTATTAGGCTAAATAAAAAAGCTCTGCTTAATTTCCAGAAGACTAAAGAAAAATAACTTGTCTTCCAAAGACATATCATGTTTATAGCCAGGCACTTAAGCTTGATATTGGTTCAAGTTCAGCAAAAGTGCAGGGCTCTGGCCAGAGAATTGCCACAACCTTTGCTCTGCCTTCCTTGCTTATTCTAGGTTTTGGAAAAATCATGCTGGTGGCCTGTGACAAAGCCAGGATGGAGTGGAAGCAAAGTGGATCTGGTTTTGAGAGGGAGAAGAGAGCAGCTGCAGCCTCTACAAAGAACTTTTTGGGTTTCTGATAGCAGAAGCAGGAATAGCTGGCCTGGGCTTCCATTTTGTCCTATTCCCATAAGAGCTGACCTGTCTCCTCCTGTGGCTGGCACAGGCATGGCTTCAACCACTTCATGGTCTCCTGAGAAACCGTGAGGTGTGTCTGCAGAAAAACCAGATTAAATACACAAGTGATCATCCCCAGGGAAAGGGAAGCAAGAATGAGAATCTGGATGGGTTTTAGGGCTTTTCTCCTAGTTCTTCTGCTTCTGAATGCAACAGTCTAGTATTTCTAATTCCTCAAAAGGGGAGGGATGTGTTGTGAGCTGGCTAGAGAGCTAAGCTGATAGAAATAAAATGAAGGAAAGAGTTTGGAAATATCTTAGTTGCTTGGATAATCAGGACTTTTTGATTTTTAAAATTTAAAAATTATCCCAATAGAACAGAGCTTTTAGAAGCAGTTAAAGAATACTAACAAAATCAAGATTTCGTTTAGCATTGAACTCCTTATATATACAAATAAAAAATATTGGCTTTTTTGATCTGTCATAAATATTAAAAACTAATTTTTTGATAATTACTTTCCTTTTATATTTTTTGGATCTTTTTAATGAAGCGACTGAGCAACCTCTTATTCATAGGGAAAACAATCTATAAATGCTGTATAATACTTTTGCCTGTAAAGTGGTTTTCCATTATTTAACATATTCTAGACAGCTTGCTACCAGCCAAATGATGAACAGGTGAGTAAAAGATTCATCCTTGTCCAACTATTTCTGTAACTTAATAGAGGAATAGTGAGCTGGAGCATTTCCTGCTGTAAGAACATACTCCCTAAATAACCTCACCCTTAATTCTACATTCCATAAGAATGATGCACTTTCAGTTTGTTAATATTCAGTAGAATATTAACACACATGCTGATTTCAGGATTGATAGAGTTTTCTTGTCAGAGCAAGAGATAACAAAACAAGACTACTTTCTAGAACCTAACAGCTTTGTGTATCTGTTAGTTAGAAAGCTCCACCAACTCAAAATTAGACAAGATAGAATAGGATATGTGAAGTTCTGTTCATGTATGCCTTTTGAAATGGATATATATTGCACCACTCTCATAAAACAAAAAATGGCAATATCATAATGGTCTTGTTATAAACACTTTGAAGTTCCAGGGCATGGAAGAAATTATTCACTTGTTTTGAGTTGCTACTTTCTGTTATGACAGAGGAAAGGGAATAAAGGTGATATGTAGATTACTGATGGATGATCCTCACTGCAAAGTATCATAGTAACCTCTTGCTTTCTCAACAGCCCAAAATTTTGCTGAGGCATTGCACATGTTTCTTTCAGAAGCTGTAATAACTTTTCTGTTGTCCCTCCTGATACAAGTGTCTTTTTATCCTTTAACTAACCCAGATATGTCTAACAAGCAAGAGATAACAACTTTTACAAATCAGTCCAAAATTCCACATACTGGGAGAAGATTGTATTGCTTTGACTACTTTGTGTTGAGTTTCTTATAGGAGAAAGCATTGAAAAGCAAAATAGGAATAATAAAGAATTGTATTAATTATAGGGAATGAATTGGAAAACAGTTCAGATAAAATTAAAGGAGAGAGGGATGGTTTTGCTGATGGTTGGCAGTGGCATCTCAGCAACAAGGAGCCAAAATTTCTGTTGGCTCACAAAACAAGGGAAAGTGAAAAATGCAAAAATAAAGAGATGAAAAAATCCCATATGTCTGTGTGATCCTGATGAACCTTGAAGACACAGTTTTGGTAATCTGGTGCCAATGCTGCCAGCAATAATTCAATAGGAGCCTCTTAGTGATTAAATATCCTTTTTAACATCAGTAATAATTACTGTGTACACTTAAGCAATAAACTAATTCCTGACTCCAATCCCTTATAATTAAGGTTAATTAATTGAGTTGTCTTTAGTATCAGATAGGCCTAAACATTTATAAAACTACAAAGAGAAGAGGTAAAACAAGAATCTTTTACAGGGATAGTGTAAAAATAATGTGACATGCTCTTTCTTTAAAACAGAAATATCTGAAATGGAACAAAATATGTATTTATAAAACAAAAAATAATTGTCAACAGAATGGTTTAGATACATTTTGGCCAGTTGTCTTTCTCCATCCCCTGGTTCTACGGGCTTGTTGAAAATTTTCAGAATTCTAACAAATATTTTGATTATCCCTTCCTACTTTCTTTTTAGCTCACTTTCACATGTTATTTCTGAAACTGTTGTAATGGGAAAGTATTTGGATGATTCAGGTAGTTTCTAGTGAGCTGGATTTCCAAAGCTCTCAGTAATGTCCTAATTCTGTTTGCCATTCAGCATGAGAAGAAGCAGTGTTAGGGCCAGCAGAAAATTCCAGACTAAGGACTAGAAGACTATTCCTTCTCATGCAGTTTTGTAGACTTGTTAAAAATAATAATAATAATAATTAACAAATTTTAAAAATATTCTATAGAGAATCTCATAGCAAAAAACAAGTTGCATTGCTCCAAGTTCTTACTTCTCTTAACAAGAACTCAGTGCTATAAAGAGGTATTTAATTTGATCCTGACAGGTTCCTACATGTGTGTAGTACAAGCAGTAGCTGAAAGAGGTTGAGGGATGAAGATTCATTCCTTGTTCCCTCATTCCAGTAGATTCATCTTGTTCTGTGAGTGCCTGCTGTAAGGGGGAAGAAATACACTGAGTCTGTGGTTCCGTCTCTATGCCTTTGCTAGCTGATCTCAGGGCAGAGTGATTTGGAATCTTTGTCTGGAATGCATGGTCTGTGGCGCTGTTGCTGTTCACATTTCATATGTAAATGTGAAAATGCACTGGGTCCTGTGTCAAACTCTCAGCTGGGATAAACTGATGTCCATGGACTTTGGTACAAATAGGAATAGTCCCAGAAGAATGACAAGTCTGAAAATACCTGGATCCTCTGCAGGTTTCATGTGCCTACATGCACAGTTTAATGGCTATTTAGTGTCTTTAAAATGTCTGATATCTGCCAGTACTGCCTTTTCTGAAAATTCCTTTAGATGGCACTTGGGCTGCCTTTAAAAAAAAAAAATCTGACTCAAGTCCCTTAAGCAATCCCCGTTAAACGAAAATGTTCAGCCATTTCAATCTCAATGGGAGATTTTTGTCTGAGACAGAATTTAATGTGGTGCTCATTCACATCTGTAGGAATATGTTCAGAAAATCAGAATGACCCAATGTACTAAAATGAAGTACATAAATCATATTATGGCATTAATCAGATTGCCATATGCAGTTGCCAGCCTCTGCTTAATTTGACTGGGATATATAAAAACATAATGCATCAAGTAAAAGGTATTTTTAAATGGGCTGAAAGTAGCATATACTCCATTACCATTTCTATTTTTTTTATTAATGATCAAATGGAAAAAGCTCATTTGTAGTGTTGATAACTTGAAAACTTGGCAGTCGTGTTTTTGTGCTCTTCATGAAATAAAAAATGTGAGAGAATATGTGTGCCTTAGAAATGGCACAGGTTTGTGTCCATACATAAGAGCATGTTCAAATTCACATAATTTACATAATCCCCTGTAAGGGTTTTTTTACAAATAGGGCAATGGAAAATGTCTTGAGTGACACTTCTCTGGATATCTCATGTATTTTCAGTAAATTATGTAAAGGTCCAGTGAATCAAGTGCTTTATAAGGAAAAGTGCCTCTGATTTTTCCATCCTTGATGCATAGAGGATTGAGTGTTTAGTTTTCACAACTCAGACAGAAAGCAACTGAGTTGCAACTGGCTGTAGGTTTTTTAATAAGGCTTTCCCTTTTTCCATTCTGCATAACACTTTCTCCCATCAAGATCTGGCTGTTTTTTCGCCATCCTCATCAGAATTTCTCTTTTATTTTTAAAGAGTGTTTTCAAATGGAATCAACTCATTGTGATTTTTAGTTCTTTCTGAGTCTGACATTCATAAAGAAAATCTAAAAGTGTCGGTGTCACTACCATTCTGGAAATTGATATAATGCATGCTAATGAAGACTTCAAAGGAGGATCTGTTTTTATTATTTTAATTTAAAAATGACAGAAATATTTTCTTGAGTCAAGCCTAAAAAGCACATTTGAGGTAGATCAGTTCAGGGAAGAAGCAGAAAGAGATAATAATTTGTGAAGTGAGCAAAGCTGCTTCTTGCCATTTTACTTCCTGAACTCTGGCAAATTTAGGTACCTTTTGAATATGTTATGTGGATTGATTGAAAGTTTCTGTATTGGTTGCACATATCTCTTTGTATCTTCATATTTTGTGGAAATAGGATTGAAAGTGTCAGCGTTGTAAACAAGTCACAAGCATTGAGTAAAATGTAAAAATTAACTACTAAGTTTAGGTGACAATTGTAATAACATCTCTAACTGTGGGAAGAAAGATAAAGTTTGTTACACATACACTTTGCTCTCTGCCTCAGATTTGCTGATGTGATTTTTGAAGGGATGAAGTAAAACTGAGGTTTGGTTTGTTTTTTTTCCTGAAATCCATGTAGTCATTGCCCTTAAGACAACATTTCCTTTTACTGCAGCTCATTGCTGCTAATGCTTTTGATATACCTACTTCAGAGGCATGTTCCTGATCCTTCTACATCCCTACTTCAAGCCATTTTCTTGTGTGATCTGCAAATTTGTAGTGGTCTGATGAATGGGTGTTGGTATGGAATGGGAAAGAAAAGGCACACAGGGGCTGCATTTGAACTTTTCACTTTGCCTCAGGCTGCAGCAGCATCCTTTCAAAAGGCTGCTTCTGAAACAAGATGGGCAACAGTGTGCAAGCCAGTAAATGGTTTTCCTGCTTTATGGGGAAGTCCCTCTCGTTCTGGTTCAGCTGAAGCTGTACTTGCAGAGCAGTAGGGCCAGATTTGGCTCAGATCCCTGACCCTGCTGTCCTTGCCCACCTGGTCTCTGCAGCTGTCTCCTCTGCTGCATCTGCTGAGCACTATCTTGCTCTCTCTTGTCTCTGAGATATGACTCAGCTGTGTCAGTGGGCTCATGACTAAAACCTGAGTCTTTTTTTGTCTTTGAGTTACAGGTTTTTCAGCATAGAGGTAATTGCTGCATGCATATTTCAGTGACAAGAGGTTAGGAGTTTATATCCCGTGTATGCTTTTCCCTCTTGTGTTTCGTAGCTTGCTCCATATTGCATTTTCCAGGCTGTTGGGTTTCCACTGTTTTGCTGTATTTTTCCAGTCCAAGGTGCTCATTTAGGATGAGTTTTCTTCTCAATACTCTTGCATGCCATTTGCAAGAGCTGTGCAGGGGAGGTGATAGACTCCAGTTCCAGCCACAGCTGAGCTTCTCAGACTTGAATTCCAGGACTGAAAACCAGCTTTGCATTGCTGATAAATTCATAGTTCTCTTTCAGCAACTGCAACTTTAAAAAAAGTACTGTGTTTTGCATTTTGGACATTTTAATATGTTGCATATTTAAGAACCCAACCTCTAGAAAGAGGAAAATGTAGCAAACAAAAGTATAGACCTTTGTGGTGACTTTCAGGGCTAAACAGCACTTCAGTCTTGGAAATTGCTTTTCTTTTCCTCTGTGGAGCTGAGTACAGAGCAGGCTGCATTTCCCTCTTGTGCTGTACAGCATTCTCTGCTTGTCAGGGGTACAGGTAACTTTCAGCTTGTCATTTTCTTGATGTTTCTGGTGCTGCAATAAGCTTTCATATGTGTGCATTCTTGCCAAGTATATGTCCCCTCGTCTGGCTCTATGCCTTCTAGTTTTTAAGAGTATGTGCCACATTAAAAACATCAGTGGAATTATCTGCTGGGAGATGATGCTCTGAGCTGAAAAAGTGAATGATAAATAATGAGGGAAGTGGGAAGTAATGTATAAATGCAGAAGTTTTATGCTCTGAAAATTACTGTAGCATCCAAGTCCCTCGATGAGTAAAAACAATGCGCCAACATTTCATCACAGACTCTTATCAAAACTTCAAATAGAATTTTTACATCCATACACTATCATGAAGTATTTATAATTATTGTGCCAGGAAATCTAGCTGGTGATTCTCAGAAATCAAAGGATGAAAAATAAAAGATACATAAATGAATAAATAATTACTGACTCTCTCTGTGCATTCTCTAAACCTAGAGTGTCAAAGTTTTTCTGTAGCAGGGGAAGACTGACATTTTCAATTGAGCTCCCTAGGAGAGAAATAGAAAATGTGCCAGTGGAGGAGGGCAGGCTTCACTGTACAGAGCTCCTAGTGAAATCAGTAGGAATGCTGGATGTAC
Organism: Oenanthe melanoleuca; assembly: GCF_029582105.1. Classification (NCBI taxonomy): domain Eukaryota; kingdom Metazoa; phylum Chordata; class Aves; order Passeriformes; family Muscicapidae; genus Oenanthe; species Oenanthe melanoleuca. The sequence goes on from NC_079337.1 coordinate 16,253,185, forward strand.
AGCTTAATATCCATGCCCTGACAGTTAGGGTAGATATATTTTTCCAGATATTTAGCCACTTGGTAAATAGGCAACAGTTGGTATGTAAATATCTCTCAGGATAAGGCCCTTGTACAAGTGAATTGTGATGTTTTTCTGCAGCAAATAAACATTGTGATATGCAAGAACACTGCTGCATCAGGATTTCCTTCATTCTGATTTAGGGCCTGCACTTTCTTCATTAGGATTATAGAATCTTAGAAAGGTTTGGGTTGGAAGGGACCTCAAAGATCATCTAGTTCTGGGCAGGGACAGCTCTCACTAGACCGGTTGTTTAGAATTCTATCCAAGCTGGTCTTGAGCACCTCCAATGATGGGGCAAGCAACTTCTCTGGCAACCTGTTCCAGTGCCCCACCACCCTCACAGTAAAGAATTTCCTTCTAATATCTGATCTAAACCTACTGTCTTTCAGTTTGAAGCCATTACACCTCTTTCTATGCTCTTGTGAAGTTAGGGAAGAAAAAAACTCTTTTTTGGAAATCATTGGGTCACTGAGCTCCTAATACAATCAGGATGGAAAGATGGAAGAAGGTGGAGGCTTCTAGCTGAGTGGCTGGGCTGATGGTCCTGCCTTGGGATATCACATGGGGAGCAAGCCAAAAGATAGAGAGAACAGGTGGTGGAAGGCAACAAAATCTTCTTGACCCCCAAAGCAGCGAGGGAGATGGAAACTACTCATTTTGCATGCTAATGCAGGGTGAGAAAAGCATAACTGATTTCTGCTCAAGTTCCACCTGGAGCTCAGCAGAACCTGTGTGATCACAGTTACTCTGTGCTGAGCCCAAGGTAAAGCATGCTGCTGGGACACCCTGGTCCCTACCTGGTTGCCAGCCAGGCTGGGGAGGGTGCAGGGTGGCACTGCATCCTTTCTGCACAGAGAGGGCTTCCTTTGTGTGAACTGCCAGGTAGGAATTGTGCAGGTGGGGGACCACAGACCTGGTGCCATCTTTGCTGCCTCCAACTACACACTTGAAATAGAGGTAGCTAAAAGCACTGGCATGACTTGTTGGAAGTGCCAAATAACGCAGAACTGATGGGTTTTTTCCCTAATAATATTTTAACAGTTACCATGCCTTACTTGGCATGTTGTCAAAAGAAGCTCAGTTTGTAGAAAATAAAAGTTATCCCAAAATGGACAGACTGGGAGGGGAGAGAAAGAAAGAAAACAGGAGCATATCAAGATCCTGGCCATGACTCATTGTCTAGATCCAGCAAGTGGCTTTACCCCACTAGATCTTAGTTTTACAGGAAAAGATTCCATATTCTTTGAAGGTTCAGCATGGCAGCCTTATATCTTAACTCACACATTTTCTCAGCTCTTGCTTGTATTCAGTTGTTCTACTCCCACTGCAAAGCTGAATCAATCTTTGTGCCACAGTTAAATACTGGATGATTTAGTGTGCCATCAAAAACTGCATAAACTGCCTATTAGAAATGTATTAAACATTCAGAAGGAAATTGACTGTTCACATATCTCCTTGCAGTAACAATGCCCAAATAATACAGCAGTCATTACCCAAATTATCCAAACTTGGTTAATTGTACAACAATGTGATCATGGTTTTGTGACTGATGATTTTGATTAATAGAGTGCAAGAATAAAGTATGACAGCTACATTTGAAAAGATGAGGCTCTGTTTCCATGAGTAAATGACAGGGAAATATTTGCAGTGGTGTTCCTTAATCCCCACCAGGATCTAGACTTCAGACCTGTGACCTTTTCTACAGTAGGTAGAGTCTGCTCTAGTAATCACAATTCCAACAGTAATGAAACAAATTCAGTGCACTTCATGTTAATAGCATGAATTTACTTTGCCAGATTCATGCTGAGGAGAGAAATAATTTTTCAGATATGTTAAATTTTTGAACAGACCTGGAAGATACCTTGAATCCTGAGATGATAATGTGTCCTGACAGTGGTAAACTTTACTGATGGAGTAGACTCATTGGTTTATTATTATTCACCCACAGTAGCAGAAAAATTCCACATATTAATCTGTATGTTACTCTCATTTTATTATGAAATTTTGGATAGGAAGTCAGGTCTAATGACTTCAGAATGTGATGCAGATTATCAGGGTACTTAAAAATGTCTGACACCATTTTGAAATAGATACTGCCTTTCATATGGTTAAAATGCTGAAAGAACTTGCACTTATCATCTAGAATGAGGGGACCAGTCCAAAGAGATGATGGGGCAAAAAAAGGCTGTTGATTGAAAGATACCATGAGGATACTCTCCACCATCACTCACACATTGGATGAGGCTATGGATATGACGGCCAGAATTAACTGTTCTCATCATATCTGGCATTTGTAGGAAATTATGTGGAGCACTGCCATGACTCATAGCTTCCATCTAAGCCTCATTACTTCCATCATTACTCCTCTAAAAGTCTGTCTGCATTTTCAGAGTATTTCTGCGCTTTCATTTTGAAAGCACAGAACAGCTGGAAAAGAAAAGGAGTTGTTTGGAACAGGAAGCATGCCTTGAATTAAAAGAAATGCAGAGGATATTTGGAAGAATTTCTAACATCATAAGGGAATTAAATATTTGCCCTGAATTGCCATTGTGTCTGTGTAGAAAGGGAATAATTATAAGGAATGATGGTCCTCTCTCTCACCCAGACTGATTTATGGTTTCACATTCTCTAAGCAGGCAGCTGACTGATTTTTCTCCAAAATATTTCAAGGGGTACATTTTCTTGTCCTATCTTCCCCAGGGTTTAATATTATGCCTTGGCCTCTTACTGTCCTGCAGATTTTCCTGAGGTGGAAGGGTTAGTCCTTCTCATATGAGAGTTGCAGGTTCTGAAGGAAATAAATTTTGTCCATGGCTGGGCCCCAGACCTAGAAGATATCAGATCCTGGAGACACGTTCCCTGTTCTTATTTGGGGTCTATAAAATGGCTTCTCTTTGCCTAAATCCAAATTTTATTTTCAAGTCATGAGAAGGAAAGGGAAAGCAATGTGTGCCCATAAGGCAATGCATTGGAAATGGGTGCAAATCAGCTCTCCTGCTAATGCTGGCCATCTCGTTGGGATGCAAGGGTGTTTTTACAAGATTTCTGTCATAGAAAGGAAAAGTCTTGAAATGTCTCCTTTTCCTGTCTCTGTGCAGCTCAGGCTTTTGCACCAGCAGAGGAATGAAAGTGTTTAACTTTTAAACATGTTGTTGAAATATTAAACAAAGTTTTTCCTGCTGATTGTTAATGCCGTATCAAAGCAGGTTTGAAAGGGCTTCATAATCTCTTACATAATGCTGTCATGCTGTTCGTGTCACTGATGCTATTTCATCCTGATAGCTGCCACCAGTAGGAGGCTCAGAAATGTGATTGTAACCATTCTCAAATGCATCTTAAATAAATTTCACAGATTGCTCTTGGGGAGAGGCGCTTTCCTGTGCTACAATTTTTTAGGTGAAAACCAAATAGAATGCTCCATTACCTCAGTATCTTTGTCTGTGAAATGCAACACAGATAATCCTCCTTTTCCTCCCAAGAGGTAGGTTTATGCTTAAAACAGTGTCTTTGCTGGGGTAGGGTTAAGGAGCTAGAACACAAACTTTTCCCATGCATTGACTTCTTTCATACAGATGGTTCAAAGGTTGAATCCCATGTGGTATTTTCCACTGCACCTAACTCTGGTGCAAGATAATCCCCTTGTACCCAGAGAGGAGTCTGTGAATGAGATCAAGAAGCGTCTCCCGTCCCCCTCCCTGCAATCTCTGGTAGCTGATGAAGGGATTGATTCATGTGGGATTAGGAGATCCTGCTTCATCTGAGTTAGATCAATAACCTGAGTAATGTCTTTCCACTTGAGTGGCCATATCAGTGTGCCTGGATAAAGGAAATCTGTGCTTCTTTGGGAAAAATAAATTCTTCAGAAAGAATCCAGTTTTACCTGCTATGGACTGCAATACATTCTGAAATAGCAAATATCTTTTTCCAGTTAGGAAAATGACTTAGATACGGGCATGAGAATTTTTTAAAGATTATATCCTTCAAACCTCAGTGTAAGAAAGTTACTGAAGCATGAAATGATGTCTTTTGGAGCAAGCACATTCTTGACTACCTTCCTGAGACAGAATGCTTCCTTGGAATTGGCCTTCAGGTAAATATATATTTTGGCATGTTAGTTTCTACCTGGAGCCTTCAGGAACAAACAGGTGTTGGCAGTCCTCATTTAGAGAATGGTACAGAATAGTCTTAGGTGAGGGAAGGGAAAGAAAGGAAAAAGCAACAGAATAGGCACCCCCCTTCTTCCCATTTCCAATTTGGTATTTTAAACCCAAAAGAGAATATAAAGTCTGAGATACTTGTGCTACAGTTTAATCAAAAAATTACAACTGGTGTGCCTCAAGATAGGGCCAATTTCTTTGAGAAAATATTGTTCATTTCTTGAAAATCAGACATGTTGTTTCTGTAATCAAAATTTGAACAATCTGTTTTGAAGCAGCAGTGGTCATCTGGAAAGAGAAAAGTTCCACTTTGGGATGTCATAGGAAATTTTGATCTAAGACAAAAATCGAAAGTTCTGTGTTCTGAAGGTATAACTGCCGGAAGGGAAATTCAGAGGAAGTCCATGAATGTGGCCATAGCCAGGGGGAAAGGAGGACTGAGAGGCTGAAAACATTTGTGTACACCTGGACTAGTCAGGAAAGTCTCCCTGGGATCACAATAAAGACATTTCCATCAGAATCCAAAGCTTTGGCAATTGGTCTGCTTTTTTTGCATCTCTATTGATACTTACCAGATTTGGCAGATTGCTTTGATTTAGTGGCTCAATGTACCAGGTGTCTCATGGAGTATGGAATAAGTAGTCAAATAAGTGTTGAATCTAATCTGCTGTCCACTTAATTCAGTAGGAGAATTTCCTTCTGAATTTGCAATCCACGTATTTTTTAAGGATAACAAAAAAACCCAGGATCTTTAAAAAGGACAGTGAATTTTAAAATATTTTAAATACTGCACAGCTTACCTGTCACTATACTTCAGAGTGTGATATTTACAGTGATTTTTTCCATCTTGATTTTTCTTTTTGCAGAGGAAATTCATAGCAGAGTATTCTTTATTCAGTGCTGGGGTGGGGTTTCCAGCTCCAACAGAATTGTTATCCCACTGCTGATCACCAAGGAACAATGCCAGTCTCACAATTGGCTGCTTTCTGCACACACACTGGGAAAGCACATAAAGTTCTCTGGCTCATTCCAGCTATGCTTTTAAATCTGTCTGGAAAAGATTCTTCCCCTCCAGCAGTCCTGGTGATTAATTAGCTAGCACAAGCCTCTGCAATAGCTCAATCACACTGAACAAGTGGTGTCACATCCCTTCCTAAATGTGATTATTGCAAATGTCCATGACATAGCAGCAGGTTCCTTCAGTGAGATCTCTTACTGCTGCAGAGATTACAGAACATTTGCTGCTTTCATTTGCTACCAGGCACCAGAACATCTCAAACAATTTCAGGTATAAAGTCAAGCAATACATATAGAGTTTTTGGATGTATTGGAAACTTATCTGCACTATTGAAAATTGAACACACACAGAATCAAACTGGATTTACAAGATAGGTAATTTGAAGATTATGTTTTATGATTGATACTTCATTTTGAAAATGTGATTTTATTGCTTGTTCTTGTCAGCTGCTGCTTGCTTGCAAACACCAACCTCTTCTCATGCAGATAAATTGTCACCAATTGCACAGGGCAGATATTCCCCAAGGCTACTCCCCTTTTTGGCACAGCTGACCCCTGCCTCCCTTCTTCCAGATGCTCATTTCTAGGGAAGACAGGCACCCTCTCCAAGAATCTCTGAAACCAGAAAGTTGGGATTGACTACTGAGCAATACAATGCATCATCCTAACATCAGCATTTACAAAAGAAGCTGTCATAAACCCTTAAAGCCTTTATCCTGGTGCTTGTTGAAAGATAAAGAGGGAGACCAAGGAAGTGTTAAACACCAAGGCAAGCATTACACTGGGACCAAAGCTGGGAGAGAACTGGGCTCCAGTGCATCCTAACCCAAAATTCTCCTGAGTAAACTACATTGCAAAAAATGCAGCTCTGAGCTCAGGATTAAAGGACAAAGCAAGACAGAAAGTGTTTGCTTTTCTTTGTTATAATTAAAATCATCCCAGATGTAACTGTTTCTTACTAATATATTTCCTTGTGGAAGACAGTACAGGTTTTTTACACTGTCATGTGTAGTAAAGAAGCTCAGTTTTAGAATCTTTTCAGGCTTTTCTGACTTTTATTTGTGTCGGCTAGAAAGTTTCAGATAAATTTTCTGGTGATGCTGATTCTGTTCTGGAATCTACCTGCTCTGGTGTCACTTTCATTAAATCTATTTACACCCTGATCCACAGACATCCCATGCTGATAGTTATTAAAACTGGAGATAGGGCCTGAGCTGCCTAGCAAAGGAACCAGGAGGAGATTAGCCTCTGTGAGTGCAGCTCCAGACTGGAATGCATAATTCAAGTGAAGATAAGGGACAAAAAATGAAAGGCAGATAAATCCAGTTTCAGTTCACAGGCAGTGCTCCTACTTCAGATGCCTCCAGGAGGAAATTTGTTGGTTAATCAAGAAGGGTGCATAGCAAGACCTCTCTCAGCAACTGCTGTGAGCTTAGTAAAATGACATCTTGCCTAGCCACAGTGAGGACAGACATCTCTGGAATGTTCCTCTTTGGCAACCACAGACCTGCAGGATTTGGTTGCTGCTCAGACAGTGTGTTTCCCTCACAAGATATTTAGGGAAAAAGAAGAGCTTGTACATCACGTAGGAATTACCATTAGAATAACAAGGTCCCTGAGCACTACAGGGCAAGACATTCCTAGAGAAGAGGAATACACAGCCATTCCTGCTCTGCAGATGTTTGGGAAGCATGGTGTGCTGGTGTAGAGATTATCAGCTGAGAATTACAGTCCCCTTTTTACTGAGTGGCTCTTTAATCTCCAGGATGACATCTTCCTTGTCCCCTTCTCCCTCAAACCTTGCACGTGCACACAGCTGGGATTTGTTCCTGTTGCTAGGTGTGGAGTAGATGTTTTCCTCTTAGCTGTTTGGTTTACACACCTAAGATGTCTTTGGAGTCAAGACTGAGGGACAAGAACTTGTTTGGAAGAAAGGAGCTGAGCTTTCAGGCTGTTTGCATTGACACTGGAGATCCTCACCAACAGGAACCTCCACCAGATATCTAAACTCTGTGTGTCTGGGGCTGCCTGGCAAGGTGTCATGCAAATGAGACAGAGAAAAAGTAATGTTTTTAAAAGCATGGACAAACCTGGTCTCAAGGGTCAGGTGTGCTGTTAAAGGTAACAGAGATTTTCACAGTCTACCTGGTAGTACTAGACAGCTAAAGAAATTGTTACCTTTCAGATGACTCTCTGTATCTTGAGTGATTTCAATCATCCTTACAGAAATTGGGTTATTAGGTTTTATTTTCCAAAATCCTTTGTTTCCAAATACATTTATTCTTCTAAGAGTGAACTGAAAGTGAGGGGCATTTAAGTGGTATTTAAGTGCCTCCTTCTCTTGTAAATGCTGCCAGTAAACCCTTGGCCTCAGTTTCCACAGCTGAAAAAACCATGATGTACTAATGCCTACCTTCTTCCTGTGAGTACTTGGCTCTGACGTGGCTAATTCATTCCCATGTTCAAAGCACAGTGGGCTGCAAAATTATGATTATTAAAGCCAGCTATTAGAGAGTGTATTCTCCTTTGAGAATATTGATTTAATCACATGTCTCTCTGTATTTTAAGTCTGAAGTGATATGATGGGGAAAGATCAATTCATTCTATGTCTGTATCTAGTGAATAATTGTGGAATCTTCTCTGTTCTTTCTGTAATGAATAAAAATACATTGGCTTAGTCAGAAAACAAAAGCAAGCATGCTTGACAAAGGAACTCCACCAGGCCATGCTGCATCTGTTTCTAACTTTGTTTTCTTTTTCCAGATGTATTTCTTCCTTCTTTCCCCTTGCTTTCCCCATCTCTGTTCTAGTCAGAGATGCAAGGAGAGTAGATGCATTACACTCTGTTGAGTTGCCCTTGTACCATGTTTCTCCAGAGGAGCTGGACAACTGGGTGGGACCATGCCCTGCCTTCCCTCCAAAAGTGGGTTTGCTCATGGCCAGGTTATTGTCTTCCTCTCTGTCCTTGCGCTGTTTACTGCTATGGAAAGAAACAATATACTACTGTTTCCATAGCTACATATGGATTAAATCTTTCATGTCACTGTTTTTGAGACTGTGTCCAAAAAGGAAAGAGATTTAAAATAAAAGGGCATTTATCTGCTTGAGTACTCCCTTGTCTCTGGTAGTAAAAGCTCCAGCTGCAGTGAAACCTGGACCCCAGGAGAGTCTGGCTTGTCCTTCTGGGACAAGCATTACCAAATTCATATGTATGGCCTTGTTAGTAGGGATGTAAAACTGGTATCACTAGGGGATGACCTTTTCCTACAAAGCCACTTCAAAACTCTCTGAGATTGCAGACAAATGTTCTTCTTTGTTGTTACTGGCCGTGCTGCCTTCCCTGTGTTTTATGGCTTAGGCTGAAAGTAGTTGTACAAAAGAAATTGCCCTGCTTCTCTTGAGCTATTTAGGTTTTTTTCCCCAGGATTTTTGGGGTCTCTGGGTGAAGGGCAAGCAGCCTTGAGAGATGGCAGCAGACCTTTGTAGAATTGATACAGTGGGGGCACAAATTCTCAGCCTTACCTGTGTGTGCATGGAACTGGAGCTCATGTGGGCACCTTGTTTTCCTGAGAGGGAGAAGGTTGTGTTCAACTGAGGCTTAAACACAGTTTATAAAGAAATAGAAACCCACCAAGTATCTCTAATTTCCAACTCCAGCCCCTAACATTTCCTCAGCTGTCAACACTGTTTTGGCCAGCTTTCCTAACAGCAATTTTGATCTAGCCTTAAAGAGAAGATTTGAAGGATTGAAGTGCTCCTTTGGGGAATGAAAAATATTTTCAGGTCCAGTGAAAGCTGATTTGCTTTTATTATTAGATTCACTACTCTGTTGTAATAAACTAGGGCATAATGTTGTGAAATGCATGTTACAGTATTACCACCAATAATGTCAACATTATTAATATAATATCTGTAATTCACTGCATCGTGCCTCATTATTTCATCTCTATAGATTCCTGTTGTTGTGAGTGTAATATTTTTTATGTTGTATTAAATTAACTCTAAGAGGTCCAGCATTTTGTTAATATTCCCCCAAAACAGGAGGTACTAAGACATGCACTGTCTCAAAGGTGTTGCATTTTTATTGCAAAGTGATAGGCTAATATGAGAAAAATCTCCCCTTCAAAGTATTTCCTTGGGATCACAATGGCTCCTGCATCTGCTGCTTTGCACAGATCTTTTGAGCAGGATACTGTAATTATGTTATTGTCAAAGCAGAAGTTTCTTTGTAAGAAACTTCCTTGTAAGATTATCTTACTGATTATCTGAAATAATTTTCATTTCTGCAGTCTGCTGTGTTTGTGTTAGTAAACCTGCTTGCTTTATGTACATGCAAGCATGTGACATGAAAGATAGTTTTGGCTCCATTTTTTGACACTGGAATGATTACTCTTTGTTCATTTTATATTGTATTAATATGTCCAACCCTTATTTAATACTAATTTCTGACATCAGGCAGCTGAGGTGCACAGAGCATTGTGGGAATATCTTAAAGTTGCTGTAGGGATGTTGTACTTTAGCCAAGGACACTGCATTGGGGATATAAACAGGTACTTGGGAAGCTTTGGAACTTGCTGGTCTAGATGAAGCTCATGCTGTTACTGCGGCGCCTTTCTGAAAAAATTAATGTAGTCCTTGTCTCAGAGCTTCTGAGAGTTTCTACAGAATTCTTTAATTTGAGGGTCGAGCTAAGGATGAAGCTCAGAAAAAATGATACTTTTTTTGCCACTTATTTTTTGAACTATATTTGCATATTTGTGGTGGTGTTTGTCTTTACCACTACGGAGGTGATGCAACTGGTGAGATCTTTTGGTTTTATTACAGTTCAGGCCTACAGTTTTAAAAGTCCTCCTGCATTCTGGTTAAAATTCTTCAAAAGAACATGCATTTTCAAGCTTTCTCCCACAGTCATTTGGACTAATCCTAATAGTTTTTCAGGAAACTTTAATGGACCAAATTATACAGAAAGATATATCCTGGAAGTAACAATATTTTGAAAATAGAAACACACTGTATGCCCTCTTGAAAAATGAGCATCTTGTAATATTACATCTTAAACTGAACATTGAGTTTCAACAGGACATTGTTTCCTAAAAGCTAGAGATATCTTTGGTCTTTGTCTTGTTTCTGGACTTGAAATATAAGGAAGTCTACTCTCTTTAACACATATAAGTGCAAAACCCATGGGCTTGTAAGATCTGAAGATTATGATAAAGTGAAATGGAAAATGCACAATCCCTTAAAATATGTGGGAGATTACCCAAAAGTCTGTGCTTAATAGTAGATTTCTGTGCATTATATGTACTTCTCCTCAAGTGCACTTTTTCTTTTAAAGACATAAAAGTCACTGTGGAAACCTACTGCAAGAGCTTTTGAACCATCAGCAATGTATAAAAGTCTGTTCTGAAAAGGACTGGTGACAAATGAGGTGAATTAATTTCTGAGAACAGCAGAGCAGAGCTGGAAAGTAGGAAAGAGCAACAATTAGTGTCTGTAATAAGAGCCTTTGGGTTCAAACAGGTCAGTGGGTTCGTTTCTCTTCTACAGAAACTAGTGGCTGAAGTTTCATTTACCAACTTCATTTCATAATGAAACTTCCTGCAGGGTCCTTAACAAGAACAAAACTTGTGAAGTGGTGGAAAGAGATTTAGTATTCAACTGGCTAGAATTACTTTTTCTATGCAGCCAGGAAGAAATTTTTATTTACTGCTCATTATTGTTTATGCATGCTACAGCTACAGTATGTAAAACAAGCAATCAATGTTTTTTAGCCTTTTTCATCACTGAATGTTTGCAGGAGAAAGAGAGTTTCATTTATTTCACTTAAACAAATAGAGTTACTGTGGAATTCATCCTGAATACCTGAAATTAATTTTTAATAGCAAGTAGGACTGATCTTAAAAAATAAATAGCAAGGTAATGAGAACAGTTGTCAGTTAACTTCATCACTTCTTCCCTTGGCTGAGTTTTTCCCTGTTTCAATTTGACTGCAACTGAGGCAAGCACCAGAAATGCTAATGACTGCCTGTGTATTGGGAATAGGGCAAGTAGTCCTCATTTGCAGGCACCAATTACTCATAAAGGAGATGCCATGACACAAGGGACTTTTTCCTTCTTTCATTTATGGCTTGATTCTGTCATCATTATTTGATAGTCACAGGCGTAGCAGGATGCTGCTCAGGCTTTAAAAAGAAAGGGAAGTCAGCCTGAAGCAAATCGCCTTGCACACTGGGGAAGCTCAGAACTGAGTCCTCACCAGGCTTGCTTTCCCTTTTGGATGTGACTGGAGAACAAAGCTTCCCTCACAGGAAAAACTAAATGTTTTGAGACTTCCTTTCAGCATATGTGAGGATGAAAGGAAATCCCTCGACTCTGCTTGTTCCCTCTCCTCACCAGCCATGCTGTTTCCTACATCCCTCCACTGCCTCTCTGCATCACTCATTGTCTTTCCCCTTTGCTTTCAGACACATTAATGTGTCTCTCATGCTACCCTGTGGAACATCCCCTATATCCCATCTGCTTCCATCACTGCTGCTTCTTCCCTTGTTCCTGCCTCCCTCTGTGTTTCACCTCCTTTAGCAAATGGTACCATGGCAGGCTTTCCTAGCTGTTCACTTCCATGAGTGCATTGCCTCTGTGCTCTACTTGCTGTGTGGGCTCCCTGCTCAGCTGTAAGCCAGCCCATCTCGGCTGTTCTTTGCATCCTGACCCTAAATTGCCTGAAGCTCTAGGATAAAAGGCTCTGTTTCACAGCTTGCTTCCTCAGGAGCTTCTTCCTCAAAGGATGGAGTCTCTGTTCATCAGAGATGAAGTTTGCATGTCAGAGTGCAGATTCAATGCCTCCACCTTTCTTCCCCGCTACACAGATCCAGGGATTAAGAAATGTGTCTTAAAGTCATCACTTTTACCTCCACTCAGAAACAAACAAGGAATGGAGGACCTTAAATACATCTAATAAGACTTGTATGGTTTCATTTTCCAGTTGCAGAACTGACACAGGCTATAGGTGCCATGCTGCACCACCCCTCCTGGTTTGTTGTCAGTGGTGTGGCTTTGGGTGTTTTGTACTAAAGGTTTGTACAAAGACAGCTGGGGAGGCTTTGGTGCTGTCACGTGTTCTGTGACATGTTTTTGGGGTTCTTGCTGGATATGTATGAGGCACTTGCTGGATATGTATTCCATAGTGAACAATGTTTTCACCATGACATGGATAAGTCAATGAAATTGTTCACTCCTCAGGCCCCAGACTGGCAAACAATAATTTCTGCTTGTACTGCAGGTGCTGTTTGGATATGAGCCTTCAATATTGTGTGGGAAAATAATGCCACTAGGAAGAGCCAGCTGAGGAGCTGTGTGGAGTCTTTTCCCCTAGGTTCTGTAGATGCTCCTTCAAAATTTCGATCCACTTCTGAGTTCAGGTTAGCATCCAAAACCTCCTGGTCTTTTTCTGTTCTCATTTTCCCCAGGGTCCCTTCATCAGGGTTTCTCTGAGTTGTCCTTGAAGACTCTGCCATCTCGTGGTGGTCTTCTCTGGTGAGTCTACTGGGAGTTGCCCTTTGGGTGGGTTAGATCCAAACTATGTTGTATGTGAATTCCCCATGCAGATGGTAAGACATAACAAGCTGGAATTTGGAGAAGTTTTGTATTCTCTCCACATTTTAGACCAGAAACTGAACTGTGGGAAGTGAAATAATGTTCCTGTTCCTGCATAGTGAGAGCTGATTGGGAAAGTGGCCACAACTGCCTCCTTTCAGCTCTAGACTTTAGCTTCTAATGCTGTTTTCTCTCCCTCTCCCTCCTTTTTAACAGCTCTACTTTTTTTTTTTTTTTTTTTTTTTTTTTTCCCCCATAAAGAAGGAAATACTTTATGCAGCATTGCAACAATATACATCTGAAACTTGAAGAAAACCCAAACCCAGCTTTTTATGCCCAATATTCTTGGCGCTATGACATCATAACCCCTGTGTGTCCTGTCACTAAAACAAATGTATGAAACAGTTCCACTTCTCCTCTTTAATTGGAGCTAGCTTGTTTCAAGGAGCTGAAGAGGCAGACTACTCACAAAGGTTAGTGTGGAGAAATATATCATTGTCTTGCAGGATGTTCTAAGTGGGTCTCTTGAGTATCAAGGTCAGAGTTTATTTAGCAGCAAGTTCTACTGGTATGAATCATCAATAGTGTTTCTTACACAATTTATCAATGCCTGGCAATTATACTTTATTCTCTATGGAAATTTTACACTTTTTTTCTCAGGAAATGGTGCATATTTTTAACTCTTCATTGTCCTTTTCAAGTACAACTTTCAGTTTCTTTGACACAGAAGAATGGAGATGATATATCACAATGTTCTTTTGAGCAGGTTTTAGCTCAAAAGTCAGTTCTGCATCAAAAACAGGACTTCCTAAATAGGAGAGTTGATTCAGACAGAATTAATTTTCAGCAAAATCTGTTTTTCCTGATTTTCAGTGCTTTAAAAAAACCATCACATTGGAACAATGAAATAACTTATATATATATATATATGTATGTATGTATGTATATGTATTTAATTTCTAATGGGGGAAAACTATCTTCTTTCAGACTGGGAAATGATTTTTTCTCAGCAGCTTAACCCATGCTTCTGTGAAATTGAACTAGGTATTTCTGAAAATTCAGGATGGTTTTTATCAGTGAATGAACTCAGAAGCATGACCTGCTAGACTAAATATGGGTGGACTCTCATGGCTCAAATGGCTCTGAAATTCCAGCTGCTGGCACCTGTTTTCTCTAGAAATGGGGTGAAGCACATGAACTGGGGATGGATCCTGTAAGTGCCAAACATGGCTAATAAATCATGAACTCCAGCTCACTGAGTTGCCAAGACATTTTTCCACAGTTAAAGGAATATTGAAGCAAAGAAGGTACTAATAATGTAGGCAGAATTTTGCAAAAGTATAATTGGATCTTGACCTGCAGTTCACCATCTCTCTCTAAAAAAAAAAGCAAATCCAAACAAAACCTCTTAAAACTCCAAAGTCAAACAAACACCTAAGCACCCCCTGTCAAAAAAAAATCCCTAAACAAAATGAAAAAACCCAAACTAAATAACTCAAATAAACATTCTCTGCACACATGCCTTGATTACTGAGTAGGGGAGAGGCACATATTTCAAAGAAGGCTGTTTTTCTTTGTCCTAATAATTCCCAGTCTCACTGTCTTTGCCTCCTGGGAGCCCTGGTACATAGCACTCATCTGTCTCAGTGCCTAAGTGACAGAGTTCCCAGACCAGCCCCTGTGCTTTGCTGGAGCCTACAGGATGGGATGAGGTTGCATGTCAATTTATGCTGCATTTCTGGAGGCACTCCTTGTTTCTGATATACCTGTTCAGTCAGAGTTTCCCAATGTTTAATCAAACACATTATTTCTTTCTTCTCTGCTCTCACAGAATCCAAAGAAGATGACATAAAATAACCTGCTGAAAGCTCACCCTCCTCCAGACCATTTATTTATCTATAATTTCTCTGACAATTTAAGCTTCAGAATGTGCCTTCAAGATTTTCCTTTTTTCAGATTCCCATAGAACTGAATTCCAGGAGCTTGGTCTTCAGTGCCAATACTAAAGATCACAAGACTCCCCATGTTTCTGTGGAGTGCCTTTCCCAAGCTGTTCCTTGGACTGCACTTTCCCCAAGTTATTTGTGGAGGTGAGGAATGCTGCAGGTTGGATTGTGTCTGAATGGCAGGGATGCTCTCAGCCCCAGGGAGCAGGTTTTTTTGGAGATTACCAATGAAGCAAATGCAGGTATGAGCTGGCACGTAAGTGGCAGAGCTACAGATCCTCATTCCTTCCCATCCTTTGTGTGAGACTCAAAAGCAGTGCTGGCTGAAGCAGGTGTTGTGATGTGGGTGCACAGTCAGGGCAGAGCCAGCATTCAGCCCTTTCTTTCAGTATGTAGCTGAATGTAGAGTTGAGATGAGAGCAAAATGTTCTGCCCTGCAATTACAGAGGCTCGTTGTGTTCAGCAGTAGCAGGGGGCTGTGCTGCCTTCTGATCTTTGCTTTATTATTTGGGATTCACAGCAGTGTTGATAAACTTTGGCATTAAGTGCATTGAGTCAGCCAGAGCTGCACTGTGAATTGGGTTACAGGGTGAGAAACTCACTTCCATATTTGTATTCTGCCAGGGGAGGTTTGGATTAGATTTTATTTTTTAAAAAAGTGCCAGATGAGTGTTTAGGCACTAGAATAAATTGCCCAGGGAAATGGTGGAGTCACTGTCTCTGGAAGTGTTCAGGAGCTGCCTGGATGTGGCACTCAGAGACATGTTTCAGGGGTGATTGTGGTGGTTCTAGGTTGATGGCTTGACTAGATGACATTGAGAGTCTCTTCCAACCTTGTTTGCTCTGCGATTCTGCATGAGCTGTGCAGATTAAGTAGGGCTCTGCTGAGAAGTGCATAGGCTGGGAGAAGATGATTAATGGGGTCTGTGACTGTACTTTTCTAGTTACCCAGTAGGGAGATTTGTTTCTGCTATAAGCCATCAGGAAATAATAACCTCACAGGAGCAAAAGGAAAGGGGGAGAGAGCTGAGATGCAGGAGTCCTGGGATCTACATATCTCTTTAATGTAGTCATGTCTCAGAGGAGAGTGTCTGCCCATGAATTTTGGTCAAAATTGGCTCATTCCAGCTTGGAAGACACGTACTTGAGCTGATTTGTGAACTGCACTTTGACACACGCTTTCTCTTTTGTACCCACTTGATTGAACAATGAAATATTTCATCAGAAGTGAAATCAAGCTGGTACGGCTGAGTGCGTGTTGGCAGATGCTGGACACACCTTCTCTGTGCACAAGTTGTGAAGCAGAAATAAGGAGCTAGATTTGACAGACCTATCACCAAGTCTGGAGGCAGTGCAGCCATGTCAGCACAGCACTGAACCTGGAGGCAGAGTTTATGTTCTTTGGCTCCATGCCGTGCTTTTAAGGCAGTATCGAGCCAGCTATTGAGTTAGCATCTCTTCAGGGACTCTGTTGTGCAACTGAATGAGTGCAAGATGAGAGTTTAGTGGTGTAGGGGATTGTTTTGTGGCTTTTTGGGTGGCTTGGCTGCTGCTGTTGGTTTGTGTTTGTTTTTAAAATGTATTATGGTTTGCAAAGCAGGAGGAGGAGGCTTTTTAGTGCCCTTGGCTTCAGAGCTTGCTATGGACCTTGTTCTCTTCACCAGTACAGGCCATTCTGTCCAGGCTATCAGATGACTAAGTTGCACTGAATTTTGTGGGAATGCTTTATGAGAAACCTGAAGTATTCTTTAAACTTTCATACAGATCGTACTCATAAGATAAAGCTTTTAAGAGGAAGAGGGAAGAGCTGCAGTCTTTGAGGGGGTCACAAAGAGTTTAAATAGAAATAATAAACTTAGTTCTTCTAGAATGCTCCAGATCTATGTGTAACACCCCAGTCTCCAAGGCAGAAGATGCTGATATTTCATATAGTGAATGTTCTATCCCAGATTATCCTGCCAGCCTTGGGTACACAAAGCACAGCAGGGTTTACTAGGGTACCACACAGTTTGACAAGCATTCATGAATTAAAAGAAGGCACACTCTGTTCTCAGGCTTCCTGCTCATCCCCTTTTCTTTTCTCAGGAAAAATTGCTATTAGAAGGGAAACAATGTGAAAACTTGGTGAAAATAGTCCTTTTTATTTTATTTGTTTATGAGCTATTGAGCCTGCTGGTTGCCTTTCACAGAGTTTATTAAAGCTGATTCTGATTTCATCAGAGCCCATGATGGTAAAGGGTTGTAGTCTTGGTTTTGGTTTACTTTTGCAGGGCACTCCTAGAAAATACATAAAGTGGTCAGATGTGTTGAAGTACTGCATGTTGCTTAAACACTATATTGAACAAGTAGCAATAGCACTGCTGGGGAAGTAGCAATGTAAAATCGTGGTGGATCAAGAGAACAAGGAGCAGTGGAAGAGAACAGAGGGAATCCTCCTAATATCTTATCTTCTTATTGATCCTGTTTTCTCCCAGACAGCTAATAACTGCTTGAGTGTGTTCCCACTGCTTGCAAATCTTCCTCTCGTGACTCAGCTGTGGCATCATAAAAATTCAGTGAGCTCTGAGTTATCATAATTCCCACAGTGTGAAGAAATTACCTGGGAATTGCAGTGAAAGGTCACCTTAAATGCAATTCGTGGGCATCTGGAACACCTGGTCTACTTCTTTTGCACAAAATGTTATTTCTCCAAGATTCTCTGAGGATAAGCTGTTCCCTTTACAGTTTTCATAGAGATGATGGCTCTAGTACATAGTGATATGCATCCTGCTCTTCATGGTAAACCTCTGAGGCAGAAGTTCCACCCTCTTCTTCTGCTAAACCTCTGAGCTTGCCCACTTACCTTATTTTTTTCTACTCTAATTTCCCTCTTTACCCAGGGAAATTTATAGACCTAGACATTACCTCTCTCCTTCAGTACTGTTTTGTGAAGTGCTGATAGCACAGAATCCTTAATCAGTCTGGGGGCACTGTGGGACAGAATTTTATGTTCATAGTGCCCTTGGTTTGGGGTAGAACTCATCCTCAAAGGATGTCATCTGTCTCCTAGGTGTCTTAAGTGGGAGCTGGAGGTTGCATATTTGAGAGGTCCTTGCAGATTGCTTAAATAATTGAAGCCTGCAAACCCAATAACCATAGAACCATAGCAGTGATTAGGTAGAAAATTACCTCTAAGATCATATAAAGCCATTAACCTAGAACTGCTCAGTCTACCACTAAGTAGTGTCCCTAAGTCTACACAGCTTTTTTAATACCTCAAGGGATGGGGAATCAACCACTTCCCTGGGCTGTTCTAGTGCTTGATGACTCTTTTATTGAAGAAATTTTTCCCAATATCCAATTGAGACCTTCCCATGAGCAACTGGAGGCCCTTTGCTCTGGTCCTGTCACTTGTTACTTGGGAGAAGGGACCCACTCCACTTGCCTACACCCTCCTCTCAGGGAGTTGTGGAGAGTGATAAGGTCACTCCTTTCCTCCAGGCTGAACCCCAGCTCCCTCAGAGATGCTTTTGTTAAACCTGGTGCTCCAGACCCTTCCCCAGCTCTGTTGAGAACTTTATTTAGAGTAGTAGGGCAGACAGTGTGACTGTGTTCTTTTCTATTCCTTAGGACATGAAGCAAGAAAATAATACATTATAATGAGATCAATCAACTTCTTTGCCTCACTCTGTGTAAACAGAGTGCAGTGTCTTTATAATTTTACCTTTACAAAAATATTGTTGAAATATTTGTTTTATAAAACTGGAGAAGGAAAAAAGGACTTTTTTTTTTTTAATTTGCCTGCTTCTTTTATGTGACATGCTTGTGTTAGTGACTTTAATTTCCAAGAGGCACACATTTTATGACTTTTTTTAATTATGCTGAAGCTCCAGGGGACACACAAGGGAGACTGTGACTGGCATTATGGGAACAAGAAGTAGATGGAGTGTCAGAACTCGGGTGAATTGCCCATGATGAACCCTACATGACTTCTCAAATAGATGGTTTAAAAATCATCTGACTTTGCCATGAGTTTCCTGATGAATTCAGACATTTACTGTTGTCAGGCACTGAATTCCACACTCTCTACAATCTCTGTTTGAGCAGAGCAGTAATTTTAGCTTTGACATCTTCTGCAGAGTACCATGTTTTGGTTTAGTGGTGAGGCACTCTATTTGAAAAATAATTTTTCTGTGAAACTAAATTAGTGAGTATTGGAATTTTTGCTAGACTTTTTAAACAAAATAGCTTGACAAAAATGCAAATGCTGTCAGATTAATGATGTGGATTCAGTCATCTGTTGTCTCTGTTCTCACTATTTTTGCTGTTGTTATTTTTTTTCTTATTGCAAATAATCAGAAAGGAAAAATCTGGAAGAAATAGTCTTGCTTGTATTATATTCCAAAACCAGAAATTTCCTTCTCTGTCTGTCTCTCTTCTGACTAATTTTTCAAATAAGTGCTTTAGACATTTTTAACAGGTCTAGTAATGAAACCCTCCCTGTCCCCTGTGTTTTTGTTATCTAAAAAGCAGGGCACAGCAGGCTGTGACTGGGTGAAGGCACACAGGAGAGAAGCCCTTTACAATGCATTTACCAGGAAATATTTTATCTGCACCTGTTTATCTATTGTTTTTCCTTCTTGGCTGCTTTCTAGCAGGCCTAGGATGAGGCTGTGAATCCAAAGAATTAGCTCTGTGTCATCACACCACAAACATTTCAAGTGACTCTCTCCCCCAGAGCATATGGACTGGTCCCACATCTTTAGTTCTGAGTGCTGTTCTAGAACAGCAATTCCACATAATTATAAATAATTAAAGGACCTGACTGTTTTTGAGAAGGGACTCTGTCTTAGCAGCAAGCACAGTTTAAATCAGTCCCTTCTTCTCAATTCCTCCTATTCCTCATCTGTTCAGTACCAGGAGTAAACATGGAGGTTTTGAAGGGCAAGCAGAGTTTTACTGCTCTGTGGGATACCAGAAATGTCTGTGCTTTAAACAGAGGCTTTTCTGATCAGTAAGTGAAGAGTGCTTTTCCTCTATGCAGTGAAAGGTACCTCAGACAAGGCACTGTCTTATAAAGTCATTTTTCTTTCAAGACCCTGGGAAGACTTGGCTTTCTGTAATGATGCTTGGGAGAGGATTTCTTCTGTGCTAGTGTTTTACACGTCCTTGGCACCTGTATGCTGCAAGCATGGCAAATCCAACTTCTCATGCAACTATGCTGTGAATAGCTGCTGTAACTTGGATATTTTCAATCTGAGCTCCAGACAGCTAGCACTAGTGAAACATTAAACATCATGGTTTCTCTAAAGATACAGCTTAAATACTTACATAGTGCAAATAGATTGCTCTGAAGATACCAAAGATATCAGTTAAGGCAGAGGATACCATTGTCATGTGCTAAACTAGTGATATTTTGCAATTTGCCATGTTGATTCCTCCAAGATTCTGCAGTGGTTTTGCTCATCTGTATCAATGATTGGTATCAGAGTCTCCTGTTATGCAAAATAAATCAGGAATATCTCTCCCTTCCAGGGAAAATGTGCAACAGTTTATTGCCTTGTAGAAGGAAAAACAAATTAACAATGCTGACTGTAACTGGAGTGAAACACGAGGGAAATCAGCTTGCCATGAAAACATCTGTAAAGGAATTATCTTGCTGAGAATCAGGTATCAGAGCTGCTGCTTTGGTACGGCCAGCTCAGATGAGAAGCTGAATTGCTGAGCAGCATTTCTCACACTGTGAGGTAATATAGCATATTTCTAATGCAAACACATGAGCTCAGGGACAGCTTTATGGTACCTAGAGTCCAGGCTCTTGGATGCTTGCCTAAGCAGAGCTGAGCTAACCACATGCAGCAGAACTCTGTGGTTATTAGGAAGAAGAGTTACACTCTTTGTAGCATGAGCAGAGCCAGAGGGAGGAGGGCTGTACTTGAGGATTGGAGGAACTGCCTTCTAGGAGAAACACAAAAGAAAATAGGTTACCATGCAACATGCAAAAAAGGCAAATGTTGGGCCTAAGGAATGAGTTATTTTAGGCTGTGGGGATAAATCTGGAGCCACTCAGTGGCTCTGGTGGGCAGTGCCCCATGCTGAGAACCTCAGGTGATTCTCTGCTCCTGCTGGAAACCACCTGCAGCTCATCTGGCTGTGAAAAAGGAGCAAGGCATGGGGGTAGGGGAAAGGATGAGCTGCAGTGCTGGTCAGATTTTCCATTGCTATGGAAACAGGTATTGCACTAGCCAGTGCACCAAGTAGGTGTGGGTAGACCTCTGACCTCTCCTCATTTTACTTTTTTAAGCTACTGGAGAGAGCAAATTGTGTACAGGAGGAGGCAGTCAATAAAATATTTTGCTCAGGGCTCAAACCAGAATGAAATGGTGTGAGGGTTTACCTGCAGAAACTGACTGATTATTTTGAGTATTCTACAGCCTCATATATGAAGTATCATTAAAGTGCAAAGGCTCTACCCCCTTCCTGGAAAGATTTGCATATTAGCATCACCTGGAAAAGAGGTGGGAGTAGGCACCCTGTTTGTCTTGCTCAAAAAGCCTCAGGGTGCTATAAATTCAAATTGAAATTACTTGCAAGATTTCTCTGTAATGTGAATCCTGGTTAATTTCTAGAATTTTAATATTTCCATCTGACAATGCCTGTGATATTGCAAGGATTTTAGTGATTCTTGATCCATTTTAATTCTATGTTGTATTCTACTTAAAATTGTTATATACCATGTTGAGAGAAATTTTTTGACTTGTGAGATTTGGATGGGAAGGAGAGGGAGTCTGGACTAATTTCTACGCTGGGCCATGGTCAGCCTGGTAAGACTTGTGGAGATGCCTGAGAAGAACAGGGCTTGATATCTGGTCTGATGATTCTATGCCTCTGTGAAATTCTTTGTCTCTTATAAGTATATGATATTTATAATATACAAAGGATTGTTTTGTACATATATATATATAAATATAAAATTTTTATATTGTGTGTGCATAAACATATAATATGCAGAATACTATTTTTCCCTAGTTTTCTTGCATTTCTTTTTTCTATGATGTGGCTTTGCAGAGTAACTCAACCCAAACTCTTGGACTTAATAGGCAGAGGTGGGACTTTACATAAGGCTTTTGATGGGAAATTATCTTTTAAATTATCTCTGAACTCATCAGTTGTTAAAATAATTTTAACTAGTCATTAAGTGCTTCATTAGAGTGTTTTCTTCTTAAGCTGCTTTGGTCAGATTAAAACTGAATTGTGCCTATTCCTTATTACTCATTTTTGCCTTCTTTTTTCCTAAATGGACTTTGGCTCATGTATTTTTGAGGTTTAATATCAGTTCAGCTGAACGCTCTTGAGTTTCTGAATTAATTCAGTCATTTTGTCTTAATGACCATGAAGAGTTTTGTTAAGCTGGAGTGCCATTAAACTCAAGCTCTGTAGTGTTTAGAGCTGGTGATAAATGGGGGAAAGCTTGCAGGTAGAAAATAAGATTGGAAGTTGGACAGAACACATGAGGGGTTCATTTGCTGTGAATCCAGCAGTAAACACCTGGAGAATACGTGGTCCAAAGAGATGCCAGATCTGTAGTTTGCTGAAGGAGAGTGTGCTAATTCTTTCAGGATAGATTTTGATCTGGAGCTCAACTCTGCATTTTCTTCCTGAAGCCTTTATCAATCAAACTTTATCAATCTGTTGCAAATAAAAATATTACGAGTTGGGAATATGTTTTATATAGCTTCTCTTTAACTAAAGAAAGCTCAGATGGCCTTTGCATACTTGACATGTTCTCTTCCTATTGATGCTGGGGGAAAAAAGCCAGACAGTTTCTTTTGTTGTCATATCTGCACCCATTTAAAAAGAAACTGAAATGAATAGAAGGGGGCTATTGTTTTCAGAACAAACTGCATTTTGTCTTAGGACAACCTAAAATTAAATTACTTTTTTATCTTTAAAAATGAAATTAAAGGTTTGAAATAAAATGTAAGTTATTTCGCTCAAATTCTTCTGAATTTTTTTCATCTTTTGTTCAAACACATTTCTAAACATTTTGACATTACCCAATTGATATTTTCACAATGAAAAAAAACCACCAGATTTAACGTGTTAGCCTAATTCTGGTTTAATTATTTGAGCTCAAGTTGTGCTCTGTGGATTATATGAACTGATGAGAAAGTTGTACTATATTTGTGACTGGTAGGAACCACTCCAAGGAGACAAGGGCAATGTGAAAGTTGCTGGTTTATCCAAATTGCAATGAACATTTTTGCATACACTTGGACAAGGCAAGGTTTTCAGGTTTTGTGCTTGCTTTGTGCTCAGTGAAGTTGTTGGGATGAGCACTGTGAGAAACCCATTTACACCTGCTCTCAAAGAGAATGGCTTCTTCCCATTGCTGACAGTGTGTGTGGGGTAGGTGGATGGTGCTGTGGAGAAGATGGGATGTTCTTAATTTAAGCTAGTGAACTTCACTAAAAATCTTAGTGATGCCAGAGCAGTTTTTAATCTTCTCATGAGTTAGCAGCATGAAGTAAAATGAAAAGTTTACCTTCACTGAAATGTGAAAATTGTGGATTTACTTTCCTTCTAAAAATAAACTGTTATAGTAGAAAATTAACTGTCCCAGGTTGAGGGTGTTTAGAGGACTTGTTGGGTTTCTGTTGGTTGTTGTATTGTTGGTTTTGTTTGCTTTTGTCTTTTTTTTTTTTTTGTTTGTTTGTTTGTTTTTACAGTGGAAGTATGGCTCTTATCCTTTATGCTAAAAACACATCAATGATTTTAAGGGGTTATGTACTCACCTAGGAGTCTCAGTTTTTAGGTTTTCAATCTAATACATCTTGGCCTAAGTTGCTTCTCCTTTAAATATCTGCTGTGAATGCTCACAGAACACAGATGTGTTTGCCTTCATAGAACTTTTCGTTCAGGCCAAGTTAAAACCTAAAGGAAATGTGTGTATATTAAAGAAAGGCAAAAGGGACAAAGTCAGTGTAAATGGTGTTCATAGTGAGGAAAGTGAAGAAAAGGAAAAGAAACAATATGCCTACTTCACTTCAAGATCACCTTTGAAAGGTGCTTGTGGTAAGCCTCTGGCTCTCCCTGTACCCACTTGGCAAACTTGGAGCTCTTCCCAGGCTGTGCAGGGCAGGAAGCTTGCTCCTACTGCATGCTCTGTCCTCTCTCTTCAGTAAAGATGTTGGCTAGAGCAGGAAAATATGCTCAGAGGGGTTTGTTCAATTTCTCATCCTTTACTCTAGATTATTGATTCTTTCTCAGCACACACTTTTGACTTCTCCCTCCCTTCTCTTTTACTATATTTTCCTCTCCCAGGAAGGATGACCTGGTTGTCCTGATGCACAAGCATCTAAGACATGACTGAACTGTATTTTCCTGCTCTGTTCCACTTGTAAGGCCATGTGTGTAAAGTCTTTCCCTATCCTAAACTTAGAGATTCTCATCAAAGTAATTAAACAACTTCCTTTGGTATAATGTCTGTGGCAGGTGAGGATCATTCATGGCTTCTGTTCCTGACCAGGTCCTATGGCAGCTCTTAGGCTGGAATGGGGAGGACTTGAGGGAGGGAGGAACTGACTCAAAATTTGGGGCTACTCTGTAGTCCACTAATCAAACTGCATGAGGAGCCTTTTCACAATACCACTGTCAAAGTTTTTAACTAATAAATTTTTCATAGGCTAGGCTGGTAGAGAAGTGGAACTTTCTGAGCTGTTGTTATTTAGCACATTCCCCTTGTGAGCTTTAAAACTATGTGTAGCATCCCCCTTCTTCCTTCTTGACTGACATGTACATCTCCATAAAATGCAGGCAGAGAGCTACTCCAGCAAAGATTGCCCATGCTTAACAAGCTACTGTGCACTTAACAGATATACTTCAGCTTTCTTTGAGAGCTTTGAAGTAGAACAAGGGTTGCTTTGAGTTGGACAGCTCTACATCACTGCAGCATGTTAGTACAGCATGAACACTCTATATCTTGCATTAGAATAGATTCTAAACCTATCACATAAAACTGGCAGTGAACTAGGTATCTTCATGTACTCTGAAAGAGAAAGTAGGGCTCCAGCAAATGTTCCACTACCTGGTAAAGATACCCAGCCCTATGTTTTTGGGCTGTTGAGTGGCAGTGCCATTCACTGGACAGCACAATATAGGAGAAGCTCTTCTTTGCTATAAAGGCCCCAGAAGCTGAGCACTGTCTGCTAAAACCACATGGGAATGGGGGAATGTCTAGCAAGAAACAATGTGTAAAAGCTGGAGTGGCTTGATCTAGCAGTGGTGTTTTGCAATTCCAGCAGATTCTGTGACATACCTGACTGGAAATGCTGGCAGAAAACTGGTTGGTTTTGGTCTCAGGTGGAATTGTCTTCAGCTTTTCCAAACATGAAGATATCCTGACAGGCTCTCCAGACTGCCAACAACACCTCTTGACAGGTCTTTTCCTTACACTCCATGCAACTCTCCTCTTTCCTTGTTTTCTGTCAATATCCACGGACACAGCAATCCAGAAAAGTTTTCCATTTACCAAAGACTGGTTAAGAGTGTTTGGAATGCTCTGTCCCTTTCCTGTCACTGTCTCTCTGATGTGTTATAGATGGATCTGAAGATATCTGTATTCTCTTGGATCTCAAACCACAGGCCAGAGGGATTAGTTGCCCTAGATCATATTTGAAAATATGCCAAGCTGTGGATAGATGCTGTTAAATGTAGGTGAAGATGTTTTATAGTGAGTTTTGGGGGCAGGTGCTTTTTCTGTTCTTTTTCAATGTCTGTTAGAAATAGCTGCTACCTTTAATTTATAAGTGCAATAGGAAAAGCCAAAAGAAATCATTGCAGTGCTTGAAATGTAAAGGGTCAAATAAGAAATATTGACTGATCATGCCTTTTTTTTTTTTTTTTTTTTTTTTCTTTATTTTTTCTTTGGGCTGTTTGAGAGGAAGAATGCTTCTGAAGCCTTTGTTCAAATTAAAAATTGATAAGGAGCACAAAATGGGTGAGATGGGCTAACACAGCAGGAATTCTTGTTCTTGAAGTATGATCATGTTTCCTTGAAAGGAATTAGAAATGAATGCCTCTTGGGGGGATAAGATAACAACAGCAAAATAAACAAATTTGCTTTCTGCACCTGGTGTTGGCTGCAACTGGTAGCTTCAGCATCAGAGAAATGGGCAAAATTTGTTGTCCATCATCCAAAGATCAGACTAGCTTCTGCTGGGATGTTTAAAATTTTGCTCTTCACTGTACTTTCAGCAATTGGCTTATAGAAAATGTTGCAAAAGATTCCACCTGGTTTGGGGAGGCCATGCCTCTTTCTTTGCCTTCTAATGGGCAAAGACTCTCAGTGAGACGTGTAACAGAGAGGAAAAGCATGAGAGTTAAGGTCTAAGAGAATGAATGGTGGTCTTTCTCCTCTCCTCAACTTTATTTCATTTTGCAATCCTGCTTGAATTTTCCTTCTGACCTTCACCAAAGGAAGAATTCTGGAAAAAGTTGGTTTCTTTGGTTGTAGGTGCACCAGTTAAATGCAAGTCTGGGAAAGCTTCTGTAGCCTTTGACTCAAGAGACAGTGCTGTTCTCATTCAGTAGTTGTGCTCTGACATCATCTGAAAGTGGATGTAGAGAGCTTTTCGTTTCAGTTAATTGAGCATTTTTTATTTTTAGGTACTATTTTATAAAAATGAGGTGTCATGGAGTCTTACCCCTTGGACACTTCAGAATGTAGGCATTTCCCTGATAACATCTGCACATTTCCTCTGCATGCTATTATTACCTAAATAGCAAATACTGCTATTTAATAATGAGCAATATATCCAACTGTTGGCATCATAAGCATGTAAGCTAGTGAGTGTTTCAAAAATGAAAAAAAAATCCTGCAGCAGGTTTTGGGTAATGATTTTGCCATGGGGAAAGCTGGTAAGAGAGACAAAATTCCTCAAGATGTTGCAGCAGCTGGCAAGGTCTCCATGGTTACATTGGAAAGAGATCAGGGAAACCACCAGGAGTTCATTCCTTGACAATAAAATACCAGAGAGGAGTACTCCTTGGTGCATCTGAAGATTATCTGAAAGAGAAGCTTTAATTAAAGAAGAGAGTAAAGAAGAGACAAGGTTTGTTTAGGGGAAGAATGTTTAAAATTGAATGCAGCCAGTGACAAAGATGTGTCTGGGACACCTTTAATCGCAGGTTGTGGCTGCAATATTTATGTGAGCTGGTGTCTCTGCTTATTTCATGTGTTCATGTGGCCTGACAAGATCAGGGAAGTAATCTTGTCTGAATGCAAGCAAATTGTCACAAAAAGAGTAGCTATTCAGATAAGATTGTTCTGCTGCACATCGTGGGACATGAAATGTCCCTGATTCCTGCTCATGGATGGGAAGGTTCTGTGAGATGTCAAGACACTGAACTTCTAAAAAACATTATATTCTGTCTTAAGAATGCCAAGTTTCAGAACAACATTTTCTTAATAAGAAAGGATAGCAAGCTAAAACTGGTTTTAGGTGGGATGTAGATCAAAATCTGCATGTAAGATTTTATTTGTAAGAATGCTGAGAACAAGGAAAATAGCCCCTTTTAAAAGGCATTGTGATTTTTATCAGCATTGTACCCAATATAGAGTGTAGTGAATTACCTCTTTTATTTTCTAGTACTTAAAAAAAAGTAATTTTGAGTATCAAAATTTTAAATTTATCAATTTACCTGGTTGAGTCTGAATTTCAGGTAGAGCTTTGTTCATATGCCTATGCATCCATATTAAATAAAAGTGTTTTTCAGCCCTGCTGCTGAGTTTCAAGGTCTAAGTCACAATCTGGTGTCTCATGAGATGAATACTAAAAGATATTTTTCCCAAGGAGATATAAGCAGCATTTGAAGACAGCCTCACAGTTTGAGCAGTCTGGGATATTTTTCATTAAATAGAAAATATTGATTTGCCAAAAATATTACTTTGTTTCATTAGCTTATCTACTTTGGCTAAGTGTCTGAGGGATAAATGCTTCTGAAATTTAGGGCTGTCAAAATTTAGCCAGATGCTGAATGTCAGACACTAGGATGGACTGGCTTGG
This sequence comes from Oenanthe melanoleuca, assembly GCF_029582105.1. NCBI lineage: Eukaryota > Metazoa > Chordata > Aves > Passeriformes > Muscicapidae > Oenanthe > Oenanthe melanoleuca. The sequence continues at coordinate 16,281,007 of NC_079337.1, forward strand.
AGTTAGGGATACCCAAACTCTGACCCAGCCCTAACAAGAGACTGAGCATGGGATGTACCCATCCTGCAAGTGCTCCTGCAGATCTGGGCAGCTGGTTATTTTAAATATGAACCTTTTGGCATCTCTTGTCAGAGCTGATTCATCTGGGAAAAATGCAAATTGCTGGCTTTTGGGTCCTGCCTCTGGATCTAGAGCTGGAGCATCCACACAGCTGGAGATGAGAGCCTGGCAGCCCCCTCCCCATCATGGGAACAGCCTCCTAGCCACCTCTCATACAGCTGCCACAGAATGGCCTTGGGGCAAAGCTAGAAAAGCTCTTAGTTAAGCACATGGAATGCTTTTTTTGCCACTCTTGTGCCTGGCTCATGCTGGGGAGTTGAGATGGCAATGGGCTCCTCCCTCTGCAGTGCTGCTCAGCCTGTTGCCTGCAGAACACTTTCCAGATCACTAGATTTCTACTGGAAGCATTGATACCTTTTTGCTAGAGATAAGCAGGTACAGGCTTAAGCAGAGAAGAATCAAATACCCTTCTGGTAGTTAATTAAAAATAAATGATGTTTTGCTTTTGTCAGTGTTTCACCTTTAGAAAAACACTTAGCTTTTAACCAGGTCACTGTTTTTGACTTTTACAGCAAATGAAGCATTTCTATGTTGTCTGAGAGACTGAATACATGACCTGCTCATTTGTTTCTGTCAACTCAGTCAAAAAAACCCAGACCCTCCATTGATGTGTTGCATCCTTCAGATCAAATTCCATGTGCCTGGCTTGTGGAAAAGGCAGCCATTAGAGCACTGAGCATGCTGCATGTGCCACACTCATTGTTGTCATGTCCCTGCCAGAGGGAATGGTAGGGAAGGAGAAGGCACTGATATGGGAAGAGTTCTTGTTTTCACCTCCTTCCTAGTCTGCCATATCCTCCAATCTCTGTGATCTTTCAGAGCCTGAAAGTCACCCCAGGGATTCCTGGACTATGGGGAATGACTCAGACTTTGGATTCAGTGGCATGAGAGGAAAAATAATCTGAATAATTCTTTGTGAAATGAATTAATTTTTGACTAAATCTACTTGTTCATCTTCAGAGGTCTAGGGGCTGAGCTGGCCTAAATGTAAAAGACTGTGCTTGGCATTGAGTGGTGCTCTCTGTTACCAGCTGAGGCTTTTCTCACAGCAGTTGAGGGACTTCAATTTGTTTCTATGAATTCTTCACTCACCACTGGTACACATGCAGCAGCAAGGACTGAAGCTAATTATTTGCCTGGTTGTTTGCTGTCCAGTGATAAGCATTCACCCATCACTAAGCATTTGTTGATCTTATCAATAGGCATATTTAAAACCACGACCTTAATATTGTGTTTACAATCTGGGCTTAAACTGGTCTTAGTAGTTTTGCAGCACCTGGGCAGTGTGAAGAAAAATCTGGTTCAGCTATATCCTGGTTTTATGGTTCTGAAGGCACCTCAATACTATTGTCTTTCCCATTCTACTTATCCAGGGCTCTTAATGAAACACTTTAAGGCAATGTAAGTATTCCCCACGGTGTGCTCACTCCACCAAACGTTGCTGACAGGTTTGTTCCCTCGGGTTTTGCTGCCTATCCATTGCCTGCCTAACAGATTGCACGTGGGGCAGGCGCTTTCCATCTCCAAGCTGATGACTTAGCTCACAGAGCTCCTCACCCACAACTGGGGATTAGAGGCAGTGTCACAGAGCGACTACAAGAGATAACTAAACACTAATTTTTACTTTCTGACTTCCTCTTCGGAGCCTCCTTCTGAAAATCATTAAAGTGAAATGAAACCTCATATTTATTCTTTCCATGACTCTGAGGGAATAATAAAAATTCATACAGAAAATTATTAGTCCCATGCAATATTGGGAATGTCTCAGCTGAATGCCAGTCCAAACTTGCTTTCTTTCCTCTGTATAGGAGTATCTGAGTCTGCTTGCCAAGATTGCTCAAGCATTTTCATTTAACAACTCCCCTGCTACTTCAGGGTTCTTAACATTGGTGGGTAGTTCTGACCTCTTTTGCTCTCTTTCTGCTGTGTGCTGTAGTTTTTTGAGGCCTAACTTGTATGTGTGGAAAGGTCACAGTTTTGTTGTGTGATACTGGTGAGGATGGCCCTTGCTGCTGGCGTGGGCCTCCCTGGACTCAGTAATGCATCTCATGTTGATGACAGGTCTGCTAACATTCCTTTTTCCCTTTTCTGCTGTCCTGGGTTAATTCCAGGTCCAGGAACAGAAGTGCTGGAGCCCTCTGAATGACGTGATGTGGCTGTGACTATTACTGCTTCTCATAACAGCTCTTCCCTCTGGAGACCTTCAGGGCAGAGCCATTAGCTCTTCACTGCAGGAGAAGTGGAACTATCCATACTGCCTGTGTGTGTCTGACCGTGCTGATAGTGAGATTTTTGGATTCATTTTGGAGAGGGCTGATTCTCGTTTTCATTTGGCACCAGTGTCAAGGGCAATGGCCAACCCTGAAAGGACTGGCCACTTACTGATCTTGCTCCTCTTGCAGTCAAAGACCAGCTTGGAGATGTGTTCTGGCATGGATTCAGTGACATTTAGGATACTTGCATCTTGTGGAAGCCAAGGATCTCTTTTTTTTTTTTTTTTTTTTTTTTTTCCCCATTTTACAAGTTTGCAGCTAAGTGAGAACTGCAGTTCTCTTAGCAGAAATTCTGTTCAGAAAAAATCCCATTCCATTTCTGGAATAAAATGGGCTGGGGTGTCCTGACCCTAGAGGGTCTTTTTCTGGACTGGTGGAAGTTATTGTGAGTGTTCTCTATTTGGTGGTCAATACAGAGCAGATACATTCTACCATCAGTACTGACTATATATGTGCTGGGTAAAGGAAACATTAAACATACAGAGCTCAGACTCACCATCCTTATGCACAAAAGCCTGAAAGGTTTACAAAAGGGAAAAAGGGGATAAACATCCTAATGTGGAATCTGGAAGTGTGACACACTACACCATAGATTGTCCTTCAGCCATATCTTCTGGGTTTTAATAATTCTAGTGGCTTACCTATGTTTTGAACAAACCAGTAAATCCTCTGTTTGGGTTTTTTTTTTAAAGTCTAAATTTATCAATCACCATCTGTCTTCTTTTGTTTTGTGCTGAAAGTCACTAATGTGGTAATTACACCTAAGCAGGACAAACTAAACTAAGTTGGAAAAGCTTAACTGTCTAGATCCCAACTGGCAGTAGGGGCTTATGGAACACTGGCTCATTGAATGACATTTTGCAAATGCTTGTTTTGATATTCCCAATTAGAATTAGCATATTATTGGCAGTCAACCCTGTGTAACATTTGGAGCATGATTGCATACCTTCCCTTTGGTGTTTTGTTGTGCATCAGGTACGGGAGTTCTGTCAGGAGAAGCAGCAGCCTAAACTAGCAGCCAGCATCTAATATCTGCTTTCCATTAGCTCAACCTGTTAACTTCTCTGGGTGTTATTTCTTGTTCTGATGTTATGTAGACAAGTCCATCTGCCACAGGTGTGAAGCCAACCTGTAGCACTACCAGTAGTAGTACTGGGTTTCTGAGCTGGTGGGCAAGGAGTTTGTTTCAGTAATTCAGTTCACTGTTTTAATGGTTCTCATGGCTCTGATTTCAAAATGCTGTCCTGCTTTACCAAAGCAAATCTAAGATTTGAGGAACTGACATATATATATGCCATTGAACAGCTAATATTATCTTAATTATCTTTTCATATCAGTCTTCAGCCAAGCATTATGTATCATAGACAATACAGCCAAGTTACCTTTGCCATAGCACTCCAAGCTAATATTTACTTTCTCTCTCATTTCTCAGTAAAAACACAGGTTAGACAAGTCTTTTTCTACTTGTCTACTTGTTGACTGATATAATTTCTTTCAACAATAAGTTAATTTCATAATCTGATATTCAGGAAATGGGTATTTTCTGAAATATTCAGACCTTGGTTTTTGATGTTTAAAAAATAGACTGAGAAATAGGGAGGATGGTTAAAGGAAGTGTAGCAGGCACATGAAGAAGCTCTAAGCAGAGTGATATTAGAGTGTCCACTGTAGGGTCTGTATACATGTGCAGCTGGAACATGGAACTTCTCCCAGCAGAGTTCTCCACAGCCAGTCTTTTCCTACAGAACAGGAGCACTGTCGTGCTGGAAGAAGCTGAAGAGACAGAGCAGATGAGGTGCCTAGCTTCCATTTCTGGACTGTGTCCTCCAAATCCTCTTTTCATCAACAATCCAGTCTTTTCAGCACTGGATTTTCAGGTCTCTTTGCATGAACTGTGAAAAGAAATTATGTACAAGAAATGTAGCTTAAGAACATTCTCCATTAATATTGAAGGCATGTGGATGGCTGCACAGTGAACCTTGTTGCTGACTCTTGAGTACTCCAGGGTGATGTACAAGGGTGTCCTATTAGCCTTTGCTGCTGATTTATATGTTTTATTGATGCTGGTATTAAAATGTGTTTATGTAGAACAAGAAAACTGTGTGGTGCACCATTCAGAATAGAGTTTTTTATCCTGCCTGCTTGTTGAATTCATTGTTTGGGGTGTCAGTGGATTAAGCCCCAAGCCACAGTGGAAATAGGCAGAGCAAGAAGAATTAGAAAAGCAATGCTTTCCAGGCCTGGCCTAAGTGAACTGCTCCAATTATAGCTCAGTAATGAGTTTATTAAAAAAGACAGATGAAAGCAGTAAGTGGTGAGATGGCAATTGTTTTTCATAACTGACCTCAGCTAAGTGTAATTTGAATAGACATACATAATGTTAACTTGGAGGTTTTAATTCTGGTTAGGATAATCACAGTTTGAGCACTCTGTGCTCTCCTAATTCAAGAAACTAATATATTCCATATTTTCTTAAGGGCCTTGGACATAAAGTTTAGCTAACAGATGTGCAACAGATTGGGTTGGGAACAATCTAAGGGTAGTCAAAGGAGCAGCTTTGATTGTAATTTATAATAGGCATATAGTTTCAAATTTAAAAATGTATAAGTCTGTGTGACTTCTAATGCTTTTGATTCACAGGCAGTTACCACCAGCTCCCATTAATGGAAAATGATGATTTACATAATGCTAATATCTATTCATTATTTAAATCCTTAATTATGTGTGCAGCCATGTGGTGCAGTAAAATAATAAAAGGATAAAAAATGCAGGAAGTAATGGTTCTTTCAAGCAACTGGGAAGTCAGGTGGCCATTACATTAAAAAGAAAGAAGATAAAAATCATATTTGTACCACCTTTTGATGGTTTCTTAAAAAGGGAGGGCTTCTGTTAATATTGTGTTAATATTTGGGTCCTAGTTCTACCTCTGACTTTTGCAATACAGCTTCAGAACTCAATTTTGTTTCTCTTATTTGAAATGAGAACTATTTGAATCCCATATGAAAATTGGTTGTTTCTCAGAAAATCAAATCTTAACTTGTTCTTCCCCTGATAACACTGCCTACTTGGGGAGTTCAAAAGTTCACTTGTAGATTTTCCTTGCCTATGGTTCTTCTTTGCTGCTCCAGGTTTCTGAATGAATGTCACAGGCTACAGGGTACTCGTTGCTGGTCTGTTGTAACCTTTTCCACAAGGTTTATATAAGGCTGATCCCACAAAGACATACAATTGATTGATTTGCTATTTTCCTCTTAACTGATCCTTCATTAATACAAATCTATGTGGTACTAAATTTTAATCTCAGTTCATATCAGTGCTGAATTTTCATACCTGCTGGAGCTTGAAAATTGAATTTTGTTTATCCTATGTGTAATTTTTGATAGCAGAGTTCAACCAGCCATTGTTGGTTTGTTGTGGGTGGTTTGGAGTTTTCTTCTTCGGGTTGGTTAGTTGGCTGCTTTGGGGTTTTTCTGGGTTGGTGGGTCAGCAGAAAAGCAAGAATATTTCTGAGAATGAATGCTGGAATATTGATCTTGCACTAGATTAATACAGGGATGCTGTTCCAGAATAAGAGCTGGGAGATAGGACATTAAGATTGGAGGGTAAAATAAAACTCCCTTAGGCAATGTGAGAGATGGCTTAAGAGTTGCTCATCAATTTCAACACTTCCATTTGACTCCAAAACATAATAATGGACAAGTCTGTGCTTGTCAAATATTAACAATCAAAGTCTGTCCTCAGACACAAAGCTACACTTGCAATTAAGTAGATTAATCACTTCCAGGTTGTTCATGATACACAGAAGGGGTCTGCAATTGGTGCTGCCTTTCAAATTCCAGGGTCTGATATGTCACTGGTGCCAAATGCATAATTGCTGTTGGTACTCCTGGAATGGGATCATTACCTTCTTACCCTGCTGCACAGCTGAGAAAGATTGGTCAGTTGGGCTTGTTTTGGTGGGGCTGCATGAATATCCCATGACCTGACCCTAAAGCTGGGTAAGTACAGTGTAAAGGAGGTATGCAATGGGTGTGCAATGCTTCTGCATGACAGATCATGCAGATGCACTGCAGTTGAGAGACTGTTGAATGCTGCAGCAGAATTGCAAGTATTTCAATCATTGATCTTTTTGTGCCATGATTGCTATGCATTACATATTTTTTGCAGCCCTCCCAGAGCCAGCTGGAGAAATAGATGCTACAGGCAACTTCTGTTGGTTTGATCACACCTCGACTGGAAATTGAAAATGCCAGACAATTCTCAGTAGAAAATGGTCTCACAGACTCTAAGCTAGCCTGTTATAGGAGCTTTGCAGTGACAAAGGGAACAAAGTCTATGTCACTGCAATAATGCTCTGAAACTGTCCCCTGTAAGGTGAAAAAGAAACCTGAGGCATTATTAGAGAGCACTGCTTACAAATGGCTTGGCTGCAGCAAACTTCCAGTGTACTTTGACATAACCCTCAGCTTTACTGTGGTTGCACTGGCTGCAAGAAACCTTGACAGCAGGTTTGATGACTGATATTTCTGTTTTATTCAGACATTTTATTTTATGCTTGCTCCAATCATCCGTTGAGGAATGGATTAAAATTCAAGCACCATAGGATTGCTTGGACAGAAATAGGAGTTCAATAAATGTCATCTTTCATGGCACAAAATTGACTGTTTATAGGGCTAGGCCTTTGATTCAACTCTTTATTGAACCTTGGTTTATGCTGATTGAAACCTTTGCTGAGGACTTAGTATAGAGAACATATGTAATGGCCAAAGCTCTCTGATTGCCCAGGGCTATTTATAGAAGTCTCTGTCCTATTTTCAAAAGAGATCTCTGCACCAAGCACTCTGAAGTCCTGATGTCCTTCATGGAGCCTTGAGCTGCCTTGTGTCACAGAAAAAAGCCTCTTAATATGTTTAGGTGCTGAAGGCAAAACTTCACAGTAATTCAAGGATCAGAGCCCAAAAACGTCATTACAAAAAGCTGCTGGCTGAATGCAAGCACCAAAGATGTTGCCTCTTTCAGAATTGGCTTTCTTTTTCCCTAAGGACTTCAGGGAAGTATAACTGTGACTCTCATGTCCAGGACTGGCCCAGTTCAAAAACTGTCCTTGCTTCACACTTAGTCCTCTTAGATCCATCCTAGCTTCCCTCAGGGTTTCATGTGCACAGCACTTGCTTGGCTGCTGGGAGACATAGTCAGCCCTTCTCCAGTTTCCAGGGGGTTAAATTCCCTGAGTTTGGCTCTCTGAGAAATGTTTTGATGAACAAACAATTCTGTCTGAAGCTTCTTCATCTCTGTGAAGAAAGTGATATTCTCAACCCCAGCCCACTCAAAATATTTCTCCCATTGTCTTTTGTATTGTAGTGAGGAGCCCATCTCACACATCCTGACACATCAGTTGATTTGTCCCAGCTTCCCTGAAAATTTTTGCATTTTTTGCCCTCTATTCCCTCTGCCACGGTGAACTTTTAGAGGTTGAGCCAGAGGTTTCTCAGCTTTGCCTTGGGGCATCTTGTCTCTTTCCACTGCAGCATAAGATGATTTTAAAGGTCATTTCACCAAGATGCTGTGGCCTGCATTCTCCTCCAGGCATAAAGATAAGGCATAAACAGTGAAGTCCATTTGCAATGCATTTAGAGGTTGTAGGGCTCTTTATCTTGTGAATGAGGGAAAAAGATGCTAACACTTCTGGCTGTGGATGTCAAAGAGAGGCTTCCTTTTCATAAGAAGATATGGCCTTCAACAGAGTTAAGCCCTGAAGAGGAACTTACCATTTGAGTTTAATTTTCTTACAGCCATTTACTGCAGCAGTGGAGAAAATGAGAAGGGATTGTCTAATGGAATCTTTCCCAGAGTCTCAGCTCCTGAGTTGTAGAAAAGAAAAATACATTGAACTTCCATCATATACTGAGGTTAGCCTAAGAAAATAAGTCTTTCCACGAATATCTTGATCCTCTATTTTTCCCCTGGGCTCTGAGGCTGATGCTTTTGAGCTATATAGACCCTGCTGCTTAAGTCCTCTGTGCCTGTGTGGTAAATATGACGTGGATGCCTTGAGGTAGCTGGGCTGCAGCAGTGCATTATCTCTCACCAAGGTGTCCCTGGAGGATTGGGCAGTGAGCTGAGGCTTATCTCACCTACTGCTGCATGCTTAACTGGGAGTGCTTTAGCTAGCAGTGGGAGCACTTCTGCATTGCTCTGCTCATCCTTCCATCAGCAGAGAGAAATCTGAACTGCTTTCTGTGTCCTGTTTCCTTCTGGCCATTTCAGAGGGTGATTCAGCACACTGTTTTTGCTCTTTATCCGCACTGATTCTCATTTAAGTGGTTTTAACTAAGCACCTGAAGTGCTATGGAATGAGCCCAGGTCCCATGTGCTCACTTTTCAGGTGGCCTCTGCACAGGTTGCTCGGACTGATGACCCTCTGCACACCATCCTGCAGAGCCCCATTCCCCTCCCAAGTCCTAGACACACTGTTGTTACTCAGGCTTATGTTCCTAGCTGAATACATGTTCTACTGAGCAGTGATCCTTTTACCTGTTGGCACAGGCATCATCCAAACTTGCCAAAAAAAACCATTTGGCAGCCTAATGATCAAAATTTTTTATATTATCACTGTTTCCAAAGAAAAGCTGCTGTTAGATCAGTTGCTGAGATCTCACACAGTATTCACAGAATAGCAAAGACAGGGCAGCCAACAAGAATAACAGAACTGCATGTGTGAATATTCCATTCCACTGGCAAATTTGTAGCTCCCACCAGGATTAGAGCCTTTTATCAAATCACCAACAAGGGAAACATATTGCTTGTAGTAGAGAAGCAGAAGTAGGAACCTAAAGCTCTGAAAAATTTCAGGCAGTTTTTTTGCAAATCATTTGGAAAAATTTTTAGTAAGTGAAATGGGGTTACCTCCACAAGCTCCTCTTACTCTTCTGGCTGGAATCTGGGAAGCAGAGGCAGTGGGATTCACTGTTGGGTACTTTCAGATGCTACTAACTCCATTTTCTGCAGAATCTCATCAACAAACTCATCTTCCACTGATTCCTGCTTGTTCATTGTTTACTACTCTCTCAAACAGAAGAGAGCTCAGTTTTTGACACCAGGCTACAGAACTGCACAGATGCCAGATCCTGTGTAATACAGCTCATTATTCAATTGTGTCTTGCCCCTTGATATCAGAAAATGTGTTATGAAGGAGACAGTAACAAAACTCTTCATTAAATTGCTCCCTTCTAAGAGAGGCTGAGACATTGTAAAGCAATGATGGATTTTTGTGCCATTACATGTAACAGCCAGAGGATCCAGGGAGCTTTCCTGTTGTGCTAAGCGTAGGAAAAGCATCCTTGTTACTTCCCCTGATCTGCTGCCACTCCCAGCCAGCAGGTGAACCTGTGCATCTCAAACTGTGTGTGCCTGTAGCAGCTCAGTGGCAGAAATGGCACTATCCATCAGCACTTTTGTGGTTCCTTAAAATTTCATTATAATTCTGTTCATGCAGCTACTTGCAAACAGAATCCAACAATTAGGAAAGTGTGTGCTCTAGAAAGTCTGGTCCTGATGTGAAAACTAGGGCTGTGGAATAGGCAGACACTGGTTTAAGAAACAGAGCTTAGCTTTTCTATGTCACAGCTTCTGATAAATACATGAAAAAGGACTCCCAGAACTTAGTCTGAACACAAATATGAAAATTTGCTACATTTGAAAAAAATAGAACCAGACTTAAAAACCAAACAATTTAAAATCTGGAGGAAGTAGATCCTCAAATGTAAACTATTCACATTATTCAAAGCTGTGTCTAAAAAAGTGTCAAGAGCTTCTGTGTTAGCTAATAAAACACAATGAGTAAACATTGGAAAATATGAAGGAGTGTACTTGGGAAGTGAGAAATGCACTGCAGTGCAGAACATTGTGAGGCTAAAGTCAAGCCACACACAAGGTTCTTCACTAATTACAATTACCTGAAGATAAACCTTGTTCAATTTCCCTAATAACAGATTCCTTTTAAGTTCTCATTTAAGTATTTAAATATGTACCATGAAAATCGTGAAAATTTTGAGAAGATGCAGGAAGCAACCACACACAAAAAAAAAAAAAAGGGGCCAAATGTTAGAGAGAAGTTCTGGTGATAAGAGTTTTAAAGAACTCCATCTCTCCAGCTTACAAAAATGAGTTTGAGGTAACCTGATTTCTGTCAAAGGACCTTTATGGGAAGAAGAAACTAGGCACTAAGTGGACTCTTTAATCTTACATAATTGATTTCAGAAATGTCTACATCATGTCTTCCCAGCACTATAAGTTAGTAGAATTAAAACTGACTGGAAAATTTCTGATGAGATGGTTTTGAATTGACACCTGGAAGGTACTGGCTTTGAAAATTCCTTTGATGAGAAGTTTCTCAAGCTCCAAAGGGTGTTTCAAGCCCAAACTAATGAGTCTTCTGGAGTGCCAGAAGAAGTAAGGTAATTGTACAGGAAAGGAAAGTTACATGCTGTCATAGAACATAATTCATAGTTTTCCTACTGCCTTATGAAAGGGAATGTGTCATCAGCTAAGCTACCTGCTGGTCTGGGAAATATTTCTTGACCCTTTTCTTTCACTCTTCTATTTTCTCCTTTTCTGTATTGACCTCCCTCCCCATCCTTAACACTTCTCACAAAAACAACTTTTCTGGAAACATAAAAGACTTTTTCAAAAACATCCACGTTGTCAGATACAGGACAGAAGATGCCTAAATTGAAGAGGGTCACAGGGTAGGGAGGCTATTTCCTGCAGAGCTGTAGGGAAAGTGCCAAGGTAGCTCTTCATGCTGGTTGTTGCATGGTTTTAGTTGGAGCAGATGGATTTTCAGTGCTCATGATAGAGGCTGTGGGGCCCCTAAGGCAGATGCAGTAATGTTCATGCTCATACAGTGAATTTGGTTACACCAGTTGCATTCCTCACAGAACAGCATTCTATAGAGGAAAATTTCCTGTTCAGGTGGCTTCTTCAGCAGTTTATTTATGCACCAATGTTTCAGCAAACATCTTGCTTCTGACACATTCTAAATAAGGCATTTTTCTTGTAAATAAAATATTGATTGATCTAACAATAAAGGCTTGAGTCTATATTGCATAGCAGCTCTAATAAAGAAAAGAATGTCTGTGAAAACAAAAATAAATAAAAATTACATGGTATTTATATGAAAAGAAAGGTGTGACATTCTGTGAACAGCACAGACCATCCTTGGGAGAAGATTGGCAGCAAAACTAGTTATTTAATGTAAAACAGTGCATGAAAAACAGGACAGATTTGCATCTAAATATCAACTTAATGTCTTATTTCAGGAGGGTTTTGGGCAATAAGGCTTGTCATCTGTAAGCTAACAGCTATCACGGGATGATAATTTTTGATGAGAATTTATGAATTATGAATGTTCCCTTTTGACATCACGAGTTAGAACACATTAATCCAATTTCTTCCTACAGTAAACAAGGAATGTTTCTTTCCCAGATTAACTGCTGTATTGTAGCTTTCTTCTTCCCATGCAAAGGCTCTAAAAAAGGAAATTTTGTTTGCTTGTTAGGGCACCCCAAAATAAAGGAGCTCTGTGCTTACAGCTTTGTTCTCAAAACCTTATGCATTAAAACACAGTGACTATCTAGGTGTTGTTCACTCTACCCTGGTGATGCCAATGTGGCTGTGAGGGTCCAGTTGTGTTTAATCAGCCAAGTAGGGATGAGAGCTCAGGATCTGGGCTGAGCACACACAAACCCACCCTCAGCTCCCAACAGGTTTTGCACTTTGTTGAAGAACTTTCAGTTCATGCAGTTTTGCTGCTGGCAGGGAGGAGTTGTCACTTGCTGCAGGTCTGTGCTTGGCTTGCTGGAATTTTTCAAGGAACCTAAGGGAATTAAATGTCTAAGGGCCATCAGAGAGCAGTTACAATAGGATACCTGTGATCAAGAATTTTCCAGAAGCTTTTGTTTGCGATTTGCCTTTCCATTAAACATGGCACACCTCTCTGACTTTGTTGATCATCCTGAGACTTTATTGTCCAGAGGGCTGAGTTTGGACTGCTCAGTCCAAGACTGATGTGTTGGCACTGCAAATAAAAAAAAAGCACTGTTTCATCTCCTAAACAGACTCTGTCAATGCTGAGAGGAGCATCACAGGAGGCTTTGTTTGACAGCAGAGTGACCAGAGCTGCTTACAGTCAGTCTGCTTCTTACCAAAATATTCTGGGAAAAACTTGCCCCCAGCTGCAGCCTGTTGGCTCAACAGTTAAAAATTCAGATTCCTTGTTTGGTTGGGACACTTAGGTGCTTAAACCACATCAAAGTGAAGCCTTCACCATCAAGGAGAATGAAGCTGTATTTTATCTTGCACTTCCTACAGCCTCTTGTCCTGGTGCAAATTCCCCAGTTCAGCTTGTACATGGCAATCTGGTGGATGGAAATCCTCAGTTTTCTGTGTTTGTAGAAGGAATTATATGGGAAAAATGCTTCTGTTTGATAGCATCTGTAAACTTTGGTGCTTTAAAACTCCCCTTCTGTATGCTGTGAGTTCCTTGATGTCCTGAAGTGTTTATGTTTCAGGAAAAGAGTTGGCCTGATTTGTAAATGTTACCCTGTATCCTGGATATGGTCTGGGAATCCTCAGCACCTCTTCCAAAGGAGTGTTAATCAGGAATTCTACTGCCTTGTTCAGGCTGGCTTTACTGCAGAAATGTGCTTCATTTTTAGTGCCACTTTGGAACATTCACTTGCAATTGCACTGGCTAAGGTGTGTATGAGGAACAGAGTTTAAGACAATGTAAATGGGTTCAGCTCCACTGCCTGGCTAAGTTTGTGCCTCCTTACCAGTTCCTGGATTATAGCAAAACCATGGAATACTTTTTTTCTTGTTTCTTATTTGTTTTCACTGCAAAGTAGTATTGGGAAAAAGTCTGAAATTAATACTTTTGCACCATCACAAGTTCTGTATTTTGAACGTGCATTAAAATAAACCTACTGTGAGATCACAGACAGTTTAAAGAGAGCTTTGCAAATTACCAAAACCTCTGGGGAGCTTTTTTATTTTTTTATTTTTAATTGAACCTTATTTTTACTTACCCATCACAGGAAAAAAGGAATATACCACAAAGAGGATGAATACCTGGGACTTAGTCATGGTGGAATCACCCCTGGCATTTTTCCTTCCTTGATTAAGATATTTTTTGCTTTTCTGTATAACGTCAAAAGAATTTAAAGCAGATTTCTCTTGGGTTCCTTTAATTGCTTTTTTCTTTTTCCTTGCATGCATCTTAGAAACATGGCAGTAAATTTTCTTTACATTTTAGCAATGCCCAGTTGCCTGCAGCCCTTTCTTTCATTCCTGTCTTGCTGTGGAAAATGGCTGGTTTGGTTTTGGTTGCTTGCAAGTGTCCTTACTGCTGAATGTCCAAACTAATCTCCTATCCAAGCTGACATCTTGTCTTTAAGGAAGTCGTCTTTGGAATTTCAGTGTTATTATGGGAGTGAAAAAAAAAATAAAATAAAATAAAAAAGGAGAAAAAATTCTAATGAAACTATTTCAAAGAATTTTGAGAAACAGTGCAGTGAGAATCTTGGTGCTTCTCTAGCAGTTTGCTTTCATCTTCTGTATCAGCCTCATTTCCTGAGCTGATGATAATTGATTACAGTCTCCATTTCTTAAATAGCCTTAAGAAAATACACTGGCATGCCTGTGCCTCATTACAGGATTCACATCAAGGCCTGGGTGACCTTGTCAGGTTTATCTGTGTTACAGAGACACTCTCAACCGTCAGGGAGATGAAAGCTGCACAATAGAGAAGGATGATTCCTGGAGGGAATGCTTTCACAACATTCTTTAGCATCCCTCAATAGGAGTGGCATCTTGGAAGGTCTGGAGATGTGCTTGTGGCTAGTGCATCTGTCTATATGATTTTGGACAGGAGATTCAGGGCAATGTGTGCCTTGGTGTAGATCCAATGGCTGTCTGGGCTGATTTCTTTCCATGGGAGCTCAGGATGCCTCTAAAGTGTGTATTCTGTGCTGCATTGCCCCGTAAACCAGGAGATATTTTACCATTTTATCAGCCTTTTACACTAAACAGGTTTAAAAGTGGTTCTGAAGTACTGCTGCAGGGGTCAAGGTGTAGGACAGAGGGTTGCATTTCATTTGCATTTCAAACCCTTCTTGGAAAGGGAGGTGGAAGGAGCCAGAACCAATCTAAAATCAGGTCCTGGTATGTGGTGTAAAATCTGCATCTCTGGAAACAAGACTTAGAGATTTACACTGGCCTGGGAATAGCAGAATTGAAGTCTCTTCAAAATAATAGTGGGACCATATCTGCTTTAGTGCTTGGGTTCTCTGGTGATGAGGAGCATGTGGCTAGAAAAGCTAAATAGTGCTTTAAAGCTCAGATCACAAAGGTCTTGCAGCATTAGAAATTGCTATGCATCCTGAGTGATAAGGTCTTAAAGGGAGATCAGATGTTTAACTCCCTTCTCAGTTATCTGTATTTATATTCCTGATTGGAGCAGGATAAATGTTAAGAACAAAGACAGTGACAATGCCTATACTGCAGTGAGGAATTACTTAAATGCTTAGTCTATGTGGCATTTACAAGAGAGAATTAGTTTTGCTCTTCTATGTCGTGTTTTCCTGCTTTCTCTTGTGGGAGATCTTTTCTTGGCCTCACCTTTTGTAACCTCTAAAAGCATCACATCCCATGGTGAGGGGGCTGGGTCCCTGGAGTGACAGTCTCTGGTGATGGGAAGGTGGCTGCCAGAGTGGGTCCTGAATGCTCAGACAGGCAGGTTATGGTTTAGCAGCTGTGGAAACAGACTTTTTTTTGTTTTATGTTGTGAGGAGATGACTCTGAAATGACCACAGTGTAGATATACCTCCTTGAGCTGGCACTGCTTTGTTTCCAATAACTTGTGTTCAGAATTCACAGCATTTTAAAAACAAAAGCAGCTCGAGTTTTCGAAGGTTAATGCCCACTTAATATCTTCATGATTTGCCATGCAGTCCCACTTTCTCTCCTTCTCTGTCCCCATTTTCGAGCACAAAAGTGAATTGATGAATTATATTCTGGTTTTGCATGGTGAGAGAAAGGGAAACCAACAGTCAGACATTTAGGGCTAGTGGATGCTGCCTGTATGTATCTTATTTCTTTGCTGGTAGACAATTATCTTTATTCCACAAGACTGCTCTCCAGCTGTGAGGCACAATCCAGGCAGGGACAATGGAGTATGATGCTTTATGGCATGTTAGCTGTTTGTTTCCTTTCTGGTAACGTGCTGTTTTCTGTGAAGAATTCTCTATTCATGCAGACCTGGTTTTAAGACTACACCAAAGCTGCATGGTCTCAAGGCTCCTTTCTTCAGAAACCATTTTAATAACTATTTTGATTGTTGACAATTACACTTTGTATATTTGAAACACTTCTAACCCTTCAGAGTGGCTGAAGGACAGCTTGAGAAACTCTGAACAGTCTTTTTTGTGTGATCTGAAGGTTTTGGAATGCACTGTGAAGCTTTATGAATAAAGCATTTGAATATAATAAGAGTTTTAGTGTAGATTTACTTATGTTATAGCTTTTCTGATTTCCAGGTGCTGATGATAGCTCAAGGCATAAAGCCAGGCTTATAAAAGTATTTGCTTGGAATTTCAGAGATTCAGTGAGACCTGGATGGAAGGGTCTAAGGATCAGTCAGCTTAGTGACAGTAGGAGGACTTGGACATGGATAACATCCATGACTGTGATCCACAAGAAACTGTGAATATTTTGAATGTGGTCTTTAATGTAAGTATCAAAGTTTCCTTAAAGCCTTCTGTCACAAACTGAATATCTGAATGTTTGATCTACCCTGGGACTGTGCCATAGCAATAGCTGAATATCAGTATTTCTGTGTTTTTAATGAACATCCTGTCATCTATAGATAAGTGAGGGAAAAAAAAAATGAGCCACTTGGGGTGGACAGATTTATCCATTCAAAGTGCTCAACCTCTTGTTATTTGTATGGGACATTGGGTTGCTATAGATATTATTTTGGCTTCTTTACTTTGGTTTCTTTATTCATGGAAGCACTTTTTCTGTCTCTCTCTGAAGTGTTGTTTTCTGTCCTTGTCTTATAAAGATGAAGGTAGCAGATACCTAATGAAACAAGAGGAATGTGTCAAGGGTAGGAGGTGAAGTGAATTGGATAAAAACTTGTTAATGAGGAGATAGCTGTATTCTAGGAAAGGCTGGAAAAAATTTGGGAATCAAAGCTTCTTTCACATTATGCAGTAACTTGTAAGTATTATGGAATTTCTTTTTCAAAGGATTATTATAGACTTTCCAACCCAAGGCTTATAAATATGGCACAGTGAATTCCTAACTTAGAACAGTTTAGACTTATCACAACATGAGCAGACAAGAAATGGGATTACTCTGAGCAAGGAAAATGTGCCTTCAATACTGGAATTCTGCAAAGCTTTTTTTATGTACTTAAAGCACGACTGAGATATTTGAAGCATGGGAAGTATAATATTTTTTTCTCTCTTAGAAATGTATATTGTTTAGGAAGTGGAATGATTTATTTTCAATGGCATGTTAATTTTTTTAGCTGAAACATTGGATTCAAACATCACTGTGCAGAATCACTTTGGGTGCAGCAGAACCTTTGCACTGCCACTTGCCTCCCTCATCAGGAGTTGTTCATGCCAGAACATTTTTACATAGGTCTTATAGGGAATGAAATGTGACCAAGGCCCTACCTTCTCAGACTGTGAGTTAAAGCTTGTTTGAAGCACCAGTGGTTTCCAGAGGATTTATTTTTAAACTTATGCTTTTTTGGTGATGTTTTTCTCTAAACTTCAGACATTTGAGGCAAAGCAAAAACTCTTTAACTTTTAAAGATGTTTTCAATAAAGAAAAAAAAAAATCTGATTTTAGCTGCTGGGAGAATAAAAAAGTAAAAATAGAAGCAGAAAATGAAAAACCACTAGACTGGGATCATTTTAATACCAAGCTTGATCAGTTTTTTCCCTCCTGTACTTTCATTAAGTACACAAGGTTCCTTTTCTAACTTAATAATTGTGTAGTGAAGCAGAGGCTGTTCTGCAATGAAAAGTATGCAAAATCTTGACTGTGTTACATGCCTATCATGGAGCCATTGTTAGGTACACAGTAGATAATTGTTAGGTTTATTTAAGATCTGCATTTAGAGCGTCATTGTAATAACTAGGGAAGAGGAGACCAGGCTGAGTTATCATAACTTTGTGGCAGGGTTGCAGAAAAATTAAGTAATCTTAGTCCCACTCATGCATTGCTGGTAGATGAAGAATGTTATTAGGTCCTGTCATTCATTCAGAAGTGTTCCTGTAAAGTGTTCTTTAACAAAAGTTGCAGAAGTGGTTAAAGGAAAATGAAAGGACTCTTTGTTCCACTTAGGAAATTGCAGACAGTTATTTTTGTGATGCTTGTGAAACAATATTATTGTATTAGAAAAAGATATTGGATTTCAGACCGGAGGTTTAATCTAAGAAACAAACAAACTAGCAAACCCAAATATAAAGGAGATGAACTGCAAGGATAGTAATTTTTTAAATCTTCAGCTTCTAAAGGGAATCTCCTTCTTGATGCAAGATAACAGCTGTGTGGATGTTGGCCTGGTAGTGGTGGGCAGTATGCTTTCTGCCCATTCTGGTTTTCTTCACAAGTCTGAAGACACTGCAGCAGCAAGTTAGCCATCAAAAGATTATGGGGTGGGTTAATCTCTCACTGGGGCTTATGAGCAGCATGACACTCTCTGGCAGGTACCAGACACCCTGTGAAAGCAAGGGCAAGCAATGACAAGGGAGATGGCAGTAACTGAAGACATGTCTTGGGAGCATCTGCTTCAGCTGTAGACCCTCTGCATGCAGAATGACACTGACATTTCCATCTATTGTAACTGGGCAGGAGCTGTACACTGGTGATTTGGACTGTTTTGGGAACTGCTCAGCTATCAGGCTGCTTGACTGAAAGTTGTTATGCAGAGCAGCAGGGCACATCTGCACTTGCAATGCACAGTTATTACACTTGTCCTGCTGTCCCTGGCTATAATGCCTCCCACCCTGAGGTTGCTGTGCCTCTGCAGAAAAGCTGAAGCTCTGGTGAAATTACCTGAAAAGCTTAGATTTTACCATTTAGTGCACGAAGGCAGAGGGGCACTGGTTTGTTTAACCATAACTGTTGACACAACAGAGGGAAGGGATGATGTTCAGAGGGACCTGGCCTCAAGAAGTGAGACCACAAGAACCTCAAGAAATTCAATAGTGCTGCAACAGGGCTGGAGCAATCCCAGATGTGAGTATAAGCTGGGAGAAGGAGTAGTGGATATAGATGTGTACTGCCTCAGGACGAATTTAAGTTCAGTGGCTGGACACCAACGCTAAATACATGTAGAAATTTTACATGCAAAAGTTCTTAACTATTGCAAAAACTTAGGAACATGTTAAGTTTGCTGTCACCTATATGATTTGACCAGGATGAGGGATGTTCTGAAAAGCATGTTGTTGTCTACCAACAAAAATGAAGGATTACTGAGTCAGCCCTAGTGTTTAAGAGACCAAATGAAGTGGCCATAAAAGTATTTTCTGTGCTTGCCTTGCTTATCTCCCTTAAAAATGTGATTCTTTGGCTGGATATTGAAATGAAAGACATGAAGGGAAGCCTTTCCAAAGGACAAAATACCAGGAGGTTTACTTTGCTCCAAAGGTCTGTGTACTTCCAAATGTGAGATGTGCCCAGCAGATGTGGCACCCTTCCAGAAGCTGGCAGGCAAAGCAGGCCAGCTGATCCTGCCAGGGCTGGGCTCTTCTGGTTGTGCTTGGACAGGCTTCCCTTCACCCTGGAGCTCTTCTCCTGCAGGCTGTGTGATGTGCTGCTGCTCTCCCTGCAGGGAAGAGCTCTCAGTGACAGTGCTGTCACCTCCCCCAGCCCAAGGCTTTCGCTTTGGTCACAGCAAATTGAGCCAGGGCATGCCTTAGAAGGAATCACTTGGCAGACCTCTGTTGGAGAGAGGCATCCCTGTGCTGAATGGGGAGCTGCAGGACAAATGCAGACCTGTAACCCCTCCTGTTGGCTGGCTCAGAGGCTGCTGACAGCCTCCTGCTCCCTTCCAGAGGGATCTTTCCTGCCCTGTCCCTGTTGTGACCCTCCCTGAGCTCAGCTGGCAGGCTCTGAGACGTGGCTGCTGATGCTGGGTGTTGCAGGAACCCCGCTGGCAGCAGCCCAAAGGCAGCATTTCTCTGCAGCAGGCAACCTCAGATACGTCTTTTTGCATCAACTGTGGTTTCCCAAGGTTTTATTCTTTGAAGGAAATGTTGAAAAAAAAAAAAAAAAAAGACCAGCACTCAGTAAAATTACTGGTCTCTTTTTCGATGAGCCAAATGGGCATAAATTAGAGACAGTGTCTGCCCCACGTTTCAGAGGGCTTCCTGAGCCTGCCCTGTGAGACAGGACTGTGCTTTTCATCTGGCACTTGGGAGGGCAGGAGGAGTGTAACACAGGCTTCTCTAGGCAGTGATTTGGCCCTATCAAGTAGACCCATATTTAGCAATTTGTTCTATGAAGTATAACAACGCTGTCTGCAGCACTTCAGAGTTTCCAGATGATGTTTGGACTGTGCAATCAGAATGTGATTAGGTGGTTTACAGTTCAGAAGAGCTCTGACAGCTGCAATTTTGTGGCTGCAGTGGCAGCAGCAAAGGCAGTGCTCAGCAGCACCTTTCCTGACAGTGTCATCTTGCAATTAGCATTTGAACTTTGGCTAAAGGCTTCACAGGAAGAATTTGTGTGGCTGTGTGCTTTGGTAGTCTGTCAGAGACTGTGGGTGTGGGTCAGACTGCATCTCTACAATGACTCCTTACCTGCTGTATCACTGGGCACCTGAGCCCTCTTTCCCTGTATATCCTCTTTATGAACCAAAATATGGTTTCCTTGGCCTGAGAGCAGGATAAGTAAAGCCCTGTCACACCCCCTGGGCTGAAAACACCAGCAGATTCCTACTAAAATCCACAGTAATTCTTGCTTGGAAGAGTAATGTAGTCACTTTTGTCCTGCTATCAGCAGCATCAAGGGCGATTGTAATTCCAGCCTGTCTGCCTTCTTCATCTTATGCTATAAAAGGATATCCTCAAAATTTTAACCTTGTAACATTAAAAAGCAGGTAAGTGATTTCCATTCAGGGACTCAGGAGACACCTGATTAACTGTTACTATTATAATTTTCTCTTGATAATAGTTTTTACTGTAGCTGGATAGTGGTGCTGACTCTCGAGGCTTCAAGAATGATTTTCTTTTTCACTGGAATTTAAGTAGAGCCTTTAAAAAGGCATTTTGGGAGACAGACTTTTGACCAAAGTTTCCTTTTTGGAATGAAGGTCCAGTTTTACCCTGTGTATTTTGTATTCTTGTTTTGGTAATGTTTTCTTCAGGTGTTGGTCAGATAGACGAGGGAAGTACCCTGCACCCCCAAAGGCTTTTCAGGGTGCTGTGTGCCTAACATTTGGCTTTTTTGGAATTTGGTTTAGCTTCAGACACACATTTAATTAAAAACGTTTTTTTTTGTTCTGATGATTGCCCCAAAATTAAGTAAAAATGCATGGTTTAAAGCCAGTTCTTACTGTAACATGACAGAAAAGAGTTCACAGAAGATCATTCAACAATTTTACACAATGTACCCAGTCCCAGTTGTTTTCATGGAAGAAACCTCTTAAACCAGTTAGACTCTTTATACATAATGGCTCTAATTCACAGCAATAAATGGGTTGTTTTATTGCACAGACTATGGAAAAATGGAGTCAGTGTTCAGTTGTATTATTCCACTAATGCAGAACTACTGAAGATGCAAAGCAAGCAAAGCATGATATAAAGAAAAGCCATTTATTAACACTCCACAAGTTTCTGTTAAGAAAAGGATAAGAACATTCCCTTATATCTGCCACAGTTTAAAAGTATAACAGTTGCATTTGATAATAAGAGCCCATTTATAAATATTTTATTGTGGTTCAATAATTGATAAAGTGATTTACAGCCACCTTGGCATTACATTAATGCTTGCAAAGTACATTATGCTAACCATATTAGCTGAAAATATGTTTTGTAATTGTAGTGGTTTGTCGGTGCATCATCTGTTAAGCTTTTATTGCCAAAGCCTTTTAATTGTTTCTTTGGTTTGTTATTTGAAATTGCTAGCTGTTTATCTGAAGAGTGCCTGGCTTTTCTGCCTTTTCTCATTAGTGTGTGTGTGATAAAAGTGCTCCCAATAAATGCAAAGTAGCAGGTTGTTACAACCTTTCTGTGGTCCAGCACCACAGGGTTGGTTCTGCACGAACACACCTTGCTTTCCCATCTTTGGAAATATCTACCTCAAAAAATCCTGCTAAATTCAGAAAATACTCAGCCTAAACCTTTTGCTTTCCAAGATTAAAAGCCCCCCAAAATGAAAGAGCTGAACTGCTGAAAAGCCACCAGGATCTCCCCAGAGAGAATTTACCTACCCAGGAGAGGCTTCTCTGTTATGAAACTGTGGATAGGTCAGCAGAATTTTTGACACAGGAGGCTATTGTAACAAACATGCAGAACCCTGTGTAATGGGTAAATTTCATTCAACTTATGAAACTTATTTTGTCAAAAAGCTGATAGGTGACATTTTTAGAATTAAAGATGAACTGGGATTTTGCAGGGCTAACTATGTTGTGTATTGGTAAGAGAAAACAGTAAACAAACGAGGCTTTTGGAAGAGGGAAAGAACTTGTACAACAGGTATCATCACCTGTCTATTCAGATTTGGGAGGATGCCATCCTATATGTCCATCCAAAAAAATTTCCTTGCATTTTGTTCTGAGGTGCCTGACATCAGCTGCTGCCAGAGGCGGGGCATGGGACTCAGTGCTCATGGTTTAACCCTTCCTTGATATTCTTATCAAACCTTTGAGACAGTTTGCTACAATAATATTCTCCCTTGTGTTCCTTTGCCTCTGTGTGCAGAGCCACAAAGGCAATGACTGATGCACCTGAACAACTCTTTGAGAAGGAGAATCTTTGTGGTCACCATTGGTTTAAACCTTAAAATAACAGGTATACACACTCATAGGGCTGGCTGCTACAGAGAAGATATTTTCAGTAATAATAATAATAATAATAATCCTTTCAGTGCAATGTAATCATCTAATTCATCATTATCATGTTCAAACTGAACATGTTTTTGTCAAGTCAATCTAAAGCTATAGCAATTGCTTTTTTTCTCCATCACACACAGTTTGGTTCTTCTTAATCAAAATTAGTCAACATATTGATCACACAATTCACTGAGTGTTTTGTTTTTCTTTTTAGGGGTGAAACACAGGCTGGAGAAGTGAGTTTTGTGTGGGCAGGATAGCTATGTTTGTGGCCAGCCTGCACACTGCAGTCCCTGCTGAGAGTAATAAAACAGTGCCAGCATTTTCAGGCTTGGCCTCTGTAGCTTTCCAGAAAATTGGCTGGGAGCTCTTGGGTGCTGAGCTTGTTTGAGGAGATGATCCTTGTAAAGTTTGATCTGGTCTAATTTTAGCTGTGCCAGTCAGGAAATTTGTTTCTTGTTTCCTTTATGAAATTATTGTATAGCATAAGTTTTCAACTGATATTAAGCCTACATTTTCAGTACTGTAACATGACCCATTTTTTGTAGTGAAAGCCTCCACATTACTCTTCAGCTTTGTGGTTTCATACCTTTGAAAGAGTGCTGTGGATCATCATCCCTCTCCTCCTTTTATATGTTTTGTGTCCCCTTTTTCAGGTGGAAGTGCTTTGTTTCCTATCCATGCCTGAGTGAACTCACTTTTGATTCTTACAGAGGTAGTTTGAATCAAATCAAGGGAGGTGAATGTTCTGTGTACTGAGATGTACTCAGGCTCATCTTAATGTTCAACCCAGTCACACCTCTCAATCCAAAACATGAGGGAGTCATGACTGTGTGTAAACAGTTCTAGAAACTCCTCCCCTGTATATCAGCTACTTGGAATATGCTGTGAAGCTTGAAGTTGCTGATTTTGTAACATCAGTAAGGTTGCTTCTTATGTCCTAAAGCTTTCATCAAAATGCCTGTCATTTCACATGTTGATTTGAGAAATGTGTCTTATGAACTGTTCCTCGTGGTCCCTGCTAAGGAATCTTGGCTTTTGTCAATAATCTTAGACTTGACAGGGACCTAAAAGGGTCCTGTGTCTACTCTGTACTGCCCAGCATTTACCTCTGCAGAGTTAGCCCATGAGAGCTGCGAGCAGCTGGGGGCTTTCTGTGCCACAGAATGTCTGAAGAGGTATGGGAAATGAGCTTTTGGAAGAGACTTCTGAAAAAATGAAGGGTAAAAACCAAACTTAAACCCCCAACAAAGAAGTGTCTTAGTTGGTTTCTTAAATTATGTGAAAACACCTTCTGAGGCAGTGTGAAACAACATCCTCAGTTTCCACTAAAGGCTGTCTGAAACACACAGCCTAGAAACCTACAGAAATAGTTTATCCTAAAATGCTCAGAAGTGCTGGAACACACCAGGACTCAGCCTGTAGAAAATCTGGGAATTGTAACACTCGTGTCTTCTGCCAAAAAAAAAAAAAAAAAGTGGCCCTGGCACTGTACTGAGGTTTCAGCTTCTTGTAACTTGAAAAATTAATATGATTCAGCCTTATGATTACCCAAGATTCCAGAGAAGCAATTGACATATGTAACAGAGTTGGTGTTATCTGAATAGGTTTTGGTATCCAGAAAGGGGCAGATCTCCCAGGTCTGTGTTATATTTGTCAGCTGTGACTAGATGTTTTTGGTACCTAAGATGTGTTGTGATGATGATCACGTGCCTTAAGGAACCTGGGTCACACCAAACAATTAACACTAAAGACTGAAGTTTATTCTAGAGTTCTGGGTGTAATATTCTTGGATTAAAATTATCAGCAGATTTTAAAATAGGGAGGTGAAGGAAAGCAGAAACCTGCTAAGGGTGTTAAAATGACATTATCATAGCAGAGAAGCATTCAGTTTACAAACCTGGATCTCTGAAGGTGTAAATGAACATCTGGTGCTAATTGCAGTGATCTAAAGTAGGCTGTGATTTTGGGAAGGAGAGATTAGCAAGGCCCTGCAGTAGTGATATTGATGCTTGAAAGGGATAATTTTAGAAGTGTTCCTCCTTGCATGCAAAGACTTGGTGTCTATTAGCATTTAAATATACCAGCTTACTTGCAGACTATGCCTGCTCTCTTACTATTGACATGACTTTGGTGTTTAAGATCAGTGTTCATAGGACTATTCATTTTTGAGTCCCATTTTTTGTTTCATTTTGTTGTTTTGGTTTTTTTTTCCCCCCATTGGCCAACCAGACAAACCATAATGGCAATGATTCCAAATTTCTGAAAGCTGAGTTCCTCTTTTAGGTAAATTATATCAATTGCATCTATCCATCTAAAGTATGTTCAAATATGACAAAAAATAGCTCCTTTTTAAGACCCCTATGTTTTGATTCCATCTATCACTTTAATATCTCAGGTTTAATAATCATGTATATTTTTTTTTATGCTCATAAACTGCTCTCTTCTGCAGAACAGTTAATTTTATGCTTTCAGTAGGTAAGCTAAAAAATTTATCAAACACCTCTCTGGTGAAAACAAATTTGTTTGTCATAAAAATCCCAGCCCACACTTCCCCCAAAAGTTTCTCTTTTAATTTAACCTTACTCATTATGTGATTTCTGATGTAATTTCTAATGCTACTGTTTTCCTGTGTTTGAAAATATTAGCAGAAATGAGCCAGACTTCAAAAGTTCTCTCTTCTTTGGAGAATTCTGACCGATTTACAAGGGGTTTGTATTACTTGTGAATGATATGATTTATAGAATTCCATTCATACCTGAGAGTCTGGATAGAGCAGTTAAACCAAAGAGGCAAAGGAAGGAGATTGAGTTTTTGATATTATTATTGGTAAGACTAATTACTTTGAAGAAAGGAGGCTAAGGCACCATTGATTTTAAACAAAATAAAGATGTGGTGAGGTGCTTCTACAGCCTCATATTATTCAAGCAATATTTGTGCCCTTTTGAAAAAACACAGGGGGCACTGATTTGATTACTCTGTTGCTGTGGAGACCATAAATATATGTATCTCAGAAATTTTCACTTCATTCCTGCTTTTAAGGTCGTGTGACAGTCTCAGAAAGTGCAGCTGCACCCTTACAAGAATAAAATCCTGTGAGCAGGGAGCAGGGCTGATGGCATATGGAATGAAAAACTCTTCAGAAAAGAAGGCAGCCAGGTGAACAGAGGGAAAGGCTGCCTGAGTAACCACAGCTCAGGATGATGGTCTGACCATACACATCATTACATTACCATGGAATATGAACACACACCCAGGGACAAAGCTCAGCTGTTGGAAGGAGATGAGTTATTGAACTGGGAATCTATGAGGGATGCAGGTATCAGGGTGCTCAATGCCACTCTGTGCTGTGCATAATTTGATATGAGTGTGAGCACAGCAGGCACAGGTTTTAGGGCATGTTGCAGTGGAGCTACTGGAGTTGTGCTTCCTGTGTGTTCCCATCATATGGAAGGAAATGATGGTGAATTATTTCATGGAATAGTATGATTTTAGGTAGTAGGTTTGTAAAGGAATCTATGAGACAGCATTGTCTGACATGCTGCCTGTGTCATGTGCAGGGACAGATGGAGCTGGGGAAACCTCAGGTCATGGCTGAAAGGAAAATAGTATGGTGGAAGGATATCATATCCATTAGAAAACTAAGAAAAATGGGAATAGATAGAGGCCATGTGGGGAGAGAGAACCAATGCAGAGCCAGCCAGGCAGTGCTTGAAATGGAAATTTAAAAAAAAAAAAAAAAATCTATGAGAGTTTTAAAACCAAAGGTAAGGAAAAGTTGAGAAACTTAGGTTTGTTGAGGGGAGAAACATCTTTTCAAGGAAAAGCTAAGAAAGTATAATTCTGGACATAACTAGGACACAAGTTGGTAAGAATAAGAGAAAGAATAACAAAAAGTTTGAAAAGGCAAAGTCTCAATTTATCAGGACATAGAGACAGAACCAACAGGAACTCAAATATGTGTGGCCTTCCTGAGAAGATTAGGAAGTATTTGTTATAATTAAAGAAACTGATATAACAACTATTTTAGAAGGTTGGTGGAATATTTTAGAAAATGGGACACTGCTATCTTTAGGTATAAGGTCTGAAGAAATGATAGAGCAGGTAATTCTTTGGAAGAGAAGTTGCACATTAAGGGAAGCTTGCAGTGAAGGAAGTGAGCTATCAAGAAGTGTCTTTCTTTATGGATTAAATTTCCTGAGAATGGAAAGAAATCCCTGCAAAGCCATACACAGATTGAAGAACATGTGGGGTAAAAAATGCCATGATAATGGGAACCTGCATGGAATACTCAGGGAATGACAGAAAGACAGCATTTTTTATCTTGGTTAATAAGTATGGGAACCAACTACTCTGCTGAGTGTTAAGGGAGAAAATCCTTGATATAGCCTCAAGTAAAGCACAGATTCTGCTTCAAATTATAAACTTCCAGTATTTGGAGGCAGAATTATTCAGTGGCCATTTTTCCACAGAAACTCCCCCCCCCCCCCCCCCCATGCATGTGAACTAACACAGGGAAAAATAAATCTTGTTTAGCTTTTAAATAGAAAGGAGAAAGCTCATAAATAAAGGAATTCTCATATAATGCCTCAAAACAGGTTCTTTGTCTAGGTAGGGGACTGAGGAATAGCACCAAATGTAAAGCTATGAGGCTTTGCACTGCTTGGTTTTTTGTACTGTAAAGGAGATGTGTGACAAGGATGCCTTTTAGCTGGCACTTTGTCTAAATATATGACAAAAATACAGTCTTCATCCTGAAATATTGATGGTTTGAGAGGAGAGTGCTAGGGAAAGAAGAATATTTTCAAATAAAACTGTTTTTTAATGAAATGAGCACATGGACTTGGTAAAACTGGAGCATGCACAAGGTTCAGTTAAGGTAGAATAGATCTATCAGAGAAAATATATTCTTTAAAAATAGCAGAGTTACTATCCATAGTGAAGCTTTTCACCTTTGCTTTCTGAAGTATGAGTTCCAGAAAGCTTTGTTAAATTGTGTATACATTATGCATTTTTCCTGTATGAGAAAGGTCATGTTCAGAAGTGGTTGTTATGCTGCACTTGCTGTCTCATGATACAGCTCATAATGCTCTATTTGGCATGAAACAAACCTGATAAATTGTCTCTTGTGAGGAAAGGACAAAAGGAAAAGGAAGCCATAAAAAGAAAGGGACCAATTCTCATTTTGCAGATGTTAATTCTCCCTGTGCTGGTTGGGATGACACAGCTATTCTGATCAGGTCTGTCCATTTGTGCCTCCACACAGCTGCCTTTTAGCTAAATAACCCAGATGCACAGTTCTGAGCTACAAGCTATGATGCTCATTATAGCAGTTTGGACTTCTTCCATCTGACTGCTTTCTCAAAAAAAAAAAGTATTTGGTGTGGATAAGGATCTTGTTTTTCAAGGGATTTGTGTGTGCATCCTTATTGCAGTCCTGAACAAGTAATTCATACACCCACTGAAATGGATGCTGCTGTGCAGGTGACTCACCCTCCTGTTTTCTTCTGCAAATCCATCCCCCAGAGTGCTGCCAGGTGAGAAAGGGTCCTGGTTCCTCAAAGAGCCTGTGCTATCCTTGAGGATGGAGCTTCATGGTCTCAACCTGCAGTCAGGCACAGACTGTGCTTTCAACTGAAATGATTTGTGTTTGGCTTTTAGGTTTGCCTCTCTGTGTGTGCATGTTTGCCAGAGGTCAACTTGCCTCTGAGAAAGTGTTTCTAAAATGAAATTAAAGAGTTTAATGTGGAGGAAAGGTCAAGAATTTCTTTTTGGGCTGTGCTGAGGCAAAGTAACTCATAGAAAGAGGCTGAAAGAGAATAAAAGAAAATGTCAAGTAAGATTTCCTAACAATGAGGTTCATTAGTCTCCCCAGGGAATGATAGGAACCTGTGTTAAATCCTTTTGGTTAAAAATGAGGAAGATATTCAGTCAATCCTGATTTTATATCATTTGGCCCCTTTTGCTGGAGTTAATTCAGTTTGTAAAGAAAAAACCTCCTGCCTACTCTTCATACCAAGGACTTTTTGGGGGTTGAAATTGTGCAGCAGCAGATAACAGGAAATAATGCCACCCTATCTGTGTTCTGTCCCTGGCCATCATTTGAAAGTATAATATATCTTTCCCACGTGGAGGAACAGAACCCCTTGGAGGCAGTAAAACAGCTAATAAGAGTAAGATTTCATGTAGGCAGTTTAGCATTGAAGATTGCAAAAATGTTTACAGATTGTGCAAACACAGTTAACAGGTGTACAAAGTGATACTAGGTATTTTTGGCATTGCCAGGGTACCTGAATGTGACACTGTACCTTCCACAGGTCTCTGAAGTAGCAGTGTTCACCCTGTTGGCCAAATCTTAAGTCTTGTGGTCAATTGGAGAACAGAAAGAGCAAAAAATGAAGCAAAAATGCAAACAGTATGAGCAGTAGTGATTTTTTTTTTTTAAATTCAGTAATGTGTGACTTGCATGTAAATTCTTCACTTGAAATCCAAGCAGCAACATTATGCACTTGTGCTCATTTTTATGATTATTTTTTCCTTCCTTATATCTCTAATGTCCTTATGTTGAAAGGTGAGTTTTACACTAAACACATGAAGACAGCATAAGGATTATAGTAAATCCAGTTAGAATGGCTTCATCCAGAGTTCATTTGTCAGGATTCATATATGGAAAGATCACACCACTATTCCCTTGAGACCCTTCAGATAATAATGGGCAAACTCTGATGATCACTAATGGATCTGTCAAGAGAAGTGGAAAAATAAGTAAAGGAGTGGCTTCTTGGGAATAAGGTAGTTTCCTGCTGTGTTTGCATAGAGAGTATTTAAATTGGTGAGTGGTGAACATAGTAGAATGGGTAAATACAGGTAGCATTCAGTACTCCTTTGGCTCAGACATGGAGTGGATGCAAATTGCCACTACTCTCTTAAATCAGTAAAAACAAGCTACTTATGTTTATGGAGAGTGTAATCCAAAATGTGCATCCAATATTGGTTTTGTGAGAGGCAGGAAAGGAGTGCTGGAGACCACTCTGTTTCTCTATGATTTTTCCACTTCTGCATGCCTTACTAAAGGATTCTGCTTTTGTTTTATGTTTCTCCCTAGTGTATGGCATGGCCTGACTCCCTGATGATTGAAAGAAATACTACAAATTCTGTTCCAAAGTGCCAAACAGGGGGTTACAAATCCATAATAATTAAGCTTTCACCCCTCAACAAAATAAAGTAATTAACATCTTGTTATAAGAGCTTTAGCAGCTGAGGATTTTACCCAGCTGTGATTTTTCTGAACATGATGAACTTGGAGTAGGCAATTATTACACTTGGCATGCAAAGGAATGACCCTTAAACAATAACTGTTACCAGACTTCTGAGAAATCTCTTAATAAAAGTAACACCCCTATACAATGATGCAGTGATTGAATTGTTTCTCCAGGCATGATTTTGTGTAAGGAAAAAAATAACAACTGAATGTAAAGCTCTGTGTTTTTTTAGTATATCTCTCAATGGGAAAAAAAATTCACTAATGAAGAAAATACATCTGGCTTGTAACTGTAGTTCTTAATTCAGTGAAAGACTTATTTTAAGAGCAAGCAAGGAAAAGAAATTTTTTTTAATTTTTTTTTTTTTAGGGAGGAGGTTCTGTACAATGAAAGTGATCTATATGTCTGTGCTGGGCATGATTCAGAGCATTTCTTGAATTGCTCATTATTCTTTCTAGATTTCTCAGTATATGGGAAATATTGCATCCATTATATTAATGTGAATAGCACTACTATTGCTGAAAACTAGATTCTGAAATCTAGCCCATGTGTCATCTAACTAAATTTCAACATGTGTTTGTTAGCTTACCAGTATTTATGCTCTATGTCCTTCAAAATGTTTTCTGTATTCCAGTACTACTCATTTGAATACTAATATATTCAAATTCTGCACTCCTTGAAAAGGCCTGGGTGATTATTACATCATCTGGTGATTCTTCCTTAACTTTATGGTACCAAAGGGTTTGAGAACACATGCCTAAGCATTTCAGCCACTGGGACATGCAAGATTTGTGTTTGTTACATGGTGGGAAATTCCCAGTAGGAATGCAGGAATGAAAGAGAAGAGAACTATGGTCACTGAGCATAAGCTGCTGGCTTTTAACTTGGGTTTTATGTACTTAGTGGTTTGGCTGTCTCAGGGCTTTGGCTGAAAGAACTAATGTCTAGATGCTTGAACTATATTCTCCAAAATAAATTATGGTTTTTTTATGTGCATATTTCAGATGCACTATTTCCATTCAAGGCTGGATTTTGATAAAGTAATTGTAACTGGTAGTTTTTCATCTGGAAAAGTCCAAATATCTGCTTCTGCATCCATGGTTTTTTTTTTTCCCCATTGCACTGGTTTCATATGTGATTGACAGTGGATTGCTTTCCCCATCTTTTACAGGAAGGTGCTTTAGTTTAAATTTATCAGGTCACAGTTAAGAGCTGACTGTCTCCAATCAGTCTTCCTCAACTGAGGGACTACAGATTGAAACTCATGCCTTCATTTCCTAACTAGCCTGATGGTGTTAGCAGTGAGTGGAACAATTGGCATGGATGGGAAACAGCAATATCAGACATTTTTAATGGACAGTTTACTACTTTATTTACAGTACAGAAGTGGAAAATGACTGGTTAACAGCAGGATTTCTCTGGGAGGACCTTAACATAATGGATTTTAAGAGCTAGCAGCACTGTTGAGCAGTAGAACTGCAATGAAGCAGGCAAGCAGGAAGGGCACAGGGCCATGCCTAAGGATGGAGTGACCAGTCCTGAAATGTTGCATATGCCAGTGTGCACAGTACTTACAACTGGGAAATGCCAAATATGATGTTATTAAATTAGGTGGCTGTTCAAAGAAGGCATAATAAACAGAATATATGTGTGTGATATCTTCTCCCCAGCTGATTGTGTTCCACCAGAACAATTCAGTTTCACTCTGAACTTGGGAAACTCAAGAGGCTCCTGCAGTTTAAATGCTGTCAAAGGTTAAATATTTAAGAGAACAGAGGCTGTGGTCAACTGGAAAACCCTTTGTAATAATGAGAGATGCTAGGTAGGACTGTGCATCTCGATTGTATTAGTGTGGGGACAGCCCTATGTTAAAAACAGGGATTTAATCTGCTTTTATGGTTTGATTTTTTAGTGGATTTGCTTTCACAATCCAGTGGAACTTTCTTGTTTAAGCTGTGCTTTTCACATGCAGAAAATGTTATAGAACAAGGGCCTGTCCCCTTGCACTGCTGATCTTTGGGTCTCTCTTCTCACATGCATGCTCTGTCCCCTGCTCCCAGTTCCTTCAACACTCCCTCTGCCACTGTGCACATATGAGTGTCTGAACCAGCCCTCTACACTCCCCCAGTCTGGCTATTCAAGGGTTTTAATTTACTTATTGATGCTGTATTTTCCCTAGGCTTGATGCATCTCTGCAGTGGTTTCTTCACCTTTCTCTCATGGTTGTGGTGAATAGGCTGTTTCTTCTGCAACAACATTTTGTGTATTTAGCAACTTCTCACCAGTGGCCTAGACATGTATATCCTTGCAGTTTTTCCTTACCTGTTTCATACTTAATTTTTCTTGTTCTCCTCAGGCCTTCTCCTGCTGTGTCCATATCCTTTCTGAACTGTGCTGTGTGTTTTTGCTGTGGCCTTGCTGCTTCTGAAGTCAGGAGCTTTCCACCTATTTGAGTACTCCCTCTTTTTTTTTCTGTATTTTTGACTTATTTAGAGCTAGTTGGGAATCACCTTGTATTACTGATAAGGATTTTCTTTTGAATTTTGCAGGATTTCAGAAGAGTAATTTGTATTCTGTTGTCTAGGTTGCCAGTCAGAGCATGGGATAATGCAGGAATAGGAAAGACCTTCCTGGGAATCTTCTTGATAGTCTGACAGTTTGGGTGGAAAATGACACTGAGGAACTTAGAGCAGTTTGCTGTAGAGAAACCTGGACTCTGAACACTTATTTTTGAGCATTTCAGGGGTGTCTAAACATTCATCTGAGGCTTGAACATCCTTGCATCCTTGAAAAACATCTCATCTTATTAGATGTTTACTCACATTATGCTTAAATAAAGCTTGAAAGGTCATTTGAAGTTATACCTGAAAATGGAATCTACTTTCCTGAATAATTTGTGTGTCTTGTCAGCTTTTATAAAGTAGCTTTGCCATTAGTGCCAGGGCTGATCCAGTTTGCAATACTTCAAAACAAAAAAGGAGATGGATATTGGATGCAAACTTATTTACTGAATATTCTTGAAACTCCTATAATACACCTTATTGCAACCAATAGAGTAAATCATCAATCTGCTTAAATCTTCAGTGAAGAATGTGCTTGCAAATTACACTTGTAACCAAGTGTAAGAATTAGCCATTATGTGTCAGCAAGTGCTTTTTGTCAGTTTATAAGGCAGTGCACAGAAAACTAGCAGGTTTTGGTGACGTTAGATGCCAAAGAGTTAAAGTCCCTCCAGGGACAGCAGACCTCACAGAGAGTGTTCAGAATTCAGTCCTTATATCCTGCCTCAATATGCTGATGTGAGTTTAAAGAGTATTTATATTCTCTAAACCTGAAAATTACTGGAAGAAAATGAGGAACTGAAGGTCAAATGCTTTACCTGAAAAATGCATTTTTTCCCAGTGTGCTAAGATACTGTTCACAATTTCATCTATAAAGCAGAAAAACAGAAATGATGCAAAGACTTATCCTGGCTGGGAATAAACTGAAATTTGAAATACCCAGTCTTTTTATACAAGAATACTCTGCTTCAGAAACACTGTGGAGAGCCCTGGTGCTTTAAGCCCATGAAGCTCTTGCAGAAAATTGCAGCTCTGTCCTAATTTGAAGAATTCAGTATCCCTACCTGAGGCACATGGAAACTATATCTGCTGGGGATGGGACTATTGATTTGTGTCTCTGGAGCTCTGCAGCATTCTCCTTGTCACTCACACACTCCACACTGATGAGTAACAAAAGGAATGTTTTATGGAAAATATTTATTTTTCACTGTGATGGGAAACCTCTGACTTTATTTTTTTTTTGGTGTGTGTAATTGTCTTTGTTCAAGTAACATTTAAGTGATCCTCTATTGGGAGCTTTGTTGAGGTCTTTTTTCAATGTCTATTTCTGTAAGCTTGTTTAGGAGAGCTGAATATTTAGAGAAAAAAAGTAGCATTGAACTGAACTGCTTCTACATAGTCCTTCCAGAATAATCTATGAGGGTGAATGGAGTCTTTTACCAAAGTACAAAAGAAAGAACATTTGACTGTGAATTTAGTACTGATATCCTGGGAGAGATAAGAAAAAACAGTGTTTTTAATGGGCTGCCTAATTTCACAAATTACCTTTCATATTAGTAACTGACTTGAAATGAAGAAACATTAATTATATGAAACTAAAAATCATGGATAGTTTCAAAGTAGAGGAGCCTCTGTGGAATGTTAAGTCTTGAAAATATTTCTTACATGAGGCCCTAAAAATGTTGAATATTGTTCATAAAACAATTTAATAATAAATCCTCCATGTAAGTTCTCCAAACACCAGGGAGAACAGTAACTTGCTTCCATAACAGAAAATAAGGCACTTAAATAGTTCAAATTGGTAAGAAAAGCTCTGCTTTTTGGTTCTATTTTCACATGCACCAGTGTTGAGGAGGGAAGCCTTAACACTGTTTCCATGCTCTGGCACAAATAGTCTTTTTCAGCTTTCCCCCCTTAATGTGAAGTTCTCTGGATATGAAAAGCTCTGAGATTTTTTTATTTAAAATTGCCTCTCTTCAACCATTGTAGAAAAATGCAATGATGTTTTAGAGTATAATTTTGTGATAGTATCTGCTTTGGAAAAAAGAAAGAAAAGGAAAAGATTTCAGAAGATTTTGAAATGTTTAACTAATAGTGTAAAATTCCCTGCTATTGCCATCACAGATGAGAAGGAAGGAAGTTTCATCCATCTAATTAGGTTTCTGAAAGAGAGCAAGGATCTGAATGTAGTTCCTGTCTCCATAATCTCCTTAAAGGGTTTAATTTAGGAGCCTTGCACATCTGAGACAGGATAATTTGGAAGTGTGGGAATAAGGAATAGTACACGAAAGACCCTCAAATATCTTCATGGGAGACCCTAGTGTAAAACAAGGCAGGCCCAGCTGGTCCTTCCCTTGCCATTGTCAGCCAATGTATAAATAAACACTGTGTAAAGTACAGCCAAAAAGAGCATCACTTCAGAAGGGGCTTCAGAGCTCCTGACCTTTCCAGGATACACAGACATGAGTGCAGTTTCTTTCAGATCCCAGAAAACTTCTGGGATTTGAGGTCTATCCCCATCACCCACTGCTGGTTTTACTCCTTTGTAAGGCTGCAGCAGTAGTTGTTGAGTACCTGTGACTCAGGCTTTGCTACTTCCACCCAACCTGTGTGTTTCTTTTTACCTGGAATGGCACTATTCAGCTTTTCACATCTGCGTTGCCGAATTGTGGTTATTTTATGGATCTAACAAAGTGCTAGAAAGCACAGGGCTTTGAAGACTGATGTTTAAACAGTCAGGGAAAAGCTGCAGATTTTCTTTTCATTAATCATGCTGGGCTTGACCTGTGCCTGGCTTATCGTGTAGGAACTCGAGGCTTTTCAGGTACACTGAGCACACTCTGGGCTGACTCTACAAGAGGCAGGTATCTGACATCTGCCTCTGCAGCTAAGGAGTCACAACACTCTCACTGCTGAAGGATGTGTATTAACCTCTTCCAGCACCCTCATTTCCCTAAAGTACAGCCTGTGTTTAATTTTAATAAGGACATGTGCAGTTTTGTTGCTGTGTTTATTTGAAGATTAGATTTTTAAGCATTCTCAGATGCATCAGTTCATCCTATTATAAGACCCTTTGTGAAAGGTTCTGATCTCTGTTGCTTGGCTCCCAAATCTACCTTGGCTTATGGTACCAAGGTGAACTTGTTGAGTGTCACTACTTTTTGGTTTTTTTCCTCTCTCTGCAGCAGATTTCTTCCAAAACTGAACATTCACCATGTGCATTGATGTGTATGGGAATCCACTGTCAAACAGGACACAGCTCTCACTGAATTCCTTCCATCCGTGTTTGCTCATGCTGTTTTGGTTAGAGCTGTTTTTATTCTTATTTAAACTTGGTGTACTTGTGGCCATGATTGTTCCCAGGCTTTGCACCTTGGTCAGGGAACTTATCTTCAATGCATCCAGGAACCTCATGGATTGCCTATGCCCTGCTGCATCATCCCTCCAGCAGATTTCCAGGTGGTTGAAGGACCCCAGGAGGGCCAGGGCTAAAACACATTTGCATTTAAACTGGGGCTTGGATGAGGCAGATTTACCAGCTGGAGCTGCTGAAATTCCTTTGTGCTGTGCTTCAGGTGCTCTCCTGCTTACCTGCATTCCATCTCCATGCCCTGGGCATCTTTCACTGTCACAGGCATCACACCTATAGGAGTGGGATGGATTGAAGTTCATCTTCCTCAGCACTATAGTTTAAAACCCTCCTCACTATTTGGTCAAGTCTATAAACAAAGATGCTTTTCCCTTATCTGAAGATGGGGACCTCATCAGTCCCTAGCAGGCCAGGATTCTCCAATGAGTCCATGGATGAACCCCCAGCTGTGGAATCTGCCCCATACCCTCTGTTACTGGCTAGACTTCACTGGCCCTTTCAAGCCCCTTCCCTCTGACTGGGAGGATTGATAAAAAAGCCCCACCTGCAATCCAGAGTCCCCCACCACCCCTCTGTAATCCTCCAGTTTCTTGGTGAGCTCCCTGATACGTGAGCAGCACAACTCCCCAGAGTGCAGCCTGCAAATGGGTGCTGATGCACCTCTCAGACAAGACTTGTTATATATTATACATTTCAATCATGTGTGATATGCAAGACCTTGTCCAGTAGATTATACAGACAGGCAGTGCACAAACTATTGCTCTAGTCCTCTTCTCTGGGTATGATTTGATGGAAGCATCACTGATTTGGGAACTAAAAGCCCCAGGGTCACTCTTCTGCCACTGGCTGGAGCTCTTACCTTTAGCAAAGCACCTCTTCCCTCTATCACCAGGTTTATTTGGCTAGTCAGCTTTCTGGAACAGGGCTGTTCTCTTGCTTAAGTGAGTAACTTCTGTGAGGCTTGTCTCCCTTTTTTTTCTACACCTGTGTTTTTTTTTCTAGTATTGACTTTACAACCCTCTCAATTTGCAGATCTTTGGAATTTTTCCAGTGCAGGTGTGGACTCCAGTTGAGTAAATTTCAGCTTTCTGATAATGGGCTTTCTTTTCTTCATTACCTCTGCTGCCATAATTAAGTGGTTTTGCTTTGTAGAAATGAAAATCCCCAAAATGTTTGCTTAGCTCACAGCACCAGCAATGCTGGATTCAGCCTGTTCCTTTATGTACAGTGCTGAGAACTATCTTAGGACTGCATGAAAACAGAAAATGTGTTTCACTTCCAGTGACAACATTATCTTCCCCTTTCAGACTGGAAAAATGCTTTCTCAGAGACATGAAGATTTTGGTTGTGTGTTTATTTCTTCTTGTAAAGACTGCTGCAGGAGATGCATGCCATTAGGTGTAAAACATTTTGCAAACATTTCTAATCCTTTCCAAAATATTTTGCTAGTGATGTTAACAGAGCAGAGCACAGGAAGGGAATTCATTGGTGGCTATGTCTGCTACTTATTTCCACATTCAGGTGAGTTCAGTCTGGGAAAGTACCTCTTGCTGCTGTGGCTGTCCCAGCTGGATGGGAGCTGGAGAAAACATGTCAGTGCTTTGAACTTCTCCACATGTTAGAGCTGATTCAGCCCTTTAAGTGCTCCTTGAAGCTTCTGCCAGCCTGAGCTGATTAGAGGATCAACTGGGCATTTCCATGTCAGAAGACTACTGATGTTGTTGGGCTTTAGGAAATGGTTGTTGTGTTCAGTTTCACCAGCTTTGCATAAAAAATATTTTATAATTTTTGTGGCTTGTGATCCGTTTTGTTGGGCATCTCAAATTAATCTAGGGTGGTGGGTGGGTGGTACAATTTGGATTTATATAAAAAGATGTTTTGAGGACTCTTCTGAGTGAAGTGGCAATGCCAGTGTTTGCAGTAACTGAGGCACTCCATTTTGTCCTGTGCCTGTTTTGACACAACTGAGTTACCTGAGCTTTCCCTCTGTGGTCACTGGCCAGATCCAAGCTCCACAGTGCTTTTACTTTTCACTCAGCTCTTCAGTGTCTGGACAATCATAATTCTGTGCTTATTTGTGATGAGAATCAAAGTCTTTTCTTGCTGACGTAGCCCCTTTTAGGTTATAATTTTATTTGGGGAAAAATCAAAATGAAATCATTTCTTTTGGGGTAGTTTGAAAAGAGTGTATTTCTGGGGCTGCACCATTGTGGTGGCATTGAGCTGTAGTCCTTAAAGCTCCTGCTGTTTCCCAAAGCCTGGCTTATGGGTTAACTGAAGTCCTCAGGGCTTGCCACAGTGGCAAACATTGCCTGTGGTGCTCTCAGCAGTTCTAGAGAACAGAAATTAGCTGTAATAACACCTTGTACAGCAAAGGCAGTGTCACAAAAGAGCCTTTCAAGGTTACATTAAGAAGCTTAAAGATGCATTGTTTAGGTTTTGAGTGCTTAACTCAAAAGTGTGTTCATGTCTTATTTCCTTGGTTTTGTCTATTATGATTATTTATAGCACTACAAAATACACAAATTCCACAGGGCAGTGATGAATGCTGGGTGAACAGCACAAGATGTTGCTGAATTTCTGTAAGACTCAACCAAGTCTGTTACTTCACAGGATCTTTTATCATGTGACATCAATTAAAACTTCTTACCTTCAAACTATGACCACAAAATTGTGAGGTCCAGCTCTACAACCTTGCTGCTCAAGCAGAAAGTTGTTCAAATCTGATTTGCTTATTTATTTTCAAAAGAAACAAATGCGGGGTTTGTAATAAAATGTTTTCAACTTTCAGAAACAATGGAACAGGTTTTCTTTTCTCTGAAGCCCCATTCCCAAGAAAAACAAAACAAAAAATTCTCAGCCTGGGGTAGACACCTAGCAAAGGAAATTGCTGGCCAACCAGTTAATTTGGCAATGCTGTAAGTAACAGAATACAAAGTCTTACCATGAGCTATGTCAGACCACTGTAAGCATTGGTGTAACTGCCAGTTCCTTCTATATTATCCACCATTCTGTTCATGCTGTTCTGACCTTTTTTTTTTTTATTAATGAATCCAGATTTTTCTCTTTCCCACTGGCAATGGCTTTGATTTTGGTGTCAGAGAGTGGAAGGTACTTTAAAAAGCATTCACTTTCCCCTGACAAACATCCCCACCAAAAAACCCCAAATGTAAGGCTAAAACATAATGTAAACAGGACCAGTTGGTACCATGCTGTTTTGCTCTTGTTCAGATGTGACAAGCATATGGAAATCATTATATAACCACAGACCATTGCCAAAATGTGTGGATAAAAGCCTCACTCTGACTTCACAAACAGAACAAATGCTTTCCCATGTCTTTGCAGGTGGAGACTTCGGGCTAGATGTGGAGCAAATGTTTTCAAAACCAGTTGTTCTGCTGTGCTTCCAATTCCTTTCAGAATGAGCAATAAGAAGAAATACTTTTTTTTTCCCATGAATTCTGTTTTCTCCTAATGAAACTGTTTACCAGATTAGTGCCCCATTAATATTTTAATACTGTTTTATCATTTCATGCTCTTTTAAAGTGAATTGCATTTTTATGGGTAATAAGAATATTTTAACTTATGTGCTGAAGATATTTTTCATGTTCTTAAGGAGGGTTTGGGGATTTTTCCTCTCCCTGCCTGTATTGGAAGATGTGACATTCAGAGACTTGCTCTCCCTAGGTGGAGAAAATAACTGGTTGGGGGTGGTTGAGGGGATCTAATTCCTTTTCCTGCTTATAAACCTTTTCCTTTTCCTATAATTTGTTTTCCCTCATTGGTAGCATGGACTGGATTGAGTTTTGTTACCTGCTTTGAGTACTACTAAGAAGAGACAATATGCAAGAGAGTTTGCTGCATTTTCCTTTGAAGTATTTTTCCCTTTTTACATTATCAGATATAACTAGATTTGATTTAGCACAGAGCTTCATTTATGCCTTGAATAATACTCTTCATTGTTGGAATTCATATTTGGAGATTACTTCAGCACTTCCAGATCAAGATAAAGAGTTTTCTCTAGCCTATATTGGCAGCTTGGGTTATTTAACAGTCACTTAATCAGATAATGCAGATATAAGCCCAGAGACTGAGATAGGAAGCACATGAAGCAAATGCACTCTTTTCAATTTATCTAATCTCTTGTACAAAGTGCTGGTGGTGTTGCTGTGAGAGTGGGTGCACTTGGCAGACTCTTCTGCTGAGTCTGTGTGGAATGACATATTTGTTGGCACAGTAGGCAGTGGTGCCATTGTCCTTCTGATAACACTGCACAGGCACTGCCTCGGAGGTCTCACAGTGTTACTGTGCATCCAGTGTTTTTGGTGCACGTTCTGGTGGGAAGCTGCTATGGCAGAGATCCAGTGACCTGTTTCTGGGAGCTGTTTGCTGTCAGAAGCCCAGGCAGAGGTTTAGAGATGCTGATTCCTTAGTCAGAGCAGGAGGAGAGGTGGCACTGATACAGATTTCAGCAAACTGCATTGCTGTGTTTAGGAGTACAGAGGGCAAGTCCTGATAAGCTTCTGTGGCCCAGGGTCAGAGAGGCTGGGAACTTGTAGCACCCAGCAGTGCAGCAGAGAGGAGAATAGGGAGAGAGAATGTGGCTGTGGGATGGTTGTGA
Source organism: Oenanthe melanoleuca (assembly GCF_029582105.1). Taxonomy (NCBI): domain Eukaryota; kingdom Metazoa; phylum Chordata; class Aves; order Passeriformes; family Muscicapidae; genus Oenanthe; species Oenanthe melanoleuca. The sequence continues at coordinate 16,321,348 of NC_079337.1, forward strand.
TGGGCTGAGATTGTTTAAGAATAGCAGTATCCAGGAGTAGGGAAGGGTGGCTGTCATTTTGGTGCAGAGAAGGCTGAGGGTAAAATAATTAAGCTCTGTTAGTTGATTGAAGGTATAAAGATCAATATTCCTACCATGTTTTAGCTAATATTTTGCATTTAAAAGAGTCCTGAGCACAGACTGGGGTTTTTATAGTGCTGCTAGGAAAGCCTGGCCTTTGTGTCTGCTCCAAATTCTGACTGGGTTTAAACAGATGGTCTTTGTATTCCCAAGATGTTCTGTACTCTGAGGTACAGCTCCATGCAGAGCCCATATACAGCTTATGCTCTTCTTCCCAGGAATGATGTTTTGAGGTGCTACTATTCCTCTGCTTCTCATGTGCAACCTTCTTTTGTGAGATATGTTTTATAATGTGAATATTCCCATCAGTAGAGAGAACCCACTTGCTTGTAGAGGCTTCAATATACCTGTAGGAATGGGGAGGAATTAGCAGAAACAGCTACACTTGCAGTTGCCTACTGAGATCAGTATTAAGGGGATGAACATATTTTTATAATACCTCTTTTCAAAGGCAGCTGGTTTACTTGGCTCCACCAGTTGCTTTGGATCAGATCCCTGAGATTTGCAAAGCAATGAACTTGATAGCTGTTTGGGGCCAGGGGCTTTTTGTTTTTTCAAAGGATCCTTCTCACAGGGTCTCCCATCCCCCAAGGGGATCACTCAGCATGATGTGTTTCTGCCACTGCCCTTGATTCCTGGTCTCCTGTGTGCAATAGTAAACCCTGTGGATAGGTGTGCTTTGGGGAGCCTGGACCTAGCATTTAGCTGGGCTGAGGCTTCTGTGCCATGCAGACTCCTCTTCCATGAGCCTGTCACCAGCTTTCCTCCACCAAGCCATTTTTCATTTCTCTGCACTGGTATAGACACAGATTTTTAAACTCAAGACATATTACAAGGAAACAACACTGCTGGGTAAGAAGAGTGTTAGAGATGTTAGGCAGCATGGATTTGAGAAACAAATCCAACCCTATCCCAGACAGGGAATCCTTTTGAGCAACTACCAAGCTTTTTTCACCTTTGGTATACATTTTGAATTCCAGCAGCAAAAACTCTTTTGCTAAAGTGTGAAGAAAATTTTGTCCTGTTTGCATTGTGTTGGCTGCAGATTCTACTCCTTCATGCAACCAAAGTAGAAACTGTATGAATGAGCACGGTTTAGGAAGCTATTTATTGCCTTCAGCAAGCTTATAAGCTCCTCTGAGCAATGTGGTGACAAGCAGTGGCAGCTAGAAATCCCCAGCCATGAATCATCTGAAGATTTGCTCTCCACTGCAGGCAGCATCTGCTCCAAAGTTGATGAAATTTGAGGTGGAATCCCTGGAAGAAGAGTGTCTTGGGATTCATCAGGATTCTTCTTAGTTTTGTTTTTTTTTGCATGTCACTCTGTGGGATATGCATGCTTTTGCCAGTAACCAGATTAATTAGAAAAAAAATAATCAAGCAAACAGGAAAAAAAAAAAAAAGGGCAGGAGAAGAAAGTGGATCTCATCCCTAGGCTGCAGGAACTGTTTGGCAGGAAGAGTGAGACATTAAATGCCTGAAGTGAAAGCAGATTTTGGTGATGGCAGCAGCATGTCCTCAGGTGTGAGGGTAATTGAGAATGGCTCGTGTGATGTGCACAGTGGTCTCACACAGCTCTTCCCTTCTTCCATCCAGGAGTGAGGCAGCTCAGCAGGGTGGTGGGTTGGGGAGCTCCACACTCACCCTTCTTGCCCCAGACTGCTGTGGCCTGGACTTTGCAGGATAGCAGGGCTGGAGAAATACACATAAAAGCTTTTTTCCCTTTCCTGGAGAGCAAACCAGCAGAAGTGGAGAAAAACAGGAGGTACTGTCCTTTCCTGCTGCCCAAAAAACCAGAGGGCACAGCAAGGGAAGGCACCTGCAGGAGCATGGTGAATGAGTAGGCTGCTGCTGTGGCTCTCTGAGCTGCAGGGGTCACTTCTTCACCCATCAGGGAATACAGATGACCCTGGGGCAGGGAAAGCTGTAGCACAAACACAAGCTGCAGTCCTTCATGCTACTTACAAGAGGGGCTCAAAAACATTAATATGTAGTGATGCTGAAGTACACTGATGTTTAATTGGAAGAGGGGAAGATTTCTTTTTTCACCAGTTTCATGGGCTTTGAGCTATTCTTTCCTTGTCTGTTGAAGAGAGAAATTGTCTTTGTGTTGGACAAAGGACAGAACTGAAAGCAAAGCTTGCAGAAGAGATCCTTTGTCAATGAGAGTTTTGGGTTTTTGTGGAAAAGGTATTTCAAGTGTTTTGCCTGAAAGATTGAAATCAGTTCTGCAGCTAACAGTTATTTTTGCAGAGCCCATTGTTTAGTGTTCACAGAATTGAGCTTTCTGTATGCTAGACATCTCTAATAGTGTTTTAGCCTCCAGTGGCTTTTTTCTGGGAAATTCTTTCTTTGAATAATAAAACAAAACAGAGTTATCATTGTTGCCTTCACACTGTGTGTAGCAGTGCCTTGATTTCAGGCATTTGATGTCATTTCAAAGAGAATTGTTATGCATAAAACTGATTTCTGAGTGATAAATAGTATGCACATATAGTTGAAAATACAGATGACCACCTAATTAGCTAGCAAGGGATAATGAATGCTTGCCTTGTCAGTATATTTTATTTCAGCTGATGTATTTATCAAAATATGTACAAATTCACATAATTCTGTAAGATTGGCTCATATTTCCCCACAAACCTTCTCTAAGCACCCACCAATATGTTTTAAATTAAGAGTCATGAAGTACATGCTGCATCATACAGTACTTAAAAATTAAACCATAGTGTTTTCATGCAAAGTTTCCATACCTGAGAAGAAGAAAACATCAGTAATGGGGTAAAAATGAGTGCCTAAATGAGATTTAAGGCTGAGAGCCACTTAAGAAGGGCCCCATTTGTGCTGTCCTTACAGGGGTATTCCTGCTGTGAGGGGGAAGGCAGAGGAATAATATGTTCTCTCTGTCTGAACAGCACTTGTTGGAGTGTGAACAGTTTTTCAACAAGCCCCTGCTGCTAAGAGTGCTCCAGAGTAAGGCTGGCAGTAGGGAGGTTTCCTACTGCCCTACCTTTTAGGTTTTTATACCCTACAGCTTTGCTGGGTGGCAGCAAATAGTTTGAATTCTGATGTTTGACACAGGTTTGAGGCACCTCCCTGACACACAAACACAGCTGAGCTAGGTTTGGGAAGCAAGAACAGGGCATCCCACATGTCCTGGCCTCCTTTGCATGTGCAGATAAGTTTTTCTGGTCCATTGGATCAGTTTTCTCTGAGGCAGCACGTGTGGATTTCTGTGAAATGAGGCAGTGAGCCCACCTATGTAACACGTGCATTGAGTCATGCCTGAAAAAGAATGTGTAGAATGAATAAGTTTATTTTAAAATGTGGTCTTTTTCTGATGCCATTGCCTTGAAAGATTGTTTCAGTCTCTATCTCATCTTGAAGAACAAAGGTGAGAGATCAAAGCCTGCATGAGTTTTTTTTTTCAAAAAAAGCTTTTTGGTGAGTTATGGCAGTGAAAATTAAAGAAATAGCTGCAGGTTAGGCTTAGGAGGTAAGGGTCTCTACTTCTACATAAAAGGAATGTAAATGATCCAGATTCTGAGTTATTTATGTCTGCAAGCCTGCCACTAAAAACAGGAGAGTTGTAGATGCTGTCTCTGAAATCATGGCTGCTCACTGGGACCATTAAGTCTAAGCAGCCAAATTTGAAACACTCTATAGCTGTGGACAAAAATATGACAGTAACTCTGAGCTGTTGCCTTTATTAATTGTATGACAGCTTTAGGATTATTGTAGCACAAGTAGAAGTGAACTAGGCCCAAGAGACCTAATTAATGAAGTGCTTTGTTGCTTGGCAAAAATAAATGAATTACACCTATGTAAAGACAAATATAGCAGTTTGCCATGTGATGATCCAGAAAAGTAGCCCTGCTGTTAATTAAGAAGTATAAAATGTAAAGACTTGTTAGGCTAAAATTCACACAGTCTAAGTTTAAGGGTTGTTGTAGTTCTAAATGCTTTTATTAGAAATTTGCCAAGTCAGGTTATTGCAGTGTCACTGTACAGTGCCACAGAAGTACCCGTGCTGTGGTTAGCTCCTGGGAGGGATGATGTGGTTCCAAGGCATGTGTGAGCTGGGCTAGCTCATAAAAATGGCAAGGTAAAAGGAAAAGCTTTTTCCTTTTTCTCCCAAGGCACCTTTCTCCCAAGGACAGCTCTGACTTGGGGCACAGAGGAGAAGGTGAAACCCGTGGCTGTGCTCAGCAGGGTGTCAATGGGGTGAAGGCAGGAGCAGAGCCCTTCTGGGGCTCATCTCATTTCTCTAGAGTGCTGCAGAACATTAAAGCCCCTCTGTGTAATGGGGGCTCCTTCTCTGGGCAAATTTTCCCGTTCTCACATTTTCTTCTTTCCCTTTCAGATTATTTGCTTGCCTCTTGCTCCTTCTCCAGTTTCTCACAAGTGTCTTTGGCCAATGTAGTGTGTTTTCATATCTTGTTTTGAATCACAGCAGGGCAAGAGGTGCTTGACATTTTGTTTATACCAGTGCTATTTTGTTACCCCTTTTTTTTTTTTTTTTTTGTTTGAGCCTCTTTTACAACCAACCAAATTTACTGCCTCCTTCTTGTTGCTATTTTCCTCTTTATTGAATTCCCTTCTCCACCCCATTCCTTCCCCTGTGGTTCTCCATTTTCCATTGTCTCAGTTCTTTATTTCCCCCCTAAGATCCTGAAACAGCTCTTGGAAGATGAAGCATTCAATCTTATTTTCCATCTCCAGCTAGCACTTTATTAATAACCCATATTTATTTAGCATCCAGAGTGTGCCAAACACACACATACATACACACAAAGCCAGTCACCAGTGTTTGCTGTCAGGATAATGTCTTCCCAGAGGCTTGCCTCCCTCTGCCAAGCCTAGCTAAATGCCTCTTTGTGGAAAGGAAAGAAAGGGCTGCTCGTGTTGAATGATGTTTATGCTCCAGCATCTTTTTGAAGGAAAATGAGCACTGGTCAGAAAAGCTTCTGGGCCCTGCTATTGCTGTGGCAGGGCTGGGAGATCTGCAAGATGAGAGATGAGTTAGAGCTGGCTGTGATCTCAGCACTCAGGGCTGTGGGCAGAGGCAGCAAAATGGGTGTTTCATGGACCTCCCAGTCTCCTTAGGAATGCCTGAGACCTTGGCTCCACCAGGACTGGGATGCTTCTGGGCTGCACTGGCTACTCCCTGCCATATGACAGTGAGGGCAGAGCACAATTTCCCCCAGACTGCTGCCCAGCTCTGCACAAAGATCCAGTGCATGGGGCAGCTGGGTGACTGCAGTCAGCTCCAAACCATGGAGGAATGCCACAAACCCACTTCTATGGCAACATTTGTGGGTGGCTAGGGATCCCAGCAAGGGATTCTGCACTCTGTTGGTGCAGAATTATGAACAGCAGTGTAGCAGTGATGACTTCAGACCCCTTTCTTGAGATTTGCTCAGACCTAGAGTCTTGGGGTCAAAATTTGCAACAGCTGACTGTGCCAGTTTTCTGTCCCTGTTATAAAGAAAACTAGGCTGGGATGTGCTCCCTAGGCATAAAACCATGAGGGGTATGGCTCAGGACACAGTTTGCTAAATCTTCATCTCTCACCATACTGGGCAGCCTCATCAAATCCACCAACAGGTCCTGATAATGCCCTACTTGTGTCCTGAGACCATCTGGCACAATTCTAACTGGCCTGGCCAAACCCATGCCCAAACCATTTCAGTAGCTGCACTGTTTGGGTGTTTCTTTGTCTGTGCTAGGGCTCTCTTTGTTTCCTTGGGTGGCATAGATACTGCTGCTGAGTCCTGCCTTCCAGAGCTCAGACTGTCCAAATCCTGAAGCATTGCCCTCCCCAGTAGGCCTTAGGAGGCTGGAGTTGAGCTTCACAGAGAAAAACCAGCCTGACATGGCATGATGAACCATGTCAGGGTGCTCCCCATCAGTGAAAAGAGCCCCTTCAGAAAGGAGTGCAAGCTGTGAAAGAGCTCTTTGAAAAAATGTTGTAAAAGGGGTGTCAGGCAGTTGGCTCAATCTGTTACCATGGAATCATTCAGGTTGGAAAAGACCCTTTAGGTCCCTAAGTCCAAATATAAACCTCACAGTGCCAAGTCCATCACTGAACCATGCCCCTGAGTGTCACATCTACATGTCTTTTAAATACCTCCAGGGATGGTGACTCTAAAGAAACTTTTTCCTAATAGCTAAATTAAACTTTCCATGATACAACTTGAGTCCATCTCCTCTCATCCTGCTACTTATTAATTAGGAAAAGAGACCAGCACCCCTTTATAAGGCATGCATGTTGCATGGATCAGAGAAGCTGCTGCCTGAGTGCTTATGGAACTGCAAACTAAGAGGAGCAAATCTCATGTGAGATTTAAATGTCTTCCACTAATCCAACTAGGCTCCAACAGGCTTTAAGTGGTAGGCTGCAAAGCTGTTTGGTTTGTGAGGCTGAATCAGGTTATTTTCCAAATGTCACTGAATGCTTGTTCTTAGCTGTCAGTTACTGTTGAAAATTGGGAAATTGTTGAGAAATTTCAGCCTCACCAAAGACTTGGCTTTCCCATTGCCTTTCTTCCCTTTGAGTGAGACCAGAGTAATGGAGTTTTACTTGTTTATTGTTTTGATTGTAAGTAATTTTCAGAGGGAGACAAAAAAATTAGAGAAGGAGGGAAATCAATGCTTGATTTGCAGTGAGAAGTGTAAGGGAGGCTTCTTCTAAACAACCCTGATGATCCAAAGATCAGGCTGGTCCTATTTTTAAATTAGACCTGTATTTCAGCAGGAATGAACATGAACAGTTTCACTCCATTTGTTACAAAATTCACTAGACATCTGATGCAGGTAGGTTTAAATTCCTTCTCAGGGACCTAGAAACCCAGAGCTGCTGCTGCTTTTCTTGTGGAAACTTATTTTCTCTTGCAAGTACATTCGGTGCCCCCAGAGAGCAATAAGGGTCAAAACAGCAGAGAATAACAAATGAATAAATAAGATACATGAACTGAATATGTGTGTTGTGAGCAAGGCACACTTGTGCTGGAGCAGTAGGACTTCCAGACAGAGCAGTCTTTGCTCTGAATTCAAAGACAAGCATGGCCCTTTCTTCAATTGTGCTCAAGTCAATGATGAAACTGAATGGAAAAACAAGAAGTTGGGTTGGATGGAACCAGCTCTTTTTTAAACCATGGCACACAGCAAAGGGTTCCTCACAGCAACGATGCATGCATTTTTCATATGTTCCTGTCTGATATGTAGTGAGTTCCAAGAAATGATTCACCTTTTTCCTGATTCTTTTGGCAGTGGAAGGTTCATCATAACAGCCTGTTTGGACACTGTCCTGTTTCAGGGATGGGACTTTATTTTCCTAATAATCATCAGCATATGATAACCCATAGGGGAAGGAGAGGCACAGTATAGAACTATGGGGTAGTTTTTGTGCTCCCAAGCTTTTATCCATCCACAATGAGCTTTCAAGTTCTGTTCTTATTACCAGAATCCTAGAGCTGCTTATGAATAGATGAGCCCACAGCTTTAGCCACTGTCTCACTGAGTTAAGAGCAAAGACTTGCACTGACTTCAGGGGAGAGCAATATGCATCCAGTGTGTGCAGAACAACCCTCTTGTGAGGTTCAGGATTATCCTGAGCCCAAACTGGGGTCTCTCCACTGAAACAAAAATGCTGACTTACTGTATGCACGTTTGGCAGCTCCAGACCTGCCACTCAATAGCTGTGCTTAGGGCACAATTTGCACTCAGTGTCCTTCAAGCTTTCAGCTTCTAAGGAATTGATTTTTAATGAACAGTGCTGGTTTGTATATGGTTTGTGAGAAAAAATCAGTTATTTCAGTGTGGGTATAACATGTTAATTTTCTGTAGTACATTTAAATCTCTTTTGAACTGGGAAGCATCATGCTGCCAGTACTCCAAGGAAATGCAGTCACAGTGCAGTAAAAACAGTCCACTGAAATTCTGCATTGTATCTTTTTTCTGCTTTTATCTCTGTATGGCAAGTTCTTACAGAAGGAAATCATTAGAAAGTCAATGTAGAGCCTTGAAATGAGTCAAAGTGCCAAATTTCCAGGTTAGAAAGTTCTGTACAGACCTTACTGGAGTTACTGACTGAGGCTTTGGAGGATAGTTTTATTACTATGATACTTGAATCCAAATTAGCTGTTTCTCTAATGAAGCTGGTATCACCTGCCAGTTTCTATTGTGTTGAGTCTCTCCCCTCAGACTGTGCTGTTTTTCTGAGTTCCTGAAACATGTTTCTATGTTAAGTATCTCCAGTAGATTGAGCTACTTAATTGAGATTACTCAAGGTAGGGTTTGTTTTTTTTTTTGAGTTATTGTAGTTAGCTCTTTCTGTTTTTCTTGTCAGTCACTTGTATAATTTTACTAAGGTGACCTTGGTAAGATTTCCAGCTGTGGAACAGCAATTAAAAAAAAGTAATAATAACTTTCAGGGCTATTTAAATTCACAGTGTTGCTCTTTTGGCTTGCAGAGAGTCTGCATAAGATTGGTGTTAGGAATGTGAAATGTTTTGTGAAACAGAAAAAAAATCCTGGGTTTTAGCCAGTGAGACATTTCTGATTTTCTGGGGATGAACCTGGAACTCATCAGAGATTTATAAGTGTTTCATTTCTTGGGACAAATCCTCACAAATTAAGCACTGAAGAATGGCAGAAACTCTTAGGAAATGTATTTGTGACATCAGTAATTTACCACATATGTAGAATGATGATATCACCATTTTTTATTTGTTTGGGAAGGAAGTTATTTTTATTTCTTCTTTCTTACCATCTAAAGATGGAAATAAGTGATCCTAAATTTTGCTGTAAACAATTAAGGAAATTTAAGGAAAGTTTATGGAGATCTTACAACTTCAACTTTTCAGTAACTGGGATAGCTGCATTTAGCATCAGAATCTGATCTTCATGGTTCTTATTTCCTGTTGTGTAAATGATTTGATGGGAACCTAGGTCTCTGAACATGTGTCCTACAATTCTTAACCATCAGGTCCCATTATGGGATTCATGCAGCTATTATTCTCAGGCTGTTTTAACCTGAAACTCTTTGGGTTGTTTGTTTTATTTTTCTGGTAGTATTTGGGTTTGGATGGGTTTTTTTCCTGTGTATTTTTTTTTGTTTTGGTTTGGTTTTGGTTTTTTAGGTTTTTTGTTTGTTTTGGGGTTTGTTTTTTTTTTTTTAACTAGCAGACATTTTATTGGATGTGTTTAATTTTGAAGACAATTCAAACAGCTTAATGGACAACAATGAAGGGAAATATGAGATAATTACAATTGACCATCCAAGGTTGATTGAATGCACAGCAGTTGAATTTTTCCTCAATAAATTGTAATCAATCAAATTATGAACAAATTTACAGTCTGGTTAAAAGAACATTTAAGCTGTTCTGATCTAATTAATGTTTGTTATTTCTTTGTGCTGGGATTTGGTCTATTTTGCATCAATCCAGTTTCTGGTCCATTACCAGCTTTTCCCAGGCAGAGCAGAAAACAGTGTCATGCTGAGCTGGCAGAGCTGTGACTGCAGCTAGTTGAAAGCTTTGCCAGCTGGAATTGTACTGTGGAGATGAAACAGAAAAACTCTGTCAAGGCACAGGTCTGCCACCGTCCAGGGAGAGACCAGAAGTTCATGTTGGAGAAATCCCCATTGGTCAGGGGAGCAAGTCTGAGGAGTGAGTATATTCAGCAAGAGAAGGATTTATGGAAGGATAAGAAAAGATTCTTCATGGAAAAACATTTCAAATCAAGGTGTAGGGGGGTTTTGTTTTGTTTTCTTCCTTTCAATAGCGTTTCTTGGTCCAGTGAATGAAATTCTGTTGCTCAGAGTGGCAGATCTCAGGAGTTCCTGATCTCTATAGACTTAAAACACGAAGATGTGTTTGGTGTCTCAGCTTTCTCAGCAGGCTGCTGCTACACTGATATCCATAGGAGAGGTGTTAGCATTGCCCAATGCCCTTAGGGTGAGGGATGACCCATCACTCTTTTAGCAGCTTCTCCCTTGCCTAAAGAGAGAAATGCAGAGCTGTAGCTCCAGTGCTTTGCTCTTCTCTGTGGGAATTGGTAATAGAGACCATTCAATGCTTTTAAATTGCTTTAAAAAGCAATCAGGAAGTACTAGAACAATTTTCTTCTTTGTCTTCCCACATTTAAAACCTCTTAGAGGGAGCCTTGGAGCTATAGCTTGATGATTTATCCCAGTGCTTTCCCTAAATTAAGAGAAATTAGAATTAGAGAGAAGGTTGGTATGGCCTAGTAGAGACTGGTCATTCAGAGAATGAGAATGATTGAGATAATGAACCCTTTGTGCGGTATAAATTCAGCAAGAACAGCATTTTGCCCTTTTTATGGCATTTTTGCTGCTTTTGTTTCTCATCTCTGGACCGAAGTCAAACCAGAAAAAGGACTGTGAAGGTGAACAAAGCTGATGAAACCAATTTTTCCTAGTTTTGTGAAAATCATAATAAGCTCAGGTTGCATTTAATTGGCAGTTTGGACCAAGTTTCTTTAGAAAGTAGTTTTTCCTAATTAGTGTGTAGACTTTGGTTGAGTAGATTATCATTGAGGAAGAGCTGTACTTGCTGATTTCCTTTGAGGAGGTGTGATGGTAAAACTGATATTTTTTCACTTCACCAAATAGCTTTTTGAGAGGAAGAGGGTGAGTTTGATCTTCTAGCAAAGGTGGTGTGCTTGTTTCCTATGTGTTTAGATAAATAACATATGGTGTATCAATGAAGAAGGAAAAGGAAAGTCTCTTCTATGAGATGATTTAGGAGACAAGAGTAAGAAGTAGGAAAAGTCTTTAAAAACAGCTGCACTAAGATTAGATCTGCAAATATAGATACCTCTCCCAGCTGCAGAAGTTTTTCCTTCCAAACCTTTTGTGATAAATGCCTCTATATGGAGTAGGACTCTTCACACTTTGGGCTCTAGAAGGTGTGATTTACAAAACAGGCTGCCTTAATTTCAGCAAAACTTTCCCTCCTTATATGTATCATGAAAAGAAAAAACCTGCAAACACCTGTTTATAGAAACCTTTCTGTTTGCCACTGTCCTGGGCATCTCTTCAACCCCATCCTGTTTGCCCACCTGCATAAGTAGATTGCTAGAACATGATGGGTTTGTTTATTAGCCAGAAATTGCAAAAGCAGGTTTTTGTGTTTGGTTAGTGGTGTGCACTTGAACATGAGGCAGCAGAAAATTATAAATTTTAAAGTGTGTGTTTGGAATTTGTTACAGTTTTACCTGGAAACTCTCTGTTAATACATTCTGCATTATTGTAAATTTTTGTCTGGGGGGCTCTAGTTCAGTGAGGAAAATGCAGAACCTCCTGAAAAAAATCCAACCTTTCAAGTTGAGAAAAAGGTGCCTTGCAACAACTTAGCTTTTAGACACTGAGCACTGGATTAAATGATCATGGTCTTCATTGTAGGGAGAAATATTTGAGACTTATGGAGATTGAATCTATTGCAGAGATGGAATTTTGAATCTTCTACTTCAGTGACAGATTTTGTTTCCAGAGTTTTGAGTCTGTTTATTCTAAATACCTGGGTGTAGTTCTGTTAAAACCTCCTTAACAGTGTATCTGTCTTTACTTCTTCTCCATGAATTAAGGATACAAATTGCCAAAATTGGGGGTTCTCCTGAAATTATGATTAAAATATGGTATCTACAAGAACAAGGAAATCATAGACCTTTCCCTCACAATCACAGATGGTTTGTTAGTTTGTTAGGTACTTTTTGTCTTTAAGGTTTTTGAGAGTTCATTTTGCCTTTAACTAGCAAATCCTTCTACTTTCTTTCAGCTGTATGGCCAGCAAATAGAAAATCTTTAGAGTAGCTTTTCTTTTCTTTTCTGGTATGCTAATATTAGCTGATGAAAACTCAGCTGTGTTTTGTTTTATTATACTTTTGCACCACTGTGGCTCTGTTCAGTGAGAATTTTGTTTTTCTGATCTAGGAAGTGAGTTTTCTTTTCCTCTTGCTCATGTCTGAACTCTGATGACACTGTCTTAAAACCTTTTCTACCTACTTACTTATGTCCTCTGTTTTCTCAGTGAGAGCAAACAGAGTTGTTTGTTTCCACATTATGAATCTGGCAGATATTCAGAGGGAGTTATTTTGTTTTATTTTCCTTTGTTTTGTTGAGGTTTTTTTAGCTTATGTAGTGTCTAGTTATAAACACCTGAAAACCTCCAGCCCAGGAAAGCATGGCATACCTGACTTGTTAATGCTTCCTTGCTTATTTGTTTACTGTTATTTTGCTTCTGTTGACAGAAGTCAAGAGATTTTCATCCTCTGCTCCTTTTTGTGACACTGTGATCATGTTCCACTGTTCTTGTTTATGGTTCTGTACCTCAGTTTTCCATTATGAATGAAAAGGAGATGTGATTTGGCAGTCAATGCAGCATAATAGTACCTAAGAAAAAAATGCTTAATTCCTTAAATTGATCCTAAATTTCCTACATGACCCCTTGACAAATCAGTTATGCTTTTTCTACTTTTAGGAAGCATCTTGGATGGAGATTTATATAATTTGGCATATTTATCCAGACTCAGTGATCTTTTAAGTCTTTTCCAACCTGAATGATTCTATGACTTAAAAATATACCCTTGGCATCATGCAATGGTTGCACAAGTGTTAGCAAATCATAGAAGCAAAAGCAATCCAAATGTACAGAAAGCCTTTACTACTCATTTATATTTCAGTTTCTTCAGTGCAAATTAAAACATTTTAAATTATTAACAAATTCATGCATTTTCTCTTTTGTATATATCATCTGCTCACCACTTCTGAATACAGAAAACTGGGATAAAACTTTTGGTGTCTTGCTACAGATTTTGCTTCTGCTTACAGTGGCAGGTTTTTTGTTGGTTGTTATTATCATCATTGGCATTTCTTTGTTTCAGTCTTCTGTGCATCCTCTGGTGTTACTGCATTAGTACTGCTTAGAGTGTGCTGAAACAGGAATTCCCACTGCATGGAAAATCTCTTTGATTTCAAGGACAAAGTTTCTTAGCAGAAGGAAAAATATCCTTTGAGAAGAGACCTGAAATGGTACCTAGAGAAAATTAAAGATGTTCATTGCCTTTTTTTCCCCAGGATTTGTAGAGCTGTTCAGAGCAGCCTGCCAGGGAGCAGAGCAGCCTAGAGAGACTGATCCTTGTGGTTTCCCAAGAGCACACTGAGATGCACTGAGCATCCTCCTACTAAATCTTCTTCCAGCAACAGGGGAAGCCTGATTCAGTTCTTTAAATATGGAAGATCTTGCAATATCTGGCTCAGTCTTTTTGGAGGAGTCTGCCAAGCTGCAGTGCTGGCAGGGAGCAGGCTGTCAGTTTTGAGGAAATTGCCATACTGAATATTTTCTGTAGTGTGTGACCATATGAAAGCATGCACTGTAAATTGTGAAGGTTCTTAGATTTGGAGCCCTGTCTAATGTGCAGTCAGAGAAAAGGAGGGGGGTTCTTTCTTAATCACAGAGAGTACCACTGCCTTTACAATTTACTCACCAGTCCCTTGCAACTTCTGGGATTTCAGAGGCTGCTGTTTGGACTCTGACACTATCTTCATCCAAACTGTAACTGCAAAAATACAGTAGATGAGGAATATCTTTGGTTCGTCTTTGTACATCACAGAAGAGTGTTAGTGAGACAGAGTATTTTCAGGAATTTTTGTCCATCTCCCCCTTTTTTTCAAAGGGTTGGGCCTGTGGTTAAATAAGTTTGATTCCATCTGTAGAAGGAAAGATTGAAGACATGAAAAGCCCCAGCCAAAATGTGTAGTGTGTGACAGTTTCATCCCTCTAGCCTATTGCTTTGTGATGTGACTGTCTTTAATAACAGTCCTTCAGAGACTCATAACCCTTTGTGTGATCTGCTGTGATTATCCTGCATGGCACCTGTGCACAGTATTAATTAAGACCTGGAAAGACAGTGCCCTAAAGCTGAAAAATTCTCTTTGACAAAAGGTAGTGCAATGAAAACCAGCAAACCCCTACATGCAGTGATTAGAAAGTTCTTCTAGAGTTGGTTTATGACTTTTTTTTTTCCCAGAGCTGGGAGGAATATGGCATCTTAAAGATAAACTTACAGGTTCAATTGCCTGCTTAGATGTACAATCATGCATTTTTGTCTAATTGAATTAAATGTGCCTAAAGGACTGGGTTTATTTTCTGCATCCATTCAAGCACATGATAGAAATAAACAGCATGGTCCCTAACATAGCATGCTAGCTATTAATCTACTAAGTACCCTATTAGTACCTGTCACTTTGGATTAGCAGAGAGTTTTTTATGTTCATCATGTATTTAAGTATACTGACTTTTGGATGGATTAAATCTCTCTTATTCAACTAATTCCCCAAAAGCATCCATCTGGAGAACTTTATGCCTTAGAAGTCTATTTCTCAGCTGTAAGTCCAATAAGATGGCTTTATCATCCCAGAGAGTCACTCAGGATGAGGTAATGGGAATAATAATTGGTTTATTCAGTTTTAAGTTTTTCCTGCTAGAAACCGGCTCATACTAAATCAAAGGCAGATATTTCATTTCTGTCAAGAATTTAAATTGTTCAGTGATTGATTAAATGTCAAGCAACCTAATAATTAGTGTATCTGAGAATCATTTAGAATGTAAACTCCCTGGGTGGGGATTTTTCTTCTTCCTTCTTTCTGTATAATCACCATTTCAAGTCTCACAGTGCATGATTTGAACTCCTTAACTGCTGTCATAAAAGAAATAATAATGTCTGCACAACTCCCCAAACTAATACCATATTCTCTAGTGATAATCTAATCACTACATCTCCGAGGCACATCAGTGTGCTGTTTTGAAATGGAGCTTAAAAGGGACAACTTGGAGGTTTATGTCATTATTTTTTCTACCCCTTTAGTCTGTTGTGCATATGAAGTACCTCTGGGCAAGGCTCTGTTTGAGGTCATAGATTGAGCCATGTGACCTTCACCAACATATTTTAGTTCTCCAGGTCAGTCATTTTTTTAACTGAGAGTGGAGTGTAGATAGCAGATATAAAACTAATACATGGCTGAAAACTATAGACTATGGCACTGTCAAACAATTTCATTTTCCCAGTGAAAACTGGAAGAACAGACCTGCAGGTTCACTCCCTGCTTTTGTACAAACAAAGAGGCAAAGTGGACTGTGCAAGCAAGGACAGGACAGCTGCTGTGCCATGCAGCAATCTGCAAAAGGAAACTGGGGAATCTCATGGCCTGTTTATTTATCTCATGGTGTCTCTGAAGCTGCTGGAATGGATTTTGATAGTGTTTCTGTTAGTGGTCTCAGTAAGAAAGATCCACCAATCAATTTTCTTTGATCAGCATCAGAGCCATTTCATGACATTTTCTCACAAAAAAACATTATAGGGAGCCAGAATCTCCACAGAAAAATGAAGTTTTACTGCAAAGTGTTGATTTCTTAAGTTTGAAGTGTTTGGGAGTCACTGAAATGTTGGTGAATCAAAAGCAATTCATTGAGGATTTGGGCCTTTGACAAAAGAATACTTTTCTGGACAATAATCAATACCAGGAAGAATTTGTGAACACCTTCCACCCTGTCCAATATCATTTTAGTTGCTCAATAGAAATTCTGGTGTTTGTTTTGTGACTGGAATTAGAGGGAACTGGAAAATCCATTTTCCTAATCAATTTCAAGTTCCTAGGGACCTTCTACTTCACTCAAATTTTCTCGAGTTTTAGGCTTTGAGTCAATGAAATTGGAGCAGTATTTTGTGGAAAACAGTTTCCAGAGAATCAGCAGGCATTATTTTTGACCAGGTGAAGTTATACTAGCAGATCCCATGGTGGTATGAGAGACTTGCCCTGGACATGGTGCTGGGTCTGTGTTCTACTCTGATGTGCTGAAGTCTGAAATACAGACTCTGTTGGCACTTTGCAGACCATGTGTAATCCAGCAAAGCAAGGTTCCTTCACTAGCAATAAACCCCATGCTTCTGACAAACTAATATGATTGCATTCTCCAAATTAGTTGTAACACCTAATCTAATTTAATTAAGGGATTAAATTTTGTCACTAACTTGAAGGCTTAGGAAACTGAATATTAATGATTAAAAAAAACTGGTATTTTCAGATTTCCTCCACAATATCCCCATAAATTGTTTTGTTGCAACTTATGTTTGCTAAGTCTGCATCAATGGCATGCTTTGGGTTGCAAGCTTGAGAGTATTCAGAATTTCTGTGTATCAAACAGATACACATTGTGAAATATCAAACAGGCCTTTTCTCTCCTACCTGATATATAACATTTTCTGTCATTTACCCATTCTAGTCAAGTAGTCTAGTGTATAAACATGCAAATGCTGCATTTTGGGGATAACTTAATACATGTGCTTTCTCAGCCTCCAGCAAAATAAGTTTTCAGCCAATCTGAAAGCTAATTGTATCCTCTAAAACATGACAAGGGCAATGCGTTCCTCCCTAGGCAGCCTAAATTTCTGCCATGTTGCTGGCCTTTTTGTTAGGATAGTACATGGTTTCTTAGTTGCTTAGCACAAATGCTGATTTAATATTTAGTTTTTACAGGGAAAAATAATGTATTAGAACAGACCATTGTTTTTAGATTTGTGCACCACATGCTTTTCATGTCCTGTCACTGCTTATTTCTGTGTTGTTCTTTCTGTGTGCTGTATTTACAGATTACTTGGAAATTGTAAACTTGTGGTAGAGACCATGGCTGGGTTTTCAAAGTTACTTCAAGACAAAAGCAGCTCAGTGAATGGTGAAGTGGATCAGAGATCCAGGATGTGTCTTTATCTAATGCTTTCTTTCCTCTATAGTTTACAAGCTGCATGCAGACTGCTCTACTCTCTAATGTGTTTGTGAAATGTCCAGTACCAAAGATAGGCAATGTAGAAGGCTTTGGAATGGGACACTTTGTTCAGCTCATCTTGTGGTTTCAGAACTTCCAGTCTGAATGTACAAATATCTAGGCTCACATCTGGTATAAGCTTTAGCTTGTTTCTCAAGATCAGTTCTGAAAATGCATGAGGAGTGATGTCCAGTGAGGGGTATAAGTGCCTTAGAAGTCTTCCTGAATATTTGGAATGGATTTCAGAACCATGAGCAAAGCTCCTGGGTTGCCTGAAGGAAATTAACTTGGTGGCATGGTTTTTTGTTATTTATATGATGTTCTGGTGCATGGCCTATTATCTTGGGATGTTAAACCTACTCCTGTGCCTCCCTGTGCTGTCTGGCACCTCTCTGAGAGTCTGCTATAGCACAACTACCTGCCAGGGAAAGGGTTTGGGCAGAAGGGGTAGGCAGCAAATAACCTGAGGCATCTCCTGGACTATGCCCTAGTGAAGCAGTTAATTTTATTTTAAACTAAGTTACAGAATTAGGTAATTGTGCTGGGTCCTTTTTCGTGGTGCCAAAGTTCTTTCTTTGGTGTAGTTCCAGGTGAGGTCTCAAATCTTCTGCTTCTCATATGTTGTGATCAGCTCTAATCTGTCAAGGATTGAACCCTCACTGTTTCTACTTTTATGATCTGCTCCAGAGCAGAATTTCATGAAGTTGAATTATTAAATTTTCTTTATGGCACAAATTTTCTTTATGGCACCCTCCTTGTACTCAGACCTGCAGATCCAACTCTGTAGAAACCTGCAGAAATATTTTAAAGAGTTGTCTATGTCTGGTTGCTCAAGGAAGGGCAGGAGGAATGTTGCCAGCACACGTGCCAGCACAATTCATTTC
Organism: Oenanthe melanoleuca; assembly: GCF_029582105.1. Taxonomy (NCBI): domain Eukaryota; kingdom Metazoa; phylum Chordata; class Aves; order Passeriformes; family Muscicapidae; genus Oenanthe; species Oenanthe melanoleuca. The sequence goes on from NC_079337.1 coordinate 16,339,196, forward strand.
TCCCCAGCAATCAGCTGTATAATCTGGTTATAACCCAATTAATCTTCCCTGATCAGGCACTTCCTATTCTGTTTTTCCATTAACTCTCTAAAAGGTTATTATCTATCTGATCCTTTGTTTAGTCCCAAAACAGCTTGAAAAAGAGATTTCATGTGTTTCTTGTCTGAGTTGCCATGGCTTTTGGTTGTTTCAGAGCTTACAGAGATTTCCACAGAGGACAAATGGACTTAACTGGACTACTGGCATCAGTGAGATAATTTGTTTGTTTGAAGGATTCATTTACAAATGCTTCAGGGAACTGCCCTGGAAGCTGTTCTAATCAAAACAAGATTGACAGGCATGATCAACTTGTGGCAAATTTGAATGTAAGAACCTGAGATAGTCTCTTTGCACATCAGTTGTGGTTATGATGTTTTCTGCCACACAGCTTGAAGTATTTTTTTTTCCTCTTAATTCTGCCAGCATTGTGTGTTTAAATATCAGCAGGGCAAATGGATTATGATTTCTGCAAGTATATGGAGAGGAATATCTGGATGTGAGAGTAAAGTGATTTGATTGCTGAGAGATGTCTCTACCCAAATTAGGGTACAAATGAGAACATATGCCAAAGTCAGTAGTACAGATTTTATTAAACAATAAAGTGTGTGAGAGAGAAATAGAAAGAAATAGAAAACAGGAGGGGAGAGGGAAATAGAGACACAGAGAGAGATAAAGCAGAAGGCATTCACCACCCATAGATCCAGTGGCATCCTGTTGGTCCTTCTTCACCCTGGGCTTCTCAGTGGTGGGGGTCCCTAGGTCACTAAGAACTCTTCACTATTTACAACTTTTTGCAAACAAAGGAGTTAATGATGCACAGTTCTCTTATTTATTGGTTCAATTATTCTCTTCCTTCTAATGCTGGATAGTCCCATGCCCGATCTTTCTCTTCTTTTGAGTTGGTGGGTTGTGAGCAATCTTGAGCTGCTGGAATTGCCTTGCACCCTCCTGGAGCTGACCTTAGCACAGTAGCTGAGGTGGCTTTGCTCAAGGGTTCTCTGCAGTGATTCACTCCTTTTCCCCTGGGTCTGAGGCCACACTCATATTCAGAGGAGGCACGAGGAGGTTTTGATGGCAGACAATGCCATTTTTCCTGTAACTCTGGTGCTTTGTTTGACTGCTGATATGTGTGTGTGGCCACCATGGGAGCCTCTGCCTGGGTGCAGTGCCCAGGATGTGCCAGCCAGACTGAGCCAGAACTAAATTTCCCTCCATTCTGTGCTTATCTCACAGCAAAACCCACCCCTGGTCCTAAGTCTGAGCCAGGTAGCTGTGCACTCCTTACAGGGGCAGGGAGCTAGGGAAGGTGTGCATCCTCTTGGATTTGGCCAGAGTTCTCTGCCACTGGTAGAGGAAGGCAGAGAGTGTGGCAAGAACACAGAAGCCCCTCAGTTTTTGTTTTGTGGACATGTAGGGATTTTTTTTTTTGTGTTTTGTTTTGGTTTTTTTTTTTTCCTTGGTTGCAAAGTGGTTATCCTGGGTAAAAACTGTGGTGGAAAGTATGAAAAGTTTAAAAGGAAGGAGAGAAATATGTGTTTCCATTTCATCTTCACCTACTGCACGCATATTAACACAATGTAGGTAAGCAGCTCTGAGTCAGGCTGATACTATACAATAAAATATATTTCAGCTTGTGCTCCTTTCAGTCTGGTCATTGGAAAGCTCCAAGCCTATGTTTCTTCCTTGTTAATAAAAGTCACTAAATAAAAACCACACTGTACCAATATGTAGCAGCAGGAACAACAACCTCACTCCAGAAAGGCCTAATCTTTCCTTACAGCAAAAGCAATGAATTTGCTATCAGAACTGCAAATATTTGATAGCTGTAATAGCTACACTGAAGGAATTGACTACAGTAATAATGCTTTGTTCTTTCTGTTCAGTTTTTCTGAAGCAAAAGAAAATGAGAATACCAGGCACTACAAACAGACACCTCATTTGCCTCTCACTCCAAAATGGGGAAAAAAAAAAAATAAAAAGTCTAGAACAAACAGATACAGGAAAGATTATTTATTAGGAAACTCTGACCAAAGACCAAAGGAGAACTGTGAGAGCCAATTGAAAGTTTCCCAGTGTAATATGCTAAAAAATGCAGCATAGAAAAGCAGGAAGGCAGCAAAACCTTTCCTGTCTTGAGATTAACTTGTTTTAGGTCAGCCAGAGAGGGATTACACCAGGTACTTTGTACCAGAGTGATGGAGCTTACTCCTGTATCACAGCCTGCCCAGGCAGCAATTCTCTGTCTGGAGGAGTTTTATAAAAGGCACCTCTCAATCTAGCTGTAGATACATATTTGTGAAAATACAGCCCAAATTAAAACAAAGCCTTTGTTATAGGGTAAAAAAATCTTTCAAAGTCTGGAACATCCAGGTACTTGTTGGCTGCACCCAGCAGACACAGGAGGGAAAGTGCTTTTCCTTTCATTCAAATCCATTCACTAATTAATTATAAAACCAGACCATAAGAACAGAGTCAGATGATAAGGAAAAACTAAATCATTAGCAGTTTTCTCTGGTGCTCCAGATTCTGAAGTGCCATCTTAGTAACTAGCAACTGAAGTGTCCTTTAGTTGTGAGATTTTGTGTGATTTTTGAAGACTTTTTGTTGTGGTTTAGCCCTAGCTGGCAACCAAACTCCACACACCTGCTTGCACATTGCCTCCTACTCCAGTGGGATGAGGGAGAGAATCAGAAGAGTAAACCTGAGAAAACCTGTGGCTTGAGATAAAGGCAGTTTGATAGGTAAAGCACAAAGCAAGGAATTCATTCAGCTCTTCCCCTGGGCAGGGAGGTGTTCAGCCATCTCCAGGAAGGTACAGTTCCATCACATGTAACAGTTGTGGTGGAAGGAAAACACCATCACTCCAAACGTCCTTTTCTCCTTCCCCCAGCTCTAAGTGCTGAGCATGATGCCATATGGGATGAAATATCCCTTGGGTCAGCTGGATCAGCTGTCCTGGCTGTGCTCCCCTCCCAGCTCCTTGTGAATCCACAACCTCCTCACTGGTGGGATGGGGTGAGAGGCAGAAGAGGCCTTGATGCTGTGCAAGAGCTGCTCAGCAGTGACCAAAATACTCCTGAATTATCCACACTGTTTCCAGCACAAATCCCAAACACAGCCCCATAACAGCTACTGTGAAGAAATCAGCTCAGCCAAAACCAGAACCCATTTCCATTAGATTATTTGGAAAAAAACACTAGCAAGTCCATTTAATGTTATTTTAAGAAAAAAATTGCAATACAATATAGTAGCTCAGGTACACAGGAAACAACTGCTGAGTTGAGAGATTTTTACTCCAGTTAGGTACTGAGTTAATTTACTTTTTCCTTTGCTCACACAAACCTAACAAACCTAAGAAACTTGTGGACATTGTAGAACAGGAAAAATATAGCAGTAAATCACCATAAAATTTGTATTTGAATTATGTACAATTTTGTGTTTAACACAATCTTCTACAGTATGGTCTGGTCCTGACTGGGAGTTTTGGGGTACTAACTCAATCCTAGCATGTGATAATAGTAATACATGCCTTTCTAAGGCAGCAGTGACATTTTAATTTTCCAAGTGGAGATCAAATAACAGTCTAAAGGAACAGGTGCATTTTGTTTCTTAAATATATTTCCCAACAGAAGATGGATTTTTACTGTCATTGCATGTACTTAAAAACCCTAGTTTGTTTAAAGATTTTTTTTTTTTTGAGATTTCTAAGGAAGGCAATGAATTATTGTTCCAAATGTTAATAAGTTATTCCTGTGAAGTACAAGACATTTCAGCTTCAGTAAACAAAGTCATAACAATGAATTTAACCATTTTTTTGTTTACTCTAAAACAATGCAGTTCAGACTGTTTTGAATGAACAGAAGTATTACTCCAAATGTTTCACAGAAACTTCTTTCCATAAACTTCTTTTTCTCCTATCCTTTAAGTATATTAAAAAGAAATATTTTCAATACTTAACTTTATTTTAACTAGAAATCTTTTGGTTAGTGACAATTTCCATTGCAATAAACAGGAAAGTTCCCTGGCAGAATGAACCTTTGAATCAATGTTGGACAGAAGCATGCCCACCTTCAAAGCTGTAAAAACCCAGGAAGTCCATCCCAGAAGAGCATATTTTTTCAGGTAGGCACATAGCAAGATCTTCATTGTTGTGTTAAAACCAAATGCCCATCATTTTTTTCTGACTTTAACTTATTTGTGTGTTGAATGGCAGCAAGTAGAATCTCAGTCTATTAGACTGAGAATTAAAACCATACAGTCATTAATGATGTTTTAGGGTCCCAAATAAAAAAGTTCAGTTCTAGGTAGGACAAGTACTGAGCAAATAGCAAAACACACACATTTAGCATAAAAGACCATGTAGAAAATGAGCCTTTCCATTTAGTCTTGTCATCATCAGAGATACTCTACTCCTATCTAATCTTCCAAGATCTATATTTGTCACATGCATATTGCTGGTAGTATTTTGATAATTTTGTGCTCTGTATGCTTATTCACATTACTGGTCTCTGTAGTGCTCACATGCTTCCCATTTTAATATAGATTTCTGGGAATCTAAGTCATGGTTCAATTACCAAGACTGCATCTGCTAACCTCAAAATGCCAGGAGTGAAGGCTAAACAGAACTCATTAAATGTTTGCATGGCTGAAAGAGTATGAACCAAACACATTTTGCAAAGGGAATTGTTTGTCTTTTTCCCATTAAGGTTCTTAGGAACCATTTATTCTCTTCCAAGAATCCTCCCTGATAGAGGACGGGGGAAAAATGTTATAGCTCAGAAGTTACTGTATTTTATTTCTCTGCAGTGACAATCTTGTGTCTGAGGTTTCTTCCCAGAGTACCCTTTTCCCATTTTGCATTCACTCATCTCCCTTAAAAGTTGATTCTGAAATTCAAAGTGACTTCAAGAGGACTCAGTGCACCAATGCTGGCCGCTTTCAAAACTTCCCCCTCACACCACTGGAGGACATTTAGCTACCTCAATGTTCCTCCCATTGCTGTGAGTCAAGAATTACATATAGAGAGTGATCTGGCTCAAAAAGGGCCAAGGAAAAGCCTAACAGCATCACAAGCAGTAAGAAATCACTGTGGAGCTCCAAAGCCAAGGACTCCAGTGTGATTCTTTTGTAGCCAAATTGGTCTACTTGGCTCTGGTGACCAAATACTCCCATTTCTGGTGGCATCCTTCTGTCCTTCTGTGGTGTGAGCAGGAAGGGAATTCCTCACTGTCCATACCACCCAGGAACTTTTGTCACTGGGACTGTGTCCTTTTCTTTGCTCCTCTGGACCAGAGAGGAGAAGGACAGGATCTGAAAATGCTACTGTTTCCTACCAATCTTTGGTACATAGATAGGTGGGTAAAAAAATAATGGGTTGTGGGTGTTTCTATGTTTATTTGGCCTTTTTGTGTGTGTGTGCATCACATGCACACCTGCTTTTTCTGGGGTGGCATTCTCAAAGGCTAAAAGTGACATTTGGGCTTCTATTCACCTTGAAAGCCACTGGGAGCTGACTGAGCATATATTCTCTGCAGCTGTCTGTGAAAAAGGCAGCTTTTATTATTTTGTCTTGATTAAATGTGCTCAGTGTGATGCACCAGGTATAGCCTGTACCTCATTCACATTTCCCATCAGTGCTCTGCAGCAGTGGCAGTTTCATCTGAGCACAGGGAAGGGGAAGTTGAGGAGGAGTAGTGCAGGGACTTGCTATGTCCTGAAGCCCAGGGCCAGAGGTGTGGCAGCACAGGCTGCACATCTGCATGGCACCAGCTCAGGGCCCAGCTTGCTGAGGTGGGTATGCAGCACAGCTTGGGCAAGAAATTGGAGCAGGTGTCCTGGGATGCAGATCAGTGAGATACAGGACTCTGGGGGAGTCAAGACAGAATATTTCATCCCAGTGACTCTGGGGACTTGGGTGCAAAGAGGTTCCCATGTGTGCAAAATTACAAAAAACTTATATAGGTCTCAAAGTCTTCTACTCTGACTGGTACCAGGGCTTTTGGTTTCCTCTGACTTTGTTTCATGCTTGTTTGTGTTAAGATTTTTTAGGCCACTGATGTGACCAGAATTAGCTGCAGGGTAGAAAAGCCCTAACAGTTCATATTTGATAAATCTCTTATGATGTGGAGTATCTTACAGTGCAATGAAATATCTCCCTTATTGGTCTACTAGTCATTAAATAATTTCTCAACTCAGTTTATGTCTTTCTGTTGCCAGCTTTGAGGCTTATACTGCTTTCTCGGTTAAATCATCGCCTCCTAATGATCCAACTGAATTTTTATGTCCAGCCTATCCCCCAGGAGACTTTTATATACACTGCAATGATACTGGTTTGCCTGGGCCCTGGCAGTTAAGTGTTCTAGCACCTTCTTTTACAGCCTTTGATACATTTCTGAGAAAGCAAGTGCTTATTCTATTTATGAGAAATCAGAATGGAAGTTGTGCTAAGACTGCAAACACAAAGCACATGCTGAGCTCTATTCAGATGCTCCAAGCTTTGCCTGAAATGAAAATTCGCCCCTGTCTGACCATTTGTTTTGTCATTGCTATTGCTGCTTTAGTGATGCTGGTTTTGCAATCAGTGTGAGTGAAGGAACTGGAGAGGTGTCTTGGCATGAGGGAGCCTGGAGGGTTTCTGACCATGTACCTTCATCTCTCAGGCTCTTTGGGGTGGCATCACTTGATGCAGCATTGAGTCTACTAAAACTACAAAATGAGCATTTTAGGCATTTCAGTGTTTGAAAATTGTGGCAATTCTGGACTATCAGAAACAGAAACGCAAACAGAAATGGAAAAAAAAAAATCCCCACGTGATTTGAATGTTTTCAGAACAAAAAGGATTTTGCTGCTTGGTTTCAAAATATTTTGATTTCAGCTTAAGGTTTCATTTGTTTTGTTTTTAATTTAAAATTGAAAGGCAAGTTTGGGATGAAGCACAATATTTTCTTACTTTTTACATTAACTCTTGAGGAGAAATATTTTTAGTGCAAAACTAATGGGTTTTTTTAGGATCAGCATCTTTCTGCACATGCTTGCACATACCAACATTTTTAGAGGTTTCCAGTCCAGTTATTCAACCAAAAAAAATCAATTACTAGCTGAGCCCTTGCTAGGAGCCAAACTAGTTGAGCTGAGGGCAGCTTTCACAGCTTTGCTGGTTTCTTTCTCTTCTTGCTCAGATTCTGGCTTCCACCTCAGGGCCAGGTACCTGTTGTGGGAGGCACTGCTGGGTATCTCCTCTTTCTGGCAGGGAGACCATCCTTGTGCATCTGCTGAATTGCTTATCAGGCTTTCTTCTCCCTGTTGTTCCCTCTGACATACAACTCTGGGCTTGTGCATTCATCTCTCCTGCCATGAAGCATTCAAGGTTAAGGTGCTCTACATGCTCTACTTGCAAGGTGCCTCTGCAGCTGTTTTGGGGCAGATCTTGCCTCTCTGCCTGTGTAGGGCTGGGTAGCAGCAAGCTGTGAACAGAGAGCCAGTCAGGCAGCTGAGCTCTGGTGGGCTGGATGTCCCTATGCTGCTTTTAATGCAGTTGGGACAATGGCATTTCTCCCTGCTGTGACAGTCCCTGCCAGCCTGGTGCATAGACTGGATTTTTTTCCTTTTAGTTTTCCAGTTTTACACCAAGACTCAAACTCCTGAATTCTGTTGGAAACATTTTTCCTGCAATCCAGGGCTATAAACCTGTACACTGGAGTCCAAAACAGGGAGATAATGCTATGCCTCTTTTTGATTTCAGATATCTCTGCTTCATTGGGGGTGGGGGGGATGATGGGACCGTGTTATGCTATAAGAGATTTTTATTTTTAAAAATTTTTAATTAAAATCATTGACATGGCTTGTTTCTTCTGAATGTTTCTTCCTTCAGAGCATTGAGATCATTGTATGAGGCAAATCTCTCTTTTGGAGCCTGAATTCATATTCAGCTATGCAATGCAGTGTGCCCATAATTTTGAATGTACTGGTGTGTTGCAGAATAAGGCATTAACTGAGGAAGATGGCAGAGTTTGAGGGAGATATCTTTTGTTTCAGAAGAGGAATGTGCGTGCTGTGTCCGTGCAAACCAGTAGTAATTGGGGTTCTCTGCAGGCAGCAGGATTGAGATTTCTGTGAATAATTACAATTTCTTTTTAAAACTCGTTATTTTCCCTTTCCTTGTGCTATAGTTTGCTGTCTTCATTTAGTTGGTAGAGTTGCTTGGTGTTTTGAGAAATGCTGTGTAAATAATAAGCTAACGATTCCTATCCATCAATTCCTGCTCATGCTGTTTGAGACCATTAGGCAGACACTGAGCCCCCTCCTACCCGTGTCAAATTGCTGTGTGATTTCTAAATAATGATTTTGTGTCATATAACTTAGCTTAACAGAAGCTCCTGGATTGAAAACATAATACTAATACTTTGTATTTGGTATTGTAAACATATGTAATAAAAGGCTGCCTTATGTAGTGCAAGTTCTCTCATCCTGGATCTGCAGATTTTAGATGATTCGCAGTCACCATGTTACAAGATCTAGGAAGAGATTTGTACAGCATCAGTGTCATGCTAGTTCCCATTAAAATCAAAGGGAGTTTTTCTGCTGGCTGCAATTAAAGCAGCTAGGCAGCAATGAACCACAGGGATAGAGGCACATCCTTCCAATTACAGGTAGCTCAATCAAACCCCTCTGTGCTCCTGTTTGTTTACTCACTGAAGGGATACCACACGGGGCTGTGTGGAATCCCCCCTGCCAGGGGGAACAACAAAGCAAGTCAAGATAATCTTCTGTCACTCTGTGCTGTGGCAGAGCAGTTTCCTGTTTATTAGCATGTTTTGTGATTTGAAGTTATGCCCTTTTAAATATACCACAACAGTTCATTAAGTTGAGACCCTAAATCATCATTTAATAACTCTAATCCAGAAACTGCCAGAGGAATCTACTCTGAGGCTTGCAGCTATATTTCTCCATCCAGTCTGGAGCAAGATTTCAACCTGAGTATGTGCAATAAGTTTCATTCCTCTGACTATTCAGATACCTGCAGGTAAATTTTCAGGCTTAGTGAGGAGAGGAAAATTTGCCACACAGGGAAAAACTTGAAAAATAGTGTTTAAGCTCTCTTTTGGAAATTGCAAACCTTAAACTGTGGGCCCAGAAGGAGCATTTCTAAATGCTTCAAGATGACTTCTTCACATGCAGTTTCATGCAGGAAGCTGAAGGGGACAAACAAGGTCTGTTCCCTCCTGAAAATTAGAAAATTTCCCAAAAGCACTGGTAGCATTTAGTTGTTCCTGTGAGACCCAGCCCTTAGTACCTGGCCAGCTGTACTGCCATCCAGGAGGTGGAGGGGGACATGGTGACACTGGCTGGTTTCTCCAGTCAGACTAAAGGTCGTAAAACAGACTAGATTGGTTGCAAAAAGAAACAAATGTTTTTGGGAGCAAGCCATGATGCCTTCCCAGCTGCTGACCCCATGGCAGTGTGTGTCTCTGTGCCTGTACCACACAAGACCATCCTTGCTGAAATTGTTCATTCAGAGTTAGCTGAAGGGCAGGGATGGGAGAGTGAAATATTCCTGAAACAAAACTGAGAGCTCGTGATGTGGTGGAGGAGAATGACTTCCAAATTGATGTCTCCACAGTGGAAAGGAGGGCAGCAGGAGCCCAGCTGCTTTAATTAGGCACTGGAGGATGTGGATGGGAGCACACTGCAGGAAAGCAGGCTGGGAAGTTCACAGAATACTTGTTATTAGGCAGGCAGCCTGCAGGGGCTCAGGGCTTGCTGCCCAAGTTTGTTTATAATGCAGGACATTCTTCCTCTCTGCTGTAAAGGACGCCTGGATGGGGCTTAGAAATTAAATTTAACTCGTTGCTGAGTCCAGTTAAACCTTAAAACACACAGCAAAGCTGAGTCTCTGTTTTTCTCCCATCCTTGCCTGCTTGCTCCTGCAGCTTTTCCCTGTCTCTGACCTGAGAACTCTTTCCTGTGAGTGTTGTGGGTCACACACACTCCTGTGAATGTGATTGGATTTGTCAAGCTGTCTTGTCAGAGCAAAAGGGCTACTTATGGTCAGGAACTTTATGATCCCCAACCTGATGGGGAGAGATAGGGCAGCAAAATCTCCCTATAGGTAAAACATCCTGCTTCCATGAGGTCTTAGACCTACTTATTTTATTTTTATTTGGATATAAATATAAAAAGAATTTGAATGTGCAGAGGCTAATCAATCATGCAGCCTCCTGTGATCCTTTTGGGTGAAACAAAATTAATTTTAATCTCTCAATGTTTGTAGGAGAGGGAGCAGTAGTATTTATTTGGCAGGCTCTCTCTGAAGCACGCAGTAAAACAAAGCATAACAAATCTGTATTTACAAATCTGAGGAAGCCTGCACTGCAGTCAACATATTAAAGTTCCTTCAGCAGCTTGAGAGATGATTTGCATTGAGCCCAGGTTTACTGAGACAGAGGAAGGTGTTGACACAATATGTGTTTGAAACATTGCTTGCATTTTCTCACATGAAACTTCAGCTGTTTCTTCGAAGTTTGCCACATGCTGAGATGAAGCAAGAAATACTAAAAAAAAAATTCCTTGTCAGATGCTTTGCTAGATGAGAGAAAAGATAAGAAAACAAGTACAAAAATGCAGACGAATTATTTCCACCCATTAAAATATTGAGTTTGCAGTCTCTTATTCACAAATTTAGCTAGAGGGAGAAGATCAATATCAGAACTCTGCTAGCAGCATTAGCTGTATGCTTGAGAGAAATCAGGAGCTGGACTTCAAAGTGCTCTTTGTTTGGTGAAGGTTATACTGTTCAAGGCTTGGAGAATGCTGCTTAGCAGAAAGAGGTAATTGGAAAGCAGAAGTAAAAGCCACTGCTCCAGCAGCATGGAAAAATGTAAAACACCATTGCCATGTGCATCAGGATGCAAAAATGAGGAAACCCATCTGGGAAATAATGGTTCAGAAAATCACTGTGTTAAGGGATAGTGGAAGGGCTGCTCCACCCTCTCCTTGGTCCTGAGGAGGTCAGTGGGAAGATAGGTGAAAGGAGGAAAGCAGCTTAAAGACCCCATAAATTCCCTTTGCAGGCAGGAAACAGGAGGAAAACACACATTTCCCTTGGGTAGGGGACAGCTTTTTCTCCTCTCCTTCTTAGCTGCCTTTTTTTCATCTGGAATCTTTTCATGTAATTTCTGCATAGAAGTTGGCTCTTTTCCATGAGATGTGCATCAACTCCTGTAGAGCTGAGGGTTTGGTAAAGGCTCAGAAGGTCTCTGTTACTCACTGGGCCAGATGTGATGTGCACATCCTTTCAAGCTATCACAGTTTCAGGTGAAGAAGCCTAGGAAAACACTCCCCAGATGAAAAAATAATGCAGATTGTGGCCCTTGCTTGTTTTAACTAGCACTGTTGGCTTCCTGAGACTTGTAAATTCTGACAACTGCAGTTTTTTTTCCAGCAGAGGAATGCCCACCTAAACCATGATTCAGCTGCTTGCACGAAAGATGGGGACACCAGGACTAAAGGAAGACAGCAGTGGGGTATTGTCCCTTCCACACCCCAAGACAGATCCTAAATAGACAGTTTGAAGAGTTAAAATCAAGTCAGCTGGAGAGATGGTGGTGAGGGGATTCTTTAGTCTGAGAAAGCAGGTAGAAGGGATGTCAGCAAGAGATCTGCTTGTCTGGCTCTCTTGTGCTAATCTCCAAAGGAGCCAGGAGGCTGCAAAGCAGCCTGGATAAGGCTCCCCACAGCTCCTGTTGTCCAACAAATCAGTCCTAATGGAGCACAAGGACAGAAAGTTGTCTTAGGAGTAGAGGCCTGCTCCTGGAGAGAAGAAGAAGATTTACAGACAGGTGCACAGCTTGAGAAGTGGTTGGCTTTTTGCCTCCTTCTATACACTTGCTGATGAAGCTAGAACAAAGTGAATGAAATTAATTCTCATTAGGGTCGGTCCTGCTGCTTTTAACTAACCCTGTAGTTATGTCTAGGTTTTTTTTAGTTTTGGCTTTGTTTGGGTTTTTTTTTTGTTTTGTTTTTTTGTTTGTTTGTTTTTTGTTTTGTGCATGTGTGTTTGTGTTTCTTTTTTGTTTTGGGGTTTTTTTGGGGGGGGTTGTTTTTTGTTTGTTTTGTTTGGTTTTTTTTATTTATTTATTGGTTGGTTGGGTTTTTGTGTTGTTTTTGGTTTTTTATTGGTTGGCTTTTATCTCTGAAGTATACCAGCCCCACCAAAGCAGGCTCAGAAAGCCACCTGGCCTTCGAGGATGTGTTCAGATGCTGGTCCCTAAATGATCCCTTTCCATCATGAACAGTGCCAGCTGTTTTAAGGGCAGTGACTCTTTTCCCCACACTCAGCACCAGAACATGTGGTAAGTGACAGCAGAGCTGATGGGAGCATGCTGTTCTTGCTGCTAATAAGAGGAGCTTTGCTCTTGATTTGTATCTCTCCTGTATTAATCAGAAGAAACATGATATGGAAAAAGATTTAGGTGGCTGTTTTACATCCTTATGCTCATTCCCCACCACTCAAAAGGCCTCTGAATTACAGAAAAAAAAGTAAGTAGTGCTTATATTTTCTCCCAGTGAAAAAGAGAATTGTGCTGTTGTCATTGAGATTTCCCAAGGCTAGCTAGATTTTTTGGGGGGAAGGAAAGACAGGCAAGTTTAGTGACTTTTGAGAGCTCCTCCATTTAGGCAGCTTTTGAATAAGGTCTTTGTCAGAGTTCAAAGACTTATCTTGCTCTTCAGCTTTTCAAGTGCCCTGCAAGAAAAGCAATGTGAAAGCTATTGAGTACCACCTTGTGTGGCTTAATTTGCTTTGTTTCGGTCTAAATTTAAATCATTGCAGGTGTTGATGTCACTTTAATTCTGGTCCCATCTCTTGCTGTGAATCAATGTGATGCCCACAATGTCTCCTCTCTAGCTGCTCTCACAGCTCCTGTGCTTGCAGGTCCCATAAATTGTCCCTGGGCTGCCTCCCAGCACTGCAAGCCTTTCCCTGGTGTGGGGCCTAAGAGCAGATGCCAGCTCTTTGGAGAGCAGGCAGCTAGGTGGTAAATTCACCCAACAGCCCCGACAAAACTGTAGAACAGCATAATTGTAATAAAGTTTTAAAATATTCCTGTATCACTTGGATGATTTTTTTCATTTTCCACTCTGAGAATAACCTCTGATCTCCCATGGAAATGCATCTAGCATTTAAATGGAATCTACATGTTTCCCTTGGACATTCAATTTTGGCTAGGGCTTTCAAAAAAAAAAAAAAAGGAAAAAAATCAGAAAAATGACACTTATTGTGTTATAATGGTTCTGTTTCAGTGGTGTCTTTTAATTATGCTAGCCAGCTGTGTAAACTTAATTACATTAGAGGCTACTAATTATCTGATTAGGAAATGCTTGGCTGTAATAGCTTATTTTAATAAATTGACGATGGATGCATGTGATTTTTAGTTGTTTAACTGTTACATCAAATTGTTAAACTTCACAAACTGAATTCAGTCTTTTTATGTGAAACATGAACACATATTTTTTGCTATCTGGAATGGCTGCATGTTTTTCTGCTTGTGCCTTCCTACAAGTGACCACATCTCTGTTGTCATTCTTTTGCTGTGGTGGGTTTTGTGTGGCTTTTTCCTCTTTATTTCTTTGTTCCCTCCTTTCTCTTCACTGCATTTGTTTCTACAGAGTGACATGGGAGATTGTCTTTAGAAGCTGAATTATATTTAAGTTGTCTCAAATAGGAGCTATTGGGGTATTCTGTTTCTCTGGAGTATCTGAGATAGCACAAGGGTCGTCAGAAATTGCATGGGAAAAAAAGATGGTGTCAAGATAGTGTCTCCTGGCTGATTAATTTCAGAGGATCTGGTCCTTTAGATCATCTGCAGGCCTGGATTGTTTGGCTGAATGTGGGCTGTCACATCCATCCTAGGGGTCAAGGCCAAGTGATACCTTTGGAATGAGAAGCAGAGATGTGAGCCTGACTAATCTCATTTCACCAGCTGCTTATGCTCATTCTTGGGAATGCACTGAATTATAAATCTGTAAGTAGAGTTGTGGCCAGGAACACTTCTGAACAACTGTCCAAGCTAAAACAAGGCATTTCTTCACTGGGCTTCAATTGATTTTCAAGGAGTGATGTCTTAAAACATTTCTTGCCCTTTTGAACACTTTCTGAATGTCAGGGGGATTTTGGAGTCATTGCAGAAATGATGATAAAGGAGATGAGATGAAATGGAAGAAATTTGAGGTGTTTCAAACTCCCCTATTCATTTAACCTTTCTGAAGTGGCATATGAGCCACCCATATGTTTTTGAAGCTATAGAAAATATAAAAATACTTCAGCATAGATTTTATTTAAGATAACTTTTAATCTTGATTTTCCACTTCTGGTAATGCTGACCAAAATACACACTCTCAAAGTGAAATATAATTGCTTCACGTGGCAGAGCTGGTTTAAAACCCAATTGTCCTGCTCAGATACAGCAGCAAAGTAATGACAGCAACTGGAAATTCATCTTGCTGCTGAGAGAAATCTCAGCAGAGTAACTGTTATTTATGTACCTGACCCTAACCTGATGTTTGGGTACCTGAGGAGGGATGACATCTGGATCTGTTTGTGGGAAAATTTCCAATGGAGCTTCCCTGTCATGGTTTAGTCTTGTTCCCATGCCCAACTCTTGGTTTGAGTCCTTCCTTCCTTTACTTTGTGCTTCCTCTTGGATGCATCCAAAGTGTGTTTCTGAATATTCCCAAGGAACAGCAGGCAGTCCTGCTTACTAGGCAGGTGGAGAGGGCACAGATGCTACTGAATGACATCCATGTCATCCCCTCTCTCCCCTCTGTTCTCCTGCATCTGCATCTTCCCTTCTCAACAGCAGTGCCCAGCACAGCTGACTCAATTCATTTTGGGTTTATCCCAAAATTAAGCATTTCATTTACTTGTCCCCCTGCAGTATGGAACTCTCAGGAGTTTGCTGATGACTAAATGAAACCTCAGTCTGCTTCAAGAGTGAAGTGGGAGCCTCTTGCTCCTCCTCACACCACTGCTGCTGCAGAGCATTTCGCCCATGCAGGCTCACAGCAGCAGCAGCAGGAAGATTCTTCTGTGCCCAGTAGGGCTGGGAGCTATGGTGCTGGAGTTGGACAAGTGTTGTTTGGGACTGAGTGATGCTGTGGCATCAGTGCACAGGATCTCTGCTGAGCCCTGCCTGGCTTCCTTTGGTTCTGACTTACAGATTTTTTCTTGGTTTTTGCTCTTGAGGTCAGTGTCAATAAACAATTTAACAATTAATGGGCAGTTTTTAAAAGTTTCAGAGCTGCATATCCTGATGCTTGGGAAAAGGTGTGCAAGATTTCTCTCCTCCTACCTCCTTAGCCTAGGATAGAAATACAGACCTGCAGACAGGCTCAGTGGTGAAGGCTCAGGGCAGCTGTGACAGATGTATCAGGCTGGGTTTTGCCTTCAGCAGAAGGATCTCCAGACTCCTGCTGAGCTTCCCCCAGCACATGTGAGAGCCCAGGCCTGGAGAGGCTGGTACAGCCTGGCAGTCCATGGAAGGAAGGGCATCAGTGCCTGCTCCAGCCTGGCTGCACGAGCAGGGAAAGCTGCAGACAGCAAAACCAGAGGAGGGGAGAAGGAGGAGAAGCCAAGAGGAGGATATATACAGCTAGGAAGAAAGAGTTACAGTCCAAACTTCTGTTCAGTCTTCTGTCAATCTCTGAAAGGCTCCTAGAGAGCAATTAGGAGCAAAGCAAACCCCTGTCCTGCTGCAGTCTCAGCTTTTGCTGCCAGGTGCTGCAAATAAAGGCAGGCACTGCCACTTCATATTTAATTGCTGTTTGGCAAATAAGCCTTTGGCTTTTTTTTTTTCTTTTTCCTTATTGCCACCTCCAGAGTCTGCAGGTGGAAGAGGCAGAAGAAATAGCTTTGGGAACTCCTAAAATGACAGCCCTGCAGGGTTGGTGATAAGAATTAATCTCAGACATATTTCTTTTTCTTCTGCTGCCTTTGGAGAGAGAGGGGAAACAAGGGGAAAGGTGTGTGAAGATACTCTGAGGCAGTCTTCTGCTTTTTTTTTTTTCCCTAAAGAACAAAAATGGCTATTAGCTGTCTGATGGGAGAAAGAATATAAATGGAGAGGGAATTAATTACAATGTAGTTATTTCTTTCAGAAGAAAAAGAAAAAAATAATATGGACTTTTGTGGTTTGTGCTTGAATATTTTTCAAGGGACTGGTGCAATCTATAGTGCCAGATTATGCAGACTTTGAGTGTTTTTCTGATCAAAACAAAGCTTTCTTCAATGCTTTACCAAGATTGCACAACATTAGCACATCACAACTAAATATAGGGGCTTGCCATGCTGAAGGTAGCCAATAATCTTTAATTTGCTGAATGTATTTGCATGGCTGTATTGAATATTATTTCCATCTTCAGAGATGCAGTTATTATAACTATTCCCCTCTCCAGTATCTGATAGCATTAATGCCAAGATTAACTTTCTCTTTTCTTTCCTAACAAAAAATAAATTGATGTAATAAAAAGTAAATTAGTATAGGCTACTAAATGGAAATAGTCAGCTATAAATAACCAAAACATTTCCTCCTAATTGCAGTTTTGATGCTTGCCTTGAAATTTTCTGGTTTTCCTTCTAACATATTAAAAATCTGACAGTGACGGGTTGGGAAAGAACCTTAGGAGAGCTGCTGTTACTTTTCATTAATTTAATACATGATTTTTTTTCAGTGTAGGATTTTCAGAGTTTAAAGATTCAGGAACTCCAATTCCACGGAGCCTGTGCTGTCTCACCTCCCACGCTGATGCGCCGTAGGTGTGAAACGTGTCCAAAAGGTGTTTGTGAAAGGATAGCAGTGGCCAGTGCAACCATGGTTAGTTTGGGAAGAAAAAAAATTATCCACAGATGTTAAAAATATGATTAATCATGTAGCAGCAGATTGGAAATTTGCACGCTATGAAAATCACAGATCTAATTTGTTCCCAGAGGATATATTTAAGTACAGCTCCATTGACTTTAATAGAGTTACTTGACACTTCAGAGTAGTGTCAGTAAGAGGACAATCGAACCCAATTTCCTCAGAGTAAGCAAGTGCAGGGGAATTTCAATCAGCATTCTTCTTGGATTTTGGTTACCAAATTGAAGCCGCACATACCCATCTCAAACATAACTTTTTAAAACTTAATTGTATTTCTTTTTGACTTTGTGATGAAGGGCAATAAAAAGGAAAGATGATTTGTGTTGAAATTGGTAAAATACAAGGTTTTCATACTTCTCTACTGGCTGTAACTCGATGCACAGTCCTTTGGGATGGGGTGTGGTGGGCACAACCAGAAACTCAAGGCAGGAATGGAGACCCAAACTTACAGCCTTGTGTTGGTGGCTGGTATGCACCTCAGGACAGAAGTTACAGGGGAATTTGTGATCTTGTTCATGAGTGTGGGACAGTTCCTGGCATCCACCTTCCATAAAATCACCCTGACCATTCTCTGGCTTCTCTCTCAGTGGTTCTGCTGGCTACAACCACTGGACTGCTCTCACTGTGACCCAGGCACATTGGTTGATTGCAGATATCTGTTCTGCTGCTGCTGCTTACAGCATGGAGATTCTTTGAATTTTTCGTGGTTTCCTTCTAGTTTGATATTAAATAGGAGCTTGTTATCATCTCATAGGCTCACAGAATGGTTAGGGATGGAAGGGACCTTAAAGATCACGTAGTTCCAACGCCCCTGCCATGGGCAAGGACACCTGCCACTAGACCAGGCTGCATAAAACCCCCTCCAACCCCAACCAGCTTGAGTGCTGAGACACTTGTTTGAGATGGCTCCAGACACATGGGAGAGGAGGGGGATGCCAGCCTTCCCACTCTGTGTGGCTGTTTGGTGTCCTGCAGGGATGAACAGTGTCATGTGAGCATGGAAGATAACATGTTCTCTCTGTCAGCTGAACAAAACAATCAGGTAGCAGAAGGAGGTCCAGCATAATGACTGTAAATCCTGGATTGTGAGGAAAATCTCCCTAGCCCTAGACATTTACACAGCTGGAGTTCTATCTTCTCTAGCTCTGCTGGCTAGATCCTGATGTGGGAGAGGAGGAAGAGGAGGGTCAGAGCGATTATTGGTCTTTTGTGCCTCGGTCAATGTAAATTTTTGCCTTGCTGAAATGTTTTGATAAATGGGAATCTTATTTTTAACTCCTCTTGAGAAAAATGCTTCTACTGAGACTGGCTTTTTTTTTTTTTTTTTTTTTTTTGCTGTGCAACATCCAACTCGATGCTGCACTTTGAAATGCCTTGAAGCACAACACAATAAGCAAGGAACAGTTTGGTGTATATAAGACAAAAACAAATCTTTGCTGAAGTTGCAGACAGCCTCAGCCTTATTTTGGTTAATTTTGGGTGTAGATCAAGATGTCAGTTCATGACGTTGTAGATTTAATTTATTTTTAAAAAAAATCCTTGTAGAGGTTTTTAGTATGTAAAGTTTCTATTTGATGAGTAAAAAAAATATTTTCGTAGATCTAACTGATTTGTTTCAGAAAACAACCTAAAAAGTATCAAACCAACTGCACAATTAAGATAAAATTCATAAATGAATTTCTCCCCACTTGAAGGTGGGGCGAAGTGATGTCTGCAAGTCCTTTTAAAAAGATCTCAAACCTGAAATCTTGTAAGAAAACAGAGAACTTACAGCATGTGATGCTTACATATGTGACCATTAGTTTAGCAACACAAAGGGAATACTTTTTAAAAGGTATTAAAAAGAAATAGGACTCTGTGGTCTTTTTTCACAACAGTAAAAAATTTCCAGTGACTTTCCAAAAGATTTGTGCTGGGATTGGTGCTGATACTTGTTCATATTCATCTATTCATTCTCAATATATTCATAAATGAAATGGAAAAGGGAAGAACTGTTATTAAGGATATGATTTAGTGCTATCAATAAACATTAGTCACAATAGTAAAGATGAAGGCTGACTGAAATTTATGGAAGGACCTTATGAGACTCAGTGGCTGGGCAGTAGATGGGCAGATCAAATTAAAGATAGATAAATGTTAAGTGATGCATGGAGAGGAAACAATCATAGTTTCACATATTATATGTTGGTTTCTGGACTGGCCATTAAGTTCCTGGGAGGCAGATCTGAGCTTATGGCAGAACCCCCTGAACACATCAGCTCAGAAGTCAAAAAGCCCAGCAGTATTTGCATTATTAAAAGCAGAATAGAAAAGGAAACAGTGTAATGGTGCTGCACAAAGCTGTGGCTTGCATTTTGAAAGTTTTGTGTGGTTCTGGTCCCTTCACCTCAAAAAGAACATGATGCAACTTGGAAAAGTTTCAGAGAATGGTTAGGGCCTGATGGGGTATTGTAGGGAGTATGGTGGGCAACAACACTGACTGGTAAGAGAAAGATGACAGAACCTCTGGTCCAGGTTCTAAAGACACAAATAGTTTTCATGTGAGGTATGCCTTAGAAGCCTTTGTAAAAGGATGCTATGAATATTAAAAATGCCATGGTTTCTCTGGAAGACTGGATGAATTCATGCAGAGACAAGAGGTTCTCCAGAGTCCTGGGGAGTTTTCTCAGTGGGGGGAAATACCAAATATGACTGATCCATTCTTACCCTTTCACCTTGGTAATGGTCAGTGTGAAGATACTGACTCTGACAGACCTTTGGCCTGACCCAGTGTGTTATCTTTATTTTCTGACCAGGTGGGCTGCATAGTGCCTCTGATACCTACAAACAAATTCTTATACATTCTTGCTGCTCCAGAAACTGAGGGCAAGAAATAGAGTATTATCAACCTGCTCTCTAAATTGGAGAGACTTGATGTGTATACTATTTAGTGGATGTCATATCCAGAGCATCATGGCCAGCAGGGTGAGGAAGGGGATTCTGCCCATCTCCCCCACCTGGAGAGCTGCATCTGACTCTGGGGTACTCAGTACAAGAAAGATGTGACTTCTTGGAGCAGGGCCACAGAATTGGCCAGAGGGCTGGAGCATCTCTCTTCTGCAGACAGGCTGGGAGTTGAGGTTTGGCCTGGGGAAGAGAAAGCTCTGGGGACACCTCACAGCAGCCTCCCAGTACCTAAAGGGGGCTTGAAGGAAAAATGCAGACAAACTTTTCAGTAGGGCCTGTTGCAATAAGACATGGGGTAATATTGTAGACTAGAAGAAGGTAGATTTAGATTAGACATAAGGAAATAATATTTTATTATGTATGTGATGAAACACAGGAATGGGTTGCTCAGAGACACTGCCTCATTCTTGGAAGCATTTGAGCTCAGGCTGGATAGATCTCTGAAGAGACTGCTCTGGTTGAAATGTTCCTCCTTACTGTGGGTGGGTTGGACTAGGTGACCTTAAAGGTCCTTTTTCAACTCAAGCTCCCTTTTCCAAACCATTTCATGATTTTATGAAGAAAAAAAAATCCATCTTCTCAGTCCCTTCGTTGTCCTCCCCAAAAGATAATCTAATCATTTAAAGGTTCCTAGAAAAATCTGAACTCTGCTATGCTGATGTAACAGATAGATAAACTGGCCAAGAGCTCTCATAGCCAACATCACACAGACTGGGGCATGAGCCCATGGTGCTCTTCTTGCTCATTTGGGACCCTGGGTGTTTCTCCAGGGCTACCTTCTCTCTGCCAAAACAGGCATGTGTCTGATCTCCTCCTTGTGCACAGGTAACATTTATGTCACACTGGGAAGCTGAAATCAAGTTAAAGCATAGGTAAAAACACGGTGGGAGATCATTCTGCATGTGCACAGCTCTTACACATCTTTATATGCCCATGGGTGTTTTATCCCTGGACCTTCAGTCCCAAACACTCCTCATGTGGTGAGGCCAGATTATCAGGGGATACAAGATCACTAGCAACTGACATTCTTTGAAACCCATCTATGTTTTTCCCTTGTGTTTTTGGAAAAAAAAAATCCCATCTACCTCTGACCTTTTGCTTTAGAAAATAATCAGTAAATCACCACGGTGTTTTAGCCTCTCTCTGAAGGTCATGTTTAATTGTGTGCATCATTTGTATGTGGCTGTGATCTTGCTATCCCTGAATCTGCAGAAGTCCCTGAAAAGACCTAAATAGATATTTAACATGTTGATGCAGAGGAAAAAAATGTCCAGGGAAACTTCTTATCTCCTCTGGCAGTGACTTTAGGAAGCCAGAATCCAGGAGGTAGTAAGGAGTTCAAAGGACAGCCTTATATTTTTAATGAGATTTAGCACAAATGGTAGGGAATTGTTAGATTTTAATGTATATACTTTTAAATTAAAATCTTTAACATCAGAATAATGATGTTCATTCAGAGAATCTTATGGAAAAATCTAAAATAAAATTCTTTGATTTCTTTTTGTTTATGACAAAGCATCTAAAATGCCAGAGTCTGGGTAGAATATTTCCTCCTGCTGTTGAGGTTGGCTTTATCTGGGTAATAGGTCAAAGCAGAGGCCTTCAGGGGTAGCTTGAAATGTATTTTATAACTGAAATGTACAGCAAAGATCCTCCTTTAGCTGTGTTGTCTCTGCATACTTTGATGCCATTGTGACAACCTTCCTATCTGATTTTGTCTATGATTACATCAAAATTGCCCTCCTGGTAAAGTGCACTATAAACTTTAATTGAATTCTGCTAAGTTTACCACACTCTTACAGGCAGGAGGAAGCTGTAATGGATTTTTGTGTGCAATGTAGTTATTTCTATTTTCTGAATGCATTTGAAAAGTTGGCAGGTGCTAAGAGAAAGGACAGAATGACAGAAGCTGCCCACATTGTGGACTCCTATTAGGACACTTGCATATAAATCATATTCTCAAATATGGTGCCTTTGGACATGACATTTGAAAAAGCTCAAGTACCTTCTGGCACTGCCAAAAGCCTTGTATCACTATAAAACAATGAGAAAATGTGTGAGCACTGCCAGAAACCTCTATCCCTGTGGATCTTCCTTGGCCTGAAAACACATATGTAATCTGGACAACAGAAAATGCCATAAGCTACAAAAGAGGAAAAGTCAAATAGAAATATTTGCTGTTCCCAGCAATCACACACTTTGCAAGGTGTTTAACCTTGAGTGTGCAAGCAAGAGTGAGCAATGAAGGAAAGCTAGCAGGGTTCTGTGAAACCAGGAAGATGTAAATTAAACTGGCAGTAAAGCCAATGCCTGAGAATTGGTATTGGGTATCCCAGCTGTCCCTTCCCAGGAGATTGCAGTGGCTTCAGTGGCCTCCAGGCAAGGCACCACAGAGGAGAGAAGAGACCACACACCAAAATGCCAGTACATGAACCCAAGGCCAAGGGCTGCTGGCCCCCCACGTGATGCTCAGAGAATCTTGTGGGTCCCTTTGTAGGAATTGCTGAGAACTGAAGGCTTTGAGTTTGGATGAATTTCTTTTGAGGAGTAACAAATGTCAGAAGATTGTTGGAAGAAGCACCCTGCAGGCATCAAGAAAGCAGTGAAGAAAGGTTCACCTGAGGAAGGAAGTCTCTGCAACTGCAGTACTGAATCACAGACAGAGTAGGACTGCTGAACTTCCCCTGGCCTCCAAAACTGAGATACAGTTTGGCTGCTACACTAACCTCTGGAGAAGTGCAATGTTTGAAGTTTAATGCTTACCAAAGATAAGGCAAATGTTGATTTCTTGCTTAAACTGGCAAACTGGAACGAGTAGCTGCCTACTGCAAGTAGACTTTTGATAAGGAGACAAGATTTTCTTATATATAAAGCAACAACTGTTCATGGTCAAATTCTTTGTTGAAAATAGTCTCAGTTTTACTTATGATGTCAAATTGTAATAGGGTTTTTCAGGTAATGCTGATCTTCAGCAGCCCTCTGCTCTGGTCAGGGATCTCATCTCTTGAAATGCTCCCATCCAACTCATCAACAACACACAGGCAGTTCAGAGTGTTCCTGTTTTGTTCTTTTAAAATTTCAATGTCAGTCATTATTAATTTGTGCTGTTTGTTCATATTATATTTTTTTTAACTAGACAAAAAGAAGGTAAACCATCTGCAGGAAGGATTTTCCTCTCCTTTGATTCTGAAATTCTCTTTTGATTCCTCAAACACAGCTTCTTAAGCTGCTAGGACTTTGTTCTGCTTTTAGTCAGTTGAGTAACAGTACAGCTGATTCCAGAAACTCTCCAGTCTGCAGTTTCTCATTTAATAATGCAAAATAAACAGTCACTGATTTACATAATTTATGTTTCCCTTGTTTCCACTGTAGTTTTCTGATTACATTAACAAAATCATGCTTTTACTTTCTCACCTTTGAAGTTCTTACTTTGAAAGCTGAGGATATCTGCTTTATTAATTCAGCATAGGTGACATTAGGAATGGGCCATGGCCCATAGGGCACCTATTACAGGCAGATAAAACAGATTCTCATTAATATGAATATATAATCAGTTTATTAAGGTAGGGTCTGTAGTCTGCAAGGAAACAGGGCACCCTAGTGAAAATTTCTTTGTTTATTTAGTGAAAAAACAAACCCAGTCTTGGAGAAAAAATCAACTAATAACTAATCAACTGAAGAAGAAAAAAACAGAAAAGGAAATGGATGGGGGAGATCACATATCTGCCATTAGTGCAGTTCTGATAATAGCTGAGACCTCCTCAGTGCAATGCACCTTTTACAGAGCAATTTCATTTCCTTCTTTGTTAAATCCGAGGTCTACCAATGTTTCTATGTAATCACAGTCCCCATATTGCAAAACTAATTTCAAATTGGAGCTAAGAGAAGCTTTAAGGTAGTATTTGGATTTTTTTTTTTAACTCCTAAGTTTTATTTCTTCTCGTTTTGCTTGTTGACTTGGTGGACTTTGTTCTATGTTCTGTTTGGGTCCTAGAAAACAGCTGGTTGATGTGGCCAGGAACTTGATCTCATCTGCTCTGTATCTTACACAGTGCTCCTCAGAGTGACTGTGCTCAGGTGTGACTTGCTAGATGTTACTACCTGTCTCTTTCCAAGAGTCCTATGGGGGGCTAAAGGTTTAAATTTAACCTTTCTCCTTTAAAAGTGATGTATTTTTAATTTACTAGTGCACCTCTAAAAACAATGCCCCAATGAATTATGGACTGCCTTTTGAGTCTGGAAACCACTTCTGTTTTCATTTGGTGATTAATTTCCCTTAAAATGAAGAGCTGTGTGTCCCATTTGGGTACCACTGTGTCCACGCTGAGGATGAAAGTCTCTGCCTAAAGACATTTGAAGTGTGAGTGGATGAAATGTAACTGATACAGCCAAGTGGAACAACTGAGTATGTGTTGAAGACAGTTGAATCTTGATTCTGACAGGACATGAATGTAGTTGAGCACAGTGATAACATGGTTTGCCTTTCCAAATCTGCAGTATTAATGAAGGTTAAATATGCTAAAAAACACTAGGCAGATGTCCTGCAGGTTGCTTAATAAAAGCTGAGCTCAGCTATCCATATTTAATGTTCAGAATGGACAAGCTTGCAACAGAGAAGACAAATGTTTTCTCTGCAGTCATCTCTACTTTTATCTTCACACCATGTGTTAGAGGCAATCCTCATAAATCTTAAAAGATGTGCAGATTATTTCGCCCTGTTTAGCTTTCTTGGAGGTACTGTGAACTTTCTCCTGGGTGTACAGCCCTGGCTAGCAATTACTTATTGTACCCAGCCATTAGAGCTGGCCAGTGATACAGAGAAAAGAATTGGCTTCTTCAGCTGGAAATGAGCAAAGCTGTACATTTTTGCTTTCTCTATCCCACCTAGAAAGGTAGAGAGGAGATATTGCCCAGTGGAAAGGCAGGCAAAAGGTGGAAGTCCTGGTACCACTGTATTTTGATATTGGACCATGTTTCTGTTCTCATTTCTTGTCTTCCCAGATGTGGATGCTGAAACAGTTGCTTGTGTGTTGTACTGCAGAGGGAGATCCATACCTCTTGGCTTAATGCAACTAGTTTAGCTTTCTTGTGCACAGATTAGGTTAATTTTTCTCTGTTGACTGTAAAGGGAACTTTGGCAAACACTCTGTTTTGTTTTTTTGCAGAAATCTCTCTTCATTGACTGTGTAGAAAGCTCAGGGAGTCAAAATTTCTAAATAAGCTGGTTTAGATGTGGAGTGTTTGGCAGTGCTCACAGTGTGTCCCCTTTCCTTCTGGCACAGAATAATCTATTAGTTAGAGGCTCAGGTGAAGAGAGCCTCCTTAATATGTGCAGTGCTTAAATTCATGTTCAGGTGTTGTTCTAAACAGTCCTGTGCTTCTCTTTGTATTCTGTACATGTTTCTTCCCAAGTCCTATACATTAACATTCTCCCATGCTGTATTAAGCAATAGATCTAAAATCTCTCACTCACAGCTTATCCTTTCCTTCAGCACAATTTTACATACACACAGATAAATGTTTGTAACATTTGTAAAATATGTACTTGCATTTCTGTTCTTTCTAGAAGAACAGAATGGATAAGGGTTTTTAGAAGGACCACAGTCAGTCTCTAGCCAGCCAGAGTTCCCTTGTTTGAGGCCTGCCCAAATAAACCAGTCATCTCAATGGCATTTTGGTAGTTTAGGTTCCATGCAGAGGATGGTGTTTATGGGTAGTGAATCAGCAGGAATCAAGAAATTAAAACTTTCAGCCTAGGGAAAGCTTCACTGCACTTCATCTGTCCCATTAGCCAGCAAAATAGCTGTGCTACCAATGCTCCAAACATAGCATTGCATTTCTTCTTGCAGCTGAGAGAATGCCTTTTCCATTTGTTGATTCCCTTGTCAGGTTGAATTTGCTTTACCAACTTGCACTTTCCACTGTGAACTTGCCATGGTGCTAATTTCCATCAGCTGTTCTAATGAGCTTGTTTTCCTTAAAGAAACAAAACAGTAAAAGGCAACCAGAGAAAATCTCATACATCCCTAACTTGGGCTGCTGCTGTTGCAAGGCCCTAAGACTAAAATTGTCTTGATGGAGCTTTTCTTCCCTTTAAAATAAAACCCAAACCCAGACATCTGTCTCAGCTGCTTTACCTGTACCTCACACCTTGCTGCATGCATGTTCACTGTCAGCTTAAAGTACATCAGAAGATCACAGTCTGTCTTTTCTAATGCAGGAATGGTCAGTCATGAGTTTTTTTTTTCAGTGGGGAAATTAAAAAAAAGTGTCTGAGCCTGAAGGGTAAGTTCAAACTGTCTTTTGTTGAAAGGTCTGTGTCATAACATTGATTTGCTTGGCTCCTAGATTTCCTAGCTCCTAAGAAATTCAGTTGTGAAAAGGATATTAAAGAGGCATAAAAATATATGTGTTTTTCTTCTATTTTTCTGTTTAATGACATGCAGAATGTAAGCAAAGGGAACTGTTTTGATGCTGAATTCATGAAGAGAAAATACCTAAATTTGTGTCATTTAAGTGGTGGAGCTGGTGTTTTTGTCACATATAAGGTCAGCTCTTGAGGCTTAAAGAAAAGGAATACTGTAAAAATGATGTAAATTAGAGAGAACTTAGTGACTAATAGGAAAAAATTTATTGTAAAATGCAGATCTATCATACAGAGTTGCAGACTG
The DNA here is from genome assembly GCF_029582105.1 of Oenanthe melanoleuca. NCBI lineage: Eukaryota > Metazoa > Chordata > Aves > Passeriformes > Muscicapidae > Oenanthe > Oenanthe melanoleuca. The sequence goes on from NC_079337.1 coordinate 16,365,765, forward strand.
TATTTCATACTTAGGTTTCAGTGAGGTTTCCAAATAAAGTTAAGATTGAAGAAAATTCTGACAGTAGAAATACAGTTTGTTGAGCTCTGTTGATTTCTGTCTATCCTGTGGCTGTATGTGGCTTTTGATGTATTTTCAGCTTTGAATTGGTTTCTCCATTCTTACTACCACATACCACAGGGTATAAACCTGGATGAGCAGAGTAAAGAAGCAGTATTAGGAACAAAGGCTCTCTGCTTAGTATCATGCTAGAAACTGAAAAATTGGAGCAATTTGAGTCTAAAACTTAAAAAAAAATCAGCTAAGGATAATATTTTACCACAGAGAATATATGAGTTCTTTTAATTAGTCCTTGTGGTAACATCTTTGAGGCTTTGTTTGCAACATGAAGGCTACAAATGAGATTACACAAAAATAAAACTCCCTCCCCTTGCTATGATTCTCATATATCATATTGCCTATCTTACCCAGGTTCCCATGGGACTCTTGTCTCAACATGAATGCTGAATGTTTGTGAATTTAAAAGAAACAACTGGAGAAATGTATGGGGCTAATATATGCACCTCTGACTCAGGCAGTCTGAATCCTGTGAGACTGAGAGTACATTCTGGGAAAGAATGGCTTGGGAAGAGCGTGAGCCATATCCAAGGTACCCTTGAGGGAAGCAGGGCAGCCAGGAGTGCCTAGAGCAGTGTGGTGTTAGTGCTCTCCAGCTGGCCTCCAATGGAACTGTTGGGAACCTGTTGCCTCTGTCTCTTAGCTCTGAGATGCCAAACAAATTAAATTCACTTGTCTTTCCTGTTCTACTTTCAATGCTCAGTCCTTGAGTCTTGCATTCTACAGAAAGTGTTTGCTTCTCTGGGTAGCTCAGAGTAGTTCTTGTGCTCACAGAAGCATTTCCATCTGATTATTTGAGAGCTTTTATCTCTGCTGCAGAGCAGATATTGAACCATTTCTTATCCAGGAGAATGGATTGATGGCCAGGCAGGGAAACTGTGATAGCCCAAGGTTTATGTAAACACTGCAGCAATTCCCATCACCACACCAGCTCAGTGACAAAGTTTCACACAAACATGTCACCAAGGAAGGAAGCCAGCCAGCATTAGCAGGCTTGTCTGCAGTTTGGAGATGCAGGTTTAGCTTCACACTCAGGCAGTGCTCTCATGTGAATGTGAGCAAGTCAGCCTGCTTGTGCTGTAATTCTTTCATCAGCAGCATGGGGACACGAGCAACAGCTCTGCAAGGAAAAAGCAAAGACCACAGGGCACCCAGTGCAGTGCTAATAAATTTGTAAGTAGCACAGGCAGTAACAGGCAATGCTACAAGGCTCTTCTTTTTCAACAATGAAGAGCACACTTTCTGCTTCTATCTGAGTGTGCTCTGTGTGCTCAATACCTGCAGGGTGGAATTCTTTATTGAAATGACAGTAATTCCACTCAGTAGGTTTGGATCAAAGGTTCCCAGTTGAGTATAGTGATGATAAATTAATATTGTTTTAGCCAAGTGGACTGTTACACTAGTTAGGAGGTTCCACTGACAAGCCCCAAATTATTTGGTTTAGAGCAGCTTGTAGCAATCAACAAAAAAAAAAAAAAAAAGGATTTTTTTTGGTGTCTTGAATAAATGTGAACTCAGACTCTGGTTTCAGAAGATGCCTCACTAACTTTACTCCTTTTTATTTTGGGGACTTTTTATTCCTCAAAGATAGCTTTATGTTTGGCATCTTTCCTGAACATACTATGCTGCCACACTACAAATGTGTCCACATGCTCTATTTTTAAATAGAGCCTTTAAGGCAGCTGCTGCTCTCACTGGTGTTTGCAGTGGAACACAGATGCCCAAGCCCTGCTGAGGCTGATGAAATAATACAGGCACAGCCTGTGCCTGCCCTGCCCTTCAGTTATCATCTCAGCAGCCACAGAAACTTTCCTGCATCAGCCCACAGGACTTTGTGTAGTAGGAGGGTGTAATTCTTTGATCTGTGCTGCTTTTTCCTTAGAACCTCTGAATCCTATGCCTTATTAAATGCTCTTCATCTTGGAATGTTAAGGCTGTATTCTGTGTTGTGGTTTCAAAGTAAGAGATCCACAGAAATTAGGTCTGCAAGGAATGGCAAGAGTTCCTCTAATCTTTGCTCTGATGCAGCACAGGGCCAGCTAAATCTATTATCCTTCACAGCAGAAAAAGAATAGGGGAGCTTTATTGGAAAGCATAGACATAGATCTTGAGATCTGTAATTGCAAACTTTATCATGCTCCTGCATTCTTAGAGCACTGCACCACAGCAGCACTATTGTGATGTTATTTGTGGCAGATGACTCTGAAGACCCCTTAGGTCTGGAGATGCCCAAAGCAATCTGTTCTGTTGCTTATCCAGAACACTCAGTGGAACTCAGCTCCTGGGGATATCATACCTGCTGCTGCAACATTGACCTTTGCCAGCAGATATGTGGAGCTTATCTTGTGCTATTAAGGAAGGAAGATGATACATTTTGGGTACCTCTCACATTTACAGACACTGAGTAATACTTATAGCATAAGTGTAGAAAGATATTTAATGCAAGGAGAGAAAACATTACTGTAAATCATTGAGGGCACTGCTGGTTTGAGTTAATCCAGTTCTCTTTGGTCAAGTGGGAATTTGGGTTTGTGTGCATGACTGTTGTATGCAGAAGAGTCACAGACTTCACAAATAAGGCATTTTTTCTCAAAGCATGGGTGCAGGGGTTTAATTTTACTAGAGGTCACCTTTTGTTTCGAGAAACTTCTGTTTCCAGAAGAACTGTTCCAGAAGTGGGCTTATCTTTGATGAAATGTTTTGTCAATGTTGTGCTTGTAGAGATGGCTCTGATGATGTAGGTCATAGCCATCCCCTCTGCTGTTCCACAGATTAATACAGTGTGCTGCACACAGAATGAGCAGAGGCTGTGTATATCACCCTAATAGACAGTGTTTGCAGAAGTTATAATTCACAAAGGCAGTCACAGCAATGAATTAAGTGCTCTTGGCATTTGGGGAAGAAAGCCCATTTGAAATCCAGCTGCTTGCCAGCTGTGGATATTCATAGCAATTATTACATTGGTTGCTTTTTTCACTCTATCTTTTCATTTTAAAAGTGTAATGAATATATATTATATATATATTGCCATCTTAAAAGTCTATTTATAATCCATTCATCTTGTGATGAACATGTGTATCTGATTCTCGACCTCTGTTTAATTCTCTACAAAGTAGAGTTGCTTAGTTTAAAGTTTTCTTGGCACACATGTGAGACAATCCCATTTCTTAACAGCTTGAGTGACCTTAGCTTTCACTCCTGTACTACTAGGGTGTGAGTTTTAATCAGTATTTAATATATAACTAGGCTTGTTTTTTTTTTCTTCTCTACATTTTAGTCATCCCTACCTTTCATTTCTCTTGGTTAGCAGTATCTGGGGACTGACTGGGGATGCTTGGAGGTGTGACAATATGGGCAGAATTTTGTTAATGCATTCTTTAGGTACCCACTGCAGTTTTTTTATACCTATGTGCACAAATAAGGCATCTGATGGCCATATGGCCATGACACTGTTGTTCTAAACCTGCTTGCTCTGGCAGCTGCAGTTGCAGTGACCACTTGACTGCAGCACCACATTTTTCAGCTTGTATCCTCATCTGTCCTGCTGTGGCACTTCTGCTCACAGTGACTTAGCCCAGAGCTGATGATGGAAGCAGCCTCAGTCTTTGCCATGCTGCTGGCAAGCCTGGAGCCTAGTTGAAGGAGCAGCAGAGGTTAAATACCTTAGGTGGACAAGAGGTGAGGTTTAGATTCTTAGCACATGGTTGTGGCACTGGGCATTAAAATTTCAGGTATTTTTGGTCCTATGCTCATGTATTGACTGCAATCACCCTTCTTAACTTCCCTGTCCCAGCTTCACACTCAGAACTCAGATATTTGGGCATAGGACCTTGTTGTTCTAAGATGAACAGATTCTTGATGCGCTGTATTTATCATCCCATCCTCTTCTAAGCTGGCTCTGCTGTCCTCTAATTTTCATTAAAATGATTATTCTGTCAAGCCTCTCTGGATAAAAAAAAGAAGATTCATTCCAAAAAAGCCAAACCAGAGATGTCTCTGTCCTGTGGCCTGGCATCCTCTATTCAAAGCCCATGATCTATTACTGGGTACTGTATTCCCTGACCTACTGGGCAGCACTGTGGGCAGAGTGGAAGAGGAGCTGGTTTTATTCTGTGAATCCCTCTTTGGAGAGGCATGCCTGATGTTGCTGCCTGTACCAACCTGCCAACCTGGATGTCTGAAAGGAGGACTAGAGCAATCCCCCTCCAGGCACAGCTAAGCTGCAATACTTTGGAGGTGGCCCTTGCTCCAATAAAAACAAACTCTAGGCTGTGAGCCCTGGCCAGTGGAAGATCATGCCTGAGAAGATTGGCTCTGATTTTTATAAGCTGATTTTTCATAATTTCCTACTTAAGGAATAAGAGAATTGCATGCATACACAAGCAGTAATTGAAGGGGACAAGAGAAAAATGAAGCTAAATGATTTATGACAGGGAGGGTTTGAGGAACAGGAAAGGGATCTTAATCAGGAAGCCAGAAACATATCCATGCCTTGTATGAGGGCACTCTTTTCTGTGTGAGGACAGTGGGTAAGACTGAAAGCTGACCTGGCAACCTGAGCCTTTCTACACACAAGAAGATCTAGAAAAATATGGCATATATCCATTCTTTTTTCTCTTGGTTCCCCAATTTCCTTTTCCATTTGCTGTTGTGATATATTCATTAGAGAAAGTTTCAAGCTTTCCAAAACATTATCTTTAACTGTACTCAATAGATTTACTTTATCTATTGGTAGCTGGGAAGAGGAGAAATGGCCTGCTAAAGGTAGCTCTAGGGTAAGAAGCTGAGAAAGTAAAAGAGAATTAATTGCATAAGATTTAGCAAAGAACTAATGGATTGAAAATAGAATTGCAAACTTTGTGTGTGTGAATACTTCTAATACAAATAGCAGCTGCTTGAATTCCTACATGGTTGGAGTCATTAGCTTTGTGGACAGTTATTTGCACAGAGTTCCTTATCACTCCTTCTGCAGTTTTTTTCAGTCCTTCTGTGTCCTTGATGAGATGAACCCCATTTTGCACAGGCTTATGCTACTCCATCATGGTGATAAGCTGGTTAAAATGCAGAAATTACTATTGGTTTAATATATCATTTAATGAATTTTTACTCTCTTTATATTGTCTTTCAAAACCACACAGGTTACCCCTTCTCCAAAACTGGTTCCCAGTATGAGTGATATTTGCTGTCTTGAACTGAGATTGTTTAACCTCATTTAAAATCGTGTTAGAAAAACTGGAAGTGACTTTTTTCTTATTCTGTATTTTCTAAAGAATTTCAAATGCCCATGTTTTTCAAAGCTGTTACCTGATTTTACGGATTTCCAATAAAGGGACACAGAGACTTGATTTTTGGCAGAAAATTCTGCGTCTTGGGGACTAGTTAATGTGGCAAAAAATTCCATTTCCTCCAGACAGACAGCTAAATACTTTCATCCAGATTTAATTTATCTGTGATATTTCTGTCCAAAGCTTCTGTCTAGTACTTAGAAATTTGATCATAGGATCTAGAAATATTGTTGTTTAGAAGGACTTTTCACCTTGGAACGTTTTGCTAGTAATTGTTGTAAAATGACCATACCAGTTAAGGATACGGTTTTACTTTCTGATATGTAAAACACACCATGAAATTAATAACCAGACACAGTAGAGCAGTTCTTTTCATTACTTAAATGGACTTAATTGGAGTTACAGCAAATTTAGATGGCATACTAGCAGGACTATATAAATTAGGTATGGTTTCCCATGAATAATACAGCCATTATCCAATTCCCCTTCTTCCTAATTTCATTCTCCTTCTTTAAAGAAGTTAACATTTTTGTCACCTACTTAATACAAATTATATTTTACTCTTAGGAAGGAAATAATAGAAGAATAAATGGTGCCAAACTATAAGACAACAATTAGAAAGTCACTAAGAGCAGCAGTGAAACTCTTTTTGACTTCTGTGGCAAAATGCGCATTGAATTTTTACAGTGGTTTGGGCATGACAAGAAACTGTAATGTGCTATGACCTGCTACATTTAGCAGACAATGGCAAGATTAAGAGTCAGCAACAGAACCTTTTTGTTGATCTTTCTGCTCCCCTATGCTCTGTGATTGAACTAGGGACACCTGAGCATATCCCCTCATATGGGGCGTGGGATAAATCCTTCCCAAAGCAGTGACACAGCTCCCCTACCTACATTTACCAAATTACTCCTCTCTGCCCATCCGTGGTGAATTGGTGGTGGGCTGATCTCTGCCAGTAACTTTGAGAGGGAGGAGATGTGCCCTTAAGGTCAGCTAAAGTGCTCTCAGCTGGGTGCCAGCGAGGTGGTTTCATAAGTGCTGCTCACTCAGCAGCAGCAGATGGGAAGCCCAGGCTGCCAGTTTAGCTGATGGGGTGACTTTCACATGGAAAGACCACTGAACTAAACACACTTCTAGCAGCTGTTTGCTTAGACAGTGTTTTTAATAGATCATCCAGTATGCCTGAGCAGAGTGGCACTCATTTTCCATGAAAGAAAAAGCCCATATTTTTCAGACTTTACAAAGCCCATGAAGATGTTCCATTTCCTCTTATCCTTCATCGAAAGAATTGAAACAATTCTTATGAAATAGGAAATGTTCCCTTAAAAGCTTTAATTTCTTCAAAAATGCTTTTTGAAAAAGAGGTGTCTGGAACAACTGGGCAATTTAACTTTTAATTTGTGCTTAATCTTTTCTCCAACTTCTCAAGAAGCAGGGGAAGATTTTTAGGACCCAAATGAGAATTAGGTTTGCAAAGCTTCTCATCTTTCACTGTAACTTGAATGTTTCTGTCTTTGAACCTTTTAAATATCCTCTCATAACAAAGATGCTGAGTAAGCATGTTCTTTCAGCTTGATTGAGGGCCAGATTTAAGGGTCAGAGTTATTTTTTAATGGCTGTTTTAGCATTTTTGGTACTTTCCACTCTCGTAGTTATTCAGAAGTGTGCATGAAATGGAAATGGCTTTGAATATTTATCTTGCTTCCCTTTCTATTACTTGCCTTGCTTTTTATAGGCTTAATTTTTCCTTCAGTATTTATGATGCATTCTGCCTAACCTCAATTCTGAGTAGCAGTTGTAACTGAGACTTAATGAAGTTTTTTGATGGCGAATATAGATGCATTCAAATAAAACATTTTATTGTAACATATTCCAAAACTAGCCAGTGGTATTAATTGCAGTGTTAGATATTCAAACAGCAAGGTGAGTTTTTAGTTTGTATAGCCTTACAGTAAGAGCTAAGTAAATCACTGATGGAATAGAAACTAATAAAGTATCTGAATTCTCACCTCGTGGCTGATTTGGCAAAAATTTTACGCTTTTCGTTCCTATATTCAATTGAACTTATTTTAGATATTCTTTCTGGTATAAACTCGAAATTGTTCACAAATATTTTTAATGAATATTTCTAAGCATTTCCCTGATCTGTGAGTTTTTCTAAGCATTTGATTGCAAGTAATTGGCAATCAAAATGCAAGCTGTGCTGATTCACTTTTATTAGGCACATCACTTACAGCAAGGCATTGTTTCTCTCCCCAGATGGAGGTTCCAGTTCAGGAAAATATTAAAGCAGAGAACTCAAAGGGACTTCATAAAATGCTTACAGGTATGTTCCTCAGCACTTTTCTGAGTCCAAAGTATAATGAGAGTAGTTCTTTAAAGCAAGTTTCTGCTATGCATAGTTAGTGTTTATGTGTTTAAAATACACTTTCTGTCTCTGTTTCTCTGATGTTAAATTAAAACTTGCTGCTTCCATAATATCCTTGCCAGGAAATTCACTTGCCAGAAGTACCATAGAGAGGGAGTAGAAAATGAATGTGAATGCAACCACAGCAAATGCTGGTGAGTGCATAGTCAGGGGAGCAGGAGGTGCAATTCCAGTCTAATTATGGTCTAAACAATGGATGTCATCCATGAAACAGAAGGATTTAAAACAAGGCTTTTTTATGTACATTATCCAATCACCCAAATATGAATTGCTTCTGATATCTCTTGGGGATTTTTCCCCCATATCTGTAGTCATGCAAGACAAACAGATGTTTACAGTTTCAGGTTCCTGTCCTTCCCATCAGAACAAGGAATTTTAAAAAGCAGTAGGATTGAATCAATTGTACACACACATATTGACAGATATGACCATCTTCCTTCCATGCTTGCAATCCAGAGCAGTGACAATGACATTTATCATGTAACAGTTTGAAAGACAGTTTGTCATACAGAGGGGCTCAGACCTCATTAAAATCTCATTCCCAGCCAGCATCTGGTGATAGAGGACTCGATGCAGGTAAGGAAAGTTCATTGTAGGGTCAGAGCCTGAGGATGGGGATGAGGTTTCTTTTGACATCTGCCAGAGGATAGATCTTCCATGTAGGGTGTTGTGACAAGACAAGGGCATGAGGTAGACCTTTTCTTCTGGACAGCAGAGGGTAGGATGTGCCCTGTAGGATCTGCTGATTTTAGATTTCTACCCAGTGGAATGGCAGTTCAGGCTACTATTTCCAAATGACCGTGACTGTGACTTGCCTCACTCCCTTAAAGCAACTTCATTTAGAATAGTTTTAAAATTACTCTAATGTCAAGAATTGCTCGTGCACATGTAGGTTTAGTAAGCTTTAATATAACTGATAAGTGTGTTTAACTATATTAGCAATTTAATCTAATTTTGGACTGTGTTCTCAGTTAGGACCTGTCTGATTTTTTACTACAGAATATCTGGTTATTTTGTGTGGTGTGTCAAACATACATATCTTCATAACAACTGGAGATGTATTTGCAGGAGTGTGAAGTTTTACTTGCAGGGTTTGAAATTGTAATAAGCAAACTGTTCTTTAATTTAGATTAAAGCAAGCATATCAAACACAAATATTAACCATTCTATCTTTCAGTGAATACTTTAATGAAATAACAAAAGATTTGGAAGTAAATCACCAAAGCTATAAAACTCATATATGCATTTCCCATGCTGATCATAAACAAAATTTGTTTACTAAGGAAGGGGGAAGTCTTGCTTACCTGGCAGAAACAGGGGGGAAATAGTTTCTCTTTGTCATTTGCCATCTATGTCTGTGTGGCTTTATAAAAACAAACACATCAAGCATATCAAAATGCCAGGTTTGCTTTCCAGTCAGTGTTACCTGGTAGAGGTACGAGGGTGGATTCTGATTCATCATATAAAAATCTCCAGACAGATCTTGTTCAGTGCAGAGTATTGTGGTTTGGAACACAAATAGTTGCCACTGGCAAAAAATACCTAAATAGAGATGGATGTGAATCAGTGCAAGGGCTTTACAACTCTGCAAGAACATGAAGGAGGAAAAGCCAGTGAGAATGCCAGTGGGTTTTTCTAGGATTATGAGGCAGTGGTCTGGGCTCTCAGTTAGGCTGCTGATCTGCTGCACACAGACACATCATTTTCATTTTGTTAAATAAGCCACAGCATCTCAGGATCACAACGAGGCAGTAAGCTCAGTTGGTCCTGTGGGTGCCTTCTGAAATGGAAATTGAGGAAAGCAACCTTTGCTGCAGTGTGGGATAGGTGAAAATTAATCTGTGCTGTCACCCTCTGTTTCCTGCATCTTTTTCTGTGAAACAGACCCCCAATTTTGAATAGGAGTAAAAAGACCATTGATTCTTCCTGGGTGTTCTGGGTTTATTAAAAAGTTCTGAATAAGAGTTTCCTCTTCAGCCCTGAGAATAGGTACATTTTCCTGTATTTCTGTGTTCTGACAGTGGTCATGCCTGGCTATGTATCATGGTAGAGTAACCAGACCTTTATTCCACAGCCAGAAAATGCTGTGTGGCTCAGAGGTGATGCATGGGGGTTGCCAGCCTACTGCAAACCTACCTCCCCAACTTGCTGCCCTGCTCTTTGTATCTACATCTATTTACACCACTCAGTGTGGCTGTGCACTTAAAACTGTGATGTGTTTAAAGAGTAGTCATTTGTATCAAGAAAATAAACTTTTAAAGAGCTTTTTTCAGGTGGGGAGGGGAGCAGGTGTGGAGGAGAGTTAGAAAGAGAAGTGTAGGAAGTTACCTGGGAAAATTCAGTCAAAATCTTAGTGGTATTTAATATGTACTGGGGCAAGACTTGCCCTGGAAATTGCAGGGATTTAAGGAGTACAGTGTCTCGTGGATGTCCATTCTTTAAGCATGGTTTTAAGGGTTATTGTACACAAGTCAAGCAGTCTATAGTTTTTGGTTTTTTGCTAATGGTTGGTGTTTTAGGGATTGTTAATCCTTCCTGCGGATTTCACACATAGAAGGTTGTGGCAGAAGGACACAGATCCCCCAAAATGGTGTCTTTTGGGATCTCAGTAGTGTCATGTCACAGTAGTTCAGAGCTCAGTATGGGCTAATTTCTCCTGGAAGCATTACAGACTGAATTTATTGGCTTGTGTTGGTTGTTTCTGAGCTTCTCCTTTACCTATCATAGTACAAAGCTGACCCAGGAGTTCATGGCATGATGACATGTACTAAACCTTCCAAAACACCATACACTCAGTAACTCCAGAAACTGGCTGTTCAGCAGCAGCAAATGCAAATGGTCAGCTCCACACACACAAATTGCCATTGCATTAATGGCCATTATCTCTGAAAACCTGTCAACTTCCCCAGAAAATGGCTCTTGCAGAGGGCTTGGAGGGCCATCAAATTCAGCCTGGTTTAGACAGCTTTCCTGTCTCACCTCTCTTGGTTCAACAGCAGAAGGGCTTTCAGGGCATTTGCAAGCCATGGAAGGGCAAAGGTTGTTATCCTGAGGCACAAACAGGGTAATGAGCGGCTCAGACAACCAGCAGAGGAGGAGGAGAGAGATCACATTTTCCATATGCCACAAATACAGAAGCTGTAAAGCAGTGAGAAATCAGTGTGAGACCTTTTGGCCCTTCACACCCTGCCCTGCTGTCTCAAGCTTCTTCCTCAGTCACAAAGGAGCTGGCCCATGGCCAGCAGTCTGCAGAGGTCACCCCTCCACACCACCCAGCCCTCTCACTCTGACAGTCAAACTGGCACTCAGGTGAAGTTGGCTTTAGCCTGTGAAACATGCACAAACAACCTCAATTATTGTATTAACCTGGCTGACCAGGTGGTAAAAGGCTCCATGCAATGCTGAAAATCTTCAGAAGAGACTGGCTTGACTATGACTCACAAGCTGGGAAGAGTAATGACAAAACCAAATAAGAGGAAGGCTTTCTCTAGATCAGATGATAACTATCTGCATGTATCTTGGAGCCTCAGGATGCTGTGGAGTCGGCATTAGAGAAATTTGTGTCAATATGTGACCAGTGAACAGCGTAGTCCCCACACAACCTCCTAATGAGAAGATTTTTAAACTGCACATGACCATTATTAGGAGAAAACTCCACTGAACACAGTGAAGTGCCCACATGTGCATTTTTAATCATCCACACTGGCTGTTGTCAGAGGTGGGATTCTGGGCAGGATGTTTGGTCTAAATCTGTGTAGTTGCTTCCATGTTTTTAAGCAGTTTTTGATCCATCTGTGAATTAAGACAGGGGTTTTACAGCTTGGTGCTTTGTAGCTTAAACCCATCAGGACAGAACTCTCTAATGTACCTACCTTCTCAGCCAGCAGACTGGCTGTAGGCTGAATGCTGAGAGGTGATTCCACTCATTTAAAGTAAATCACCCTAGAACTGTCTTCTCTGATCTCCAAAGTGCATATCCTCTTGCCATTGTAGCAGGATCTTCATGGGAAAATGAAAACACAGAATTTCATCTGAAGCTTTAGTTCTCCCAGAGTACTTTAAAGCAGACACAATTTTATACTCACAACACAAAAACCTGATCCATTCTGTATTTCACTTGAGCATGTCATTTATTTTCAATTTCCCTCTGAGTAGAGACAGGTACTATGATAATAAATGAAAACATAAATTCCCTTGAATTGCTATTCTTTTGCTTTTTATATTACTGCTGAGATTTTTGCTGGCCTTGGTTTCTCTTCCTGACTGCTTCTGAGTCTATTAAGTGACATTTCTTAATGGTTCCAGTTGATGTTTAGAAGAGGAGAAAATCCTCTCTCAAATCCAAGGGGTTGATGAGACCCTAAATCAGAATTTTTTCAAGACCAGATCCAATATGATATATCTGGCCAGAGCCAGTAAGAGAAAAGAGGCTTCTCTGCACAGCTGGTTACTTGGCATTCTTGCCCACACCTGCTAGGCATAAAGATCTGCTTACCATAATTTGAAACAGGGATTTGAATTTTATTTTAAACTTGATAGCAGCCTGTCTCCCTGGGTTTCTTCTTCATGGACACAATGGATATTTAAACACTGATGGGGACAAAGTGACTGATTCAATAGCCTGTGGACAATCAGCAGGACTGCTTTCAGCTGCATTTGTAGTGCTGTGTATTTTCATTCTTTGTCTTTCGTGTCCCAAGAAGTTGCTTTGGCTATTCTGGAAAAGCATGTCGAGTTTGCACATTGCTTCAGAATTTTCCCATGAAAGTTCTTCATATCCTCTTGTTTGTGCAACAGAACCAAATGTCAGAGCCTAAGTGCTTGTGATGAAACACAATTTTTGTTTTCCAGGCAGACCTGCCTGTGACATACAAATGCTGGCAGGATGAAGCAACTGTTGTGACACAGCTTGTCAGGAAGGTAAATCTGGGCTTGGGCTTTCACCACATTGGGCTCCTGGTGAGAGGTGTCCAAGTGGCTGCTGCCTGGCTGGGCTGCTTGGATCCATAAAACCCCACACCACTCACTCACAGCAAATCCCTGACACCAGTGAGTCCTGTAACAAGGCTACCACAGAGTGGAGGCTTTTCAGGTATGATCAGATGCTGCCACATCTCTTCCTGGTTTTCTCTGCTGTTCCAGTGAGCAGGGCTTTATTCTGGACAAGGCAAATGTGAGCAGCAAGAGCCAGCCTTAAATGCTCAGTTCTTTCAGTGGGCAGTTGAGAATTTCCTTTTAAATGTCCCTTAATGCAGTAGCACAGCCCTGTTTACTTGTAGGAACTGAATGCAGTATATCAGTAGCTTGGCCACTGGCAAAGAAGTGCCTCTAACACCTAACAGCAATTCTGTGTTGCTGTAACCCACAGCATGGCAAGCATGGGGGTAAACAGCTTGTGCCAGTGCTCATAAGAGGGAAATAATGATGTTATCAAGTGGGTGTTTGGATTGGTTTGTTTTTTGGGGGGTTTTTTGGGGTTTTTTTTGGGTTATTTTTTTCTTTTATTTTATTGCTTGGTTTGTTTTTGGTTTTTTTTTTTTTTGGAAGCTGTGTTGATTCCTCAAGTACATTTGTAGGTAAATGACTGTCCTCTTGCTGTTTGAGCTGCATGGAGGGAATCAGATGGCCACAGGTCATCCTTACCCTGCAAAGCTCAACCAAGGATGTTGCAAGGAGTGTTAATCCTTTGCCAGTCTCAGGAGATATGTTAGAAGTCTTTAGACCAAAAAGTCATATTTTGAATTAAGGGATGGACCTGCATGCTCTTCATTTCTTAGCTGAAGTTTAGGAAATATTTCTATTAGTGAAAGATACTTTTCATGTAAGTGGGTAGCCCCTTGAGGGATAGCTGACTGCTGTAAATTCTGCTTATAAATTTTAATTAATCTTTATTTCAGTAGATACTGATTTGTACTAGGTCAACATATACTTAGTGAACAGTGAGAGGCCTCTATACAGTCTGCTGCTTTGTGCAGTACTTTTGATTAGGCACATAATTTCAATTACTGTTGATCCAGCTTTATTAAAAAGCTCTTTTAAGTGTTTATCTTTTATTTTCAGCTTACAGATGCCAGCAAAATTAGCATTGGCATTTCCATACCACTTGTAGCTACAGAAAAGCACAACTATTAAAAAATAAAAAATAAAAAAAACAGGAAAATATCAATATGTACACCAAGGGCTAGATTTAAGACAGGAAGTTGCCTAAATGTCCTCTAGGCATGTAAATTCTTCTCAGTGTCTCAATCAAACTCTCCAAGTCTTTTAAAAAGCCCAGGGCTACTTAAGGCCAGATTTTCAGCAGTATTCATAAGAAAGTGTTGAGGGATTGTGAACTTTGGTCATTTCAGCATTAGAAGCTTCAAGACAGAGATATCTTAGCTAGAGTTATTTTTGGAGGATTTTCATAATATATGGTACTCAGGCATTTTTCAAAATTCTGCTGCTGTCTGTATCTGCATCTTTAAGCCCTTAAATACTTCCATAAATCCAGACCTAACATCTTTGGGCTGCATCTGAATGTTAGACTTCAACATTAAAATTTTCCTGGTGAAACTAAACAAATGTCCTACTTCTTAAAGTCAGCAGGAGTTAGAACTTCTGAAGGTCAGGCTGTGATTAGGAATGTGCTTAACTGTCTGAGGTTTGTTAGGTGAGGTTTGTTACTTAGTTTGGCTGCAATTAAACTTGCTTGCTTTGAGGTGCTGCTGTTTATAGCATTTTATTGCAGCTGAGCAAGTTAACCAATGACTGCTACAACCCTACTGCTGAAAAAATGGCTTCTGGGTTCATTTTGGGTATTTTCCCCCCTTTTGTCTTTTCTCATCTTTGGTGCTCTGAAATAATTCTGTCAGAACAAAGAACTGTGCAAGGGCATCTGCTGTGGGGAGAGAGGACAAAGATGTGGAGGGGATTTTGGTTGTCAATAATTTGGGCAGTTTGTGCTGCCTGTCTTCACACTTGGCTCAGTTTGCACAGTTACAGTATGGGATTTAGCCCTGCACTGGACCCCCAGGTGGCTGAGGGTAGGGAGGTGCAACAGGGCTTGAATCCCACATTCATTAGGGAGAGGGCAGGGAGTGTGCCCATGTGTTCAGGACTCTTTAGTCTCTGCCCACTTCCCCCTTTGAAAGTGTCACCTGGGATGACTACAAGACTGGGAGGCTTTTATGTATTATGGTGATAAAGGATCATGAGATTCTGGGGTGTGTTAAACTCTGGAGAAAAAAATATGTGCCTTGCCTTCTTCCTGATAATGCAAGTGGTGATAAGCCCCAGGGGATCATACCCTTCTCTGATAGCAGCATTCAAGTTCCTTCCTCTGCTCTGAGGACATTTCATTTCAGGGATATAAGGATAGTAATAAAAGCTTTCTCCACACCTTCTTCCCAGAGCAATTCCCCAGTTCATAGCTGCCTGTCCAAAGCCACGTCAGTAATATTCCCGTATTCAGCCCAATAAAAATTTTGTCAAGAAAGCATAAAGTTTCTGTCAGATCTTTTCCATTAAAAATCACTTTTATAGCAGCAGGCTGTAACAAGCACACAGCTATGGAGTGAAAGTGTGAAATGATGAGAAATTTGGACAGTGTTATCATCCAATGGGGAGTCAGTGGCAGGCCACTTAGAATGCCTCCAGTGTATGGAGCGTGACAACCAGAATATTTTTCACAACAGATTATAATGTAAGAAATTTATTGCAGATCTCAGAGGGGAATAGCCCACACCACTGATTCTAATCCTTCCCCCCAGATATATGACTCAGATAATGTAAAGTCATAACTCCTTGTAAATTATTTATGATCCTGTCCCACCTTAGATTAAAAAATATTTCTGCTGGATACTTTCAGGGTTAATATCTATAGCCCTGTGTTTGATTTGCTGAAAGGCACAGTTATTTCTGTAGTCAATGGGAGGTGTGTAGCATTTGCTGTGTCTGGTAGCTGCACAGCTAGTTGTGATTTGATCAGAAACAGGACATGCAACCATGACAAGTAGAACCAAACACAGAAAGCCACTGTAGCCCAGGCAGAAGACAGTTATTCAGTGAAAGGATTTGCATCATGATCACTGACTGAAGTGAATCTGATTCATAGCATACCTCTGCTTAATCTTTCATATGATGGATCATAACACCAAGAGCATTGTGACATGAACCAAACTTGGCATTCATCAGATTAATTCCTCATTTTTCATCTAGGAGTCAGGAATGTTGATAATTTGCAGCACATTTGTAGCAGACAGCAATGTCTCCATGACAGACAATATAAGTCAACTACCAGTTCTGTGTGTGCTAATGCATTCAGGAAACAGCAACGTACCAAAAAAGTGACTTAAGAATATAAGTGTTCTGAAATAGTGGCTTCCACTGTGAATGAAGAGGCTTACCACAAATAATGGGTGAGTTAGTTTAAGAATAAGGACTACATTCTGATCTCTACCAGACTTTAAGCTGTTGTAGACTAAAAAAAAAAAAAAAAGTGCTGGAAAATGAGAAGATTTTTAGAGTCCTAGAAATGAAAAGTTTTTGAGCAGTGCAGAATTAATCATGGAAGACTTACTTGACCTTGCACTTCAAGGTTAAACAAATAGCTTGGGATAAAAAGGAGGATTTTTACAGAATATAAATTTAGCCAAACTTGTCTAAAGCAGTATTTTTTCAGTTTCCTATGAGAATCTTGTGAGTAGTCATTATCAGACACAAGATGGTGGACTTGAGGGCACACTGGTCTTACCTAACCTATTGTTTCTTCTGTAAACTACTTTCAAACAGCTTTGTACCTTATTTGTTAATCATGGATTTTAAGAAGGGGACCACAATGACAGGGCAAGATGAATACCCCTTTCTATAGTCCCTCTTTCTTCCTTATCATGAGGAAATAGCTGCAAAAGTCCATCTCTTTATTTTCAGAGAGGCTTCCTGGGTGTCCTGACTTGGCAGCTCGAGTTGATGAGTACCTTTATGCCAGCAGTGGATGCAGGTTTTCAGTACTGTGGGGCTGAGTGGTGACTGCAAGGCTTCTTGTTACTTCTGAGAAAGGAAGCAAGGTCAGGAAAATCATATCAGTGATATAATAAATAATAATAAATCAAAGCTTTCAGGGTTTTACTTTTACTTCTGTGGTAACTCATCAGATTTCATGTCCTTTGCTTGAAAACTCTTTCTGTGTGTGGTTTAAAATCCTTTGTTGTGGTACCAAAGAAGAAAATAATTATCCTTCACTTTTATTGGAAAGAATGGACAGTCTATCCCATGCATCAGAAGAGGATAGAATGAATGTAGTCTGTATCCCTAAAGGTATCTTGATCCCTTAGAGAAGAAGAGGAGGAGAAATTGGGTAGGGGGTTACAGAACTCCCAGCACAGAGGGGTGTGTTTAAGAGAGCTCCACCTAGATATTATCCAAAGCATAATTTAGTCACAGACATATGTCTGGCAGGGCCAGGTGTAAGGGCAGTACAAGAAATCAGTTAATGTAGAGAGAAATTTTTCTGAGATAAACATAGCAGAAGTGTGGTTATTATTTTATCCTTGCAGTTGTCTAGATGAGTTGAGTGGAACAAGGTATTTCTCCTGGCTTGGCCAGAATTATGGAAGAGTGCATCCACAAGGATACAGCACTCCAAAACACTTCCTGATATCAGGTCAGGGAATGAGAGGAGGCAAAAAAGTGTCTAAAACATGGTGCTTGCTTAAAGCTGCTTGCCAAGAACATTAGACCAGAACTAACTTTGAAGTCAAGTTGTAGGACATAAGCATCCATCCATCTGTGCATTCCCTCAGTCAGGTCAGTGCACTTCATGCTCAAAGTGGGGTTGAGGTTTCAAACTAGCAAGAAATTTTTTTTATGCCCTCTTCCAAAGGAGAGTTTGAACAAAAAAGTTAGCATTTAGTGCATTATGTGTTGTTAGATTTTACATCCTGATATGTTGATGATTTCATCACTTGAACTTCTTGATGTATTGATTTGATTTTACTCATGACCTTAATGTGATTGTCAGATTGTTCTGTCTTTAATTACCTCAGTAAAATTGTGGTATATTAGCTCAGTGGAGTGCTAATTTAAGTGCCTCTTTGCTTGCTCAACCTCTTCTGGAAAACTCATTTTAGAAAGTCAACATAACAGGTTTCATCTGTCAAATTTTGCAGCATGGACGTTGCATTCAGTGGATACAAATAACCTTCAGCAAGGAAGATTGCAAGTCAGTGGTTTCTGAGACAAACTTAATGTCCAAGTCTTTTGGACTTACTTACTAAGAGAAAAGGCATATCTGTACCAGAAACTGTAGTGGACAAGGGAAATAAGCCATTTGTTAGAGATTTAGCAAACAGAACATTTTCAGAACTGCCCATGGGGGGTAACTTGTATGGACTTAGGGCCAGAGTCCTACAGCCAGTGAAGGCAGGGAAGAGAAACCTTTCAATGAATAATTTAAAAGACTTTGTAAACCAAACTCTAGCTCAATGTGCTCCTACAGGCTGCTTAAAGGGGGTATCCCTCCTATGTGTTACTTCCATTGCGGTCAGAGTGTCAGGGGATAATTTATGGCAGACATTGCCTGGAGTCCTGGTGAACTTTTCCTTCTCACCCCATAAAATTTACCTTGTGTTTGTGATTCCCCTTCCAGTGTGTGTGTGAGTGGAGAGTGAGCAAGCAGCTGCAGGGTGCTGTGTTGCCAGCTGCTGTTCACCACTGCAAGCCCCAGATTACTGGAGCTGAAGCTGCTTGGCTACATCTGCACTGCTGCTGCCCCAGCAGGGTGGGTGTGCCAGCTGTGGGTGGCAGAACAGCCCCTCTCAGCTTGGTGCTGCTTGGAAAATGGAGGGAAGGGGGGAAAGAGGATGCTGCTTG
Source organism: Oenanthe melanoleuca (assembly GCF_029582105.1). Taxonomy (NCBI): domain Eukaryota; kingdom Metazoa; phylum Chordata; class Aves; order Passeriformes; family Muscicapidae; genus Oenanthe; species Oenanthe melanoleuca. Next base: position 16,384,449 of record NC_079337.1, read on the forward strand.
GCAGTGGAGAGCCAAAGACAATGATACTGAGATGCTCAAGGTACCTTTATCCCAGTTATCCCTTAGGGGTGGCTGAGGGATTCCCAAAACCAGTCAGCTTCACCAGCAAGGTCCATTTTCTCAGTAGCAGCACTGTGCTGCACCCAGGCACTGCTAATCACTCTGACACTAGCCAGAGGTGTGTACAAATTACTCTGCTTTTTAGCATGTATGTCCTTACAGCCAAACATTCCCAAGGAATTTTTGAGGGGGGCATTTTGAAGCCATGAAAAGCCACAAATAAAAGTGCACAGCCACGTATCTTCTCTGCAGTTGTACAAAGCCTGCTGATATCAGCTGTTTCAAATGAGTGTGGGATGAGAGGCATCATTGCTCTTTCACAAATGGACACTAAGGTCACTCAAAATCAATAGTAAGTAAGAGGTGAAAAGCAACTCTTAGAGAAAATAAGGTTGAAACTGCTCCAGAATTTGAGGTTTGACCAACCACTTCTGTGCAGCTTGCACAGCTGTAGAAGCAATTGTAAAAACACCAGGAGTTTGTGCTCTCTTGTGTTTACAAAGCCCCTGACCTCATGTACCTCAAAGACAAAGCCACACAGTTCCACAGGAGAAAGAAATAACTAATCCAGAAATGGGCACTGAAATCCAAAGTTCTTACTTGGACACCAGAAGCAGTTCTCTGTGTATTTGCCAGCTCTTTGTATTCTTAACAGCAGCATGGTTCACTGCAACGTTTCATAGTGATGTACCATTAATATTTGTCTTTTTTCTGTATGCTCAAGCACTTTGTTCTTTCTTGTGGGAGGTTTTAAATATTTTTTTTTAAACGAGCTCACATTTGTGTATAAAAATGTCTGAATTTTTGGCTTATCACTTTTTATGCTCATGCTTATGGAAAAATGCATGTGAAAAAATAGCTTTTTACTAAAATGCCTGCAGAGATGCATATTTCTATGCAAGTTTTCTAACTCTTTTAAAATAACTTATTTTGGATTGCTTGATATTGGTGAGGAGCTTTTTTGCATTATGGCTCCAAAAAGCAGACACAGTGCTAAAACTGGTGCAGAGCAGGGAAGAAGGATAAGGTTTTGCACCACAGAGGCTTGCCTCCTTTTTCTGTCTTAGACATTTGCCTTTTCACAACAATTTTGCTGTTGACATGCTCAGCTTGTGATCTAATCTGTGCTCATTAGAGGGCATTTTACACATGCACAGAAGGCAGACTGAGGGAGGGGGAGAGCCTTTGCCAGTACTTAGAATTTGAAGTTGCTTCCCCAAAGTGGAACTCATGTACAGCAGTCACTCTCCAGGCCAGATTTTGAATCTGTCACTCCAACCATAAATCATATATTCACAGCAGTGGAAAATTCGAATAGGCACCTGCTGTCTAATGGAAAAAGTTTTTAATTCCTTCTATAAACAGCATTGTTTGTAGCTTTTCACTGGCTTGGATTGAATAAATTCAAGCTCTATTAAAGCTTTAGCAGAATTTCAGATACTCTGAGTGGGTTAGATTTTTGTTAAACTTCATTTGAATGCCTATGTATTTTTTATGCTATATTAAGTATACCATTTAATGGATTTCATTGGTAATGCAGCCTGAAGCTTCATTACTTGAAAGCTTTATAGCTACCAGAAGTGTTTTCAGTCTCTGGTGGAGAAAAATCACCTTTCTGGTTGGAGGCTGGCTTTTTCCAAACTGAGAAATCAATAAAATGTCTCATCCTTTTATGACAGACCTGGAATTTCAGCTCTGTGTTCCCTGAGTTGTGTTTTGTGAATAATACTCCTTAAAGGAGAATTTAGCTGTTATAATTGATGGGATGCAGCAGTCTGTTACTGGGCACCTCAGCTTGGGAAGGACATAAAAGTGAGGCTGTTTATTGGAAAAAAAAAAAAAAAAAAAAAAAAAAAACCAAAACCATGAGCATGTGGAAATTGTCACCCCCTCTTGTCTCTGGGTGTCTAGTTTATATTTATTCCAGTGGAGGAACTTATGGTGTTCTATTTTCCAAGAGCCTTCTTTCATTCTTCCTTTTGAATTTTTTTTTTCTTCTGTCCTACATACTTAGCACAAAAGTAAAGCATGACACTATAGCAAAACAGGATCAAAGTGAAGGAGGATCCTTTGCTACTTTAACCCAAAGGAGAAAGGTGTTGTAAGCAAACAAGTGAGATGTCTGCTGTTCTGTGACTCAGGAATGCTGCTTTCAGAGGAAATGCCTTCTGTTTGAAGGCATCCAGGGGTGCCCATAGCCAAGGCTGCCTCTTGGGAGGGAAGAAGTGGTCTCAATTAGGATGGTGTCAGCAGTAATGTAATAATGTTGCAGGTACAATGTCCCTGTGAATTAAAATTGCCATGAAGTTGTCCTTCAACAGTGTGCTGAGTGTCTGAGAAAAGCCTTGGTAGAACTGGCAATTTTTTTTTTTTTTTTTTTTTTTAGTGAAGATTGCTGGCTTCATGTCATGTTTTCTACAGGATCAGCTGTTTTGCTCTGGATCTGTGTGACAGAACTGAAATCTTGTTGTAGGTTGTGCTTGGTCCAGGAAGAAAGTGCCTTGCCAAGATGCTGCAGTGCTGCTGTGTGGGGCCTGGGTCCTTGTAAAGAGAGATGATGGAGGTTTCAGGGTGTGCTGGTGTTGAGTGGTGGCCATGTGTAACTCAAAACCTACAGCACCTAGCTTTGCTCCTAGAAGCAAGATCTTCATATGTTTGTGTCTAGGAGAGAGTTATTCTGCAAGTTGCCATCTTCTCCTTTGAATAGTAATTGAGCAACTTCAAGTCCAACCTAGTGACTCTTCTGTTTGTCTTCAAGACACAATGCTCCTGCATCAGTTGTGTTCTGCAGATGGATATGTGAGGAGGGGGTTGGCTGGTTGGCAGGGAATTATCCTCCTGTCTGTGCCTAGGAGTGGGTTGTAGATGGGCAGGATGGGCATCACCCAGCATAGATAAGGACAGTACAGAGAGGAGCTGAGCTTCACTTGTGTGTGAAGGATGGAGCTGAGTGTCTTCTGTCAACAAAGTGCTGCCTCTTCCATAGAGCAGAGAGAAAGAGCTGCAGGCTCTGTATTTACTGCAGAAATTGTGCAGAATACTGCAGAATTGGCTCAAAAGTGTGTGAAGGTCATTAACTGAGTGCCATCTACTGGCAGAAGGGGCCTTTTTTTATTGTCTGCTTGCTTAACACAAGAAATGAGTGCTGCAGATCACACTGCATTACTTCCAGGTGAGCCCTGAATGCAAGGTGCCAGCCTAGTTTTAACTCTGGCCACAACTTTTACTCTTTTTCCAGCTTATTCAACATCTTTGGATGCTCTCCTTGGCAGAGCTCATGGACTAGAACCACCTCTTGTACCTGGCTGGGCTGTACATTCAGAACAGGTCAATGATATTGTTGAGTGACCCTGTTTAAGTGGTGTGGTATCTCACAGAAGGGTGCACACATTCAGCTAGCTTCTGACAGAAGCACTGAGTGTCCTGCCACTCTTCCACATGTCCTCAGATGTCAGCAGGTTCCCTTGGCTCTTTATCAACTCAGGTAGAGAAGCTGGGAAATCATTTGCAGCTCTAAAGGAATGAGCATCATGGTAGGGTGCTGTTATTGTCGTTTGATTAATTTAATAAATATATTTAATGCATATATTTAATAGGAGCAGTATCAGTGTAATCATCACCAGGAGGTGATCCATCTGTTTTTCATGCAGAGCAGATTTTTGTACAGCACAGGTGCAGTTTCAAAAGATGGCAGGACCAAAGCCTGAGTAGAGGCAAGTGGATCTTCTAGGACTTGGGAAAAACCAGGCATGATTGGGCAATTTGTCACCCAGTGTTACAGTACAAAGACACTCTATGTATTTTGTTCAGGAGAGAAAAGGAGGCAACTTGCATTTTTTGTGGAGGGTGGAACTGTGACCTTTTTAGCTGCTTGCATCAACAGATGAAAACTGAAGTCCTCTGACAGAGCTCTCTAAGGAAAATTTGTCCTGCTGCTTTCCTTGATTGGGACAAAGTGGTTTTTCTGCCTTGCAAAAATGTTTGACATTTAAAAGATTATATGAAAAAAAAAATCCATTCTTCAGTAAAATAAAACGGCAGCTTTGCAAAATTCTTCACTGAGAGTGAGGCACTAGAATAGACTGGGGTACCCATGCCCATGGTGGAAGCCCCAGGCTCAGGCCATTGCTAGAACAAGGAACTCCAACTCAAGCTAGGAAGGATGCCCACATCACAAAATTATTCTCCAGTGGAGTCTTCCTCCTTCATGAGTTCAGTGTCCATCTTCTCCACAGGAATCCTTTAAGAACCATATTGACAGTAGCTCTCTTCACAGAAGAATTTGTCGTCTTTGTGCAGAGGAAGTATATTTCCTAGGAGATTTCCATCTGTCTTGAGTACACACTTTGTTTAAACATCCAAAATATTGAAATAAGAAGCTGTTCACAGAATAATCACCTTATCGTAAAACACACCCTGCTAAGAACATGATTTCTGTTTCCATTTAATGTGAGGCAGTGTTCCTCATTATTCTCTGCACACTGAGCTTCATCTAAATCAAATTGAACTGAAAAGGACAATAGTGCTATTGATTTCTAGTACTAAAAATAATGCATAATAACCTCACTGTACTCTCAAATCTGTTCAGTGAATGAAATTGCTGTCACAGAAGATGTATCATTATTCATCAGTTTTATTATCCTTGCCAAGCAGGCTGGCATCTTCATTCAAGTCATTTCTATGGAGCTTGACTTGAGCAAGGAGTGACAACACGATCGGCACTTTTTGGTCACCCATGCATACCCAGGAGCTGTTCAAACATCTTTATTCCTGTGAGGAGAGCATGGAGGTGCCCTCCTGCTGATTGTATTTCTGAGGCTAATAGGTATGGGAAAGCTGCAGTTTAGCTGGAAACAAGATGAGGAGAGACAGCACGTGCATGTGTTGGAATTTTTTAAATCTGTGCGCAACAGTGCCAGGAGCAAAGATTCCTGAATTAGAAAAGATATAACAAGAAGATTAAAAGCACAACTAATTTGTTATAAGCTATCATCTAGGCTATAAGCTCTTCTCTTCTGTTTTTAAATACTGTTTATAGTGAGTGCTGCAAAGGCAACCCTGCAGTACAGGCTGCCAAGAGTCATGTTTTGGGACAGGGAGCTGCGGTTGTCTTGGAGGTTCAGCTGGCTTGAAGTGCCTTGGGTTCACAGATGGCATCTCCCCTCTCTGCAGCGTGCTACAACATGGCTCAATTCATGGGTGCATGCTGGGGAGGATTGTTTTTAGATGCTAACTGCCTGGTTCTGGAGGGGCCTTCAGCACTCTTGGTGCCAATAAGGGAACTCTGGCATCAACAATGTGAAAATTGCTGCAGCTTGGCATCCAGGAAAAATACTAGTCAGCTTGGGTCAGGTTCTTCAGAGACAACTACCAGCATGTACTGACAACAGCAAGCAAGGGTTTTGGGACTTGGGACTTTTTCTGTTGATTAAAAAACCCAAAGAAACAAACCAGCAAAATCAACTGCCCGTCTTGCAAGTATTCTTCTCTTCTCACACACACTTGGTTATTCTAAAGGGCTGAGTGGAACATATTTCACTGGTTTCTTAGTCTAACTTCTGATGGGAAATACTGACACTCATTCAAGAAAGCTCACTCACATGGTCATCTCAGTTCAGCTGACTGCTGGGTTCAAGGAGAGCAGGTTTGACTGACTCCAGCCTTCAAATTTACCTCAGTCAGACTGGTGAGGAAGTTTACACAAGGTTGAAGGTTGATTACTTTGTGTGTAGGTGTTGGAGAATTCAGGGGGAGAAAAGTAGTTCTTTTTGTGTGAGGTACCCAAGGACTTTCCTGTGAACCTCACATTTCTGCTCCCCACCTCTTAGATAATGCAGATGACTATTGGAACACAGCTGACTTGTCTGACATAAACCCCACTCATTTCTGTTCCAGTCTTCTTCTCAGGCCCTCCTGTTTCATTCTACTTGGGAGGAAGGAGCATGTGAGTAAAGAAGAGTGGGAAGAACTGGTAAAACCCCAAAACTTTCACATGATGTAGCTTAGCTGGTGATGATTATGGGTCTGAGGACCAAAAGCTTCTGCCATTATCGAGGCCCTTTGAGGAAGGGAACCTCAGTAGGGTGGTTGCAAAAGGAAGGGAGGTCTTGGGCAGGTTGCACAACTTGAGCTCACTGGCTGGTCTGGGCAATGCACAGACTTTTTAGAGGGCTGCTTCAAGCAAGAGATTTCCTCAGCTGACCTTGTGGCATGGGCTGACTCTGCATGGAGCTGGCAGTTTGCTTCCAGGACCTACATGACACCTGAGGGGGAAACAAGCTTCCCACAGCAAGGCTATTAATAAACCTGCTTTTGTGAGCTCTTTGCCACAGTCTTCTAATAACCCTAAAATATGTTTTGTTTTCATCTACTTGTGGATATTAGGTTGAACCTTTCCTACTGTCAAGGATTTCTGAAACTTTAATTGCTTTTCCAGCTTAATTGCCCCTGGAATGAGCTCGGGAATTAGCTTTTTGCTAATGGGGAAATATTTGAGCTGTTAAGGCTCTAAACTATTATTTTTAGACCTAAATTAAGGTGGGGAAATGAGATGCAGATAACAATCAAGGTTTCAGTGTTATTACACTCAAATGCACTAGGACTTACAAGATTAAATACAGCCTAAAATGAGTCCAAGAACCTGTTCAAAATGAGTAGTCTTGAGATTAAACATTCTCTCAGCTACACACCATTGTGATGTTATTTATCCTTGTTTTAATGTAAAGGTTTTGTTGACAGGTGTCATTCAAATAATTTCACTGGGTTTAGATGCTAAAAGAGTTGACTTTTTTGGAATAATACGGGAAACTTTCAGGGTTTATAATTTTTTCCCTCATCTTAAAGAAAAATTGAGAAATTGTGTAATGACCTAATGGGTTTTAGCAGATGCTTTGCCAGCATGTGGAGAATTCATGTGGTATTGCTTGGCATTGGGGGACCTTAACCATTCTGGAGCACTTGCAGCCCTCAGAAGCAGTACACTAACACCTTGCAGTACTTCTTAGGCATATGCAAAATACAGGTTTCAGCAGATACAGCTCAATGCAAAGCAGTTTGTGAGAGTAAAAACTGGAGTGCAGCAAATTAGCAGTTTTATTTTACACCCAAATCATTGCTCAAAGATGGAAAATTATGCTAGAAAAACACTGCATGTGATAAAAACTAATGTTATTTTTATTCCTAGAAAGAAACTTTCATAGAATGGTTGTCAGTGATGCAATTCTCATCATTTACTAGTTTGCTTAAAGAACTCTTCTCCTATGTGATGGCCCCTCTAACAAGGCAAACCTCAAAACAAATTGAGACACATTCATCAGTGAAAAAGCCTTCCATTTAATCACTCTGCTTGTGTAGATCACTCATTCAGGTTTTTACCAAGGTTTTTTAATTTGTGGGGCCTGCATAAAGTAATATTTGAGACCCTCTAGAAATGTAACATCTGGTTTTATCATTAAAGGCTGTCAAAATGTATATGTGGAAGAGGACATAAGAAAGGTCTCATTGGGGAAAAAAGAAATAATTTGAACCTGAATTAAAACATTTGTTGTATGTTTTGGTGAAACAAATGGAAAATTCTGCATGAATCTACTCTAGATCTTGTCTTGCTATTTTTCCCCTCTTGACTCTGTCTTTATAATATGAGCAAGGCTGTTCCCTGCTGGAGACCTTTTCTGTGAGAAGATACATAAAGGTTTGGCTGAGAGGCAGGAGAGTTAACTGGACCTTCCTGGAGCCCTGCTCATTTTTTGTGGAGAGGATGGGAAGAAGAAGGGCCAGGTACTGAGTGGCTCCTGTATCCAAGAGCTGCCAAAACAGAGCAGAACACAGTAAAAGGGGGGAGGCACACTCCCAGTGTGCTGTATGTGTGTGCTCAAGCATGCCTTGACTTTACCTGGAAATACAAATATTCCATCAGTCTGATCCTGCTGCAGAGCAGAAATTGTGCCAGCTAACATGTGGAGATCTTCTCCAGACCCAGCAGCTGGAAAGGCCAAGGTTTGTGTCATGGCCACCATGGGAATGTGCTTTGGTGCAGTGATCCCTCCCCAGGGATTTGCCCCTCTTAAGCAGATGGAGCTTTCCTGAGTTTGCAATGACAGCTGTCTGGCCACACTGGGCCTTTCAGCAATCTCTCCCCCTGCCTTCCCTGGTTCCTGAGCACACACAGGTCCTCCCCCTGAGTGCTGGCTGTCTGTTTCTGCCTCTTGTGCTGTTATTGTGCTCCCAGGTGAATGCTGTGCTGAGCTGCATCAGGCTCCATCATGAGATGCTGGTTGTACTGCCAGTGCACCACTTCCATCTCTAAAGGATAAGTAGCATCATTTATGGGAAGTCTTGAGAGCTAAAGCAGATCTGCCTGTGACAGGGGCAATCAGATTTATATAATTTTCTGACAGACAGTTAAGCTTAAAGCTGCACAAACCTGAAATATACTGCCAAAGAAAGTTAATGCTTTAGAAACCCAAGGTTTTGTGAGGCAAGGCACAGACCTCTCCTCTTACAAAGATGCTGCTGCTTTCTCCTGTCTTTTCACAAGCCCCACACTGCCATGAGACAAGACCCCACCCTTCCATAAATCTATTTTGGATTTTAATAGATGAATAATAACCTAATAGATTTGATAATCTAATCTAATAGATTCATAAATCTATTTGATCCCTATTAAAGAAAATAGAAATAAGAGCATTTTAATGAGGGGTGTGTTTGGATTAGACTCTACCATGACTTAGACTTTAGTGTTTGTGTGACAAGGAGTAGCAGCAATTCTCCCTGTTTATAGCTGGAACAATAAGTACATTTTAAACTCAAAATGCAGGGGAGATGATATGAAATGAGTTAAAAGCTGAGGCTGGGTCATTATTTTCCTGCCAGCACAATGCCCCAAAGGTTTGCTGAGCCATTAAGGCTGTCTTATGCTGTTTCAGTGGAATAATTTATCAGTTCCATAAGTTTTGGCACAGTGTCTCAAACCTAACATGTAGCTAGGGCATGTAGGTACAAAAGGCAGGAAGGACATGGGGGCTGAAAATTTATTACACACAATTCTTGCACCCCTGACTGTTCATGTTTTGGTGGGAGGGTATGTTGCAAGTCACAAAATGTGATGGTGATGGGTCAAAGGGAGGGCTGGTGAAAGTGATGGCAGCAAAAAAAAAAAGGTTTGTGGAAACTTGTTCTGCTTTATGTGTCAGGTAACCCTGCACTGTGTCTGGGGGGTCTGACTGCACCCCAAAAACACACACAGTTCCCATGATGTGGACAGGAGAATGCAGAGCTTTGGGGGCCTAAACTATAATGTTTTAATGTTTTGACTTTAGGTAAGTGATGACTTGACAAAGCCACCTTGTGCAGTGTGTTTTGATGTGATCCTACTAACCCAAAGAACCTGGAGATACCAAACATCCTTAATTCACTTAATTCACTTGCCTTCTAATTTTATTTTTTTTTTTTTTTTACCTCCTGGGACCTTCTAGCTAAAAGAGAGTTTCTGAGAGTGAAATGAGTTTGTCATTCAAGTATTACTGCACATTCAAACCCAGCAGGCTTTTGCAAGGCTCTTGATACCTTATTGTCCCACGTTCAAGAGCCATTTATACTTTTCCTCCTATTTGAGTGTGGTCTAGGGTGAGAACAAAGCAATAAGGAGTAAAGAGTCTGTCCTGGTGAAGAACACAAATGATTATGTTTTTATTTAAAAACTAAAAAAGCAAATCTGTTATTTGTAGTAGCACAGCTTGTGCTGCAACTTCTGTAATTTTATGGAAAATTGTTCTACTTTAGGATCTTTTCGCTGGAGGCACATGTTAAATTTAATTCTCCCTCTTCTTATTGTTACAAATTAACTGTACCTGTTTATTGTGCAGCCAGGTAACTCTTTTCAACCATAGATGATGATTGCAACCTCTTGTTTAAAGATGACAGATATTTTTCCCCCTGCAAAGACAATCTACTGCTTTTTAAATGAAGTGCTTTTGAAAGCTGAATGTATCCTTACTGCTTTAACATCTATTTCATTTACATACTAAACTGAAGAAAAAAAAATAGGTAGAGAAACAGAGAAAGAGGTGGCAAAAGAAGACAGAAGTAGAAAATCAAAAACACTTTAAACTTTTTTTTTGTCTTCAGGTATTTCTCATGCTTCACCTCTGTTTATCCATCCAGAAGGAACTGACAGGAACTCATAATTTGGGAGATTTTTCCATTTGAGTTAGGTGCCTTCAGGCACTGTCAGCTGCCCTTTGCACTTCATGCTGAGGAAGTGGGGCTAAATATCAGAAAAGGTTGTTCCCAGGGTTGGAGGCCCTTCAGCAGACTGTTTAGGGGAAGCAGCCAAAAACACCAAATCCAAACCCCAAACAGATCAGAGAAGGAAGATGATCAGATGAAAAACAATCAAAAGAAATTTCAGGAATTTTACACTACAGCATAATTATGGGTCTTGTTAAAATGCTCTTCCTTTTATTATCTTTGCATTTAGTTCAGTTGGGGTTTTGTTTGATGTTATAGTGATTTATGAGGGTTGTGAAATGACAGAGAAGGCAGAATTCTGGTGAAAGGAGAGGTGAATGATTGCCCTGGCACATGCTGGAATCACCTGGGATTGATAGGTACAGCTTTGCTTGGCAGTACTTCCCTAGATTGCAGAGCACTCCTTTGTGCAGTGTTTCAGGGGGATGCAAATCTTTGATCATCTCTGTGCAAAATGTATATTTACCTGGATAAATGTTTTACTTAGGTTTCAGATATACTTTTAGTTGTGTTGGGTTTTTACTTCATGATGGTTTTGGTCAGCACAGAAATAGAGGCTCCCAGGTGATTTCAGCATGTGCCAGAGTAAAAATGAGATGACTTTGGGTCTCTATGGAATCCACAGGACTAGAGGACAAAAAGCTGTAGTGTTAGTGAGATTTTATCAGGTTATATCAGGGGAAACTTACCTACCTGACCGAAGGGGAACACAAGGAATTTCTGGTCAGATCTTTTTATCTGTTAATTTTCTGTTTGCTGTTATATATCCATCTGTTTATAATATATCCATCTGTTTATAATATGCTTGCTTAAGTTTTTTATGGGCACTTTAATAAATGCTTTAGATTTTGGGTCTTAAACTGCTTTACAAACATTTCACAATTTTCTTTCCATCACACATTTTTATTAGGCATTTTTACCTCTGATGCACATATAGTCTTCACTGTAAGAAATCATGGAGTTGAAATAATAATGGCAAAGTTGATCATAATAATGGCAAGCCTGCTTCCTTGGTCTTACTATCCAGAAATTCTGGTGTCCCAAAGTCTGAATCCAGATGCTGATGATGTAGGCTGGTGTTTTCCTAAAACTGAGCATCACCCTGTAGTAGTGGAAGCTGTTCAATTATTATTTGATGAGATTCCCCATGTGAACCTGGCATGAGTATATTTAACACTTCCTATTTGTAATTACCAATGTTCTGCAACATGTTAAAATTAGTCCAGAGGCCTTGGCCCTGTGTGCCCTACAGTATGTTAAATATTGTTTAGGCTTACTGCAACACTGTAATCACAGATCTTACTGCCTAAGGGAATTTTCTCAATTTAATTAATTTTTTAATTTTCTTAATTTAATTAAACATTTCCCATTAAGTTTAATTAAATGTTAAGACAGAGGATTCCTCCTTAACCCTACAATAATAAGGCTTTACAAACCAAAGTACAGTTTTCACAGATTTTATTCTGAGACTTCATCTTGTTTGATGTAGTGAATAGTTTAACACTGATTTTAACATTCTGGGGTTTTATGAAGTCTGTTTCTATTTATCTCCTTCCAGCTCATTGGAAGCAAATGAGACAGGTCACCAAAATGCCCTAATAATTAGAAATGAGGTGAGGACCATGTCTACACCATCTCTGCTTGTCTGGTAGTTGTAAACTCCCATCAGTGCAGTGCCCACCTAAGAATCCTGACAAGTTATCACTTTTCTGGAATTTTCCAGATTCTCCATTAATTAGAGTGCAGCAAGTTCATGTCCCATATTTTTGTGGTGACAGCACTGAGCAATGACTGTCTGTTGGAAAGTTTAGGTAACATGTAATGTAAATAGTTGTGCAAGTTAGCAATGCTTATCTTTATTAAAATTCTGAAGGATCATGTGAAAGCCTGGAAAGAGCACTGTTGTAGTTAGTTTTCCAGTAATGGAGCTACTTCCATATTTCTACTTAGTGGGATTACACTTTTTTCCCATTTTTGTGTGAGGGTGACTGAAATTGCTCATTGATCCTCTGGACAGAAATTATTTCATATTGCTCTTCAAAGCTTTGCATCTCTTTGGGCTTTTCTCTCTGTGTGTGTATGTATTACAAACACTTTGCTATTTAAAGAAAAAAGAAAAGAGAGAAATGTGACACAAGAATGACTGTAGCCATACACCAGCATGCTGGAGGAATTTCAGCTTTAAGGCTGTTTCTTTAGGCTCCCAGCTGACTTGTGAGAGCACAAAGTGAGATTGGAGAAGGAGCAGAGTCCCATCAACACCACAGCTGTTCAGACTGCTTGCTTTTTAACTTCCACACTGACATTCACAAATATGAAAGGGAAGAAACTTACAGTTCTGTCTGATATGCAGAACATTTTATGGTGTTAAAATTTACTGTAACTATTTTAGTCAAATACATTATTCTGTCATGACCTGGATATAAACACAGTAATTTTACCTTTTATATAAGCAGTTTTCACATAAAAAAAGGTTTATTTTACAGTATTCCCATGCACAGAAAAATCTGCTGTAATAGGTAAGCTCCTGGCTGTGTTTATTTCAGTAGAATTTGCTACAAATCGCATTTATAGAGCAATGAGGCTTGGAGCCATCCCACCTTGCTTTCTCTCCAGGTCTGCTGTTCACAGCAGGAAGGAAAGTATTCAGATGCCACTTGAAAGCCAGTTGACCCTGTGGAGATGCTGTTTCTTCTCCATGGTCTGCTGGGTGTGTAATGCCTGGACTACTATTTCAGGCACTATATTCCAGTGGAATGCTGAGCTCATTGTCCCTGCAGCATCATTTAAACCCAGAAATTTTGTAGGTGGGAAATACCAGACCAAGTCCTTTACCTCGAAAAGTTATATTAGCTCATCCATTTTCACAGCAGCAGGTTTCCTTCACAAAAGGTGTGATTTGGAAGTTACTTGTTCATTGCCACACTCACATACAGCTTCAGGATCAGATCAGGTCTCTTTGGGGATCCACTGTTCCCATCTCTAATGGATTTATCATGATTGTCAGCAGAGCCTGTAGCCTCCAAAGAGATGCTTGGAAATCACTTTATATTGAACATAAAAAAGGCCAAAAGGTAAAAAAGGGGCTTTACTTCTTTGCTTCTTTCTTTTCTCAGTGGCTTTAAACTTTGGGGTGTTTTTTGTTTGTTTATTTGTTTTTGTTGGGGTGGTTGTTGTGTGGGGTTTTTGTTTCATTGTGGTTCTGGGGTTTGTTTTGTTTTTGTGAAGCAAGTTTCCTAATTTTACTGCCTAAATTGTAATTTTAGAGTATTTATAGTCAGCAGCACAGGGATGCATAGCAAAGTACAAAGGATTCATGTGATTCCAGGAAAGGCTGTGTAGTTCATTCCCAGGGAGTTGTGCCAATAGTTATCAGAGAATATTGATAAAAAGTCAGTTTTTCTTAAGGAAATGGGCAGGTCTGTCTGAATACACAAGGTGAGCCAACCTGTTGAATAAGAATATCCTGATTATATGTGACTATTTTTCAGAGCAAATCCTCATTTAAGGTTCTGGCATGGGTCATTCCTGCCTTAAGCTCCTGTGCTTTGAAAGGATAAACACTGGGTCATGCCTGCTGGTGTTTGAACTTTTAGCTTAAGAAGAACTGTTAATGAGAAATGTAACTGCTGCATAAGTTATACATCATGAGGATCTTGGTTGAAAATTAAGAAGACAACTTTTTTATAAGTTTAATAGTGTAAAGCTCCTAGAAAGTATTATTAGTTTTTGAGAACTCATATTTTGCTTTAAAAATGAGAAAACCATTACTCAGGGTTCTGTTTCCTTCTAGGGAGCTCCAGAGCTAGCAGGGTTAAAGGCTTTGGCAGAGATGTGCCACATGCTGACTGGAGCAGAAACATCCTCCACGTGCTTGGTTCAGCAGCAAGGCTGAAAACACTGAAAAGACATTTAGAGATGAAGTCTGAAACCAGCGGCATTGCCTGGGCTGCTTCCCCCACAAAGACAAGTCCTTTTATTATTGTTAATCTTCAAGAGGGTGCTAGCAGCCATTATTTCCCCACCTGTCTAAGCAGAGAGGCAGATCTGTGTCTGAAAGAGCAGTCAGTACCTTCCCAGAAAGGGCTATTGGCTCCCAGACTGGTTGAAAACTGAGAAAGTGCTTTATTAAATATTTCAGAGCAACTGAGCCTTAGTCTGCTGTGGCCTCAGTTTTCCTCTTTGCTATTTTCTAAAGTGGTTTTTCAGATGGGTTTTTTTGAGGGGGTTGGGTTTTTATTTGTTTAGAGGTTCTTTAGGTTTGGTTTTTTTACTTGCAATTTAAAACTCATGACTCAGAATTTTTCTGAGAAGGCGAGCTGCTTGAAAATTGGTATCACAAACTTCTAGGGCCAATAATTGAAGTGTTCTCTTGAAAGTTGTGAAATCAAATTAGCAACTCAATTGGCTTATGATTTTCAAGTGGGGAAAAAGAAAGGGCACTCCTATTTTTGTCTGTGATCACTGCCTTGAAGATAAATGACTTTGCTCCTTGCTGTAGGCCAGTGTACAGAGCCTTAGCCACTACACAACATTTTTTTTTGGTTGTAATTGATTTTTTTATGAGGAATTTTCAGAACAATTTCAAACCCAAATATTTTCCCTCTACCCTTTTATTTCTTACTTGCTCCCTGGCTGATTTGGCTGTCAGTGTAGTGCACTGACAAATAAATCATTGTCAGGGCTGTGTTCCCCAGTGCACAAGAGTCAGGATCCCAAGCTAGCCCTGCAGTCATGCAAAGGTCCTTACTTCACAGCTTTATCAGGGCTTGCTGGCTTTGCAGCACCCCACAGAGAAGGGAAGCTCATGACATGAAAGATGGTGTCTTCTATACCAATAAATGGACTGGGAACAAAGGTGCCACACAAATGCAATATTTAACGTGGGCAGTGCGACTCATTTTGCAGGGCAGTGACCTGAAGGGTTAAAAACAGCAGAATGAGCTGGGTGGCCAAAATGTGAGGATGCTCTCTGTCACCTTGAGCAGGCAGATTCCTGTAACCATAGCTCAGTTTCCATTCTTGTTTCATGGCAGAGTTGCTGCACACTTGGAGAAAAGAGCAGGCCCTTGGTATTAGACTTTCCTACCTGTGTGCTTTCATGCAGGTTGTGCTAGTAAGCCATACTCAAAAAACATCTTTTCCTGACAGTTTTAGGGCCTATTTGTCTCTCTCAGTGTTTACCAGTGTATGGCATCTCATAACTCCAGTGGTATTTTTGAGTGTTTTGCTAGAACCTCAGAGGATGCTAGTTTATTGCTAAATATTTTGCCTTCACTCCTTTTCACAAATATTGAAATTTAAGACCTGCCACCCTGTAGAGGAAAGCTTTAAAATACAGACATATTTGGGGAAACTAGATGAAAACCAGAAAAGCTTAATTTTCAGCTTTAACTGATCATGTTAAATTTCCACATACTCACAGAAATGGAATATGGGAATATGTGATGGTGTTTCACCTTAAGCATACCAGTGCAGATTTTGTGGGGTCTGGGGGTTCCTGTGTGCTGCAATATTTTAATGTTTTTAACTTCTTGCTGTACTGCAGACATTTGCAGCGAGCAGAAGGCATCAGATGTAGGATAGTGATCTTTTGAACTTCTGCTAAAGCAAAATGTGCTAAAATGTAGAGTGAAAGGTGATGCCACCATCAGCCTTAGAAATTTCACTTCATTTGTTTTTTCAAGGATAAGAAACAGATGAAAGAAAACCTTTTTCTTTTTCTTTCTCTCTAGTTACTTTCCTCACTGAGAAAAATAGCAAATTCACCTTTCAAGATGAATTAGAAATCAGTCCTAGCCACTTGCTCAAGAAGGACCAAAGAACAAACAAACAAACATTTTAAGTGTAGAAAAGTATGCTAATATGGCCAAGTTTGGAGAAAGGTAATCTAAATTAAGCAGGAGGGAATAGAGAGATAGCAAAGATGTAAAAAGACAAGGAGCCTTTAGAGAGTCCCTCTAACAGATACTGTGTTTACTTTGTTAAAAATGGAGAAAGCAATCTCTGTCTACATGTTATCAGTAAATGAGAGTTTTAATAATAAATTATCTATGTGATTGCTATTTTCTTTCCCTTTGCAAGGAGAGAGGTTCTAAAAAGAAAATAAGTATTTCTGTAACTAAAATGTTTTACTAGACAGCAAATAGAAATGAGTATGGATTATTATTGTCTTTATAGGGTTTTGGATTTTTGTGGAGTTTTTGGGGTTTTTTTTTTAATGGATAGGGATAATTTTTGTCTCATGATGGGAGTCACTGGCATATGCCATGATGGTCTTTTTGTGTGTTCTGTGAGTAAACTGAGTACTCCAAGAGGCAAATGGCCTTGGTGGTTGCACTTTCAGTGCCCTTCTCCTGTTCATCTGTTCCTGGGAATATAAAACTACCTTGGCTCCCTTTCTGCCTCTTACCCAGCCCTCTCTCTGAGGATAGTAAACACACATTCCTCAGAAGGAGAGCACACACACAACCTGTGAAGCTGTGGAAAGAATTGGGGTGGTATCATGACTGGGAGATAGTAGCACTTGTGTCAAATTAATGAAAGAAAAATGCTGCAACTTCTAAACAGAATTAGAAGCACAAATCCCATTTTGCTGGTAGTGCTGCTTCTGTCCTAAATTTTGAAGTTTTGCCTGGAGGATTGTAATGACATGCCTGAAAAGAGGTCTTAGGTGCCTGACCTTAGGTCCTGTAATTAACATTTTGTGCTTGTGGTCACCTGAGAAAGGAAGAACATGCTATGGGATGCAATTATTTTTAGGATGACCATTTGTGCCTTTTTCCCATCTTCTGATTCTCATTCTGTTCCAGTGTTGAGCATGAGTCCCTTGCTTGCCTGTAGGGAGAGATAGATGAGCAGACATGTAAATGAACCTTCTGTAACTCTTGCACAGGATTTCATAGTCTGTCACAGAGGAGCAATCGTCTGTCACATTAATATGGTTCTTATTACAGTATTTATGTCAAACCCCCTGTCTTTCATCATTTTCATTAGCATGAAAAGTAAGGTTTTAACAACTATGGTAATAGGTAATAATGTAGCATTAGAACATAAATCTAGTGATGATGCAGATACCCATGAAGTGACAAGGATAAGTTATAATGTGCTTCCAGAACTTATTTTGGGGACAGATTTGTGTAGGTGACTTAATTTTTAGGAAGTATTCACTATAATTATCAGAACTAACAGGGACACTTGGCAAAGGAGAAAAAGAAATCCTTGGGTTGCAATTAAACTGAGGCCAAGAAGTAGCAGTAGCAGTTACAAATTACCAACTTTCTGATGGTGCTTGGCACACATTCCCTTCCTGCTTCTGACCGACGTGTGACAGAACCTCACAGTTCCAGGAGGGTTCATTGCCAGCATCTCTGACTCTGGTACAGGAAGGACATTTTGTATGCAGTGTGTATTCACAGGCACGAGTGGGATAAACTGAAGTGAACCAGATCATTGAGTTAAATAATTAAAATGTTAGAACATGCTTTATTCGCAGTCAGAACTGTGAAGTACTTTGCAAAGATAGCAGAGCCCCTCCTGAGCAGAGGAGAAATTGCTCAGTCATGAGAATTTACCTAAAGAGTTGAGGTAAAGGCAACCATTATTTGAAAGAATAGGGCCATTCAGTGGACCTGCATCAGACTGAGAAAACACAGAAAGAAACATTTCCCCTCCACAGTAAGGAAGGGAAAAGCACTTTAGTTATCCAAACTAGCACTAGAACACACTGTTACAGCTAATTTGAGATGTAATGGGGTGTTTAATGGCTTCCAGTGGTCAGGAAGTTGGTTTTAGAAAGGTTGTGGGTGAGAAAGCTCTTACCCATCCAAAGCATCCTAGAGATTTACAGCATTTGTCGGCTGCACGGTGCGTTGTGGTGCTGAGAAGCCCCAAGCTGGCATTGTCTGCTCTGCTGCCAGAGCTGAATGCAAAGCTGAGGTCTCTTGGCAGTGCTGTGTAGATCTAGAGAGCCCTGAGACCCTTGACATGTGAAGATGTATTAGCAGGCTCAGACCTTGAGGGCTGTACACAGCCCTGCATTGCTTCCCACAGGAATACTCCATTTGCTTTGGGCGTGGTGCTGCTCTGCACCTAACTCTGCCTTCTCTGACTGAGCTCTGGGGTCAGACACTCACACTGGTTCATATCAAGTTGGACCACATGCCACCACATGCAGCCAACTTGTCCATGGTCAAGTAATGACTCTCCATAACACTCCAGTCCTAGTTTTTGGATCATCTATTATAGGTGGTGATGGGATTTTGCTTTCACTGCTGACCTAATGCTGTCAGGGGCTGAGATGTGGCTTCCCACACTGTGGTTGGGGAGCAGGCTCCATCACTCTTTTCAGGATCACTTAGATTTTCCTGGTTCTGATTTCCACACATTAAAATGTGTTGTGCTGCCTTGGAAGGAGGGGAAGCAGAGGGGACTGATCCCTTCTGGCTGGTGACCAGTGACAGGACCTGAGGGAATGGCCTGAAGTTGTGTCAGGGGAGGTTTAGTTTGGATGCTAGGAGAAGATTCTTCACCCAGAGGGTGGCTGAGCAGTGGAACAGGCTCCTAAGGGAACTGGTCACAGCACCAGCCTGACACAGTTCAACAAGTACTTGGATAAAACCCCAAGACACATGGTGAGATTTTTGGAGCTGATCTGTGCAGGGCAGGAGTTTGACTTAGGTGACCCTGATGGGTCCCTTTTAACTTATAATATTCTGATCCCTTGGGTAAGAAGCTGGCAGCATGAGGTCTGTGCATGAAGATGGTGAGGCTACATCATAGTGGGATATGAATTTACCACATGTGAACTTGTGCACTCTCTTTCTGTGTGCAAACCCCTGCATCCAGCATGATTATTTGGCCAGTGGGTTCACCATCTGTCCTGGGAGTTCAGGCTCCTTCTCAGTGCACTGAACTGCTCAAGCAGACCTCTGGTTAGTGACAAGGTGCATTTGTCAACTGCAGCCCTTTTTTCCTGCTCGTGAGTTAATCAGTCTTTGTCACTTGTGTAACTGAGCTGGCTGTTACTGCTGTTGATTTGTGATACAGAACTTTTTTGTCTGGTAGAGATCAGAGCAATTTGCAGATGAAGGTGAGTGCTCTCATCCCCATTTAACTGATGGGAAAACAGCAATGAAAACCAATTTCTGAGAGGCAGCAGAGCTGAGAGTTAGCCATTGGGAATAAAATCTTGTCTCTTACCATCCCTGTGGATGCTTCATAAATTTCAAGTGAGCCTAATGTGCAGTTTAAGATATGTTTTGATATATATCCTTTTGACAGACAAATCATAGCCTATCTTTGTGTATCTAGATAGGATGAGCCTGATTCTTTCTAAAATGAGATTTCCAGAGACTATTCATGTTCACAGAACCAAATTCCACCTAAGTATTGTGCAATATCTGTGTGTTTAAGCACATACTCTTGCCTGGTAGTTTGCTCACTACAACATTCACAGAAATAGTTGGCAGCCTGGAATTGGATACAGTCAAAGTAAATTCATGTGGAGCAGACAAATAATTGCCTGTGCAGTGGTTGCCATCAATTTATCTAATTTTCAAAATCTGAGTTCAGGTCCATGTGCATAATGAACTGCCTTTGTTATCTCTGTCATCTCTTTGTTTCAGTGTGGTAGATGAGCAGGGAAGCATGTGCAATCCAGGCTAGCAGCTGGTGCCAGCTGTTTGTGCCCAGGGAGAACCTGGCTCACGGCATGTCTCTCCACTTGGAAGGACACATGGAGCAAAAGGAATGGATGGCTGCATTACATGACTAAAAAGGTTAAGAAGATGGCTGGTTACATTGTCAAGATTCCAAAATATTGTTGCACAGACAGCAGGTTCTGCAAAGTCCATTCCAAAATGACCAAGCAGTTTGGCATTGCTGTGATAGGCTGAAGTTAAGCACCTTTGGCTTTTCAATGGGTTGGTTGTTCTCTAGTTATGCTGGACCTTCCAGCAACTGTGACTGAAGTTAGAAAATCTCTCCTTGCATCCATTAGCTCCTGCCCACCTCCACTTTCATGCTTGGCAGAGGGACAGCCACCTTTGGGCAGTGTGTGCCTGCACACTCAGGTGTGCTGCTCTGCTGGGATTTGTCCTTCCCTTCCCCTGACACATCTGCAGGGTGACATCTGCATGTTGTGAAAGACAGGCAGGAATAAATGCTGCAGGCTTTTTTATAAAGCTGTTAGTGCCTGTACACTTGCACAGTAGTGTGGGCTGATTATGCAGGAGCTGTGAGGCTTATCCCAAGCTGATGATTTTTACATCAAAAGTAGATTAATGGAAGTCGACAGCCTTGTGTCCATCCAAACACAGTATGAAATGATAATAAGTATGGAATTTCTAGTCAGTAGGGTCTCATGTCACACACTCAGGCTAGATAAATGATGAATATGTAATGAAATTACATAGAATTGAGACAGATGGCTCTAGCTTTTGATAAATGCATATATCTTCACAATCAGATAATAATGCCAATGTGTGGAAGATCAATTGGGATATAACAACTTTGAAAAAGAAAGTAATTTCTCTGCTTTCGCTTTAAGATGCGCATTTAAATAAGAATCAAGCTTAATTTAATTATAATCTTTTTCATCATGAAATTAAACAAGGAGAAGAAAAGAAGCCAAAGGGAAAAAATACAGGGGCATTTTCATCTTATTTTGCTTTGAACTGTAGTTATTTATCCCAGTGCCTATAATGAAATACCATTGCCAAAAAGAAGAGACAATTATTTTCTCTCCAATAAACATTAAGATAGATTGATGGTCACCGCTATAAAAAGGATTAAATGAAATTCTTGACACCTTTTCAGGAAGATGTCAATTTGTTCCTAAGAACTCCAGTTATGAGGAAGCTTATAATACAGTCCACTTGTTATTGATAGGGATGTTTAATATTTTACTGACTATTTAAGGTGCAAAGTCCTTGAGATAAATCAACTTCTCATCCTCCCTCTGGATTTTACTATTTCACTAGAGGTACATCTTTCAGGGAATTGACATGATTGACTAGGGACATAGTGCAAAAAATTTCATTTGAAATAATGTCATTACCAAAAAGGAAGGAATTTTGAGAACAAAATAATTATGAAGCTCATTAAATTCACAGTCTCTGCATATTGCAGATTAGTGAAAGAGTAATGGCAGTAACTCAACACATAATTTTGGATGGTGGTTGTGTATTATCTGAATTACTGTCACTTTCTTTGAATTTAAAGTCCTTGCTTGTGTAGATAAACAAATATATCTGTCCCTCATTTGCATGGGATTTAGGATATTTTCAGGTGAAGAGAAAGTAGCTTTCAGTTTTCTGCAGTCCATCAGCCAAACTTTGAATAGTAGTTATAAAGAAAGAATAGCAGCTGAGGTCTAGAGGTGTTAGGTGCTGTACCAACACACAACAAGGGTATTGAAGATATGGGGAGTTTGTAATCTCTTGTCTCCAGATGAGATTTCTTGACTGGGAGGGAAGAAATGGGTAAAAGCAGTGCTGGGTGGGAGTACTAGGGCAGTCCTCTGTGCTCCATGACTGTCTGCCACACTCCCATAGGAAAAGCTTCAGGTGGCATATTACCTTCTGTGGCTGTGGAGATTTGGAATCAGCAGCTGGCACAAGAGGAGGAAACCAAAGTTTAGGCTGCAGTCAGCACATAAAATACCTTGATGTCTTCAGAAGAAAACTCATAAGTTCCTGCAGTGGCATTGCACGAGGAGTATGCCATTTACTCAGAGGTGAGGAACAGAAAAACAAGGCTCAGAGCAGTGGGCTTGGAGGCTTTTGGTGCAACCATTGGAAAAAACAACACTGCAAGACCCCTTTTCCTTTTAGTACCATCTGTGCTAAAGAAACAGGTGTTTGCTCAACTCTGTGCATTTTCCCAGAGCCTCCCAAATGTTATTTCAGCAGTCTTTACAGGAAGTACTGCCAGGTGCTGGCTCACAGTGCAAGTGGGGCAAAAGCCCTGCCACTCTCAAGCTTGAGGGCAGTGATGCTCCCAAGGGAAACCCTTCTTGGAGCTGTAAGAATTTCTTCCTCACAGGCTGCTGGCTGCTGAGCCATCACAACAGGAGACAGGTTTCTCCCTCCACAGTTACCCACTTCTTCAGTGCTTCCAAAAATCGCTTACAGCTGCCTCAAGCCAGGTTACCTAAAGTTGGAGGCTCCCTAATAAGACTTTTTTTGCCCTTTCTAAGCAGAAACTCTTTGCATCTACCTTTCAAGTACAAGGATCACTTGACTGTGATCACTTGACATTTTTACTGGTATCAGAATTTACCTTCAGCCTGCATTTACATGGAGTCATGGAGAATCTGGGATAAGATCTTAAAAGAGCCTATCACTTTGTGATATTGCCTCAAGAGAATTTTTTTCTGTGAATCATAACTGTGATAGTTTATTGATCAGATTAAGCCAACTTTCAAAAGAGAAGATAATGCCATACATTTTACTTAAGGTGTTTGTGCAGCTGCTAAACAACTGAACCTCAATAAGCAAACTCCCTTGTTCTCAAAGGTATCAAATCTTTCATTTTCTGTTGATGCTTTTTAGAAGCAAAACAGTGTTTTCCATTGCAGCAAGTCCTCAGCTGCCTTTAAAGTCAGCAAAGATGCAGAATTCCTGGTCTGTGCCCCAGGAACAGCCTGCCATCCAGTTGTATATGGCCTATAACCACTTAGTTTTCTAAGCTGTAGCAGATCTATACAAATGTGGTTGACCAAAGCTGTTAGAAGGAGCTGTTGGCTCTCACCAAGGAGATTTGCCATCTCTGCGGTACAGAAAAAAGGAAAAATATAAAGGGAAAGTCCTTATTTCTACACTTCCACTAGAGCATAGATGAGCATGAAGACAGTTTTCTGTTCTGACTTATCAAAGACCCATCTTACAGGCAACCCTATAAGTGGAATTCCCAGTAAACAGATGTTACAATTTATGTGTGTGTAGTGAGAGACACCTGCAGGAATCCACAGATGTTTTCCATTTCTTGGTCAATCACTCACACACACACACACACTCATGCACCCTGTTTCTGGCATTTCTCATGCTTCAGGATGACTAAGAAAGACTTTTCTTCCTCTCCATCCCCAGTCAATGATGCTGCAATGATTTAGAGTAGAAAACAGTTCTTGGGTGGGCAGACTTCTATGGAAGCTGCTGCTGTAGGGATCCCAGAACTATGTGACATAGGAAGTCTGACTATTAAAATCCTCAAAACAGCAAAGACCTAAGTTTCCTTGGCTCATTTGAAAGTTAGGGAGAAGAGGAAAGGACAGAATTCATCCAGGTCTTGAAAAGTTAGATAAAATTAGGTCAGGAATTAAATAAAATTAAATAAAATAAAATTAGGTGTCTTTTCAGAGCTTTGCTTGGATACTAAAAACATCTGTTAGGAAAGGCTATAACTAGTAAATACTCATTAGCAAAAGGCAGATTATTGCCATTCTCTGGTTTTATCCCTACTTTCTAACAAATGCATGCATCTCTGCAAGTAAATATTGGAGTTAGTGGAACTGCATGGTATTAGACAGTTTCCTGCATCTCTCTCTGCAGCAGAAAATGCAGTGTGTTCTCCTTTCCTCCATCCCCCTTCTTCCTCCCCTCCACAGGCTTTAAAGCTGTTTAACTAAAACTCAAAGTCATATGCCAGAATTGGAAAGATAATCATAAGGCCAAAACCCCTCACCCACCACTGGATTCTTTCCCTCCTGATGTGGATTCTGGATTTGTCTGTGAAAGGAAAGAAAAAGCTTTCTTTGGTGCATTGTCATTAAAACACTTAGAATCTGCAAATCCTGTACAGTCAAGACAACAGCAGGATTATGTTTGAATCATAAGAATGAGCAATGTGTTCTGCTTAATTACAGAAGTTACAGAGGGAAAGGATTTATTGACTGCCCCATCCTTCACCCTTCTTAGTGCAGGATTGTTCTCTCCATAGTGCTTCTTAAGTCTTTTTCTTTGCAGTGTTACATGCACCACGTGATGGATCATCCACAGCTTAACTGGAGGTCTTGAAGCAGTTGTTAACAGATTAAAAGGTGTAGCTGAGCCTGCTAGTTGCTGGCAGATCATGTTCTCAATGTGGACTTTGGGAAATTGCCAAGATGTGCTCATCTGGGGCTACCAAGCTGGAGAAAAAAAAGGTGTCTCAGCTCACTATCAGTATGTTTTCCCTGGAACTTAGTTTTTACATTGGTTGTCTCAATTTCATCAGAGAACTTTTCCTCATTATTTCTTTTTGAGAGTTAAAAATAGTTCCCCTCATCACTCATATTCACAGCCTCTGGTTTCACAATCTCTCCCGACTGTTTTGTTAATGTGGACTTTATCTGTAAAATGGTGCTTATCTTTGATCACACTTCAGTTGGTAGGAAATTTCCTGCTAAAATCTCATATTTTGATAAAGCCCATTGCAGGAAGCTTTGGGATCATTACAACAAATCCCACCAAACCAAAAACTGATCTTGATTTTTCTTTCTGTTTCTTCCTTAACTCCCTCCTCACCCCCAACTGGAACCTTTCTTATTTAAACTTCTGGGTTGTTTTTTTTTTCCTGAATAAAAGGCTGAAGGTTTTTTCATACATAAGACTTTCTCCCAGTCTCTATCTAATAGCCTTCACAAATTTGTGGCAGCAGAATACCTTCTCCCAGGTGTCAGATACAAACCCTTATCAACACATTCTAGCTCTGTCTCCTTCTAGATGTGTTTCTGAGAAGCACATGAGAAATTAGGACCAATACTTTGACCTCCAAACCCACTGTTATTTCTCTATCTCTATTGTCCAACCAAGGTCTTTCAGTATTGTTTCTTTTAAGTTTTTATTTTTACTAAGGATAGAAGTATTAATTTCCCCCAGATTCTACCTTCCTGGAATTGCTCCACGTATTTCTGACAAAGGTGTTTTAGTGACTTCCCTACCCCTGAGCAGTAGGAAAAACTGTCAGTCTGTGGAAGTGCTTTTCTTGCCACCCCTTAGGGTTTCCAGATTTCCAAATTTACAAGCTCTTTCAGTTTTTGTCTACTCTAGATTGAAGGAAACTCCTAATTTGAGGAAAGCAAACCCAGCTCCTCCCCCTAAAGCCACCAACCCCTGCATGAGTAGAAAAAGTCTACACACTTAATATATCCTGATAAAAATAATTGACATTTTCTGAGTATCTACCATTCCAACTGACTCAGGTTTTGATCTTGTGTCTTTCTACTTCCTTTCCTCACTCTAAAGATGAGTTTATTGTATATTTGCTCCCTGACATTTACAGTGTCCCTGACATTCACACTGAATACTTCATGTAAATTATTATTAAGAAGATGCTTATTTTAAAGTTTCTCTGAATGTAGGAATAGAAACATTTTTAATTTTGATTCTTAAACCAAGCATCTTAGAGACTGAAGACTAGAACAGCAGAGGGTAGAAGTACTGAGGTTCACTAACACAAGGTGTTAGTGCACCCCTTCAGAAAGAAGAGCTTTTTGAATTTCCATTGCTGTTTTTTAAACACACAACTTTTTGATAAATACAAGGGGCCCTTGCTGCTCTAGCTCATGCTGCTCATCTCTGCTTCCATCTCTCAGGAATGCCATTCCTTGGCTAAGCCAATCACTGGCTCTACAATCTAGCTGAGTTGTAAAATGAAGATCTATCTAGTTTAAGATTAGTTCTGTGAGATGTGTGCTTTGTCTAACCCCATCTCTGTGGTCCAAAAAAAGTGAAAAAACAGATTCTTCCAGAAGGAAGTTGACCCTAAGCTAGGACTGGATGAGATCCCGTGTCTCCAGTCCCTACTGAAGGAGTCCAGGCCAGCTAATTTATACAAGAGCTAAATCTCCCTCAGTCATTCTGCCCTGTGTTACAGCTCCTGAATTCATGCCCTGGAATTCTGTGTGCTCAATCCTGTACTTGTGGCACCCTGGAATAATTTCAGACAAGTATTGTGATGAAAACAAGAAATCCAGAGAGACATCCTAAGAGAAATATGTTCCTTTTCTGGTTAGGTAAAATAAGTGTTGTTTTGGTTACTCTGAGAGGTTGAACATATATCTAGCTTAGGGAATCTCTTTATGGTATTACCTTAAGCTATCTAGGAAGAGAGAAGATTTAATCATCCCTCTAGGTTATAATTTCAATTCCCAGTAGAAAAAAATCCTGGGACAATTCTTTATGACAGCATTTGTTATGACATGGGGTGTCTTTAAAATGATTAGAGAGCAATTAGCTACAGTGATCAGTCAATGAGAAGAGGAAGAAGCTAACTTTATCAGTAGCCTGAAGAATAATTCTATAGTTTCACTCTGCCAACGTGGAAGAAAATAAGAGGCTAGTGTAACAAATCCATGGGAGAAGTTGGGATCAAAAAGAGCCTATCTTTTCTCTAAACTGGATTAGCCAGAGGCAAAATGCTTTCCTCAGTCACTGAGTGCCAGACCATTTTTTTTTTTTATTGTTCAGAAAGCTTTAGAAAGTGGCTAAAGAGAAATTTTCTGCTTCAAAGTATTCAGATATTGGTTCCTGCAGGCACTCTCAGGGGATTATAATATTGTTTAGAAACTCACTGATTGCAGGATTTGGAAACCTGAACTGCAGGACTCCACTCATACTAGAAAATAGTTATTGTTATTGGCAAACTAGCAGCAGTAGTAGCTCTTGGGCCAAGTTTCTTTATCTTTGTAAGAAGTTCAAGGCACCTTTACAGAACTAATATCTTGGGCTATAGGCAGCATCAGGGCTAAGGAGTTCATAGGATTTCATTCTCCTGCTGCAGCAAAGTGTTTTTTCCACCAAATACCTCACTAGTTTGATGCTCCTCGCTTGCTTTTGTGTTAGTGGAAACTTCTACCACAATGGCTGAGCCAAGGCAGGACTTATTCCCTCAGCTGTGATGTCCAGAGTTCTGTGTCAAGGCTAAATCACCGAGACTTTCCTTGACTTTTGTTTGAGTGATTTTCTCTGGAGCCCTTATTGGAGCTCTGTAAGCAGGACATGCATTAGAAGATAAATGCACATGCTCTAGTTTGGTGTCCTCTTGAAGGGAATTCCTTTGCCAATGCTTCCTTTGGCTCACCTGATCTGATAACTGTCACATGGGAAGCTGTTTCTAAAACAGAATTTTGATAGAAGCATAAAAAGTTGATGCTTTGCTAAGCCACCAGCTGCACTGTGTCTTGCAGATATCAGTGAGGTGTATGGAGACTATTGACAGGGATGGGAAGTGTTTTTAAATAAGTTTATTCATTTAATATTAAAACTACAGCTTTAAAAGTAACCTGTTTATTGTGTTGTAACACTCAGCACAGCCCACATTCCATTCTGGTAATCTGTCACCCATTTTTATGGTTCTTGTCACTTGCTTGCAAGCTTGGAGACTGAAAAACAGGACATCAAATGGATTAGATGAGGCTGTGTTTCCTGAGAAAAGTCTCCTTTCAAGTGTGGGCAGCTCCCCTGGTTTATGAATGGTAGCTGCTTATACCCACAGTAAGAGTGAGCATTCTCACTGATGAAAATTGACCCAGTGCCACTGCAGAGCTTCAGTCCCACTGCAAGTAAAATTGCAAGCACTGTGGTCATTTTGAGTAGGAGACATTCATCCAAATTGGTGACAATTCACAGCTTAATTTCTCTGATTATCCAGTCTGACCCAAGGAGATCCTGACAACTTTTAAAAGCTCACTCTAACATTTTACATATTTGGGTAACTTAAAGCATTGTTTGTTTTGTTTTAGTGGTTTTCTTCTTTCTAGTTAAAAACCCTGAAAGTAATGAACCCCTTTCAGCCTGGCAGAAAAACATCTGCTTTATTTATCCAAATTCACAATAGGCAGAGCCTTGGGTCTTAAGTGAAAAACTTAAGTTTTTTAAATCTTAGGTTGGATTTAGCAAAGAAAGAACAACAGCTGTGTTCCTTAAAACAAAGAAAAAAAATACACAAACTGCCATGAAATTTCACATGGCATGTGACAGGTCTGCAGTTTCTGAAATGGGAATTTTACACTTCTGGAAAGCCATGATCCCATAGTGACAGCCTCCCCATCATGAAGTGTTCTTGTCTTGTCAAAGAAGCTTTGAAAGGAACAAATGCTATTTCATCAGTAGCCCAAAAAGCTCTGTGTTAGTTGTGTTTTGTGTGTGCTTTAAATAACAGAGAAAGTGTGTTACATGATGGCCTAGCAATTAAGGGGCACAGTTGGCTGTCATCTTTGTAACACTGCCTTGCTGGTGTCTGTCCAGCAGCCAAAACATTTTTGTGTTGCTGAGCACAGAATTTCCCCCCAGGCAAAATCCCATTCGGACAGGACAGAGAGTTTGTTCCAAGTTGTGCTGTCCCTTTTTTTAGGCATCTCCCACAAATCAGACCAGAAGAGATATTCCAGCATCTTGCAGATGGTGCATGCATTTACTCTGAACAGCAGGCAGCCAGTTTGCTGCCACTCAGCAATCTATGCTGTGGGGACATGGATTTTTGCCACATGTAGATTTTTTCTGGTGTTTTGCTTATTTCAAGGAAAAAAAAAAAAACAACCCAACTAGTTTAAGGGGGGGAAAAAAGCAAACTCCACACTGTTGCTGTTATGAGTTCTGAAGTGTAGGCAGTTTGTATGAAGCTTTAATTTCACTTATATGGTGATATTTTGGTCCTGTAGCTGGTTGACAAGCTATGTGTAGCTGTGTCCCAAGTAACTGTTACCTGCTGCCTTGAAAGGTTCATGCACATTGATTCTATAAGGGGTGATTTCCATTCAATATGCCTTCCTTTTCTCATCTAGATTCAAATGAGACATAAAATTGCAGTCTTATTTCTTGTGTAAAGAAAAAAAAACAACCCAAAACACAACCTCTGTTATTGGATAAATTGTGTATTAAGATCCTATTTATTATTTGATGGTTCTTTATATAGAGTGACTGTATGCCACTGATTATCTGTGCTGATATTTTCTGGTATTTGTTTTTCTTGTATGTAGAATTCACCAGAGAAGGTCTGCTTTCTCTGCCTTGGGTATATGTAACAAAGGATTTCAGTGACTATTGTTAGGCTGTCTCTCTTTTTCTCTACTCTCTATTAATATTCATCCCTTTTCAGGTAGAGGTGTACTCTCTATACAGCTACAATTCATTGTGCACAAGAAATAACCTGAAAATACTGAAATGGAATCCTAGCCTTAGGGAAGCCCTTAAGTACCATTTTTAAGGGCCTTAATTAGAACCTAATTATGAGCTTTTTCTCCTTTCAGAGACTAGGTACAGGGTGTGAGCTGAATCCAGATCCCCTGGAATATGACATTGCCAAATAGATATACCTGTTGAAGCCACAGGAGGAATAGGTGTTGGCTTTTCCAAACCAGCAAGGTGGGACTTCACTAAGTGTTAATCTGAGGTCACTAATCTGCTTCTTGCATGTAAAAATGCCTGTGAGTGTCACTGACAGTCAGACTAGAGCTGCATGACCTGGGGAGGTATAAATGGAGCTTCAGACCTGCTGGGTCTACCCACTAACTTACCTCAAGTGATGAAAGGTTTCCCATTCCTAATGCTATTCCCATCTTCATTTCAAAACCCCATGTCCTTCAGACTCCTCTGCACCTCCCAGTGCTGAATTTCAATCATTAAGGAACTTGTACCTTTATGTAGGTGATTCATTCCTTCTCTATCACTTCTTTTCTGACATTTGAAATTGGATTTTGCAGAGGTACTACTTTCCTATAACTGATAAGAAAGGTTTGTTTCTGGCAAGATGGATTTTCTGTCTTGCTCCTCTCCTCTTTCCCTTTATCTGCCTGTTTTTGCATTGTTCTTGCAGTTCTTTGTCTTCTTGCTCTTACTTTTTCTCTACTTTCTCCACTCTTCTTTATGTGTCTCTTCTATATGACTTCTTTAGAAGACATTTCTGATGCTCTGCTCCCTTGCCTGAATCCCTCAGCATGGAGATGATGTGATGGCTATAAAAGTAGCAGAAATGAAAATACAGCTCACTCTTTGCAGCTCTTGACTGTGTGTCACAGACAGTTCTGGGGCTTTTCTTTTTTTTTTCCAGAAGCATGTTGGTTCCATTGGCTTTTTCAGTAGGAAGGGGTTGGGTTTTTTTAAAAAAGTGTTCTGTTGGTACCAGCAAATGTGGTTTAAGAGATCTTGATGCCAGCTGTGGTCACTTGATTTTTCATTATTCTGGTCATTATTTCTTGTTAGAGTTTCATTTTTTGTAAATTATTAAAGGGTAGTTGAAGGCCAAAAAACTCTAGGCCGAATAAATCAGTTTGGGAATTCATGTGGAACAAGGACACCACAGAGTATTAATGGGCTACCTGCTACTCTTAAGTCTTTAGCTCTTTATTTTCCAAATGAAATTTCTTTTTGATCATGCCATTTCTCCTCTTCCTGAAGTGCAGAAGAAGCAAATACCAGATTTGGGAGTAGGGAGTTCCCTTCCCCTATCCTCTGTGTGTAGGCAGGTGTTTCTTGGGAAGGACCAGATATGGATTAGCCCAAGCCCTGGGGAACACCATGATCTTTTCTCTGTCCTGTGGGAGTCTAGGGGACTTACACTTTTCCAGTAGGAACAGCAGTGTGTAGGAAGGGGATTTCTACTGGGAGGGAAAGAAGGGAAAGCTGGAGTCCAAAACCCTTGCAGTCATCACAGTTGAAGGAGGAGGCAGAACAGCAGCCTGGATCATGAGGCTGGACAGGGCAGAGAGAAGTGAAGAAACAGCTGAAATGTGACTGGTGGGGCAAAGAGGAGGGAGGGAAAGTGTCTGAGTATGGGAATGTCTGAGGAGACCTAGCAGTGGATCAGTCAAGGCTCATTATAAGGGAAAATGCAGATATAGAATTAAGGGCTGGATCAGAGAATTGGAAGTGGAAATAGATTGTTGTGGCATAAAGGGTAGAAAAAAATTGTGCCTGGGAAGGGCTGGAACTTGAAGCTGCATGCAGGGGCTGCTTGGCAGTGCTTCAGGCTTTGTGTCAGCTTGACTTGGTGTGATTTTCTATCCTATGCACTTCAGGGCTTAGGGGATGGGCTAAGGGAGAAGGAGAAAGGCAGCCTGCTGAGATCCTGAAGCCCTTCCCACCATGGGCTGTGCTGCTGGCCAAGCATCCTTGGCAGCCTGCCACTGTCAGATGAGCTTGTTAGGATCACACCAGCACCTTTCAGAGCTGAAAGAGATCCAAGCAGTGTGGCTCTTTTGTTTAGTAGGAATCACACAGGAAAAACCATAGCAGTGGTACTGAAAAGCAACACCCTGTTACCTTCCTCTTTAATATAATCTTTTCCTCTGTGTGTGTGCTTGACTGTGACTCTCAAAGGACAATTCATTAAAAAACTTTCTCAGGAAATGTAGCCACATGAAGTGACTTACAACCTCACTGCTGTCACTGTACCTTTCATTGAGGGTGGAAGACTTTTATCGAGTCTTTAATTTACCTCAAAGTTTTATTCCATCATTGCTCTATTTTCAATTCCATTTTTATCATAACAGGACTTTCTTTTATTTACATTGGTGAAACCTTGAATTCATAAACTGTCAGAGTGATTTTAATGTAGAATAAGGCTTTATCACTGCATATAAATATATTTAGCCTGAGATTCATTCAGAGCAATCTTTTGTGGTTTCAGAATGAACATAACGCTTTTTATGTGTACATACTACTAGATTTAAAATGAGATTTATGACATTTGTTTCCATTGCAAAGAGAATGAGGGGAAAAGGGGGAATATTTTCCCAGTGTTTAAGGCTGCACCACTTTGAAATAATAAACCATTCTCTCCTACTTCAAAGTAATTTTATAGTTATGTTTAAAGAACACTGAGGGTTTGTCTACTGCATTTGTAATTTTTACACTCAGCCAGAAAAAGAATCTTTGAAAAATGTTTTTTTGCTCATTATTGTTTGTAATAAAATACAGTCAGTGGACCATGACCAACATCAAAGCCTCAACATGTGTTCTGTGCTGCACAAGGGATAGTTCATGGTACAGTTGGATACTCCAGGCAGAAAATGTTTCCTTATTCTTATTCCCTGCTTTGCAAGCAAGATCATGTCACAAAACATTCAGCCTCCTATTTCAGTGTCTCTTTACCAGCTGAGAAGACAGGAGCTGAGGAAGTTTAGCCAAGGAAGTTTAGAGCAGAGCCAGGAACTAGACCCAGATTCCCACACGGTCCAGCAAGCACATGCCCTTGGCTAAAGCTTCCTTAAGGATCTTGTCTGCTGCTGGATTTTTCTTTGGGTTGTCCAGGTTTATTGGCAAACTTGTTTAGTCCTCTCCTTGGGCAGACAGGGTACCATCAGCACTTTCTCTTGAAAAGTTTGGAGAAGTTGTGTCTGGTGCTATTAGCTCTGCAGGAAACGTTGTGATCGATTTATCAATTGTGCTGTAAAATGAACTGTGCACCTGTTGTATTTTTATTAGAGAAGTGACACAGATGGATTTTACCACAAGATGTGCTCGATATCTGTTTTACCAAGAGCAAGGCATGCCTTTCAAGTGAGAACAGCTCTCAGTTATGGATATCCTGTCTTCTTTTTAGTCTTCTTGTCACAAAAAATATATGGTAACTACCAGCTTACATGAAATTTTTAGTGGCTGAGACTTTCTGACCTGCATGGAAGTACAGAAAGAGCTGAACAGTGGCTAGCTTAGCAAGCCTATTCTTTCATGCTGCTTTGGTGCATGTAAGGAAAAGATGATTTCTGGTGGAATATAACACTGCTAGGATGACATTGTGGGTAGGAAGAGGTGGTTCCAACCAAAAGAGGTGGAAGTTGCTGGTCACATCCATTTTCCCCATATGAAACAGTATTCCTCCTGTTATGTTCATCTCTTTGAAGGTCTGTACCCTGTCTGAAGATCTGCAAAGGGCAACAGAAAGAGGAAAGCATTAGATGAGAAGGCTTAAAGTGAATGTATTGTCTGTGGAAAATGCCTGTCAGTGCATGCATTGGACAATGTGGGAAGCACACACATGCAGCTGTCAATTTTCACACAGAATCCAATGGTGTGGGCTCCATCCCTTGTATGTGTTACATGCACACCAGCAGATGTTCTGTGATTGTACATCTTGCTGAGCCAGTGCAAACTGCATGTGCCTGATGGGGTGGCTGGTTTCTGTGTGTTGCCCATTTTCTATAGGCAATACCTGATCTTTTTCATTTTTATGGAGTCAGGATTCCTGGGAAGGCTATTACTGAGCTTTTCTGGGTCAGCCCTCATCATGATAAATATCAGTGATGTTCCTCCAAAGTCAATGTAGTGGCACTGATTTAAGGTTTGACCTCTTCTTACCTATATTCTTCTGTGAATGTGTTTCTACCACTAATGTACTCAACTAAGTGCCTGGTAGATATATTGGAATAGCTTACCAATGGACTTATTTCATGGTTGCTTTTAGAAAATGCATTTCTCAGACTATTTTTGATTATCTTTGTTCTCTCCTTTCAAGCAGATTGGGCATTTGATGTGTTAGTAATTGTGTATTATTCCTTCAAGGTAATGTTTGGAATTTCCTTTCACTGCTAAGGCAAGCTGCTTTGTAACTCACCTTTCCTTCTTCCTTTCCTTTCCCTTTCCCTTTCCCTTTCCCTTTCCCTCCCTGACTTTTTTTTGTTTATTTAGGTTTTGTGTGTGTGTTTCCTTCCTTTGCAAGAGCTTTGTTCTGACAGATAATGGAACTGAGCTACAATCCCTTAAGTGCAATACTTGCTCATTGCCCATTGCAACTGGCTGTATTTCATAGTATTATAAAAAAAAATTATTCTGCCTGGATAAAACAAGCCACTAATTGAATTTGTACTAAAATATTTATTTGCCTACTCATCTTATCCAGCACTAGCAGATGGCTGATAGGCACACAGTGCTTAAAACTTTGAAAGAGATGTGTAACATTATTTAAAAAAAACAAACCAAACCAAAACAAAAGCAAACAAAAAAACCTGGATGGCTTTTAATTCATTCTTTATACAAAGTGGAAGATTTCTGCTTATTGTCTAGTCTGAATTTAAAGTGTAATTATGACAAACCTCAGTGACTACAAAGACACTTCTTTTGTATTCCTTACTTGTTTTTTTCTTTTTACTTGTATGCTGAACTTCATTGGGAATGTTATGGTAATTTCATCAGATCACTTGAATTTCACCAAATTTCAGCCAGAGATGCTTTTCTGGAAGCATGTTTTAGCACAGCTGTGACTTTAGCAATAGGCCACCTGGACAGTTTCTTGACTTTTGGACTCATATAGGCAGTATATTTCCATGGATTTCTTGCTTTAATAACTAAAAACACAAGTGTGAAAATGGATTGCACAGAAGTAGGGCCAGTTGGTTCCTTTAAGCAGATTTATAAATATCTTTTTATTATGGAAAGCACTAAAGGTATGTGCAAGGAGGACAGATGTATATCTCAGTTTATACCCCAGCCCCAGCAGACCACTGGAGCACATTCAGAGGACAGAAAAAGCTAGAAGCAAGGTCCCCTTGCAGATGCTGAGGGAGGGAATTTAATAGGCAGAGCATGTTGTGAATGACCCATCCCTTGGATATTTTCCCAGCTTCTGGCAGTCTCTAGTGAAGGGTCTGCCTAGATCAGGGGTTACAACCAGGTCAATGTGTTTACTAGTACCTAAGCAACCCAGACTCCAGGAATTTGGCTGATCAATTTTTTAATTTAATTTGTTTTTCAGCTTTTGTAATATCCTATTTTGCTGCATGCAAGGAGTACCCCTTGTTTCTCTTGGACCTGCTGCATTGTCATTTCCCTGGATGCCTCCATCTCACTGATAGGAAAAGCAGCAAACAAAAGCAGTTTCATACTCATCTTCTTGATCTTAGAGACCTCTGTTAAAATACCTCTCTGCCACCTTCCCTCCAAGCTCAACTGTCTATATCTGTAATCTCTTCTTAAATCAGGCAGTCTTGATTATTTTTCTATCCATCTTTTCCAGTCTGGTGTCCTTCCTTAGATGGGCTGGTGACAAGCCTTGATGCTGCTGGACCAGGAACACAGATGGAGAGGTAATGAGTGTGAGCACATCCCTTAAATATTTTTCCACAGTTGTAGCTCAGATATCAGCAATAATCATCCCTGTTTAAAAAATAAATCCTTCCCCTGGCTGCTTGCAGATCTGATAGTTCATCTCGAGAGATTTACAGTGATGTGGTTTTCCTGCACCCTAAGTAAAGAAATCTCAGATGTATGAAATGAAAGATTCTGAACTGCCTTTAAATTCCCCATACTCAGAATAAGAAGCCCTCTCCAAAAAAATTAAATACTGGAGTCACTTATTAGGGACAGTTTTTTTTTCTCTGCCATATCTTGATTTAAATTGAATGTGTCATTTGGTATTAAGCAAAATGTGAGTTGTATCTTGAAAGGCAGCATAACTCATAAATAGTGTAGCCATAAGCCAGCTGATGGCTTACTTATAACCAGGCAAATCTAATATCCTGCTTTGCTGTAGGGTATGTGATTTTCTGTATATGCTCCACACTCCTGTAATTGTTTGTTGTAGAGGATGGTGAATTTGCCACTTGCCATGAGCTCATTTCTTGTCTTAATGCAGTTAATATAGATGAATATATTTTTAAGGATTCTTTGAAATGTCAGTCATATTTTAACATTTTTTTGAATATAATCTTCCCATGGCAGAGAGAATCTGTGAAAAAATGACTAAAGTCTAAATATTTATTGAATTAGACTATCACTGAGTCTATATTAAAAGATCCATATGAGGCTTCAAATTTTTTGGCCAGTCTCAGAAAGATATACAACTAGATATGAAATTTCTTGCAAAGTAAACTACCTCATAACAAATGGCTTTATTAGAATTTGCTCAGAAAGATTTAAAGGTGAATGCCAGGAAAATTTATCATGTAACAATATTGTGGCTTCTTTGTGAAGAGAGGAGACAAAAAATATATTTCAGGAGCAGTTGAAAGGATTAATATAAAAATTACGTCACATCCATGTGAATGTACTTGAACTGAATATGAAATGCTTTCCCAATCAAGAAATGAAAAATTACCTTTCAGTTGTTTGACAGACATCTAAACATTAGATATTGTAGGAAAAATTATATGAAATAAAAATAATAGTAAGAGTATAGTTTTTAATACTTCTGAATAAAAAAAAGAAAGGCAAATATATTCCTGGGCCTTTCATAAGTATAAGCATTTGTCTGAGATCAGAAAATACCTGTTTTGTTGATTATTACCAGGACAGGTTTTATAAATGCCTTCAGAAATAAATCACCAAACCATTTACTCATCTTCAAAGAAGCAGAAGGAAATTATTGACAACAAAATAGAAAGGTGCACTTTTAGAGTGTGATATAAAGTAAGTTGCTTTTAAATGGTTTTGCCATTAAAATGCCTTGGTAGTTTCAAGGTTCTGATCTAAACTACTACTAATTTTTATTTTTAAAGCATATTTTAAAAAGAAAAGCTCTTGCAATTAAATGTAGAGTCACATGCAATGCACACACAGATATAAAGCATTTAAAGATGAAGAGAATTCTGTCCTTCAGAGATTACTTTGCTTACAGCTTTGCTTTTGATTAACCACAGTCCTTTATGTCAACAGGATCATGTCAAAGGACCTTCCAGGTAGGTGTGAATCACTATATGCCTCCACCATTAATCAGATGTAAGAGCTACTGCTCAGTGGTGGGAAAAGTGCTCCTGTATGCTTGTCTTGGGCTGCAATGTAGGATGTATTCTATAACCAAAAAGCATGTATTCTATAACCAAAATATCCTAGCACCATCTACTAAAAACAGGTGGGGCAGTGTTCTTTATCTTCTCCACAGCCCATCCTCCCTCCAGGAAGATATCATCTGCTGCTGGCCCATTCAGTCCCACTGTATGACTGATAAAATTACATCATCCCACTGGGAGATGCTCCAGCCGTGGGGAGGAGCCAAGCCTTCCCTACCTAGATAAAAACTGAGATTTGGAACAACAGAGCAGCCTTGTTTCGTTGGATTCCAGAGGAGAAGCTGGACCTTTCCACATCATCCCTGGACCTTCAGAGGAAAACTTCACCCTTCTCCAGGTCCACTGCTCCAGCTGAACCACATCTGCCACTGCAGGAGGATGCAGCCACCATTGAATGGGACTGCTACCAACACCCTGACTGACTGACAGGGTGTCAGCTTGGATTCTGACTCTGTCAGTGTTTTGTTGTTTTACTGTATTTTTTACCCTAGTAAATAACTGTTATTCCTACTCCCATATCTTTGCCTGGGAGCTCCTTTATTTCAAAATTATAGTAATTTGGAGGGAAGGGGTTTGCATTTTTCATTTCAAGAGAGAGTCCTGCCTTCCTTAGCAGACACTTGTCTTTCAAACCAAGACAATGCTTCATTTCTGTGCTAGAGAGCAAAAACTAGAAAAGTGGAAAAGTGTGGGTCTGGGATTTAGCACTCACCCACAGTGAGTTTCTCCTTTCACTTGCCCTCTTTATGAAGAAACAGCTACAAATAAAACAAGAGGCCATTCTACCTGTGAATGGCCATTCTTCATGTAGAGCATCCTTGCTCCTTGATTAATAGCACATTTCCCTGTGATTTATAGCCATGCCTGGGTTTGGGTGGCATCAGAACAGCAAGAAAAAAGAGTCAGGTTTATTAGGTGGGAAGCCATACAGCTGCTTATTTGGTTTTGCTCAGAGTCCCATTAACCGCTATCAGCAGAAGAAGCAAAATTTGTCCAAACCACAAAGGGCCCAGTGAAGGTTCTACACGGGCTGGGATGAGGCACACTGCATTCCTGGCCCCAGTCTGAGCCCAGCACTCCCCAGTCCAGTCACCAGCTCTCCAGCACTGCCCTGGTCGTGCTCTGCTGACACACTTTATGTTTTTGTGGTGGGACTTGTGTCTCGTCCTTCTGCTTGGAACAGAAAGTATTTTTAATTGAAAAGTAAAGGACCATAAAAGAGAACATGGCAAAGGAGGATAAAACAACACTGGAAAGTAAAGGAAAGTGACTTTGCTTTAGAAGGAAGCATTTTGATCCCATTTTTGCCAAGGTTCATGGCAGGAGGGCTGTAGCTGTGTT
The DNA here is from genome assembly GCF_029582105.1 of Oenanthe melanoleuca. Lineage (NCBI taxonomy): Eukaryota > Metazoa > Chordata > Aves > Passeriformes > Muscicapidae > Oenanthe > Oenanthe melanoleuca. The sequence goes on from NC_079337.1 coordinate 16,422,802, forward strand.
TGATCCCTGTCAAACTGCCTAATGATGGCTTGTCTGTGGAGGAGGCACACACGTTTTTTGTGAAAGTCTGATCAATCTTCCATATATTTACTTTCCCTGTTAGTGTGGTTAGTTACCTAGACCACATTTTAAAGCTGATAAAATGGCCTAAGCAGACAGCTTTATGCAGTTGTACTCCCTGCCTTCCTAAAGGTATTGCAGCAAGCAAGACAAGGGTGACAGTACCAACTGCACTGGAAATGTCACCTGTGTGACTCTGCAGCCAGTTTTCAGTGGAGATTGATATCAGCAATAGCATATGGACATGACTGATAGGTGCAATGGCACTTTTAACCTTTAATTTGGAGTTAGCTGTGTCCCCTCTAGCTCTCCAGCATTTAGCATACCTGAAGAGCTGTTTCAGATTTCAGATGTGGCCTTTCAGAGCATTTCTAATCTTCTACTGGAAGCTCAAACTGGCACATTAAAAAAAAAAAAAAAAAAAAAAAAGAGAAATTTTACCAAGTGCTTGTGTGACCTGAGTCACCCTGCAGCCTCCATTGCTGCATGGTCCCTGACTGCATGGTGCCAAATGCTTGATTCCTTGCTTTGAAGAGCAAGAGGAGAAAAATTGACATCCAGCTTTGACTAGGGGACTGAGATTGTATTTAAATGCAGTGATGTGCCTAGTCACATTCATAAGTGAATAGGCACTTTTGAAATGTGCTCTATTGTACCTATCCTGACCCTTCTAGACACCTGGCCTTACTTTCATTCTCCCATGGGATCATATCCTCTGTGAGGCATCTCTTCTTTTGTGCCCAAGCTCATTGTAAAGGTGTATAAGAATGCCCTGGGGATACCACTCAAAGGACTTTCTGTGTCATTTCCTTGCTACAGGAAGCAGATTCTGAATTTGTCACTGGTGTCCTCATTATCTGTAGAAAAGAAACAAAAAGCTTGGAAAAAATGGTGTGGAGAGTCCCTGTGCTTTATTATCCACTGGCAGACTCAAAGCATGAGGGTGGCCCTACTGTGGTACTAGGTTTGGTGTGCCACCTGGGAAAGCCATCTGCAAGGGGTTCGTGGCACAGCTATTGTCCCATGGGACACCTACTGGTCCCAGCTATTGTCACTGGCATGGGGGGCCACAGCTTTCCAGACATTTTGCAGATGTAGAATTAGGTGCTTGGGTGGGAGTTTCAGACTTGGAAAATTTTGAACTAATATTTTTGGGAACAGCTTTACTTATGGTGTATTTTAACCAGAACCAACTGAGCTGATTATAACTTTCTGGGCTGAATTAAGTGCAAGGAAGTCTGGAATAAAAGAGGAATTTTTGCTTGTCATTGCTTGGCTCATGGGAAATGATTTGATACTCCAGAGCTAATGGCAATTCAGGGACCACTCTGACCTGTGTTTATTCCTGTTTGAACATTACTCAGAACCTCAAAATAATCTTAACATCAAATGTCTTTTTCGTCTGGGAACGCACTGTACAAAAATAGTTTGTTTATACACAATTTTGTGCTTTTTTCCTGATCTTTACATTTTAGTCTACTCTATTTATATGAATTTTCTTAAGAAGATACTTGAAATCTGCAAAGGAACAAAGAAGGACACATGCCAAAAGTTTGCCTTCAACACTTTTTTTTTCAGTTGGTGTTAATTTTTGAGCCATTATTCAAGCAGCTGTCCAGGTCAAGAGAGTTCAAGCATGCTTCTTCTGTGCCACTTGTACTCCAAGACTGCAGTGAAGGAAGGGAAGTCTGCAAATTATTAAGCATTTGGCAGTGCCTTCTAGTTGTATTAGGTTATAACTGCATCAGTTGCATGATTAAGAGGAAGTGACAGATAAGCAAAATGAGAACAAAAGCCTCATGCTGTTAAAAGCAAATGTCACCATGTCATACACACTGCACACTTATACCAGTGCTCTCTCTGAAAATGCAGGAGGAGGAAAATAGGAGAAAAAAGTAGGAGAAAGGGAACTTCTGTGTGTTTGTGGGTGTGTTCTCATGTGTGTTTGTGCAGTCTGTGCACATTGATTTTTATCCCAGGTGTAAGTGTCTGTTTCTGTGTGTGGAAACCAATGTACCCATGGAATTGTGGCACAGGTTGTAACAGTGTGCTGGAGATGGAGCACGGTGGTTCCTCTGTGCAACCCACTGGTCTGTTTTCTGGCTTAAGGGTTTCTGCACAGGCTTTTTTATTTTCCCCCTGATTAATTGATTTCTGGAAAAGTAATCATCAAATTTTTAAGGGTTTTGCTTCTCATGTTACTTACAAACCCTGAATGAATCCAATTAAAATATGGGTATTGTGACAAATTACTACATTCATAGCTTTGTTTTTTAAATTGATTGCTCTTTATGTACGCTGTAATATTTTAGAATGACATTTTCAAATTACAAGTTCTACAACAAAATAACGGTGTTTTCACAAACACTCAGTGATTGTGACCTTTAGTTTAGTAGATGATGGTCTGTAACACGTGTGGGGATGGAAATAGCAAGGTTTTGGGCTGGGAGGAGGGTTCAGTTTATACTTGTACAATATCAGACCTATGCACACATATACACCATATAGGAATGGAAGTGAAAATGTGAAAAAGTAGAGACATTGAGTGTTGAAAATGAAACAGTGCTCAGGTGATAACATCACCTGAGTGATATTAATTCCCCTGTCTGTTCCTAATCACTACTGCCATATAATATTAATGGTTGCATTCACAGAGAAAGGAGGAGCAGGCTTTAATACTGGGGATTCACATGACAAGCTCTCTGAAATCCTCAAGATAAGGGGAATTTTGCATTCTTGAAATGCCCAAGTAAAGTACATTTAGAAAATATGTAGGCTAGCTTGAGTCTCTCTTGTGGAATTTTACAGATATAAAATGAAAATGTCATTCAGCTTCTGCATTACCATATAGGGAGGTTAAATCTATGTATATCATTCAATCATAAGTGAAGGAGGTTCCTTGCAACAGTAACAGCACTCAGAAGTTTCATGCTGCTGCTAGATAGGGTATTTTAATTTCTTTATATTTATAGCAATAAAACCAAAAAAGACAGACAACACCCCCGATTTTTTATGCCTAATATGTATGAAAATACATGAGAAAGAGCTGTTTCTTTCATTTCACTTCCAAAAAAATATCTTCTTAAAAATGTTCTTTTTGAGTTTTCTAATGATATGGCCAAAAAAAAAAAGACTGATGAAAAGTCAAGTGGCCAAGGAGAAAAATCTTCACTAATTTCTTCTCCCTGGAAAGAGACTATGGATACCTAGTACTGCATACTTGCTTACAGGTTATTTAAAACTCATATGAGTGCCTGATGTTGAGGCACAAGAGCTGGTTAGCCAGGCTGTCAGGGATCTGTTTCTTGTTGCAGTTGAAATTGGTAGCTGAGCTTCTCTTTATTTCTGCACAGGTGTCTAACTCTGCAACTTCATATCTTGGGATGTTGTATTGATTAACATTGTACAAGAGATGTGTACCTTTCTTTTCTAGCAAGCATACCTGTACAAGGCAAATATTAATGCCTAGGGTATTCTGTAAATAGCATTCATAATTCTGCTCTGAAGTAACTTTCTGTGAAGCCATTTTCCACCCTGTTTCTTAGAGAAAAACAAATATATAACAGAACTCCGAGATTCCTTTCCAATATTTCATTTGCCGGCTTTCAAACGTCATCATGGGAGCAATGAGACAAGAAAAGAGTCTTTTCTTCCTTCCAGGTCTGCAGTGAGCAGTGTAAAGCCACGCACAATGGATTTGGAAGAAGCTTTATACATTATGACAAGTGAGTGTATCTCCAGGGTGCTCTGCTGTTGTGGAATGCAGCTCTAAGCCACATCATCTATTAAGTCGCTGAATGTGGTAAAATTTCTCAGGTTCTTGGAAATGAAAAGCAGATGAAAAGACCCCCATGACTCAGTCCTTATGAATGCAATGAAATAAGATTATCAGCCTAAATTGTCCCTACTAATCAGCAGTGTAAGCTTGCAGTGATAGCCTCTGTAAATCTGCAGGGCTTTGGGGCTGTGCTGGGTGGAAGGAGTCAACTGACAGCTTCAGGGTCATGTTCTCAATATGAGTCTCAGAATGTTCCAGCTGAAAAAAAGAAAGAAGGCATGTGTACTCATTGCTCCTCAGGAGGTGCTCATGTGGTTAGAAAATGCATGATTATAAAGCTGCTTCTACAGAGAGGGAGAATTACTGGGTTGGGAGGTGGTTTTTTTCCCTTTTTTCCCATCCTCTCCTCTCTCACAGTTTCTCTTTACTTATTAAGCCCCGAAATTCAGCCTTTCAAAATTTGTCATGCCAACCAAAGCAGGGGATGGCTCTGTGGCTATACTATTTCTGTCATGCTGAAAATGATTTAGTGTTGACATGCCTGCACTGATGTACACCCATACATTTATTCATACCTTGCTTTTCAGCACTGAATAAAGAGTAGCCTGATAAATATGTTTAAAATGAGGAGAACGAGCTGCCTTCTCATTGATAATCAGAGGCCAGTTATACTGTCAGTACTTTAACTATAATACCTGGCATCCAAGGGATAATAAATGCTTTCTTTAATCTTTTTTTAATTTTCTGTCAGTGTGTGCGAGCTTGTCTGGATACTTTTCATACCTGTGATCTACTTCTTAGATTATGTCTTTAACTTCTCAAGTTGTATTTTGTTAATCAGCTTTCACAGGAAAGGGACAGATTTCACAACAAGAAAAAAAAAAAAAAAAAAAAAGTATTGCCAAGTTAATTAAAGTTGAGAAAAAAGAAAAAAAAAGAACAAAAAAAAAGAACATGCAGGAGCCTGACTAGACAAAGAAAGTGTAGAGAAAAACCAGTATCAAATATGAGAAGATCTTATTAAAAAATGCACTGCATGAATCAAAGTGGTTCATCATTAAAGCATTCCTATGGATTTTTTTTTAATAGACAGTTTGCTTAATAAATAAATAAATAGATTTTATAGTGGGGAAATCTTCATTATAATTAATTTTCTCCATGTCTATTTAGGTCCTGCCTTCCAAGAAGAGTCAGTAATTCCTGTCCTGTCAAAGTTTACTGCTGCTTTTGGGTAGTCTTAAAGAGAGGTGAAAGAGTAATAAAACAATTGAGTCTCTTGCAGTTAATAACAGCAGAAAATGACAGACTGCTACACTCAGTGCCTGGACCTTAATCTTGGTACAGAGGGAATACTTGGAGAAATGAACCTCCAAAAATTTCAAGGTCATAAGGGCTTATGAATATACTAAAGGGTCAATACTAGGAGCTGCAGAAAGAGAGGGGCTGAAAAGCCTGAGAGGTGGAGGCTGGGGATAATTCCCAGTGTGTCTCATGTCACAATCTCCAGCAGGAAAATGCCCTGCAGATGCCATAACTTCCTTCAGCACATGACATCCAATTTTGCAAGGTCTGCTGACAGGCAGGGAATTAACTTGGTCTGCTGCTGTAGGCATGCCTGGGAGCTGCTTACCAGCTCCAGCAGCATGTCAGGATATTTGCCCCATCTTTTACAAAAGAAAAATCGCCGTCAGCATTGGCATTTGAAAGAGCACCAATAAATTCAGGTAGAAGCTGAAGAGTCATTTTGGTAGTTTCCCTTGTGTCTCAAGTTAAATGTTATGCTAGGTTTTTTTTTGTTAAACTCAAGTCTCTGAGGAAATACATAAGATTTTCATGACATTCATTAAGGTCCTATTTAAATTAATACCAAGCCAACAGAGTTAATTAGGGGAAATAACCTGGTATGTTTTTGTTGTGTTTAAAATTCTATAGGTGGAATTTAGTTCTTAAAAGATGTGATGTGACTGAGAAATCTTATGAAGATTTTTTTTTTGTTTTGTTTTCAGTTTTACAGGACTGTTCTGTGAAAGGTTGAACCAAGAAGATAGGTGCTTTGTAGAAGATTCTATTCTTGGGTAACTATTCCTGTAAGTGCAATTCCTTTTTTTCTCTATATCACTCCTATATAATTTGCTCTTATGAGCTGATTTATTTTATTTTTTTAAAGTCAAGCCTCTTATCCTAAAGAATAGTGCAAAGTAATCCAAGAGAAGACCTCATAAACCTTTTTGCATCCACTTGAATAAATCCTGATTAGGAACCTGTGCAGTGATGTTATCCTGATTGGTGGGAAATTGGTGAAGGAAACAACCAATTTTCAATTAACATAATTGGTTGCTCAGAAGGTTTGAAATCTCAAGAAAAAGCATTGCATCTTCTGCAGCTTTCTTAAAAGATTTTTCTGGAATACCAAACAAATTGTTGATAAGAATTGCACATTTGCAAAAATATTTACATTTATGAGTAGTTTGTGCAGAAGTTGCAACAGGTATTTTTAAAATCATTGATGTTGTAGTCTTTTCCATCATTAGTGAAGCTCAGTAAGTCCAAATGTTATAAAAGAGAGTAAAAAGGAAAAACAAGTTCAACCTGCTGCCCAACGAAGAAGCTTCTTGACTGATTTCTATAGGTACATTTTTCTATAGATACATATGAGTACATTTTTATTTGTTTAATTATTCAGTCCTGTAATACAGATCCACAGTAGAGTGGTACCCAAAACCTGGCTCATCCCATCTTCATCTGAGTCTCAGGAAATGCTGTTTAAATGACACCTGCATTACACAGCCCCACATATGGTTGACAGTGATGATGAGCAAATGCAAAAGGAAAAACATTCCCATGGCTTCTAATCTCTGTGGCAATACAGTCTGGCCTTGAGCTGGCTATAAATCCATCAAAGTCCAAAAAGTCAAAGTGTCTGTACCAGCTGACCCAGCTGGGAACTTTGGCCCAACTTTGCAATTCATCATGCATTTTGTATGCATGGCCTGATGTTTTCCCACTCTAATCCGGCATAAATAAATTAAAAAATAGTATGTTTCCCATACAAAGCCAGTGTGACTCTTAACTGGTTTTTGATGTGTTTTAAAGGTCATTGAGGAGCAGAAATGGATCTTTTACTAACCAACTCAGGCTGGACCAATTCTGCTGAACTATATTTTGCTTAATGTTTGCCTGTGACTTAAAGGTATCCCCAAGTCACTGTTTTGAAGAAACACTGTTTTGTTTCACTGCAGTAAAGCTGGGCAGCACAGCTGAGCTTGTGGTGCCACATCTGGCTGAGACAAGGACACAAATACTGGCAAGGATTTGCCACTTCCCTGCTCTGCATTGTGACATTGCAATTAGTGTGCACCTCCCAGGGGAAAACAAAGCTGGATATACACGGCTGTATGCACATATCCTCTGCATTCTCCCACCTCAAATTCTTCTCCCTTAAATCAGAAAAGATGTGGAATGGCTGTGGTGTAACAGGACATAAAACATTTTTGCTTGCTGTGCTTCCTGAGCACTTCCCTTATCACCTTGAGCTGTCCATTCAAGTGTAAAAAGAAGTTTCACTACCCACCTTCTAAAATTATAGTTCTATCTATTAAAAGAAAGTGGCTCAAAATCCTTTTGAGAGGATAAATAGCACAGAATGCTTTGATTCATATCTGTGAGCTGGAAATTTCACACATCAAGTAAAACACCATGAATACATCATTATTTTGACAGCTTTGTGAAAAAGGAGGCAAGAGGATCTCATTGCATGGATTTAATTTCTGAAGTTTCACAGCTTTGTGTTTTGCAAAAGAATTGAATCCTTCCAGCAGAGCAGAGCAGGTGGTAAACTGAAGGGCAAAGGGGAGAAAGTGTCAAATCTCATACTTGGCGTGCAGGCCCCCAACAAGGGCTTCCAAGGCAGCTCCTGTGTCTCTCACCTTCTCAGAATAACATCTTTTGTCTTTTTTTCCAGGCTTGGCACTTCTCCAGCTGCAAAGGGGGGGTCACAGAAGAGAGTAAGTTAAATTGCCAGAATTGAGTTTCCCACTGCCAGAGGTGAAAGGAGAGAGCTTCACTTTCCCCACCAGAGGATAGCTGGGTGCCCACCACCACTATGCCACCCAAAAAAAAGGAGTTTTGTGGGCTTGTCTTCAGGTGAGATGAAAACCTTCTGTAAGTGCTGGGGACAAATGCAGTGTTTGTTTAGCATAAAGCTGAATTTAAGTGAAAAGTGTCATGAAGAAGGAGTAATATCCCAGCTGCTATGAAGGACTACTTATGTTGAGGTAGGTAAAGGGAGACACAAAAATGGGTCCTTTGTTTCTCTGAGCACTAGTACCCCCCGTGTTCTCACTCCTCTGTGCCTCTTTGCAAACTTGCCCACCCAAATATTTGTGCACCATGTTTGTGGAAAGCCATTTTAAAGCATGGAGGACATTGAACTGTTTCTATTCCCTTTGAGTCACGGATTTGGACCTCTCTTTCTAATAATGAAATGAGAGATGCATTTGTAGAAAACAAAGGAGGTTTCCCTCTCATATCCCATGACTCCACACCTGAGCCTTTACAAAAATTAAAGGTACATGCATGTATTTGGTTAGGATTTTTAACATAACCCTCTTCTTCCTCTTTTGTTCCCACTTGCCTTAATTACCTATTCTCCTTGACCTGATGCAGTTTAGGATTGTAGGAAGCATGTACTTTCTTCTGGAATAGAAACCTGACTTTTTTTAAGCTTTGGCATTGGAATAAAAACACCTGGTATGTTAGTGGTGGTATTTCAGTACTTTTTCTTCCATGGCCAGGAGAATACAGAAATTGCAAGAATAATGCAAACCCATAATTAAAGCTAAAAGCAAACTGAGAGTCTGTCAGAGCTCTTCAGTAAAGTTCACATTTTTATGGACTTGTTATTTTGTACAAATCCATTTTCTTCTTTTCTGTCACATCTCCAAACCTTTCTGTAAGGAATCACTGTCTCTTTTCCCCCCCTAATTTAAATTCTGCTCTGTCTGTTTGGAATATTAGGTATGCCTTAGCAGTAAAATTATTTTAATGATGTGGCTGAGTGCTCGTATATATTCAGGCAAGCAAACATAAAATGGTCATTCTTTATATTAAGGGTCTATCTATAGTTTAGAAAAGGTAATAAATGGTAGATTGGAAGCATAGGTGGCTCAAGTAGTGGATGGTGAGTATTACAGAGGTTATTAGCTCATCGGCTGAAGGTGCCATAGATGGCTGCAGGCCAGACTTGGAAGCAACCTGCAAAATGGCTGGACTCTGTAACAACTGATTTACTATATAGTAACATGCACATTAACTCTTTATCAGCTCTGTATGAAATATATATGTTTGGCACCCAAATGACAAGCAGGACTGTAAAAAGAGACATATAATTTCCTTATGAATGGCAGTACACTGGCTCTTATTTTAGTTTAAATGTGCAATAGGATTTGTAAGGGCTCCTATGTCACCTGAGATTCAGGTCTTGTTTTCAGAAGTGGCACTATGCAGAGACTGCCTCATTTCCAGTCAGGATTAGGCCTCTCAATCTCCAGAACAGTGTTGAATATGTTGCTGTCTGTTTCATTTACTGTTAACCAAATGACCATTTTAAGCTCACAGCTTTTCCAACAATGTGTGCCTGCTTTACCAGCTCGGCAATGGGTGTAGTGGGGGAGCTGCAGGATGGCAAGGACCCCACTTGTCTGAGATTCCAGTACCTTTCCATAATGATCATCCTCTTCCTACACTCCAAGATGAGAATAATGCTAGTAACTGCATTATCTCCCATGCCTTTGCCTGGAAGAGCAAGGAGGAGGCTTAGGGTGACCATGGAAGGATTTGGGGTTTCTCAACCTGCAACCAACTGCTGCAATATTCAGTAGTGGAAGAATTGCCAGAACTGAGGCAGGTAGGGATGTTTCAGGGCCCAAGCAGAACCAGATGTGCCACAGCCACTCCTCAGAGCTGTCTGGTAGCTATTCTGAAGGTGGGGACAGATACCACTGCTTCATCTTGCTGCAAAGTCCATTGCTCTACTGCTAACAAATTGTTGCCGTTTTTTTCTTTTTTTTTTTTTTCCTTATGAAATGTAGGGGTTTTTGTAACTTAAGCCCGCTATTTTTATCTTTTCTTCCCTGGAAGTGGAGAACAGACTGCCCCCTTCCTTTTTCCTACAACCTTTTATGTAGATGATTACCACTGTTATATCTCCTCTTAGATTTCTGCCTACTTGCAGTGGTTGTGCTTGTTTCATGGCTTCATTTGTTCCAATCAGCAAGAAAATTTCCTTACATATAGTGGCTTTGGGTCAGACCCTTTGCTAGATAAAGCTCTGTATTGAAAACATCATTTTAGTAGTTCAGATGTTACATATTGGGATAGCAGGCTTGTGCTATTTAAAATGGTGCTTAACTGGCAACAATCTCATTTGGAATAAAGAAGGGTTATGTCCAGGCTGCTTACCATCATTATTTCTCCTTAGCTCCACAGCCCTATTTTTTCCTATCTCTTCTACCACTGATTATGATTCCTTACAATAAACACTGTAATTTTTAAAAATTATCATAACCTAAGCTTCTATTGACCAGGGACAGGAAAGCCAACTTAAAAATGCAGAAGGCTACAGTGTTAAGACTTGTGGGTTTTGTTTCCTAATAGAGCTGTTTGTCATTAGGTGTTTCCAATAATGGCTCTAGAAAGCATTGATTATTTTTATGCCTTCCCTTCAGTTTACATATTCAGTTTGCCAGAGAATATGAAAACAAAGATACGGAATGGTTGAAATGTTCCTTGGTGGCTTTCCTGATATTTTTTGTCAGGGTTTTTTCTTCTGCTTCATGTAGGCTTAGATTTTTAGGGGAATGCAAAACCAGTTCACTTGCTTATTTTCTGCTGCAATTTTTTTTCATAACACAGAGAAATAATCTTGAAGCAAATTTTGTGGCAAAAATTTTAAGGATCCCTGATGAACAGTCCCCTTTCTCTTGGCAAGGCAGTGTAGAAGAGAGAGGTTGCAAAGGGCTCTTTTCCCAGCTCAGTCTGTGAGCAGTAGGGTCTTTGTGGTCTCTGGAGTTTGAGAAGATGTGATGAGACACTGCTACAAGGATGGATTCAAACCCTCATAGCTAAAATTGAAGAGTCACAAGATCAAGTTTTCATTTTTGTACAAATGTTCTTTGTTTTTGTAGAGATATCAGTAACCTATATACTATTTTGAGTGAGCACATATATAGCTCTTTTCTGAACAGAACTTCTACCTTTATTCCCAATGGGTGAAAGGTAAATTTTTCTTAGTCCTGGAGAGTTCAGGAGAACATGAGGCTGAACAAGTTTATAGAGCAAGCTGGGCATGGTTGCCTCTTGCAAAGGCACTAAATAATTAAAATTCTGAATGCTGGAGTAAAAGTTATAAAAAGTGGTTATTTGGGTTATGGTTCACAGTCTTTATGTGACAAGAGCTACTGAGAATAGAATAATATTTGCAGAAGTAGGCTCAAGCTGCCTTGGGATAAGAAGATAGGGGAGAGTTTTGCTAATTTCCTTCTGTCTAGAGCTAGTGTTTTGCCTCTGGGCTTCTGGAAATTCTCATAAGCATAGATCTCTGAGAAGAGCTCTTTATTAAATGGGTTGCCAAGCTGTGTCTGTGAGGCAGGACCTCTTCATAAGTGCACCTTATGAACACAGGGTTTGATAGATATTTTAGCTCTGACTTTCTCCCTGCTGAGTCATTCAGGAGGTGAATGGCTTGATTTCTGTCTGTAGCCAAGGTGGGTGGCACAAAATCTGTGATGCACAAATGATATTAGATAAGCAGAGAAGATTCTGCATGTGAATTGTTAGCCAGGTGACAAGTAATTTGCTGAGACTTCTTATTTCTCTGCCTTCACCAACATTAAAATGTAGTAAAGTAATTCAGCAAGAAGTGCTCTAAGCTCAGGATCATGCAGATGCCTGACTCATGGCTAATTACAAGTGCCCACTGGGAACATTTATAAAGATACCTGATGCTGTTGAGCCTCTACAGTCCACTAGGACATCAGCACAGTGCTGGATGTATTGAATCCAATTTAATTTTATGTAACTTAGACTGAGATTTCTCCCACTTCACCGGATATGATTACAGTTGATCAGAGGTTTAAAAAACTAAACTGGGCTAAAAACATTAGGCTTGTCTTTTATACCTGGCTTGTCTTTTCAGTGATCTAGTGGAGGAATATATGCATATTAATGGAAGTGGTAATTAGTCCTGTTTTATGCTAAAAAACTCAGAGATGGGGGAGCATTTGGGAGTTATTAGCTTAAGTTTGCCTTGTACACTCACTTTCCTCCAGCCAGATTGAACATGAAGTGATTTGGCATGTGTTCTTGATCCTCTGTCATTGATGAATTCCACTTAGTGACATATTTGCATGATATTTTGAGCAGGATAAATGGATGCTTGAGTCTTTTTTGGAGGCTTTGACTTTGGATTTTTTCCAGAAATGTAGTCTTGCTGCTATTGTAAGCTCACATTGTGAATGTTATTTCCCACACAATATGGCACAAAGTCCTGGTGTTATTTATTCAGGTTGCCCTTTGCTGTGGCCTGCAACTTCTCTCTGCCTGCTATGCAAGCTCTGAGAGAAGAGGGGATGTGAAACCCCCCAATACCACCCCCTCTTTTCATGGATTTCTGGGTAGGGTGTGAGAAACGTGAGAAATGAGATCTGTAAAGATGCACAGTCACATGTGAGGAGATCAAAATTAGCCTTTCTTAAACATGGAAGCTGTTAAATGCATGTAGCTGGAGGGAGTCCTGCTGTGTCTCCTCCATGCTCACCCAAGCACCAAGCAGCATCTGTCCCTAAAACTAACTGATCCCTATCTGACTGTTTATGACTCTTGTGCCACGCTCATTATTTATCTAATGAAACATCCCAGTGAAACAGAAGAGCCATTCATAAGCCCCTGACAACAAACAATCACGAAAATTGCCTTTGAATTTTCCTAATTTGCTTGTAAGAATCAGAACAATGGAAGAGAATAATTGCAGTTATTAAAAGAAATTTCTGCAGGCAAAATATAACCCATTTTAAATCTCAAATCCAGAAGAAGAGACAGGGGTGCAAATAGGAAAGCCCACCCAGTAAGATGCCTCACGTTCCCTACCTCCCTTAGCCTGTGTAATGAGAGACTTCACCTGGCTGTTTTATTTAGCACTGTTATTTAGGAGGGGAATCAGAGCATTTAGTATCAGCACAGTCAAGCTGTGTGTGGCAGTGCCTTGTCTGGCACAGCCTCTGAAGAGCTGCTTCCTTCCAATCTGCATCATGCCAATGCAAAAACATCCCCCTCTGGAAAATGAGTGTATTGGGAACCAGTAGGAGGAAAACTCACTCTAGCATCAGCAACTCTACAGAGAGGACTTTAACTCCTCCCTGGGCATGAAGTAGAATGCTTGTGAAACTAAGAGCCCATTCCAAACACACCTGGCTTTTGGCATCACATCACCCCTAACAAGATTTGTTTTCTTTAGACGTTTAGAGACAGATTTTGAAGAATTTGGATTCCTAAAGGTGTGTCTGTAGAGCTCTGGGGATCCCTGTGGGTGCACACAGCTGGCTTGGACATGGAAAGAGGTGGTGAACTGCTGTGTGCCCTTGGCTGTACAGAAAATCTCTAAAAACAGGCTTTGGCTTTTGTGTGCCTGACTGCTCTGTGCAGTTAAACACTGCAGCACTAAGCAAAGTGATGCTTAAGCACTTGCAAAACTCGTCCCTCAGAAACCAGATGGCATTGTAAGGGGCATCTGTGCTTCACACAAACTGCTTTTGTCCTGGGCAATTCAATAGAGCTTTGTCCAGTACAACTGAGCACGGGGGTAACTCTCATCTCAGTACAAATGAAATGTGTTTGGCTCTCCCACTTTTGTATAAGAAGATAACAGAACAAAGGATCACCGCAATTTGAGGGCGTGAACTCTCATTTTCTCTGCAGTCCACCTAAGTAAAAGAGAATTTCTTGTTGGCCTGTGATATTCCCTTCTGCAAGTCAAAGCCTTTTCAGTTCCTACTGCAAGTAATGGCAGTTTACTCACAATTTTTCAGCTGCATGTGATATCCAAAATTGGCTGCCTCGTTGTAATGAAAAGCAGCCTGCCAACACGGAGGTCCTTCCAAAGAAGCCTGGCTATTGTCAGAGAGGAGAAAGCAACTGTGGTAATACTCCTGTTTCACTTCATGCTTCACCACAGGAGCAGAGCAAGGCAGCAGAGACCACTGACAAGTGTTTACAGAAGGTGGCTCTTTGACAAAAATGATTGTCAGGCAGTGCCTATAATAAAACGTTAGCAGGAGATAGTGGGTTTTCTTGGGTTTTTGTGTCCAGGCAGCTGGCAGTCTTAATTGCTCTGAAGAAAATAGAAACAGAATTTCATTTTCTTCTCTTGTTATTTGGAGATGTAAATCATTCAGCATTTTAACTTTATGACTCCCTGCCTAATTTTTCTTTATCAAAGTAAAGGTGGATGTAACTTTCTTTTTGTTGCCTTGCTGTACACATTGAGCAGATCCACTAAATATCTCTAGTTTGCATTGATTCAATGTAAGGAAAATTTATACTGTATCCATCATCCAGTATTTGGGGTTATTTTTACAGGTAAGCCCAAAATGTTGAATGCAGTCATTTTGATCAGTGCCATTCCAAGGGAAGCTGACAATTTGTATTCACAGAAATTGAATGCTCTCAGGCACATGGTGTGATTCTTGGGGCTGGTCTGTGCAGGACCAGGAATTGGATGATCCTTGTGAGCCCCTTCCAACTCAGAATAACCGGGGTTTTTTTATTCTTTTAAACAGATTTTTAAATCCTGACTCCTCCATAAACACTAGGGAATGTTAGTTCAAGTCTATGGCAATCTGAGGCTGATTTAGGATACTGTAGTATTCCTAGTTCTTATTTCAGCTTGCTGAACTATTCTGTTGGCTTGGATATTTTCACTGTGTTTTGGTCTCATGAGTGGTTTTTATGGTATTTAATTTCCTTAAATATCTTGGCACAGATGATTTGACACAGCAAGTAGGCTCAACAAATCACCAACAAAATGTTTCCTCTTTTCTGGATAATTCCTGTAGTTGTGCACATACAAAGATAAGGAAGAAGGCAGAGCAACTGTATTTTAGTCTGTAACTTCTACCCCCTCTCCTTTGTACTCTGGAATGTATTTCTAGAGTTATTGGACAAAACCATGTTAAAAATGAGCAGAAATAAATAATGGAAGAATATTGTTGGAGGCAAAGATTCTTCTGTCATCCTTTCCATTTCTATAAGAACCTTAGCTGATTTACTTGCCAAGTGAAGGCAGACTTTCTGTTCTCTCTCACCTTCTTTTTAATGTGATCAGACAGCTTCACTGTGGGCCAGGAAGGCAGGGGAAAGCCAGACTGGGCTCACACCTTGTTTGCAGAGCCTTTGCTGAATGCACTAGCTGGGTGATCCAGAGATGGTATTTGGAGCTTCAAGCCACGGTTAGATTTGCTATGAAGCTGTTCAGTGAATGCCTCTCTGCAGAGTGTGAATTTTCCTGTGTATGTAAAGTGAGAGGTGCTAAAAGGTGGTGGCTGCTAAAATTCACTTTGTGTTGTACAAGGGGAGAGGACAAAGCAGTGGCAGCTCAAACACAAGAGCAGGACGTTTTTGGTTTTAGGAAGAGCAGTTCACAGTGTGTGTGATTGCTGTTAAAACAAAGGGTGGCAGTTTGAAGCGTGCAAGGGAATAGTCCATATAAATCCCTAGAAGTCACAGGGTACAAATCAGGCAAAATATTTCCCAGCAACATTGCTGAATTTAAGGACTACTTTGGGGAACAACAAGCTTTGGACACCTTGGAAATTCTTATCTCATCTTTCAGAGAAGAGGTCGTTTTATAAAAGCATCCAACAAATATTTTATAGCAAATAAAAGCAGTTAGAAAATAACCCTCTATGTCTCCCCATACTAATGGATTCACCAGATTCTCTTCAAAATTGCAGCCTAATGCATGTTACTGCTTCCACTGCACCTCAGCCACTAGAAGTTACAGCTCTTGACCTTTAAATGTTAGAAATAATAAAATTCATTATTAACAAGTAGTCAATTAAAAAATAAATGCCCCTCTGGTAAAACCAAAAAGTAATGTTTTGAAATACTGCCACCTTCTGTTCAGTCTGGGATGGAGACTGAGTTATTAGGAGCTTGACCAAAAATTTTTTATCAACTGTAGTAATTCTATTCCTGATTTTATAGTGTTAGAGCCATGTTGCACCATTTAATTTGCAAGGCCAGTTTCCACTGAGAATACAAGTGTGAGACACATATACAGTGATGTAAAGAGATCAGGAAAATGCAGTGTGATTTACAAGTGATGGGAGAGACAGCTGCACACTTGTTTGAAGTGAAGAAAATCACCTAAGTGTATTATATGAGAATTTAAGGATTTACAAGCACAGAGCCTATGCTTTAAGTTACATAAGCATCAAATGCACTACAGAATTGCAGCTAAAATGTTGGTATGACCTGAACCTGGGGTAAGTCTTAGAGAAATTGACTTCCCAGCTCTTCTGTAACACCTGTCCCTGCCATCAATGTCTCCATGAAAGGTTATTTTTTTTAACCATTTTACTTGTTACCATTCAGATGGTACTCATCTGCATACCACCTTTGTGTATATTTTAATTATCCAGATGGTGTTTTATGTGTCCAGTCCCATGTCATTACTATATTACTTAAACTTGGCAGTGATGCATAGAAATAACTTTCCCCAAGCTGGCCTTTTTTCTTGTAAAGTTCATCCAATTTCAGCTTTCCAAATGTCCTTTGTGCTGTAGTAATATATATTGTTACCTGAATGGCTTGCATATCATTTTGAATTCCCTCAATAGGGAAAGCCAGTTTGACAAAAAAAATGTTTAAAAGAAGCAAAAGTTGATATAGTGTGATCTTAAAGTTATAATTTCAAACTCTCCAAATTCAGGTTCTTTTATTTCCTCCAATTCACTTGAATTCACCCAGGATTTTTGTTGGGGTCAAGTGAGGTGGGAATGTCTGTGTCACATTCCCATCTGTGAGATTGCAGTGGGTGATGCCAAGGTTCTGACTGCACCACATCTTCCCAAAAGGGTGCAAATAGATGTGTTTACATTGTAGGCACAGTAGTTTATTCCCTAGCAGAATGGATATTTTGAGATGGTGGCTGGGAAAGAAGTCTTATTTGGGATGGTAACAGGACAGCAGCAAAGAGAGAGACTCATTTTGAAGTTACTGCTGTCTTGTGAAACCAACCCATATTATAACTGCACCTTGGTAATATTTTACCTTATTAGTTGACTTCAACCTCATTTTAGAGAGGAAGAGCCTTGACTGTGCTGACTTTCTCCATGCTTTCTGAAAATATCAGGTCAAGTAGAGGATTCAAACTGACCAGTGCCCCACTAAAGAGAAAAAGACTGAAATTTGAGCTCAACTGTATGACTGTACACCAGGGGATCCACATGCTTGTGTAATTACTTGTATGTTGGCTTTGATAACTCCAAAGGTGGTAAAATGGTTGGGTTTAGCCAAAGCAGCTGAGTCCTGCAGCAGGATTTGTTCTGCAGGCTGGTGAATGTCAAACTGTTATGCCAGAGGGGAGTGCCCTGGAGATGAAGCCCCTCATGACCTTCAGTATGCCTTTTTTGTAATTAAAAACTGAAAATAAGAATGGTTTTCTCATGAGAAAGGTGAATATTTTTGATTTATGAACACTTAATGAACCACATGAAGCTGAGCTGTCATCCCAGTATGTGCATTTTCCTTCCTGGTTTCTAGATATGTTTTTCTTGTTTCAGTTTAGTGCAGAAGCATCTCTTCTGCTGAACAATAGAAACTTCATCTCTTCAGTCTCAAGCAAGGGACTCTCCCACAGCAGAGTGTTAGGGCTTCTTCACAGAATCTGCTAAACACAAATGACAAGCCACACAGCAAGATTTGATAGCAATCTGCAAGTGTTTTTAAAACAGATCTTAACCATATGTACAGTGTACCACTTCTGCTGTTGTATATTGAGCTCAGGAGAAAGCCAGCAACATAATTGCCTTCAGCAAAATTGTCAAACAAGGAAACCTTTAAAACTACATAGAAGGGGGGATGTAATGAAAGCCCTGGTAGGAAGAGGCTAGGAGAGGAAAAACTGGCAGGGAACATTAACATATATTTTTAACTAGTCTTTTCACAGAGAGGAGAATGACCCAGAGTCTTGACTGCTGTAGCTCTTTTTTTTTTCAGTATAAAAATTTTGTGTGTGCTGCTGTGTAGAAAAGAAATGCTTATTTCCCCTGTGTTATTTTATGTTTCAGTTTGGACGAGCAAGAGGAAGCTTTATTTAGCCTGTTGAGTCCGACCCCACAGTAATAGAGCACATAAAACTTTCAAGAAGTGAAAGGCATGCTGAACTCACATTTCAGATAGTTTTCAGGAAAACTCCTTGGCTGTTATATCCATATGTCATAGTAGACATAAATTATTAGAAATTATTTGCTACAGTGTGCAATCATATTAGCTCCCAGGGACCTTTTAGACTGGATTTATGAAGAGAGATATTTCCTGAATGTTTTTCCTAAAGAAACTACAGATTCCAGAACAAATAGTTTTTATGAAATAAGGACTTTGGATTTAAATTGCTGGCTGATACCTAATGGGTAGTGAGTGCATCCTCCAGGGGCAGTTAGGGATAACTATCTGCAAGGATAGTTACATCTTGCAGCAATGCCTGCTGAAAGTGGGAGTATTTTTTTTTCTTTATGACATATGCAGATGTTGCTGAGTAGCAGCCACTTTGGTTCCCTTTCTGCAGAAGTATTGTGGAGAAATGGCTCAGGAGTGAGAAGAGCTTTAAAATCTTCCATCTGGGTGAGCTGAAAGCTGTGAATCAAAATTGTTTTTGGGTAAGGAAAGGTGATGGTCTTTTGGGCCTTGCTGGTTTAATGGAAACCTGCAAAATTTAAGCAAATACCAGTTACTGTGGTAGTTGTGTGCATCAGAGCTCTGTGCTACCCTGTGGTTGTTTCCAGCTTTTATTTAGTCATGGAAAGTGCACTTCATCCCATTTTCACTTCAGCCCTTGCCTGCTTGTGTTGTCAGGCAGCTCAAGCCCAGCACATTAGGCAGCTCACAGATCATACGGAATAGAAAACTCTCCATGAGATGTAGGTAGTTTGCTCTGAAGATTTACTGTCCCTTTTCCTCTCCTTTCAAGCTGTCCTTGCTGTTTGAGGCAAAGTCTTGCATGAATCCATCAATGCCATCAATCCTGTGCTTTAACCAGATACTAAGTTCTCACCTGTCCCAGATGGGCTCAGGTGAACAGTTCTGAATCCACAAGACTGTGGGCAGCTGTGTGGCCAGAAATGTGTATTCTACCACAATCTGTTGAATGGGTGGGGCAGTGACCCTTATCTCTGTGGCTCATATTACCTGCTAATGGGCCATCTTTAAACCAGCTGGGGCAATCATCTTTATCTTTTCCACAGCCCATCCTCCCTCCAGGAAGATATCATCTGCTGCTGGCCCATTCAGTCCCACTGTGTGACTGATAAAATTACATCACCCCACTGGGAGATACTCCAGCCATGGGGAGGAGCCAAGCCTTTCCTACCTGGATAAAAACTGAGATTTGGAACACCAAGATACCTTCTTTCCACTGGATTCCAGAGGAAAACCAGACCTTTCCACATCATCCCTGGACCTTCAGAGGAAAACTGCACCTTCTACAGGAGCACTGCTCCAGCTGAACCACATCTGCCACTGCAGGAGGATGCA
The DNA here is from genome assembly GCF_029582105.1 of Oenanthe melanoleuca. Classification (NCBI taxonomy): domain Eukaryota; kingdom Metazoa; phylum Chordata; class Aves; order Passeriformes; family Muscicapidae; genus Oenanthe; species Oenanthe melanoleuca. The sequence continues at coordinate 16,442,447 of NC_079337.1, forward strand.
GCCACCATTCAATGGGACTGCTACCAACACCCTGACTGACTGATGGGGTGTCAGGCTGTATTCTGACTCTGTCACTGTTGGGATTGTTCTTTGTAATACTGTATTTCTATTTTAAATTTCCTAGTAAAGAACTGTTATTCCTAATTCCCCTATCTCTGCCTGAGAGCCCCTTAATTTCAAAATTATAATAATTTGGAGGAAGGGGGTTTACATTCTCCATTTCAAAGAGAAGCTTCTGCCTTTATTGGCAGACAGCTCTCCTTCTAACCAGGACAGCAGCCTGAATCCCAGGTAACTCTGTAGAATAAGAGAGTGCAGGACAGCAATGGGCAGGGCTTTAGCCCTTCATCTAGTCGGTGTTATTGCAGCCAGAGCAGATAAAATTGTAGCAGTCAGGCTCTTCCTAAGACTCTACTGTGCACTACCAGTGTGATAATCACAGTAACCTGGTCCTGAGTGGTGTGGGAAGGAGTCTGATAGGAAAAGCTTTTAGTACAGGGATTCCTGAATAGAGGAGTTCCACAATTAACAATAATGGCCAGTACAGGTGACATTTGTAGTTAATAGCTGCTGGTGTGAAAGGCCCTGAGGCAGAGCCTCGAGCTGCTAAGCTAGCAAGTGAATTGCTGGACTATTTGACCTGCAGTTCATTCCTAATATATATGGTGTTGCTATGAAAAACCCAAGCAAAATGTTCATAGGCACTGCTTCTTGGGCAGTGTGGGAATGGCAGCAATTTTGTATTTGGGATTGGAGCAGTTTTCTCATTTTGGTAGTAGGCTATGCACTCACTCTTTAGGAAGATGCAGAACTGTAAGTATCACTTGCATCTTCTAGGGCAGAAGCAAATAAAGTCTTATGCACCTGAGAAAGTGTAAAAATTATAACAAAATTCTGCAGTAGGAAGATTATGGAATTTTCCACCCCCAGGTCCATGAAAGTTGACTTGTGATAAGTATTTTGACTGAAAAACAGTAGTACTAAAAGAGGTGATGGCACCTGAGCCATCCCCTTTTGTACTGTCCCTATTTCTGAAGATTTCTTCTCCAACTTTTGTAACAAAAATGGATAGAAAAGGTAGATGGTTCTGAATGATTCTGCAGGCAAGAGGAGTTAGTGACCAGGTGTTGTGGTTTGACACTGGCCAAATGCCAGGCATCCACAAAAGCTGCTTACTTACAGAGTAAGGCTGCTGGAAAAACTTTGGGGTTTTCTGCATTGCACTGCCATTCTGGGAAGGAAAAGGTGTTAAAGGTTAAAATGGGTTTTTGGAAGGTTTTTAACTGTGCTGCTTTTAGGAGGAAGAAATCAAACATCAAAAAACCAACGAAAAGAAAAGCCGAGTGCAGTTGCTTTTTTTTGCTGCAGTTGCAAGTGCTATTTGTGTTAGTAATGTTTGGCCTCATCACAAAACTGTGCTGTCATCATCTCTTGCATTCTCTCACTTCACCTGTGTGGCTCTTACTCTGCCTCTATTCAGGGTTCTGTATTTTAGAGAAACCTCAGCTGTAAATCTCTCTAGCTGGAACCCCATGTGCTTAACAGTTGACATATCAGTTTGTTTCCATGGAGTGAATATTAAAATTAATGTAAAAGACTAAACCCCAAAGACTAAATTAAAATAACAAAAGAGATATTACTTGCTGAAAGGAAATAAATGGACAAGATTAAACCATAGACGGTGAATTAGATTTTCCATGGAGCTCAGTTTCTATTAAGCAATTGTATAAACAGGGGCACTGAAGGGCTTAACCTCTCCCTGCTCCCATGCTTTTCTGTGGGAGCAACTAGCACAGAGAGTTTCTAGTTCTGACCATTTTGCACCTTTTTATTTGTACTTGATTTATTCATCTTAGCCGACCATTAGTTGATGAGATGCAGACAGTGGCAACAAGCACAGGTGGTGCTGTGTGTGACTTACAAGAGCTTTGGGCATGAGATGGGGTGATTGGAGTAGATCCCCTCTAAACACCTGTGCTGACAGTGAAATGGATCCATCAGCATTGGTGCAGTCTTATCTTGAATGCTCCTATCCCTGATGCTAGTCCTGATAGTTTTAGCAAGGGCTGTAGTGTCCTTGAAAGGCATATATTTTATTCTTTTCCTGACAATGAACATATAGTTTCTCTTTCAGCATCTTTCAGCTGAGACCCTTGATGGTTTCCAGTATGATCAGCATTCTGTTAATGCACTGCAGATACAATTATGCTTCATTGTTCTTGCAAGAGCAAAGCAATGACCTAGTTGTGCTGGGGACTGTGACTTAATTCCCAGGTGTTACAACTCTGTTCCCTCCTGCTTGGGGGGATGACAAGGGACAATTCTCTCTCCTACTCCTCACAAAACAACAGCCACAGCTGTGGAACTGTTTGGGTAGGTATGATCAGCTCCTGGTGCCATGAGGAGGTGAGTGTGATGGATCAGGTGGGCTTTACCTGGCAGATATTTCCATGAAGAGCTCAGATTCTTGGGTGGTTTGAACTGGATAAAGGTAATGTACAGGAAAGTACAAGTCCCTTGTTCCCTGTTTGCATGGCAGCAACTGTTATTTTCAGCTAGTGGCTTGGGAAGCAAAGAAAGCATGTTTTATTAGGTAGTTTATATTAGATAGGGACAAAGAAGGAGATGAACATCTGTAATCATGCAGAACTGAGAAATGCAAGTGATGGGCAGCCTGTTCATCCCCTCTCCATTCTGCCTGCTTCCCAAGGTGTATTTGTGGTGGCTCTGCTGAAAATGGGTGTAAAGGTAAATGGGGAATAATATCCTATAATCCTCCTTATCTCACTCACAAAAAACTAATATCAACAATAAACCAACCCCAGGTCATCTCATGCAGTGGGTAATTTTGTGCTCCCTAAAGAACTGAAGCACCATCTAAGTCTGAGGCTGAGTTCTAAGGAAATAGGTATTTAAACACATGGATAAATAAGTACCTTACCCTGTAGTACAGGCATCAGCAGTGACCAAGTACCTGAGCTCTGCTTGGCCTTGAGGAATCTTTTTGTTTGCTCACTTGATAAATTTTCCAGAGATGTCTCTGATACAAGAAGCTGATGCTGGTTCTCTTATGCTGGAGAGAGCACTTCTGCTCTTACAGTGCTGAATCTCTGGTTCCAGTTACTTGAGCAGTTTGGCTGGTGTCTCCTGTGTTTGAACAGTAATCATCAGCATTGCATAAAAAATTAAAAATACTATTCCTGTGCAACTACTGTACACCATAACATTTTCTGACAGTGACTTCACCCAGTCATACACTTAGTGTGTCCCCAGAAAGCCGAATTTTCAAAAGTGATATATTTTCCATTAAGGGCTGTTGCACAGCAATGAGTTTGATTCCAGGTAGGCACATTATATCAAGCTTACCTTATTTTAGATTGTAGTGGGAAAGGCACTCTGTGAAGATGCAGCTTACTAAATTATCTCTGTGAATCTGTAGGTGGTAACTTTGAGTGTGCTGCCTGCCTGACCCAGTTGTTAATATAGCCACTTAAAGGCTGATGTGTTCAGAGGAAGAGCTAATCTGTCTCATTTAGCAGGCAATGTGTCAGAGCTTGTATGTGATATATCTGACATGGTGAGTGGCATCTCTGACTCGGCAGTTGAATAACATTATTCATTCTGGAATATATCTTCTTCAATAGAGAATATAAACACAAGCACGTTTTATATTTTTTCGTTAGCAGATGATCGAGCACATACTGGAATTAATCAATTGTATTTAGTATGCAGAAGTGTTATTTTTATTCTGTACATCATTCCCCTCGCAGGACCATTATTTTACATATCAGTTACTGGGATGTATTCAAAGCCTAAGGGAAAGCACTGCCTTCCAAGAGCTTTGGATTTTTAAGCCAGCCCAGCCATTCAGCAGGCTGGGTAAAATCTGCTGTGTCTCCCTGCTCTGTGGTCCCATGAGATGTCCCAAAGAAAGCATTTCTCTCATTTCCTTGCAGAAAGCTGTGCTGTATTTACTTTTGAATAAGATGAGCTGGGAAATTCATGGCCTTGAAACCGATACACTCTACAATTGTGCTTCTTCCACTGTCTGGTGTGGTGTTGTTTTGTCTTTTGGATGTTGTTTGTTTTTGGTTTTTTTAATGCATTAGTGCTGGATAAAACAAAAATGTATGTGACCAGCAAAGGCTGCCTGAAGACTTTTTGGGCTCTGAGCACAGGAAAGGTTCTCAGCTTGTCAAAGAAGTAATTGTACCTTTCTGACCACTGCATCTCTCCTATCCCTACTTAATCTTATTCCCATTCAGGATCAGCACACTTTTGGCAGCCCATGCTCTGCAGGATCACATATTTTTTCTCCAAAGGCTGGGACATTTGGCAGCATGTGGAAGGCTGGCAGTGCATTGCTGCAGGCTGGCTGGTGCTCAGTACCTTGGGGTGGTGGTGTCAGCATCTCCAGGGCTGCACTCCAGACCCAGGAATAACAAGAATATTGAAATGTAGCTCAGAAGGGAAGCGGGGCTGCCTCCTAAGTTGAGCTGGCATTCCTAAAGGAACCATGGGAGAGTGGATGCTTATCTGTTGAGTTAGCAGAATGCCTAATGGGAAGGGGACCCGATCATCTGATTAGCATTGGCACGTTATCCTTCAGCAGCAGATTGCCTCAGGCGGTGGGCACAGAGCTGCTCATCCCGCACAGCTTTCACATTGCTCTGCTCCCTTTAGCTTATGCTTTGATTTGCTTCACTTATTTCTCATTTGGTGGAAGATAGAACCAATAAATCTTGAATATATGTTGCTCGACAGAGGGCTGCACTATTTTCATTCTTTGTGCTGCACACCTGTCTGGCTATGCTATTAGCATGTTTGCTCTTCATCCTGCTTTCAACATCAATAGGAACACTATCAACTGCTCCTGTTTGTTTGTTTGTTTGGTTTGTTTTATTTTATTTTTTAAGAGGAAAGTCCCCACTGTGGAAATCTTAGTAGTTTTTTTCCTGATGACCACATTAAAAAAAAAAAAAATCTTGGAAAAAACCCTGAAATGTTGCCTGAAAGAGCAATATTTCCTTGCTTACAAAAATCTTCATTGCAGCAGCTAAAGAAATGCATGCAATCATTCCCAAATTAAAGATACCTGTTCTTTATTAGTTTTGGATGAAACCAGGAATGGGGAACTCACCTTCACCTTTATGGAGTGCCCTAATCTAAAATCCACACTGTGGTGAGCAAATAGCACAAGTGAGATAATGCTGGTTGTGGGCCTTTTCTCTAAGGTTCTGTTCTTGAGTATCTGAAGCAAATCAGAGCACTTCCTCACAGGGGAAAACATGTCTCAGGAAGAGTAATGCACAGGCTGTTTGTCTACCTGTCTTGGACTGCTCACTGTGGGATGGGGATGATTTGTGATACTGTTGATTCTCCAGCATTTGTGGAAGTGATAGCAGAGAGCCCTCTTGAGTTCAAAACCTTCCTAAAATTTGGGTATAACGTAATTTGAAGGTGGTCTCTGGGGGTCTCTGATCTGACCCTTTGCTCAAAGTAGGTCGTGTTATGCAGGTTTCTTGAGTCTTGTCCAGGTGAGTTTTCAGTTTCTCCAAGAAGTAAAATCCCACAGCTGCTCTGGATGCTTGTGCTAATGTTTGATCATGCCTAACTCAGAATTACTCTTTTGTGTGGCAGGATTAGTAGCAGAGGGGAAAAAGAATAGTTATCAGATATTGGAGTTCTCTGGCTCTTCTACTGTCTGTGCTGAATGGTCCAAGTTTCTTCAGGACCAAAGACAAATATCTGTGCTATGTCTTCAGTGAGATCAGACATTAAATACAGCTTCCTATACTCAGCCTGGTAAGTATTCAAATAAAATACACTCCAGTTTTTTAAACAGTTGCAAAAGAATTTTATGGGAGCAGAGCACCCAGGGAAAGCTTGCTGTGTCCTTGTAACTCCCCTGAACTACTGTTGTTTGCATATTTGTTCCAAGTTTTATTAGACAAGTGGAAAAAAATTACATGAAAGTAGTATTTGGGTACATTTGGCAGCTCAGTGAAATAGGAACCTACCAACGTGTTATGCAAAGATAGTGCTAGCAATAAAAAATAAATGTTATTTATTTTATAGTATGGGCAAACAAACTGTGGATTGTGTCATCTAAAGGTAGGATTCAAAGAAATGATGCTGCTGTTTTCAAATAATTTATTAATTGGGATAATGTGTGTCTTTTAATGCTTCTGTATTACCCTTTCACTAAAATAATCAGAGTAAATCTATGTGCAGCAGGAGCCACTCCTCTCCCCCACCCCAATAATAATCAATTTAAACCATAATTTTTAAGAGATTAGTGATGTGAATTGCCTGTCTTTAGAAATTGCAGATGTGTCCATATAAGTTGAAATGTTGACTTTTATAACTTTGATTTCCCTTTATATCGGCAAATCCTTTAAATGGGAAAAGATTTATTTCTTTTAATCAACCAGATATTGCAGTTCAGTTACAACTGTTGCCTGCAGAGGTGAGCTGTAGTACTACAGACATTTGTCATGTGAGAATTTGCTACAGCACAGAATCACTGCTGAAAATGTTCATGCCCATGTCTTTAAACACTGATTTGAGACAAGCTTCCCATAATTAATTTGCATGTGGAAAACCACCTCTCTGCCAAGACATAAAGATGATGATTTTGAGTTGCCACAATTATATTATAAAAGTATTTTTCCAGAAGCCTGTTGGTGCCTTGTGCTGCCTCTTCCAGAGTCGATGTCTTTGCAGTGCATATTCAGTGTATGCCCCTTTTGTGGTTTCCACACTATAGCTGCCATAACTGACAGCTGAAAACATCATTGCAAGTCTGTCAAATGTGCTGTCTGCATTACTGGTGATAATCTAACTATTCTTCAGCTCCACATATCAAACTGCTGGGAACTGGGACTTCAGTGCTTGTTATTGGCAGCGGTAGGTGGAATTGAGTAATGTGGTTTGAGTGTCAAAGGCCCGTGGTGCTGACAGGAATATTAACCATAAATCAAACTCAGCACAATGGTGGTGCTGGGCTAGAGCAAGAAGCAGGATCTTGCAGCCAGGCTGCTCAGAGCTTGCTTGTGGGAATAATCCCACTGGCCAGCAGATGCAAGGATTGCCAGGCTGGAGCTCCAGCAACAATCTGTTTAACTTAAAACCATGAAGGAATGATAGAGATGGAACAAGTGACAAGTGAGGTGGCTGTGTGTCCTGCTGAGTGTTCCTGGTTCCCTGCAGCCCTGCCATGCTGCAGAGGCTGGTGAAGGGGATATCTCATCCCTGGTTAGGCAGTGACATTGCTGCTCCTCTCTGGCTTCTGTTGGAAACATTTTTCAGTGATGGCTGGGCTTGCACTTGCTGCATTTAAGTGAACGTGCAGGGCTGATGTTGGAAATGTCCTTGATTTGGGGCCAGCCTGTGACATTGCTTCTTGCAGCTTGCAGAAAGGACCCTGCTGCCTGCATTTTGGCTGCTCCTAGCACCCACAGGGAACTGAGCTGGGGAAGGGGCTGGCTCCAGCCTGTGTGTCAGCAAATGAACCAAAGCACAGGGAACTGTTGGTGGGAGATTGCATGGAAGTGTCTGGCTGCCTCATGCAGTCAGCTTGCTTGACTGATAACTTTATCTAATGGCTCTTGGTCCTTCTGGATGTCACCATCATACATCCTGCTGCCTTTAGTGACTATTCCAGCAAGCTGCTCTGGTGCCAAGCTTGGCCAACTCTCTTTTCAGATTATTACAAGTTTTAGGTATTCTTTAAGATCTGTGCATTTGGCTTATTCTCTGTGTTAAACAGAGAGGAGGCAAAAAGAAGACATGCCATTGAATTTTGGGGTAGAAATCTACCCTAATCTGATGCTTGCTAACTCTACCTGGAAACCCCTTGGGGAAGGGCACTGCAAATTTTTTTGCTATTATGTGGAATTTCTCAGCAGGAAGTCAGCTAACAATATCCAGTGCAACCCAGCAAGCAAGAAATATAAAGCCAGGAGCTAAGCAAAATACAGAGATTTCATTATAAATTAGTGTTGGAAATTAGACCCAGGCTGTGAAATAACCACAATTAAAATTCACAGAGCAAAGAAGAAAAAGCTTACCTAGTGACCCCTGCTTGCTGCACGGGGTTAGAAAAGAAGCTGTGCTACTTTAGTATTCCAGCATAATTTGCACATTACTGAAATTGTTAGGAAATTAAAGGAAAACCCAGGGACTGAATTTTAACTGATGAAAGTAGCCCACAGGAAAGACAGGGAGGGACTTTTTACAGGAGAATGTGGTAACTGGTCAAGGGGGAATGGATTCAAACTAAAAGAGAGTAGGTTCACATTGGATAATGGAAAGAAATTATTTGCTATAAGAATGCTGAGGCATTGGAACAGGTTTCCCAGGGAAGTTGTGGATGCTCCATCCCTGGAGATGTCCAAGGCTGGATTGGACAACTCTGAGCACCCTGGTGCCCCTGCTCATGCCAGGGGATTGGAACCAGATGATTTTTAAGGTCATTCCAACCCAATCATTCCCTGATTTTATGGATAGCAGCATAACCCAGCTGATATCAAGGCAGAAAAATTGATCTGCAGGAGTTAAATATGTGCCTCTAAATCAAGGGCTTCCCCTCTCACTAAGACATGGAGAAAGCAAAACAGCTTTTTTTCTGGCAAGTCTTTCCACTGATCCTAAATGATATGCCTCCATTGAATGGACATGAACTGTTTAGGCATAAAGAAAATTATCTAAAAAGTTATCCTCAAAAGGAGAGAAATCAGTCCTTAAAAACTCAGATTGGTACAAGAGGGTTTTTTGGGGTAATTCTTTGGTTTCTGAATTTCCTTCAAGAAATTGATTTTACTAATATGACACTATTTTATTCCTAGTTCAGGTTTGTTATGAACATTAAAAACCTAAAATGCCAAACCACCATCATCGAAAAATAGTATCAGGAATCTAACACAGGAGCTCCCTGGAAACAAATTCAAAGGCAGCCAAATAAAACGAGATTAAAATATACAAAATACTGCAATTTAAAAGAAAATCACTGAATTATTGAAACTCCATAGAGGAGATGTCATAGCAGTACTTCTGATCAGCCTGATTAAAAAAACAGGCTATGCTTTTTTCCCCCCCCCTCCTTTGATGTCAGGAAGTGCATTGTAAACTTTAAATGATGTATGTAGTTCAATCAGATTGATCTGGAAGGTTCAAAGATATTGTAATTTTTGGAGCGTTTGTGCTTTATCTTGTGTGGTGGAAAGTGTGTTGCACAGTGTAACCCTTTTAATACTTTCTTGTAGGACTGGAAACAGAAAACAGTTTTCTGCAGAGTGACAAAATAGGCGGGCTCTGTAGAGCAGCTCTGTGCTGACCTTGGCTGTTCTGGGTCCACATCAGATGCAATCAATGCTGTGTGTGTCTCACCCTCTTGGGGAGTGCTTTGCTCTCCCCAGTTGCTTATTTTGCTATAAATTTCCATACAGTCTTTGCAAGCTGGCTGATAATTGCACCATCAGCTGGCAGATTTGAGCTCGAGGGCAGCCCTGGATCCCTTGCTCTCGGAGCACAAATGACATTCTCCCTGCCCAAGAGGTGCACGGGGCTCACAGTGGCAATTTTGGTGAGGGGATGCAGTTTGTGCTGCCAGAGGAGCTCTGTCATTTTTGGCTCCTGAGAGGAGAAGCTTTTTTAACAACTCCTGCCACTAGTAGTGAGTAGTGGTTTCTGGCTGCAATGGGGCAAGTCTGGAATTATTTGCCTGTTATGTTAGGTGTGCTAGAGTTTGGAGCCTCTGCCTTAAAAATCCTCATGTAGGTAAATGAGATAGAAAAAATACCATTATTCCTTTTTACAGAGGGAAAATGGAGCTGCAGACCAAAGGAGTACTTGAAAGGCTCACTGAAGATGGAATGGCAGCATTAAGGTGTGGCAGGTTTTAACAAGTAGTTTAGGACTAAAAGCACTCAGCACTGCCAAGAAGAGGTTCAGAACTCTGCTTCCAGCATAGGCAAAGCTGAATTCAGGAACTGTTGTAAAGAGTTTAACTCTTAAAGATTTTTTTCTTCATTATTTGTATATTTTTTTAGGTAGAATCTATTTAGAATTTTTTATTTTCACCAAAAGTGCCGTACACAAAGAACAAGGAATTGTAACTCTCCGTCTTTTTATGTAAACTTAAATTTAATTTTGGCATTTCTGTAAGTATACTCAAAAGACTGCAGAATGGACTTTGCTTACTTAAGGCCTGCAGTAGGGGATAAACACAACTGGCATAACTGAAGCTACAGCTATTTACACCAGCTGAAATATGTGACCCCTGATCTTTGATTACTCTGGCAGAAGAGCGTGCTACAAGGCAGGGATTGTTCAGTGGTCCTTTATCTACTTGAAGTGTCTGGTCAGCTACAAAGTACAGAGGCTGTAAACAAGGGAAAATTGGGATGGCAAACCGATCAATTGCAGCATATTGAAAAGATCAAGGAAATGGCAGCAACACTGCTAAAGCCAATATGGAAAAGCCCTTCTTGTCCAATAACCTCATTCCTGTGACAAAGATTATAACAAGATGGAAAATGGCACAACATGGATGTATTCTGGTGGTGATGATTGCTGTGAGAATTGGGACTGGTTGGTACTTTACCCACTCTGTCTCTCTTTCCTAGATGCTGTATCCCCAGCAGCTTTGGCAGAAGGTGTTATATTTATAATGTCCCTGTCACTTTTTATCTCTTGTAGTGAAACCCCACATTAAATTCTCTCTCCAGCTTCCACTCTTTCAAACAAGCAGGGAACAGGACTGCATTACCTTCTCTTAATCTCCTAATTAACCCAGCAGAATATACCATTTTCTTCTCTACCTGATAAGGTGTGTGCCATGGGTCTCTAAAGTGGCTGCTGCCAGCACATTTTCTGCCTCATCTTGTACAGGGGCTGCCCTGTGCTTTAGGAGATGGGCTTGATTTCATTTCCACTACATAGCAGGTTCAAGGCCTTAAAAGAGGCAAGATCTGGAGACTGCACAGTGAGCTTGGGAGATGGCAAGGTATCTGTCTGGAAAGGGTAACACTTAGCTCATCTGCACAGGGTCTGTTAGATGGCTAAAGGCCATAGTTAAAAAATACATATAAATGAAAGACATTTCAGCACCTTGCAGGGTTTCTGCATTCAGCTTGAGAAATCCTTTTTCTTTTTTTCTATATTGAAAAAGCTGCTTTGAGCCATTGAAAATGCTCTTTATATCCCAGAGGTTGTTAGCAGTAGGAGGTGTGGAAGGAGAATCCAGCTTTGGCAGTCACGGGATCAAACTTGCCAGGTCAGATCTATATTATTTTTGATACACTGATGAATGTTAAGGTCATCTGGGTAAGATCAGAGCTGGTAACTAACAATAAAGAGGTGACAGCTTCTTACAGCTGCTTTTGAATAGAGCTTGTGGTGCAGCTCCTCTCTCTGTGTGAAGTTTAATGTCCCAGCATAAACCATTGCTGCTGTGGTGGCAGTTTCACCTGAAAGAGAGATTTAAAGTTTGCCATCACCCAACTTTCTCCTGCCATCTCCCAGGTGACTGGGTGTGCAAGTGGTACAAAACATGAACTCAGTTAAGGAATGAAGCTTTCATTCTCTCCTAATGGAGTACTTTACTTGTGCTTATCTCCAGTGTAAATCATCCATTTTGGCAGGGCTGGCCAGAGGACACAAGTCCTGGTAGGGTCACAGTGAAGGCTTCTTTCTCTTGCTTGCAGTGCCAAGGAATGTTACACCTAGTGAAGTCAAGCTGCTTTATTTCAGCCATCACTGCTATCCACATGATGCTGCTGCCTGTAACTGGGAAAGTCCAAAAGCAGTGGAATAGAAGAGTCAATAGCAGTCTGGATCAACCCCATCTTCTCTGAGCTGGCAGCACTTGTTCCTTATCCAGAGCAGGGCTGTGAGATCCAGGTAAAATCACAACCTCTAATTGCCTGCCCTAGCTTGTGAGCTCCTTGCTGTCTTTAATCCCTGCTCCTGCCCAGTTCCACTATGCTGGACTAGGAGGAAATATTCTCAGCCTGGGACTGCAGCCTGTGCTCCTGGCCTGGGGGAACTTACCTGCTGCTGACTCAGGATCTAGCAGATAAGCCAAAAGCAGATCCACACAATGACAGAGTCTTCTCTAATTCATTAGTGTCACAGCTTCAACACAAAATTCTAATTCCCTTTTGTTTTGTTTTTTGTTCAACATATCTGAATTCCTTCACACTCCTTAGCAAAACAAGGCACAGGACTTGGAGTGATAGGTGCTCCTTAGTCTTCATCCATGCCCAGAGAGCTGCAGAGGGCTCTTGCCACAAAGCTAGGGAAGTCCTCACTTAGAAAATAGGGAAGACGGAAGTTACTGTCCTGGTGATGGAGAAGTACTTCCTTCTGTGTGACATTGTTTTCCTTCAGTATTACCCATATCAGGCTGGTCTGTCCCACTCACTGTCTCCCTCATTCATTTGCAGAAGAGTAGTTCAAAAGTCACAGCTGCTGTTTGAGACTTCATCTATCCCTTTGCTATTCTGCCCATAGGCCAAGACAACAGCTTGTTAGTATTTAAATGAGCATATCCATATTTTTGCATGAAATTCACAGTCATTTAAGCCTCATGTCTGGTCACTGAAATGATCTCCTCTCTAATTCGTGCTTTGCTTTTAAGCCTAACTAGAGTGTAACACTATTATGTGGTCATTGCCTCTCAAAGGAGGGATAATTCTGAGCCTAATCTGCCATTTCTGTGCACTTTTTCCCCCACGTTGCTGCTACAATATGAAGTGCAGGAGGATTCTGCATAATTTCCATGAAAATGAGGGATATCAGGAGGAAATTAGGAGAGGGAGGGATGGAGTAGAGTATGCCATATTCTCATGCTTCCCTAAGAGAAATTGCAGAATTTTGGGAACTCTATCTGTCAGAGTCTGTCTTGCTGGAAATGCATACTAGCTTAGCCAGGGAAAGTTATGCACTGCCCAACTCCCTTGTAAATGTAGAGTGTGACTGAAGTGCTCTTGGCTTCAGCTGACCCAACATAGCCTGGTGCTGCTGACTCCCAATCTACCAGCTAAAAATTATAGTCATAGTGCTTTTTGGCTCTAATCTGTGTGTGCTCAGATGGCACAGGGCTTTTGCATCTCCCCCTAGGGCAGGCAGACAGGCTGCTGAAGGCAGTGGTCACTGCAGGCAATGGGGACTCCAGGTCCTCAGGGCTGTGCAGCTCTGGGAATACAAAGGCACATGTGATTCTGGGATTTTGCTTTTTTCCCTTTTACTTTTTTAGAGGGCAGAGGAGGTTGTTTGCCACTCTTGTTTGCATTAGAGCTTGCAGGTGCTTTATGCCAGCTAACAATATGTGTGCCATAAAAATGCCAGCTGATGCTCAAGCCAAAGTGCCATAGTTATCACTGGGTTGCATTTCCACAGCTGACTTGAATCCAAGGTTTTCATATTTTGGACAAACCCACACTGGCCTAGATCCACACAGACAAGTCCTTCCCCCATTCTGCTAAGTGACTGACTCTTTCCCCAAACCCACTCTGTCTTGATCTCCTCAGAGGTAACTCAACTATGGCTTCAGGGCAGAAAATGACAGTCCAAAATGAGCTGAAGAAAACTCTCCAGATTATATCTCCTCCTCTCCATTACCTTAAAAAAATTAAACTTCTATTTAGTCTGAAGGGCTTCTGTTGCTCTCAAGCCATATCTCCTAATAGGTTTCTTAGAGAAGTATTTTTCTCTATGCAAGTAATTTAAGCCTTGCCTGCCCTCTGGCTGTTTTTTAATTAAAAGGAAAATAAAAAATATCTTGGCCCAAGTAGGGGGCTTAGGCTGTTGATTGACTACAGCAAGGAATTTTGTAGGAATTTTGAATTCTGCCACATATGAAGTCAGCCCTATAAGTATAACCCTGACCTGAGGCTGGGATTTTTAAAATTAGATCTTTAATAAGAAGGGGAAAAAATAAATTTGACTTTGAATAAGCATAATGCAATTTCCCTTGACTCAAATTGCTTCTTTATTATGGCACAGATATTCCCATTTTTCAGTCTAAATACTTAAGTCATATGCAACTTCATTTTGCTGGACTAAGCTCAGCCCTACCTAAGAGGGAATCCATTATTACAGAAGTTTAATTCATATGCTGCCATAACCCACCAAATTCATGTGGCCACCAGCTTCCTTCCTCTCCAGAGTCAGGACTGGCTCTGTAACAGAGTCACAGAACAGTTTGGGTTGGAAGGGACCCTCAAAGGCCATCTAGTTCCAGCTAGTCCAGACAGTTCACCTGTCTGTTTCCCATATCTTCCTTCTTAAATTTTTTAATTTTTTATTTTAATTTTAATTTTTTTTTTGTTAAGGCTCACTTTCTTAGCTGAGAACAGGCTAAGTATGCCCAAAGCAGCTCAGCCGCTGGTGTACTTAAAGCCAGAACTGTCAGAAAATGCAGAACAGAGGTATCTTTGCACATTGAAATGAAGGATGGGAGAGCCATATTTGGATTTAAAAAAAAAAAATAACCTTGAACCTCTCTCCAAAGCCTGATTTAAATATGAATCTCATTTAAATAAAAAAAAGGCAAGAAAGTATAATTCACTAAGCTTTTTTATGCAGTGTCTGCAGTTCCTGGTTTGGGGAAGCGATGAGCTACAGACAGGCAGGGTGCAAGAGAATGGTGCTGACTACAAACATCACCTGCACAGGGGCAGAAGCAGAGAGGCCATTGACTTTTCCCCCAGGTTTGTGCTTTTCCCCTGCCTGGTGTGCTGGATTGAGCATCAGGTGGATTATTATCCCCTTGAAAGTGCTGACAGATATAATTCTTTGCAGCAGCACCAGAGACTGGCTCCTTATGTACAAGGTTAGATGAACCCATGCCTTTGTTCAGTATTTTGTGAGGTCCTGGTGAGGAATAATATTCCCTGTTAATCCCTGATTTAGGTGGAGCATGCCAGGATGAAGCTGCTTTTCACAAAGGAGTGTTCCTTGGTGGATGCTGTCAGAAGTAGTGTATACTGTCAGACACCTACAAGAAGTAGGTGATGCAGGAATGGAAGGCTGAGGAGGAGAAATGGTTCAGCCTGAATAGATGGCCAAGCAGAGAAAAGTGCAGTAAACTGCTTACAAGCCAGGTAGGAGCACATAAATGAACCCAGCTTCAAGGCAGGATCATATAAACTTGCCCTTTGTCAATCCATTTTTCTGATGCTTGAAATACTCTTTTTCCACTGCCTGTCCCACTCACAACTTTCAAATAACAAGAGAAGGGGTAAGAGAGGAAATGGTTTTGCAATCAGCTGTGAACACATCTAGAAGGATTCTAGTAAATATGAGCTGATGAACCCCCATGTTTGGTTTTGTCTTCCTGAAGTTGCCATGCTGGCAACCTTCTCTGAAGTACTTTTTCAGTGATTATCCCTGGGAGAGAGGTCCAAGGGATAATCCCTAATCTGTGAGATGGACAGATCAACTGGGATGTTTTGCCAGCAGGGTAGAGTGGGATTTCAGGGAGGAGAAGGAATTAATTTTATTTTGAAGCACTGCAGTAGCAAAGCCTGAGAGAGGTTTTCCATTCGTGGTGTTTGGTTTGGGTGATTTTTCTAGTGGAAAATTGTGCTTTTTTCCTATTTAATCAAAATCCCAGTTTGCCTTATCGGTTATGATGGAAAATTTTCACATAGGTCTTTGTTGTGAGATACCAACACGACAGAATCATCCCTTTATCTCAGCAGATGTGCTTTCCAGAAGGGGAACATCTCAGATGATGAAAAACACAGCAGCTTTGCTGCCTTGGCTCTATCAGACAGGTTTTTTTTTTTATGATAGAGAATTTGTCAAAACAGATTCTTGTCATTAAAACTGAAAGGCTTTGTGGACAGGAGTTGGATTTGCTCAAGTTTTTACTGCTAATTTTTTGCTGCATAGTTATGTGCAGTGAGTCATTGTGCCTTCTGCAGTGACAGTATGTGCAGGGGCATGGGATCAAGTCTCTGCTTTGTCCTTTACTTGAACTAGTCTGTGCTGAATGATCCAGATGAAGCCAAGTCATGACATGAAAGACTCCTGTTTCTGAGGCTGTCAGAGGTATTGCACTGTTTGCATCTCACATCTGGAATTAAAAAGTAGTGTTTGACCTCGAAAGGAAAGTTTTGACCTGATTCCAATTAAGCAGAAACCTTTGTGAGACTGGTTCTTCTTTTCTGAGGACTACAGAAGAGACCCCCAAATGCCTGTGTAATTCTGCCACCAACCACAGTAGGAAAGCCTTGCTTCTTGCCAACACCAGAACCCTTAAAAAATCATCTTAAAAATATAAAAGCAAGATCAATAGTTTTCATTTCTTTTGAATAACTGTGGCTATTTCACCCAATTTTCATTCATGAAGGGACACAATCTTCAGGATGTGTCTGTAAATGCATCACCTGGCAGGCTCTGGGAAATGCCTGCCTGCTGTGTGTCCTTGGAACCCTCGTGATTCAGTTGGCACTGGGAGCAGTAGCACCTCCCTGGGCAGCAGCAGATGCATTTTGCAGCATGTTTGTTTCTCACTTGTTGTCTTCTGGAGAGCTCCATGGGTGCCCCAGATGGAAAATGTATATACAGCAATGGCTCTTCAGTTAGGATATCTGGGTATTTAGATTACAACAGCAAGGACAAACTACTTGTGAGCAGTGGGGCAGCCTTTTGCAGTGGGATATAATATATTGGTAAAAAACCAGCCTCCTCGGAGCCAGTGGAAGAACATTTTCTTTGCTTCTTCCCCCCACCACATTCTCCTAGCTCTGCTCTCTGCTGATGAACAACTGCCTATGCAAAGGAGATTGAAAAGGGGATTTACTTTGATTAGACCAAAGCCTTTCCTAGTACTTTCAGGCATAATATGGCAGCTTTAATAAGCAGGAAAAGAAGATAAATACGAGTCACAGACTGACAAGAAACTCTATTGGAAGAGAGTAGAAAGTTCTGTTGGAAGCCATGCTCTGAGTTCTGTCTCTTTCTAGCAGCCCCTGATAATCTGCTCAGTCCAAAGAAGGTAACTTTCTGCAAATCTCTGGCAAATACCAAGTGAAGGATTTCCAAGGGATAAAATTAAAGCTTTAATTGCTGGGGTAGAATTGAATTTATATTCCACCCAGTTAAGGCTGGGAGAATTTCCCATCAGATTTTCTCTTTCTGTGACCTATTGGTTCACAGCCTTCAATGATCTCCTGTCAATCCTGAACCAAAAAGAAGAGAGGTTGTGAGCTGATCTTTTTTCATACAGGGGAAAAAAGCAAATTTTATAGGTCATAAATAGGTAGGGAAAGAGCCAAGCACATTTTACCCAAGGGAAGCTGTTGATTCATCACTTATTTAGGAACACCACTGACTCCTATAACCTTATTACCCTGCTAGAATTCAAACTAAAAGAAGAAAATGTCTGAAATAGTCATGACAGACCCTGACTTTATATTACTCACTATGTTCTTCC
The DNA here is from genome assembly GCF_029582105.1 of Oenanthe melanoleuca. NCBI lineage: Eukaryota > Metazoa > Chordata > Aves > Passeriformes > Muscicapidae > Oenanthe > Oenanthe melanoleuca. The sequence goes on from NC_079337.1 coordinate 16,459,896, forward strand.
TCAGCAGCATCATGAAATATTGATATCAATAATTATTAATGTATGATTAATTATTAACAATGATAACCTGTAGATGAAAAACTGAATATGACCCAGCAATGTGCACTCACAGCCTAAAAAGCCACCTGCATTCTGAGCTGCGTGAAAAGCAGCGTTCTGCCCTTCTCCTTCCCTCTGCTGAGACCCCACCTGCAGTGCTGCATCCAGCTGGGGGCTTCCCAAGCCTAAGAATGACATGGACCTGTTAGAACAGGTCCAGAGGAGGGCCACAAAAATCATCAGGGGGCTGGAGCACCTCCCCTGTGAGGACAGGCTGAGATTTGGGTTGTTTAGCCTGGAGGAGGCTCTGGGAAGACCCTACAGCAGTGTTACAGTGCTTAAAGGAGCAGGAAAGCTGGGGATGGCCACTTACTCAGAGCACAGTGGGTGAGGGAAAATGTTTTTAAACTCAAAGAAAGGAGATTCAGATTGGATATGAGGAATAAATTCTTTACTGTGAGGGTGGTGAGACAGTGGAACAGGCTGCCCAGAGAAGCTGTGGATGTGCCATGGATGGAAGTGTTCAAGAACACACTGGATGGGGCTCTGAGCACCCTGGTCTAGAGGGAGGTGTCCCTGCCCATGGCAGGGGAGTTTGAACTGGATGATCTTTAAGGTCCTTTCCAATCCAAACCATGCTATGATAATTCTTTTCATTTGTTCGGACTGGTAAGCAGCAGCTCCAGCAAAGCTCTCTTGGCTGCTCAAGGAATTGAAATTTCAGGTGGAAGAAGTAGAGAAGGGATGTTTGGAAAGAGCATCTGCCTGAGCAAAGAGGCAAAGGTCTGGCTTTCATAAGGGCAAATGGCAAAGCCAGTGTTTCACCTGGAGCCAGCCATTGGCAGAGCCTAGAGTGGTGATCAGTCCAGACTTTCTTCTGTCTAACAGAATGAAAACCACGGTTTGATGTTCAGAATTGACTCAGATAAGAGGTTGCAATGACATAATTTAGCTGGAATTTTATGAAGGAATAGTTACATACATGTGTTTTTAGCATAATCACAGTGTATGTGTTAATAAGTTATAGAAAGAGGTAGCATTCTATTTTTTCCTATGATCCTTATTTATTATTGTGGAATGTGTGGAGAAGCTTTTTTAAGATATAAAAGAGAGTGCCTTTTGGTACCTTTTCCCAAAAATGACATTTTGCTTGCTATACACCTTATCCACCCTGTATGTTTTTGTGTCTCTGCTGTACATCAGGTGCTGGATGTAAAGGATGCATCCTTTCTGGGAACTGCCATACTCCATGTAATGTGGAGATAACAGCTGGGGACAAAGCAAAACTTATGAATGTCTCCAGAAAATATGCTGTATCTTCATAGATGTATTGTTGGATGCACTTTAGAGGACAACAGGGCCAAGAGGGAGTTGACCCATGCTGGAAAAGACTGATGTCAAGGCTTTTTGTGATGGCACTACAGGAAAGTCTGGTCTACTTCTAACATGATATTTATAGGATTTATATTCCTAACCCTAGAAATCTATGTGCAGCTTTATCTCTCTGATGTGTCTCCCTCAGGTTTAGATTGTGTGTTCCACATACAGCTTTCCTCCTGAGCTGAACCCCCAAAGTATTTAATCTTGAGACAAGATTTCTAGTTCATTTTCAGTAAGGCTTAGTGCAGAACTGTGCTGTTGAATGATATTTCATTATCTGCAACAGCAATAACTGAGAGGGAAAACCATTTCATAAGGACTAGAATTTGGTGGAATTATCTCTGCATCTGAACAAAGTATGGCAAAAGACCATTTGTTTAACAACTTAATAAAAACTGCATGTGTCTTTTTTTCTTCAAAGTGAAGGAAGAGATACTGGTGTGTCTGAGGACTTACACTCCCTCCTTGAAATCTGGTGAGATGTAAGCACTACTTACTTTGTTTTCCAGCAACAGGTGTCTTCTCTTCTCACACCCTTGAATGCTCACAAAGAGTGGTGCCATTTTGTGACCACAAGACTACAGTGAAAACCTGAAAATACAGTAGTTTTGATTCTGTGAGATAACAAAATTATGGTGGTGATGTATCCAGCAGGTGTGAAAGCAGCTTCCATATCATAGCTAAGGAAAAACTAGTGAGCTTGAAATTTAGTCAGGTTTTTAAGAAAAATGGTAAGACCAGACACTACTTATTTTTTATCATTGTTTAAAGACAGGTTTTTTTGCAAATTGCTAGTCCACTCCCCCATGATAGGTAGATAGATAGGTGGAAAGAAAATCATTGTGGAAAATATGCTCTGCCACAGTAATATATAATTACATGACAAAAAAATATATCAGCCTGTGCTGCAGGCAAGACATCATGTCTCATTAGTGTTTGGTGGACTTGATCACAAATAGCATGTTTCAAAACTGTCAACTCCCTCTAATTCTTTTTCTATACTTATACTCACAGTCATTTTCAAAATTAGCAGATTCCTGGAAATGCATTTCATCTGGCCAGCCCTTTTCCTAATCATTTGCTTGTGTAATTAAAGGAAAACGTCCTTCTGCAGCTGCACTTTGAGGGACTAAAAGCAGACAGGCTGTTCTCAGTAAGGGAGCAGTCATTTTTTACCCAGTTCATGATACCAAAGTGTCCTGTGTGCTGTGTGGGATGACAACTGCCTTAATGCAGCTTTCAAAGACCAGTGCTGGCCATGCCAGGTGCTTCTGAGATACACCAGAAAGGCCAGAGATCCCATTTGAGATCCAATATTTTCCTCCACTGGTTGAAACTGAATGCAGCAAAGGCATCAACAACAGCAGACTCCCCCAGAGCTGTGGGTCTGTGTGGATCCACATGGAAAAAAAGTGAGGGTGCCATCTCACTTTTCCCAGCAGTACTGCTGAAATAGGTGCAAGTTCCCATTGTTTAGTCCCTCCCTGATTTCCCATCTGTTAAGGCAGTAGAGAGAAAAGAGAGATATTTTTCTTGATATCTGCAGGTATTTTGAGATAAAATTGGTTTTAATCCCATAATTTTAGTGCAGCCAATACATGTTGATTGATTTCTCATTGTTTCTATTTTCTTGAAAGACCACTGTAGGAATTTTGACATGCCATATACTCAGAGGCAGATAATAATAAAGCATACTACTTTGACCTTTTCCATTGCCTGCACTTAAATTTACTGGCTATTCTCATTCCCTTCTGTTTATGGCCCCTCAATATAACTGGCAAGGAGAAAATAGACTGGGCAGCTAGTCAAGATGCAGATTATTTAAAAGGGTAAAGACTGACTTTATCATTCTCTTTAAAATTTACAGTGTTTTGTGTGCCCTATTGGTTATTAAAGTCATGATAACCCATTCTTAGCTACACCAACACAAAGTGGCACAAATTCAACTTCATTTAGTAATTTATGGGTCACCATCCCATGACAGTAGTGGGAGTGTAATCTGGATTAAGTTTGGTAGGAATCAACAGATTTTTCTCTGAATTTTGTAAAAGTCTGTAATTTGTTTGAGAGTGGCTGTGTGGGTGCTTGCCTGACCACTGCTCTGACTCTGATACTGCTGGCTAGTGGAAAATCAGGGGGAAAATAATCCCATTACAGCTTTTTCCTGTCCCAGTTTGATTCACAGCAGCTAGCCCTGCTGCAGGCTGAGGCAAGTTTCCTCCACCACATGGTCATGAAGATAGTGACTTGTCTGACTAATGCAGAGAGGTGAAAAGGGGCAACAAGCTGGCTGGGATCCTTCTCCATACACTTGTGAAATACAAGCCACAGTCAAAACTGCACCATGAAATACTCACTGTGTTTGGCTGTTATCAGCACCCCACAAAAATTCTGATCATCCTTCAGTTTGGTGAAAGCCTAGAGGGAATCTTCACAGTGAGAATGGCAAAAGGAGCACAACATGCTCTGTTGGAAGACTTATTTGTGCAGGGATGTGTGGGATATAGCAACAGCAGAGCCTAGATTTTTGTGGCAGAGCCTTGTATAGTAGGATAGCTTCAGTTTTCTGGTGGTTCTGAAAAGCTCTAAATTGGAATCTATACAATAAAAAGAACAGGAATAATAAAAAGGTAAAAATGGGGGGAAACCAGCAGCTTTGGTTACTTGGTTTGTTTCATTTGCTTTTCATCTAATCATTTTGATTTCAGGCTTGCTGTTATGATGGGCTTCGGGGTTTTTTATATCTCTGTAGGGTTGCAATAAAATATACAACTAGGAGAATGAGGAAGGGTAGCCAAAGTTTGATTTCATTCTGCTGCTCACTGCATAGATTTCTATATTGTTAAAGCAGAAGGGACTGGGATGATCTCTTAAACTGAGCAGAATGAATTAAATTTTACCCACTGAGTCCTGCTCCAAGTCGAACATGGGGCTGAACTAACTCAAATTTCTTAGAGTATGTATTCAGTCTTGACTTTGAGCACTTAAGGATTTACAAAGATCTAGAAATTTTAAAATTTAAGGAGACAGAGACCACCATCCTCTGGATATTCTCCAAGACCTCTGGATAATCAGTTGATCATAAATTCAGTTTAAAGAAAAAGTAAATGGAAACACAGATCTCTCTTTTTCATTATTACTCTCATTATTCTGAGTTCAAATTACAGCCTGCAGAGGTAGGAATGATGGGTCTGATAAGCTGAAGAATCTTGGAATAACTAGAAATATTCTTTCTGCTCGGATAAATTAAGGCAGTGGTGGACTACTAACCCTTCATCTTCAATTTTAGAAAGCAGAGAAGAAACCAAGAGGAAATCCTGCCTCACATGGGTCTGTAGGGACTGGCATCACTTGACTGTGCTCCCAGGGTGGTATGGCTCAGGCATCACTGTCTGGCAGTGCTGACTGCACAGACACTGCTGCTCTCACAGAAAATCAATGGGATTCACTGTGGACTGAAGCGTTACCACCAGGTAAAAATGTCAGAAAGAAGGGATGCAGTTATTTGGCAGGGCTGCCTGAAAATTTTCCATCCTAGTGCTTTTCTACTGAAAACTGTGGGTTTTATGAAAGTTCTCCTCCAGCCAAAGTCATTGTGCTTAGCTTGAATGTGTTGTTTTCATTTTGGCTTTGAAAAATTCTGATTGTGTTTGGGGCAAGACAAAATGAAGGTCTGAGCTAAAAGTCAAAACTCAGCAAAAAACTTGAAAAAACGCAAGCACAAGGCATATTTCTACAGAAAGAGATAAATCTGGCTTCCAATTATGTTTGTTTAACTTTTTTATCAGTTAGTTCTAACCTTCTTAAAATATATCAGCATTTTGTGGATATTATCAAAAGAACTGTGCCAAAAAAGAAAAAAAAAAAAAAAAGAAAAAAAAAAGGGAAAAAAAGGGAGAGAGAGAGAGAATTCAGACTATGAGTTGTTTTTGAAACGTTTGATGCCAAAGAAAGAGGGAGCTCAGACTATGGTTTTTCAGGCATAGCCATTTGCCCCAGTTTTCTCCAATGACATAAATTAGCTCAGCTCTTTTGCAGTCATGGGATCAAACTCCTAGCTGATGTGAATCAAAGCACCCCTATGGCTGATAGCCAAATTTATGTCTGGAATAAAAAGACACAGCTCTCTTCATGAAGTCAGGTGGACCACATCTGCAGGGGTGTAAACTTCAATTCATGAAGTTACCTGATGCAGATCAGTGGCAGATTTGACCTATTTGAGGTTTTATTGAACAGTCTGAATCATTGCTGAGTTGTCAGCAAAGAGTTCAGCAACTGGAAACTATGAGCAGGGTAGCTTGGTCAGACATTGTTAAAATTAATCCTTGGAGGTGTTTACTCTGTTAATGCTGTTCTACATAGAAGAGCTGAAAAGAGATGAGATTGGAACAGTATTTGCTGATAATGCAAATTATAGTCTAAATAGTATAAGGATACAGGAAATGACCTTATATCTATACATTATCTACTGGCAATTTTTAATTTTCTATTCTCTCTATTTTTTTTCTCTTGGATGACTTTTACTGTTGCACTGTCATGTGTGAGGGATTGAAGGACAGCAAGTCTCAAGTCTGACTTTGTGCCCTGATGTACAGAGATAGCTCAGATGGGGAAAGATGTTTTATTCCACTGTGATTTCTTCTTTGTGCCCAAGCAGCTGTCTTCTGGTGTTTCACAGGCTATTTTCAGAGTGTGGACACACATCCCTTAAAAATTATTCTGAGGCTTGGCATCCACAAGTTTCTTCATAGACAGGAATCCTTAGTGAAGATCAAAGAATTACTGGGGGAGGAGAAATTATTTTCTCACCCCAGCTCCTGACTCCCTGATTGTCCTGTTCAAAGAGGATCAAGAGTATTTCAGCCACTGCTGGCTCTGAGGAAACAGGATAAGGTTATGTCTTACTACCTGTAGCAAATAATGGCAGATGCCATCATAGCAGCAAGAGCAGTCATGGCAGGATTTTATTCTAGCCCTTGCACCCTCCCCTCTTGGGGAGGTGTGGGGTTATAGCTGTCAGAAACTGAGCAGCAAAACCCAGGTTCAGAAAGCCCACTGAGAGCCTGAAGGAAAGGTGTTGGGATGTTGATGTTGGGTGCTTTTTTGTCTGAGCTGTGTCACTGACCACACAGTGGTTGTGTTTGGTGTGTTTAGAAAGATAGCATTTCACTTTCCATCAAATTGGTGCAAATTCATTTAATAATTTGATTTTGGACAAGGTTTTTCAGCCCTTCTAATCCAGTATCAAGCTAAACTTACAGCTTTGTGGTCTGTACTTTTAAGTATTAATTTAGGTATTTGCCTTAAATGTCTTGACTAAGCAAAGCAAGGAAATACAACATTAGAAGATCCCTTGGCAGAAACTGGCTCTTGTTTTCATGGGCAGAGCTTGGAGAAGGTAAACTTTCCAGGAAAGATGGGGCTGTCTGTTGGAGATATCCTTTTGCAATTCTCAGCCTGTGATTGTCAGATTAAAAAAATTGAAATAATTAAATGCAAGATGGTGAAATTTATAGAATGAGAATATTTCTTGACTGCTATGACAGTCTTTCTGCTATGCCCATTAAATTTCCTGCAAGCCTCTCCCAAATGACTGTACAATATACTCACAAACAAAAAGGATTTAAAAAACTCCTACTATGTGGACATCTATTCTTCTAAAATTATTTCTGTTTTTCTGACTTCTTCTATGAGTAAGTGTGTTTATTTAGGTACATTTCTGGAAAGATTTGGGCTTACCCCTGCTTGCAGAATGATGGTGTATCCCATCCCCTCTGTAGTGGCTCTCAAACTGGGCTGTGTGTTTTCTGTGTTGGCAGACTTTTATCCCCTGAATTCCTCGGAGAATTTCTTTGGAGATAGTTACTTGCTAAGATATACCAGTGCTGCTTGGTTTCAATTTGGTGCACTCTTTTAATGTTCCAGATAACTTGGATTTAAGAATAAAAATGATTGTTAAGAGTGTTGTTTTTCAAATGGGAACAAAATTAAGGATGTACTTAATGAAGAGTCTGCTTGGCTGCTTCTTTGGTTAAATTGAAATCTCTATTAGTACAAGATGCAACTTTAGTAGCCACAAAAAATGCAGTGCTGTTGCTACTTTTGCAGTGCAATTTTTTTTTTTTTACTTTCCTAATTACATGGCTTCATAAACTGGGATTATAAGAAAGAATGTTAGCTATCAAGACTTGTAATAAAATTAGAAGTGTTGGTCAACTACATAATCCATGTTGTTTTTCTATAACCTCTTGCTGTAAAGTCACCAAGGCAGATAAGTAGGGTGATGAGATAAAGTGTATGTTCTGCTATATTAATATAGCTTGAGATGAATCTGTTCTGATTCATGAGAATTTTTTTAGTGTAAATCCAAAATAAATTTATTTTACCAGCAAAGTTCAAAAAATAATAATAAAAAATTACTTCTTTCCACTCAGCTGACATCAGTAGTTGTGTTTGCCTCACCTAGAATGCTATACGAATATTCCAAATTTATTGTGACTGTAAACAACAATTCTGCTTGCTTTATGGCTTTCCTGGGCTCCAACAGTAAAACACAATATCTCTATCTGGTTGGAATTATGTGTTATAACAGTTTTATGGTGGGGGGAGTAAAGCTCTGATAAAGATAAAATAGAGTTTTGCTTTTTTGTGTGACCTTGTCATTTGAAAAAAACATTGCACTCTAACGAGATATAATTTAAAAGACTTCTGGGAGCAAATTGAGTTTACTGAGATATTTCTGAGAGTAATTACTTACTGTGAGTTGTCAGTGCACTCTGCTACAGTTCCTTTCCTAGCAAATGTAGATATCTGGGACTGTGTAGAATGGATTAAAGCTCCTACCATTAATGTTTGATGGGAGACAGTAGTGAAAAAGATGGATGCTTGTATAACTGACATTTCCAGCATTTATGGCCGTAGACTGAAATGCCAGGCGCATAATTTCGAGCAAAATGGCAGACCCAACTCAATAACATTTAATGATGGAGCAGCCCTTGGCTGGGAGAATAGCTGACGGAAGTCACCGCGCCGCATTTATCCGATTGTTAAAACGAGTTGAATAATAATTGTGCTTTGCAGGGGTTTTGTCTTAGAAATTTATTTCTGTGATCTGGTACTCCAAAAAATAAATTATTTCTCATTCCAGTCAGCGCGAAATGCAGAAAAATATTCTGAACTGGCTAAGTTGATGGCTGGGTTTTTACACTGACTTTGTCCTGTGTTTACAGCACAGAAATATATTCAATAGCTCAGGCACGGTTTGGAAGATTGGGTGAGATTGACTGGACAAGCTAGGGAAAGACAAAATTGCCTTCCAGAAGAATCTCCTTTTAGTGTTTGACTCTTTACAAAGTTGGGCCTTTTTGTCCATCATCACACATTTAGGGAATGTTCAGATTCAGATTCTGTGGAGCATTTTACAGTACAGAGACCCTTGTGTGCCAGGACTGTGATATCACTGATGGCATCAGCAAGCAGAAAATTAACTTCTTCTGTACCAGTTCTGCTAATGCTTTAGCCTTGAATAAGCAGAAGGGACTTGAACTGATGGAGAATCTCATAGTTGGTGGAGGTCTGTAGGGGTCTTGTTACCAAGTCTGTGGCCACAAAATCTCCCACAGCTCTTTCCCAGGCAGTGCTTCTCCCTGTGGAGGGCACAGACCAAAGGTAGACTTGAGGAAGAAGTGTGCATGACCTACCATGTCCAGCCAGAGCCTAAGGACTGTGCAGGCCTTCCAGAAGTTTACAAATTAAAAATGGACAGTGTATGCATTAAGGCTCAAAAAAACAACAACAACAAAAAAAAAAACCTCCTCAAATTCTTACTTTTTGAAAGAGAATTTTAAAAGCATTTTCTCTTTGAAAATCCAAATATCTCAGTTTGAGTATTCTGAGTATTCTGCTTATAAGAAGAAAGGAAAAATTGGGATTAGGCTTCAGCATAGGCTTTACTTTTCTTTTTGCTGGCTGTCACCTTAAAGAACCATTTTAATTCTGCTCACCACTGACCAAGCTTTCCCCCCAGATTTTTTTTCACATAAATTTGTCAAAGCTGCATTACTGTCAGTGGGCCATGACCACAGCTCTTAGCAGTACTTAGTAAGTCTTTCTGTTCTGTCAGAAGTAAAAGTGAGCCAGGAAACAGCCACACTCCACACTGGAGGAGTGTAGACCAGGTTAACACAAAACTTATGGAGACTTGAGCTTGACTGCAGAATGTCTTAAAACAATTCAAGCGTGGGAGGAATGGAAAGGCTGCTGTTAATACATCTCATAGGTAGGGTTGCTATAAACCCCCAAGAAATGGAGTGGTGGAAAGTTTCCAGATACTAGAGAAGTTTTAGGGGGCATTTCAAGAGCAATGATTAAGTACTTATTTTTAGCCTTGCTTGTTTGGTACTGAAAGAATCTGTTTGACAATCTGAGCAGTTTCCTGCGCTGGTAAAATTCCTGGGGTAGAGTAAATGGCAGTCATAAGTATAAATTCCTATAAATGGCAAAATATCCTCTCACTTCAACAGGAATAGGACATTCCTGCAGTATGAATTTCTGAAAATGTAAACTAAACTTCTCTTGTTTCAGAGCTGCCTAAAAAAGACCCCAAAGGAGCTGAAAATTCCCCCCTGGAGAGTGTCAGCAGGCACCCAGAATACATCTCCAGGGTCACTTAATTCCCTGGATCCTACCCAACTGCTATTGAAGTTAATTGAAAAAACTCCCATTGCCTTTAAGAGGTTTTGGATCCGACTCAAACGGCTCAGTGGCAGCAGATTACAAGAAGGAACCCCACTGTGCAATTCCAGCCATCTGCCCATGGGTAAGCATTTATTGATACAAATGGATTTGTTGGGCTGTGTCATGAGGCACTTCAGCCCCAGCCAGGCAGTATTTCAGGATGAAGGAGATCTCCCCCTCCCATCCGAGGTCATTGTTATCAGGCACCCGTTCCGAACTGCTGAGCTATAAAGTAGCAATAAAAGTTTACCCACAGCAATGTCACAAGCTCTTTCTCCGTTCTGCACATGTAAAAAGATCAACTAGTGCTGGGTTAAGCTGGTGCTCAGATTCCTGTGTGTCTGCTTGAGTTAGGCAGGACAAAATCTCGTGGTTTCCATCTCAAACCCATGCTCAGTGATGCTGTTCTCATTACCATACATATTTACTATATCATCTCTGGGTTTAGATATGAGAATTGTTGGGAAACAAGGCTCAGTAATATATAAGGATTTTCTTAGCCCACTAAGCTGTGTTGCCCTTTTCATCTAAGACTGGCAGAGAAGGAGCATGATGCTTGTGGAAAGCACATTTGGAGGATGGTTGTCTCCAGCAGTATTGCAGCACACCAGAGAATCGAATGAGTTTTGATGTAAAACACAGCCAGACAGCGTGTAAATTGCCCCAGCTGATTAGGAAGCTGCTAACATCCTGGAAGGGTGTGCATAACAAAAATGCCAGTGGTGTGGCTTTGCAGGAGAGGGGCTGATCAGCCTCACTGCATGCCAGACCTCCTGTACATACTTTAATCACCAATTACCCTAATGCTGGGGCAGCCCACTAACAACTTATTACTGTCTGCAGCTCCAGGCCACAGGTGGCTCCTCCAGGCTGTGTTATGTAGAAAATCAAACCAGCCAGTGTGCTGGAAGGGACTGAGCTGCAGCCTGTCTAGGGGTGGAGGCACTGCCTGAGCTTGTATGAAAACATCTCAAAGCCTAACTCTGCCAGACTCTGTGCTCATGGGGAACAGACATTCCCCCACAGCACAAGTTGAAAAAGACAGGCTGCAACGTATTTTGTAGGCTTGGGGCAGCTGTGTGCTACCAGAGATGTAGCAGAAGGCACTTCTGGTTATGAAAGTCGTTTTTTTTTTCCCCAGGACAATGAGTATGAAAGCAACATAAATTTTACACCATGACGAAAATCAGAGCAGGAAGCTCAAAATGGAGTCTAGCCCAAACTTAGAGTCTCCCAAGGCTCTTTTGTTTTATTTCAGTCAGTTTAGTTAAGCTCTTGGGCTCTTCTCTAACCAAGTGTTTGTCTGCCTCTAGACATGAGAATCTTATCAACTAATCAACTAATCTTATTTCTGTCCTAGGCTAGATTGTGTCCTTGATAGGAATTTCCAATTTGCTTGTGGATTTTTGCTTATATTCTTTAGAAAATATTCATCATCCCTGGTTTTGTCCAAGGAACCTTTTAATAAATATGCCTATAAGCAAGAAAGGAATTTCTCCTCTGAAAAAAGCCTGTAGTTCAGCTCTGAAAAAGGGTTGTGATCAAGAAGCCAGTGACATGTTCGTTTCAGTTTTACTCTGGACTGCAGTTGCCATACAGTACCAGGGCTCATGGTGTCACATAATGATTTGAGTTGGAAGGGACCTTAAAAATCATATAGCTCCAATCCCCCTGCCATGGGCATGGATACCAATCTCCAGGTCAGGTTTCTCAGGGTCTCATCCAATCTGGCCTTGAACACTTTCTGGGATGGGGCATTACAGCTTCTCTGTTCCAGTGTGTTACCACACTGAGTAAAGAATTTTTTCTGAACAGCTAAATGGAATATCTCCTTTAATTTAGAACCATTCCCATTTTCTTATCACTCTCTGTCCGTGTAAAAAAGTCACTCTCCCTCTTATTGTAAGACCCCTTTAGGTCCTTCTCTGCAGAGCTGCTCTCAATGAATTCTCACAGTCTGTACTGTCTGGGATTGTGCTGACCCAGCTGCAGCACTTTGCACTCATTGAACCTCATTAGGTTCTCATGTGTTCACATCTCAAGATTGTCCAAGTCCCTCTGGCTGGCACCTCTTCCTTCTGTTGTGTAAACTGTGCTTCTCAGCTTTGTGTCATCTGCAAATTTGTTAAGGCTGCACTCAATCTCACTGTCTCTGTCACTGACAAAGGTATTAGACAGCACCTGTACAACTACAGAGCACTGTGGCACACCAATTGTCACCAGCTTGTCACCTGGACATCCAGCTGCTGGCCACAGCTCTCTGGTTTTGTCCTTCTGGCCAATTCCATATCCACTGGATAGTCCACCCTTCAAACCCATGACTCTCCAATTTGGAGATATGGTATTCTCCATGTGTGGAATGTAGCAGGTTGCTTTGTAGGGAAATGTAATAAACTGCAGAAAACTAAGAGTTAACGTGCAGGCCAGCAAATCTGTGTTACTAACTGAATTTCCCTTCAAGATAATAGATTGGAGGAGCTTTCCTGTTGTAGTAAAATGCCCAGTTAATCTGAGAGCCAAACAGATGGGAAGTTTTGAGAAGGTAGGAGAGAAAAGGAGATAATAGAAGCTGCAGTTCCATAGACAAGATCTGGTCTGAAATAACAGCTATAAATGGAAATTATTTGCAGGATATTGCCCATATGCTTCCCCAACCTGTGTCCAGGCTGCAGTGTTTTCAATTACTTCCCCAAATGCTGTCACATCTTTTGTAGTGCTGTATCTGAAGGGGGTTTTGAATGTGAAGCTGGGCCAGCAGCAAGATTAATTTCCATATTAAAAGCTCTGATTTTTCACAAAGGTGTGCAGCAGCACCAGAGCAGCACAGCTGCTGATCTCTCCATGTCCAGGCTGCAGGAGCAGGTTTCCTGTCCTTTCATGGCTGGGGATCTCATCCCAGCCCACAGCAGCCTTGCCAGGGACACTGGCAGTGAACACACACCTGCTCTCCTTGTGGAAGAAGGAACATCAAATTCTCACCTTCAGAGCCTTGTCCTGGGCTCCTCATCCCAGTTATGTCTCCATCCTGTGGCTCAAGTGTCTCCATACTCCCTACTCCATTCTCATCAGCCAGCTGGTTACAAAATACCAGGGTTTTAGGTGGTTCTTTAGATTTAGCTTGACTAACTGCTCTAACAGATGCTTTTGTGCATCTTGGCATTAAGAACATAAATCCCCTTCCTTGTAGCCAATTTTCTGGCACTGTAAGGATTTGTTTGGCTGTCCTTCCTTCCTTAAAGTCTCTTGGATCTCATCTTCCACCCCTTTCTTTATCTGTTTTTTTTGCCCTTTTGTATGCATGCTTCCCAGTGCAGGAAGTAAAGAAAAATGGCTGGTTTTGTGTGGACCCCCCTCAAACACTGTGTGCATACAGGAACATGAAAGCAGCTTGAGAAGAATAGGGCTTTCCCACATTGAGGAAAATTGAGGATGTGGCAGACCCATCTTTTCTTGAAATCCCTGTATAATCTTCATTCTTCTGTTTCTTACCTGTGAATGGGGGGCAATGTCATTAACATCACAATTCTGGGTAGTTGGACAGCAAAAAAATCAAATTCTGTGTAAAAGAAAAAAACAAAACAAAGTGGAGGATATTGGGGGAAAAAAACAATCCTAACAACTCTTTCAGCAATGGTTCACCAGCTTTCTTCTTGCCCTTCAAGTGGAAGATTTTTGGATTAATGCCTCAACATTGGTTTAATGATCAGTAGCAGTACTGGAAGCAGATGTAAGGTTAGGAATTATTATTAAGGAGTAGACAACAAGGTAGAAGTTATTATTACTGCACTATAAATTCATAATTCCCACCTCTTGAACCTCTTTCTGGCAGTCTTACATTTGAGTAGCATTACTGGAAAAAATTCCAAAGGATCCTTTAGGAGAGGGATATCTACACATACCAAGATAAATCAAAATATGGAAGACCCTCAACATAAGGAGTGATCAAGCAATTTAGGATTTTTCAAGTTGGAAAAGCAATGGCTGGAGGACTGTGAGTTTCTGGCTTAGAACAACTGTTTTATCATTCTTCCAGGACCTCAAGTGTTAGAGTAGAGTGAAGAAAAACTATCACATGAAAACTTAAAGAATCTCAAGAAGGTATTGTTTTACAAACCATATAGTTCAGCCATGGAAACTCTTGATGTAGAATGTTTTAACCACTGAAAGTTTACAAGCATTCAAAAAACAGTACCCTAATCAAACCCCAAACAATCTACTGGAAAAATTCACAGTAGAGTTGTGAAAAGCTAACTGTTCAAAGGCAGCTGAGGTCTCCTGAGTTTCAGGTGCTTTGTGCAGGGAGGGAGTGTTATTCCTGTCTATGTCTCCTATCTGTTGAATATCTGTTGAATTTCATGTGAACCCTTTATTTTATCCTTACTCAGATCTGTAAAACAACTTTTTCTTCTCCCTTTCAACATCATGGAGAGATGGTTAAACTGGTCTTTGCCCTCTGTGAAGGTCTGTGTAAGTACTGTCTCACAGAGAAAGACCATGACCTTCTGTTTGCAGGGTAGATGGCAACTTTTGTTGAACCTTCTCTCTTGAAACCTTGTCCTACAGTTCATAATATGTGAAACTGATCTTGTCTGAAGGAGTTGTTGTGTTTTCTTCTGGTTGGTTTTTTTTTTTTTTTTTTGGTTTTTTTTTTTCCTGCAGTTCTTGTGTCTTTGAAAGAAAAGTTGAGAAGAAAAATACAAGGGGATCACAAAACACTTATTTTTCACAGTGTGATTCTCCAGGAAACAGGAAGGCAAGAAATGAAAGTAAAATAGTGATCCCTGGAGAAGGGGCTGAGGAGAGGAGGAAGACAAGAAGCCTCCTGATCTTGCAGGGAGGTCAGAATGGTTTGCTTGTTTAATGATCTTATTATAAGCTTAAAAGGCAAACTGTGAAGTCAGAAGAACAACTGCTGAAGGACTCTTGGCAAGCTAAACAAACCCAGCCCATCTCATGGAACATGGCACTGAATGGAGGCTTTCTGGGACAGAGGGAATCACAGATCACTCACTGGCACTAGTGGCCAGTCTCCACCAAGCAGATTATTGCTTTATTCCCTCTTCTCTCTCAGACGAGTTTTTGCCAAGTGCTTCCTAGTCCAAATGTGATATAATCAGTTTTTTTCAGGCTAAACCACCCCAGCTCCCTCAGCTGCTTCTCATAACACTTGTGCTCCAGACCTTTCACCAGCTTTCTTGCCCTTCTTTGGACAAACCCCAGCTCCCTGCTGTTGCTATTTGCCCCTAATGTTTTAAAGTTCAGACAAGATACTCCTGTGGGTCCTCTGGGAGTTCTGAAGAAGTTTTACCACTATCTGCTCCTTACCTTCCCTTTGTCTCTCATCCTTTCAGGAGGGATGCCTGTCCTCACAGTCATAGTGTCTCCCAAACCTGTGCAGGATTTCTGACCTGCTTCAGTGCTGAGGATGATTTAAATGAATCTGTGTTACTCTGAGCAAAAACAAATTGGGAGTGCTTTCATGAGCCCCCAGGTATGTCACTTGTGATGTGTTATAGCCAGTAAGAAAGGTGAGATCTGCCAGAGAACGTTTGCTCAGCTGTTTTTCCCATATACCTGTGCCATCAGTTGTATGGCAGAACTCTCAGCTGATGCTGGAACAGGCTTCAGCTTTCACAGCTTTAAAACTATACACTCAGCCATGTATCTCCAGTGACAGCTTTGTGGAAGCCTCTAGCTAAGTCTTTTTGAACCTGCTTGTGCTCCATCTATGGGAAAACTCATATTTGTCCTACATATTTGTCCTACTTCCTATTTGGAAGCATGCTCTGGAGAGAAACAGTCAGGGAGCTGCCTAGCAGCCTGGCAAGCTTTGAGAAATGTCATCCTGTGCAGTAACTCAAAGAAGGGAGCTGGCAAACCACAAACCTGCAATTTGTTAATGATTCTAAATGCATCCCAAAAGCCATGGAAGTTCAGAGCTGAGTTCTTTCAAAGTGCTGGGGCATGGTCCAGCCATGAGGTGCCAGAGCTGTGCTGAATTTTTATTTCCCTGGAGAACTAGAAGCAAAACAGCATAGAGCTGGGTCCAGGCTGGTTCTCCCTTCTTCAGGTCAGAGCAGTGGGAAAGGCTGAACTTTTGGGGTCTGTTCACCTCTCATTCAAAGCTGCAAACTTCAGGGAGCAGCAGCAGGTGACAGGCAAGGCAGTGCTAGCAGATGGTTTCTTGGCTGCAGAAGCAAAACTGGATTTTGCTGCTCCCTAGAAGGGGGGTGATAGCAGGGCTGGCCTATAAGAGGCAATTTTCTCTGCAAGAACTCAAAGCCCTGCCATGTACCATTGTTTGAGGAGAGCTGACTCATGCCTGTACCCTGTGCTCGAGCTGAAGGCTGGTGACAGGCAGAGGGGATCCCTTCTGTAGCTTCCCTCAGCACTTCTCACTTCAGAAAACCCAAACACACAGGGATTACTGTGCTCTTTGAAGTCATCTACTGCACTCAGATGTCAAAGAAAAGCTGAAGTTTAGTGATGAGAGCAGAAGGTTGGGATTGAGGTTCCAGATGTTTTCCTTAAGTTCCTGGGGTCCAGTTACTGTTCAGACCTAAGAGAAGGCTTACACAACCTGTCCATGTTGTCAGGCAGGCATATTATTTCTTCAGTATTATATGCCCAGTGTCTGTGATATTTATCTTTTTTTCCAGCACTGCAGCTTTCTTATTTTTTTCTATGCAATTATCTTTGTACCTCCCTAAGTTACAGTTCATATTGTTTAAAAGGTGACTGAGAGAGAGACAATAAGCAGCTGAGTATTATTCTCTACAATATATAGCTCTCAGAAGCCATACACCCACAAACACCCACCAAGCTGTCTCCATCCTCCTCTGTGAAAGAAAGAAATTGCTGCTGGGAAATGATGAGAGGAGATGCTTGCAAAGAGATGAGGCTGAGTAAAATGCAGCAGGACATGGGAGTGTGCTCATGGCTTCTCATTAGTGGAGGAATCTGTACAGCACATCACAGCATACACAGGCTCATGTGACAGCTCCTGCACCTCCAGGCTGTAATACAGTCAAGCTGGGAGGACACAAAAGCAAGAAATTTTGCTTTATTCTCCTAAAATTTTTTTCAGCAGGTTTTAACTTACAGAGTCTCTCACAATTTACTGACAACTGCTTTCAAAGATGAAATTTTAAGTGAAATCAAATTGCTTTGTGAGAAAGGATTCTGTGGCTACATTTTCATGTCAGAATTTTAAAAATATGAAGCCAAAAAGCATTTATTTCTGTTATTTTAATGTAAAAAAAGCCCCACCAACTAACAAACCTGGCCCTGGTCTCTATTTTCTACAGAAAGCAGTATTTAGTTTGATCTAGTTTTGTGGTTGTTTCTGTTTGATTTTTTTTTTCTGGGTTTCAGAAGTGATTTATTCAGTTACAGGAAAGTATAAAGCTGCTGTTATTTACAGAAAAGTGAAATGAATGTTTGTAGTAGAATCATAGATTTTTTGTTTTCCAAAATGTGTCCAGTAAACACTATGAAGCATTGATACATACATCAAAGAAAGAAAATGATACAGGCTTTTACAGACTGTATGGAACAGATGCTAAATAGGCTTGTAAATGATTTTGCACAGTATATACTTGACCTTAGAAAATGCATAAATAAAAATGCAATATAAAACCACCTAGGAAGAATGAATTGTTTACATCTTGTCTGCTCTGTTACCATGGTCCTTTATCAGAAAAACTCATGTGTTTACCAGAGATTACAATTTCCAATGACATCCTTGGTAAAAAAGGACCAGTACACTATTCTTTAAAAGAGTTGTCATTTTCCCAGTGAAGTCCATGGGGATTTTACCTTTGCATGGCATGTAAACCCATAATTAGCTATACTTATGTCTGCATAAGCTGTGTATCACATCTGCTGAAATTGGAGAAATGTAGGCTGAAGTGAACTGCACTCTTTCTCTTAAAATTGGTAAATTGACCTCAGGTGGTAGATTTGTCCCTGTATTGCATGTTTTGAAAAGTTGAACTTCTTTACCTCACCTGTGTATAACAGATTTTGTTGTATTTTTAAACATTAGTCTATAAATAGCCTCTTTATTGCTATTTCCCCACACAGGTATTGCCAAATGTAAAGGTGTAAAAGTCTTGGTGTAATAAGAAATCTTGCCAAAATCAGACTCTGGGTTTTGGTTTATTGTATTTCACTTGATTGCAGGTATCCATTCCATGAAACAGTTTGGAAAGGTCTCAGCCCACTGAAGTCAAGGAATTAGTTGCCACTGAGTTTATTCTGACAGGTAAAGGATACCCCTGTGGTCCAGAGGGCTTCAGCCTGGAAATTACTACTCAATCAGAGTCTTGCCTGGAGAAATGCACTAATCAAAAAGTACTTGGATCTCTGTCTCACTAATGCCTCTCTCTGAGTACCAAGTCAGAGAGCACTACTGGTTTTTGCCATTAAAACTTGCCTCAGATCAGGAGGTGACAGCTCTGCTGTCAGGGAGCCAAGAAACATGGATGCCATACACATGCATCTTCCTACAAATGGAAGAAATTACAGTGGAGTCATGTTTTCCCATTTGTATTTTGGTATCAAGGTTTGCAAAGCACACCAGAGAGTAAACGTGATGTATCAGAGTTACAGAGTTGAAGGTTAGTCAAGGGGAGTGAGACATGACTTGGGTGGGAACAAAGGAGCAAGAACATTCCCAAGCAGAAAAAGAGCTCCAGCATCATGCTTTGTAAACAGATTGCCAGTGGCCTTTGAGTGTGTGAGTCTCAGGGACCATTAAATGGGATTCCAGGCTCAAATAATTAAAAAAAAAAAAAAAAAAAAAGCATTCCCTTATGACATTTTCGTGCTGTAACTCAAATATTTTTCTCCTCGCTGTTTTATATTTTTATTTGAAGCATGAAACTGTAATCTGGTTCCTAATACCCTTCTGTAAGGGAAAAAACAAGAGAAGAAAAAAAAGGGGAAAAAAAAAAGGAAGGAAAAAAAAAAACCAAACCACAACAAAATAAGCAACCTTAACCAAAAAAATCTTCAAAAGCCCCCCCAAAATCACTATGTCTCCCAAAAAAAGTATTTAATTTTGTTTTCTCTTGAGGCCACTGTTTAGATTGGACCAGATTGTGTGGTCTGGATT
This sequence comes from Oenanthe melanoleuca, assembly GCF_029582105.1. NCBI lineage: Eukaryota > Metazoa > Chordata > Aves > Passeriformes > Muscicapidae > Oenanthe > Oenanthe melanoleuca. The sequence continues at coordinate 16,479,169 of NC_079337.1, forward strand.
TTAACAGAGAAATATCCTGCCATTCTCTGTGATGGTTTTGGATCAGGCTCCCAGATGAAGACTTTCACATTGTTTTCACTGCTGGAATTCAACCATTACACATTCAGAAATGCCACTGAGCTATTAGCTGTGAGACTGGGAACCCTGATCTGTGGCTGCACAGTTGTGGGGATAATTTAGCCAGCTGAGGTCCATGTCTGAGAAAAGAAAGGGAATTGGAGATTTGGCAGGGGACCTGTGAGATCCAGAAAATGTGAGGGTGGGAAATGATCAAAGAAATAAATATTCAGATATTTTCTATCTCTATTCTCCCTGACATATATGTTTTGAAAAAGCCCGTGTTGAACTGTGTTGTTTTGAATAAGATTTTTGAAATATTTGAAAAGAAGAAAATTTCAAGGATATTTTCAAATGTGTAAGCATTTCAAAAGGAAAAATTTAGATGTTTCATCACAGGTTGTTAGACAGATTCAGAGCAAGCAGTCTGGTTCAGGGTAAGGATTTGTGACATGCTTGCTGATACTGTGAGATCTGAATTGTGGTTTAAAAAAAACCTTTTCTTGGCCTGTCTGGAAAGAGAAGCACTATGATTTCTTGTCACTAGTCATAGGAACATTTTATTTTGTGCACAGTGCCATGTCTGTTAATGATACAGACACAGAGCTCTAAGTGGGCTCATTCTTCCCAGAATGTTTCTGTTACTTCTACACAGTTAGATTTACACATGAGCATCCTAAAATCTTACAAAATTTGTAAGTTATATATTAATGCTGGGCACTCTCCTGCCAGAAGTGATAGGAACCACACACTGGTGCAGCTGTAGTCTCTCTGTATCCCAAATTGGTATGTGGCCAGTCACAGCAGCACATTTTTCAGTCCCAATTAATGCACAAAATGTATAAAAATGAAGCTTCTGTTAATGCATGTATTCCCCTCAGGCATGAGATATGAATGTGTTTGAGGAGTGTGGGTGTAGGGATATATCTTCTGCAAACAAGTAATTTTGTTAATTTTTTATTATTTGCTTAATTACATTTTTGCCTTAAACTTCAGTCCTGAAAATCAGCCGTGAATGTGAACAGTAAGTAGATCAAGGTCTTGTCATTGCTCAACTTTTAGAGTTTTTTGGGTTTTTTGGCAGAAACAGCTAGAACATAGAGTATTTGATAACTTTCCAGTGCACTGTGACGCTGCACCTGCTACAAGCAAAGATAAGAAATGTGGTTTTAATGGCAGAATAAGTGCACAAAATTGAAGAATTAATTTTTATTGTACTTATTAGTCCTGGTTTCAGCTGGGATAGAGTTAACTTCTTCTCAGGAGCTGTTGCAGTGCAGTGTTTGGATTTGGAATGAGAATGGTATTGATGCTATGGATTTTGCTGTGTTGTGTTTATTCTAAGTCAAGGAATTTTTTTCCTTGTCTCATGCTTTGCCAGTGAGGTTTCCAAAAGAAATTGGGAGGGAACGTGTCCAGGGCAGGTGACTCAGACTGACCACAAAGATATTCCAGACCACAGAATGTCATGCCCAGTACATAAACTGGGGGAGTTACCTGGAAGTGTGGCTGATCTGGGTTTGGGAAGGGGGATCTGTCATCAGTCAGGATGGTGAAAAATTGTGTTGTGCATCACTTAGGTGTTTTTTTCCCTTTGTATTGTCATTGTTTACCCTCATTATTGCATTTTACTTCATTTTCAGCCATTGAAGTGTTCTTACATTGACCTACAGGTTTTGATCCTCCTTCCCATTCCATCAGAGTGGGGGTGAGGAAAGGAGGGCTGAGCAAGTGGCTGTGTGGTGTTTTATCTCCAGCAGGCTTAAAACTACTGCAGGGGTTATTCCTTGAGGATGACAATTATTTTTAGGTGAAGTATTTGGACGGGATTGGTTTGTTCACAAGCTTTTCTGCTGAGGAAACTTAATGAGTTTAGGCCTGACATCTGCCTTAGGCTTTGGCCCTTGAGTTAATTTGCCCCTCATCCTTGGCTGTGCCCCAGTATTGACACCTGGAGGGAAGCATCTCAGCCACAGAGGCCCAGGGGAGCAGCACTGCTGGCATGGGTTTCAATCTGCCTGGTTCCATACTGGTACTAAACTGTGCCCTATTAAAATGATTACATTTTCAGCAAATTATTCAGCATGCTGAAAGGTTACCCAATGTAGCTACTTATTAGTCACTTCTCAAATCATTAACAAGCTATTTGTGACACCTTCATGTGCAGGTACAAAGCCTTCTGGAGGATTCCTTCGATTTAATTTCTCTAGCTTAAAGCCGAATGGAGAGAACAAAGGCAGAGCTCACAGTCATTAATTAAGAGGATGAAGGAAGGCAGAGGGGATGCTGACAGGAGGTGACAGGCTCATTGAAAAGAAAAAGCTACATCCTGAGAATGGGGAGATATTCTAGACAATTCTTTGAGGCTTGCTGAAGTGCAAAGCTAATCCGTGAGTATCTCACTACCTCTTTTTGTTAAAAACTGCTTTGTCCTTAACTATTTACTTAACACTGCACAAAAGCAGCTTATAACTTCACATCTGAAATAATACCGAGTACAAATTCTGTTTTTCTTTGCCGAAGGACTTTGGTAGGACACGTAGTCCCTTGATTACTAAATGCTTCACAAGTGGCTGTCAAAGAGCTGGGCTGGGAATGGGATTTCCCTGCTCCTACATGCATGCTGTCTGAGGCTGACATACCACACGTGTCAAAGTCTCAGCAAATCTTGCTGTCCAGGTGGCCTGAGTGTCCTGGCCAAGTCCTCTAGAGAGATGTCACTGGAACCATGCTGGCAAGGAGAGAGCTTGGCTTGGTGGGACAAAGATGGGCTTTTCTGTCATTGCCCAGGGGGTCTCTGGCATCAAGGGCCACAAGACAGAGGAAATTTCTGGGGTGTTAGCAAAACCAGGCAATGCATTTTAAACAATCCCCTAAAAATAAAGGGAGAGTCACTGATAATCACTTTGGCTTAAACTGATTGTCAGCTTTTCTGCTGCCCTCACCTGCTCTTTGTTTTCTCTGTGGTTGCACAGCCTTTTAATTTTCTGGTTTTCCATCCTTCTTTTGGCTTCTCCCTTACTCCCCCACGTTTTTAAATATTAAGATGCTGGGCTTTGTGCAGCTGTGATATTCACCAAAATAATTTTCCCATCTGTAGTCAAGGGAGCAATTCCCATCTCTGGCGTCTCATTTCTGCAGGGAATCACCAAGGACTTTGCAGTCACAGTGCAAATGCATATTCCTCAATTTCAATCCTCCCTTGCTGTCTTTGCTGCCTCATACCTGTGGCTGTGACGAGTTTGGTGTCGACACTGACAGAAATTGCTTGAAGGGCCCAGTTCCTGCTTGGGAGGCTGAAAACACCCAAAATCAGGGGTGGTGCATCTCCAGCAGAGCAGTGGATGGGCTTGCAGAGACCCTGCACATCCTGCTGTGGGGATTCCATGGCCAGCACCACCGTGCACAGGTGTGTCCCCACCAGGTGTGCACTGTCACTGCCAGCACTGGGGACCCTTGCTGTGTGCTGGGCAGTCTGTGCCACAGCAGGCTCCTTTCCCAGCTGGGGCTTGGACTCCCCACGTGTGACTTCATTGTAGTAATAGCCATAGCACTGACTTGGTTGTTATTGGTAAATTCCTGTAACGTTTTTAATTGGCTGATGATCCTGGGGAGAAAGAACTGAGCTGCTGGAGTAGTGAGGCTCTTGAGCTGAATGGCAGCCCTAGCTGAAGAGGAAGGCTCGTTTGTAAAGCTGCCTCTGTCTTTGCCAGTTTCTAAAAATTTTTATTAACAGAACAACAGTTTCATTAGCACGCTGATTAGCTGCGAATTTCTCTGCTGTCAGAGATACGTGAAGGACAAGCTCTTAACACAAAAGGAGCAATCAAGGGAAAGCAACTTGTTGCAGAACTGACTACTAAATGTTCTTACTCTGTCCTTTTGTGTTTGCTCGCGTGGAGAGGTCCTGGTGCTCACCACACAGGGGACAGGAGATGGCAAATTGTACAAGCAGCTCACAGGGACCTAGAGAGCTCTGTGACACACAGCTGCTTCTGAGCCAGAACTTGCTGGAACCCAGAAACCTGGGAGATTTCAGCTTTCTTTGCTTTCTGACACTGACCCCAAGGAGAATTCTCCTTTTAACCTGAGGCCTTGGAGTAGGTTTCCAGATTTGAGTGATGGAATTAGGATCACTGGTGTATAGCTGGAATAGAAGTGTGTGATTTCACATGGCGAAGGGTTTTGAATTTGAAGGTTTCAGAATACAGTGATAGGTATGGGACAAAATGGAGAGTTTTGGGTGCTGTCTCTTTCCATCTTCTTTTTCCTTCTTCTTCATGATTTCAAGTAGTAGTTTCTGGTTAAATAGTTGATGCTGCACTGTGAGTCTCAGGAGTTTAGTTATTAAGTCAAAAGTAGAAATAATATAGGTGTTAATTCTCTATTGGACTGTTTAACTTTAAAAGACCTTGTAACTAGCTACATTCAGGCCTCCATTTTACTTGCTTTTAGCTGGTAGCTAAAAGTTACAAAACTCTCTGTACTTTAGATAAGATTTAGTAAACAACCAAGTCTGAACACGAGGATATTCATCTCCTTCATGTTTTTAATCCTGAGTCTAAGTGAAAAAAAAAAAAAAAAAAAAAAAAAAAAAAGTGAAGACAAGCCACTAATTAAGTGGTGCAGTTACCACATTTACAATAACCTGAGCTGGTTTTTCTCTTGTGTGCCAAGTGACAAGCACTGATGAGCAGGTTGGGGTGCTGCAGGACAGCCTGCATCCTCTGAGAGCAGTGGGTGTAAGCTCTGGCTGGAGCATCCCAGGGTATCCAGGCCATGTGCCCGCTCCCAAGCTGCAGACAGTACAGGAAGCTCAGGGTCTGGCACTGCTTGTAGCTACCAGCCATCCTGACATGTTTTTGACAAATAAAATGGGAGTGTTGTGGATAACAAGAAGCTGGCAATATGACAGAGCTAATTTTTATCTTTACTTTTCACACCTGCTGGTGTTGCAGGACTTGAGATACACAGTCATATGGACAGTCATGGACTGTCCCAAAAGGTGTGACTTAATGCTCATTGAATTCAGTGGATTTTTTTTCTTTTTTGTTGTTTCAATGTAAAGGTTTTCTTACAGCTTTTGAAAAATCAAAAGGATATTTGCAATTCTTTTCTTGTAACAGCATTGGATGCCTAATTTTCATGCAATGAAACTTCATTTTTAAAAGTACTTTGATTTTTTTTTCTCAGAAAAATCAACTTTGCAAAGTTATTAATTTCAGATTACTTTAATTTTTATTCTTTAAAACTGAAATCAGACAAAAAATTTGCCCAGAGGGTATATATAAAATAACATCCTCTAAAATGACACCACTTGTTTCTGGGACAGAATGAAGGTCAGATTCTCCATTCACCTATGTCTGGTGGTATCTTGGCATCAAAGTCAATGTTCTTCCTGCTCAGAATCTGTTATTTGCATTATCTATCCAATCTTTTCTTTAATACAATAACTGACTTTTCTGGTGTGTGATTAATGTCCTTAAACAGGTACAGATATCAACTGACATGTATGGGCTGGAGGTATTAAATGAATTATGCAGGCAGCTGGAGGAAGTTGACATTTAAATACAATTCCCTTTATAAAATTGATCTCTCGTTTTTTACCCTAATCACTCATTTACACTCTACTTATTTTTTTTTTTTCACTCTTATCTTTCTTTTCTAATTAACTCTTTCATCCAGGTCTGAGAGCTTTTGCAGCCTGACTAGAAGCAGATCTGCTGGGAAAGCCTCTCTAGTATCATCATTAGGAACAGCTCCAATTTGTCTCAACTCACAAGGAATGGTACACTTTGTAGGCCACAATTTTAGAAGAAATCATAAATATGGAAAGGTACCATTCAAGAAAATTTTAACTGCCAGATTAGAGAGTTCTCAGCTTTTGAGCTGTGCAAAGTACAGCTATTTACTACACTGCACCCTGTCCCAGACAGCTTGCAGTTTTATGGGAAGAGGAGGTGAGGGTGACAGGATTTTGCTCCCAGCTGAAAAAGCTGTTTTTATCCAGGGCCAAATAGAAGTACCTTGCTTTTCAGCTGCTGATCCTAGTACCCTCCAAATTATTTAATCTGTGCACTGTGAGCAAAAGGGCTGTAGTTTGTGGGATAACCCAAAGTGATCTGTACACTCACCTTATAATTATGCTTTAGGTACAAGGTAACCACCTAATTATTCTTTTTCATATTTGTAATTAAATGGTGATACAACCAAAGGTTTTCCTGCAGGATTTATAACAATTGCAGAGTAAATATGCAGCTATTAGCAGCATATCTCATAGTTTGTCAAAAAGGTAATATATACAATGTTGTTACTACCTGTAGCATATATATATATATATTTATACCACCGTTAATTAAATGATGAAAAGCAAAACTTTACAATAGAACAAGTTTGTAGTAAGGTAAATCTAACCTAAGGAAAATATGACTGTGTATCTATTAATATCCATAACTAAGCTTTACTTTCAGCAGATATAAATTCTGCCATATCTCTAGTGACTGCTCTGGAGTGTGGGTGTAAAGTAATAAGCTCCTTTGCACTAAGTGATAATCACTATGAGGTCCTGCCCTAAATTGCCTCTCAGCACTAGCAGATTATGAAATGTTTAATAAATGCATATAATGGGAGGAGAACTAGACCCCGGGGTTTAAGTGAGACATGCTTATAGCAAAGGAATAGTTATGTTATGTTTAAAGCAGATTAAAATACATCTTAATGATTTCATTCTTCTTGCAACTTTCTGCGTGTAAAATTGCCTGTAGTTGTAAGTAGGGTGTGCTCTGCAAACCTTTGGGTGTGCAGAAGTAACCTGGTGGTCTTAATGCTGAGCCACAGGTGACTTCCCATTTTCCCTTTTACAGAGTCTGTTGTTCTTTCACCTTCTTTTTTTTTTTTTTTTTTTTTTTTTTTTTTTTTTTTTTTTTTTTTTTTTTTTTTTTTTTTTGCAGGCTCAGAAAGAGGTGAGGAACTGCTCTGGCGCTGGCATTTCAACTCTCTTATTTCTTGACTCTAAATAGGGAATACTGACTGCTGACCTCATGCCTTTTTTTCCTTTTTTTATTTTTTTTTTGTGAAAGTAAAACTGTGGCCATGGGTGAGGCTCTTATCTACTGTGATAATGGAGGTTGTAGTACCTAAAGTAAGCAAAAGATGAGGGGACACATCTGTAGGAAAGTTTCTTGTATCATGGAAGGTCTGATGAGAAGTTTTGGATGAAGGAATGCATTTCACCCTAATGGTGTTCTGATCCTAGCAATGGGTGTTGTTTAATAGCCCTACACAAGATAACTGGATATAATTAAAGTGGGCAGACTTCTCAAGAAAGTCAAGATTCTGTTTCCAAAGGGCAAATCCAGCTGAGTAATCATTGCTGTTGAGAGTTCTTAGAAATGAAAGTTTGGAGAACTCTCCTTTTTGAAGTTTGAGGGACACACCTGAACATGACTCTCATTTCCCTTGTTCTGCAGACCTGTTCTGGCTACTCCTGGCTCAGTTTCCTCTAGGTTACATCCTCACTGTAGTGACATACTTCTTTTCTGCCTAGCATGTATGTCACATAGAAATTATGCAAATTTGTAGAGAAATCAGGATGTCTGTGTGTGTTTGAGCATGGGAATGTGCCAGTGTATTTATATGTAAGAGATGGAAAAAGAATTGCAGCTTGTTAATGAAATGCTTCTTCAAGAGTGTTTTAACTCTTTTAAGTCCAGATTTTTAAAAGTGCCCAAGGTGTTAGGTGGTTGGTTAAGTTTTATTTACCTAATGTGGAATTAATCTGTGCTTTGACATGGGATTCCTTTACAAAATTTCTGTTTGGAGACCAAAAAGGAAACAGCCAAAATCATAAGTCAGTGCTGAGCTACCAGTCCATTTATTATGGTTAATTTTTAACAATGACACATGCTGTGCCATTTGGAGGCAGGATGCCCTAGGTTCTCATTAAAATAGTAGTGTTTAACTTTAGTTTGTATGGGAGTAATAATGCTAGTGTTGGATGAATGTTTTCATTTCTGCCTCCAAAGGAGTGCTGGACAATCATCAGTGCCAGTATCTGTCAGTAAGCCCTTCCTTTTGAAAACCACAGTTTCCAATGGTTTCTTTCACTGACATGGCATAAATGTGATTAAATATATTATATTTAAGTTACAGAACCCCTGAGCTTCTAATCTTGATAAACCTGAGAAGTTAAACACCTCCTATGGCTTTCAGAGCTTTATTCCATCCAGAAGAAACCATCTGCTTTCCACAAAAATATCACTCTGTTTCCTTGATCTCTTCAAATTAATCCTACTGTGATTAACTTCAATCCAATTAAAAAGAACATGTAGGCAGCTGCACAGGTCTGATTGCATGTGGACATGATAGTAGGGCTCCTCATGGGGGAACCAGATTAAGGGCCAATATGTTATGCCAGATGAGGCTGGTAGCAACACTTCAAACCCTGTATGCTGGTATGACATGCAGTATATAACAGCACCATAGCTTGCAAGCTATAAAACTCCTTGCAGCCAAGGAATTTGGAGGTTTTCATGTGAGCATATATCATTACACATCCCTCTAAAGATGCTGGGAGACTGAGCATTTATGTCTACAGCAAGATCTTGAAATAGGGCTTTATTGAGTGCAGAGGACTAAGGTGTGATGGAGAGGACAGGAATTCCACACTTCATTTCCATGAGCCTCTGGTAAATAGTGTCTTCCTTGTTTATTCTTATTGAAAATGCCAAAACCAGAGGTATTTAGGGGCCTAATGTTTGCTAGAGCTGTTTTAGTTTCCATAGAAGAGAGAAGGGGCAGAATTTGAGGTGCAAGTTCAGAGGAATGACCCTGCACCTCCAGACTCAGGCCCCCAGACTCATGATTCTCAGGAGCTGCCCCAGGGTCTGGCTGCAGGAAATGAGGCATGCAGCTTGCCACAAAAATCTGTGTGAAGCCTGCACGTTCTCTGCTCTGCACTCAGCAGGCTCCCAGCATTGCAAAGCCTTGCTCCACATCACGGAGGACTTGCCATCAGCTTGTGCGGATAATTTAATGAGAAGCACTTCAAAAACGTTTATTGTTATGAATCATATTGCCATGAATAGCCCTGCAGTTGGTGGTGGGCCAGCCTTGGAAATGGCTCAGTGCCCAGTGCATCTGCTTTCAGATACCTAAGTGGGGAGTTTTGGTGGCTGGGATTTGATTGTTCCCAGGTGGAACTGCTGGAGACTATTCTGTATTGAAAAAGAAGCAAGAGCAAGCCTAATTTTGGAATTTTTTTAGCATATGTAAAAAGAAAAGGAGAGACATTTTCACCCTCAGCTTGATTTTTGAGTAATCTTTGGAGGAGCTGGCCATGGTGTGACCAAAGCTACCCCAGAAACAAAATTATAGGACAATAGGAAGAGCAGAGCACTTACAAGTAATGAGTTTAGCATTACAAATTAAGGCTGAAAGCTTTTATGATTGAATTGGTAGCATTGGATATTGAATGCTTTACTGTGATTGGAGTAGAGTTGTTTTTTGGTTTTTTTTTTTATTAGAACTGTTTGTATATATATCCATAGCTTGTCATTAGTGGTTTGACACTGATTTGTAGCAGCACAGAATTATTCCATTGGATATCACTGCAGCTCCTATTCTTTTTCAACATTTCTCTTCTTTCCTTCACTTCCTCTCTGTAACTAAAAAAAAAAAAAAAAAAAAAAAGAAGGCAGAGAAGACCATTACCACACTGATTTATGTAAATACAGTCCTAATTCAGGCTGCTGTTCCAGCAGTCCCATAAAAATGATTCAGTGCCACGATGTTTGTATCTTTAATAGCTTCTGGGATGGACGGAATCCTCGTCCTAGTAAGACCACCTCTGAAGGACTGGAAACGTGCAGATTTTTCATCTGAGTTGCACTGACTATTAGAATGATGAATCAGTGACTGCTGAAGCATCTAATTCAATTAAAGCTCTGCATCAAAGAAGTGTGGTTGTCAACATTAGCAACCAGGTAAGGATCCTGTTGACCTGAGTATTTAAGATGATCTTCAGAGATTTTGAAACCAGATGGCAAATATCCATTTACTACTGATCCAGCCTTCTGCCAGGAAGAAAATACAGAGCTAACTAGTTGCTATCTGATTAAATCTGGAGATTATCAGGAATCTAGAATGTGCTATTTATAAGTCTAGCACAGTTTTGTCTTTTCCACTAAACCTGTATGTAGTTCTCTTGCATGTGTCATAATTGTCATTCTCTGGGTTACTCTCTGTACAAACAGGATATGCATGAGTGGGAAAATATAAAGCATTCCTTATAGGTTAGTGCACCTAATAGAACTATTCAGCCTGAATAGTTAATAGTTAATAGTCATTAGCCCATTTACTACTCCAATTAAACATCCAAAGTCTTTGCTGGGCAAGCTGTAGGATGGGGACATCTTCCACTGCTCCTTGGACCAGGGATGTTTCTTAATGTTGCAGAGTTTCCATTCCCTAAGTCTTGTGTTGCCACCACCATCTTACCCTGTCAGTATTTTTCATGTTCACACTCTGTACTGCTTACTCTCTCCAATCCAAAAATTGCAGTCTGTGCTTTCACTTTTCTGACCTTGCACGGCCTTTTGTTCTCGTGGATTTTCTCACACCTTAATATTTGGCCCAGTAAAACACACCTGAAGCACAACAAGAGCAGGTGCTGAAATACAGCCTTGCCATTAATATTTCCCTCATCTTCTCCAACTTTCCTCAAGCATTGACTGCACCTTGAATCAAATTGTTTCTGGATACTCTTCAGAGAAAAAAAAAAGGGTGGCTGGCCCTCACTTCCCTTTTCCTTAGATTTTGCAAGTCCTCTGTCTGGGCACTGGTTTCCAGTATAATTATGCTGCCATTTATGTACTGTTAGCCCAGAGATAGCTCTGTTATCTCTGAATAAGGCATAACAACTTTTCTCTGTGGAAATCAGCCTTTCACTCCAGCACCAGTGTCTTTATAGGGATATATTTCAGCAGATATGAGAAAGTTCATATGTAAAGGTTTAAATAGCCAGATTTCCTAAAGAACTAAACAGTAATATCAGCACAGATCTCTTATGGAAAAATTATAGAGACTAAGGAGAAGGCAGTATTCCTGGATTTTGGAGTTTGGGCTTGGTTGGGGAGGTTTTTTTGTGTTAGATTGGTTCTATCTTTGTTTTTTACCCTTAAGTGGTTTAATTGGGAGATGATGGTTGGTTAACATTTGTAATTGGAACTTATCTCGCTTCTGGGTCTTATTTATGCTGTCTAAAACAGCCCAGTAAAGATTTGCAGTACTTCAAAAGTCATTAGATGAGATTCTGTGAAGGTGGATGCTGTTCAGATAGTGCACCAGTATTGTCTGACTCTCTTCTTTCACACATGCAAATTAAACATTCATAATGCCACAGAGGGCTTGAAAGTTAGTGACTTAAAACTGCTGTTTTGGATCTTTTTTTTTTTTACCTGCACAGACAATAAAGCGAAGAAGGACCTTTAACCTGGCACAGGGACTTTGCCAAATAGGTTCAAGAGGTGTTTTGCCATTTTCCAGAGCTGTCTTGCAAGCATCATAGATGAAAACTCTTCTATCACTTATCTGGCAGAACTGGTTTGAATATCTGAGTTACCAGGATGTTACCCACCAGCAGGTAATTCCCAGTGGTGTTCTTTTCAAGGGCTGAATGATCCCATGCAAAGGCAGATGAAATTAAGCCAAAGTGAGTGTTTGTTAGCTAAGGAAAGCATTCTTTTTTGTTGCTGTCAATCACATGCACAGAAAGAGAGATTCAATCATAGTGAAGACATTGGACATTCAGCTCAGCTTGACTTTTTAATTTTATAAACAGTAGGAGGCTCAAGAAGAAACAATGAGGAAAAGCAGAGCTATAGAATCAGAAAATAGACTCAACTTTTGATTCCTATGTCATTTAAATCCAAATTATAGTTATTTACTCAGACCAGAGAGCCTGGATTTTCACCATTTTCCAATTTGAGCAGCTGTGACAGCAGACTCCATGATTTAATTGAAAAATTCACATGTCCTTTGTTGGTCCCCCCCACCTCCTTCTTATTTTGCTATGGCAAATGTGATCCTACATAATTTTTTGGGCTAGAAACAACACAGACTGCAAAATAACCTTTGCAGTTAGCAGGATAAAGGATGTGCTGTTAGCAACCCCACAGCTCCAGAGTCCCATCCTGCTCAGCCTCACAGATCAGCATTGCAGAGAAATAACCTTTACTTGGAGTCCTGGTCCCTGCCTGCCTCCTGCAGGAGCTGTGTGGACACCTAAGGTTCTGCCTTTCTTGCTGAAGGATAATTTTTAAAGACAATGACTATAGTACCAGTGATTATTTCTAACTGGATATTTCAATGTCACAAGCTTTTTTCTCTATTTTAAAAGCTCCCTACAAAAAGGTGATGTTTCCTGTACTAAAAAAGTATCACCTTATTTATCAAATGTTGAAAACCCTAGATTTATTCCAGTTACCATCAATTTGTTCAAAATTGGAAAAAGAAAAGCAGTGAAAACTTTGCTTGACAAAAACCTTGAGCCTCTCAGTACTTTTGGCAATTAGGACATAATATTTTTGTCCAAGCAATTTAAGCACAACTTCCACTAATTCAGTTTTCTCAAGATCTCCATGCTTGATGCTTTTTGTGGACTGACTTGAGGCTTTCATAGCCTTTTCAGAATTTGGGTGTAATCTTAATTCTTTATGCTTAAAGTCCAGCAGGCAGAATCCTACATTTTGAAACTCTTATCCATTGGACTTGTGTGCATTCAATTTTATTTTTTTAAAGAGCTGGATTAAAATGCCTTTGAAAATGCTAAAATATTAATTAAGAAGTCCTTTTTTCTCCATGTTGTGGCTGTGTGCAAGTGTCCCTGTTGGCAGGGCCTGATCAGTGTGCAGGATCTTCTGCTTATTGTTGAGCACCCTCTCCTGGCTCTCTGCTATTTGCACAGAAGTTTTATCATGGATTGAGTGCTCTGGAATAAACTGCAGTGCCAGTTGAGTTCAGGAGGATGTCTGCTCAAATAATATGAGTTGCTGATCTCCTTAAAGCATACCTGGTTTTTAACAACATAGCTGATTTGCAGCCAAGAAATCCTTCTAGTGGTGAAATTCCTCAGTAAGGATTTTTTCTTGCCTCTAATGCTGCTTCTAATTGATCCCAGAAAAGTACTTGCAGACTAAAGAATACAATGCATAAGGCATAATCTGATAAGGGCATGATGCCCAACTGGTAAAAATGTTGTTTATTGGGTGACTAAGCCAGACATCTCTCAATGGATGTGATCTTTCTGTAATACCTCAAGTGGTGTAAGGCATGAATTGGTGTGTCTTAAAGCAAGAGTTTTTGCTGGGATTCTGGCAATAAACAGCAGCTAGAATGAAAATAGGAGGTGAAGCTGTAGGGTTACCACTCAGTTAAGAGTTACAGTGTGAGAAACCATCATCTGATTTTTGGATCTCATAATAAAATTGAACACATGAAAGTGCTCTTGCAGTATGGACTGTCTGCTTGCCATGGCTAAGGCAGTCCAAAATTCTTTGAGTGAATCACAGCAGAAAGGGCAGAAATCTTCACTCTTTATTGCTCTGCTGTTATTCCACAGCAATGCAGCCAGGCAGCATTACTGCCAAATTTAGCAGTTCCCATGCACCTCCTCTGGATCCATCCAGTAGCTTCAGGTGTCTAGTGAAGGAATCTACTTATATAGGTCTTGATCATTATCCTCTTCATAGTTTGTAGGGGTTCAGAGAGATGAAATTCTTTATTTTGGCCCTTTATGGATTTTTGGGGGGCTCTGCTGTTGTTAACAGCCCATGTGCCTGTTGGCTTCAGAGAGGAAAACAGCACTGCACAGAGACCAAGAACCAGGCTCCTCCTAAAAGTGCTAACAAGACATTCAGAACAGCATCCTAGTCAATTCCCTGAGTGCTGACAAGTTTAAACATGAAATTTAAGTCCTTCCAGGCTGGATTAAATTTGCAACATCATCCAAAGTCTCTGTGATATTTGCTCTAATTATCATGCTAAATAAAACGTTGATTTAGCAAGGAGTTTCTAACATCAGTCGCTCTCATCTTACTCTCAGGCCCCACACTTGCCCAACTTGAGGAATTCTCAGAGGAAAAGGGCATTTCTGAGCACTGGGAACATTGTCACTGAGCATACACCAAAGAGCAGGATGCCAATTTGCACTAGCTGAGGGTTATACTCCCAACATTTTTTATTGCACTGTGCTCTGTGGCTTTGTATTCCTACCCAGCAAGTCTGACCCTGGCTTTTGTGGAGGAAAGCCATCATTTCTCCTAGATGCTATCATGGGACTGTTTGATGTAAGTAAAGATATCCCGTTCAGCTCTTTGATTTCAGCCTTCAAGCCAGCTTTCATTTTGGATTTCCCTCAATTAGAAGGTACTTTGAATTTTTCTGCTGTTTAATTGGAATATGTGAATACAGAAGCAGGTAGAAACAAAGAGAATACAGAAGTATTTTCAGGTCATTGGAAAATGAGAGCAATGGTGTTACTGAATTTGAGTGGATTCCAGCAAGGAGCTGTTTCAATTTGTGTGTGACTTTGATACAGGCAAAGACACCAAAGTCTTATGGTTTTTAAGTTAAGAGGCTCAAAGAATAAATTGACTGCAGCTGAGATCTGAAGCAAAATACTTTGTTTATTTCCTTTGTATGTGTTAGAATACACCTTTTTAACTGCAAGAGAAACTTCTAATTTGTAATAATGAGATTAACTGGAAGAGAAAGAGTAGCACAAAGAGAGACACCATATCATGAAGTGTTTTTATTTATTTATTCAACAATGGTGGAAACAATCATCCCAGCTTTCTTTTGTCTGATTCCTAAATCACTCAGAGTTTCATCAGGGAAGAATAAATGTGAGTAGTTCCATTGAGTTGCAGAGGACTGTGCTCAGCCAACAATCCACGTTTCTCAAGTAAGAAGAAAAAAAGCTCGAGTAAGCAAAGAATTGATAACATGTGGCCTCACTGTAGCCATGCCTTGGCTAGACAATGCTCATTGCTATTGATTAACATTTTTGCCAAGTAATAGAAGTGGGGAGAGGCCATTATAATAGGAATGGGGAAAGATGCTAAGATGGGAGGCTTTGGGGATGGGAGTGGGAGCAGGTTGCTTGCCCAGCTGCAGGGATGATGTTTCTCATCAGAGGAATGCACTGATCCCCTCCATGGGCAGGGAGCAGTGGCAGAGAGAAAAGCCCATCATGCTTTCCCTGCACCTGTAACATCCCTTGCAGATCCTGGTGCAGAGAGCAGCTCTCCCAGCTCGCTTGGGCAGCCTCCCCTTGGCAGAGCCAGCAGAGCAGAGCCAAACTGCAGCCCTGCATCTTCAACTAAGTGAATTTGCTCGGCTAATTGCTCACAAGTGCTCCCTCCGAGCACCTGTAAATTGTCAAGTTTAATAGGGTGGCAGCTGCTGCCTGGGTTCTTGCTGCCTTGGAAGTAGTTGGGAGATGAGAGCAGCAACTTGTGGCGTGATTATCCTTTTCTCCTCAATTTCATTGTCATTTTCTTCTCTCTTAAGAGTGCTTAAAAGCATTTTTTGCTCCTTATAATACCCACAGGAGCTGTTGGGAAGTGCACTTTTTGCATTTAAGGCTTCAAAACCTAAAATCTCTGACTTTAAGAGGTTTGGAGAGTGGTATAGTTGGAAGGCTGCTGCTGTGCAGACACCTGCAAAACATCGAACTTAAGCTGGCACAGCTGGAGGGAGGGATGGCTGAGAATGGTGGGTGGTTACACTATTGTGCTTCAGTGCCCTCTGCCTCCTGAAGGAATGAGAGTCTGCTGCTGACTGAGGGGAAAGCAGATGCCTGAATATTTGGATGGATCTGGACTTTGGCTTTGAACACTTGATAGCTGTAGTGGTACAGTTACTTTTCTGATTCTAGGAGGGAAATAGAGTCACTAGTAGTAAATGAGAGAGGTTGTTTTAGTTGTGCAAGGTGTGGGAAGGATGTAACATCTATCCATGGGATTTACTGGGCTGGAGTAACCCTCAATCTGCAGAGGGTAGAGAGAGCTGAAGCTCTTAATGCAGGTACCTCCATCAATTGTCCAAGTGTGCTTGAGGAAATTATCCTTGGTGCATTACAGATAACCAGGAAGCAATGCAGGAGATGCATTGCTCTGAGGTGTAGCTGGGCTAATCAGAACCCTTGTTGTCTCTGCAGTTATAATGACTGAGTGCAGGAAACTCGGGTAAGAATTGGGATCCATGGGCTTTCTAGTCTTGCTAATTTTGCAGGGCAGAAAGAGTGCTCTGGCAAGCTCTGCCCTCACATGTAGGTTTGTGCCTCTGTCCCTTCCATTCCAGGTTGCAAGTCATGCCATCCCAGGCACGTTTCCTTCTGTGGCAGCTGAATCTGGGTGCATGACCCACACAAATAAACAAGTGTTGAGGTTTATGGGCAGGTCCCCTGGTATAGGAGCATTGCCCATAGTCTTACTTTAGAAAAATCAAAATTTGTGTTGGTGCACTACCGGTGAGGGAGAAACTCCTGACCCTGAGCAGTCAGACCAAGGCAGGGAGGAGTCTCCCCTCCCAGGAATAACCAGCCAGAGCAGGAACATACTCTGCCTGGTGTCCCAGTGATGCCATGGCACAGCAGAATCCTCAGGAGTCACTGGGAGGGGAGGGCAGGGGATGGCCACACACAAGGCTGGCTTTGTAATGTGGTGGGTAGGATGCTCTGCTGGCAGGGTGTGGGGGAGCCTGGGCCCTGCTAACCAGCACCAGCACCATATGAAACAAAGATCTGTTCCCTTAGTCTGACCCAAAATTAGATGTCAGACAAAGGAGATATCCAGACTAGTGACCTGTTGAACACCTGACCGTGGGTTTTGGAAATTAATTCCCCCTCCACTGTTTATTCTCATACATGCTGAGTGGCCAGGGTGTCCTCTCTTTTCCTGAACACAGATTGCCTTTCCTTAGCTTTAAAAGGAGAGTAAGTTTAACTGGTGTGATGATAAAAGGACAAAGACTGTCATGATTAATAGTCACATGAAATCATGTGTGAAGAACATTCAGTTATAGCTATCCTCAGGAGAGAAAAGTTTCCCAAATATCTTAACAGAAAGAAGGAAAAGGGACAACATGTCTATAATTCTGTGTGATCAGTCACTTTGCACACAGACAAAAGGTAAGAAATATTGATGCTCACACAGAGCATTTGGGGGGGAATGGCAGTGAGAGGGTAAGGAAAAAAATAGTTTGTGAAACATTTACAAAAAAGTTTGGCTTTTGCTAAAATTTGGAGCAGAGCTCCAGTGGGAGCTCTTCTAGCCCAGGGGCTGCTTCTGTTTAAAATCATTAATAGCCAGCTCAATTTCTACCAGAGTGATTGGCTGAGCCAGTATAGTCCTATTAATTTGACTGAGCTTGAAGATAGAGAGGAAATATAAAAACCTCTTCAAGTTGCTGGTACCTTCTGGGATCTCAGGCATACAGAGGTCTTGACAAGAAAAATCTTGACAAATTCATACTTGGGGGGAAAATTTGCTAAGAAGTTCACAGGGGCTCAGCTGCTTCTTAATGGGTAGTGATCAGGCAGAATGTTGCAGAATGGTTTCAGCATAAACCCTATGATGTCTGATCCTTATTTTTAGGGGAGGGATGTTATCTCCAGGAATAACCTAGCCTTTTATCTGGACTTCCAGAGCTTGCTGATATTCTGTCCAATTTTTATAGTGTAAATAAAATTGTTTTGGATGTTTATCACCCCGATCAGCAGCAGTTGTAAGTTATATAGCCCAGATAATAGTAGTGAGATCTATTGAAATTCTACTGAGCTATAACTCAGGAGTAGCTGCCCTAGCCTGCTTCCTTCCCCTGCATTTTGTTGAGTGTTTAGGAGCACCTGTCCATAGACAGGCTCTTTCCTCACCCTAAAAAAGAAAAGAAAAAAAAAAAAAAAAAGCATGTGAATTAATAGAGCAGGAGAGTGAAAAATTACCCTTCCAGTTTTTGAATTATTGCGAGGTTTGCTACCTGGGTTTTGCTGCTCCCTGGAGCAAAGTGAGGGTTTGGAATTGCTGTCTCTGGTTTTTACCTGGAATTCTGCCCTAGTCAAACTCTACTGTGATGTTCATGTCCATTTCCACGAAGTCTTGGATACACCAGTTTGAAAGAAATTTGTATCTACCATTTATCCAGGTGCCTTTATGCTTGACTGTGAAACACAGAAATCCCCAAAGCATAGTTCTTGCCCAAGTTGCTGCTCTCCATGCCTAAAATTGCAGGAAAAAAAGTGGATTCAGGTATAGACACTTAAACTGCTGAGAGAGAGATAATACTGGGAGGCATGTGACACAGCACCCTCAACACAGGCTAGTTTACCATTACCAAGGGTGTCCTGCAATGATGTATGTGCAAGGAAAGAGTGCCCCAGGATGGAAAACAGCTCAAGTTGAGATGACAGAGCTTTTATACTGCATGTAAAAGGGAAGATGTAGGGAGTTGAGCTGTGAACTCAACTCCAAAGAGGACAATGCTTTTCTGGTAGAAGAAAGCCATGGAGTTTGCTCATATGTGTGTGTGTTTTAATTAGCAAAGTGTGCAACAATTTGCCTTAATGTGAGACATGTACCTTGATCAGCAAATTATCTGCTTGCACATTAAATTATGCACTGTGATCTCTGAGGTGTATTAAATATTGAAATCAGAAATTTTATCATTAATGGAAAGCTAATGAGCAACAACGATATTATGTGCCTTGGCTGACTTTTGTCAGAAGCAACCCATTGTAGTTGGAAGGTGACTTTTCTGAGTCTCTGGTGGTAATATGCCAATTATTTCAGTTATCAATGACCCTGGAGGCTCCAAGTGCCTACCATGGATGTTTTACCTCAGACTGTGTACAGAGCAGGGTTCCTCAGTATATAGATAAAAGCCAATTTGAACAGACCTGGGGAAAGAGAGACCAGTTTTTACCATGCAGATTTATAGCTAAAGGCATTCTACCAGCTTCTGTGTTTCAGCTTCTTTCATCCAATGAGGTGGCTTTTAGGATGTGCAGTTTCTTTGGACTTTGGGTAATAAAAGCACAAGGTGATGCCTTCACCTACAGTTAGCAGGTAGGTGCCTAAATTAGAATAAATACATATGCAATGTGTAAAGTGCCTGAGGAGGACTCTAGGTAACTCTGTCTCTGAAATGTTTATTATTGGGATTATTGAGCCATCAGAAATCCCAGCCAAGATCAAAGCCCCATTATAGCAGACTGCTTTTCCTGTCCCTGCTCTGCAGTTTAAACAGGTCTAGGAAAGTGGTGTGACTTTTCCAAGGACACATAACTTGTCAGTGACAGACCAGGAGCTAAATTGGGATCTTCTGCTGTTTGGTTTACATTGAGGTACAGGTATTGGATTGCACATCACATATATCTATGTCCAAGTTAGCTTTTACCTAGCAGTATGGGCTTCATTTATGGTAGAGAGTGTCTGGGTGGGCTTGTTGGAGCCCATGTCTCTGCTGTGCCTACCCATACAGTCCTTTCAAAGTATCTCAGCATGTCCACATCATCCTTATTTACACCAGGAAGTCTTGCACAAATAAAGCTGAAGTCTTTGCAAGCTGCTTTCACCAATGAACTAACCTGCTTTTTTCAGCTCCGGTGGATAAGCTGAAGCCAGATTTGGATATACAGCTCTAGTTACCCACGAAATGGCACATGTCAGAGGTTCCTGGTCTCTGCTCCTCAGCTGCTCTCCTGGCTGTGCAGCCATATATTTTCTTTCCCCCTCCACTGCCTGGATCTGTGCAGCAGGAGTGGGGCCAGGAAGGTGGTGGCACTAGGAGGGTGGTGGTACTAGGGGGATGGTGGCACTAGGAGGGTGGTGGCACTGGGGGGGTGGTGGTACTAGGGGGATGGTGGCAGTGCTCATCCCATTGTGGCAAACAGTGCCAGGAGCCTGCCCAGCAGACCTGTGCCTGTTGGTGAAGTTGGTTAGCCTGGCAGTCTGACCCTGCCTGCAAACACAGAGCTGGATGAGGCTATTGGTAGGGCTTAGAGATGCCTTGCTTTTACATCCCTCTCCATTGCTCCACATTATTAGACTCTGTTGACTTTTATGAAGGTCCTAAATTGCTACAGAAAACAGTGCTGTTTTCTGCTGGCTTAACTATTGCATTCCTTCAGGCTTGTTTTTCAGTGCTACACTTTACTGCCTGTTAAGTTAACTGGATTTTTATCTTCTCTGCCTCTCAATGTCTTCTGTAAAAGTCCAAAGTAAGCCGCAGCTTGCCCAGAGGAATATTCCAGGAGAGAAAAAGAAGAATTCAGGAACAATAATAATGTAACCCTGGCAGTCCTATTGCAAAATAATACTACAAAAATATTTAGGCATGAAAGAATGATTCCTCCCCACAGATATCTACTTAGAGTACAAAAGAAAAAGCTCCCAAGGGACTTGCTCTCTTAGAAGAGATTATGAGTCTAGTTTATCCTCTGTAGATGCAAGTGTAGCTTACAGATAACTTTGAGGTGTGCATTAAAGGGGATGGTATTTTCTCTCATTCATTACTCCTCATTCCTTTGCCCCCAAATATTGGAGGAAAATGGATTATGTATTATTATACTCCCTTGGGTGTGATAATTGCCCTTAATTGTGTTGAGGCTGCAATCTGCCCCTTCTTCCTCTCAGTCCCCAAACAAGGCCTGTTTGATGTGGGCACAGAGCAGAGATGCACAAAAGCAGTTGCCCTGGTAGCCCCAAGCAGCATGGGTTAGGAGTGAGCAAAGGTTATTCTCCATACCCTCTCTTGTGGAGGATGGGGCTGAATGGCAAAATGGGCATTTAATGTCCTGTCCTAGTGGTTTATCCTCCACAGTTCAAAGATACTGGGCTCTGTTCCTCCCTTGTTGGCTGGAGTTGCCAGAAGGCTTTGCTAACTTTACCCTGAAATATGTTCCCACAGACTGTTTATGCTATTCTAAGCCAATTCAATAAAAGCACTGCTAAGATGTTTGTGCTACAGCAGGAGCAAGGGCTGCTTTGGGAGGGGACTTAAGGTGCCCATGCAGAGCTGATCCCACCAGAGCCCAGCCCAAGAAGAGACACAGAGTGCCCTTTACAAGATTTGCTGAATGAGACAGGTGTTTTGAGAGATTTCTGAATGGATTGTGAGGGTCTTCTGACAATTTGAATAGTTTGGGGTAGTGAGTGTTGAATGAAAGTTTCCCAACACTGCTCTAATAGCCAAAGTTTGCTGTGGTGAAACTAAGGCTGATGGAGAGTGTCTGTGCCATTGTAGAGCTAAATGTGGCAGCAGGTTTTCATTTTTTTTATCAGAAGTTGCTTGTGAGCTAACATTGAGGGCTGATCCAAGCTGCAGGCAGCCTGAAGGGAAGTGAAAATATCTCCTGCTTGCTCTTCAGTGTGAGTTATGTCATCAGCTGGGTGATTTATGTGAAGAGGAATGAAAGATGGGTTCTGGTAGCCAGAAGTACTACTGAAGCTCTTGTTTTATTTTACAGGAATGTGAAGGATTCATTACTTCACAGAGCAAATAATATATTTTTTTCACTGAACAAGTAATAAATGATGAGGAGGAAGAAAGATCTTTAAATATCAATGGACTCTGTTCACGGTCATATTGCATCACATGGAAGAAAAGACAAAAATCACTGTAGGAGTTTCAAGAACATTCAGGTAAACAAAAACTTGATGCAGGGATACTACCAAGGATAGTCCAAAACCAAGGCCAGACCTCAAATTAATGTTCTTGGAGATGCAGAGGGGCTGTCATGATATTTTATTCCTTTCTGCTTCTGATACAAGAACAAGAATTCTCCTTGAAGGACAGGGCAATCTCTGTTGCCAAGTACACTCTCCTGAGTAGCAGGAGTGGGACCTAAATCCTTAGATTTCTCCTTTGGTTTCATATGTTTGATAGCTTCTCATCCCTTAACAGTGGCTTGCTTTGTGAGTTTCAGTTTTTAATTGCACCTCTCTGAATTAGTTACTAAAATGATTTAAAAAGTGTCTGTGTTACTCATGAACACCAGGGCTCACAGAACAGGTATTTTGAGTCTTTCAAAGGAACTGCAGTACTTTTTGGCTGAGAGGGTGTGGTTTCAGTTCAAATAGTTAAAGAGGAGGAAGAGGACACTGGCTGAGTGAAGACACTGTTGTAACCTTGTGCATAGGTGGCTTTCATGAGCTCCATATACAGGGCTAGGAAAGTGCCTTTCCCCTGTGTAACAAGACCACAATTGCATTTCAGCAAGTTAAAATATTAATTCAGCAGATGTGTGCCCTGAGATACCAAACTACTTTCTGGAAAGGAGCAATCAATAGCTGATAATATGAGAAATGGTTATTTTCAAATATTCAAGAGCCAGATGTGCATTAGTTTAGCAATACCCTGGCAGATCATGTTGATTTTTTAACTCACAGAGTGTGTATGGTAACAGCTGGTGTCCAGTGGCCCATTTCCATCCTGCTGTCTCCAACTTGATAACTGGACATCTTCTAACTTTAAATATCCTCAGACTTATCTTGTTGTGTATTTCCTGCTATTCAGCCCACTCCTGGATGGAATATTCTGCAGCTTAAAAGCTGAAGAAATTTTCCTTCTATCACATCTTGAAACTGTTAATAAAAAATATTACTGTAAGACTTTTCTACTTGTTCCAGAAGTCTCGTTGTAAAGATGTCTTCTTTCTTCAGTGAAACAAAGAGCAGTGATTGGTGGCAGGCAGAGCATTCAGGTGACTGACCTGTGCTTAAACCACTGTTGTCACTTTTGTGTGAAGCTCTGTGATTATGGGAATGAAATGAAAGCCCAGGATGTCTCAGGAAATAAATGCTTTCTCTCTGTAGAGCAATTAATTCACCAGCTACCTGGGAGAAAGCACTCTGCCCTTGGACTTCCTGCCATATGGAGGGCATCAAGCTGGCCAGGCTCCAGCTAGGGCAAAATTGTTACTTTGAGAGCTTTTTTCTGAAGCACCTTGTAAGGTGTCCCTGATACTGAGGCTTGCAAGTCAATTTGGTGCCTTGAAAATTGTACTGATCAGTCATAATACGTATGCAGTAACAATCTGAGGATGGGGAATGCCCCTGTCTTGTTTATTCATTGACCTCAGAGGGAGCCTAAGCAGATCCCTGAGGCTCAGCATCTGATTTTTAGATAAGAGAACATAGATCATTTTAAAAACTCAGTTGCATGTCCAGTTGCAGTTGAGAACTAGACCGTGGGTCGACTGCTTCCTGCAGCTCAGGAAGGCTGTGAAGACCTGAACACACTCTCCCCGGGTGTCAGCTCAATCTCTTCACCTCTTGGAATTACTTGGAAGGAGTAAGAGCTTTCCCAGATGTTTTTGTACTAAGAATTTTGACTCTTCTTTTTTGAGTCCTATCCCAAGAAGGTAGGTGGCATGTTACAAGTTTTTAGTGCTGTGGTTCAGCTTTTCCTGGCTTCTCCTCACCCTGGGGACAGTCTGTTGCCACGAGGCCTTTGCAGGGCAGGCTGACCCTGGTCCTGTGCCAGGCTCCATGAGTGCAGCTCAGCCTTCCTCTCAAATCCCATTGTCATTCAATGGCAAACTGGTGCTGCTGTGCCAGTGAGGTAGAACAGAAAATCCTTCTTCCTTGCACTGGTAAGAAGCACAGCATGCCTGTGTTTGTACCATACTGCAGCTGCAAAGGGGGAGCTGGAATGACTGATGGAGCTCCTCTTGGTGCTACTGATGATTTCTCTGTCCTTGATGGTTAGGACTCCTTCCTTGAAGCTTTTCAGTAAGAGCTGCTGCAGACTTGACACGTTGGCATTAATTTAATCTTCACAGAGGAACACAGAACACGTTTTACAGATGTGCACCAAACACTAGCTGGAGCTGCCCCTGCTCTAAGTCTCTAATAATTCTACCTTGGGAGAAAAGAGAACTATTAAAAACCTGTGCTCCTGAATCCTTTAACTGCCTCTATCCTATGATGTGAATGTATTACTGAAACCCACTGAGCTGGTGAGTGGCAAATTCCCAGACTAGGGCACTCAGTTTGGATGGCTCTGCTTCCCCTGAGTTTTTCATGCAGCTGCCACTGACAGGGATATGTGGAGTGAGCAGCCCATAGTGTGGCATTTCTGGGATATGCTGCAGCCAATTATAAGACTGATGGAAGAAAATACTTTCTTTTTTTTTCCCTAGGCTACAGAATGCAGAGAAATAAATATTCAGGTTCTGTAGCTGCAAGTAAGCCCAAGGGCAAGGTCAAATGTAAACATTTCAGTGCCTTTTTGGTTGACCTGTGATGGCCTTTTCAGCCTCCTAGCATATAAGAGCCATCGGGCTTCTGGCCAGAGCGTTGGGTTGTGCTTAGAGCTCACGTTATTTCTTCCCTGAGGCAAGATATTGTGCTTTGTGGTTATTCTACTGTAAAGGTCAAGCTGCTGAGGCATTAAATGCATCCCTCCTTTTCCTGTATTAGCTGTTTTCTCTTTTAGGTCTGCTTCCACATTTGGGGTTTTTGCCTTCCCTGGGTAGTTACAATGAGTCTACTTCATAAGCAAGTTAAACACCTAATGTAGTCTCATTCTGTCTATTTTCTTCCTCTGGTTTCACCAACTGTTTCCAATCTTGCACATTGATATCCCCAGGAAGGCAGTCTTTGTAGGCAAATAAATTAAACTGAGTGGCAATGCTTGACACCGAGTTTATGGACAATTGGTGATTAAGTTACCTCTGAGAAGCATTTGACTCCCAAAGAGAGACACAATATATTGCAAATATGCTCTAGCCTTCTTCAAGGATTTTTCATGTAGGGAGAGAGTTATAGGATCAACACTAATGCCTTATGATTGGCTAAAAGTTTGTCTTTTAAAGAGCAGGATCTCAGCAGAAGGATAATATGACTGGAATTAAAATTATTGTGCTATTTTAGGGGTGTTGGAGTGGTGGTGGTTTGCTCAGGACATTTTTTTTCCCCTTGTTTTTTTTGTTTGGTTAGCAGCATGAGGGGAAAACTGTGTTTAATGTGCCATGTGGGAGATGATGCTGTTGAGATCTTGGAGTAAATTTGGGACCAGCCAGCACAGCCAAGATGTGCTGTGAGGAGCTGACAGTCAGGATATGGTCATTAACCATGCATGGCCAGCAAGTCTCTCTGTGGGGCTGGCTTTGTTTTCTGTAACATTCAAAATGAAACTGGAAATTAGGATTTTATTAAGGGGTTTATATGTTCTCCTCCATTCTCTGAAATTAATATGAGGGATGTCATGCTTGTCTTTTCCTGCAGTCTGGCCAGGGTAAAAGGAAAATGATTAGGCTACTTCCAGCCCACCATTTCTGACTTTAAAAAACAGAATCACGTGTATGGTGCTGAGCTTCCAACCTGTAATCTTATGATTAGACATAGCAGGATTACTTATTGTTCCATTTGCTATCCAAAAGTTTACAGTTTTAAGACTGAATAGCTGCATTTCTTCAGCCTTGAATCCTGATTCTGCAAACAGCTCTTATCAAAAGGGGATTTTGTGCAGGTCAGGAACTTGATTTGCTTTTCTGTCTTTTAGTATAACCCTGAAAGCTGCCTTGATGATTATGGACTTGTGATACAGCAAAGTGCAGCAAGTGAACTTTCCTTTTTTTATGTTGGTTGTTGCTTTGGATTTTAGTTTGGCTCATTTCCTAGAAGCTAGTAGCTCAAATTGTTTTGGGAATTGCTAAAAGACTGCTTTAGTTCTCTAAGCACCAAAATTTCAATCCAGCAAAATTTGTATGTGTAGGTTTAACTTTAGACATGGTTTTTAGATTCCATCATGCAAAATGGAATTTTGGGAACACCTGAGGATTTTGTGTAACTCCAGCCACATTTAGGGGCCACTAGTGCCCCTGGAAATGGTGTTTTTAGTGACTCATGGCAGTGCTTTTTTCCCTGAGGATGAGGAATGGGACACAGTTTTAGCTAGGAGGTGTGTTGTTCTAACAGGATTTCTCCTGTTTAGTCCTGTTTAGGACTGAAGGGTGCTTTTGTCCCAGAGTGTGCTGTTTGTTGGCAGTGTGGCTCATGCAGCTGCCTCCAGCTCACCAGTGTATGAATGAGAAAAGCTTGGAAGTGGTTTATGCTCACTCAGACAACAGCTCTGAGAGAAAGAAATGAAACATGCTGCTGCTTTGCACACAGATTAAAAAGCTGCTGTGGACTGTTCTGCCTAGTACAGGACATGGTAGTCTGAAAAAGAAGAAATAAAAGAAGTTTGGGACTTGGTTTCATTTCAGCTGGTGCAAAAATCAGTATTTGTGATTGAATGAGTGATAGCAGGTCTTATATTCCTGCAGAACTCATTGGGATGAGAGATTTGGAAACATACTCCTTTTACTTTGCTTAGTAAAACTCAGTCACAGCATCTCTCAGAGCCTCAGTTTCTCACAAAATGAAGGGGAGACAATATTATTTACTCCATTAATGTGGCATTTTGGGTTGGACTTCTCCCCATGATAGGGGTTAATCATGTGGCAGTCTCTCTGTAGGTAACAGAGACAGAAGAACCTCCAGAGAGCCAATGAGCCCAGCTGAGATCTGAATTGCTCTCTGGAGTTTCATCTCTGTCAATGGCTAAAGGAGACATTTAAGCCAAGGCACATCCCTTTTAGGGGGCTTGATTAAATGCCTGCAGGACAGTGGAATGAAACAAGATCTCCTCAGCTACAGATGGCACTGAATTTACATGGCCTGAAGAATTTTCACTATGCTGGAATTTTGCAAGTGTAATACACCAAAGTCCCTTTTCTTGGAGGCACAAAGAGATAACACCATCCACATGATTATTCTCTCCTAGTAGCCTGTGGTTTCTGGAAGCTTATGCTAAAATTTTCCTCATAAGGAAGAAAATTTTTTCTATTAACATGCAAGCAGCGTTGCATTTCCAAGTGCTAGGTGTCATTTGGAGTCATTAAACTGCTCTTCTGCTAGAATTTTGGGAAATTAGTGACTGACCTCATGCAAAACCAGAACTGGGATATTAGAAATCATAATTTGCAATCAAGCAGTGCCCTGAGAGCTGCAGCTAATTAAAAGGTGTTTTTATTGGAGAGGGCTTGTTATTGTTGTTTTAGCTTTTTGTTTAAAGAGTCTGAAGTCTATTTCTTTCTGGAAGGCTTGCATAAGCACTTTCTAACCATTATAATGTCATTATATATGGGATTCATTACATTAGAAACATTAGGGGAGATTAAAAAGGATCTATTGGAGGCATTGGCTGAAAAAGAAAGGATAAAGACTAGTTGCAGTTTGAGCTGTTATTACGTGACTTGAAACAAATGTTGAAATATTGTATTTAAGCTAAATGTGTTTGTTGGAGGTAGCATTAGGAGGGAAAGCAAAGCAGCAAAAACCACTCTCACCACTAAAGAAAAAAATGACAAAGGCTGGGAACAGTGTGTTAATTAGCAAACTAATTTCCTTGTACTCTAAGTGCATTACAAGTTTTAAATGCTTTTCCAATGGATGGTATCAATTGCATTTTGCTCCTTGAATGTAATTGTTTCCATGGCAATGCCGAGTTCTGCTGTACATGGATTATGTCTGTAAATCCTTCCAGCCATTTATTGGAAGTCTGTATTAGTTTGGCAGCTGACCTGTATTCAGGTTATATTTTCTTTTTGTTGCAGTTGTCTTACAAGCAAATGAACAAAAAGAAAAGCCACTGGGAAAGGGCCAGATCCTCAGTCCATCCCATTTGGCTTCATTTCACTGATTTTTGTGGATCTGTGCTGCATTATATCTGTCACTTCCCTGTTCTTATTAATATCTTTTTTACATGTGCAGGAAAAGAGGCCACAAATGTCATCTCCCTGCTAATAGGCCATTGTTCAGGTCACTTTTAATTTGCTGCTTGTGAGATGCTGTCAAGTAACCTCTCATTCCTCAGGGAGAGCAGGCACAGCCAGGGCACTGCTGTAGAGCTGCTGGCCAGGGCTGGGCAGCAGGGAAGGATCAAGAGGGGACCATTGCCTTCATGGGTAGTAGGCACTGCTTGCAGGGTGGCCTGAGCATCCTGTTAGCGTGAGAAAAGCCATGCAGGAAAACACACCAACAGCTTCTGGTCTCTTCTAGGTTAAAGCAGCAGCACATCTCCTTTGCCCTGCCAGAGAGAATCTCCTTTTCTGTGCCTTATCTCCTTGACTGTAAATACACCTTGCTCAGAATCCCTTTACCTTTGCCTATGTAAATTAGAATATTTGGATTTTTTTTATTCTAGTATCAGGAAAAATTTTCTGTTTCCAATAATTCTCTCAAAGCTTGGTTAGCAATACCATCCTGGTTAGAAGGACAGGTGTCTGCCAATAAATGCAGAAATGGAGAATGTAAACCCCCTTCCTCCAAATTATTATTATAATTTTGAAATTAAGGGGCTCTCAGACAGAGATATGGGAATTAGGAATAACAGTTCTTTACTAGGAAAATTAGAATAGAAATACAGTATTACAAAGAACATTCCCAAAATACTGACAGAGTCAGAATACAGCCTGACACCCTGTCAGGGTGTTGGCAGCAGTCCCATTCAATGGTGGCTGCATCCTCCTGCAGTGGCAGATGTGGTTCAGCTGGAGCAGTGCTCCTGTAGAAGGTGCAGTTTTCCTCTGAAGGTCCAGGGATGATGTGGAAAGGTCTGGTGTTCCTCTGGAATCCAGTGGAAAGAAGGATAACTTGCTGTTCAAAATCTCAGTTTTTATCTGGGTAGGAAAGGCTTGGCTCCTCCCCATGGCTGGAGTATCTCCCAGTGGGATGATGTAATTTTATCAGTCACACAGTGGGACTGAATGGGCCAGCAGCAGATGATATCTTCCTGGAGGGAGGATGGGCTGTGGAAAAGATAAAGATGATTGCCCCAGCTGGTTTTAAAGATGGCCCATTAGCAGAGAATATGTGCCACAGAGATAAGGGTCACTGCCCCACCCAGCTTCAACAGATGGTGATAGAATACACATTTCTGGCCACACCAACCCGACACAAATACTTAGTGTAAATGCAAAGGGGAGGCAGATTGTCAAGGCCATTACTCTGGTCCCTCTAACTCAACTCTAGCTAGGTTTTGTTAGCCCTTGTAACACCTGGGAAGTGTTAATGGACTGACAGGCAGTACAGAGCCCTTGGGAAATGGAATTTTGGTTCAGCAGTCAACAGGGCTGTTTAGTTCTTTTAGAAGGATGGAGAGAATATGCCTGTAAGCACAAGCAGGTGCTGGCACCATTTTTGAGTACTTACACATAAGAAAAGTGTGAAGAAATAAGTTCCTATGTTTTCCTATTCTTTTTATAGGTATTTCCTTCCACTCCTTCATCCCCTTCAGTGTGTCTTGCTGGGCTGAATCACTGCACTTCACTCTGATTCCTGTGCACAGCCCTGTCATGTGCACTGTACATACACACACCCCTGCACACACATTCTGTGCACACCTGGCAGGGATTTCATGTTGGGGCTGTTTTTCTGGACTTTGGGGCTATTCAGAGATTTATCTCTAAGTATGACTTAAAGCCTGTTGTGGTACTGAAGAAATGATACATTTTCTTCACTGAAAGGGATGCTAACCATATCATCCAGACCTGCATTGCATTCAGACCCGTGCTCTCACAAGGCTAGAGGAACAAAATATTTTACAGACTCCCTTACTGATCAGCTTGGTGAACCCCACTCTCCAAAAACCTGGTTTCTTTCAAAAAACTTTGGGTGTTCTGTTCCCAGCAGGAGGTTTCAGGCTCTGTGTCTGAGAAATTTGAGGTTTAGGAGAAACAGAGATCATATATTGAGAATTTCAGGAAGAGAAGTTTTTGAGAGATTGAAGTTGAACTTGTACATGTAACATGGAACATTTCAAGCTCCTGATAGAGATGACCTGAGGTATTAATGTATGAGGGACTGTGATGATGAGCTGGAAGCATCTCTTCTAAATCCCTTTGAGTTTTAATCTGGGGCAGATGAGAATGTGGGAGAAAAAAAGAAGATTTAAAAATAGCTGTGTGCCTTTTGCAGTCAATTCACTCTGCAGGAAATCTGAACAATATTCAGGAAATAGTATAACTCCCAGAAAAGCCTGTTGTTTCTAAGCAAAGCCAGTTTGGTCTTATCCACGCTGAGGAGCAAATGGGATTGACAAGCATGTAAAAGAATTGAGACAGAAAGTGTGAAACTGTGTTTGAAAGCAGAGAGAAGCTTAGAGACAATGTTAGTTTCGGTGTGATTGAGAAAGGAGGAGGAGGGAGAGGGTGGAGAAGGGTGTTCCTTGAGGAATTAGGTCTGCATTTGGCAAAAGCAGTGAGAACTTGAGAAAGACTAAAGAATTTCAGGCTAAAAGCAACTTTTGTAGTAACAAAAACCCAAAAACAACTAACAAAATAACAAATAAACAAAAACAAATAGCAAAAAAAGTGGCTGCATATCACTAAACAGAGCATGTGATGCCACATTGCATCACTTCTATGAGTGAGGGCATGAGGGAGCCTGAGCAGAGCAGTGGGAGGAAAGTCCCACAGGACAAAAACAACCAATCCTCATGAAATAACTCTGGCTGAAGAGAGGAATTCCTCACTGACTTGAGACAGGAAACAACTCACCTGAGAGCTGAAGGTTTCATTTCCAAAACTGCCTTGCATGGCAGTGGTAGCTTGTCCACACACAAGCCTTTCATTGCAATAGCTCCAACAATTATGACTCTGGGTTTTCTTCCTGGGTTTGGATGGGCTTCTTTTTTTGTTTGTTTTTTTTTTTTTTTTTTTAAAAGCTGGAACAAAATTTGCATGTTTGTTTTGTCCTGTGTGGTGGGATTTTTGTCAATCTGACAAAAACTTTTCATACATTTTAGGAGGTCTTTGTGATTTCTAGGAAAGGAAAAGCCACCCCTTATGAAACTCTCCCCTATTCCCTCATCAAAGGGGAAGGGATTTGGTGGTCAGGTAACTTTCAGATCCCTAAATACCACTCAATAAAAAAATTCATAGACAGGAATGGAAAAATTAGGGGGGCTTTTTGTGAGAAATGAGTAATGTTATGCCTTTCAAGGAGCTCTGCTGCACTGAAGAGTATCTGAGTGGTAACACAAATCTGTGCAGAGCTGGTCATGCCTGAGCTATAGCCAGAGCTGCAGCATCTGCTCAGGCCCAAACAACACCTGTGAGATTTGGTTTCTGGGGCTGAAAGCTTCATCTTCAAGAGTATGACCAGCTCCTTTTTTCTTTCTGTCATGCTCAAGGCTAAAAAAACCAGCTGCTGCTTTGTACACCTGCCTAGCTCCCTCTGAGAAATGACACCCCCAAAACTTGCCCTTTGCTCCCTGCTGGGCATCTCTTTCTGTTCAGGATTCTCAGGTAGTATTGGGAAATAGGAAAAACCTTGGCACAGCAGAAAGGGTTTGCATGCAGAGAAGCTGCTTTTGTGAGCAGGATGAGCTCATGCAAAACTCTGTCTTGTGAGCATGTAACTTACTGCTCACAAATATTTAAATAATGGTGATTTTAGGCATGTCATCACTCTTTCTTTGGCTAAAATAATAAAGAAGAAAGGCTTTGTTATTTTTCAACTTGGTTATTCTCTTGATTTGAGTGTGCTCAGCCATCTGTTGAGGGCACAAAAAGACAGAAGCAAGTAATTAAGCAGACCAGTTGCACTCAAATAACAAATAATTGAGATTAAGTGTTTAGTGACAGTTAATAGTCTGAAAGTAATTTCTCACAGGTAGCGAGTGCTTGTGAAAAAATTATATGCTTGTGAGAGAAAGGGTAGCTTCTGAATAAAAAGCACGTGAGAAATAAGGTATCAAATCTGGAAAATGAATTTTTGTGACTTTTCTCGTCTTTCTGTGATGGTCTGAAAGTTTCACTAGACCTGTAGGCACTCTTGGGTATTCAGCAGAGGCCTGTACATTTATTAAATGAGTTGCTCTTGCTTTTTAGATGTTGTCCTTTCCCAGGGCTCCTGGAAGGAGCACACACCCCAGGGTTATTCAAGACATATTACGTCAAAAAGTACAGTCAGGAGAAAAGTGCTGTTCACAGAGTGAATTCCCAGGCCTGTTAAATTCCAAGGCAATTCTGCTTTTGTTCAGTATTTTCTGAAAAAGAGCCCATTTAGGAAGCTGCATCCCCCTGAAACTTACATTCAATGTAAAAAATTATAGGTTAGGTTGAGTGCTAAACCTTAAGTTTAGAAACAAGCAAAAAGGGCAGCAGATAGCCAATACTTCTCTCTTCCCAAAAGCCTTTTCTTCCCAATAGTGTATGTTTTATTGAAAGTGGCATAAAGCACACCTTGAATGGGCTTTTTACATGGAGTACTTGGAATAAAAGGATATCTAGGTTTGAGTTTTTTTAATAGTCCTTTTTGATAAAGCAAGCCATTGTGTCATCCATTTTTTTCAGAGTGGTTGTTAAATATTACTGTGGGTCTCTGCATAGCAGCACCATTGTGACTTTGTCCAGAATGTCTCAGTAGCACTGGCTGTGACTTCTTAAATGCTTTTTTAGCCAATTTACCCATCCTTAGATTCAGAGCTTCTGGTGATAACCTCCCTGCATGGAAGGACACAGTGACAGTTTGTGAAATGAAAGGGAAAGGAAAGGAGGGAGAAAGGCTCTCCTCACTCATGCTGTTGCCAAATTCTCCAAGAGGGAACTCCCCCTACCCTGGTTTGGAGTAAACTCATCCAGCAGTTCTTGTGGAGCCACATGTGATACTGCAGTAAATCAGACATTATCAGCTGCTGGGCAAAATGACTTATCAACGTTAGAGTGGCTGTACTTTGACAGGTATTCAAACTGAAAGATCAATTTACATTTTCTGAAAGGAAGGAACAGGCAGTAGATTAGTTTTCAAATGGTTTTCAGCACAAGAAATGAACCTACTTACATCAGTGATTTCTGGGGTTACATTTGTTTTTGCCATGCTTTTTTTCCTCCCCAGCTAGATGCAATTCATATTTGCTAAGGACTCTGGGCATTACATTAGAATAAGGAAGACTTGGAGAGTAATTTTTAAAAAATAGATATCCGAATCACTATCATAATCCTTCTGGCTCTTTGAAAATGAATAGTAGAGTGCTTCAGAGAGATGTTTATTGGAAAGATTGGTTTTATCATGAAATTGTTACTTCAGCACATGGTTTGAGATTGGCCATTACCCTAGAAAATTTGCAGCTGGAAACACAAGGAGACTTGCCAGTGAATAAGTTCTAATGGCTCAGAGAGTCCTTTCCTTGTGCACTTTCTCCCCCTGTAGTTACACATTGGCTTCACTCGGGATAAGTAAACAATCTGTTGAAAAAGTCAAGGGTGGCAAAAATAAGCTAAAGCTCTACTGTAAATTTTGTATATCATCTCTTTTTTTTGTGGGGGAAGGTAATTTTTCTTATTTATTAATACTGCCAGGTAAATGTTGAAAAAACTCCAAATATTTATGAAAGAATGATTTTTAAATATAAACTCTCTGTAAACCTAGCTATAAATGTTTACATGGAAGCCAGGAAAAGAGCTTTTAGCTTTTGACTGAGTATATGAACAGTATGCAGTGATCCTGTTAAAGGGAAGGCTCTGCATGCAAAAGGCAAAGACAGCTCCTGTGAATATTGTTAATGCATTAACAGAGCTGTTTGTTACAGGTAACCCCTTGGGAAAGAGCTCATCAGCATCACCTAAAATCAGAACCTGTCTGCCAATTGAGTGCTCCAAATGGGAGATCACCCTGTTTGCTTTCTTGCAGCATCACTCACCACCTGCCTAGTTCAGTTCCAGAAGGACCCCAGAGTGAACCCATCTTTCTTTCCCTAACTGACTAAAGTAAATAACTGGGTTCCTCTTACTGAGGCTCTGAATTTATAGTCCTTCCACATATATGGAGAACTCTGATTCCCATAGGGATGGACCTTTAAAAAATTACATGAATGGGTATGTACCCATTTCCTTTCAGGATATGGAGACACATATTTTGGGAGAAGACTTCTAATGCTTTAGTCCTTCATTGTGTTTAGTCATTTACTCTTGTTCCATTTCAATTTGGTTTTGGACAATGTAGGGATTTTCTTGAGTAAAACCCAAAAAGCTCTCTCAGGAATCTGTTCTCCTGTGTTAAGAAAAAGGAAAAAAAAAAGAAAAAAGCAAGGGAAAGGAAAGTGGGTTTTGAAGTTCAGAGTCATATAGTTCATTTCCATGTCAGCATAGTGGGTTTTGTGATGAAAGGGTGTTACTGAAATTTCAGCAGAGAGGGATGAAGGGAGAATGCCAGTGTCCCTTTAAATGTCTCACACAGGTTGCACGAAAGCAGGATTCTATCAGTCTCAGGATGCCAAGGTTTTATTTATAAAAATAAATTCTTCCAGAAAATATCCCAAGCTGGTGTCATGTTTGAGTGCAAATGGCTCCATTAACAGTTAGCAGTGGTTGTACATATGCCCATCCATCTGCCTTATGACTTTGTATCTGAGGAAAGGGCTGTGAATTAGTTACTCATGTAAAAGCCTGCTTTTAATGTGTGCAAAGAAAAGGATTGCAGGCAGTGATGATACACTGGGCTGAAAGCACTCATTGCTGTAGACACACTTGTCCCTGGGCTGGATGAATCAGAGTTAAGACCAGGTCATAAAATGGATTTAACAGAATTATGAATGTACTCTATTTCAATTTTTTTCTTCAGTCAATCCTACAATTTTCATATAGAACTAGAACACCTTTCAAATTGGCACAGGAACTCTTTTCTCTGAGTGGGTTGGTCTGTTTGTCTTGCACAAGGCACTGAAGTATTCCCACTGGAGTGGGTAAAATGCTGCAAAATGGCCTTTGCATATTCTCACTGCAGTTCTATTACAGCTCCTTTTGCCTAAACCAGAGGCTGCTTTTTATTTGCCACAGGTAAAAATTGTGCTTTTGGCAGTGAGTCAAGTCTGAGATTATGCAGATTCAAATCTTAGTGGTTCTTTGTGCCAAGTCTCTGCAAGAGCCTAGAATTTATAATATTAAACTACATTGCAACTGTAGGAATAGAAGTACTTTCCTTGGTAAGAAGGGGTTACTGTCATAGGAACACGTTGTTTATTCATTTCTTACAATTTCTCTGTGGAGAAAATTTCAGTCTTCCAGTCAGAGAGGAGAGATACAGATATGTAAGACAGATGCAACTTCGATATAACACATTGTGAGTAGCAAATGACTGCTTTGAAAATGTCTCAAATTCTACATTGTGTGAAAAATCTTCCTTATAGCCATCTGACAAGCATGCATGGAATTGGGCTGGAAAATATATTCTGATTTCCAATGGTAACTGAGAGAAAGGAGATAAATTTACAGCTAATGTTATTTTCTGTTCATGATGCTGACTAGTGTTTGTTCCAGCAGCCTGAGAGGGCACAGGCATGAGACAGTTTGCTGCATGTGGGGGTTTATTTCCACAAAGTTTTTGTACCTACATCTCTGATTCAGCTTCAATTCTGCAGTCCTCTTCAGGAGAAGATCTGAACTGGAGAAAAAAAAAAATTTAGCTACTGGACAGTCGTTATTAATCAAGATAAGCCATGTTTTCTTCCAAGATTTCCCCTCCATGATTTTTGGAAACATAAAGCTTCTGGGGAAATACCTTGCAAACTCTCTTTCAGCAATTTTTATTGATTTAGTTATAAACAGATTTTGCAGCAGTGGAGAAGGCAAACAACTCTGTGGCAAGTGCTCTTTCCAGTGGTTATCTTGCCTGAATCATTCCCTGTCTGGCATGGCCTTTGTCTTCATTTCCCTAAACCAAATGGAGTTTGCTCACATTCCTATGCCCAGCATTGCCAGACAGCAAACTTCTTTTGTTGTTTATAAAATCTGCTTCTTCTCTGGTCGTATCTCTCCAGCTGGCTGGCTAATCCAGCTGTTTGTAAGCTTCTGCATTAAGTGGAATTTATCTTGCTTTAGGAAACTAAATGGATAAATCCTCACATTTTTGCAGGAATACAGGTTGCTAACCTGTATTCATGGCAGCTTCATGCAACTCTGTCCAACCAGGAAGATGGTTCCCTGCTGTTGATCCTCTTTTATGTGGTGTGTGGTATTCCTTTTGAAAGAATCAGTAAAACAAAACAAAAAAAAATCCCAGAATTAACCCAATGACTTGATGTTTCCCCCTCTTACTTTTTCTTTCTTAATCGCTCCTCCTAATCTGTTGCATCTCTCTTGTAAAAAAGGAAGAAAATTTAATGTGGAAAATTTAATGGAAGGGACTTTGCTAATCACAGTGTTAAATTTAGTATAAGTACTAAATATAGCAGTGCCTTCCAGTGCAAGTCTGTAGCTCTCCTGGTTTTTTCCTGACTCTGGTCACAAATAAGATGTCTGCTACTTGTAACACCACAGGACACCCCTCCATCAGGTCAATTCAAAATCGATTATATGAACCCAAGCCAAATGCAATGTAACAGGCAAGCAGCAGATAAAATGTGCATGTGTATGCAGGATTGCCAACTTGTAGCATTTAAATATCACAAATACCTTCATCTCTCCACTTGCTCCATCCCATGGTGAAATATTTGCTTGGAATACTTTTGGAAAAGATCTCCCCTCCCACTTCTAAGTTGTATTGGTTTTTTTCATTTCACCACCAGTTTGAACTAGTTAAAGCTCTTTTAATTGCAGCTGTGATGCTTCATATTGTCATTGCTTTTTGTAAAGGTTTTTTGGCTGGTCTCTGCTTTCCATGACTGGCCATGGCATCTCCTGGCCATCGAGGAAAGCCCTAACAGAAAACAGAGGGAGCTGTCCTGGGGCCACAGCTCTGCTAAGTGACAGAGTTATAGGATCCATGGTGACCCCACAGGTCGCCTAAATTGGAAAATTTGTGCATTTGGCCTTGCCCTGCCTGGGTAGTGAAAGCCCCAAAGTGTCTCCAGGTGAGTAGAGGGTGTCAATGAACTGTGAAGGAAGAACTGAACTTGTGGGCTTTCCTTCCTGAGAAGAACTTCTCAATTCCCAGTGTCATATCTATTTTCTAGTTGGTTTCTGCTCTTCTTGGTGATTTTCCAAGCAGCAGCTTTGAAAGCTTCTCCCCTACTTTTCAGACAACCTTTTTTAAAAAGTAGTGTACAGACTAGGAGTAAAACAAAACACAAAAACAGTCCAAAGCCAAGATGATTGTATTCTGCTCAGCACTAGTTAATGATAATAATGATAATGATAATAATAACAACAATAGTGGTAATTTCAAGTGAATTGATGTGCATACTCATCCATGTAAGCTGGAATCTATTTCGTGGCAACTCTTCTTGTAATATTTCAGAACTTGCATCTTTAGAAAGAAAAAACAAATTAATTTATCTAAATGTTCAGAAGTACAATTGTAACAGCCTTTCTGCACTATTTGTCCCTAATGAGAACAAACTGTCATTGTCATCGTTTCCAGGCAACTACCAAGGAATACTTAACCTTACATGGGGGTCTCAAAAACCACACATTATGCCAGGTAAAGCATATCTTTGAAAAGAAACTAGCTCAAGAGATCACATAGGAACATTTTATTTAATCTCAATTTTAATTAGTTCTTTTTTCTTACTTTCAGGGCAATTATTTTTCTGTCAAAGACTTGCTTTCCTTAACTAGGAAAATCAAATTAAACATGATTTTCACATTCTATTTTTAATATTTAACAAGCCTAGAAGTACTTTGGGCTACAGTGGTTACTGTGGGGTCATTTGGAAAGATTTTGACAGCTTGAGAGCGTTCCCTCTTGATGAGAATGGGAAGAGCCAGTAAGAGAAGTATGATGGGCAGTTTTAAAGGCTTCCACTGAGACTGGAACCTCATTATGCATCATGCATACTGCAAATGCCCATCTCTTTTAACAGACTGTGGCCTGAATAAATAAGCAATTGATGGAGAAATGAGGGTACAGTGACAAGTGGCACAATGTGCAACAGGGGACTCTCCACCCAAGTCCCAAATAGCACCTCATGAACTGAGGGAGGTGGCAAAAATTAATCCAGTCTGGCAGTGGCCAAAATTGCTTCTCACTTATTAAGTGAAAAAACATATATATGGCACTGAACTTTACTGTGCTTCACATCTGGCAGCATCTTAAACCAATTTTTGTGGTTATATTACAATTTGATCATCACCACGTTTTTTTATCCATGCTTCTAAGCAGTGCTTGATGACTAAATTGGCAAATAACTGGAATCTTTCTTTGGCAATTCACTAAAGTTTACATTTACATCACAGCACTGTTCACTTTGAAAGCTCTTATTACTTAGTGTAAAGAGCAGATTTAGCTATAAAATAGAATGAAATGAACAAACTCTACCTGCTTTTTACAACCACAGTCCAAGGAGTCAAAGGTCCAGGGTGTTGTCTTACCCAGCTCCCTCAGCCTCCAGGGAATGTAGAGGGAAACTGGATAAAGGTTCATGAGAAAACATCCTTATTGATAGTCATGGATAAGTTATAATAATTGATGTGCTTTTCTAGCAAGAGAAAGATTTCTAATGGAATCAAGTTCTCCAGTCTAAAGTCAAAGCAGCACTGCCCTCTGGACCCATGTGGAGATAGGCTTCATTGTCTTCTCTTTGCCAATACACAGATGAAATTATCTTTTCCTCCAGCAAAAGAAAGTCATGTAAGGCCTGCACAATATAGCCTAAACTGCGAAAGAGATTTGTCACTTTTTTGATGATAATTCACTTAGGCTCCAAGACAAATGTACTTTTGAGCAGTGACTCTGTGAACAATAAAGCAAACACTCTCAGCTACCTGCCAGCCCATCCGTCTTTTTAAATCATGTCAGCAGGCTTCAAATTGTTCATTAAGCTTTATTGTTTCATAGAGAAGGAAATAATTTGTGGTGAAATACACTGAACCATTGAACTTTGCAATTGTTTATTACTTGGTCTTGATTTCTTGCACATTGCTGTTTCATCATTTACCTATCATTGGTTTTGGATGACATGGTTTATCCTCTCTCCAAAACTCTGGATTGCATAGGTAAATTTGTGAACTGCACTGCTTAGGCCTTCTGATTGTAAAAACATCCACTTACTGTCTGTGAAATCTGCAATACTGCTGTGTGTGTGATTTTGTTGTAGGCAAGGTGTGAGTCCTTTCTCCTATCAAGAAAAAACAGGTTTATGCAACCTGATGTGAAGCTTGCTGAGTTTTGTTTGAACTGGAAGACTGATGAACAGACTTTCTGGAAAGTGAGAAGGTACAGGAAGCATAGCAGATGGATGCAAAGTGGTTGAAGTGGTAAGTAAAGTAGGCTTTGTGCCATAAATGACATCTTATGGTATAAGAACTACTCAGATCAGGGTCATTTCTGTGCCACGAGGGAGAGAGAGGTGCCTGCATCTGTGCTAAGTCTGCTGTAATTTCTGTTGTTATTGCTGTTATAAATGGGTGTCCTAATTAGAACTGAGGGAATTTATGGGCAGATATGAAAATGTGGTTACCATAGTTACCAGGTGCTTCAGCTCAGTCAGGAAATGTGACTAATGTAATGATAGCCCAAGGGTAAACACATGAGGTAAATGATGAACAAGCCCCCTGCTTCAGGAGAAAATATTCTTCTTCACAGTTTTTTTGGTGGCTTATTTGCCAAACTAACAGCTACCACTACATTTCCTTTTCTGTCCTTCCCTTTCTTGCAGTGGACTGGTTTAGGTTAGACTATGAGGAGTTTTGGGCAAAAGAAAGTGCAGAGTGAAGCAGCATTTAGAGGAAGGAGAAAGATCTATTTGCCTGTCTGTCAAATCTCTCTGCTAAAATTCCTTTGTACATACACTAGGCAGCAAGGTGAAATATGTGTATTTTCACAAGTGCAGAAAGAAAACTTTCTTGTGTTTGTAATTTTTCTTTGTTTATGACCCTAGTTCCAGTAGTGACCCTTGATCTCACGACAGCCTGTGGACAGGAAAGGAGGAGGAAGGCAGAGAGACATTGACAGGGAGAATCCCATGAGAAAAATGGCATCTCAGAGGGACCAAACCCCAGAGGAGTGATTGGGGTGGGCTCTTGCTTAGTCAGGTTCTACATAGGCTTTTCCATTTGTTACAGGGAAAGGGAGAATAGTGAAGTCAGACTAATTTCTGCAACAATTTCTCTGGAGTCAACAAGATGTCACTACTGATTGTTTTGACATAGATTTTTCGGTCCTGAGTAATTACCTGTCCTTTTATAAAAAGAAAGCACATGAGGAGACAGAAAATCAGAGCAGCTGTTGCTGCTGCACCACTTTAAACAGTGCTGACCATGAGTTGTTCTCTGCTTCTGGAGGGGGCATGCAGGAGGAGCAAAAAGCCTGAAGGATCTATATCCTGCTCAACCAGAGATAAACTGCAACTACACTTATCAGTATCCAGCATGTTGCCTGATGTTATTGGTTGATGGAGACAAAAAAAATTATTGCTCCATGATTCATTAGCTCTTTGTGACTGTAGGGCTGGACTGCAGTGACCTACACAAAAGCAGAGCCACTGCTGCAGCAATGAGAAGGTCAGGGTAAAGACTGTCATCATCCATACAAGTTCCAAATCCTTTCTAGGGATTGCTGCAGGCTGATGAACATACATTTTGAAGTTGGAGAATATTATCTGTCCAGTTTAGTCTCAGATACCCTGCTGAAGTGCCTTAATCAGACACCAGGACCTCAGCCTTGAGCCTTAGAGAGAGACAGAAGCTCCAGAGCAGCTGTTTTTCTTCATCCTGGCATTCTGCCTCTCCCTCAGCAAAAAATGCAAAAAAGGCTTTGAGTGTGATTGCCTCAGGGTCTTAGTCACAGTCATTGCTGTCTTGATGAACTTGACCATCCTGAATGGTTTAAATTACTTTGGATGATGGATTTTATCCATTAGCAAGAGGGTGATATAGCAGCTCTGTCACTAGCCTTCCCACAGGAGGATTTAAATTTGCTGAGGTGCAGTATCTGGGCTTCAGCATTAGTGGTGTTTTATAAAGTGAAGCAAAGTGCACATGAAAACACATCCATTTAGACAGTGTCTCCTTTCTACCCAGAGCTTTTTGGAGTGCTGTGCCAGTGCCAAATACAGTTGAATTAGGTTCTCAGTGGGAGTAACCAGGCAGAAATGACACATGGACATATGCAGGCACATGAGATTCTGCTTTGCTGCAGGCTACAGGCATTGCTGTGGCTGCAAAGGGCTCATCTGCTGTAACCTCCTGTGCAGAGGAGGATACTCAACCCTTCCTCTTGGAAGATGGTCCTTCACTGAGTATTCTGAGGAATGAGTGGAAACCTCTTGGCCTTTTGTGATAATTGTTATTCTCTCTCATCTGCTGCTTGCAGTGAGGAGCAGGTTGCCCATAGCAGCTTGTCCTTCCTGCAGTAGCCTTACAGCTTTGTCCAAACAAAAGAAATAGAAAATACTTTGGAAAAAAGGACTTTCCAAATGGCTAGGAAAGGAAGGAGGGAGCAGCTTATATAACCACTAGTGATGAGAATGAGGTTGCTAATAATTTTCTTGGGATAGAAAAATACCAGTGAAATTAAAAAGCTTTTAAAGATGCCTGCTGTTTTAGTATTACTTAGACTACCTCTCTCCTCTAGCATAGCATATTTCCCTCTCTTTGACTTTAGAAGCTGAAGAAAGCTTCAGTGCCCTGGGAGTTTGGGTTTGTCAGTATTTCTGGCTGTGCAGTCAAAGCCTGGATGGGACACAAAAGGACAGACACCATTAATTTTTGTTTCCCTGCTCAGGGGAAGTATTCCAAGCAGACCTTCAGGATTTATCTTCTCTGGGCCTGTTTTTTATTTGGTCTCTGTATGGCTTAAGAGAGTGAGAATCCCACCCTACCCACTCTTCTGTCTTTTCTGGGTACCTCCTACACTCTGTATTAGTCAAGAGCTTCAGAGCGTTTATGTGCATTTGAATTTTTGGTCAGGTTTCAAAATGCTCCATTTTCCCCCACACCCAAACTAAAGGAAATTTGACTCAACTTGTTTACATTGGGTTTAAATTTTGCAAAATGTTAGTATTGACTCCTTTGAACTTCTTAGGATCTTGATTGTAAATGAATTCAGCAACAGTATCAACAATGTGCATTTTGCAGGATGGATAATGAGGGGACAAAATAGTCTTTAAAAATGCTCAAATAGAGAAACTGTGCTTAGCCACAGGAATTCTCAGTGATCCATGCCCTTGTGACAGCACTGGAGAAATCCCATCTTCCTCACCTCATTAAGACCAAGGGCAACTGCTGAATCTCTGAAAAAATGTGAAACTCAGTGCTTCAGACCTGCCTTTCTTTATGAAGGTGATTGCATAGACTTCCTCCACGAATTAATAGTGTTAGAGATCCTCTGCTCACAAAGCTGGTTTTCTTTTTGCTGCAAGAATACAGCACACAGCCTTTGCCTGGTGATAAGCCTCTCCCTAATTGCCTAGGCTGGTTCCACTGTTTGAGTTTTGGATTGGGCAGGTGGCTTGAGCCAATTTTTTATGCTTTGACGTTTTAGCAAGACCCAGCTGCCAGCCTGGGTAAGCTGTGAAAACAGTCTTCTGAGGGCTTGGCTATTTATCTTAGCCACATCTTTAGTGCCAAAACAGTCCAGGAGCATCTAGCTCTCCTGTGGTCTATCTGCCTTGAAATAGAGCCATGGCTCAGACTGAAGAGCCAACAGTTCTTCTGTGCAGCTTCTATACATTTGCTCTTGCAGAAATTTTTTGGAAGGACAGTTTACATATCAGCCTGAGCAGCATTCTATCTGTCCATTTTCCCTTTGGAAGACAAAATCCAAGAATCCTTCAGTTTTTCAGGAGACAGAAAATGTGCTTTTTTTCTGATGGCTGAGCTGGTATTATAATACTGTGGGCAAAGTTTACTGTTAGACTTCAGTAAGACAGATTTGCAACCTGACAAGTTTTCTGAGTTGGCCTGGAGTACATGCTGACAAGCCTGATCATTGAGATTGGATAAATACATACCTCATTTTCACACCTCATGTTAGCACCAGGATAAACAAAAATAATTTTGAAAAGCAGTAGAGCTAGCTGGAAAATGAACTCCCAGGTCTAAAAGTGTTCAAATCTCAACACCTCTTGTCATTTGACTTCAGCCAGAGAAAAGGACACTGCAAAGTGCTCCCTCAAATCTCCTAACACCTGCTTTTCCTCATGGTTTTGGGTGACATGGATTCTTCAGCTGGAAGATGGAATTCCTAGTGAGTGTTGTTTTCAAAATCTAGCCAGTTCCTGCTGCAGATGTACTTAAAGGTCAGTGATGTTGAAAAGCACTGTAAGTCTAGGATGTGATTGTTTGGATGCACAGAATGACACTGACAGAGCCAAGGGCTGTGCAGGGCTCCTGCAGCCATGGTAAAGACTTTGTGCAATTTATAAGCTGTTGTGAGATTGAAAAATTACATTCTCCCTCTCCTTTTGAAAAATTTTTGAAGAAACGAGCTCAGGCACACTCAGGTATCCTTTTCTACTGTCTCTCCCCTTTGATATATAATTTTAGAATTCTTTTGCAAGTTTTAACCAAATTTAAGACAAAAGTGCACAGAAGCAATTAAGCTCCTATGAGAAAGGCAGTCAGAGAGTGAGACTTCAAAATAACACCCTGATTGCAGTAAAGCAACCTTGTACAGCAGCATTGTGACAGTAAGACAGCTTACATTTTATTAAACCTCAGTGAAGTTAGACAACAAGGTGGAACTATGCAGGAAGACAAACTTTCAACGATGTTATTTCTCATTGTTTTCACAAGAGATTATAAAAAATGAGACAAAACATCTCAAAATAATAGTGTAAATATCACCTGGGACAGTGCAATAACTGTGAGGTAATGCATTTGATGAACTGAAATCAGCCATTCACTTGCAGGTGCATCACAGAATTTCTCCTGAAACATACCAAAATACTTCGCTTTCTGTTTGATTAGATTAATGACTGCTTGGAGCTCTCTGTAAGCACTAGCCAGTGGTGTGTTGCTCTATATTGGGTTGAACCACAAACCAGCTAACCTTCCCCTGTGTGTGCAAATCAGATTAAAATCCAGCAATGTAGAGGCACCTAGAACATGATGGCAGACAAAGCAGCTGTAAAACATTAGCCACCTCACTTGGAAATTAAGGAACTGGGAAAACATTGGTAACTACCATCTGTAGAGATCACTTTTTCAGATAGAGTTGTGTTTTGGGGTAGCTTCATGCATGTGATAAAAGGGTAGGACAGTAAGAGATGGTGATCCTGAAAGAATGGGACAACTTTTCAAGTTGTAGAAAGTAAATGGTGGATGGCATGTGAGGAAGTGAGCACAGTCAGGGCTCCCATCAGTGTGGGCAGCATCTGCGCTCGCAGATTAAACAGTAGCAGAGAGCAGTTTTGGTTCTCAGGCCAGCTGGCAGGACCTGACCTTGTCCACACTGTTAAACTCCTCCAGCTGAGCTGCATGCCCACACAGAAGCTGCCTGCTGGACATAGCCCCTGGGCTGTGCTAGTGGCAGAATTTGGGAAAGGCTTTGCTGGCACAGGCAGCAGCATGCAGGAGCTGACCAGCAGATGCAGCATAGCCGACTGTCAGGCTCCTGTGCACAGAAGTGGTGTCTGGCATGTGTGTTTGACTTGTGCAGCTACAGCCCTTCTGTCTGTCCCTGGATTCTTGTGTTTGCAGCCTGTTGTTTCAGAGGTCACAATTATCATACATGCAGAAATTTGGTGAGGTGCAAGAAGCACTTAATGTCTGAAAGCGCCTTAAACCCTTCCCTCACTTTCTGAACCTGTCTCAGGCAAATCCTCATTAGCCCTATTAAT
Organism: Oenanthe melanoleuca; assembly: GCF_029582105.1. Lineage (NCBI taxonomy): Eukaryota > Metazoa > Chordata > Aves > Passeriformes > Muscicapidae > Oenanthe > Oenanthe melanoleuca. Next base: position 16,523,995 of record NC_079337.1, read on the forward strand.
GACATGAGATGGCAGTGGAACCATGAATTTGGTTTGCAATAGTGACAACTCCTGTTCTGTGAGTCAGACTTGTGTCCCTGAGCTGTGACCCTTTGGAGCTGGCAGCCCCTCTGCCACAGGGAAAGGGTAAGTGCTTCAGGAAAGCTTACAGGTAGTGTGGAATAGCATCATCAAGCAGATGGGTTCTGGCTGCCCCAGTCAAACTGTTGTCTTTCAAGACATGTCCTAGATTTTAACCTATTGAGCAAAAACACAACAAATCAAATGGAAAATGCATGGTTCACTGCTCTCAGTTTTGATAGCATCAGGAAGGTCAATCAGAGATTAATGCGTGTAACTGTTTTCTAAGCCCATCTTTAATGCTTCTAGCTTGGTTTCCAAAGGAAATAGGGTGTATGTAGTAATCCTCTTCTGGCTTTTTTTTCCTTCCCAGTCATTCTTAATCTGAACAAATCTGACAAGCATGTCAATTCTTAGAAGTTTTGTCTATCCCAGTATAGGAGAGAGTCTCTGTCAGTGAAGAAAGATGGTATTTAAGCTCAGGGAAAGACAAGCAGGGATTGCACAAGAAAGAGCAGTTCTATAAATACCTCAGATGAAGGAAGATCTGCTTCCTGAGTTTTATCCATCAGCAGAGATCTGTAATAAAATAGGGCTTGAAAACTGCCCTTTGGGTACTCTCCACCACATCTCAGTCTTGCTTTCAGTGTAAACTTTGCAAATGGGACAAGGTTAATAAAAGCTGCTTTGGAAGGTGGGGCTGGTGTTTGCAACTCTGCCTCGGTAGATAAGAGCAGTAGTTGCTTGAAAAGGAGGGTGATATCATCTGGCTTTGCTGCCTAGAAAGAGCACTGCTGCACAATCTGCAAAGAGATCCAGCTGCCTGGCCCTGCAAAATGCCATGTGCTCAGAAAACTGTGCACACTGCCACTTGTTCTTAGTGCTAACAGACAAGAACAAACAGATGTGCTGGAATGAGATATTTTCACATGTAGTATTTTGAATGTGCCCTGTCATTTCTGTGACTTTTTGTATCTAAAATAACAGCCTAAATGCAAGGCCAGGCTAACAGAGCTGCATGCAAAACCACAGATAGTTTTCAGGGAGGGAGAAGGCAGTAGTCAAAGGTGTGGTTTATTATCCAATTTTTTCTAAATTTTTTCTTCCTTTATTTCTCTCTATGTGTGTCTCAACTTTTTCAGTGCCTTCCAACCACTTTCTATTTCTGTCTTTTTTTGTGCACCCTGTTGCTGCTTACTTTGTATTTTTTCTCCCCTTTCTTCCTCCCCATTAGTTTATTATCCCAGATAATAATTTATCTGTTTTCAGCCTTCTTGCTCCATTTAACTCTTGCCTGAGACTTCTTTTCTTCCCCCACCCTGCTCTTTGTCACCTTTGTCTCTGCTCATTGTGCCAGAATTCAAACACTGTTACTCAGGTGGACAACAGATGTCCCTGGGCACTGAAGAAACCCTTCATTTAATGGCAACTAAGGACAAGCTTGAGTATCTGTATTCTGATTAAAACAGTGTTGCATCTTTCCCCATCGTGGCCCTAAGGAGGGTGGAGAATTGGGTGTCTCAAAGTGGAGGCAGCAGAGCTGAGCTCTGTTGGAGCAGCACTGTAGCTGCCAGTGCCATTTGACACAACCATGAGTGCTTGCAGCAGGCTGAGCCCAGGAATGCTGGTGGTGCTCCCATCCACCAGAGGCTGTGGAAATGAGCACTTGCTCTCAGCTATTTCAGCTTGCTATTATTTTGGACCATTGACTGTGAATGAAGTTCAAGCCAAATTGAACACAAATCACCTAGAGCTTTGTGTGAAAGGTCTCAGATAAATTAGCAGTAGAGCCTCCAGCCTCACAGAGCTCAAGTGAGCCATCATTGCATACCTGTCCCTAAATGCCAGCACTGCTCCTCCTGCCTCCCTGCTTGAGAGCACACAGCCTTGGCAAGGCTGGATTAGCACCCTGCACTCAAATGCTGCCTGTAAGGGTTGCCTTCCTCTGTGGCACTTTGTCAGCAAGCAGAGCAGCTGCTGAAAACTGATAGGAGTTGTGACAGGGGGGACTGATGTTTGTTGTGTCTCCAGAGCATGCAGGTAGCAATGGGGAGTCCCTTCTGCATCATCTCCATGAGACCTTTCTCTTTCACACCCAAGGAAGGCTCCTTCTGCTGGCTGCCCATCAGCAGCTGCAGGAAGGCTCTGAAATTACAGGATCAGCCATAATGGCTCCATTTCAACCCATTTCTGGAAGGGCACAGTAAAAAGAGATGCAGGAGTTTGCATGGGAAATATTAGAGAACTACCTAGCTTCTCTTCCAGACCCTGGAGCTGTGTGGCTTTGTGTGTCTGTCAGTCATCAGGGGCAGAAAAGAACTCTTCTCTCTAATTGTCCCTCTAATTTTCTTTAATTGAGGAAATGGCTCCTTCTGTGGACATTTCTCTCCATTGGGCAGGCTAGAGGGCTGCTTTGGGCATCTTGTGCAGTGCTTGGATGAATGGGAGGAAAAGTGCCTCTGCTGCATGGCATTTATTCATTGCCTCCTCCTTGAGAGAGAGGTTAGTGTAACACAGCATGATTGAGGGCAAGAGAATCTTACTCTAAATCAGAGCAAGATTGGGAAGAAATTAAAATTTACTTCTTCAGGCCACATATATATATTATTTTTTCCCACTGCTGTCTTTCCTCCATCACAGAGCTCTAGCATTGTTGGCATGTACAACCTAATGGGTACACCAGGGCCAGCAGCAGGATGGATTTCAATGTCACAGAGAGAGTACTGAGTGAAGCACACAGGGGGAAAAAAGAGAAAAGAAAAGATCCTTGGATTTCATTGCACAAATAAATGTCAGAATGAAACAGGTCTGGCATGACTTCAGCTCTGCTACCCAAAGTCAGTCACACTGAAATGCTCATATAAGCAACAAATACTGTACTGCTCTGGCAGGGGTGAAATATTTGGACTAGAACAACCCTTTTTGACCACTTCAGTGCTGCTTGAAACTTAAGAATAGACTTAGCAACTCTTCAGTGGAGGCTGGAACTCTTCACCCAACCTTACAGTAAGGGTAATTAGTACTGCATTTGTCAAGCCTGGGTTGGAGGAGTGATGCTGAACTGTGGGACCCCAACTGGAGCTTTCCTCACCCCCTTTAAGTGCGGTGCACTGAATACAAGAGATGTGTGTCTTACACTGCTTTGCCTATATTTTTTTTTTTTTTTCAGCACAAGTCCACATTTCCCATGGTGAGCCAAGGTTTCCCCAGCTGTTACATCTAGGACCTCAGAGAAAACAGGAGTGCATCTCAAAGGAGAGGCAAAGGTGACTTGGCTTGCTGTCTGAAATGGAGGTAAGGGCATGGTTGCAGAATTTAGCAATGTGTAGTGAATTCAGGTCATAAACATGTCCACCTCCAGATGTGCTGTTTGCACTGCTGCTGTGTGACAGCAGCTCAGGCCAGCTCTTCTCAGTAAAGATTTAGCCTGGACTTGCTTGACTCAGGAGACCAGCCACTGCTGTTTAATGGCTTTTACTGGAAATCCAGTAAGTAGGAAAAAGTTGGGTTTGCTTTGCTCCATCCTTTTTCCTCATCACTTCCCACAGGCAGGCTCTCATATCATTTGGAGCCAAACACTGGCTCTTCAAGCTAAATGAAAAAAAAAAAGTAAACTTTAGAAGTACAAAAGTACTTTCTTTGTGGAATAAATGCCCTTTAAGACCCACCAAAAATACTTTTGAGATTTTAATCACAGAATCATAGAATTTTTGACTTGAAAGGGACCCACTAGGATAATCAAATTCCAACCTCCAGCCCTGCACAGGTCAACCAAAAAATCACACCATGTACCTGAGAGCTTTGTGCAAATGCTTCTTGAGCTCTGTCAGGCTTGGTGCTGTGACTGCTTCCCTGGGTAAAGTTCCAGTGCCCAGCCACCCTTGGGTGAAGGATCCTTTCCTAATATCCAACCTAAACCTGCCCTGACACAACTTCAGACCATTCTCTTGGGTCCTGTCACTGGTGACCACAGAAACAAGATCAGTGCCTGCCCCTCCTCTTCCCCTCCTGAGAAACTGGAACTGCAGTGAGGTCTCCCCTCAGTCTCCTTTTCTCCAGGCTGAACAGACCAAGTGACCTCAGTCACTCCTCACACAGCTTCCCCTTAAGACCCTTCACTGTCTTCATTGTCCTCTTTGGGCACTGGTAGTTTAATGCCTTTCTTACATTGTGGCACCCAAAACTGCCCCCAGCACTGAAGGTGAGGCTGCCCCAGAGCAGAGCAGGACAATCCCCTCCCTTGCTGGCTGGTGATGCTGTCCCTGATGTCCCCCAGGACACATCAAGGCTGGTAGAGACCTCTAAGATGACCAAGTCCAACTGTGCCCTCAAACCACTAAACCACATCCCCCAGTGCCAGATCCAGACACTCTTAAACATCTCTCTGCCTTTTAGTGATAATACTGCTTGCTACAGCACAAGCTCTTGTGCTTGTAGAGTCTTCCTAGAATCTGCAAAAAGCACAAAGCAGCAAAATATTCACTAAGTATCCTGGCAAAGGGTACACTTGTGATCAGGTCTAGATAGCAAAGGTATTTTCTTCCTTCATTAGTTTCTCCATTTCTGCAGGCACTACAAGGTGGCTTAGCACATCTACTGTTGTCTGGAAATAGTCTAATCTTTATTTGCCAAAATGACAGCTTAAAACTAGAAACTAGCCTAAGAGGCATCATGTCAATTGAACAAATAATCCTGACAGTTTCCATGGCTCCTGCAAGGCTTTTCTTGTTTAAAATAATACTACTAATAATAATAATGCTGAAAGCCAGTCCTGAATCTTTGTGTAACCCAGTGAGGGCACAGACAATAAAATTGCTTTATACGTGTCCCTCCTACCCTTATCTTTCTTCAAAGTATCAAAGGAAGACAAGAGGAAAGCAATAAAACCAAATGCTTTATAGACCATATAAAGTGACACAACACCATGATGCTGTTTCTCTCACTGATGCCAGGCTGCAATGCAAGGTGAGGGCTGTGTCCTGCTTGCAGCTTTTGAGCTGCTACTTGAAATTTTGGTTTAGTTTGGTACAGATGTCTGGAGTTACCTGTACAATAATGCCCTTGGGAGCTGTATCATATAGAATATTACAGTATTAAATCAAGGCATTAACCATTTGGGATGGAAATCCCAGCTCTTAAGTGTCATTAGTATGAAATCTTGATGTAGAACAAAACTGTATGAGTAACATTGTTTGGATTGTTTGGTTGTTTGCTTTTTTTCCTTCTGGTTTACAGGACAAAAATGGGAAACAAGATAATTAAAACCTCTGGTTCTTATTGAAAGAAAAGACAACCCCAGGGTGTTGAAATAACTTTATTTGACCTAAATAACTGAATTGTTTTTATTTTTAAACATGTAATTTATCTCAAAATTGAAATATCATTTGCAGTGATAGAAGCACTGAGTGGAAAACTACCTCCTGACTCTTTAAATGGGCCTTAAAAAAATGGGCACTTGAAGAACTCCCTCCTTTCTTCTTAACCCTGTCTCTAATTTCAGTCAACATCACCATGAATTTGCCATGTTGACTGTATGGAACATCTGAGAGGGCTGGCATTTTTAGGAAAAGTGTGGCATATCACAGAAGACATCCTTTTAAAAGGGCTTGTGATCACCTGGTTATACTTTTAAAGTAATAATCTTCTCAGTTTCTTTGACTGTACATTTATTCTTCTTGTTCTTCCCTTTCAAAGATAAATATCCATTAATAACATGTACACACTACATGGGGACAGGGAAATAGCTTCCCATGAGATCTTGAAATCCTTCATAAAGTGTTTCCCCTCAAGCTGTCTGATGTTTTTTGCTGGGATTATTCTTTGCTGTCTGTAGCATCATTGCTGCTGAATCCCTGGATGCCCCAAATGTGGCACTCTGGGACATGAGAGGTGAGGAGATATTTGATGCTTTACTGTTTTGGTGTGAAAATAAATGGGCCAGATTTACCTATTTCTACTATTTTATGATCCTGTGTATAAGAAAACAGGTTGTTGACATCACAGCTCAAGAGAAAAATAAGTTCCTCAGGAGTGCATCCCTTCATCATTGGGCAAGAGCAGGATTAAGGACATTTCCATGGACTTGGTAACAAATTAACTTCAGAGGACAGACATGCCTATGATTCTGTTCTTCATCAGTGGAGAAACTTTAAGGATAATTTGGTTTTTTTTTTTTTTAATCTGAATTTGGACAGAAAGTCCTCTGGCATAAATGTCAAGCTGGGAGGAGTTTTAAGAGTGGTCCATTTTATTTCTTCTTTTTGCTGTACAATTTTTAGTGGAGATGTCAACTGCTTCTGTGGCAAGAAGCACAAAGTTAGGGCATGAAAGTGCTTAATTTGATGCTGATCTTCATTTCTGATAATGAAAGTCAGTAAGTTTTCCCATGTCTTTGGTTTCATTACGTGATTCTCTGTGCCCTGGGAGGCAGGCTTCCAACCAGTGAGGTTCAATTGGTCACCTAGATGCAGCTTCAGCAGTAGCTTCTTTGCATTTTTTGGAGGTACAAGATGTCATCTTCACCTGCAGGGGAAAAAAAATACAATTTTTGCAGAATGGCAATGCAGATAGGAATCAAACTTGCAGTTGCTGTTTATGGACAAATGTCAGTACAGCAACCTCTGTTTCAGTGATGGCAAATGAAAGGTAAATATTGTAAGTGATGGGTTTGTTTGAATGGCTGAAATTAAGCTTTGCTCTGACTCTCCAATGTGCCTTAATTTCCAGGCAGAGGAGACCTTGGCCCACCCTGAGAGGTGCACCAAGAGCAACTTAGGAGACTGCAAGAAAAGCCAGCCTCAGGAGTGTGAATTGGTCACTCCTAGGTCCCTTCCACCAAGAGGAACAGCAGTCAGAAGGTGCTGCTAGTGTCTAAGGGGATGAGTTTTCTGTGAGCATCTTATTACTGCCTTTGCTGGGTCCAATGCTGATCTGTAGCTGTTGCAGCCTTACAAAACTCCTCCAGCAGTGCTAGAGCAGTTTGAGTGGCTTTGGAAGGAGATGTGGTAGAGCATTTGTGTCTTTGTTTGGCATGTGTCTGTGGAACAGCTTGCATCCACAACCAAATCATTTCATTTACTTGCTTTCAGTCCATGTTCTCATCTCTTTAAAATGGGCACTATAATGCTGTCTCATTATGCACAGACTTTATGGGAGAGGTTCAGTAATCATTATGAAAAGGTCAGATGCTTCAGTGAAGGGCACCTATAAATGAGTCTATAAATAAATAGTCTGGAAGCCTTTAGGAGAGGCTAACAACTTATTTATCTTTTATCCTGCTGGTTGCAGGGGATGTATGAAAGCAAGAGCATACTGCTAATTAGTTTAATGCTGGAATTTTTGTTAGGGGGCACTGAGAGACTGCTGGGTGTAGCAGTTGGCTTGATGTGACACCTGACCAGCCCTGGCTCATGTGAATGCACAGTGTGGCTCCATGAGATCTGTGCTGAGCCTCACTGGGGACTGTGTTTCTTAATTGGGAAAGCGTTGTGTTTATTGAGATGATACTTGCTGCTAAATATATCATCAGCAACTCTGTGGCACAGCTTTTTTTCCACTTGGCTTAGAGGAGAAAAGCAACTCTTAGTAATGCTTTTTATTGACTAGTCTGTGTGCTGCTGGTTGTTTGGTTAGCATTCAGAAATGTCTGCTCTGGACTTGAAGCTGTCTGGCAAAAAGTGATTTCATTCCACGCTCCAGTGGTATTTAAGGCAGGTAGTTTGCTTTAAGGTCATTATATTTTCATGGGAGAGGACCCTCCTGATCTGCCATGTACCAATGGGATGCATACTTTTGTTTGTTCAACAGCCTTTGGCTGAACAGAGAGTGGAGCACAAAGACAATTCTGTGGGGTGGCAAGAGATGGGGAAGTCCTGGGGTGACTGAGGGGATGCCTCTTTGAAGGCACCTTGTTTAATTGCTTCAGTATTGCTTAGCTTTTGTCACATGAGGCTCAGCATTTCCAGCTGCAGAGAAGCTGACAGTTTCAGTGTGGAGGTTTTCAGAGCCTCTGGCACATGATCCTTAACACACAACTCCTTAGGAGATCCATGCTTGATCTCTAGCTGCAGACTGAAGCACAGAAAAACACTCTTGAACTTGATTGTGGGACACAGAGTCCCCCCTTCCTTTTCTCCCTGACTAAGGAGACTGGGCTTACAAAGGGTGTTCAGTCCCAAAACATTTTGGTGCTTCTGAATCCAATCCAACCTTTCTGCTGTTGCAGCCCCTCCTTTCAGAGAGGTGGGAAACACATGCATCTGTCCAAGAGGAAGGGCAGAGACTTAAAAAGGGAAATGCCCTGATGCACTAGGGGGAAAAAAAAATGAAGCTGCAAACGTTGATCCTCAGTGTGAGATGATCCATCTCAGGAAGGCAGATTTGTTAAGTGGCTCTTTCTGTCTTCAGACCACTGTCCCTTTTGAATGTCTCAGCCTACAAAATGTTCTGCTACTCTGGTATTTGCACTAGTTTGATTAGGCTGGAGAGAACTGCAGGGCAGTCCCTTCTCTGATGGCACATTGAGACACTTCAGCCCAAGAAACAGGAGTACACCCTCTCCAAAAACACAAAGGCAATGGGAGCCACAGCAAAAGATGCAGCTGAGGAGCACCTGCGGTCAGGAAGGCTCCAAGCTAGAGGAAAGAAATAAGCAATGTGTTAGCACACTGCAGATCAGTCTAGCATCTCTCTGGCCCTCCTGAGCACCCAGGGTGGGATTATGGCTGGGGTTCAATTTCTGCAGGGGGGTATTGCCTGAATGGAGGTAGCAGTATGTATTAATTGAGCCACATGGGAGCTGTTCCATTGTCACACCCTGCAGAGCAGCTTTATTGGCATACCCAGCAGAGCAGAGTTTTATTCAGTGTCAGAAATTTTCCCAATATCTGCTGGACTCCTCACTTTGTTAGAAAAACATAGGGGTGAGAAGGGCTTGGGCCCTAGAAAATTGGGCAGTGCCCACTGTGTGTTCCCTTTGTGAGATAAAGGACTGCATCTTCAGACTCCATCTCGAGAATCATTTGTTCATTTGACCTCTTCCTTTTTCCCTGGAGGTCTTCCCTTCTCCTGGAATCCCCCTGCCCCAGCCTAAGTCCTTTTCTCACTAGAGACTTCTCTGTTTTACTTCATGCCAGCCTTCTGAAGATGTTCTGAGCCTTATATGAGGTGGGGCAGGCTGAAGAAAAGCACAGATGGAGACATTCCAGATAAATACATCACCAGGTTCCTTGGAATCTTCCAGAAGTTCTCACCTCTCCTTCTCACAGGGGTTTTGTCTGTGTCTCCTGCAGCAGTCCAGAGCAAGAAGATAACTTTTCTTTGCAACTTTAATCACCACTGAGGAGCGTTGGATCTTTGCTGGAGGGAAACAACACATTTTTGCAAGCAAAGAAATAATAGTGCTCTGATGACCACTAGAATCAACTTTCCTTTCAAGCAGAACAAAATGTTTTTTTCAACCTGAGGCTGCTTTACTTTGGGAATCTCTAAAAACAGGGTTTAAAAGTCTTTGCTAGCTAAAATATTGTCAGTCCTTCAGGCTCCATTTCAGGCATTAGTGTAAATGAGAGTTTTCCAGACCAAACTTCACACCATATAAAAGTATATGGAGACAGGGTGCGCAGGACATAGAATTAGCTAGACTTTCATTTACAGTGTGGTTATAGTTGTAAGGATCATTCATTCAAGCCCAAATTTTTTTGCTATTTTCATTACTGCCCAGGTGCTCTCCTGGAAAATTTTCACCTAAGAATTTCACCTAAAAAGCTACTGAGTTAATATATGTGTAGCTAATTTTTCCCCTTAGTAAGCTGGTGAAATAAGAGCAGTTTCCTCAACACCTTTCCTGTGTGAAGTTTTTTTTTCCTGTAATACCAGCAAGACACTTCATCACTCTTGGTTTATGTTTCCCCCTTTTGAAACAGGCATTAAAGGGTTGGCTTACTAGGCAGATTTGTAGCAAGGATAAATTCAGCTGTACACATGAAGATGGCAGATATTGATCAAGGAAATGCCATCCCAGACCAGTATCTCACTGTCCAAGCTGTGGCCTGGCTGTGGGAGTTGCCAAGCATCTCCCATCAGCCAAAGTATTCTTAAATAAATGATAATTTCTTTTTGTCTCAAGTTAGATGATGATCAGTTTGGTGCTGGCTGGCATTTATATTTGCAGTCCTTTCAATTTTTAAGAAGGAGAAATTTTTTTTACGTTTGCTAATGAAGGAGAAGTGGAGGTATTTGTTCTACAAGTGCCTGCTCTAGACATAATATTTCATCTCTATTTATATTTCTTCTTTCTACAATGGGCACAGATATTTTTGTCTCATTATTCATAGACTTCAGAGGATTAAATAAGCAATAATGGTGAACAGGCCAGATTTCTTATTGAGAGGTTCCAGATCAACAAGGCAATGAATAAATAGGACAAACAGACTTAGCCAAGGCTTACAGTGTATTAACTTCATCTCATTTCTCATTAGTTTGGTATCAAGCTTGTCTCACATAGTCTGCTGCAGTCGTACTGTATATAAAAATCTGTTCTCAAAAGCAAGTTGGTAGTTTCTGGGATTTATAAATATTGATGGCTGAACGAGGCTCCCGAGTGTGTCATGACATTTCACACTGGGAAAGAAGAAAGTTGCAGCAGCTGTGCAGCATCCCAAGATCCCTTGCCACCAGCCTTTTTTCCTCTGTTGTTCAGCCTTTCTTTTCCACCCTCCTGAGGACAAAGATGTCTTTCTTTTTTTCATGGGTTTGAACCTGCTTGGGAAATAAAAATTCTGCATACATAAAGCTAATAGCTCACTGTTAATTTTTGGCTACTCTTGTTAAAAATCCCACCTCTTGCATGTGCTTTTGCACAGTGCCCTCAGACATGGTCAGAAGTTATGCCCTTCTGTGTGTTGGAGAGAAGTGTCAGAACTGTAATGGCTCAGTTCTGTGATTTGGCTGCTCAAATTCTTTCTCAGTCCTGGAAATAAACAATAGGCAGGTCTTGTGTCAGTAAGAAGTGAAGCATGCACCCTTGTCTCTGCAAAGATCATTAGATTTAAGAGAGAAAAGCAGAAGATATTTGCATGTATCTTGCATACTTACTGAAATGGAAGTGACACTGTTCTTAAAAGCAGAGGTGTAGAGAGCAATCCAGGCTCTCTGATTTGTGACCCAAGCCCTTTTGTTCCAAGGGAGAAAGTAATTCATTCTTACATTAGACTGTGGTTACATTAGATATTGGAAATTTGTATAGCAAGACAAAAAGGAATTGCTGCCCTAAAACTTATATAAGTCTGCATCTTCTCTGGAAAAATCCCTGGGTAGCTGCAGAATTGGTGACATCTCATCAGCTCTGAGCAGGAGTTGTCCCAAAAGAGATTCTTGAGTGCTTTGTCCTGCAAGTTTGCAGCTTGGACAAGAGCAGCAGAACACTGGTCACTGTCTGACAACTGCCTGTGCTGCAGCCTTATCCTATAATGAGCAAGTCAGAGTGTTTTGTATTTTTGTGTTTATTTGTGTGTCTGCCTCACAGCTCTTGTAACATTGTCTTGCTGTGGAAATTTGCTGTTACAACAAATGCTGTGCTAGCTGGTGATGAGATGTTTTAGGAAGCATGTACTATGATAAATGAACAGAAGGGCTATTTCATGGTGCTTTTTGGGGAGAAAAAAAGTCCTGTTTCCCCTCATTGTGTCTATTTTGAAAAAAGACATCTTTATTTTTTCTTAGTTTGGTTTTTTTTTCTTTTTTTTTTTTTCTTTTTTCTTTTTTTTTTTTTTTTTTTTTTTTTTGTTGGTTTGGTTTGGTTTGGTTTGGTTTGGTTTGGTTTGGTTTTTTGACTGCTAGACCACCAAATCAGCCCAGCATTTGGGAAATTTTCCCAGAATATGTTGACACAATCAGCTTGTTGTTTGTCAGTGTCCACAGCTGCTCTGCTGGGAAGGGAAAGGGACCTGCTTGTTATTCACATTGTTGAATGCTTAGGGGCAAGGATTCCAAATGTTTTCTTCATCTAACTTCTGATGTATTCTTCTGAGGAGAAGGCAATCCTGTTTGGGAGATACAGAGGGGATATAACGGGGTAGAGTTGGGACAGTTCTTTTCTTAAGGTAATTCCACCCTATTGTGGAAGATACACATTTTAACATGGATGAATAGGGTAGAGATTTCTTGCCCAAATACTGCTTAGCAGTGTGGAGCCACCACATTTTGTCTGGCTGACAAAACAGTGGGCTGGTTCTGTCTCCTCCTACAAAAAATGCAGTCTGGATCCAGAGAGAGAGAGAGAAAGAGGCATTTGTTGCCCCCTCTTGTCACACACCTGTGTGTGTGTATGTTTGTGTCTGTCCCCACTTAATTACAATTAAACCCCGTGCCTGGATGCAACCCAAAAGTCTCACCCTCAGTGAATTTCATGAAAATAGGTGTCCAGATGGAAAACAACTGCCCTGCTGAGGGAAGGCCTTCCAAATTCATGCTGTGTTAGACTTTGGGGAAACCACACAGCAGAGCTTCTTGGGTCATAGGATACATTAGCTCTGCTGAACTCAAACACCTACCTGTTGGGAGTGTTTGCTTTTCAGACTGCCAACAAACCTCTAAAATCAATTAGTCGTGCAGCTTTACTTGCAGTACATATTTTCCTGCTGTTCACAGGTAGAAGCTATTTTATATTATCCCTAATTAGTTTTACATTCAGCTTTCCCTGCTGGCTAAGGCAGGCATTGCTTTGTGTACAGGAATTAGACACCAGGTACCTTCTGAGTTTTTCAAATCTGCTGTAAACCTCTCTGAATATCTGCAATGGTATTTGTTTGTGTGTAGCACACCTGGTGGGGAAGGAGAAATTGTTTAGTCTCCCCCAAAAACTTTGGCATTACATTCTGGGGTAAATATAAATCCACTTCTTCCTCCTGTGGCCAGAGCTCCATATTTCTTAGATTCAAATGGATCTCCACAGTTCAGCTCAGAAAGAAGAAAAATGTAATTGTTTGGTTACACTGATTTTAGTAAATTGTGTTTATACCTACTGGTGTATGCACATGCACTGCAATCTGTTGTAAGATTGATCCAGGACTTTACATTTCTTAATGTCAAGCATTTTCCTTTTTTGTAGAGATCTTGCGTGGTGTGTGGGGTGTGGCTGTTCCACAATGGGGAAGGGATGCAAGGCTGGGGGCTAATTTTCCAGTAGTTATTATGGCACTAAAGTTTGGATAACCTAAGTAAAATTCACCATCCTGTGGCTGTGTCTTTTGCAGAAAATTGTTCTGCTAAGGAAAATGTCATACAAGAATGCTCCCACTTAATTTGCTGTTTTCCCCAAAACGTCTCCCACTAGTTTCTTTATTTGCCAGGCTCTTAAGGTTTCTCAGGGTGATGTGTGAGAGCAAATTTGGAAGCTCTGCCTCTGTCTCCACCCTGTCCAGTAGCTATCCTAGAAGCAGATAATTTGGTAATTTCATTCTTACAACTACAGCTCCCCTAAATGACCTTTAAAATTTATTTGCTTCATTTACTTAGCTTTTAAGAGATTATGCTTAAGTAATGTTTTGCTGCATTTAATGTTTTGTTGTATTTAAATTTAGCGTGTAATGATTTTCTATATTAAATAATAGTAGCAACATCTGAAATTATTAATCAACAAAAGATGACAGATAATGCATGTTAAGTTCTGTCTGTATTTTGAGTAGTTTATCTCCCAGGTAACATAAGAAGAATGTTAAATCCTGCTGGAACACACTGCTCAGCTGATGTAAATCAGCAAATGTACAGCAGCTGAATTTCTGGCCCATTATGTTTTCTATGAAAGATGTCTTTGCCTTCTGAGTATTAATTATCCATGATCCTTTTACTTTTCTTGTTTTCTGCCTTTAGCAGGTGCTGCTAATTCTCTCAATTTCTTCCAGAAATGGGAAAATTTATCTATATTAGGAAATGTGTTCTTCCTTTCTTCAGTAAGCTGCATTTTCATTTTTGGCATCCATATTTAAATCCTCATGCACACAGAGATATGAATGATGTGGGTTTAGTGCTGACAGTTTTAAATCCTGCATCAGCTGCACAGACAGCTTAACCCCTTCTTGTTCTAGCAGAAGACCATGTATAATTTTGCAAAAGATGACCATGTCACACACTGCACAGTTATCTCTCTCAACAAACTGCCCCCATCTTCAAGTCCCAAAATTAAATCAGGTAATAAATGATGGAGCAAGGCTGGAGAGGGGATGAAGGGAAGGCCAGAGTCCCTTATCCCCCAGCAGATGCTCCAAAAGCTCCCACCCAAAGGGACACAGTTGGACAGGTCCTTTTCCCATTCCCTGATTCCCCTTCCAGAAGAGCTCAGGGTGAAGCCCACAGTTTCTGAGCTCTGGAACGACTTCCCATGTCCTGCTGCTGTATGTGAGGGGCATTTCAAATACCAGAGGGTTGTGTGCCAGGGCAAGGAACATCCCATGCTGCTCCAGAGGAATTCATCACTGGTGACCTGCATCCAGCAGGAATGATTGGAGGCACAGCCATGGGAGAGACCCCATGTGTGCTCTTTGCCACCTCTCTGTGCTTCCCCCAGGAGCTGCAGCCTGGATGGAACAGGGGAGAGGGTTAATCCTTCTGTCTCTACAAGTGTTATTTGGAAGGGAATTGTCTTTGACTTAATTTTCTCTTTTGTCTCCACTCAAGCCTAGTGGATCAAAAGAAATGCAAATTGAAAGATAATATTTTGGATGTGCCCGATTTTAAAGTTGAACATGAATAATCTTTGGTGCCTCTGACTTAATGTCTGTATCATTTTTGTCACAAAAGTCTTGAAACAATGAGTATTTCATTATGTGACAAAAAGAATTTACTTTTCATCAAGAGAGGAGACCTGAGTGTTGCTCTCACAGTACTAGAACACAGCTACTAATTACCTCATGTTATCAAACCTGACATTATCCTTTAGATTAAAATACCATATGTTTTATTTTATAATGAGAGGGCAAAGAGCCAGTTGCTACAAAGTATTAAGCTACTGAATGTCGGGTGCCACTATATAGCAGGGTTTATTCACACAGAAATTCAATTGGCTGATTATTAGATTATTGGTTAATGCAATTTAATATAAAACCCTTCTCTTTTTTATTTCCTCTTCCTTTCTTTCATTGTTATTTTGAATTATAGTACTAGGAAAGTACTTTTCAAGTGGTTAACTTAAGTTTGCTTTCCAACATCTCTTTATTTGTGAAGAAATGAATTCACAGGTTCTGTTTTCTTTCTAGTACTTGTGAAAATGAAGGATAGTTGTGCCTGTACTACAAGAAGGGTGATTTAGGTAAATGTCTCTGAGGCAGCTTGAGTCAATTTAGCTTAGACTTGCCCTGAAATTCTCTATTGCTTTGCTGCAAATCTTCCCAAGAGAAAAGGTTTACTCTTGCTGAGCTCTATTGGAGTAGAAGGTAGTTTTGTTGGTCCTACATTATGGCTGACAAAAAGGGTAGAGAAAAATGTTACATTGAACCATATCAATGGGAAGGAGAAAAGATTTACTCACTTTTTCTCCACATGTTCAGTCTGGAAGTGATGGATGTCAGTTGTCATCCCTAAAATTCACATCAGACTTACCCAAGAAATCTATAGGGATTTTTTTTTTAATTGATGGTTTTCCAAGAATTCCTCATTTTCAAAACGCACATGAGAGATTTTTTCACAGCTACTTGAGTGCAGATACTAGAGCCCTATATTTTGGCAGACACATTGCTAGAATAAATGACCAGGTCTACATTTAGCCCTAGCTTGAGAAGGCCTAAATATAAATTTATAGATGGAAAAAAACAAAGAAAAAAAACCCCACCTACTTCTCTGCCTTTTAGACTATGTTGTCCTGAGAATGTGCTCCAGGTCTGCACCATGGAACATGTGGGAAGGCAAAGTCCTGAGACAAAACAAAGGGATAAGATGCAAGGGTAAATGCTATTTTTCCATTACCATGGCACTTACTCACAGATTGGGAGAAATAAGTTGTGCCTGCTCTTGGAACAGAGCCATTCCTTTGCTCATGCAGAGACATCTCTCAAGCCAGCTGTGCTGCCTCTGAGTTCCTTATTATCAACTCTTAGAAGCGTGGGGGAAAGCAGCAAAATCATGACAATGATAAATGCTGCTGCTTTACCCACTCACACGGTGCCAGCCCAGTTTGTGGTCCAAAAGCCCCTCTGTGGTCTGGCTCTGAGTAAACAGAGTTATTAGCAGCCATGGGAGGCTGAGAGGTTGGAGGCTTGAGCTGACCAGTTGTTACAGAAAAACAACAGATTCCTCCTCTTCTTTTTTTTTTTTTTTTTTTCCTGGGCTCCTTTTATTGCTGAATCTTTCACACTCTGGAGAAGAGCACTGCTGTTGTCTGGTGGCTAAAAGCAAAATCACATAAAGGGGGAAGAGAAAGGGGAGCAAACCAAAGCTGTCTCTGGCCCCCAGCTCGTTAACAAATGCAGCAAGCCATCCCTTAGGCACACCAGGCAGTGCCCCTGGGCTGGCACCGTGCCCATCTGTGCCATCTGCTGAGCATCAAACCTTCCTCTGCTTCCCACCACGCAGAACCTGCTGCAGCCAGGCTCTGCTCTCCTGCTGGAATTGCAGCACACAGCCAGCCCAGGATAGCAGCTCGATAGATGGAAAAAGGCAAGGGGGGAGGAGGGGCTTTGCATCTTTGTGTTCTCACAGCTGTAATCTCTGTCACGGTATTTGTGACTGCAATGGGACATTCCTCTAGCTATTTACAACAGGTCAGGGCAAGTGTCCTGCTTCCCATATGCCATCTCACTGAAATGGCTCTTTTTGTTTGCTGAGTACAACTTTAGGTGCAGGTTGGTGAAACAAGCACAATGGAATCATTGATGTGATTACTGGGTTGAAGGAGAACAATAAATGAAAATATGTTGTGCATATTATGAGATGCAGGACTCAAAATGATGGGCTGTCATATAAAAGTGGTAACAAAATAGAAAATTGAGACCCAAAAAAGGGCAGTAGTAAAAAGCTCAGTATTTTATTCCATGTCAGATGGTTTCTCTTCTATCTAAACTGGCATGTTTCCTAGAACAATTTTGTTTAAGGAAATAGCTGGCCCATCAGAATGTTTTCCTTCTGCTGTGCATCATCTGCCTGGCATTTTGCTCTGCTCAGGAAGGTGGAGTATGAGAACAGAGGGAAGCTTGAAGAAGGAAAAATTCCATGCCTCTAAACAGCAATGCAGCAGCTCCAAGCAAAGTCATAGAAGTACAAGAGAAATTCACTAATAAGTTAAGCATTAACATTTTCAGCAAGAGAAAATACATCCCAACTATCATAACTTCTTCCAGGTTTTACAAGGCCACATCATGATCAGTACTTCAGATCAATAGGAATGTTAAGACTGGTGTCTGAGATTACAGTAAAGCCATCTAATTTCCACAATGCAAGGAATTTCCAATAATTTTTTTTAAAATTCATAAGTCTAGAAGTCTTTCACATGAACAGAATGATGTTGTTCTAGTCTTTAAAACTGAAAATATAAGATAGTACAAAATGTTTTGAAACGTCATGTGACTGCTTGGATCAGATGTTGCTAAAAAAGCCTGTTAGGGTTAGAAAATTAGGTTTTAGGTCAACTCCTGCTGGTCTGTGCTAAAGAAGAGTTTGATCCAAAGGCTCTTCTGTCTAAAAAACCCAACCATAGAATAATTTAATTTTCAGCCTCATAAGCCTGGGTTGTTTGGAGAACTCTCACCCCTGGTATTTTACCTTTTTTTTTTTTTTTTTTTTTTTTTTTCTGCTTTCAAAGCTGTAAATCTTGGAGACAAATCAAAATTAAAAGCAGGATGGGCAAAAGAGGTGTTTTTCCAGTAATAGTGCAAGTTTTACATGATGTTACTTTTAGACTGCTTTTATTTCAACTTGAATGGGCTCACTATTCTTCAGAGCAAGAACAGCTCATGCATTGATATGTGATATTGGGTTTGAAGTGTTGGGCAGACACTCTAATAAATAGAGTGATATTTAAAGAGGATGAACTTTGAGTGACACCTAGTGAGTTATTAACTTTTATTTTGTTCATTTTGCCATCTGCCTTTCTTGCTAAGCCTCTCATTTTCTCAAATGCAGATCCAGTAGTTTAGCTGATTTTGTACTGAAGCAGCTCTGATGGACCAAAACCAAAGTTTTTGGGGCAGACTTGCCAGATTAGCCAATGCTGATCTGGAAGTCAAGCACTCAGGTGCTCTGAAGAGTGAAAATGCTGGAAATTGAGTATCTCACTGAGAGTTTTGAGTCCTTTTCAAAACCTAATGTTCATATTGCCACCTCTCCCTGAGAGCCTTTGAAAAATACAATTCTGAATGTGTATGCTTAAATGAGCATTTAAAAATTAGTCTTTGGGTTCTTTTTGGAAACAACTCTGCAGCTCTTTTAAACAGAGTTAAGGTAATTACTGCTTCACCTGAACTCTACTGACATGGTGCAGACAGGGAAAAAAGCCATCAATGCCTTGCATCAACACTTAATTGCATTTGACTAAAGCACACATTTGCTGGAAGCATGTACTACAAAAACCATGCAGATGTAATTTTTAAATTATTGAAATGAATTGGTTTGGGCTTTTTAGTTCTGCTAAAATACAAGTCAATGCTTTTCCATTAAAAAAACTTAATTTCTGTTTCAAGAGATTTTTTTGAGACTGTAACCAAAGCCAAAGAACAGCTGTACCACACAAGCACAGGAAAGAAACTCTTGTCTTTCCCCTCAAAATATATGGAAAACCCACAGTTTCTGAACTTGTTACAGCTGATTTACTACAGTTTTAACTTGGCAATTTAAAGTCAGAGATTTATGTTGCTTTACTTTTTTACCAATACCCTTTCTCTTGTAGATTTTTTTCCTGAGCAGGATGGCAGAATAAGAATCCCCTTGACCTTGCCATAGCAGCCACTGCTTGGGGTGGACACCCAGCTGAAGAAGCAGCCCCAGGAAAGGGTGCTCAGAGTAGTTCCTGCAGCTGAAGAAAGAGTCTACACAAAACCCAGGACTTGCCTGTGGGTCACCACACTGTTTTGGTGGAGATTTTTAAGGAGTTGTTGGACTTCAGGCTCAAAGGATTGCATCATGGTGAAATCAGGTGTTGCAGTTACTCTGGAGAGGCACAGCATTTGGTCTGGGCTAACTGGAAATAGTTCACTTTGCTGAGGAAAGTGTCTCTTCAGCCTGACTTAAAGCATTCAGTTCAAGTGTTTCAGGTTGTTAATTTGGGGGTTGCTACTTTAGATTTTGCCCTTTTTCACATGCTACCTCCAGATATTCCTTTTTGAACCCACTGGCATGCAGTGCTCCATCATGTCTGATTTTTCCCTTTGTTTTTCCTAGGCAAAACTGCTCATCAGACAACCAGAATTTGTGGTTTCCATCAGCCTCTAGCTGGACTTTGGGCTGGAGGAGTAGCTGCAGGCTGCTGATCTCCTAAGAAGCAGAGGATTTGGGGTCTGTGCCACAGTACCAAGAGTTCATTCATATCTTTCTGGTAAGAACATGCAATGTGGTAAGTACATGCAGCTTTTATGTAACCCTCCTTCAGGGCAGCATCTAAGGGTCTTCTCCAAATGCTCCCTCAAGGCTATGTGCTGGCTGAGTACATCCCATAGCAATCCTGGTCTGTGCTGGAAATGTCCACACAGCAAAATCTGCTCAGGGTTTCTGCT
This sequence comes from Oenanthe melanoleuca, assembly GCF_029582105.1. Classification (NCBI taxonomy): domain Eukaryota; kingdom Metazoa; phylum Chordata; class Aves; order Passeriformes; family Muscicapidae; genus Oenanthe; species Oenanthe melanoleuca. The sequence goes on from NC_079337.1 coordinate 16,543,749, forward strand.
GGTTTTGCTGGATAAGGTAGATGGAGTTGTGTGGAGAGCATGCAGCCTGAGCAGAGTTGTGTGGGGACACTTGTGCTGACCTGTTCTAACTCAGAGCTGTGCACAGAATTAAATGCAGCAGGGAGAACTGCAGGGCTCCTTTTCCTGAGCAATACAAGTCCCTCCTGACAGAAACAGGGAAGCTGGAATTGCTGTGTGGCCCCCTGTACTGATACAACACCTAACATTTAAACAACAGTTTAATTTTTCTGGGGATAAAATGTCTCTCAAATTTCTGGGGGAAAAGTGAAGCAAACCTTCAGAAAACTTCAGATGGAAAGCTTGTGTTTATGTAAAATGGAAACATGCTGTGAATCATTGGAGAAAACCTATATTTTCTTGCCAATTATAACAATATTAGGTAGCAGTGAAGGTTTCCAAGGCAACCTGGCCACGGGTGCATTCATGTGGAGTGTGTGTGACTACCTGCTTTGTCAAGCCAATGGATGCATGTCAGGAGGTGGGCTGTGGGGGGAGTACAGATCATTTCATCAATCCACACTACAAAAACTATTTAAAAGCAGAGGGTTTGGGTTTTGTTTTGGTTTTTTTGGTGTGTATGTCTGATTGTGCTGGGCATTTCACTGCTTTTCTAAAATAGGCAAGACATGGGAATAAGGAAATGTGTGGGAGCCAGGCTGAAGACACCTGGCAGGTGGAGTGTCCAGAGGGGTGTTAGAGGAGGATTTCTGGGCCAGTTAGTGTGAAATTGCTCGTGCATTCTCTGTGAATGTAAACAAATGTACAGCATCTTTCCTCTTCCTTTTGCCTGGACTATCACCAGCCTGTATTTCCCAAGATGTTGAACCAAAGGAGTTCTTCCAACACCTCAGGTTTCTTGCCTTCAGTTGCAGTGCTTGGTACCATCTTCTTTTTTCCTGTCCCTCATTTCTCTCCATCACCTCTTTATTTGGTGTATTAAAGCTTTCCTGGCCTCTCCAGCTGTCCTGTGAATCACAGAGAGCAAAACACACAGTGTGGTCCTCCCATATGTTTTCTTGGGGCCATCACTCTTGTTTCCTCTGAAGAGCCATTGCAGTTAAATGTTGTGTGAGGACCCTGCTGTCAGTCTCCAGGAAATTCACTGCCTTGTCTTTGACCTTTTAAAAACTTCCAAGAACTGCAGATTAGGTTTATTTAGGAAAAAAAAAAAAAAAAAAAAAAAAATCAGGGCTGCCCAATACCTGATACAGGTGTCAGGAAAATAAAAATAAAAGTAAACAAACAAATAAATAAATGAATAAACAGCTCCATAGCCACCCAAGGGAACTGAGGAAGAAACATGGGTCATGTTCATCAGCCTTGACTGCTTTCCAGATTGCTAAGGCAGCTGTGACTGGACTTGTAGAGTCCATCCCTTACTTAAGCTGTTCTGGTAAACTGAGCCAGCAGGTCTGAGCTGACACCACTGGGAACAGAGAAGATCAGCAGGGGATGCAGCTGTAGCCTGAGATTTGGCCATAAATTTCCACTGATCTTCAGTAGCATCTCCTTTCCAAATTTATTTTGCTTCAGGAAGAGGCTAAGAGGATTCCCAACTACCTTTCTCAAACCAAAGCTGTTGCAGTACTGAGTTCACTGCAACTTTGCAGCTTCCCCTGGGAATTAAAAGCAGTCACAGGAGGAGTTCAGGGAGCAGTTACTCATTGGAAAATGCCTGTGTGATGCCTGCTGGCTCTGGTTTGAGGGCTCCAACCACACTGGAACTGTGCACAGCCACGTTCCTTACTCAGCACTGCTGTCAGAGCGCCCAGGCAGCTGCTGTGTGCAGCACCCAGAGCTGAGCTTGAGTGAGAAACTAAGATGCTGGGAATTTGTGCTTGAATTATTTCACTGTTGCCTTTTACCATAGATTGCAAAATGTCCTCTGTGCTTGGAGATGTGTATTCTCACACACATCCAACTCAGCTCCAGAGCTCACACTTTTGTACAGTGAGAACCCACCCAGCTAACCAAGCTAGGAAAATGTACCCAACTACCTTCCCAGAGATTTTCCTCTGCTCTCCTGAAATTGTAGGCATAAACCTGTTTTTTCCTTGCTGGTGGGCAAGGGAAGATAAAAATTGGAAAGAGCCAGCCCAGATTGTGTTGTTTCAGTACCTAAAAGAGGTCAGCAAGAAAGGTGGAGAGGGACTTTCTACCTTGGCATGGAGTGGTAAGACAGGGAGAAATGCCTTTATGCTGACTGAGAGTAGGTTTAGATGGGATATCAGGAAGAAATTTGTTACTGTGGGGGTGGTGAGGCACTGGAATTGGTGTCTCAGAGAAGCAGTGGCTGCCCCATCCCTGGACATTGATGGAAGGTACCTAAGGGTGGCAGTAGCTCTTAAGCACTGAATATGTTATTGAATACTTTGGCCCAAGTGATTCAGGTGCTCCTAACACTTAAGTCTGGTGTTCAAGCCTCTCAGCCCCATTAGGGTTCCACATTATTTGGCTTTTTGGGCTTCAGAGAAAGGTGCATCAAGCTCTTGCCTCCAGAGGCAAAATCAAACACAGGATTGAGTTGCCTTTCCTTTTTACAATATGGGACACTTGACAGCTACAGAAATCCCATTTGAAAAACGATAGCTGTTGATTTTCTGCTTGCTGAGAATTATTAGTATTTTTTCTATCCTGCAAAACCAGCCATTAAATCAGCAAAGTGCTTTGGCATTAGAACCATTTGGAAAGCAAAAAATACTGCTTCTTCTTGTTGAACTGCAAATGTTCAGTTGCAAAGTTAAGGGAAAATCTAAAAGTACAAATAATTATCTTAATTTGAAAGACATTTTACAAGTAAACATACTACAATTGTAGCTACAAATCAGATAATTGCTGAACATTTTAAAACCCAGGAGGATAAAATTAAAGACAATAAAATCAAATTTAAGTCCAAACAAATAACAGAGGAATTCTAAGTAGAAAGTTCATATTATTGATTTTTTTTATGGACCATTTCTTTATCTGTAAAACCTCAAATATCACACAGTAGTCTCTATGTTATAATATTTAAATGAGCATATACTTTAACATAAAGTGGTTTACAGTCAGTTTTTCTATTACTGTATAAGAAATGTATCCATGAAACATAAAAAGGTCAACTGCTTCAATGAAATAACTTTTGAAAATAATACAGTTTTACAGCCATACATAAATATATGTATTTTATTATGTCAAAGAATATGAAAGAATATAGCTCAGTGTTAAACTGCAAGTCTTTCAAGGGATACATTAGCTTTAAACTGGGATATATGATCATTGAAATACATTATTTCTGGTTTGGACTTTACATTTCCAAGTGAAAGGTTTTTCTTCTCCCTACTTCCCATCTTTTTTCCCCACTCATAAGAGTTTATCATGGTACTAATGTGTCTTGCCACTCTGTATTTTGGTAATGATAAATCAGAAACTGGGGTCTGTGCTTGCCCTCTGCATTGTGCCCAAGCCAGTGGCCCAGCTCTGCCCTGCCAGGACAGCCCAGCTGTTCTGATCCACACTTTGGGAGGGTGCTGGCAGCTGGGACAGGGAGCAAAGCTGAGGTGCAGCCACAGTGCAGGTGACAGAGAGGGTCTGGAAATACTCCCAGCCAAGATGGGACCTTGTCTGATGTGCAAAGAGACAGATGTGGAACATTCATCAAAACTCATTGAGAAGGTGGAAGGAAAGGGAAAAGACCCCACAGAATATATTTTGTGTATGTATTTGGCCCTTCTGTCTGCTTATGACAAAGTATGGCTTGGTCTGAGCCAATCCTCAGAGATCTTCCAAATCCCTGGATGGGTTTTGTAACTTCTGACAAGTCCAGAGCAGCCCAGATATCTGTGCTGAGCTGCCAGCTAGTTCCTTCTGTACAGGCAGCCAGCATGTCCCCATTCACTGTGGGATCCCAGGAATTCAGGTTCCCAAAGCATCTGCTGTTCCACAGTTAACCAACATCTCCAGGCCATACATAGTTTTATGCAGCTAATTAAAAGGGTAAGCTTATTTCCAAGGAGCAGCTGTTCACAGAGTTGGGAGGTAGAAGTAAGGTAAAAAGCATTCCCATTCCTCACACATCCTTCCTCTGAAGCAATCAATAAGTTTAATTAGAGTGGTTAGGAATGAACTATGAAACAGGCAAAGTTAGTATCAGATAAATTAGGGAAATATTGGGACAGGAGCTATATTTGTGACATTTTTAACAGAAATCTGACGTAGGTAATTGCCAGTGCTGCCTGTTATGAAGGGGAGGAGTGTGTGCACCAGGGCCTCACAGCAGTGGAAGGAAAGTCTGTTATAATCCATCCATTTCCCACACTGGAACTGCAGTCCTGTTCACCAGTAATTGGAAGGGAGAGTGGTATAACACCCACGCCACCCTGCTTGAAAATACTGGTGTTCTCTTGCTGATTACCCCTGAAGTCAGTGAGTACATGCAGGCTTGCTACAATGCAGTATGATATAATCCTTCTGTGTGCAAGTTATTGCAATCTGCACCTACACTTCACTTCTTTCTAGTACAGAAAGAAATCTGTTCAAACTAAGCCATGTCTCTTCCATTCCCTTTTGCACCTGTGCTGGACCATGCATCTTGAAAATGCCCAAGTACATGTTTTTAAGGAGATCATCTCTCAAAGGATGGGCACAACTCTAAGATGTAGAGGTTCTACAGATAGTGATCACCTATAACTGCATTGCCTTCCTAGAGAAAGAATTTTAAGAAATCTAAGTTAGATTTTGTTTGTGGTAGGGCTGTTCATACTTCTGAAGTTATGCATGTTCTTATGAGACTTTGCTCAGTTTGGGTCAAAGTGAGAGAGACAGAGCTGAGAGAAGCATTCATAGCAAACATCTTTGTGAAAAATGCTGTAGATTTGTTGATACCAGAATGTTTTGTGGGCATATCCTTTTAGTTCTTTTGGTGTAGTAAAAATACATGAAATTTTGTTTGAGGCACTGAACTAAAAAAATTAATTAGCTAAAACATCTAAACTTCTGGTTTAAAATTGCTCCTTGCATCAATATTTTGTGTATTCAATTGAGACACTTCAAAGCAAAACATTTGCATTTTGGTGTTTTTTTTTTTTTCTGAAAGGAAAGGGTTCATTCAGTGTAGAGGAAAGAAAAGATTGGATTATTTAGTCTAAAGGAGAGAACATGATGGAGGACATTTTTCCAAATAGATAAAAGGCTGCTGCAGTAAGGAAGGCAATAAATCTGCTCTTCATGTTCAGGGTGGATACATGAAGAAATAATGGGACTCTAATAGAGGAAAAAAGCCCAAACATCAAGCTAAGCCTTAGGAAAATATTCTACTGGTAAGGCTATAGCTCTTGGAGAATTCTGCCTGACTGGTGATCTCCACCAAACTATCTCAAACCTGGTTTTGAGGTAAAACATCCTCAGGATAACAGAAAGGACTTGTTGTGCCTGAGGGCTGGATAACCTGTGAAGTGGCTCCAGGGCTTGGGATTCTCTGGTGCTAAGGGCTATTTTTGTAAAGATAAAGCACTACTAATATGGGAAGAGTCTGGTGAGAGACTGTAGGTGCAGCAAAGAGAGTTTCCTTTGGTCAGCAGTGGCTTTGGCAGGCTGGTGAGGCTCTCCCCAGGCTTTGCACGTGCCTTGCCTGAATGTGGCCTGCATGTGCACGGGCACAGATGGGGCTGGCAGAGGCAAAATACTTCTTTTAATCCTTCTAAGAAATGACAAATTAAGATGTGATTATAGAACTGTTAAAAAGGAATTACCACAGAGGAATTTCCAGATGGTCATGCAGAATTACTATTGAAGAGTGAACAGCAAGGTTGAGTTATTTATCCAAGTACAGCTCTTCTCTTTGTTTCAGGTTGGGGAGTCCCATTTTTTCTTCCAGTCCATGTAATAATTTCTTATTCAGTCCAGTTACAACTATCTTTCTGCCTGCTAGTTCCATTTTCTTGTCTAGTGCTGATAATATTCTTTTAAACCTAATTCCTCAAGAATATAAAATGATGGGCTCAGTTTCTTCCCTGCTGTGGAAAATAACCTTGGGACTTTTTTTGGCTGGTGCTAAGCTTATTTGACTGAGTGTAAGGGATGCTTTGGTACTGTTCTGTGGAGCAGCATGCAATTCTGCATAATAGGGTATCAGAGCAAATCACTGCTGATAACCTTCCAGGTTAATTGCTGTGCAAAGAGTGCTTTGAATCAACACATTATGTTAAATCCCAGAACACACTCTGGCTATCTCTTTACTGTGAGGCTGTGGGGATTCCAATTGTTATTTATGTGTGATAGGTGATACTCATTTCAAAGCTACCCTGGTGATTTAGACACTACAGTTTAACTATTTTGCAGGAGCTCATCCTTGTAGATGAGTCTAGAATAATATACATTGCAAATGTTTCTACATATTCCAGGTAATGCATAGATAATTCCCTAATCCTTTTTCTTATCAAAGCTTTTAAGTCCTTATTTGTTCTATCTTCATTTTTTTATAAATCTTTTCAGTGCTGAGTACTGCACATGAGTCTCAGAGGTCACCATGAGATCCTGATGGAAATTCTCATCAAACTGGAGGTTTCTCTATTTGCTAGACTGTGTTTATACCAGATGGTCCTCTGGGAGATGATCCTAGGGATGGAGAAAGATTCCAGTCAAATCAATGGAAAAATTTTTGTTCTCACTCCTTTAGCTCAGGCCCACAGAAGCTCCAGAAATCAAAAACCTTGCAGAGCACAGGACTTGTGGCTGCTGAGGATTAGGCTGTATTGCAGTTATACCAAGGAAAATTTCTCAAGGTGTTTCACAGGAACTGGATTCACATTCTAACTGAATTTTGTGGCAAATTAGGTTTTGAAAAGATACACCTTTATGATCTAACTGGATCAATGCTACTGTGGTCCTGAAAGGCACATTGCTAACACAGCATGGAGTTTTCCTAGGTTAAAATAATGTGTTAAAAAGTAGGGCTGAGCAGGCTCTTGTTCACAAATTCACTGACCAGCCATGTGACAAGAGGAACTCTGGTGGATTGCTCAGCACTTCTTCACTATTCACACTGCTTGTCTCCAGTCTCCTTTTTCATTAGGTCTTGCACATCCAAATCACAACATTGTTCACAACCATTTAAGTATTCTCGCCATGGCAGATAGAAAAGAAAGGTTGCTTCTGTTTCTTTTTTAATCTCTTACCCCAGAAATTGTGCCTCTGCAATGCTCTTCCTGTATTTATTACTGTATCACTCACAGCTTCTCTTTTTGTTGTCTCACACCTCCTTGTCTGCAGTATTCCATCACCTGTAATGAAGGGTGAGACTGAATTTACATCATCTTGTAATGCAGGGAGAGGGGCAAGGAAGGAAGGGAGACAATGCTGCACACACCCTGTTCATCTCAGAAAAATGGTCTGTGTACACACCATGCAGTTAGTTCAGCTGAATGAAAAACCAAACAAAATGCTGCTTTCACACACTGCAGTCAGATAGAAGCTATTATAAAAACTTCCCCTATTGGCATAAAAATAAATCTTGGCTTCTAGATAAAGCAGTATAACTTCTCTTTGCAGGTTCATAGAGTAGCTCCCAATTTACATCTTATATACAGAATCTGTGGAAGGAATGTGTATTAACTTTTTCATCAAAGTGTTGATCTTTGCTTTGTAGCCTGTGAGGTTTTCCATCTCTTCTTTATTGCTTTCAAGGCTGGTAGTGTGCTCACAGTGAGGGCTGCTAAAAGTTATCTTTCCTTAATCCTTCTCCATCACATGCTTGGACCTAGTGTCTAAGCCTAGCTTATAGACTTTAAAGTTAGCCTTAAGCATTCATGAGAGAAACTTACTGCAAATGTAACAGTGGTCTCTGTAGCTTCTTTGTTTATCATTTAAAATTTTATGGGTTTTTGGATGGGGATTTAAAACAAAATATAATTTAAAGTCATAAAATGCACACCTGTGAAAGAAATAATGTAGCTCAAAATACAATGTAGACATAGAAGTAAACAGCTCTGGCAATGAAGTGCTCCCAACTACCCTTGCCATGTAGAATGATTAACCTGATAAATTCATACTTATCAGCTCACACAAATGAGCAGATAGGTTTCAGTAAAATGCTGGACTCTTCTGATAAAATGCAACTATTTCCATGGAAATGATAAGAATTTTGCTACTTGGGCTATTTCTGTGGATCTGTTGTGTCACTACTATATACTCTTTTCAAGTTGCACTTGTGTGAAAGATTTTACTGGCTGGAAATCATGATTTCTAGTTTGAGTAAGGGTTTTGTTGAGAATATTTGCTGATCCTGATCACATCTTGGTATAATACAGCTCTTTTACTAAATTTAGATCACAGACTTGCTTGCACTTAGGCCAGGGTTGAGGATTATCCCATAAAGGATAGGTTTGCATTCCGACCTAATGAGAAGAAGGAAAAGATTAGAGGGTGGCATTCACTGGTAAGTTAGGAATATCCTTCATTTGTGGTGAAAGTTAATATTGTATGGAAATGTATATGGTGTTACCAGTGGTTTTCTTCTTGTACCCTGTGTATTTCTGCACACTTTCTACTATCCCTCAATTTTTGTAGAACAGTCCAGCAAGAATTTTTCTACTTATTGACAGCCTGAGACTGGGCATTTAAACTTGTGGAGTGGTATAGTGTGTTAGGTGTGCTGCAATTTTTATTTGGATGGAGGCTTTCAAAGCACACTTTCATCTGTAGTAAGAAGTTTTGGGCATGTTATGAGTCAGCAAACCATCATTCTTCCTAACAGGCAAAAAAGGGAAGCCATCTTTTCACCAGAGTCTGACACAAATGAGGGGACTTCACAAGGATTTTGCAAACTGGAAGAAGCAATCAGTGTTATGTGCTGGAAATGACAGGTGCAGAGCAGCAGCCAGCCACCTCAACAGAGTGAGATATGGCTGGGAAGGTTCCAAAGCACACTGCAGCTGAGCTGTGGGTAAAGATGCTGCTGTGCCAGCCCCTCCTCAGTCACTGAAATGGTGCCTGTGCCTACCTCTGTGTCAAGTGCTTCTTCTGTAAGTTTTGGGACACAGCAGGCTACAAGGAACAGGCAACCTGTCCTTTAGACCCACACAGCTCACATCTACTCCAGTCCCTTTGCAGGCTGTCCTGGCTAAAATCCTGAGGCTACTCTGCTATTCTGTCTCAGCTCTGATGCATGGCCCTGCATAGAAGCACTGAATTAGGTACCTCAGCTCCTTGTGCTGCAGGTTGCCTGTGGGGCTGCTTTGGCTGCTGATATACTGCAGGACTTTGATGTGCACATTCTGGTTTAGAACAGTTTTGTGACTACTCTGACCCTCCTGTGATGAGACTTAATACACATTAACCTTCTTGGGAGGGAAAAGATCATGCTCAGGTATTTGGGCTCCTTGTAGCATAATGCCTCTAAACTCAGCTTTACAGAGGCAGAAATGACCATGACTCAGTGCTGCATGAAACAAGGAAGAAAGGGTAGTGTTTTTGGTGTATGAATATGTCTTCCAGGGAATGACCTACAGAGAAACTGTGCAGTGAAAGGAGTATTTGATAATGGTTAACACTCAGTGAGCAGTCAAATCCAATGAGGATATGCCTCAGAAATCAGCTGTGCTACATGAAAGAGAGGTGGGGAAAATTACCAGTGCTTTCCTCAATATAATAAATGCTTTTTAACAGAATAGGCAGATGATGGTGCTGCACAAGGACCTATCTTTCATAGCTCTAGTTTTGTAATGAGACCACAGCAACTACCTTTTGTTATGAGCAAAAAAAAAAAAGTGCTTTCTTTGAACATAAGCACTAGTAGTTGCATAATACCAAATGTACTGATGCATATAATGGTAGCATTGGGCTGTCTGAGCACAATGCACTCTTTAAAATTAATCTCTGCACAGCTCAGCAAGCACATGCAGATTCTCCCATGTTGACAAGAGCAGTGCACTTCTTTAGGAGAAGCCAAACTTTCAAAGCCTGGCAGCTGGAGTTTGCAAGCTTGTTGTTCCGTTATTAACTCTGTAAGCCTCAGGGAAGGGGTAATGGATGAGATGATCCCCAGAGGTCTCTCCCAGACCTACTTTGTTTGGTCTCATGGTTCCTAACCAAGCAAGCAATAAGCACAAGTGTTCTCTGAAATGAGCAGAGGGAAAGAGATGTGTATTATTTATGCAAGACACTCTGTTCAGTTCAAAGCTGTGTAGTCCATTGCAGAGCTCAGCAAAGAACAGGTACAGGAGCCACAGCCACAAGGACAGTGCTTGGAGGGACCCTGTGACCCCCAGTGATGCTGAATGTACTTTGAGGAAAACCACCAGACTGTAAAGAATTGATTTCAAGGGAGTGAGTTTGGGCATGACAAGACTGTTAGGGAGAACCTCTCCCAAGAGACCTGAAATGAGCAGACCTTGCCAACACTGCTCATCAAAATCTCATTTATTTTCAGCAAGAAAAAGTAGCATTTTACAGTGATACCAAAATCACTCAACCTATACTGTAAATACCAGGGATTTGAGTCTCCATGGCAGAAATGTACTGGGTTTCCCTGATGGTGATTTTGTGCTGTGATCCTTTAGGAAGAGAGTCTGGGGGGAGAGCTCAAGCTCCCACTCAGGGCAAGGTCAGAACTGCATCCAACCACGTTTTCTTGGGGCTTTGTCCACTTGGGACTTGAAAGCCTCTGAGGTCTGAGATTCCTGTGCTTTCCCATCCTCCCAGTGAGTACAATTCATTCCATTATCTGCTCTCAGGCCTGGGGTTACCAGAGATTAACCAAGCCTGGCTACAGACTCTAGCTGCATCTCACCCCTTTGCAGACCTTTGGTGCTCCAGTTGTCATCTTCAACCACTCCTTGCAGCTTGCCTTGAAGAGAGCTTGCCTTTTCTTGCATTCTTGGTGGTTTCAAGTAAGAGCTCCCCTTTTTTTCCCCCTCTTTTTGCAAGAAAGGAAGGGCAAATTTCTTTAGAATAGAATCTGTCCCAGTCTTTTTGCAGTCCTTTGACTACAACAATGCATTTCTGTGTTTCTCCCTTTGCCTTCTTCCAACAAATCAAGCAAGACTTCAGTTCAAATTTTAAATGGAACCCAGATGATTTGTAGGCATTTTGATATGCATTGTAGAATATTTGTACATTTATGAGCTCAGGTCAGAATTTTCCTTGTGTCTAGAAGAATGAGCTATCTTTCCCCATCAGCTTTCAGGCATACATGAAAATACTCTGAGTGATTTAGGTACCTGCTGAAAATCATTCAGACAGAGGACCTATTGCACTTTTAAAAATAGGACTTTCTTCAATGTGTTAAAAATCCCAGATGCAACAGATGTGGTGATAAGGTGTTAAGTTGAACTCTGCCTTTTTGTAAAACAGGATAGTTTTTCTCTGTCTTCTGGCAGATATGCAATGCAGAAAAACAAGTCATTAAAAGATTCATTTGTAAGGATAAACAGAATTGATGAATAAAGCTGTTTTGTGAAACTAGGCTGAAAAAGTATTTTTTTTCTTGAGAGGTGATGATAGATTTCAAAGTTCAGTCCATGCTACCTAATGCCTACAACACAATTCTTTCCCCAATTAGCTGTTTGTAAGGCAGTGCCATCTTCCACTTGTCACATTATAGACTTTATTCAAATGAAATACCTGAAAGAAAAACCTCCAACCTGTCCAGTACTACAGAGCAGAATTCTATTATGTAAATCTACTTCCATATTTTGGGAACAAATGATAGGCAGGACATGAAATGGAAAAATAAATTATAAGCACACAAATAAAAGATCAGTCAGGCAATGTACTGAGGTATCATTAGGGCTGATGAATCACTATTATCATTATAAAAATAACATATAATGCTTCAAATCCTGCATCGTGGTTGACTTCTTTGCTGATGAATATTTATGCAGTTTCTTTTGTTTCTTTGTGTGTCTAACAGATGCCAAGCTAGGTTCAATAGACAAATTGCATCTCTGTGAACTGTCACAGCCTTGTCCTTGTTTTTTCCAGCAAACTGAAGTTAAATAGCAAAATAGAATAAATAAACAGAGGTCAGAACCTCCATCTCCCTACAAGATTCAATCAAATTATAAATAACCTGTGGAAGAATTCAGTTCAGATCAAAGAAGGAATGAAATTTAAATCTTCTTTATTGGAAACAAGCCCTTGAGTATCTGCACCCTGAGGATCATAAGTTACCTAACTAATGTGTTTGTCATAACCTAATTAGCCCCTTACTTCTACTAAATTTCTCAATACTCCTTGTGCCTGTGCTCCTTACCTTCAGTGAAGGATGGGAGAATTATTATCAGAGTATGGTGTTTATTAGCAAATAAGACTTATCAACAAATAAAAAATTGCAAGGAAGAAAACAAAAATGGTTAGATAATATGATGTTTGGAGACCAAAAATCTGAGGTTAGCATTTACAACCTTTTTCAATTGGTAATAAATCAACTCAATTATCTCAGTGTCTTAGCATAATCCTGTTCCCAAACAAACTTTTATTGTAGCAGAGTAGTTTTTATGGCAGTGGTTTTTTTGTTTTTTTTTGTTGGTTTTTTTTTGTTTTGTTTTTTTTTTTTTTGTTTTTTTTTTTTTTTTTTTTTAATTTTTATTTGTTGTTGTTGTTTTTGGTTTTTGGTTGTTTTTTGGTTTTTTTTGGGGTGCCTCCAGATGTACAGTCATTGATTTGCTTTGCAAGCTTTCTGTAGAAGGTAGAATCAATGGAACAATGTCACCCAAACAACTCTCAAGTAGAATTTATAGATTTGGAGAAATTACTTAATTGCTGGAATGATGCTAGCAGCTAAGCCTGCCCCCTTACACTCGTGCAACTACTGTGCATTATCCAAGTCCCAGGCCTCAAATATATAACAGTATATACAAGTAACTGGAAAATAATGTAAATACTTCCAGAATGTCACCAGTTTTTTGAGGCATTACACAGAATTTAACTGATACTTATGCCATCTCTGAATTTTGCCCTTAATTCTGCCTTGAGTCTCTTGACATCTCCTCAGAGGCACGAGGCTTCCCACAGTTACCTGGCTATACATAAGCAGCTTGCCCTTTAAAAACCATACCAGGCAGAATTAGGTAAGGGGTTTTCTCTTTTCTCTGTGCCAACCACTTTCTGTCTTCATGTGGAAAGTCTCTCCTTGCAAAAGCAGTGCATGGGATTTGGTAGTGATTTAAATGGCTAAAGGGATACATGCCTTCCAAGACATGAATAACTCAACATCACTTCACCAAGGGATACTTTTGCAAAAATCAGGGGTCTACTCTGATAAGTAGAAACTCACACAGAACATTCTCCCTCATCAGCTTGACTGTTGCAGTGCCCATGGGTACAAGTCCCACGAGTCACTGTGATTGCTTACAGCCCAACCTCTTCTGAGAGGTCCTGTAGTCCCCCTGCTCCAACTTCTTCAGGAAGAAAATGTGCTGATATTTAAAAATGACAAGACTGCAACCAGGCAGTGAGCATGTTTTGGGGGGACAGGGGGATTGTTTGTTTGTTTGTTTGGGTTTTCTTGATTTATTTTGCCTAGTAATGCAACACTTTATATATTTTGTGCAGTTTTGTCCAGGAAATTTTTTATGTCTTCACAGAAATCATCACCTGCTATACCTAGCTATGCAGAAGGTACTGAGCCTTACTCTGAACACCTCCTTCTTCTGTGCTTGGCTGCTGCCAGGATGTTTTCCAGTGCTGCCTTTGCCAAGGGAGCCAACAATGTGTAACACCACACCATTTGCTAGCCCTTCTGACTCCCGAAGAAAATACTAGGTCTGGAATCAGAGGAATGTTTTTTACAAGGAAATCTTTTTACATACCTGCACTGTGCTGTCTTTAGCCAGTAGCTCATCAAGTGGCAACGTGAAGTCATTTGATTCACTTGCTTGACCAGTTTCTAATTGGATATAATGAAGCAATGCAAGATCACTCTACACACTCCCTCCAGCACTGCTCAATTATTCCCTGCATCTCTCTGATGAGATCAGCAGGACAATTTTGTACATGCCAGGCTCTCCATGCAGCTGACAGTCCCACCCAGCTAATGAGGCTTCACTGCTGTTCCAGCACCATCACATTTTTATTCATTTGTCCTTAGATTTGCACTTCATATTCCCCTCTGCAAGTATCACACGGGCATATCAGCTTCTTAATGCAAAACAAATACACGATCTGGTGGTGTGCATTACACATGTATACCTTTTGCTAAAAATCAGCTGTGCATTAAATGGATGGTATTTCTATTTAAAACAGCCAGCATGTTCTGAACACTGTGAGCTGGTTGCCTAGGCAGCAACATTCCTCAAATTAGAGGGGTCTGTAACAGAAGATGTTTATCTGGCTTTAATTTTGGGGCCTGGTTTCTAAAAATCTTAATTGATTCCTTTCAAATGTATTTTATTTAGTGATAATGCTACATTTCAAGCAACAACAAGGACAGATTCATCTACTATATCTGTGCTGCAAATTATAGATATAAAGCACATAAAATAGAGACAAAGGTTAAAGGGTAACTTATTTCACAGTTTGGCAGTTGTTTAGATGGTTGAGCCTTGCCTCTTGGCTTCTAGGTTCACTGTTATTTGTTTATTGACTTCATTCATATAGAGCATCCAAAATTATTTTTGTCTATTTGACTGCAACTGGACTATCAGATACCAAAATTCTTCACCTTGTTTTTATGAAGTTCTGTATCATTATTTTCTATAATGTTTTCTCTAAGTCTCCCTGCAGAATGCTTCCCTCTTCACATAACTCAGCACCATGGATAGTTCTCTCTAATCCTGGAAATGCTGTTGGACCTATTATCAAGGTGCTGTAGACGTTTTTGTTTTGCTTCACTCTTGTTTTTTTTTTTTTTTTTTTTTTTTTGACTAAACAGGATGGGCTTTTTCTCTCTTTAGAGAATTACTGCAGTCTCCCTTAATAACCCCCAACCCCCAGATGGATGCAGGACTAGGGTTGCATGTTAGCATGGCTTTGCAGCAAGGCTTTTAGGACTCTGTGCTCCCACACTGGGATCTGTGGATCCATGACAGGGCAGCTGTGCCACTCCCAGGGCTTGAATCAGTGTTTTAGGGACCACATCAGACTCTGCTGTGAAGGGGGAGAATCATTTCAGGTATTCCAGCATTGTTTCCCAGGAGCTCAGCAACCATAGCTGGAGGGAAAAATCCCAAAATGCTTCTCTCCCATTAGTCATTACTTAACTGAGGAGATAATCTAAAACATTCAGGTTAGGTAACTTCTGTTGTTCTTCCACCACTAGACACCTCCGAAAAGCCAAGCAGGTCATGGCAGCATGGGGACATCCTGCAGCTGAAAAACTGGTTTCAGAGGAGACTGTGTGTGCAAAGTTGTCCCCACTCAGGATCTCTAGAGAGCAGTTTTCTTGCTTTCCAGAGACACTGAAAGGAATTGAAATTAATAGGAAGTGAGCATTCAGATTTCTTAAGAAGTTTCAAAAGCAAAGGCTCAATGTTTCTCTAGATGTTTTTTTCCAAAGTGCATGAGAAATTTGAGAGCACAAGGCTCCCTGCAAGGCAGCAGAACTGCACTCCTCAATCCCTTTAGGGAGAGGATTGTGGGCTGCTTACCCAAAGACAGATAGAAAATATCTCCCTGAATAAAAAGTTGAGAGCTCTCCATCTTGGGTTTCCTTTCTGCTCACCTGGATTATATTGATCTGTGCTGAAAGCAAATGTAGGACTGAGAATCAATCACATACAAGTTACTTCTCCTGTCTGAATTTAGGTGTTTCTTAGTCCTTGACTGGAGCTGTGGTTTAGGGAAAGTTTTGTGCATTTTAACTTTGGGAGGAAAGAATTTGGTGTGCATGTGGTCTGAGCAGCAGAAAAGTTGCACAGATTATTGTGATATTACTTTTGTTTTGCCTTCTCCTCCAAAATTAAACCTCAAATTAATTAAAGTACTTAAATCCCAAATTAATACTGATTTCCCTACTGTAGATTGAAATTTCTCAGCACTTTGTTTCTAGAGCAGATATTCTTGTTTTTCAGCACTGTTTTCCACAGATGTTTTTAAAAACCTTTGCTAAGTGTATCTTGAATGCAACACATGAAAACAGTCATGTGCACTTGTGCCTGTGTATTCACAAAATAGAAATTTGAGAAAATCTCATAAAAACGACCTGTCAGATGTATTAAAGTTTCAGTGCAATATGCAGGCAGCAAAATTTTTTCTGCTTAACTGAGTTTGCCTCATCCTCTTCTTGCTGAGCATCCATTTGCTCCCTCTCCTAAGGACAAGATCTTTCTCACTGTTATCAGGCTTCTCTAAAAATTCAGACATATTTTTTTGCTGTTCTCTGCAGATAGAATCTTGCCTTTAAAAGCTCAGTCTTGCTGCATGATTATGAAAGTACTACTGAATGTTATGATTATGATTTTTTTATTCTTAATTGTCCATCAATTTTTAGTACCTGAAAATCTCAGTGGTTTGGACAAGAGAGAGATGTCAGATTCAGCTCAAAGCTGATAGCAGCCTGTCACCAGGACCTCTCAGTGACTCAAAATAAGATGCTTTTTTCCTAAGCCTTCTTTTGCTTGTAGCTCTGGACATTTATCATGATGAATTCTGCTTAGACAGATGTAATGAATTCCCTCATACTTTGACAGAGCCCTTTAATTAAGTTGTGATCCTGTAGGTTATTTAACTAATTCTGCTTGGAAAAAGGTAGCTCCACACCACAGGGTTAGAGACCCACACCATGCTCTTCAGGATTAAAAAGAAAAACTTTGGTTTAGGTTAATACAAAATACACAAAATATAAAGTCTTTGTCAACTAAAGTATTTTTGAGAAATCTTTTTCTTTTTAAAAAGTTATTATTACTATTATTTCTTGGGTATTTGACAAAGGTTTTAAGAAGTTTTAAAGATGAAAATTAACATTGGGAAAGGAACAGTCATTTGGAATTGAGTGACAGAAGTACTTGTTTAAAGAAAAGAAAACAGAAAAAACAACAAGAAAAACTCAAAAAGAAAACCAGTAAAAAAAAAACCCAACCCAACATGCTAACAGAGATGTCCAAATTGTTACCATCCTGTACCTCGTTCCTCCTCTAGACCTTCACTGACACGAGGAGTAAAAGTAAACTGAAAGGTTCTTTTTCCAAAAAAAAAAAAAAAAAAAAAAAAAAGTACTGTAGTATTACCAGTGACCATTTTTTTTTGCCCAAAGCATTCTTTGATAGAAAAAAGTTCTTTACTTTGTGCTTATCTAAGCATGTGACATTCATCTGAATTGCAGGTGAGCTCACAGAGGACTGCAGATCTTCTGCTATCAGCAAAAAGCAGCTTTTGAGTTAGCTCTGCACTGGAATAGCTGAAATCCTCTTCAACTGAAGGCAGTGGCAGCACAGCCCTTTATGAGAAAAACAAACAAAACTGAAACTAATCTGTGGGGCATTTATTAAATCACATAGCCAGAATTCATATATAGAGTATTTTGAGTCAGTAAAATCTGCTTGTGGGAAATACATTTGGGAGGAAAAGTACTTAGGATTTCTCAGTGTCATTTGACTTTGCTTTAATTTTCAAGTTAAATTTGGAATAGCTTAATAGTTTTTTTTTCTGAAATGTGGTAGGGCAAATCAGCTTTTCCCACTCCTTTTTCCACAACCCAAATCATCCAACAGGTCATATTGACTCCTTCCCTTCATGTCTTCAGAGGACTAAGACATTTCTTGAGGGTTTTAAGAAAGATACCTGCAAGTTGGTGGCCTGCAGAGGTCCCAGCACAGCAAAAAAAATGGGAACAATAAGTTTGTCCTGCAGATTTGGTGACTTGAAGGAACATGAAGGACCCAGTGCCCAAAAGTTTTGTAGACCCATGCAGGAATCACTTCAGTTATCTGCAAAGTCGCCTGCAGAACAGCTTAGAAATAATTTCTTACATTAAATATTTATCCTGTAGTGACTGCCTGAAGAGGAGCCACTTCACAAACTTTATGGTCAACACAAAGTTGGCTGGCTGACTAGAGAAGGGTCTCTTCAACTTCCATGTGTAGCCAGCTCAGAGGAATTTTTTCTGTTCACCTGAATGGGAAAAATACCTTTGAGGCCCATTTATCCAAAGGAAATAGCTGTATTTCAGGCAGATAAATCACAGTTAATGTTCTATGAGGGATTGTGCATTAGGAAGCCTCACTGAAGGCAGCTGGATCTAGGAATATTTGCAATGTTGATCTGTTTTCCAAAGAGTCAAATCTACTTCTTGCATTTCAGGGATTTTCAGATGCTTGTTCTGTATTTCTTAAATTGCCTGAGTCCTGTGAGGGCATAGGTCATTCCATCCTGCTCACCAGGATAGGGCTCAGGGGTTTATGACCTTGTGTGCCCCAGTGGCATCTGTTATCTTTCTTTGTTATATTTTTTTTCTTCCTTTCCCCATTTCTATGGCAGCTTTTGACAATTCCCCCTCTATTATGCAGTTCAGCATAACTTAAAAAAAAAAAAAAAACTGTTAAATTTTCAACAGGGTCAGATGTCAGGATTTTTAGAACAAGATTGAACATTTGGCTGGCAAAGCTCATCTTGGCAAAGGAGAGGAAAATTCCTTTGTGGGGAAGCTTTTTCTAAAATGTTCAATGTGTCCTGTGATTGTGGGTGATAACATCTCTGCACTGTATCCCCAGCATGAAGTAAAGGAAGGGCAACAACAGCAGGAAATAATCATCCCTCAGTCTGCACTACCTGTATCTTTTTAGGCAATTGCATGCACTTCTCTCATTGTGCTGCTCCATGGGTTTCTCTGCAGGAACAAGGAATTGCCCTCCTGGTGCCACAACAAAGGGACAGCTTAGAGGGAGGCTTTGCTTCTCATCTTGCTTTATTTAATTAGAAGAATCCACAGCTACCAAGGTGCCCTCATCCTTTCTTACTAATAACACCTGGATCCTGAATAGAAAAATGCAGTGGTAAAAGACAGTATCCACAGGGCCCATGTCATGCCCATCTGCTCCCCAGCAATTATGATATCTGTGGTGAGCCACCCAGACAGTCACAGCACAGCTGTGAATGACAGTATTTTAGCAAAATACTAAATTGTAAAAATTGCTGGTGTGGTAGTCAACTATTCTCCACCACCTTAAGAGAAGCTAAAGTTGCCAGACATTTAATTCAGGATTGGAGTCCTCAGTGTAGGACTAAAATACTCGTGTGAGGGTCTTCCAAAAGTCTGGTCTGAGTGGTTTTGCCTCTCTGGAAATGTGATGGGGCTCTGACCTTGCATTTGCAGTCAGGAAAGAATGAAAGAAGCAAGAAGCCCTTCCTGTACACCAAGCCTGCAAATGAGATCAAAGGGGGTTCAAAGATCAGAGCTTAACAGGAATTTTGGGAAGAGCAAAGAGAAGGATTTTTTGAGAATTCAGATATGTAGAATGAAGATCAGCAGTTTTAGAAGATACTATGTTTTTCACTCAGTTTTTCACTCAATTTATTTTTGTCTTCTGCCCTAAATGCTCTAAATGGTGGGCAGGCCAAAAGGCCTGTGCAGGGAGGCAGAAATGCATTATTTTGAAGCAGTCCCTCCCTCTGTTGCTTTGAGGGAAGCAGAGAAGCTGTCAGGAGGAATATCCTTATTCCATATGGCTGTTCCCTGTAAATATAGCACAGTAAACAAAGACCTGCCTGGGAATTAATCCCAGGGGGACTAAAAATACATGGGCGTGGTTTTGCTGGCTCTTCTACCACTCAGAGAAGTGAGTAATAGAGGCTGGATTATCTATTTTAAAGAGATTCATTCATATTTTGCATTAAGTGTTCACATTTATGTAAAAAAATAAACCTCATTTCCCCCACCTCTTTAAATCACAACCATATTCTGTTGCTCCTAGAGGAAGTTTGTGTTTGTTTCAGTGCTTTGAAATTAATTTTATGTTCAAATAACCCCTTCCTCAATTAGGAACTCTCGAATTTTTGAAAATCATAGGGAAGTAAAGGGTGTTGGGAAGTCCCTTTCTTCAAAATGGTCCCATGGTACAGATTTGAAAGGCATTTAGGAGCAGTTTTAATAATCCCTCTACTAAGCTACTTTAGAACTTTGGACTCTAAAATACTTCCTGTCTCTGGCCTAAATCACTTCAAAAACAGAATTTAGACACTTAAGTCATTAGGAGAAAAAAATTCTACCAGTAACTCATAAGTCCTTCTGAGAGTTCAACTCAATGTCTTTGGCAGCGAGTCCAGAGATCCCAGAAAAGAAAGAAAGTTTTGCTAACAAAAAAATCCCCTTAACTCTGAGAATTAAACTGCTGTGATACCCTACAAGTCATACACTTATTGTAGCAACCTGTCATCAGAGTTCAACACCTTGTTCAGGTCTCTCACACCAGAAAACAATTGCCTTCATAAACCAGAAGGCACACAGGCATCTCTCCAGAAAGGGCAAAGCATGGCAAATTCCTTCTGTGTCAGATCTCATACAGCAAAATCAAGAAAGAGTTTTAAAGTGGTTCACAAAAAACAGAAGCAGAAATAATTGGTGTAGACAAGTTAGATGCCCTGCCTAATTACACAGTAAATTGGTAATGCCTTTGTATGCACACATGGGAGAGGAGTTAAATATAGATCCTGACTTGTATTCTTCAACATGAGAGTGTGGTTGGTTATATTTTTGCAGGAGAAGGGGACATCACAGAGCTGGACTACCACAAACACATCACCTTGTCATTCTGCATATGCCCTGCACTAGGTAATACCTAGAAATAGTTCAGACCCTCATTTTGTCTAGACCTGGATGCCTACAGTCAGAGGGCTGGAAGATGGGAAACATGACCTGTGGGAGGAAACTGTTTTTCTGAAGAAGTGTCCCTGACTACCTGTGTGGGCAGGAACATTCCTACCCTTGGTCTGCAGGCTGCCCAAGGGGTTAGATCATAGAATCACACAGTATGCTAAGTTTGAAGGGACCCATCAAGACCATCAAGTCCAGCTCCTGGCCCTGTTTAGAACCATCCCCAAGAGCCACACCATGTGCTTGAGAGCATTGTCCAAACACTTCTTGAACTCTGTCAGGCTTGGTGCTCTGACCATTGCTCTGGAGAGTCTGTTCCAGTGCACAAACACCCTATTGATGAAAAATCTTTCCCTAATATCCAACTTAAACCTCTTCCAACACACCCTCATGCCATTCCCTTGGGTCCTGTCACTGCTCACCAGAGACAAGAGATCAGTGCCTGCCTCTCTTCCCCTCATGAGGGAGCTGTAATCTGAAAATGGGTTTATCAGCACCTCCAATTACATGGTCCCCATTTGCCTCAGAGACAGAGCAAGAAATGCAAGGTCTGCATTGGTGTGATTGTGGTTAAGATTTTTTCATTGTGGCAAGCACCTCAATGCAGAACAGCCTTCCACACTGGGAATGGAAAAGGCATGTTCCATTTTGGGGTTTAGGGTCCCCACTTCTTTCTGCCCCATCTTCCTTGGTTTGGGAGAGGTCCTTTATAGTAAAGGCTGCGATAAAGGCTTGTGGATGTTGTATTTTTGCTGTCTCTGCCAGTAGCACTGCTTTAGCAGAGAGAGGTCCCATTTCTTCTTCTTATGTACCTTTTCAGAGAGAGGAGAGGCTATTGATTTTCCTTGAAGCTTCAGTCAGCTTTCAGCAGGTGTGGCGCCCAGGCAAAGTACTCTCTGCTTCCCTCTTGGCTGCCAAGATCCTCCTTCTGCAGCCACTTGATGTGCTCCCACTGAAAAGTAGCTGCTTGTAGGGCTGTAATTGGCAACTCTTCACCAGCCTCTTTCCTCACTGCTGCTTCCTGGAGCGTTTTGGTGGGACACAGTTTTGCTGAGATTATCTCCTCCAGCAGTGCTGGAGGCATCAAAAAGCTGTTCAGGTTTTGAAGAATGGCATCAGTAACTTTGGGCATCTTTGTTATGACAAGATATCTACTGAGATTTTGGGGGGAGGGGAGAAATATCTAAGCCTAATAACAGCAAATATTTAAGAAATAAGGTTCTGATTAGCTCCTTGAGTTTTCCTGTGGGGGTATTATTTTAAGGTAGTAAAAATAAGAAAAGAAATCTTGCTGTTAGTTTGGCCCAAAAAAGATCTACTGTGAAGACAGGGTGATGGATGTCTTTCATAGAATGAATATCAAACACCTTCATGTGTTTGATAGAGTGAATAGTTATAATTTCTACTACTTCTTGAAGTTGAAATACTGATCCTAAATATGTTTGAAAGTAGGCAGAATCTGACTGACTACAGCCCAAGTGACAGGAGAATTGGGAAGTCCATGTTATTTCAGCCAAAAGATGTTAGTCTTACTGCTTCATACATTTTAACCTAAACTCATGTTTTAGTTTTTTAGAGATTCTCAAAGCAAAATATGGGA
Organism: Oenanthe melanoleuca; assembly: GCF_029582105.1. Taxonomy (NCBI): domain Eukaryota; kingdom Metazoa; phylum Chordata; class Aves; order Passeriformes; family Muscicapidae; genus Oenanthe; species Oenanthe melanoleuca. The sequence goes on from NC_079337.1 coordinate 16,566,092, forward strand.
AGAGGCCACCATGAACTTCTCTGGAGTTTGACAGGCAGTGTCTGTGTCCACCACTCCATCTGCTTAACCTTCCTGGGAAGCTGATGTTCATCTTTGGGCTTCAGTTAAAGGTTTTGTTTTACCAAGAAAGAAACCTGGATCAGTAGTGCTCATGGGGCTGCCAAAGGAAAATGGAACTCAAAAATGCTGACAGTTTCTCTAATAACCAACATTCTACTTTGAAATATTCTTGGCACTTCCTTTCCAAATTAACTTAAGAAACATTTTCATATGCAAAAATCTTAAGGATGTTTTCCTGACCCTGGGAATTTGAAGATTGTCCTTTTATGCAGAAAGCTGAAGGGAGCTCCTGAGAAAAGAGCCTATGGAAATTATCATTGTTAGTACTTTGAATATATCCAAAATAAGCATTATGTAGGTGAAGGTTTTTAGTTTTGTTTTCATTGGTTTTGTTGCAGTTTTCTTACAGTTCATCCACACTCCATGCAGAAATTTTTTAGGACTCAGATAGGAGGAAGGCCTGCTTCATGTGTTTGTTAGGACTACAAAGTGGCTTGCCCTGGCATGAGAAAGCTTGAATTATATGGGATTTTTGGTCAGCATCAGGCCTTCCTATTTGAGTTTCTGGGTTGCTGAGGACTCAGGGTATCCAATACTCCTTAAATGGAAGGTTTTGATTTAGTTTTCTAACCTGTGACCTGTGCCAAACACACTCAAGTTCCTCCAACTGCATCATTCTGACTTCAGGCTTACCAGCCAGACCTGAGTGCATGCTGTTAGAGAGACCTTTGTGAGCTGAAACTCAGGTCCTCAGGCTTTGGAAAAGCACCCCAGTTTCATCTGCTCAATCTCCTGTTGGTTTCTCTCCCCCCCAGGGCAGATGTTGTTCCCCATTTACAGCAGCTCCAAGGCAGCAGCTGTGGAGCTGAGAGGCACGAGCACACCAGGCTGACAGACTGCACAGACCAACATTTTGGCACAGTGGATAACCCAGAGCACCTTGTTTTATCCCCAAGGGCACAGTGCTGGCTGTTCCCCTTCTGTTCACAGGTTCAGTCACTGGTGGAGCCTCTTCTCTACCCACACAGGCACAGTGTGGGTGGCAACCTCAAACAGACCCTACTGCAAAGATGACACACCACATATTTTAGTGACTGTCTTGCTCAAAGGATGGGAAAATAACAGCCAGGGTGCAGAAAAGGAATAGAATAATTTCATATTTTTACCATCTCCTCGTTAGTCATTTCATAGCACTTTTCCATAAAGTTACATGCCCACATACAGCACATTTAGGTTTTTTGACATCTCTAATTGAGGAATCTTCTGTCTGCTGAGTACTGCTTTTAATCTGTTTTTACATATTCCTTTTACCTATTTAGGGACCATTAATTTCTGTAATATTTTTCTGAAAGCCATGAAAGTATAGTTCTCACTTCTGAAATTGCAAAGATAGCTTAATGATAACAAATTATACTTTACCAGATTGCATGTGGGAAACATTTGGCCTTAATTGAATTACTTGTTTCTTCCAACTCAAGTATCATTTGCCAATACATATAATTATATCTAGAGAAACTTATATACATTCTTTGCAAATTGTACATAAATATGCTTACAATCAGGTAATTTTGATCATATTTATCAGTGGACAGAAAAAGTTTCTCTTTTGTGACAGCCTTGTGAATTCTGAGACACCCTTGAATTTATACCTTATTTTCTTCTTTCCTATAATTTCAGTCATGGTCATGAATTAAGTGTTGCACTTTTTTTTACTTATATAAATATGTAATTGAAATAATTAAAGTTAGGCAGAAAGTACCTGATAATATTTTTGTTGGGAAATTAACTACTTGCTCTCCTGTGATGTTTATGGAAGACACTTAAAAATAACATGAAACTGTGTTAATGACCACCTTACTTTCCCAGCTTAGAACCTCTTCCTCCATAGGAGTCAACAGCATAGTCAGTAGTGGGTTGTTTATATTATTTGGTTTATTATATATTTTTCTTAGGTTCAAATTATTGCTATCTTTTTCCTTCACAGAAGAGATTTTAACCCAAGGTTTATCATCCTGTGCCTGTGTCAGCATCAGGAAACAGATGCAACAGTTAAGCCATAGTCACAGACAAGGTATGAATGTCCTCTACTATTTCATTGAGCTTTGGCCAGGACAGAGTTCATTTTCTTCACAAGCTTCAATAGCTTATACAGACTAGGTTCACCTGCTTCTTTTAAAATGTTGTCTTGTAATCCTCTCCAATGAATTTCCTCCAAGGTTATGGAAAGTGCTTAGGTTTAGAGCATTTTCCTAGCAATTGATGGAGACTTACTGAATCATTTTCTAAGACCATCTGTTCCTGAAATTTAAATTCTTTGTCAGAATCTTCATTTGTTTAGTGATTTAGGCAGCTGTTTTGTGGTTTTGGAGGGGATTTTCCAGTTAAAAATACTACTAGTTTTTTAAACTTGCAGTCTTTTTCTACTTTTTAGCTGAGCTTCCTGGACCCTTATCTGGTTCTCTTTATTGTGATTAGCCTCTGCAGCAGACCATCATTACTAATTAGAATTAGCAGAGGAGCTCTTGTGTTCTGCTTGCATATCCAGCTTCACCCTCACACTTGTAAAAATGCTGTAGCAGTTCATTCTGTAGTTATGATTTGAATGGCATTTGTCACATCTCCCTAAAGTTTCTATATTGTGTTGATGGATGCATCAATATCTTGCATTGCCCAACAGCCTTAGTTCAAGTCAACTTTTAAGCTTGCTAAATGTGAAACTCTAAACTGAAAAGCTGAGAAGTAACAGAGTTACTGCTATTCCTCACTGCTTTGCTAATCTTGTTAATTTTAATGATACTGGAAAGTCACACTGGTAAGGGCAACAGTACCTATAAAAAGGAAACACACCACTCATATTCCTGTATATTTTGTATATATGCCTGATGCAGAGGCAAAGGACCAGTTCTGGGGAATTGCCAGTGCACTGTGTGATCCTGCCTGGCTCCTACCACCTTCATGGGGGTGGGAATGCAGCTCCTGCTTGCTCTGGTGCCACAGGGGCTCTTGACATGGCTGTAAATAAATTTCTGACATCACTTGATTATAAGCAGCATAGTATAATATTGAGTATGTGTTGAAAAATCAGCTTACAGGTATATAAATAATAATGAATTACTAGTTTATAAATATTGTCTGATTACCAAACACTTAATAATTAGTTAATAAGCACAGAAAATATTGTGTAACTATAACAAATCAAGTTGAAGATGCTGTTTGGCTAGTTCCTGGAAAAGTGCCTTCTTTTCCAGGGGTGGAGGAGCTGGTTCAGTCGTGGTGAGTGAGGACAATTGGGCCAGTGACATTGCTCTCACAGATCTCCAATCAGGCAGCACAGATGTGCTGGGACTCATCATTCCTACCCTTGAAAAGAGACAGGGAGAGACTGGCCCAGGGTTCCATGACTCTCTGAGGAAGAAGCCAGGCTGTTTGTGCAGAGGATGCTGCTGCTGCTTGCTCTGCTCCTGGCTGGGGACAGCCCTGCCCGTCCTTCAGCTAAGTAAAGCTTCTGCTCATTATAGCAGTCTGGGTTTTGACAAGGTCATAAATCAATCACTGTCCTAGGAATATCAGCTGCCATAACTGTGCATTGTCTAAATATGAACAAATGACTTAATGACTATTCCAGCTGTTGTACACACAATGAATTAAGAGCTGGACATGTAAAAACAGTGTGAAAACTGTCCTTTTTCCCAGAGACTCTTTCAGACTTTGGGTTTAGCCTGATGCATGCTGGCCACCTTTCCACCTTTATGACCAAAAGGTGCATTTAAGTATATATTTATGAAGGTAGTGCTTAGCATGAGCTGTGTTTTCAGAGTTTTGAAACAAGGATGAGTACATGGTCTTATTTGCTGACCATTAGTCTTGCAGTCCTAAAATCCAAAACAAGCTAGGATTTTGAAGCTGTTTCACAACTGGAAGGGGACATGGATGGAAGAATCAGGTGCTGTATATGACAGTCTGGCAGGAGAGCTCTTGCTTTAGTCAGAAGAGTTTCCTGCATGTGTTGCTGAGAACTGCTGTGTGAAATTTCATGGGCTGCTTGTGCAGACAGCTGAGCTTGATCCCAGGATGTGCTGTTGCCAAAGAGACACTGGCTGCACTGTCCTTCCTGTGAGTGAGAAACGGTCATGCTAAAGATCTGAACAGACATGTACAGTGAGATGACAAAGGAGCAGCTGTAAAGGTAAAGGAAGATGTGTTATTACTGATGCTGTTTAACATTAATAACATCCCAGTGCAGTTATGTCTCATAGGTACAGTAAGGTCCCAGATGCCCACTCTATCCTGGAGTGAGGGAGGCATCAAGGGTGCAGGTTTGGAAGAGGTGAACAGACATTTGCTCTATGTTGTGCTGCTCACTGGTTCCTGGCTGTCTGGCCTGCCTGCAGAATACTTTCTTGTCTGCAGAAACCCAATATTAAACCTTGAGTGGACAACTGAGTGTAATTTATAGTGTTTTCACATCCCCTTCATTTTAGGTTTGCATAAAATGTCTTGTTTATTTTCCTGATTATTCATTTCAACTGTACATATGATTAAAAATAATGAATGTTATTAATTTTTATCATTAGTACCATCATTACGCCTACTCATATCCTTTGATATTATTGCAAAAATTATCTTTAATAGTTTTAATAGGAGCTATTCCCCAGGCTAATGAGGATATAAATCAAAGTACTAAACAGGGTAGAAAGTAAAGTTTTGGACTCTATTCAGAAATTGAACCCCCTCTGTGCAGTGGTTTTGCTCAGAAGAATATTTATATATGCCTCTTCTTGTACTTTCTGAGATGGAGTTTAAATTTGACTGACATCAATAAGATTGTCTGTGGCAGCAGGGGGACAAATTCAAAGGTGGGGAAGGAGCAGCAAGGATGTTGCTGCACTCTGTTCTTGCAGAGGTCAGGAGGTCTTATGCCACTGGCTGTAACAAGGCGAGGTAGACTGAGAGCTCCAGGGAATCCCACCTGAAGGGTTTCAGCAAGAAGCAAGTACATACCAGTCATTAAATTCCATAGGAGCATGCAGTAGAATTCTCTGTCTAATTACTAGGATTCCATCTGTTAAAGCTGAGACACAGCAAAAAGGAATAAATAATCTCTCTTCCAAATCTTGGTAATCTTCCAAAGGATGTCTTCTAAACATCAGAAACCATCTCTGCCCTCTTATTGTCCTCTGTTGCCTTGCTGCTTGTAGCAGTGTGCAGCCTAGCAAGGATGTGGTGCTGGCAAGGGATCAGAAAGTCAGGCTGGTTTCCTGTGCTTTTTTTGTTTTATTGAGTGTTTCACCCATTAATTTTTGCAAGGCCTTTTTTCTTCTTTGCTGTAAATATTGAACTAAAGCTCACTTTGTACAGCACAACACTCTTGCCAATATGAGCAAAAGCAATATAGCAGATAATACTTTGGCATGTTCTCTGTGTTTCTAAAATTTCCTCTTCAGACTTGAGTTCCTTGCTTTAAGAGGATTGCAGTCTATTTGCTACAGAGCCTGCTAATAAAAGCTTTTCAGATACCCAGTTTAAACTAATTGTTGCTAGTCTTGTCACAGTTTTTTGGGGCCAAGGACATGCTGCACTTCATGGAAAAATCTGTTACTGCATTGAATGAAGCTGCTAGGAAGCAAAAGCCAAGAAGTGCAAGGAAAATAAAGTTGTGCCACCCGCTTATGGCTGACTGAAGACTGAGCTATTTGGAGCTTAGGGACTTGAATAGAATTCTGCTGGCTGCATCTCTGTTTTCTCCTCCATTCTGGGTGAGTCCCTTTCCCAGGAAGACAGAAGTGATGACAGGAGTGAAAGGTTGTAGAAGGGTAAAAATTTGTATGACTCTTGACAAAATAATTGCTAGGTAGAAGACAGCAGCTAACTGGACTTCAGTCTGATCCAGAACACATCCTCGTGGTTTCTTGCTCCTAGATTTTGAAGACAATGTGTTCCTCAGCAATTTAGGTGCCAGCCTTTAGATAGGTCACAGAAAATTGCCTGAGCCTGGGGATCTGGAGCTGGATCCCATCTAGAGCTGCCACCAGCAGTGCTGGGGCACAAGAGACTGTGGCAGGGGGGATGCCAGAGCTGTGACTTGGCCAGGGTCATGTTGCAAGCCTGCTGCAGTCAATTTGAATCGGGTCCATGGTGTCCTGAGGCAGCGTGGGAAGTGCCCCCTGGTCCTTTCAGTCTGCCACTCTCTGAATTGCTCCATGGTAGAGGCTTCCATTACACTGGGATGAGGCACATGGGGGATAAATGCTTTCAAATCTGCTTGGCTTCAGTGATGGGCTGTAATTGAGGCAGGCTTGAAAACCTCATTTTTAATGTTGCACAACACTTCTGTGTTGTTGGTGGTGCTTTTTTGCAAGAGGAGGTGAAAACTATAGAAGGAAATGGGGGGAATTACAGATGCATTTTCACTTTGCCCTTAGTAAATGAGGTCTTCAGTGTCAGTCATCTTTCAAACTGCTTGATTGTGTATATAATCATGTGTGTCTGCCTGGGAGCATCTCCTGTTTGAATAGCAACAGCTCCCTCTGTCTGCCTCGAGTGAACCGTGGGCTGTTGCACTCCAACAGATGATGCCATGATCTTGTTCCCTGCCCAGTGAAATTCCTGCTCTCTAGCTATGTTTGCAGCTTAAATTGATTGATTTCAAGAGGGCTTTAGACTTTCTCTGTATATTTTTAGGAGTGGCTGTAAACTTTTTGCTAGTTGCTTCCACTACCAGTTTATGAAAGGAACAACTGTTAAAAAAACCCAAAAGGGAGGTAGGGGATGCAGTGGCTGCGTTAGCGGGAGAGAAGATTTTCTGATGAAAGTAAGCTTTGAACAACCTGTCACACTGAACATGTCTCTGGAGATTTGAAAGTTTTATACCCTCTTCTAAAGTGCTGCTATTGTCTGTGTAACAAACGTGAACTGAGCTGTTCTGTTAAAAGTAAGTCATGCACACTTAAGAACATGATAGCAGCTCAGCATTAACAATGCTGCTGCATTCATCTCAGCAAACTGTTCCTGTAGTACAACTCCAGCAAACCATTTGCCTGGTGATGAAGAGCCAGCATGCTATTAAAGGCATGCTATTAACATTTCCTAGCTCTCTTCTGGCTCTGACTCTTGTCCTGTATGAGTTTTTTTGATCACAATCTCAGCAGCAGGCTTTGCTGTATGCAGCACTTGAAGGTTTCATAAAGCTGCCTATAAAGGATACATCACATTTCATCTGGCATTTACTGCAATAGGTAGAGGAGAAACAATAACCTGCCTGAACTTTGTTTTGTATTAAAATATTGTGCCCAAGAGCTTCCTTTCATTTTCAGGTGTTTTTTTTTTTCAATATATGAAAATAGGGCTTCAACTTTAAAGTACAATATAGATGATGACTTCATGCAGCTCTACTAGGAGGATGTTTGCAATGCTTTGGGAGCAGAATTCATTCAGATGACAAGCCAAAAATTCTTATTTCCAGCACAGGAAATTTCCTGCACAGAGTTTGTGGGAGATGTAGTCCAGCCAGAATGCTCTGTGTTTAGGTGACACATAGAGGCCCTTTAAGCTGACTGTGGTGCCTGTGCTATTTTGCTGGAATATTTCTGAATTCAGTTCTAGAGTTTCAGCCTTTGAGAGACTGTCCTCTTAACATTTAATTCTCAACTGGATGGAGGAATACATTTTTCTTTTAGGCTGCTGTTACCTTCTTACTGAATTAGAATGAGTTATTTTCAAGAGTGTTCCCCAAGACCCAGATTTAAAAAATAAAAAATAAAAAAAACAAAAAACCAAAAACAAAACAAAACAAAACCCCCAAAAAAAACAGAAAAAAACCAGAAAAAAACACTACCACAATAAAAAAAAAATGAAACCAAAGCAATCATTAAAAAAATAAAATTAAGCCAACACCACTTTGCTGCCACTCCTGAATTCTGCTTCTGGAGTGGATTTCCAAGGTTGTCTTGGTATGTGTATGCATGGTGTAAGAAAAGTGGTAAAGAATACGGAGTTGTGTTTCGTGGCATGGTTCAATTAAGTGTGTATGCCTACACCTGTGAAAATTCTTGTATAAGAAAATCCATTTGTTGAGTCCTCTGCTCTTTCATGCTTCATAATCAGGCCTGAGGGATGGAGTTTAGATGCAGGTAATTTGTGGAAGACAAAGTTAAAGCTTTGTCATGATTAGACTGTGCTCACAAGTTTTGATAGTGTATACCATTAGCCACTGAAGCTGCTTCAGCACCCAAATCTCTCCTTGGAGGTGACAGTCCCACTGTGGATGCTCTTGTTGGATGTTCCCTTCTGGATTTAACTCTTGCACTTCAGATTCTCTGCAATTATACATATAAAATAAAATACCTTTATATTGAAAAGGTCACTTGCACATTTATGATGCACATTCTTCTTCATTAAGTGTTGTCAGGTTCAACAAACATTCTGGAAGGAAAAATAATAGCTTCTGGGGAAGTGGGCAGGAACCCAAACTGTGCAGCTCCCTGGCAGTCCGTTAAGCCCCAAGGTTATATGGTTAAATTGATTTGGCCATTGATGGCTACTCAGACAGTGACTGGTGCCTGGCCCTTCAAGTGCCTTGGCTCTTTTTAATTGCTTGAGGCCCTCTGTCCAGCTGCTGCTTGCCAGAGAATGACTGCCAGCCAGCTGAGTGGCTGTGGTCATTCAGGTCACTCCAGAGTCACTGTGGAGGGCTGCTAATCCCTTCTCCTGTGTGCCAGCTTGAGCTGAGCCCAAATCTGGTGCTGTGCCCATTGGCCAAACCTAGTGTCACACACCATGCTTCATGGAGCTCTCTAACAAGAAAAAAGGACCCTCAAATTGTTTCCCATGATCAAAATACTAATTTCCCTTTGCATCTTTCCTGAAGCCCTACAATTTGTCCCAGTCAAGTTCTCCTTAATGCAGGCATTATCTGTAGAGAGCTTGTTTCGATGAAAACATGGGAGGGGTTTATATGTGCTTATATTTATAAAATAATCCCAACTAGCCATAATTAAAACAAGTGTTTTTGTCCTAAAAGAATGCTAGTCCTATGAAATGTAGTCATGCCACACCCTTCTAAAAGCTGTACTGTAAACTTGCCCAAAGAAAGCAGCACATGGTGACTGCAAGACAGGATTGCATGTAGTTGATGCTGCTACTAGTGGTGTGGATAATAGACTTGCTGGTTAAAGCAAGGGGAGGTGGATAGACAGCCCCTTGTTAGTGGCCTAGGGAGGGCTGTGAGGCTGGGTGGGCTGTCCTGGGATTAGCTATTTGTTTACAATGCCAACAGCCCAGTGACAGCTGCTATTCTGCATGCAAAGTAACTCAGTCTGTGGGGAGTCCTGCTCTTTTTCTGTTCACAAATGACCTCTAGTCACTGGTTGTGTGAGGTGTGGTATGTTTTTGAGAGCAAAGAGATGCTGTGGGTGAAAGATACTCTGCTGATGTGTACCAGTTCGGGTGAATCTACCCAGATAGGTTGGAAAGATGAATTTAGGATACAACCTGTTCCCTGTGCTGTGCTACAAAGGCAGATGTCTGGCATCCTCTTCCTGTTATGTTGGCACTGCTTGCACAAGCACCAGCTTGTTACCAAGGCCAGCTGGCTGGCCCTGGGGATCAGTGGTCCCAGAGCACAGCCTTGCTGCCTGAAAAACCTGGAGAGGCAGCCAAGAAGCACTGAAGTCTGTGTGCTTGGGCCTTGGGTGCCCAAGTCGTTAAGGTCCAGGGGGAACATTTCCAAATTTAATTAGTATTTTGGATCTCAAGTATTTGAGTAATTAGAGCTGTGCTGTTTGGGTGGGAAAAAGACTCGGTTTGTTTTTCAGGTCAGTGGAAACTATACAGCCATTCCAAGGGCAAGTGAATGTAATTCCAAGCTGGTTTGGTGTTTTGAGGGCCATTTCTGTTGGCTACAGTGACATGTTTTCAAGATACTTCCCATTGCCTTGAACTTTGTTGTGGCACTTAAATTCTCCATGCACACAATCAAACCAGGAGTAGAGGTGGTTCTGACCACGTATCTTCTGTCTGAAGGATGGAGGGGAGAAATGTTTCCCTTATGCCCATTTCATGGTGAGCTTAAGGGAGCTAGGCTGAACCCACCTCTTCCTTAGAAAATGCTTCTGCAGTGAATGAGGAGCAAGGGCACTTGAAGAGGAAGGGGATATGTTCAGGGACAGTGTCTGAGCTGGCTTTGAGAGCATCTCCTGGCTGGTGGCACCAGCACCCAGCCCTGTGGCACAAAGGGGGCAGGCAGCAACCCGAGCTTGTCAGCTGCTGCAGCCAGCAGGGAGGAATTGGGCTGACACACAGCCTGTCTGTCTTCCACCTTTGGGAAACACCCAGTGTTTGAATTCCAGCCCTATGTACCAGGAGCACAAACATCAAATCAGGTTTAAACTGAAGGATTAGCCAGAGGCCTTAACCAGTCTCTGGTTATTCCATGAGTGCTGCTGGTGCTCCTGGCTGGCTGTTTGCTCATCTGCACCTGCAGTGTTGGAAGCTGTACAGAAATCCTGTTCAGCCTGAGCCAAAAAGTATAGCTAGGCTTTGTGTGTACTGAGGGCTTTATAAAGGTCATGAATTGAGCTTTTGTGCCAACCTTTTTGTGATTTACTTCTCATTGTTTCTCTTTCTCCAGGAATTCTCCCTCTGAATTGCCATCTGCCAGCTCTTTTAACAGGGAGTTCTGTGTTGTAGATTTTCTATTAGCACAAGTCTTACTGCCTTTGTGCAGGAAAGCTGGACCCATGTGGAGGCATCCATGTGTTGCTGTATCTACTGAAATCATGCTGAAGGGTGACTTGGTTTTTGGAGGGGAAAGAACAACTAGCTCCCAACAGTCTGGAGCACTGGGTGTAACCTAATTGCTGAGACAGCAAGGAAACCCAGGGTGTGAGATTGTTTGCCCAAGTGCAGAATAATTTCGTTTTACTATCAGTTTTGTGGTTTAGGTCTGTGAGGGGTTCATTCAGACTCATTCATAAGCCTTCTGTTACCAGTTCTGAGTAAAACTACTTTCACTCTAATGCTGTGGAAAAGGATTAGGCACAAAAGACCACTTGCAAAGATGCTTCTTGTGGTCACTCATTATAACTGGGGTTTGCTGCAGGGCTCAGACCTGCAGAATGCTAATGCAATAGGCTGACATGGTTCCCTCTCTCACTTTGGTGACAAACACCATAAAATGCTCTCTTTAGGATGCTTTTGATTACTTGTTATGGAGTTATGACGTGTGCAGCCTTCATGTGTATGTCTTTCAAAATAGTCACAGTGACTATGGCACACTATCAGCATCAAAAATTCTTCATAATTCTACTTTTGAAAGCAACCAGCATCTCCTTTTGCAAAGCAAAGTGAGGGAAGCTGCTTCTCTTGAAACTCAGCCAGGTTTTGATTTAGGAGCTGTGATGCACTGATAGTAAATAGAAGACAGCAGTTTCTACTGCTTGTGGTTTCTACCATGGCAGAAAAGGGAAGACAAGGCTGTGCAAAGCAGGAGTCCTGGGGAAGGATTCATTTACCCATCTGTGGGACAAGTGTCTAAGTAATGGTTTGAGCTCCCTCTGGTATGCATGAGTTACCTGTGAGAGTGGCTTGATTTGCTTAAAATAACCAGCTTGGTTAGATGCTTGACTTTTAGGCATTTAGGGTTGGGTAAGATGATCATCATCTGCTTATCTATGTTAAAATACAAGCTCTTGATTTTTTTCCCCTGGTTTTCCATTCTTAAAACATGAAAAGATTTCAAAGGGTATTCTAGCCAAAGCCAAAATAGGAGTGTGATGTGTCCACTTGCTCCTCCCTTCCTAATGCCAAAGCCCACTTTGCAGGTGGAAGCCTGAGAATATTGGTGAATTCTGGGTTGTGCTGCACCTCAAGCAAATACTGCCTGTCCATATATTTGAATACTGAAATGCAAGTCACATATTATTAAATAATGACAGGTGTCTGCACAAGGTAATCCTCAGGGAAAATGTGTTGCATTCCTTGAATGTCAATAAACCCCACTTTATGCAGGGAAGTTTGATGAATAAATAAAACCTTGATTTTATTCTGACAGGTGGCATCTCATTTAGTGGTTTTTCATGAAGAGCCAGATCCCTTTGCCCTTTTTATCTCCTGAGGTCTCTGAATTCCAGTTTGTCCCTAGTTTCCTTATACACACCTGTTTCAAGGCATGAGTTAATATAATGCTATCTAAATTTGAGTCCCTCAGATTCCCTTCACAAAAAATAAGCTGTGTCTCTGGAAGCTGTTTTCAACTCATAAAGAATTGCATTTTAGTGGTATTTATTAGGCAACTTAGTATCATAAAAAATTGGAGAGACAACAAAAAACAAAAAACTGTAAATAAAAGGGGATCTATAAAGGCTTCTGCTGACATTGCTAAATTTGACTTTGTGTCCTTAAAATGAGCATGAGGAGCCAGGCACAACTTTGAGATCTCCAGTTTTTAAATTAAGTTTTAATAGGTTATAACAGGTAGATTACAAGAATACAATGCTATAAATTTTAAAGGATTAATTGTGAAGGTTGATACAAATTAAATGAAGCTTTACAGACAAGTAAGACCATAGTAAAGATGTGCTTCATTTCTTGGGTTTGGTGTGGAGTCTTTGGCTGTTTTTATCTCTCTCAGTTATCACTGCTTTATTCTTCTGAGGTAAAACTGCAGCTGAATAACAACCTTGCTGGGCTCCCAAGATCAGCCTTGTTGTAGCTGGCAGGGTTTTCCATACCAATTTTTACATTATTTCCCCTTTACCATCATAGCAAAAACTCCTTTCACTTTCCAAAGTAGAAGAACCTTTGTAGGGCTCAGGTTTTAAAGCATAATTCAACCTTCAAAGTCCAAAACAAGCATGCAGAAATCAAAGGCTTGACATGAAGTAAGTTATTTGATTCTGCAAATAGCAGTGCAGTGGTTCTTCCACTGAAGAGGCTGTATTGCCTTTAGGATTTACTGTAATCGAGACAGTCATTTGCTGCATATTGATAATTCAGCTGCTGCCTCTCTGGAAAAAGTAATTCACTAACTGCTGCAAAACAATTTTCTCAGGAGTTGTCCCCCAGCAGCCTACATGCTTTTCTCAGAGTGCTTTTCTTTCAGTTTTACTTATGTTAATATATATTATTTTTCTTTTTGCATAAGATTCCCAGCAGTAAGTGGCATTCTCATGATGAAAAGCAGTATTTCGACTTCAGGTAGTCACAAACCCACAAATGCTGCAAAGGCAGGAGCAGGGCACTATACACACAGCTAGACCACTGAGAGGGCTTCTTCCTGTGCTTGCTGAGTAAGACTGGATGGGAGTGGAGAGACACCATGAAGCTGAGAGCTAGGCAGAGCCACCTGCCTCAGAAAATAAAATCCTGGGGTTAGCAATTCTGATACCATCTACCTAAGTGCCTAAACAGAGGCCTGGATTTTACACATTAGAGTCTGAGGGTTTCCAGCCTCATCAGAACTATCTAAATGTTGTTTTCTAGCCTTTCTCTCCCAGATGTGTCACTGTACATGTCAGATTGTGTCTTGATCCCAGTTTTTCCAGTCATAATGTTGTTCCACAGGTTCAGCTGTGAGTGCTGGCCTTGCAGCACTCAAGTTTACAACTCAAACAGGAACTGTCTGTCATAGCTTCGCCTCCTAGAGGTGCTGGTTTGGCATGCTTATCTTAAACCATTTCTTGAACATATTCTAGTGTCTGCAAGCATAACTGTGGGGCTCAAGTGAGACCATGGCATAGATGACAGGCAGCAGCATCTTCTTCCAAGACACATCTTCAGATTTTGTGTGATTCTGGGAGGAACAGAAACCTGGACCCAGTAGTAAATAGTCAAAATCCAGGCACTGCAGCAGTGGGGAGCACTGGAGTAAGTCTTGCAGAGAGCACACAGGTCTGAGGTGCACCCAGCAAAGCAGGGGATGGCTCCAGTGCACTCTCTGTGGTACCATGTATAAAAGGGCTCCATGTATAAAAGGGCTCCATGTATAAAAGGGCTCCAAGTCCTAGCTGAGGCTGACAGGGACCTTTGGTGTCCTGCCTGGTCTGTGGAGGGACAGGACAGTCGTGTTCCTGCTGCCCCTCCTGTCCGAGGAGGGTGAATCCACAGCAGCATTCACAGACATGCCGAGGTGGAGTCCTCAGTCCCTTATAAATCATTGATGCTTTCTCAGTCCTGTGCTTCTCAGACTTCAATAATTTCATTGTTCCAGCTGAACAGGAGTTTTACCTTGTTAAATTCAGGGAGTGCCACTAATGGCAGCCTTTTAATGCTGTCCTTCTCGTTTTCTGACAGACCCATAATGAATGATTAATCTCAGTGTGGTGCAAAGGGTTCAAGTACCTGTTTCTTTTTCCTGTAATAAAATATATGCTGTTTGACTGATTTTGCAGCATTTGTATTTGGACTTTTTTTTCCATTTAATCTCTTTTATATTGTGAACCTACTTAAAAAGCTGTACTATAACTCTGGAAAATGTAATTTTTCCCCTATTGTCCCTTTTATTTTTAAAGAACTGATTTCACTATTTTAAAAGCACATCAGTGTGTGGGCCTTTACCATCCATCCATGCTAATACTCAAGTTTATTGATTCTAAATACATATATTTCACTAGCTTTTGTGATTATTGTCAAAAATCAAAGCAGACAGAAACACCTCTAATTTACAAGCCCAGGTTGCCACGGAAGTATCACATTAAAAATCAAATTTCTCCTCTCTATTCATGGTCTACATCAGATCCTCCAGGTGTGTAAATTACTACAGCTCCATGGGGCTGTGATCTTCCAGAGCAGCACATTTTCTGACATGGATGAATATTGGAATCATGTCAGTACTTAAATAATTCAAGAGCATGGAAACAGAGTCCATTGATTTGTTCTTTTTCTTGAAGTTATTTAAAAAAAAAATAAAAAAAAATACACTTCTTTTTTGGTGGAAACACTGAAAGCACAGTAAGATGCAAAATGAGTTGTACAGAAACATCTTTGTAGGAGGCCTGATTGCTGTTAGGCCAAGAGCAGGTATCTTAATTTTCTTATTTGTCATTCATTCTTATTTGTCAAAATAACCTTGCAATTTTATGTTGTAAATTCAGTACTTGCTATTTAGTATTGCAGAAACTGTATCACTAGCTCTCAGGACTAGACTTACCATGATTGCTGTATTCCAATATATACTTGCCTGGATCTTTTGAAAGTCTGGTGGATTACTTGCAGCAATTTAATAAAATCATTGCTGACAAATCTGCTGCAGTGTGGTTTGTCACAGATTAACTCTTTGGGTATCTAGAACTTTACAAGTGGCCCTGAAATCCCAGTGACTTATGTAAACATAATTCTGCAACTTGCTTGAATCTTCATGTCCTCAGGAAAGGTGGCAAAATGGTCACAGATTTTTAACTTGTTGGGTCACCTCTCTGGCACAGGGAATTGCTGGTGTCTTATTTTGCTTTTGTGCCTTGTTGAAGTGCTGTCTTGTTAGCTGGTGGTACTTAAGGCCAGGAAAAGTGTGGCAATCTTTTTAGTAATGGTGGTGTGAACTTTTGTTTGTAACAACTCCCCTGCTGTCTATAAAACTACCCTTGGCACTAGTGATGATTTTCAGAAACCTGCAGCTGATGAAATGCTGAGCTAATGTACATTTTTCCATCATTTATGTTCAGATAGTACAGATGACCTCAGAGGTATCTACTCATTTTATGGGCACCCTACCTCTGAAGTCATTAGGGCTTAATTTTCACTGCTGCTTGCACTCAACAACGTTAGTAGTGGCTTCATGAATTACTAATGTGGTACTTAAAGGTGAAAAGCAAAGACCTCATCAAATTCTGGATATTTGCATATACATTGCAGATAATTAAGTATCTGAGAGGCAATGCTTTTTTCTTCTCTCCCCCTCTGCTGTTAGGGTGTTCAATAAGAGAATCCATTTAGTATCTCTTGCTGTTGGGGATTAACCTTTGTTTAATGCTGTCCAGTCCTATCTGGTGCATCACATGCTGCATTAACCCTCATTTGCAAAGCAGCTTCCTGGGTTCCATTGTGTTTACACTGGCAAGATCCAAGAGGTAATTACAGGGCTCCTTTGAAAGAAATTAAGTGCTGCAGAAGTCTTTCCCAGTAAATCAGAAATCATATACCCAGTTCAGTTTAAGAACTCAGGGAGATCCTCTATTTCTTCTCCCTCTGAAACTCTTCTCCATCAAATCAAAAGCAGTTCTTCAAAGCATTGAAGTGTATACTTAGCATTACACTCTTGAATTCAATAAGACACTTCTGCCTTTACTAAGCAGACATGTCTTTAAACAAAGCACTTAAACACATGCTTAATTAGTTATTGAGACAAGAGGCATGGTGTATGTATTCTGTTCCCATTTCAAAAAGGGAATTTTTTTCCACAGTATATGAGACCTCTTTAAGAAAGAAATGTAATTCTAACTTGAGTGATGTTGTTTTTTTCTTTTTCGATTGCATTTCAATTCAGTTTAGATAAAAATGATCTTCTAAAAGTAAGTCAAAAGTTTAAATACCTGTTTTGCCCAATCCCTTTTCAGACATACAGCCTCTTCAAAATAAATAATTGTGCCAGAAGCTATGTTCATCAGGAAAGTGTTTTTAGTATCACCTGCAGAAACCAAATCACAGATGTTTCAATCAAGGATGATTTTTTTTTAAGAAAGGCTGTAAATTGCCTGCTCTGCAGTATCACATGCTTGCTTGTAATTTAGTGCCTTATCCAGTGGAAAGTCACAGGGATTAGTTTCATCTGGAGTAAGAAATGATTGGAAAATTAAAAATCCGTATAAAATTCTGTGATATTTACAGAATACCAAAAATAATATTTTAAATACTATTTAAATTATGATAATTCTTATAACCATGTTCTAAACATTTTTTTTCTGAAGTCTACCCTACAGGGAGGGTGGGAGGTGGGGAATGTGAAAACTGCACTTTGTGTCGTGTGTTATTTGGGTTTTTTGAAGTTTTTCTCTTTAATAAGGACTGATACTTTGGTGTGCATGGGTCCTACACAAATCATTACTTGAAAGAGGAGCTGTGAAGGATTTTATCTCTTGCACATATGAGCTGATTGCTTTAGGGACAGAACTGTGATGTTGTCCATCTCTCCAGTGACAGGTAACAGAACATGCACTATGTAGACTCTGTGGGCATTATGGTCACAGTTCCAGTGCCATGGGGAAAATTCACTTTTTAGTAACAAGAACAATGCATTCTGAGTAAAACTGATTGTTCAAAGCTTCAGTGGACACTGGTCCTGACCTGTGCTTATTTGTAACAGATGCTAGAGAGAAAATTCTCAGATGCAGGTACACGTTCACCTGACTGAACTTGTTGGTACAGAGACTGAGTCATATGTTCCTAAATCTGCAACAGTGAAGTTCAGACTTGATCACAGAGTAATTTAGGGCCATTGCTTGCAGTGTTGAATGGACATCCTGCATCATTTGGGAGAGCTTCCACCTTTAATTCATCCAGCTGTGTCTGAACTGTGAGCAAGAGCCATAGGGGGTTTGAATGTCTTTTAGCTAGTTAAAACACTAGCTTGGTAATAAAGCCTGCTGCAGACCTGAGTGTAAACTCCATCAAATTCAGAGGTATTAGTGTTCCTTCCTAGCTGCCCTTCAAGACAGTAAGGACAGAGGCCCATTGCTCCTCCAAAGATATGCTATTTTCATTGTTTTTGTTGTAAGTCATGCAAATATCAGTTTGCATTATAGACAAATTATATTCCTGAAAGACATGATTGGCAGGAAATACTCCATCCTTGTGTAGAAGTTGTCAAAACAACTTCATAATTAAGAGAATGCTTAACTTAATTTTCCTTTCTCCAGTCTGTGTAGACATTTCTAAACTACCTTCCTGTTTGAAGCAGAAATAATTAATTTTTCTCATATTAATGAGGATGTAGGTCTGCATTTGGCAAGACTTCCTTTTGTGATTCATGAAAATATCGAGGTGATTCAAACCTATGAAAAAATTAGGATTGGAAAATAGCAGTTAACTATGCCTTGCTTTCACATTCTCATATTCCCCAGGATAACTCTCAATTGCAGGTGCAGAGGTGACCTGTCACCTCTTTGCAGGACACTGCAAGATCTCCAGTCACCACTGAATCAGTGAACCATCTTTAGGAAGCAAAGGAGCACCATTATCCTAAATTGCTTGTCCAAGGTCACAGAGGAGGTGAGTGGTGGAGCAGGACTTGAGCCCATGCCAGCACTCTGATCTCTCTGCCCTGTCACTGCCTGTGCTTAAATGACTTTAGGGACTGACAGCAAAACCTTTGGAATGCTGCTTTTCCATGGAGGGTTTATCTGCTGTCCAGCACACAATCCACCCAATGCCCCAAAGCCTAAATTGTTCTTGATTGTAATCAATGTGGAGGTAGGGAGTGCTGAAATCAATAGACTGTCAACACCTGTTTAATGGTAAGCAGGTGCTTAGAGGTAGTGATGCACAGGAGGGAATGGTGATAAAAGCTGCTGGGTCCTGGAGAAAAGAAATTTTAGAATCAGGAGGAACATATATTTTATTAGTTAGTAGACGTGGCTGTGCTGCTGTATCAGGGAATATATTGTCGAGCTCAACAAGCTGTCCAGCTCCTACCCATACTCTGTGCTTGGATAATGAACTAAAAATTCAGTCTCATAAATTTTAAGTCTGTACCTTTAACATGAAATTCACTTAAACTGTTGTGCAGCGTGTTGGAGGCAGAGGAAGAAGGAAGAGAAAGGAACATCTCTGCTCCAGTCCTTTTTTTCAGAGAGACACATCAGCACATAATGTTTTTCCATCATATTCAAGTAGATGATCATTATCCAGCTTGCAGTGAACATCTGACTTGGCCTAGACAATTGTGCAGTGACTTGACACTTAATCAGTGTGGACCTGACCTTTACAAAAGCAGTTTTAAAAGTCAGATGCCATCTTCTTTCTAGTTTCTATTCCTCTGCCACAAGGCTACCCTTCACTTGCTTGTTTACTTGTCTGACTTTCATTGAAACGGTTTGCCAGAGATCAGACCTGCTTTGCTTAGCCACATAAGGCTCTGCTATAAACTCTGAAGCATGTTACAAAACTCTTACCAACTCACCTTTATCACAAAAAACCCCTCCAAGAGACATTAGGATTTCTGTGTTCCAGCTCCTATATTAGGGATGCCATTTGCCAACAAGGACAAAACCTGAAAGTGGATGTTCATGGACTCAGGCTTGGTTTGGAGGCAAAAGCTTCCTGTCTGCTGCCTTTTGAGAGATACCTATTTATCAGTGAAGCTCTGCAGGAAGGAAGGGGTATAAGTGCCCTATCAAGCATCTTACCCTTTTTTTCTTTTTTTTTTTTTTTTTGAGCTTTATCTAAAACAGCTTCAGGCTACTCAAAATTTTATAACCTTTCAAAACCTTACAAGCCAGCTGTAAAGCAAGAGCTCCTCTTGTTAAACAGCCAGCAAATCAAGGTGTTAAGCTAAGGACATGCAGTAGAAAGGGATAGAAGAAATTTGCCTCTTCTGCTGCACTTATCTTTAATAAGAGGATGCCTAAAAGCTTCAGCTTTCTTATATCTTTGACAAAGATTTACCAGAACAAGTAATACTAAGCCTTTAATGCTATTGCATTACATAAACCAAAATGTTAATTTTTTTTTTTCCATTTTCATTCATCCTGCATTGAAAAAACCTCTATGTTAAATAAATTTATTATTTGGAAGCTTGTTTGGGGTTTATTTTTTGTTGTTTTTTGTTTTTTTTAAATGCCAAGCAGTACTGATTATATCACAGGGGTATTTTGAATTCTCTTTCAGCCTCATATTTGCCTTATATAGCCATGTAGCTTGGTATTTGACATGCTTTTTTTTTTTTTTTTTTCCTTTCATTTTTGTGGAAATAATCAGTACTGCATTGTAACCAGCATCAGAGCTTCATTGCCACAAATCTCCTGTGCTTGTTTGATGAAATGCAAAATGCAGAGTGTGGAACATAAAGCCTGTGTCTGACTCCAGGGTCTGTTCATGCCAAAGTGAACTTGATACCTTTTCCTTTGGCCTGTGATTGCATGGTAGATGATGTTCTGCAAGATCTGAGTCTTGCAGGTGAGGCACAGCTCCTGTAAGCAATTTGCCTGACCTTTGGCCAGGTACAGGGCTGTGGTAGGGCAAGCACAGCTGACCAGAGGATGGACTGCCCCACCCTGGCTTTGTGATGTTTCTTTGATGGATACTGGGACCAGTCACTGTAGACTCAAAGGGAGGTACATATATATCCCCACTCTCTCATTTTAACTTTTACAATGGTCTGCCATGGTCTTGGTTGGTGGCTATGACCAAGATCTATTGATTTTAATCAAGTGATGGTAACTCACATCACCCAGATCCCAGCACAATAAAACTTCACTCTTAAGGCCAGTCCTTCCTTTCTGTCTGTAACACGGTTTGTGAAATCTCCTAAAGCCCAGCAGTTTCCATTCCTGACCACAGATGCTATTTCTGGCAAAAGGATGCCAAAATGTTGTTTATTCTATGACAGCATGCCTGTCCTCTTGACTCTGAAACACAATTTTCTTGTGAGGATTAACCCAACTTGTTGTAGCCAGGCCACAGGAGTTTGTGTGGGAAGTGTTTTCTCCTACCCAGAAGCCAAAGAAATAATTCTGACTACATAAGTTAGACACGTAGAAAGATCCAGATTTTAATTTGGTTTTCTTTACTGGTGAGAAGAAAAAAAAAAAAAAAAAAAGCACAACACAAAAAACAAACTAATTGGTCCTGCATTGCACAGGGAGAATGATTAATCTCCTGCATTCAGGAGCATCTGTCTACTACTTCTGCTTGAATTCCTCAAAAGGCTAAGAGTGTTTCTAATGGTCATTTAAATAATAAATGCCACTACACTCATTAAGGGTGTATCAGTCGTTCTTTTTCTGCTCTGGTGCTTGTTGTATTCTATTAATATTTATTGAATTCCAGGAAATTCATCCTGAGCTAGTGGTCCACATTTCTTTTCAAGGTCACCAAATATAAATATTTTATTTATCTAATTTAGAAAAATGACGTTAGATGCGATGCAGCGAGCATGACAAGAGTATGAATTAGTGGAAAGCTTCCCTCAGGAAATGTATCCTGGTACCAGAAATGGATAATGATAAGTCCAATAGCTTCTCTCCTAGCAGGTAATAAAGATACATAATGGCAATACAAGCCCTCACCTGAAGGTGTGCATATGGCCATAACAGTTAGTAGCACAATAGACTCTTTCCTGTTAGGGCGTTGGGAACATCCAAGTCTTTCTGGTATTTGGGCCCCAAATAAGCTTATTAGAATTTCACCTTCAGGTTTTGACATGGATATGCATGTGGGCAACATGACAGATTTTCAGCAGCCCTTTGGGAATGAATATTCCTAAATGTGTCAGATACCTGATGCTGTGTCTTGTGCTGGCCAAAAAACCATGCCATCATATGAGTGGCCAGAGTAGCTCATTTTGAGTATTGTGTGGGTTTTCCTGCCCCTGACAATCTGCTGTTCTCCCTTCAGACAGGGCTGTATTGTGTAGTCCAGGAGTGTTCTTTCTTTACCACCAGTTATGAGATGAAGAGAAGTTTCTGATGGTATTTTGTGTACAGAATGTTCCATGCCCTTTTCTGCCACATATTGAACTTTGCACTGTTTGACTCTGTCATCTTTGTGTTCCCTGGAAATATAAAAGTTCCTCTTAGGATAATTTCATTTTAAACAAGCACCATCCTGCCTTCTCCAAAAAGAATGTAATATATGATGTGGGGGGGAACATTTTAGAAATTGATAATTGCATTCTTGCAAATGCTGGCTATAAGAAAAAAAATGTTTCAAAAAGGAAAAAGCCAGTAGATTGTTTGCCTCCTCAAAATGTTTACTGAAGAACAGTTTCCCCAAATTGAGTATTGAGCTGTCAAGATTCAAAGAAAACAAATGAAGTGGCATTTAATTTAATTGAATATTGTGCTTGTGGGTTTCTGTATTCAATTTTTAGCGCATTGTAGTCTTTTGCTACAGCTAAGGTTAAAATTAAAATGAAATGTTTGCTGCTATTGTCTAGAAATATCACAGACAAAGCACAGGCTTCTGAAGAAATGGGTGGTGGAAAACTTGTGGGGTTTAGCAGTACTGGTTTTTTAAATAATACACACACAGCATCTACAGAGAATATATTATGTGAAGGAAAGGCTGTAACCCTGGAGCTTTGATTTAAGTGTTGTGTGACCTGTGCTGCTTCCTGACTTTCCAGGTAAGCATTCCCAAGGTGGTACTGGGTTTGCCAGGCAAGGTTCTGTTAGTGGGTGGGCTGCAGGGGTGGCTCCTGTGGGAATCTGTTGAAGCTTCCCCCATGTCTGACAAAGCCAATGCCAGCCAGCTCCATGGACCTGCCAGCTGGCCGGGGCCACCAGCCACAGTGCTCACACCTCTGGGATAGTGTGTTTAGGAATGAGGAACAAAAAAACCAGCATCTGCAGCCAGGGGGACTGAGACTATACCAACAGCTGTGCAGCAGCAGGTCAGGGGGAGGAGAGGGGAGCAGGAGGTGCTCCAGGTGCCAGGGCAGAACTGCACCTGTGCAAAGGGACGCAGAGTGGAGCAGCTGGTGAGGAGCCAGCCTGTGAGAAGGGCTCCTGTCAGAGATCCTGTGGGATGGCCCCCAAGCTGGAGCAGGGAGCACAGAGTGAGGAGTCCTACCCCACAGAGGAAGGAGCAGCAGAGGCAACATGAGACAAACTGGCCACAGTCACCATTCCCTGTGCCCCTGCACTGCTGGACAAGGAAGAGGTAGAGAAAATTTAGAGCCAAGTTAGGGCTGAGAAGAAGGGATGGCTGGAGGGAAACTGTTTTTAGATTTGTTCTTATTATCCTGTTCTGATTTGAATTGGTAATCAATTTAATTCTTTTCCCCGAGTTTGCTTTACCCGTGCTGTTAATTGGTGACTGATCTGTCCCTGTCCTTATCTTGACCCAGGAGCTTTCATTATATTTTTCTCTATCCTTTCTAGCTGGGGAGGGGGAGTGATAAGAGCAGCTCTGGAGGACATCTGACATCCAGCCAAGGTCAACCCTACACACCTTTTCTGATCTATCAAACTGGAGATTTGCAGCTCTGTCTCACTGTTGACATTACTGATACTGAGCTCTGAAAATGCAGTACTAATTGGCAGCTCACTGATAGTCTCAGTGGCAAGGCCTTGATGAGAGCAGATATGGGGAATAAATCACTCCACCTCCCTTCTTGCAGGGTTTGCTTCACACTGTAGGGTGCAGGCTTAATCTCCTGCATCCTGGTTGAAACCATTTCAGATTGGTCTGTGGAACAAGAAAGAGGAGAAACTAGGTCATTATGTAGTCACAGGAACAAACAGAGCTCTGATAAATATGGAGCTGATTTGCTAAAATAAATGTTAAAAGCATTGAAGATCCTTATGACTGAGCAGTACTTATGGACAGGTGGCAACAGGGACATGAAATAGTGTGAGAAGAAAGACTAAAAAACTGAGAAATTGAATCAAATGGAAAGAGCAGGTATCTCTGAAGCTGTTCAATAAAAACTTTAGTTCAATGTCTGGAGAGCTTTGGTCCTGAATAAAATAGATCCCTGTGTACAGGGGCACGAGGTGCATAGAGACACCTGAAAAATTAGCATTCAGGTGACCAAACAGCTCAGAAAGCCCCTTAAACTGATAGGGAAGAGTGACAAGGAGCTGAACAACCTGTGACAGAGCAGGAGCAGGGTACCTATGGCAGGGGCACAGAGAGAGGAGTGCCCTGGGGGCTGCCAGCAAAGCAAGCCAGGAGGGCAGAGCAGCAGCAGGTTGTTGAGTGGGTCTGAGCTGGAACCAGATCTGGAGACAGACCTGTTATTGCAGGCACTTCAGAGAATTAGGCTGGACAGGGAGGAGAGGTTTAATGGGTTTGGCAAACAGATGTGATAAGGCTTGGAGTTTATCATGTGCTTGAGCAGTGCAAAAATATTTGTGTCACCTTCATTCTTGCTCTTCTCTAGAATCAGAAATTATGCATGATGCATTAATGTATATATCTTTGTGTAATGCACCACATCCTCCCCTTATTTCAAACTGGAAACTATGCATGGCAAAAATTTCTTTGGCAGCAAGCTAAACAAGTTCTATCATGATAAGCTCCTAAGTAAATACTGAACAGTTGCTAACTAAAGTGTAGTGTATAGTCCTTGATTTTTCAATTAACACACCCAACGTACAGTAATGCCTTAATTATTTTTATGCCTAAATATACTTGAAAGAAATCTGTAAGTGTGGCAGTGAACTTTAAAAGGCGAATGATTCTCTGTATTTTCAAGGCAAATGATTCTCTGTATTTTCAGTGGTAGGGTAATGGTGGATTTAACAGAAATTGAAGGGAGGCTCTCATGGAAATGTACCACAGTCTGAAAATCTTTGGCCTTAAATAATCTTGTCTCTTCCTGTTATTTTCACTTTGCTCTCAGATGAGCCACTGTCAATCAATTACTTGCCCCTTAATCAGCCTTGTGGGCAACTATTCTGCAAGAGAGCATGTTGGCCCCCTGTAGATAGTTCTGTCCACACAGGGATCAGCATCCTCTGCTGTGAGGTGAATGCTCTGGCATTTTGTCCAAACCAGGCAGCTGCCCTTCCTCTGGAATTGTTGTGGAGGAGGCTGAATAGCCCCACCATGAGATCAGTGTTTGACAGGGGAGGTGAATTGGAGCTGGGTGTGCCTGCTCCCCTCGGGACAAACAAGGAACTGCCTCCAACAGGTCACCTAACACGGGGATGCAGGGCAGGGAGATGCCCATGGCTTTGCTGCTGTCTGGGCTCCCGAGTCCCTAATGACAGGCTGATGCCTGCCTGTTCCCATGGCAGCACTCCTAATGGCCATTCCCATGGAAACCTGCTTCAGCAAGGATGCACCCATACAAATGAGGGGTAATGGTTTCCACCACCCAGCAGTGGAATTTTCCAGGAGTGCTTACCATTAGAGCTTGTCAGGATTGTCTCAAATGTTTTTAATCAGAAAATGCTGGCTTATGGAAACAAAAAGTTTGGGCATGTTTGCAGGAAGTCAGCTGCAAAATGTAAAAAAAAAAAAAAAAAAAAAAAAAAAAAAAGGCCAGATTTAAGGCATTTTCAGGCTGACTGAAAAGTTTGTCTTCTAGCCTGAAATTAATTTTAAAAGCATGTGTTATGTTGGTGAATTTTATTTTGATTACTGATCATATTTAGAACAAATCCAAGTACGATCAACTTGAGCTAACACTGTACATTTAGTTTTGGAGTGTGCTTTTGTGTTTTTTTCAATTTTAGAATTTATATAAATTGGACCTGAGGAGTATTTTTTGTATTTTATATTTTCTCCTAGGCAGGTAAAAAAATCTCCTATCTCTATTACAATATTTCTGTAATTATCTCCAAAATAATCTCTATTGAATGCTCATCTAAATGTGTTTCATTTTAGTAAAATGTGTTGGGTTTTTTTGGTTTTAGGGTTTGGCTTTTTTTCATTTTGCTTTTTAGATTTTTTTTTTTTTGTTTTGTTTTAGGGTTTTTTTGGTTTTGGTTGTTTGTGTTTTTTTCCTTATTCCCAGTGGGGATAAAAGGATAGGAAAACTCAGAACATCTTTGAAAAATATTTCCTATATTTTGCAATGGAAACCCTACTACATTTTGGGTTTCAATGTCCAGAAGTGTATTTCCCTTTAGCATGAGGGCTATGAAGTTGTCTTCACTTTGGAGGGGCTGGGAAAATGGGGACACAGGTCCACTGAAGTTGGTTTCTACTGGTAAGAGATGTACAGGGCTGCTAAGCCACAAAATTCAAGCCACAAACCAAAGTAATTGAGCTGAGAATTGCTCTAGCAGTTGGTTGCTAATTCTGAAAAATAATCTACCACCTGTTGTTTAGTCTGTAGGATTAAAGAAGGTTTGATGTTTGAGGCAAGAGAAATTTATTGTTCCAGATGGAGCACAGTTTTTTAAAAAACTGTGGGTGAAGATCAATTCTGTGCAGTAGACTACCTTGTTTAGAAAGGTAACTTGGTACAAGCCACAGCACTCTTAATAGCAACCTGTGGACAGATGTTTTCAACCTTCATAAATTGTTCTCTCTATTTGGAAGTCAGCACAGAGGAGTGTATGACAATTCTTTAATAGATACACTGTGCTATTGTCACTTTTTTATTTTCTGCTGTGTATGTCATCAGTTTTTAATAAGAGATGATAATATTATTGTCCCACTAAGAATGTAATCAAAGATGTGTTTGATGAACAGGATAAACAGTTTCTGGAGAGGAAAATATGAAAATTCAAGGGTTATTTTGTTTGGGTTCTATTTACTGACCATCTGGAAGAAGGAAATGCTGGCAATCAGAAATTTTCAGAAATCAGTGGTATGAAATCGATGAGAAGACAGGATAAGGCCAATCTATTAGTTGGAAAGGCTAGATCATATTGCTTGGAATATTTCTGCTCAGCAAAATCAGGTTTCTGACAGACACATAATTTTTGTGACAGAAGTGCTTTCAGGGAGTATTTCCCAGTTTGGAGAGAAGGTAATGAGGGGATGGGAGAATATTTCTGGTAGGGCTAGAAAAGGGGATTTACTGTCAAAAAGTCATTTGTTCAGGGCCTAGGGAACTTACAGGGACATAGAAATGTGGATTCCATTCCAGGCCTGGGTCAGCCTGGGATATAAATCTATGGCATTTGGTGGGAATAGGGGGAACTTGACTAACATCATGCAGAGGTGTATATTGTATAATATTGTATATTAAAGAGGTGTATGTTGTCACAGCAGGCATGTTGGTGTACAGTCCAGCTGCACACATGATGCTCTGGAATTGATAACCAGGATGTTCAGCAGGACACACATGCACACACATGCAGTGCCCCACCCTTGGGGGAGATTTTGGGTTATATTAAGAGGAAATCCCATCCACGGATAGGAGTTATTAAGAATCTTGTCTTGCTTCTGGTCAAGCTTTGTGCTGAGCCTTTTTTTCCAGTCCTGTTTCCCTCACAGACTCCAAGTTTCCCATCTGGTCACTCTCAATCCTGTTTTTCTCCAGTCAGATTCATCCAGCTGGGGGTGTTATTGCTGGAAATCCACAGTGACACAGCAATCCTGCTCTTTCTGATGCTGTTCCCTGGCACCTCCAATTTGCCCAGCCTGTTCATATTGCAGAGTCAGCAGAAAACTGGGGACTTACTTGGTTGGCCTTTATGGGGATTTATCAACAAACTGGACAGGCTGGAGACTGGGAACCTGTGGAACTTCCCAGCATGGGAAGGCACTAGGACCCCTAAAAATTCAGTCTGCTGTAAAGCCAGGGCCTCAGGTCTTGGTCAAAGTGGTCCAGGCCTATTGGATGGGTCCTAAGGTAGCCAGAACAAGGCAAAAATCTTGTTGCCTTTTGTTCAGCTTACAGTTTCTGTGAGAAAACAGGAGGCAATGCAAACTGAGAACAAATCAAACCGTGCTGCCATCTGTAATAGGTGTATGGAGTGGCAACTGATGACTTTTGGAAAGCTTTGCAGAAAGCAGCTTAATCAGCACAACCTGAGTACACATTTTGTGCTGGTTTAAAGCACTGAATTTAAAGCCTCTTATTTTTCACCACCAGCATTTTGCATTTCAGTGGCAGTAAATATTCAAAGGCCCCAAGACATAAAGAATCCCCAGGGATGCTGTAGTTCTCCCTTGTTTTTCTTCACCAGAGACATGAACATTAGTATAGCTGGTTAAGAAGAAATAGCTTTGTCTAAATGAAATCTTTAAACCAAAGTTTGCTGTTGACTAAAGTATTTTGGTTTTCTTGAAATTTTCCAACAGAGAAGATTTTTTTTTTTTTCCTTTCTGTACTGCTTGGGTTAGCATCCTACCTCTCCATGGGAACAAGTTCAGACAGGACTGACAACACCCCTATGTCTATTATGCTATCCTACTATAAGGATTGTTTGTCATCCTCTAATGCTTTAAGGAGTGTTGATGTTCTGAAGTAAGTTATGTCACCCAACAGAAGGTTTAGCAGATCAGCAATGATACTTGAGAAATTCAGTGGAAAGAAGTGTCTTTTAAGCCCTCTTTCTATCTGGAGCACCTTCTGGCAGGCTATAAATGTTTGCCATCCCAATGTCTGACCCAGCTGGTGGTTTTGGTCTGCTAGAGTGTGGTGGGATGTCAGTGGGGCAGTACAGCTGCTGAGCTTTTGTTCTGGGTGACCTGTGCAGTTTGCAGAGCTGGGTCCCACCCTGGCATGCAGCTGCTTTGGAACTGACTGCACACTCTCCATGTTTATTTAGCAGCCCCCCAGGCTGATGCAATTGTCCATCAAGTGATTCCCAAGTCACCTTCAGGAGACCTCTGCATCAAGGACTGCTTGCAAGATTTTGAGGGGAATTCAGAACTTTGAAAAGCAGGTCCCAGGCAGTGACTAATGTACCAAGAAAATTGATAATGTTGTGTTATGCAGAATATTCACAAATACTTCCTTAAAGTCACACTGATACCACTGTAAAAAAAGTCGTGTGAATTAAAGCTGCAGTCCAGGGTCATAATATTTCTGCTGCCCCAAAAGGAAAAAATTGCCCATATTAGAAGTATTTGGTGGACTTTTCCTTATCAGCACTTCAACCAAAAGAATCAAATGTCTTAGCACAAAATCTTAAGAGAAGGAATCTATAGCTATTATGCTGTGTATGGAAACTCATGCATGTATATCATATGAATTAAACTCAGAAATTATAAGTAAATTTTAAAATCCCCAAATTATCCAGGATCTCTCCCCAGACCCAGTATTTTCTTGATTCCTCATTTATTGTAGTGACAGTTCAATTCTTTGTGGATATGAATGTTATTTTTTTTAATCACTGAACCGAGAAACATTTAGCAGCATTTCAGGTGGAAGAAAACAAATCCATTGACTTTGTCTTAGTCAATTGGTAAATGTTGACCTACCAAAGTGACAAATGTCAAGAATTTTCCTCATGAAGGAGCTGAATGGAAGGTAGAAAGCATGAAACAAAAACCTGAGCCAGTAGTACACATGAATGCTGTGCTGCTGCATTTTATCCCTCAAAGGCTATTCTATTGTACACAGCACAATATTGGTGTGTTCCATGTTTTCATCTTTATATTTCATTCACAGCTAATTTCACAGGGGAGAACAAAAACTCTCCTGAGTTCTTCAAATGAATAGTGTGTGATATAAACAGTGCTCAGGGAAAATGCCAGCCAGCTCCTGCAAGTTTTGCTTCCATGGTGGAGGATATATAGTGTAGCTTGTGCTTAGACATATTGGTGCAATTCAAGCTCCAAAGATTTGCCTGGAATCTTGGAGAAAGCACTGGTTTGGGTTTCAGAAGATGTGGTATTTGAAGTCTCTGGTAAATAATTTATTTGGGAGCTTTTGTTCAAAATTCCTAGCAGCTCAGTGCCTTCATAGCCTAAATCTGACCCCAAAATATTTGTGTCTGCTTTCCTGACTGATACAAGGGGTCAAACTTTTCCTTCTGAACCTTTTTAGGACTAAGAGGTCTTTTGGGGTGAGGTCTTTGGGAGGCCTTCCACTCCCAAAGTCAGAAGGTCTGCCCCAATGTGAATTAGCTTACCTAATTTGTGCCTTTAATTTTCATATTTGACATCTTTTAGCACCTATGACTCCTTAGATAGGTTTAAAATCTGGTATCTTATCCATAGTATTCCTCATTCTAATATCCCAAAGTAGCAAATTTCCACCACTTCCCTGGGATTACTTAGAGGTTTTTGCAGGCTGACAGAGTCAGAAGGGATTGATACCAATCCTGCAACTTGTCTTGACATGTGTGAGTACCTTGCCAGAACTACTGTGGGTCAGTTTCTGGCCTCATCCAAGTGAGGAAAGGCAGATCCAGAGGTTTTTTGCCCTTCCCAGTCAAAATGGACATTGTTTTAATCTCATTCATTCTGCTCTTAAGGTGAGGTGTTTGTATGTGGGTGGAGCTGGCTGAACTTCAGCTTCCACAGTAACAGATCTTTTTTTGGCACCAGGAAAAAATGTGGCAGGTGTTTCAGCCAAATATCCTGGGATCAAACCAACATTTATCCAGTAACTTGAATCCAGCTTTATGCACTCAGTGGGCATTGCCCACGAGGAGGTAATGCATCAGAAGGCAGAAAAGCTCAGAACACAAAGAAAGGAAATAAAAAAATCACAAACCAACAAACTCAATTGCATTAAACATGCTGCCCAGGGATGCTTTCCTCTGGCAAAAAAAAAAAAAAAACTGTTTAGATGCAGAGCTACCATAATGATTTTATAAAATAAACCAGCTGTAGGTAGATCATAGTTTTGTAACAAACTGTCAAGATCCTGAGCTCCATTTCAAATATCTCTTTGTCATATTGTTGGTTCTGGAAAGGATCATTATTGCTGTTCAATTAAACTGAATTTGGTATGACAGAGTCTTACCAAATACTGGCCTCTGAGGGGGTTGTTCTTGCTAAAATTTGAATAACATGCTGTTATGAATGATGGTGTTTGAAATGAGTGAGGATACTAAAAGTAGTAAAAATAGACAGGACTTTGTGAGATTTCCCAGCAACTGACGTGTTTGGCCTGCTATTATAAAGTTGAGTTAATTTGAAAAGACACATGAGTTTCCAGGAGTTTTAAATGCAAGGATGCCAAGGAAATTAAACATGTGGGTGTGAGCTTTGCAGTGTGTTTTGTTTAGTCAAAATCAGGAAACTTTTGCGTGTTCTTTTTTTAACTTGTTAGCATCCAAGAGGGTGCTGAATTTAGACTCCCCATGACTAGATTCTTCACATGTTTTCTGATCCCTTATTCTAGCTTTGTTCTAGGGTCAAAATTAACACATCCAATTAAATACAAAGTGATATGGGGATTGTTGGTTTTGCCAGTCTCAGGTAGGGTAACCAACCTGCCCAAGTAGCCCTGGTGGTGGCTGTGGCTGGAAGATCCACAGTGGTTCCCAGAGAACTGCTGCAAGAGTGAGAATGTCCTGGGAGTCCCTGCTGTCTGTGAACTCCAAATTTCCCTGCTCTGGACCCTTAAACACCTAATTCCTGGCATCTCAGCCTGGCAGCTCCAAATTTCTGGCATGGGATTTAATGAGCTGTGTTTAATGAACTACAATATCTCTGGCACGGGTGTAATGCAGCATCAGGAGATGGTAACAGACATGGAGACCACACTGAAAACAACCTGTGGTTTTTTTCATGTGTTCTGTTTGTGGAGGAAAAGCAGTGTGTTAGTTTTAGTGGCACTGCTCAGATGGGGTGGATTTGAGGCTGTTCAGATATTTGACATGAGAGATGGTCTATGTTTTCTCCAGCATGTTTTCTTGTTTTCTGATGCTTTTACCTCTGTTTGTTTCCCCTCATTTCTGAGGGTGAAGCTCTGGGACAGTTCTCACTCTGGAGGGTTGGAAGCAAGGCACTGTTATTTATGCTTTGTACCTCAATTAAAACTCTGCATGGTGAATTAAAATTAACAGTAAAGCTGCTTGCCTGAGTCCTGGCTTTGCCATTCTCCATTTTTTCACAATATACCTTCCTACCAATTAGATTCCATAGTGTCTGTCAGTGACAGCTCATAACAAAGCCTATATTGGAATGTCTCTTAATTGAGCATCCTTTAGCTCTTTACTTTCTTTTCCATTTCTTAGCTGCTTTAATACTGTCTTAATAAAAGTTTTCTCTGAAGATTTCTTTTCAGAGCCTCTATTCAAATAAATTGCTGTTAAAATGATCATAACACAGCTTTTCTCTCTTTTTTTTTTTTTCACACGCAGAATTATCTCAATTGGCATTAAGTTCAGGGAGTCAAAAGGTCAAATGTACCTTCATAAATCTGAGATGACTTCACTGAAGTAATTGAATTTACAGTCTTTTAACAGAGAGCTCAGGTTGACCCCAGAGCCCACAAAATTAGCTCTAATGGGAAATTTAGCATTTTCTGGTGAGCTGCATATGATGACACATAGTTAGGATTATCAGACAAATGAAAACAAATGTTTGCTGTACCATAGCATTCTGTTCTCCTCTGGATTTGTGTCTGCTCTGTTTGACTGGTGAATGACAGTGACTGGAATTGAGGGTGATTGCATTAATAACCACTAATTGAATTCAAAGCAGCACTTTTGCTAGGAGGATTTTTCTTTCATCTTTCAAGTAGAGATGTTGGCCAGGGTTTGGGTTGATTTTGTTATTTGTTCTTCTTATTAGTCTTCTTAAGGGCTTCTCTGTGGCTGCAGCACTGGCCAGTGGCTTCTCACCATCACAGCCACTTCCCACAGTGTTACCCCAGTGATTACTTGGAGCAGCAGTAATTAAGAGTAAGGCCCCAGGTTGTTAACACAGGATGCCACAAGAGAGGAGTAGTGTTGGGTGGAGTCCTTGAACCTGCACAGTGATTGTCAGTATAGCAGCACCTCATCTCCAGCTCAGCCTCTTTCATTAGGTTTTTGTATTCAGACTGCAAATTATTTGCTGCAAATGACTGACTTTATGTGTTTTGGTCATGCAGGTTTTCAGGTAAAAGCACTTTTTTTGCTTGTTAGCTTCCTCAGACATGGAATTCAGTATTTGCAGTGCTGCATCTGTTTGTTTACAATATCAATTACCTCCTTGTTCTACCTTGTCTCAGTGCTGTGTGTTTGTTTGCCCTCTTCTATCAATGATAATCAAGGGGCTGATCAAATCTACATCTCTTTGTCTTGACTCTGAAGTGCTTGCTGATTAAAGTAGGAGAGATAATAGAATGCAGTAGAATGGATATATATTTAGTGAGTTCTGTATGCCACATGATGTGTTAAACTTCACCCCAAACATGCTTTTCTTCCATTTCCTGCTGTCCCCTGTTTATCCATTCATACCTGTTTTCTGAGCCCCCTTCAGAGACATGTTTGCCTTCTGGGCAGGACTGGGGAAGTCAAGACTGCAGAGCTGCCTGTGCCAAGGTCCTGCTGTGAATCCCTTCTCCCTGCCATGCTGGCTGCAGTGCTGGGATGGCAGTAGTCCCTCCTGCCAGGTTTATGTCCTGTTGTACGTGATCAGAGCACCCAGCTAGTCTGGCTGCCTGTGTTGGTGACCTGCTCCTCTTTGGGCCAGGCTGAGGGCTGCTCCACAGTGCAGGACAGCCACTGGCTCTGTGCCAGTCTGTGCCTGGCATTCCAGATGCCACAGGGTCCAGGTGAACCGAGAACTCCACGAGCAGACCTGCCAAAAATAGTTTGTGGGTAGGACATATTGCCACCTGGCATATACTGGAGAAGTACCCAAACCACTATAAAAGTAATTGCAGAACACATATGAGGAGTGAAGGCAGGCTAGGGTCCAGCTTTGGGTTTTTTCAGTGTCCTGAACAGAATTTGGCCACAGCCAAATGAAATCTTAAACTCTACTACTACAAAGCAACCTCACACACACCTTGTCCTGCTTGGTGGGGCAAATGCTTCCTGTGTTAAATGAATGTCAAACCACATCCCACAGCAGCAGCATCCATGTCACCAGTTCAGTGGTAACCATGTTGTAGTAATCTGCAAATATTAAAATTATGCACAATTGGCTTGTCAGTTTTGCCACATATGTTTATATGCAAACAGATCTTATGACTAGCACTTCCAAAAGTAACTAGGAATGTGTCAGTGCTGAACATTCAGCAGGTTTTGTTGGCTGGGCCTGACCTGAATGTTAATCATGTTTTTCCTTAGATGAGCATTAAATCTCTTCTGCTTCTGGAGAACCAACATCAAAATTCAAATATTTAATTTGCTCATTGACATTTATTAAAATAGCTTTGTGCTTGAATATCAAGTTAAGGCAGTGGTAGCTAATTTCGTTAGTCTAGATGACGTTGGAAGTAAATTTAAATCTGATTGAGAAGCAGTTAATACCCTCTAAGAAAAGGAGGGAATGAAAGGTCAGCATTATAAAATGTTGACATCTACAAACAGCAGAACTTTGGGTTTGGCTTTTGAGGTAGCTGAATGAAGCCTCAAAACCAGTTGGTATAGGTGTATTTCTAAGTGTTAGCAGAGGTTTTCTACTGCTTCCCAAGTTAGGCCTTAGTGTTCTAGTGAGACAGAGATGACCTCAGACCATTTGTGTGTAAATCTTACACCCTAGGCTGGAAATTCTTTGGCTGGGAGGTTAAATGTGAATTCAGCAGAGATGAGTGTCCTGGGGGAATTTTGCTTTATAGAACCATAGAATCCTTATGTTTAGAAAAAACCTCTAAGATCATTGAGTCAAGCCATGAAAACTGCTGTCCTGGTTGCTTATGCTCCCTGGAGCCACTTAAATCTCCCCCAGTTGCTTTGGCACTGCCATGACCTTATCAGCCCCTCTGGTCAAAGCTGCTCTGTCCTGCCAGGTCTCTCCACTCTCACTTGAGTTCCCCTGGGTCCAGGAACCTTCCTCCAGCTCTTTCAGGAATTTTGCTCCAGAACTTACCACAGTCACCATTGCAAACACTGAGGAGAAAACTGCTAATTTAAATGTTGCCATTTAAGTGAGAATATATTTACATATATATGCACACATGTTGTGAAAAGGCCTTGCTTTGAATGATATTAAGTACATGAGGCCCTTTAAGTTCCATAAAATATGAGAAAAGGCATTTATAAGTATAGATGTGAGGAAAGGCATTTATAAGTATAGATGTAAGGAAAGACTGCATTTTTCAGCTGAGCTGAAAATACAGGAAGGAGGGACAAGAATACTTGGCCTCTTGAATAACCTTTTCAAGTAGCTGGCTGGTCTCCTATCAATAACTGGCTTGTTGGGTATAATTCCAGTTTTACACCACTTGCTTACATGATTGCTTGTATGTTGGCCTGGGATACTGAATTGTGAATTTATTGTTAAATTCCTTTTCATTGTGAAACCATGCAGCTGTAACTGAGAGAAATATGTTTAATCCCCTGGGGTGGGGATCAACTAGAGGCATATAAGTACAAAAAAGGATTATTTTTTTCTTTTTTTGAGAAAAGTTTCTGTATATTTATGGATCAGTAAGTTGGAACATTTATTCAGTAAACAAAGAAGAGCTAGTCCTTTTAACAAACAGAATGAGGTTTGCTTTGAGGGTTTCTGGTTTGGTCCTGTTTCATTGCATTTATCTAGAAACACTTCTTTTGGACATCTCTGAGGGGCTTTTGTTGTTTCTTTAATCTTGGCTGTCGTGCTGAGCTAGCAATGACCTCCTGAAGAGAAGGTTAATGTTAGTGAAACTTCCCTAACTTAAAATACAGCTGTCAGCCCCTGTGCACAGGGGTCCAGTGAATAACATCTGTTTGAATAAAGCTGGTTGTTTACCTAGGATAAACTGTTTTGAATTCTCAGTGGAGTGCCCTACAGAAAGCCTGAAAATCCATAAAACTTCTCAGACTGAGAGTCAGTTTGAATTAACCCCAAGTGGGATTTCACACTTGGAAGTTTCTCCTGGGTGCTCTATTTCAGGAATGTGTGAGAGGTACCACAAGGTCATATCGAAGAATGTAGATGAGGACATTGATGGTGACAATTATTTTCTCAAATGCCTACCCTAGGAAAAGGTGACCATCTTTTGCAGACATTGAAAGCAGACATCTGTCCCAGAGCTTTGTGTGAATGACATCTGTTGCTTGGGTTTTGACAGACATGTCTCTGACACTTGAAATTCTATGGGCAAAGCTTGGGTCAGAAGTAACTTCTGTCATTAACATTGTTTTGATAAATGACTTGAAGCCCTTTAAGTAACTTTATAGATGAATAAAGCTTTCCAGAATGTAATTGTTTTCATTTGTTTGTTTTGCAGTATGTGGAAATGTATGTTTTATTTTCTGCCTCTTACTCTCAGTTTAGCTGAAGAAGCATAGAAAAATTGATTAGCCATTTTTTTAAACATAATATTGAAAGGAAATGATGGAGTAGTAGTGATTGCAAGCCAACAGTCTCATTCAGGAAGAGGAATTTGGACCAACACCCAGTTGTCTTTCAAGTACAGTTTCCCTGTGCTCTAGTACTCAGCTTCTCTGAGAAGTGGTGCTTACAGATAATTTAGAGAATACCTCCAGCAGCAGCTTTTCCTCCTCTGTTTGAGGAACGTGCCTTTCTAAAATCTGGAAAGACCATTTGTAGGAGAAAGCTGAGTCTTGGAAATCTTGTGGTCTTTGAACTGAGTCCAAGAAAAGTCAGTCTTCCTGACTGCTTTGTCACAGCAACACACTCTGTGAGAGGAGAATCCCCACCCAAAACCTCACAGCATTCAGTTTTGTAGCTGTGGAAGTCAGTTACAGGAGTTTCTGGAGCACTTGAATTCCCTGTGCCAGGTAGGACCTAGGAGTGGCTCTGGCTTGCTAGGGCTCCCACTAGCCTGCTGTGTACTCAAACCTCTTGAATCTGTGGTCCTGTGGTGAGAAGATAAAATTGATCAGCTTGTTCTGAAGGGGGTAAAAATCATCTCTGAAATCAGGATTTCCAGGTTTCCCATGTTCAGAGCTAGTTGGCAAGTTGTGTACACATACATGTGTCTGCAGTCAAATGGACTGTGGCTTGTCTTTGCACAGATGTCAGTTTGGAACTAGGAAAAAGATGATATTTATGTTTTGTTTAGAGCAATGTTCAGGGTGTCAGACAACAAAGCAATTCTAGTTTGAAGCTAGGTGTAATCTGTCTGTACTATCCTCATGACACCATCACACTCTGTGACCTTTCAAACAGAATCTCTATGTGAATACTCTTCTCTACTTTCTTCTCTCTCAGCTAAATTTTAAGGTCTTGGATCTGGGGATAGCCATTGGTTTTAGCGCTTAATTTTGAGAGTGCTCTGAAATGAACTGTTCATTTTTTTTGAGCATTGAAGTTCATGAGCTTTCTCACCAACTTCAGGGGGCAGTTTCACAGGTATTAACAAATTGTCAAGAAAATTCTTTGTTTACAGCAAGTTGCTATCCTGACAGTGGGTTCAAGAAGAACCAGCATTAACTTCTTCAGGTAGCACAACTGCTCTGATCATGCAGGGCAAAGTGCTCCCCCAAAGGAAGAACTGTCCCTTGGATGACTTGTCCCTGGGACTGGTACCTTCCCTTGGTCTCTGCATTGGGTGAGAAGTCACAACCAGCAAATCAAAAGAAGAAAAATTCAGCCTGTATTGTTAAATATTGAAGGTGTTTTGAACCCTAATGGATTGTTAAAAGTTACATATCCTGTTTTCAAATGCAAAGGCAAAAATGAATATTTGGTCACTATGAAATGTTTAACACTGAGCTGGTTTGGGGGACATTTACTACAGGAAGGTGTTGGTTTCAGGAGCTGCAAGGAAAGAAACATCACAGTAGTATTTGTTTTTAAATTAATCTTAGATAATAAGTGAGGAGATTTTCTTGTCCATCTCTGTTTGAGGGTGGGTGGGTTATCTTGGTCCTCTGTAGTTAGGAGAAGGACCCATCAATAAAGAGCTCAGAAAGCAGCTTCTAGTGATCTTGAGATCAGACACATGTAAAACAAGATTTATCTCTTGATACCTTATGATACATGGTAAAAGCAAGCCTTTTAAAGTTATTTCTGGCTCCTCCTTTTCTCCTTCTTCATTGCAATTTCTCCAGCCATGTCCAGGCTTAGATTTACTCAATCTTCCTTTACCCAAACACTTGCATTTTTTCCAAGCACTGGCACAGCTAGGAGCTAATGCTGTTTGTATTTGATGTAATAGAGATACAGAGTTGAAAGACCTGACATTTCTGCCAGCTGGGTCTAAAACCTTCTTGCTATCTATCTTTGCAGCTGTATGTAAATGCCAGGCTAGCTGGGGAAGGAGACTCTCTCATTTTTATGGTCCATTGTTATGGGTTTATCAGCTCTAGCAAGAGAAGGAAAATTCACTAGAACTGAGTGCTTTTATGAATGATATACAAAATCTTGGCATAACATCTCCACTCTTAATTAAACTCATGATTGTGACCAACTGCTTTGCCTTTGGGACAAAATTGAAGAATGCAGGCTTAAACATGAGCTAAACCCTTCTTATAAACTACAAGAGAATCCTAGGGCCATGGATAGTGAGCCCTGTGTCTATCAAAAAGTATTTTAAGTAGTGTAGTTGCTGTTCATGTAACTTGTCTGCCATTCAGAATATCTCCCATGTTATCTTAATGCTCTGATGGGAGCTGCTGCTTGTGAACTCAAGTGGATCATCCCATCTGACTGATTCTATTGGATTGCACACACCTCTGTGGCTGCAGAGAGGCCTGTGAGTTTGGGGAGAGAAGGTGATTTGCATATGTTTCATTTGTATTCTTGCAATAGCTGTGCTCTGCCAGTTGTGCTATAAATTAACTGGTTTACAGTAAAGTACTGTACAGTGTGTTCCTGGCTGTCTTCTGCAGTGGGAACCATGCAGGTACAGTGTTGGAGTGTTTCAGGGATTACTGCTTGTTTCACAAGCTGGTCAGGGAAAATCAACATATCTGCATGCCCATAGAACTCTGAGTATGCAGCAGTAGAGAGGATTTCATGGCTTTACAGCCACATGATGTGTTTTGGAAACTCACTGCTATCTCTTTGATCTATGCCAATGGGCACAATCAAGGACCTGATAGATTTTTATTTTTTTTTTTATTTTTTTTAATTTGTTTTTGGTCAAGAATCAGCTGTCATATATGGGCATGTCAAGCCCTGCTCTATTTATCTTCTTTAAACCATCACATTCAACCAGCACCAAAAAAACATAATCAAACCAAACCAAAGTTTGCCATTCAGATAAATTCTATTTGACCCCAAGAGTAAGGTGTTATAATTTTAACCTCAGCCAGTAAGGAGTCTGGAGGAAAAGATTTGTAAATAAAAGATGCAGAAAGTGGCTGAAGGGATAATGAAAACACAGAAGTGGGTAGGATGTTTTGGAAAACCTTATTATATTCCCAGTCATCTTTCTATTCCAGCCCATGGTCCATGTTTCAACCACTACCTGAAATTTAAAAGCAATTTTTAGACATCCTTCAGTCTAATAGGAATCTTCAGTAGAATTTAGACTCCTCAGTGATTGCCATAAGTGGATGTGAAGATCCTTAAGGAAGTAGATGGTTTGGAAAATTGTACCATGTGGGTCTAATCGACACTCAGGCAATGAAATTCTGGTTCCTTCTTCATGACTTCAGCCAATGCACTGCAGAGAACTTTAAAGAGCAATCTCCTTTCCTGAGAAGTAGCAACACTTGACAGCACATTTCAATATTGAGAAAGTGAATGTGACATGGAATGTGAAGAGCCAAATAAGGGAATTGGTCATTCTCTCTAAAAAGTACGTGAGACTTGCTTTGAGGTGGTGAAGGTAACCTGCAACACAGATCATCCATTCCCTCCTATCAATGGAAGAGACTCCTCTGGAGGCCCTTTGAGCCCTGGGGGAAGGTGCTAGACTGTGTGGAGACACATCACTCACCAGTTTCTACAGAAAGCGTAGAACCATGTCCTCCTGTGTCCTTCAGCTCTTTCCTAATCACCTTCAGAGCTGTTGTCCAAGTCTGAACCCTTAATAGAGGCTGGCTGTCCCTTATAATTTCTCTCCCACTTAATCATTCCGTGTCTTACATGCTCTGGTAACGCACCTACCTTTCTTCTTTCCTGTTTCTGTTTTTACATCTTGGTTTTTTTCCCTCCCCAGTCTCTCAGGTTTTTTCCCCCAACCCCAAATCCAATGACAAAAACTAAAAAAAGTAATCTTGGAATAAACCTTTCTGTTTAACTGGCTGACTTTGTTCAGAAACTCTTCTGTTCTAGAAGAGAAAACTGACACAGTTATTATTTTCTAAATGCATGAATTATTTTTTATGTTACCTCAAACATATTTTTTTGTTATGGAAAGGCAAGTAGTTTTTCACTTTAGAAGCAACTTCTAAGCCATAAACAAATGGAAGGTTTTATATTTTATCAGCAATGAAAAGGTATCAAAAATTCCACTAGAAGCAAATGTGTCTGCATGTGCACATGTTTCTATTAATAGATGATGAAGGGAGGATGAGTTAACTTGTAGAAGATGGTGATTGCCAGACTCTCAAGCAACTGGCATCTAGTTCTTTAGTCCTGATATTTATTTTTTTAATCTGTTTCCTCAGGGAGAAGCTCAGGCTTCTCTATAGTTAGACAATTCTTTCAATAATTTTAAAATCTCCTGGAAAAAATGGATATTTTAAGTTATGGGATTCCTGAAAACAGATGGATGGAACAGTTGAGCTATGCAGGTTAATGCCCTTGTTGAGGGCATTAAATTAACTAAATTTAGCCCTTAAATCCTGGTACACAACAGCCAGCTCTGTTGCATTCTTCCTTGTACTGAGTAGTGTTATCTGCATGAGTTTTGCTCTAGATTAGCCACAGCATACAAGAGCTTCTGCCAGACTGCTTTGTCCAAAAGTAAAAGAGGTACAGGGATGTGCAGGAGTTAATGTCCTGGAACATCCATTTTATAGGTGCAGGAGACCCACACTCACTGGTTTCACTGCTCACAGAACAACTTTGGCTTGTGTTTTGTTTTCCATGCACCTTCAACAAACACCAAATTATTGCAACAGTGCTGAAAGGTATTAATGGGACCTACCCACAGGAGAGTTGGCTTGTGGTTTTAAACTTTCTTACCTGTTCAAATGTGGATTCCATTATTATAGCATAAAATATAGTGTGTACTGAGTACTTTAGTACTATAGTGTGTACTTTACCCCAGCTCTGGGGTAAAGCCTTTTATTTTTCCAAATAATTGAATATCCTAGAATAAAGTTGAAAATACTTAATATGGAGGTAGAACATGGCACTTCTATGTGGGTTAAAGGTCCTGGCATGGAAGAGCAAAACAACATTTTGGTGACATTGTCAGGTGGATGTAAAATACAGGATGAAATACTGGGTTGGTTGTTGTTAGAAAGATCATCATGTAAAAGATGCACTTTCCTTGGGCTCTAAGGGAAATCAGTCACTCCAGTTACTCCAAGAATTCAATAAGGTGTTATCAAGATGCACCAGCTTCTTTTCATTGGAACAACAAGCCTGATGCCCACTTCTGAGAGATTTTGCCTTGCACTGGGGAGAAATTGCTCTGTGCAGTTTTGTAGCTGTGGGATTTAGCTGGTGTAACCCAACTGGACATCTTGGGCAGGAGGTAGGATGTCTTGGTGACAATTTTTCACTCATGCCTCTGGGTGTTTTGAATATTTTGTTTAGCTGTAACTGTGGTGTCTTATACAAAAAGTCTGGCTTCCTTCTTGAGCTGTGCTTTGAGATATTTCCATATTCTAAGTAGCCTATCTTGCTGCTTGTCTTATTCAGTGGAATATTTGGATTCCTTGATGTGTTTTTTCATTGCTGTTAAAAGGTGCCAGCACCTTGAAATCTTACTCCCTCTGTTTTATGAAGTGCTAGGTCTATTCCTAGAAGCATTAATAATGTATGCACTTTGCAATTTCACTATTCAATTACTGAAGATGCCTGGTACGTGAGAACCTATTTAAGTTGATAATGCAAAGCTAGATGAATAGGATTATCTGTTTCCTAAGCATACTGAATACAATGGTATATAAATCTTATACCTGCAATGCTCTTTATGAAAATGTCTCAGAATCTGCATTAGTTCCCACTTGAATCTACTAGAATTGGCATTAAAGAGAATAGAATTCTTCAATTTAGAGGGGTATTAAGGGCTAGAGAACTGTCCTGTTTCCTGGAAAACCAGAATTCAAATCCTTCTTCCATTTGGGAAGTGATGTCAGACCTTATACTGATGACTGGGGCTGCAGTCCCAACTGGGAGAACAGCACTTCTCACACACTTCACTTGACTTAAGAGAAATGTGATGATGAATCATTAGCAGAACTTCTTTAGCCCCAGGGCATTCATCAGAGACTCCACAGCTATGTCCTCCTCTGCTTTTGCTGAGGCACAGCAGGAGAGTGCTGACAGGATCAGAGCTTGGGGAGTAGTGCTGCAGGGCCTGAGCTTGTGTAGCTTGTGTTCATGTTGCTCCAGGCTTCCTTTGGTTTTTTTCTTTTTTTAATAACAGCATTTTTTTCTGAATTTTCTGGTTTGAGTGGAGCATGCTACAGCCCTGAAGTTGGGGTTTTTGTGGGGACACTTCCAGAGGTTCTGCACAGCCTAACTGGAAAGGTACTTGTCAATGAAAATAACAAAGTAAGGGAACTGAATAGGAGTTGGGTCAGCTGATGTGTAAAAGCTTTGGACTTTCCATGGACTTTCCAGCGTGGCTTCCTCTGAGAGTGGCATGCCTCCCTCATGCACTCACACCATATAGGCTGGAATTCATGATTTGAGTCTGGCTGCACCTTCCCCTCCACCTGATCAAGCTGGACTTCCCCTGGATGCTTCTCAATCACATCATGCCTCATTTAAGTTTCAGCAAGATACATAAGAACATGCCTTAACAGCTTAGAATAATCCTGTTACTCTCAGTGGGTTTACTCATACACTCCAAGCTGGAAGGCACTTTGCTAAATGAAGACCTTTGTAATGAACTCAGCATGAGGAAAATGCAACTTCTGTTCCTTTTGATTCCTTAGAAAACTCAGTCTGACTCTGAGAAAAGGTTTAATCAGGCAAAATTTCCAGGCACATTAGGAAAAATTTTAATTACCAAACATGCCTGTCAGTAGGGGTCATTGCTTAGGAAAAGTAGCTGATGTTAGCAGTCCTTGAAAAGACAAAGTTTTAAGAATTCCAATCCAGATTAAAATGCTATTGGTGCTTGCAGTTGCTAGACAAGAAAGAAAAGAGAAACAATAAGACACTTAAAGGCTGGGTACTATTGATGTCAGTAGGAAAACTCTTGTATGCTTCACAGCAGTCTGTTCTTGCCTTCTTTTCCTTACCTAGCAAATGAAGTGAGGGTGATGTTCTACAGGCTGCAACTTGGGAAGAGCAATGTGTAAAGTCTTTTTAAAGTCAGTACCTGTGTTTTGTTGTGAAAAGCACAGCAAGGGCTGATGATCTTTGAATTGTTCACAACACAGGTTTAACCTCCTAATCTCTTACTTATCTCAAACCAGAGTGTGCTGCTCAGAGCAATGCCACCAAACTGGAATCACAACAATGCAATTCTGCTCAGGTCTTCTGGGTTTTACCTATGATTGGTACAACCAGGTTGTTAGGGAACAAAAACAGCACAAGGGATAAAGGAGACATGCTCAGAATTCAGTGGGGTTATGGCAAAAGCTGTGGAATGAAGTAACAAACACATCCTGTCCCTTTTGTATACCACTCATTACAAAGGCAGCCATCACCTCCCACAGCTAGAAAATGAGTGAACTGCCTGCTTTCCTGAGGGCAGCTGGTCCCTTCAGGAGCTGAAATAAGCTCAAGCTTTACTTCAGAAAGTAATAAGAGAAAATGACCATTTGGATGAAGGAAAAAACCTCCTGATGTGTTTCCTGGGGCATAGGAGAACTTTAAAAATCATATGGCAGCAGGAAGGAAATATGCCTCGAGTCACAGGAGGATGATAACTGCAGCCCTGCCACTGCTGTGTTGCTTCCACAAATTGTCCCTGCCCTCTGGCTATGCTGGGAGGGGTGCTGAGACCACGAGATAGCTCAGCAAGTGGAGACAGGATCAAGGGTTATTGCTCCTGTCAACTCACCACAAACAGATCTGCCGTTTGAAGACAGAAGGGGAACTTGCCATGTCCTTGTAGCTGGCTGGCTGCACGCCCAACAAGGTGCCAAAGGTTCCTGTTTCATGCATCTTCACCACTGGTTTTGCACAGGGAAGGGACAGAGAGACAGCCTGCTGCATGTTGGGAGGTTTGGAGCTGGTCTGTGGGTACCCAACTTGGATGCAGCTCCTGGACAAACCTTATCCTCTGTGTGTGGGGTTAACATGTGAAATCTGGCTCTCAGCTCCATGGTGTGATGATCCAAGGCAGATCCTTTACAGGATTGCTGGTAAACTGATGCTCACAAAAGCACAACATGCAGCACTTTTTTTCACTACCTATGACTGAAAAGGCACTGATTTATTATATCCCAAAGTACTGTTAGTCATCATATCTTAAAATCTTAGTCTAGGGCAAAGGCATTCAGTGTTAATTAGAAGAATGATTCAGTAAATAAAGGTCAGAGATTTTAAATGCTTAATATAGAGCAAAAGAAAACTTAATCTCAGGGTTGTAAGCAGTGTTTTTGTTAAGCAGACAGGAAACACTTCCAGCCAGAGTCTCTGAAATGTAAATGAGCCTATTTTATCCCTTGATTTTCACAAATCTCTCACCATGTTGCCACTACAGAAGAGGAGATAAAGAATTCTAGTATTGCTTCCAAAAAGATCATATGTTTACTGAAACCAGGCTGGAGCTAGGTCTGGACATACTGTTTTATGAAATTTGTAATATTATTTTTAATATTGATTCAACACAAAATATAAACTGATAGACTGCTTTGGGTTGGAAGAGACTCAGAGACCATTTACTTCCAAGTCCCCATAGGCAGGGCCACCTTCCACTAGACCAGGCTGATCAAAACCTCACCCAACCTGGCCTTGAACATTTCTAGGGATGGGGCAGCCACAGCTTCCATGGACAGCCTGTTCCAGGGTGATTTGCTGCCCTTAGAGTAAATAACTTATTGAAATGGTAGCTTGCAGCAAGATCTGGTTTTGTACTGACAGGTGGAATCCTGAGTCTGAGCTCTCCTTGTCCATGGACAGTCCACAGTGGTGTG
Organism: Oenanthe melanoleuca; assembly: GCF_029582105.1. Taxonomy (NCBI): domain Eukaryota; kingdom Metazoa; phylum Chordata; class Aves; order Passeriformes; family Muscicapidae; genus Oenanthe; species Oenanthe melanoleuca. Next base: position 16,610,878 of record NC_079337.1, read on the forward strand.
CACACAAATTATAAATGTCCACCTAACAAAGGCCTCCAGTTCCATTATCATACAGAACAAAGCAGAACAAAGCTTGCAACTTATGTTCTTGTGAATGAGAGGAGCAAACCAAGGAAAGAGAGGAGTGCTCTGACTGATGTCATGAAGTTTTGCAGATCCTCTGTAGGGATGTTCTTGGATCTCATGTTGGTTCTCATGACATCCTTTGATTTAGAGCTCGCTCCTGTGCAGATCCCTTGTTCATGATGTCAGGTCAGAATATTGTCCTTTGCAGATAGAGCAGTGAAAAGGGATAATCCATGAGATGGAGTGTGCTGTGTAGAGCTCAGGAGAACAAAACTAGAAAGGTTGAACAATCCTGCTGGTTTTACAGTGAAGAGAAGCATCCTACCCAAGGTCTGGAGCTACTTGTATTTCAAAGATGCAAGGACACACTTTGAGGGGCTTGGAGAAGTGATGTCTCAAGGAATGGTAGAAAGCTGGGAGGTTTCTAAGACAAGGAAACACAGGGGGTTTTGCCCTTTTCTTTTTTTTCCTTCTAGAGGTTGTAATCTCCTGTGGTTTACAGTAGTCATGGGACTATTATCTCCACATTTGGAAGATAAATAAACTTCCACCAGTTTCACCTGCAGAATTTGAGACTGGGAGTTTGAATGGCAACTGAATTGCAACTGCACTGAGGAGGACGGTAGCTGCTCTGTGATAATCAAATTTGGTTTGCTTGACACATAATGAGATTATTGATTAGACACACACAGTTTGCCATTTCAAATCACATCTCCTCTTCATTTCCAAGGGATGATTGACATAGCCTAGCATGCTCAGCATCATTAAATGGAAAGAGTTATTTACAGTGTTGCATCAGAATTTATCACTAATTCCCAGATCTGACAGAAAAGAATCACTTTGTGTGCTAGGCATTTTTATCTTGCCATTAAAAGTGTATCGAAAGCTTTAGATAAGAACTGAAGCTGAAATTCCTTCCTGGTCTATATCCAGATAATCTGGCCTGCAAAACTGAAGCAGGGAGTGGTGGGACATGTCAGATGCAGCTCCTGATCCTTCCATGACCTCAGACATGCTCTGGCTGCTCCAGATGTGGATCTCAACTCAAAGGGTTCTCATACTGTAAAGTTCTCTGAAGCCTCACCTTCCCCACAGAGCATTAGTTATCAGCAGCACCAGCTGTGGGCAGACTCCAGTGGCCAGATAACATGTGCTGTGTGAGCCTTCATTTAGAAATTCATAAGGCATCGCTCCCATTCAAAGGAGGTGATATTTACCAAGAGCAGATTTAATATGCTTTTATTACCTTCTCCTTTTCTTGAGGAGAAAGGTGCATGGCACCCAAAACTGTGCAGGAGAGGCTGTGAAGGGTTGCTGTGCTCTTGCTACTGATCTAAAGCTGTTAGATTCTTTTTTTTTATCCTGAATGTCAAGTATTTCTCCTTCAAAACCTTCCTCGGATAATTTGATAGAGCTGAACTAGAATCCTGCCTGACAGGACAATTTTGCTTCAAAGTAGCTGTACATAAAATCATACTGTTCTCCCAGTCCTCTTGCAGATACTCATACCATATTCTGCCAATGGAGCTAAAGACATCTTCTGGGTAAAAGTAAGTTTGATTTTTATTTTGTAAACAGTCTCCTAGACTTTGTGACAGTACCTCTGTGTGAGACACCACTGGTTCCACACTTGGACTATCTGGAACACTTCTACAGAGTCCCATCCAGCCTTCATTCTTCTAGAAGTGTTGTGAGGGTGGAGGGTGTTTGAAGCAAATACACACGGTTAAATGAGCTGTAAAAATATGCATTATACAGAGAGACTCCAGGAGCTCTCTCTCATTTGTCTCATCAAAGCAAAGATAAATGAGCAACTTTCTCATAGGCTATAATTACCTCTAAGGGGAACAAAAACATTGATAATTGACAGCTTTGAGCTTGACCCTAGGAAATAACAAAATCCAGTAGTTGGAAATTGAAATTTGGAGTGCAGAGAGTGCAATTTAGAAACTCAGAGATGTGATTTTAACCCTGTAAGTTGACTAACTATTGGAGTAGCAAAGTTGAAATTGTGTCATCATTGATTTTCAATCTAAATTGTGGGGTTTGGGTTTTCTTTAAAACATGCACTCTTCTTCTCATATAATTTTAAATCCTTGGCATGTATTGCCTCATAGAAAGGGCCAAGAGATTTTAAGAGCTTAGGTCTTGTTTTGGCAAAAAGATGTCATACAGATAGTAATCTAGTTTGAAAGGCATTCTCCATCTTTAAGCTTCTAAAGGGGGGAGGATTATAGTTTTGAAAATCTGGTCCCAGCTGTGGGATTTGAGAATCTGAAATATCAAGGCCATGAAACTGAAGAACAAACCCATCCATCAGCATGGTAGGGGGTCTAGAGCAAACCAGACCTTTCATTTTGAATTTCTCAGTCATTTTCCTCCCCTATGTTTTGTCATGCCTGAAATTTCCAGAGTTCTATTATAACTGAGTTTTAGGCTGTCTAAAAGTCCCATCTGCCCAAGCAAAATGCAATGTGAAAGCTGAACCTGGTCACAGAGCACCTCTGCAAACTCCCTGAGCAATGGATATGTTTCTTTGTGTATTACATGAGTTCAGCTGCAATTGCTTCCTACAGGATATTTTACTCCTGCATCTCTTCCAGTACACAGCAGATGAAAAGGACTGACTGGCATTCTTGGCCTTGGTTCAGTTTCCTCTGTCCTCAGTGTCCCTACCCTTGCATTTGGGGTTTTTAAATAACTCCTTGGACTTAAGGGGTTCCCTCTGCCATTTTTCTGGGTTTATCAACATCTTTATGCTTATGCAAGGCTCAGCTCATTTGGTACTTTGCATTTGTTCCAAACTGTAGCTAATCCTGTGCTCCCCTTTAAAAAAAACCTGTTTTTCTTCACTTAAAGAATTTCTACTTTCTGTGTAGCATAAACCCAAAATGAGAACATGAATATTCAATTGAATCAAGGCATTGTCTTGTCTAACCATGCAAATGATTTCTTTAGATTGTCCTGTTCTTCAAATTCTGTCATAGGATCCAAGTCAAATAAGAAATCAGAACTGATGCAGCTGAATCAGAAGTGATTTACAAATCCAAAGCTGACGTGTGATAATTACAATATTTATGTTAACTATCAAATTTCTAGGTATTGTTTACCTGACTATGCCTTGTCCTGCCATCTAGCTGGAGCATTTTTTTTTTGTGCTTTACAGCTGCAGCAAAACAGAGTCTGCTGCAAAATCAGTATTTGGATGTTAAATTAGTGTTGTCTTTTCCCCACCATGTGTCACTGACAGTGTACAATCCTATTTTGTCTGCCATTGGCCAGTCACAGAGTCTTAGATGTTCTTTCTCTGTGGTTCCCCAAGAAGTTCTCACCACTTACTCTGTTCTGAATAACCTGGTGGTTTTGTCATTGGAAGAGAGAGGAGTTGTTTCTGCATGAGAGGGTTATTATAATGAGACCAACATTATACCATAAAACCCAGAATCCATTCAGGGCTAGGCTGGGATCAGGGAATTTCATAGCAAGCCATCCTTTAGGAAAACTGTATCTCAGGCTGAGCCTTATATGACTTCCTAGCCAAGCAGGACACTTCTGCTCTTCAGTGATCTGTGGGAGGTATTCAGAATTTTTTTTGCAATGACACACCATCCCTTGGCTTCCCAGCCCAGTCTCAGCTCATCCCTTTCTGCTTATCCTCAGGAACAAGGCTGCCTCGTGTTGTACAAAGTGAAAGATGCATTTTGAATGACTTCTGAATGATTTATATTAACCCTAAATACCAGTGCAGCCAGGCTGCTCTTGCAGTATGGTTTTCTTAATTGCTCCTAGCAGGGAATCACAAAATATGAGGACAGGGCATGCTTCTCATTTTCAACACATTTACAGAAAGCTCTTCCTTCCAGCTTTCCTCATAAGCTTTTTGTTGCTGTAAGAAGCATACAAGCTGAGGGTGAGTAATATATTAGACTCTCAAACTTATTTGTTGAGGCTACCAAATGGGTCTGTGATGCTGCCAGTCACAAATAAAGCTTTTTGTTGTCTGTGGAGAAGTTTGGTGAGGGGTTTTTTGCCTTTCATTTAGCTTTCTGAAATCATAAGCTTCTGACCTTGTTCTAGTTGGCCTCCCTTCATTTCCAAGAGCTATAGAACAGTCGTGACATGCAAAAAAAATATATCTGCAAGAAGCCTGACTGCCTTCCCAGCCAACTTTGGAGATGGGAGCCCTTGAATGAGGCTAACCTTACCTTCACTGGAAAAGGTTTTGCTCAGCAGTGCCTACGTGCAGCTTGCCAGGGCCACAGACACTTTGTCATTTGGCTCCATCTTCTGGGATAAGGCAGGAGAAACAGAAACCACTTGAGCTGACACTTTGCAAGTCCTGTCACACAACATTTATTGGTCTTTTCTTATTCTTCATTAATGCTTCCATGCAAGCTCACACTGGATGCAAACACAGTAGGAAACCTTTTGCTTTTCTGGAGACATTTTAACGGGAGCAAGAATTCAGTACACAAAAAAAAAAAAAGGTGCTGAAAATCAATAGCTTTTTTGTTTTCTGAGCCTAAGAAAGGACAGGTAGTGAATGTTTGACTTGCAATTCAAGAGGATAGAAAAAAAAGAAGAGCTCAGGTAAATGGCTTTTTGATTCTGGACAGTTTTGCAGAATTAGCTGTGACTCTGGCAGCACAGTATTTGCTCTCTGCTGCTGAAGCTTTGAAGGAGGAAAGGGGATAAGGCATTATTGCTATAGCAACCTTCAAGTGGGTGCTGTAGGTGATCAAAACACATTTGTTGATGGAAGTTTTGACCACCACAGTCTTTCCATGCAGGACTGTGGGCCAGCTAGCCGAGCTGTAGCCGTGTTTGCTTCCACTTTCCAGTCAGCCTTTGAGTTTTTCCACTGTACAAAGTCTATAATTCAGCAATAGTTTATGCTTTGTTTCTCTTATATGTGACTGGGGTGACTAAATGGTTAATGTAATTTTAAATAAGCTGGTTTGAAATAGGTTGCCTGAAATCATGCTTTATGTTCATGTATATATCTACTGCTCAAGCAACATGCTTATCATATTTACTGAGCACTTAGTGATCCCTCCTGAATGGATTTCAACAGAAGGTCTAACATAACAGGGAATGCACCTCTTCTTTTTTTTCACTTCTATGAAAGCCAAATTTATTTAAAATTTGTGGGTTTGACTTGAAAATGACTTCCTAATATCTAAGATGAAGCTTGGTAATGAAATAGCGTGCAATGCTAGTAATAAAAATCTGCAATTTTATAACTCAGGGATGTACTGTGCAACCTTTAATTTAGAGTAAGTTGTAATTTGGTTGAAAAGGAGCTACCCATACAAATGCCTCAGACATCACAGGCATGCAGGTGTTCCTTTAGGTCAGTCTTGTGTATTGGACTTCTGGGAGCTGCCCTGATGCTTTGATTCTTTCACTGCCTTGAAGAAAGACCCTTTTCCTGCAGCCTCTGGGATGATAGGAACCTGCTGCTCTCTGAAAGGGGGTTTTGGCCTCTTTGGTTGTGTAGTAAGCCTGGTCTGGCTTGGAAAAAGCTTTACAGGTCTAATTCTCTAATTGAGAATCAGAACTGAAGAATGGGCTACTTGGAGCAAGAGGAACTGAGCTGCTAAGGATTCTGGAATTAAAGCTCTAGGTACAACTGAAATTTTGGAGGCACAAACTATTTGCAGACTTGATGTCAGTTCTGCATCATCCAGCAGTCCATACAGGACTGTGCAGTCTGGGGTTTGTTTGTACAATTTGGGCTTCCAGGGGACGTGTAACCATGCAGGTCCCTTAGCAAGGCTTGCTGTCTCTTTCTCTTTGCCCTGAAAGATGATTTGGCACTTTGCACACTGTAAACTTTGGTCACTTCCATCAGGTTCTAAGAAAAAAACCAAAAAACCCAGAAGACAAAAACCACAAAACCCACTTTTTTTCTTTCTGAATTTATTACTTCAGCATAGGTTTATAAAATTTCTGAGGGTAAAGAACAAAGGAGTTCCAATCCCCACACATTTTCCTTCATTATTGCTTATGCCACAAGAAAGCCAAGGAGATTTGTGCTTATAAATAACAGTATTATTCAGAAAGGTGTGGGCAACTGGAAATATAGCTGCTATGTTCCCCTTTGGATTTCCCCACTTTTCTCAAAATTATCCTAACCTAGGTGTTTCTTCAGTCAGATCCTTGAAGATTTCTCTCTGCAATTTCTCCTGCCCTGCTGGATTTAACACTAACAGCTTGTACATGTTGTTGAATATTTGACTTTTTCACTGATTCATGAGTGTGGAGCCATTGCCCTGCAGGTAATTTGTAGTTCCAGGAGGTGAAGAGGCTTTGGGGGGTGAGGAGAGCATGAGCTGGCACCTGAGCACTGGGGACAAGTCCCTTTTCCCAGGCAGGCAGCTGTGTTGGAGGGTGTGCTGAGAGAGGCTGGCTCTGTCCCACAGGAGCAGCAACCCCAGTGGTAAGAGGGATACATGCCTGAAATCCCTTTTTGCTGTTCCCTTTTCTATTTTCTTTTCATTCCTGTGCAAAGCCCAAATAACACTTGGCATTTGAGCGTGCATGAGCAGCAAATCTCAGTCAGCAGTGAGCTCCCAGAGGAAGGTCTGCTTGTACCCAGCTGGCTCCAAACTGTGGGTGTAGCAGCTTTTTCACAAGGCACTGGCTGCAGGTGAAATAACTGCTCTCCTCCCCAATGCATCCTTTGACTGAGCTTAAACAAATATCAGCCAGCATTCTGGAGACAAAGTGTGAAAGAACTCCTGTGGGGGTTTTCTTTCCAAAAGAAGCCCAGGCAGTCAGGAACATGGGGCACTGATGAAGGTACCCAAGGCCACATGTGCCCTGCACGTAGGCACAGCCAGGGGATGTGTGTCATATAGTTCTGTCTTTTCTGCTGTTAGATTGTGGAGCTGTTGTATTCTCTCTTGATGCTGAAAGACAGATCAGGAGAGAGTTAGAATAAATGGGTCTTGCCTTTTATTCTCGTGTAGTCCAAGCCTCTGACAACAGGGAAGAAAATAGGAGGTGAATTGGCAGTGGCAGTCAAATACCTGGCTCTGGTGTGAGCTGAAGTGGATGAGACAGCAGCTGAGGTCTCTGCAATTGTTTCCATTGCACAGTGTGGACATGTCAAATCAGACAAAGCTCACTAGCAGTGAGTGCCTGACGTGCTTGGTTTGCTTCAGGCAACCTTACAGTAATAGACATTATGTGCCCTTATGTGCAGCATTTCAAACTCCCAGTTCAAAACCCTTATCCACATTGAAGTCTGTGGTGAGAAAATATTTTTCTTTGCTGCAGATGGTTAAAAGTGAAGGTAAAGTGTTGGAAAAATTGTAAATTTTTTTGATGTCAGATGTAGTGAGAATTTACTTGCTCTTCCAGATGGCATTTGCAAAGGCACAGAATGTCACAGGTTATTATCTTAAATTGAATAATAAAATATGCACAAGTTATTTTACAGCTGCTTTAATACCTGATTTGTAAAATGATTGCCAGTTAATAACAAATAATAGCTGTTATAATTAGGACTAAGTCATTTGTAATTATGAAACTCTAGAAGACAGACTATTGAAAGAAATGAGGAGAAATAACTTGTCAACTCAATAGCAGTGTTTATTGAATGATGAATATTAATGGATTATCAATTAACTAGTTCTTACCTGATCCAAGTTATTTGTAACTGGAGCTGAAATATGAGTTTGTGACTAAGAGCACCTTTGTGGCCCATCCAGAAATTGCTGAAGAACAAGATGCTCTTCATCCTGTTGGCTTCAGTGACACAAAGAGCTGAGGCTTTTCTCAAGAGAGAGTTCTCTTTTCTCCTCACTCTGTGCTTTTTGCTAATGCAAGCTGCAGAACTTTGCTGACTTCATTGAGTAATGCAGTTTCCCTGAGAGCATAAAATGACCTAACCAAATTAAACAATGGCAGGAATGTGTGCCCTGGGGTGGCAGCAAGTGGAGGGTGAGTGGTGGTGCTTCCCTGGGATGTGGTTCCTGTCAGCCTGGAACTAAGAGACTGCTTGGAGCCAAGGTGGAATTCTCATCTAATGGCTTTTAATTCATTGGCCTTCTATAAAAATGTTCAACTGCTCTTTGAACCTGAGTGAAATTTTGATGTTCACATAATCCTGTAGTAATAACCTTTACATCTTGACTGTGCATTGAATGAGGAATTGTAGCTTTTTCTTTGTTTTGAACCTACAACCTGTTGATGTGGCTTGATGCTTTTCAAGCTTTCTCTTATAACAAAAAAAGTCCATATGTATTTCAAATGCATTTTTAATAGCATTTTTTATTTTAAACCTGTATCATACCATCCCTCTTGTATTTTAGGCTGAAAAGACAATCCAGTTGTTCCTTGCTTTAAAGGTATATCACACCTCTGATTTTCCTTTCATTTCTAGTTCTACATCATATTTTTTAAGATTTGGGAAGAGGCCAAACCTTCAAGCAGTATTCAAAGTCAGGGTCACTTTGGATTTATACTGATATTTCCTGTTTTGTTCTCTATTTTGTCTGACATTTCAACTGCTGCTCATTGAGTGTTTTAATAGAACTCTCTCTTTTAAGTCTGAATTTGCTTTTCTGAGAGGTAATAGTTTGTTCTGAATATGAAATTTGGATTGCTTTTTGTTATGTGCATCACTTTACATTTCTTCAACCTTAGCTTTCTCTGCCATTTACTCAGTATAGTAAAATCTTTCTGCAACTCTTTGGGGTTAGCTCTTGGCTTTTTTTTTTTTTTGCTATCCTGAACAGCTCAGATTCTTTCCTTTTTGTGCATACATCTGTTTCTTGGAGTCTTTAGGAAAGGTGCAGCACCTGTTGGCATGTTCTACCTGCTGCCCTGTTCTAGGACTCCCTGGCATGAAGCAGCACACACATTCTGGGGTGTGGCTACCCCTGAAGCCCTGGTGCCAGGCAGGAGGGTTGTGTCCCAGCACATGTGCTGCTTGGTTCTGCTGCAGGTCAGGGCTAGTTAGCCTTTGGGAAAGTGTGGCTGAGCAGATCCATCCTCACAGTTGGGCTGGCCAAGGCAGCAGGTGTGGATTATAGCAGAGCAAGCATTCAGCAAGGGTTCTGGTGTGGGTGGTCATGTCAAGCTGTGCAAATTGGGATTTTTCCAGGTATTTATCTAGAAGCAGGTGGTAGAATCTATAATTCTATGTGATCTTCTCAGCTGGCTGTCATGAACCAGGCTGCAGCTCTAGCTCTGTCTTGAGATCTCCTCTGCCTCAGCTCCAGCACTGAGCTGGAGCAAAAATTGTGAGAACCCACCCCACCCTTACAGGCCTTCCCATCTCTCTGTTCCATAAATGCTACCTGGAGAGTTCACCTCTCTGGGAACTTGTTGTTGTGGACAATAAATGGTCTGAGTGAGTACAGTGTAAGTTAGGGGGGGCAGGGGGGTTGGAAAGGCATGAAGGTTCATGGAATTGGTACTGAGATGGGGATTTCTCCAGGGAATAGTTGGGATTACAACCATTTAGCTGAGAATGGATATTGATTGTTTCACTCCCACTTTGCTCTGCCCCCCTGAATGGTGTCAGGATTGCTTCCCAAGCAAGTGCCATGTGTCTGCTGCCCAGAGAAGAGTGTTTTGTACAGTGAGCCCTTGAGCACTGCTGCTGTGAGAACTGTCCTTTCACTCTGAGGGTTCCAAACACGTGTCTGCCAGATGCCAAACCCAAGCACAGATCTGCAAACTCTTCTGGAATGCATCAGCCAGGCTTCCTGTTGAGGCAGAGAGAGAGCTTGGTACCTGTGCAGCTCCTGCACTGCTCATGCATCTGACCTGCAAGTCATTGCAGTGAGGGAGGGAGGGCAGGGAATGGGACAAGGCATAGAAAATCCTCAATGTAGACTTTTTACTAAAATGCAATTGAATTAGCTTTGTAATTCCAGTTTGAAAACTTGAAGAATAATTTGGCAAGACTTCTCCACACGTATCCTCTCTACCCAAATTTTTCAAACACATGTTCTGTAAATAACAGAATTATAAAAAAAATATTTGTAAAAAATATACTTTACATTAAAAATATATATTAAAATAGTGTGCAAAAAGTGTAGCAAGGAAAAAATGTATTAGGGCAGGTTCTTTGGGGATGTATATGTCAAGGATATAGGTAATTCTAACATTTAAGTCATTAAAGTAGTAAAAGTGATTGTGCCTCTAATGGCAGGATTAGTCTTGAAAAGAAAGTAACATAATTTTCATTTCCAAAACCACTACAGCATTTTTAAAATAGTTTTATTCAAAACTAGGCTTTTTGTTATTACATACTACTGCAAATTGTTACTAGCATAGTGTTGATAAATAGGTATTTGGGTGTTGAGACAGGGGAGTAACTTGAACTTACATCTATAATGATGGATTCTGGGCTGGCTGCTACTCCACAGGAAATATGTTTGGGATTGTAATATTAATTTATAGTAGTACCAAAAAAGGATCTCAGCTGCTAGTAATTAATTATCAGATGAGAGAATGGGGAATAAAGTGGCCCTGTTGGAGCTGGTCCAGAGGAGGGTCACAAAGATAGGGAGCTGGAGCACGTTTCCTCTGCAGACAGGCTGAAAGAGTTGGAATTTTTCAGCCTGGAAAAGAGGAGACTCTTGGGAGAACTCAGAGTGCCTTCCAGAACCTAAAGGAGGTCTGCAAGAAAGCTGGAGAGGCACTTTTCACAAGGACATGTAGTGGGAACAAGTGGGCAGTGGTTTTAATCAGAATGAGGGTAGGTTTAGACTGGACATTAGGAAGAAACTGAATGGTCTCTAAGGCTATTTCCAGCTCAAAACATGCTATGGTGCTGTGTTTATCAAAAGATCTTTAAATCTGTGGTGCACTTTGATTTTGACTGTGCAATCTGGTCCCCTTATCCCAAAAGGGATATGAAGGAAAGTACTATGGAAAAGACAGAAGGACAGGCTTCCATGTTGGTGCATAATAGTCAGGAGAGCAGGCAGTAAGAGAAGGTGTGACAGGGAGTCTGGAACCTGGTGTGGGACACCGGAGGGAATAAGGACCCTGTGCTTATTTTCATGCTGGAGACAGCCACTGAAGCTACAGAGTGTCAGATTGAAAACAGGGCAGCAGCTTTTCATATTATTGTAGACAATAAACCTTTACGTGACTTCCAGGAGCAATTTAATGAAAGAGATGCCTCTTAAAGGACTATAAAATAAATAATAATAATAAAAAGAAATAGAAGTAGCACCTCTGCTACTCTGAATTGGGATGCAATTCAGCAACTTGGTTGTCTGCAAAACTCAGGAAAAAATTATCTAGTGTAGAGAGGGAATGGATCTTTCCCCTTATTTGATGTAGCTACTCTTACCCAAGCACTGGGAAGGCTCCCAGTGGTGTCAGAGCTATTCTATGTAGATACCTTAACTTATAAGCATGCTGAAAGAGGAGCCTTTTCATTTTTGTGCATCCATATGTGAAGACAACTATAGATGGGCTAAAAGATGAGTGGTAGGCCTATGATTTCAGTGAGTGTGAAAAGCAGGAAGGACTTGAGCTCTTAGCAGAAAGCTATCCTGTCAAAATATCATCTCACCTGAAAAGCAGACTTTTTGCCCCTGGAAGCTGAAGTGTTAGCAAGTATCACTCTGCATCTGTAATGTGGAAAATAGCAAATAGGCTTTTTTGAAGAAGAACACAATTACACACCAAGGCAAGTAACCTGCTAAGATGGTGCAGTCTGCTTTTTTTTTTTTTTTTTTTCCTTTCCCTGAAGGTTTGTTGTTTCAAAATCGTTTGCATATGCACGTTTATGTTTAATGTTTTCCACTCTAGAAAAGACCTGGAAGATTTGATGTCAAACTGCTGGAGTTATTTATAGGGAAAAAAATAAAATATCACCTATAGTTATGTAGCATGGCCTGACCCAAGTGAAGACATGTGAAATGCTGCCCTGCTATCCCAGCATATGCAGAGCTCCTTGCCTATGTGGGTATCCTGTTTACAGGGTGAGAGCTCAGCTGGGAGGGAGCAAAGTATGAGAACATAAACAGCACTGAGGTTACTTTATATTGGCATGAAACTCCAGTGCACCTCACTCCACTTCTGGATTACTCATTTCCAAACTATTCCTTACACCCTGGTGCAATGGAGGGTCAGTCTCAGGGTTTTTAAAGTTCGTTTGAAACTTTGTGAGAAGGAAATCGAGACAAGGAGGAAGGAAATAGGATGGTGACATTTTGAACTGATGATTAACTCAGCAGAATTACACTGGACCAGCTGACATTTTCTTACCTGCTGTCTGGGAGAGCTGCCAGTGTGGAATTATATTAGTCAATGTGTGAACTGACAAGATGTGTGGTCTGCTGTTTGCAAGGGGGAACAAGATTTAGATTGCAGATAGAAGCCTTTGTCACCTTATTCCAACGTGAATCAAAAGATAAATGGAAGTCCTTTTATATAGACCAGCTAGTTTTCCACCAATTAATGCTTCAATTATTGTCATAAGCTTTGCAGAAGAGTTGGTGCCATTGTGAACATCTCCATTTTTCTAGGAATCAAGCAATTAACAGTTGGTTTTAAGAATCTGGTCCTAGAAGGGTCACAAATGCTGAAGTAAAAGAAATATAGCCTTGAATGGAGAGCTAAGAAACTGGTCCTCACTTTCACAGAAATATTATTTCTCTCTCAGTGCCTTCTAAGGATATAAAAATCCCAGAAGTATAAAGTAAAAATAATAGAATCTGAAAATAATAGAGCCTGAAGGACCATCTAACTTCTCAGTAATTTTGCATTGCATATAGTAAGAGCCAGGCAGTCAATATAGTGACCCAGTGCAAATGCTGAATGAGAGAAATTGCTAGGGAAAAGTTGGTTCTCTAAGGGATCACACCCTCTCTAAGAAAATAAGACTCACTATACAGCTTCAAAACGAACTGAAATTGCAGTGAGTTAAGGATGAGCAGGAAGTGTCCACTTTGAAATCTCTATTTTCTGTTGTTACTATTCCAAAGGTTGGAACAACAAGTATGATGTTTCAAGTATTTTTTAGTTTACTTGAAGTAGACTCATTCTTTTCACAGGCATGATCGTATTTCTTTTTTAAATATATATTTGGAATATCTCAGCAGTAAGATAGGCAGAAATGGAAAAAACTGCTGTCATTGAGGCTTGCACTGCCTTACCTCTCCCTGCAAAGCAAACTGCTCTGAAGGTAGTGTGGACAACAAGAAAGTTGTGGGTGAGGTCTGACAGCCTGCTGGCATTCAATATTCCATGGGCAGCAGGGTCCCTTGGGTCTGAGTGCTATGGGCTTCTGTAAAGAGGATTTTCTGAAGGGATTCTTGCATTTGAAATGAGAAGAAAAATGTAAAATGTAAGTTGGGGAAATGGTGGGTAAGGATGAATTGAATGGCAAGTAGCTATAGCTCTGCAGACATACAAATAGTCTGCAAAGTCAGTTCTGTTGCCAGGGATGGTATAAAATCCTTTTTGTTTTCTCTCTTCTTTTGCAGCTTTTTGTGGAATAGTCTGTCTTTTTCCTCTTTGTATTCTAAGAATAGACACATTTCAGGTTTTGACTGTGAGAAATTAGTTTTGGGTAGCTCTTTCTGTGGATAAAATGTTGTTTCTCTTGCTGTGGGAGTGTCTTTGATTTCATAAAGAATAGTGATTGATCCTGTTGTTGATTTATTTCCTGGGCAAAAAATAATGAAACAATATTGAAGCAGGTAGTTTGTGATTGCTCATGAGTCACAGCTGTGAAATACATAAGGCTGGAAAGGACTTCTAAGCTTTGCCCAGTTGGGTTTTGATTATCTCCTGGACTGGAGACTCTGAAACCTCTTTGGGCAGGCTGTTTTATCACCCTGACAGTAAAATAATATTTTCTTATATTTAAAAGGGTTTTCCTGTATTTCCATTTGTGCCCATTGCATCTTGTATTGTCACTGAGTTCCTTTGGGAAGAGTCTGGCTCTGTCTCAATTACCATCCTTCTCCCTGCTTCAGTCAGGTTCATATACACATAATATCTCCTCTAAACTTTCTCATCTTCATCCTAAGCAATCCCAATGTTCTCAGCATATTTCAATCATCTCCACTGGCCCTTTACTGGATACACTTCAGCATGTCTATATCTGTCTTGAAGGGCAATTTTAAAAAGTCTTTAATCTCTGAAAAGAATGACAAAAATACAGACTTCTAGAAACAGTCTGTGGTACAGATACCTGGCTGTGAAAACTGAATTTTGAGAGAGTACATCAGGAAATCATTATAAATCAGTAAATCACTTGACCTTATTTAATCTCACCACACAGTTGGAAATTTGTTATGCCGTTTCAGGAATATTGTTCCAATGTGATACATGATAATTTCTCAAGGGAGAAGGAATGGAAAAAAAAAACCTCCAAATTTGACCCCACACTATATTCTTATTAATGTGTTGCCTTTTAATTATGTTATTCCAATATTGAAGCAGTGATACAGAATCCTTGTTTTGATATTTTCAGGCTCTTAGAAGTTGGACTGCTAGATAATACTGCTGGAGCTAAATAGCTGATGGCATGTTCACTGGAGAAAAGTGATATTACTCCATGAGCACATGAGCTATAGTAATATTGAAACATTCCGTGGAACTGAAGATTGGATTCTGAGAAGTGTGCAGCTTCCAATGATTGCTGTAAACAACACCATTTAAAAAAAGGCAGTTTTTCAGAGCCATGGAAATGAGAGCTAAGCTTTATAGAAAATCTATTCTGGATGACTTCATTATATGAACAGAAAAGAAGAGCTAGTAGTGATTTCACATTAACTAAACTATATAAGCAAAATATAAATATTTGGATAGCATTTGAACACAAAATTCTTTTGCATTTTTCCTGGAGCTGAGGTGAAGTCAGAAGTGCTGTTAGAATAGGGGAGTGAATGGATGCCAGCAAACACAGCAGTGGCAAGGCTGGATCTCCAGCAGAAGGCAGAGTGGGAATTGCAGCTGAGTGGAGAACATCATTGGTACTGCCCTGAGAGGGGTTACATGGCTTTGGCTTGATAAGAGACAAAGCAAGGAAAATAAGTGAGGTTGCTATTTATGCCCCAAGAGAATTTAATCCTTCAGGTGTGTGGTATGACATGTTATCTGCACATTTCCAAACTGCAAAAACAGCTGCAGTTCCCAGGGGTAGAGAAATCCCTGTGCCACAGCTCAGGGTGGGAGCACTGCTGTCATCAATGCTAGGCTGCACCCCTGTAACAGCATGGTGAGCTTTTTTGGATTTCCTCACTATCCATGAAACCAGACTGTCTTGAAAACCCCTTTGTAAAATGAGCTCCAGATGTGATGTCAGGTTCCTTGAGATGTAAAACTTCCTCTTTCACACTGCCCCTTTCCCTCCCTCCCTCCCTCCCCAAAGAGTTTGAACCCTTCTTCCTTCGAACATCCCTGCACACAATACATGGAACCAGTTGTTCAAACCTCTGATCCACCAGGTGAACTGAGACAGTGCACAGGCCCTTCCTCCCACACTGAAAAGTGAATCTAAAAATTGTTTGAGGGAGAAGAAATGGGTGGGGGAGGTATAACTTGTGTTGAACTGATGAGCTGGAGAGGAGCCAGCTGAAGTCCAGGAGGAGGATGCCATGCTGTAATGTTCACAGAGAGTTGAAGGCAGCATAAAAAAGAGGTTTCTAAACCTGAGAATAAGCACCAATAGTTCAAGGACATACATGGGATTAATTTAGACTGATACAATAGGTCTTCCACAAAAGAAATGGCTCTAATCTATTTAAAAATTAATAATAATAAAAAAGAACTACCCCCCCAGTAGAGCTCTCCATGCTTAAAGTAAATTTTAGAAAGGTTGCAGGTACTTATTTTCTTGACTAAATTTCAGTGTTTTGCAGGCTGTTATAGGAAGGAAGGAAGAGAACTAAAGGTGAAAGCCATTACTGATGTGATTTAGTCCTGTTTCTTGCCAGAAAATGAAAAGCCTGTGCCTGAATGCCTGAATATAGGCAGAAAAGCAGGACAAAGAATCAGCTTATCGGAATGTCAAAGGTCCAAGGCTTCTCTATTCTGTTCCACAAGTCAACCTAAAAAAAAAAAATCACACTAGCATTCACTTGAAGCTTCCTTGTTTGGTTGTTTTTATTTGGAGTGTTTCTGTGCTTCTTTGGATTTATTCCTGCTCTCCTTCATCACATGGGCATGCCCACCCAAATGGATCACTTTCTGGAAGATTTTGATCCAGCTTGTAAAAGCATTCCTCCTCATAGTTTTGGGCTTTCTGTAATAGAGATTGAGCAGTAATCTCACACTCAAGAAAAGCTTCATGTTCTTCATTTTTAACCAGTCACAGGAAATCATTGCCACTACCAGCAAGGTACAGGAAATTAAGCAGCAAACAATATACTGGAAACATTTTGGACATGTACTTTTCCCACATGTGTCACCTTCTAGAAAGAGGTGTGGTCTGCATGTTTCAGGAAGGTTTCCTTTGAGCTAGGTTCTGTGGTACATTAGTCATTCTATGGGGGTTTTTAGATGCTGGGATCTCTCTGCATCCTGCTGCCTAATTAGCCAAAGGCAGCAGTGCCCAATGAAGGGACTGGCAGCCCATTTTAGGGACAGCTGATGGGATGTCAGGCCAGGCCCACTGAATGCTGTGGGTCAGTGAGCACGGCTTGGGATCCAGCTGTGATCATCAGGATTTGTTTCGTTGCAGTTGTTAAATGCCCCCACAAAACCTGCAGGAAGATCATCACCTTCCTATTGTCAGTGGACTTTCCTTTTATTCCCTATCATTGGTATATGCAGATGGTTTTGAAGGAATAAGAGGATGTGAAATTCAGAGGGGTGTTTTTACTTCCCTCTGGTGAATGAATTATATTGGAAATTTGGCTTTAATGATGTGTTTCTTTGACATTCTTCCAACTATAGTAACTTTCTGCCTTGTGAAGTCATGTGTGAACTAAATAAATGCTTTCCTGGGAGCCTCATTTGCCATCTATGCTGGTAGCTAGATATTAGGTAGTCATTTTGCAGCTAATGAAAGATAAATCAAAGTCACTGCAGGTGATTCATAGAGGGAATATTTCCCTTCTGTTTAGACACAGGGAAATGATGTCTGATTAGCTGGCAGGTCTACATTTTTGTGTTTTAGGAAGTTCAGGTCCAAAAATTGCTTATTGTTATAGCTGAAATTAAAATGCAGACACATTAAACTTAATATTCTCACTTGGAGCACAGAACACAATAATCAGAGGTCATAAGCATGCTTCCCTTAAGGACAGTGTCAGAGCAAAACAAAACTCAGCTTTTTCATGTCTCCTGGATACAGGTAACTGGCTGCATACAATTTTGTTATCCAGCCACCCAGAAGAGAATTATGCAGAAGAGTATAGGTATGGAAAGCATGTGCTCCCCAGGACTGTGGAGAATTTCCTGAGAATGTGTGAATTAATTAATTGTAAATTTACCTAGTGTTTTCTGTGTGAAATTGTTGACAGATGGATTACAAACAGCCAAATACTAAAGTTTACTGAGGAAGGTGAGGGCAGTGGTGATGGTCAGGCCCTATTCCTTTGTTGCTCAGAAACGCTGTGTGCATTCTGTGCTTAATGGATTGTTTTTCAGAATTGATTTTAAGGTGCCACCTGGTGTAGCTTTGAGCAGTGTTCTGCTTCTTCCCCATCTCTGGCATTGTTTCTGTTGTGCTGGTAGCAGGTACCTCGAGCTGCCCTGCTTTAAAGGAGACACCTCTTGCTGCTTTTGCAGCCTGTGGCCCAGCAGCTCTGCCCTGGCAAAAGGAGAGCATCCCCTGGAGCAGCACAGCTGGGGAGCTGAGGGTGTTGTGCTGCAAAGCAGAAGGAGTGTCCAAATATCATTTGCTGGGAGCTAACCAGAGGTCAGTGGCATGATTTGGTGCAGCTGAAATGGGAATGAAGCTCCTGGTTTATCTTCCACAAGCAGAGTGGCTGCAGCTCTAAGGACTGATACCTCTTGCTGCCTCTACCCCATCCAGCAGTGAGAGCAAAACCCTCTGCTGCTGTCTGTAGTGCTGCTCCTTCTTAACATCTGGAAACACTTTTGCTCTCAGTAAGTTAAGTAATAGTTGGGCTCTCAGTGACAAGACACCTCTAAGTAGAATTTAAATAACCCAGCTTTTGGCTGGGACATGGTGGCCAAATCTAAATGCTGGACTTAAGTGTGTTTAATTCAATATTTGAGATTTCTTGTTGCCTCAGACAGGCAAACCATGAACAATGTGTTTCCACAGCAACAGGAGTCTGACAATGTTTTGGATACTATTTTCAGCTAAGTGCATGTAAAATAACTGCAATTTTTTTGAAAGCTGTAATAACCACTTTAAGTGCGTTTATGCCTAAAGAGAATTTTTGTACTTACATATTCCTATCCAAGAAGTTAAGAAAATTGTTGTAAAATGCATATTACCAGCATATATAGACTATTTAAATGGTTAAAATGTATCAAAATAATCTTTTAGCAGTCCTCAGTTTTATTTATTCTTTGTATAATATAATGTAGTTAAGGTAATCTTCATTCATTTTTAACTACTGATAAAAAGTACAAAAATTGAGAACTGTTAAGCATCTTCCATAAAAAGTAATTTCTAAACTTTGATTCAGTCACATGTAAGAGAATAAAATGTGTGCCATTTGTACAGTGTAATTTGGCATCCATGGCCACTAAGAAAGCAAAATGAGGTCAAGAATACATCCTCATTTCCAATCAAACTATTCATTTCAATGTATTAGTTCACTGCAGAGCTGATGATCTCCCTCATGGTTTTCACACCTCCAGACAGCTTCTTAAAAATAGTGTGACTGCCTTTTTTGAGCTGCAATAAAGTTGTCTCTTGCCAGGGAGGGTAAAAAGCCTGATTTTTAATATCCTAATATTAAATAAGCCTGGGTTTCTTTGGTGTACTCAAAAGCTTGCTTTATTTTCCTGAATTTGGCTGAAGAAGCAGTGAAGAAGTGTTGGCTTTAGGTGTGAGCACCTGAGTCTCTGCAACAGTAGATGCAGGTGCAGATACCCAGCAGAAGGCAGTGATGGTGTAGAGAGAATTTTCCTGCTGGATCTGGAGAGTGTTATTGGGGTCATCTTCTGGTCTGTTTCAGCCAGGTGCTCTACAGTGCAGGTGGGATTGGGGCAGAGAGAGGCTGACTTTCCATCTGGTGCTTGATCATTGGTGTTATGCATATGTGATTAGGAGGGTCTAGCATTTTACTTTACTGCATCTTTACAAACCCATCTTTATTGAGGAGATTATTAGAAGGTAAGACCCCAGATTCCTGCACTTGGGGGGGTTAAAGCAGAAAGACATGTTGGAATCAGGGTAGATGTCTATGTGTGGGTATCTGATGATTCCCATAAGCAGAATTATGGTATTCAGGAGATATGTGTGTGCTCAAGTTTGGTTTCTCATGCTGCTTCCATGAATCCACCTATCTGCAAAACAATGAGTATTCAGATGTTGAAGGCAGAAAAATATCTAGTTGATCTAGTGATGCTGGTACTGGAGCCTCACAGAGTCCAACACAGATTATCTGTTATTTGACTAAATTTATACCTGTGTGGGGTTGAATGTTAAATGCAGCTTACTGCAGGCTATTATAATGTTAGGTTGGACATACTTGAATTGTGTCACTGTTGAAAAAGACCATAACTACAGAAATTGCACAAGTCACTTCTTTAGGATAAGGTTTGAAAAAAAAGCAATTAGTGCAGAGAATAAAAAACCATGTTTCCTTGTGAGGAAATGCTATCTTCTGAAGGAAGCATTCCTTAAGAAAAACTGTCAGACAATGATGTCTGTAGAAAGAGAATTAAAGCAAATTGATTTTATTTCTGGGCTTAGGAGGACTGCATGGGTAAAGTATTCTCTGAGTTCCACAGTACCTTATGATGAATGTCACTGCAAGGCACTAATGCACTTCTTCAAGGAGGTGGGGGTTTAAGCTGTGGGAGCTGCTCAGGCTCTCAACAATCACATCTCATTCCTGGAACCTGACAAAACTAAGCAGCATAACACATTATGAACACCAGTACATACAATGGGCAATATTTCTATGCAAGCAGGGACATGGCAAAATTTAGTGGTTTTTTTCCTTTAGTGTGTCTTTCTGAAATTACTCACTGCTCCTCGGTCATTTAACTTGCACCAAGTTAAGAGGTAGAGCCATTCCTTGTTCTGCATTTCTGTGAATAATCTAACTTGAGTTCTGTGTTGTGTTATTCCAGGCTGATGTTGAAGTAATTGCATTGATGTTGATAGGTATTGAAATGGGATAAGCCAAAAGGTCCTTGTAGGTTCATAAATCCTTGTTTACCCCAAAGGTAACCCTTTTTCATGGTTACTATTCCTTTTCTGATCCTTGTGCTGTCCTCTGACTTTCAAATAATTATCAAGAATAAAACCAAAATAAATAGTATATCTTTAAGATAGCCATCCTTCAAAAGGACAGAAACCTTTCTTTTTTGAGGAAGAAAATGCCCAGTTGAAACTTCAAAGGGATAACTGCACAGGACTGATTGAGCTCCTAATGCTTGAAAACACATCAAAGAATCCTGGACTTATAATCCTCATATTTTATTCATGAGCTCCTTAGAAGGAAATGATTCAGCATCAGTGAATTTGCAAACAAGACACAAAGAAGGAGCATTTAGAAAAGAACCCCATTTTGATGAGGGCTGTGGAAACCTACTATAAGGAAACATCATAACCAATACTGATGCAGGGAGAAGAACAGTGCCTGACTAGATTAGGAAGTAGTTTATCCTTTAACCACTGAATCTTGGTTTGCAATCCATGCCTGATGAGCAGCAAGTCCTTGTTCATGTGATGAGTCAGCTGGCAAGGCTTCAATGCCCTTTTTTCTACTGCAGGGACAGCCGCATCATAAAGAACCTGCTTTTTATGGGTCTTGGCTCCAGTGCTGATTGAGGTTGGAGGCTGAGTTTTTGTTTCAACCTGAAGATGTTTGTCAGCATATCCTTGACCCAGGTCGTGATTTCTGACCCCAAATGTACTTGGAATGGCAGGCTGACAGCATTATCAAAAGGTCACCTAGACCAGTCTACTTTCTAAGACAGGATGAGCTATTCCTTCTTCCTGCCAAGCGTGTCAAACCTGCTTAAGATGCTCTGTGGAAAAAAAAAGACTGGTCTTCCTAATGCTTCTTGCTCACATAGGTGTGAGGAAAAATCTTTCTAACTTAAAATGGACCAGATTTGCCATAAGGAAACACTTCACATCCCACCCACTGTTCACTCAGAGATCATATTTGATAATTCTAATATCTGTGGGTGGAGGTAAATGTAATAAAGGGAGATAATTGAATTTTTATTTTTTTTATCCTTTTTGCCCTGAGTCTGGAAAACCCTGGGCAATCTCCTGGAGCCAGGATCCTCCCCTCTATCCCTTCTCTTCCAGGGTATGCACAGGCTTTGTCAGCTGAGGTGGTCAGCCAAGTTTGGCTGGCATGAATAATTCCCTGGGAGAAGCTGTCAGAGATCCCTGCTGTCCCTTGCTCAGTGACTTTTATCAATGAGGGTGCTATTATTCTTTGAAATGTCTTTTACTGCACTGTCCTTCTAGCAGGAAACCTATAGATCTTTTTTTCTCCTATTTCTTTCTTTAACTCAAATATTCTTTCTTCCCACAGCCAGGTCTTTTCTCCTGCAGCAATGTTCTAAAAATATTGAACCAAGAAATTAATGTCTGCTTACTTCCATGTCCCTAAAGAAGAGTGAAAATCAAGATGTTAGAGCAAGTTTTCATGCTTTGTTCTTCCCCATTTGTTCTACAGCACTGAGAAATTGAGATGTTAATAGGCAGGGCAGCAGGCCAGATATCAGCATAGTGCAGAAGGTGCTTGCTGGGAGTATATACAATTTTATGCCTGCATTTTTCTTTTGTAGTTAATGTGTAAGGAAAGACATTACATTTTCCTGGGAGCGTAGCTGATTGATTGAAAAACTTGACTGGAAATAAAGAGGTCTGGTGTAGAGTGTTCCAGAGACACTAACCTCCTTTTTTTCATTATTGCTCTTCTTTCATCTTGCAAGCTTAGCCACGCTCTTTACTCTTTGTCTTTAACACTTGGAGAATGCAGCCTTTCAAAGATTAGTCTTTCAAAATTGACTGGCATTTCTAAGGCTGGCTATTGTAGTTGTTTGGGAACTCCAGTAATCCTAATTGTTCCTATGTATAATGAAATAAAGGTCTTGTGGATCTAAGGAAGAGGAAGAAAAGGTTAAAATAGGTCACCTGCTACCTGCTGAGAGGACAGCCCCTGCTTTCTATGCAAAGAGCTCTGGATAGGAAAATGTTCAGTGAAATCTCTGCCATCTTCCTGGTTAGGGTGTTAGGATCACCAAGTGCAATATTGGCTTATACATTCTTATCAGAACAAATATGGTTGTTTTACATCCATGCAATACTTTGAGAGAGATTATTTACTATCAAAACGTCACTCATTGGTAGGGAATGTTTTTGTATTGCCTTAAAGTTTATTAACAGGCTCTTGCTAAGCTTCATTGCACTTTTTGATTTAATGTCACAGTTCACTGGTGATTGAATTTGCAGAGACATAACTTTTTCAGATGTCTTAATGTCTATAGGTTTCATGGAATCTCCAGATCTTGCTGGAATGTTCACTGTCTTGATATTGCCAGTGAAAGCTCTGCCTGTAGCTTTCTCACACTTTTGTAGCACTTCAGCCTAATTCCATTGAGCATGTGTTCACTCCGTTGGGAAATAAAACTTGAAGGGTTTAGACATTTGAGTTTTGCTGAGAAGTGTGTAGCCATTCATCTTCTTTATTGTCACTTCTTAGCTCCACCAGCTGAGTTTGGTGAGTGAACATATGGGGTGGAAACAGTGATAGACTGTCCTGTCTCTCCCAGTCTGCCTCGTGTCTATCTCATCTACTCCTACTTTTTTGTCTTCTCATCTGCTTTCAGAAGGAGTCATTAGGTTGATATTAATAAGTATTACAAACTGCAAAATAGTAACTTTTTGATATATAAAGAGCTGTATCTTCATGATGACCTCTTCTCTGAAGAGACATGACAGTTTGGTTGTCTGAAGTATTCATGGGTTGTTCTGAAATGGTTTAAAACCAATCTTTAAGTGATCCTTTTATCCCCTTTCTTGCAAGCAAAGCATTCCTATGAGATGTTCATCCTTCCTGTAAGGGTCTCCCTCAAAACACTGCACATTGGGAACTGTCCCTATTAAGATGCAAAATAAACATTTTTAAGTATGTAGAGTCCATGTTGGATGTGAACAGAGAAAAAGCCAGAAGAAAAATTAGTTTCAACTAATCTGTGTTGCATCTGTGTTGATTATGGAGCTACAAGGGTGTGATTTCTATGTGGATCTCCTGTGGATAGGGCTGGAATTATCATAGAGCTCACTGTGTTACTCAAAATGATCTGTCTGGAATGCAGGTCTTTCCAATCTACACACCTTTGAAATTACTTCAGGGCTACCCTCATGGCATTTTCCATTCCCTTGAAATGCACCTTTTTGTCCACAATAGAAGTTATTTCACAATAGAAGTGTGTGTTTTCTAGCCTTTTGTTTTTAATAATTGCCTGTCTGGATGCAAAGGGAAACACACCCGACTCGGCTCCTAAATGTATTTCACCACAGGAGCTTCTTCTACCCACTCTGACAATTTGTGGGGTTTGATGAATGATTTCAGTGATAGCTGTAAAGGAAAACTTCATTTCTGTAGCACCCTGGATTTCAACAAGAGATCAGATCCAGAATAGATGCAGCTCCTACCCTGGGGGCTAAGTGTAAAAATGAAACCCATGCAAGCCACCATTTCCTTGACAGCTGCCAACTTTTGATGTGGTCTTTTCAGAGCTATTACACAGAGGCAGGATAAGACTATTAAATGGGGCTTAACATAACACTGCCTTTAATCAGAGAAATTGCCATTGCATGGAGGAGCTTCTAGAACATCTTAAAAAATATTTCACCAAATCACTTGGCAGTCTCACTTTGCATGAAACCAATGGCACATTTCACTTTTGACTTCCTAGAAATGGGATTTTCTTTCTGTCACAAAACATTACTTCATTTTTGCCTTGGCTCAGAACAGATCCAGCTGGTGCTGGGTAATAGAGCAAGTGCAATGTTAGTCACTGGAATTTTGTGCTGGGTCAGTTTCTACATAGCCATTTCATGGAGATGGAGTCTCCAAAATACACGTTGGCTTGGATCTTCCCTTTTTCCCTACTCCTGCTTTCAATTAGGAGTACAAATTGTCCATCAGCTGTGAACTCCCTTCTGAAATTTAGAGTGCAGTTGTCTACAAGTAGTGAACCTATCTTGAGTGCAGCTATTAAAAGAAGTACTGTGAAAGTAGCCATAAGTGGGTTTAATATGTATGTCACACTGACAGATGGTTACTGCTGTATTTTAGTGCTTCAAAATAACTATTTACCTGTAAAGAAGTCTGTCCATAATATTAGGGGCCTCAAAAACTTCAGACTAGAAATGTTTTAGGATCCAGCTAATGTTATCTCCTGTAGATGCACTGTTGCATCTTTTGTACCAGAATGAAGTCAGTATTTGTACATGGCCAGATATCTATAGTTGGAAAATAAACCATAAAATTCAATCCACGTTGATATCTAGACTTCAAAATATTATTTATACAAATTACTTTGACAGCCATAATATATCTGGCTGCAGACATTCTCTTTATTCCACACTGGATTCCTGCTCTTAAAAGGAAAAAACACTGCAGAAGTTTTGCAGGGAAATAGAGAAATAGGAATTAATCCATTGGATAAGGCAAGCTGGAAGGAAAGAACATGAAGGTTTCTTGGTACTCTGTAATTAAGTATTTGCAGTCATTATGGAGAATAACTATATAGACATATTTTGGGTTGAAGCTGAATATATTCTGTGGGCTTTAGGAAGTATTGGCAGTTTAACACATCTGGGAATTAGTACCAAGAAAGTAACAGAGTATTGAGGAAGTAATGAAGTGTCTTAACAATTGGAAGCACAATTATGCTTTTAATTACTTTGCACAATGATTTTAAACAACTGGAGCAAGCCATGCTTTGACAGCTCTCCCATTCCTATGGGATTGGGTGTTGGGCATGTCTAAAGCAATTTTGCAGTCAAATGTTGCAGGTGTTAATTAATATGAGAATGATCAAGTTTTGCTTGTGTACTCAGCAGAGGCCTAAACTTGTTTCAGGACAAATTAGAGAAAGCTGAGTCAAGCTTAGCACAACCAACTTTACAGATGACTGCTCATCTGCAGCTCAGGCCCAAGGCACCCAAATTGTGCTGTACAACCCAAGGAGCAATAAAAGGGAGCCACCAGCACAAACATTGGATTTGATGCATTCATTTTGCTGTCAAGTGTAGTTACATTGCAAAGCTTGTGCAGCTTTCTGTCATCATTTTGATTCTCATTATGGGGTTGCTGAAGAAGGAGGCACTGGGATATTTCATTTTTTCCTTGATGGTCCCAGCCAGTAACTTGAATACCTGGTTTCAGGTTCATATTTTTTCTGGTTAGACTCCCATCTAGAAACATTCCTCTTTACTCTATAAACAATGTGAGGGAGAGATCAAGCCCCTCTCAAGGGAAGACTCTTGAGAACTCCTAACACAGATCTTAGCTAAGCAGCATCTGAAGTATTTGCCCATAAGTGAGCTTTTGCATGTTGTTGCCTCCTCTTAAGCAAAAATCAACAAGAAGAGGAAATTGATAGTTGGATCAATTGTTCTTCCTATGTGAACTGAATGTTATTATGGAAGAGAGACAGAAAGATGTGTTCAATGTGTGAAGGGAGAGTGGAATATCTTCAGTAAAAGTGCCAACAGTTTATGAAATCTGACCTGCTTTTGGTAGGTTTCAAAGGGGTTAAAGGATGAAGGAGGTTTAATTTTTATTCTGAGGAATTTGGAGAGGACTATGGAGTGATTGGCTGATGGCCTTTCATGGAATTAACTATCCAGCAAATCTAGGCTGCTGGGTTGCTTCTAGAGGGATTTCAAAAAGATGTTTCTAGCACAGCAATTTGTCCAGTGATCCAACCATGTAAAATCTGAAAAACCAGATTTCAAAAGGGACTTTTGTTATCCCCTTGCTCTGAGGAATCAGGAGAAAACACAATTTTATCTCAAGTTAAAGGAGAATGATCGCATTAGAAGAGAAGAGCCCTGGGAAGCTTTCAGTGGGTCTGAGGGATGGCTGTGGAGCCATCTGTGCTGATCAAAGGCAGGCTGTGTGGTGGGAAGACCAGAGCTGAGAACATACCTTGTCCCTAGCTGATGTGGAGACTTACTCTCTGCCAACTTAGCAAACTGAAAGGGCTCAGGGCAGGGCTGGCATAGAGAGAGTGCAGGGCCATGCTTTGTGACAGACAAAGAAAAACAAACAGGAATGTGACAGCATGTGATTGGATCAGCCCAGCCTAACTTGGCAGCAGATGTTTAATTTCCTTATTTTTTTCTAGTGTTTTGACTGATTCCATGCCTTGTACATCCCTCTGAAGATTTCCCTCCTTGTCCATGTGTCCTAGTGGGTCCACTCTCCTCTAGGCAGCACCACATGGCTGTGGCTCAGTGCTGCTTCACTGCTGCTTTCCACATCCTAGAAGTAGGTATGGCCAACAAAACTGTGCTGAAATCACAAGCTGTTTGGCTAAACCTACTTCTGAAACTCTGAAACAAAGCACCCTCAAAGCCATGTTTTTAGTAATTGGACAGCTTTGGGTCTTAGAGGTGGCACAAATAGGGGAGAGAGGTGGTATGGAATTAAATCTGTGCTGGGTCTTCAGTCAGGTGCACAGGAGCTGCCTTGAAGTGGTGCAGCACCAACAGGGATTTTCCTGCATGAGGCTTTGGAGGCTTCAGTAACCCAAACCCCTGGTCAGCTGGGGGTCTTGAGGGCTTGTACTGTCCTTACTCACACGAACAAGAGTCACACCTGTGGTGGTTGGTAGCTCCCAGCAATTCAGATAGCAGTCCAAGGCGGATGTGGAATAAATAAATCAGGAGCTTGGGGAAGAAAATAGGTGCATGGCAGCATTTCAGATGTTGCTTGTGTTGTAGTTAGGGAACCAGTTCACTGGCAATGGAATTGTGGAATTGTAGAATCATGGAATCATAGCATCACAGACTCATAGAATGGTTTGTGCTGGAAGCAACATTACAGATCAGAGTTTGAGCCCCCTGCCATGGGCTGGGATGCCTTCTGCCAGCCACAGTGGCTGTTTGCCATGTGGGGACTGCAAGCCTTTGCTGAGACTTGGGTGATGAGAGTCTGGTCTGAGAGATGGTGAGCCCTTGAAACTCCCTTTGTCCAGAGGTGGGATTTGCAATGGATGGTCATGGTTACCTGAGCAGGGTGCTCAACTCCCCTGATAGTACAAAGAGAAATGTGTGACTTGATGACTATCACCAAAATGATGCAGATTCTTTCAAGGTTTGGCAAGATTTGGCTTTGTTTGTGGGTTTGACAGCAGCTTTGCCCAGGTCCTTACAAGCAGCATGTGGTAATGGCTTGTGCCAATGAATGTGTCAGTCAGTGGTTTTGCTCTGCAACCTTTTCCAATGAACATTTGACTGTTAGCTTTCAATTTACATGTTTTAAGTGTGATTTATACACAGATGCCTTGCACTGTGCTGTTTCCTGAAGGATGGCCAAGATGGGCTGCAAGGATTCTTGACTAACACATATGTGAAATACGTACATATGGGACAAAATTGAACAATAGACCCGCTCTTCTTGACAAAAAAAAAAAAAAAAATAAACCAAAAAAAAACCCACACAGGGAAAACAAAAAAACCAAACACCCCCAAAACCAAAAACATGTACCTAACATCTACCTAACATAATTAAATGCTGAAAAATGGTCTTCAGCCTCACTGAAGAAACATAAACAGAAAATTAACTCTACCTTTTTTTATGATACTATTTATTTGTTAAATTCTATTCTTATAAGGCTTATTTTTCTACCAGTGAAGTAATAAAGGCATAAAGGTTCTTGTGAAACCACTGTCTCAGGTAAACATTATTTATCCCTCAAAAGAGATGCTGTGGTTTACTTTAATGGAGCAACATCTGTTCATTCAGAAATAACTGAGTTCCCTGAACAATAATTAATAAAGATATTGCCACTAAATATGCCTGGCATATTTTTTTATAATAATAACATAAACCCATACAACTGGGGGAAACAAGAACACAATAAGTGCTCTTGTCTGCTAACCCCTTCCCCTACTTTGAGGGTATCTTAACAAAGAACTTCACTGGATAGTAAATTTTTGTCTGAATGCCTAAACACTGATAATTCATTTTGCTAAGAAGAGTTGTTATGTTCTCAATAGCAATCACTGTAGGAAGATCTCTCTTTCTTCTGATTGTGTGATGATATGGAGTCAATAATCCAAAAATCCAAATTGTACTAAGATGCTTCAGAGCCTGAGTATACAGAAGAAAGTCCTAATGCATTCTTTTTTATGTTGTTCTTCACCAGCAAAATTCACTAGGCAAGAGAGTAGGTCACTGACCTTCAATCGATCAGCACACAGCAGTTTCTCATTCTTTAGAGTGGATTTTGAGATTTGCAAATAGAAATGAAATCTCTCAAAGTATCACAGGAAGAGAATGGTGAGTGTTGTCATTTGTTGTTTGGTTGGTTTTTAATATTATAAAAATATTGAGTTGCATTGCAGTCATCTTGGGCATCAGCTGGCAGGGTGTTCTTAGGTTTGGTAACCATTTCTCCTCTAACTTTACTTCTGGTCATTCATTGCAAAGAGGTTTACTATCTCATGCAACAGATAAACAAGACATGCTAATAAGCTGATGGTCAAATTTACAGTGTTATATGAAAGATGTTTTTTGTAAGCAATTGAGTAATATATCCATGTTATGCAATGATTTTAGAGCATATTTTCCTCTGTTAACAGTTTAGGAGAATTACAAATCAGACTTTCTATTTTTTTTTCTTATTTCTCTATGGGCTTATGCCCTTAAAGAAAAAGGGAAGACTGAGTGGCTGAATTAATGTCCCTCTATTTTTAACTTCTCTGGCTGTGATTACTACTTTCAGTGACACCTTTGCCCATTACAATTATATGTCACTTGATCTAGGACTGACAGCATCTCTAGAAAGGTCAGTCTGTGTATGAACATGCAGGGATTTAGCTTCCCTGGAACAATGAATCTTCACTGAAAGGGAGAGAAGTGGTTAAATTTGGGGGGCAGGGGGGTGGAGGATGGGGAGCTTTTTTTGTTCCATTATGAAGGAAAAAGGCTTTCAAACAGTTCAAGCTCCACAACTGTTAACAATGCAGACTATTGAAGGGATAGCAATCAGCCTACACACCAGACACACAGATTGAATTCTTGCTGCTTGTCATGTAACCAGAGATAAGAGTATTTTCCAGTGACTCTGATAAAATAAATGCTGTCATAATGATTCTGAGTGAGACTCATCCAGATGTTGCAGACTTCTTGCTGTGGTATTTATTCATAAATCTTGTTAAAATATAATCAGAGAAAACATGTCTCAATTAAAACCATCAAAACTCTGTGGCAATGTTCGTGCAAATGCAATAATAATCCTAATGTGTTGACACAAAATTTGTGCAGTAGGTTACTGGCATATACTTACTGATTAGAGCTCACTAATTAATACAAAACTAGCTTCTTACAAGTGAAAGAGCATGTTTAAGTTCCTCTGTACATGAAGGATTATGGATTATGCCCTTTTTCCCTGTGTGCATATGACTGCTGGGACTTCCACAATACTTAAAATTCATAAAGATGTTCATATGTATTAACTTGTATATGTGCTTGTAACTTGCTTCCCCCCTCAGTCTATACAATTGTTACCTGTTCCTGGTGCATGGTACCACTCCATTCAAGAGTCTGGTTGTGTAAAATAATTAGAGAAGACCATGAAGATGAATTGGAGTTTTTATGAACAATTTAGAGGACAAAACAACTTGCATGAACTAAGGTATCACCACTCTTCTTTCTAACACTAGACTGTGCAGCTATAGCAGTCTGCTTTTGATTTCCCTTTGGAGAGCTGTATTTAAAGAAGCAAAAAATACTTTAATTCTGTGTTTGCCTCTAAATAATCTGCTGCATTGCTGTAGGAATTCTGCTCAGTTACCACTGGGAGAGGATGGCTCTGAGCTGATGATTCTGTTAGGACGTGATCACGCCATGACAGATTTAACTGTGAAGCTTTAAGACTACTTGTGAATGCCAAAAGGAAACAACTTAGCTTGAAAATTGTAACATCATGTGTCAAATATAATTCGGGAGCAGAAAGAGAGCGGGGATAATTCTTGACGTTTAGGCTCAGCGTTAAAGCTGGATGAGCTTTTTGGGGACTGGAGTGCTGCAGCAAAGTCTTGAGGATACTTACAAGTTAAGGCATGGCTGACCAAATGTGTCTTAGCAAGTTGAGGAGCACTCACAGCAGCTGGATAGAGGAGGGCTGGGCACCCTTGGTTATCTGACGTGCAGTATCTTGCTGCTCCCTGCTAACGTGTTCGTGACTGACACCGCCGGGAGACAAGTTAGGACTCCTGCTAAAAACCTCTAGCAAGCCTGATAGAAACAAATTCTCACACTGCAGGACAGAAACCACAATGCTGGGGCTTGTAAGCTGCAAATTGATTCTATGAGGCACAACTGTGCAAGCCCAATGGCTTTATCTTCCAATAACATTGTGCGCTGTTGCAAATGGTTCCCTGGGATCCAGATGTGCTCTGGTTGCCTTACCCCATACCAGAGGGTTTTGCCATCAGTCTCTGACCACTGCACAGCTGACATTTTCACACTTGGGAGAAATGTGCAGGAGAGGTGTGCAGCTGCAGCACTAATACCTGGCTTTAAGCTTTTTTACATCCTGGCTTGATGCTAGCCAGGCATCAGAAAATTCTCTTCGACTCAGATTGGGGAAGGTGAAACTGGAAATAAAAGAACATAAAACATGTTCTTAAGACCCTCTAAATTACAAACTAGGTCCAAGTTGGAAATTACAGGAGAAGGAATGAAAGAAAACTGCATTTAATATAAATTCACTGATGTACAAAGTATCTCTCCGTGTACTCAGGGGAGCTACTTTAGAATTTCCTCATGAGAGATTGTGTCCTCCCACATGTCCTGCATCTCAGACACTCTATGCAGAGAGGTCCTAGAAGAGAATCTCAGTTATTACACCTAATGACTTGCAACCCTCTGGGGGTTCCTTTCAGTGACCCCATTTTCCCTTCCAAAATGCATCTGCCTTTGAGTTATTCTGAGAATATATTTTTGGCTTCTCCTGGTAAAAGGACTCTTTCACTTTCTGAAGATTTTGAAGATGCAGGTGATACTTTTGCAGACTGGATGAGGTTTCCTGTGCTGGACTAGCCTGGGGTCATTCCTTAACTCTGAGAGTTATTTTCATCTCCCTCACTCCCACGGTGAGCCAATTTGTATGCTCCAGTGTGAAGTGTCTCCATCCACTAACCCTGCCTTTCTTGGTGCACAAGCTGATGTAAAATGCATGCAGCTCATTTTTCCTTTCGAGAGCGGACGCTTTGGGTGAAAAGTAGGTTTGGAGTGATTGACTCTCCAAATCAATCTCTGGTATTCTAACACACAGGATTGAGCTACGTAGGTTTCTTTGTCCTTGCAAGCCGCACTGAGAGGCAGGAAAGTGCTGTTCTCTGTATTATTCCTAGCAAACCAGAGCACAAAGAGGCTGAGAAGAGATTCCTCCAAGTGTTTCAACAATCAGTATTGTTCAAGTGCCCCTCTATGCTGAATCAGTGTGCAGGCTGTAAGTGTCCTACTGAATACCCCAAGTGCCCAAACAGTCTTTGCATCTTGTCCTGTGTACTCCCAGAGCAGCCCTCATCCCACATGGGCACAGACAATGAGCAGCTGTCTATGCCTCCTAGACATTTTTTTGACTGTGTTTTAAAAGTCCAAGAAGAGATTGAAGGGGTTGGAGAAGCTTAGGTTCAGAAGTTAATTATTAACAGACAGCAGCCCAACACCTAACCCATGTGTGGGGGATGTGGGGAGATGGAGGTTTTATGCCCAGCTCTGCTTAAAAAATTCAAAGCTTTTCAGCATTTCAAGCAGAATAAAAAAGAGCCTGGCAACTCGGGTATCTTATGGTGGGAATAACCCTCTCACAACTTTAATCTCTCTCAAAACATATGAGCTTATGTTGGAGCATAAATGCATGCTTTGGGAGGAGGTGGAAGATGCCTCATATGAAATTGCTGTGTTTGCTGTCTTATGGTCCCAAGACTTTGATGTCTGGATAACAGTAGTGTGACATTTGCTAATGTCTAAGAGTCATCTGCTCCCTTTGGTTGCATTATAGATCTATCTCAGTCTTAAAATCTTGGAGTGTGGTAGTGTTTCCTGTTTTCATGCTGAAGAGAAGTGTTATTTGCAAGCCTATCAAGAATCTGCTGGTTAAAAGCTCTAAACTGTAATTTCATAACCCTTTATTGTCTCAAAGTGTGTATCTAAGGAAGCATTTCAGTAGGCTGAAGTAGTATTGACTCATTCTCTAATGGATCTACAGCAAACACTTCTCCTCTATGGAGGGCAATCTAAGGACTGTGGCCCAAAAAACAAGTAATAGCTGAAATATAATCATCACCAGCAAGAGAATGAGTTTATGACAGGAATTACTACAGGGAGAAAAAAGTGTTTTGGACAGAACAAATACTTCCTGAAGGATGGATGCATGGCTTTGTGCTTATGATTGAGAAAGTTCAGGTTAAGTTTGCTGAGGGGGATATTTCTGTGAAATCTGTCTTGATGAAAGTCAGGTCCTTAATTTAAAAAGGCTGTCATACTGTCTGCAATCTATTTATCAAAGTAGGATGGAAGACAGTTCTCTTCAAATTTATAGCCTCGTCAGCTTGTAAATGTAGAAGTAAACTGAAGTAGAAAGCGTTGTGTTGTTTTAAAAACTGATTACTTTCTGGAAAAGACCTCTGTCTCTGTTTGCTTGTCTCATTATTGTGACAGCATTTCTCTGATAGCTTGCTGCTGCCAGTCCTTGTTAGACAGGCAGACACATAGGTGCTCTGCGGGAGCTGCTCTGTTGTCCTCTGGATGGACTTTGTCCTCTGTCTTCCCAATTTCCCTGTGGTGGGCTACTGCAAACTGAGCATCTTGATTTCAAAGGTGGTTTCAAAGTCCTGTAATTCTGGCTTCATTTTTATCTGTCAGAGAAGCCCCATATTGTCCATCTACCCCAGGAGTGGGAGATGGGTCCATGTGCACTAACATTTGGGTGTTTAAATAATCCAAACTATGACTGAAATCCTCTCTATAATCATTGAACTGCCTTTGAAGAATGAACTGTCTGATTCTGTCACAGTGGTTGTAAGGTGACAGGCTCAGGTGTTTAAACTTAAGTGAAAGCAATGTCACCTATTTTACTCAGATCTTACTGGAAAGAGTTCTGGCCAGGCATAGAGGACCAGATGTTCAGAGGAGCTCAGCTCTCAGGTTAGGCACTTAAATGAGGTCAGTTTTTCACTTTTGTTTCATTCCATGTAGACTAGAAGGAGTTCATCAGAGCTGCAAAGTGCAGTTTTGTGATTTCAGCTCAATGTCAAAAGTAAAGTAATGTCAAAAACACAGCAGTGACAAAAGGATCAGAATGTCTCAGGAAAATGCAGCATTTTAGCACCATTGATCTCAAGTCAGGGAAAGAGTTGAAATGCATGAACAGAAAGTTCACAGAGTACAGGGGTCTTTTACTTCATTATTTTGCAGTGATAACAGAACATTTAAACATTTATAAATTGTACTCTTGATTTTGTTAATCTCTTAGGGACTGCAGGGCTCAGAATATTTTGTATCTCTTTATTCTCCATTTCTCACAGCCAAGATTAGCAGACAGGGCTCAAAACTCCTGTTTGTCTGTGGTCCTTCTCCCTGTCCTATTCAAAACACAAATGCAGAATTGGACCTTTCAGAGTATGAGAACAACCACTGTGACAAAGAGGATAAGAGAAAGTGCTCAATTTAGTGCCTATGCCAGACCAACAGGTGAACTACTTTCTGGAAAACAAGCTAAGTGAGATGAACTGTAGTTACAAATAAATTATTGCTGGTGCTATTGTGGAAAGTTTGGAAGCTTCTCGTAGCACCTGCATTTTATTGTGCTGCTCTCTGAATGTTTGACACTTGGCCTGACTTACACAATCACATTGTAAGGTGTTTTTTTTTAAAGCAAACAAGCAAGCAAGCCTGTTTTGTTCTATACAGGAAACAAAATCTGCATCAATACAGTAAAAAAAAGCAAGGAATGCGAATTGCATCCAGTGTTTACCCCATGGCAGCCAGCTTTCAAAAGAAATTGGATTCTTACACACACAGGAGTTTGGAGGATTCTTCAGCTCTAAGCTGGTTTGTCAGGGCTGTGAATCCCACCAAGCCATCATCATCTAGACATGCTGAATTTGCTGTGTGCAGAGCCACAGTGCAACAATAATTGTTTTCCTAATTAGATAACAAGTCAGAAGCTTTAAAAAGCAGAAATGGATGCTTGGATGCTGGATACAGCACAAGGTCTTGGTTCTAGCTTTTTCAAGTAGAAGAAAATAAACATTTTCTCCCATAAAAAGCAAGGTTTTAAATCCATGTACACTATACATAACTCCTGTGTATCAGTGGATAGATAAATTTTATCAACCTATGAATTTCCAGTTTTGGGGGCTGTCTATTAAGGTGATTTGGCTAATAATTTTAAATGACTTTTCACATCAATAGTTTGGGGGTTTCCACAGGGTATTTCTATTTGATTTTGTGTTGTTTCCTTGAGTATTAATAAAAATTGATTCAGGCAATAAACTTTGTGGTGGCAACCCAATAAATAAGAGAAACCTTGTGAAGTGGTATTGAAATAGGAGACTTAACTGTGAATTGCTTGAGCAACAGCTTTCCCCTTCAGGTGCCAAACCATCAACAAGTAGCACTAATTTATGTGCACTAGCCATACTGCTGTAAGGTAAGGACAGGCTGGTTTTTCTTCCAAAAAATCCAAAAAGATCTTGCCCCTTCTAAGAAACTGCTTTGGCACAAGTCTGTCATTCAGCTTGTCAGCTGTTTCTGAATTTGTTAGAGAAGTGAGTTCTGGGAAACAGAGCTGCTACACTTTTCCTCTCCTTCTGTTTTAGAGAAAGGCATGATGAAAGGGGGAAGGTGCACTGTGACAGGGTATGGACAAAAGAGCTGCAGCACCAAAAAAAAAGTGTTGAAAATATAAGGTACTGTGCCCTTCTTTTGATCTAGAGCTCTGGATTCCTCAAAATCACACCTAAAAGAAAATATTAAATACAAGTAAACAATTAGTCAGTGATGTTTTCACCTGAAATGCTGACTCTTACCAGAGAGTCTCTTCCATGAAAAGCTGCATTAAAATCTTGGTTTAGTCTAAATGAGAAGTCTTTGCTGTGAAGGTCAAAATAAAAGGATTGGCCATGTTGCAAACTCTGGAATGAATACAGCACTGGCTTTACAGAAGAGTGGATAGGTCCAAGCAAGAGATAAATTTGGATGGTGTGGTATCTAGTGGCCCATCCTGCCTTCTCTTTCTCAGATGGTGTGTTGTTATTATCTAGTCAAGGAGAATTCTGGTGAGGATTTCTTGTGAGATTATCAGTGACATTTAGCAAATATTGACAGCTTCTTTTGAAGACAAGAAAGGACAAAGAGGCTTTTTATTTTAAGTGAGGGAGATTGAAGCCACTGTTTTTATTCCAAATAGCAAATCATTGGAAATTGTACATGCCTGATGTGTGGAGTTTGCCTTTCTTCAGCATTTTTATGCCTCATAGTTATTTTCTCCCATAGAAAATGATTGATTATTGATAAGATTAAGTCAAAAGGGTGTTTTTCCTGTTTGTCCTAGATTCTGCTGGGATAGACTTAATTTTATCACTGGTGGCTGGTACAGTGTGTTTGGGATTTAGTTGATGGCACACTGATGTTTTGGTTGTTGCTCAGTAGTGCTTACCCCGAGTCAAGGATTTTGAATGTCCTGGATTGGTCAGCATCTGTATTGAGCATCACTTTGGTTTCTTTAGCTTTATTTGCTTTATTTCTCTCTCTTTTAGCTGTCTCCCTTATTATTATTTTTTTTTTAAATTATCTTAATTGCAATTATCAAAGAATTCTTGTCTCAACCCATGTGTTTTACCATTTTTTTTATCCACATTTTTATCCAGAGTGGGGGAAGACAAGCAAGCAGCTGTGTGGTATTTTGTTGTATACTGTTATCAAACCATGACACTGCTGAAATTCTGACAGTAGCAATAATGCCTAGTTTTCTACTGATCCTAGATGTGACAAAGTTGAAAGTTAGTGCTGCTCTTTGAGGGAGCTGGTCTGTTGCATCAAAAGTACTGCATGGTTCTTTGAAAATCCCTGCCAAAATTCCTTCAAAAAGTATTTACATGGTGTGTGCATTAGTGATTTGCACCCATGAATGAGATCACTTGTTCTGACACTAGTTAAAGCCTTAAAAATAGCTCTGTTATCAGGAAAGATGTGTTTTTATATTCAGGAAGAATTTGAACTTTTTAACATTTGCTTTGAAATTCTTGAAATTCTGTGGCATATCCATGAAGTGCTGCCCACCCTTTTGGGAGGCTAGTCCTGTTCAGGATGACTTACCAGGTTTCTATGATGCATAATAGAAAATATTAATTTTGAGGTAAGGTTATAGGCCTGGCAGAAAGTTTGCTGCTTGCAAATGCTGTTTGCATCATGACTGGGTAAAAACATGGCTCTAAAATGGTTCCTAAAATGTCTCCTTTGGATGAAGGAGTGCAGATCAGAACCTGTGCCTAGCTCTGGACATCAGCTGGACATCTTAGAGCAGACTCAGTGCTGGAAAGAGGAGGAGAGGGAAAAGTGCTCTGGAGGGAGGGGGGTTAGGAGCTGTTTGCAGCCCTGCACTATCTGAGCAGAGGAGGAAGAGCTTACCCCAGTGGTTGACATAATTTCCAGTCATCTCAACCAGGCTCTGACTACAAAGGGAGTGGGAATCTGTGATCTGAGGCTTACACTGCCTTAATGTAACAAGCCTAGTGGAAAAGTCTACAGCCATGGATATGGCCTGTGGTACTGGATGTTAGAGAATATTTAGAGCCATAAATATTTGATTTGAGTCAGAATCTACAATGGAGTAGCCTGGACAAGGGAGCATTTCTAAAATGAGAAGAGAAGGCATAAGGTAAAGATAAAAAGAAAAAATATATATATTTTTAAAAATGAGGTAAAGGGAACGAGTGGATCTGTGTAATGATGAAAGCACAAAGGACTTCAGAGCTCTGTGGGCTTGGCTTGAGAGGCAGAGGAACAGCAGGATGTAGGAATGTTGTAGCCTAGCAAAGGCTTTGCATCCATTTTTACCTGGGAGAGACTTTTCTGTTTTCTGGTATGGCAAAGAGGTGATGGTGAGTTATTACACAAGTTTAGCAACACTGATTTGGTGGGACTTGTGATGGCTTGTGGGGATAGGCAGGAGGGAAAGAGTGGGAATGCTCTGCAATTAGGAGCACCCTGTATGTGAAGATTCTTATCTAGTTGTGACTGTACCAAATTTTCACCTGCAAATAAAACAGAGTTAAAATATGAAGCATGCAGTAATAAAGACCTTTTTCTCCTCCTGATCTTGATCCTGGAAGTGGCAGTCAGCTTTTGGGAAACTGGTAAGGAACTCTGGTTTGGGGTTGTTTCTCAACATATTGCTGAGTGTCTAGAGAATTGAAAGTAGCTTAGAGTAAAATAATTATTTAAAAAAAAAAAAAGATCTAATGTAGTCTTACATCTCTTTGAGGCTGTTTTTGTTGTGGTGATCAGATTCTTACCATCTGAGAAGGGATGTCTTCCCCACACATTTTTACCTGCAGAAGATGCTGGTTTCTGACAGTGAGGAGAGCACAGGTGCATGTGCTCAGGAGATGCAGCAGCCAGCTGTGGCAGTGTGAGTGTGATGCACTGAGAAGTGCTGGTGGGATGTGCTCTTGGTGCTGGATTTCCACAGGTTTTGCCTTTGGGAAGTGTTGCATTTAAGCTATCAGAGAGCGGCAAAAAATGATAATGCAACAAAGTTCTTTGTGCAAAGGAGAAGCAAAAGAGAGCTTTATTTAAAGAAACACTACACTTATATGTGATAGTTCGTGCAATACAGAATAGAAAAGGCTCATTGGTCCAAGAAGGCAACACCTCTTTGAAAACATGCTTTCTGCAAAGCTTCACGTTTCTCACACACCCTGCAGGTGCATGATCATTGTTATAATTTCTTGTCCTTGAGCAGCCTGAGACCCCAAGGCTTCAAGGCTGCTTTTTCCCTAGTTCCCATCAATACCCAATGACAAGTAAGGAGAGTATGACTTGTGAAGCTGAATTTCACATCTTTCATCTGAGTGGAGAAAATGTTATTATTCTTTGCATGGCAACCCATCCTGTCCATCTGCAGTCTTGTATGTGCAGAGCAATATCTTCTTTTATAGCAAGAAAACGTTACCCAATTGTACTTATGGAAAAAGAGTGAGAAGCATGCAGACCCTGTGAAGAGATATAGTGAAAGCTTTGCCATTTGGTAAACTGGAGAGGCAGAGTTCTGCCTGTCTCCTTCTGGACAGTCCCAGGTATTGGTTACCCTTTCCCCCTGCTTTCCTCTCCTCTCCCCCACTACTGACTGGGGGGAGGTTTCAGCTTGGGCAGTGTCTTAAACTGCTCATGTCTTTTCCACTTCTTTATAGGAATTGCATCAGTGGATATCCTAGTGTTTAAGTTCAGGGAAAGTGTCTTCCTAGTCAGCAATATCACTAGATGAAAGAGATTTTGAGGATATCAGTTTGCACAAAGTATTTTCTAGGAGAAAATTAGGAAGGGTTCTGTTTTGTCAAGTTCACCGAGCTCCTCCTCCTGGCTATTACAAAAGGAACTTTTTGAATCCCCTCCAAGACCTTTTATAACTGTTTTTCTTCACTCCTTAGAGAGTATTTCTAAACATTTTTTGTACTCTTAAATGGAAGCCAGAATTATTGTTTTGTTAAAACAGAATGGTTTTGTCACTGTGTTATTCTCCAGAATTCCATTTGAAAGAAGCTTTGATGAGATTTTTCTATTTGGTGGAAGAGTACAGTGTCAACATTCCGTGCTGCATTCACACTGCTCCCTAACAAGTGTCTGCAAGAGGGCTGTGTCTCACTGTGGCTGCACTTCCTTGCCAAGACCAGATGCTGCTTCTACAGGGAGAAAAAAAAGACAATGTTTCCAAATATTCAGTGTTTGCTTTCTTGAAAACAAGTGCAACTTCCTAAGTGGCCTTTGGAGTAAATATTGACACAGTTAAGATCCCTGCAGTTTTCATTCTATACTGTATGTGTCTAAAACAACACTGCAATTTAATGACTGATTTTCTATGGTATAATGTAGACATTGGGGCAGTTCTTAGTTTTTGTTTGTTTACCTGTGACAACCCAGCCACAGACTTTTATTTGAAAGGTACTGAATGAGCTCAGGGCACATTTTATGGGGTTTGTTATAATAACATAACTTTCATTTAAGAATACCTTACTCTTTTTATGCAAATTCCTGAATAGATTTCAGGGCATCCAGTTGTATTGTGTTTTAAATAAACCCAAACAACCATTAGACTAACCTCATCCTTTCTGACCCCTGTCTCTTTAGGATTACAGTCTCTGGTTTCAATGGGCAAAGTAAATGCTTGCTTTTAAATAATTAAGACTTTTTTTTTTTTTTTTTTTTTTTCTTAAACCAGTAGAGAACACTAAAATTCAGGCTCCTTTCTGGCAAGTTTTCCTCCTCTATATCCTGGCCTTCCTACAGGCACTTTAACAGTTCTGCATATTTTCTGTCTTTGGGATTTTATTCCTTGTATATTAATACATCTCTTTGCTAATTCTCTAATTGCAAATATTCTCAGCACCAAGAAATGGTGCAAATAGCACACCCTGAGCTGTGCAGTCATGCTGTCTCCAGGAGCTGGTGTGTATGTCTGCAAATACATCCTTTTCATCAGTTTCAGGTCTCATAGTAAACACTTCAATTGTCCATGTTCAGGAGAGGATGGGAAAATATTTGGGCTGCTTGGCAGCAGGAATCTTATCTTTCCTGTGAAGCTGAGTGATTTAGGAGATCTGAGTGCTATGTTTAGGTAGATAAATGGAAGCTTAGTTGTTTCTCTCTTCTGCCTCCCCACCAATATTTGTCTCCACTTATAGGTGTGAGCCAAACTGAATCTCTGAGGCTGTGCAGAAGTATTTCATCAGCAGTATTTGGATCAAAACTATGTGGGAGAGTTTGGCAGAGTAGCAGATGTATGAAATTATTCCTCTGCTATGTTTTCTTGATTAGGATTTCTATCATATTACAAGAACAAAAACCAAAAAAGGCAGATGCTTTAAAAATGCCAGAAACTTTAAAAAACACCCAAATGCATTTTTAAAGGCATGCAATTAAAAGTCATGAAGCTTCTCTCCTAAAGAAGAAAATCTGTGTTAAACTTAGCTGAAGTTTGGCAGTCTTCAGGGAAGCAAGGTACACATTAAAATATAAAATATTTTCTGTCATTCCACTTTTGGCTTGTGATGCACTGGTAAATCATGTATGACTTGTAGTTTCACTGGGGATGGTCTTTTTCTTCATTTTCATTCCTTAATCCCAAAACAGATGCTTAAATGAGAAGCACACACTAGCAGCAAAGACCAGCAATATCCTGTTTCCAGTAGTCATAGTTTTTGGAGACTTTGATTTCAGTGCTCATTTCAAATGCTCTTGAGCATTTGGGATGCTGGACAATGGGGCTTCAGGTCACTTCTGCAACCATAACCTTGTCCTTAGTTCTTGTTGGTTAGATTGTAAAAGCAGTCTGAAAGCTTTTGTAGTTGCCATTAATTAAATCTTAGGCTGGGAATTAGGAGTTTGGAGTTCATCAACAAGGCTATTCTATAAGCTGGTTTATTCAACAAGGCTTTTGAGTAAGTTGGTGTATTCATTCTAACTGTTATAGCCAAGTATAAATTCTGGGTGAAAAGTTCCTTTGTAAAAGGAACTTTGGGTTTGCCTGTTGCAGAAAGTAAAGAGGCAAAACTGAGAAGTATACATTGCAATTATTCTTCATTAAATATTTCATTTTTAATACTGAAATATCCTGAGTTTTGCTTGCATTTGGCATTAAAAAAAATTAAAAGTGGCGTATAACAGCAACCATAGGTTAATCTCATTTCTTTTCAATTGACTATATAAACAAAATATGACTGATGGTTTACTCAAAGTAGGTGTGGGGTGTATTCAAGGTTATTTAATTGTGTTTTCCAGGAAAATCAGAATCAATTGTTTGCTCATCTTTTATTATATGTTTTTTCTTATCTGATTAGTCAGATGACCTTGCTGTCTGAGTTTAAAAGACTACCACTGAAAATAGAATAAAAAGGGAAGGAGTAGAAGATAAGGAA
The DNA here is from genome assembly GCF_029582105.1 of Oenanthe melanoleuca. Classification (NCBI taxonomy): domain Eukaryota; kingdom Metazoa; phylum Chordata; class Aves; order Passeriformes; family Muscicapidae; genus Oenanthe; species Oenanthe melanoleuca. The sequence continues at coordinate 16,652,444 of NC_079337.1, forward strand.
GAAAGTGGTGTTTGCTGCCAGTTGCATTTTGCACATATGTATATATAAGGGGCCTTTTAGCATAATTACCTAATGATTGAGATCTTCAGGGAATTTGTTCCCTGTATGTTAAGAAATATGTCTGGAAATCATGCACTGACTGTGCTTGTCATACAGCTAAGCATCCATTTTGTGACTTGTATTTAAAACATGTTCAAATATGCAAAGCATACAAAACTTTGCTCTTAATACATTGCTGCTTCTTTAAGAAAGTTGTCACATCCATCTATCATTTCAAACCAGACTGTTGACCAAAAAACTAGGTGAGCAGGAGGGAAAGAGAGGATATGTTGAAGAGGAAAGTCATATCAATACCATAAATGAGAAACGTGGGCAATGCAAAGTGAACCAGTAACAGTGTTGGCATTGAATAAACACTGAAAAAAAAATATTTCCCTCAAGTTAAAATAAGTTTAAAGTTTCAGAATTGTTTGGTGAAGAATTGAGTAAGAATTCATGAAAATACATGAATGTGTTAAATGTTTTGCTATAAAATCTTGGAAGACTGAAGATATTGAAAAGTGTCTGAAAAAGATGCTTGTATACTCATCTAAAATGTTTGGATAGCTTCTGCCTTTAAAATACAAAGTAGGTAAGAGATAGCCCTTCTTGGTCTCACAGGTGTAATGAAGCAAGGCTTTTGGCTGTTCCACCTTGTAAATCAGAGCACATCCTCATTTGCAAGTGTATAAATATCCCTCATATTATAGCTAACTGATGCTTTCCTCCCCTTCATGTTTAAATAATGCATGTCATGGGTGTCTAGCTCTGCCTTTGGGGAGCTTCTTAATAATTTCTTTGCTCTGAAACAGAATCCACACTTTAGTTCCCTTGCTTCCATCCCAGCTTGGCTCCCATGGCATGCCCTAGCCTATATTTTTTCATCATACTGGGCCAGGTTATGCTGCCCAAACTTGACAGTATTTTATAAAACACACTGTCCTGCTGACTCAAAAAGATTTGATTTGCTATGGTGGCCCTTGGGCTTTGAAGAACAATATTGTATTTCTTTTCCATGCCTACCTTGGCTGTTTTTAAAAAGGAGGCAAAGAAAACTGACCTAGTAGCACTGCAGGTTCTCCACATATCTGGGGAGTAAAACAAAGGCATCACTTCCTCAGGAGCACTTTTTTTTCCATTTTTTCCGGTCTTCACTGCTTTCAGGGGGAGGAAACGACTGGAAAGATTTCTGCCCCCATAAGCAGCAGTGCTGTAGACCCAGAGGGATCCCCAGGGTGTGTGTTCTCTGCTTTTCTACAGACACAGAACACTTTAGAGATGCTCTTACAGCAGCACTCACATGAGGCAGCTAATGCTGGTTTGCCTTAGGTGGGTGGGAGTCTGTATCTGGCCAGATAATGCACAGATGGAATTGGGCTTGCTCGTGTTTCTCAAGAGCAATAACCTACTCCTGTTTCCCCAGCAAATGGCTCGTGGTCTGTGGTTCTCCAGGCCTGGAATTAGAAAGGTGTGATCCCTGGCATGCCTGGGGCTCTGGTGCAGGGTGGACAATTACTCTGTTGTGTATCCACATCTGGAATGTCTGCCAAATTCTCTGCATTCACTGACTTTCTGACTGGGCTGGCCACATTTCAGATGCCAGTGTTTCCTCCAGACAGAGCAGGTAGGAAATGAAGTTATGTTCCTTGCTCAGCATAAGAGCTCAAGGACCTGGTTTCAGTCTCATTTTATAGAAAGCAGCTGAGTTCCTCAAAGCAGCCATCCTGGAAGAGACAGGAGGCTAAATGGGGAGAAAGATGGAAGAAAACTTTTAGTTAGATACAAAACCTTTATGGTACATATTAGATGCATGCCTTCTCCTCCCTCCCCTTATACTCAATAACATAAGGAGCTGCTTACAGCCAAAAAGAATTGTAATCCCTAATTCACTTTATAAATCTGGCCCTTCAGCATTCATAAATAACACCCAAGCAAGGCTTTATAAGGAATTTTTCCCACCAGTTTTTAATAAAATCTGAGACCATAAATGTGCAGCCCATACAAAACTTTTTGCCAGCTGTCACTGCTATAGACAACTCATCAGGTAGAAATGTAGCTCAACAGTTCCATCCCCAATCCTCTCTCTAGCTGGAAGAATTTTGTTAATTTATTAATGAGTGGACAAGCTCCAGATTCCCTTAGGAAGAATGAAATGTAAGAATAGGAAAGTTTTCTGTCTCACAGCCTAAGGCACCTCAGACAGTGACTTTTCTAATGTTCTTGGGCTATGTACAACTAAACTCCTCCAGGTTGTCTGCAAGTCCTTTCTTTTTTTCCCATGCACTAATAATGTCCAACAAAGCCTTTCATCCCTCTTTCTGAAATTTCTCACTTAATTCACTTGTGCCTTTTCTGTCTTTCCTCCTGGCTGTCCTGAATCTGAACTGTGGTTGTTACCCTTGCCAATTGCAGTGAGGCTTCCTGGAAGCTGAACAATATTTATGTGGTTTCCACTTAACTGTGTACTTTTTAGAAATGCTCAACTGAATTAGAAGCCAGTCATATAAAAACTAAAAGTAATTTATGAAACTGGGAATTAGAGCATTTTAAAATGTTAAATCTCTGTTCAGAAAGGGATGGAGTAAATATAATTTCATAACCAAAACCCAAAGTTTGAATTTTTCCACCCTTTTTTTAAGGCTGTTCTCCTGCTTCCTTACAAGAGAGATGGTATTTCTTTTCCACAAGAGAGAGTGCTGGTCTGTGGCAGTGTTCAAGGATTCTAATGATATTAACATTAGACAACATGATATGTGATGGGACCTATTATCTCTCTTGTGTCAAGTTTTTGCTTCATTCTTTGCAATTTAATCTTCTGTTCATTTTGGCTGAGAATGTCCCTTGCAGATCTGAGTCAGTATTTGTGTCTGTTCTAGAAAGCACAGCAAAATGCCAGAATTTACTTAATGAATTTGAGTTGTCATTGCTAGGGTAAAGTCTGATGACTCCTTTTGGTCCCTGACACAGATGACACTTTTGGATGCTGGTGTTTGGTTTCTCCAGAGATGTCAGTGCAGTGTTTCAAGGGGCACAGGGTGGAGGGTCATCTGAAGGATGGTGTCTCCCTGAGATGGTGCAGTATCGTGTGATGCCACAGGAAAGTTGTATCTGGATGGCAAAGGAATTTGCTTCCAAGTTATCCACAAGTGAATTGACTGAATTTTGCAGTACTTTGTTTTTCTCAAAGACTCCAGAAACTGGAATTTTTTGTGAGACTGGCAGCTTTTATCTGAAAATATGCCATGGCATGTTTTAACTGTGTTGCCCCCTTTCTATCTACTGATGGAAAAAAAGTGTGAAGGGGGGAGCATGAAAAAGAGCATGGAGTCAACTAAAACAAGCAAGGTATGCCATTACTTTTTTACATTTAAAATCCTTACTTTTTAAGCCTGCTGAGTATTTTCTTGGAGCTGGTCTGTGAGCTGGGTGTTGGCAGCACTGCAGCTGACATCCTGCTCTGTGCATCATCCTGCATTCTCTCTGTGTTAATCTGACACACAAGTGTTTAAAGCCAAAGGGACCATTATCACCACCTGCAGATCACAAATGAAAGAACTCTGCTCAGTAGTTCCTGGGTTTATTATTAGCTGTGTAATGGCAGAGCTGTTAAGACAGAGGTGAAATACAGACCATGACTGTTCAGGATTGGAGTAGGAAAAGAGAGCAAATCCTTTGGATAGACACTGGACTGTATATATTACTGTAAGCCAAATGTATGCATTGGAATGTGTTTTGACTGGAAAGTGTTTTTTCCTAGAGCTGTAAAATGACATATAAAATAGGATTGTATTGCATAAATGGAAACATTAGGAGGCTTAGGGAGTCGTTTGGCAAGCAGATGTGTGGAGTTCTATTTTATAGAGCTTGCCAATGTTATTAGGAAGCTGACATCTAATAAAACTTAATTCCATAACACTAAAATACCCACTTATTTGCTATAGAAAAAGCCTCTCTCTGTGAGAGAAAAGGGTGGAGGGGAATGCTGCTGGTCACTAGGCAACGTGTTGCCACATTTCTACATTAGTGCAAATGAGACATTTACCAGGTGAGCATGGATGAAATATTGTGATTACTGGGGGAACTTGCAGCTTGAAGAAATTATCATATGCAGATAAAATACAAAAAGAATGGCAATGAGAGCATTATTCATGTGATGGGGAGGAAAAGCTGTGACATATAAAACTCTTAAAAAGCTCCAAAGCTCTCTTAAGGGTTACAGCCAGGCAGCCACTCCTGCCCCTACTGCAGAGAGCAATGTTGGTTCTGGTCTTGTGGGGAGAGGGCTGCATAACAAAAGCTGGCCACACAAGGCCTGGGGATTTTGCTGGTGGAAAAAAATTAAGAATTGACTTGCTTTAACAATGAGAAAGTCCCTAGAGCAGGAGGTCTGGTTTGAAATCAAAGCACATTGAGCTGAACTGAGCTGTAGGGGCTTGACCCAACATTTCACAGAATGGGTAAGGTTGGAAGGGACTCCACCTCTCTCAGCAGCCTGATCCAGTGCACAATTATGTACCTGGCAAAGAAAGATGATCTTCCTCATGTTCAGGTGGAGCTCCCAGTGCCTCAGTTTGTGCCTGTTGCCTCTTGTCCTTTTGCTTGTCACTGCTGAGAGGAGCCTGGGAACATCCTCCTGACAGCTCCTTTCAGGTGTCATGGACATTGATGGGGTCCTTCTCAGTCTTCTCTTTAACACTGAGCAGGCCCAGCTTTCTCAGCATGCCCTTAATGGAGAGAGGCCCTTAATTAATATAAGAGGTCCCCAAATTGTCTTTGTCACTGTCCACTGGACTCAGCCCAGGAGCTCCATGTCTCTCGTGTCCTGTGGAGCCCAGAACAGGACACAGGCTGAGAGAGGGGCAGGATCACCTCCCTGGACCTGCTGTCAGTGCTCTTCCCAATGCACCCAATGCTTGCCCATCCTCAAAGGCAGACAGCACACTGCTTTGTAGGTGGAAAGGTCCAAATCTCTGAGTCTGATTTAAAAAAACATCTTCAACAATGTGTGGTTTGTCAAGAGTGAGCAACTCTCCAGTACAGTAGGATTTATTGTAGTCATGTAGATTATTTCTACAATTTCTGGGTTTTGAAGATAACACTTCACACTATCATGCACTTGTTTATGTTCCTTTGTGTATTATTTTGATGATTACATGGTGATAGCAGATTCTCAGTAGCAGTAAAATATCAATAGTATTTATACTTATAAACATATCCTGGCCCATGAATAAAAATGTCCATGAATTTTCTTCTTGGTCTAGTTGCAAATGATATAGTAGTTAGTAACTTACACAGTATCTTCTAAATTAAATTCCTCTTGAGCAAAAACATTATTTATTGGCATTTAAATTTCATCATGCTGTTTTCATATAATCTTTACTCAGTTTACATTTATTTGCATTGGTGCCAAAAACACTTCTTCAGAGATCCACAGTGCTTAACAGCTTTGGGTGGCTGGCACAACTTTAGCTTACAAATTTTCTTCTCAAACTATGAGTCTTATTTCAATTTCTCTGCTGTGCATCCAGTGTTAACCAAATACCACAAAAGCTCAGAGATATGTTTGTTTAACGTGCAAGAGTGGAAGTGACAGCTCTGAGCATTTAAAACATTTTTGTTGGAAGCATCCATGTAGTATCTTCTTGTGGCTTTCATCTCTTCAGAAGCATGTCCCCTACCTAGTTTTTTTTTTTTTTAAGTAAGATTAAACTATCCCTTTCCTATTTCTGGGGGAAGTATGTGCATGCCTGCAACCACTGTCATACTCTGCCACATATGGAGTGACAGGATAGGGAAAAAGGATTTTGTTCCTTCCCTCTGTGTTCCACATCACTGCCTTTGTTCTCTGTAGTGATGAGAAAACACCTTGCTGTGCCCTGTGCAGTGATGTGGTGTCTCCCTGTCTCCTCTGAAGGCAGAGGACACTACCAGGTGTGGTGTGTGGCACACCCTGTGAACCTTATGCTCAACCCTCTCTCCATGATATCTGGACTGATATGCCAGGGAGGGAGGGTGGCACTGATGTGGAACCTGCTGGTTTCATCATCTCTGTGGCTGTCCTCTCCTCCTGCAACTCAACTGCTTTATCTGCTGGCTGTGATCTCCCCAAACTGGCAGAGAGACCACCAGCGGTGGAGAAGTCTGGCTGCTGCCAGGTATTTGTGTTTGCCTCCAGCAGAAACATGTTTCTGAAGGAAGTTCAGTGAACTGTTCCAGAGAATAGCTGAACAAACAGTGATTGATATCAAGTAATTAGCATTAAAGCAGTTTGAGCAAATCTATCTTAATTTAGTATGAGAATGTACATTTATAAGGATTTCCAGGTAGCATCAAGCTCTTAAGATGAGGTAAGTGTTGACAGAGCTTAAGAATGAGAGCAGAGCTTCATAGTTAACATACTTAGCTGAAGAGGTGCCAGTTGATTGGTTTGATCTGTCACTGCTGAATCAGCTCTGTATTTAAAGTAGGAAATAAAATTCCAGTCTGCCTGTGAGGCAAAAATCCCAGTTCTATGAAGAAAACTGGTCAGAAGTTGGGCAGGTGGGATGGAAACAGGGATGGTGCCTTAGCAGAAGGATTAGAAACATGCTAGACACTGAAGACAATGAAACCAAGGAAGCTTCATGGATGATGAGAAAATTACTATTGTGTGATAGTTCCTGACTGAGAAGCTTTGGGATGGAGGCTGGCTGAAAGCATTGCAGAGATGCATCCCCCATAAATGGATTATTCTGTGTTGTCAATCATGATGGGTTTGTGCTTTACCTATGAAGCAAAAATGCACTGCTGTGACCAGATTCAGGACCCTTGATGAGTTTACATCATCAGCTTAACATATTCTGGCAGTTCCTGTGTCAAAAAGCATGTGAGCAATATGGAAAATTAAGCTATGACAACTAATTATGAGCATTGTTTTTATGGTGTCAATGAAACAGAGATGGATTACTCAAGATGCTATTAAACACAGCATAAATCTTTCTTTCAAAACTGGGTTGCAAATATTTGATAATCTGGTACCTAATCCAGTCAATTGTTAATTTAAGACTATTTTCAAGAGTGAGCATTCAGGAAATCTTCATAATGGAGATTGCTGGTGGAATCCTGATGCTCCTATTTCTCATCTCTAGGTCCTGCAGATGGTGACAAATCTTTCTCAGAACTCCCTGTTCTGCAGCCTTTACCCAATAAACTCTGGCCCTTGCATGAACCCTGCATTGGTGAAGAGGTTTGTTCTCTTCTTAAGTTTATTGGAGGATCAAGATTTAATTTCAGGAAATGCGTGTTTTTCATTTACTTTATAATATGAAAAGGGGCTAGCTATGTCCTGTCTGCCTTTGAAAATCCTATTCAAATGATCTTCTGCTTGGGCAGCCCTAAAAGCTCAGCATGTACAAACAGGAATTCAGAACTTTTGAGAGGTTGAAAGCTGCTGCCCTGCTCTGTTAATCCTTTAATCGCTGAGCACAGAACATCTGAGAACTGTTTCCCAACCATTCATTTGAACTACAGAGCAAAACTCTCAGGTCCCCCTGAGACTTGTATCCATGGAACTGAAACCATCACCACCCTGGAGCAAATATATTCTGAATTATTAGTTTCACTTCTTTTTCTATGTGACCTGAGAAATGTTACAGTTCTACACCTTCACTGAATATTTTCAAGATGTTCCCAGTTTCTTAGCACTAAGGGTGCTAATATTTATCCCTCTTAGCAGCTCCTCTCTTTTCCATCCCTTTACAGCTGTTTTGGAAGTAATTCCTCTCCTGATTTTATTGTATTGAAGTGCTTGTCTTCAGTTTGTCATGCAGAAGTTGCTCTCTGCTCAGTGTACTGCATTGTCTCTAGGTAATATCATTAGCTGAGACTTTGATGTTACTGTTTATATCAAATTGAAGGAGAAAAGGAATTGAAACAGAACTCTTTCCTTTCTTATAAAATTCTTTCTGGTCAAATTCTGCTTAAATGCATGTAGCAAGGATTGTCCATCCTACACCAAGGTCAGAAAAAACAAAAAACAAAAAAATCCTCAGCTAAATTCTTGTTTTCCTCTTATTTATAGAATCACTGAAAAATAAAAAGCCACCAGCAGCATACAGGTCCTTTTGTATCTCTGCAGGAGGTTTCTGCTTTCTGCATCTCAGGAGTGGCTGTAGGACTGGGAACCAGATGTTATGGGGCTCCTGTTACTCATCTTCTTGTTAAATCCTTCATTTTTGTACTCTGGAAAAAAAAAAAAAAAAATCAAATGAGAGGTCTGGTGTTTTCTGCTCAGACGTTAAACTCTTATTCCCAAAAGCAAAATTTTGCTTTTTGGTGGACTAGATTGAAGGAGTAGGAGGAGAAGTGGCTCTTTCCTTTATAAGTGTTCATGGTGCAAGAAAACTGTCTGCCATTCCAGTCCATCCTGTATGGAATTCTACATTTTCCTGAGACTTTTATGATGTTTCCAGATTTGTCACATTGTGTTCCCAATTCAGAGTCTGTCTCTAGATGGCCCAATGAAGGGACAGCAGCTTTCTTCTAGAGCATAGATGATGGAGTGGTTGCCTCTACATCCCCAAGGATGTGCTGACACTCATTCCTCTAGAAAACTGCTCAAAAATAAATTTAGGAACTTAATTTTGTGTTTAGAAAGTCCATTACACCTTAAAGTAGCCATAAAATGCTGACTTTTGCAAGTGGTACAATTTTGCAGCAGGGATTTCACTTATGAGTTGCTTCCTTGGTCATGAGTGATTTCAGTTCCAGTGACAAGTGTACAAAGCCTTTATTTTGGGGAAGGCCTGCCATGGTATAGAGTCAGAGAAGTTCTCATAGTACTTTGAAAAAATAAAAATGTCTGCATCTGCTCACAATGTGCTGTCTGTGAAAAAAAAATATCTATATCTGCTTGCAATGTGCTGTCTGTTATCATCTTAGATAATGACATGTTCTGCCCTTTATTTTCTCAGGCAGTGCTTGATAACTTGTGAGGGATAAGATACTGTAAGGGAAGGTACTTTTATTTTTTTTATTACTCTTATGACTGCTTATTTAGGAAGGCTTTATGGCACCTATGACTTGACAAGTCCGGTCATATTTGAGGAGTGCTATTCAGTAGTGGTAAGGATCAGTTACTCAGTTCAGCTTTTAGCACAGACCCTTTGAGCCAAAGATCTTCATCCTAAGGACAAGTAGTATGAGCTCCACATGGTTTTCACAGTGAGCTGACTTTTTTTTTTTTTTTTTTTTTGCTTCAACTTCTCCAGATTTTAAATTGTGACTAGAGAGAGAGTCTTGAAGTGTTTAGACTACTCACCTTCATGCCCTGAAGTATCACATCAGCTGTGTCATGTGTGTGCTATTCATTCAGATTTTATGTGTTCTGTCCATCCACTGGAAATTTGTTGTGGATATGCAATAATATACTTCAGTCTTGGCACACAAATTGTATGTTCAGTGCCCCTTATACAACAATATGAGTTTACAACATAGTAAGTTTTTCTGTATTACAATTGTGTTCCTCTCTGACAGTGCATCTCTGAAACAAGGGGGTTAAATATTTATCTTTCATTTTGAGACACTTTGGTGAAGGTTTCTTAAGGGAAACTGAGTAAAACAAAGAAATTCAAAACTGATAATGTACTGTTTTATATAGCTGCAAATTGTATTCTCTCTCCTGGCTAGGTGGTAGGCAATACATATATATTTCTGTGAGTAACATGTTTTTCCTACTGCTGGGAACAACAGCAACAGCATTGCCCAGCATGTTGCACTGGTGCTGTGAGCCCAAAAATCCTTGGTTCAGTTTAGCAGCTGATAAGCATCTTATCAGTTTGGGCACTAATTAAAGTTATTCACCACTTACAGGCATAAAATTCTGCAAGTTATGCTGGTGCTTCCTTTTGCAGGATAGTTGGCCTTTGTTTCTCCAAGTGCCAGAGGCTGGGCACAAAGAAAAGTGCCATTTAGGTTGGCAAGTAATGTATGTTATTCCTGTGGGGTCTCAGAAGGGAAAGCACAAGATGCTAATGAGAATTTATCCTGTCAGACACAGACTGAATTTAATAAAGATTATGGACTGTGAGGCCAGAAGGGTGCAGAACTGTGTGGAGCTGCTGTATGAAGAACAGATGTGGTTGTGGTTCTATACCCTGCATGCAATTTGGACAGCCTGCATGAGATTTGTGCACAGCTCGACCCAAAATTGAAGGGAAGCAATTGTGTGCACATTGAAAAGTGGTTACATGGTCAAACACACCTTCCCTGAAGCAGCAGCAGTGTTAAAAGACACAGCTCAACACACAGCCAGCATATGCCCTCACTCCTGCTGCCCAGGAAAATTAGCTCACCTTTTGACAGGAGACTGGTAGGACAGATTTTCCCAGCCCTTGTCCACCTCTTTCAGGAAGAATCAGCAGCTGGAGCTGGAGCTGCAGCCCTGCAGAGATCAGCCCAGGTCCCTGCTGCTTGTCCTCCCATGGCCCAAGACCATAATAAACTGCACAGGTTTGAGGGGATCAGTGCAGCATTAATTAAGGCCACTAGTCCATGGCAGCAGACAGTCTGTCACTGGGTTTCATGGCACTTCTTTGGCCATAAAAAGCATCTGCCATTCCTGTTTTCTTTCCCAGATGTATGCCTTATGGCACTGTTGTTTCTGATCATGGTGTTTGCTTGACAGGATATACAAACAGAAGCCCTGTTACATCGTCTCACTAATTCCATTTTTTTAAAAAGGAAAAAAAGGCCAATATTCTTACCTCACCAAATTTTTAGAAGGTACATAATTTCTTATTTTCCTTCTTTTTTTTAATAGAACTTGTGATAAGCATAGAAATTCCTCTTTCCTCTAGTCTCTCCAGAAGGAAGCTATTTCTTGACTAAGAGGAGTGTCTTTGTAATAGGGTGTAGAGGCAGATTTAAAATTATCGTTAAAAGGAGTTGCTATTATGTTAACATAAAATTTTCTGTGTTTTGGGCTTTGTAAATAAAATTCATGGTAAATTGTAATAAGAATTACACTGAATTGAAGAGTTATAGTCAGAACTTGTCATTCACTTCTCTGAAGACAGTGTGACCCTGAAAGCTCCTACTGTGGCATGCACAAAAACATGTTTTGAGTGAAAAGCTAATGTATGGGCTTGGGTTGTTGACTGTTTTGCTCAACACTATCATTGCTACACTGGCTAGCTTGCAGATATGAAGGGGCTGGGTTTTTTTTTTGTTGTTGTTGTTGTTTAATACACTATAAATAACATCAAAAGAGATGAAATGGTGAGCTCTCTTTTACTCTGCATACCACCTGGAAAATGAGATCTATTAAAACTATCACAAGATACCATCTCTCTCCTGAGCAGCAGTCAGAAGGAACAGCTGTGTGTTATTTCTGCCTCGGGTTGGAGCTCATTTCAATAAGCTGAGATTGGCTGCATTTTCCAAGACTCTGCTATCTGGCTCATTTGTAACAGCCATTCTTCAGAGCTCTTGCATCTGTCAAACCTCATACAAATCCTCCCCTAGAGGAAGCAGATGTTAGAAAGTTATAATTTAGATGTTTGTTTTGCCTCTTAGAAGAATTCTGGACAGCAATCGCTGTGGTCTGTTAAACATCATTAGCAAATGCAAATTGTTGATAAACCTGTATTAGTTAGCAAGAGATTTTTGTAACAACTTTTCACCTCAAGGATTAGAGCAAGGGGAATAAAAAGGTAATCTACTCTGACAAACATCTAGAACTGAAAAAGCTGTAGATTCATGCACAGAGTTAAAGGATGGTGCCTAAGTCATAATGCTATAAACGTGTTGCTGGAGTCATTAGTAGTGTAGACTAAATGGAGAAATCCAGAAGGTTCTGTCACCAGTGTTAGATGTGTGAGCACTTTCCAGAGAAGACCTTCCCTTCATTTTCCAGGTTGGCTTTTTGGCCATCTGGTGTTTATTTTAGTGGTTGTCCTTTGCTGGGGGAGTTAGAGCAGATGACAGCACTTGCCTGGCAGTCTGAAGGACTTGTTGTTATCCCAATGGTCTGCAAAGCTCCAGAAGGAGACATGGGCATTTTGTGTTGGGGCTTGGACTGGGGAGCACAGGCTCCAGTTCTGGGTGAGTGTTCTCACAATTTGTTCTGTATGTGAACCATGTCATGTTGGTTTGCTTTTAAAAGTCATGTGAAAAAAAACAAAATAGAAGGGAGCAGGGAGTGTCTGTTAATCTTGACCTGGCTGCTGCCCTTGGGGATTGAGCAGAGGAACAAAGAGGTATTTGTTTCAGCTAGCTGGAGTTCAGCACTGCAGCAAGCAGGATGGATTCTCTGCTGAGGCAGGTTAAGAGGGATGAGGCATTTTTCATGCAATTGTGTGTCTTCAAAAATCAAACTCTTAACAAGAAACATGAAATGCAGGAGAGGTTGCAGCTGATTTGTCCTTGGCACATGTAGCACCTTGTCATGTACTTTTGTAAATATCTAGAAGATGTTAAAAACCCAAAATGTGTTGGAGTAGCACATTCTGCTCTGTCTGCAGTGAAGTAATGCATCATGGATTCATTAAACAGCAGATGCTGCACACACAACCTGATTATTACACTGCCTCTGCACTTCAGGCCTTGGAGTGCTAAGGCAGGGTCATGGGGCAGATTTTAATGAATTAAAAAAAACAGGTTCTTTTACTCCTGTCTCCTAAAATACCATACTGTTGTTGGATCTGATCTTCTCTAGTTTTGCTTTTTAAATAGTAAAAAATAGAAAACCTTTTTCCAAGAACGCAACTTGTATTTTTTCAAAATAGTGATAAAATGTTCTGTCTGTTCACTTGTTGAATTATCATCGACATTTTTCAAAAATAATTATGATCTGTGGCATACTTCATTCTTAATTAACAAAAAGGAGTTGCTACTATTAACTGCCAACACATTTTGATGTGGGGAAAATTGATTATCCATGCTACAGGAGATGAACAGGTCAGATTTTCAGCTGAGACAAGATGTCAGAACTGCAGCTGTTTCTCTTGTCCCTATTTTAGACTTAATGCTAAAATAATTTAAAGATAATCTTTTATCAAGGAATGTTTCTCTGATGGATGAGAAGTGAAGCTAAAAGTGAATTGGGTAGAATCTTCCCTGTTTTGCTCTGTGTGGGCTAGCTAATTTAGCTTCTCTCTGCCTGGGATTTTCTCCCCCCCAGCACCTAATCCTCTCATCTAATTAGGCAGAGCTCTTTTGGGCAGAGTTTATGGAGCATTTTTCAGGGTGCTCCATCACCCTGCAGTTACCCAGTCACCAGCAGTCCCTCAGGTTGGGATTGATCATGGGGAGTTGTCTCCCAGGGAGATGAATGCAGCTGAAGGAGGGATAATTAGGAACAGCAGAAGGCAAATAATCTGTCCTCTGAATGAGGTCAGCTACATTTTTGGGGGTTACAGGATTTAGTGAAGCACTTAATCCCACCATAACTGGTTATCACAAGCTGCAACCAAAATTGTTTCACGAGTGCAGAGGATGTTGTGGTCAGTCACAAAAGTGGTCCCACACAAATATCCATCATGGAGCACCCATCATTGTCCTACCATACCTGTCTGAAGCTTTTCCAGTTGCTGCCTTGCAGAGCAGCAGTGCTTAAGACTGTGCAAAACTCTAACCCCACCCAAATTGTTTGTCTATGCTGCTTCTGAAGATTAATTGTCCCATCTGCTAAATCTGTGCACCTAAAATTGACTTATATTACTTTGTTCTCACTTCAGTTCCAGTTACAGATGATAATATGACTTTCCTAAGGGATTAAAAAACTCTTCTATTTCAAGTTATGTGCTTCCTATATTGACACTCAGACATCATGATCAATTCACTTTACATACTATCTGCTATTTTACCAGTTTATTATTCCTGAAATGTACTTGATGAAGAGAACTGCCAATATAGGGTGTCTATTTGCAGAATGGATTGACAAAACTTTTAATGGTTCCTGGAGTCTGTCTACATCTGCTTGATGGCAGAATTTATTTTGTTATCTTTCAAATATTCCTTGTAGGTGCATATTGCACTCTGCAACATCCCAGAGCTTTAGAATCATGTGGGATTGAATTCTAGGAGATCACCTCATTTTTAAATTTATCTTTTAAGCAGAGAAAACTATATCATAGCATTTTGTTTTAAACTGTTTATCTTGATGCTTTTTTTTTTTTTTTTTCTTCCCACTGGAAGGAGAGTATTCTTCTGCATTATTAAAGATATCTGGGTCCCTAAAAACTCCTTGTATCACACAGCAGGGCTGGATAGACCTTTGTTCTGTAGACTCTCAACTGGGAGGTATATGATCTTTCATGGCTGGTGAGATGGGAGACAGCCAGGAGAAGATGATCAAAAATGTGAATGAATTAATGATTCCCAAAGGAATTAAGTCAAGAAAGGCTAAAAGCTGTAAAGGTGCAAAGATGCAGGAAGGAATGTGATTAACTAAAGCTCTGGCACTCCTCTGAGGTAAGTCAGATCTTTTCTGAGGCAAAGGTTTTGCACAACCTCAAAGGGTCCAACAATACAGGTTCATGAGCAAAGGAAAGGATGTGTGACTGGAATGCTGAGGTGAATCTTTGCACAATTGCTTTGTCAGCTGCTTGTAACATTTTGTAATGCATTTGTGTGCTCTGCTGTTTGTGCTGCAGCCCCACATAAGCTTGGTGTGAGTGATGGTGAGAAACCATCCCTGAACCACCATAAGTGCTTGTGGTTTCTTCCTGAGGCACTTGGTGTGTGTTCTGGAGCATCTGCCAAAGGCCCACTAAACTCCTTGGCATCTCAGTGTGCCAGTTCTGTCACACAGACACGTCCAAATCTGCTTTGAACACTGTTTGGGAAGAGATGGTGTATCATCTTGGAAATTTCTGCTTGGCTTCCAGTGTGGATACAAAATCCTTACCAACCCTGTGCATAAGGGGACTCTGACATCTGTATTAAGACCCTGTTGGCAATGTTTGTGTGTTCCTACTTCTGCACAACAGCATTTTTTGGCTTCACAGACTCCCCTGATGCTCTTGATCCAAGATGGGATTTAATCTGCTCTGGAAAACTCATTTCTAATGCCTGGGTAGCTGTCCAGTGCTGAGCTCTGGGATGGTTGTAAAGTCCCAAGTGCTTGTATTGGCCATTTAAAGACAGAGACACATGTCCTAAGGACACGTGGGGCTAGGAACAGCAGATCATGGGTAAGAGTTTTGTATCAAGGGCTTAGTGCAAATGTGTGATGACTCCCTCAGTCATCCTGCTGTATGCATTGCTGAAAAGTTTGCAGCAGAAGCCTTGAGAAAACTTGACTGTTCAAAATGGGAGGTTTTTAGCTAGAAACAAAAGGAAATAGCCTGTTCCTAACATTAAGATTGTTTTGGTTATTTAAGCCTGTTGTTTAGGAAGCAATTTTCAGCTTCATTTAACATGCCAGTCAAAGAAGAAATTGTGGGTGATAAGTGCTGATGCTGTCAAACTTAACTGTCTGACTGAATTGGTGTCCAGGTGTCTATTTCATTACTTAGTTCTCAGTTAGCAAAGTGCATGTTCCTCCATGTAGGTTATTGGTTTGCTGTTTATATATCTTAAGCAATAGGAACATCAGCTCTCCCTCCCTGGGAAGTGGTTTGCAGAAAAGAACACTTTATCTAGTGATAAGCTGTGTGCAACAAAAGCTCTCTAAAAGTCTGGTTCCCTTTACATGTCTTTAAGCAAAAGAATACTTTTTTTTTTTTCCACTTTTGCAAAATGCCTCTGTCTGGCTGCACCAGTGAGAAATCTGCAGAGTACTGTAAGGTTCAGCAATAAACTAGCCAGCCATCTCCCAGGGGAGGAGCACTCTGCAGCAGTAGTGCAGCAAGGAAGATGCAATTGAACCAACTGCATTATTAGTGCACCAAGAGTCAGAACCATTGCATTAGGTGTTGTTTGTTTATTTGCTCTTCCCAGTAACCTGCTGTAAAAACCTCAATATCATTAGATGGTGATTACAGAAAAAAGCAGCAGCAAGTGGGATCTTGTTAATGAATGTGTTCCTTCTGTGCCTCTAAGTGCTGCTGGTACTGCACTGCTGCTGACACCCTGTGCAGTACAGAAAGCCTTCCCTGCACTCAAAACCTCATCTAGCGTTTCTTATTTGTCCTGATTATTGCTGTTGAGATGTACTCAGGTGTAGCAGCTGGCAGCTCTAACCAATATCAAGGCCCTGTTATGCCATGGATTGTGCAGCTCTCCCCAGCCAGAGAGCTCACAGGGTGGCAGAGCTGCAGCAGTGACCTGTGCAGCTTGGTGCAGCAGGACTAGTGCACAGGTGTCCTGGAAAGAAAGAGCTTCTGGCTTCTCATTCTGTCTTCTGCTTTTGAAGAATGTGGTCTGCTGCCAATGACCCAGTAAAACAAACAGGGCAAGGTGGGGAAATGAGCAAATCTGGGAGTTTTCATCCAGGAATGAGTCCAGAGCAAGCTGGAGGTAGAAAACTGTTTTTGCAGGAAAGCTCAGCCAAATTGTTGCAAATGCAAGCAAATGAATGAAAACCATGACATGCTTTCTGGCACATTGTAAGTCTGTGAAAGTACTCAGCATGCCAAGTAAATAAAACTTGTTAGAACTTTGCTCAGCTCTCAGTAAAAAAAAAAAAATCATGAGTTCAATTTGATACTTGACATTTTTCAAATAATACAGCTGCTACCTCAAACTAGGCATCTAATAAGTATGAAGGTGTTTTTTAAATGTATTCAGATATTCAGGTATTCACTTGATAAATTAAATAAATAAATCACCATGTCAGTGAATTTTTTCCTGAAGAGATTTCAATGCCTTGGGGCAGTTGGTGAGGGAATCAGGGACACAGCTTATTTTTTCCTCTGTTCTTCCAGGTGCAGATAGTGACATTGAAAGAAACAGATGGTTTCAGATCCCTGGACAGTTAGTGTATTGATACATGGCTCCATGCCAAAATTTTTTGTTTTCTTTGATAAAGGGATGGTCTACATGACACCAGGCTTGCTAAGTTCAGACAGTTTTCACCTCTGTCAGAGGGAAAGACTGTCTTCAGTCAAAGGATAGTGGGGCTTATTGATAGGATTTTAAACTTGGTGCAACAGGGGAGGGGGATACGAGGTTTAGCAGTGATAAGGTGTGGGACAGCATGCCATGTCACTCAGCCCAAATCTGATGCTTGCTCTGAGTTAAATAACTGTTGTGTCTCTGTTGAGCTGCAAATCAAGTCTTGCAGTGGTGCTTAAGCAACGCAGCAGCTTAAGTTTATCAGTGAAATATTCAAGTTTTTCTTGTTGTGAGGAAGAAACAGGAGGAAGGGAACCTTATTCTTTGGATTTTTTAATTTGAAATGAGCACTTCAATTTCCTGATTTTATAGGATATATTCAGAGGTGCATTGCTAATGATCTTGTTCCTTTCATCTCATGGGTGGCTAGAGGGGTCAGATCAAGGAAATGCCAAATGTGCCATTACCTTAATGAGGACTGTAGTGAACACCCCTGTGTCTGGTGCCTGTCCAGGGGAATTCCCTGCACCTCTTCAAAGTCTGTGTGCTGCCAGGCAGTGAATTAGAGCTTTCTGATGAGGCTCTCAGTAAATATAATTAGCTCAGGTCCCCCCAAAGGGAAAGACTTCCTTATTTTTCAGACAAGAAAGTCAGTGGGACTGTCTGTGAGGCTGGATAATAAATTATTAATTATTATTAATTGCATTATTATTACACACTTGCCTGAGACCCATCCTCACTACCTTGCACTGATATCAGCATGCTTTTTTTAAGCAAGTAGACCTACTTAGGTCCATGTGACTTCTCCTGAGAGTAAGACTTTGCAAAATCTGATGTCAGCACTTTAATAAATGAAGTCCCACAAACAAAAATATGTTTCCTGTTTGCAGGTACTGAACCTATGTACCAGATCCATGTCAGTGGGGAAATATGCCTGTCATTGAGCAAATATTCCAGTCAGCAAAGCACAAGGATTAATGATGGGAAATACTAGATGAATGACTATTATAAAAGCTGCCAAAGCTCAGACTCCCATATCAGTTACATTTTACCTTACACATCCCCTTGGTGTAGCAGTAAATTATTAATGCTGAAAACTGTTATTTCATTCATGAATAATTGAATATGGCACTGGATGGGTAATGGGGAGATAGCATACAGTGTAGGAACAAAGTCAGTGGCTCTTGCTGATCCAAGATGCTCTACAAGCTCAGCAAGAAAAACCCTGGATCATCTGTTGTGCACCTAATAGGCAAGAATAGAATGGATGGGTCCTGGAGCCCTTCAAAGTGCATCTGGCCTGTGCTGCTGAGTGATACCAGCAGCAGTATCTGCAGAGAAAGTTTCAAGGAGTGATATTTAAGCTGTGAAACTTCACAGGGAGGGTGTGTTCTTCTCAGCTCAGTATTGCAGAGCACTTTGTCTGCAAAGGGTCGAAAGGGGAAACTGCATTTGCACCATCACAGGAGCCAGAAGGAAGAGCTGCCTGAGCTCTGTGACAGAGCCTACCTCATTTTGTCAGCAGGGGAATTTGGAGTACCCTCGGGCTTTGCTTGAGTGCTGTAAACTGCTCTCTGGAGAACACTTAACTGTCCAGGGATCTCAAACACGTAGATGCTCCCAGACTGCTCCTTGAAATTCTGCCTGTTCTCACTTTTGTTTCTTGCAGTCCTTTTCTGGAGTGGCTCAGGGAACAGAATCACCCTCCCTTCAGACACTGATAGACATTGATGAGATCCCCTCTGAGTCATCTCAAGGCCCATCAGGCCCAACTCTCTCAGCCTTTCCTCATAAGAGACCTTTCAGTTTCTTAATCATCCTTGTCACCCTCCACTGGGCTCACTGCAGGAGCTCCATGTCTCTTGTCCTGAGGAGCCTAGAACAGGACACAGTTCCAGGTGAGGCTTCACAGGGATGAGCAGAGGGGCAGGATCACCTCCCTGGACTCAGCCAGTGCTCTTCCAGTGTACCCCAGGACACCATGGGCCTGCTTGGCCCATCTCTCTGAGGAATCAGCCACTCCTCCCAGCTTTGTGTCATCTGTGAACTTGCTGGGGAGACTTCTGCCTCTTCACCCAAAGCATTGATGAACAACTTAAACAATATTTGGGCCAGTATTCACCCCTGGGTGCCTCCAACTGAACCCTGTGCCACTGATTTCAAGCCTCTGGGACCTGCTGTTCAGCCAGTTCTCAATCCACCTCACTGTCCACTCATCCATTCCATGCTTCCTGAGCTGCCCTGAGCATGTCAGAAAAGTCTTGTGTGTGTGTAAAAAGCCTTGCTGAGATAGATAGCATCCACCTCTCTCCCCTCATCCCAGTTGTTTCATCATAGCAGGCAATCAGGTTGGTCAAGAGTGATTTACCTTTTATAAATTTGTTTGCTCCTCCTAATCGCCTTCTTGCCATCCATGTGGACAGAGATGGTCTCCAGAGTGAGATGCTCCACCAGCTTTCCAGGCAGGAAGAGTTTATTGAAGCCCACCACAAGTCCAACTATGACATCTATGTTAGATTTCTATGCTATATTTAACATCTAATATTCTGATAGAGCATTGGAAAGTGCACATGCAAATCTTGGCACAAGAGCACACCTAAGTGAGCTGCAGGGCTGTCTCTAGGTCAACCTTCCAGCCCAGTCACCATGCTGGGGTGTTGTTTACAATCTGCAGGCTTCACTACCTTTTTAGGTGCATCATGAAACACAGGACGAATTACCAAGTTTCTGGGGTGATTTCTCTCTGTAGAAGTTTCACAGCTTAGTTATTCGTTGCTAGCAGGGATGGAAATGTCAAAGTGTTGGCGACAAAGGAAGGTTTCTCACTGTGGTGTGCCAATTAATTGATTCAGGGATGATCTGAGACCAAGGGCTTTTCAAGTATGGAGAGAGAATGAGGAAAAGGGTAAATTTACCACCTTTTTTTTTTTTTCTTCTGAAGCATCTGATGGCTGTGCAGAATCTGCATTCTAAGAACAGGCAGCCTGATTTTCCGGTGTTTTTGTGATTACAGGGGAAATAGAGGGCCCACCTCACCTTATCCTTGCATAAAATGAGACCTTATCATGCCTGTGTACAAATAAAGAAGGGAGTTCTGGGGAAAACTGCTTCCTGGAGTGAGGGAAAAGGAGCCAAAAAGGAGTTTGTCAGTGTCTGCCTTCATCCTGCTCTTCTCTGAATGCTTCTACCCACTTGCTGTTGTTATTTCTTCACTTGTGCTTTGCAATACTGAGAAGGTATTTTGAGTAATGTCTAAATGCATTTTCTATCATCTTCAACATGGTGAGAACTTCTCCCCTAATTTTGCTGTCAAGGCAGCAATCCCTTGATTCAAGCATTGAAGAATATTATGTTGATGCTCTTATTTTTGTTTGGCAGCTTTTGTACCTGGCTCAAGTTGGACTATGCTGACAGGTTTTTCCTGACTTTGGGGATATCACTTATCCTAATGAAGGGGATGCATTTTGCTTAACTGGCACTGTTCATGGTACATGATTCCATTGCCTGTGAGTGACTCTAAGCCACAGAGATAGGCTCATAAACAAGATATGGATGAAAAGACTAGCTGATGCCTTTTTTTAATTTGCAGAGATATGGTAGAGCTAAGTAAATTAAATGATTCATTTATGCTAATTTCACATGCACACCAAATAATGCATGCCACTTTTGTACTTGATTGTAATATCTCTAATTTATGGAGATTATAATGTAAAATCAGCAATATTGCAAATTGAGTAATTGGTGGAAACTCCATGGCTCTCAAAGAGAAAGGAATCTGCCTCATAGTAAGGCTATCTTTAGACATGAAAGAAAGGGGAAAGGAAGGGTGGGCACATTCATGGCGCAGTAAAAAATCTATTTGAGTCAGGCAAACAATCTATAAACAATTCACTTGGAAAAGAGCAGGGTAAAATAAACCATCTGATTTTATAGGAAAAGAACAATCTGAAAAAGGTTTTGGCATAACTGGACATAATTTTGGCCACACAAAGATATATCCTGCTGTATCAATTTTTTTTTTTATTTTTTTTGGTGGTTCTTGCCTTATCTGTATGTTAGGAAATAAGAGCTGGCTCTTACTTGGTGAGAATCTCTTTGTTTCCAAGCAGTTGCTGCAAGGTTATAAAAATGTATCTAATCAAAATAGACCACTTACCTGAACCTGATCTCCTTCTGCATGACAATTAAAAGCCTCATTGAGCCAAAGAGCTGCCTCTGAAGGAGGCTGTGAGCCTGGTGGGTGTCAGGAATGATGTCTCTTGCTAACACGGCTTGTGGACAGCATAAACATCCAGATTTTATCTTTGGAACTGCTTATCATATTGATAAAGGTTAGCTAAGTTCACTATCAGCATTTCTATGAAAGATTTGATTGGAATGGTAATTTGTGCTTGTTAATTAGAAATCACATTGAAGCATCTCGTGACCTAGATATCAGGATAATTTGCATGCAGAGGCCTCTGCAAGCAGTAGTGTTGTAAAGTGAATGATTTTAGATGCAGCACTAATAAAAATGTAGTTATTTCTGTTTGATGTCTTCCCCCTTCTCATGTTTTCTCCTCTTCAAGAATATAAGTATTATTGGTACAGAAAAAATCTGAAAATTACCAGCACAATTCTGTGGCACTTGTATTGCTAGACTTTGCCAGCTTAGTTAGACCTCATGTAAAAAATGACTGCGTGTTTATTAATAAAAATGGCACCACATTTTGTGGGCAGGAGTCTTCTTTTCCAAATTTTCCCTTCTTTTTGTTTTTATTTATATACTAGGTCAAATGATATTTAGAGTACCTGTTTGAATCATTGACAAACATTTAGTTCAGAGACATGGAAAATTCTGTCTCCGAAAAATGAAGGTTCTTGTAACAGGAGCATTACAAATTGGTTTTCCTCTCTGTAAAATGTTCAGATGTTTCAGCTTCCTCATACAGATGTGGGCTTGTGAAGAGGAACTGGTGTTAGTTAGCATTCAAATGCTGCTCTGAGCTGCTTGCACACATCTCAATGAGTTGCTTGACTAAATCTGAGCAGAACACTTGGAAAGGGTTCACACCTGCACCATGCTCTGGGCTGAAGAGCAGCAAGTGTTGATGGATGCAGTGTTATGTAGCCCAGGCCTCTGACAGATGGATCCTGGACACAGTCCCATCACAGGAAGGTCCTGTGAGAAAACAAAAACTGAGGTGGTGGTGCCTGGGCTGGCTACAGACCAATGCTGCACTTTGTACATCAGTGTGGCCAAGTGACCATTACAGAGGGAATTGTTATAGATGCTGTATTTTTCCCTTTGCTAAAAATGCTTTCCTTCTGGGAAGCAATGGAATTGGGTCATTCTGCTGATGCTGCATTTTGAAACGTGGAGGAAGTTTGGGAACTCAGAAGGCAAAGTCCATTGTCTCAAGAAGCATTTGAGCTGAGTGGTGAGGAGCAGAGTAGGTGTTACACTGAATCACTAAAGTTGTTTGTCCAATCTCCTCCTGGCAGTCAGGGTTTACATTGTGCAGCTCTGGGAAGATTGGAAAAGATTATTTTATGTGGTGTGGGACTCCACATGCAGCTGCCTTAAATGGAGAGACTCTCTCTGGATGTGTGGACTGGCAGCTGTAAAAATTCTTCTGGGCTTTGCAGGGAAACTTTTGAATGGAGAAAAAAGTTTTGATATGTTTTGTTTGAATCCTTAGTTCCAGTACCCATGCTATTGTATCTTCCACCCTTCCATCTCTTCCCTATTAAAAAGTCATTCTTTCATATCCTGAAATAGACCCAAGAGTGTTTGCAAAAGGAGAGCCACCATCTGGTAGGTGGGATTCAGAGAAAGTCTCTCTTATTAATTTTTCTGGAGTGGAATTAAAAGTGCCCAAGGGTTTGATCCAGCTGTTCTGTTACCTTTTGATGATGCCCTGAAGTCTTATCTGAGCCCTTCTTGCTGTCTGCAGCACCTGGTTATAAGCATTAAGCAGGCAAATCTGCCACCAATTCTTTAATTTCTTTTCACTAATCAGTAAAGTAGTGCTGGAATACATTTGGCATGTTTGGAAAACAAGCCCCACTTAGGACAATCCTCATCCTGGGAATGTTTGTAAATCCTGACTCCTGATTTCCAGCAGGGTGTCTGTGACTTGTATCTGCCTGATCCAGGAAAGAGGCCACAGCAAGATGATGGTCAGATCTTATCTAATGTAAAGCACTTTGCTGATTAATGCCATGTAGGTAGCTTAGGTCTCAAGGCAGGGCTTTCACAGCCTTGTGGCAATCACTGCATGTCTCCTGAAGCCTGAATGATGCAAGATTACTTCTGCCACCATTTAATTTGCATTTTACTGATAAAGGCAAAAGTAGACCTTGTTCTCTGACTGCACAAGTCTCCAACTTTTTCCTTTGTCCTTTTATTGAGAACTAAAAGTTAAAATTAAAATTTAACTAAAAGTTAAAACGCATTCAATTAAAGCTGAATGGAACTGCTGATTCATAAATAGAACAGTTGCTTTTGGAAAATGTTAATATCTTGTGATAAAGCAGTCATTGCCATTTTATGATACCTGACAAAAATTACCCAGTTTCTTTGCACACAATTAAATGGAATTATCAGCCCATTAGGTTAGATACATTTCACAGTAGGAAAATAAAACCTAATGTTTACTTATCGATGTTTAAATAAATTGTAATTATCATTCCATGACAGTCTTGTACTACTGTAATTAAGCTTTAAAATAAAGGGTAATTGGAATTAAGGGGGCTTATCTACATTTCATTTAGAAGTTATTGTTGAAGTCAGCTGTGGAAATGTGCAATAACTTTCAGAAAACAGCACTCACCTGTTTCTGCCATGGATTCCATGCACTGATGCTGGCACTCTAGAGAAGGAATTTGTGTACACCTCACTGAGAGCCACAAGGAGCCAGCTGCATGTGTAGGGAAACTTCCTTACTATGAGCACTGACTGCTTTTTTTCCTTTTCTTGGGATTCAGTGCCTTTTGAGACTGAATGCTTTTTGAGACTGAGCTGAGCTTCCTTGTTTTTCTCCCACTCTTTGATTTCTGTTTCTCTCAAGAATAAGTTTTTCGGTTTTCAGTTTTTTTCTGCCCAGCGTAGCAAATTGAATGATATGGATTGCTGGCTGCTTGATTCAGCAGGCTTTGCATGCAAACCTTTGATTTGCCAAGGAAGCTCAGGGCTGGGTGAAGAAAAAGGGCCCAAATCTACTGCTTGGGGACTTCTAAACTCCCAAATTTGATGCAGCCAACAGGACCTGGACCTTTAGAGGGTATATTCAATAGATATGGGGTGGGTGTGGGGAATGCCCCAGGGAGAGAAATCAGCTCTCCCCTCAGCAGCAGCAATATAGGAACAGTAATGCATTAGCTGAGACAGCTCTTGGCACTTCTCCCCGAAAAAAAAGGGTATGTCTGACTCTTAAACTCCTTAAAGACTTCAGCAAAAGGATTTAAAAGGGGACATGGGCTCTTCTGAAACGGATGATTCAGAAAACACTTGGAACAAACAGCCCTCTGTAAGTAAGAGGGCAACAGCACTTCAGTAAGTGGGGCATTCAAGTTCCCACCAGCAAAGGGATGCTCAAGCATGAGAAGAGTTGTAGCCTCTGGCTGCTTGGGTTGAAATGCTTCTTTTGAGACTGTGCCTGACACCCAGAAATACTGTGATCAAAGGTTTTGTCAAGATTGTTGGGGTTTTTTTAATGTCTTTTCTTTTCTTTTCTTTTCTTTTCTTTTCTTTTCTTTTCTTTTCTTTTCTTTTCTTTTCTTTTCTTTTCTTTTCTTTTTTTTTTTTTTTTTTTTTTTAAGGCTTACTGTTAATTTTCTTTAAATTTCATTTGGATATTGTGAATATTTTGCACAAGCAAAAGAAAGCAGCCATTCCTGTACATCAGTCATTTGTTTGAAGCTGTTTGTTCTGGTGGATTTGGGGTCGGTCTTGTTTCCTTCCTTGAATTGTTCTATATCAAGAATCTAAATTGCCTAATTAAAGCTGATATTTATTTGAGCTTCTCCCTAGGCCCTTCAGTTCACCAAGGGAGTGGACAAAAATGTATTTCCCATGGGATGAGCTCCTTGAATTTAGATTTTTATTGCACATGAACACCAATGATGTTGGAGCAGTGTTGCACTTAATATTTACTCCTTGTTCTCTTCCATTGTGAGTAGGATGATTCTTCCTTTTCTTCATGCCTTTGTGTTCCTCCTGGAGTCTGTGGGATTCCTGACACACTGTCAGGACACAACAGCAAAGTCCAAGTACCAGGAGGCACATCCTGAATGTCTCCCAGACCGAGATGTTCGTGTCTGAAAGCCTGACAGAGGCTCCTCAGCTGATGGATGCACTCCATCACACCTTGAGATCTCATGGTCTCATCCCATTTTGTGAGAATAGCCAGGAAGATACTTCCTGCTCTAGTTACCCACAGTAATATCTTAATTTGAGAGGGACAGCCTATGCCAGAACCTGAAGTCAGGACTGAGAAAGCACTGCATGCTGATAGGGGTTAAAGTTAGCTTTAATTGCCCAGATTGGTATCAGGTTTTGTCTGGCTTCTCATTGTCAGGTACCAGTATTTCTCACAAGCCCATATAATTTTAGGAAGACACTTTAAACAGTAGATTTAAGACTTGTATTTTAATTTGGTAGTGGCCTTGGAGCTCTTCTTGTGAAATAGAGTCTATAAACATTCAAAATGCTCTCAACTAAAGCTCTGCCACCAACAAGGAGCTGCTCCAAAAAGGAGCTTGTTTTCATAAAATATTTTGAGGGTTGTGGCTTTTTTATATTGAGGGGGAACTTTTTGAAAATGTCAAAGCTGAATAATTTTTTTTTTTTCCTTGGTGTTTAAGTGGATTTGGATTAAAGATCATCTCCAGCTTAAATATAATTTAAGAATGTAGAGTGAAGACATAATGACATTCTGGAGTATCAACTACGTCACTTTGAAAACTAATTAGGGAACAAATCAAGCTGGAAGATCATATTAGTTATGCAGTATTGCCATGTAATCTTTTTTTTTTCTAAAGGAAAGTAAACACATGAGACTATTAGTCAGCTGGGATAAATCAGATTTGTTCCTGTTACTATGGATTTATATTAGCTGTGGATTTACTTTGACTTCTAGGTGGTGCAATTCAAAATTATTTATTTCTGATTACCTTGTGATTTTTTTTTTAAATTATGCATATTTGAGAGGGAGTCAAACTTGCAGGCTTGCCAATGCAGTTAAAGCACATGAGATGACATGGAAGAGAATTTTCGCATTTTTTTGAATCTGTGTTCTGAGGTTGGCATTAAGAATTAACTACCTTCTTGAGTTTTAGCAATTAGTCTTTGATATTGATAATTAGATATTTTTTGGTTTGTGTTTTGGTTTTTGGTTTGGTTTGGTTGGTTGGTTTTGATTTTGGTTTTTTTTTTTTGTTTTTTTTTTTTTTTTGTTTGTTTGTTTTTTTGTTTTTTGTTTTTTTTGTAGTATCAGTCAAATCTAGAGTTTGGTTCATCATTTTCATCATAGGTAAATTAGAAGACCTGACCTGATTTTAATCCCAGTTACTACCAGACAGGAACCTGCCCATGAAGTGATGACCAGAATTCAAAATATTTGGAAATTATTTTTAATTATTTTCCCTAATTATTTGTCAGTATATTCATAGAATTCTGATCTTGTTTCTTTTATTTTTTTAATATAAAGGGAAAACTGTACCTAGATTAAACAAATTTTAAAAAAGGTGTCATCTTATAAAGAAGTTATATTAAATTTTAGTGTTTAAGCCAAAAAATGTCTCTGCAGCTAGCCAGCCAGCTCTGGAAGCTTTAGTTTGATGTGCCAAGCTAACATAATTGAGTGTGGTTACAGATCCACTGAAGTTAAAAGTAAAGTTTCCATTGTTAGTGGGCTTTGATCAGTAGTTGAAGAGGGGGGATGTCAGACACATTGATCTCCATGTTAGCTGTATTCACAGTTAAATTAGTGGGTTGCACACCGTTTCCTGGGTCAGATCTGCAGTTTTGTGAGCTCTAAGTTAGTGCCTTGTGCTGTGTACTTTCAAAGGCAAACATCAGAGGGAAACATGGATCATCCAGACAGCTTGCTGAAAAAGAATTCTTCTTCGTGGAGTTGGTTGGCAAGAGGGGCAGCTGGGGGTGGCAGGTTTGTTAGTTACCAGCAGCTGTGTCTCTTTGGTGAGGAGGTTCTTGTGAGGGTTGTGCAGCTGTTCTTCTGCCTCCCCTTATCACCAGTGCCCACCTTTTATCATTGGAAGCTGAAAAACTCTTGGAGTAAGGTTCTCCTTTACTCTTGCAATGAGTGAGGGCACAACAGGGTCCTCCTGGCTGCTGCCTCTCAGGATGTGCTTTGATTTCCTGAAGGGTAACAGAGAGACAGTCTGATAGACAGCCACAGTCTCAGCTGCACTTGAACAGGCTGGGCTTTGTGAAGGAGCATGCTGTAACACATATGAGAGATAAAAGAGTGTTGGGACAGTAAAAGTAATTTTAAAATTCCAGTGCTTGTTTATTCTCAGTTAGTGATCTTTACCTCGGAGAGCAGATGATGTAACAGCTCTGTTTGAGCCTGGAGCAGTGGAGTGCAGTCATGCTTTCTTACTCCCCTATAAAATTTTACATTGGATACAGTTGACATTTTGGTGCAATGGACCATAAATTAATGCTGGTATGAGCTATAAAAGGAAGGACATTAGAATAATCAAGTGGCTGCAGAACCAGTTGAGTGTGTGACTGTCCATGGCACAGAATTTTTCGATTAGCTTACTTTTATGAGCCTGCTCTCTTCACTTTGTCTATATCCAACATACCTTAATTTCATTTTCTCTCCAAAGTAACTCAAGGGACTGCTGAACCTCCTGAGTTATGAGATTTTTGTGTCAACAGAAATTTAATTACTTCAGCGAAATGAATCACTGTAACCCATCTGCAATAAATCTCCACAATATAATCCAGAGAATATGGCTTTTGTCGAACCATAAGGTGTAATCTTTATCAGCATTTGTCTCTCTATTATTATGACCGTGTTAGAGACATACTTGTTCACCTTTTTGTTTTGTTTTCCTCTGTTTGTGAGCTTTCACTGCCATTAGGTTTGATCTCTGTTGTGAAGGTAAGGACCTGTGCATGGCACATCTCCCACACTGAGGTTTGCATTTCACAGAGACACTGCCAGCACTCCCAAAGTGACTCCCTCACGCTGTGTTTGCCAATATGAAGTGACTGCTTTACACTGGAGTTGACAGTTTTTCACCCTGCCAATTATTTAATCAATGTTAATGGCACATTGAATTACCCTAAATTGCTCCTGTTTTAGAAATTAAGACCTGGACTTTTTTTTTTTTTTTTTTTTTGTCGGCTGTTTCCCAGGGCATGAGTATTGGCAGGAGCTGGGGAGTAAGGAATCAAAATGAGAGGAAGGAAAGGTTTTGCTCTGTTGTTACAGCTAGAATGGAATAGTGTACTCTGCTCTATGTATATTTCACCTTACCAATGTGACCTGCGTAAATTTGTTGATTCAAACAGAGTTCTATGTAGCAACAAAATAAGATTTTGGTTTCTAGCTACTGAGAAAAACCATTTATTTCTCAGGCATTAAATTTATCAGTTGATGAAACAACCTGAGCAAGAAAAGTGTGGTTGTGGTCAGTAGTTGGTTGGTTGGGTTTTTCCTTAATCAGAGTTCAAAATGGAAAATAATCCTAGTGCAGGAGTCAGTTCTTTCTTATTAGCAAGTTGGTGAGCTGATTTCTTTCCAGTTCAGAAAGAGGAAAAATTACTTTTAGGTGCACAGTAGGCATGAAAACTTTAGTTTCCACTCAGGTTACTAAGAAAAATTGAAATTGGGAAAAAAAAAAAATTGCTATTCTTTTTTTTCCCCACAAGGAAGACCATGATTGCTTTCCTTATAAGTTTCTTACTGAATGATGGTCTCAAAGGAGTAAAACTGGTAGTCTTCTGGGTATTTTGTTCAAACATCTGCCATGACAATACAACACTGATGTATTTCAAAGATGTCTAATGTCCTTGTAATAGCCTGTAATTTGCTGTGAATCCAATTTTTTATTGCTGTGTTATTTCTGTGTCAGTGCAGCCTTTGGATTGTGATGGTCTACAAGATGATGTCTTGCCTTGTGTAACCCATCTAAATTATTTTCAGTTTTGATCTCTGTGATTTATTTAATTCTTAAGGAAAAAAATCTCTGTTGGAGTAAAGGTGTATAAACTGGAGATACATAATTTGCTTTTAAATAGGAATTCACTTTCTTACACCATATTTTCAGCAAATATGCTCTTCACACTTGGTAACCAACAGTCCTGTGAGTATTACTGGAACTGGTGTTGTATCTTTCCGTGCTGTCCAAGAGGTTTCCTTGTTTTGGTAGCTCTTTGCAGTGAGGTCAGTGGGATCAGCTGTGATTCAGAGATTCTCTGAATCTGAATTATCTGCCAAATTTGACTCAGAGAAATCATCTGGCACTGAAGGGATCTGGGATGTGCTGTTTGTGACAGGATATTTTTCTATCCTTCTGTTCACAGCCTTCAGCACTCAGGATTATTCACCTTTTCCAGTCAACTTTTTCATAGAATCATGTAGAAATTATTTCCTATATTTATCTTGAAACTGTTTTACTGCAGCTTACTCCTGTGGCTTGTCTGCATCTTTAAAGATAGGGAAAACAGAGCCCTTGGCATGTTTTATATGTGGATGTTTTACATTTAAACCTATCATACTTCCCCTCAAGACCTTTCCTTTTAGGTTATACTCTGAACTCATTATGTCTTGTTGGTAGGTGCAGTTTTCCAGACCTGAATTATTCATACTGTTCCCATCTGGATTTTGTCTAGCCGCTCCTTTGATTTTTTTTTCCCCCAAGTATGTTTGATTTGTCAGGATAATTTTGGACTTAAATGCAATTTTACAATTTGGATTATGTCCCTGCTAGTTCTATATGCTCCTCAGTGGTGTTTGTCACTACTGAATCATTCAGCTAGTTCATGGAACTACTCTCCTAAGTCAAACCCTGTGGTTGAATAAGCACCTGACTCTAAGAATGGGGTTACCTGCTTCTTTTTATCTCTAGGGGAATGTTACACCTGTATGACATGGTGTAGCTTAGGTGCAAATGAGTTATGGGGGGATAATTTTTTTATTATTACTGTTTGTATTTCCCACTTTTTCCCATGCCTGCCAGTCTTTACACTTCCATAGGAATACTTCTCAATAACTGCCAAACAACTCATTTTCAGCCCACCAAAATAAAAGTGCTACCAAAGCAGCTCAGACTTGCTTTTAGGTCTGAAACAGGACTGACAGAGCAATTAATTATTGCTATTCCTGGTGACAATATCACAGGACATTTAGTGTACTTACCTGCACAGAAAGAATTAAAACGTTCCTTTTGGCCAAGAAAAGGATGAAAGAAATATGAAGGCAGGCAAGTGAATGCAAAGGACCACAATGTACCTTAAAGATATGACACTCTGAAATGAGAGTCTCCAAGATATTTTCATAAACATCTGCCATACTGTCAGTGGAATGAGTCATCTGAGGCCATCAGCAAGCTAGTGGGTGGTTTGTTTTAATTAAGGATTCCTTTGGTACAGACATATTTTATATACATATATATATTTGGTGAATCTTATATGCATGCTAAATAGGTATAAACAGAAGTCCTTGGTTTCTGTCTCCACTGCCTAGTGGGCTGTCAGCCCTCCCTTACAGAAGTACAGCTTTTTCTCTCAAGCAGCTGTAGCTTGTCTTGCTGTGACCCTGCTTGATCCCTCTGGCTGGCTTTAGGCAATATTTTGAAATCTGCTTTTTAAAGTGAGTAGCACAGCAGCCATTTGTGGGCATACATTGAAATGCTTCTTTGCTCATCTTCTGCTCTGCTTGCCAAGAATCACATTGAAACTAAGCTTATTAATATAAAGTAATTTACTGTGCATCCATATTCTCAATCTTTCCAAAATGCATGCTCTGTCATTGTACAATACCTTTGCTGTTTAAAAGGGCCTGCAAGATACTGACAAATATTGCTGCTGTTACAACCCAGCTCCTCACTTGCTGTAAATCACTGCAGTTAATAGAGCAATACCAATTTCTCCAAGAAATGATGAAAATACTATTTTCCAACAGAAACTGCTTATTCAACAAGATCAAAACATTTTGTGGAACATACCGACTTCAATCAAACTTCATTTATAAAAGAAATCAAAGTGAAGTACCCTTTTACCTCATTAAAAGATAGCTTTTTGATTTTTTACTTTGAAATTTAGATGAGGAATTAGAAGATGATATTTTTAAACATGTTCAGTTTTCATTTATTAAATGAAATATTTGCACAAATATGTACTTTAAGGGAGGTTTTGACAGTTGGCAGTTCATTGGAATGCTGAGTTAAGTTCATGAATGGTGTGAATTCCTGCACATCTGAGGACTTTTGCTAGGCATTCAGGGATGCAGATCAGAAGCCATTATCACTGATGACTTCTTGCCATTTTCAGATATAGCCAATGAAATAATGGAGAAGCAGTTCATCCCTAAGGTAGGAATGGTGCCTATGATATCCTATAATGGGGAAAGCACAGGGGATTTTACATTTCATGCAAAATGCATACTTGCATACCCATGTCTAAATGGTTACACATTTATGGATGAAAATGATGCGAGATTCCTTTCAGATTTATTTCTGTATTATATAAACACACAACATGATAATAATGCCTTTAAGTACAGGTAATGAAACTTTATTAGCCTGTGATAGCTATGTCAATAAAAATGTGAAGGGTGTGCAGCTGTTCTGAAATAAGCTTTGAATTGTGTGAGGCAATGGAGTTATTGCCATCTTTGCTGGATAACAGCACCCACTGTAGAATCACCAGAGCTTTGAGGAAATGAGCAGGAAGTTGAAACTCTGGGTTAGGATTTCCTGCTTTTCTGTGAAAGTGTGCACATTGTTTTGGAAGAGAAGGGGAAATGCTGGCTGTGAGATGTGGTTTAACCAACTGGATGGTGGGGAAGGTAAGAGGCAAGCCACTGGAAAATTTTGGGAGAGTATTTGCTGGGGACTGTTCACATTAAGGTGATGGAGGTGTTTGGTTTCAGTGCTTCCCTGAACTGAAAATCTGATGATGAGATGGATGAGTGGGGAGGCACCATGCCCATGTTCCTTTGTAAGAGAGGCAATGATACAGTCATCTGAGCAAACTGGGACTTGCTGGCATTGGCACCCTTTGTATATCTGTACTGTAGCCAGGAATGGTCATGCTGTAAAAAGCCTTGGAGACACCAGTGAGGTTTGTGGTAGCTGCTCCTGCAATCCTTGGAGAAAAACAA
Source organism: Oenanthe melanoleuca (assembly GCF_029582105.1). NCBI lineage: Eukaryota > Metazoa > Chordata > Aves > Passeriformes > Muscicapidae > Oenanthe > Oenanthe melanoleuca. The sequence continues at coordinate 16,684,804 of NC_079337.1, forward strand.
TATTAATCTATGATTAATTAAGAACAAGAAGCAGCTATGACTCCTCAGCTCTAGCTGATACATGATTGTGGTTGACTGCATGTCCATATAAATCTGACAGCCAAAAAGTAGACAATTAATTTGGGCTATAAAATCGGGCAGTGAATGTTCTGGTGTTGAGCAATGCTTGGATCCCTCATAGCACAGATGATTTGTGCTTTACAAATAACTAATAATGACACATACAGCTTTTTGTAACTATCACCTAACTTGATGGAATATTTGTGTGTCAATTTGATGAAGTTTGTAACTTTGGACAGTGCTATTTACCTGTGGTTGATGTCCATTTCTGTGTGTAGAGATGTGACTGCACATCTGTCCAAGCTCTCCTTTTCTATTGGTTTGTCATTAGTGTGGTATGGGCATTTCAGAGAGGACCACTGCTATTTCTGCCACTCATTTTATTCCATCTCCTGCTGTTCACCTGTTTCTGCATCCCTCATTGCTGCAGCAGCACAGTTTTCTTTTGCTTTCATAGCACCAGACTAGCTGACAACAGGGAAGGATCCAACCCAAAATATAAAAGTCACCCCAGGACAATAAGAAACACCATAGTGTAATGAAAGGCATAACAAGTTTCTTCAGAGTTACCTTGGATGAATTTCAGATCGAATTGAATTGAAATTCTGATGCTGAGTCATGCCCACATATAAGTCTGGCTGAAACTGGGTATCCTGAGAAATGAAAGATGCAAGTCAGTACAGCTCATTTCAGGGCTGAGTTTCCATTAATCTTAAAGATACACAATTTCTGCATTATTTTGCAGGAAGGAAAGAAGTAAAACACTGTCTGAGTATGTTTACACATACATTTGCAGTCGCATTTTTTAACTTTTAAAGATGCTGTGGAATTCAAGGTTCACAATTCCAACCTGTTTTGCTAGCAAAACAAATTACTCAAGGGCCCTTTCACTGTAGGGAATTTTTCTTCCTGAAGAGAACAAATCTGTTTTCTTTCCAAGTACAAATTAAAGAACAGGAGTTGCATTACTGTTGGCAGGTGAAAAGATGGCTTTTTCTGTGCTGTACACTGATCAGGGTTTAGAGTATGAATCTGAAGTTACATCAATTGTTTTTACCAATTTCTAGGCAGAGCAGATTTTTCTACTCTGTTATAGCTTTTTCATGATGGAGAGCATAGTATCTGCTTGACAATTTAACTTTGTTGCATGTTAAGATGCCAGAAAGATAAGTGCCTTTCTAGAAACTTTGCTAGACTTGGTTAGCCAAATAAAAACCCACTACCTCATCCTTTGTTTATATCCAGGTATAGCTTCTGGATACTATCCAGAGTTGTTAAGTGATTCAGAATATTTTAGCACAACTTTGCAATTTTTCCATCCCCTCAGGTTATGCTATTCATTAAAACTCAGTTCATTAATTTACTACTGTCTGTGCATTCTTTCTAAGTGGCAGCACTAATATTCAAAGTTATCAGTTATTGTTTTCTTCCAAAGTATTTTGTTGTCTCAGCTTTGTACAAGCCAAACACTGTAATTGCCGCTTTTAATCTTTCAAAGTGCTTTGCAAAGATGAATTAATTAATCATCATAGCCCCTTTTTGAGCAGGTACAGTTGCAGTGGGCAGAAACTGCAGGACTCTGTGCTTGCACCTGAGTGCCCAGTTATGTCCCACATGGGTGTTGTATCAGGAATATGTCAGAGGATTTCAGGCATTTAGGTTCTCCAATTTCCAGTAATTTACTGGGAAGAATACAGAGGCTCTGCCTGCAGAGCTGAGCTAGCCTGAGGGAGATGTGTCCCAGAGGAACAGGGTCACTGTGGACAGTGGATGGAGGCAGTGAACTCTGTCTTAGAGCCCTTAAGGTTTAGGATAATGTAGTGGTACCCTTTTCTGTGACATCAATATTCTAAATTTAGTGCAACTCATGCCCCTGCAGGTCTCCTTTGCTCATAGTGAGAAGCACATTCCTTCCCCTGAGCTTCCTTGCCCATAATTTAGTTGGGGGCCTGGACACCCTGGTCCTACACTGGCCAGCCCCAGGGACAGAGAGGTTCACCCAGGTAATAAAAATCAATTTACATCAGCAAAAACCATTTCCTTTCCCTCTCAAAAGTAATGCTTGCACCCAAAGTCTGCTAGGGGAGCCTTCTGCATGAAATGCTGTTTCTTGTTGAAAAGCAAATTGGAAGCAGTTGTGTCCTATAAATCTTTGACTAAAAAGATAGGTTGTCAATTTTATCAAAGTTGCACTGCAGAATAGCCCTAAGTAGGAGTTTCCAAACCCCTACTTCATATTCTACAGATAAGGATAAATTATAAGCCTCCTTGCTATATATCTCTGAAATGTAATGTACCTATGTCTGTAACACAGGCCATAAAATGGAAATGAGATAGCCAGCACTGCAGTGTTTTTCTGATGTACAGAGGTTATCCTGGTAATATATCTCAAAAACCTCCAGCAATATTTTAAAAGATCAGCAATGTCAATTTGCATAATTTGGTATATAATCTTTTCATTTTTCCTAATGGCTGAGGGAAGGTGAATAAAATTTCACACTGTTCACAATAAGAACAAATAATTTAAGGTGTAAAAATGCCACTGTTGACTGTTAACAAGGACCAAGGAGAATATGTGTGACTTCCACAAACCTGTCAAAATTATCTTGGGTTTGTACCTTGTACCTATAGGGAAGTTACAACTGGAAATTATTTAATTGCCTCTTTGTCAAACCGAATGGATATGGAAATTTTGTGGTTGACCTTTGACATTTTGCTAAATTCAATTAATTAGGTTCGGCACTTAAAGGTGTGCTTGGCTTGGATTACTGCTGTGCCAAATGTATGCAAGTTCTTTATAATGAATGCTGGTTACTCAGTGTTGGGGTTCATAATTCAGTGGCACTGCCTGCCATTAGACCTCCAATATTTTTAACTAGGTCTTCACTGCATGAAATCTGTTGCACTTCATTTTTCATAAAGACTTGGGGTTTCCATTTTTTCAATCAACATATTTGGTTTAAAAAATTCAGTTGTCATTCTGTGAGGGAGATTTTCTTTTTGGTTTTGTGGGGGGAGAATTGAATATTTGCAGAATACAAATTTCAAAAATAATTAACACCGACTTCAAATTCCCTGTTCTGCTTTCTCAGCAAGTCAGAAATAATTTCTTTCCTTTTGAATGAAATTGTGGCTGATTTGGGGATGAAAAATAGAAAATGCCATTTTGAAGGGAAAAGTCAACAGCTCCATTTTAAAACATGGCCACAAACTTCTGACTAGACTAGACTTTAGTCTTAAACTCAGAGAGATCAACCCCATGTTTTCTGTTAATATGCTAGGTGTCAGAAAACTCTAATCAGCCTCTCAGCCAGGTAAATCTCCTCAGTTCTTTCAGCTGCATTTGACCTATCGACATGACAGGCTGTCTAATCCACAGATATTTCTTCTACATCTACCTCTCTGGAAATATTTGCTCAGCAAGTTAAACTTATTAACTGATTTTTTCCAGCTCTTGAAAGCCAATCAATTCCTTGGACTCAAAGTATATAAATTCTCTCTCATACATCATTTTTTCGTCTCATTGATCCCCATATTATAACTTTCCTCTACATGTATTTCACTGGGGGCTCTGTTGAATGAGACCAGACCAATTTGAGCTGGAGGTCTGTATTTTGTCTTTTTTATTTGTGTTTTGTGAGAGTTTTCATAACTGCTCTTGCCTTCAAGTTACTGCTGTGCTGCAGGGTGGGTGTGCCTGGGTGGGTGTACCCCAGTTCTGCCCAAATGAGACTCTAACAACTGACTGCAAATGTATTTGCTACAGAACTGTGCTCATTCTTGCATACTGCCATAAATTTGGAAATAATGCCAGTCTCATTTTTTTATAATTCATGACATATAAGGATATTGCAATTTTGTTCTGTGCCCAAAAGATTGTTTTCACAAACTGAGTCATGCTTGGGAAGATATACCTTGGGTCTCTCCAGAGCAAACAAATATAGAATATAGTATTTTTTTCTCCAAACAAATACAGAATATAATTTCTTTTCTCCAGCTAACTATGTTGACAAAGCCTTATCTACTCCATAATGAAAAGTCTTGGTGACTCAATTTATCCTTTAAAAAAAAATTAACCTGTCTAACTGTTTTAACACACTTGTGAGCTTGTCTCACTTGGGTATGAATTCTAAAATGTGAACAATGTGTTGATGTTCAGTCTTTGTTGAAAAGCATCTTCACACAGTTAATTTTTTTTTCCTTCTGCTTAATCTTAAAAGCAGAGATCTGGTAAGTCTGTGCGGTAAGGTCCAATAAAAGAGTGAACTGAGACTGAAGGATCTTACTGCATCAGCAAAATTCCGCCTGCATATTTAGTGTTCCTCTGGTTTAGCTTTTCTGTCATCTCAAACTGCTTTTTCAGGGAGCTTCTCCTGAAGGTTCAAGTGCAAGCAGTGATTGAAATGAGAGAGGGGAATGCCCTAGCTTCTCTTCCTCATCCCAGAAGAGCAGGGTCAGGCATCAATCACCACTTTCCCAGAACACTGGCCATCATTTTTTCATGTATTTCATTCTCCTGGTTGGTCTTAAGCAAATCCTTTCAGCTGCAAAAGACAGGGCAACCTCACATCTCATGAGATTATATCTCGTGTGAATAGTGGAAGTGCTCAGCATGGTTCCTGTTGCCTTGGTCTCCAGGAGGTCGGATCTGCATGTGCTGCTGTCTCACCATGCACAAAGTCCCCAGCTGTCACCATTTGCACCTAGCTGATGCCTGCTGTACCCAACACCATCTTGCATCTGCTCTGTGGGTGTTCACTGCATTCACTAATTATTTCTTCAGTGCCATATGTAGCCATTTCTGTGTCAGGGATGTTTGCCTCTTGCTTCTGGCCTCAGACAGCTGATGTGGAAAGAAGTCCATCCTTCACTGAGACCTATGGCTGACTGTTCTGGTTTGGAGGACAGCTGTCTGCCAATAAAAGCAGGAGCTTCTCTTTGAAATGGAGAACGTAATCCCTCTCCTTCCAAATGACTGTAATTTTGAAATTAAGGAGCTCTCAGGCAAAGATAGGGGAATTAGGAATAACAGTTCTTTACTAGGAAATTTAAAATAGAAATACAGTACTACAAAGAAAAGCCCAAAACACTGACAGAGTCAGAATCCAAGCTGACACCCGTCAGTCAGTCAGGGTGTTGGTAGCAGTCCCATTAAATGGTGGCTGCATCCTCCTGCAGTGGCAGATGTGGTTCAGCTGGAGCAGTGCTCCTGGAGAAGGTGCAGTTTTCCTCTGAAGGTCCAGGGATGATGTGGAAAGGTCCAGTTTTCCTCTGGAATCCAGTGGAAAGAAGGTATCTTGCTGTTCCAAATCTCAGTTTTTATCTAGGTAGGAAAGGCTTGGCTCCTCCCCATGGCTGGAGCATCTCCCAGTGGGGTGATGTAATTTTATCAGTCACACAGTGGGACTGAATGGGCCAGCAGCAGATGATATCTTCCTGGAGGGAGGATGGGCTGTGGAAAAGATAAAGATTATTGCCCCAGCTGCTTTTAAAGATGTCCTATTAGCAGATAGTATGTGCCACAGAGATAAGGGTCACTGCCCCACCCATTCAACAGATGGTGACAGAATACACATTTCTGGTCACATCCTGTACTGCAACCCAAGACACTGATGAGCCTGACTCTGATCCTAGTAGCAGTACTGCCACTGGTTGCAGGAGGTGATCCTGGGGTTTAATGGCATGCTTCTTGTAAGAGCTTCTTAGTCCTGTGACCAAATCCCTCTTGACACTGTCCATGTACAGGAAAGAGTCCCTAAGAGCAGTGAAACATCTCCATTGTTGCTTTTGATAGAATATGTGGCTTGACTTGAATATCATTTTTGTTAATACTGTGTTTCATTTCACCAGGCAGAGGATATGAATGTGTGGGAGGAAATCAGTGGACTTGTTCCATGTGAGCAAGCACTTCCTTGCCTTTTTCATTCTGTGAGCGATTTCTTTATTTGCAGAGGCAGAATTGCAGTTTGGGAAATGAGCAGATACCATGCTGTCTTACAGGTGCAGGAGGTGGAAGGGACAGGATGGTGCCCCTGCACGAAGTGGGAAATTGGGCTGTATCTACATCTGTTTCATTTCAGACCTAGTTCCTTGAAATTCATCGAGACTGGAATGTTTCCATTAGCTGAAGCCAAAAGTCTGTTTTTTGGCTCAGAGATGAAAAAGCCTGGGTGCCACCAAATTTCCAGAACTCCTAAGGCACATGTCAAAATCTTTGTATGCCTGAGATTCATTCAGCTTATTTCTGGTGTGAAAAGGGAGCTGTACATGTAGTTTCTGGGTGGGATATCCATGACACCAGCTTCCTGGAAGTCCCATCACCCTGTTGTGGAAAGGCACTGGTGCATTAGTAAGTTGTGGAGGAACCTAATCTTGTACAGAGTTAGAGAGGATAAGGCAGCTGGGAGGCATTAATGAAATGAGCAAAGAGCTGCAAAGTCCAACTGGTGGGGAGTAACACAGGGAGATGAGGGGATTGAGCACTGAGATTTTGGGCTAAGCTGGAAAAACTGGTAGATAACTACTTCTGTGGGTTTGCAGAGTTTGTACATTGTGTCACAACGTTTCTTGAAATGAATTGTATCTTTTGAATATAAACTTTCCCAGGAGCTTTTTGGGCTGCTTTTTGTCTCTGGAATTCACTTAGGTGATGCAGAGCAAAGTATGAATGAACCACATGTTGAAGAAATTATTTTTTTGAGACTTTGGAAATCAGAGTGGCAGTGGAAGGAATGCATAGAAACACAGTGTGCTTAGAAAACCTTACCACTATTAAAAGTCATTGAAAATTCAAACTGTAAGAGCACATGTCATCTACACTTTACCCCCTAACTGCAGAGAGTAAATGTAAGGTAAGAGAAGGACAACCTTTGAAGTATTTGAAGGTTTGAAAAGATTTCTGTTAGTTTGGCCAGTTTGTCTCTGCAGGTGCAACATGGATCTGAGCAGTTAAGACTGGCTTTGTTAGAGATTTCATAAGGCAGGGGAAATGCAGAAAACGTATCCTGTCAAATTGCTTAAGCCAAGACTACAAAACCTAGCAAAATCTAGTATTGGAAGAATTTGAGAAGGCTCAGACCCTGCACAAATGGCCCTGCTCTGTGCAATGCATAGGTCCTGGGAGAAGGTACCACTACATTTGAAGTGTTATTCAGCAACCAGGATGGAGTGCCAGGACAAGACAAATGGCCTGTCAGCCTGGAAGTAAAGGGACACTTATTAGTTTGAATTGGACACAGGTTCAGAAGACAACATGGTGCCAGAAACCATGTTAGCATTGCAGAAGAAACCACAGATGGTTGAGAGAAAATAGTTAAAAGTCCAGGAGGACAGCTGGGATCTGGCCTTTGCTGGAGAAATGATTGAACCAAATGTGTAGCTAACAAGGTGAAAGAGATACAGTTTGTAAAACCTCAGAGAATGGATCTCCCAGTGGGTTAGAAACAAACAAGCCCTTGGTTACATGTGGAAAACGCTGCTTTTACAAGAGCACAGTAGGGATTTACATACCCTTGAGATGTGCTCAAACACCTTCCATGAACCTTTCTGCACTCTGCCAGTCTGAGCAAATCTACCTGTGGATCAAGATGCATTTGAATTGTCAACCTTTGGCTCAGAGTGATTATAGGAGCTGTTGCCACAACATGCAGAAGGTATCTGATTTTTTTCCTCATTAATCAATGCTTCCATCAATGCTGCCAAGACACAGTATTTCCAGACTAGGAAATATTTCCAGAGGCAGCTAACCACTCAGGAATGTGTAATTGAGTATTTTCACATGTTCCTGCTTCACCATGGTGGTGAGAGAGGAATGTTGTGCAAACATGGAACAGTCAACAAAATCCTGTCTTATCACCTGTGAGTTACATGTCTACCAGTACTTTTCTAATTCAACTTTACCTTATATTAACATGCTTTTCTGGTTGCTTAATCTTTCCAAGTACATGTTTATGGCAGCTAAGTAGCCATTGAAAAGAAAGCTGTAGAGATTTACTGATGTAAAAATAAGTTTTCTTTCAGTTCATCAAGCTTCAGTTTGGGTGCTGCACTCATGCTCCTGCGAAATCAACAGGAATCACACTGTTTCTTGGCATTTGGTGAAAACAGCATTTAATTGAAGACCCAACCAGTAGTTACAGATGAATACTATTCCTCATTTTGCTTCTGGACACTTTAATCAACCTGCCTGCATGTTGGGATCAATCAGTTTCAGCAGTTTTGTTCATTCATCTTCGTCCTGCCATTCATCTCATGGCAGCAAGGAGAACACTGTGTAATTGAATTTAGTTGAAATCTAATAAGAAGAAAAACCGTGACAAGCCACCTATAATCAGCTCGATTCTGAATTTTCAGAACAAGCATTAGCTTTGTATTTCTAGGAGGAACATATTGGGGGCCCTGCAGAGCTTCAGTGAGAAAGCTGGCAAAGAGAGTGAAACACTGGAGATATGGAGTCTGTTTTGTGGTTTGGTTGTGGATTTTTTTGCCATTTATTCTCATTTAAAAAAGAAATTATGATGTCTTGCTTGCTTTTCACTCAGCTTCCACACAGTTTGCTTAATTTAGAAGGGAAATCCAGCACCTTTTCCCCTGTGTAAAAGGTATGAAATGACATTTTGTGGTGTGTGTGTATATATTTGTGCTTTTTTAAGGTTAATGTAACAAATCAGACAAAATCTCAAAATATTTTCACTGAAACTGATGTAAGATTAGACTTTAAATTTTTCTAAAGTGCTCAGCATTTGATCTGCATTTCCACATGGGCTCCCTTAGAAATGATTTCATAGTGTCATGTTCACGGAGTTACTGCTTTTTTGAAAGAAGGATATTAACCACTTGGGTTTAACATGCTCTAAGTTATGTATGCTGTCTTTAGAGTTTCAGCTGATCTGACTTGACTGCATATTCCCATGGAGCAGTGCCTTTTTTAAGTCTTTTACCACTGCAGATCTTTCTGACAGAATTGGAGGACATGACTATAAACAGAAACCAACTTAAGAATACTCCAAGGATTTCTCACTGCCTACAAATTCTTTAATTTTGGTAGTAGTTTTACACATGAATTGCAAAATGTATTCATAATCTGAAATAAGGGAGGTAAAATTGGAGAAGGAAAGGTCCCTATATACATATGTATGTGAAGGGATTGTGAAACAGTCCATCAAGGACCTATTACAAGGGCTTAAAATGTGTTACTCATATAGGATATTTAATAAGGTATCTCTTTTCTTGGAGTGTTATTGCAATATATTGCCAGGCTTTTACAGAGTTAAACTCCTGGGAAATGCATGTGTGACCATTTTTTTTCAGACCAAATGTGGTGAGGGGAATATGTATCAGGGTACAATTCTAATTTTTCCATATTAGCTAGACCCTGCTATCTTCCAAGACAGTAATATTCATGGTCCTAAGGTTGTTAGAGTACATCATGTGTCCTGATTACAAATATATAGTTTAAGCAAGGTGCTTCAAAAATATTATTAGTTGAGGAGAGGAGAAATAAGCCTATTCCTCACATATCTTTTTAAGAAACCTGGGAAAGTGTCTCCTTTTACTGGGTTTTGAATCCTGTAGCTATGTCACTGAATAAGAAATGAATATGCTCAGAATGCAGCTTTTGGCTTTTTGGTGATTTCAGATTACGACATCAATGAGTGCTTTAATGTTGTACAGTTAAGAATGTCTGCACAGCCACCCACTGTGCAGCTTTTAACCATGGGGTGCTGCACAATTTTGATTTAAGCTTCCCATATTTCATGCACCACGTTGGACTGGGATGCAGAGAAAATGTCTATAAAAAATGTAGGAGATTAATCATGCCATAATAGCATTTTTGCATGTTGAGGGAGTGCTTTACCAGTCCATGGCCATGCCTGACTGCAGGAGAGGAGCAGCTCTGTGTACAGCCACTTGTCATGGGCAAATGAGGAAAGCACAGTGGCAGGGAGATGAGCTGACAGGCTTGAATTCATTCTGCCTTTTTTCCAACCTGGCTGGAGATAAACAAGTTTTGGACTAAGGCTGTACCCGAGCTAACAAGCCTCATTCAGCCTCTTTAATTCAATTACCTGAATTTCCCAGGTCACACAGTTCTCACAAGCCCTCTGCCTGTTGGACACCTTTCACAGCAGTCAGTCACTTCAGGTAGTAGGCAAGAGCACAGCAAGTTGTAGAAACTCTTTTCTCTACCCAGAAATAAGATTCTGAGATTCCAGGGCTTTTTGAATCATTTGTGTTTTTAAAAACTAACTCAAAACCCTTCTCAAATAGCAGCATGGGCACAGTAGTTAGTTTTCTCTCACTTTAACCAAAAGTAAAATTAGTTGTAATTGTTTGTTGATTATTGTTGTTATTTCTCTGCTATGGGAGTAGGGTTGTAACTGTAATGTGAGATGAGTAAGAGTGGGAGAGTACTACAGGGTGGGCAGGAAGAAGTGCTCAGTCTGCTAATGAGGTCAATGCAATTAGCACAATAAATTCTGCCCAAATCATAGCAGGTGCTTGTGGCAAGAAGTTTAATGTATTTTGTCCTTTCATATGAAAAAACTGTGGCAACTGCCTGAGTAGAAAAATGTCTTTATTTTGATTTTTATCTGAAAATGTTTTTCTTTACTTTAAGCAAATAATCTCTAATTACAATGTACTTTCATGTACTCTCCTTGCTGCTTTCTGTTAGTGTATTTTTTAAATCACTGGGATGCCTGGAAATAATTCAAATAGAACATCCAGGATGGTCTCATAGGCATAAATATTATGTGGGAATGAGGCTGCTAAATCTTTTTTATCCACTAAATTTGAAACACATATAGATTATATTCTGAGACAGAACATATTTTAAGGAGGATGTAACAACTCTCATTACATCCCCATTAGTCAGTAACATAAACCACTTTCTAGCTGTGGAAGATTTGACAAGAATAGGCTCTGGTATTGTATGCATGAGATGTTATTCATGGTAGTGATTAATTCCTGTAGTGTCTGAGATATTTTGAATGTGTACCTGACCTGTGCTGCCTCCAGTGTTACAAGTACCCACTTTTCTTACTTTTCTTTCCTCATAACACTGTAACAAATTCAAATTTTCAATCTTTCTTTGTCTGGCAGAGCTGTCCTCCAACAGCTACAGGTATAATTTTCTACTGGTGAGAACAGGCCACTCTAAAACAGAGCGTGTTCATTATAACAAAAATGATTTTTTTTTAATTGTAAGTTTTGGAATGCTGCAAGAGGGAAGGATGTTTTTGAATGAGATCAGCTGAGGTATTCAGGCTGCTTCATCCCAGGTGAAATCACTTTTTAAAAAATAAATTATTCCAGCTTTATTCTGCTACATTGAGTGTTTCATATGTTGTAACCATTATCAAATTTTTACCAGGGCTTTCACAGTGTTTCTAGATCCTTCTACTGATGTCAGTAGAGTTTGTCTTCCAGTTATTCTCTTCTTTTAAAATTTTACTAATTTTTAAATTAGTAAATTTTAGTAAATTTAAATTTTAAATTTTCTCATTTTCACTAAAATTTTACTAATTTTGAGGTATGTTTTAAACCCTGAAAGGGTTTATCTAAATGCATTGGCTAATAAAATACTCAGACATCCCCTCTGTAATGCAACTCAGTAGCAGAGAAGTTTTGTAAGCCTGGAGAAGAATTGGAAGAAGTGGGTTCATGATCCAGATTCTTTGTGTCTCTGACACTCAGCAGTTATCATTTTCTTAAATCTACACAGCAGAAGAGACTAGGGACAGGAACATGAGACTTCTCCCCTTCTGAAAGGATTTATTTCATACTAGCAGCACTTTTACATAATACATTCTGTGGAGAAGAAATTTGGGTCCAGGAAGTTGGTAGGAGTTTACTCAGTGCTCTCAAAAGGCCAAGATTTTGTTCTGTGTCTCATGCTTTAATTTACTGTAAACAGCAATAGCATTCCCACTTACATACATGGAGAGGTCTAAATCATTGTAAGTCAGTGCAAACAGAGGAAAACTTTATATGCAGCCTGTCAACAGCAAATGTCAATGGAAGAGCATTAGTAATAAATGTCATGGTGTGCTCTAATTACCTCCTACAGCTCTGCTCCTTTAGGGTAGATGTTCTATCCATTGAGGTCATGCTGTGGTACATATTAATTAAATCTCTTCAGTGTTATCTGCTGTTTCTGGAAGGCAGCAAATGTAATGTGCAAAATAGTGGCTTATCTGGAGGGAAAGGAACACATCCCAGAGCAAGGAAATATCTTTATCTTTTTGAAATAGATATCATCTATTATTAAAGAAAACAAAATGGGTACCTGCTGGATTTTCTGCTCTTGTTAATAGCATAGTTTAGGAATATTGACTAGAAAGAGGAAAGGGAAATATGCTCAGATGTGAAAGCACAAGAGCCACAGCTGAGTAAATATGTGTTTCTATTAAAGTTATGACCCTGTAAAGTCAGTGGCTAGTGAAGAGAGGCATCCATAAGCATTGGAAAGAAATGCAGCTGCAAGCAGCTCTTTGCCCTTTGCTTGGAGAAATTCCATTTTATCTGATGGAGAAGCAAATTGTTCCAGTCTGAAACCCTAAAATCCACTAAAGTCAGCCAGTGGAACAATGTGAGGCTTTCCCTTGCTGCATGTGTCTGGCTCAGGTTTCTGGTGCTCTTCTCATGTATATTAACACTCCCTTAGCCCATTTTTGACAGAGCTATTTTTAAGAACTATTTCTTCTTTTTTATTTCAGCTACAAAAATATCTATGTGCACAGGCAGAACCACCTTTTTACCAGTCAAGAAATAGGATCCTGTTTGATGACACAGTGGAAAGTGGAAATTTTTGCAAACTGTCTGGGGAGAATACTCTAGGTTTGAGGCAGCTTGCATTCATGTCCTTTAGATCTTAGCAGAAATGCTTCTTAAATCATTGAGAGTCTTCAGAAAAGCAGTCATCCCTACTCTTTGAATTTCTGAAGAGCAGCTTATTCTAGGAGCAGGGAGTTGGTTCAAAGGGGGTGAGAAAACGGCTGTGGTTAATTAACAAATTTGGTACAGTCCAAGAATAATGAGATAGAAGCACTGCAATCCAGTTTCTTTGGCTCTCTCTGTCTAGGCTCTTGTGCCTTGTTGATTAATTGGGATCAATAATCTGTGGCAGGTAGAAAAATCCCCAAATTTCCATTACACTCAGTTATAATGTTTATTTAAATCACTGAATAAGGACATTTTTTACTAAAGTATGTTTGTTTGAGTTTTTTAGGCTATGTCTGCAACACAAATACCAATGGACAAATAGTTAGAAGAATTCATAGTGTTTAAGAACATAATTCTCAGGAAAGTTTAGGAGCAAGTAGTTCCTCCAGCATCTCATAAGACCCAAGTCTGATTCTGTCAATAACATGAATGTTCCTCATACATGTTACTAAAGTTCTGGGTGCAGCCTGAGCTCCATTAAGCCCCAAAAACACAACTTAGCTGTACCCTGGGTGGATCCCACCATTACAAAGTGATTTGATTTGTGAAAGTGCTGGACTGCTGGTGACCCTGAATGCTGATGATCTCAGCCTTGACACACACAGACCTTCACCCATGTGTTCACCCTGTGTTGGCTGAACAGAAAGTGAGTGCATGTACACCCAGCATGGTCCTGGCAAGCCTGGGATTGCTGGGCATGGGCTTACACTGGGACAGGTATGCTGTGACTGCTCCTTTCATCCTGGGGACCCTAGATTTTAGCTGGTGAGTGTTCAGGGTAGAGAAAGCAGCTCTTCAGAGGGGCTCTGCAGGGCTGCTGAGGATGTGATAAGCTCCTTGAACCATCTCACATACCTGAAGTGGTGTTTGGATATTGAATAGCAACAGCTATTAGCATAAATTATTACTTTAAGGGAGATGCTTTGGTCTACTGCCAAGCAATTACAATAAGTGGTGTTTAACTAGGTGTTAGCATGAGGGAGAATTTCTTTCTTCTGTGTTGTACAATTCAAGAGTTACGAGTAAAGTTCAAAAGAGAGAATGGAGAAAAAGAGCACAGTGGAAGAGGATCACATTGCTCTGTTACCACCCAGCTCAAATCTCTTCCTCAATTTTCAGAGGTACAAGGACCAAGTTCCTAGATAGGTTCCTGAATTTAGATCCAAGTTTCTGTCCTGAACTTTTCTCTGCTTTAGGTCAAATCCAAATTTTAGGATTTTGGAGGAGAGAGAACCTGAATACAGGGATTAATATCTAGCTGCTTTTGAACTAAGGTTTAGGTGTGGTGTTTTGATGCTAACTTTTACTTCAGGCCTTTTTCTAATTTAAAATGTTTTCAGATTGGACTTGTTTCTTTCCAAGGCAGGAAAAAGAGCATGTTGTTTTCTCTGTGTCACATTTCCTTACAATCTCTCTCAACTTAAAAACATTTAGCTAAGAATGTGCTTGTCAGCTTGTCTTCATCCCATGCCTAGAGAGAGCCACCACCACTTGTGTGCCTTACTCTGTCTGCCCTGAAGATCCCTTAGTGCAGAGATGTCCTTTGGAGGGTCTGGGAATTGCCCTGGTCTCTGCACACATCGCAGCTTTCAAGCTCTGGGTCTCTGGCAGGTCTCAGAGCCATGGGCACCTCAGCCTCCCACTACTTGCTGCATTTCTTGATCAGGCAACAAGGAATCCTTGTGCTATTTACATGGGACAGGAGATCTCATTACAGGAAGAGCAGAATATCTGGATAACTGTACTAGCTCTTGGCTGTAGTTCAACACTCATCTGTTTCCACTGGGGGCTGGGGACTGGCATTGACCTTTCTCAGCAGACACAAGGTGAAAAAGTCACATTAGAGAAGCTAAACAAAAAAAAATTGCTTTATATTTTCAAGTGTGGGCACATAAATTCTCTCTCCACAGCACCAGGGCATAGGTATGTTAGAAGTAACTGGAGGCTTGCATCTGTTACTTGATAGAAGACCTTCCCTCATAGTTATTTTCTGCTGACTTCAAATAGTCATAAAGAAATTATTTTAATTGCCTAAAATAAATAGATCTTCCCATGTATCAGTACCCAAATGTAGCTGTATGAGTGTTAGATTCTTTTTTCTGTTAACCTGAGGTAGTAGCAATATGCAAGAGCACACAAAAGAAATTTATGCCATTAATGATGCTGCAGCTGTCTAACAACATCTGCTCTTTTTATTACTGTACATCTTCTGGTGATGTGACAAAAGATATGGCTAAGGCCATGGCACAGAAAGATACCTGGATGTCAGTTTGCACAAAGATGAGAGCTGCTTTCTGCCAACAAGTCATTAGAAAGGCAACAGGCTTATGGAATTGCACACAAATTTACAAATATTGCTTTTTATTTGATATTGCCGAGGTTACTCCTCTTCTTCACCCACCTGAAACATTCCAGTGCCCAGCTGGGTCTGCACCTGCACTGAAGGCATCCTTTGGGAAGAAAATGGCAATAAATGAACTTCAGATCCAGTGAATTATTCCAGCAGTGTGGATGGATATGAATTAGGGCCCAAGACCTACTTCAGGCTGCAGCAGTTTTCAATAGTGTGCAACCTCCCTGTTGGCTTGGGATTACTGGATAAGAAACCACCTTGTAGTCAGGGACACTGTTATATTGGGAAGAATAGAGGGAAGTGTCAACTCCAAGTCTGACATGACCTTGCAGAGAATCTTGAGGAAGTTATTTTGCCTCACTTCTAGGTAATTCTGGACCTCATCATGCTCCATATTCATTTTACTCTCTGGCATTAGTTTGGGAAATTCTTTTCAGCCATGTAAGCATCTAAGTTGCTAAATCACTTGAAAGAAAACAAGCAGAAGTGCAATGCTGATGTGAAATAAAATTGCATCTATGCATGTTAATGCTAAAGAGACAAATACTCCACTGGGCAGGAACTCCAGTTGCTTATGTTACCTTCCTAAATCTGTCACCTGCTGTCCCATGGCACTCAGCTGCCAGGTATCCAGAATCCTGCAGCCCTTGCCTTGGGACAGCCTTGGCTCAGTAGCACTGCTGTGAAGGAAGGGATGGAACCTTGAGAAAGAAGCACAGAAAGCACTTTGCCACGACCACCACAGCTCTCTGCTCAGTTCCTGCTGTCTAGCTCTAAAACAAACACCTGCATGCCACATTTCCTCTTCTCACACCTCACCTTTTTTTGCTCATTGTTCCTTATTATGTGTTTGTAGACTGCCTGAGGAGTAGAGGAAGGCTCTGTGCTTGGTGCCAGAGTAGCACACATAACCTTAAGAAGTTCTAAAGTCTTTGTGCTTGCAAGGCTTCATGGAGATTTTATGGTGCATAGAGCAGTTTTTAAATGCTGCTTATGGAGGTTCCCATTTAAAGGGCAATGTTTATACACAACTGGTTAATTACACACTTTGAGATGATACAGCTGATTTACTGTCCATACAGCTAAACTTGGCAAGCTTGGGAAGTATTGGGGTTTTTAAGGCACTCCAAGTAAGGTGGTTTTTGAGTTATTCACATTTCCACCACTAAATCAGTCTTACAGGAGGGGTATCCACACTGTAGTCATTAAGAAAATCTTCAGGCAACTAAGTGATTTTCCTCAATCTTCATAAAGCCTGAAGTCTGAAAGCTAGATTTCCAGAAATGCCACAGAATGTTGAATGCAAAATTCTTTCTAAATATCAGGTTGACTTTTTTAGGTATCATATTTTGAAAAAATTGCTCCAGCTTTGGTCTCCCAAATCATTCAGAGTTTCTTCATTATGTTCACAACATTAAGGTTTTGACAATCTCCTTGCCCTTCTATTTTCCTAAGTATTGATTTTTTTATTTTTTACAGGGAGAAAGGGAAGGAGGAGGAAGGTCTTTTTTAAAAAATAGAGTTATATTCAGCACTATGTTGAAAAACTGTCACTTGCAAAAAAGTGTAAATATTCTTGGTATCTGTTATGATTTCACAGAGTACTAACAATAGCATAAAACAGCAGATTCATAAAAGGGAGTATTTTTCTTCTTTGAGAGAGAACAAAATGCAGTTCTTTTTAAAAGGAGGATCATTTGTATTGGGCACTGTGGTTCTGACAGATTGGTAATAAAGCTGCAGAACTTTTCCTTTGAAATCTGTGCTTCAGGAAGATTTATGGTGAGACAGAAAACTCCATTTGATTCTGCTCAAAATTTTGGACATGAAAAGCTTAAGTCTAAAATTCTTTTGAAGAGAGTCCAAAGTAATAGAAAAGATAATTTTGAAGGAGCTGTGGCTTAGAAAACTATTTGTTTCAGAGTTAGGAGCTCTGCAATGTATTTTGTGCATTTCACAAGAGCTGTAATGTAGTTCTTCTGCAATGGCTTAAGGCCAAATACTTGCCACTACTTTCAAAAAAGTGATTTACAAGGTGCTTGTGCCTTTAAATAAGACAGTGACTTCTCTCCGGAATCTTTTCTGTCAGAGCCAGTCATTGCCAGTCTTCAAGTGACCCACCATATATTTCTTTAATCAGATACCTTTTGGATTAGATTTTTTTCTTTTTGAGGTTTTGTTAGCTCCTTGACAATCTTCACAGTATAGCAGTGTTAAAAAAAACAACAGCATTTTAAAATAGAGGCCTTTAAATCTGGCTGGTTGGTTGTGTTATGTCTTTTTGCTTGGTTTATGACTGTTGAGAAATTGCCATGCAGATAAATATATTTTTCAGCTATCCTTTAGAGGAAGCAGCTCCTGCCAAACCACTTCCTTTAATCTCATTTATTAACAGTGACTGAGTGTGCCATCCGTTTGGAGACACTGTGCTATATTCAGGTGATGAAAAAATTCATCTCACCTCTGTGTGATAAGGACTGCAGCACACGTGCAGCAGAGATTTGTATTTGTGTAGAGCACTGGGGCTGATTTCCTTAAGGTAGAGAGTATCACAGTGGGATGTTTCAAATGTTACTGTGTGGGACTACTCCTTGTGCTCTTTAGGAGAGGAGTTCTGCTGAACTTTGGACTCAAACCTCAGTTTTGATAGCCTAAAATACTTTTTGTACCTTGGAACTAATTTTAAGTTATCTTTTCTCCAAATTGATTACTGACAGGAATTTGTGCTCTAGAAGGGAATGGATAATATTTAACCTTAAGGATTCATTTCCAGGATCTACATTTAAGGTTAGAAAGGTGGAATGATTCCTGGATAGTCTACCTCCTTTACTTCTGTTTCTACAATGACTAATTCATGTGTCCTCCAGGGTTTCCTTCATGCACTGAGGTTTACTTTTTTAACTCTGTTTCCATTTACTGTTGTAATTTGGCATAATGAAATAGATTTCCAGTTGTGTTCTGATTTTGTGCAAATTTATGTTCAGGTGGCTGCTAGAAACCTAGTACTACATGTAGTTATTCTTATGATTTTGATGGACATCAGCACTTGAGTGTCAAGTAGTTGCTTATCTCATTTTGTAAGGAAGACTAAAGCCTTTGACATCACCTTTCCCATGCTTTTTTTCCCCCTCATTGGGATTTTTCTTCTCCTATACCCCAGGCTGTAATATGTAGGCACTTTTCTGTGCTAAGTCACCTGGTGCAGCTCATCCTACAGTGCTGTTCCTGGGAATGGCTCATTGTTATCCCTGTGCTCAGTATCAGGATGCATAAAGAAAGGACTTTATTTTAGGAGGCAAGATCCAGATTCTCCCAATTCCTCCTGAGTGCTAGAGGCATCATTTCAAGCTACCATAAATATTTCTGCTTTGAAGCAAACACATGTCTGTGGAGCCATACTGGGTCCTTAGATGCTTAAGTGCTGTTTCCCCTGGAGAATGGAGTTGTCCTGCCTGGGAACACAAAGCAGAGTTTGGCACAACACAGTGGCTCAAGAATTATGAATTGGCAGTTTAGTTCTTACCATTCTAGTTTAAGGCAAGGCTGCAACTAAATTAAATAACCACTGTGAGGCTTAACAGTCACTTTGCTTTTCAAGAAGCAGAGAATGTCTGTTGGGAAGATTTTAAAACCTGAGTTTATATTTTGAAATAAGTGGCCTGAATTTCCCATATGTTACAACATAAATTGCTTTTTGAAAGTCTCACCCTTCTCTTTCCTGCTGCTGTCTCTGCTGTTGTTCACCATCCACATGATAATAGCTTCCCACCAATGAACACCAGAGATCCCACTCCACTCACTGTCAGACTGGAGGCTAAACCAGCACAGAGCCACATCAACAGCCATAACACAAAGCATCCTTAGATTTAAGAGCTCAGCCTGTTTTTTGCTGTTCCTTCCATTGTCACAGAAACCTTTAATTAGAGAAAGCTCATCTTGATCATGCTGCTAGACTTGAAGTTTCATAATTACCACAAAAACGAGCTGGGTACCTCTGACATCCCATTTCACCTGTCCTGGCTTTGTTTCACCACCTGAAAGGGGCTCCCAGTGTGATCTTTGGACACTCTGCACACAAACTGGGCATCAGGAACTCCTGCAGCCTGCAGGACTGGTCAAATGGGCTCAGCTGGATGAGCTCACATTGAATTAATAGATTGCACCTTGCCTTCCTCTGTAAATTATGAATGGTGATGGTTTGGGCAGCATTTCTCCTGAGTGAAAGCACTACCAGCTCAGTATTATGACTCACCAAGCAGCACATTCCTATAATGGTAGGCTTTTAAAATATTTTATGGGGTGTTTGCATGGGATGGAGTAAGACTAAATAGAATTGCATAGAACATTTTCTACAAAATTTGCTATAAACCTCTAACAGGGCAAATCTCATTGCAGACTAATTAAAGAGATCCTGCTAAAATGAAATTAGTCTTTATTGCTCTCACTTGAATCATCTGGAATATAGCAGTATAAGCAGACTAAAGGATTTTTTAATTTTAAGATACAGAGGAAGTATTTAATAATATTTCCCACTGTTTAACTAAAAAGAACATTTTACTAGGTCCAACCATCAAGGATCATCTTTTAAAGCTGATCCACTATTTGGAAACAAACTTCCCAGGCAGTCCCCACACTTTGTCACTTCCACATGGTGGGCACTTTTTCTGCAGGTGTCAGCACCCTCCCTGCAGCTCTGATGAGCACCCAGTGCTGCAGGTTAAGTGTTTGTTGTAAATTCAGTGGTAGCTGTTGCTATGAGAGGGTTTGTGAAGTCTGAAGCTGTAGGAATATCCTTGCACTAAGAGAGAAGTAGGAGATGGTACCTGGCTTCCAATAGATTAGGTGCAGAGCTCTCCCAACTTTTTCCTGTCTCCAGACTTTCCCAAGTGCCCAGGTTCTGTCAGGAGCAAAAACAACAGATGCCATAATCTTCATCTGCAGGCCAGAGAACACATCTTTATATGTTCTGGTGGTTTTTCGTTGGTTTTTTTCCCATCTTGCCTCCTGAAATTTGGAAGAACTAAGAAATACGTGTAGCAGAGAATATTTTTAACGTGTGATAATTGCAGTGTCTGCCCTGGTGTGTACTTCATTATATGCTGATAGCTTATTCATTAAAAGCTTTATTACAAACACAGACATCTGACACTTTAATTGAAAGAAATGGAAAAGTTTGAAAATTGTTTTGTGCTCAGCTCTTATATAAAAATTACAAACAATTTGTCTTCCTGATATACAATGCTGATTTTTCATGCTGGAATGCTCTACCTGTGAAATTTCATCCTAGACTGCATTTTAATAGCTGACTTCTTACCCCTTCCAAATAAAAGAGTATAATGGAAATAATGCTAGACTGAAATTCCACCCTTAATTTGAGCTGGGCTAGAAAGCCTGGGTTTCTATTATTCTATTACTTTTTCCTTTTTCAAAAGTGAGTATGTACTTCTGTCACTTGGCTTTATGCATATTCATACACCATTTAGCACCCTTTGCTCAGCTGGATGAGGTATTGCCTAGGTAATCTGGCTCATTTATCTTCAGCAGTGCAACTTGTGCTCAGCATTATTCACCAGTGGGACCTGTTACACTGTAATTGGTGATTTGGTGGGTTTTTTTCCTTTTAGCTGTAATGTGTGTGTTGTTTCAGTGGTAATAAATTCTGAAAGCTGTATATTTAGATGCAAGTGTATTTCCACATGACAAAGCCTGGCTGAGTTCATGAAATACCATCTACAGAGCTTTGCAGACCCTGTCCTCTGCTGCATTGTCCCCACGTATGCTGGTGTGACCACTGGTGATGGAGAGGAGAAGGTGTGACACAAATTCTGAATCCCCAAGCACTTTGCAATCTTTTATGTTGAGTTCTCATTACTGGAAGACAGCAATGCATGTGAGCTCCAGCTCAGGTCACTCAGCTATACAGGAACTTGGACCCACTTTGGGCTTCTCTGTCAGAATCTGGCACTGGCTGTGGAACAACTTGTGTGTTCTTTGTCTGCTAGGAAGTGGCCACAGAAGGGGGAAAACAAGTTTCAAGTCCTCTTTGAAACCACCTTGATGAGAAATTGTGACTTTTGGGCTTTTTTAATGATTCTCTACAGTTTTAGAGTATCAGGTGTCACAGATTACTGAGGAATGTTGTTGATCTTTAGCTTTAAACTTAAGGACAATCAGTGATTTATGCCCCACAACTTTGATTTTGATTTAGGCTGTTCCCTGCCATTTGCCAATAGAAGGAGAATGTTAGAAACGACCTGTGTCCCTGCATAAGGAAAATATCCTCTGGATGTAAATGTCTCATCAGTGTAGGTCTGTCAACCTGAATTTCAAGAAAAATTGATGCTTTATTTTCTCCTTTCCTTTAGGCAATGGTGAATCATTAAAAGAGCCTTTTGTTTGTTTACTGTGGGGCCGACCCCATGGGAGCACGGACGTCATGCATGATAGATTTATTGATGGATAATCATTTGTTTGGGGCTCTACTGTGAAAAATGGTTTGACTTCATAAGTATCACCTTCAGAAATTATTTAGAGCCTTCTCTGTTTAAATTATGAATCTTTGCAGCTAGGAGAGTCCTTGACAGAAGCTGTCTGTAGGAACAGGAAACCTTCTCATATGAATAGCATTAACCAATAACCTCCCCCAGGGTACATCTACATGGGTCAGACACCTGTGTGGGCTCAGAAGAAGCTGCAGTAATGTAAAATTGTGAGCTGGTTTTTCTTCCCCGGTTAGGTATGTTCATACCCTCTGTGGCTCAGATAAAGACAGTATGGGGCTGATGGCAAACCAGATGCTCCTGGGATGCAGGGCTCAGGGCTGCTTGCACAGTACAGCTCAAAAGGGAGCTAAATCAGGTAGGAAAAAAATAAAAGATAAGAAGACTTAGAAAATGTGAGCCTAATAAAGATGGAAGTGAATGCTAGTACTGGTCTGGTACAACCTCTGCAGAGTTAGTAGTATGTGTACAATTCAGAGTAGCTTAGCTTGTCCTGATTACAAGACTCTGAAGAAGAGCTTTACATTGATGCTTCATGAGTTGCTAAAACCTGCTGCTAATTGCCTCAGTCTGGAGGCCTCTTAGGGAAACAAAAACAAAGATCCTGCAGGTGTTTTAATTGGTGTTCACAGAGCAGCCCTGTTGTGCTCCATGGATTTGATTCAAGCTGCTCTCAGTGCCCAGATGGGAGCTGGCAGTGCTGTTGCCATCTACACTCTGTGGGTGCTGCAGCCTCACAAGGAGCCCCAGCAGGTGCCAGGGTCTGAAAGCAGCTGGAGCCATGCAGGGAAAAAGCATTCCCCTCCTCCTGGCCTAGGATCCCAGCAGTGTGTGGCAGGTGAGCAGGCAGGTGATGCAACGTGCAGAACAGCAGGGAATGTAGCACAGGCAGTTGCAAAAACAGTGGAGAAGTTAAATCCTCATCAGTTAACACCATGACTGGCACCTGATGGCAGTGCTCTCCCAGCAGTGGATGTAGGTTACTTAAGAACAACAAAGAAGTTACTTCTCCCAAAGCACTTTTTGCTTTGGGGGTTGTTTTATGCACTATAACATCTGCTTGATCCACTATGAACAGCTCCAAGAAGTTTAAGACACACTATACAGAAACTGCAGTGCTTAGGAACAATGTATGGATATTGGATATATGCTGATGATAACCCTGGCAGATAAAGGTAAGCCTTGAATAGCTGCCATTAGATTTTACAGTACATTTTCTCAATAAATTCATGTGAGAGAGCATTTTGTTTATCTGTCAGGCATGAATTGTTTTACACGAGAGAGGTAAACTAATCTGCTAAAATTAGCTAGAAATTTGGTAAATTATTGTGAAAACTGATGTTTAGCTGCTTCCTTTTTTTTCTTGCAGTATAAAGTCCTCTCGTGTCCAAATTATTTTAGATTGATTCCAAATTATTATAGATTGATTCAGCTGTGCATGAACAGGGCTCAGTAATGTTAGAACAATGTTTTTTTGGCATTTACAAACCATTGTGTACATTCAAAGCATTTAGAAGTATGAAAGTTTAGATTATGATCCACTGCAGTTAATATCAGGCATGAGTCACTGGTCAGTAAAGAAGGCAACACAGGACAAACATTTCCCTGCCCGAGTTAAAATTCTTGTTTGCCACATAAATGGAAAAATTCTCATCAAGTGACATTTATAGGTCTCTAGGGTTGTTTGTGCTCAGGATATCAAGGCTGACTGTTGTATCAAAAGTCAAGCCTGATCACCCAAAATGTGAAGTACAGTTTTTATTTAAAGCAGAATCAAAGCATAACTGGGTCAAATTCTTGCCATTGAAAGTTGATTGAAAACTTGTGCCTGAATGTCTTCCACCCTTTGAAAATCCAACCTAGATACTTCATTTTAGAAATCATAATCAGTTAAACTTGTAGGGTTGGAGGCAGGTAGTTTGAACATGTTATTTTCTATAGGAAAATTTTATAGGCTGATATGACCCTTCACCATTGTAGAGCAACTTGTCTTCATGGTGATAAACTACTTCACTCAGGTGTTCTATCAGTTAATATTTTAATGTTTCCTATAAGAGAAGGGTAAGTCTGATGCTTGCTAATTTTTATTCTGATAGCAATTTTACACCTCCAAAGAATGTATTTTAAGGCCAGTGGACACAGCACGGAAATGTGTGGTCTGCCTTAGCTCTTAGACTGTTTCAAGTGACTCATTTTTCTGTACTTGGACTTTTTTTACCTGGCTGTGGTTCAAAAAGAGAGCAGTGATTTTGGCCTTCTCCATAAAGTGCTTTGAGAGTGGTCTATTAGTTAACATTTTTCTTTTTGCTTGCTGTCTCAAAATCTAATTTCTGTAACACAATCCATGCAAACTTAGTGCTTTGGGGGATAAAAAAAGAAACTATTGGAGTAGTCACATTTTTCCTTAAAACTGAGTTTTTTTTAAGAAGAAAACAATGAGTTAATAAGTTACCCCAAATCTCTGAATCCATCTCCTCGGATTTCTGGCCAGCTTTATCTGCTAATGTCAGGCAATTTTCCCTCACAGAAACACCCATGTTCTATGCAGCTGTTTTAGGTCTGCTCTTGTGCTGACATATTTAAGGCAGGACACTTCTTCAAGTGTGGACAGGCTCATACTAGTGAAATATATACAAAGAAAATGGTGAAGACTACCAATGCCAAATTAATGAATTACATTATCAATGCCTTATAGAAAGAGCCATGAATCACATTACAGGGTAAAGAATGAATTTTTCCCCTTTGCTTTTGATAGAAAAAGTAATATACATTCTGAAGTCTAGCTTTGATATTTCTCTCTACTCTTCTCCCTCTCAAAGCTTTCTCATAACCAATAAAATTCACAGGTTTGCCATATCTTATTCAGTGAGAAGGCAACTTAAAAACTAATATGCTGCGTTGGCACCAAGTGAAAGAAATTGATTTAGAAGATGACAGGGAAAGGGCCATGCTGAAATGCGTATAGCCAGGCAGTGTCACACTTCCTTGGAAAGCATTCAAATCAATTTCTCATGGATATGTATTCCTCAGGAGCTGTATCAGGCAAGAAAAAAATGCTTCCTTCAGGAAGCACTGATCTGTCCAGTGAGTTCCCATCAGTGCACTTCCACAGTGCCACCCCAGAAAGATTTACTGGATTAAATGTACTTTTCCATTTCTCTGGTGTGTTAGAGCAGTCTGCCTGAGGTGGCAGATAGGCTGGAGCCCAGGACACCCCCAGTGCTGATCTCAGCTTAACTCCTCATTTGTCCCTTGGTCAGGGACAAGGCACATCCTCTTCAATTCACTCCAGTTTCTCCACCTGCAGAATAGGACAACTGAATCTTTTATTGAGGGTTCTGAAAAAGAGTCTGAGGAAGAAAGGATGGAACAGCTTCAGCTGAAAGAATCTGGTTTAGGTATCAGTGTTTAAGAACCTAATAAACTATAGACACTTTTCTGTTCTCATGCTGTATCATTGGCCATGCCAAGCTTCAGGCTTACACAGGAAGGACCAAATTTCTGAGGGAAGCTGTGGGATTTGTAGATAACAGTCTGATCTAAACTACCAGCATTTATTTTTCAGCCTTGGTGTCATCATCCACAGGAAGTGTACCCCTCTTAATGTGTTAAGGATAACTGGGTTTGGAGTTACACAGTAGCCAGGGGAGATGGTCACAGGAAGCAGAAAGTTTTGGTAAACTCACAACTTCATGACAAAGCCTGTTGGGATTTAAGGCTACAGATAAGTTTTTGGGAAGACAGACACTACCTAGAGAAATGGAGATTATATCCATAAAGAAAGGCAGTGAGATTGGGCTGTTTAGAAACATGTCTTTTAAGAAATAGTGACTGCAGGTTTCATATTCCCAGGGAATGAAATTGCATGCACACGCAATGCAAAAATAGAATAATAATGTGAAATGGAAATAGAGCAGATGAGAGTGAAGGTTTTCTGGTTGCTGATCTTCCCTTCCTCCCCTGAATCACAATCTGTCTGCAGAAAAAAATGTTAGAAGTGGTTTCTGTTATTCTCCCTGGCAGACAGTGCTTAGCAAGTTGCTAACTTAGAGGTTGTCTTTTGCATTTTTTAAAGAAGATCATCATCATTCCTCATATGCATGAAATCCTGTATATCACCTCCATGCTGCTGAACTCACTGCTGCTTCTGAGTTCATCATTGAGGGATTAATTTGCTGTTCTATTTAATGGTTTTGTCTGTGTGGCTTATGGATTTTGTTTTGTTTTGAACTACAGCAAGCACTTCACTTGCAAGCACTTCCTGTATCTTCAAAAATCATAGAATTATTTACTTTGGAAAACACCCCTAAGGTTGAATCCAGCCATTAACCTAACAGTGCCCAGCCTCAAGTGCCTGCATACAATCCTTTTGGATGCATAGTTCCCTTCCTGCTTCCCCTTCCTCTTAAGGAGACAACCCTTTGCTTTTGACTAACCAAATAACATACCTTTCTCTTTCCCATAAAAGTTTCCCAAAAAATGTCTCAGTCTGCAGTCCAGCTCTGTCATTGAGTTACTAGATTCTCTAGAAGTCCACTTTGAAGTGGATCCCACTGCTGAGCAATTCCTGTGTGTGTGGAGGTCAGGTGGCACTGAACCCAAGGAGTGTCACTCCAGGACCAGCATCAGCACTCATTTCTAGGTCCTGAAATGCTTTTCACAAATGTAAGCACATTTTGTAGATGCTTCACACAAGGGTGCATTTGAAGGAGCTGAAGGCACTGCATTAGTTTAGTCAGTTACAAAAAGGTAAATGTAGCTTTTACTGGGGTCTCCTGAGAAAATGGGTTGAGCTGTAGCAGAAAGAAAAATATGAGGACTATAAAAAAAGTTTCAGTTTTTGTCATGCTTTATTCCGGTTTCTTTGATAAAATGAATGGAAAACGGTTGGTTTAGAATTAAGCAGAAATGCAACATTTTCATTTAGAACAGGATTAAACATTTGGGGTTTTTTTCCCCCTGAGACTTGTGCCTTGTTTCTGTTTTACTTTCTTATCTCAATCCATTTTTGTAATGATGAAAAGGAGAGAGCAGGGAAAGAAGAAAACTGCAAAAACTGAAACCTAAATTTTTCTCTCTGATTTTTATCAGCATATAATTTACTTTGGTTGTCAGAAGGTTTTGCCACTGTAGCAATCTCCTCTATTGTTGGTGAAGGGTATGAGGCAAAAGTGCATCATCTTCGTATGTTTGAAACAAGGTAACATTGCTTAAAATTTAATATTTTATAACAAAGCAAGCTGGTACTTTGTAAACAAATAAAATACCATGTGAAGAGTATAGACAAGTCTTGCCAGTTTTAAGTCTGGTAATCATTGGAGTATTTATCAGTGTGTCAGTTTTTCCTGGAAGAGTAAACTGGGATTATTGGTTTGGTAGCATTTTGTTTCCCAAGTGTTATAGTGGAAAATTCTCAATATTTTCTGATATCTACCAGTCAGATATTGAGGATTTTATATCTCCATTGTTGTGATATCAGCAGGTCAGGACTAAGTTTTCCTGTATGTACTTATTTTTGAAAATGATAATAAGCCCTCCAAACCAGACTTATTTTGTTGATTTCTTTCAGCAATTCTTCTTGCACCTTGCAGTATCATTACTTAAACAAGAATTGTATTTTGGAAATACACTTCAGTCTTTTCCAGTCTGGCTTGATGCACCCACTAGACAGTGAGATTTTCCTGTTTTGCAGAGGCTGATGGGTTTAGTGCTTGAGCATAAACAAACTGAACTGAAAGCATCTAAGCATTCAAGGGTTCAATGCAGGAATTCACTGACACATCTTGTCATAGCAAGTGGCTGAGGTAGAAGAAGAATCCTGGTAAAACTTGGGGTGGGATCCACAGCTGGTTACCACCACTTTGCTTGGAATCATCTTGGGCATACCTCACTTTGAACACACCCCCCTACCTGTGAAGATCTGGCTGGCTGGGGCTGTTCTCTTATTTTCTGTGACTGTGGGCACCACAGGGGCAATTGTAGGCTCTGCACTGCTTGTGAAGCTCAGGTTTTATGAGTATCAGGCTGAAAGGTGAGCCTGATATGCCTGCCTTCCAGCTCATAATTCCAAAGTGTCCTCAGCATCCCCTTGTAATTGAGCTGCAGCAGGGCTGAGCTGTGGGCTATGGATAAATTCCAGGGGCTCCTTTGCTCTGCTTCTGTATGATATATGACACTAGAGATTAATTAATTGAATATTTTATTTAACAAAGATTAAAATAAATTAGTAAGCAATGTGCTGCCTGGCCTGAACACCCAGTAAGAACTAGTAGTTTTCATTATCCCTCAAGAAATCATTGACTATTTTATGTGATGCAGTAATATATTATTCATAGACAATTTCATTGGTAACATTATTGTGGATTCTCAATATAGCAAGAATGTACATAAAGACATGAAATCCTAAGGCAGAGAAAGACAGGTGATCTTCCATAAAAATGAGGATGTACAGTGCATATTCATACACACAGAAGACTACAGATCTTTATGGAATCAGGAAAACACCTGGTCCTGGTGGTGAGCCTTATTCTCAAAGCAGGCCTGCTATTATACATTATAATGCACTAATCTCTTTCAGTTTCTTAATGATAAACTTGAAATATCTACCTGAAATGCTGTTCTCTGCCTGAAGCTGGATATTTTCAGTCCCATTGTTAGCAATGCACCTGTATTTATTACATGGATGCTTTCCCATCCATTTTATTCACCAGGCTTGGGAGGCAAGAGTATGCACCTGGAGAAACTCATCTCATATCCTGAAGCCTCATCTTCTGCAGTGACAGGACACAGCACACAGAATTGTGTACCCATGCTGTCACCTGAGGAGAAGGACTCAATTCCACGGTGTCTCTGGCAATGTGTAGTGACAGTGTTTCAGGGACATTTGTGCCATCACAGCACTACAGGCATGCTCTAGAGATACTGCCAGGCCCACCACCAGACTGGCATCTGTCTAAAGGCAGTGCCTCTTGGATTTCACATCTACAGCAGATGCCTAAAACTGCCATTGTATCCTGCACAGCATGTCCAAACTGTCATCTTGTGGAACGGACTCATAAGCAGAGACCTTATGATACTGGCACTGAGTTCAGTCTAAAAGCATATTGTGTTAATCCATTTCTTTCTGCTCTGTGTCTTGTGGTTGTCCTTGAAACCTTGCAGGAGGTGTTGTTATCTAAGTGGAATATGTTGCTGTGAGAGCTTGCTACACTTCACTGGGCTCTTTAGAAAGCTTTTACCATTTCATAATTTAAATGTATGTTTGTCCCTCTTTAATTGAAAAGTTGTTAGGAGTGAAAGGTTTGTGTGTCTGAATTGTTTGAAGGCTGCTTTGACTTCTGGTTGCCGAGGAAACTGTTTTAATATAGAATTGTATCCCAGTGACTTCAAAGTCTCTGTTCTGTTATGGTTCATGCATTCCTTGAGCTGGGAACTGTTTCAGTGGGAAACTGTTTCAAAGTAGTTTAGTTCCATCTGGGTTTGGTATATTTAAAAAGTGCTGATGGGGCTTCAAAGTTCAGCTGGTGCTGAAATTGTATTACTCTTTTGCCTGTTCATACTAGTGGAGTATGCAGGGTTTACTGAGTGGTGATTGTGATTATAATGGGGAATCTTCACATTAAAGCCCCTATGAAGATGGGAAAACTGCTTTTTATGAAGATGGGAACTGATGAAATCTTACATGAAGAAGGCAAAGGAGGTGATGGGTCTACAGGTCTGCAATCCTTGTCCCTCTCATGCTCAAGGTGTTGGAAAAGAGAATTAATCCACCTCTTAGAATCCCATGTTGAGACTAGTTTGCCTCTTCACTCTCCTTTCAGGCCACTGTATTGTCACCCCAAAGATGGGTGACACTGATGAATAGGATCTTCCATTCATAATTAAGAGCTGAGCCATCAAATTGTAGAGTATGGATTTGATGAAGTCCTTGGAAACATTACCTTGACTCTGGTCAAATCATGGGATTTCTAGGAGTGCAGCCTCTGTCTTGGCTGCTATTCTTCTTGTTCCAAGGCTGGAATAAAAAATCCACATAACTTGGCTGGATTCCTCCGGCAGCAGGGCCTCTCTTCTCACAAGGTGTCAGAACTGCAGAGCAAATAGGGACCTCAGGGACAGGAGGACCCAGTTAAACCCAGTTCTGATGGGGAGACATTTCCTTACCACAGGCACTGAAGGTTGGTGGTAGCCACTTCTTGCCCCCATTTGACAGACTATCTGGAATGGTGTGGGAAGCCCATCATAGTCCAGGCACTGGGGTGAAGAAATAAAGAGGAGGGGGTAACTCTATCTCAGCAGCTCAGACATCTGTCAGACAGAAGCAGCTTCAGATCATGCAAGCTGCAGAAGTGCCTTCCACCAAGAGTTGTCTCCCATGTCAGGAAAAGACAAAGCTTATCTACAGTAGTGGTTGTGGGGAAAATAGCTATTTAAAAAGTGTATTTTCTCCAGGAGGCACATCCTTATATACCTTTTATGTGGAGCATGAATAGGTTAGTACAGAGGAAGAAGTCACTTCAATAGCAGGTTCTGCTGTGCAGCAAAGGCCACCGCTGCATGGACGTGAGCCTCCAGCCCAGAAGGGGAATTGCACATCAGCTCTGGAGGCTAATAAAGGCATGACCTTCTTGCCTAATAAAAGAAAAATTTCCCAGGAGATGCTGTTCCCTGCTGGCTGTTTTAGGTTTTCCCAGTCACAAGCCACAGTCCTGTCCCTCCTTTGCAATCAGCAGTGCTTATGTTGTCACCTGAGCACCTGTGGGAGGGAGGAGGTCTGGCTGGATGTCAGCCTCTGGGTGAATGATCAGGAAATATTTTTCCAGTCAAAAGGGTCAATAAAAAAATATTTTATTGCAAAGGAAGCATAGGACATGAGGAAGTTTAGCAAAGGGAATTCTTGAAGGTGGCTGGGAGATGTGGGTGATGAGCCCTGTGTGGCCAAATGCCTTAAATTCCCTGGAGTTTGTGCCATCAGGAGCAAGGCAAGGAGGCTTCAGGACATCTGGGCCATTTTTCAGTCCTGGTAAAATATTATAATTATTACACTGAATGAGTTTTAAAGGTTCAAGGGCTGAAGTGGACCATGGGATTGAGTCATTTGGAAAAACCTATAAGAAACTGGTATACTCATTTTGATTTCATCACAGTCCAAATACTTTCTGAAAGTGAATTGATTTCTGGGCTGCTATTTTGCAAGCAGTGGGGGAGAAAAATCTTGACTAATGTCAAAACATCCCATTTTGAATCTGAAAAGACTCCATTTGGGTGGAGGTTTTTTGTTTGGTTGGTTTTTATTGGTTTGGGGTTTTTTTCTGATTTTTTAATGGCATCATCGTTAAAATGCAATGTATAAATGCAATCTAATTTATTTCATAGCACAATGTTAGATCAGTCCAAAGCAATTATTTTTCTCCTAAAATGTCATGTTTAATTTTGCCTCTTAATGAATTTAGAATTGGAAATCTCAAAGCTGTTGATGAAACCAAATGTTCATCATTTTTTTGGACAGTTCTCTTCAGGTGCTCTACATTTGGCTGTGGTAGAGTCACTACACAGCACAGACTGCTGTGTCTTCCTCCTACCCTGAATCTTCATTGGTTGGGATGAAATCACTTCAGAAAAGAAGGGCTTTTTCCCATGTAAACTGTGAAGTGGAAAGGAGTAGTAATTGCCATCAAGTTTTCCAGAGTCTACCACAGTATTAATTCAGGCCACGTATCTTGTAGCAGGCATTAACAACAACTGTATATATAATAAGTTTGACACATTTGAGTTCTAAAAACCTTAAACTCCAGGGATTCAAGCCAACTTCATTAAAACGGTGGAAGAAAATGTTAGCAAGTCATTTTAAATGGTGTTGGCATATATACACCTTTTGACTTGAATCACTTACTGTTGTGCCAGTAATTCAGTCTGGGTTTTCTGGCACACTGTGTGAAAGTAAGGAGGAAGTGGTAGAGTTCCCTTAGGCTCCCACTGGTGCTTTGGCTGTTATCTTTGCTCCCTGTGTGTGTGTGTATGTGTGTGTGTGTGTGTTATTTTTATTTATTTATTTATTTTTATTTTCAATATATGGGGGAAAGCTTGTATTTTTTCATATGCAAGGTATTATGGGGTACAAACTGAATTTTTAATACTTAAGTATTTTGGGTATTTTACATCTTGATTGCTTTGATAGGTAGTAGGGCTTAAATAATTCTGCAGTCTGGACATGTGTATATTTGTCTGTCTAACAGTTTTTGAAGCTGGTGGCCAATTTCAATTATATTTTGAAGAGAAGCAGAGGTGTCAGAGGGACTGCACAAGTTTTTAAGGATTAGTGGCTCATAGAGGAGCCACAGTCAAGGAAAGCTAGCCCTTTGTTAGCAGGAAATCATACAGAAGAAACACTTGTGAACCTGGTTTACTAGTTCCTATTCAAATTATTTGTTTAAACCTGGAATACACCTAATTTATACAGAGAGCAGTGTATCTACACATATTTGTCTGTTATACACATGCATAATGTTCCCTGAAATCCTTCCAGAAATTAATTGTGCTCCTCCTTGCTAAAAGCAGAACCTCAGCTCCATCTGGTGGCTCTGTGACTGGTAAGACAAAATGCTGAAATTCATCTTGTCTGTGATTTTGCATTTTGTCTAGTGAAAAAACATAAGCACACAGATAAGTGTTAGCTCCCTCAAGATAGATTTTATCTATAACAGAGAAGGCCCTTATCTTTTGATTCCTTTCTTTAAGGGGGGTTGTTTTTCTGAACTTAATGCCTTTAGAGATCAGGGACTTTTTTTCAATCATGAGCTAAAAAACTCTTTAGGAAAAAGGGAGAAATTTCCCTCTACCTCACCTCCATCTTTTGAGACCAGAAGGTAAAGCTTTATGAGGAAGGTCAAATATTATATCTGAGTTCCAATGTCTTTTTGTCATGTGACCCCTGGAACAAAGCTTCAAGCCATCTCCAAAACCAGAAATACTAATGGACTGGTATAGCAAATTCTTCACTAACAACACCCTTTGATAAAATTCAATGCTAAGAGTCACTATTTTCTTCCTTCATTGCTTTTTCTCTGCTTATATTAGGAAGGCATTGGGCCTAGATTTTTTGTTTGGTAGCTGAGTTGTAGTAAGAAATTATTTTTATTCCAAGTGGGATAACAAAAAAGAATTCTGGAATGAATTTTTCATCAAAAATTAGTGTTAAATCTGGCAGAGTTTCTGTTTTGATTTTGGTCACATGTTTTTAAAAGAAAAAATTGGGGCAGTGCTAAAAATGAAAATAAATGGTTCTGTTGAAACAGTAGTCCAGGATTCACATTTTCTGATGTAGGTGGATGAAACATCTTTTTGGTGAAAAATAAAATGGTTTGTGGCAGTGGGCTGTGCTGTCTCTGATTTTGCCCAAACATGAGAACCTGGAAGTAGGGCAGTAAAAATTATTATAGACATGCATAAGGTCAGCTGAAAATTAGCTCCTTTGCTCTTTTTCCATTGTGAATTGATACAACAGCCCTACGGAAACTCTGAGCTAGGTCATTAATTTAAATACATCCTAAATTGAATTTTTTTAGAAAAAAAATGTTAAAATTAAACAACTTGATTTCCCTCTGCCTGCCACTGTCTTGTAAACCTGACTAAAACTCAGTGACTGTCTGGATGGGCTCAGAAACATGTCTTTAAATTTTAATAATGTAGCTGACATATAATTCTTTATCCCCCCTTTTGGCAATTAGCAGAATTGGTGTTCAGCTTTCCTTTCTTGTTTTGTGTATTGCTTGTGGCCATGAAAGTGGAAAACTACACTTGAGGAGCTGATGAGGAGGAGGAGGAAGAGATTGTGACCTAGTCTGATGAGAGGAAAGCCCGATCCAACTTCTTCAGCAGATACTTGGTGAGAGAAGTGAGGCCCAAGACTAGGATATAGAAACAGTAATCCAAGACTGGAATTCATTATTCCTTGTGCTGCCTTAGTCCTCTGGCACAACCTGTCTCTACTTTATAGCAGCAATGTTCTTAGTGCTACAAGCAGTGAGCAAACCTGAACCTGCACAGAGGAGGATGGAGAAGGGTGGGTCAAGGCATTGTGAAGTGCAGCAAATACAGCCAGGTAGAACAAATTATGAGTCAAGAGTCTGAGTAAAACCAGCACATCTTGCAGGCAATTTTAATCCTTAAGGCATTTAAGTTTGCTACAGAGGTGCCTTCACTGAGGTTTATGGTCCCCATGTGCTCCTGGCTTGTGTCACACTTACCCATTGCTAGGCATTTGGCAGTGGAGCAGTTGCACATTCTCTCCTTTTTATACATTGCACTTTCCTATGTGTGGGGAAGAGTTTTATATAGCCACAAAGAGTTTTATATGCCTTGGTGACATTTAATCTACATACTCTCCTCTACTGCTCCGTTTTCCTAATGAACAAGCTGTAGGCTGCATATTTTGCATACATTAATGCTTTGTCACTTCAAACTCGAGGCACAAGACTGTTCCAGGCAGAAATACCATCTTGTTCCTGTCACAAGTCTTAATACAGGAGAATATAAAAAAAAAAATGCAGCATTTGGAACCTTTTAACCAGTTTTAAGCAGCACAGGGTGTTTTCCTGTCTCATCTGTTTATAATAATGCTTAAGATCTTAAATGAGAGCTGTTTCTCCATGTGGGAAGCACAGAGTTCATTAATAATAAAAACCAGCTTTTTCCTAAGCTGTGTACAGTCATGACAGACTGTGGTCAGGAAATGTTCATCCCTCTTACCAGGAATTGGTGCAAAAATCACCAGATATGACCAAGGTTACACAGTGGTTGTGTCAGAAGGGGGATTTAATCTCTGCTGCCAAAAATGAAAACATACACACAGACACAAAATGTAATACATTGCTTCACGCTGAGGCTAGCTGAAACAAATGTGTAGTCTACTGCTAGGCAGCTGTAAATGGTGTGTTCCAGAGAAGGGAGATGTGCAAAATGGTTAAGCAAAACCCGTGTGACAAAACTATTCCCCCATTTCATCCACTTGCACTTTTAAATGGATGTTGAATGCATGTTTGAAGGATGGCATCTGCAAGACAATATTTTCCCAAGAACAAACAAACAGTCTTGCTGGGGAGCAAAGCTGTTCAGTGTTTTCTATTCCACTCATGAAATGGAGGTGAACTTTTCTGGCATTTATTGAAAGAAACAAGCCCAGAGGACACAAGAGAGCAATCATACTTGCACATGATTGTGTTCACATTCAAGTGCAATGGGGAATTGTGGTATAAGAAGGCTAGATATGGATCTGGGGAGCACAGACTTCTCAGGACAGGCTGGAAAGATCCTTAAACAAAAGCATCACAGCCCATGGGGATCTCTTGTCTTTGCCCCACTTCTGAGCAGCCCCAGTTCTGCTTCACAGCATAAGGAACAATCCCTCCACGTGCTTGTGTGCACATTTTCCATGTGGCATTAAGGAATGAGGCTATGTACAGAGGCAGGATTTGCTGAGGGAGCATCCCATGCTGCCTCAAAAAGGGCACTGACTTACAAGTTCACACATTGCCACAGAGACCCTGAAATGTCAGATCTTTAAGGATATAGTAGATCTAAAATATTTGTTTTAGGAGGAAAGTGGTCTTGCCCTACTGATCTGTAAGGAGCATGGAAAGGATGATGGCTTGACAGGTAGACAAACACACAACATATAACTCTCACATCCCCTTAGTGATCATCAAACATTTGTAGTGGTGAGGAAGCCTTTTGGGAGGTTTGGCTTGGGTTTGGGGTTTGGATTTGGTTTGGGGTTTGTTGCAGTTTTTTGGGGGGAAGAGGAATTAATTTGTTTTGTGCAAGCAGACAAATAGGCAACAAAAAGCCAGAGCTGTGTGTTCATAGCAGCACTGCATGTCAGTAGCATCACCACCTTTTCTGTGGAGATTGCAGTGTCTGGAAGCATTCCCTTACAGCAACTCACTAATAATTATGAGCCAGAAATCATGGGGCAGAAGAGGAAATATTCACTTTCTCGTGTAGTAGTTAGCTAAAACCTGACCTTTTGATCTTAGTTTGACCCAAAAGGATAAAATCAATCATAAAATGAATATATATTCCCAAATCAAAGTGTATTTCCTAACTGGCAATTCTTAGCTGCAGTAGCAGCTTTCAACACACTTGATGTGATTTTGACAGATTGCAATTTGGTCTGTGGAGTTCTAATGATTGTACGTGAGGTAACATTGATTTTAGGCTTATTTTTCTCCTTTGCTGTTTTTCTTAATCACCTGCTCAGGCATCTGAATCCACACACATAAAATGAAGTGTTGTTCAATTGTGCCACAGCCATGGCACTGTCACTGCCTCTGAGCTTCCCTCCTTTGATGTTAAGAGAGCCTGCAGAGCCCAGGCTCCTGGCTCAAGCATCAGAGGGAAGCTGCTTAATGCAGGCCATCTGAATAGCCTTTTGCTGCCCCTTGTCATCCTTGTAAGGCTTTCTTCAAGTCACATGTTTGCTTAACAGTGACATTTTTAGAGGAGCCTTTAGCAGGGACCCAGTGGAATTCAGATTGGGAGTGTCTCTGAATACCTTAAGTTAAATATTTTATGGTTTTATGTAGATACAGAGGGCAGCTGTAGTGGTAGTTTGGGTGTGTCTGTCTCACTGGCTGTCTGCCCTGTGAAGCTGTTTGCACTGCACCAGGTCAGAACAAGAAATATGACAGTGGGTGTAATGGAAGCATTGGGAGCTCTCATTAGGGCTGGCTGACCTTTCTGTCTGAGCTGTGGGTCTGCAGCTGGTTCCATTAGAAGCAAATGTCCAAGGAGGTGTTTAAAATAAGTGGTCACTTATTTTAAGTGACAGCAGTATCAGCAGCAGTATCCCTCTGCTTCACAGGGAGCCTCACACAGACACTTCCCAGTCCATAGAAAAGTAATCTCTCAGGATCACAGAAATACCAATACTGGCACAGGGAAGAACATTTTTCACTATGGTGAAAAATTCACATACTTTAGCTAGCATTAATTTAATCAAAATAGTAGACACACCAAGTTGATAATTTGACTCTGGCTTCTGAAAATTTTAGAATGACCCTAAAGAAATCTTGGGCCAGAGAAAATAGACCAGACAATCAAATTCATCTAAACTGAACTTTTGAATTACATTTATTTTTACCATGCTTGTTGAAAATCTGAATTTTTACTGTCCTTCCCTGGAACAGGTTGTTATTTTTGGCATCAGTACCTATGTTATCATCACTGTCTGATCACTTTTCTGTGTGTGGCAGCCCCATTCCTCTTCCTGTGGTCTGCCACAAACACTGCTCTACTCAGAGACTCTGGGGAGGGCAGGACTTGGTGCCCAGTTGTAACAGCAGAGACTCCCCCTCAAGGAGCTTCTGATTAAGATCACAAGGCAAAGTGCTGTTTAATTTAAGGAAAGAAAATACCCAGAGGTGATATATTCAGCCACAGCTTAATTGAAATCAAAGAGCACACGAAAAGGTGAGGGAGACAGCAGACAAAAGGTTAAGCAGAGCACCTTGTATCAAACATTCAGCTGATGATTAGCTGTTGATTGTGGAGCATAAGCCAAAAATCAAGTTTTATTGTGTGCCCTACAGCGATTTCTGTGTTCAAAATGAAATCAGAAAAACAGGCGCTTGTTTATCTCCATAAGTTATTGCAGCATGTGTGACAAGAAAATAAAGAAGTCAAGAAATATTATTAGTGCTTTCTTTTTATTGATTGCTGAGTTTCTTTAGCTGCAGGAAACACTGGAGAAAATTTATGGCTCCACCCTTTAGTTTAAAAATTAGTGTAATTGTTAAGCTGTGGAATTATGAACAGCTGCTTGTCAAACAGTAGCAAAAAGATAACCTTTACAAAAAACACCTAATATTTGCCTCCATCAGGAAACTTTCACACAATAACAAAACCTGATCAGTAACAGGGGAATGTAGATGGCAGTAAATAAGAACTGCTGAAACAGGAAGTGCAAGGCACATAATGAGGGTGCTTCAAAGAGATTTGCAGTAAATACAGATTTTGGGTTTTTTTTAATAACAGGATGTTTACTCTCACTTTTTAGTGCAGAGTCCATCACAGTAATTCCACTAGCTTAGGGGGCACAGGAATCAAGTCAAGCCTGATGAGAGTTAGATTTCTGTTTTAAATCACACCCACTTCATCCTCCTAGTCCACTTTGCTTGAAAATGTTTCCTTCAGACAATGCTGTGCACTTCTTTCAAAACAGTTAAAGAGTGGAGGCAGTGTCTTTTCTAATAAGTTGTTGGTTTATATCAGCCTTTGTGGCTGGCACTTCATCTGTCCATAAATTTTTAAGTTGCCATTACAGTGCTGTTGTATATTTGGGGGAGGGATGCCTCACTTTGCCCCATACAAATTATCTTCCCTTTGCATGAGTTCCATCTGCCAAGATTTGGAAGAAACTATTTTAAAAAATGTAAAGGTTGTTTCTTGTTTATTGTAAGGTATTTCTATTCCTAAGGCACCTTTCATCTGATGATTAGCATCAAAGCATTTTGTAAGCCTTGATTCTTTAGCTCTCTCAGTAGTCTCAAGATATTCTGAGAAAAAAGTTTTGCATAGCTCAGAGCTGAAACTTCTTAATAGCACAGAGCAAGGTGACACAACAGCTTGGGCCAGAATGAAAAAGACAAGTGATGGTTGGCTAAAACTGTGGGAGGAAGATGATATGGAGAATGGAATGCATGAGTTGAGTGCTTCACATGCAATTGAGACCTCCCTCTCTTTCATCTTATTTTGTTCATAAAGCTCTGGAGGAAATGAAGAACTGGGCACTGAGCAGAGATTGCAGAAAACATTGCTGAGCTTCAAAATAGAGATGTAGGTGGAGAACAGCAGTGCTGGGTCTGTCAGAGCCAGTTTATGGGGGACCAAGGAAAAGGAAATTGGAATGCTCCATCACAGCCAGCAGATGCATTGGTGAGCAGCACCCCAGCTGGGATGTGTGGTCCTTGAAAGTCTTCCATGTAGTTGAGAACTGGGAAATCCAACAGCACACAGAACTGCTGAGGATCTGTTACAGCAAGACAGACAGGAAAGGAAAAAGCATGCCCATCCTTCATCAAAAGGGACATGGCCAACAAAGCCATCCAATTCTGCCATTACCTGCTTCTACTGGTACAGGAGTGCTGAAAAGCCATCTGAGATGTTTACACATGCTCTTTGTTTCACACTGAGAAATAGTCAAAAGAATATCGTTGTAGCCTTTCACTGTAGAAAAGCTGAATGAGTGCCCAGTCTTTGCTAGACAGAATGGGCAGGTATGACCATGGGTGTAACAAATACCATCCAGTGAATCACCTCCTGTACCTGATTTTCAGACATGTTTAGCACCTCCACCAGGGATAATGGTTTAAAGAGCTCTGTACTCAAAGGCAGCAGATTTCTGAGTGACTTGGCACTCTTTGGTAGCAATCTACACCCCTAGCATCATGAAGAGATGTGCACAGGGTGAGCTGGCAGAACAGGCTCTGACCCACTACAACACAGGCAGGTGTCTTCAGTATCTAGCTGTTGGTCCTTAAAGATGATACTGGAATGGAAAAGGATATGCAGCCTGGGAAAATAATGGTCAAATTTGTTTAACATACTTTACAACAATGGTTATGTCACATAATTTTAATTAAGCCTTGTTTGTTAGAGGCTGGGTCTCTGCATTCAGTGCTGTAGAAGCCTGAAGGAATCACAAAGAATTTATCTAATTGGCATCATGGATGGAGGCTGCTGAAGCATTGGGAATGACCAGATCTTCTGCACCAGTAATGATCTTATTGCCATAGTTACAGTTGTCTGACTCTCCTGCTCCCTGTAAGTCTACAAATCACATTAATAATATTTGCAAAACCTTGGAAGTCTCACCTAGGGTACAAGTAGTTGAACAGCTGCCTTAAAAAACAGTTCTGCCTATAGTCATGCCCAATCCTGCTTCAGCTGGATTCATTGACTGTAAAACCAAAATATCTGTACACTCCTTAATGCAGGCACTGGCATCCCAGGGACTCCTTCAGATTTGTGGATGCTGAGCAGCCTGAGCCCTATGGAGGGCTAGGAGGTAAAGCAGAAGATTCTTATGTGCCTTCCTGCCTAGGGAAGGGAATGAGTATAATTCTTGCAAACCTGTTCAGATCAGGAGCCTGGGTTAGGACAGGGGCACTGAGATGAGAGTGACTTGGTGTTGACTCATCCTGGCAAGACTGAAATGCTTTTTTTTTCCATGGGATGAGAGTGTTGACTCCAGCCACCCATGACATTTGAGCCACCTTTCATTTCCCACCAGGAAGCTGTGCTCTACCTGAAGAGGGCAGGGGTTCAGCAGCACAGGCTTTAAGAGCCAGAGCAAGGACACTTACCATTCTTGACTAAAGAGCCTCAACTCTGGTTCTGTGAATTAAAGAATAGAAGGCTCAAAGGAATATGGTTACTAACCAAATTTTAAAGTTAGGTCATATTCCAACCCTTAAGATTTGTATCTTTTTTTTTTTTTTTTTTTTTTTTTTTCCCTCTTCATATTTCTGTTAGCAAGCAACAGTAACTTCTTTTTCCACTTTTTCCATTTTCAGCCCCTCTTGTCTCAAACTGGGTGATAAACAGGGTGGCCAGACTTAGGTCCCTCACAAGTATTAAGATGAATTTTCCTTTCCAAAGCACTTTGTCTCAATTTCCTGGCCTGTTAGGATCTGTGTGGTGAATTGGGTAGTTTCAGCATACTCTGTAGTCCACTGTCTTTCTTTTTCCATGGAAAATGTGAGGATGTCATTGTCAGGCATTCTTGCATGTATCTCCTCCTTGTTTTGTAAGCTCACTTGACAAATTAAGAATGGGTTTCATACAAACAGACTTCCAAGGTCTCACTTAGTACAATTAGTGCAACAGGATGGTCAAATGGTTTTATCAAGCACACTGTCTGTGCTCATCTGCCATCTCTTTTACAGACTCGTTTAAGGTGAGTCTGCAATGCATTCAAGGTTTCAGGAGAAGCATCCATTTGAATCTTTTAATTGAGGTCAGGAGAGCAGAAGCAGCAAGCAAACTTGAAACTCTGGAAAGGGGAAAAAGATGTCAGTGGGTCTGAGACAAGCCTTGTTGCAAAGGGACACAGGTTTGGGGCATGTCTTTTTCTGACATTTGCTGTGACTTTTGTGATGGTGTCAGTGAATCTCTCCCTCCCTCTCAAGCACAGAGTTTCCCCTCTGGACCATTGCTGGACAGGGCTCTGGGGGCACAGCAGCTTGCAGAGGGGAATTTTTCAGTATCTCATGGGAAATGTAGTCCACTTAGAAGCCCTAGAGTTGAAGAGAGACCCTGACACAGAAATATCCATGGGGAGCCACAGCAGTACTCCCAGTTAAGTGTCATTGGCATCTGAGAGTGCTCAACTTTCCATTAAAAAAAAAAAAAAAAACTACTCTTTTTCGTGAAAAATACTTTTCTACATCTTTTTTCCAAGCCTTTGCCTGCTTCTTTTGCACAATTAAATCTTATTATTCAGCAGTGTGGAAGGAATGAGCTCTGCATTTGCCCAACATGCTCCACACTACCTGTATTAAGCTCACCTCCTTGGCCATATGGATTAATGTTTTGAACTGTCACCTGTAGCCAATTTCATAATGGCCATTAATAACATTAAAAGGTACATGTGTTTTGAAAAAGGAGAGAAGCAAGCACTCTCCTTTAGGTGATGGAGCAGCTGCATTATATCTGAATTGTCTTGGCAAAGTTGCTGCTTTCCTGTGCAACCATGGATTGGGATTTTTTTTGTTTGTTGGGTGAATTGACAAAGATTGTATCAGGCATGACTTAGAAGGCATTGGATCAACAGAATACAAGGACTCATAGTGTACTATGCCTTTCACAAGTTGTTTGAACAATGGGTCAATTCTCAGTTATCAATAGTTTGCAATGAGAGATCTGGCTGTGGTCTTTGATATGGTTTTTAAGTTGACCTCTACTGATTCAACTGTGCATGCAGAGGATGTCTGCAATTGCATCTTTGATTTTAAGTCATAACCAAGCTGTAGGAAATAAAACCTCCATGCCAAATAAATTATAGAATAATTTACTTAATTTTGCCCAGCAAGCTAAAATAAACATGCATCCTTAGATGTGCCAGTAATTCATGTAACATGATAATTACTCAGTGTGCAATCATTACCTTTCCAGTAGTACTCATTACTCCAACAGTTCTTAAGCATTTTTGCAGTAACACCTGGCTTGTAGCTATAATGATACCATTTTGCAAGTTTTTGAAGGCTTTTTTTTGCTCTGACTGGCATTGATTGCATTTCATTTACCTTTTTGCCCCTGCTATTGTTTATTGGCAAGAGTTTATCAATTAGCTCAGTCAAGATCCCAGCAAAAACTACTGTTTCACTCACTAAAAATCAATAAGGAAACTCAATAACTCTTTCCAAAACCCAATAAAGAAGCAGCAAATAGTGTTCACAGCAGATATCTGAACAGGGTTTTGGTTGAATAGTTTATCTGTTGAAAAAATTATGGTTTTTATTGGCTTTAACTACCTACCAAATGCAGCCTGAACCTGCAAGCAATTTGTTTCTACCTTGCCCTTTTACTTTTGTTTCAAAATACTTAAATAAAGGTGATGTTTTCAGGGAGGAAGTATTTTGATAGTTTAGAAAACATATCTTAAGATAAAGGTTATGGAAATGTGAAAGTACTACTATATCTGAAGGTTAAAACTATGCTGAAATCAAGCCACAATATTGTGTGCAGGGACAGGAAGGAGGAACAGGCAATGTTAAGCTGCTCAGCTCACACCAAAGCAACCACTCTTTGCTTCCAATTCCAAGTGACTTTATAATTGTCCTGTTGATCTCAGTGGACATCTATTCCTCATGTTTAAAGTGGGAGTCCATCTGGGGTGTATTTTTGGGGACATGGGCTA
Source organism: Oenanthe melanoleuca (assembly GCF_029582105.1). Taxonomy (NCBI): domain Eukaryota; kingdom Metazoa; phylum Chordata; class Aves; order Passeriformes; family Muscicapidae; genus Oenanthe; species Oenanthe melanoleuca. Next base: position 16,727,579 of record NC_079337.1, read on the forward strand.
AAGCTCATTTGTGCTTTTCATGATAAAGCTAATATAGTGACCTTCATACCAGAAAGCTATAAGAAATTATTTTGTGTTGTAGTTTGGGATGAAAAAATCAAGAGGAATATATCTGATGATGAGCTAACTAATTCTAATGCAGAAGCAGTAGGTGTTTTCAACAGAGCTACAGCAGGATCAGTTCTCACATCCCCTTTAGATATGGGCAATAATTCTTGCTCTTTTATACTGCTGTGGCAGCTAGAGGCCAGAATCTGGTACACTGTGTGATGCTGTAATGTTTGTGCTCACAGTGCAAGGCATTCCTGTCCCAGCTAAAATACTAGGAGAAAGGAAATATTTTTTATTTTTAGTTGTTCAACTGATGAGGATAGGGAGAAGTTAAGAGATATTTCCTGATTACCCGTGAAGTTGCAAGCACAGCCCTGAGGCAAACACCAGTACCTTCATTTCTAGCAGGATACTTTAATCTTGTATTATCCTTCATGTGCACAGGAACCAGAACACAGCAGGTGGGAAACATTGTGCCTCTCGTGTTTTGAAATGGTCCAGAGCAAGCAGACGTTTTTGGCATAACAAAACTGCTTAAGGCTTGTCAACAATTAACATCGTGTTTAGAATGGAAAACATATATTTTTAAAATCTGCTTCTCTCTGATCAGATTAGAAAACAGTGTCAAGGCAATTAAAGGAAAATAAATAAGGATGAAACTGCTCTCAGAGTAATGGAAAAATAATTATCAGTGTGCCAGCCCATGGTGTGTTGTCCCTGCTGGATGCCAGAGAAGAAACATTTATTTTCAAAGTGATTTTTGGGCCTCATCCTGCTCAGCTTGCTCAGTTCCCTTGCAATGTTGATAGAAGCTAGAGGCACCCAGCACCTCAATGCCCTGAGCATCTTCCAGGATCAGCCCACCAGGGACGAGAGCAGTTTGTGCACTGGCAATGAGAGCAACACAAAGGAGTTGAAAAGACAACAAAGGAAAACAAAATGTGTTGGAAAATTTCTTAATGATGGCTTAAAGATGATGGCCTTTAATTGTGATTTATTATGATGGTTGCTGCCATGTTTCCAATGATTATCTGCTGTTTTGGAAAAGTGTCTCCTTGGATGTGCTGGCACAGTTGTGTCTGTTTATGGTGAGAGATCTCCACAAAACAGTTCAGCAGCTGGAAAACTGCTGGTGTACTGGGAAGTGTGTTCAGAGGGCTTATCTCCAAATCGTGGAGAAAAGCCCTTTGAACTTTGGTGAAGAGATTGTCATGAAGAGACTTTGAAACCTTCTCCTCCTGTTCACAATAAGTTACTCCTAGGAAGGGGAATTGAAAATAAAACTCTGATTTTAATGAAAACTTTGGGGGTGTTTACATTTGCTTTCATAGCCTTCAGTTTATAAATTCCTGCAGCAGCAAAGGGAGAGGCCAGAAGTTTTACTGGGAGCTTAGCACAGATGCAGTTTCTCTTGGCAGAGGAAAAAAAAAAAAAGCAGTGAATTCCATTAAGCTGTTGGATTTTATTCTGCCTGGCTGCTATTTAGCAAAGGTAAATGCATTGTGCAGATCAGGGGCACAGCAGTCATATGCTCTGGCCTCTGACAGGAGCACATATTGAATGGTTCTGAAGCCTTCCCTTTCTTGGCTAAATAGATGATGGCAGCAGGAGAGCTCATGCCTCACCCTCCTGCTCTAAATGTTCTTAGACCTTTCTAAGTACAGCCAAGGGGAGGACTTTCTTAATCAACCTCATTGGTGATCTGACTGAAGGTCTTTAGCAAGGTTTATTATTTTCTTCATCTTTGGCCTGAGTTGGTGAGATGGGTAATTAATTATAGTTTATCCATTTGTCAGGATGATTAAAGCAGCTCTGCTGTGCAGCTTGACCTTGACCTTCAGGTAACCAGAGAATTCTTTTCACTTAACACTACCCTACCACTGCATGACATTTGTGCAGCCTCTTGCACCTAGTATTTTCCTTTACATTTTTCTGAATTCCTTGTATTCGTCTAATATGTTGTGGGGTTCTTTTTATTTAGAAAATGCATAGAATCATTGTCACTAGGATTGAAAGAATTTCTGAGGCCCACAAGATCAATTATATGGAATATTGTGGGCACTCTTGTGGGTTTATTAGCTTTTCTACAGATCTACATCCCTTTTATTGAAACTAATATATAAATTTTCCCTGCCTCTTAGTGATTTATTCTCTCTTTCTTTACTGAAGCTAAGGATAAATCTTTTGTGATCCTACTCTCAGAGGTCTTATTGAAAGCCACACTTTTGCTTATAGAGGCTCCTGAGAGAACCAGTTTAAAGGCCTACCAGAGTGGTGGAGGGTACTGAGGTTTTTGTACTGAGACTCCAGACTGATGTTGGAAAAGGTATTCCTGCAATCTTACTTGTGCTGAAACAGTTAAAAAAAACTAAGGATATCTTTCAGATTTTGTTTGTCTTTATCATTACTTGACTCCATTTCTTCCTCTTTCCAAAGGATCTCTTTCAACTTGTCTAACTTGGCCATTCCAGCAGATACTCCTGTTTCTGTCATTTAGGGATCCTAAATTGTAGTGGTACAGAACTGGCAGCATGATGGAGGACAGGAGGCTTGAAACTTGGCCACCTTCCTGCTGGTGTGCTCTTGAGAAGTGCCTGCTGTTTGCTCCCTGGTGACTTTCCTCACAGCACCATTGTCTGTTAGTGCACCACATGCCAAAGGAAAATGTTCTAATTTAAAATGCAATAGTGCCTGGTGTTGATACTGTAATTGTGTACTCGTACTCATAGATCACTTCAGAAAACTCCAATACTTGCCAGAGTAGAGAAGTTGTGAGCAAAGATTCCATAAGTTATGACATTGCCTTAAAATCTTGAGACTCCAGGGTGTGTGGATCTGTATTTCTCTTGGGTATTTCTTTAGGGTTTATATTTTTCAGGCTTTCCCCTGTCAGCTGAAAAGCAAGTCACTTATGAATAAAAGAAAAGCTGAGAATTTCCTTCATGTTGGAGGGCTTCAGGAGCCACAAATTGAGCATGAAATGTCACTGGATTTGTAATGAAATCATAGGAGCTGGCAGGACTGCCAGCTTCCTCTCCTTTGCCTACTTCTTAAAAACAAAACCCTTTAAAATTGGACTGCTGTTCCTATAATAATTTTAATTGAATATTACTGTCCTTTAAAAAATACCTCCTATTCTGTGATCTCATGTGTAATTATTTTGCATTAAGCATATGATTAACAGCAGATAGAAGTGCTTGATAATGATAAATAGCTGAGGATTTAGTGTATGTCAGGTGTGAGTCCACCTTCTCTTCTCTGTTGATGTTTTTTAGCTGCAGTTACACATCTGCAATCAAGCTGTAGTAAATACTTTGAGGAAACTTTTGCATTAATCCTTCCAAAATGGATTTTTCTCCACAGCCCAAACTTTTGTAATTTAAAACCAAACATATGCATTGTCCGCACATTTCAAGAGGCAGCTGGATTAAAACCTTTTGGATGAGATTTTAATGAATGACTGTGTTCTCTCACTGAATCAGTGCAGGGAGTAAATTTTTAATGACTCATTAACAAAGTTAATAGTTTTGAAAATCATTACAGTGCGATTCCATTATTTTGTTTCCTTTTTGCAGTGCGACTAATGCTCCATGCATCATAGTAATGTTTTTCTTTTGGTGCTTCCAACAAAAGTTGTCCTGACTCAGAGCTTCCTCTAGGAAATGTGTTATGAAAATGGCAATTAGGAAATACTCTGAGATGCTCAGGAGCTGGATTTAGGATCACAATCTAACTACTACAGACACTACAGCCTGTATGGGCCCCTTTAGAAGGAGATACGTAACTAATATGATTTTTTTAAATATTTGAGTTTGCCTAGTATCTTGATTTAAGTATGAATCAGAGGCCAAGTTTCTGTAGGCACTCTATATAACCCTGTAAGCTGCCTAGATTTTTTCCTTCCCTCACTGTTTGAAATGTTTCAGATGGTCCTAGGTCTGCATTCATATGCCCACTGACCAGCAGCCTTTGCCTGACATAATAAGAGATTTATGCACAATACTGTGTATTCCCTTCTATCTACAGGCAGCACTTTCTATTTGCTATATTTTATGCACAGACATAACATTTATAGGAGCCTTTTTGCTACAGCTGTCGCCACGAAAATCATTCTGTTGCATTCAGTTCAGATCGACTGCTTTGAGTGGATAAAAAAATACCTAAAATTATTTTCTGTAATTTATCTTCTAGTCAAATGTCTGTATAGTCCATTGCCCGCTGAGTGAAGAGAATTTATAATAAATGTTAGCTAACAAGCTCCTTCCTTGCTAACTAGAGCATTAAATTCATTGACAAATGTTGTCATGAGTTGGTTTGTGAGAGAATAAATGGAGTTCTGAAGTAAGGAGAAGAAATATGAGGCCACAGAAAGGGACTTGGAGAAATTTGAGAGCTTCACACTTGTCAACATTAGAGAAGACCTTTGTCCTGACAAAACTATACAGAAAAATGTTTTATTAAGAGATTAATGGAGGTGGTATGGTCCCCTAAACCATACTGAAAAGTATATAGGGGTTCAGATTAGGCAAAAGGGGTGAATTTAAAACTAAAACTGTGATTCTCATTGATTTGAGAGCAATTCATGGCACTAAATGAGATAAATACAGCTGATCTTATTGTTTGTGAAGATTACTTGCCATATAGTTCATAGCCAGCCTTCCCAAGGTGTCTGAAGGCATCAGGAGATGTAATTTTACTGTTTTGCAGACAGCACCAGTATTGAAACCTGAGCTCAGGAAACCTTGCAGCTAAATGTAAAGTAACCATAAGCATAAGCAACTTTCCCTCTTGCTTATCCAGCCCCAGCCAAGCATTTTGCAATTTTGACTCTTATAAGATCTTTGGAGTTAAGGAGCCCCTTAGCCTGCAGCACAGATTTCTACTGAGGCCTTAAGGTGCTGGTATGGGGACTTTGTATTTCTGAAAGACTCTAAATTTAAAGACATTTTGCATGTTTCCTGTGTCATGATGGGAACTGTGATCCAGGAGATGTTCACAGGTTATATTTCCTTAGTCTGCAGGCAATAGACCCTGCAATAGCCTCAGTCCTGCTGTTCTGCAGGGACTAAAGTCTGCTGTCTTAAGAGTTACTTGCAGAAATTAAGTGCTTTCAAGGACAGGACCACAGGGAATCAGGGTTTTATGAACCACCATGGTTCCTACTTACCCAAAACCAGATCCCAGGGACACTAATTTCCTTATCAGTCTCATGGTGGTGGTGCCTAAAACTCAGGGCTGTGCCTGTGCCAGGAGCTGGCATGACTGAACAGGTCTTCAGGCAATTTGGTTTCAAAGGAACAGATTTATTTTTTACACTGGAAGGGTTCCCTATTTTAAGGACAAGAAATAGATCCATGGAAAAAGAGTAACCATCTTGAGGGGTTAGACCTTGCCCAGCAGCTTAGACAAAGAGAACTGAGACTTTTGCAACCATCAGACCTGGCTGTTTCTGCAGGTGCCCTGTAGTCTCTTAACAGGTTATTGCTGCATTATTGTAGGTGCTGATACAGGTTGTAGTCAATCTATGCAAGCTATCATAAAATTTGGATTTAGGTGCATGAATGTTTAGGTCAATGCAGAGTGAGAGCAAGCAACATTTTTGGAAAGGAGGCTGCTTCATATGTGCTGCCTGTTACTGGATATTTAATTCAAGGGGAAATTCAATGCTTTGTCCTCACAAGAAATCAGTGAACTATATTGTACACTAGAAATTCTGTGTAGAGCTCTTGGAAATGGCAGTTCTGAAAAATAAAATTTACTGATATTATCATTGGCTCATTCAGAGCTGCAGTATTTTTAACAGTATTTATTGATAATATATAGATTCTAATTAGTAATTCCCACTTTTAATTATCTTACATTTAGTTACAGCAAATGGTCTCTTCGTTCTTTAATGTAAATAAATTTGTGTGAGCATGTCTTTAATGGCCTCTTTCATATTTTCCTTTTAACCACCACTGGAATTTATTCTGCTTGAGCTAAGCACCTCCATATTTTGTGGCAGTTTACTTATCTGTCGTTCTTCTGAAAATATCACAGACAAGATTAATGGATTGGCACCAATTTGGTGCTTGGGTGATTAATGTCAAAGCTATTTCTAAACCATTAGTTAAGTATACATGACATTTTATCTTTGTTTAGGAAAAAAAATGCACTAAGTGCAGATGCTAACTATAGATTAAGAAAACTTAATTTATTTTGAAATGTAATAAACTTTGGAGAGGAGTTTGTCTCTAAAAGTAATGTCCTCACCCATAAGTGCTCAGTGTTAAATATTTTTATTTTAAATCCACTTTTACTCATTAGTTTGAGGTGATTGTCTGTCTAAATAACAATACACTACAAAATACTGATTTATGTTTTGTTAAAAAAAAAATAAACACCACCACTACTCAAGATGCAGTTATTCCTGCACATCCCCAACAACTAAGGGCACTGAACAATTTGATACTCCAATTCCAGTATCAGATTTTGTATATCACTTCTGAGTGAAGATATTTCATCCCTAGCAAAAACCAAAGGGTTTTGTCCTTAGTGCTTTATTCACTGATTTAAGTTGATTATGTGATTTTATGCCTGTATACAGCCTGGGTAAAGATTTGGGTCTGGGTCCCACAGGGCCTTCTGTTTTACCAGCTGCAATTTCTGCTGAAAGAAGCAAAATTTCCAACCAGTTCATGCAGAACAAATTTCAATCCTGACTGTGTAGCTGATCAGGGAATGTCACAATGGTCAGCCTAGACTGTCACACAGTGCAAAACATCTGGGAAGGAATGATTCTGAGTGAAACTGTGACACAGACACAGCCACTATTTACAGTGTGTCACCTGAACCTGCAGAGCAATAAAGCAGGCAAATGGAACCATGAATTACCTTGGGAGGGAAAGATGGTCAATAGTGTGATATTGATGAGATTCATGGTATAGATTTCCATTTGCAGCTGCAGTGCTGCTGATAGAGAAATAGTAACAACTGTGATGTATCTCCTGAAGGTTAGATCTTGTGTGCTGTCTATTTAAAAAAAAAAAAAAAAAAAAAAAAAAATTTGCACCCCAAATCAGTTCTTGGTAGCTACAAAGTTATCCAACAGCCCAAAGAAACCCTAGTCCTTGATTAGCTGGGAAATTGAACTTGGAGTGATGTCCATGGCAAACCAATGCTATGGTTTGGAATAGCACTGTATTTTGATTTCTAGCCTTAAATAGTTTTTCCTTCTGTATTGTGCCTAAAATAATTTCATATTTTACTCTAGGGGACTAAAATGGCCTGATTCTTGAAAGTGCTCTAGCAGCAGCCAGGGAGATAGGAGAAGAGTGCCAAGTAACTTGAAGACATATAATTAGCACTGTCAAGCACATTTCCCCAAGGACAGGCCTCTTTAAAAGCCTTGATTTCCAGGAATCCCTTTGGAGATCAACTTGTGAGTCCCAAGCACTTTTGCAAATTAGGCTGCTTGTGTTGTGAGTGAGGTATCCCTGTGCAAATTTGAAATGTTGATAGACATATATCAGGCTTTTGCAGAGCTCATGTATGGTGACTCCTGTGGACTTTGGCCGTTCAAAGAATGCACTGACTGCAAGAATATTTCAGTGTGTCCCATGGTCTGTCTGCATGTGGCATCTCATATCCTAATAACTGAGGAGATAATTTTTCAATTGAATAGAAATAATTTTGCAAAATGAGAGCTAGTGAGAAAGAAAACTGAACACAGGAAGATAGAAAACACCATGACAGAATTAATAGAGTAATCTGTTCATCAATTACTGTTTGAAGAGTATGTCAAGTTCTTTATTTTGATTTGTATCCGATGGATCAGCACTGCTTCCAGGAATAAAATCATCATCTTTTTGTTCTTTTTGCTTTCTTTCCTTTCCTGCCTAGGACACATAATCAATATCTATAAATTTCTTCATTTTTATTGTTCCATTGTGATTTTTTTAAAAAATACTTTTAGCTAAATCTTAATAGGCAAAACTTTTTTTTTTTCCAGCATGTTGATCTTCATTCTTGCTCAGCACTTGGAGTGAAACCTTAGTCTGATAAGAAAGCAAACAGGAATCAGTCACCAAGGTGTACCTGTATCTTATACCCCTGTGCAGGAACCTCTTTATTCCTGGGTAGGAAATCCTGCAACTGCATTTTCAGTACCTTTTTTGATATTAAATTTTAGGCTTTTCATTTAAAAACTGGCTACCAAAACATATATACCTTGCTATATGTGTTCCTGCTTTTGGTAGGAATCATGCAATTGTAGTGGAATGGTTTGGTATCTCCCTGCTGTGGGCACAGACTTCTGTCATTACATCAGTTTATTTAAAGCTATGTCCAATTTGACCTTGAACACTTCCAATGATGAGACACCTAAAATTTCCCTGGACAACTTGTTTCAATCTCTTCCCCTTCACTGTAAAAAATGTCTTCTTTACATCCAGTCTAACTTTACCCTCTTTCAGACATGGAGGTTTTGAATCTTTATATTTGCATTGCAAACTTGAGCACGTATAATTAAAATAAGAACAAAAGCATATAGGTATTTCCAATTACTTTGGTGTCATTAATCTTTGGATTAATTTTCTTTGAGCAGCTGTAATTTCCATGTGATGCTATAGAACAGCAGTTGTCTGGGCTGCTGCTACTAAGCAGGGATCTGCTGCAGGAGTGTGGTAGATGTGAGCTGGAGCACAGATGATTGTTTGGCTTGATGAACAAAACCTGAGTCGTGCTTGGCACGCTGGGGTGAGAAAAACAGAGTGAAGAATGTGCATTTATTGCATTGTGGACTATAAAACAGAGAAAATAAGGAATGAGAGAGCATGAATATATGTGAATAATATATATAATATATTATATATAATATATATATATAATATATATGAATGTATGTGTACTTGCAGGTGTACTGGTGTTCACAGACCTCTAACTCCAGAACTATTCATTCTTTTGGTCTGGATATGGGTATTCAGGAGATCTAGGAAACTTCACCCAGCTGTGAGATAGCCTGAATTCACCACACCTCAGCACTTGACCTATCTACTTTTAAACTGGGTTGCTTTTTCCTGTCATCCTTCTGATTGCACTGTTCCACTCTGAATGCATCACTAAAAATTCCTTGGAACAGAGAGAGTCTGTTTCTCTCTGGTATTGTCAGGTCATTCATAATTCATGCCATAAGAGCATGGGGAAGCATTTGCCTGAGAAGGGACTGCAAACACATGTGAACTCTAGTTATTCAATAGGTTAACTAGTTTTCTTTGCTGTCCTGTGTTCCATCAATAGTTGAATTTTCCATTGGGTTCAGTTTCTGCTCAGGATTTTCCTCAGAGTAAAAGAAGGAGAATGTGCTGCAGAGTTGCAGCATTTCTGATTGATATTTTCTTCTTGGAGGGGCAGTACTTTGGATGTGAATTACTTGTAAGAGGCAGGATTGTGACAGTATGCCTAAGGGCTGGCTATCAGACTGGAATGAATGAGAGCACATATGCATTAGCTGTGGGAAACACTGCAGCCCTGAAGTATATGCTTGTGTATTTGTACAAGATATACAGCAAGCTTTCTGGGATAAGGAATTGCTGAGGTTTTGGACAGGCAGCTCTTGTGTGTATTGATAGCTGGCTCTGGAGCTGTACTGTGACCTCCTGGCTTGCACTCTGCAAGAAATCCCATGTACTGCTTTATCCTGCACAGGATATCACTGAAGCTATAAATGCAAACATAAATGAAAAGCAGGGTGGAACAGGTGTTGTAGTTTGCTGGTCTTTTTGCTGCAAGGGCTGGAGACAGGTCAGCTTGAGGGTAATCCTTTCCTCTTTCCACTATGTGTGTTCAAAGGCAGTCCTCAGCAATGATAGCCCTTCTCTTGAGAAAAATTAATTTACTGTTGCCAGTCCCACTGTATGGGCTCTGCAGATGGCATTTCCTGGCAGGATCTTTTGGGATCTTTGGGGAGGTTGGATGCTACAAAGGAATACATTCAAATAGTAAAAGTTAAAATAAAATTATCAATGGGCATTTGCTTGTGTTTTTTTTTTTTTTTTCCCATAACCCTTAATTGCAAATACAGGCTGTGCTTTGGTTTGGGTCTGGAGGTTTGGGTCTGGAGTATGGGCAGGCTCATTTATACATTTCTCTGTGTTTGTGCCTCATTAAGGGGTCAGGTCAGCTCATCTCTGGCAGACACAGTTTTGTTCCAGCTCACACTTCAACAACCTTCAAAACAGACTATGAAGTTCTAGGCCAAGAAATAAAAAGGGGTACTCAAACACTTTTAATTTCTAATTTGATCTGACTTTTTGGGTCATGTGGATGCATGACATTGTTTGTATTCTCTGTGTGAGCTGATCAGAGAAGTGATGGATCCCTCACTGTTATTCATGGAGAACAGGATTCCAGAAACAGCACCAGACTTGACAGCTTCTGGGAGAGAAGGTGGGTCTCTGCAGCAGATGGGAATCAAGCTGTAATTTTGATTTCCCCTTCCTGAGCCCAAAACAAGAAGGGAACTGCTGCTGGCAAAGGCTGCATGGCCACATCTTTGCTGAATTAAAAAGGACTGGAGGAGAGTCCAGCTGGGGCAGAATGACCCTGCTTTATACCTCCACACACTTTTTGATGGGATTGAGTTATGCTTTGTGTGTGACTGAGGCCCCTGTACAGTCTTGTTCAGTTTTCAACTTTGATGTAGAGTATTTGCCCTGGATCCTGATAAACTTGTTTTAGAACCATATTGTAAGAAATGTGATTTGGCTAAAATTCTATCAGATCATAGCTGATCACAAGACAGTTCTGCAAAGCAAAAAGGATATGGAACCTTTTTAGAAGTATGTAGTTTTGATCAAGAAGAGATTGAAATACACATTTAACAGCATTTCATTTCTCAATTTACAAAGATCTTTTCGACTGGCTTTCAAACAGGCAACAAAATTGAAACAAAAGTCAGGTTTACAGGAGATGTATGATTCCACAAGTAATTATAGAGAGTGTTACTAAGACAGAGCACCTAAAACAATGCAGCTTAATTATCCCAAGATAGATGTATAACAAATCCTCTCAAGATTAATTAAGGTCAACAAACACATTGAAAAGTCTCACAGAGGGTAAAAAAATTAGAAGGTTCTTTAGTCATTAATCCAATTTTAAACCTGAAGGATCGTATAGAAACAAAGTCAATAAGAGAGGAAGAGAGAAAGTAGAGGAGTAATTTACCCACACAGCACAAAAGTTGCAACTTAGAGTTTGAAGGTTTTGGGTTGGAGTCACTGATGACTGTCAGAATGAACCATTTCTACTCTTAACTTTACAAGAAATGAAAATGCAGGTATTATTAGCATCTTTAAGAAGACACAACTTTGGGGGCTAAACATACAATGTAAAAAAGTCTGAAAACAGAGATCATTTGTCTGCTGTCATGATTGTCCTTTGCTCTCCTGCAGTCTGTCCATGGTAGTGCCATGAGCTGTAGTATCCCCTCTCTCCTCTTTTCCATCATGCCTGGAGATGTGGAAGCTCTTTTTTGTCATTCCTGTCAGAGCTGTATGTTGGCTAAGAGCCTGTGTCTCAGTAGGGGCAGCCACCAGGATTGTTGAGTCAAGTTCCCAGCGCTGTGGGGTTCAGAGTCACCTTGGACAAGTGTGTGGCAGCCAATCCCCTCTGTGTCTTGGGGATTGTTTTGCCCTGTAAATTAACAGTCCTGCTATTTGCCATTTCCTGCATGCAGAGTGTATGCCCACTGTGTAGGTGACAAATCTCTACACTCAGTTGCTTGGCTATAAATATTAATAGGGAAGAACACTTGACTTGGTGACCTAAGATGGGCATTAACTCAACAGGTTTTCTGCTGATAGCATTAGAATATGAACTCCTTTAGAAGCCTGACCTTTTAATCACATATAGTTTTGCAGGTTAAATAATAACCTTTTGATGGGTAGGAGAGACTTGGGATGATCTAGGTTTTAAAATTCCAAGTGGTGTCTTCAGTGGCAGCTTTTCATTCATCTGCCCTAGCTGACAATGAAATTCTTTTGGCAAATGAGAGGACACTTGCTTATGTGTTAAAGTGGACAGAAGCTCTGTAGGATAAAGCAATCTGAAAACATCAGAGAGATATTGGATTTATCAAGGTAATGTCACTGTTTAGTTGCAAAAACTCTTACCTGAGTTGGTGAGTTTGTAAAGGAAGTACATGACTGTAATGAAGCATTTTGATAGGCTGCATTGTGCTTAATGTGTTATATTTTGAATTTGGGAAGGTCACAATCTGATACAGACTTTTAGTGACACTTGCAAGGATTGGTGCTACATCAACACACCTCAGTGGCATCTGGTCCCATTAAAAAATGCTGTAGCTCTCAAAAATCAACTAAGCAGGGGAATTTACCAGGAGTGCTCTGAGGATTTCATGATAACTATTTATACTTTGAGCAAAATGGAAGCATTTTTGAAAGGTGTTTTTTACCATTTACCAGCTTCCATTTTTCAGTTAGGAGTTGCAAAACCAGAGTTACCTTACAGTCAATCATCAGTTTGCTTACCCATGAACACAGCAGTGGAGCCCTTTTTTTGCAGCAATGGACTCCATATTTTTTACATGCAAATAAGAAACATGTCCAAACAAGACTTTTCCACTGGAATAGTGCAGTTTCAGAAAGCAGAAACTTCATGGGCACATGTGCAATTTGATGCCTTTTTCCATTGGGAGGATTGGAACCAAATAGTTTAATTTAATTTCATTGGTACTTTTGTACTGTAACGTTATTTTTAAGCTAAAATGTTCTTTATTTTCTCTTATATTGCTTCAATGTTATTTTAAAGCATCCTCTTCTCATTTTAAACAAAAAAGATTCCTCTATATGAAATAGCCTTTTGGTATTTCACAAGTTTTGCAAGAATTTTTAAGTATTTTTAAGGTTTGCAAGAAACATCAACTCTTGTGCTACTTTGCAATACAAATGCATTTCAAAATGACATAAGATCCCACTGAACAGAAATATTTTCTTCACGGTTCTAGTCAATAAATTGCTTTTGGACTGTTACAAGTACTGACAGGATGTATTATTACTTCTACTGGGTGGTATTTTTTCATTATGTCTTCAGTCTGAGTTCTGTCTAGAATGTGTTTAAGTACTCATTATATTGATCTTGTATCACAGGCTCATTTAAAAAAAGTATGCATTATTCAGTTTTCAGTGATCTTGACCACACACTGTGTATAGAGGGGGTCAATGTCTTTTCAAAGAGGGATTTTATGAAATTCCTATTCAGGTTTCCCTAGCATAGCACTCTGCTATTTGGTTTTTGTGGTTTGTTCATCATTGGTTTGGTTTGGCTTTTTTTTCCTCAGGCATGTTATTATTTCTAATCACAAACCAAACAGCTATTCCCACCAGTCAGCCATGTGGGCCTTCTGTTTTTGTTTTTGTTTTTGTTTTTGTTTTTGGAGGGTTTGGTTAGGTTGCTCACATTCCCTAGAAAGGACTGGGTTTTGCCATTCCCCTACATGACCCCTTAGGGTAGCTGGGTGCAGTGTATGGGGTATTTCAAAGCAGGTTTAGGCAGCACAGCCAACATCCTGAGCTAACATCCAGGGTTTCTGGCTGTCTGGATGTGTGCATTTGGAGTGCTCTGCAGCCTACAGTCAGCTCAAAGCCACAGACACCTCCCAACACCTTCATCTGCAGATGGTGTTTGCCCCAGCCCTGAGGACATGACTCTCAATTTCAGTTTTCTTCTACTGCAAGCCCAAGTGAATCCCACCTTTATCACAGATAAACCTGGTCAAATTTAGTTTCTCAGTGAAGCATTTGATTTAATTGCTGACCAGTGCTAGGAACTCTTTTGTACTGTCCCAGATCAGAGATAATCAGGAAAGCATTGAGGCAGGGTGGAGATGCAGTGCTCTGCATGAAGCAGCTGAGCAAAACCAGCTCTAGTGGGTAGATGTCCACTAAACCTTGGTTGGTAGATTGCTGGCAGGTTGGCCAAGGCTAGTGCCATAAAAATAACTTCCTTTTGGACTGCTCACACGTGACATTTTGATGGTGAGGACTATGTATTAGCATTTTCAGAACAGTTTGATTTCAGAATTGCATTTTAAAATTTAGTGTTCATGCAGTAATAGTGGCTGAAGACTTCTGGAGTGATTTAGACTTGTGGAGAGCAAGAACAAAACCTTCCCTCCCCCATGCTGCCCCAGTGGTCCATGAGAAGAAAACCTACATAAGGTGTGCTCCAAGTGTACTTTCTACATTTGCTTTTACAATCCTTGCAATAGGTGAATATATTTTGGTGCTTTTATTGACTGCAATTAACAAGAAAGGGTGAATCTGCTCTCCTCTGTGATTCCCAGAGGATCAGGGAGGAAATGTTGCAGATTTGTTTTCTCTCAGAGTGCTGTGACGAGCCAGGCTTTTAGTGAAATGTGTAGGAGAATGTCCATGGTTCTTCGGGTAACCCTTCCCCTGTATTCCTGCTCTGAACTCATCCCTAAGCCTCCTTTTGTAATGGTAGGACACAGAAGAGGGGAAAAGAGTGGCTGTGAATGTAACTGTTATCCCTGCTTCACAGAGTATTTGTAATATTCCTCTCTGCTGTCAAAAACCAAATACCAGAGGTTATATGCTCCCCAGTTACTGGGAAATTTATTTTTTGCTCTGAGTGCTCTTAGGACTCAGTATCAGTACTCTGTATTAAAGAGGAAGACTAAAGAAAGATACAGTATTTTGCTGGACTTGTCAAACAAAACAGGAAAACCAGAGAGCATAGCTTATATAAAGTCCACAGAGCACCTCTTACTCCTGAGGTTCTACACAGGAGCAAACTGGTTGTGGAAAAAAAACCCAAAAAGTGAAATGTTAAAAAAGCATTCCTAATAGTGTTGTTATGGGATCATTTGCTGTTGCAGGTCTGAAAAAGGTGAAGGATTCCTTGGCCATGCTGGTCCAGATCTTTCATGGCACACTTTCCACTGAGGATGGTCATGTCAGAGCTGAAGGCAGCCAGGACAAAGGAAAAAAAAATGTGCTACCCCCTCCCCACCCCACCCTCCCAAATTATAGTTTCCAAGGCTACAAAACTGAGAAATAAAATCAAAGGCATGACTGTCACTTGGTGTCACTGAAAATGTTTTGCTAAGTGTTCCAGTAAAGATGATACAGTAATGGTGTCACACTGTGCATTTATATGTCACAATGCTTTTTACAGTAGCTCTAGACTTTCAGATGCACTCCTTGATAATCTGGCAATTTTATCATCAGGGAGTGATAACCTCTCAGATATGAAAGCTGATGTCAGCGTCTTCTGCCACTTTGATCTGCACCAGCTGATGCCTTGAAAATTAATGAGAATACTACATGTGAAATCAAAATCAATCTACTGTGGATTTTTTCCTGTTTCTGCCTTTCCAGGAGAGCTGGCAGGGGGAGGGGGTCGGTGAGAGACATGTGTTATCAAATCTGAAGCATGGCAGAGTATAAAGGCTGTAATCTCATCTCAGGATTCTTATGGCTTTAATAAACTCTTCATGCTTCATTCCTGCAGTTTACTGCATCATAGGAGCCCCTCTGCAAAATTGCAGCCATAAATTTTCCCTTCTGCTGGACAGATTTTACTCCCTTGCTTTGGTATATATGTCATCCTGCTTTCAACAGACTCGAGACATGACAAACCTAATTAAATATTTGTATTACCTTTTCAAACTATACAGAGAAAAGTAATTTCTTAGATGGAGGGAAAGAAGGCCAAAACATTGTTGAGTATAGTTCATGGGGACTTCTTGGTGCTTACAAACAGACAGCAAAAAGTAGAATTCAACTGCTGTCACCTCTTGGGATGAAAATTCCGTGTCGCTTGATCTGAGATTGGCAAAATATCTCTATTACCATTGGCATTTGGCAAAAGGTATCAGTCAATCATCCAAAAAAGCATTATTGTCCTGCCATCTGCTCCCACATCTGCTTAAGCCCTGATGGCCCCCAAGAAACTGTATGCTATTAGCAGTGATCCCTAAAACTAAAGTCCTTTTTACTACAACTAAGTGAGCTAAGTAGACCATGTTCTCCCTTAAGATGCTCGTCTGGCTGTGATTGCACATTAATTATGTTTGGGGCTGACAGTTGTAAATTGCAGTAAGTGTTTGTTGGCCTCTGCTGGAGGAATATGTGAGATGGAGCCTGTTTCATCCCTGTTCTTCCTCTCCCAGGCTCAGGCACAGCCTCAGCTCACCCTGCTGCTGGCAAAGCTTCCTCCTGTGCCACATGTACTGATGTGCTGATGTGGCACCAGGCTGGCAGCAGCAATTGCTGTTGAGCTGAGCCCAGCAAGGTGTGGCACCTTCGTGTTCCTGCTGCTGTCACCCACTCCTGGGAGGGAAGCACCAGGGGCTGCCGTTTCCTCAGCAGCAGTTTTGAGATGATCAGAGACATGTCCTTTTACGTGGACAATGACCTTAAGAGCTTCATCTCCATTTTCCTAAAATTCTTCAGTAAGCTGCAGAAAAGGTATCATGCATTACAAAAGTTTTCCATTATAAAACCCTGCTAGTACTAAAACTTTAAAGTTAAAAGCACTGCCCTTATATTTCTTTTGTTTCAGTGACTTGTGCTCAAATAAATCATGACAAATATGTAGAAGACTCTTTTACTGATAATGAAAAATAAATTTAAATAACCCTGGTGCCTTGGTATAAATGTCACAGTTTGAAAATGCAAGTCTAGAGTACCAAAACTCAGAGGTGTTCAAATTAAGAGCCAACTTTAAATTTGCAGTTCTCATGCTGGTTTCAGCAGGAAGCAAGTGTAAAAGAATGCAGTGCATGAATTGAAAAAGCAATGAAGATTTATGTGTCTGCATTACCATTGCCAAAAGAATATTTTCCTTCTTCATTTTTAATGGCTCATATAAAGTCTGAAGATTCCAAAGGAAAGGAAGAATAGATACTAAGCCTTAAATGTGAAGACAAGCATGCAAAATAAATATTTCATAGTTGAGGAGGCATGTAAGATGGATGGAAAGGAAGATGGATGGACAATAAGTAGAGTTTCTTCTGGCCTTATTTCCTCTTGTCCTATAAATCTGATCTCTCATTCTGATCATCCACATCCATGCTGGGACCCATTGGTCTGTGGGACACTGCTGCTATTTGCAACCCAGAGTGCTGAGGATGGAACACAAAGCCCTCCTACAGTGTGTGTGCCAGCTGTATGTATATGATGAAAAGACCTCAAGGACCCTTATAGGGTTTTACTGATGCTTTGCCTAACAGATTGTAACAAAAAAAAATGATTGAAATATGGAAAATATGGAACACCAGATTCTCATTCTCAGTGGATAGAAAAAAAAGAAAAAAAAAGAGGATTTCCAAAGTACTTGTGGGATTTAGGAAGATTGATTTCTAGGAATTCATTAGGAATTCATAGATCTGGACAGGAAATTACTATCCAAGAGATATTTTAGTGGAAATTATGGTTCCTGCTGAATTGTTAAAGGTGTTTTATTTCCAGTGGCAAAGCTGAAAAGTCCGTTTGAGGTCTCCTTTAATACTTTAACTTTAGGGTTCTGTGGATCTTTGAATAAGAGGCTAATGTACACTCTTCTGGTAACTTGCATTTCCAGCCCTTTCCATCTCCTCTAGACAGAGTCTCTGAAGTACTGGTATTTCCAATGTGCACTGTGTAAAATACATATAACTGAGCTGCACCTCACAGCCTGGCACCACAATAGATGCAGTTCTTTAGGGAAGGTGTAGTTCATAGTGGCCACAAGCAGGGCAAAGGACTACAACTTCCTAAAGCCACCTTGGGGATCTCAAATGAAGAAGCAGCCACTGCAGCATTTTTATTTTTTTTTTAGCCAGACAAGGACTACACTGATGAACCCTCACATCTGATTGCAAGGTCTATTTGCTCAATGCTTTCCTTGAAGGATAGAGGTTATATGCTGAACCTATTTGACAATAAAAGCATCACTGTCAGTTCTGCAGTCCTTGATGAACTCATAATGTTTTAAATTGAAATACATTTGTTCAGAGCCTGCCATGGGTATATATATCCATCAGAGAGGAAAATGAAGTATCATGTTATTTCTGAGCCACCAGCAGCTGTACAGAGGCTGCTGCTCTGTATCAAATGTGCTACTTAACCAGGTGGAACAGGGGCAACAAAAGCCATGTCCTCCTCCCATTGTCCTGCTGCATTGTTTACTGCATTTCCAAGGTATCATTTTCAGTGAAAACTTGCCTGAGCATTGGAAATTTTCAAAGATATCCAGGACAGCTCATCACACGAAACCCTACACATTTCAGGATCAAGATAGGAGTCTACCCAGTCAAATAAGATGCTGCTTCTTGAAGGTTTATTCAGTCACTGTAGTTGCACAAGCAGGAGTAGAGCAGGATTGCAGAGCAAGGCAGTGCAGGATCCAAGGGAGAAATGAATGCATATCTGCTAAGCAGGAGGATGTCCATGAGAAGATATTAGCCCATTTACTCCCCAGTACTCTGATTAGAGCAGTTTTAGTGAGATTTGTGCTCTATCCCTGTCAGTGTAAAGCAATTCTAGTTTATAGGAAACACTGCACTGTCTATGGTTTTGAGCTGGATGACTTCAAGGATCAAAGGCAGGCTGCAGGCTTGGTAGCAGTGTTTGGATTGTCTCCTCTCACTGTCATGCACTGTCCCTGTCACTTGGCCTTTGCTGGTGCTCTGTCCATTATGCTTGCTCAGCTACTTCATCTGTTCTCATAACAAAGCTACAAGAAACAGGTTAAGCTACATATTAATGTTTCAGTGCACAACACTGCAATTTGATAACAATAAACAGAAGCTTTTATGAGGCTGTAAATGTCTCTTCCATTTATAAATATTGTACTATAACTGCAGGCTCTAGGGTTATCAGGCAGTCAAACCTTTCATCAAAGCCAAATAGTTCCTAAAGTACCACTCTTAAAAATCTTTTGCAGGCATTAATGTTTCATTAATTCACTCAAATTAGTCTCCTTGGAAATCTGTATAGCAAGTAAAATCTAGCTCTAACCCATGAAAAAATTAACTGCATTTTTAATTCCCTTCTTTAGAATTTACTCCACATGCCTTTTGGTGGTGCATAGCTGGTGTTCTAAATGTACTCAGCTTAAAGGGAAGCAGTAAAATTACTAACATATGTACAAGTGTAGATTATACCAATGCTCTCCCACCCTCCAGCCAGGATTCTTTCTGCCCATCCAGCTCTCCTGGATGGGAGAGGAAGAGGGGGATTTCCTGCCTCTGCTTAGCCAAGACAAATTTATGAAAACTGCTCTGAAGCTGTACCCACAGTGAAACAACCAGGAAAGCACTCTCCAGGTATTTGATTGATTCACAGATTCTCAGGGCAGCAGGGACCTGTGATTTCCAGAAATAGACATTGTTTCTATCCAAGGTACTTGAAACCAATCGTGCCAGCAGCACACACAGCCTGTGTATTCTCCATCCCTTTCTACCTCCAGCCTTGTAGAGAACATATCCTCAATTCCTGCTCAGTGTTTAAATGTGTGTAATTGGCAACCTGTTGTTACTGCATGTTGGCATGGAGCTTTATAATTGGTGTGAAAGAAAATTATTGGGGCATCTGTAATGGCTTTATCTCAGTTCCTATCTAGCCTTCCAAGCAGTGCTTCATTTTGTGCAGCTTAAACAGGAAACTTTTAATATAAACCACAGATTGGACCTGCATCTTTGAATTCACAAGTGACTGACAGTTTTTTCTTTGTGAGAAGGATTTTGGGGGACAGTCAAGGCCTGAACTCATCAGTAGATGTGCTTTGTAAGCATTTGGGGTTTTACAAGCCTTTCTAGGGGTAGAAACAAAAGGAAATGCCTGCATGCTGCCCATGTTGGGATGCTGGGATTTTGGGATTTGGCACAGCAGGTGCTGGAGGGAGGAGAGAGGTGAAGGAAAGGCAGGAGCACATCAGGAAGGTGCATCTCTGGGTGCCTGGCTGCAGGTGGGAGTGGGCATGAGCACATGAAGTCCCAAGATTTATACCCCAGCCCACACTACTGCTTTGAACAGGGTTGTAGTTCAAAGTACAGTGAGCTGAGCTGTTCCTTGCTTGGCCACACCCTGCTCAGTGTCACCTTGGCTCCCCCAATACAGAGAACTTTGGATTTTGGGATGAAATGATCTGCTAGCATTGGGAAGAAATGTGAGTCTGACTTTGGGAGTGAGCTTGACCATGGTTGTACCTGATGTCAGCATGTCTGTAGATTGCTGCAAAATGTCTACATTCATCTCATTCCTCTCTCATCTCTGTTACTGAGCCACTTGCAAGTGTGTTTACTGATACCCAAAAGCATTGGTAAACAGGGAGCCAGCAACAAAGTTGTCACATATCTGACAGGTCCCCCAGGAACCTGATTGGACTGTTTCTGTAGTCTGGAAGAAACTGTTTAGTCTGTGATCAAAAAAAAACAAAATTAAAAATTAGAGAATTTTTAGTAGATTTTATAGAATTCAGTATACTATTTTATAGAATTCTATAGTATTTTATAGAATGAAAAATAGTAATGGGCACAATCCCATTATGTGGGTGCTCTGTGGTGCCATAGCTTGAACTGCCCTATAGCACCATCAGCACAAGGTTGTACATCTAGAGATGAACACCATGGTACCTACTGGGAGATGGTGTGGAATGTCTCATAAAATGTGTCTCAGAAAAGGAGCTGAGCACTGCAGGAGTCACAGCCAACAGAATGTGAGGTGATGACTTCTGCAAACATCTGCCTGTGACACACCATTATAACAGGGCACAGGGATGTTTTCCTGAGCCACAGGCTGAAAGCATTTGCTCTCCAATGTCACATGCTCATTTGAGTCCCAGTTTGTGAATTCACTCCCCAAATTTTCCCTCTTTCTTTCTCTCACACTTGATGAAATTGCTGTCTGTGGCAGTGACAAGGCAACATGTAAATACCTTGCAGAAGAGTTATTCATCATTAATGCAGGCAGTTTGAAGTCCTAATCAAACAGCATTTGCAGGAAAAACTTTTTAATGAGAATGGCACTAAAGAATTTTATTTAAAACAGGTGAAGGGATTCTTCTTTGCACATGCCTCTTGCTTCTCAACCTTCCAGCTCTTTTTCTGTCCACTAAAGGGTGGAAAAGAAAAAAGGGAGGCAATTTGGGATTCATTGACATCATGTAAAGTCTTTGCCACTTAGCTCCTCACAAACAAGAGCTGCAAAAAGACTTTAGAGTCAGGGAGAAATGCAGCAGGGATTTTTGAGACCAGAAATCTCTAGGGGGAAAAACAGCATCATGAAAATAATTGGCTGGAAAATGAAGCTGGCCAAAAGGAGTATATAAATAAAGTGGAAATGTTTAACAGGGAAGGAACAGCTAACCTCAAGCTGGGGTGAATGATCTTTCTGTGACATCTCTCTAAAGCAACTCCTAGTGCTCAGTCAGGAATTACAGGGTCGATGCAGAGATTATTTGGTATTGATCTTTGGCCTGGCTTTATGCAGAGCATAAGCCTGTAAAATTACAATGGCCCTTGCAAATTTATTAAAAGGGCCTAAAATTTATTAATCACTTTGGAAATACAGGTCATGGGCTCTGAACCAGACTAATAAAGCTTTAAGCCACTACCAATTATCTAAGAAGTTTGTACAACACGATGGTGCAATTACCCTGTGTGCAGGTTTCCTTGCTAAACTGCAGCCAGACCACATTTGCCACCTGTCCTTTCCTAACTAAATGGGCTTTCCTCCCCAAATTCACATCATACCCCACCATCAACAATTACTTTCATCAATGAGGTATATCTGTAAATTTTCAAAAGGTTCTTTAAATATATTCTTATCATCAAAATGTGCCAGACACGAGAAATGGGAGACATTATAAAAAGCTGTGGGCAGATATTACTGATCATGGGGGTGCTTTCTTATCTACACAGCAATAATGGCTGTGCTGTCATATCCCATTGCTCCTGATAAAGGAAGAGGTCATTGTTGTACATATTTTTTGACAGAATGAGGTCACTGATGTAATCTCTGATTAGCTGAATAATGGTCATGACAGATTCTTAGTTGTCCTACCTTAGAAATGGCAGTCTGCTTTCCTATCCTGGCTGACCTTTTTTCTTAAAGAGAACTGTAGTTGCAAAGCAACTGAGAACTGTGGGGGCTGGGTTTTCTCCTCTCTCCTTGTGCAAGGGTAGTGTGAAGAAAAGGGGAAGAAACTAGTAGCACCAAGCACTCCTGTTTATCTTTCAGCACACATGAAGGATATGATCTCTGGGGGAGAAATTCCTCCACCTCTGCTGTGGCAGATTGCTGCCCCTTAGAAAGGAGAGCTCCTTGCAAGGTTATTTCATTAGATCATCTGCTTTGCCCTCAATAGCATCTCAGCCCTGTGCCCTGCTAGCAAGCATAATAATGTGACTAAAACACCTCTTAACATTTAACAGCCCCATTAATTCTCCATTGATGCACCACACAGACTAAGGCATTTGCACCCTTGACCTTGGGCATCTCACATATAAAATATTAGATTATGTTTCTGCAACTCTTCTGTACACTCTCAGTCTTTCAGTGCTGGGAGCACAGACAGGTATAACCAGCTTAGTCAGACAACATAAAAATTTAAACTTTTCTGGCGTAGACAAGGCTAGAGACACAGGAGAAATTCAATGTCCTTGTCTTGTTTAATAAGTCTGCAAGCTTGAAAGTCTTATTAAGCATTCAGAAAACAGAACGTGACACACTTAAAGAAAGTTTGTGGAAATTACCTTTTCTTTTTTTTTTTAAAATTCCTGTTGAAGTCTCCTTGAAAAACAAGAACTGAGAACAGAATTCTCATTTTTGGTGCCTTACAGTAATTTGGATTGAATGTGAATTGTTTTCTTTTTCTCTCCCTTCAGTTAACAAGCAAATGGAAAGCATATTTTGTTTGAAAAACCTTTAGGGAGTGAATAGAAATGAAGTTATTCTAAACAACCTCTGCATTAGAGAAGTAATATAAATTAAGTTCTGTTTTCCTGTGGAACTTCTCTTGAATTTGACCTAAAATGCAATGAACTAGATCAGAGACACACCCTATAAGAACAGTTAAATTATAGGGAGTAGAAAAGAGTGTTAGAGCTAGAGCTGCCCTGTATCTGTTCTCTGGATCACCCTGCCTCCCTGCCCACAATACTTGGATAAATTCAGAGGGTTTAGTGCATGTCTTAGCTACTCTCTTAAGCAGCTCAAGGGAACTAATGAATCCTAAAACTTAATGAGGACAAACTTTAGAGTTAGGTGTCTGCTTTCCTGAGAAACTCCCTCAAACACTTCTCCCTTTATTTCCAGCAGAAGAAGGATGAGATGTAGGTGCAGGGTGTCTGGAAAGCAGGAATAAACTCTCAGGTGAAGTGTGGTGCTCTGGGACTAGCGTGTGCAGCACACTCTGGGATGTGGCAGGAAAGCAGGGATGCTCTGACCCTCTGCACTGCCTGTGCTGACCACCCTCAGAGTCCCAAGGACTTGCTAGGCACTCTGGAGGTCTGATGCTGCAGGTTTTTTGAGGCATGCTCTAAGCAGCAACAAGTTAGGAATATAACTCAAGGAGCTGTAGTGCTCCAGCTCATCCTCCTCTATCATCCTCTACAATATAAACAATGAACAACCCCTTCCTAGAAAAACACAGGGGGCAGTCTGGGATGGAGAAAAACAGGCTGACAATAAAGTTATAACCACAAAGAGAAAGACAAAATAATATTTTCTGAGCTTGTTATCAGGGAAAGTTAATAAAGCTCTAATGGATATTAATTCATATCCATATAGATTGCTAACTTCTGTGGTTTTGCTGACACGGCGAGCAATCAGTATTTAAATGTCTGGTATTTCTTTTGATTTGCCACAATTAATGTTTCATGGAGTGTATTTGAGTCTATAAATTAAAACATTTAATTGCAAGTTGTTCTTCTTGGGGGTTTTTTTTAAAGACTGAATGGCAAACAAAGCTGCAAGGCCGTGACATACTCAGAATCAGGATGCTGATATAAATATGGGTAGATGATGCTAACTAAGTTATTTCCTTTTAAATCTCTTCATATCCTGAATGGAAACATGGCTTTAGATGAAAATGCTCATTATACAAATTAGATGGATGTTATTGTTGAACACATTAATCATTTTTTCTCCAAATGTTCGCTTTACAAATGTAATTATTTTTAATCATACTGGTTCCACTAAATTAGAGATTTGGTTTCCTTTTACACTCAAATTCAAGGTCTTTGTATTTAAAAGCACATTATGTTTTATGGATTATTTCCTGTCATTTTACTTCAAAAGCACCTGATAAAATTTCAGTAAATGTGATTAAATAGCACAGGAAAGTTGCCATGGTATTTTTCTTCCTTTCAGCATCATAAAATCACTGGTTTCTCTACAGCAGGTTTAAGGCTTCACAAGAGTGGAGGTGTGTAATTAACCTGATTTCTTAATGAGTATATTGAAAACATATTCTCTTGTAGTTCAGTGACTGATAGTAAGCTATTGAATATTTAGCCTTGGCAGAGGATCAGGACAGAGCTTGTATGACAATTAAATACCACCTATAGTTTATTTTGAAGTCTCATAAGGTACTTAGTAGACCTTGTTGACACCTCAGAAACAAGCACAAATTCTATTCCATGCTTAAAAAAAATCCCAAATCCTCAAACCCACAGGAGATTTTATGACCTGCTTTTCCCCTGGTCATTTGCAGCAGAAAAGGCAGCCCAGCATCTTGTGTTATCAACAGCCATCTGGCAAAATTTCATTGTCTGAGCTTTTCAGCTGCTTTATGAGGAACAACAATTTAACTCCACAATGAAGACTGTGCAGGTTCACAACCAGATCCAGTCATTTTCAGAGCTGCCTCTCTGTTAGTGTGTATAATTAATATGGACTTTGAGACATTAAGCAACAAATTCTGTAACAGGAAGATATTTCATGTGCAGATTAGGAAGTAACCATCTGCCACATTCTTTATGCAGTGCTTTAGCTGGTTTTAGAAGAGAAGAAAAATCCCAACATATTCACATGGTTTTGCAAAGACCATGTATATTCCCAAGGGAACCTGGCTTTGCCTTTGCTTGAAATGTACTTCAGTTACAAGTGTAAATATACACTCTGTATGCACATTTTCTATAGCAATTTTGCTAATATTATAAGGAATCATACTTCTGCCTCTCCACAATTTCTCTCCTAAAGGGATCATGCAAAAATGCAGATAAAGAAAAGAGATTAATTGATGGGCAACTGCAGTTTGTGATGAGGCAGAGATGTGCTATGAATATTTGTATTAGTTAAAGGGAACATAGTTTTTCATGAACAGATAGAAGAGAACATACATTCAAAAACTATTCCATGAATAAACACTGTTTACCTCATTGTATTAACAATTTAGCACATTTTGAAAAATTCATGAAAGATGGTTCTTTTCTCATTCTTTATCCAACAGGTTGCTGAGCACAGTATTATGGCATTGATGGTTTATGGTTTCAAAGGCTCTGGTTTGAAAGGCATTGAAAATTGGCAAAACATCTATACCAGTTTTGTTAAAACAAGCAAACATCTGTCATAAAGCAGGATCAGGGAAAAAAGATATTGAGGATACTGTTAGAAAATGTAGCTGTTACATGCAGTTGCCCACTTGTAGCCTGTTGGATGGAAGTGCCTACAGTGCAGGAAGGTGGGAGGAATTCCCAGAGGAACTGGGGCTCTCTGCCTATGTCCTCATCTATGTTCCTGTGCAAGGCTTCTTCCACAGCTCACTCCACAGACATTTGAATTGCTCTACAAAGGTTGTGTATGTAATTCCGGTTTTGATTTTGAAGTTCTTCCTAGGATTATTCTCTTAGATCTACACACAAAGTTTAAGGAGGCAGGGAGCTGTGTTTCACTGAGCTGTGCTTGTCTCACAGGGTTCTCTAAGACCCCAGGAGAAATATTTCTGTTTTGAACTTCTATTTGCAGGGTAAAGTTTGTTGTTATTCTTTCTGCTCCATAGTGGACTCACTCCCTCCTTGTGGTTCTAAATATAAGACCCTTTGGTGAATGACCACAGAAATCCAGTGCCATAGACTTTCAGGGCAGGAATTACCTTGCCAGCATTCTTGCCCTTCGCTGGCACATTAAAGAGCTGGCAGCTCCAGGGGTGGTGGGATGGAATTAGTTTGGTTTTCTCTGGCTTTTTGTGTCAGTGTTGGCTTGTCAGAGGCTGATGGAGGTGACTCAGCCACATCTGTTCCTCCAGTTGGAGGCTGCTAATATGTCTCTCTATTAGCTTTTCCAGTTTTGTGAACATTTTCAGGAATTTACTGCCTTTAAGATCTCTGCCTTTTTGTCAAACTTGATGGAAATATTCACATTTACTGGGGAGGATGAAGATATAGATGTGCACAAAGAGCACGATTACATTGCCTTTGTTTCCTTAGGGAAATTGGATAAAAAGTGTCCACTGCATGACCAGTCCCCATCAATACACACTAGTGAAGTTGTCTTTCTTGAAATGCATTTAATTATGTCCCAGTTTTAAAAGAGAATGAGTGATGTGAGTTTGTAGTAAATGGGCTGGTATTTTTTTTTTTCAGTCCTCAGAATCCTTGACATATAACCTTTAGCTTATATAAAACACTTCAGCTGTTCATTCATAGGTTTAACTATGCTGAAGACTATCCAGTGGAAAGAAATCTTATTATCTGCAGCTTAATATTTCATTATCTGGCACAATATAAGGATATTAGACTTTGATTGCTGGTTCTCTTCAGAGATTACAGCATTTAAATTCTTATTCCCATCTGCATTTTAAACTTCATCTTTTTTTAAAACTGGTCACATTTACGTTGCATTTAAATCTTGTCTTTCAAGGTTTTGGGTTAAAAAGTTTAGGTGCAAAATATTCAAATTAGGTTTGTCCTAAATTTCCTAAGCTATTCTGGTGTTCACCCACTCATTTCACATCCTAATAAATGTGCAGACATAATAATGGACATCAAGGAATTGCAATGGTCATTCACTACACATTACACATATGACCAAAAAAAATCTCTTCAAGAAGAATATGATGACCTTATGCACCTAAACCTTTTACAAAACTATTAATCTGTGACAATGTCACCCAAAGTTACAATAAATAAGTTACTGAAGTCATTTTATGGGTCACAGTAATGTATCTGTTTGGAATCCATTGTACTCAGACAGGCATATACATTTGCTGTAAATGGATCTTCAATCTCTGTGAATCATTTTATTCTTTTTATACACACTATAAAATTGCCATTTTTATGGCCAGGCTTGATGTATGATATGGCTGAAGAGCTGTATGAGTTAATTAAAGAATAAAGGGCTGTCCCTTCTGCTCTATATTTCTGTTCATGACATTAGTATCATCTGAGAACCACTGTTTTGTACCACGCAGAGATTTTGGCTTTAAGGGAATCATATATCTTGAGGTATGCATACTCTCATACTGTGCAGGGCATGTGGTGGGGTCCAAAATCCAGAGGCTTTGTTGTGGCTTTGTGATTTTGTCCAAAATCCAAGGCAAGCAGTTGCCCTGCTGAGGCACAGAATCACAGAATCACCAGGTTGGAAGAGACCTCCAAGATCATCAAGTCTAATCCATGCCCTAACACCTCAACTAAACCATGTCACCAAGTGCCACATCCAGTCTTTTTTTAAACACATCCAGGGATGGTGACTCCAGCTGCTTATAGAAGAAGATGTCCACCTCTTCCTGGCTGGGTGGATGATAACAGACTCCCAGTAGGATGTCAGCCTTGTTGGCCTTCCCCTTAATTCTCACCCACAGGCATCCCTACATTTCATTGGAAGCTTCAATAGCACCCCAGAACACAAAGCAGAGTAGTTTCTGTAAATTGTAATCCCACCAAGAAAATAAATGAATGTGGAAAAACAGGGCAGCAAAGGATCATTTAAGTTCTGTCTGCTGCCATCACAGATGGCTGTGCTGTCTCACCCCAGCTGGCAAGCACCAGAGCTCAGTCACATCTCTCAGCCCCTGCTTTGCTAAGCTCAGTGAGACAAACACTCAGTTCACTCTCAGGAGATAAACTCTCCATCTCTTTGATCATCCTTCACCTGTGCCCCCTTGTACTTTTGCACAGAGCTGGCAAACACTGCCCCCCTAAACTTCTTCAGTCAGGGTTTCCCTAGGTTGCCTTCTGTGGGAGATCATACTCTTGTCTCCTGGAAGAAGAGAATCAGGACCACCAAAATGGTTTATATTGCATCAGCCTTTGGAGATGAATGTGTGCCCAAACACCTGACTGAATTTTGCACTAGCCAGGTATTTCCCAGTCAGTAGCTCTTGTCTCACACCAGATCAAAGATGAGGAAAAATCCCATAGCAAGGGAGCATCTTCAATTTCAATTCTTTCCCTTTGAATTCTGGCTGTTGTGCATTAAACAAGATATTTTCTTCCTTTGTAGCCATGTGATAGAATTTCCTATACAAACTTTCCTTTCATCAAGAGAATATTATTTAGGCAGCCAAAAGGAAGGTAATTGTAGCATAGGATAATCACTAGAAAAAGAAAAGTACGCCTCCTTATATTTACATTTTAGAAAGCATGAAATTCTGTTTCACTTACTCATCATTATCCAGTATGAGCTAAGACATTTGCAGAATGTGCACTCTCCAAAACAGTTTTAAAAGATAAACAATTCTGATTGCTCTGAAGTGTAGAACAGTATTTTTCTCCATATTAGTCTTAGAGAAAAATAGCACAAAAACGTCAGGAACTGTAACTCATTGCTCTTTTTTCACATAACTTAATCATGTGCCTTCATTTTGAAACCCACATCCAACAAAGCAAATTCACTTTGAATGACATCTTCAAGAAATCATCCTTCTTCTGTATGATCTATATTACTGCAGGGCCCCTTCCGTGTTAGTTTTTTTTCTTCCTGTAAGTGCTATTGTAGATGCAGATCTTTAATATCACATTGATACCTAAGTTTTCTCCTTGAGATCACTTTGTTGTAAGAAAAGAGGTATAGTCTTGTCACAGTGACAGGCAGATACAACCTCTCACTCCCATGAGGCACTGGTTTGCTGCAGAGTCTAGGAAAAAACAGTTAAAGAAATGAACAGTTGAGATGGCAAAACACTGCAAGAAAGGTTCCAAATGACATGCAGGTTATAGGTCTTTAAAAGGTACATGGATTTGTCATATTCCTTCCCAGAACCCAATTTTGTCTGCACAAACATGACATACAGCTATCATTCCTCTCACATATTAGGCTTATCATCTCCTTGCCCTTTACAGCCTTCCTCATGTCCTCTGTAAGTTCTAATAAAAGCTAATCCATAAGAAAAGGCTCAAAAGACCAAGCAGACCAAGCTCAATTAGTTCTTTGATTAACTTCATAATTGAGCAATAAAGCCACAGAGCCAGACCTTCTTCAGCTGAAAGGGGTGACACTCAGTAAGGCAGAGCTGCCCAACGTGGGTTTCTGCACAATTTTATTTATTTCATAGTTTTTTTCTACTTTATTAAGTACATGCAGGGGTTAGGGGTGTATACCTTGGTTAACACCAGGTAGGCTGCCCACAGCTGTGCCCCAAACCTCTCTTGGGCTCATGACCCTTTCCCTGACATCACACTTCCATTTCTAAGGTTTGGTAAAGGGCTAGTCTGGGTGTAACATGGGCTTTTATTGAGAGCACCAGAAGATGAGGAGCCAGACCTAGACATTAGCTTTTAAACCTGTGGTGAGAATGCCCCTCTGCAGTGTACTGCAAAAATGCCAACATTTTTGAGGCAGCTCTGTAAAGAAGCATTGCATTAAAGAGGGTGAGAAAATCAAGGATTTGGGCTGGTCCAGGAAAGGTTCTGAGACACCAGTATTTGGGAGCAAAATCCAGATATCTGTTCCTGCAGGGAGGAATCTATCTTTTTATGGCACAGTGTGCTGTATGTGGGGTTTTCCATGTGTGTTCCTGCCCTGAGATATCCACACAGACAAGACACACAAGGTGTTTGGAGATGAGACAGAGCAATATATTTATAAGGACTCTGCAGAAGTTTCCTCCTGAAATTGAATATTCGAAAAATTGTCTCACAATAAATGTGTGCCCATCTGTGATATTCACTGCTTGTTTTAACTTTATGATGCTGGAGGCAGATCTCTAATCTCAGCGGATGCATTCTCACTGAAGAAATGGCCCTATAAAAGATAATGGGTAATTAATATAATAAAAAATTTCCTCAGTAATGACTGGGGACATCAGAACTTGGTTCATATTTCCTTTTGGGACTCTGGAAATAAAATTTTATATTTCCTAGCAAAAGAGGCTGATCTTTGTATTTTGAGTACATGCAACAGCAAATAGTACACTTCCACAGTTTTGTAACATGCTGGCTGGAATTTGATTTTTTTCTTTGCTAGTCAAGGAAAGAAGATCTGAAACATCCTCAAAGTCTAACAAGATGCTCATATGCTAAAAAGAGCCTTTGAATGAGCTTGTTTTAGTCAAAATATTGCAAGTGTGTTAATTCTAAGACCTCTAATGACACTAAAAACACTCATTGACAAATGCCTCATTTTCTCTTAATAACACTTGCTTTAATGTTGCTGTAAATGATATCAACTTTGCCATAATGATACAGCACTAGCACTTAAAATCTACCTCCAATGGTTATTCGTATTTTAAAATTTGCATTTTCATTTGATCCCATATGCTTTTGACAATGCTGGGTTGATTTAAAGCCAGCTGATTACAGAACACTGAATTAAAGTGGAATCTCAGGTACATTACAAAGGTGAAAGAGCAGTTAGATCCTAAGCAACACCTGAGCTAATGTCTCTTTTCTAATTGAGTGATAGTCAGGCAGTTTGCAGTGCCAGCAAGTCTGGTTAAATCAAATTGACTTTTAGTGTTAGACCAATGGTGCTAATAGACTGGGTTCACTGTCTATAATGGATATGGAAAGACAAATACATTAAAAGCAAAGGTCATTCTTATCTTTTGCTCTTGACAGCAAAGACTTAACTGTACAAAGTTAGTTTCCCCTCCAAGAAATTATCGTTCCTACAGTTTATCTCAAATGAGTTTGATAATGAGAATCTAGAAGGATTTTTTTTCTTTCCATGTCATCCTCCATAATTCAAGACTTATCATCCTTATACCTGGATGCATTATTTTCCTTTTCTCCTCATGCTCAGATGGGAGTAAAGGATTGTTTTCATTTTTGCTTACAGAATCCATCATAATGATCTCCTGATCTTTGCTTCAAGTTCTGGGGTATCAACTAATAAGCAACAGTGGGTCCATGTATGGGAAACAGGAAGAGGCTGTGAGTTGTCTGGAGGAGCAGAGGATGTGGTAGGAAACATGGACCACTGCTTCTTTCAGCAGTTAACAGAAAGACAAATAAGCATCTTGGTGAACTTGAAACACTACTTCCCTGCTGAGCTCATGAACTTTTTGCCAGT
Source organism: Oenanthe melanoleuca (assembly GCF_029582105.1). Taxonomy (NCBI): domain Eukaryota; kingdom Metazoa; phylum Chordata; class Aves; order Passeriformes; family Muscicapidae; genus Oenanthe; species Oenanthe melanoleuca. The sequence goes on from NC_079337.1 coordinate 16,759,090, forward strand.
GCTAAAAGAATGTCCTTTCCAAATAGCTTAATACTGTGGGCAGGGGAAGAGTCTTGATGCTGCTTTCAGCATTAAATTTCAGGCACTGAGGGCTGCAGAAGTCTTAGCCCATTGATTTGTGTGGGGCTTGCAGTCTGCTTGGGGTTAAGTATGTGCATGACAGCCTTGGCTCAGGATGGCAACCAGAGAGCTCTGAAAGCTCATGAATTGCAGATTAATGACAATGCAGGTAGCAGTTAGGGTACAGAATAACTTCCTTCAGCACAGTGAAAGTGATGCATGTTTACAGCTGAAGTCTTGAAGCTCTGATGATGAGGCAAGATGAAGGGAGTTGCATTTCAGTAAGGACTCCAGCAAAAGACAGCAACAACACCTTATGCTAAGAAATAAGAAAAAGATTTTGTCAGTAAATTGCAGGATCCACTACCTATTGTCTGATGTTGGCAATTTCTGATTTGTAATGTTATGTTGCATCTAGGACTTTCTGAGAGCCATCTGGGCAGTACCATGCCCCACACCAAGTCATAAATGCAGAAGAAGAAATTCCCCTGGGAGTCTGATCTATTTAGGGGATCCATATGGGATGCACTTCAAATCCTGACAGCACCCACAGGCTGGGACAGGAGTAAGAGTTCTCTTACTTCTGGTTTAGAGCCCTCTCATATGCCATATCCAATGGCCAAGATTCAGTGGCAATTCATCATTCTCTCCCTAAGTGCAGCCTCACCAAAGGGCCCCTCTCCAGTCTCAGACTCCATGGTTTGCTTTCCTGGAGGGTGCACACAAAGGGAGTAACTTTTGCATGCTTGGGTTTAATGAGATGAGAACAAGCAGTGCTCTGTGTGGTGCTGCTGCATCCAGGAAGGGCTGCATCGTCCTGCTTGACACAGTTTTTTCCAATAGTTTTATTGTATTCACCAACAGTGCTGCCTATTTGTATTAGTTTGAATGATTAGTATTTTTTTAATGCAACTGTCATCCTCTGTCTCGTTGATTCCGAATGATTCTACCATGGTGCAAAGAAATATTTTGACACTGTAAGAACTAAACTTTTGCTAAAATGTTTTTGACATTCATAAAGGTAAAATTTTAGCATGACTTTCATGGTTTCACTGTAGGTACAAAATTCTGTTCCACAATACATTTTGAGTGGGCTACATTCCTTACTTGATTTAGGGAGGACAGAATAACAAGTAAGCTGAATAGCAAAAAATTGGAGTTTCTAGCAAGTTGAAAATACCATGGTTTGTTTTCCACTAATACCAAGAGAGATAAAGTTAATCTGAAAGTACACAGAAATTCACGTTTGCAAAATCTGGTCTCCACAAGGCCATGAAATCCTTAATTTGTTTATTTCTCCCAGAAGAACATAAATCACTGTTGCATCGCCCAAATGTTTGTGAGTTTATCAAAAGGAGAGTTTATTCAGCATTCGTTCCACTCTGTCATTAAATCCTCTGGATTATATGGCTGTTGTTGTCTTTTAAATTCCTGATAAATATGTTGCTGACAGCCAGCTGTTCTTTCCAGTGCATCATAACCAACCATCCTAGAGTAGATCATTAGTCTGCTTGCATACATCTATTTTATTTATGCCATTCAGGGAGATTGCAATGGCCATCTGCAACTGTGGGCACTTTTTGTTTTGGGGGAATGCACCATCAGTGGCACAGGAATGTGAGGGACAGGGCAGAGTTTCAAGGCTGTCAGCTCTCTTGGAGTGAAAAGATTTGTCTGCTCAGCAGAGGGACACTTTGGTGTCTCTGGTGGCTTCAGCCCTTTTTCCCCTGAGGTGGTGCTGGAGCCATGCAGACTGGTGGCCCTACAAGAATCCTCCTGGGGCTGGACCCCCAGGCAAGGCATGGGGAAATGCCTGACCCATCACACCCCCTGCTTATCCCTGGGTGTACAAAAACCCTCAGTTATGGCAAAGACTTTTCCCCCTCATACTCCTATGCCACATTACATTTGTTAAACAGAAGGTCAGAGCTTTCCAGAGTTTCCCCCTTGGCAGCAAGCTGGATTTTCCTGCTGCTCCTTTGACTTTTGAGTGGTCTGAAGCATCAGGTTTGGTTCACTCACAGTTCAAGCTGTCAAACTCCCATGCACAGAGCAGCTAGAGTATGTTTCTGCTGGGGAAATCAAACAGTACATTTTCTAGCTTGCAGCATTCAGCCCACATGGTTTTTTCTCAGAAAACAAGGGAATGCTGCCCCTTGCACTTGTAATTTACAATAATTAGCAGGGAAATGGTGCTTTCTTTTACAGAAAGAAGAACACTGAGCAGCCCATTCCTAAAAAGAAAGTTTGGAAAGGAGGCTCACATAGGGAAGTAGTACTTTTATTCCTGGTGTAAACATAAATATTCAACACTTTTTGCAAATCAAGAATCAGAAGGGAGAAAAGCAGTGATCTTTGGATTGATTGAGCCTTATTTTTTTTCCTAGCTTATGCTGAAATGCTTAATATTTCAGCTGTGTGTGACATGCAAGTAACCTGATAGATTGGTTGTATTAATTGGAAAAAAAAAAAAAAAAACTAACCCAAAAAAAAAAAATCCTGGCTGAGACATTTTATTTTCAAAGAACAGATGGCTTTCTTTACTTACAGCTGTAGAATATTTTGCTGCAACATAAAGGCATATAGTATATCCTCTGGGGATGAAAGAAAATGAGATGGAGAGAAAACATTGCAGGGAGAATCATAAGAAGCTCTAGAAATAATAGAAATACCAGGCCTGACTTTTGGTACCTCTGTTGGCTTCAGATGGCAAGTCCTGCTTGAGATCAAGACATCAGCAGGACCCCTACTTGCCATGAGTTTCCCACCCTCCTTCCCATGAGGACAGCAGCAGGACAAGCCCCATCTGCAGACATTTCTTGTGGCAGAGGATGTTTTTTATATTTTCTTTACCAGCCTGCCAGGCTTAACCTTTTGACCATCCTTCAGCTGCCTCTTAATGTGACCATTTTATCAACAATGCAGTTAAAATGGCAGTCAGTTTAGCCAGCTCTGTCTGCTGCTGCTTGAAATTTTATGTATTGTGACCTTCTTTGTGCCCTTAATTTCTGCTGGAGATGCTCATCTCCTTGCAGTGTAACCAATGAATCAATTTTATTTTCTCTGCTGAAAGTGTTGGGGGGGTGCAAAGCAAAGTTCCTCCCCCTGCTCCTTATCTCAAATAAGAAAACTCCTGCAGTTTTTCTCTCTTTGTAACTGCCTATTGATTGTGTATGTCAACTGTACCTCTGTGGGTGCTGAAGGATTTGATTTTATTTCTGTTTGCCTAATGATATCTAAAAAGTGAATGCTTGAAGGGCTGCTGAGAAATGGGGGTCTTGTCCACGGGTTTTATAATGCATTATTTGCATCTAATTATATCAGAAAGGTGTAATTGCACAAGGTATTTCTTTTTACTTGTTTAGGTATTCATTTTGGATGATACATGCATCTGCAGTCCCAAGGCCCCAGAACTGCCTCAGGCAAGATTGCCCCATGCTGCCTTATGCATGGCCAGATTTAGTGCTCTTGCAAGAACTGTTTGCCAGTAAATAAAATTAGTCATTTTTCTGAGTGTTTGATGGCAGTGGAAGCTGTCCTCACTTCTGTTGGTCTGGGCAGTCCTCTGCCACTGAGAGCAAGTCAGATGTGTGCCTGAATGAAACAGGCTGGGAAGGACTAAAAGAATTGCCTAAGGAATGAGAAGCAAACATCAATTATTTGCTCAAGGATGAAAAAGTGTTTGGTAGGCTACTTATATAGATGGCTAAGCACATCTTGCATTTGGCTTCAGCCTCCTGGCCTTGCACTTATAGCATATCTATCATATCTGTGACACTCAAGCAGCTCAAAGAGGGCTTATGAAAATTCTGAAACTTCTTCTCAGGGCCAGGGCCATCAGCAAAGGAACTCTGAGAGGAAGTGGCTGAGATGGGCTGTGGTCCATCAAGGATTCAGAGCCATCAGCAGTGGGGTGGGGCAGTCTGTGGGCACTCTTAACTCCTGGGTTTGGCTGCTGAACACCCTCTGCAAAGCTCACACACTCTGACACCCTCAGCCAAAGCACTGTGTGTGCCCAAAGGATCTGGATATCAGGCCCGATATCAGGGTGTGATTCCTGGGGTGTCCTGAGCAGAGTTGTACTTGGTGATCCTGATGGGTCCCTTCCAGCTCTGTGTGTTCTGTGATTCTATGATCCTGTAGCAGGTCATGCAGTCATTGCCTGTGTAACCTGCATTACTCAGTGGAAGTCTGTTGTGTGGGAGTGACAATTATTCTAAAACTGGGATTTCCAAGGCAAGTACAAAAGTATTTGAGGTACAGCTTCCAGCAAACATTTGCATGTGATCAAAAACATTGTCTCTTTATTAAATTCTAGGTCCATAATCAAGATCACCTTCATTAGATTTCAGGAAACCTTTATTGCACTGCCTTTTCCTGGGAGAGGTGCCCAAGGTTCTGAGCCCCTGAGCAGAAGCCTGAGTGAAGTAGTTCTCAAATTACCACAGCTCTGTTCAGTTCATCCCTGTATCTGTAAAAGCACAATATCTATCTTCCTTTTACCTGTAAGGCCTGCTAAATAGGAAAATGTGTCAATCATGGAGGAGAGTGTTGCTGTTTCTATTGTTACAGATTTATGATTTCATAGCAAGATGCTAATGGAAACCTGGAAGAATTAAACCTCTACTTTTGCAGAGAGAAGTCCCTGAGTATTTCCAGCCCTTCAGAGCTTAAAAGCAAAGGAAGCAAGGAGAAGCATTCTGAAGCTAGGGCTCAGATAGTGTCAGGTATTGCAACTCACTGCTTGAAGATTTAGCTCTGTGCTTGCAGCTGGATTAAGGTGGGGTGTTTGGCACCTCTCTGAATATAGATGAACATTGTGCTTCACATTGGAAAGTTATCTAAAAATGGCAGCAAAGTATTAATGCATACATGGGGCAACCGGGCTGGAATTGGTTAACAGGGTACAAAAGACTCTACATCCTCAGTGTTTTGAAATGAAGGGGTTTTCCTGTGACATAATTGTGTATATCAAAGCTCTAAAAGGTAACTAATTTAGAGTCTGAATGACAGGCATGCAAGTTCAATGCAAAGCACCCTCTGCAAAGAGATGATGTAAACCAGAGGGTGGAAGAACACAGCATGTGTGTATGTGACAAAAATTCCCTGATGGTTCAAGAATAGGTGCTTTGTTTTTCATTAGATACAATATTGGAGATGTGTCATCTTTAATCCATTTCTGTCAAGCTGGGTTGTCAGAAAGAGTGAAATTTCATTCAAAAAAGACATAGCTGCTAATCCCTAAAAGCACTCTGCAACCACATTCTGGTCCTTCCAGATCTCTAATCAATGTCTCCTTCTGCAAAGATGCCCTAGAACCTTGGAAATGGCCCCATAATATTAACAGAAAAGATTAAAAGTACCCTTTTCTCCCTATTCTTACCTTGAGGAGAGAGACATCTTTTAAAATATTTGTTTCCTTTGTAACTTAGTGTCACAGTTTCATCAGTCAACTGAAAACTCATCAACCTTTCAGTATGAATTAGTGTTTGAAAAATGATTGATGTAGTGGTCTATTTTCTTCAGAGCCTGCCTTGGAGTGCTCTAAAAGAGTCCCCATATGGTGAAACCTGCAAATTTGAAACAAAAGCCTTTTCCCATTGAGTATAGCCAGGTACTCAGAATACTGAAAGGAATCAGTCATAGAGCTCTATTACTTTTTCACAGGAATAATACTATGTGTTAGGAAAAAAACTGGATAGCAATCAGATTTCTTTGACAAAAGACGTGAAGTTTGCTTTTTAAAATATGGAATTCATTAGTATTATTGAATAGCCTTATCATATTTCTTTTAACTATAGATGGTTTCCTCATACTTGGTTCCTGAGTTTTCAAAGGCTTCAGAAGTTACATAAAAGCAGGAACACGATAGAGGACCAGGTATTGTGGAGGTGTTAATACCTGGTAGTTTTTTTTATAACCTAAGCACCCATATTTCAAGACCCATTATCTTGTCTTTTCTTTTGATAAAGCAGTTTTAGATTGACTATTACATTCCAAGGAAATCCAACATAGAATATTTCAGTCACATGGTGACCAATACTCCTCACCTGGACAACTCATCGTTCGGTTGAGCAAGATGGAAAAATAAACTTGTTCTCAAATGTCCTCTCAGGGAAGAACTGGGTGAAATGCTACATAAACAAATAACCAAACACCAGGACCATGATAAAGGCATGGCACAGCTTGGCTCTTGGAGCTGATACCTGCAGAAAGAGTTGTAAGTTTGAGTCACAGGTGGCTGAAGGATGTGCAGAGACCATTAACATAAACATTCTTCTGTGATGCTAAACATGTGTGATGTGAAAATAACCTTTAATTGTAGCTGTACAGCAGCCTCTGTGCACTCACCTATGATAAACCAGACCTTTCATTAAAAAATATTGCTCATATAGGTACTAATCTGTGTTCAATGACAGCACAACACTTCATTTATTTATTTATTGAACACTGGGATAGGCACAGAGTGTGTTTCTCTAAAAATTTCCATGAATGTTAATGACAAGGAATATCACTTGTAGAGAGCACTCGTGCCTAGGAAAATATAGAAAAGGAAAGCCAATATAGCATCATGTGAAAAATATTAGCTTGCTGAAAAGCTTTTTATGGTTTGAATTAATTTTTAGCTCAGCAGCACTTGTTAAACCTATAAATAGATAAATAGTCTCTTGCCTTCCTATACCTTTTTTCCTCTTATAGCGTGCTTTAGAAGTCTTCACATTCAGTGATTTTTATTTTATTATATTTAGTTAACACTGCAGGCTCTCTTTCAGAGGACTGTTTTGATAACTGGCTGTTTTATCTCAGTTCCTAGTGCGATAAAAGCCAATTTGGAGTCACTTACTTTATACAAAACAATGCAAAGTACAAGATATTTTGATGATAATAGCAACTTTAAAAAAGGATGACCATCTGCCTTTATTCACTTCTGCTTTCAGTGTCCTTTAGAGCTCCACTTTCCCTATGGAAAGATGAAATCACAGAGATCATTTTCAGTTCCTGTCAGCTGCGATGATGTGGTAACCATCTTATAAGATAAACATATGGCTGGGTCTTAAGGGCTTTTTCAAACTGGGAATCCAAATATAGGCTGCCAAGTTGTGTACAGAAGCATCTGCCACGTCAGTTCCCCATCACAACGACCTGCTCTTTTCCAGGTTGGCATGTTATGGCAAGAACCAGCCACAAAAATGTAGAGCTGTGTATCTGAAGGCTTAACTTTAGACTCCTTAATCTGCATGTTTTGGGAATAATTTGGGACAGATGAGACTCATCCACCTGGAGAGTTCCAGCAGAATCCCAGATGTAAGCTGCAGGGTGAGCATGGAAGGACCTGGAAGTTGAGCATGTGCAATAGGGAGTGATTATTTTGAGATACACTTTAGTCCCATTGGCAATGCCATTCACACAGTCCTTATTGGTCAGGCCGGGAAGGATCTATTCATGCTCCATCTGATTTATTTTTCCATATTTCCTGGCCAGACTGTTGTCTAGTCTCTGTATCTTGCTTTATTCATGGTCTCTTGGTTCCAATGGCTTCCCTCCTGAAGCCCATTAAGCAGGAGCTGCCCAGGAATTGGTGGCTCTGAGAAGTGAGGTTTGTGCTCTAGAGAAAACATAGCCAAAGGGAATTTGCAGTTGACCACTAACTTCCTCATCAGCCCCTCATATGAGAAAGACCCAGATATATAGAGCTTGACAAGGCATTTTTCTCCAGGTAACCAGCACAATTATGAGAAACTTCCTCATTAAAATGTTTATATGAAGACAACTGTTGTGGCTAAAAATGTGCATGGTGCTTGTGGGTTAAAATCACTGCTGATATTTTTATGTAGTAATTATTTTATTTTAACTGGATAGGTTTCTTTTCTTTGCTTGGCTTTTTTGATGTCCTATAAGGCTTCTCAAAACAAAGGCTGCTGATTTTTATAAACTTTTTGTTTTGAAGCAGAACATGCCCCCCATTCCAGGAAGTTAACTTACCTTTTCTAATTGCATGGAACTTGCCCTGAAAAATCAGAGGAGGACGTGTAACATGGAGAGGTCCATAAAGGTGCAGGAAGTTAGATTTATTGCTATTTGTGAAGCCATTTAACACTGTTCAGAGCAGTTTTAGCTCATCAACACCCCACTGGTGAATCTCAAAGTATCTATCATGTTTATCTGAGACAGCCTTCTGTCATGTATCTTCATTTTTTCTTACCCAGTGTTTGCTCTCACCCTTTACTTTACTTTTTACCTTACTTTAAAACTTCAGTCATTTACCTCAGGAGCCAAAACTCTTTTCCCCCTTACCCCATGTACTGAATAAACAGGGAGTTTACAATTCCTTAAGTTTTTCCTTCACCTAAGCTAACTGCTGAATAGGAACCATGTTCCCAGCAATTGAAATCCCACTGGAAACATGCCTTGAATATACTTAAATCTGCACCCACTTATCAAAAGAATAATAAGTAATTGATTTTAATAAGTTACTCTTTTATATAGACTGTTTTAGAACTTTAAAATAAGACATTTAATAAACACTAAGGGAAAATAATTTCAGTAGCTGGATTTAAAAAAAAAACACAACAGCCTTTACTCATGCATCTAACATTGTCTGGGAAAAAAAGTTTTAAAAATATTGGGGTTAAGTATTTGCTTAAAGAGTACAAAAATATTTTTTCAAAAATAGATCTTTATTAGCAGTCTGGGTTAGAGAACTGGATATTCACTTTGATTAGGGTTTTCCGTTGAGAGGAATAAAAATTTTACTTCACAGGTTACAAGTTAAAAAGAAATGGAAAGTGATATATTTACACTACAAAGATGAAATTAAGTTACAGTGGCTAATAGGATAAGTGTTGCAAGGTAGACATTAGAAGAGGGATGTGAACCCAATTTACCAGGCAAATTAACTTTGTTAGAACACTTGAGCTGGTGCAAAGATAACAGAGTCTTTAGGAGACAAACTGCCTGCCTTGCTTGTTTACTCCAGCATTTCTCTAATGATTATAAAATTCTTTAGGCAAGATTTTTTTCACCAGCCTAAGGGCACCAAACAATCCTCTCTTGGGATAGTGGGGCTGATCTGCCTACCTAAAAAAAAAAAGAAAGCCAGTCCTCTTTGCAGTGAGCAATTTAAGCCAATTTGTATTAAATAATTTGCTATGAGATTTGATTAAAAAAAGAAGTAAAACTTTGTGAAGATAGACTAGTGTTCACAGCACAGTGGTCATCCTTTGATGTGACACCTTAGAGGAGCTGAGGCAGAATGTGCTTTTTCTGTGCAGTTAAATAAAAATAAGGCTATGAAACATCTTCTGATGGAAAAATCCAAGACTCCCCTCAATATCTAACACTGAACCTTAAAATTACCATACCTGAATGTGTTCAGACAAGTTGTGTTCATTAATTTTAGCAGCATCTGTGCCCATTTACACCAGCTAAATATCTAGCATTCAATATAAGCATTTTTCTTGTCCCTTTTCAATTAGCTCCATTACAGAAAATCTAATTAAATCATATCTTTTAGCAGGAATTCAAGAGTTAAATTTTTGCATTTAATTAAAACCTCTTCATCTTGAACTGTTAATTTCCTGCAAAATATATCCAGTAGGTTTTCCTCTGATCCACTTAGTTCCTGAATGAAATGGCTCATTTACTCTGAGCTGGCTCTTGAAGTGTACTTAGGCTCCAACTCTGGTGGCAATCTCAGAAGATGATGGGAATCATAGCTGCTTTTCTCCTCACTTCTGGATAAAATCTCTTCAGATACAGCTTGTGTTTCTTCTGGGCCCACAGGGACATCTGGATGACCATCAGGAAAGCAAAAATGCCAACTAGCAGGGAAAAAGATTTAAAGAAAAGGTGTGTCCTTTCAGTGCCTGTTTCTGTAAATGCAGTAGGGTTTATGGAAATATTTGCAGTCTCTTCTGTGGGCAGAGACCACTCTGCAGTTCCTCTGGAAGTTGTTGATATACCATATACCATATACCATATACCATATACCATATACCATATACCATATACCATATACCTTATACCTTATACCATATACCATATACCTTATACCATATACCATATACCATATACCATATACCATATACCATATACCTTATACCATATACCATATACCATATACCATATACCATATACCATATACCATATACCATATACCTTATACCATATACCATAGTCTCCACCTCAGAATTCACATAGATGATGTTCACATTTGTTAGACTCACCCTGTACCGCCTCTGACTTCACCATAAAGCCATAAATCTCAACCCAAGGCCTCTCTCAACCATATTTCTTTACTTCTGAACTACAGCACTTCTTTGTTTCTACCTCTGGCTGCCAACCATGACAGGGAGCTCTGCTCTACCTCCCTGCTGTGTGGAGGGAGAGCTAAAGCAAGTAGGCAGCAGCTGCCTGATCCAGCCAATAGGCACCAAATAGGGGATAATTTTACTGGATTTGCATTTTGCAAATTCATTATCCTTTGGTCAATGTGGAGGTGGTTAATCAGAAACATCCATTTGGCATCCAGTCAAGTTCTGTCTGGGACAATTACAGCAAGGATGAGTGTGCTGCATATTGCATTATTGAGTTGCTGCTCCTGCCATTGTAAGGACAGCCTTATATTGTCCCCAAACTTTCAGATAATTTCCATACCAAAGCCCAAAACATAAGAATGTTTCATCTTTCCAGACAAAATTTCAATTTAATTTTTGCATCTTGCAGTTTAACCCACTTTTGAAATTTGTTTCTTTTTCACTTATAAGCCATGTAGGGCTACTTCTTGCAAGTAGTTTTTATAGATTTCTATTTTGAAAAGGAAAAATCATTAAAAAGTGAATGTCTTGGAGAGCTCAATCCCAGGGACTGTATTTTTGTGAGTGTTTAGGTCTCTAAGGATGCAGCAATGTACTGAGTAAGAGTCACAAATGCCAGTAAGCAGGCTGCTCTTAAAAGCATCTTGGAGGTTTACCTCATATGGCAAATTTGATGGCAATATTTCATCTACTACAAACTTTTTTGGCGAAGTTTAGATTCTGTTTCAAACTTACCTGGCAGAGTTTGTGTCATCACTGTGAAACTAATCCAAGACCCAGCCTGTTGCAAAAAAAAGGCATGGTTAGTTGTATATTTTATGTACAGACAAATGGCACCTTTTCACAAGATCCCCATGGAAAAAGTGTGATACTTGTACTGGAAATGGGAGAGGAAAAATAGTAAGAAATGAACCCCCCAGTGTGCTGGATGGGGTGAAGGGATGGGTGGTAAATCTTTACATCACTGAGAGAGAGACTCTAGTGGAGGGAAATATAGACAAAAATCCATGTGATAGTGATGTGAGGGAAGAGGAGGGTCTGGTGGAGAAACACTTGTGGGAGGAAGGAGGCTCTGACATACAGAGCACAAGGATTGATGTGCAGAGGAAACTGCCTGGAGGTGCTGCAGATTTTCTGCAGACAAAGGCTGAAACAGTGACCACCTACCCTTGCATATAAGCAGGAGAAAGTCATGTACCTCATATGTATAGTTGGGACAGGATACCAGCAGGAAGAGCCACGTGAAGGGGTTGTAGGTTGGACTTGGAAAACAGGTTCTATTTCCTTCTGGAAGGGGGAAAGAAAAAGGTGAGGAAAATCAGGGAGAGGTGAGCTGAGTCTTATCACAGCCTGCCCATGTAACTGCAATCCCCTGGGCCAGTGCTCTCAGGGTACAACCTCTTAGAAAAGTTTCAGTGAAGTCTTTTGAGGTAGCAGAAGTAGATTTATCCCAGTGAGAAAGAACTTAAATCAATTTTTTGGCTCTTGCTGCTTTTAAACTGAATTAGGCTCCTTGCAAGAAATAACATAAGCAGTTTCCTAACCACAGAGCATGAAAACATTCCAGAATGGAAACTGACTTCTGTGAGTGAAGTTGACCATACTGTGGTATTTTCTTGAATAGGGTGTTCTAGTGGGGAAATTACACTGTTAGTGTCTGAAAACATATTTTACTTTCTGTTGTATATTGTCTAACCTTTATTCTCATGAGACAAAAATGCTGAGCCCCCAACCTGAGCATACATATACACTGATGCTTGTGTAAGTATTCATGAGTCTTTCTCTGTGTATTTCAATATATGCATGTACATCTTTGCCTGAGATGAATGTGCCTAAAAACTCTGCAATATAGTTTAGAATTTTTGACACTTTTTTAAAATGAAATACTTTTATGTCAGTCACCAGCATGCTTTAAAGAACTTCAGTGCTTAAATCCATATTTAACTTGCAGTTGTGTCTAATTAAGATAAATTTGCTATAAGTTTTGAAACAATAACAGTGTTGCTAATGCTTCCTTGTCACAATTCTTTTGAAGGTGTTAGACCAATGGCGTGGTTACTACTTCATCTTTCTTTATTCAAGGGATGTAGGTACATAAATTACTGTACAGCAGCAGAAGATGGATAGGTTAAGGAACAGGAAACAAAGACAGACCTGAATTGATTTGGTGAGCTAAAGCTACGTTGATAAAGTGATTTCCAGCTTCACACATCTGCAAGACATTAAAAACATATTTTCAGTTGTATGCCTAAAAGGCTGTGGCAATTGTGCATAACCAGAACCCTCCCCATTACAGCCTCTGTACCCAGGAAATATGTATTCCAAAAAGCAGCCCATGGTCTCTGTCACACACCCACGTGTCCAGTGAGCCCTGTGGGTGCAGCCTGGGGTGAAAGCCCCTGGCACATCCCCATGGAGCTCTGTGCAGCCACACCTTCAGTGGGGTTCCCATCCCCAGCACGTGCAATGTGTTTGGCCCTGGGGAGACCAGGGACATTCCCTGGCTCTAAGGAATCCATCAAGGTGCTCTTCTTGATTTTTCCTGGATTGAATCCCAGCTGCAAAGCAGCAGGGGAAAGGCTGACCTCTGGATTTGTAAAGATGCCATGAGTTGATGTCCCTACCTCTCTTCCTACACACACTTCCAAAGCTGTTCAGCAAAGGAGGAAGGAGAAAAAGGATGATTAAAAAAGCAGTAGTGTCTAAAAGGCAGACTGGTTGAATGGATAGTAATTAGGGATTGATAAAGTAAGGGAGCCAGTACTATTCCTGGTTCTGGAACTCTCTGGCTACGTTGTTTCCAGCCATAACCAGCTTCTCAAAGTTGGTCTCTAACATGTAGGTATTTCAAACTTTTGGAAGAGATACCATTTCTCCCCATTTGCTTATACAGCCTGTAGTACAGGCTGATTTCAGATTTGCTTCAGGCTTTCAGTACTTCATCAGTTACAACTGCTGAGGAATGAAAATCAATATTTACCCATATTTAAAATGGGAACTGGTAGGAAAATCAGTTTAAATTCCTGAAGATGAGCTGTCATCACAACTATGTAATTTTATGGTTTTCATTTTTCCTCTGCTCTGTGAAGAAAACTCAAATGGTGCATACAGTTCAAGCTCAGTCTAAATTGAACTTTTTATTAATTCTGGGTTTGAAGATTGATTTGTCCTCTCAAATTGAAAAAAATGCAGTGTTAAAAATTTGCATTTTCTTATATAATTTTCCATTCTATATTTTGCAAGGGTCAAAAATGTTTAAGAAATTAAAATAAAAAAGGACATGTTAAAACCAAGAGATGTTAAAAGTGTGAAGTCACAAAATTAATATAAAAAAAGAACTTCAATTGTCATTTTTAAGTCAACTCTGAAAGTCATCCATAACAAATTTTTGTTAAAGCTAATTGGATGAAATATGTAATTTCATTTTATATTGAAATGTGCTATTATCTGAAAGAACATTTTAGATAGAAGAATTGCTGAAGAATTTTCCCTTTCTTGGCAGAGATTTTTGTGGGATTTGTTTGGAAGGTTTAAATCAGGTCTATTAGTAAACAGACCTGTTATTAGCTGTTATTCTGCATGGGTAGGTAGTTACAGTTCAATTCCTGCTGTCCTTTTAAATTCTTTCAATTCCAACTAACTGACAATCCTCTGTTATAAACACCAGATGTAAAACACTAAATGGCCAGAAAATGAAATTCCATTATAAAATACCATATCAGAAGCTATAACTCTAACCATAGCAATAGATGTAATTTTAATTTACATACTTCCAATTATGAGCAGGGAATGTGATTTGTTTTTCTGAATTGCTATTATTTTAAAGAAATAGATTTTGTGGTTAAAAGTGGTTTTGTAAAACACCATAGCTAATGAGATGCCCATATTACTGTGGAGCAAGAGATATTCACACACTATAATTAACCCCTACTAATTCTAAGTGAAACAAGCTAAGGGTATTTCTGCAGGGATATTTGTTGGCTTACCTTTGACTCTGCAGCTGCATTCCTCTGTGATTAACTCTTATGTCCCTCTTTAGACATGTGACTGTTAATGTTCTACATTGGGAACCATTGCTAAATTTAAGCCAGTCCTCAGTTTATCATATATAAAATATGGGGCAGCAGGAAACAGCAGAGAAAAAGCTGATGCTATTTACAATTATAAAATATTGAAGCCTGCACACTGTTTCACCTCTTTATATTCCAAGTGTGCCCTATGAGAAAAACATCCCTGCAAAGCTTAATTTCTCTAAACATGAAAATCTTTCAGGAGGGCCTGCAGAAACTCTTCATATTACTCAGTGCTGTTGTTTACAGTATATGCAGATTTATACATTTAAATCAGGATGTGTAATAAAGACAAGACTTGAAAGAGGGTAAAAAAAAAAAAAAAAAAAAAGAAATCTTCCAAATATTTTATTTATATGTTTTAGAAAACTATGAAAGCAGTTTCAAATTATTTTATTTCATACGTTGATGTTTTAAATTCATTGTATGGGAATCTGCCAACATAAGTTCTGAAAGGGACAAGGTCTTGAGTTTCCATGGGTAGGGAGTTCTCAAAAGAGCTATAAGAATTCAGAGTGCAGACCAGGTGCTGATGCAGATCTTAAGGGGATTGACATATTTTATAGCAAATACCCCCAACAGGACTCATCCCTTTGCTTGATGGCAGATTTTCCTTACAGAATGCAGGGAAAGATGTTTCAAAAGAAAAGGAGGTTTTCTCTAAGAAGAGACTTTGATGAGAAATAATTTTGCTGGTAGCACTGGATATTCAGACATGCAGTTTGCTTGAAACACCCTCTGAGCCTGGGGAGGGTGCACACAGCAAGGTTCTGAGGAAACTTCTGGCCAGAACCTGCAGTACTGGGTTATTGCTTTTGGCTCTAGAGCCTCATGGAGTGTGTGAACTTCTTCATAGAAGTATTTTTCTTGTCTTTGCTAAACCTTATTAGAGCAAGAAAAGCTGAGAACTGCGTGGACAGACCCAAACTGCCAAAACTGTGACCTTTAAGGGTCCCAATTTACAAAAGCATTTAAATATTGCTAACTAGTTTTTGAATGTTTTTCTGAATAGTGTTTGCTTGAAGGAGCCAAGACATATTACTGTCCCATCACCCTGTCATATTTCTGGAACCTGATCTGTATCTGATTTTCAAAGAGGATGTTTTGGCTACTGGCCCAGCAGTTCCAGAGGACAGAGAGGATATGCATTTCCATGTGAGAACTTCTTACCAAGCCTCTGTCTCACTATACAATTCTGTTCAAACAGCAGCCATCCTTCATCAGCTGCACTTTCCCTTGGCTTATCCCATTTTAGCAGGGTTTATTTATATCATTTTTATTAGCTGTTGATATAAGTAATTCAGGATACACTGAACTATTGTGAAGTCTGCTTATCATGTAATTCTTTAGTGTTTTAAAAATGTCAAGTTTCAGTCTGTCTAAAAATTAGTGTTCTAACACAATTACCAGTAATAATACTGCTGATGACGTTCTCACAGCTCTCAAATACAATACTTCAGTTTAAAACTCTGTGTATGTAAATATTAGTAGGACACTTCCTGACTGAGAAACCTTAATAGATTAGTACTAAATCCAGTTAAAGTACACAAAGCTGTGGACATGGACTTATATATATGTATACACACAAAAGCACAGAAGCATTGCTGCATTTTACTAAATTGTGAGTTAATCCTATTCCATAATCATAAATAAAACTTCATTTTTGTACATACCAGAAAAACAAGAGCAGCATAAGAAACTTGTTTGTGGCCAAATGCTAGAAAACAGAATGAAATTATGAATTGCATTTTACGGTATGCACATGGTTTGCTGTGGGTGAAATTAATCTAGTGCTGAGGAGCAGAAATGCTTCTTTCCTGACAGGCTCTGCAGAAAGATTGGATATTACCACACACAATATGAAGACAATACAAACAGTAACAGCACTCTAGAAATGCCAGTTTTACACCACTGATCTCAAGGCAGTTCCCAACTGTTTTTTGTATCTGCCAGCTTCATATATCAAAGTGCTTTGCCAAAGCAGCTGCTGGTGGTGAATCCCTTGAAAAGGCAAGGAGAGGAGTGGAGTGAAGGTCAGTGTCCAAATCAGGCTGAGAATCACAGCCTTATCCATAGACCCTTCTACTTCCACGAGCACAAAACCCGATACATGACCTATCCATTACTTTTTTTTTTACTTTAGCAGCGAGGCAATAGTGAGGCTTTACTACCCGGCCACTGCCTGCTTCACAGATATGCAAGAAATACATTTAGCACTTGTAAATTTTACCTGCCATCTGGCTGCCCTGTTTATTTGTGATTGTCCCCAGACCAGTGTGGGGCTCTACCAAGTTCATGTCCAAAGGTTTACAGCTCCCAGGCAAACCTTGGTCATGACTGGGGGACACAAACCATGTGTACATACCTCACTTGCCTTGACCTGTCTCATTAAGACTTTACTTTTGAGAATTCCTTTTTCCTGGCTGGCATGGGACTCCTCTGTGGTGCCAAAAGCATATTAAGGCAGTGGCAAGCAATTAGAAAAATTTCTCCTAGAAGTCTCCTGTTTTGTGTCTTGAACAGAGTTTCCCCTATAAAGAAGCTGCACTTATTGATTTGATAGCCCAGACTGCTAAAAACTGTGTCTAGGGAGGTTTCTGCATTGTTTGCAGCATTGTTCTTAAAGCCACACCAAATTCAATGAATCACATAATTTTGAAATAGAACTATTGTGCTAGTTTAAAAGGAAAGCAAGTGTCATGCAGGAGAAATTTTTGATTGAGAAAACTTAGCAATTTAACCGAGTGTAAATAAAAATGGCAAAGTAAATGCTTTTTCCCCAAAGTTCACAGATAAATCTGAGATACAGAGGAAAATAAAGACTAAGGTGTAACAAGGAAAGTAAAGCAGCAGAAAAAACCTGTTCCAATCATTCTCAAAAGAAGCAAAAGTCCAGAGAGCAAGCAGAAAAAAAAATAGTGAAGTAACAGCAGTGCAACAATAATATATGATGAGAGGGAACAAAATGATGGATGAAATCTGAAAATTTAAAAAAAAAACTTTCTGTTATCAGCAGTATGTGACGGATTTTTACTGGTTTCTCGGAGTGGGAGACAAAAAAAAAATCAACCTTAATTTTCATTAAAAGTATGCATCTTTAGCAAATAAATATCTTCTCTAAGAAAATACAACCATCTCTAGCTCTCTCCTGCATTCTTTAATATGAATGTTCTGAAGATGAGCAAAATATATTGATCTTCGTAAAACACTCTACTTGTCCAAAATTTCCCATTTATAAACTAGACAATGATTGACCATTGCTGAACAGGCATGAAAATTCAGAGGTGCTTCCAACACAACAATCTTCCTCCTGGCAGGGAGCAAAGCCTAATTGCTGGCTGGATCAGTCATATGATTCAATGTGGGACCCATTTCTTGCTTTTGGAGGGTTTCAGGTTGCACAGCAAAGACTTTTTCACAGCGAGTTGGTCAGTTCTGTGTCCTGCCCATACCTACATGGAGGCGTGTACCGTGGGTGGTTGATGTAGTATGCAATCCAGGATGTGAATCCCCAGTAAAAGGCACAGCCCTGGAACAGACAGATAACTTTTTTTGAAAGGGCAGTAAGGAAGTGCAAACTGTGACTTTATAAGCATGAATTCTGCCAAGTGCAAAACTCAGGTGACCACTGAAAGGCTTTGCAGTTGTTAGTGAGCCCTAGAATATAGATTTTTCTAAAATGCTATGAAGCCAGTAAAAAAAAAAAAAAAAAAAAAAAAGACACAATATAGATTTTTTTTAATTGTGTTGAATGTGTTTTACTCCTGTTATAGGAGTTGGCACTTCTTTTCTCCTTTTTTGATTTTACTGCTGAAAATCACATTTCTATGATCTGGGCTATTAAAAGTCTATGGCTGGTTAACACAGCTGAACTGAAATTCAGCATTTCCAAGCAAGATATAACAAGACAAATAGAAGGCTAAACCAGACGAAACAAGAAAGAGTAAAAGTCAAGTCCTGTATTGTAGCCATGTGTTAATCTCCTTCACCAAAATCTTGAATGTTTAAAGGGAGGGTCTTCAATCACACTGATTGGGATGGAGGGGTGATACAAAGTGCCCAAGATAGAGCATGTGAAATAAAAGAAAAGTAGGGCTGAGAGTGATGACACACAGTTGAAATTCAGGAGGCTTTGGAAGAGTGAAGACCTGGCCATCTCTCTGTCTTCCTGCCTGGGGCCTCCATCTATAAAAGGAGAAATTTTTTTCCTACTTGTAATTTGATTTTCATTTCCTAGCACAAGGCCTGTCTCTTGCTCTGTATTTATATCTCACCAAGGAAGCAGTGTATGATTTCTGTCAACACTGCTAGATGTTGCAGCAGCAACTATCACCATAAAATAGCATTCAGTCTGGAAAATATCCTGGACATGACAGTCAGCCCCTTGGGTGAATGAGTCAAAGTGGACATTTACATGCAGGAGCTAAAATGGACATTGATTTCAAGTTGTGTCCTTGGGGACATGGTCCTGAAATCCTTCCTGTTATCTGTGTTTTCACTAAACATAATTCCTGGAGCTACAAAATAAATTAATTTTTATTTCCCTATCTTCTTCCAAGGACTGCTTTGATATGAGGATATTCTCTCTTACACAAGATGATAAACATATTGTCACCTTTATCATATTTTTCAGAGGAGTGTGCCCTTCCGAAAACTTGTGAACAAATAATGTCTCCAGAAGATGTCTGATGTAGTGTAAACAGTGACAGAAGCAGGCCAAGCTGCAGGAGGAAAAAAAAAAAGAAAAGGAAATTAAGGTAAGTGAAAGATTGTTTTTATTGCTTCACAGTTAATGTCATGAAAGGAATAAGAACTGATATTCCAAAACTGCAGTCACATTAAAATTGTGGGATTTAAGATATTGTCTTAATTGAAGCATCTGGAACCAAAGATTTATGGAATCATTTTCAGTGTTATACAAAGTTGCTTGCATTTTGCAGGGAAGCAACCTATTTTTTCTAGCCTTGAAATAAAAAGAGCTCTGGATGTGATACATAGTCCTGACAAGACATTCAGACAGGACAGCTGTGTATACAGCCAGGCGTCTGACACGCTCTTCCAAAAGATGTCTCCCATGTTTTAAGGCCACCTTAATGCTCCTGTAGGATGTGTCTGACATTTAAATACATTCTGAATATCTTCTGAATGGTTTCCTTGTCCTTTGCCAACTCTAGTAGCTGCATGGAGGTAGCTTGTGTTTCATTTCCTCGTGGATGCAAAATGAGATTTTGTTGCTAAATTAATCCATTCTGATGGCTTTTTTGTTGCCTGTTATAAAGAAGTGAGGCAATTGTGGTAGAAATTATAATATTGATTCTCTTTTGAGGAAGATTATGAAACAATAACAGGCATTGCTGATTTGCTTCTGAGAATGAGCTGCAGCTCACAGTGATTGAGCTTCAGAAACAAATGTCAGCAGCGATTCCTGATGGCATTTTATCTTGGTTACATTTACCCAACTACCATAGCCCATCTTGCTGCAAACCAATTATAAGACATAAATGAAAAGTGGTTTTCAGCATGTGAAATCTCAAATAATTTTATTATGCATCGTGTATGGTAGCTAAAGTCAAAGATTAAACAATTTCAAAGTAATTAAACCAGAGAGAGTTGAGCTAAGAGAATTTTGAACAATTAACAACTTATCCAAAGCCTGAAGCAAACTTCCAGCTTTGCTGGAAATTTTAAAATTAATTTGGCTTAGGATTGAGACCTCAGATGAACCCATTAAGGAGTGGTCACTGGCAGGATTCTGCACAACCCTTGCCCACATAAAAGAAGGTAAAGGCATTGCAGGTCCTTCTGTGCTGCCAGAATCTCTCTCCTTTTAAGCATATGCACAAAAGAAGGGAGACAAGCATCTTGTAGCTCTGGATTTGAATTCAATTATTCTGTGCTCTCATTCCCAGCTCCACTAACTCCCTTAATGTCTCTCCAAGTGCCTGTTCCTCCATCTGTAAATGGTGTTATTACTCGCTGTATTTCTCTGCTGTGTACCAGTTCCTCTGATTCTGCAATCCCAGCGTGGAAGAAGTGATGGGAAAGCTGTACAGTCCTTGAGCCCCCTAGGTCCCTGTGTGTCCTCCTATATGTGGTCAGCTTGTGCAGGTGACAGGCTTTCCTTGGTCACTTCTCACCCTTCTGCCAGGCACTAATCACCCAGAATGGGACAATTCCACTGGAGGAAAGCCCCTTTAGGTGTGAAAGTTCCCAGTCTGCCCGGTGCATTCTACCACCATCCTGTGGAGATGCTGCTTCTGAGTTTTTTGACTTTGCTCATGACATGCACACTTTAGAATTTCCTCCTTCTTGTGCCTAGGTGAGAGCTGGTGTGGGGATAGTTATGTTCTGTGTTGGATGCTGATGCTGCTGATTTTAAGAGCATGAACGTGCAATAAAACTGGGAGTGGGGCACCTGAAGTCTTGTCTTCTCTGTCAAGTAGGACTTTGGGTGCTACTACTGTATTATTTTAATTTCTGACTTGATGTCAAAGTATTAGGGGAAAACACTGCATCTCCATAGTGACCAGATGCAGTGACCATTGCTGAGATCCCATTTTTGGTCAAGCTTAGGAGAGCTGCTAAAATGACAAACAGGTATTGCTAACAAATGAATCTGACACCAGGCAGGCAGCCTCAGACCCCCTGTAACACCCTCAGCTCTGGAAATGCAGCCTCCATCCCTCTGGTTTCTCATGAAATAACTCACACAAGTGTCACTTACTGAACCACTGGGTGGCGGAAGTTCTTCCTGCTTTCCACTTGATCATAAATCGTCGAGAGGCGAATGTAAAAGAGCAAATATATGAGAAGAGGCCCGGTGTATTCTGTTAGAAAAAACTAGAAATGAAAAATAAAATAGCTGTGGCAGAGTAGAAAATTGTATCAGGAAAGATGTTAGAAAAAGAATACCTCTATCCATAACCCCTATTCATCCTTCAAATTACTTTTGGCTTCATTTTCAGGACTTAAATGACACATAGGAGATTCTTCTGTAGTCTCTTTAGCAGAGGAGTAAAATCCATCTAGGAAATGAGAGATAGGTTTCTGTGCAGAACATTAACCCAGTCAGGAATGCTTCATGGAAGGTGGTCAAAATCACAGTTATCTCCTCTTTATATTTTTGGCTGTGCCATGGGGTGCCTATTTGGAACCTAAATAATACTGAAAATCAAGGCCAAGAAACTGAAGGCAGCTTGCTTTCTGCCAGTGTTTTCTGCAGTTAAGTGGTACATCAGTTAAAAGCCAACCAGGCATGACAGAAACACAGCTTTGAATCCTGGTTGCTAGCAGAGTCATCTGGAAGGGAGGCTATCATTGCTTGAAATTTGGTGGAGGATGGAAGAGCAGGACCAGCCTGCCTGGTGCTTTGAGTTGCTTTTTTGGGGACTGTGTGATTCTACTCCTTGTGCAGGCACCAGCAGAAACAGCCTGTGGTAGGCAGACTGGACAAATTAGCCTACTGTGACAAAAACAAAGAAGAAATAACTTCATCTCACCATTATCACCCCTGCTAGGCACAGAGAGCTGAGAGGAAGGGCTGGGAGAGAAGGCAGAGTTGTGGAGGTGACACTAGCCACTCTCAGTTTTAAGGTCTAACTTTAGTTTGGCACAGCCTGCATTGCTTTTTGTTGGGGAACATTCTTAAGCCACACACAGATAGAAGACATTAGAGTGATGAGAGATCTAGATTTGATCACCTGTCCCCACTGGACTGAATCCCAGAATAAAATGGAAGTGATGTAGTCCTACATGTTTACAAGGACTGGCAAATTGTAACTCAAGTGCCTATCATTGCTTCAGGGAGAAAGATTTATAACTGATGGGATGTTTGGCTTTATGGTATCTATTGGCACTGCTGTAGAATTGTAATGAATAAACACCTGTGGCTTATGGAAGCAATACTGATTTTAGACCACTTTTCTCAAAAGTAGTATTTGGTCCCCCAGCAGGCTGTTCTTCTAATCAGTCTTCAGAAGAACATTGAAAGAGAAAGGTTCTCCTGCAGAAATATCTGGCAATTAGGTTCCCTTTTCCTCTGTTACAGGGGGAAACCTTTTGAAATTTTATCCTTTCATAGCAGGACAGTCTCCAAGAGTAACAACAGACTTAAGTGTTCTCTACCAGAGGAACACCAAATTCCCTTTTGTTCCAAGTGACATCATGGCTCCTGAGCTCCATTTAGACTCTGCATGATCCCAAGAGCAGGTATGTGTATATGTTTGTGTGTTTGTAAATATATTTATATAAGAGTCCAAGAGCACTCATTGCAGAATACCTCACAGCCAAGGGCTTATTAGAATTTTAATAATAGCAGTTTTATGGGTCTGTTCCAAAATGTGAGCCCCCTGTGTTTGGCACTCTGCAAACACTCTGCTACTTAAACCTAACACACTAAATCTAGACTGTGTGGTGTAGGGGACAGAGACACAGGTAGTGTGGTCTGGGCAGGTCAGGGGAAGAGCCTGGAATGAGCTGCTTTCTGCAGTGTAGCTCCTTCTCTCAGCCATGAGCTGCCCCCATCACTGCCAGCTTTCAACATCTGTTTGGCACAAGCACATTACAAAGCTGCCAGGAAGAGTTTGGCAGGACCTAGCACCAAGTTGTGCTTACCTGTCACTGCACCAAGTGTTCCTCCCTTACCCCCTGACTGACTGCAGAAAGGAGAAGGAGAGTTTCAAGGTTTAGTAAAAAATCCAGTCTCTCTTTAACAGCCAAAGCTGCAGCCACAAGATAATTGAATTCTTGTGATGGGGTTGATGCAGGGAGGGGTGATGCATGAGTGCAATCCAGAGAAGCAGTTGAGAACACTGGCAATAGCTCTCGAGCTGGGGTTCGTGGAGCTGAGCAGCATCAGGATGCTCAGGGTGTGTCCTGGTGGCCAAGAAGGTCAGGACATCCTGGCCTGGATCAGGAATAGTGTGGCCAGCAGGAGTAGGGAGGCCATTTGTCCCCTGTACTCGGCACTGGTGAGGTCACACCTTGAGTGCTGTGTTCAGTTCTGTCCCCTCAGTTTGGGAAGGACCTTGAGACACTTGACTGCATCCAGAGGAGGCAACAAGGCTGGTGAGGGGCTTGGAACACAAACCATGTGAGGAATGGCTGAGGGAGCTGGGGGTGTTCAGCCTGGAAAAAAGGAGGCTCAGGGGTGACCTCATCACTCTCTACAACTCCCTGAAAGGTGGCTGTAGGCAGGTGGGGCTGGTCTCTTTCTCCAGGCATCACTGACAGAACCAGAGGACACAGTCTTAAGCTGTGCCAGGGGAGATATAGGCTGGATACTAGGAAATTTTTTTTGTGGAAAGAGTGACCAAGTACTGGAATTGCCTGCCTGGGGAAGTGGTGGAGTCACCATCCCTGGATGTGTTAGAAAAAGACTGGATGTGGCACTGGGTGCCATGGTCTAGTTGAGGTTGGGGCATGGGTTGGACTCAATGATCTTGAAGGTCTCTTCTAACCTGATTCTGTGCTCCAGTGATTTTGTGGGACAGGGTTCAGTCTTGTCAGTGTGTCAGTCACATCACTCAAGTGCAGGCAGGTGGTGCAGGGTCAGCCATGAGATTAAACTGCAATTAAACTGTCTGTCAGTCCTGGCAGGCAGGACTGTGTTTGCCTTTGTCATAACTGAGTCACACAGTTCAGCTCAGTAACATTCTGTTTTAGAGGATGAGGCTCAGTTTGCTGTAGTAGTTTTTGTTGTAATTTACTTTAGTTTAGGTAAGTTTCAGACTCTCCTTCTGTTGCATCTCCCATGCTGTGACCACTGCTCTCATTCTCTGGCCCACTGATTTTAAATTTGTCTTAAATGAAAAATGAGTTCCAGAAAGGCAGGCAGAGAAACTGCTAAAAATTCCCATGAGTTCAAGCAGGTGAAAGGGAAAGTAGTCTTAAATTAACACAACATTACAATTATTGGTTCTACCCACTGGCAATCAAGGGCAATCACCATTTTTTTTACTTTTTTCTTTTTTTCATTGATTCTCAATGATTATATTCAACTAAGCCTAACTAGTATCTTCATACTCATCCTATAGCTGATTAATTGCTAGGCTTGGGGAGTTATTAGCTGTGTCAAAGATGAGTTCAACTAATCAGTTTTATAGGTGCTCAAAATTAGAAATATCTGCTGACATATTCTGAAAAAATAGTAATCACACTTTAAGCAAAGGCCTGAAAGTAATAACATTGTAGCTTGATGTTTCTGAAAAAAAAAAAAAAAAACATTTTCTAAAAAAAAAAAAAAAGAAAAAGTGATCCTTTAAAACACAGAGCACATTTATCCTGTCAAAATGTAAAAAGAAAAAAGAAAGCAAACAAATAAAAACACCAAACCCTAATATTTAGAAGAAAATTATTTTTACTTTACCATCTTGTGGTCTTGCCTAGATTATTTTGATTTATTAGCTGCAACCAAATATGGTGATCCATAATAAACACAAGTATCTTTTCATGGGGGAGGAGTATGTCTCTATAACAATGAGCACAGCTCAATAGGATTTAACTGTTTAGCTCATCATTAACTCCCTGAAGAGGGAAAACAGGAGATTGCCCTTTTTTTCACACATCTGTACACACTTCTTCATATCTTGGACAGTGTCCAGTTCTCTTACCTTACTTCTCTCCTCTCCAATGTCTGACATTATATACTCTGTAGACCTCTTATCCTCAGTAAAAGTGATCTTAAATGAAACTATTCTGGAATCAAAACTCTCCCCAGCATGGTCTCCATACAGGGTGCTAAAACCAAGCTTCCTTAAGCATCTCAGTTATCAGGTCCTCAGAGATCTGACTGAGTAACCCCTAAACTGGAAATATCTACTATGTAAACATGAAAACTGAGCTCCTAAACCAGTCAAAAGAGAGCTAAATAAGAATTTCCATTATCCAAGAGATGATGGAACAAAAGGTAAAATAGCACAGGATACCTAATCTACAAATCTTGCATAAGCCAGATTGTACCTCCTTCTTTTATCTCTTATTCAGCTCATCAAGGTGCCAGGGACACCTTGCTGAACAGAGTAACAGCCAGGAATTCAAATCCCAGACCTTGTGGTGCAGAGGGTATATTTAAGAAGGTATGAATGCAGCAGATGTAAAGGGAGCTCTTTAAAGTTTTTGGAAGGATTTTCTGGCTGGTAGGAGTCTGACACTGCACCAACATGTCTGCTAAAAAGTGTGGAAAGGATTTTGATGTGAGTTAAAGTGCAATGTGTCCTGGTTGGGTAAAGGCAAAACATGACAAAAGGAAGTTGTAAACACAGGCAGTGGAGTGGAGGGAGTCTGAAAAAAGTTCCAGCCAAGTCTTTATTAATGAATAGCCCACATATTAGTATCTTCACATGAGGGCATCAGCTCATTGCTCTCTGTAATGTTTATGACCTGCCCTTTCTGTAATACCACACAACACACCCTATCTTGTTGCCTTTTGGCATAGTCTCACATTATCTCATGTATGACAAGCAGCAGAGCTGAGGAAAGGCCATACAGCCTCTTCCACACTGATCCCTTCCTGCAGCTCTTTCCATGCCATGTAGGGCCAGTTTCCCAGTCACTGGTGCTGCTTGAGATGTTTTGTCTTCCACTGCCCATGGGATGTCTGGATGGAAGCAGAGGGCATGGGATGAGGGGAGTACCTGCAGCCAGAACAATGGCTTTGGGTCACTGCCTGTAGTCCTCAGCACAGCAAGAGAAACAAAACAGCTCCAGCATGTCCTGGGTAACTCTGATGGAAAAGCAGCTGCAGCATATAAATTATCTAATGGACAGGGCTTAGTTTCTCTGATAAATGTGAGACAAAGGCAGTAGTTGCAGGTCTGAGCCAAGGTCAGACTGGCACAGCACATGCTGCACAAAGAGGAGGATCTCCTGCTATCAGACAGGCAGACATTGCTGTGTGTGAGAGTACAGAGCACAGCTGGGATTTCAAAGAAACCCAGGAGAAACAGGCAGTTAAATCCTCCCAAGTCCCCAAATCACATTTAAATTAGCATATAACTGCCTTAGACTCCTTTTACAATCCCAGCCCTAAGTACTCTTGAGCTAATGAAGAAACATTATTAATTTCTAGTCTAATTTCTACTTCATACACTTTGTTACCTCATTAAAGGCCATACATTTACCTGGGGATGATAATGGAATAATTTTAGCACCTCCCTTAAATCTTCACCTTTGTAAAAGTTCTGTATTTTCATGTTTGCAAAAATCCACAGTAGCAGCAATTTAGCATCAGATAATACAGTTCTTAAGGGCTGCTTGAATATTCAATTACTTTTTGTTCCAGTTTTCACAGAGCTGGCTAATCCAGTCTACAAAACTTAAATTGTGAATGCAGGGGCACCTGAAACTTCCCTTGTCTGGGCAGATTTTGCACTAACTCAGTGTCTATGAATATTTCAGGCTGCTGCTCAGTATTTACTGCAGATACCAGAGACAGGGATGGGTTTGCTGCAGGATTTTATAGGCAAATTGCAGCTGACTCTGGCCAGTTTCAGGAGCTGGGGAGTGAACAGCAATGGATGCTGTTTGTCCCTGGGTCAGGACTGTGAATGCTCTGTGGAATAAGGGAGGTGAAATCCCAGCTTCCTCCTGTCTCTTTTCCAGAGACTAACCTGTTTGAAGTCTTGGCATCAGACCACTTCTTACTATAGTCAACATTCTCCCCTGAGACTACTGGAGTCTGAAAACCATTTTATGTTTCTTACTCAAAATGGAAGATTATTGCAAATTAACAAATGTTATTCTTATGCACACACAAACATGTATGTTGTATATGTTTGTCCCAATACATATTCAGAGAAGAATTGCTCTGTTTGGAACCAAACACCAGTGTGAATTCAGATTTGTTGCCAAATCTTTACAGGTCTTTGACAGCATTTTGAAATCTGCCTTATAACGTGCATCATTTTAAAATGTGCATTTATTGTCTGCTATGTAGATAAGTAAACAAAATAGTGCTTTTTAAACACCTGGTTATTGTAAATAACCTCATCTGTGCTTTTCATCCAGATGCCTCAAAGCACTTTGCAAAGTGGAAAATACTGTTATTTTCTTGCCAGTGTTTTGGAAGCTGAAATACAGAAAAATTCAGTGACTTGTCAAGAGCATCAGGCAAAGGTGGGCAAAGGGGCACCTGGTCCTCTCAAACACTGGTTCTGTCTGTGGCTCACTGTGCTGAACTCTGGTTCACCCTATGGTTCACTCTGTTCTCTCCTCACATCCTCTATGGGGCAAAATTCCCCATACAAAATAATTGTGCTGGCTTTATGCATTCTAGAGGGACTAACACTGCTCAAATTTGCATAGATTGACAAAACCTCCTTAGTTACTCTTAGTTACTCTGAATACAAATAGGAAAATTTACCAGCTCTGTACATCAAGCAGCTCTTTGTTCCTTAAGTAGCAGGAAGGGTTTAAGCATAAAATTATGTATAACTGAAAGAAACATATTTTTCTGTTTATGTTTACTGAATTCCCTCCACTCTCTTTTTGCACTCAAAGGGGTAAAAACTCAAGGGCATTCCTATAAATACTTAGGCATAGGTCTTTCAGTCTTCACTGTGCTGCACAGTAACTAGAACCCTCAGAACTAATTTTCCTTCTAGCTCCCTAATTCCCTTTGGCAACTGAAAAATTGACATTCTGGCATGGTTCATCATGAGCTAGTGGCATTTGTGGCTGAGACCAAGAGAAATTATTGCAACACTGTTTGCATCATTAGAAGCAGCATCTGAGGAATCCAAATCAGCCAGCTGGGCAGTTTCAGAGGTCTCCTCTTCCCTTATCAGTTAACTTCATGCTGCCACTGGGCAGTAACAAAGAGCCAGAAGTACATGTGGCCCAAGGAAAGGCACAAACAATATAAAACCATGGCAAGAAATCAGGCAAATGCAAGCTGTTCTCTCCTGATAACCCTGGAGCCTGAAAAATATTAGACTTAATTAAATGAAAAATAAGAGCAATCTTGTGTGTGTAGTTCACCTTTGTGAAAGGTCACAATGTTTTAGAAAGTGCACAGCTTTTGACTGGGATCAGCTCAAGACTTGGCCAACTGTACCAAGGTAGAGGAACACTTGATGCGTGTTCAGGCAGAAACCTCTGCCAAGTACAGACTGTGAGCTGAAAAACAGAGGTGCTTTGCATTGCTAATAGTTGTAGTTGGAAAAGGTGCTCTCAAGGAAACAGTGACTTTTTTTTTTCCCTGGAGATCATCTTCTACACCAAATTATCTATTGATCCAAGAGGCTTATCTATGAAAAACCATTTGACAATTTTTCTGTCTTTGGCACTTTTTTGTAGCAGTTTTTAAGCCACCCACAGATTCACACAGAATCAAATTTTCTTTTTATTTGGCACATCTGCTAAGTTTTCCAGGTATCCACAATTCCCTGAGAGAATTATTCAATTTGTAGGGTCCTATCCCATGACTAATTCTGTCTGAATTGGCCACAAAATATGCAAATCCTGATATGTATCTGCTGAGAACCACATTCAGTGACATTCCCTGCTACATCAAACAAATCTTCAACTCCCTCTCTTACTTGGACCTCAAATTCCTTCCTAAATTGTGATAGTATGAATTTTCCCACACTTACCATCTTCACACTGTCCCACTAGTTTTCTGGGATTCCCAGTCCTCCCACTTCTCCAAACTCTTCAGATCCTTTCTTTTTCCTTCTCTTTTTCTGTAATTTTACATCCCATTGAGAGGTTATAAACCTTTACTGAAATCTCCTATTCTCAAATTAGGGGAAATATCTTAAGTTGTTCCCCATGGGGAGTCTAAGTCTAATCTCAGTGTAGAGAAGGTGGAGAAAATTAGTCTGCAGCAGTTTGGCTGGTTTTGGGGTTTTTTTTTTTCCCAAATCCATCAATACCCAAAATGCTTCCTATTACACTTCTTGGGATTGTTCCACATTTACAGGACCAATGGATTGAGCTGTGCCAGACAATCAGAGCAAACAGCTGCTCTCCTGTTCCCCTACAGGACTGAAAACTTTGATTCAAGAGGAGAGAACCTCTTTCCTCAGGAGAGAACAGAGCACCTCCTCATTGCCCTTCCCCACTGTGTACTCCTGCTGTGCACAACCACAGAGCTTCAAACACAGATCCCTTCCTGGCTTCTTGCTCATTTTCCACAATATATAACTTGGTGATAAATTTGCTTGCCAGCCATGAGAGAACAGATCAATTAGTGAAAAATGTGGATTTTCAGACTTCAAAGATGCTCCTGGGTTTAAAGAATTATTAGTCTCTACATTTCTAAACTGAGCAGGATCTTTTTTCATTGGGAAATTTGAAATGGAGCAGTTCTGCTGCCAGCTTTACTATTTTAAGGCCCTCAGGAGTCAAAGTACTTAAGCAATCCCTAATTTTAAATCACAGTTACAAAAAATATTTACTGAAGTACTGTGTTTCAGGGTTAATCTTCTGAAATTCACAGGCTTGTAGGTAAAATATTTTTTTACAGTTCTACGCTGTTTTCTCAGTTCTATTTGGATCCTTTTAGTAGCTGGCCCAGGTAGCAACAGGACAACAGAAGCTGATAAATCAGAAATTGCAGTCATTGGTCAAATAAGGAAAGCTTTAGCAGCAGTGTGAATTTGAGCCAAAAGAATGGATTTTTTTCTGCTTGTTTTTTTTTCTTTTCACTACAGCAGCAGTGTGTTTTCTTAGCTGTAAAGCCATGTTTCAAAAAGTCACCATGCCACGTTGCAATTATGTAAAAATAGGTGTCTGTCAAACATGCTTAGGCCCAAAATTGCATGGAGATTAAAAATAAAAGCCATCATTTCAGTGGTAGGAATTTCAATATATCCCTGAAGGTAAAATCTTTACAGGGCCATATAGAACAAATCTATAAACTCAGCTCCCATTAGTATCTCTGCAGCATCAGTCAGCAAACATCAACTCTGCCCTCCAGGCAGGGTAAAGAAATTGCAAGTCCTGTGCAGAAGTAAATTATGTGTTTCAGGTAATTTTTTTTTTATATAAAAGAAGGGAGAGTAGAGCAAGAATTCTAACAATTTTCGTGATACTAAGAAACATGTTTTGTTTTTTCCCTGAATTATATTCTGGAAATCAGCCTTGAGGGCCTCCTTTCTTCTAAAAGAGATGGCTGAGGTTGAGTTTTATCCCAGAAAAGTGCCTCATTTCTCAAAACAGACAGACAAATAATTGTTCCAGTGGAGGAGAATCACAAATCCCTCACCCCAGTTTGTCCTCCTCCCTCCATCAGAGCAATCCAGCCTCTAGAACTTTTGAAAGCTGGTCAGCCAATCTCAGAGCTGTGGTGTGACCTGAGCCTGGGGGAAGTCTGGCCTTTCACAGCACAAAACACCAAAAATATTTTGGTCACTGTGCAACAGTGAGGAAGAGGGAAGCTGAAGTTCCTTGATTTTCCCAGACTTATTGATACACAAAGTCTTTGTTTGGGAACAGACAGCAGCATCACCTTTTATTTTACAACATGTTTGGAAAGGATGCTGCTCCCAGAAGTTGCAGGTCAATACTGTTTTCCCCTTTTAAAAACCAGAAGTCATTGTCTTGGTGTAAATCCCCAGGACTGGTGCTCCTGGTCCTCAAGTGTGATCTCCAGTGAGGTGGCAGAGCCCCAGAAAACCCAACTCTGTGCTGAGTGTTCCCCTAGACAGATCCAAGCCCAATGCATCAACCTCTGGAGAACCAACTTGTCTCCATGTTCTGTATCTATTTCTGGAGTCCAGACCTGAATGTGGCCCTTTGTACCTAAGCTATCATTTTGCTGGTGAGATAAGAATGGTTTTATTCTGTGCCTTGTTTATTTAAATGTCAAACCTTTAAATCAGAAACCTCCCTCACTGTGTGCATAAATCTGGTAGAGCATCAAGGGGGATGGGAGCACAGGAGACCTAAAGACAGTAAAAATGGCAGTAAAACTACACACCCTGTGTACAAATGCATTTCTAATTGCTCTTGCTAGAATACAGTCTTCTGTGAACCTTCCTCTATTGCTATAGACTAGCTATAATATAAAAGTCTCTTGACTGTTTAAATGACGTGGCTAGGAAGAAGATTTCTCACATTGAGAATGGAGACAATTTAGAATATGGAGCAGAATGGGATAAGATGAATATTCAGAAACTCATGGAGTTAACTTTTTGCATGCAGATTAAATCATAAAAAAAATGCCAGTGCCTGCAGTACCTACTCCTGGTCATAACTGCAGTATTTATAATGGGATATTAAGCTTTAGTTATGTTACTGTCTCAGGCTACATAAACCACCAGGAAAAGAGAGTATAAATAAGGTTCTTGCAGATTACTTAATTGTAGCAAACAGGAAGCTGCAGTAATCACAATTTTGCTTTGCAAGGAAATTCCATGGTTGAGAGGTGGTGGGATGGATTCGTGAAGGAAACGGGACTAGCATTAATTAGTCTGGCCCCAGCAGGCCATTAATCAGGATGGGTAAAGCCTCAGCAAACTCACAGACCTCTACTCAAGCAGGTAGGTCACACACTGGGAGATGCTCTAGCTCCACTGAGCAAACTGCTGGTCACCCCCTGAGGATTTGGATCCTTTCAGAACTGAGAGGAATGGTCACAGGTCCTGTTCTTCTCAAGGACTAAAAGCTGTCAGGATTTGTTCTGCTCAGGGCACATGACCTCGACCAGCTGGGGTGGATATGAGACCTGATAGAGCTGATCCAGAGGCTGACTTTTCCCAGGTCAAGGGTTACTGTTGTGGCAGTAGCCTCCACCTTGAGTGTATGTTTCAACTGATAAGGAATTGTAAAGTAGCATGTCCATTCCAAGTGTCTCCTAGGAATGCTTCCTAGCCTGTAGTGACCTACTGGAGAGAGGAACTGGGGCTATCACCTGCAAGCTGCTCAAACACCTGACACTCAAAGCTCCATCCTTGTAGGCACAGCCAAGAAAGGACAGTGGCTTGTAGTCCCTCCATGAGAGCAGGGTGGGATCTGTGGGCTTCCTGAGGTAAGAACCTGATAATCTGGCCAGCAGGCATGATGCCAGCTAGCAAAAACTCACTTGCTTCATTAAAGGAATTGCAAGCAATCAGTGGTTTGCTCTCCATTGCCATGAGTAGTCTTATCATGGCTTTTATGGCTTTCAGAAACTGTGTTCTGTCTTAGCCATGTTTCTCACAGCAGAAATTGGGGATCTCACTACCCAAAGCACAGATGTGGGCTGTGGGTTACTTCAGCTAATACTCTTCATGCAAACTGCAGCAAACTGGTCAGAGTGGTTGTGAGACTACTCTCAGCTCCTCCACATGTGCCTGCTGCAGGATATTGGAAAGATCTCTTCTTCTCCCATTCCTACACTGTCTTTTCAAACCCTTCTACTGTCTTCTGTCTTTGGGCTGTGAAAGAAGTTAATCTTTCACTTCTCACTTTCCCAAAGGAGCCTGTAAGGTTAGGTTTCTCTACACTCCATTTGAGTGGAATGTGCTGCTCTCAGCACCCTGACCTTCCAACAGCTGCCTATAGGAAAATAACTAAAGTCAAACCAGGTCCACCTACAGCAAAAGACAGGTATTGTTGTCATGGCAAATGCTTTTGTTTTACAAGGAGATTCAAAAGTTTTCACTCTTGAGCCTGGCTGGACATCTTCTGCCTGGAATCCTTGGCCTCTCTCAGAACTGTTCTTTGCTTGAACAAAGAGTAAGGTATTTCCATCCAATTATTTTCCTGCATTAGTAACAGGATTACTAGAAATCCATTTTTTCTTCATAATATCCTTCCATTTTCAAAGCTGAGGAGTCTTTCAGCAAATTAATGTATTTGGCTACAGTTCTGCACAGGCATATGAGCCCAAGATAAGCTAAAACTGTTTTTTAAAATTGATTTTTTTCCCTCAGGCAATATTTTTATGTTCCTTCTAATCTTTAATTGGAAGTCAGAGTTAGCATATTGATAACTTGGCTCGCTCTCCATTTAATTCTGTTTTGAGTGCTGATAAACTAATTACACCATTTTGCATAAGGAAGCACAGGCTGAGGAAGCTGAAGCAGTTTGATGCCAAAACACATTGACCATTAAGATGTATCATGCTGACTGTTACAAGGACATACTTACTGTGGTCCAACCAACCTGCTGACCCAGGTCTGTAAAATAGAGTGTAACGATGGAGGAGACAGCAAGGCTTTGGATGCTGATGGAATCCTTCAAAAAGGGCCCATCTGCAGTGACAGAGATGGAAGAGGAGATGGTGTGAACAGCAGGTACCCTCTTGGGGGCTCAGCATAATGCTGAGACTGCCCTGCTAGTGGTCCAGCTTGGTTCTGATTAATTTTGGTGGCTTGGTACTTATTCTCTGGGTTAGCAATTTAGAGCTCTTCCATGAGAGTTATTCCCTTCCTGTTTTAGCAAAAGCATGAGGCTGCCACAGCACAAGGCAGCAATGTGTGGTGGTTGTACTCTGCTGTCTCTGTTAATCTGGCCCATTAGAGACAGGCCAGGCAATCACACAGACAGCTCCACAGAGCACTTCTTGTTCTGTCTTGCAAGACTAATGGCAAAGTCTGTGTTACACAGCCTCTCTCTCACTGGCATATTTTGCTGAAGCATTTGCATTCTCAGGCTGTTTTACAACAGGCAGCACCTGATGATGAATGCAACTTCTTGGGCAAAGGCTCACAATCCAAGATTTCTCTGCTAGCTGTCTGACCTAGGCAGACCAGGTGTATCTGAGCATTGCATTACTGTTTGTAGCATTCTGAGGCATCTGCTTCCAATATTGATGGATCTAGAGTGTACAGGCAGACACATGGAAAAAAAAATATTTGGTTTTCTGGTTTTTGCTTTTTCTTATGTAGGCACTGAGCTGGATATTGGAAAAATCCAAGAGGCACTAGTACAGGATGTTGCCATGGCTGCAACACCTCTTCACTCTCCTCTTTATGTATGATCTCCCTTTCCATATACATCTGTTGACTGTTTACATCAGTGAGGGTGCTAAATTCCATCAGGTGCTGAGCCCTCATTTTCTATGGCTTTGCAATTCTACACATCCACAGACCAAACACCAAACAGCCTCTGGCAGCTTGATCTTCCACTGCCACATCCACCAGGAACTTGTGGACTGACCAGAGGCTGCAATAGTGTGAGGAGGAGAATCTGCCAGAGGATTAGTGATGCATTAGGTGGCTGTACTCAGCCTTATGAATACTCACTGCGTTCCAGCTGCAGCCCAACACGGGATGGGTACCACTGGGGACCTGTTCCAATCACAAAGCATGGCTTTAATTTCATGATAGAAAAGCTCAGTTTCTATTAGGTTTGGCTTGGTGTTTTTTTCAGCTGATTACCAGTGGTGTTGACTGACATTAGGGGGAAGCACAGATTGTCAGAGAAAAGTGAGGAACCTGCTGCAGTATCACCACCCCCAGCCATTTCTACCACATTTGTCTTTATTTCCTTTGGTACACCTGAGGACAGTTGATAGCCTGAAGGAGATTTACTTTCTTTTCAATTCAAAGCTTATGTGAAACTGGTTAGATTTTTTTTTTTTTAGATGTATCTTACAACTCTTAGTGATGTCATGCTTAAGGTACAAATACTCCCATACCTCTGATTGGAAAAAGTTGAAAGTTGTTCACAGTGATTGTGATCAAATGTGGAAACATTTGCCCCAAGAAC
Source organism: Oenanthe melanoleuca (assembly GCF_029582105.1). NCBI lineage: Eukaryota > Metazoa > Chordata > Aves > Passeriformes > Muscicapidae > Oenanthe > Oenanthe melanoleuca. The sequence continues at coordinate 16,794,173 of NC_079337.1, forward strand.
CTGTGGGATCTCCTTCCCTGGAGATAGTCAGGTCTCGTCTGGGGATGACCTTGAACACTCTTATAGGACTTTAATGTTGGCCCTGTGCTGAGCAGGGACCTGGATCTGGAGATGAGTGCTGGAAATTGTTTCTGCCTAACTTATTTCAGGATGATGAGGACAGCTTGTTCACCCCAGCAGCTGCCAGCTGGAATGGAAGGGAGCTGTACACAGCATGCACTGTGCAGTGACACTCAGCACACTCTCATTTCAAAAGCACTTGGTCTGCCTTTTGTAGGCAAGAACAGACATTAGATGAACCCATGAACCAGGGCTAATAGCAGGAGGTGAGACATCCATCAAGTAAGTTGCAAACATTTTTTTCAAGGTACCACAACAATCCATGGCTATTAAAGATAACAAAGGGAAGATAGAGAAGGAGCAGCTGTCTGACTTGTCAGGCAAGATATGATTTGCTCCAGGACAGCAGATATCAATAGTTATTTGGGAGCCTGAAATGCAATGTATTTGTGTTAAATTGGAATCTTCCCCCCAGCTCCCCCCTTCATATTACAGTATGTTTCAATAAAAGTCAATTTACCCGATCCTGTGGCAATGCTCTTTTAGGTATGGCTCATAATCTTCACAAGGGCAAACAGAGGTTGTGCATTAAAGCACGTCATCCCACATTTCCAGTCCTTTAGCCTCGGTACACCATTATGTTCAAACATGCTCAAAGATTTAGACAGATGGAAGTGTGCCTTTGCTGCTGCTCATCTGCAGTGACCTTGTTATTACATCAGTGTGTCTCTGGTTTCCAGGCCATGCTTGGAAAGCTGTGTGTATTCCTCTGGAAGGATCTGGAATTATCTTTTCCTTCCCTGCCCTTACTGTTGGTGGGGGGCCACTAGCTAATGTCAAGTGGAAATGCTAAATGGAGTGGGGGACAAAGTCCAAACACATTTCTATGTTGGTTTGAGTGAGATCACCAAGGCTTTCAGCCTTAACTGTCGGCAGATTTTAGCAAGGCTGTTCCCAAGTGTCAGCTGTCCAGGGTCCTGCAGAAACCAGCGTTGCTTTCTGGGACCCCACAAAGAGTCTGCTCTCCCAGCTTGATGAGGCTCATTCCAGGCAGGAAATCTCACACATTCCTAGGCTTCTGCTCACCCCTTGGTAACAGCCACACAAAGGGACCCTGGCCACACCTGTCACCACTTATTTGCCGTCATCCTAAGACTATTTGTCACAGGGATCCTCCAAAAATCTCACTAGAACAGCTCTGGATTTCTGTTTGGCAGTGTGGGAAGCTATTCCAATCCAGCCTGCCTGTAGCAGACACACATTCCTCTCATTCCTATAGCAGGAAAGCTCTCTTTTCTTTAAATAGTGAAAAGAAGCCAAACCGAGGGACTAATTATCACTTGCCTGCCAGAATGAGGGGCTGATAGCCCTCTTGGATATCCAGAGCCAGGGCTGTCTGATAGGGTAGCTTCATCTGGCATCAGCAGGAGTTCAGGAGTGATGTGGAGAGTCCCACACAGGGTAAGCACACTCACTCACTAAAGGCAGAGGCACAGCTGCAGCTGTGGGCAGCACTTGAAGGACTCTCTGCACTCCCACACCTGGCAGAGCTCCCCTTGCTCCCAATAAAGCTGAAGGGTTTCTCTTTTGCAGGATTGTGGATTTAGCGGTGTTTAATTCCCAGGTTTTTCTTATTAAAGTTTTTCCATTGCTGCCTCCTGCAGAGATTCATGGCAATCCAAGACCATAGGTGATGGAAGTTTATCTTGCAACTCCTGTTGCATCTAAGATCAGGCATGTGTTAATATTTACTTTCTGACATTGTGATAGTGCATCAGAACTCAGCAGGTCACAGTCTCTGTATAATCCTTGTGGTCAGCAGAGCTGTGCAGCTCCCTTAAGCAGGGTTTATGGGTTTGGATATGTATTTCACACTTGGAACAAAGCTGTAAAAACAACATTTCAGCTCACTTATACCCCAGACTGGCTTTGACTTGGGAAAGCAGCTATAGACTATCCAGAAAATAAGAGTGGCCATGACGGTTCAAACCACAGGTCTATTTAGCCAAGATTACATCCTCTAAAGTTTAGTCAATATAGTGGTTCCTCCACATCTGTTACATTTCTAGCATTTGTGTAAAACAGCTTTGGTTCCTCTCTTTGCAGCATCATTGGACAGCTGTTGAAATGTCTTCCTAGTTTTCCATCTCTACTTGGTTACTTCTTCTCTGCTGGTTTATCCTTCTCTGGAAAGCTGTTTGCCTCAGACCCCAGTATGGTCACCCCCCAACTGCAGGCAGGTGGGCACCTGAAAGCTTTGCCCTTTCCTCTGCTGAAAAGTCATTCACAAACTCCTTGAACTTGAGTGGCATCAACTTAATTCTTCTTCACTGAGCAACCTGATTTAGCTGAGGATGTCCCTGACCATGCCAGAGGGGCTGGACTAGATGATCTCTGATTATCCATTTCAACCCAAACTGTTCTACAGCTCTGTGAGTTATTCTGTTATGACTCAGGCAAAGTTATGTCTACGTGTACAGGCTTCCATTAGTCTGGAAGTGTAAGCAATTAAAACAGGTGTTAAGTTTTAGACCATATTCCATCTTTGTCAGGAATTTCTTCCAACTTTGTCTTTAAAAAATCCATATATTTAAAAAAAAAAAAAAAAACAAACACTTAAAATATTTTAATTCCATTATGTTTAAGGCATCATAATTTTTCCAAACAGGATGGTATTTGCATGGAAGGCAACTTGATGTTTACTTTTAATAACCTCTTTTTTAAAATGGATATGAGGGAAAATATTTAATCTTGAGTGGGTTATTTGTTGTACCTGTCCGTATTTAAAAGAGAAATTAAAAAACAAGCAAACTGCCAGGACACATACAAACTGATGGCCACCTTTAATTTTCCCATAGCCAGCTATGGAATTACCTATTAATACTGGCTATAAAAAGGAGATGTAGTGCTGTCAAATAACCATACAAATACCAGCTAAAATGACAGCCTTAGTGCCATGCCCAGCTGCCAATACCACTGCACAAAAATGCACAGAAAACCAAGTTCCACTGGTCCAGCTGCCCACATAGTTTGTTTTTTTTCACTGCTTGTATACTAGAGTCCCAGTAAATGAATCAGCTAATCAGACAATCCTAGGAAGCAAGGACAGTGAGAAAAGCCTCTATGCAGATGTAACAATGTCCAGAGGTACTCTATCCACAGGACTCAAACTGACCTTAATGTGTGCTCCACCACTTAAATATCACAAGGTGTTTTGAAAATTTAACAGCTAAGAAATCTAAGTACTTGGTACTTTTCAATAGTTATGAAATTTAAGGAATCAACCTGATTTTTATAAAGTTTCATAAAGAATCTTCTACAATAAAATTGGACTGTCTGCTCTGCAGTAAATTGCACAATGAAATGCCCATTTGTCACACAGTATTTATGGAGTTATGTGAGCCTATATGAGAACAAAGGTGCAACAAGATGTAGACCTCCCTTGCTGAGGAATTCAGTTCCTTAGAATGCAGACCTGCAAAAACTATTCTACTGGGGAGAGAGGAGTCTAAGAAATGCAAAACACAACTGACAGACACAATTTGGAGATAATTAGCAGATTGACTTTCCATCATCAGCTAATTTTATTACCAGTTAAATTGTTTGCTTCTCATTGTATTTCACCACTCATGCATCTCTAATAACAAATAGCCTTAATAATTACAAGCAATACCTGCTGTGATATGAATAGGGTGATATGAACAACAAAATTACTATAATCAATCATCAGCATCATGCTGTTTAAATTTGCAGAAATAGCAGAATTTCCAAGGAGCTGCTGTGGCACCAGCCTCTCTTATCTGATCACAAAAACTTTGCACGTGAGCTGAGAAGAGGAACAGCACTTGCCCATGTGAACTGAGCATGGCTGAAATGCATTCCATGACCATAACCTGATGGCAGTTTTGATACCCATGTAGCAATAAGAAGAGTTTGCTGGGAAAGTTTCACATTTCAGTATGTGTGGGTATGCTGGGTTTGTGCATAATATATAGAGACAGGCAGATTATCTTGAAACTTGCTGAGGTCTTTCCTTGACAAGTAAACACTGAACAAATATAGTTGTCCCTTGTTTGTGACCTTAGACAGTGGGCATGGTGTTGTTTTCCTTGGTTGCAGCAGTGTTCTGAGAAAACAAGGATAGAGACATCACCATGCTAGCAACCACAGCCTGTGCAGGGCTGAAGTTTGCATACTCTTGCTTCACTGAGCTGACAGCAGGAAAAGCAGGATGCTGAAGTGACTGGAAGCTATTGCTTTCTGCTTTTATTTGGGAAAAAAAAGGCTGTGTGATTTATTGTGCTAACATTGCACTCGAGTGATTCCTGAGCACGATGGCAAAAAGCTAAGCACCCACAGAAACCCCAGTAAAAGTAATCTTGGCCACAAGATCAAAAGAGGAAGGATCTGAAGTGATTACTTACTGTGCTTGCCTCCACTGTAACAAATGGCAGCTGCTGAGAGCTGCAATCTGAACAGCTGCCCCACTTGAAGAATTGCAGCTCTCAGCAGCAAGCCTGGGGCAAGCAGGGCCACAGCATCTCTTCCCATGGCCCCTCTCCAGAGGCCCTCTTTGGCTGCAGGCCAAGAGATGCTTTGCTGCTCTGACCCACTGAGTGCCAGCACAGTCACCTGGGTCTATTTTCCAGGGCTAGTGCAGGGACCAGCTCTGGCCAGGCCCCTCCAGGTGCCACCAGGCTGAGCTCCTGAGCCCAGCAGGGCTCACAAGGGTCAGGCTACCAACTGAGTGCTGCTTCCACCCCTTGCTAAGCCTTTAGGGATGACTTTGGGAGGGTCCAGGATCATTCAGCTAAGCTGTGTTTTCCTGGCAGAAGGACCTTTGAGAGGGTGTATCACAATATTTCAAGAGTGGGAGCAGATCTTGAGCTAGATCCATGCTTTTATGAGAAGTTAGTGGAAAGAGCAGATCCAGTGTGCCCTGTTCAGTAAGATCTCAGCAGAGTACTGAAATGGATGTTGTTTTTAATGGCTCCATAGCTGGGTATATATCCCTTTTCTTTGTCAGCTTTCTTCTCTGATTGGTTTCATTTTTAAGCTTTCCAGGGAAGATCTTTGACCACATGTTTTACAAAGGCACCTTGAACTCCAGTTGCTATAGGGACACAAAAAAGCACTTTCTTAATGGCATGTGGAATTTGAAAAATTAGCTATTTGATCATAAGCATCCATTTCTTTCATCTGGTTTTTGCAATAGGTGAATTCACCAAGCTACAGCCACACTGCTGGCCGAGGGAGAGCAGGCAGTGAGCTGGCTGAGCTGATGGCCCCAGACACACCAGCTAAGACCAGCAGTGCTAAGGACAGGCTCTGGACAGCATGCACTTCCCACAGACTACAGAGCAAGCAAACCCCAGCCTGACTGAATATCTGCCTAAATGTTTCTGGTTTGCCTGTTCATTTGATTATTCCCACTGGCCTTAAGTGTTTAAAATCTGTGACCACCCATTTTTCCTACATAAAGTCATGTGTCAGTCACCCTGGCAGCTCCACTGAAACCTCACAGAGACTGGTCCAGAAGGTTTCTCAGAGCATACCTAATGTCTATATAGCACAATGCACATAATTCCTGCACCCATTCTCCTTTAAAAAACTCTTAGAATTTTGCCTTTTTTGCCCAGGATCTGTCAAAAAAGGATAGCCCTGCCCATATGTTGGTTTCTGGGAGCAGTTCAGCTGCTGTGACTGTGCCCAGATGTGAAGCTCCAGCCTGTGGGACTCTGCAGTGCATCTTGAGTCACAAATTTACTTGACTGCATTTTCACTAAAAATGGTTATATAAATGCCTGAACTTGTTGAGGAGCAGAACACACACCCCACACTTTTATTTTTCCTTCACTGGAAAAAAAAACAAATTGAGTCTCATACTTCAGCTATATTCTGATCAGGCAACAATGGACAAATTTCTTAAGAGTCAGCATAGCTTTTCTAAATGGAGATTGATTCTTATTAGTGGTAAACAGAATATTATTAGTCATCTGGATGTCAATTTATATCACTAATAGATTAACCTTTCAATATTCCTTCTGAAACAGTCTGCAACTGAAAGCAACAGAATTTCAGACAAGAAAAAAGCATCAGAAAAAAAAAATAACCAAGAACACAACATTTAGACACGTATGTTAATATTTTTCTACATTGTTTTTCCTTTGCACTTCCAAAAAATTAAGTAGAAAAGGAAAAAGCCAGCCCTGTGCATTTCCATTTTCCATGTAGCCTGCTGCAGAAAGCATAATTAATTTTGATCTTTCGGAGTGAATTTGCATTTAAATTAATGTGCGTGGGCAAAGGAAGGGAAAGCGAATGAGGCTCACCTTTTATTTCATTAATAACAGCCACAGACCAGAATACAGAGAAACAAGAAAATAGGTACAAGGCTAGCTGGAAGGAACTTTCCCATGGGGACTGCCCTTGATCAGTGCAGGGAGGTGAGGAGGTGCTGAGCACATGGTGCTGGCTAGAACAGCAGTGTGACCCCCTGGGGCAGTGCCAAATTAAATGTGTGTTTCAGGGGTGAAAAATATCTTCCCTTCTCTATCTTCTTGTCCATAATTTGGCATGGGATTTCTTAAAAAGCAGCTTAATATTTGGTAGTTTATGGTAGTTTTTGTTTTCTATCTCAATTCATAAATGCTCAACTATCTCTGCTGGTGTGGAGTTGCCAGCCCAGACAAGGTTTTCAGTGGTAACAAAGCAGAGCATTTAAACTCAGGTATTTGTTCACCCTCGTGGTCTCAGGAAACACAGACAGTAAGGTACTGAGACCTCTCTTAGAATGTTGTTCCTTTTAAAACCTTTGTTCATGCTCATCCCATGCCAGGCTCTGAGGGAACAGCGCTGTGCCTGGCAGTATCACAGATATGCTGTGCTTCAGGACACTGATAGCACAGGTCACTGCCCCTCACTTCAGAAAGCTCTGGATTGGTACTGCCACAATCAGCACAGCTGCTGAGTCCCTTTAGGTAGCAGCTCTCCACAGAGCTGCAAGAGGGACAGAGAGCAGAGCACTGGAGAGGTCAGTGTTTCAACCCAGTGCTGTTTGCACCCTGCCTGAATGCACTCCAGTGCCAACAAACGTTACAGCAGGATTGGGGCCCTGCTGCCTTTATAGTCCAGCATCAGAAAGTACCCAGTGGCCCAGCAATCACAGCTGATACAGGAAAGATGGCTCAAAAGCTCATTTTGCCTTCCCTGCTGATGGCAGAATCCTACCCCAGGCTCTAGCTGTTTCTTTAAAAGCATTCTACAGCCAATTAGCTAATAAAGTATGCTAATTAAGTATAATTTTCTTTCAATATTGACTATCCAGGGGATGTTGCTCTCTCCAGTCACTGAGCTAATCAGGGTGCTTTCCCTTGCTGACCCCCAAAGCAATGTAGGTTTTGTATCTAATGGCCACACCAATGCCATCAACAATTAACTGAGCACATTTGAATTGACACAGTTTTGTCCTCAGAACAAATTAACTTCTCATAAATTCATTGGTAAATTCACCACACTGAAAATTAATCCCCACTAAGAACAGGGCTAAACTGTAATTTCTCCAGGAGCAGTGAGAAATAGGCAGCAGAGATCTGCCCTGCTCTGGCAGCAGATCAGACATTAGCATGAGAGCCAGAGGCTGTCATGTTCCCATGTCCTTCCTGGGAGAAGTTTATTAGGACTGGTTTAATTCCCCCATCCCATCACTTCACTCAGGTTGTGGAAAGGCTTTTGTGCTTCAGAAGCACTGCTGTGAGGCTTGAGGCGACCTTATCACTCTCTAGAGCTCCCTGAAAGAGTTGGAGGAAGGTGGGGTCAGGCTCTTCTCACAGAAACAGAATAAAAGGACATGTGCTCAAGTTGAGACATTAGGAGGAATTTCTTCATGGAAAGTGCTTTAAACATTGGAATGGACTTCCCAGGGAGGTGGTGGAGTCACCATCCCTGGAGGTGTCCAAGAAACAGCAGAACATGGCACTGGTGATCTGGTTGACGAGGTGGTGATCAGTCAAAGGATGGATACAACGAACTCAGAGGCCTTTTCCAGCCTAAAAGTTGTTCAGCAAAGTGCTGATCACAGCTTTACAGACACAGCCCATAAGGGACTTGACTGTGGTGATACTTCTTGGTGAGTTTTCATTCTTGTACCAGAGGGATGATGTTTCATCCCAATCTATATGGCATGACCTTTGAACACCTCTACTGCTTCCCCTCTGTAAATGTGATAGACACAGCTCATCCAGACTGTTTGTGCACCCTGAACTTGCAGTCTAATGGCAGAACATAAAAAATATTGCCCTCCACTAGTATGTGTTTAAACCAGAGCAAGGTACGTTGTTCCAGTATAACTCACACATCATTTGTTTCAGTGGTGAGTAATTTTTAACAGCAAATATATTCAATACCATTGCAGCTTGGGGATAATTTAGAAAGAGGCAAAACTCTGCTACATTACTTTTACTGTGAATCATTTGTTCACTTTCTTGTCTTTGATGCATTGCTTTCATTAACTCGAAAGACTTGCAAATACCAAATTTTGTTTGAAAGCTTTCTTATTTGGGTTGTTCTTAGAGTTTCTTTCCTACCATGCACAAGTAAGAAAAAAAAGACAGAAACAGGCTACAAATATGAGAGGGGGCTTGCATCTAAACAAATGCAAAACAAACCACTGTGACAGGGTGAGATCTTTCACATGAAGTTCTGAACAGCCCCCCTTGCTCTTGTGCTCACCTGACCATACCCCTGGAATTGCACTATTTGTTACATGACAGCTCTTGACCCCACGGAAGGGAGGGGCTGCAAAAGCACATCCAGGGAATCCATGAGGAAGAGAAGACCTGGGGGAAAGTCTGAACTTAGGAACCAAAGCTGCTGCCTCTTCTCTAGCCTGCCTAGCAGAGATGACACCATAGGACTTGTCATTTGTTTCTCTTTTCTCACAGGTTTTTCAGGGAGGTAGCTCACTCTGGCAAGGGAGATTCACTTCCTCTCCTGTTATCCAGTGCCTGTTGGCTGTCTCTCACGACAATTCCTGGGACATTTCATATTTCAGCCCTTTATAAGAGGAGCTATTGGGTCTTTCAGTAAAGCCACATGCCATCCTAGGTGTTCAGAAGTGCAAGGACTCCTGATGTAGATGCAGAGCACATTTACAGCCTCAGGTGACCTTAACCCTGCCTTAATCAACAGACACCTGTCTTATTAATGAGATTCTTTTCACCTTAATGAAGACCCACTGGGGATTTAGCATCCTGAGTTCCTTGAATGCCCACCAGTCTGCTGGTGAACACTGGAAATGAGTCTGTTATTCAAACAAAAAACATTAATATCTGAGTTTAAATTGATGTAGGAGCAGTTTTAAACCCAAAAGTACTTTGACATCTTCTGTTAACAGTTGAGTAGGCTTTAATTCCTCAAGACTTGATATTCCTAGGGCCTGGATTACTTCTATGGGGCCTCCTACTGTAATTTTCTCAGTTGCACCATAGGCACTAATATAAGACACATTGTAAATAATAACAGGCAATTCTGGTAAACAAATTTCAATGTTTTTCATCTAGATCTGTCAATTAAATCTACTGCAAAGTCAAGAAAAGCAAAGAATCTAGCTATGAAATTTCCTTTTCTTAATGAGGCATTTAAATAGCATCTCACATTTGTTCTCCAATTGTTTACATAGGATGTCATTTGTGATGCATTGTTGGAGCCCTGTAAATCTCAGCTGGGAACAATATCCCAGAGAGCAGAGGGGGACAGTTCTGCTTCAAGCTATATCTCAATAGATTTGCTGCCTTTTCTTTTATTATGTTACTCATCTGTAATCCTGCTAATGAAATGCAATAACATCAGATGCAGCAGCTGTCAAAAAAAGAGAAATAATGTGAATTTTCATTAAACTTTTTTAGTTGGTCCTCACTTTTTCCATTGCTGATTTAAATATTGCTGGTTTTTTGAAGGTCATCTTATTTCTGTAAGGATTTAATGGATAGTCTGGCTTTTGTGTTTTAGACACCTTACTCCCTCTGGTTCGATAGGTCATTAAACATATATTTCAGTCATTCTTTGTCCCAAATGTTTCTTACAGGATCACAGCCAAAAGAGACAAAAGACACCAAGGTGGATGAAAGGCAGGTTAATTTTTCTTATTTTATAGATGAGAAAATGAAGCTCAAAAAGGAGAAAGTGTCTAGCACACGACCAACCCCTGTCAATAGCACGACTCCCATTGGTCAAGTCTTAAAGACCCAAGTCTTAAACATCACATTTATTTCAGTGTTAATCAGGAGACTTCAAAAAGTCCCAGGGGGCCTTCTGCCTTTTATGATTATCTTTTGAAGACCAGAATGCTTTAAACATTTCTCTCTGAAAGTCTTGTTTAAAATTCTCTATGCCCCACTTCTAAATCAGCTTGGTGAGCCAAACCTCCACCATCGTTTCCTAATTTAATAATAAAATATTTTTGCAACCCACTGTGTATGTATTTCAGAAAGCAAAACATCATGGATACCTGATCAGATGCTTTTCAGACTGCTTTAGTGTCTCTTTCTCCACAATTTACAATGAGATGAGTGCTCAGCAGAGAAATGAACTGCAGATGCCTGGTCTGGTGCTCACTCTCACTGTTGTTATCTCAGCACCCCAGCTAAGGTCCAAATGCAAAATCTGGGCCTTAGCAGTGTCAAGAGGCATGAGTCAGGCTTTAATAGGAGGCTTATGACCACAGCTCAGGATGCTCAATAGTGTCTGTGAAGTGCACAGAACCTTCTGGTGAACGTATATGATGGACTCCACTCATTGTCTGTCCCTTTTGGACCATGGCCAGAATCATCTTTTTCTGTAATTCCAGAACAGAATGGGGTGTGGGGTGTGGGGTGCCTGAGTACAAGGTAAATCTTCATTCACTATGAAGATTAAAATCATGAGGTTAACTCAGTTTGGCTTCTCCTTTCTTTTAAGTGTTAGGTCAATGATGCCATTCTCATTTCCTGACTGGCTGTTACAGAGGAGTGAAAAAAATTGCCAGCTTTCACAGGAGGGCTTCAATTATTTTGACAGTCAAGCCATAAATCAGGTCACACAAATCTGCACCAGCAGACAGACTCCTGTATTTTGTATAGAGAGATTTGCACAGATATGTCACAAATAAGCTGAGAGGAGGTCATCCTCCTGATGCTTCTCCCTGCACAGGATAGAAATTAGCTACTGGACAGGCTGGTTTTGTGGCTAAAGCACCATACTGAGGCAATAATTTGGGTGCCTGTTTTGACAGGCATGTGCTGCATAGGCAGGAAGCAGTTTACTCATGGATGAGATCTCTGGCTGTGAGCTGGGAAGGAAGAGGGTAGCAACTGGTTTGAGTTTTGTGGTAGGAGCTGTTGCTGACTTTGTGCTCAGAGCTGGGAAGGAAAAAGTAAAGAATTTCAGAAGATACAAGCCTCACTGTGGCAGTAACAAGAAATTCAAGGATTTTCTAATAAACAGGGTTGTACTGACAGGCATAGAGAAGTAAAAAGATCTTAGAATTGCTTCATTTGAGGGATACTGAAATTCATCAGGAACTAGTGTCCTATTGATCTCTGCTGTGTGACTAAGACAAAAGAAAAATAAATTATAAATACAGGATGGAATAAATACCATGTTTCTTCCTAATCTAGTAATTTCCATTTACAAAGTCAGCACAGATGAATGAGCAATTTACACTGATGAAATCACCGTACTTCTTAGTGCCCATTTGCAATAACTGCCCATCCCCAGCGATTTGCCTTCGTTGTGTGATTTCCAATTGAGTTGTTATGAATGCAGAGAGGGGAGAATTTATGGAAAACAATAGCTGGATGTGACTGCCAACCCAATGTGCTCCAAGAATCCATACTGGGGATGTAATACTGCACCTCTGAGCTCTGCAATCAGACGCCTGCACAGCAGGGTATTGTCTGTCCTTTGGAAAACTCCTTCATATATGGATTCTGGGCTAGTGTGAACTACTTAGGACACAATCAGGGAGGAAGGAGTTTGAGATCTGATAAAAGCTATAGACTTTGTAGCTGCCTTTCTGTCCAGGGAGTGCATCCAGCTCAAGGCGACTCATGGTGGGAGCAGATCATTGCCCTCTTTCAAACATTTTGGCTTTCTCAAAGCCTGATCTCCTAATATAGGACAGGAGAAAAATCCCCCTGGAAGGCTCTGTGCCCTAGATATAACTTATTTGGGTCTCTTTGGTTTGTGAGGCACATGGCTGATTGACAGGCCAAGACTATGAAGTCAAGTTTGCTGAGCCATAAATAGCATAATTCAGCTTCTCTGAGTCCCCAGCAGATGTATTCATCAGGCACATGAGTCTCTCCAGGCATCAAAATTGACAGATTTCATTAACTTTCTGCAACCTGAGAATCCAGCTGTAATAGACAGCGTGGAGAAATCAGAGGGACTGCAGGTTCTCAGCAAGACTGTGTTATCAGACAGTCCTGATTATACAGAGCCGGTAGGCAAGGACTGGCTTAGCAGTCACTGCTCTCCCTGGTACTGCTCCTAATGACTAATCCCCACAGCAGCCTGTCTCACCTCTCTGAGCCTTGCAGTTTAACATCACAGCCAGCCTCCAGAAGGGAATTACGTGATGCAGTACAGTCATCCTTTCCAGCAACAGCTCTGCATCCCGCTCTTATGTGTCAGCCTGGCTAAAAAACTGTTATTCCTGATGCCCTTGCTATTGGAATCCTGCTACTAGATCTCAGGTGTCATGAAAACCAGAAAAGTTGCACATTAAGAGCATGAAAACCCTAAGCAACCTTTTTTAAAAGGAGGAAAGAAAGAGGACTTCCTCGACTAAAGAATTAATTTTAGTACTTCTTGTGCCTTCTCAGCTGTGGTCACAAAGCCTGCTTTGTGATTTCTAAGCAATGAGAGATTCTCCTCCTTGCTCTTCGCCCTGCCAGCTCGACTTCTGCTGTTCTGTGTTTTGAAGATCTGCTTCAGGGTTCTGTTGGTTTTAAAATGCTGCTCTCCCTGCAGCTGCTGAGCACTGCCTGAGCTGAGCACTACTGATAGGCAGCTGGGGACAGAAGTGAGCTGAAGGCACTAACAGGTCATTCTGAAAAGGGAAGGAGGGATGATGTGCACAGGGAAAAGAATTGTGTGATGTGGGACTTCTTATGTTTGCCCTGTGAGACTGCATCTCCTTGCATTAGGCAATAAACCTGTTATTCAAGCAGCTGGAAGTCAGGGGGAGTGTCTGACAGGCTGGGTGAAGGTGGGGTGGAGGGGCTGCCCAGGGTCTCTGGTGTGCCTTTGTGCAGGCTGCCAGATGGGGTGTGCTCTGGCCAGGAGGTTTGGGGTGATGGGCTCTCCTGTGGCTGCTGGGACACATGCAGCATGAGAGCAGGAGGCAAAACCTGGCAGATGACTCCTAACTCTGCCCTGCTGTAGGGAGGAGGCTGAAAGAGAGATTGGTCCCACCACAAAGAAAGAATTGCAGTGTCTTTTTTCTTTGTCCTCTCCCCAGAGAAAAGGAACAGAAAACATTTCCCCAGCATTCCAGGGAATATGGCTCCGAGGATCACTATAGAAACACCTGTAAGGAGCAGTCATAACACAGTATAGCAGGATTGTAAAGTTTCATATTGTTCAGAAATTATGCTGTTTATTGAGTGCCATCTACTGACAATTCCTGTCTTAATTGTTTGCTTATTTTAAATGCCCTATATAACTTCTGTTAGCTTAGATGTTCCTTATTCCTTAAGCACTTCATTTCCTCTGCAAAGCAGAATGTTTTCAGTTATGTCTTGGAATTCCCTTTTTCCTTTCACCCATCACTATACTTCCTCCCTTCTCTGCCTGCTCCTTCTGCCTAGAAGACAATTTCTGGCCTCCCTATGCTCACTCTTCTGGCTTCAAATGCAGCTGCAATTGTGCTGTCCCCCTTGAGCAGGAGGTTGCCTCTATCTGTTTGTTACAGCACTGCTGTGATCACATTTCCCCCTTTCCTTTCAGTTCTTCCTCTTCTTTCAATAGCTTTTTCAGCAACTTTCCTGCAGTAACCTTGAAAACATTTAATGATCACTGACTCCACTATATTACCTGTTCTAGAGGTATTTTATTTTAGTTATGTGATATTCGAATTAGCATTATTATTGCAGTTTTTCATTTTCTATCTGTAAGATTTCCTCCCCCAGCAGTCCAACACATTTTGCAAAGATAAAAATAAATTAAAGGTGAAAAGTTATTGCCAAGGACAAGAGCTCAGGAAGTTTAGCCTACAAGATATTTCTTTCTCCATTGAAAACATAATCTGTATAGATAAAGAAAATGCCAGGTAGCTAACTCATTATAAGCAACTGAGAAAATGGGTCAAGAGACTTCTTTCTTATACACTCAGTTTTTGGCTTGGTTCCATCTCTGCCAGCCAGCCAAAGGAATGAGGAAAATTCTAGTAAAGTCTCCCAATGCACGACATCATTTTAATTGAGGCTTTTTTGCCCATGCCTCAGACAACTCAGCATGATGGCCAGTGATACCCTGACACCCAGCTGCCACTCAATTTCAGGCAGAAAATACCAAGCTGTAGAAGTGTAGGCATTTGTCCACAACACGCTCATTTTGTGGAACTCCTTCCCCGAGGATTTTGCTGAGGTCAGAGCTGTAAGTAGGTTTAGAAAGGATTAGACAGATCCATGGTGGGCAGGTGTGATGTTTGCTATTAAGCATGACAGCCTGGCTCTAACATCTGTTGCAGAGCTGATGGCTGGAGGGGGCTGCAGCAGGGAATCTGCTGTTCTGAGCTGACCCCAGTGGCTGCTGCCTGTCCCTCCCATGGGCAGTGGCTACAGCAGCCAGGGGATGATTAAAAGCAGCTTCAGTCTGGACAAAGCCCTTGAATTCCCATGAAAACAGCACTTTGTCTTAAATGGTTATTCTCCTCTAAGATCCTTGAATCTCCAGTGACAAAACTGGGATTGCCCCCCTGAACTCAATGCCACAAAAAGAACAATGTTATGCCTTTCTGGGGTTGTTTCAGTGGAGACAGTTTTGCTGAAGTGAGGGCTGAGGAGTATTTCAGTATTTGTTCCTGGACTTCTAAATCCATATTCTGCCTTTTGTATAAACACATATCCAAACTAATATTTGACTAACTTAGAAATTACTTATCAGTAAGATGGCACGTGCCACTTGCATCTCATTTTTTTTATTTTAATGACTAACAACCTGTGCTGCAACTCATAATTCAGTCTCTTTCCTCCTTTCTTGAATCAGGCAGCAAAACCTGATCAGTGGCAGAGATGATGCATGTGAAATTGCTGCACAGGGGTTCCTCTCACTGAAGGGCTGACAAGATACAAGCTGAGGAGAAAGCTTAATTGCATGGGTGATCAAAGGAGAATGTATGAAGACAGGGAGACTGTAAGGGGGTGTGCGTAGGAGTGTGTTTTAATGAGAGATTATAGGGGAACATGTGAGTCTGGTACACACAAAATGACAGAAATGAATGCATGAGCCAGTACAAAATAGCATGCTAACCAAAGGCATCCACAGATCAGCTTCAGCCCCTTCTCAGCCCTTGCCTAGGAGAACTGTATTCTATTAGCTGTCATCCCACTAACTATACAAAGAGAAAAAAGTGAAGGTTTCATCTTTGCAACTGGGAAAGGAGGAGGAGGGGAGGAACCTCATGAGACAACAACATCCGGGCTGAACTGGAAAAGAGAGATCAAAGCAATGAGCTGAACTGAGAAGAAAGGACACAGGACACTGATATGGGGTACTCCCGGGAATGGGATGAATTGATGTAAAAAATGAGAATTTAAAACTCATTGAAGGCACTTGCCAGCCCTTCCATGTGCTGTAACACACTGGCAGGTTTGGTTCATGCTGTGTACTGTGCTTTGTTGTGTGCTTACTGTCTTACCTTGTACTCAACTCCACTTACATCACTGGGGGTACTTGAGGAGCAAGATGCCTCTTAATATCAAACCAGGTGCCATTAAAATGGCTTATACACAATCTCACATCATTTTAGCCCAAATCCATTAAAAACCTCATTACAGTTATATTGGCATAAACCTCTGTGCCAGTGTTCTCCAGCTGATTTAAACTGTATCAATATAAATCCAGTTTCAATTGATTTAAGAGATTCTAGGCAGAAGTGCACTGCATTTGACAAACTGATGGGAGGACATACCCTTATTGAAATATTAAAACTTCTGCACTCCATCTTTTCATATTCAGCAGTGTGGCTTCTGAACTTTTGCCATTTTCTATTATACAAGCCCTTACAGGGAAGGAAAATAAGTAACTTTAGAGCAGTCAGGTTAACAGCCTTTCACTTCATCAACTGAACCCATGTGCAACCACAGATGCCTTAAGCTTTAGTGTTTTATAAAATATAAGGACATGGGAGAAGCATAATGCTTTTTCTACTTACCCTGCTCTGAACTCAAACATATTAGTGGCTGACAACCTCTTTTTTTTTTTTTCAGTAAAAGGCTTCTAGCCTTTAGTTAAACACACCCTTTTTTTGTAAAAATAATGAAAGCTCAGTGTCTTAGATGCCACCCACTAGACCAGGTTGCTCAGTGCCCCATCCAACTTGGCCTTGAACCTTTCCAGGGACAGGATATCCAGAGCTTCTCTGGGCAGCCTGTGCCAGTGCTTAAAAAGAATTCCTTCAATATATCCAGCCTAAATCCAGATGTTATTTAATCCTTCTGAGCTCAAGCTCCCCACTACAGCAGCTTTCTGGTCAACATGGTCAGTTTATGGCAGCTTGAAGCAGTCTACTGTTATTGAAGTTTATTCAATATAACACTGGGAGAAGAAATGACACCATGTAACGTGAAAAACAAGAGAAAAACTACTGCCCCTCATGTGCTGGCAGTGATAAATTATGCAGATCTCTCCTTCCAGTCTCTCCCAACTGCAACAGCTACAAGAGAACCTTAGTTCAAACACTATTCTTACTGAGTGCTGGAGCTGTCAGGCCAGCCTCAGCTTTTGTGTGAGATTCATGAAAAATAAATTTGACAATTTCTCTAAGTGAAAGGCCTCTAACCATGTCTCCAGCCTGGTAACCATAGTACTTACATGTTTTGTGAAATTTGTGTTTCACATCAAGAATAGTAGATGCTGGAGGTACCTGGAAAAGAACAAAAAAAATGCATACAGATAAATTTTTCTTTCTTCTTCACTTTGTGATCCTTTCTCCCCTCCTCTAATGAAGAGATGCTTAAATATGTCTGCAAGTCCTTCAGGCTAAAATGAAAAAAATCAGCAAATTTGTTTTCACATGTCGGTATGTTGTTAAGGATTGTCCAAATCTGACATACATCACCTGGACCCCTCTGCTTGGTCGATGGAAGGGTAAAATCACAAGGGTCAAGAAGGAAAGCTGCTGGCCCTGCTTGATGCAATAATTACCCCCTAGATCAAACTAGGGGAAAACTTGAAGGGTATAGCTTTAAAGTGAGGTTTGAGCATGCTGAGGTCCATATCCTAGGGACATGAAAGGGCTCTCTGGAGAGGGCAGTAGCAAAAGTGGTAAGTTCTGTCCTTTCTGTCTGAAATGAGTTTGCTTCTGTGTGCTCTGAAGCAATTCAGGTGTCACACTTTTAAAGGGTAGTCTGGAGGCTTTTTAGGCTCCATTTTATTATGTTTATTGATTTCTTGATATACCTTGTACAAATTACCTGAGAAAAATATTTAGAATTTACTAGAGCAAAAGACTTGGATTTGCCTTTTGTTTACAAGGAAAGGCAATGGGACTCTTGATAAAGTAGCATGCTGAGCTGCTTATTAGTGGATTGTGACAATAACCATGCAAATGAATAGAGAAGAACATAAGAAATTCTCCTAGTAGAGATAATTTAGCACCTTAACATAGGTTGTTTTGTTGAAAAGACTGAGTTTGGAGAAATACTGATGCAACCAAATAAAATTGCTGACTCTAAAGCAACAAATCAGTACAGAAAGAAAAGTTTACTCTTATGTAATTTGACACCCTACACAAATAGACAATATATGTGCTATTAGTACTAATGAGCAGCCCAACTTGCTTCCAGTAATATGAACAGGCAGAGAGCTCAATACAGACTTCAGTGATCTAAAGATGTAAAATGACACCTGTGCTAAAAGGTAGTAAAGTACAGATCTTTTCTAAGTTGTATTTTTTTCTTGGGTTTAGATGAGAACACTTTATTTTCTACATTTACAGGAGGTTTTACTGGGCATTTACAGAAATTGCTGTAAATGAAACTCCACTTAAACCCTGACTTGTTTCATATGTGGCTGCTAAGCAATGCAAATTCTACCCCAAACAATGCCCAGGCTCCTTGAAACCAAGGATTACCCTTTCCCTGTGCCCAACACACACATTGACCCAAACCATGCTGAACAGTGCTAGGCCAGGCAAGAGACACTGCCCATGAGACCCTTCTCTTCCTAGCTACAGGAAATAATAGAAGAAGCCATTTTATCTTTCTTAATTCAAAAAAGAAAGGAAATATTCTATCTGTGTTTGTGGCACTTAAGCCATTCCATGCAGCACCCAGTAGCACATCTCTGATAGTTTCCATGTATTTTTCTTGTCGTGTGCAGCCTCTGTGGACTTGAATACTGGAGCTGGGGGGGTTATGTTCTTGAAACCTCTAAAAATGTCTGAAATTGCTTTCACACATTTTGTAATCTTACAGCAGTGAGGCCTGGAGCCCAGAATCCACCAGATACGGATGCAAGCACTGTTAGCTGGCAACACCTATTCAGCACACAAGCCTGCAGACCAAAATCTGTCATGTGTCCCAGCACAGGGCAGATGTGCAGGTGCTCATTGCCAGCTGAAGGATGGTCTTTTCCAGTTTGATGGAGAATGAGCTGGCTTTCTAAATGCAGTATAAGCCACATTGCTGCAGGACCTGCATCCCTACAGGTCAGCACCTCACTGTGACAGGTGCTGGGATAGAGTAGCTAGGGCCAACCCATGCTCTGGAGAGCTGAAAAACTGGAAAGCTTAGCATGCTTACAGAGCAGTGCTTGCTCAAAACAGAGCCCAGGTCTCCATCTCCAGCTCTCCTGAGTGTGTTTTGACTTCAGGGCAGAGCTGCTCTCAATCTGTTCAAGATGTCTAGTCCAGCCCTTGTTAGCAGCTCTATCTTTCATCCCTCTCCTTTTTTTATCCTGAGACAATCAGGGCTTTCTCCCCTCCAAATCTTGCTATGGCAGCAACAGGATTCATATCACCTAACTTCAGCTATTTAAAAAATTAATCCAAGCTCATGTTTTAGGCCTACCTGTGGAACCACCTGTTGCATGTTCCTGGGATATTTTTTTCTCTTATCTTATATTTACATAATTCTATGTACACAAACAAGAGGACAGGAATGCGGGAGCAGCTGTATCAAAGCCTTTATTCCATCACAGTTATCAGCCTCATTTACCAAGCAAGGGAGATGGAAACAGCTTCAGCCACTTACAGCAGCAGACAAAGTTCTCTTGGTTTCAAAGTCTTTTAACAACTTTCTAACCAACAACATAATATTAAAAACTGACAAGCATTTGCTCTAGCCAATTAGTATACTTACATGTACCTCTTGCTTTGAACAATGCTCGCTTGTAATAGCTTAAAACAATGGATAAAGCTTCATTATTAAGCTCACATATTTCTGCTATCTTGCTTAGCATATTTTCCTGAGGCCTGTCTCTACACAGCTCACAGCCCTATTGTTTCTTGTCCTTGCATCTTCAGCATTCTTGCATTTCTCCATCCTGAGACTTGCTTTCACACAGGTTTCTGAGAGTTTTATACCTTTGCTCTTTCCCACACTGGGGGTGATGAGCAGCACCCCACATCACTCCCCACTCCAGAGCTGGCACTCACACAGCTGGCAGCAGCTGGAAGGGCAGTGCCCTCTGCATCCCAGAGCAAGGCAGGGCTCATCAGCAGGACACTGCTGTGCCTGCCTACATCCAAGCTGGTGAGCCAGCTGGCTTTGAGAAGGACCCTTCCTTCCACTTGAGACAAACTACACGGGTCGTGAGCTGAACAATAACATGAACACTGCCTTGGGTTGCAGTACAGGATGTGGCCAGAAATGTGTATTCTATCACCATCTGTTGAATGGGTGGGGCAGTGACCCTTATCTCTGTGGCACATATTATCTGCTAATGGGCCATCTTTAAAGCCAGCTGGGGCAATCATCTTTATCTTTTCCACAGCCCATCCTCCCTCCAGGAAGATATCATCTGCTGCTGGCCCATCCAGTCCCACTGTGTGACTGATAAAATTACATCATCCCACTGGGAGATGCTCCAGCCATGGGGAGGAGCCAAGCCTTTCCTACCTGGATAAAAACTGAGATTTGGAACACCAAGATACCTTCTTTCCCCTGGATTCCATAGGAAAACCAGACCTTTCCACATCATCCCTGGACCTTCAGAGGAAAACTGCACCTTCTACAGGAGCACTGCTTCAGCTGAACCACATCTGCCACTGCAGGAGGATGCAGCCACCATTTAATGGGACTGCTGCCAACACCCTGACAGGGCGTCAGGTTGTATTCTGACTCTGTCAGTGTTTTGGGATTGCTCTTTGTAATACTGTATTTCTATTTTAATTTTCCTAGTAAAGAGCTGTTATTCCTAATTCCCCTATCTTTTCCTGAGAGCCCCTTAATTTCAAAATTACAGTCATTTGGAGGGAGGGGGTTTACATTCTCCATTTCAAAGAGAAGCTTCTGCCTTTATTGGCAGACAGCTCTCCTTCTAACCAGGACAAACACTTTCCCCCTTCAGAATAGGCCATGACATGGAAGGATCACAGTGTCCTTCCCTGGGCAGAATAATGAGGGTATAGCCACAAAAGAATGAAATACATTTTTTTATGATCTTGTTAATTCTGTGTCCTTTTTTAAAGACCTCATAAAACAACCAGTGAAGTTATAGTTTCTAATATTGATCAATGAGAAGATGGATGCTGAGACACAGGCTTACAACTAAGAGTGTCCTCTTCGTAGACCATTAATTATCTTTTGTTCTTTTCATTGTACATCAATACAAGCTTAGGAATTGTAAGGACTGGGAAAGCATCTGCTCTTATTACCCTTTGTGCTAACTGAATAAAACACCCTGGAATATTTCACTGTAATTATTAAGTCTTATTCTCCTTTCATTCTTTTGAATTATGTCTGAAAGTGTTACAACCCTTTCTTTCCTCTATTTCAGCACTTTACAAATATGCAAAGGAAAGCAGAGTGAGAGGCTGCCCCTAGTTTGTACAAAGACAGATTTCTGCTCTTATTTGGTATGTATCTTCTTTGGTATGTATCTTCTACAGTCTGATGGTCAAGCCAGTTTTTCCCTACACCTGATTTAAAATGTAGTCAACTTTCCAATAATGTGTAAGGTTCAAGACTACTTTTTTTTTTTAATGTTATGAATAAATGCACATTTTACAGCTATGGGTTAGAGTCATTACACTTTTCATTCAGAAAAGAATTATTTCAAAATGTCAAATCCTGGTTTTCCTGTACTTTCACAGCCAGAAAACTTTTATTTTTCCATTTGAGGCAACTTTTCATTTACAGGAATTCAAAAATTAAAGCACCTTCTGGGTCATCCATACCAGCTTCTATTCTTCCTTCAGACAGCAGTGAACAAAGCATCACATTTATTTTTAAGATTTAAAATACCATATTAGTATTTCATGCTGTGAGTGAAGGAAGAGCACTAAATGGAAGATATTAAGGGAAGTTAATACAGCCTTTTGTGAGTGCAAGCTAATCAGATAGTTATCCACTTTCATGCCTCTTTCACATTTATAAGTCAAGGAATTATGCCAGATCTGGTGATCTATATGTAATTGCATCACACAGTTCTCACACTAAAGTATTACTGTAGGGGTCAGAGGTCAGCAGAATATCAATAAGAATTTGAATAATAGAATTTCAGCAAATAAGTAACCTTTCATTTAACATTTCCCTCTGAATACTTTTTTTCTCTTTATGACATGTCAGTACCTCAGCACTGCTGAGTCACCCACTTTGTAACAGGCATTTTCCATAATGGCAGGAATTCAGGAATTCTGCCACTCCAGCTGCTCATTAACCACTGCCCCATCTTCAGCCTGGGTAAATTTGTCCAAATGGGTGACATCAGTTTACTGCAGCTGAGGATCTGGCTGCAAAACAGATAGCCAGCTAATGGGAAAGCCAGGTAATTTCCAAATTCAGCACTTAACAAATAGTTCATCATTACTTCTTTTGACCCTGCCCTTGTTTTGACACCATGCTGTGTTATAAGAAACCATCAATATCCCACAGAAAGTTATTTTTAAAAATACCTGTTCTAGCTGTTCTCTGTTTTTTGTGAATTTGACTTATAGATCAGATTGGCTCTTTCTTATTGTCAGTTTTCAAAGTCAGAATTAAAAACTGGGCACTGTCTTGCTTTAACCTTTCCCAGTGTGTCCCATGCTGCTGTCTTGGTGAACCAATGTGCTGGTCATGCCCAAAGAGATATAAATAAATGAGCTCACCATGGAAATGGCATAGAGCTAAAAACATACAGACAAGTGCTGTCAGCAGCTACACAGAGGCTTTATCTAGAATTCAGCATTTTACTCAGGAGACTGCAGTGAAGTGACTCCCAAAAAAGCTGGCTCTGACCTCAATCCAGCCTTTCCAGAAGCAGGAAATATTCCAAATTGTGGTTTCAGCTGAGGTAGTTTCCAGCACACATACGTAAGTAGAGGCTGTCTCACTGAGCAATCTTCCAGATTATTTATTATCTGGTCACATGAACCTTGGCATATGACATAATCTGACTGACTAATATTTCCAGTGATTATGGGCCAAATTAGCTAAGAATACACATAACCACATGCTTGCTGCGTGCAGTCATGTCAATTTACACCACCAAATTTGTCCCTAAAGATGATTAATTGTTTTTGTACTGCTAACTGGGTATTTCTATTTTAAAAAAAAAATCCCCTCTCTTTGCAAGAAATTGCCTGAAAATGTGTCAGGCACTGAAAAGAGCTTTTCCTCTCTCTGCTAAGGATGAGAGTGGAAGTAAAGAGAAAGTAGTTCATTAGCAGAGAGAAGGGGTGCAGAATGCCACATATACACCTATTTCTGAGCAAACCTGACTAGATTGGTACATCCCCACACCCTCTGACTTTTGATTAAGGGGAGTTGAGAAAGGTTACTGTCCACCTCAGCAGCTGAACAGCAGAACCTGTCAGGAAGCCTTTGTCACAACACTTTTCTACCAGGAAAATGGAATTTTTCTGGCAAAACCCTGGATGTGTAAATTTGTGTTGACTTCAAATTTTTAAAATGGAATAGAAATTTATTAAAAAAAAAAACTGTTTCTGGCACATGCTGGGAATTAATTTTGTTGTGTTATATTCATTACTTTTTATTTCTCATCTGTATGGAACTTCTATTACTTCTGCTTTATTTTATGACACATCTATCATGATAGTGCAAAATAATATAACACATTGGTTTCATGTCATTGAAAATAACCCAATAGGAAATAATATGCAAATAAATGCACTATTAAGTTGTAAAATAAATTGAACTTGAAATATTTATTGTGTCATAACAGATTGAAATATTTCAAAACTAATTTGTAATGCAATCTTTCCCAAATTCTACTTCATCAAAAATTCAAGACTCATTTTTTTTCCACTGTCATTTTCAAAGAAAACAACATTTGGGATATGCACTTAAAAACAAAATAGTTGACAAAAAATAAAGTAATATAAGCCACAAATAATGAAATAAACTTTTAAAAATTATAATATTTTATTGTAAATAAATGTAGTGCTGTTTTATTGAACAAAGAATAAAGTATAATAAACAGTAATTTTGACCCCCACTTCTCAGGAAGAAAGTGAGGCTTAGGGTGGTGTTTATGGGGGTCTTTTGGGGATCTTGATTGCCAGTTCTAGCACAGATAAAGCATATGGCTTAGCTGTGGAACCTCTGAATTCTTGAACCTCTGAAACTTCCCTTTTCTATCAAATGGCTGTATAGATTTTTGTTCACTTTTTTATATCTACACACACTGCTAAAATTTAAAATCAAGAAGTGAGCCCAAGAAACTCAACCAATATTTAGCACAAGATGGTCACAATCTATTTGGGGGATTGCATGAAGTAAATAAAAAGCCAAAAGATCAACCAATTCAAAAGAAAGTTCCCAGAAGAATATATTTTGGCAAAACAAGTGATTCTATGAGTATCAGGGCTAATAAAGCAGGTCCATGGAGGGAAATTGGAAGCTGGGAAGCAGCAGAAAGGAATGGGAAATGAGAGTGATGTATGAGAACAACCAGGCAGCTTCAGGTCTGTTAGAAATCCAAGCACTCTTCATTATTCAATACCAAGTGCAATGAAGAGAGGCTTGCTGTGCTTCTGGTAGAGGTCCTCTGACTGCCACAATTTGTTCTTTTGAAGCACAGGAAATGTAGCTGTTAAGGAAGAAAAGCTTGCATTTCAAGGGCTTTTTAAAATCCAAAATTGCTTAAACATAGGCTGATACAATAATAGCATTAGCATATACTGCTGAGTATTTACAGACCCATGACTACATGGCTCGGGTGTTTTGTGAAGAATCACACATCAGATTCCAGAAAGAACCTGAAGCATGTTCTGATGGAGCAGTAAATCATATGCAGGAGTATTTTAATGCTAATACTGCCTATAAGAGATGCCATTATGCACCTAACTTTCCATCATGGGCTGTGCTGTTAACTATTAGACTGATAAAACACCTACTGCTCCCCATGGTTTTGTATTGCTCCAGCACATTTATAATTTGCAATAATCTCTGCATTATCTCTGATGCAATAAGGAAAATGTGTGGCTGGGGTAAAATGTCACAGCTTTGGTGGGAAAGAGGGCATTTTCACATTGGCTGGGAATCTGTCTCTGCAGATACAATTTTGGCAATATTCACTGCTCTGGTGGCATAGCTGGCTTTCACTGCTGGCCAGAATGTTCAGGGAGAGTTGGAGCAGCACCAGAGTCTCACAAATTCACTCTTGTTTTTGCTGAACTTTGAATGCAACTTTAATGTTTTTGAATATTTATTATATTTGCTTCTTTATTTCTTCCCCCAGGCTTAGGCTTCCTTTTGTCTAAAATAAGAGATGTATAAAATCTGTCATTTAAAGGCCCTTCTAAGCTTTGATTAGTATCAGCTGAAGCATTAGTCATCTGTTGCAGCTTCTGTAATTCTTAAAATTATCCCTTTGCAAATGCTAAATGCCCTAAAGTTACCAGCTTCTCCCCTCCCCAGTCTCTCTCTTCTAGAAGAATCAAAGGCCATTTCTCCAGGTATTCCATTTAAAAAGCCATCTCACAGCAAGCAAAAAGTAATATGTATAGTTGCCTCTTTTCATCTGAAACCATCTGCAGCTATATTGACATTAAAATCATGTGGATTTCTAGCAGAGCAGGAAGAAATAAGTGTCATGCATTGCTACAACAGAATTTGAATATGTTTACCTACTTTACCAAGTATAAGTAATAACTGAGGAAGAAAATAATACTGTCATCATTTCCAGCAGTGTGGGCTGGGCATAAGATTCAATTCTTACAGGCAAGAAAAGACAAAGGTTTTATAAATGTATTTTTCTCAGTGCCCCCCAGCAGGGACCAGATCCCCATTGTGCTGGATGCTGTACAGTGGAAGACACAAGACACCATGAAATCCTCCTTCCAAAAGGAAGTAAAAAAAGAGGATTTCCACAGCAATGAGCCTACACCCAGCTATTTTTGTGTCTGTGTTCCTTCAGCCATTTTGCTGTGGGAATTGCTGCTGTGTGGGACTCAGCATCCATGTCTCACTATGGAAGCCTCCTACTTTGACACAGCTGGTTGTTCAGCTCCTTTTGGCATCTCTGGCATTAGAGGTGGAACACTATCAGTGATAGATTCCTTGAAGGAGAAAAATTATTATTAAAATCCTCTGCATGAAATGAGACCACTGTGGGTGGTCACAGGTTCTGCTCTTTCTCCACAGAGAATATATAGTCCTCTGAAAGAAATATTAGAAGTGGAAGATTTAGGGGGGAAAATACTTAAAATGGCCATGAAAGTATTAATCTCTTTCCTGGGAAAGGACTTCTTTACTTTGCTTCCCTGGAATGAGGCTAATGGGAAGAATCTGACATTAGAGGCAATGTTCTGGTACTGCAGAGAGTTCCTTTGCAGAGTTTCATTGCCTACTTTAATGACTGCATTTGCTCACCTAAAATGAATGTGGTATGCCTAACCTCCAAGCCATGATGTGAGAAGTTATTTTTGTTTGCTAGAGCTGACTGTGCAAAAGGCAGACAGTGATGACTGTTCTCCTAGGCTGTGACAGAGAGGCAACCCACAGGCAAGAGTAAGAGATTTCTGATACCAGAGACAGCATTTCTGCATGAAAATGGCTTTGCTGACATGCCAGTGGAAATTCATTGTGTTGTTAACCTATAGCATGCAGGTACAAAGACACTGCTGTTTCAAGTGCTTTTCAAACAGAAAATAAAAAATCATTTCAAAAAACTAAACAAAAACTTATTAACTCCTTCAGAGGAAAACAGGCCTTTCAGAGCAATCAGAATAAGCCCTAATTAATCTTTGCCAAAAGATGTAGTGATATACACACTGTAATATTTATCTGCAAGAAGTGTTGAGTGTGTACATAGACTTGTGTCTATGCAAGGACATTTTAATTCCCTAAAAATAACAATATTGCCATGATGTTCATTGTAGGCATTGCACAGCAAACAATGCCTGCAACTCACAAACATATAATTAAAAGTTCCTCCAGTGTGTACTGTGAACCATAAACATTCATTTATCACTAACTGGGTTTTATAAAGATATTCCAGTGGGAGAAGGTGCTGGGTAGAGGATGGAGAGCTGGTTTAAGGAAGAGTAGCCTCCATCATCTTTGCAACACATCCAGCACATCTGAAAAAGTAAAGTCTCTTCTTCAGGCCTTAGGAAGTGTTCAGAAAAGGGTGGTCACTGCACAGTAGCAAAAACCTGAGTTTTCACCTCTACTTACAGCTTAACTTGCAAAATCCTACAAAATACTGAGCTCTGAGGCTTTTGATGGGAAAAAGCTTTCTCTGCTGGTTTCCCCAGAGGTGATTTATTCTGTGAAAACTGTACTGTGTAACACTTTAAAAAGCAACTCATGCAAAGTTAATTACATTGCACTATGTTTGTGGGAAAATGCATTTTACTACAAGTTAATTTGAAGAAAAAAATATTATACAATGAATGCTATAAAGGAAACAGTTATGAGTTGCCTTAACAGCATTTATAAATCAAATTACTGCACATCTATAACTTTAAAACCAACCTACATCAGGCTTTTGGAACAATGAATGAGTAAAACAGTTTTTGAGTAGTCATGTATTTTTCATAAGTTGTGGGTAGCAAAAAAAAAAAAAAAAAAAAAAAAAGTGGGTTATTTGTTAAAAAGTACAAAAAGGAATTGTTTATAAGACTTGATGATTTTTGTGTGTTCTACTGTTTTCTGTGGCTTTTTGGAAGCAAAATAGAAGCCAAAATCCTTGTGACATTTTGTGATGCTTTTTAATTGAAAATATTTCTTATGAAAAATCTTTAATTACATGCTTTCCTCTTTACACAGAGATAGGAATTTCATCCATACAAATTAATAAATTGTGAGGAAAAAAGGAACTTTTGATCATCTAGGCTCACCTGCTGTTTTACACTGGCTAAAGAAGAGATTCATTCCCTGCCAAATACTTCTCTCACTCATTGAGCAAGAAACCTGTATGATTCATGTTTCAACTACAGAATATCTTCACACAAATGCAATATTGCTGTGCATGTTAAAGAGCTGAAGATTGGCCCACAAGACACTCAACTCTTATTTACCATCCCTTGACTGTAAAAATATGTTCCAAAATTCTTTGCTAAATTTTCCCAATTGTGCCTTTCAGGCAGCACTTCTTGTAAGGCCTTTGGCTGCTTGGGGAAGAACCTTTCTGCTTAGAGACATCCTCTCCTGGGTCTGCCTCCCTGGGGAGCAGGGAAAAAAAGGAGGAAAACCCAGGATGCTGTCCTGCAAACTGGCCCAGGCACCTGTCCTGTCGTGGGCAGCGTGTGGGGCAGGAGGATGCTTGTACCCCTCTCAAAACTTCAGTGCCTACTCCCAAGACACCTCCTCTGAGCATTTACATGATGCTTTTAAGGACAGTTGTAGCCAAAGTTTAAATAACTTTCCCTATTTGGAGACTTCCCCTAGTTTGGGGACATTTTGTAGAATAACGGGAAGAAAAAAAATGAAGCTGGTTTGTGATTCCTCCCTCAAAATCCATCACCTCAGAATTAATTTCAAGAGCAAATCTGGGGAAAGAAAGATCTCACACTGCTATTATTTCTCCTCTAAATTCTTTAACTCATTGGAAAAGCTCATGTGCACTGAACTACTTGCATAATGTCATATCCATAGCAGAGAAAGTCCCCAGAGCAGGTTGACAATATTAAATAAAAGAAATGATAGTCCTATAAAGAATTTCATGTTCACAGCATGCATGTGCAAAATAAACTGCTAGTATTGCTGATTCATATGAATTTAACTTTTAGTTTTGCAAGATTATGTAATTTTCCTCCAAACCCAGCTCCTGCAGGAGATGACTATGTCATCAAAATGTCTGGGATTTTTCTCTTCTTCTGCTTTTTTCATTATTTTATTTTTCCTGCCCTTCTTGGTTGTGGAAAAGCCTGCAATATGATGAGAATGTGTTTTAAAGGCTTAAAAAACAAATATGTATTTATCCTGTTCCTTGAAGTTAAAGACAACCAAGAACTTATAATAACCACTTAATATATGTGACTGATCCTTCCCAAAAGTATGAGATAGGTAAGAAAACAATGTTAATATTCATTTTTCAAATGGAGAATTAATTCAGAGAATTAATTGTGCTGGATTCAAAATTTTGGATTGATGCCAATTGATGACTCAAGATGACACAGCCAAACACACCTTTTATAAATTCCTGATACTGCATTGAAGACAGGAAATTATTTCTTGTTAAATACCAGAACCAGTTAAATGTACCATAATTTTGCAGACTTGACAGAGCTCCCACTAATCTGAATGGGATTCATGGGTACATGCAAGAATCTCATCAAAAACTCAACCTCTTGGAAGCAGCTCCTGGTATTTAACCACAGAGAATTAAGCATTGAATCACTCTGCTTGAGTTTCTGTTGGGTTTCTGCCATTATAATACTATTTTTCTCTTTAGATTTAGTAATCTGAGAATATTATAAATGCATTTGCTAAATCATAATATTCTGAACCACTAGTAATATGCAATAAGAATTTAAACACATACATTTTAAAATCTATGGTTCCTATTCTCTCCTATTCTGGCAAGCAGTAATTAAATGCAAACCCAAGAAATTAAGTTAATTGTAACTATCTCACAAACAGAAAACAGGCATTAGAAGTGTCATTTTGGGCCTGTACCAGTTATATTTAATTAAACAGAAAGTTTTGCATAATCCAGTACACCAGTCTCTTGTTTGCTCCACTAACTAACTGAAATTAAGTTCAGTACTAACAAGTGTTCATGACAGCAAGGAACTCAACTTCTGTACATTCAGGGTTGACTTAGGAAAGGATTATCACAGCAAATAAAGGGACTTAAACAGCCAGGTGAATGAGCATTCAGAAACCAAATTCTTCAGGCAGTCTTGGAAATCTCAGCCTTGTACTGTACTTGTACCAATCCATTGGTACTGTGCCAAAAATATTTTTTTAAAAGTCCATGCTGCTAGCCATGTACTGAACATATATTTCTGTTTCTGAGCAGAGACTTGCAGGGCCAGAAAAACTCAGAATAAAGATTAAAACACAGGTGTGGTATCATCCCAGCAGCATGCAGCATGGAAGGATTCCCAAAACGTGGCTCTTTGCCTAATGCTGGCTCAGTACTATATTTCTTTTATTGACATTATAGGAAAGCTCAAGATAAGAAACAGATTTGTCTTTCTAAATGTATGTAGGTAAACTAACAACTGTGCAACTATCCCTCAATAAAGTAATGTGAACACTACCATCAAAATTGTTATTAATAGTCATCCTATTTGTTTGACCATTTTGTGCATGTTTCCTCTTTGGCTAGATTAAAAAAAAAAAATAAATAAATAAAAAAGAAGCAAATTTTGCTTCATTAAGAATGAACAAATGAGACATTTACCTTTAACTAGGCAGACGAATTGCAAAAACACCCTTTAAATGACCAAGAACACTGGAAATCTGGTAGTGTTCCACCCTGCATATTTCAAAGGCATTAAATTAAACATTTGAAGCAAACCTATCTACCTGTTCCAGCTGTTGCCAATGAGGATAAGGGATTTTTTTTTTTTTCTAGAAAAAGAGTCTCAAAACTCCACGAATTTACTAAAGAATTCCGTGGGCAAAATAGATTAGGATTCCCATTTTCATAGCACATGAGAGACCAACTCTTTCACTGAGGGATAATGAATCACAAAAACGGCAATGAAAATATTTGTGAAGCATTTTTTAGCTGTTATTTATGGTTGATAAGTTTCCATCCTACCCAGTCCTCTCATCCTACTTATGCAATTTGACTGTAGCTAGTATGTTTTCAGTCGCATTATTAAAATAAAGAAAAACTCAAAACACCTCTTTTAGTTAAGACCCTTTGTTTAAAACTAAAAATTTTAAAAATTGCCTGTTCCAATCTAATAAACAGGGCACAGCTGAGTACGTTGAGGTACCAGCAAGTCCTCATAGCATTGCAGAGATGGCAAGCTTTACAAATGTATTAAAATTGAGTATCCATTCTGAAAGAAATGTTTAGGTGTCATGCTCTGAAATACACACTGTAATCCAAGTATCAAGAGTCAGCCTAAGGACATAACTTTGAGCCAACAGAGCTGCCAGGAAATCTAAAACAAACCAGTGCAGGATTATTCATAAAAATCCAGCAGAAGGTTGTGACTCACAAGGAGTTCTTAGTGTCTCCCAGAGAAAGGAATGGAAGAACTTCTACTGCAGAATAAGACCACAGCACCCTGCAAACAGAGTCCCTGACCTGGCACCATGTGCACACTCACCTTGTCCACAATGCAGATCTGCTTCTTGCTGTGCACATCAACAATCTCTACTTCAAAGTAGGTGATTTTTGAATGTTTGAGCGCTGGCGATGGTTTGATTTGGCCAGCAGAGAGCACCAGCTGAGACAGGTTGAAAAAGGAGCGTGAGTCATTGTGAGACATGGGCAGAGCTGCTCCATGGGCTGCGAGATCCCTGCTGCGCTCTGGAGCGCCGGGATTCTGCCTCTTGAGCATGGTGTGAGCCGGCAGCAGCGGTCCTCATATCAGCAGGGACAGTTCCGGGGGAAAGGGCTCCTCCCGGCATCACTTAAATACAGCCACACACTGCCGAGACACAAAAGGTCAAGTGGCATTCCATTTCAAGTGTACTGTCTTATTTAGCAGGAGTGAAAACAATGGCTCTGTAATCCATGGCTATATTTAATCTGCTGCCGTGATGTCCTGTGTTGCTGCTGCCGCCGTTTTCTTATTTTCTTTTTTTTTCTTTTATTTAAAACAGCATTTGAAACAAGACATCCTGAAATTCCCTATTAGCAGATATCAGATCCTGAAATTCCACAGCCCCAGAGGGGCAACCAGAAATTAATGTAGTAAATTCCACTGTTACCTACTGAGACAGATGTTTAAAATGTCCATGTACACACACATGTATAGGTATAAATGTCAGCTATTCTAGAATTATCATCAGATGTCATCAGTTCTAGAAATATCTACTAACAAAATAGCATGAGTTCATCAGCAAAATTTAGGGGGCAAATATCTGCTGGGCTTTAGCACTATGGTTTTTCTGGTATTTAATGGGGTAGATCTTTCCTTACAGTTCTGCCAGGGAAAATAAACTGAAGGAAAGGAAATTATAGCCTTAAAGGCATTCATTCAGGCTTGGATCTTTTCACTATTTTCTTATTCTTTCCTGACATTTTTTACAATGCAAGCCTGCAACAAAACAAAAGCAGCTTTAATGGTAAAAATAAAGACTACATAAACCAACAAATTTTCTCTGAAGCAGCTTCCCCAAACCTTGTTAAACTTCATTTCTCCATGTATGACTTTTTAATAGGATTGTACAGAACTAGCAGCACTTTTCCATCCTGAAATTCTCCCTACATTTCTCTGGGCTGCCTAGGATTACAGTGTTAGAAGGACACCATGAGTTTGTGCAGACAGCTCTTTCCACAGAGTAAATGCTGAATACATTTCTCCAGGGTAAAATCTTAGGAAAACTACAATCACTATTACAAAAAATCATATGGGTTTGTTACACTGAGGAAATTAATTAAGTGGGAAAAATCTTCCACAAGGTAAAAGTCACCACACAAATAATCCCTGCTCTAGGATACGAGGGTGGAAAGAGAATTATCTTATCTTTGATTCTGCTGTAACTCAGTTTAAAAATTTAGTGGTTCTTCAGCCATAGTTCTGACTCATAGCTAAGATGCTTTATGCCCACATGATTTAACAAATCTTGAAGTAGCCTAGACTCAGAGAAAAGTCCCCACTGCTTGGTGATGCAGTCATGCAGCCTTGGAATGCCTCCACTGGATTTGTTAATGGAAAGCCTGGACTGGGGGAATGCAGGTGCACAACAATATCGATCCCCTACCACCAAAATGCAGGATTAAATTTTGACTATACTGAAACCAGTTAGTGTCTTGCCATTGGTGCAGAACAAGTCAGCAACTAAAGGAAAAAAGCAGTTAGACTTGGACAAGATTATATCATATCAAAGAAGAGAAGTTCACCTGTCTGAGGTTAAATGAAAGGGGTTCAAGGAACCATCACCTTGGTGGAGACAATACAGCAAGCAGAAATTTTGGTATAAGCTAGTAACAACAGGGAGAATAACAAATTATTGTCTTATTGTAAGGGGCTTGCTAAAAACAGCCACCTACAGAACACACAGGTCCTAAATTCCAAGTGTGAGATACACTTAATTGAACAAGCTACTCTAAAGAAACAGTACAAACTGCTCTAAAAGGGATGAGACAAACTGATATAATATCCCCTTTCAGCTGTAAGATTTATATGAATAAGTGAGCTGTAATAGCATATATTAATAAATTTCTAAATTTATTTCAATTCAAAGCCCATAAAGAATAATATTGATCGTGAAGGCTAATTTCTATGTATATAAAGGAACTGGTGTTACAGTCATTACTGTGGGTATATTTATAATATTTAAAAGGATAACATCTGAGCTGTTGCTGCTGCTGAGAAAAAAAGCTTTTGATTTACTGCAGACATTTAAATGATCAGAATTTTATTACTGACCAATGAACACTTGAATATCTGAACCAATGCCAGGAAAATGCTTGCAAAAATATACTCCCATTCTTTCAATCCAAGCTAATCATTTGCAGTTTCAATATTTTGATGAACAACCATCTTTGCAGACCCAAACACTTTGCTGACATAAATTAGGAGAGCTTCCCTAAAGGTGGCTGGCCTTTTTCTCCCTCTATTGTATTATGGATTTAGGATTAGACTGCAGCAAATGTAATGCTTGCATGTAAGGTGGATGAGAACTACTCTACAAAAATAATCAGGGATAGAGTTACCACTGATAACCCAAGCTCTAAAAGGGAGATGAATAAAAGCTGTGAGAATTTTTGCCATTATTGTAACAAGTGCTGCAATTTCTTGAAATGGTATCAATGGGTTTGGATGTTCCAGCTCAATGGGAAGTCATCCAGCCCATTCTATGTGGAAGTGCACATAGAAGGGAAATATTAATTACTGGACAGAAGGCACAGTTTTCTTTTCAAGGCATTTATTGTACCTCATCTCAGTCCTCAGCACTGGAGATGGGCAGTCCCAGCACACAGGTACAGGTGATCTGTCCTATGGTGAGATTTATTGATCAGCATTACATGGCTGTAAGGTGCTGTCCCCAGAGCTGTGGCAGGGCTGGCAGCCAGCAGCCACCCAGCCCCTGACCTCAGCTTCATTCTGGGACTCTGAGAGGAGTCAAAGAGCACTCAGCAAGAATTAAATCATCTCTGACAGCTCCAACTCACACTGAAGCTCAGGCCATATAAGGGGCAGATATTTTTGAGGGGCTGCAAGAATGGGCATCACTCTTCTCAAAGTGTGGCTCTGCCTCCCCTCCTCACTTGCCACTCAGCTCACATGAGCTGTTTTGGAGACAGGCAGGCACTTGGTTAAGCCATCCTTCCACTTTTTCAAGGAGGCAGAGAATGCCTGTCCCCAGATCACACAGCCTGGCCACCATCTCTGGTTAATAGAACTGCTGGCATTTTCAGAAAAAAAGTTATACCTGCACCCTTCTAATCAATATCTAGAAACAAGCATCAGCCTGCGCTGGTCATGACAAAATATGTAACAAACCACTGATCAGGGGCTAAGACTTAGCATTCAGTTTCTGCTTATGACACTGATTTCCTGTGAGACATTTGGGAACTTTCCTGCTTTTCCCTTCCTATTCCACATGCCATCCCTGGGTGAGGCTCTCTTGCACGATGCATCTTGCAGACAGCCTGGCACAAAGGGATTTCAAAAGATCTCAGCTGGGGCCTTGGGGCTCTTCTGAAGCTCCTTTTCATCTTTGTTATGTTTTGAACTCCTCTTTCCCCAGTGAGCTGGCCCCCTCCTTTCAGCCTGCAGAATGTCAGCTGTTAAGTCAGCAGCAGAGGGTCACCTCTGTCAGTCCAGATGCTTGTCAGCAGCCCCTCACATGTCACTTTTTTATCCCACACACTTGGAGTGCTTGGCAGGACCAGGGTTATTACTTTCCCACAGGCTTTGCCCCCAAGACACAAAACTCCAGAGCCCAAAGTGTGTGGGATTCAGAACCCCACGTCTTGATATCTAAAACAAACAGATTGCAAGGTCACTCTTGCCTTAGTGTGCCATTTTTGGAGATTCTGCCATCTCTCTTGCTGGGGAGGGAGATCTGAGCCAGTGTGTTCACATGGCCCTTGGCCCCACACCTTTTTCAGCAGCTGTGCAGCCCTTACACCTGGTATTGTGCTTGACCTAACCATCACTGTTAACATCTCCCTGTTTCAGTCTTAGATTTCATGTTTTCAGGGCCTGGCAGGAGTGCAATTGTTCTTCCAGTGTCTCTTTCTTGAGCTGTCCAAGGAAGGATTTAAGAACCCAATCTAATTTACTCATTTGGAAAAACACTGACAATAATTGTGTCTGGCTCCTGGCTTTATCTGGCAGAAAGTTTAGGAATAGGTTTACCAGATTATTTGGGGGGCTGCTGCGTTTAAATGCTTGGTTTGATTCTGGTATCAATTAAATAACAACTAGACTGTATCTCTGAAGCATTGCAGAAATTTAAGCATGAGCCTGGCTGCTAGGAAAAAAAAAAAAAAAAAAAAAAAAAACACCACTGTGCATGAACCTCTGGTGTTTCTTTGCCTGCATAGACCAACCTTAGAAGTCATAAAATCTATTTAAAACATTCTACCTACATGCTTACTCACAAAAGTGGCTCCACAGCATTCCTACTAAAACTAATCAGGTCATTTTATTTTCTCTTTTGAAGCTAAGTCTCTTAAATAAGTAATGGACAAGAAGGAGAGTGTCCTGACTCTAACACTAAAAAAATCCTACAGCTATTTTAAATAATGCTGAAGTCAGGACTGAGCCCCACCAGCTAGGGGACAGGGTAAAAGTGATATACACCCATGGGTCTCCTCTTCAGCTCCAC
The DNA here is from genome assembly GCF_029582105.1 of Oenanthe melanoleuca. Classification (NCBI taxonomy): domain Eukaryota; kingdom Metazoa; phylum Chordata; class Aves; order Passeriformes; family Muscicapidae; genus Oenanthe; species Oenanthe melanoleuca. Next base: position 16,830,025 of record NC_079337.1, read on the forward strand.
TGGCAGGGCTCCTCAGCAGAGGATGACAACCTTTCTGACCCTGTGAACTGTGCAATGGAAACATCACACAGCCAAAAGCCACAAGCCCCATCCTCCAGAGGCTGTGAGAAGGGAGAGTCAAAGGAGCAGCTTGCAAGCAGGGCCCCAGCATCTCCAGTGCCCACCTTGCCCCTGCAGGAGCTTTTACCACTGACCAGACCAAGGATGTTTCACCAGCTGTTTAAAATCTCACTCTAGTAGCCTGGCTTTATCCTTCTGGCTTTGAAAACTGAAAATATTGACTTTAAACTCTGGTGTGGGTGGTGCCAATTAGAAGCAAATTCACAGCACAAATCAAATCCAAAGCCAGTGTTTGTTTTATCCCCCACAGACATTCAGGAGAGACACAAGGGAAATAAGCAAAGTTGAAATACAGGATAGTGATTCTATCTGCAAGCAGTTCACAGTGAAACCTCCGCCCCCAGCCCCTGTAGCACACAAACACCTACTTCTCTACCAAAATAAGTGCAGCCTGATACAGAACTCAAATCTGATGATGGGCAGGATATTTGTAACAGTCTGTAATGTGGAAGAAGCCCAAGATGGTCCTGGTGATGAAGAGACCCAAATTAATCTTCAAAAGTGACCAGTCTTTTAAGGTCACTGACAATAAATAGCATATTCACAGCTGTGAAGTTCCAATTCTTGTTTACATGAAAACAGTGGAAATTGTGCTATTCCATTATTTGAGGCATGAGATATACTCCCCTATGCATCTGGAAATACGTGGCTATGGGAAATGCTATGTGGAAAGTCTTTTTTTCTTAACATATATTCTGTCATTCTCTTTCACTCAGGTAAATGTCCTTTTAAACATACAGGAACATCTGGAAACTTGACTTCAAAAAGCCAAAGGAAGATTTTTTTTTCCTAATTTCAAAACAGAGTCTATGATTTTAAGCGAGTCTTAGCATTTTGCAGAAAGACAGGGAGATCAACACACTACGTATTTGTGTCCTTGCACAGACAAAACTCTATTCCCCATTGTTTCTTTGAGGCCACAATGAGAAAACAGTGTTAGAAATCAGACAAAAATAGTCACCCAAACTTGTCCAAGAACTACTCTCAAGGAAAACTCCACTGACCTTTACCTGCAGAATTTTTTCCCTACAGCATTACACTCATCCTAAAGCTGCTTTTGCCTCTCAGTGGCAATAAGTGCTTTCATACATTTGCCTTAATGTAGTGTGACTCCCCTTACTGCACCATCAATTCAGCCTCATAAAATGGCACCTCAATTAACAGAGGTTAGAACTTACAAATGCCTGGCTTTCTTTCAGCTTTTCACAACAGGCTTTGTGCACTCTCATGTGCCACTGCTCACCTGAGGAAAGCCACAGGGATGAGCTCCCTGCCAACCTCAGCCCAGCAGCAAAGCTATCAAACAAGGCAGCATCTAGGTGGGTGAGACTCCTCAAGGCATGGGCAGACAGCAAGTTTCCATGGATTTCATAGTGGCTTTATGTCACCATGTCACCTCACAGCATACAGAGAAAGGGCTGAGCAGATTAATGAAGGACAGGTGCTGATACCCTGTACCCTGCAGCAGTGAATCTTACTCCATGCCCTCACTTAATTTCAGCTGAGTACTGAGTACAGGTATTACTGACAGCATTTTTTAAAATCCCCTCTGAGAACATACCTTGATGAGATAATGGATTGTAATTTCACAGGATAAGATCAAGTAACCACATTATTGGAAGCTGATCAGCCACTAAGTAAGGATAATAAAAAGAGATACAGTAAGGCAAAGCCATTTTTCACAAATGGCAGCAGTACAGAACTGGCAAATCCACTTTCTTACATCTGAGATTAGGCAAATATTTCATTTGGGCAAAACTATTACATGCAAGATGTAGCTGGAGTCACTTGGAGAAGCTTCAGGGATAAAAGTGTTGTTCAAATATGCATTTTTCAGTGACATTAAAGCAGTCCAAGAGATTTACTCATTTGGATGAAAAGATTTTGAGGTTCAGAAAAATCTGGTCTCTGTAATAATTTCTGACCAGTAGGAGGGAAGAACAGCCTTGACTAGAACACCTACAGATTCCTAAAGAAGCTATTTCAACATTAACATATTCAAAAGCTCTTGTTTGCTAATGTACAATGCATAAAATCCTGAAAGCTCAGTCAGTAACTGTCACAAAATATAATCACAGTCTTTCAGACATTCTATCCAGACATACATTTAAAAATTTATAATGACTAAAAGAAACCTAACTCCAATTTAGAATCCCTCTGTATTGTCTGAAGTTCTTGGGGTGATTGGTCTTCCATTGCTTTTGAAATGTTACATGGTATTTCTTCTCATACAAGAAGCCAAACTGTTCTCAGTCTTTTTCATTTCAGGGCTTCATTAATTAGGTTTCTGAAACATCTGTCAGCATAACCTCCTTCTTTCACAAACTTTCAAGTTTCCAGAAAAGTTCCCATTTATTATGACATTTTTAATACTCAGTCTCAGTCCTTGAGCTAAATTATCGGTCTTTTTTTGCAATCATTTTGTGACTAAAATTATTCTTGTGACACTTTTCTTTCAAAGCTGAATGACTTTGAGAAACAGTAGAATTACTGGAAACTTGGTATTAGACAAGTAAACAAAAAAAGACCTTATTTATTTCATTAGAGCTGTTGTTCAGTGCTAGAGTTTTTCAAGCTTGAAATGTTTGAAAAATGTTTCTATGAAACATTTAGGGGAAAAAAAAACGAAGCATGCTCATCAGAATGAAATACTATCTTTTATTTCTTTTTTTTTTTCTCTTGCTAAGGTTCTACTGCCCCTAGACTACTAGCATTCCCAGTAACAACCCTGTAAGAAAGTGACCCTGTCCAAATTTGAGTATTGTGCTAGTGCCTTCTGTTTTGACCATTATTTCTGACCAGCCTGCATCAGAGCCATGCTCTCCTCACTAGGAGTGTTTAAAAGAGTGCAGGAAATCTATTCTATTTAAAGAGCTGCAAGAAACCCATTCCTTATGTACACTTCAGAAGCAGAAAGAAGTCTCACCTGTGGACAGATCACTTTTCTGCTGGGGCTGGGCTCTGGTCCAGCATGGGAAGCAGTGTTGAGCGAGGCAGTTCTGCTGGCAGCAGGTTCAGGTGGAAATGTCACTTACTGCCACAGGTTCACGTGCTCAGGATTACCACCTCATCAAACCTGCCATCCCCACAGCACCTGGAGCCACCACATGCCCTGAAATAAAACGTGCCTTTCACCAGGAAGCCCAGGGGATGCTGACAGAACCACAGAAAGTGGTGGCTCCATGGGGACCCCAGTAGCACAACCATGTGTGCCATGCTGACCCATGACAGCTGGCTCTCTCACAAGCCAGTTCTGCTCATGCCTGAACATGACAGCTGCCCACAGACATGATGAACCTCAGTACAACATCAGGGCATCCTCCCATGCACGAGAGGATGGAGCCCATGGGAGCTTAGGGCCTCCCCTCTCTTCCATTGTTGACTTCCAGAAGGAAATACAGACACAAATAAGAGTGCATTTCATCTCTGTAATGGTGTTATACCACACAGCAACCTGGAACAAGTTGAAAAGAACAGGATGTTAAGCTTGAACCCCAAGGAAAATGGTACTGTTAGCTCCAGGAATGCCTCTTGTGAAACACCTGCACTCCCAGTGAATAAAGCATTTTCCACCTGGCTCGTTTTTGCTGGCATAACCCAGATAACCCATTTCTTGTTTCATCACACCAACATTGGCACAGAAGCATTTTAATGTAAAAAAATGCTCTTCCATCACAATTGCAAGGAAGAATGCACTAATTTGTGTGAGGTTTGAATGCACAGGTTTCCCTTGTCCTGCAGCAAGTCAAAAGGAGAGAGGTTCAATGCAGCTAATATTAGTTAGCATGTGACAACTCAGTGATAAGGAGTTTGGCTCCAGAGGCAAGCAAATCCAAAGCAAAAGATTGCCATAGTGGACTCTAAAACCTTGACAGAGCAGAGATGTGAGCTTGGGCTGCCAACAGGCAGCACTTGTTGCTTGGCACACGAGGACAGCAGCTCATCACTCAACACCTCTGGAATCTGAGCTCCAGGTTACAGCCCTCAGTCAGGAATGGCTGCCACCAGCTTCCAAACAATGTCAAGACAACCACAGTGTGGTTACACCCAGCTGTCAAAATTATCTTTGCTTTAGGAAAAAAAAGAGCTGATGCTGTTCCTAGGCTGACAACTGTCTCTGTAAGGCATTCCTGCAATTTCCATAGCCATCCTGGGGGCAAGGTCATAGAGATAGATGTGACAAGGAGAGCCCTGACATTTAACAGTCTGGGAAGAAACACCAGAGGATTATAGGTAAGGTATGAACATGCTTCACGATGAGAAGAGTTCCTCTAGCAGAAAGCAGCTCAGACAGCTTCAAAAATGCTGTAAAATAAAGCCCCTGCTTAGAAACAATGCCCTCCCCCTATATCCAGGTGTAGGAAGTCCTCTAAAAGAACTGCTGAAGGTGCAGTTCATATACAAAAGGTAAAATGAAAGAACATTTAGTATCATGTCTGCCATTTTCCAGGGCTGGAAATAAAATGGTGGGAATATCCACAGCTGCCTAGTGGGACTTGATATGGTTATTTTAAGTACAACAATCTGATGAGATACATAAATTCTCTCTTGTTTGATTTTTTTTGTTGTTGTTTTTTTATATTAATAGGAACCCTGGCTTGCCTGTGCTATCTTCCAGCAGGAGGCTGGAGAATGTCTGCATTTGAAAGGACAGGGAGGTGTGAGCTGACCAGGGTCACAGCCACACTGTGCCTTCAGCATCCCTCTGCTTCCTCTAGCTGCAGACAGCTGTGACCATCACTGCCACCCAAAAGACCCTGCTCCAACTCTCTGATGCAACCTTCCCCTGAGGCCAAACCACACAAAAGCAGCAGAGATGCTATACCTGAATCCATCAGTTTTTGTGCCTAGAAAAAAAAATAATACAGGTTTTTGTGCCTGAGCTCCTGGTGGTATGTCAGCCCCAGGAACAACTGGCTGTGCCTGCAAGTTTCTTTTCAAGGAATCTGCTTTGCTGTTGCTGCTGTTAATAGAGAAGATCTGGGAGTGTCATTTTTAAAAAGTTGATTTTGCATGCAAAAGCACAACAGCCAAGAACAGACAAAGAAAGAAATGTTTAAAATATTTGATCACCGTCTTTGTAGGTTTAAGTATTATAGTCTCAGATTTCTAATTGAACATTTGAATTCACAGCACTCAGAGCAAAGCTGACTGACCACTTGGCATCAGCTTGTTGTAAGCAAGCTAAGCACAGAACACTACCTACCTAGAGAAAACCACAAACTCCACCTCAAAACATTTCTTTCAGAACACTCTCTTAGCAGACTAATACCCATCTAAACTTAGTTTTTTGGTTCTTCATCAAGAATAAAAATGCAGCTTTAATGAGCAGGGACAAAAAGAAAAATTTCTGTTGATGTTACTCCCAGAAAACATCTCTTTTTCAGCTGGCTGTAGATCTCAAGGAAAAAGAGCAGGAACATAGCAGCCTTCTATCTTTCTTTTGCACAGCTTACCACAAAGAAGGGATAAAATAACTTCTTCTTGTTCTGCTTTTATCATTTTTTGTTATTATATGCTAACTACCGCAGCACAGCATTTTAAAACACTCCTAAACAGAGAGGGGTTTTTAAGAACACCAGAGACCCCAGGAATATTACACACAGAGCCCAGCAGGTCCCCTCTTGTAGGTGATGCACAGGCTGGAGTCATTGCCATTGGCACACTTGGGCTGGGAGACAGGCTGAGCTCCTCAGGCCCACACCTCACCACTGCTGAGATGGTGATAAAGAAATAGTCAGACATCTTCACTGGCAAAATCCTTAAAGCTTGCTTTTTAATAATTTTTCTGTGTGTTGCTAAAGGGCAAGTTCTGAGCCAAAAGTTAATGGTTTGCTGCTTGATGCCCTTTGGACTTTGAGAGACAAGCATGTCAGAATCAGTAGCTTCTCTCATGAATATATTTTTCCAGCTCTCTCTTGCAAAATGCAACCCAGAAAGGCAAAATATTCAGCAGCAGCTTGTGCCTCATTTTGAATAGCTCTTTTAGCTTTGTCTCAGAGAAGCTGAAGCACAGTTTACATCTCTCCCTCCTGAAATCCAACAACTGATGGAAACAATGCAGGACAATATAAAAGTGCCAGTGAAGCACCTGTAACTACTTAAAAACAACAGAACAAGCAGAAAGTCATTAGTAAGACTATTGAAACCCACAAATTAAATTATATATTTCTCCCCTGAGGAAAATGGGAGGTTGAGCATAATAAACTATTCCAGAGGAAAAGACCATCTAGGCAGAATTTTGAAAATCACAGCAAGTGCATCAGCATGGACTGGGAATTTGGCCAGAGAGAATTTACCAAAAACTGAGGGCCTCAGGGAGCTCAGTGGACAGGGGCCTGGAGCCCTGAAACAACACAAACTGAGATGAAACTCTTTGCAGCAACCAGAAGAGACTTGGATTTGCTTGAATAACACCAAAACATTGATGTCCTTCATTAAAAGTAAATTCAGCACTTAAAAAATGAAATAATGTGAAACATAAAAGAGATAGTAACATTTTATGGGATAAAAGGTCTAAAGAGTTTTCAATTTATCTCATTCAGATAATTTTGGCCTAGAAATTAATAAAACACAGTTATTCACACCATCCAGCACAGGAAACTGTATTTTATACCTTTCCTACATACACAGTGAACAGAAGGTAAATCAAGGCATCTGGACCAAGCCTGAGAAAAATAAACTCTTTCCTTTTCCATGGAATTGCACACCTAAGGTCAGGCTCTTTGAGTATCCTTCTAGATGCAAACCAACAGAAACTCAGAAGGAATGTTTCCTGCTCTGCTTCATTATTTCAGTCACTGCATGGCTGAAATCCTGGGACTAGCAGACATCCCAGAAGAGGCAGGCAAGGCTCCCACCAAGCTGTACATGAGCAGAAACTGCACCTTAGATCTCAGCTGCAAAAAGCCTTCCTGGGGCTCAGGACTCCTGTTAGACTTCAGTTCTGCCCCACTCTCAGAGCAGGGCATGCTACCAGCCAGGGAAGGACAAGGCCACCACTCCAGCAGCAACACTTGCAGACAAGCTTTTATTATTGTGGGGACATCTGCATAAATCAGCACGTTTATTGACACTCCTTAGGGGGTAACCAAGATCAAGATCTGAGTTTTCACTTTCCCCACACACAGTCCAATTAACAGCAGACACAAATATATAATCACAGCCTACTTTGATTTTTAAAGATGGAGATTTATCATTTTTCTGTGGAGTAAATGGGGATGTTAAGCTTAATTCATGTTTATTAAGGTCCATGAAATTTTTTGTATGAGAGACAAATACAATTATCTTTACTATGGGAATAAATATATAATGAAATCCTGGCTTTCCCTAGTTAAAATAATATACTTCACAATAAGTATAGATTTTGGCAAAGCAATGTTCCCCTGCCACACAGCACATGTTTAATGAAGTTACTCCTCAGCTGTTACTGAACTGAGCCAAAATGAGATAAGCTGAGTTCCTAAGCACTCCTAGTCCATTAAAATGGAAACCTCCACTGAAGAAAAATGCTTTACACTTTCAATCTAAAAGCTATGTCAGCTTATTGAAAAGACAATCATTCTATCTCCTTTCAAAGTAATTAGAGCAGAAAGTAATCACAGAAGGGAATTAAGTATTTGTGGTCAGATTTCCCATCAGGATCACTCAGAGCAGCTGTATCCATACAACCTCATATTTTTCCCTTTGCCTTGTCACATCCTGGCCAGCAGCAGCTCTGGCACAGGTATACTGAAACAATGCCAATGGTACTTGAATGCCCTGCAATTAATATGCAAGGTTCTAATTTACATCTTTAAAAAATTAGATTCTAGGAAGGTAATGAAAAGCCATTTTCTTAACAAAACAAACTATTTTCTCTGGTCTGAACAAATTATCCTATTATTACACAGCCCACATGAACACAGATGGGAAGAATTTTTGGTTTCATTAAAAAAGCCCAGTACTTTTTTGCATGGAAAACCATGTCACTGGAACAGTAGGAGCTGCAAAGTGGCACTTTAATATGCAATAAAGACAGAAAAAAGGCACTGCTTGCTACCTCGTAGCTAGCAGGTTTTCAAATTATGGAATTCATCTGTCACACTCCACTTAGCATATCTGTATCACTTCACCAAGTAATGCCACCATCAGATAGTTATTTTAATAGTAAACAGGTAAATAGTGTAAAGAGGAATAGTATGGGGAGGAAAAAGAGACCAGAGAATTAAGTTCAGATTTTTTTCTTGTTCTGTCACACTGTAGAGGGAAGATTCCTCTCTGGTTCACTTTAAAAGGGAAGGAATGTAAAAAAGAGAGAGAAAGAGACATATTTATCAAGGTAATTTAATACAGGAGAGATCTTCAAGCTTGTTTCAGGGGCACATCTCTAGTGGTGCTTGCAAGGTGCTTCCCAAGGGTAAACAGAACCTGCTGCATCAATTTACATAAAGCAAATGGTCAGGAGATTTTAGTAGCCACTGAGTTTTGCTCCAACAAGTGGTTTCCCTCAGTTCCCCTGGTTCCAGCAGTAGCTTGGGCTCAAGAGGCAGCACAAAAAGCTGCATGCTGGGAGCTCAGGCTGTAACATTTCATGTTCTGTTTTTGAGCTGCCTTCAGTTGTTCCTTTGGGTCACTGCTCCCGTGCAGAGCAGGGATGCTGGGGGGAGTAAGGAAAACAAAGAAAGAAGAGCTTTTGCACACAGGACATTTTTTTTCATTAAAAACCCCAGCACTCTCTGATACATGCAGTCCACCCATAAAATCTGCCCCCTTATAAATTGCTGCTACACACATACTGCCACATTTATTAACCACCTCAGCAGAGCCTTCTTCCAGTCTTCCCATTCCTTTTCATAAAATATAGTGTACCACTTGCACAAGAGATTATCTGAATTTTGCAAAGATCTTTTGTTCATTATTTACTAGAAGACGATAGCATACAGAGATATAAAAATGTTTTATTCACTATCTTCAGCTGACTCTTATTTTTTCTCTACCCCAGTAATAGTGTTAATACATTTGTACACATTCTCAGTGTAGCATGTCACATTCCACCTGCAGATATATCTTTTTGTCTTTGAAATATCTATGAACTGCATTAAATAATCACTATAAGCCATCTTCTGTTGATAACTTTATCATTTTACTGCCCTGAATTATTCATACAAAGCCAACACACATTGCTATATTATTACAGGAAAGCAATTAAGGTGGAATGTACAGTTTCAAGGAAATGGAAATCCCTCTATTCTGTTGCACAGGGCAGATTGTTTCTAGCTTTTACTTAGGTCAGTGTCAGATAACATCAGAAGTTGGCAGAGCTATTGGTGCACCTGTGTGTGGAGGGAATGGTTGTTTAGTAGAGTTCCCAGTTGCATAGAGGAATAAAGACAGGTTTTTTTAGCCCCAGTGCCCGGCTCCAAAAAAAGCACTTGTCAACAACACACATATAAAGAAGCTGAGTGCAATTTTTTCCCCTGGCCACAGCTGGTGAAACAGAGGTGCAGCAGAGTCTGCCTCTGGTTACACTCACAGCTCTTGCCTGCTGCAAGCACCTACAGCTCCCAAATGCTGGCTCAGCACTCCTGGTCTGCCACAACCACACCAGCAAACAAAGACCCAACCTCATCCCAGCAGCTGCAAGTGGCTGGTTTCAAAAATGCAGCAACTGCACAGGTGCCTTAACACCTGTGTATTGCTTTCATGTACCTGTGGAAGCCACTGATCCCTTAATACCAGCCTGGAAATTAAAGTCTACACTGTGACTTACTTATGGGAGAATCTGAGTCCATCTTCCTGTTTGAAAACTGATTTAGTAAAGACAAACTTATTTCCTTCACAGGACACTCCTTATATGAGATAAGATTAGCCAATAATTGTTGGGCTTCACTTTTTTTCCTTCTAACAACTCCTGGAACACTGAATAAAGCCCTCGCCAATCTAAAATACATATCAAATTCATGGATGCAGTTGATTTAATGAAACCAGCTGGGAAATTTGTGTAGACCATCAGAATAGTTTTCGTGTTTAGACCAGATTTAATGCAAACAGGAGCTGTCCCCACACAATCTCCCACAGCTGTCATTATATCCTGGAACAACTAGCCTGTGATAAAAATGTATCCTGGGTGTTACTGACAGAAAAGGGAAACACAGCACAGTGAGGCATCTACCCAAAGCTCCCTGATCATCATGAAAACCTTTGGCTATGAGAAAGTATAAATACCATTAGACATAGAAACATATATCTATATATACTTGGGTGGTTTTTACTAGTCCCATTAATTAGTTATTCTTTTCTAGTAAGCACCAAAGAAGTCAATTAAACATTTTCTCACTCTACAGAGACCTATTTGGGATAATAACTGTGAAACAAAAAATGAAAAAAATATAAGCAAAAATAAGAACAGGGTTCAAATTCGGAAGGAAAGGAGAAAAAAAAAAAAAAAAAAAGAAAGAAAGAAGTCCGTCTCCTTTGAGCAGCTTAATTGTTTAAAGAAAGGATAAATAAATTCTTCCTCCTTTGCTGCTGTCCCCCACATCAGCATCTGTGCCTTCTCACAGGGACCACAAAACAAACTGGGACTGCACAGAAAGCAAAAATACCAAAACATGCAGCTGTTACATATGGACAGGGAAGTGAAGCCTTTTCCCTCTGCCCAGGGCTGTGCAGCACACAGATGAAACCACAGCCCAATGTGAATAGCAAAATGACAAGGCTGAGCCTCTGTCCAGCATGTCCTTGAGGTCTACAAGATATCTCCAGCCTCTCTGGAACTCCTGCCACTCAGCAGTGGAAAGTATTGGGAAGAGAGGAACCATCCCTGTAAGCAACAATTAGGAAAGAAAAATAAACCCTCCTGCCTTTAGGTAACTGTCCTGCTAACATGTCCTTCCTTATCAACTGCAAACAGCCCTCATGGATGTAGAACGCAGAAAAATCACCTCTAGGTTTGCAAGAAACCACTTCAGGTTTGATGGAAAGGAAAAAAACCCTCTGTCAAGTCCCTTTCTCTGTCATTTGCACAATGAGACAATGGTCGAATAGGCACTATTTGCTTATTCACACTCAGAGCATAAAACAAACCAGGGAGCTGGCAGGTGAGCTGAACATAACATGCTGCCTAATTTATTATACACAGCTCCCTAATGAGCTGTGAAATAAATTCAGATGTGGCCATTTTAGCAAATTCAGAATAATCTCTGTCTCTCAAATAACTGAGCTACTGCTTCACAGTTTGTTCAGACCCTAACCTGTTGCTACTGGTTTTAACGTAAGGGGAGCAGCAACAATTCTGTATCTCTTCTTTACATCACAGAGGTACCTGAATGCTCCAAGCAAACTCGAGTTTTTCTCCTACCTGGGTCTGCACAGTCTCTTTGCACCCTCACTGCAGAGAGGACATTTTCTAAGAATTTTGAGACAGCTCAGGAAACATTTTAATCTGAGAATTTTGGCAACTCTGGCTACTCTTCCACATAATTATCATTGCTTTTCTCCATTTAGCCATAAAACCAGTTCTCTGTTAAGCATACTTTAGCATGAGATTGTGGGTTAGAGTCGTTTATTGGTGTGGGTTATGGGCTTTTCTTTTTCAAAAGAGAGGGGCAGATACACATTCAAGGTAACAAAAAATGCAGTGGGTTTGTGTGTATGACCCTCAAACATACATGATGGCATGCAAAATGTAAGATGCATATATTTGACCCCAAGGCTGCAAGCAACTATAAATCTGCCACACTATAAATTTCTCAACCTTCAAGACATTTGTATTCTGTCACACCCAGTTTTAAGTCTCAGGCAAAGGTGATTTTCAGACTATTATATTTCATTAGCAATAAGCTTTCTGGATACTCATTTACACTTTTCCCTTCCTTAATTAAGTCCAACTACTTCTAGTTACACCTTTGTGTGCTTCATTAAATCATTTAATTTCCTCCTTGGTATTTAATAGCCTTCAGTTATTTGCAGACCGCTGGGCCCTGTTCTCACCCTTTAGGTTGGCTAGTGGCCAAAACTAAACTAGCCAGCTCAGATCCTCAGCTGGCATAAATCACTTCAGTACTTTTAATCTTCCTCATACTGTGCAAGTTGTTCATTCCAAGTCAACGATCTGCTCATCAATTTTTTCTCTTGCAGCTCTGACCTCTCCCTGCTGATAACACAATGCCCAGACTCAGCACAACGTTCAATAAATGAGTGCACCAGGGTTCTTGTGTAAAGGCAGCCCAGATTGCCACTGGCTTTTTCTAAGCAAATTGCAAGCCAGTGTCTTATTCTGGTCTGCTATCCAGATAGTAGGCTCTGCCTCCTTCAGTATTTTCTTTCTATGCTATGTATGTGTGGATGGTTCTCATAAAAATCATTGGGAAAAGTACAATTTAATAAGACTTACCTCACTTCTATATATAATTCTGTGGGTTTTCTGTGCTTCAATGTTTTTCTGTCTTTTTGAATCACAGACTCAGATCTGTTTATCTCATTCAGTAAAAGGTAAGCCCCAAACAAATCTCCTTGGAGCACATACCATTTAAGTGTTTGGGATCAGCTACCTCCAAAATGCAATGGCATAACCCATTCAAACCTGCCTACCAGGACAGATGTAGGGGACAGCTGTGATGCTTTAAGGTGTCTACAGTGCAGAAGTGAAGGAAAAAAGCTAAAGTCCTCCAATCTGAATTATTACCTAGTAGTGCTAAACTGCTGTGCAAACAGAAAACTAGTCCTTGGCTATGCTGCTTGCAGCACATGTCATTCAAAGAATTGCAGGCCTGCCTGGGAGCAATTTTACTCCTTGCTACTGAAGGGACTATGCCTGCTGCATAGTGCTGTCATGAGGTGCAGAACTGATCTCTCTAATTGGATGTATTGTCCTCAGTAATTTCCCAATGACTTCAGTTGAATGGCTGACAGAAGGAAACAGCTCCAGGCTTCTGTGTCTCTGAGGACTCAGCTTCCCTCGCAGCCCAAGGCAGCTGCTGCTGTTTCTGCTGCTCCAGGGACTGTGCCTCTGAGTTCTGCTTCTGAGCACAAACGCAGTCACACAGTCCAGAGTGTTCAGAGGTCATTTTGTGCCACTGCAGCTCCTCAGAAACCACCCCCAAACAGGCTGTGGATGGGCAGCATGACAAATGGGCATGCTATGAACAGCAGTGGCTCCTCACAACAGAAAAGGCAGGCTCACAGTGCTGATAAAAGACAGGAAAGGCATTTAACACCCAGCTTTTCAATCGCCTAAGTAGAGTGATTATTTTCCTCAAGAAAGAAAACAATCATGACTGGGGTATTGCGAAATAGAGTGAGCTGAACACAAATGCCAGGAAATAGTTTTCGACAGAACTGACACAGCTCAACTTGTGTTTAGCAAACAGGTCAGTAGCTGGGGCTATCCCAGAGGGCCACAAATGTCAACGTGGCCAAGTAATTTCTGTGTGAGATGAAGGGAATTACATCCTACCCATTCTCTCAGAATAGCAGCATGAGGGACAGTGGCGTGACTGCCAGCTTCTGGAAAGATGACTGCAGCTGCTTCTTGCCCTTCCACACCTTTTGCATCCCATAAGGTATATACATCTACCCCACAGAGCAACAACAGCATGGTGAGCTGAGAATTGCCTGAGTGCAGGTTAACAAAATAAAAACTGTCTTCCAAGGCACACTGGAAATAACACTAGCAAAGAAACAGCCCTTCATGCTCACCAAAGAGCAGTCAGGGAATCAGATGTTCAGATTTGCTAATTAGACAATTCTTTGCTGTCTTACTAAATAACCAAAATTAATCATGACTGCTTTAGAAAATCCTGTTCTTTACCTTCAGATACATCAGGCTGAACACTCTCAATTTCTCGAAGCAGACTGATTCACAGGCTAGAGACTGCAGACTATGAGAAAGCTGTTTCCAATGCACTCACTCTCGAGACCACAACTGGCCACATTATTTAAAGCTGCTCTGGGCTTGCTCTAAGCCACACCATACACATGGGATCTTAACAATGACACTACCAGTGCAGGAAACCAGCAGCCCCAGACTGATGTGCTCTGTACCCTCCTTCCATATAGGCTGCTTATTTTTTCCTTCCATTATTAGATGCTAGCAATATTGTAATGGGTGCTACTATTTGTCTCATCAATGATCTCACAGGTCAATTCTGCTCTCAGGCCCTGATCTATGCCAAATGTGGGTACAGCCACAGTGATGCAGAAATTAACACTGTTATTAACTCTTGACAGGAACATCTCCCATTCCCACGTAAACACCATTTTTCTCCAGCTGTGGCACATCCTAGAGCTTTGGGATGTCTTTCTAATCCAAGGAAAATCCACACAGAAGTTATAATTTTAATTCAGGCCCTTAGAGTAGCATAAAGTAAGCTGTGTGTAGCACAGTCCAGACAAATTTCAGTATACATGAAAGATTAATGATATAAGAAGATAAAAGAGAAGTCAATATAGGAAAAAGTCAAAGTCTGAGTATTTAACCCAACAAGTTACAGGAAGAGAAAGTGGCAAGTCTGAAAGGACAAAACTAGACCTGAGCCAAGAGTCAAGCTCTCATCAGAAGTTCTGACAGGCTACTGCACTGCAAATTATTCTGGACTTTAAAAGCTAGTTTTCTAGTTTGAAACTAGACAATTTTTAAACTAATGAAATACAAGAACAATGAACTCTAATTTCTGTTAAAGAAGCTTTCTTCCTAGGAGATGATCTTTCCTTTGCTTTCCATCACTTAAACTGTTTTAATTCCTCTGCTGACAAAAACAATTCCCATTATGGCACAGACTACTTTTTTCCAAAATTATCCTGCTCTGCAAATCAGATCTGCAGAGATATTAAGCACAAATCTTGTACATTTTCAAGACTTCTTGGAAAAATTCACTTCTTGTATTAACTTCTTGGTTATGCAAAACCACACTGATCCCAAATACTAGTGCTGACTTCTTCCCAGTGTATCTAAATGTTAGGGTAATGACAAGCTGCTTGCCTTCAATTTTAGAGCAGTTTTACCTCAAGACCTTATCTAATTTGGATGCAGCCACTTCAAAAAGAAATGTGAGAGGGCACTATCAAATGTCTCCTGCAATGCCTGCTTTAATTAAGCTGTGTTGAATCAACTGCACTTTGAGCTTCCCATGCCTTTGTTTGCTCGGTATGAATCATCTTCATCATTTCTGATTTCATTCTTTTGCTGATGGAAAAGATAGCAGGAAGGGATTCCTCAGGATTGATTAACTAAGCTCTCACCCCATTGCCCTTGGTAAGTTTAAAGAGAACTGGAGGTTATAATCATCTTTATCACTGCATGATGCAGAGCCATGCAGATTTCCATCTTGCACTTTAGCATGACTTTGCACTTAAAGGAGCACTTAGCTGTGCTAAAGCCACCATCCCCTCTCTCTCCAGCCAACAGTTTCCAAGACAGCTCTGGATAGATCTGGACCACACTATGCTGTGGAGCCCCCTCTGGTGAGCATGGCTTTGTAAAAGTGCTTACTGTGGTTTAGAGTACATTACATTAATTATATGGGGGTGGAAGCTAGTGCTTCATCCTATACTACCTGTGTGACTTTGGGCTGTTCAGGCTGGATTATAGGGAGAGAAAAACAATCCTGTAGCCACAATGGCACTTATTTTTTGTCAGCAGCAGAATTAAAACTGTTTAAGTGGTGGAAAACAAAGGAAAGATCCCCCCTAGGAAGGAAGATTTCTCTTACAGAAAATATATTTCATGGTGTTCTTTTGTTGAGCTTGCTTTAGTGATACTAAAGAGATGGTCTGATGGATCTGATGGAGCATTGATTCCATCTCCTGGCTGCCAACTGGAAGTTTGAATTGGAATAAGATTTGATTGCCACAGTAAAGCTTTGTAAGTCTCCTTCTTCTAAGCAGTAAAGCAGAACAGAAAGGAATTACAAAGAATAAACACATGAACTGTAGGGTTTTTTTCCCAGAGTTAAAGGTGAAGTTGTACAAATATCAGAAACTAATTAAGCTGACTGTGTGATATTTAGTTATCTTAGATCCTGGGAGAAAAAAATTGATTTCTGTTGCACTGAATTAAATTACATTTTCATACTGATTGACACAAGCTGACTTTGCTTCTACTTGTCTTACAAAATTACCCATTATCTGACTTTATTTCTTGAAACTGGGCTGCTGACCTTCTGCAGTGATGCTATTTTAGCACAGTATTGATGAACAAACACTTTGTCTACGGGTAACATTGGTCTGAAAGGCCTTATATACATCTTACCTCACTTGTTCAACTAAGTGCAGGCTTGAAAAGGACATTATTTTCCCTAAGTGAAACAGTATTTTTAACCTGTGCAAGTATGCTGTGCTGCTACCAGCTTCCACATGCAGAACCCTTTGTGGGAGAGTGTGAATACATGCAACAAAAGCTTTTTTCCTCCCTGAACTACAATCAGCTTTTAAAACAAAGTCAGTGCCTGCAAAGCAAGCATTGTCATATATATGAGCTGCATGGCATGTGTACAGTGTCTAGGGGGGACAATACCTGCTTTAGCCCACTGCTGGTCTGCTATTCCCTGACCTCTTCCACTGTAGGCTGGTTCTAGCATGAATTAAACTGCTGGACAAATATAGATACAAAATGTTTCAAATTATGACTGCTCATCTGACAAAACCCCCAAATTCAAGGATGTGACATCTACTGCTTGGCAGTGGTGCCAGAGTGCATGTATTTGATCTCTCTTTGACAGGACAGCTGGTGTTCTCATCCTCTGAATGCTGATTGCACCAGCAGTCCACAACACTCCTACACCACAAAGGGAGAGCAGGCTTGTACCTGTGGATTTACAGGGAAGGGCAAGGTGGACATGGTACATTGCACTTAAGTGATCCAAGAAGATGGTCCCAAATTAGTGGAAAAAGCACTAAATCACTTTTGGATGATACAAAACCTGCTTTCCTACTGTGAGAGAATTTATTATTTGCTTGGAGGGGGGGAGGGCAGAATACAGGAAGGTTAATCTGAAAATGTCGTTTTGCTATTTTGATGCACTTGGTAATGGATGATCATCCTTTGATCTTGTAAAACAATCTTGAGAATCCCCTTGATTCCTATTTAAAGCAGGCACACCTGGAACTGTCCAAGGACTCCAGTTCAAACAATTTGTTGAATGCCTGACTCCTTCCACTCATTCATGCTTCTCGTGGATTCCTGGTGATATCTGTAATGGAAATTGCATGTGACATGTCTTTCACACTCATGGGCTTATCAAGGTAAAGCTGACAAGTTCTCTTTTCTCAGCCTCTGACTCTACATGACAACCTGTAGTAAGGCTTGGCAAGTTCCAGACAGATGACTACTCCTGTTCTGCACAAGACCAGAGACATTTCATTGCAGCGATAAAGCGCGTGTCACCGAGGGCTGGGGTTAAGTGCTGCTCAAAATACACCAAAAGCAATGGGGAACTGGCACAAGAAATGATCAAAGGGAGAAAAGGGACTTCAGGCTAGACCCAAGGACTGTGAAGACCTTGGTCACTTTACTGGGAGAAAGTCAGTGGACAAGCTTTGGATGATAGACAAAGATGAATTCACGTTGATTTCTTAGGATACAACTTTGTGCTCTGTCTACCTTCTTCACAAGTTTTTAGATGGTTTTTCCAAGCACTGTGAATAATTTGGACACAGAAATCTGTGCTCAGAATCTCTAAGAAAGCAATTAAAGAGTTACATTATGTCAAAGTTTTTAAAAACCTTTTTGTGTATTTGGGTTATTGTTTCTTAGCACTGTAGAAGGAGGTTAAAAGGCTTTATCAATTTACAGGCAGTTCTCTTTCATAAAAACCTGTCCTTCCTATCCCATCTTTATCTCAAATAATGCTCATTAAGGCACAGTTCCCCTTCCTTTATGAAGGCTGAAGTAGATGCTCTCTTAGATATTATTTGAAGAAAATCAGGATTCACTGAGTATTATAACAAAGACTTCTTACTCATTTGCTTCATTCTTTCATTTAGTGTAGTTTACATCAAACAAGTGTAAAGATATTTCCTTTGTTACCAAAAATTACTCCAGTACTTCACACAGGAATGTACAGAGACAAAAAGTCCTAATTTGTAAGACTAAAGTTCTAAGACCCACAAGCAAATGTGAGATGTTTGCAGATGGTGTTGATAAAAAGCAAAAGTGCCAGGATAAGCAGAAAGGATAGAAATAAATGAGGTAGAAAGGACATTCTAACAATACCAAAATAGCCTTCAAAGATCAGGAGGTTGCAGCTGAGACAAATGAATAATGGTGGAAGCACAAGCTGCTGATGCAAAACCAGAAGAGAAATGATGGCTAGAGGGGTGGCAATGGCCTTCCCCTAAATTCACCAGCCTTCATGGCCTCTGTTAGAGCAGGTTCAGCCTGCAGTCTGTTGTTTTTATTCTCAGGCCAACATTAGCTCTAGGGCAGAGGTGGACACTGCCATTTCAGATGGGGCACAGGGACAGCAGGCACAGAGCAAAGCCAGCAGTGTTTCTCCTGCCCTGCGCTGCCCTGCAGCCCACCAGGTGTTTGCTCTTATTCTGCTCAGCCCGTTCAGAAGTACTACTCAAGGACTAAATTTCCACTTAATTTAATTGAGAAAGGCTGTAGGGCTTTACTGCTATCATTGTTTAGCAGTTATTTTTCCTGAAGCTGCAATTATCGCTGCCAATGCAATTCAGTGGGTAATGGAGGAAGTCAGGACAGTACACGCTTCACAACCTCTCAGGTGCTACCTACCCACGACACTTATTTATGAGGCTCCCTCTCTGCTCTCCGTTTTTTCAGGAAAAATAAAAAGCATGAGCTCTCCCTGGCTTAAACATCCAGCTCACCTTTTACCCGTGCACTTGAAGGAGTAGGGAAGGAGTTCTGGGGGAGGAGGGGAAGAAACTCGCAAAGTTAAACAAGGATAATTAGAGAACAAAGACAAGAAGTCCTTTGCTAATTTAGCCCTTGAGGAGCTGATGAAGTGTCAAAGTAACAGACAGTTAAAGTCACGGCCGGGAAAGACTCTTAGCAACTGCATTGTGGACCAGATAAAGTTTTTGTAAGAAATAATGGTGGGATTTAGGCTTTGGTAAATACAGCACTCAGAAATTTGTACTGAGGTGCTTCCAGTTGCCCCATTGAGGTTCTCCTTCAGAACCTGGACCCCAGCCCTTGAATAGAATGACAGTCAGCCATTCTCTACATATTTCATCCCAGTCCCTGAATTTTTTTAACTTCAGGCCCTGGTCATTTACATTTTTCCATTAAGATTCTGCCCATAAAGAGCTGATAAATGTTTCAATGCTTTCTTCATGAAGTCATAAAAGCCAACAGACCAGCAAGTTGTTTCTACCTGTGATCTGTAACCATCTGCAGCACTCACTGATGTATGTATAATCAGAGAGAAGTGAGAGAATGTGACAACATTTAATACTCATTACTAAACTCAAATAGACCACTGGAGAATGTTACTTTAATATGAAGTTGAATCATAATTTTATTACTTAAAGGACATAAACTATTTTCCACCTACAGTTTAGCCAAACAGAAGGTATCATTGTTTAGTTTCAATAGCAATTTATTGCTTCTTTTGAACCAAAAGGATAAAAGAAAACTCTGAACCACCCATGAACACATGCAATGAGCAAACCTGCTACAAACCTAGAAGGAAGAATAAAATATTGGGAAAGGAAAATTTATCCCCTTTGCAAGAAAAAGCTCCGTAGGACAAAGGCAAATTTGTCACCAGACTTATTGAAATAATGAAAATGCAATGAATTATCCAGGCAAACTTCTGGGATTAAAATTGCAAAATACAGGGCTTTCTTGATGTAATTATTTTGTATGCCCTGCTTATTCCTACTCAATACTACAGTGTTAGATTTCTTTAATCAATTAAACAGGTACATTCATGATGCAGAACAAATTAAGTGGAACAACTTTGGACAGGATTTGCATGTGGATTTCTCTTGCCTTCCACCTGCAGTGTGCTGTGCAAGTGTGCCATCAAGTGGTACAGAGGGAAAGAACTCGGCAAAGAACCGATCCTCCCCCTTAAGGACAGAAGACAGGACTCTGAAATGCCACCTTTTTATCCGTAAATAACCAGGGACAAACATTCACGTGCCACTGTAAAACTAGATGGGAAAGAACTGTATGGCTGGGGTTGCTGGGCTTGTGGCTACAGGGGCAAATGTCCATGAATTCTAAAGCCCCTGAGGCTCTTGTAACAGGCTTCCATAAAAGCTTGACGTTTTTAAAGTCTGCCAAAGGCCCTAATTACCACCAAGTGAAGTGTATGTCGCACATCACAGAACAAAGCTACCCTTGAATGAAGAGCTGGTGAGCAGCACGGCTTGCTCAGACAGATGATGCTGATTTCAGTGCAGCCCAGAAGGGAAACTGTCACTGCCATCTGGGACCTGCTGGTGAAAGACCTGTGCACCGATGTGGTGACACCAGGACATCTCCATTGTACTTGCACTGCTGGAGCTCATGAGTTTGGCTCAGTTTGTCTAACTGGGGTCAAGGATTAATTGAGGTCCATAAAGAAACTTCTTTGGTGATTTCTGAGTACTCTACACTCCTTCAATCACCAAACCACCTCAGCATCTCAAACTGAATGCTGTGTAAATATGAAAAAAATGTTTTACTACTTTGTTTTGGCAGGTTTGTTTTACATTCAGGTAAATTTGAGGATATACAAGAAAACAGCATACTTCAAGAGCTGCTAAGGCTCTTGTAACTCAGTAAAATCACTAGAAATTAACTGCCCCTAAATACCTTTACAAATATGCTATTTTTGGTGATCTGTCTCTGAGCATACAGGTACATAGTATAAACCCACTATTTTCTTGGTAGGTGGTGTGGTTTTCTAAGTGTGGTGGGTGGTAAGACCAAGAGCATCTTAAAGCAGATCCTGTATTTTTCAGACTGGCTTGGCTTTGCTTTTACTTCATATATATCTCTCATTTATGAATTACCATTGCAGTTTCTATTCAGGTGGAACTGAGCATCAAGTATTACCCTATGCAGTTTTTTTCCCCCCAGTTATCACCTGATGCCAATCACACCTCAACAGTGCCTGCTTCCTTTGGTGAAAACATTTGTGTTACAGTACAGCTCTGTAAGACAGTGTGTGGTGAGTGTTGAAGCAGACATCTGAAATAACACAATAGGAAAACACCAAGGAAAAAGAACAATATGAACAATTACTGAAAGATTGGTTGGGGAGCATCAGTAATTGTGATTAGCAACACAGAGATGTTTGAATCAGGATGACAATTGGTAATTTCTTGAAAGCAAACAAAACAAATCTTTACCAATCAGCTTGTTCTCACTGTGAAAAGCACTAGGACACATCCAGATTTCCTCTTTTTCACTGACTGTGAAGACTGACGCTCAGTACAGTTATCCACAGTCAGCTGAGCTGGGATATCTGTATTTCTGTTCTCACTCACAGCCCACCCTCCGTGGCAAGATAGCCACAGGAGCATAAAGGAAGCCCTCATTTATCCATTGAGGACTATCTGTCACACTGGTGTGGTGAAATAGCCAGGTGGTCTTTTCTCTTTGCTATCAATAAAACATATGCAGCACTCTGCTCATTAAAAACATATACACATCTGAAAATTCTCATTATTAAAGCTGCAGATATTCTCTCCTCACCTCAAGTGCTGTTGGAAAAGTGAATCTGCTGATGCATGGAGGCATGACTGAGACATGGGAGAACTTGGAAAGCAACACGTGAAAAGTAGAGATTGTGCTTTGAAGTGATTAAACAAAGTGAACACCAGAATTTCCCAAACTCTTCCAAGATGCTGCTTTCCCCCTCCTGTCTTGTCATGCTCGAGTGACTGCAATGCTGGCTCACAGAAAGGCAATTCACCCTCTGCCCTTCAGCTCTTCTATTGTAAGGCACTGGCTATACTCTCTCTTTAAAAAAGCAAACCTTAAATTATCTTTTCTGTTCCCCATAGTGTGGCTAATGTGCAGCTCAGTCCTGTACAGCCAGACTGGCCCAGGCTCTTGCTTTTGGTAGAATTTGGTCTGAAGTTTGCTGCTGCCAGATATGTGCCAAACAAGAGCCATCAAAGCTGAGGGCAGTGCTAGAGGCACCATCACCTTTGTACTCATGATCTAGCTGTATTTGCTATAAGCCCTATGTTTAGCCTACAAAAATGAATGGAAATGCTCCAATTCATAGAAAGCAATAATGTCTTATTAAACAGAGAAGCTTTCAAGCATCTCTGTTTATGTGTGCAAACCTCCCTCAGGGAAAGCAGGCTAAGTTCAGTGAGACTAATGGTCTCTGGGGAATAGGCAGAGCACTGTGCAAAGGTTCAGAGGATCAGAGCTAATGGTGTTAGAAATCCCAATGGCAGAAAAATATCTCAGCAGTAGGATGGAAGCTGCCCACCCCTCTTCATTGTCTTAAAAATTATGAAGTTGACTTAGATGACATTTTAATTGATTTACCTTTTCCTTTCATCTGGTCTTCATGTCTTCTTACTGCAACCTATAAGGCTTCTCAATTTCAACTTTTCAAATTGATTTTCTCATAATTAATTGGACCATTAACTGTAACTTAGTAATTATTTATCAAGTATGCTCATTATGCAAGTACTTACAGATCTAAAATATATCCACACTCCATGAATTTAATAAGAAGGCATTGCTGTGGATATTATAGAATTGTTCTTCACTTGCACCAAGCATTTGAAAAGTAAATGTTAGAGTTGTATTTGTTTTTGCAGTCACCACGGTTTTTTGAAATGTTTTGTAGAATGTGTTCAGTGTCATCACAGACCAGTATGCAATAGTTAATTAATGCTGAAAGGTCTGTAGAACTTCTCTTTCATGTATCCCATGTCTCACCCATGAGCCATAACTGGACTGTTTGCATTCCTAGAGCACCTGAGGGCCAGTCACACTTCGTGCTCCCTGGATTCTGCCATTTGATCAGACTGATACCCAGGCTGATGTGTAGCACCATGTCATCATGGATTAAATTAATGGCAACTCACTGAAAGAGCAAGTACAAAAGGAGGAGCAATTTCACTGGTTCTTGTTTTCATGCTTCATTCTTTTGTCTTCCCTCTTAACTCATTTATCCACTGACCCAGAGTACATTAATGTTACATATAGAGAACCAAGGAACCATAAAGTCAGTTCTTGGTCTCTTTTCAGCATCCCTCACTCCTATACCCATAATTAGTGATTTCTTTTGAATTATGGTCAGTTCTGCCCCTCTACCTTTTTTTTTTTTTTTTTTTTTTCCTGCAGCAGCTGTTTTCATCTCTATCATAAGCCACTCAGAGGAAGGCGAAAACACTAAAATTGAAAAAAATTTGGAGGTCTACAGTCATTTCTGTGATTGGCTATTTTTAATTTTATGGCTGTTTGAGGGGCAAGGCATTGAAAATACTTGGCAGTTATTTGTGAGTACTGTTAAAATATTCATTTTCCCAAGAAGTTGGAAAGTTCAGAAGGCCATTTTATGTTTGGGAAATTAAGTTACATCAACATTTAGCAGAAGTAAGCTGCAGGAACCCAAGAGCAAATGTAAAGGTATATATCATTTCAGAAATCAGAGTCAGAAAGAAATATTCAGGAGCACTCATGCGTGGGAATCCAAAACGTTTTTACTCATATATTGACCACATAAAACTTTAATGAAAAATCTGTGATATGATTAGGTTATTTTCAAGTATTTCAGCTTTTACAGCATGCTCAGTGAAAGGCTTTTTGTTTTCCCTTTTTGAAACTTTCCCAGTAGGATATTTTTGAAGGATATTTTTCCCAATCTGATTTACCTTTGTCTCTATTTTCCCTGGTTATCTGACTGCCTGAAGAGCTAATTAATCACATTTGGGTTCCTGGTAATTCATTATTCCATTTGCAAAAAGATGTAGAAAAAGCTCCAAAGACTCCAGTATTGTGAAGGTATAAATTATTCTGAATTATTCTGCAGGTCCTTTTTTTTCAACTGTGGTAAATCTCCAGGAAGAAAAAGAGATCCAACCAAGATAGTTCTGGCTTATTTCCAGCATTCTAGAAACAGAAAATGTCTGGATGCTTAAGGAAGATGTATCCCACTAAAGATGTAATGTTTAGTGGCAGGTTACACAATTACAAATCCACAGATTCCTTGGGCCACGTTGCTCAGTAATTATGCAGTGCTTAGATGCTTTCAAGTGAAAGAGGGTTTAGGTAAAAGCAGAAGTAAAGCAAAGCTCAAATATACTGTGTGTTGTAAAACCTCACTATGCATCATACTCTGGAAAGTAAATAAAAATCAGTGGCAGTATCAGCAGGAATGCTATTATGTTTACTCATTGTGTAAACACAGAAAGAATTAATAATCTAATCTATCATTTAAACTTTTATATGCACCTAAGTAAATAAGCCCCAGTCAAACCAGTATCCCATCTATCACAAATATGAATAAAATACAGTCACTACTGTTATCAACAGAAAATGTATTTCCTTCAGGCAGCCACTGGCATGTCTCTTAGAAATCATTTTAATTGAAGTTAGAAGATTAAAAGCAATAAAAGAGAAGGTTTTCTTTCGTTTTAAACCTATATCCATTTCCATCTAGGTTTTCATCTTCTTACCAGCACGACAAATGTTTTTGAGATTTGATGTAAATGTGATGCAATTTCAGGAGAACTCAAAACAACATAAAACTTTTTTGACAGACTGTTGAATATCAGAAGCATATATATTATTCCTTATGCTTTTTCAAAAGCTGACCTGTTGGCAGAAAATGGAAGGATGTCACTTTCCTTACACTTAGATTTTGTCATGGACATTAGAAGACTGGAAATAGATTGGTGCAAATATCAATTTACCAATGTATGTTCATAATGTAGTTGAAGATAAACATGTTAACACAGAAAAGGACATAATTTTCAAAAATTACAGTCACATGCAGAGATTTTTTTCATAACTAATTGAATGTAATGCATACTTTCCCTTACAAGTAGCATTTTAAGGATTTATACATGTGATTATTTTCATCCTGTTGTGTTGGTTGACCTTGACTTTCAGTGAGGCTGCCCAAAATGCACTGAAGGGCTTGCTTTGGTTTTGTTCATTTGTTGTTTTGCTAGAATTTCTCTTTGCTTAGCATAAATGACAGCTTTAACACAATTTAGTTATCTAAGAATTAGGCATGTTTGATGATCTCCAGCTTGACAGTGAAATGATCTGTACACACAGATAACTCTGAGTACAGCAGTTCTGCACTCACTCTCAGTGGTGTTCATTTCCACTTGAGCCAGTTCCTTTCATTTGTGGTGTGTTGCTCCTTTGACCACCATCAGCTTCACCTCTCTCATGCTCCATTACCCGGCCAAGAGCAGTGCACTCTGCAGTGATTCCACAGAGTCCCCTCAATCAAAACCTGACTGAAAGGCTGCCTTTCCAGAATCAGGTATCATAACCCTAACCTAAGCCTCTGAATGGTTCAAACAGGACTGTTTTGGCCTGCACTGCTGGGAAACATCAGCAATTTTATTTCTGGTTGTTTCATTTCTAGGCTTACTGGAGTTTTGGTGTCTTTCTTAAGCATGCCCTTCTACATGTCTCTCTTTCAGAGGGCACTGACGACCCTCAGCCTCCTCCTGACTCCCTTTGTCTTTAGTTTTCCTTTTTTTGTAGGCTTAAGAATGGGGAGAATAGAATTTGCCAGTCCTTGTGGAGTTAGGCTAATAAATGTCATTTATTGGTACCCCCACTGCTTTCTCAATGACTCAGTATTCTTACCCAGCTCTCAGGGTTTTCATTTGTCAAGGGCATTACACATTGTTAATTTGCTGAGGGTTTCATCCCACAAGAGCACCTATTGATTTACTGTAAGATATGAAATGGGTCAATCACACATTTTTTCATAAACAGCATACAGTTCATTCCCTTCTTTGCCACAGAACTTTCCTTACTGCGAAGTTCTGACATCACTGTTGGTCATCCTCAGGGTGTATCCCACCAGTACCATGTTTAAATAAACTGAGCAGCCTAAAATTTAGTATGAACTGGCTTCATTGGCCAGTTCTCAAACAGGACTGCCAGCAGTAAACCAAGTGGCAGTCTGCCATTTCCCTCACTCATCTAAAGGTGCCCAGTGAATTTTGCCCAGTGAATCCCTGTGTCAGTTCATTCATTGCCTGCTAGGTTCTAGTCAAAGGTATTTACTGCATTTCAGTTAGCTCACATCAGGAAAAAGATGTCCCCTAAGGCACTAATTTGAAAGACTTAGATGCATGCATGCTGTCTGACATGCTTCCTAATACATATTGGAAGGAATTCTCTAAATTTGCCTTATTCTTTGGACAAAAAGGAGTAATATGCTCAAAGCTCTGCCTGTGGATCATAGAGTAATGAAGTATGAACAGCATGTCAGTGAGGTTAACCTCCCTCTGTTGTATATCATGTTTTTATAGTATTTTTCTTCTTTTCTCTCTTTTCCCATACTTCCTCTGCTTGTCATTACTGCAAGAGGTTCAGCAAATTCTCAGAACTTTTTTATGTGAATTTGTTATTTTCTTGTCCCATTGCTAATGTTTACAACTTGTTTTGTAGTTGCAGGATTTTATTATCATGGCAAATCTGACATTTGAAACCTCATGGACCTGCTTCTAACCTCTAACTTTGCCTACCTTGACTTTTAGAAGTCAGGCTTCCCTCGTTTCACTGTGTTTTTCAAAAATTAAATGTGCTTGTTTTGCAAATACAGAATGTTACTGTACAAGTGGTTTTCTCATCTTGTAAACAAATAAACCAAAGCACACCAAATGTTCTAGAGGTGTAAAATAAAACTTCTCTTTCATAGTTATAGATAGCTTAATTTAAAATTTCAAAATTCCTGTGACTATATACCTGTTTGTTAATTTCAGTAAATGCAGTACAATCTACTGTGCACAGGGAAAGATCAGGACTAATTTTTTAGTTATATTTTTATTTTCAATTAGCAAATGTGTAAATGTGTAAAGGTATTGTTTCTGATCTCAAGAACTGCTTGCTGGGCTCAGGTGTATCCTTAAATATAGTACATTTTCTTTTGTAATTTTGGTTGTGGAGCATACATCATATCACAGAGACGTATTTGATATCTGTGGACAGATTTCTGACAGTTTTGTGAAGAAAAACTGTAGCTATTTACATTTCCCTCTGTTTCCATAACATTTGTCAATTGTACCCCATTCTAGAACTCTTTTAAGGGCAGTGGGGCCCAAAAGTCCAGGCCCTAGTTTTGAAGTGTTCCTGTGGTGAGATTTGCACATAAGACCACAAAATTTAAATCTTATTGTCTCTAAATGCAGTCCTCTTTTAAGCAGTTTCTGCTACTTACTTTTTTTCTTCTTTGCTCCAGCTTTTTCCCTCTTCATTTTTTGAGTGTCTGAAGCTCTTAATCTTTTTACCTTTCTTTTTCCAGACATTTCACTGATGGAAACATATCCAAACTTTTATTCTTCTAAAAAAGTTTGAGGAACAGTCTGTGCAAATTAGAGTCTGTTTCACATTGGGAATGGAGTGACACCACCCCAGGCAGTGCTCCAAGGAGAACTAAAGCCAAACGTGTGAGAACTTTACAAAACAAAAAAGGCAGAGCCAGGGGTATTCACCTCGGCAGCCCATGACTATTATGCTCAGCAATGAGTGTTTTTATGGAAATCAGTACCTAAGATACTTTTAAGCTAGATCTAGAGAGGTAGGAGTGATGGATTCTCTTGTGGCCTGTAAGCACAGCTCTGAATTCAGGCACTGCAGGATTGCATCACCCCCACAAGAACTTTACAGTGGCTTCTGCCCCACAAGGCTACAGTGCCTTTCAGACCTCTGACCTTGGGAGAAGTGCTGTCTACCAGTCCCTTTTCATGATGTACATCATCCACACACCTGTCATACAGCCAAGGATGAAAAGAATAGGTGTCACTTTGGTGTCTTTCAATACCTTCATCTGCTTTGAGTAATGATATTAAGCTGGCAGTTCTGGTAGACCTTGATACTCTCACCACCATCTGATGCATGTAAATCATCCAGGAAGAAGTTTGGATTAGTGCATTTGTTCAAGATGCAGAGGTCTCTGTCTCAGTATTCTTTTGCATTCCTCCCAGTATTCTGGCCTAAGACAAACTGAACAACATGACTTGTTCATGCTGTTTCTAGACACAAAAGTTGTACAGCCTCTTGCCAGCTTAAAAATGTTCAAGATACACAAAGCAACATGGTTCTCCCATTTAGCTATGAGCAAGTCAAGGAAAGTACATGATAAATCCATGGCCTGCTCAAAAAGAATGGGCAGAATTTGTAACACACACAGCAGACCAGTCCCTCTACAACAGTTGAGATAAACACAGCACTTTCTCTTCCATCACCACAAAAGTAATTTTAAAAAGAATCTCTCAGGAAAAAAAAACAAGTTCTAGAATCTTGTTCTTAAACATTAAAAAGATGGTGTTTTTTCCCTTTGTGAAGGGGAAATTGAAAATCACAGCATTGTGAAGATCAGCACAGCTAAAACAGATAATCCTCACATCAGTCCTGCTGGCAACTCCTTCAGTATTTTGGCAGCCAAATGTGAGGCCTGCCAACAGCAAAAAGAAATCCAGCCAGGAAGACAGCTACAGTCCTATATATCCATGCTGGAAAAAACACATTCTGGAGCTTGCTGCCTGCGCTCTGATGTTTGCCAAGCACACCCAAAGAGTGGCCACACATGTGCTGGCTTTCACAACAGAGAAATGGAAGGAAAACAAGAGAGCTGTGTGAGTCACAGCCTGAGCAGGGAGGAACATGCTGCCATAGGCTTTTTTCTTCTAGAAAGAGCTAGAAAAGACTTCCTGAGAATAAGTCAAGGTGAGGGTGCACATATTTTGTTTAATGTACAGGAGGAACTCTAGTCTAGACACAGACTGAATACACATGAACCACATTCCCTGTGTTCACTGGAAGCACATTGACCTTCACAAAGAACAACTGATTTTCTACACAGGGTGAACTGGGCAGCTGCCAGTAAGGGCAGGGAATTCCCTCAAGGCAGTGCCAAACTTCAAACCCCACACACCCAGTGCTTCTCACACCCACTATGGCCCCACTTGGCCCACCCCATCTCACCAGATCCCAGCGTGGGAAGCAGGGATGGAGGCAGCAGTGCAGGGCAAGGAAGAGGGGAAGGAAGTGGCAGAGCATGGAAAGCAGCTCCACAGGAGATCCTGGCAGCCTTACATGGGGGATGAGAGCAGCCCTAAGTAAGCAGGGGCTGAACAGACCCACATAGTGGGTCTGGGCTGAAAATGGGGGGAAACAAAGTGCAGGGCAAAGGAATGTCAATACATCCCAAAGGCATCAATGCTGAGAAGAGGATGCTGAACGAGCCAATGATTTCTGCTGATCACCCAGGCTTCTTCAGTACAACAGCCAAGGACCCAAGGACAGCAGAGCCACTTCTGGGGACCAACAGACTGAGGAGAAAAACATCAGTGAAATGGTTAAGGAGATAAGACGATACTCTTTGTTTTGCCTCTTTTTCAGCAGACTGGCTGGCCATGTGTCTCTCAGTCTGCCTGTCTGGCAGATTGAGCATGTTTATTATTGCACTGGACCTTTCATGTGTTTAGTAAGATGCTTATGCCCACACAAGGAGTGCTTTGTTAACAAGGTCAACAAAAAAGTGTCTTTGAAAAGTTTTATTCTATACCCTTGGTTTCAAAAACCTGTACCCAAGCTACAGAAACCAAATCAAAGCAGTGAATTGCAAAACTTTCCACTTCAGGCACATGAGCAGACTTGCTTTTCATTAAATCAGTTTTCCTGCATCCAAAAACAGGATACTGCACACTGTAATCTGCTCCTGATGCTGAAGGAGAGAAAGGACACAACTTTTGGTCGATGTTGTTGAATCAGTATCAGCCACTAGGAGGGCCATACCCACACTGGGGCATTCCCTGTTCCTTGCAACTCCCTCCAAAACCTATCTATGGAAACACCTTAATAACAAGGTGATGATTTCTGACATGAGGGAGCATGCCTGCAAGAAACCACCTTTTCTATGAGCAGCAAAGTCAGACCAGGTCAGGCAGGTGAGTTTCCACCCTGTATTTCATGAGGGGATAGGTAAAGGGATCTGCCTGTCAATGCAGATCCCAGGGAGAAGCTGTTTCCCCCCCCAAAAGCAAGGTCCCAGCCCCTCAGTTCATTCAAAAGGCTGCAGTTCAGCAGCTGGATCAGATGTGGACTTGTGGTGCTGCTCCCCAGACCTGCTTTCCAGAATGTACCTGCTGGCCTTTCAAAATGAGTCCAACATTCTCTGAATACCAGTAAGCCACAAGGCTCTCCGTGGGCTGCTGCCTTCTGCCTTGCTCAGATGATGAGAAGCACTATCTGCTTCCTGTGGCTCTCAGGTTCTCCACAAAGGAAGGAGGCTTTTTGGTCCTGTAGGCAGGAGTGCCTGGGATCCTGGCCCCTCTGATGGCACTGATGTAAGGCAAAAGGGGAGGCTCCCTCACCACCAGGGCAGTGCCCTTGGGAGCGTAGGCTCGGAGCAGCAACTCCTCTTCTGCATGAGCTGTCACAGCCACCCAGCCTGCACAGACAGAGAGAATATGGACAGTGAGGAAAACAAGGCCTCAGGATCAAAACAAGGTTCTGACACAAACTACTGCCTCCCAGAGTGACTAAAAATCTGAGCTGCCCTCATGTGGCTGCTTAAGAAACCAAGCTCAAAGGTCATATCCAGCCCTTTTCCAACAGAAGGCAGCACCTAAATCCACCTTTTTCAGACACAGCTCTTTCCTGGTAAGCTTAAGAGGGATGGTGGGAACTACCAAAAACATAAGAATGAAGCTTTCCAATCAATGGCCCTTTCCCTCTCACCTGGACAGCTGACAGTGTCACAGCCATTCCTGATGCTGTAGAACCTGTATGGCAGCCAGAGCATAAAGCATTCCAATGTTGCCATCCTGTACAAGCATGGCTGTCAAT
The DNA here is from genome assembly GCF_029582105.1 of Oenanthe melanoleuca. Lineage (NCBI taxonomy): Eukaryota > Metazoa > Chordata > Aves > Passeriformes > Muscicapidae > Oenanthe > Oenanthe melanoleuca. The sequence continues at coordinate 16,861,100 of NC_079337.1, forward strand.
CTCCATTCTTGGAGGCAGCCACACTTCAGCTGGACAATGTCATGGCTGCCATGATTTTGTGTTGTTGACAGTCCTGCTCTGAGCAGGAAATACAGCTTCACCCCTTCAGAAGCCTCTTCCTATCAATGTTTCTAGGATGCAGACCCTGCAAAGCAAACTAATGAAGAAATATTAAATTACCTGCAGAGGAAAGCTTGATATCTGCAACTGCCTCAGTGGTACCAATTCCTTTCAATGTAATGTCCTGAGGGACAAGTGGGGGGAACTCTTTCATTCTCTCTTCCCCACCCATGGGAACCTAAGATTAAAACACAGGGAAATTATTTAACAGTCAAGAGATTCTTCAGCATTCCTACCTTAAACTGGCAAGCAAGACACAAGGGAGAATAAAGACATTAAACATTTCTTAGCCAATTAAGAACTGGATTGAATAACCTCCAGGAGTTATTTCAGGTTTGCCAGTACAGAGTCAGGATCACATCCAGAGGAACCCTGTGAGCAAAGGGGGAGTGCCCACTGCAGGATGCAGCTGGTAGATCAGGCCAGCTGCCTTGATGTGAGTGACACCATTTGATCTCTGTGTGCACAGGAATGGAAATACCAGAATAGGGACAGCTCACCTCATCTCCATCAATCTGCTATGCTACACAGAACAAGGAAAAAGTCAGACCACCAAGAGATTAAGATATGTGCAGAAGCTCCAGCAGAGAAAGGATAAGTAAACTTTTCAGCTGCAATATGTTCTGAAACCCCATTCTGCACATTTGCCATGGAAAATATCCCCATTGCTGCCTGCACTTTAAGGCTGTTCATGAAGAGCCAAGAATGAGTAAGCAGAGCACTGAATGCTAGAAACAGAAACTCTGCTGAAAACACATCTTGAGCGCTCTCTCCTAACACACCTCAGCCATGCAGTCTGTGCAAGACTGCTCCACACTGCACATCTCCACTCACCCACTGCTCAAGTCCCAAACTCCTGATACCTGTGGATGTTCCCTGTCAGTTGTGCCCCAGACAGGGGTCCTGCCTACCTGCAGCCACAAGCTCCTCCCAGCACCTCCCCTTACCTTTAGGAACTCTTGGCCTGCGTGCTTCTCATAGAGGGCATCTGCATTACTCAGTGTAGTAACATGGACTGGCAAGAGATTGGAAGCCAAGACAGAAAACCAAGCAGGCTTTTCTCCCTGAAATAAAGTGGATGTTAATTATGCTAACAGAAAAGCAGCCCTGAATTCCTCTCTCCTGCCCCATTTCTTTCCTGCATGTTGAAAACCTGCCTGCTTGATGACCCTTTCCTGTCTGAGAGGTCCTAGCCTCTGCCAATGACAGCAGCCAGGGTTTATATAAAACTGGGATTTGAGATTCTAGAAGAGAAGACCCACAGCTTTACCACCCTGCCTCAAAGCACTCCCAATGCCATATTTACTGCCAGCACAGCTGCTCAGCTCAGGTAAATCATCCAAGAGAGATCTTTGCTTGCATTTAATTCACAAGAACAAACTCAGTGGGGTTACTCAGCACAAGAGGTGATGGACATCTGGTCTGGTGCTGCTTCTCCTATCACTCTACATTTCTAATACACAACACTCATTCAACAGTACTTGGCTCCAGCTGCTCTCAAGCTGTGCAAAGTTGGTGGAGCAATTTCAGCAGGCACTCTCATCACATTTGCAGGAAGGGCAAACAAGGTCAGAGAGGGGAGAGACCTCTCCAAACACTACCAGCAGCCAGAAATAAGTGCAGAAATTCCTTCAGAGGTCTAAGCTGAGGCAGGAGCTTCTGCCATGATCTGAGAACATCTGTCCTCCAAGATCTCAGGAGGATATAGATACATAAGACTGATAGATCAATGTGTGCTCCTGCCACACTGGCACGTTTTTTACTTTACAGAACCCTGCCCCCTGCACCTTTCTGGTTTTCTTCCAGCAGTCCTTAGCAAAGTATCAATTCAATATTTATGGAACATCTTGGAAAGCAGACTGAAACAAAGAAATAGCCATACACATCCCTAAAACACAGCAAACTAGTGAGAAAATGATCTGAAACTTATGATAATGTCTAATTTTATGAAAGAAACAGCCTCTTACAGAGAAATCATTATGAGAAGTCAACTCCACACAGTTCAATAAAGAGGTGTGGCATAAGATTTTTAATAAATGGAAGAAATTATTAGCAGTGGACACATACAGCACATTTGAAAAATATTTTTTACAGAAATTAAAATACCCGTGCAAGTAATTACTTCCTCGGGCAAGTTCCTCAGAGGTCTGCCAGGAAAGAAAAACGTCTATGCTTTTCTCTCTTAGCAGACAGCTTTCAAAAACACAGAAATGAGGAAACCCACCTATTCTTCCAGTTAATTCTGGCATTCTCCCTCCCTCCCTCGTGCCTTTTCATATGTCATGGGAAGCACATTACACTGAAGTGTTTGTCAGCATTCAAAAGCAGCTCCCATTATACACTATGTAACATTGCACGCTGGTAACAAGTAACAAACCTCTCAACTATCCATCCCAATGCATTCTGACTTCATGCAGTGACCCAGTAACTGATTCATCATCTCCAAAACAGCAATGAAAGGGTCTGGGAAAGCTACCCAAGAAAGCATTTATGGCTGATAATACTGTAAGAGATTAAACAGCTGCTCCCAAAATCTCTTCTTCCCTTACCTCTAAGTAGTCTATACGTCCCAAGGCTGCTAAAAACAAGACCATTCCTGGCTTGAGAATGAAGGTCCGTGGAACAATTGCATGTGATGGCAAAACCAGCTTTACTTCCTTCTCTGTTAGGAGATTCAAAACCTGCAAAATAAATTGTCATAACTCATTCCAGATGTTCCAATGGGAACAACAAAGTTAGCATTGGCATTATATTGATAAAGGAAAAAGACCAAGTAAAGCAATGTCAAGAATATCTGACACAACAGTTCAATTCTGGTTGACATAGTCAGCGAGACACAGGAAGATCCTCCTCTGCCAAAATCTGCCACAGACAATCTGCCTGTCCTTCACTCAGATTGAACACTGACTGCATTTGATCTGAAACTTTGATCAGAAGCAGCAGCAACTTTTTCTGGATGCAGGAAGTATTTTCCATATGTATTCAACTCCAGAAGAAGGGAAGAGCACACACAATCTCAAGTTACCAAACCAGATCTCTAAGCTGATACCAGTCTTTACACTGGCCATCAGAGACCTAAGTGCAGGTTAGTAAAGCAGGTTATGGTCTGACAAATACATCACTAAAAAACCAGGAGTCTTCTAGTGTTCATGAAAGCAGCATCTGCACACGATCTGTGAAGTCCCAGCACAGTCCTTGCACTTCATTCTCTTCAGAACCTGCCTGTCTCCTTGTACTATTTAATCTTCCCCAAAAGATGACCTGCAGTTCTGCATGGCTATTAAAAAGACCAAAATTCAAATCATGCCTCTTTTGGACATGTGCACTTTGTCAGCACTGGCTTCAGTAGGGCATTGCTCTACTGACATACTGGAGCCAGTAGGAGCAACACTGTAGATCCTCCTAGTTTCAGGAGAATGCTTTCCCTAAGATGTGGTTTGGTCATAAAACTCTGGTTATCCTCCTAAGCTCCACCTTTTCCCATAGGCTGGGAGAACTAAAGAAGTGCCAGCTTCATTGGGTGATGCTGGTGTGAACTTGCTAAGAACAGTCTTACTTCCCTTTCTTCAGAGCTTGTGGAAGCTTGGTGATGCAGTCCCCCTTTGCAAAGCTGGCAGTAAGTATTGAACTATTCAGAAATGCAACAGCATGAACTCCTCCCAAGTAAATACAAACCTTATCTTAACACAATTCCCAAACTAAGAGAATCCTAATGCCAGGACTACAGCAGAAACACCCTCCCACAGGCACAGCTAAGGCAGAACACCCCTCCCACACCCTGCCACCCTGAGACACAGCACCACAGAGTACCTACACAGTCTTCCTTTACAATTCCTGGAGTGTCAAAACACCACCGAGCATCCTTCACTTCATTGTGAGTGAACTCCTCCCTTTCCTCATGCTTCTTAGGGGGATCTCTAGGATCTTCATCCATGCTGTAGGAGAGCAGGTCAGGGTCAAAGTCAATCTCAGTGCTAGAATCCTGCTGTTGAAATGTTCTTCCAACTCTTCCTGGATTCAAATGAAAGGTTTTCCTGGTAATTTACTTATTAGCTTGCTTTCTTTCAATTAAACATCTGCCACTTTGATGGCTTAAAAGAGATGCACATCATTAATATAAAGGGGATAAAGACAGTATGTGGCTAGAAATGTGTATGTTCAAAAGCCAAAATGATAAGAAATCCCTTCTATAAGTCTTGCTTAGCACTCCTCATGCCCCAAAATCCCAGCAGGGTCCAGATCACAGACACTTTGTTATTTCCAATTAAATGTAAAACAGGCTGCCTTCTTTTTTCAGTGCCTCAGACTGCCAAACACAGAATCACCTGAAAAACTGAGCTATCTTCTGGTAAACCCCTATTTTGAATACATATTAAATTGATGTACAGCCTCTGTAGCCTGCAGCCCAAATGCAGTTATTTAAAATTAATTTTCTTTATTTGGGAACAAGAGATGACCCATATTGTGATATCTTTGCAAATTACTAAGCTATCAGAATTTGCCACCCTCATTCAGACAGGAGATGCATTGCACAGAGGAACCCTTTGCTACTACAGCAGCTGACAGGTATTCAAAAGTACTAATGATGCTGTTTATGGAGGAGATAGAGGTCTTACCCCCATTAATCTGGGAACAAACAGTGCTCAAAACAACTCAACCTTTGTGTAATGCAGGGTTTTTATCAGGGGCAGAAAGGTAACATCTTTACTCACCCACTAGGTAACCTTGCTTTTTAAGTTGATTAAGATACTTTTTTTCTTCAGTGCTTAGTTGATCTTCTGTTTTTGTTGCCTCTTCTTTTAGTCTCTCCTGCCTTCGGAATATCCTGTCACACGTAGGGTTAATAATTGGAAATTTCAACAGGTTCAAAGTTGTTCCTGGAAAAACAAGCAGAAGGCACTTTCGAGTCTCTGACTACCTGCTACATTTCAGCTCTGAGGAACAAGATTACAAAAAACTGCTTCTCTAATTCTTTGGTGAAACCCAGTAACACAAAGTCAGAACTGGAAATACAGCTGCTCCCATAAAGTACTAGCCTCCCCACTTGGGGAGGCAAAAACAAGCTGACCACCTGCTTAAGACCTGTTCTCACTTATAGTGTGAATAAAAGGGTCTCAAAGCTGAGTGCTTGCCCAGACAAGTCTCAACATTGAATCCATCCTCTCCCTAGGTAGTCCATTGCAATGTCCAGTCACCCTTCTGATGAAGAAATTCCTGCTAAGGTCTAACCTAAAGCTGCCCTGGTGCATGCTAAAGCTATGTCCCCTTCTCCTGTCACTGGCTGCCTTGGAGAAAAGACTGACTCCCACCTGGCTACAACTTCTTTTGGGTAGATGCAGAGAGTGATAAGGTCTCCCAAACCCCCCTTTCTCTGGGTTAAACACTTCAGCCACCCCTCGCAGGTGACAATTTGAAGCACAGCACAGCTCTGGAGCTTGCTGCCCACTACGGAGGTGCTCAGGGTGGCAGATGTCACTTTGCTGACGGGTTCTCCTGCCGCAGGGGTGGCCAAGAGCAGTCCAGAGACCCACTGCGCACCCTACATCCCCCATACAAAGAGCCAAGCAGTGCCCTGACCTGGCCACGGGGACACGGTGGCCCTGTCGACGATGTCGGGGGCGCGGGACTTGCAGTAGTCGGAGCGCAGCAGGGTGTTGAAGAGCGTGGACTTGCCGGAGTTGGTGGCGCCCAGCAGGTAGACGTCGCCGGCAGACTTCCAGGAGCGCTGCAGCCGGCTGACCAGCCCCTCCACGCCGTAGCCGGTCTTGGCGCTCACCAGGCGGATGTCCACCAGCGCGGCTCCCCGCAGCCCGGCCCGGGCGCAGGCCGCCGCCACCCGCTGCCGCAGCCGCCCCAGGTGCCCGCGGCAGTCTGCGGGCAGCAGGTCCACCTTGTTGCCCACCACCAGCACGCCCGCGGCGGGCACGTCGGGGCCCAGCAGCGCGGGCAGCTGCGGCAGCACGGGGTCGGGCAGCTCGGTCACGTCCAGCACGTAGAGCAGCAGCGGCCCGCGGCCGTGGCGCGGCGGGCGGCGCAGGGCGGCGCTCAGCACGCGGCGGTGCTCGGCGGGCGGCAGCCGCAGCCGCAGCGCGCTGCCGTGGTGCGCCAGCGCCCAGCACCGCTGGCACACGGCGCCGCGCAGCCCCGCCGGGCCCTCGCTCAGCAGGCTGCGGTACTTCTCGGCCGGCACGAAGCCCGGCGCGCCGCCGTCCCCGCACTGCAGCTCGGCCCCGCAGCCCGAGCAGCTCACGCCGCTCGGCGGCACCGACGGGTCGGACGCGCTCGGCACTGCCGCCGCCGCCGCCGCCGCGCCCCGCGCCCGCCGCTCCCGCCGCGGCTTCAGCTCCCGCTGCCGGCGCAGCGCCGCCGCCGCCGCCGCTCTCTCAGCCGGCTCCGGCTCGTACTCGAGGAAGACGAAGCGCTCCTGCTCCTCGCCGCCGCCCGCCGCCGCCCCGCACCGCCGCAGCGGGGCGCGGGGCCGGGCCAGGCGGGCCAGGAGCGCGGTGCCCAGGCGGAGCATGGCGGGCCCGCAGGGACATCCGCCGCCTGACGTCATCCAGCGCGCGGGCGCCGCGGGAGTGACGTCACCCAGCGCGCTGGCGCCTGGCTGGAGACGCGGGCGTGACGTCGCGGGTAGCGCAGGCGCAGTCCCGCCGCCGTGGGCCCGCGCTCGGCCGCGCTCCCTCTCGCCCCTCGCCCCTCGCTCGCCCGGCCGCCGCCCGCGGCCCCTCCCGCCGCCACCATGTACGACGCGGACGAAGGTGAGGGGTTTCCCCTTTATTTTCTTCTCGCCTTTTCCTCCCGCGGGAGCCGGGGGATGGGCGGGATGCGGTGAGATCTGCCGGGGTGCGAGGAATGGGCGGGATACAGTGGGATCTGCCCCGGGAGCCTAACTCACACGTTGTGCTTCCCCGCAGATATGCAATATGATGAAGACGATGATGAAATCACCCCCGACCTGTGGCAGGAGGCCTGCTGGATTGTTATTAGGTGACCTGCTAAAACTCGCTGTCCTTGTCCCTTCCACACCCGTGCTCTGGGTATTGCAGGTGACACCCAGCAGGGCTTGCCTGTGCTAAACTGTGCTGCAGCACGTTCCGAGCAGGAGGGCTCTTAGCAGAAACAAAGGGATATCGGCAGCGATTAAGAAGCTCTGCTGACCCCCAGCACCCGCTTTTATCAGTAAAGAAAGAGGTGGTTTTGGTTCCATATCAAGCACGTGGTTTTGCTCAGTAGTCCCACAGCTGATGCTGGCATTACAAAGTCAGTTCGTGGTTATTTTCACCATTTTGGTGGTGATGGTTTTTTCTAGCAAAACATGAGCATCCAGGACCTGCTAACAGAGGGGAACCAAGCTAAAACTTCTGAGTACTATTACTTGGATTTGGGGGCATGCTCCTAGTTTACTGCTGCTTGGAAAATTAGTTAAAGCAGAGTATTATTGAAAACTTGAGCTGAAGCTGCTTTCAGTGAGGTTTGTCATCATGTTTCTCTTCCACTTTAAGGGAAATTTAAGGCACTGACTGTGTATGCAGTCATGGCTTAGCCAAGAGGTGGCAGCAGGTCTGTCACTCCAAAGTGTCTGTGTGTTCAGGCAGGGAGGGAATTGTTAAACATTTGTGAGGAGCAACTCATGCCTTGAGTTAAGTGAATGTGTTTGATTCAGCACTATATTTCATCACTTCTGGAGTTTTGATAATAAATATCTTAAGTTTGTTGATGTGTGAAGTACATTAATTAAATTAAGATTTTTTATTAACCTTTTTTTTTAGCTCCTATTTTGATGAAAAGGGTTTAGTCAGGCAACAGCTGGATTCCTTTGACGAGTTTATTCAGATGTCTGTGCAGAGAATTGTTGAAGATGCTCCACCAATTGATTTACAAGCTGAAGCCCAGCATGCCTCAGGAGAAGTGGAAGAGCCAGTAAGTGGAGAACCTTGGCAGCAATTACATATTTTTACAATGCAGAATCATTTTACATTATTCAACCCCTGTCCCGCAGTTTGAGTTCAGAAGTGACCAAGAACAAGTGGCTGGTGCAGCTCATATTGGCAGTTCCTGTGCACAGCTGCACAGACAGAGATATAGTAGAGTAGGTCATGTAGCCTAGAGCAAGCTGTGTTTTGGTGAGATTTTGATTTTTCAGAAGGTTTACCATGGGAAGAAAGGTTTATGGCTAAAAGCTTCTCTCTTAGCTTTGACTGAAATTAGGTTCAAGTTAGGTCCAGGTTTTCAAGTGGTGCTGTGTTCATCTTCTTCCATTGGCACCACATTCTGAAAAGGACACATTGTCTCAAATCTGCACCCTATTATAGCTCCTCTACAATGAGTATGCACCTTCTGCAGTGGCTCTGGTGCTTTTCAAGGTGTCCCTTGTGTAGTCTGATCCCTGTTCCATAAGTACAAATGGTGATGAGCCATTGCCTTGCTGTCATCACTGCCTTGATGCTTCCCTCTAGAGATTTAAAGGAACTTTAGGACACCAGAGCATTGAATTTGTTACATGGTTTTCCTGTTCCTTTGCATTTTTTGGCAGGCAAACAACTATCCTGTAGAGAATAGCTGAGATGTCTTTTCTTCATAAACATTTAACCCACTAATTCTTATTATTTCCTCTGTTATTCTGTGTATAATATGGCACAATTTTCTACTTGTGCAGTTCTGCAGCTGATATTTTTGCTGTGCCTGGTCACAATTCAGGTCATAAGCATGGTTTGTGCTGGGCTTCTTTTTGCCCAAAAGCAGTATCTTAACTTCTCGAATCACAGAGGTTAGTGTCTTATTCTCATTTATTAAATGCAAGTATTTAGGAATAGGTTTAGAGGTGAAAAAACGTGCTTTTCCCTTCAGAGTCACTTGCAAGCAATCTCACCACATTTGAAGATGCTGGACTAATTTAAGGAAACTGTGTATATTGGGAAAAACTTGATTTTTTTGTTTCTGTCTCCCTCTGCTTCTCAGTCCCTAATTTTGAAGGCAGTTTAGAGCACATGATGGGGTTTAGCAACAATGCTCATAGATAAGAACGATGGTAAACATATTCTCCTTAAGATTGCTTTCATGAGAACTTGGGAAATGGTACTACATGTGGCTGTTGCTGCAAATCCAGGAAAAGGTATTTCTTCATGTAAGGATTGATAATTTTTTTGACCTACAAAACGTTTGCCAACAAGGATATGCCACCTCCTAATGTAGGAAGTTTTTGTGCATTTTAAAAATCGGACTGTTTTCCAAAACTCAAGTCTTACTTTGTTTACTTGTCCTATAGAATTTTCCTAGGAACCAGTGTTACCCAGCTTGCTGTGGTTGCTAATAGAAGAGATGTTTCTTCCATTACAAGTAAATATATTCTTGTTTTCCAGCCCCGGTATCTGTTGAAGTTTGAACAGATCTATCTCTCCAAACCTACACATTGGGAAAGAGATGGAGCACCATCACCTATGATGCCAAATGAAGCCAGACTGAGAAACCTTACGTAAGAGCCAGTTCTGTGGTGGATAAACACAAGGAATAACTGCCTCTGCCTTATTAATACATAGCCTTAGTAGTAGTAGTGCTTTGAAAATATAATAATTACTGCTTTGTTTAAACTTCCCACATCTAGTTGTTAATTCAGATGGTGGTTGATGATTTGGTAATAATGCTTAATGCAGCTGTGAGTGCTTGAATAACTGCCTTCATTACTAGGGCTGTACAAAAAGGTAGTAACTGACAGATAATACAGTGGTGTTTTTATTCTGTAGGTATTCTGCCCCCTTGTATGTGGATATAACTAAAACAGTTATTAAGGAAGGGGAGGACCAATTGCAGACCCAACATCAGAAAACCTTTATAGGAAAAATTCCTATCATGTTGCGTTCCACGTACTGTTTGCTGAATGGCTTAACTGACCGTGATCTTTGTGAGCTGAATGAGTGCCCACTTGATCCTGGTGGTTACTTCATCATTAATGGATCAGAAAAGGTAAGGGATATACTTTACACAGCCATCTTTACAGACATAGGAAGTTCTGTTACTTGTATCTTCAGCTCTTCCCTTCTTCAGTTTTGGGAACTGCTTTGTGTTTTGTGAACTGTTTGCCAGTAAGTGCTCTAGATATTTTTAATTCTTTTTCCAGCATTGCAGAGCAGCATGCAGTCTGAAATGAAGCAGTTCCTCACTCAGAGTGTCCTTCAGCTTGTTCACAGCCATATAGATGCATTTTGTTTCAAGAATAGGTTCTTCCCTCCATTGCTGTGGAAACAGCTTCAGAAAATCATATCCACACCCTGTTAGTGCATCACCAGTGAAACTGACAGAATTTTCTAACTGATAACCTGGGCAAACACAGCAAAGTAATTAGAATTTTATATTTCTTCTTGGGGGAAGAAAAAAATTTGGCTTTGATTGTTGAGCTGGCATTTAAATTTGCCTGCATTGGCCTTGGAAAAACAGATAGTGAAATGCTTTTTTTATCAGTGTGTGAAATGTCTTGGCACAGCCAGCAGGTGTGGTAAGTAATAACAGACAACAGTGTTCCCTGAGTCTCTTGTTTTGGCTATTCCATCTTAACTAGCTGTGTACTTTATTTAAATGTTTATTTTTAAAATACAGAGTTTAGCCAGTTGACTTCATGCTGTGCAGTGCTCTGAAGTTAAGGCACCTGAAGAAATAGTAGAAACAGTGTGAGTGTTGTTTTCAGTATTCTCTTTTGCTAGCTATTTACTGGTGCTCTTGTTTCTAACACAGGTTCTGATTGCTCAGGAGAAAATGGCTACAAACACAGTGTATGTGTTTGCAAAGAAAGATTCAAAATATGCCTACACAGGAGAGTGTAGATCTTGTCTGGAAAATTCCTCTCGACCAACAAGTACTATATGGGTCAGCATGCTGGCCAGAGGTGGACAGGTATGCCTAGGCAGTAATAAACCCAGAGATTAATTTAGGAGTTTTGTTACTGTCCTTTCTCTTTGTGTCATTTGCTTTTGGGTTTTTGAGAATAAATTTCTTCTGATGCTAAGGTGCAAAGAAGATAAAAGTATATGAAAATTCCTTTTTCATGTGTTATGCCTGTGTCTATGATAAATAATTTGAGTATTGAAATGCAGACTGAATTTGTGCAGATTTTAGGGCAAGGCTAAAAATAATTTTAAAATTACTGTACATGAGTTGTTAGAAAATTCAGACAAGCTGCGTCCTGTGTTTTTACTAAGAATAGAGGAGCAGGAACCCTCTCTTTGCTGATGGCCAAGCTAGTGTTGAGATGTATTTTGAAGACCACGTGTTAATTCATATTTAACATGTAATTGTGCCACCTGTGAGGGAAATAAGTGCTACTTGTAATTTCTAAACCAAAAGATGTCAGTGCTCATTTAGTATTACACTGATTTTGAAATTTTCCAAGAGCAACTTAAATAGAAGCTTTACAGTATCCTCACTCCTGATGTCTGAGGCACTCCTAATTTCCTCTGCATCCCACAGCATTTCCTTCTGGAGAGGGAGAGCAGCTACTTGAACAATCACTTGCACAGTGGGTTAGAAAAGCTGAGTTTAAGCCTGACAGAAGGAACACTGAAGGTGGATAGGGTTGCTCTTGGCACTGAAGGAGAGAAATTATGCATATGATGTATGAGTAGTATTTATATTCTTTTGTATCAGCAAAAACCTTACAAGTTTTCACAGACTTCTAAAGCTTGAAATGTTTTTAAAACAAAAATTCATTGCTGGAGTAAGGTTGCAGAGTAGCTCCTTAGCTGGCCTGCTGAGAAGCCGTGCTTTCCTGTGGTGCTTGAATATGCTTGTGTTGTGTCATGCAAATCCAGAGAAAAGCTTTCACTTAAAGGCAGGATGATTTTAGAGACTTCTGTGGAAAGGCAAGATGATTTAAGCCTGACCTGTGCTTTCCCCATCTTTGCAGGGTGCCAAGAAGAGTGCCATTGGTCAGCGCATTGTAGCAACTCTGCCATATATCAAACAAGAGGTCCCCATCATCATTGTCTTCCGTGCACTCGGCTTTGTGTCCGACAGGGACATTCTAGAGCACATCATTTATGATTTTGAAGACCCAGAAATGATGGAAATGGTAATATATATATTAAATTGTTTCATGTTCTCGTGTTTGGTGGTGTGTTGGTGCAGTTAGTCATCACTTGAGGTGTTGTTCATTTTCCAGATATAATTTGCTTACTATTTTTGTGGGTTCTGTATTAGAAATGTTGAAAATTCTCTGCTTGAATCTATTCTAATGAATGCATTAAGGGGACAGAGCACAGTGGAAGTTTTTAAGAGTTAAGATGTATTTGGAGAATTATGGATCTTCTCCTGCTGTTATTGACTTTAATTGTAAAATCTTGATTATTCCTGAAACAGCATCAGGAGTGAACTTGAATGAGAACTATTTTCTGAAGTTAAAAACTATTTTTGTGTTCTTCCTGCATGCTTCATTGCTGTTTTCTAGTGCCAGAAAGACCTGGATCAATAATTAGCAGATCCTGAAAAGAATCATAAACAAGCTACTGTGTGGTTTCCTTCGGTCTCAACAGGCACTGGTTGCTACAGGATTTTGGTGTATTTTTGTGCTTTAGGTCAAACCTTCTCTGGATGAAGCATTTGTCATTCAGGAGCAAAATGTTGCCCTAAACTTCATTGGCTCAAGAGGTGCCAAGCCAGGTGTCACCAAAGAAAAGAGAATCAAGTATGCCAAAGAAGTCTTGCAGAAAGAAATGCTCCCACATGTTGGTGTCAGTGACTTCTGTGAAACCAAAAAGGCCTATTTTCTAGGGTATGTCAGAACTCCGTCTCACAGCTGCAAATGGATATTTTTTACTCATGTATATGGTTGGAAAAATGCCTTGAATGGAAGTTTTAACCTCAGTCTTCTGGATACTCTGATAAACCTTGGGGCACTGGTATATTTAGTGTATATATATATGTATATATGTATATATATATACTGGTATATATAAGCTGAGAAAATGCAGATTTTGATAAACTAGGGGAAAAAAAGGAACTAAATGAGTCTTAAACACATTTTGGATCTTAAGTTTAAATATGATGACAGTGCTAAATGACTGTTTGATATGCAGATACATGGATACATCGATCCAGAAATTGATAACTAAGATGTAGATAAATACTGATGTGCTGACTGTAATATAAAACACTCTTTAAAACATTGTCTTGATCACTGCTTATTGATATGCAGATGAACTGTAGCATCAAGAGACATGTGATTTTATACCTGATTGCATGTGCTTAAACAGAGCCCATATTACAGTACAGGACAGAATGATGTAAATATTTTCTTCTCTGTCCTTAGCCTGAATGGTGGGCCATCCACCTCTAATGATGTGCTGAAGAGGTTTATTTTAGGACAGTGATATCCTAAAGATCTAGAATGGACAGCCTTTAGGAAAGAGTTCACTGACTTATCTGTTGAAAACATGTAATCTTTGTTATGAATGTCTGCTGTCAGTTTTAAGCATAAACTGTTATTTGCTTAGGTATATGGTTCATAGACTGTTGCTGGCAGCACTGGGAAGAAGAGAGCTGGATGACAGAGATCATTATGGCAACAAAAGACTGGATCTTGCTGGGCCACTCTTGGCTTTCCTGTTCAGAGGGTAACTATCACATACATATTTTCTTTCATGGCAGAGGCATTGCCAACTCTGTGCTTCTAAATCAGACTAATTCTCTTGTGTCAGAGAGCCAGTCTTGGGCAGCACAGATTCTATCTGATTATTACTTTTTCATGGAGTGGTTGAGTTTCCTAAAACAGTAGGTGGCCAGCATTGACATGTTTAAAAACATATTTTGTGCATGTTTACAAATAGTTTCATTTTCTTTATTCCCCGCTGCCCCCTCACCCTGGTTACAAATTGCTTCTTTTCAAGAAGCCAGTGACAGTTTTTTCAAATAGCCCCAAGCAGGCTGAATTGCACAGCACTGTTTAATCAGATTTCTCGATGTCTTTCTTTTACAGAATGTTCAAGAATTTGCTGAAGGAAGTGAGAATCTATGCACAGAAGTTCATTGACAGAGGGAAAGATTTCAACTTGGAGTTGGCAATTAAAACAAGAATTATTTCAGACGGTTTGAAATACTCATTGGCAACTGGAAACTGGGGTGACCAGAAGAAAGCTCATCAGGCCAGAGCAGGAGTATCTCAGGTACAATAAGGGCTTTGTCAGGTTTACAGTTCTCAGGGAAGAGTTTTTAACTCATGCTTAGCAACTATTTAATGTTGTACGTTAAACAGAAATATTTTTAAAAGGAAATTTCCTCAGGTGACACAGATGAAGATCTAAATAGTTTGATCTCCATAAGTGTGTGGTTTAGGGTTTTTTTTGTCATGGTTTGTTTGCTTTGGCTATTGCATTCACTGCTAAACAGTTGTGAGCTGTAAACAGTTGTACCTCTTGTAAAGATTTTTTGTTAGATAATACACTTTTGTGTAAATTCCTAGTCCCGGGGAGGATGGATTTTTTTTTTCTTCAGTTACTTCCAGTGCTTCACAGGCAGCTAAAAAAACTTGAGTGACACCTTATAATGTAGAAGTTACGTATTCCACAGCAAATAGTGAGGAGCACTGACTTTATTAGCCCAGAGTCTTGCTGTGGTGTAAGCATGCTCTGGAAACTTCTGAAACTACAACACCAGTTAGGAGCTTGAGATTCTAGGGGTAGTGTGAGATTAGTGGAGGTGAACTAAAAAGTGTAGCTAACAAAAATCAGAGCTGTTTTAGTTCCTTATAAGCACTTCATTTCTAGAGGGTGTTGATCCTTTGTGCTAGTGTGTCATGATGCCTGTCAGGAACACACTAAAGAAGCTTTGACTGACTGAACACCTTCCTGCAGGTGTTGAACCGCCTGACTTTCGCATCCACACTTTCCCACCTGAGACGCCTGAATTCCCCGATTGGGAGAGATGGAAAACTGGCCAAGCCCCGGCAGCTGCACAACACCCTGTGGGGAATGGTTTGCCCTGCTGAGACCCCTGAGGTAATGAAAGCAGGACTTGTGTACTAACTGCCTTTCCCCTCATGGTCATTATGTAGCCATGGCACTCGTGATGATTCCTTGCACTTCTTTTGATAATGCTGATGAAAATATTTAGCTTTATAGCTAACTCAGGGGTTGAAAGCGTGTTTTGTGTCTGCTTCCTTGGGAAGTTAAGTTTAAATCCTTGAATCTTCTTGGAGGAACCTCTTGATTTAAAAATGCAGGTTAACTTTGTGTTTCTGCTAGGGTCATGCAGTAGGACTTGTGAAGAACTTAGCCCTGATGGCTTACATTTCTGTGGGGTCTCAGCCATCCCCAATTCTGGAATTCTTGGAAGAGTGGAGTATGGAAAACTTAGAAGAAATATCTCCAGCAGCAATAGCTGAGTATGTCCAAATAAGACTCTTTAAACAGACTTAAGCTTTGTATCCTGCACAAGGGTTTGGGGTTATTTGGTGGGGTGGAATATTTTTAATTATTATTTGTGTTTCCCCTTTCTAGTGCTACCAAGATATTTGTTAATGGCTGCTGGGTAGGAATACACAAAGATCCAGAGCAGCTGATGAATACCCTAAGGAAGCTTCGTCGTCAGATGGACATCATTGTGTCAGAGGTATAAATCTTTACATCTAGAGTGTGGGTGTCCTTTTAGACAGGAGAAGATAATGCCTCAATACCACTTTGCAAGTTTCAAGTAGCATTATTTGCAGATCTCTTTCTGAATATACTTCAGTTTGGGTTTGTTTTCATTTGGGGAAGCTTTTGTATTTGGTCCATTCTTTTTTTTAATTATTATTATATGCTTTACTGTGTATGGTTTATTGCTTGGTTGTGGGGTTGTGTTTTTTTAGGGGGGGTTGTTTGCTTTTAAAGAGGATCCAGTTGAAAGGCAAAACAGTTGAAAATAATCTTCTGAAACGCTTCTGTTTGTAGGAGTGTTACTCTATGTTCCATGCTTCTGATAGTGCCTGAAAAGTCTTTGCTTTAGGGAATTTGGTTATCCTGTTTTGTGTTCTGTGGTTCTGATTCCAAGCTGAGACACTGTACTCATGGGGTGCTGCTGTCTTGCCCAGGTGTCAATGATTAGAGATATTCGTGAGCGAGAAATCCGCATCTACACTGATGCAGGCAGAATTTGTCGGCCCCTTTTAATTGTGGAGAAACAGAAGTTGCTGCTGAAGAAAAGGCACATTGACCAACTGAAGGAACGAGAGTATAACAATTACAGGTGAGATACGTCCCTGAAATTCAACTGCAGGTGTCATTTTCCATCTTGGAAAGCTGCATGTTTTCTCAGGTTGGAGAGAGGAATGTTTAAAGCTTTGTGCAGCACAAAGATGCTTTCTCTGCCTGGTAGGTTAATCAGTTCTTTTAATCACACTGAGGCAGTAGTAGTAATAATAAGCCTGGGAAGTCTTTGTTTTTGTCACTGTTAAGAGACCCATTTGAGGTGTTAATTGAGTTATTGGTTGTTCAGCTGGCAGGATCTCGTGGCCAGTGGTGTAGTAGAGTACATTGACACCCTGGAAGAAGAGACTGTGATGCTGGCAATGACTCCAGATGACTTGCAAGAGAAAGGTGTGGCATATTGTTCAACATACACACACTGTGAGATTCACCCATCCATGATCCTGGGAGTGTGTGCATCTATTATCCCTTTCCCTGATCACAACCAGGTCAGTGCACTTCTGCTGACATCCTGCTTTTAAAGCTGATAGAAAACCCACAGGGGTGTGTGTGTAAAGAGCTTTATGTACATAATTATTGCTCTTCCCTTTGTCTATCTAGTCTCCCAGGAACACATACCAGTCTGCTATGGGTAAACAGGCTATGGGAGTCTACATCACCAACTTCCATGTCCGTATGGATACGCTGGCACATGTGTTGTATTATCCCCAGAAGCCCCTGGTAACAACACGTTCCATGGAGTACTTGAGGTTCAGAGAGTTACCAGCAGGTGTGTTGTCAATTCATGCTCATGGAACAGAAATACTACTTTTTTGTTTTGTTTCAAACATGTCTCAAATGGTGTGTGTAGAGTACCTGAACATTTAGCATATGTGTGCAATTTAAGAAATGAGTAGAGGTTAAGTCTTAGCTTGTAGCTGGACACCTAGACTGCAAAAAATTTATTAGTAGTGTTGCAGCTGAAACTGCTTTACCCAAAAAAGTCTTGCTAAAATCTAATGAAAAAATGTATTTTCTGTATTGATGTTTGATAGGTTTTTCACAAGGGGTCACTCTTGACTCTCTTTTCTACCCAGAGCTGCATTTGCTGATACTGCATGTTTTGTATGTGGGATATAGAGCTTTTATGTGAGAAAGAGTAGAACAGCTTCACTGTAAAGAGTACAGCCTACTTTGAGTTAAAATAGTGTCTGTCTGGGCATGTGTGCATTCTTTCAGTATATTTTCTCTGCATATTGTAGGTATCAACTCGATTGTAGCAATTGCATCATACACAGGCTATAACCAGGAAGACTCTGTCATTATGAACCGTTCTGCTGTTGACAGAGGCTTTTTCAGGTAAGACACTGTAAATTTTTTAACTGCTTGGAATTTTAAAGAAAAAAAGCTATACTTGTCCAGAGGCTCAAGAAAAGTTCATTTTATGCTGGAAGATACTGTTCTCCAAATCTTTCCAACTTGAGAAGCCTTTTTTTTTTTTTTTTTTTTTTTTGTAATGGGGATGGAGAGAGCAACCCAATGAAAATAGTGAATGCCTATAGTGAATGTAAAACAGCATGAAACCTGACTGCCCACTTTGTCTTCTTGATCTTCCATTTTGATCTTTATTCTGTTTAGGGTCCTTTACATCACAGTTTAATGAAAAAAATATTTGGACTCTTCTCTGGTGTATTTTCATATAAGTCTTGCAGTTACCAGAGCAATGTTGCAGCAATTTAGCATAGTCTCGCTTTATTAGTGAGACAGTTGCTACCAGTTAGGATTGGAATGTTCTCTCCTTAGAAGGAGCTGCTGTTGGCACAGCTGGTGGCTGATGTGACTTTGTGCATTCTGGTATCTGAAAGCACTTTAGTGTGCCGGCAACTGAGGCAGCAAACAAAAACCCTTAAAGCACCAGAAAGAACCTTATATACATTGAAAGTTTTTCACTGCAGCTCAGTTGTACTGAGTGTGGCACTGCCAGGTAGCAGTAGAAGCCAAAAAAAAGTGTGCAAAATTGTGTGCATAAGAAGAAAAGTAAATAAGGAGGAAAGTAATACGAGAATGATATGCTGAAGAAGTGGACAATCATTAGGAATAATAACTACTTCTTAGGCACCAACAAGATACAAAAGTCTTTGCAGTTCATCAAAAATTAGCATGTTATCTTAGGTCCTTTGGCAGTATCTGCAAAGTGACCATCATAATGCCCTCTGAAACTTTTTTGTTTGGTGGGTTGTTTTTTGTTTCTGTTTTCCCCTCCTCAGTGAAGGCCAGATTAACAGGAAATCAGAGGAAAGATGGTATGGCATATGCTCGTTATTTAGATTTGGTTGTCATTAGTAACAGTAGCCATAATATGTGAAAATGAGATATACAGATGGGAGAAAATGATGCTGGTTTCACTGGAGAAGACTTTTTAACTTCATTTCAGGTCTGTGTTCTATCGCTCATACAAAGAGCAGGAGTCTAAGAAAGGGTATGACCAAGAGGAAGTTTTTGAAAAGCCCACACGTGAAACTTGCCAAGGTAAGATAAAGGAATGTACAAAGACTCAGTTTTTAAATTAAGGTTTTGTGGGCAAGGTAGTTAATGCTAAACTGATTCAGTCTTCATTTTGGGATATATTAACACAGGCATTTCTGTATTTTATAGAAATTACCGTATTAGTTGAGATATTTGCATTAGGTACTTAAGCAGTTGTCTGAAGTTGCAAGCAGACTTGTTGAATTACTGCAGAACATCAAGAATCAGTATGTTGAAAAATTTGGGAGTCTACTTTTTTTGTTCCTTTTCCCCCCAAGGTATGAGACACGCAATCTATGACAAACTTGATGATGATGGTTTGATAGCCCCCGGGGTACGTGTGTCTGGGGATGATGTCATCATTGGCAAAACAGTCACACTGCCAGAAAATGAAGATGAGCTGGAAAGCACCAACAGACGCTTCACCAAGAGAGACTGCAGCACCTTCCTGCGGACCAGCGAGACTGGGATTGTAGATCAGGTCATGGTAACCCTGAACCAGGAGGGATACAAATTCTGCAAGATTAGGGTGAGCACTGATGTTGCTGCTTTCTGCTTTAATGCTCTTTGGTCTGTATTTAAGTTACCAATTGCATGTTTTCCTGTGGCTTACAGGTACGTTCTGTAAGAATTCCACAAATTGGAGATAAATTCGCTAGCAGACATGGTCAGAAAGGAACCTGTGGTATCCAGTACAGGCAAGAGGTAGCAATTTTTTTTCTTCTTCTGCAGATTTTACCTGTGATGATTTTAGCATTGTAACCTTCAAGTGAATTGTCTGTGGAATATCTTCCCAGGTACAATGTTGACTTAAATGTAGCGAAAATATTTTTAGAAGGGGACACAGCTGCTTCTTACATATTTCAATGCCTTTTAAATTCTTTTAAAGACTTAATTTGGATCCAGGCACATACTTTTCCTAAACATGATGTTCTGGGAAGAATTGACTGTGTGTTTCCCTGCTCTAGGATATGCCCTTCACGTGTGAAGGCATCACACCTGATATCATTATCAACCCTCATGCCATCCCTTCCCGTATGACCATTGGTCACTTGATTGAGTGTCTTCAGGGCAAGGTAAAAACAGTCTTCTATACCACATGAGCAATATGAATTAAAATTTGGTGGGGATTGTTGTTTGCTCTGAGCTTTTTTTGCTTTTTTTTTTTTTTTTTTTCACCTTTGGTACAAATAAACACTATCTAGTAGGTGTTAATTAATTTAAAAATTATTGTTCTCCAGTTACTTGATAGCAAAGGGAGATTTCTTAGGGAAGATACACAGTCGTGTAAATTTTATCCAGAAGGTCAGGCCTTATCTACAGTATGCTCTCTCATCTGTTGCTTTTGTTCCAGGCATTTTCCCCTGACCTAGAAAAAAGAGTAGCAAAATTGTTTATAGTGTGTATTTTTTAAAATATGCAGCAGATAAACACAGCAAGATAGGATACTACCATTGGCGTGGAATCTCAAATTCCAGTGTTAAGAGTTACAACTGTTTTGAAACAGCTGAATATGGTCTAACCAGTCCTTCAGAAGCCTGACAAACTTTTCCAACTCTCTTCTCTGTAGGTGTCTGCAAACAAGGGAGAAATTGGTGATGCTACACCTTTTAACGATGCTGTCAACGTGCAAAAGATTTCCAACCTTTTATCAGATTATGGCTATCATCTAAGAGGAAATGAGGTATAATCAAAGTGCCAATTCACTGTAATTTTTTTACTATACACTTGATGTGTAGCAAGGCTTATGATTGCTCTGACTTCTTCAGGTCCTCTACAATGGCTTCACTGGTCGAAAAATCACATCCCAGATCTTCATTGGTCCTACCTATTACCAGCGCTTGAAGCACATGGTGGATGACAAAATCCATTCTCGTGCACGAGGGCCAATCCAGATCCTTAACAGACAGCCCATGGAAGGCAGATCTCGGTAAGGATCCCTGCTGGTTTCTATTTGGTCTTTTGTTTTTCTGTCCACCTTTGAGCCCTGAACAAGTAGCTGCTTCAGCTTTGCAGATTAATTAACTCACCCCAAACAGCCACCCATTTTTTCACGTGTTTGGCTTAAGATCTTGTATTGGGTGCAGGTGCCAAGGTGTTGGTAGCAGGAGGTACTGCTGGGGCAGCCTCTCTAAGAAAGGACCAGGGCTTGCCCCATACTGGATACAGCCACTTAGACCTGGCCAGAGCTGAGCCCAGCAGTGGTGCTGGTGACACCTCTGTGAGAATATATTGAAGAAAGGGTAAAAAATGTTGTGCAGCAACTGTGAGAGAGGAGTGAGGGAATGCAACAGGAGCTGTCCTGCAGCCTGTGGAAAGCCCACGCTGGAGCAGCTCCTGGTAGGAAGTATGATCTCTGGGGGACCCCTGCTGCTGCAATCTGTTCCTGAAGGATTGTACCCCGTGGGAAGGCACATGCTGGAACAGTTTGTGAAGGACTATCCCATGGAAGGGGTCACATGCTGGAGCAGGAAAAAATTGTAAGGAGAAAGGAGCAGCCAACAGGAGCTGTGATGCACTGACTGCAATCCCCATTCTCTCAGTCATCACAGGGAGGGGAGGAAGGAGTTGGGAATGAAGGAGTAAAGTAAGCCTGGGAAGAAGGTTGGGGAGGTGAACTTTTTTAGTTTTGTCTTTGTTTCTGTCATCTTAGTCCATTTTTAATGGGTGATAAACTCATTTTCCCCATGCTGAGTCTGTTTTGTCTGTGAAAGTAATTGATAAGCAATCTCCCTGGTTTTATCTCTACTTGTGAGCTTTTCCATCTAGTTTTTCCCCATGTCCTGTTGACATGGTGGGGACCAGATAGCGGTTTGGTGGACACCAGGCAGACAGCCAAGGTTAAACCCACCACAGATATGCAGAGGATGACTTGTCATCACTTCATTTGGCTGTATGGTTGTGCTGTGGCTATCGGACACCAGCTGCAGAAATGCTCATCAGCGCTTATTAATTACTGTTTTCACAGTTTTATTCTGTGGTATTAGAGGAAAATTAATGCACAGCTGTCCTCCTGCCTTGCAATACAGATACTTGTTCCACCAACAACTTGTTCCACAAGAACTGATTATTTTGCCAGTGAACTCAAAAGTTGAGGGGTTTTTCTCTTCCTTTTAGCGATGGTGGCCTTCGCTTTGGAGAAATGGAACGAGATTGCCAGATTGCTCATGGAGCAGCCCAGTTCTTGAGAGAAAGACTGTTTGAAGCTTCAGACCCATACCAGGTCCATGTGTGTAACCTCTGTGGAATCATGGCAATTGCAAACACGAGGACTCACACCTACGAATGCCGCGGGTGCCGCAATAAAACTCAGGTACGTGTGCTTTTCATTAGCCATTGTTTCTCCTTGTGGGCAGGAGGAAATGCCACTTGAGTGAAGCAGGAGGATAGGGAAGTAAATATTTAAAGAAGCACCAGAACAATTGCTATTTTAGTTTCATAACTGTTTTAAGTGTTTATAGCATTGTAGTCAATTTGGATGCTTCCTTATTAATTTTACAGTGTTGGCTTGTCACTTGGCAGGAAATGCTGTTCAACTGTTGTACAGTGCAGTTTTCAGAGACTTTAAATGCTTGAGAGCTTATTTTTAGAAGTAAAACTCAGAATCACAGGAATTTAGAGGCATCGCCCTTGTGACTGTCCCATGGAGATATTAATGCTTGCAGGGCTGGGTCCCCACAGGAGGTCTTTTGTGTTCCACTTTGGTGGGTTTTTTTAAATTAATAAAAGCTCTGCAGTGCATGCTTGGTTACAGAAGTATGTCAAGGGAAAGCAGTGACAGATAAAAATAGTTGCCTTGAACAGGCTTGTTTTTGTGCCAGGGACTGACTGCTGCAACTCTTAACAATGGCACTGGGGTTACAGAGTGGTGTGTGCTGGAAACCTTACCTGCATTTATGCACTTCAGGCACACTCTGCTATATACATGTTCTGTGTTAAATGGCTCTTGTTTAGGATCAGATCCCTTGGCTTCATTTTTAGATTAAAAATGTGTTCTGGAGAGCTGCTGTGTAGCCCCTACAGACAGTCTCAGTTTCGTTCTTGCTCTGGCACTGTCTGTGAGCAATTCTTGTTAAATGCTTTCGTGCATAACTCCAGATTTGCTTTTAAGCCAAAAAATTCAACAAGTTATTTGTGTAGAGGATGCTGGAAGTTGATCCTTTATGAGTGTTTATCACAAGACTTTTGAAATCTCTTTCCAGATATCTTTGGTTCGAATGCCCTACGCCTGCAAACTCCTCTTCCAAGAACTGATGTCTATGAGTATTGCACCTCGTATGATGAGTGTTTAGACTTAAAAGGGCTTTTTTTTTTTTTTTTTATTATGAGACTCAAGTGCTCAGGTTTTGTTTCATTTTGTACACGTTGCATTCAAAATTACAGTTTCACTCATCTGGTGTGTGCTGTTCAAAAGTATGTTTATTTCCTGTAAATAGAATTAAAATTTGTAATTGAACTTGTGAATCTATTTGTGTATCTGTGAAAGAAGTGTGCAAAGCAAATTGGGACTCAAAAGAAAAAGGGAGTTAAGAGGGACTGATTAGTCAGCTAGAAAAAGCCAGAGCTTGCAGCTTTCCAAAATACTAATTTAAAACTGTGCGTAAGTGAAAGTCCTCACATCACAGCTCTGCACCATCATCTGTGGAAAAACAAAAACATGTTACACTCTGTCCTATTCCAAGGGGAGTATCACAACTTTGGCAATAGCTTTGGGATCTCTTGGCTGAGGGTGAGACCTGGCCCCTCCTTCCTTCCTGCCTTCTTTCCCTCCCTCCCTGCTGCAGGGGGTGATAATAGACACGTTTTTCTGTGCTGAGATCACCTGGGCATGGCACACAGACTCTCACCACAGTGTAGCTATGATGTCTGACAGTTTGTTCCATTACCTTTATCTATTTCCTTTAAGGTGGCAGTCTGCATTTACTTATCACTTAGCTCCAGATGCCTTAGAGCTTTCCTACAGCTGAAAAGAACCAGCTGTAGCATGTGCTGGGTGTGTGTAAGAAAAACTGAGGCACTATGCACAGTACTGCAACCTCACAGTAATTACTGTGAGAGAGGGAGTGAACATCTTCTGTTCTGGGGTATAAGCATGGCACAACTCAGTAAAACTCAATTTCATTCACATCCATAAATAAGATGTTTGAAAAGGGATTAGAGACTACCTTGAAACCATTAGCAAAGTTCCTATGTATGATATTTGATTAATTGAAAGCTGTTTCAGTGCCAGGTGCTGCTAATGTTCTTCTAAGGGTAATATTTTAGCTCTTCACAGACATAAGGACAAAAAAGTCAAGACTATATAGTTTGGATAAAGCTAGCAGGGATTAAAACTAAGGATTACTTCCAATAGGGGATTTGGGCAGCACAGTATTCTCTAGCTAGGTGCTTTATTTCCCTGTCCCCCTGCCTCTAGCAGGGTTTTAGTTACTGTTCTGGCTCCCCAGATTTATTCCTAAGCATGTGGCTGTGCTGAGCCATCCTCTGCAGCTGGGATGAGGGTAGCTTGTTTGCCAGCAGCTTTGCACACAGCCCTGCAAAGGGGATGTGCTGTGGCAAATCTCTGAGGTTTCACATCCCAGCATGCAGAGAACATGGCAGGAACTGGAATGTCTGCTGTGCCAATACTGCTCCCAGGAGAGAGGAGCAGGTTTGAAATCATCCAGGCAACAATGAAAGGATGGAACAAATGTAGGGCTGGAAACTCACTGGAAGTTTCTCTATTAAAAACCCAGAAGGTATTTCTTAATTTAAATTTGTTATTTCCAGTACTTTACAGCACATGGGGGCTTGCTTATTTAACAATCCCTTGAGAACTCTAGCAGCTCAGATTTGCTGAAATGTTTTGTCAAATGCAAAAACTTGCATGTTAAACTATTTCTAGTGGGGGGGAGGGTTTGTTTGTTTGTTTGTTTGTTTTTCTTTTGAAAGCATTAAACAGAGGTGGTCCTTTTGTATCAAGTAACAATAAACTGTTCGGGGAGACAGTTGCTGAGTGTTCAGCCACACTTACCAACCTTTGGTCAGGGCTATTTCATGCAGAGTTTCCACAACGTGGATTTTTGCCGAAGCTGTTGCCTCTCCTTTGGCATTTGATGCATGGCACTCATATTCCCCAGCATCCTCTTTGCTCAGAGGAGATATCTGTGGGAAGAAACATACCCCACTCCCCCAGTAAGCATCTGCACTGGTAGAGGTGATTCTGTTTCCAGCTATCTTACATAACTCTGCTGTGTCAAACCCTGTCCTCCCCTCTATTCCCCTCTGATTTTACCAGCAGTATGCACACTTCTGCTGCATATTAGACACAGGAAGGCTGCTTGAACCAGGTGAGACTGGAACCAGCAGCCACCCTTATCCTTCATCTCTGACTCACACAGGTAATTTTCCTCTAAATGCCCTGTCTGTTGCCATTCATCTCCTGTACCGTTCTTTGTTCAGGAGCAGTTTGCAAACTGCACTCTGCAGCTCTGTGCATACCCAGAGTACTTACCAGCACCCAGCCAGTCACTTCGTGTTTCTCAGGGCCCCCACGGGTCTGGATAGCCAAGTTCTCCCGGTCCCCAGGCAGAAGCTCCATCCTCTGGACACCATACTGTCCTCGAATTATCTAAACAGAGGAGCAGGAATTGGGTAAGTAAGAACTCTGGGGCTTACTTATGTTGGAACTGAACCATACCTGCACACAGATCAGCATCAGATAGACATGAATGTGTTTTGTGCAGCAGCAGTGTGTTTCTAGTGTCAGAGTTTCACTTTGTCCTCCGTGTGGTGCAGCCACACCATCCCAGTGCCTCAGCTCTGCAGCTGTGTTCTCCTCACCTCAGCAGCAACAGAGTGGCCCAGTTTTCTGGTACTGGGCAGTGGGATGTGCCAACATGCTCTGTGCTGACCTGGCCTCACAGAACTTTGTGTGCTCCCAAGGGTGTGTTCAGCCCTGCCTGTTTCTGCTGCAGGAAACCAGGCAGTCCCTCCTGGTAGGCACAGCACTGCAGTCAGTATCTGAGCCCACAGCACAGAGTAAGTGGTGCTCAGCCCTTGTTACCACCAGGTCAAGCAGTCTCTCAGCCATGAAGAAGAGGCATGAAAAGCAGAACAGTGCTGACAGTGTAAACTCTGCATCTATTCATAAACAAGCAGAACACACTGCGTGAGTCAACAAACCCACATTGTACGCTCACCTAACTGTCTGCTCTTGAACCCCTATGAATAAAGCTTGCTGTCTTACAGCAAATTTTGGGCCAACCCAGTTTTTTTCTCCACAGTATCCTTAAGTAGTAACATTTCAGCTTAATTTTCAGACCCTTCACAAGAGTGCACAAACCTGTGGCACTTGAGGAGGCTGTGGGAGCCATGCAGTGGCTCTCACCCTACGGCCAGGATCCTCTCCATTCAACACTGGCCCCTGTCCTAAGCCAGATGTTCCCAGTGCTGCCAAAATCAACATGCTGCTGGCTACTGGAGCTACAGGAGTGCCCCATGTGGTTCCTGTTCCCGACGTGGGCGCTGTCTAGCCACCCCAGAGTCACTGCTGCCAGCAGGGTGAAGGTGAAGGCAGGCCAAGGGACATTCCCTACGTGCTCCGAATACCAGGCGCTACCAAGAGAATCACAGTCCTGTCCTGGCTCGGGACCAACAAGTTTATTTTCTAAATAATGTCTAAATACTAAGCAAAACCAGATGTCTGGGGGTGGACAGAACTGCACAGATGAGAGAATTCATCAAAGAGGTGTGTTTCTACAGAGGGATCTGCTGTGGCCTTTGTGCTTACCAGGCACTTTCAGACACCTCAGGTTTGCTGTGCTGTAAGAACTCCTAGCAGGGCCCTTACCTTGTTCCAGATAAGGACAGGGGTTGGGATGCCAATGACTTCACAGCTCAGGTAGATTTGTGCTCCTGTCACATTCCAGATGTCCTTAGGAGGAGTCACAATGGAGGGTCCTGCAAAAAAAAATCTTTTAAGTCCCAGATGACTGCAGGCCTGCCTCCATGCTAAGCCTTTTAAGTGGGAGCCAGTCACACTTTTGAGAATGAGGTGAAGATGAAAGTTCACTGGGCTGATCCCACATCACAACACTTCTCTCTCCAAAGTAACACACACACCCAGCCTTGAGCTGTCCAGACAGATGGGTGCTTGCCCCAGATGAAAACTCAGGTGCTGAGCAGTTCAGGTGATGAGTCCTCCTCCTCTCAAGGTTGAGGTTAGAAGTAAAATAGTTTATATTCTGTTGTCCCAGAGGCAGAGCAGAACTGTACCAACTCTTGGCTCTGTTTACCATGCAGTCACCACGTCAGCTGGCATGGAGGAAAGGACCTCCAGGACACAGGGTTCTTCCCACTCTATCATGCCATGAAGAGCTTGCCCAACTTTGCAGCATCATTTTTCCCAGCATGATTTCAAACCCATGGCTCTGAGTTAGCAGAATTCAAGGCTATGCTGCTCCTGTTTTACCTGTGTGCAATGCTCAGCCAAAGAACGCTGGCTGGGAGGTGACACAGCCCTCCATGGGTGAGATCTGGGAACGGAGTAGGGGAATGCAGAGCTCTGTCTTTCTCCAGAGAGCTCCAATTCCTGGTTAAATAGAGAGTTGCTTCTAAAGCAGATCAGAGCAGGGTTGTTTTGCATATCTGGCTGGAGATGTTTATCCCTCAGGCTGGGAAACGCTGGAGACATAACCCATATACCAGGAAGGGAAGAAAGGCCTTTTCTGTTCAATCCCTCTCTAGTGAGGCTGTTTTGTAAAATGCAGCTATTAATTCCCTGCAATAGGAAGAGCAGACCAAAGGAGCACAGAGTGTTTATTTCCAGTTATTGATAGCTTTAAGAACACCATAAACAGCTTTCCCCCTCCTGTTCTGAAGATGCAGGCAGTAACAGGAAACTAAAGCTCCCATTATGCTCCATCAGGAGAAGGAATTTCCTATGCAGACAGGTACTTCAGAGACAGCCTGACAGAAGCTCCTTGTATACTGACTCATAGATCACACACAGCTCATTCCCAGCACTGTAAAAAGGGGCAGATATGGGTCCTGATGCTCCTTATGGGGTCCTGAATCTGCACTGATTTCAGCCCTGCATGTGCACTCTACCCTGCAGCCCTGGGTGGGGTGTAGGCTTCAAGTGCATCCCACTGCACCAAGCAGAAAGCTGGTGTCTTCTTCCTCCTCATGATCTGGGGGAAGATCATGGGGCAGCTTCTATTTTAGCTCAAGAGATGCTGAGGTGGTTCCCTGCTCCTGAGCAGCTGGTGCAAACCCAGAGAAATGTTTGCTTTTCTCTTTCTCTCTCCAGGAATGACTGTACACAGCCTGCTGGTGGGAAGCTGCTAAGAGACCAGGGTTGGCTGCACTCAACATTCTCTGTTACAGAAGTATCCTAGTTCTGATTTTTAACAGGAGGCAGCTGTGGGGAAGTAGAAAGGTTTTATGTGTAGCCCCGGGCAGTGGTTGAAACCACACCTAATAGTCAGCACGGGCTGGTTTCCTGGCAGACACCACAACCCAGGTGCTCCTCATCTGCACAGAGATGAGTCTCTCAGCTGACAAGAGGATTTAAGCAGGTTTCAACACCCTGCTGAAGGTTTTCCCCCCGAGTATCCCACAGTGGCCAGCCCAGGACTTTGCCATAACCATGATGGGGCCACCTCAGGTCACGCACTCTGCTCCCCTTACCCAGTGCAGCATTTCCTGCACAGCCCAGCTGTTCTTTTTCTGGTGTCCCTTAAACAATAGGGATAATAAGGCACTTGGAAGCTCTGATGGGACACAGTGTCCCCATGCTCTGTGTGGGACCCCAGCTGACATGCATCCAGCAAATCCTGCTGCTGCTATTATTCTGTTGTCCAGCCCTCCACATGCAAATTGGCTTTTCTAAAGCAGAGCTTGGGACTTATCCCCAGCTGGCAGGGCTATGTCTGCCCCTGTATGATACCGTCCTAACACTGGGGTTCTTCCATGAGGCAGGAAAAACACAAGTACCCCCCAATGACCACCATCTCTCGCCACAGAAGAGATCCTGACACATTAAAAGCCAGGTGGATTTTAAGGCATTGTTATGCTCTTCCAGGATCTGGCTCAATTCTCCCCTGGTTGGGAACTTGCAGCATTCAGCACACCACTAAATCCACTGCCTAAGGTGTCTCAGTCTTGATTACTGCCTGAGTTTCCCCTGTGTCAAGAGTTCAGACACCCACTAGCCCAGAGGTGTTTATTCACCTTGCCAGGATGAACAGATCATACCAGGATTTTTCAGCAGCAACTGCTGTCAGGGGAATAGAGACATGGAATTTCTACCCACCTCTTGGCTTAGGAGAAATTGTTTATCCTCTTGGACAGGGGAATTGCCTGCACAGCTTCACAGCAAAGCCCTGTCTGGCTTGGCACAGCAGCCACAGCACAGTGAGAGCTTGGCTATTACAAACTAGTCCTGAGGCCGGGATGTACATCCTGATCCAACCAGGCAGAACATGACGTTCTACATTTGGCTGCAAAATGAGCTGGAGGCATCCACAGGCCTCTGCCTGTATCTGACACAGCTCTGAGACCAGGAGGGAATACACATCCTGAGAGATGCAGCAAGTGTCATGGGAAAAGTCACTGTGCTCTCTCTGGGCATTTGACTTAAATTCATACAGCCAAAACTCTAGAGCTTCTTCCGCCACTAAAAATAAATGAGAAAGGCCAAGAAGTCATCAGATTTAAAGTCAAATCAGCTACAGCCAGAGCAGCAGCTGAACTCCCCCCACAGTGAGCTGACACCCAGGAGCATGGCAGTCACCCTGCTCCCTCCTACAGTCCCCAAAGTGGGCAGAGATGGAGAGATGATATGGCAACTTGGCACAACAGGAGAGGCAGGGGATGGCAGAGTCTTGCAGAAAATGTGAGGACATTCCTAGTGCCCCTCTTGCTTCAGAAGTTCTTGTGAAGGGAGCAAAGCAGGGACTGGAAACAAGCCCACCTTTTACAGAGCAAATGCCTTGATTCTTGCCAGCAAGGAGCCACCCTGCCATCATCCTACAGCCTGCACCTTGGAGGCCTTGCTGCTCTACTGCCCACAGAGGGGATGGTTTCTCCCTCAGCTTCCTTCAGGCACCTGCCCATAGAAATGGTCACCACCATCCAGGTGGCTGAGCGGTCCCCTCTGTCCTGCCTGGGACACTGTGGATGTACAGATGCTCCCTGACTGCACCGGAGCTCCGTGACCAAGATGACAGCCCAGGCTGTTGATGGAGATCAGCTGCTGTCCACAGGCACTTCAAGCATTTCCTCTGTGCTCTGCCCATTGTTTGTAAAACAAATAGCTGTCCCTGGCCCAGGAAGGCGCTTTTCACAGAGCCCCAGAGCTCATTCACCCTGGGACAGAGCCTGAAAACACTTTTTCTGCAGCTTGTAGGGAACTGGCAGCCTGTGTTATGTCAAAAACAGCAGCTGGAAAGGAGTTCCCATTGTTGTATGTAGCTGCTTTTCTGCCACAGCAATGTGCACAGCAGAGCCTGTGACGTCCTCGATGAGGATATCATCTGGCATCTGTTCCTGACACCTCTCCTACACCAGCACCCCTTCTGTTCCCAGCCTCAGCCAGCAGGGACCTGGCATCTCCCAGCCCACCCACTTGTCCCTCACTGATACCTGGATGGTCACTCACAGCTGAGGGTTAGCCCATCCTCACCAACCCTCCTTTGGTGCTCACACACACAGTCAAATAAAAATCACACAGCAAGAAGAGCAGTAACTGCTTTGCTAAAATCAAGGGGCCCATGGGTATGTGACTAAAGGCAGAAATCAGCTGGACATTAAGCACTGTGGGCTCTGTGCTGGTGCTTGGGAGTGTCTGGAAGCCCAGACCACAAACACACAAAGCCATGTGCCACATGCTAAAGCTGATGTGGGTGTCAGCTTGGCTTCCAGCCAGCCCTCCTGGGCACTGCACTGCCCTGCCACAGCCCCAGGTCACACCCACAGGCTGGGAACAGCCCCCAAGAGGACAAACCCAAGCGAAAGCTAAACATTGTTCACTCTCACAAGACATTGCAAGTCTGAAAATAAACCCACTCCAGTCTCCTAAGCTGCTGGTAAAGTACTTTCCCTTCAAAATTACTTTATATGGAAAAAGGGAAACCTTCCATAAGCAACATCTAGTCATTCTAGCTAGCATGGCCTCGGCTGCCCCCTCCCAGGTCAGTGCCCTGTGAGAGGCAGCAGACGGGAAATGCAAGCAGCTCCTGGCCTTCCCCACTCCCAAAGCTGCCTGCTGCTTTCTGGCAGGCTTGCACACCTCCTGTTACCTACTTCTGAAGGCATTTCTCTCCCTCCTGTAATCTGGCTGTGAAGAGACTAAGGAGGTACAGAATGTTGGATGCTGTGTCTGTTTGGCACTCCCTCCCAGACTTCAGGAAAGGCTGAACACGAACACAGCTTTGCCCCAAGCCCTGGAGACTTGAGACTGAGTCAGTGGGAGGAAGGGCCCTGGGCCACCACACCACCATTCTGCCATGGAGCAACTCCTGCTTTCCACACCACTGGGCTCACGTGGTGCACAGCACTGCTGCTGGAAATCCCAGCCCTGCTGCTCCACCACGGTTTGGGAACACTGCCTTCAGAGACCTTGTGCACCTTCCTAGCACAGAGTCACAGAATGCTCTGGGCTGAAAGGGACCTTAGAGATCATCTACTTCCATGAGCTAAAGCCTGGAAAGAATGTGAAAAGCTTGCAGTGGGAGACAGAAAAAAAAAGCATGGCAGCATTTATGCATGGAAAAGCAAGCAGGGCTTTCAAAAATCCAACCTGATTAGACTTGTTACGTGGTAATCTCCTATTTAGTTCTAACCTCAGTCAACCTCAGCCCAACAAAGGATTAAACACATTTTTTTTTAACACAGCATGCCTTTCCAGCAATAGAAAAAACAAACATAGGGTGGAATTTGCTGATCAGTAATCATTCCTTCCTAGTGAATTTGGGTATGCTGTGATCACTGAGAATGAAGACACAGGTGAAATACAGGATCCTCCTGAGCAGTGAAGGTGTTGTGTAGTCCCTGGCATACTGTTGCTCTCTAGGACTCTGACAAGTAATATATTAAACAACTTCCATAGTAGCTTTTAGCACAGCAACCATAAAAACTCAAGCTCCAATGAACCAAAACCTTTTCAAATAGTGGAGTGCTTTTTAAGGAGGAATTTATGACCTGTGCTTCAACAGTGGAAGCCCCCAAAGTTACACATGAATTTTAAATCACCAGTATTTTTGAACACTGAGAGCAAGGAACAACAGTGTTCAGGAGTTGGTCATGAAACACAGCAGAGTCCAGAAAGGCTGGATGTGTTTTAAAGAAGGAATTGTTAAATATTCAAGAGCAGACCGTCCCCAAGTGTGGGAAGTCCAGGGAAAAAGACCAGCCTCATTAAACAGAAAGACTGGAATTTAGGAAAAAAACTAGAATCTATCATCTCTGGAACAAGGATCAGGTGACGTGGGAGGACTATAAGAATGTTGTGAGGTCATGTAGGGAGAAAATCAGGAGGGCCAAAGCCCAACTAGAATTTTATTTGGCTGCTACAGTAAAAGACAACAAAAAATGTTCCTATAAATACATTGGCAGCAAAATGAGAGTCAAGGAGTGTCTCCATCACTGGTTGAATGCAGAGGGTAGTGTAGTGACAGGGGATGAGAAAAAGGCAGAGGCACTTAATGCCTTCTTTGTCTTAAATATCAACACTAGTTGTCCTCAGGATACCCATCTCCCACATGGGGAGATGAATGAAGTCCCCACAATCCATGAGGAAATGATGAGTGACCTGCTGTGCTAATTAGGTACTCACAAGTCTGTGGGCCCTGATGAGATCCACCCAGAGTGCTCAGCCACAGACTCTCAGGATGCAGCACACAATGCTGGAAAGATCCACCCACAAAAGCAACATTTTCCTCTGCAGTGGAAGACAGCAGGTAGCAGGCCACCACTGCAAGACCCCCACTCTTACCTGATGAAGAAACTCAAACAGATTCCCAAGAGAATCAGGGAACTCGGTTCATTTCCAACCACAGACAACTTAGCAAAAACTTTTCTAAATCTTTCCCCAGCAAAGACAAAACCACTCATGAAATATCTCTTAAAATCCAGAAAAAGAAGAAAGGGAGAAAAGAACTAAAGCAATCTGAGCCTCTTGTTAACAAATCTAGAAGAATTTCTTGCAAAATGTGCCTGGCTATGAACTATGTTTTGTGGTGTCTAGAGTTGTGAGCCTTTGTACATAAGGCAGCTGTATCAGGAGAAGATGAGCTAATCTCAGTGATAACAGCACTCTGCCATTTCCCATGGTTTGTTTTTTTTTTTTCCCCCAAAATCCTGTTTTGCTCTGGTAGTGGATTAAAAAAATAAAACAAACCACCCTCAAAACTTAGATATTTCTGGCAAAGCTTCAACAGCTGAATTTGGATGGAATGAGCCAACAGATGTGATTCATGTTTCTTGCTTTGAAGTTGACCTGTGGGAACCTGGCACTTCTTTGTCTGCAGCACAGATGAACCTTTATGGAACAGTGAAGAATCAGCAAAGCAAAACCACTGATGGGGTAAATCGACAGGAATTTGGGGGGGGTGATACATTTGCCCCTGGGGCTGCCAGTCTCCACAAGAGCCTGGCAGTCACAATCCTATATCCATCAGCTTGCTTTTCTAAACCCTGTGGACAGCCAATAAATCTCACACCCACCTTCTTCTGAGCCCCAGAGCTGGTGTGTGGCACCTTAACAAAAAACTCCTTCCATGAGGGATGCTGTCTGGGCTTCTGGGGAGCCAAAATGATGCCTCTCTGAGGGGACAGCACAGCTCCAGTGACTGGGATCTCCTTTATGGTGAGATATAGGTAAGTTTAATGCTGGTTACAGTCAGTTGTAAAAGAATCTCTCCTGGTTCAGCTGTTCATCTGTAGCCTGTGGGAGGGATCCTGTGAGCCATCATTACCATAAGGAAAAGCCCTGCATGTTCCCAGTGCTGGGAAAACACTTTCATGGAGCCACAGAGTTTTAAACCAGACTCAGCTGAATAGAAATAAAGCAGACTGCTTGGCAAGCCAGCAGATTTACCCTTCACACAGAGAGGCCCTGAGTTTCTACACCCAGGAGGTCTTTGTAGGTAGGTACAAAGCAGCACCAGATCCCCTGAGAGTGAAACACTGTTCTCTGAAGTCTGCTGAGAGCTGCTTTGTGGCACCCTGCTTTTGAACAAGAACAAGAGTTTGGCTTCCAGTGAGAGGAGGGAGCATAACACAAAAAGAGAAAGCCTTGACTGACAACAGCAAAACAACCTGGAGACCCCAACCCTGTTGGAACAAGCATTATGGACTTCAAACTATATAATGAGGCAACTCTGGCAGTATTTCCAGCAGTCACAATACATCTCTCAGGTATTTGCTGGTAGCTAATGATAAGAAAGACTCAGGGGTATTTGTCCCTTCCTGCATTGGTTAGGCAACAAGTCAGTGCCTGGTATTTTTCAGCTCAGAGATCATCATCAGGAATCCTGATAGCCTTTTTTTTTATAGGGGTTGGTGCTTTGAGGTTGTTTTTCTGCCTGGCTTGAGCTGAGCCATGCAACCCTAATTCTTTATGCCAGCTGGCTTTGCATGGCAGTGGGTACCACAGTCCTCCTGCCCCAGGTCCCAGCTGGCTGCAAACAGCCTCAGTGAGTGCACTGCAAATTCAATTTCAGCCTGCATTCCTGAAGCCACCAACTCCTTAAGAGGCACTTCTGAACATCTGTGCACAGCTGTGTGACAGCAGTGACAGAGGGCAGCTCCCCAGCTGTCAGAGCAGCCTTCCCTCCAGCCAAGGGGACACCAGAGGAAGCACACCAGACCTCCTGTACCTGCCCCACCAGCAGGCTTCTGCTTTGTGCCCTTTGTGCCCTGCCTGAGAGACCTGGTGCAGACCTGAGCTGCATTTTCACAGGCAGAGAGCACACAGACAACCTGTTTAAAGGCAATGCTGGAAAGCAGATGGAAAACTTCACAGCATCTGCCTCCTGCACCCTCAGCACTGCAATTAGCTACGAAGAGGCTGCTGGGACACACAGTAGAGATGGGATGCAGGTAGTGGTGCCCTGACAGGGAGCAGGGCAAACCCAGGGCCAGCTCTGAGTGCAAGTGGGATGGCAAAGCAGGAGCCCAGCCAGTAGGGTGCACCACAGCATCTCTGCCTGCTCCCTCAGAGCAAAAAGACAGGCAGCTTTTTCTGCTGGCACAGCACCAAGAGCAGCCAGGCAGCTTCAAGGAGTTGGCAGTCAAGTAGGATGCCTTTTTCCAGACATACCCAACAGTCCTGCTCACATAAAACCCACTCCAGAAAGGACCAGCTGGATCCCTCCATCTGCCAAGTGCAGGTAGAGCAAGGGTTATTTCCGTCCTTTCAAACTCTTCTCAACTGTTTTCCTCTGCCCTCCAGCAGGAAGTTTTGGCTGCTGCACAAACACCTTTTTCTGCATGCCTTCATGATTTTTGTGCAAAGCACAGGCATCACATGTGAGAGGTCTGGGAAACAATCAAGGACAAGGTCAAGGCAAACTCTGCAGGGCTGACAACATGTTAATTCCTTTTCCTATTTAATATCAAAGGAAGATCCAACAGGATGTGCAAAACAAGTCTTCCCTCTCCAGTTCCACTTGAACAAAAAAAAAAAATTAAAATCCCAAAATGCAATCAAACACAATTAGGACCTACTGCTGGAGACATATGTTTCTGGATCTCTTCTGAGATACTATCTTGAAAGGCTGCTCTCTCTTGGACTGAAAGGTCGTGCGAGGGCATGCAGACACCTCAGAGCCAATTTTCCACTACTGGACTATCACAGTATCCAGGTCCTTCTACAAACCTAGAAAAATGCTGTCTCCTATCTGGAAAGATACTGGAAAAGGCTCTATGCTATTAGGCTGATGGGATGGATGTTCTCTCCTTGTCAGTGTTTCAAAATCCATGTGCAGATTACAACTCCCCGCCCTTCCCACCCAATGCTCCTAACTGCCTGGAGGCACTGAGGGATGCAGAAATACTTCCAGATGTCTAGCACGGCTGTGGGATGAGTCCCTGCCTGGGCTGGAAGCCACAGAGCAGTGCCTATCACCAGAAGGACCACAGAACAAGAAAGGTTCATACAGCTGAGGGGAATCTCTGAAGGGTCAGCTGTGCCACCACTGCTGAGCAGCCACATCCATCCTGCTCCCTTCCCTGAGATGCTGGGTTGGAGCTCTCCCAGCAGCAGGAGCCAAAAGAACAGATCCCCTGAATCCCCTGAATGATGGAGGACTGAACATTTTGCCAGTTGCTCTGCACCACATGTTCCAGCAAAATTCTTAAACAGGTAACAGCCCACAAAGATCTGCAGATCTGCACACATCTCCAAGGAAGGGATGTGCATGGAATTGCTGTCCACTCTGAGACCCTTCTTCAGCAAAGCTGCTGCTATGAGCATCAGAAGACAGAGAAATCTTGTGGGACCTGCTGGAGGCTGGCAGGTCAGTGGCCCTCCACATCCCCTGCAGTGGCTCATGTTTGCACTGACCTCATCAGACTCTGTCTCCATAGTCTGGATCAAAGCCTCACCAGGTCAAACCAGCATCCCGTCTGGGACAGACACCAGGAAGCACAGCCAAGGGTGGGGACTGTACCTTGCAGGTATCAATACCTGTTCTGCAATGAATTCCCACATTACTTTGGGCAAGGCAAGTGAGAACTCAGCCTTCTGCTCAAGTACACACCTGAAGCATGACATCTTTCAAACCCATCTGCTCACCCGTCTGGGCTGGCAAAGCCAAGAAGCAGCACACACTTTAAGACTCCTGAGGCAGGAAAGGCTCTTTCCAAATACATGGGCATAGACTGAGACCATTCTTATCTCATTCCACATTATCCTGAAAGCTGAAATTCCTCCCCTCTAAGAGTTAATACTGTACCACACTCTTTCTGGCTAATATGTAAGCCTAATCTTTTGGACAAGGTTTGTGAAAAGCCACACAGGGCATTTAATGGGCAACATCAAAGCACATAACCCAATCCTCAGTCTTTCATGCCTGCCTTGGGAGTTTCAGAAACATTTTTTTTGCAAACTTGGCCTCAGTTATGAGAAGCAAGAGAAGGAGGAGGTGGAGGTTGTGACCTGCACATACTGTGTTTATGAGAACACTCCTCCACCAAAACAGCACTGGCGCTGCAATCTTGTCCTTGAGACGTTCAGTATATGGTTTGCATGCTATGTCTTACCCCTCCCTCCCGCCCAGCAAAAACCACTCCCAGAGGCTAGAATTTCTACTAGAGGCTCCGCAGCAGAACAACTTCTCCCTTGAGCAGCATCCCTAGGAAAAAGCTTGGGATGAATCAAGGTCCTGGTCGGAAATATAACAATTGCAAACTGCTACGTGTAACTCATAGGAAAGTCACTGTTTCATTTCGAACCAAAGCAAGCCAGTGGATGTTGGCTCTAAATTTCTTTGGCTTTCACATCCATTTAATTATTTCCTTTCCTCTCTGCTTGCAACCAGCCTGGGCAGAACACTGTCCTGGATAGCTCACCCCTTTTGTTCCATCTCACAGCAGCCCAAACTGCGAGCTTTAGGCAAAGTACGAAAAGTGAGTGCGCGTATTCCAGCACCGCTGGAAGCCAACAGCGAGTGCCCAAGCTCCTCCGCGTTTCTGGGTCCGCAGCGTTACTCCAAGTTTAGGCAGCGCCATCCGACCGGGACGCTCCAGTCCATTTACGGTGGGTGTGAAATCACGTCCATGTCACAGGGCAGCACCCGCGGCACAGAGCGGCAGCCGAGCGGCGCTGCCCCGTCCGCCCCCGCCCGCCCCGCTCCGTGCCCCGCACCTTGCTCGCAGGCTCCCTTGCTGCGCTGGCTGATGGCGGGCTCGCCGCGGCTCTGTGCGCGCAGGCTGGCGGCGCGGAGCTGGCAGCCGCTGCCGTAGGTGAGCCCGTCGCTGCCGCACACCGGGTAGCGGCTCTTGCAGAGGCACACGCCGGGCGGGCCGGCGGCGGGCGGCACCGGGCCGCCCTTGGCCTTGCGGCGCTGCCGGCTCTTGACGCACTCGAGGCCCGGGGCGCAGCGTCCCCCCGCCGCGCCGCCGCCGCCGCACGCCTCGCCCTCGCCGCGCCCGCACTGCCAGCAGCAGCCGCAGGCGTCCCGCACCCTGCCCAGCGGGCAGCCCCGCGCCGGCAGCGCCGGGCACCGCGCCGCATCGCACGGCCCGCAGCCCCCCGCCGCCGCCGCCGCCGCGCCCGGCCCGGGCACCGCCGGCACCGCCAGCAGCAGCGGCAGCAGCAGCAGCAGCGGCATCGCGCAGGGCGGCATGGCGGCACCGAGCCGCCCGCCCACGGCAGCCGCTTAAGCGGCGGCGGGGAAACCCCTCCCCGGCGGCGCCGCCCCGGTCCCTGCCCCGGCCCCGGTCCCGGCCACGGCAGCGGGGCACCGCCGCCATCCCGCGGCCGCCCTGCGCGGTCCCTCCCGCTGTCCTGCACTCAGCTCCGGCATCCCGTCCTTACCTCTTCTTCCCGCGGAAAGGGACCTGTGGAGCGGGCTGACAGCCGGCTGAACGCGGGCCAGCTGTGCCCAGGACACAATGGGGCAGTAAGCGTGGCCAGCAGGATCAGGACACACTTACTGTCCCCCTGTACTCGGCACCTGGAGTGCTGTGTTCAGTTCTGTCTACACGAAGAACATTGAGGTGCTGGAGCATGTCCAGAGAAGGGCAACAAGGCTCGTGAAAGGTCTATCGAGAACACGTCTTATGACGTGGGCTGAAGGAACTGGGGTGGTTTAGAAGGTTCAGAGGGCACCTCACCACTCTACAACTCCCTGAAAGGAGGCTGTAATGAGGTGGGGGGGTCCGTCTCTTCTGCTGTGCCTGCGGTGAGAGAATGAGAGGAAAAGGCTTTAAGGAGAGGCATGGAAATTCAGACTAGATATTTGAAACATTTTTCACTCTTAGGGTGGTCAGGCACTGGAATTGGTTGCCCTGGGAGGTGATGCCACTGTCCCTGGAGGTGTTTCAAAGGCATCTGGATGTAGTGCTGGGTGAAGATTTCGTGGTTTAGTGGGAGTGCTGGGTGGATGGTTGAACTTGATGATCATAAAGGTCTCTTCCAACCTTGATTATTCTGTGATTCTTGCCACCCACCCATGCTCAGCTCACAGCCACTGGCTGTGGGGAACTGTGGAAGTGCTGGTGAGCCTGTCAAGATTCCTTCAGGAGGCAAAGAAGAAAAGGAGAGCTGTCTGGTTTCTCCTGTCCATACTTGGGACAACATTGTTTTCTGCTGCCTTCTTTTACCTTAGCTTGTGGCTCCTTCCCTGGAATGGCTCCTGAACAGTCTCCTAGAGTAGTGGGCTGTTGCCACCAGCAGAAACTGGGAATATTCCTCAGGCAACACTGGGCAACATTGCTGTGAAAACAGTGTCCTGAAAGTGCCAAACCTAAAGCACCAGGGTGCTGACAAACCCCTCAGGCAGGGGCAGGAGGGCAGCAAGTTCTCTGCCCTCATGCCTGCCATCTCCTGCAGGGCAGTCCAGGCTGAGATGATGTTCAGCCTTGGTTCTGCCAGGGCCTGTGCTGTGGGTGCTGCTTTGGCGTTCCAGGAGAAGGACAGACAGTTGCTGTCCCATGCTGTGATACTGAGGGATTTGGCATTGTCCAGTTTGGGTTGCCCGTGGCTGAGCCCTGCTGGGTAGCCCCCAGGTCACTGTGTCCCTTCCCATGGAGAGAACAGCTGGAGCTGAGACTCAGGCCAGCTGAGAGTGGCTGCAAGTTCCCCATGCTCCCAAATCTGCTCTGAAGGATTGACCCACTCATGCCTGTTCAGCTGCTGACACTGTGGGAACAGGCTCCCATCACACATTTCCTTGGCTTCCTGGGGCTCAGC
Organism: Oenanthe melanoleuca; assembly: GCF_029582105.1. Classification (NCBI taxonomy): domain Eukaryota; kingdom Metazoa; phylum Chordata; class Aves; order Passeriformes; family Muscicapidae; genus Oenanthe; species Oenanthe melanoleuca. Next base: position 16,900,796 of record NC_079337.1, read on the forward strand.
ATGAGACATTCCTCCGTTTCTCCTGGGACCATGGTATCTGCATACATGTCATTGGATTTCTCCATTCCTCTCACTCTGGAAGTGCTCCGTGCTGTTCTCCTGGGAGAAGGGCTGCCCTCAAAAGCAAGCAGTACCCCAGACTCAAGGAGCTTTACACATTTTGGTTGTTGCTGTGCTGTGTTTTGCTTTGGTTTGGGTTTTATGGGCAATTCACTAGAGGAGTGATGGAAAGGGGTGAAATTCACAGATGGACACATCTGTCAATTCTAGCTACAAACACCATTTTGCACAGTTCACCTCTTTTCGCTGTCTCCTGCCAGTTGCCATGCATCTTCCTCACAGACCCCTAGATTCCACTTCATCAGAGTATCACAAGCCCAGATACTCTTGGGCAGAGAACCACAGGCAGTTTAGTGAACCTGCAGTAGCCTTTCTGACATGAAATTACTGTCAGCACTCCACGTAGTGGGAGGAAGAATGTAGCACATTAGCACATTTCCTTTCCTTTCTTCCCCTCGAATTTCTTTCTTTCCATGCCAGGCGGGAGGCAGTGCTTGGAGCAGTTTTTCCTCACAGGGAGGAGTCCTTAGTTCATGCTTTGGTGCAGAAGGACCTCTAGCGTCCCTTCCCAGCTGTTGCTTTGGCATTACTTCTCTAGCTCCGTATTTCTTGATCTTGAGACTTTCCTACATACTGTGGAAGGAGATATGATCCGCAAAGTGCACGTAGGGAAGTGGCTGGGAGAGATAAGGCTGGGCTGCTCCTCCCTGGGCAGAAGTCATTTACTGTATGCCCCAGCCTCACCTTGCTTTGCTTCCATGGCTCCTCCACATCATTTTTTTCTTCATCTCAGGGACCTCTGGGTGCCTGTGCACCACAGGCTGCCCCATTTAAATACATTACATTAGATGCTCCTGCTCCCTCAGTAATGAATTTTCCACTAAATTTCAGTGACCACCAATGTAAATTTGTAGATTCATGTTGTGCTTCTTGGGACTTTTGTACAGCGCACCACCAGAATCTATGCTTAGTATTCAGCAGCATAAAATTCTCATTGATGAATTGAATTCATCAGTGGCAGCTATTAGGAATACAACAAAAGGGATCTTACGTGTTCTGATGTGAATAAGGGTATCCCTTATTTCATCACCAGGATTGCCCTGCATGCATCACTCCAGTGAGAGGGGCAGGCAGTGTGGTCTTTCTGGGAATGGAAAAGCTCGCAGGGTCTTTGAAGGCAGGGGAGATTTAGCTGACATGATGTGAGAGTGGAAGCAGATGGCTTTTCATTTCCAAACCGAGAGTTTCGCATGCGGTTTGACTTCCCCCAGCCAAGCAGCCCCTCGGTTTGCGTGGCTCTTAGTTGGGAGTAGGTGTCTCGACTCTCCGGATGGACACGGCCTAAGTGAATAATGAAGTCAAAGGACGCATTGTCCACATGGAAGACTCCGGCATCCCTCCACTCGCCTTCTGCTCTGCCCTCTCCTCCCACCGGGACAGCAGCAGCTCCGCAGGGTGAGGGGAGCCGGGAGCCCACCGGCGCCCAGCAGCTCACGCCTTTTCACCGCAGGAGTCAGAGTCTCCCAGCTGCGGGCTCCCAGATATCTGAACCCCTGCCGCTCCTCCTCCCGCTGCCGCAGCCCCTGATGAGTTTCGGTTTCCATTTCCCCGGCGCGGCGCTCCCGGCGCTGCCCGGACACTCCCGAGCAGTCGGCGGGCGAGGATGGCGAGGGGACGGCGGCAGCGGCGCCGGGGCAGCGGCACGGGAGGTACGGACCGGCGGCAGGGCACGGTGGGGAGGACGCTGGGAGACCCCCGGGACGGGTCCGTGCGGGTGGAGCCACTGGAACTGCACTGATCTGCTGTGCGCCCCTCGGGGACGGGGCGTCAGGGGCTTAAAGGTGTCCCAGTGGGCGGCACTCGGAGCGGGGGGGCTGGAAGGAGGAAGAACGTGCCGGGAAATAGACAGGGATTTTCTTCTCTAGTTCCATGTCTGATGTGTGAGAAGGGTGGGCAGCGAATCTCCAGAGGTGTTAGGTAAATTGGGGCAGGCTTTGCTGATGGTGACCGCCTTTCACTCTTGGGCATCCTGGGTCTCAGACACCTGTGCTGGAGCAGAGCTACATGCGAGTAACTGAGTGCCTGGTTACTCTAAGTCGGGAGAGCATCTGCAGCCCCTCAGCTGTAGACAAGGAGGTACTTCCTTCTGGTGTTGACAGGCAATGAGTGAATTTTCCATCATTGCTTCTCCAGCACCTTGTAGAGCGCTTCACTTGAAGGCATCTTATCCCCAAGGCTTGTGAATCCTATTCCTGAGGCCAGATGCCTCTGGAAGTACTTTGTCTTCATCAGACACTCTCCACAGGTGTATAAAAGCAACAGACTGTGCTTCTGCTGATGTTTCACTGGTTGTCTTGGGTGCTGGTGGCACATCAGCCTAAGAGATGGAGAAAGGTCTTTTAGTGTGCAGTCAGCATAACCAGTGGGTAGGCAGGACACTGAAACCCTAAGGGGCCTGAGAAAGGAAGTCACACACACTTGTCTCTGAAAGCAGTAGCACACTGAGATCTTGGGAGGAAAGCTGAGGTGGTTAAGGCTCCTGCTGCCATAGCATGACCATCGTGTCTGTCTGTGTGTCCTGCAGAGCACACGCAGTCGCAGAGGAAGGAGAAGGCGCGGTGCTCAAACCATGATGCAACACACACGCTCGTTCTCTTCTCTGACGGGAAAGTTTCTGAACACTGGGCTAAAGCTTCAGCAAACAGCCCCAAGACAAGGTAAGAAGCTTTCACAGGGTGGAGGTGTGGATGGCAAAGGTCAGAAAATGCAGCCTGCTTTTCCCCAAGGTAATATCCAAGAGTTTGAGGCATGTTTGTGTTTGTAGAGAGGGAACTAGAACACATACCTTCCTAGTACCCAAAACTTTATCTTCTTTTTTAACCCAGCCAGAAGTGCAGAGATTTTGAGGATGATACCAAGATCTGAGCTGCTTGGAATGCACATGAGACAGGTTTCTCTCAAACTTAGTAAGGATCAGTTGAACATTCCAGAGCAATGCCAATAGCTTGAAAATCACCATGGCTTGGGAAAACTGCAGGTTTTGTGAAAGACACAAGCATGTCTGAACCTTACCACCTTCTGATGAAGCTCTGAGGATAACTAGCCATCATCTAAAAATGGCCCAGCACTTTGCTGTGGGACTTTCTCGCCCAGAATCAGGCTGAGCATGGTTCTTTTCCAGCTTCTCATGGAGCAAGCCACAATGAAATCAAGTTAGCCCTGCTACAGCAGGTCAGCATAAGAGAAGGGTGAATCAGCTTACAGGTGACCTATATTTTTCCACATATTTCCTGCTAAAAGTGATAGGGCTTGGTGAGCAGAAGATCTTTGTCCTTTGTTTTGTCTCACAGCACAGCATCTATTTATTTTGATTTTTTCCCCTTATTTTTGCAGGCTGGTGCAAGAACTGGGAAACCGAAATATTGTTCAAATAGCATGTGGGGACCAGCATGCCATGGCACTATCCAGAGGTAACCCCTTTGAAGAACACTCTTCCTCCAAACAGGAGTCAGGCTTGCTCTGAGAAGGCAGTGTTTGTACAACTTGCAGTAGTTGGTGACACCATTATAGAGTAATGAGCAGTGGGACACAAAGTGCACTGGCTGTCAGTGCTGCTCCCTCCTCCCAGCACCCAGGGACCTGCATCTCTGTCTCTCTCCAGTTCCTGAGCACTGCCCCTCCACAAAGGTGTGTTGTGGAGAGCAGAGGTGGCTGCCCCATTCTGTGGTCACCAGACCTGCTCATTCATAAGTTGTAACACCTTTCTGGTTGGGAACTTCTTGCAAGTATGACTTTAGGAGCCTTTATTCTTGCTGTGCTGAGTCGCATGGCAACATGGGACTGTCCCAAAGAGGTCAGAAGAAAACAAATTTGGCCACACATGATGGTCTTGCCTTGGAGCTAGGTCCCCAGAAACAACACTGAGTTTTGCTCCTACTCCCAGAGTGCAAATACTCAAGGGAAGCAGTGAGACTGAGCTGTTTTCTTCTGTTGTGTGTGTGAAGGGGGTGAGCTCTTCACCTGGGGCTGGAACACTCATGGACAGCTTGGAGTGGGGAGCCAAACCAAGCTCACTCGTGAGCCACAGCTGGTGCAAAGACTAAAGGGCATCCCACTTGCTCAAATTGCTGCTGGAGGAGCTCACAGCACCACCGTGTCCCTCTCTGGAGCTGTGTATTCCTGGGGAAAGAACAGCTTTGGACAGCTGGGACTCGGAGACACAAAAGGTAAGGAAGGAGAGCACCAGGAGGGTGTTCTTACGGGTCTATTTCTACTCCTGTCTTGTCTCCAGGAAGTCTTGGGTGAAATAACTTAATTTTATATTTTTTAATCTTCTTTAAGTCTCTGTAAACACAAAGTGAGAGAATAATTTAAACCACCTCATCTTCAAACTTAGAATGCTAAGAAGAGACAGACAGAACATCTAATCTGAATGTGTCCACATCCTTGAGAATCAGATATTTTGAAACCAAGTACCATTGGCATTTCAGATATGAAAGTACTGCATTTTGTTTCAGACCAAAGGAAATGAAAATAAAGTAATATGAAAAAGAACATTATGGGGAAGGATATGTTACACTGGAGGGAAAACGACCCAAACCCAAGCTGTAATTATATTAATTGCTGTAATAGAGGGCTGAAAAGAACTTAATCCTCCTGTTTTCTATTTTTTTTCTGTATATGAGACCCTCCAGTACTCTTTCAATTTTGCAGTATTATTTTCTTTCCAGACAGGGACTGCCCAACATATGTTGGAGCTTTAGAGCACTGGAAAACTGTATTTATCTCATGTGGGGCAGATCATACTGCAGTTCTCTCCAAGGTGAGTCTGAAATGGAAAGTCAGCATCTGAGAGACCTCACCTTGTGAGAAAAGATACACTGCTGAAAGTCAGCATGGAGAAATTGGGATGGTAATGCCTGCTTCCAACTAAGCCTGAAGGCAACCCCCAAGGGATGCTATCTAAGCTATTGGGAAAACTGGTCTTTTCTCATATTCCTGTCACCTGCATGCAGCCTTTTGCAGGGACATGGTGAAAGGGAATCCTGAGGCAAAGAGGTGCAGTTCAACTCCCAGAACTTTTTGAAAATATTTTTGTGGTACATTGTGGACTTTAGAAAATGTGAATGACTTCTAATTCAGTCGGGTTTATTCACACGAGTAAAATTCTTAAGCAACAGGGAGTTATTCTCAAGAGTTAAATTGCTTTTCTCAGGAGCTAAATTATTTGGACATTACACTGTATGATCTGTCTTGATGCAAAGTGAAACCCTCCTCATGATTGAATCAGGGATGTTTTGAATCAAGTCCCATATAAGATGTTGTGTCTTGCTGGCTCTCATTCTTGGTTGTGACCATTTGATTGCTGTTAAAAATGCAGTGATCCTGTTGTTTGTTTCTTGGTTTCAAGGAGGGGCTGGTGTGCACCTTTGGAGCAGGAGGGTCTGGCCAGCTGGGTCACAACTCCACCCGGAATGAACTCCTGCCTCGTGTTGTGGCTGAGCTGTGGGGAGCAAGGGTTACACACATTGCCTGTGGCAGGTGGGAAGTGCCAATGATTTGTCTTCTAAGGACAATGCCTTAGGGGAATCACTGAAGACCAGTAGGGAAAGAAGTCACCAAGATGTTCAAATCCCTGGATCACAATACACTGTCAGAGTATCCATCTACTGTTGAAGTATTCTCTTTTAATAAACAAAGTACTGGGTTTGTACTGGGTTCCAAAGGGCAAAGGACTGTCAAAAGCCTGCATTAGGAAAGTCACTGAATTCCCATCCAGACTGACAAACTGGTAGGTTCTTAATAAGAATTGAAGAGCAGTGATAATTACCCAGTTTCACTTTGCCCTTCTGGAACTGGGCCAGAAAAATCTCCTGACAACTCACCTGGGCTTGGTGTTGGGCTCAGCAACACAGAAGCTGCACATTTGAAAATGGAAAGATATGAAGCAAGCATGGAATAACACTATTTTTGTATGTGGAACCCAGGTAAATCACAAACATTAGAGGATAGTATAGGAAATCTGAGTCTGTATGTGTCTTTATTGCTGAATGTTTATGCAGTGAAGAGTTCTAACACTTGGTTAAAGGGATTCTTTATCTGGACTATCAGGACTTCTAAAGACAAGCTTCAGGTCTACACTCTGAAAATGTATTTGTAAATTTTATTCTGTTTTGCCCTGTGGTTTTAGCTTATGACTTTCTTTTTTTTTTCCCTGAACAGACAATACACTCTGGTCTATGTCCTTTCCTTGGACAAATTCTATTTCTGTGGATCTGATGATGAAGGACTACTGGAAGACAAGAGCAAGCCAAATCAGTTGATACCACTTCCCATCAATTTACCAGTGGATACTGGAAAATCCTGCCAGAGTAATGACCACTGCAGATGTGTACAATCTGTATTTGTTTCTTCTGTGGAGATGTTTGCTTTCTTGATTTCATATTTACACTGAAAGGCAAACATTATGTCTCATGCTTGCTTGGCCATCCCAACAAATTCTACCAGGAGTAATTCCATTTGCTGCTTGAATATCATGGGTAATGGTCTCATAGAATCAAACTTTCAACAGATAACTACTACCCAAAGGTTTTTTTTACTGTTCCATTTTTGTACCCTTAACGCTCTGAAGATAATGACTATCTCTTCAAATGTTCCTATGACAAACTTTTTGTTCTTTCACAGAAAAGAATGTGCCAAAAAAGTGGATTGAAATTATTGCAGGAATAAATCAAAGTTTTGCCTGTTGCAAGGAAGAGAACAAGGTATGTGCACATTTGATGAGAGCTTCTGATTTTACCACTGTCCACGTTACTGTTGGAAACATTTGGATTTTCCACTGTGCTTTCAGCACTTCAATTTTATATATGTCTATTTCAATTTTCTCTGTGCTTTACCTACAGACTAACTTGTATTGCAGTTATATATGTTCTGTGGTTAATGCATCTGGATCATGCTGGATGTCCATTAGTTTGTTCATACTTAAGCTGAAATCTTATAATGATTGGATTGGAAAAAAACCCCATCTGCTACATTTTTAATTTTATCAATGTTTTAATGTTTTTCACACAGAATTCGTATTTGAATGGAATTGCCACTCTGGAGGATAAAGAAGTGGATGCATGGATTTCTAATTCTAAATGTCATGAGCATATAAAAAAGTAAATCAGAAACTTGCTGTTTGGGTTTGTTGCTGTTTGGGTTTGTTTGTGGGTTTTTTCCCTGATACATAATTTTCTCTAAAATTTATTATTCTTTGGAGGCTATTGTAGGAACTCTTGTTCAAGAATTTTGCCAAGGCACAATCTTGGCACAAAGTCGATAAGGAGCTGACAAGTTAAATCAATGAAAGACCGTGCCTGCAGACCAAGGCTTTGTGCAAAAAGCCTAATTCCAAACTGGAATGCTGCACCAGCATTTAAAAATTAGTAGTCACTTCTTTAGTTTCCCATTTTCAAAATGGGTTTTATATGGGAGGTTATTTTCTTTGGGAAAGTCTGGCTCCAGCTGCTGATCTTGAGCATTTTGAAAGCTTGGCTAACTTGGAACTAAGTATTTCCCTGATCACTTTTAGAAAGGTTTGGATCATGTGAAAAGTGGTGGTTGAGAGGGTGAAAGAGAGGGCTCTTTCCAGATCTCAGTAGGAAGGACCTGACAGCACATTGCTTGATAAAATAGCTGCTTTGATAAGAACTGAACCAGGAATACTGGCAGTAGGTCTGATGTCCCTTCAGGTTCTCAGAACCCAGCTTTTGTGCTTTTGTGCAGCAGTAAATTGATAGCCTGATGGATTTTCCCTATACATGCTACAAAGACCCTGTCCCTGGAGGGGATTTTCCTCCCTCCCATGTTGCAGTGCCTTTTATTTTGCATAACAAACAAAGGCAGCCAATGTTGTGACCTGTCAGGAGAAGAATCTCCATAACACTCAGACTGGAGGACTGGCTGGCATGGGGTCCTTGAGCCAGGTTCCGTTAAAAAGCCCAGGAGAGCAGAGGTGGCTTGCCAAAGATCGGTAACTCCTTGAGTGCAATGTCTTCTGCAACACTGACAGAGAAGTGATGCTAAGAAAAGTGTGATCAGGTGCAGATATACCCTTGTACACATTTTTTGTTCTTTCAGAGTTAAAAATCTGAAGTTGAAAGGACTGACTTTTTGTTCTTTTGCTATCAGGAGTATCAGACTGATCTTTTCATCTGAGGCTTGCATCAATGGAAGCTTCCTGGACAAAAGGTAGCATGCACTGACTTAGACATAACAGAATATATTGGCTGCATGTAAACTGACCAAAAAGTGTTATTTTAGGTCACATATATAGACAAGATTTATTTTACCTGAGTTTGCAAGAAGCAAGTCTTTATTTTTCAAAGCTCAAGCTGATAATAAGATTTTTATAGCCCTGGTCCTACTGAAATGTGCTAGAGAAGCTCACATTTTAGAAGATTATCCTTTAGTGATATTTGGCAGATGATAATCCCTCCAATATTACAGCTCTCAAAGGATCCTTAATAGCTCCTTCTGGCACTGAAGTGGAAGTCATTTTAGGGTGAAATACAGCAGTCTATCATTAATAGTTCACAGCCACACAAGACAGAAAGGACAGGATGTTAATCAGGTCACAAAACAGCGGTTTGTGTTGTCTGTCTCTTTAGAACACATGAAATTATACCCACAGGAGCTGAGGCTGAACTTTCCAAGTATTTTCTGATATTACAATGCTTCTTTATTCAGTAGAAAAATTATTTAATGTTCTTTCTTCTATGTTGTGATAGAGACAAACACTTCAAAACTTCCAAAGAAGTCTCAGGCGTAGACATGTCAGAAGTGAAACGTTTTTATGAGAAGATCAGTAAAAAACAAACAGTCTACCAGGAGGTAAGGATTTCATACACAGATACTGCAAAGCTTTGTGTACTATTTGTATATGAAACTTAGGAATTTCATGCCAACCTAATTACTTTGGCAAAACATAATTGCATTTTAACCCTTGTCTCTTTTTTTTTTTTTTTCCCCCCGAAGGTGCAAAAGGAGATTAGGAACTTACTGCCATCATTGTCTTCCTCTCCAATCTCACCTGAAAATTTCAGAGTCTACTTGATCTTGCCTTTCCTTCTGCCGGGGAAGGATGGGAACTCTATCCTTTCTCTGACTCTTCTGGCTCAAGCCATCATGAAACTCCAGCCAGAGGGCCTGCAAACTCTTGGTAGGGTTTTATGATGGTAGAACTGAATGATTGAAATGCTTGGTCATTTTCTGCTGCAGAGCAAGTGTTATTATCACTGATGTAATGTGTTTCACAGCTTGAAATAATTGCTTTTGATAGACATAGAAACATGGGGACAATGCAGCAAGGCACAAGAATTTAAAAAGTTCTATCTGAAGTTAAGTAGTTTTTGTAGTGCAAGCTTAAACTTTTTTTGTTTCATTCATTCGATAAAAGAGAAAAAGCAGCTCCATCCACAAATTGCAGTGATTTGTATGTTACCTGTGACCTCACTAGCTGTCTTCTTTACAGAATGCCTATGGTCAAATCTAGAAACATCCTTTTTCGAGGAGCTGGTCATTCTGTATCAGAGGGCTTCCCAGCAAATTCTGTGCGAATTTGTCATGGAGATCGAAAGAATGGGGCTAGACTGCTTCTTCGGCCTGGACCCACCTGAAACTTGGCTTCTGCAAGTACTGCAGATGCTTTACCAGGTAAGGAAGTGCCTGGATTCCAATTAGACAGGGTGTCTCAATGTAGCTTAGAGAATTTTAATACCTCTCACTTGTTGAATTCTCTGGGTTTGACACTGCTTTAGGAATCTCTTGTGCTCCACACTGGCACATTTTGAAGGAGTCCTGCTTGAGTTGTGCCAAACTGACCCTCTGTAGAAATGAAGAGCTAAACCATGTTATAGCCCCTGGCAGGGGTAAGAGTGCTTTCAGTGGTGTCAGGAGTGCATCCCTTGATGCCTACACAGCTGTGGATGTGGTGTCTTCTATGTAACATGCCCATTCCCCTTTCTGCTGGTGAGATCTGCCCCAGTAACTGCTCAGAGCATTTAAATACAACCTATCTGCTTGGCCCATTGTGGCTGCCACAGTAATGCTCTGTGATGCTTCAAGAGCCTGTTAACCTGGCAAATTCTCTGGAACAACAGCATTAGAACCTCTTGGAAAACAAAGGAAGCAATAATTGTGTTCTTCTGGACAGCCATACTTTCTCCTGTGGAGATGTTCAAAGTTTATGAAAATCAAGAACTCAAGTACACAGTATAAATCAAAGAGACTTGTTAAATTTTTTTCTGACTTGGATATCCTTTTGGCTGAAAATGCAGAATTGGGTCTCAAAGTTTAGACTCTCAAATCTGTATTTATGCAGATAAATAAACTCAAAAATGCAGTAGGCCTACTCCTCTGTAAGTGATTACATGATTTGAAGCTTTAAATGTTCACTGTCCCCCTGCAAGTATCTTTTCCAGGCAACAAGTGAATAGAGAACCACAGAAACATGAAAGACACTTCAAGGGAAATATACTTTTCCTGATGGAGTCCTATTCTTAATTGTAAATGAAAATTTCTTTCCTGCTGGTTTATACATGGCTAAGACTTCTTACTGTGGAGCACTGAGCTACTTGTAGCACCTTTATCCCTTAACTTCTGTACGGGGTCCCAGAGCCCTTTCTGAAGAAAGCCCTGTCAGTCCTGTCCTGCCAGACAGACACAGCTCACTAAATCTGCTGCTGATATATGGTGTTTCAATGCAGGTGAACTCCAGAACTGGTTTCAGAGTACATGAAAGCAACTTCCATTTACCTCAAGTGAGAAAGATTACCGACTTATGTGCATTCTTCAGTATACCAGTAAGTATAAATCTTACCAGCAGTGTGAAACACTCTTTTTTCTTGTATTTAAATAGTTTATATATATATATATATATATATATGGAATTCAGCTCTAGAGATTAACACAGCACTTTCAAAGACATTTCATTTTCCCTAAATTATGCAAGCTCTTTACCATCCCAGTGTTCCAGCAGCTACAATAGATCTGAGATGATCCCTGGTTCTGAGAGTTGGAGCTGCCCTCCAGCATCTTAAGCATCTGTTTGCTTTCAGCTAGTAATTACTGTGAAATAGCAGCACAAGGGATGGTTGCTATACTTTGTGTTACTCTGGATTTTATTATGTTTAATTAAGAGAAATATTTTGAGGTGTCTATTTAAACTTTTATTTAGAAACCCTATTAAGCATTTACTTACATCTTAAAACTAAGCCATGCTAATAAAAAAAATCTGTTGATTATTATTGATGACACAGAGTGAAAATTAGCTACCAAATGCAGTCAGTGTCAGAGGAAGCAGTATGAAATAGAAATGTGCAAAGCAGGGGCTTTCTGGCAACTTGGCTGGAAATTGTAGGGCAACTGCCTAATTCCTTCATAAGCTTTTGTTTGCCAATTTACCAATTTTGTAGCAATTAACCAGAGTGCAGCAGGAGGTTTGAGAAACAGCATAGAATCCTCTGCCAATTAGGACATTAGCTGAAGTTGCTGCCTTATCACACTGGAGGTGTAACACTTTAAATTAGGTTATTTTTAAACCAGTATCTATTTTTGGTACTACATATAATAAACTCAGCAGTTTTTAAAAACAATACACCATAACCTGAGAATCCAGGACATTTTGGTTTAGCTGAATTATGGAAGATGCTGTTAAAATCATTCTCTGTTTTATTCTTGAGGCACTACTGTAGACAAGTGTCTGTCTGCACAGAGAGGTTAGATGCCTCTCTCTGCTTCTCCCTCACCAGGAGTGTGTAGAAGCTGTTTTTAGGACATGAACCTCTGTTAGTGCAGTGCTCATGCACATAAGGGCTCATTTCAGGGACACGGGACTTTGCCAGGGTACAGACTGGCATTTCAGTCTGCACACCCTGAACTCTGGTTTCACAAGGGAAAATCAACATGTCTTTTCCTTTCTTCCCTGTCCTTTCAGACAGTCCTGTCCATGCTGAGCAAGTACCCATGCATCTTTGATAGAGAAAGCAAGATCCACGTTCATGCTACAGAATGCTGGGCTCTGTCCAACATCTCTTTTGTAAGTGCACCCAGTTTTGTTACCAATCAGAAGAGATAAACACACTGCTAACAGACTATTACTTCAATCCTCAGATACCCTTTACATGGATCTCTCAGCCATGGAATTTCTGTGTCAGAAGACAATGCCTTCTGCAAGACATACGGAAAAATTTGAAATATGCCTCAAACCAAGATTTCAGGAAGATATTAAAGGTAAGATAGTAAATTGTATTACTTGTTAGCTCTAAGTATCTTGCTGCAGTGTTCCTCGATTTTCAGTGTTACTGGATATTGGTAGAAGGGTTTCAGTATCCTCTGAGGATACAATAAAAGAACTGCTCATCAAATTATTATACCACAGATAGAGTAAATCTGGAAGGCAGTATTTTACATCCTTATTTCAGGCAGCTTCATTGGTGTAAGTTGAAGACAAGTGGCAGTGCTATTTACTGTGAGGTTGCCTTGGGTAATGGAATAGAATTGCTCAGTTGTCAAAGTCCAGTATTGTTGCTGCTAGTCTGACTTTTGAGACTTTATGCTAATACATTAAAACCTCAGTGTCTGGGGAAACAGCCTGAGGGGTCAGCAAGCAACACAGCCACACAATGACACTTCTCTCATGGAGATGCTCTCTGAAGGGAAAGGAAGGATAGTGCTGGCCAGAGATGAGCATCTGATTACAATGCTGCTGTCTCCATGTACCTTTAACCTGTGGCTTCCTCACCGATTCAAACATTGTGGCAGTTGCATTTCCCACAGGAATTGTGGTGCTGCCTTGCCCTGCCCTGCAAAAGCCATTAGCTGGCTGACATGGGAACAAGCCACCTGCCCAAAGCAGAGTTCAGCTCAGGGAGCACGTGCCCCACCTGTCACTAACACGAAGTCTGGCACCACACCTGTGCCACAGGAACCACGGACCTTGGTGCCCTGTAACCCAGTTCTGGTGCTTTCCAAGTGAGCTTTCTTGCCAACCAGAGCTGTCAAAGCTTTTCTTTCCCATTTACTTAGAAGATTCACAGTGGCTCCCAGAGCTACACCAGCTGAGAGAGGCATTTATTTACAGAGGCAGTGAGGGAGTGCTCTGTACTATCCTCTAGATTTCGAGTCTCCACCGACTGCCCAAGCTCTGACAAACAGCTGCCCTTAGCTCAAGTCAGCCTTTGGGCACACCTCTTCTGAGCACTGCCTTTCACACTGTGCATCACAGTATTATTTACCCAGCAGCAGCCTGAAAAATATAACTGCACTGTTAGTATCCCACAGCATTTACCGCCTGTTGAAGCATTTACAACTTGGTGCTTCATTTCTGTATTTTTCAGCAGTTAAAGGACATGAATGTGTTTTGTGTTGCAGATACAAACTACCCAAAAGCAAAACATAAAAAAGAAACCTTCATTGTAGCACTGACCTGCCCCCTTCATAGCTGTGTCCTATTAGGAGGTTTTTCAGACAGTACTTGGCACATGCCACTCTCATCATGGCCCTAGAAAGAAAAGACCTGCAGGTACTGCACATACATGGGTATCATCCAAGAAAGAAATGTCTTCATTTGACTCAAATTTTGTTAGTAAACACCACCCTGATTTAATTTTGGCTCTTCTGACACTGAGACAAACATACTTCAGTACACACATCTGGTTAAAAACCCCCAGAGCTCTCAAAGAGAGGTTCATATCATTGCATGTTATAGTTTTAATTTTGTTTATTCAGTCTTCATGAAAACTAAAGTTTTAACTAGTGCCACTACAAATGCACAGCACTCTTGAAGGGATAAAACAGAGGGAATTAGTGCTTCTTATTACTCCTACTCATCATCTGAATTAGCAGTAGTTAACAATGGGTTGCTGCTTCATACAGTTCCAGATCCTACCAGGAAATTGATGCCAGTCAAGTGCCAGAAGGAAACTCTCTGAAATGAACTGCAATACTTGAGATGTTAATGAGATTAAACAAATTATGTTGATTTAGAGAAGCCCAGGGGTTAGCAAAGGCATCACACTAGTTGTGCCTAAAAAGCTTAATCCCCATCCAGGTCCACAGGTGAAAGAACACATAAACTGGCACTGTAACAGGAAGGAGCAGGCTGTAAAAACACAGGCTGGTCGTGCTGGTGCAGCCCTGGGGGAAGTTCTCGTCGACGCTGGCCGAGTAGAACAGGCCTGCCAGGGACAGGAGGGGAACGAGCACAGTCAGCGTGGGCAGGGAGGGCAGCAGCCCCGCTCCGGCCATCGGGCCGCTCACCGCCGTGCCCGGCGGCTCCTCAGGGCCGCTCCGAGCCCCCGGCCGGCGCCTTCTGGCGCGTCATCCTGGCGGCCTCCGGAACCATGTTCGGGATGCCGTCGATGATGGGGTACGCGATGCCCAGCTCCTCGTTAATCAGCTCGTTCGTGGCTTCTTCGTACCTAGCCAGCCAAGTAGGGAGGAGGGAGAAACAGCCAAGCAAAAACATGAGGAGCAGTGACTAACCTGGGTTAGCCCAGGGCTCTGGCGCAGCTCCCCCGCCCCATCCTCACCTCAGCGGCCGCTTGGAGAGCGGGCACACCAGGAAGCGCAGCAGCGATGGCTCCGGTGGCTGCAGCCGCGCTGAGCCTGAGCCTGAACCCGAGCCTGAGCCTGAGCCTGAGCCTGAGCCCGAGCCTGCCCCCGAGCCCGATCCCGATTGCTGCTGCCGCTCCCGCAGCCCGTGGCAGTGCCGGCCGTGCGCGGGGCCGCCCCGGGCCGCCCGCCGCAGCAGCAGGGCCGGGCCGCGCAGCATGGCCGCCGCTTCCGCCGCCCACAGCCCGCCCCGCGCCCCGCTCCCCGCCCCGCCTCGGCGCACCGGACTGCGCGCCTTGCGGAACGTAGAGTGGGTCAGGGTTATCGCAACTCAGGATGGTTTTCGCTGTAAGATCTTTGTACGCTTTCGAGCTCAATCAGGAAGAAAGGAGACCGAGTCAGTGGAACAGGCAGCAGCATTCCCTAGCCAAGGACATCCGGGAACTGAAAAGCCTTAGGAACCAGTAAATCAAGATATTGATGTATGTCTGTACATACATTACTAGATAGGCAAAATACTCAAGGTCCACGTATCCTATAGCTGAACTGTGTTCATGATAATACTAAAAATCACACCCATTGAGACCCCTGCCCAGGCGAAGACCCTGAGGGTGTCTGAAAGTCAGCTGGGGTTATGTAACTTGTTTGGAAATTACTAAGCAAGTATAACAGACTTGTACAGTTACTAACTCAGAACTGCTGTGTATAAATAATGGTTCAAAGAGTCTGGTGGGATGTTCCTGATTTGTGGAATACCACCGAGTACCCAGGTTGGCACAACCATGAAATAAATAATCAGCGTCTCTCTCTCAGGTGTGTAATTACCGGCTTGTTGCACACCGGGTAAGGGATCTGATTTTGTGGGTGTCTCTATCTACGTGTGTCTCGGGCCTTACAGGTGTCTTTTGAGGGTGAGATGGGGGTGGACGAAGGTGGGCTGTCCCAGGAACTCTTCAGCATTGCAGCCAGCACCCTCTGCCAGCCCAGCGCCGGCGCCTTCTGCTGCTCCCGCTCCGGCCTCGTGTGGTTCCCCAGACAGGTAAGGCAGCCTGCGGGGTGGATGGGGCCTCACCCATGGGAAAAGGCAGTCATGGCTCTCTGGTGTGCTTGTTCCTAACCAGGCCCCCAGCTGTGAGGATGAGGACATCTTCCTCTTGAGCGGGACGCTGTGTGGAATGGCCCTGTTTAACCAGCGCACGGCGCCCTTCCCCTTCCCCAGGGCTCTCTACAAAAAGCTTCTGGACCTGGCCCCCACCCTGGAGGACCTTGAGGATCTGCTGCCAACCGTGGGCAGGTATGAGCCAGGCATGGCCCGAGCTTCAGCTGGGTCCCTTGCCTTGACCGTGCACAGGGAGATCCCAGAGGCTGAATTTGGGGCATCCATGACATCTACATTTACTGTTCTGAGCAGCTAGAAGCCACAGATTTCCTTGGAGGTCCTTGTCTAGGGCATGGATGTTGGTCTCAGAGGCTGGCATTGACAAAACAAAAAGCCAAGCTTCATGGCTTAGAAGGTGTCAGATCTCTGCTCCACAAGAGCTTAAATCCACCCTGTGTATAATATATAGCTCAAACCACTGTGGACTGTAGCTTGGACTTGAAAGAACTAATTACCTAATTATTAATATTGGGATTTTTTTTTTCTGATTTACTAATTGTCAATTTCCACCATATTGCCTTGCACAAATACAGTATTATGAAATACTGAAGTTGTGCCAATTCTGAGAACCCTTGTGCAGAGTTTCCATGCACTGGGAGAGGAGATATCAGGCAGATATAGAGCGAGAGGTGCTGCTGCCACCAACATAATGCTTCTAGGCCCTTGAAGCCTGGTCTTCCAGGCAAGTGATATAAACAGCCAAGAAGATGAGAACCCCATCCCACGAGCCAGTGACTGTGTTGAGGTGCTAAATTCACTGAGGTTCCTCAGTGAATTGGAACACAAGGTTGCCTGCAATACTTGGAGAGGTGCTGCACCCCAAAACAATCCTCCAAGATCATCCCACGGTTCCACACTTAATTCATCACTAGATAATGTCTGGAAGCAAGGCTGTGGTCCCAAGCCCATTTGCCACTGAACTTTGTGTAAAGTTGTCTACTCAGGGCATGGGGATGGACTGGAAACTTTTTTTACTGGAGGCATTTGTGCTCAGCTTACATCAGCAGCATGATGAAATTTCAGGGCCATATGTCATGGTTCTGTGTGAGTGTAGGTGTTGTGTACATGTATGCATTTAAATACTGCTTTTCAAAGGACTTTTTAGCAGAATTTGAAAGTGCACTGAATGGTCATATTTCTTCTCTCTTTAATCCCTTTTGTGTTTGGACAGGAGTCTTCGGAGAATTTTGAATGAAGAATGTGATAGCTTGGGCTTGGACTTCACGGTAAGACATCTCACATAGGTACTTGGGCAAGACAGTGTCCCAGGGCAAATGGCACAACTTATCTGTAAACTCAAACTAGTGAGAGTGCCACATCAGGCCCTTAGGGAAGAATGAGAGATGTAGCACATACATATCTGTCACATATAGATATAGCAGCCAATGTTTTAATTTATTTGCATAGATAATGGAAGGAGAAGATTCCACGCATGTTGTTGAGCTTAAAGAAAATGGTGCCAATATTCCTGTCACTAAGGATAACAGGTCAGTTTTGTATTTTTATTTCTTAATCCTGTTGTCTTGTTACAAATGTATGAAATAACATGTCATACCCATATACTGTTAGAAAATGTTGACTTATGTAATGTGCCATTGGTTTTGGTCCAATAGGTTGCACACTTTCAGTTTCTGCTGTACTTGCTGCACGCGTGCCAAACACTGGCAGTTTGTGCAAACAGTGGATCACATGGGGATCCTTGGACATCCTGGTATCTGCATATACAGACATTATTATACCTGGCATTAATAGGAAAATTCCTAGCAAATATAACCTTGGACAGTATTTTCAAGCAAATACAGATGTTTTGTCTGGGAAACCCAACAGTAGGTACACTTCTGTAAGGGTTTTTTTTAGAGCAAAATATTTCCTGCTTGGTTACATATATGGAATTGTACATAAAGGAGAAGGAGCAATCTATCAATAAGGCTTTGTGTCAATATTAATCTCGGCACAGAGGACTGAGAGAAATTTTATGTCCTGAATTATGCAGATGACCATGAGGATCCATAGGGATCCATGAAAGGGCTATTTAAGAAGCTTGAAGTAGAGCACTTACACTGAGTTGATTGTACAAGTACAATGTCACTACACAAATCCCCATCTGAACTAGAGAGAAGAGTGAAACTATTGATTAGCAGCTGTGCAAATATTTATTTTGATTTCAGGGAAATTCTTGGGCATTCAATGGGAGTTAGGTCTGCTAGGTTCCATCTTTTATAATAATCAGGTGTCTGATAGGATTTCATTGGAGTATTCATATGAAATACAAGGAATGTTACCAAAATTATTCTGTTCTGGCCAGAATTAATTCTCTTTTATTTGCGAAGATGCTTCCAGCTTATTCAGTGAATAACTAATTGCCAGTGACAAATGGTCTCAGTGAAGACTGAGTCTGTACAGCACAGCAGGTCATATGGTATGAAGGGATAATGTATAAAGTTCTCTATAATTCTCCTTTTAGAAAAGCACCACCAATGCTCTTTTGGTATCTATTGCAGGAAAGAGTATGTTGACTTGTATGTGAATTATATATTCAATAAATCAGTACAAAAGCCATTTGGGGACTTTATGCAAGGGTTCTTAAGAGGCTGCCCAGCTAGAAATTGGAAGATGTTTTTCCCTGAAGAGCTGCAGGTTCTTCTCCAGGGACACACAACATTTGACTGGCATCTGCTGGAAAAGGTATTGTATACAAGCACAGTGTCCTTCTGCTCTATCTGCTAAGTGTAAACTAATTCTGACCTGTTCTTTCATTGAGTACATAACAAGATACACAGAAGCTCAAAGAACTTTCTCTTTCTTTGATTTGTGTCGATGTTCTGTTTCTAATCTACATCAGCTACAAGAATAAAGGGGAATAAGTATCAAGCCATAACTCAGGGATTGTCATTCAATCTTGGAAAAACAAGTGAACAAGCAGATTCCAGAGGTTAAGGGGATTTGAATAACTATGAACAGGATTATAAAATTTATCACATAAAATGTTGCTTTAAATATAAATGGAAATATTGAGGATTAACTGGCTTATTTTTGTCTCTTTGACAGAATGTGATCTACCAAGGGTATGAGAGGTTAGATCGAACCATCAGGAATTTTTGGACTGTGTTTCACAAGCTACCAGAAGAAAAAAAGAAAATGTTCCTTGGTAATGTATCAGGCATTTTAAACTTTGCATAGCCTTTTCTTTTCCCCACAACACACATTGTAGATTGTTGCACATAGAAACTACTATACTTCCAAACTGTGGCTTTTCAATGTGTTCACCCCTGCTGCTGCCACATTTTCTAGGAAAACCACACAAAAGTAACACAAGGAGTTGCACAGGGCCAGCTCTGACCCTCCTCACATCCCTTGAGGTTTGCATCAGACCTCCCTGAAGCTTGCAGTTACTTTATCCCTTACTTCTGTGGTTGTGTTGTTGGTCAGATGCTGCAGTTTGTGTGAGTACACTGTGTTGATGTAAGCAGTTTACCTTTTTCAAAGGGTTGCAGAAGCTAGGTCATCATTTTTAAAGGTAGAAGGTTAGACCTAGCCTGGCCTTTCTCATCCACAAAGTCTGTAATATAAAATAGAAGAGGGCTTGTGATTACTATGAATCGGTAAGAGACTTCTATCTGTATTCAGGTGCAAATTCAACAAAGCATAATGCTTAGCTTAAAAAATACCCATAATTTCCCTTCATGATTTTCATTGACACTAATTATTTTAATGATTATCAGCTAACATTATTTTATTTTGTTTTATAATTCGCTAACTTGTTTTTCTTTTTTCCTTCCTTCAGCTTTTTTGACAGGATCTGATCGAATCACTGGCTATGGACCAGAACGTTTTAGATTTTACATTGAAGAATACAATTCTCAAGGAGAAAATCCAGATGAGTTATCTCCCTATGTCAGTACTTGCCAGCACATTTTGTTCCTCCCCAGATACAGCAGTAAAAAAATACTCAAAAAGAAGTTGCTTTATGTCATAGAGCACAGTGAAGGTTTTGGACGTGCCTAAATCTGGGATGGAAGCACTTTAAAACAAACATAAGAAAACAAATCTTTGTTCACTTGCCATATTTTCTCTTAACTCAAATTTACACCTTTCTACCCTGCCTTATTTTTACTGCACTTTATAAACAACCGAGTGTGTGCATTTGCTGAGATTTTACATTGCTTTTAAAACTGAGCTTTGACCAGATACCTCATAGTTAGATTGTAAAGTAAGGAAAGAAGAATCCTGTTTGGCACACTTCAGAGAAGCAAGCTGTTAACCAAGCATATTTACATATATATGCAGGTAGGGTCTGCACTATTCTGGTTGTGTTAGAACAGTGAGCTCCCAGCAGCAGGGATTCTGTGATTTGTACATTTATGCATTAGCAAGCACACAACCAGGATGTGCTAAGCAGTCACCCTTGCAAAGGCAAAGCTGGCGTAGGTTTTGATGTGTATTACTTAAGGGTTCTCTTGAGGAGCAACTAAAACATTTAATGAGCTGTGAATTGAAGAAGCAGTCTGAGCTCACCTGGATATGGTCTATGATTTATCTGAGAGAAATTCTTAGGAGGATTTGATCATTCCTAGACTTTTTGAAAAGCTGTATTAATGAATTATAATAATACAATTTTCTGTTATTTAGTGTGATATTTTTCATGTTTCTTTATATCCTCTAAGGAGATGCTTCACAATTAAATCATAAAATCTTTGGCTTGGGGAACAGCACTGTCTACAGAGCCCTATGGACATGAGGCTGGCAGGGCTTCTGGAATCTCATTGTCAAAACAGTGCAAAGCACTGTCAGAGCATTAACAATGTCAGGCAGGATGTGTGTTTTCTGTGTATTTTGCTATGTGGAGAGAGGGAGAGACAAAACACTCATTATTTTTTAGCAGTCTTCTCTTTGGTACATTAAATGTGTCAGGGTACATCCATATGTAAAGAAGACTTCCACTGTCTTAAATTAAATGATGATGGATTAAATTTTCACCCCTGTAGCTGTGTTCTTCCTTCCTTATGCATCTGCCTACATAGATAAACATAGCAGGCAGTGTGTCTGTGTTCTCTGTCCTCCTTGGAATGGGGGGGGCTGTTCACAAGTGGAGTCAAAGGCTGATGTAAGCGTGTTTCCAAGAGATGCATTGTATATGCTGAACAAGTCAGTCTTTCCTGTGTGATGCAGAATGACATTGTTACCTACTTAAAAACAAAACAAAACCAAACAAAAAAGGCAAGCTTCCTTTTAAGTTACAGTATAGTAATTAGTAAAAAAAAAAAAAAAAAAAATCAAGCACGCACCACAAGCATCAGGGCAGTACAGGAAAGCAGATGGCATGGGAATGTTGATGGGAAGAGGGGAAATAGGACTTGAGAGGATGGCAGCTCCCAGCAGAGGGGAGTGAGGACCCCTGTCCCCCTCATCCCCCTGGAGCAAACAGGACATCACAGGGGTGCCTACATCCTCTGAGAAAGGCACCATTCTGATGTAATTTTGTGGGAAGAGGGAACTGGCAGAAACCAAACTTCTCATGTCCAGCTGATGCTGCCACACCACCACAGATTTCTGTTTTGACAGCTTAGCCTGCTGTTCTTCATCAGCCTGCTCCTGGCTGTGGTTTCCCTTTTTATGGTTTTCTTAGCCTCTGGTAGGATTGGAAATCCAGAGTGATCTTCTGTGCTGTGCAATTGCACAAAAGATGCATTCTCTTTGGAATTCAAAATAACCCATTAGAGATTAAATGATAATAGGTTTATTTAGAGCCTGGAGGTATTTCCTTCTCATCATGTATGATGCAACATCACATGGGAGATTAAAGCCCAGAGTCACTTTCAAGGCTATTTTTAATTTGTCCTCAAATAATCCCTGCTTTTATATATGTGTGTGTGTGTGTGTGTGTGTGTGTGTGTGTGTGTATATCTTATATAAAGACTTTCAGAGTAGTGCAGTCCTCTCAGATTTTCTGAAATTAATTTGCAACACTGGATTGTGTCTATATTTTCTCAAGCTGTGCCTGTTATAAAATATGCAGGAGAATACAACATGAGGGAGCATCACATTCAGCTGTGAGTTCAAAAGGCTTCACACAGGCAGCAAAAGTATATTGAACCTGCAGCAGTATTTATTTTTAGGCCACTCATCTGAGCATCACCTGTAGACAAATGCAAGAGCAGCCTTGAAAGTTCCTCAGGAAGCTGAAATATAACCAGTTAAACATTGGTTTCAGCAAGAGACTCCTGGCTCCCTCACAAAAATTCCAGGCTTTGCGCCTTTGCTCCATCATTTTTTTCTTGTTTGTGCGTCTGTACCTTCCCCTCCTTGACTGCGCAATCAGAAACAGAGGAAACTGAGTGTAAAGGGAAACGCTCTATTTTGCAAAGGTCTCCAGACGATGAAATAAACAAAATGGAAACAAAAACAAACACAGAGAAGTAGGTTTTCTTCTGTCTATGCTTTCAGTTATTCTAAAAGCCTCTTGTAACACTGATTAAGCCAATTACATCACAGGTGTAATTTCACACCGGAGTAGCTCTTTATTCTAAACACGCATGATCCACGCAAATAAAAGTGATTTTTCACTTGATCTGTCACACATTTTCTGCTAAATGCACAAACACTCCAAGCTGTCAGAGATGTAGCATAAGGGCCATGAATACTTGTGGGCACTGAACTTACCTAGAGACTTCTTCCCCCCATCCTGAACCCTTGCAAACACCTGTCTGAGGTTTGCTCCAAATATTGCCTGTCATTTTGGTGGTCTGAACGGGTTCCAGCTTGTGCATTGCTCTTGTCTTTTTCTAATAGATGGCACTAAAGCCAGAAAATCAGTACTTGGGAGTTACATAATTGCTTGCTCATTGGCCTCTTTTTTTTTTTTTTTTTTTTTTTTTTTTTTTTTTTTTTTTTCCCTCTCTCTCCGGAGACTTTGACATCAATCCTTTTTTTGAGGTTGAAACTTTGTATAAAATTCGAGTTCCTAAAAAATGAGCCTGCCAGGTGACCAGAGGCCGTATAAAATGAAGAAGAAACAGCCTATTGTTATTAGTAAGTGACATTTCGTGCTTAACTGATCTTCAAACACTGGAAAGCCGCCTTTCCCTTGAGACCCTCATTTAGAACAGCTTAAATTCTGGAATGCGCTTAACTTCGCTGGGTTTGTGCTGCGTTCAGAGCGGCTACTGATCCGCCGGGCTAAAGCCGGGCAGCGCAGCGGGGCTCGGCCGTCCCTAGCGCTGCGCCCGCGGCAATCCAGCCGCGGAGGGAAGGGCAGGAGCCCGGAGCCCGCGGGGAAAGGCGATTCCCGGCCCGCCCCGCCCCGCCCCGCCGGGGGCCGGGCCCGCCCTGCGCATTGGCCGCGCCGCGCGTCACTCCCGGCGGCGGCGGCAGCGCGGCCGGCACTTCCTCGTCGCCGCGGCGGCAGCGGCGGGGCTGGCGGCGGTGAGTGCCGGCGAGGGGCGGCTCGGCCCCGCCGTGGGGCTGTGCCGGTGCCGAGCCCGTGCGTGGGGGAGCCGGGGCTCGGGCGTGGCGGAGCGCCCTCCGCGGCGCAGGACGCGCGTCCCCGGGCCGGGGCGGCCGCGGGGCTGCGGCAGGAGCGCTCGGCGCTGCTGCCGCATCCATCACCTGGCTGCGGGCGGGCACGGGGCTGCGGCGCTCCGGGGTCGCTGCTGCCCGCCGGGAAGCGCCGGTCGGGGCGGGGGAGCCGCCGCAAGAAGCCCCGGGTGTCCGGGGTGAAGGCAGGGAGGGAGCGGTGTTTTTAGTGGCATTGCAAAATGGAGGTGATGGCGCGGGAGGGGGTGTCGTGTTTGGTTTTAGGTATCTATTTTTATATGCTTTCTCTGGGGTGTTTCCATCTGGGGGCATGCGGAAATACTCTGCTCGTGCTTCAACTCATTTGCTGGTACACCTTGTATTCTCTTGCTCTGTAACCTGGATTGCATTGGACATTGAGTTGGACTGAAGCGGAGGCAAAAAGAAGAAGAAAGTGAGCTTGGAGGCTTAGTGGCAGAAAGAGGCAGTAAATTCCGTCATTGTTGAGCAATTCTGGTAGAAGAAACACATTTATTATCTGAAATCTCACAAACAAGAGGGAAGGAAAAACTTGTTTATTCATGCTCTGCCAGTTGGCAGATCTCTTTGTTTAGAGAGCATTGAGCTTGAGTGTTGTTCGTTGCAATCGTGATATTTACTTAGGTGACTTTCCCAGAAAGGGCGCAGAGTGGAAATAGCTTTAGAATATGTTTGTGTGATTTTGAGGAGAGAGTTGAGTATGGCATGAGAGCTTTCAAAAAGCGAGAGGAAAAGAAAAAAGACACAATGCATCCTGTCATGATCATACTTGCAGCATTATTATTTTACCAAACCACCGGGGCTGGTTTTTCACCATAGAACATACACTTAGTATGTCAGCAGAACCTTATTATAGGCAGAGGGTGGGTCTTCCACCCACAATAGATTTCCTCAAAATATTCCTCACAGTGTGAGGTTTTCCTAGCTCCAGCTGTGCTATGTATGTCCTTTGCTGTTTTGATGATGAATTATTCCTGGAATGTCAGGGTCTGAGGATGTGGTGTTATATCTTCCCCCCTCTCTTTTATACGTGGGGAATCTCTGCAAATGACTGGTTTTACTGCATTGCATCTGTTCGTAGCTCTGAAACATGAGTACCAAGTTGGCTGTGTTGGGATTTCTGAAGAACAGGAATAGGTGATGTGGTTGGGTGCTGCAGTTCTTGTGCTTTTTGCAACCAAATTTTTAAAAGGAACTGTGAACTTTAATTCCTAACTGATGCATTTTAGAAAGACTTCGCCCCTAAGGGTTTTCCCTCTGAAGATAAAAAAAAAAAATCACCTTTTTAAAGCTGTATTGAGCTGGGCACTTGGGATATTAATCACTTATATAAAATTTCAGCTAAGTGAATATAAATAATGTATTTAATATATACATGTGTATGAACAGGCACATGTCTGTTAGTGCTTGCTGACACTAGAAACTTTTTATGTAATTGTTTTAGTATGAGAAAGGTACGCAATTTGTAGAGGTAGTTTGCAGTGGCACATGCAATTTTACTTCCTCTGCTACTGTCAAAGAAGAGTAACTGCCTTAATCAGACTGGAAGCGGAGTGTGAAATTGTCATTTCAAGTCTCGTTGTGTTTCAGGACACAGCTCCTACTTGAACATATAATGTATTAAGACCGCCAACATTTTTTTTAGGGGGAAGAAAAAACAGTCTTAAAGTCATGGTTTTAAAAATGTCTTCAACATAAGTAAATTCACCAGGCCATTTGAAATATTCGGCTGTGCCTGTACAGTCAAATTGTCAGTGGCTGTGTTTTTTGCACTACTCTCCACTGGAAAGTGTTGGTCTGTTTCTGTGAAACTGAGCTGCACAGAGATTTATTGGCAAAATGTTTGGAAAATGGGGGTGGCAGTCGATAGAGATGATTTAAAAAAACTAGTGAAAACCAGATTTTCTATGTCTGGTCTAATAGGGATTGTTAAATATGAGGAGCTTCAGAAAATATGGCCTCTAGCATGAATTGGGAGTTGAACTCTGAAATATCACCCTAGTGTTTATATGGATTACAAGGAGTTTGAACTCCTCCTGTTTCAAGTAGTGTCTTAGCTGGAGGAAAAACCCATCTCTTACTAATCACATCATATCCCCTTGCCCACTAGCAGCAAATTCTTGTGTGGAATATGAACACAAGGAAAGTAATTAATGTATTTTTAGCATTTTTAAAAGAAACTAGCACTAGAAGATTAGTCTATAGGGAGCAGAGTGTTGAGGTACCCTTTTAGAAGATATCCCAAATTAATATTTAGCTCATGTGGTACAATGTCATTGTAGTTGAAGTCGTATACTGGTGAATTTTTTTCAGCTCAGAGGCAGTATTTATTTATCCTAGCAGGGAATATGATCCTTGGATCTTCAGGATTGCTGCTTATGTCTTTGTAACACGCAGTTCCCCAGGCTAAGAGAAATGGCAGCCCCAGATTTCTGCCGTTCCAGAGGCAGTTTTGAAACGATTCCCTGCCACCTTCAGGATGTTGCTCATGCATTTTTAGTTTGGGTTTTTTTGGTGGTGTGATAGAACATGGAGTTCGCTCTAAATGTAGCTGTTTAAAGCACATTTAAAGCACATGCACACATTTCAATTTTCTTGTGTCCCACGGCATTCCTATTCTTAGCATTAGCCAGCATAGAGGGTATCTTCCATCAGGTTTTTGTGCTTAGGGGAGCCAAATACAGAGTCTACACCATGACTGATTTAACCAGGCAGAACCTTGTAACCTCCTGCTTTTTCCTCTGTGTGCTTTGGCCAGTGATAAGCATACGTGGGTGTGAATGAGTTGAATTATGCTATAAGGGCAGCTAGAGATAAACAGGGTCCTGCATTACTCTAAAGCACCTAATAAGAGATCCTAGTCAACAGTTTGTGCTAGGAAATTGCACCACTGATGAAGTACTAACTGGAAAATCCAATCCTCTCCCTTCCCCTTCCAGCTTAGCCGTGCCTCCGTGGAAGTGACCACAGCTGACAGGCAAAGGGTAAGAGATGAACACCCGTTGCTTAGGGCTTAGATTAGGAAAAGCTTTATTGCTAATACCTAGAGCTTGAATTAGCACCAGGTTTTGGAAACAAACTGAATGCATGTGTTTCCTGTCAGCTCAAAGTGGGAGAAGGAATCTTTGGTGCTTCAGGAGTTACCTTTTGCTTTTCTATCTTGTGCTGTGTTAGTAAATTTGCTGCTGCAAATTGCCGTAGCTTAAAACTTGGTGTGTCCTAAGACTTGATGTCTCAGATCTTTAATTTTCTAATCTTCTTTCTCCTTCCCTTGGCGCAACAAAAAAAAAAAAAAAAAAAAAAAAAAAAAAAAAAAAAAAAGCTTTAGCTAGTTTCTAGTTAATCAGAGGAGTTCTCACTGTCTTATTAGTATAGCATGCTTAACAAATAATCCAAACCTATTGAGATTGAGGGACAGAGAAGTATTACTAAAATCTTTCACATGCTTATTATGGAATGCTATTTTCTTCCCCCAGCTTTTATGCACTAGCATCCTGTTGTCTTTATCAAGTTCAAACCAAATAATTCCTTGGACCTTTTGTATTGCGATATGTTTTCCCTCCCTGTGTTACCCCACTCTGAAATCCCTGACTTTCACTGAGCACAGCTCAGAAGATAACACCTGACTGCTGGCGAGTTGCATCAACGTGACCTGTCCATTGCTGCCAGGGCCAAGCTGTCAATGTGCTGCTCCACGTGAGCTGCTGCTTCTTGTGTAATTCTTGCTGCAGTTCAGGAGTGTGTGGCTCAAGTTCATTGTCTATGTGTGTGCATGCACAAATTTGGGTTGCAAGACTGCATTCAACTGAGCAAAGTACTCCTTAATCTGTGTTGATCAGAAATAACACATTTCTGCCTTGGCCAGTACACCACAAATAGCTGTGTCTTTCTGTTCAGGTCTAGTCTAACCACCTTGGAGGTAATTTTTAAAAATTTACCTAGAAGTGGTGTCAAATATGACACTCTACAAGTCCAGATTTGGACCTGTTAGTCTGAAAGGTGTTACAATTTGGGGCATTGTTTGATACTTGGTTTTTGAAGCATTGTAATTTTCGCAGTGTAAAATCCCAGTCTCCTGGGTTTCAGAGCATTTCTACTGCCTCACAGATGGAGATGGCCAAGGCATGAAGGTGCTGATTCAGTACCACAGCTGAGCTGTCTTGATTACTCTTTGTCTGTGTAATGGTTTACTGACAATTCACAAACCTGACAGTCATGCAGGAAATGCCTTTTCTGGTTGTTTCCACCTCCTGCTGTGAACAGCTGGATCTTTGTAGCATCATTTGTGGTGTACTTGCTTCGTTCACGCTCATTCCCCTGTTTCTCTTGCCCAGGAAGGATACATGACTTGCTGAAAAGAGAGAAAATGCTATGCTGGGGCTACTCGTCTTATGGACAGCCTGGGATAGGTAGCAACCTCCAGGTCATCATTCCTGAACCACAGGTGTATGGGTTCATCCACGACAGAAATGTCAAGGAGGTGGCATGTGGAGGAAACCACTCTGTGTTCCTGTTGGAAGATGGGGAGGTGTATACCTGTGGCTTGAACACCAAAGGTCAACTGGGACATGACTGTGAAGGAAGCAAGCCAGGTAAGTGCTTTTTATATGCACTTCAAACTATCTTGAGGCTGGTGGGCTGAGAACATTATGGAAGCTGCTTTGTGCTGATTGCTGTAGAGCTGGAGCAGCCAGCAGAGCTGATAATCGTGTCACATAACACAGTAGTGATGCTGAATAACACTAGCTGGCTCTGGAAAGCTAAAGCTGAGCAGCACGGGTGAGGAGACAGGTCTGCTCACTTTGCCTGGGAAATGCATCAAAACAGGCGAGTTCAGATGCTCTCAGGGCAGATTTTGTTATCTGGCATTATGTTGTCCCTTTATAAAAAGGAGGAGAGGCCCATGAGTCACGAGTGTCTTTTGCTTTTTCTTTTCAATTGCACTGCATTGTTATGCCCACTCTTATTCAGCTGCTGCTGGGAGTTTTCTCACACCAAAGAGTACAAGTGGATCCATGTAGATTATAGTTGTGGAGAACAAACTTATGTTTAGCCTAGAGGGTTTGTAAATTTTGTTTCCCCATTTCAGAATCCCTTGTCGAGTTGTGCCTTCACTCCTTTGTGCTTTCCTAATCTGAAAAAAGGTCACTTTAGTAGTGTGTTCCCCAGACTCACACTGCATCTTCATTGTGTTCTGGTGGACAGAGCTCATGAGTGCTGAACCACAGGCAGCTACTGCCTCTCCTTCCCAGGGTGAAGGAGTGATTTAGTTGTTAGCTGTTCTTGGAAGAAACCCTGAAGCCTTTCTTCTGGACTCTTCTAAATGTTGGTCTTCCAGTTTACCTTCCTTTAACTTCTTGGTTTTGGCATGTGGTAAAGATACAGGTATTTTTGTTTTCATAATATAACAGTCCTGTGCTATGGGTAATTAGAGCAAAAATTCCTCACACTGCAGGCTGCCCTCTGTAGGGCTTGGGTCTTCTCTAGTGTAACCTATTATTGCATGACAGAGAGAGAAGGTGTGTGCAGAATAGCAACAGCTCCCCATGCAGTCTGTGCAGATCTGACCTGACTGACCCTATTGCTCCTTTCCTCTGTCTTTTGTCTCTTTCTCTCAAAATGAGTTGGCAGGTGTAGGATGCTGGATTAGAGGAGTTGACCTTGAATCTGCCCTCTCTTGCTTTTCCTACAAGTAGTTTCTAGACAATTACTGAAAGAGACTGGGAACAGCAGGAGTATTAAGTGCTCTCTGTGCATATCTTCTGAGGACTTGTAAATTTAGGCCCTGGAATAAATGAGATGATTGGTAAAAGGGAGCCAAGCCTAGTAAATATTCAGCTCAAACTGCTGAGGATACTTCATCCTTCAAACCACCCAGCTATCAAGGCTAGTGTGGAAGCCCCAGAAATTCAGTACTGTTTTGAGTGCTGCAAAGAGAAACATCTTTGGACTATGCTGCTATTTTACCCATAAAATTAAGCAATCATAAGCTGATGATGAAAATGGAGGATTCATAGCAAGTAGATCAGAGCTGGAGATGGACTTCATGAATCCTGAGTGCTGAAGTGTAGACCTCTCTCAGCTAGGTAATCCTGCTTCCAGCTAGACCTGTAGAAGAGGGCCAGTCTGAGATTTTGAAATAGAAGTGAAAGATTCTTTATGTTTGATCCCAAGTGCCCTTCTTCCACCCCTTAAATTAGAGTCTGTCACCAGGATGTGAAACCAAATCCCAGTTATCCTGCAGTTATCCATTTTTTTTTTCTGAGAAAGGTTCTGCAGTGCTGCTCTCTGAGGAGCCTGTGGCCATCCCAGAGAAATGGTGTTTCAGCACAGCATTACTGGCTGTGGCTGTGATGGGATTTCTGCTGGCTGGGGCAGGTGGGAGGGATGAGCTGTAAGCAAGGAACAGCTGCTCTTTTTAGCTTATGGTGAACAGTCACAGCAGTTCTTTATGGTAACAGTAAACTGGGGGAGAGCCCCATCACACACTCCTCTGTGCTTTGTCTTGCAGCACTGGGAACTGAGTTCCTTAGTTTTCATTTGCAAATGGGAGCAAGGAGAATCAAGCCATCCTCTTCCACTTCCTCTGCATGGGATAAAGACAGCCTTATACCTTCTGTGTAGAAAGGCCTGTTGAACATGATCTTTTCTGTTTTCTATTGTTGTGGGCCTTTGAATGAAGCCGTGCCTGATGGGTGATGAAGGTGCATGTGTGGGACATAGGGTCCTGAGCTGTAGGAAGTGATAGAGAATCCTGTCAGGAGAAGCCTGTGGTAGAGAATGGGAGAAATGCCAGGAACTGGGAGTCCTGGAGCTGCATATCTCCAGCCTCTGCTGGGCAGGGCAGTATGGGCTGAGGTCTCTTGGTTTTCCTGCCCTGTGGCTTGATCTTGCCAAGCCCATGAGGGCAGCTAGAAGTGGGTGACCTCTGCCCAGCTCTGGAAGTGAGCTCCATCTCCTGATGTAGGAGGCTGTGACACAATACTGATTGTCCCTTTCAGGCAGCCCCTTGGGAGCCTCTTTTGGGCTTTACAGTGTGCCTTGGTTGTGTTTGAGAGTAACACAGAGACACGAAAATGTGCAAGGGGTTTTGAAACTTGTGAAGGCTGCATTGACTTCCTGGGGATGGAGTGATCCCCTTCCTGCTGCCTAGGTCTTCCCTAAGAGAAAGCTCCCTTTTATTTCTCACTATTCAATTTTGCTTCTCATTCATGCTGCTCACAAAAATGTCTGACAGTGGCACAGAATTGTTTCAGCAGTTCCTCTTGGAGGAGCCTTTTAGAGGGCACCTTTTGAATGAAAGAAAACGTGTTAATTAAAAGCTGTGTTTATGGTCACATCTGCTGACCTTGTGGATGTAATGTGAAGAGGGGTATAGCAGCTGGCAAAGTGGCTCTTATGCCTCTCCTCTACAGGGAACAGAAATTACTGGGGGAGTGCATTCCTCTGAAAGAGCATAAGTCAGTAGAGGTTTATTTTCTTGAAGTGCCCTTTCCTCTGGATTTTACATTGAGGTGCTAAAATTAATATTTAAGATGCCTAAGAACTTTAGCCTAACTAACATTCTTTTTGAACTAAAAGCTAACTGCTTCTAAGTGTTTTAAACTCCCTCCTTTTGATAATACCAGGGTGTGGCACTCCCATGGCCCTGCCACAAGCCAATTTCCCACATTGTCACACTGTTTACCAATTCAGTTTTACTTCTATTGTGGTGATGATCGAGGTACTTGAAGAGTCCACCCCTCTTTGGGGTGGATATCTGGCTATAATAATTTTTCCTCACCTCTTTTTTTTTTCCCTTTTCCTCCCCAGCACATTCTGTAGCTTGTGTCTCTGCAATCACTTGGCAGGGATGCAGAGGGGTAGGAATGCTGTTCCAGCATTCTCTCACCATGACCATGATTAATAATAAAGCTTCTGTCTGACCTGCCCTAATTTTCACTTATGTTGTTATGCCCTTGAAGTCTCCAGAGTCTCTGACCATGTCTTAGGAGAAACAACTTGGCAGTTATGGCTGTCAAGTATTGAGCCCACTGTTTTGCAAAATTTGCATTGATTTCCTGAAATTTAGCAGATGATAACATACCTTATGTCTCTAACAGGAAGCAATAATTTTGTAGTGCTGTAGTTTTAGGAAAAAAAAAACAAACATGCTCTTCATAAGTATATCTAAATTTCACCTTTTTCAGTCCTATAATTTCACTTGGATTGATTTTCCTCAGGTTTGCCATGATGTCTTGGCTCCCTGTGATGATTCTTAGATAAGTGTTTTATCTGAGTGTGCATGCTGGAGAACAAAAGACAGGCCAAGGTACCCTGGGTGGAATTATAAAGGAGTGTGAAACAGCTAGCTGGTTGTTAGTAGCTTGTAAAGCTTTAAAAACCTGCTCAAGTCTGAGACGTGGAACTTGGTTTTGGCTCTAGAGATTTGTTCTGCTCAAGTCATTTGGATTTCATTTGAGTTCTGCTAGTGAGAAAACCTGGGCTTTGGTAATTATTGTCTCAAGAGAGCTACAGAACAATGTCTCAAGCCAAATTTGCCTCAAACCTTTTGTGTGGTAAGATACAGCAGACAAACCTATGATTTTTTTTTTTTTTTTTTTTTTTACAAAATTCACTCTCTGGGTGCAAATTTGCAGGGAGCACTGCAATTGTGGAATCTATCTGCTCATAGCTTATGATAGAAATATCATCATAATGTTCATTCTCTTTCAAAAAGCAGGAAAAAGCACCACCAAAACAAACAAACGAACCAACCCAGATGATCCAGATCTTCTGGATTTCTCTGAACTGAGTGGCCTTTCTTTTCAAATCTGAGTCCACTTGTCCTGAGCCTCAGCACAGGATAGCAGCAGCAGAGAGCTCTGTGTTCAGGGCAGCATGCTTGTTAATCATAAACCCCAGAACAGCTGAGAATTCAGATGTGCCACCTGCTTGGAAGGACAGTCTGTGTGGATCTTCCTGTTTTAGCCTCTTCCCAGAGGGTGAGAAGTCAGCCACAAGGTCCTAGTAGCTCTGGAGAAGAGGGTGGCAGGGCTTGTGTTTGTCATGAGCAGGTTGCAGATAAAGAGCTGTGTATGTTTATGTTTCAGCACCCATTGTAAATGTTACTTGTTAAAAAAAAAAGAAAAACAAAAACAAAAGTGATTAAACTGTGATTCTCCTTTTGAGAAGTTGGGTATTGTTCATTTGTACTCATCCCTCTTGCTCCTTTGATCGATCACAGGATCTGACCAAGCTCTTTCAGATTGCTGTGCCTTCAGTAGTGGCTGCAGTGGATTTGCTTTATGGAGTGTCAGTTTCAGCTGAATTGATGCCATTTGGGCTTCAGAATGATTTTTAAAAGTAGATGTTGAATTTTAAAATGAACTTAATTTAGAAACAATTGGTGTTTGGTTGAATGAGAAGTAAAGGAAATGTTTTCCCCAAAATATCTTAAATATGCCTGTGTTGTGTTGAATTGGCTGGCTGAGGAATTTGAATATGCCAGGTATTTATAGTGGGGGTTGTTTTAAAATTTGTATGGTCTTGATCATGTGAACTGATTTGTGCTAGTGATTTCCTAGGACTAGGAGAACCTACACTGAGGAAAGAGAAGGCTCTTTAGGAGGACCTAAACAGGTAAAAATCTGATTTCTTGACAGTAAAGAAATCTAGTCAGCACCTGAAATGGCTGTAAGGTGTTCTCAGATGCAACTCTGAAGTCTTGTCTCTAAACACACATGTATTATTAGAACCACCAGATTCCTCTCTTGATTTCATTTTGCTGAGAGTTAAAAACAAGGATGAGCCCAGGGAAGCAAGATACTTCTTTTTTTACAGTCAGTATGATCTCTTGTTACAGAGGACAAGAGGGACAGTTTTAATGCTTCTTTACCTCAAAGGGCAGAGCTGCAGTAAAAGAATGACCAGATTTTTGCCTTCTGACCAGGGGTTTGTAGGGCAATTTGGCAACCTAAACTTGTACTTACCTCTGTCTGTTTGTTACTTGTCACTCTTGTATCATGCATACCTTTCAGAGGCTTTCTGAAAGTGCAGCTGAAATAAAAGCCTGCAAATGAAATAAAGGAACATGCTTTGGAAGGAACATGAAACCTTGGCACTGTGTGGCACTAATGACTGGCCCCTTTCCTGCAGCCATGCTGAAGCTGGGAGATGTGTTCAGGATAAAGTGGGTGGGTAGCTGTGTGTGGTGAGTTAAAGGGAAGGGCAGGGAAGGAGCTGGAGGTGATGGATGCAAGTTTTCTGGATGCCCCAACCTTTTTGTATTCAGAATAGTTGCTTGTGCTGGACAAAAGTGGTGACTTCATTAAGCTGAGTAAGTATGGCTGAGAGTCACAGCTTCTAAGAGAAATCTGAGTAATTTGGTGGCTGTTGATTATGACTCAGTTATCTTCAGACAGCCCAATACTCTTTCTTAAGCTGTATTGGAAATAAGACTTTATGTCAAATTTTGTGTGACACTTCTTATCAAAAATCAAGTATTTTTGGTAGCTGAAAAAAAATGGTAAGACATGCTCACTCTCTTCAACACCTGACCTGCCTTTTAAACAGCTGCCTGCCTTTAAAAACTTGCCAAAAAGGAATCTACAGATGCTCATATCTTTTCTCAGAATATCCAGTAGATAAAATGAATAAAGTTTTTTTTAATATTGAATAGGACTGCCTTCTTTGACTCTCTTTTTCCAGTCACCATACTTGTTTGCAGTAACACATTTTCAAGCAATATTTGTGAAGCTGATGGGAATGCCCTTGAAAGCAAGGGCAGAGGTGCTCTACTGAGTGTGAACTGTGCAGGTGTGGCTTTTCAGAAATGTGGCTTTGTCTTGCTCCCATGCAGACCACTGTAGGATTGAAATAAATGGGAACAGAGTGAGGACTGATCAAGCACTTTTGGAAATCATATTACTTAATCAAAGCCTGAGCCTGCCACAAGTGAGGCTCTCAAGTGTCACAGCTTTGCAGTGTGTAGCATCAGCCCAAATTCCTCTGTTTCATCTTTTCCAACACCATCAAATCCAGCATCCATGCACTCATTTCCTTAATTCCCCCTTCTACTTCAAGTATCCATCCTCTCAGTATGTCATGCCAAGGTTTAGTGCATCCTGCCCACCCTGGACTTGCTACCTTGGAGCTGTGGGATTTGCTGGGGTGTACATGGTGGAACTTGGGGGATTTCAATAGTCATGGGCCAGCTACATCTTCTGTGCTGCCTGCCAGTGGCCAGCAAGCCTGGCTGAATGGCCACCTTTACAGCTCTCTGCCATAGCCTGAGGAGTAAAACAGGCTCTCTCTGGGTTTTCTGAATATGTGTTTTCTCTGTGTTTCTTTAGCAACTCATGGTGTTTTATTTACTTGAAAGAACTGTCCTTATAGTTTACTTCCATGGTCTGAAGGTGAATTCTTCCCTCTGCCAGCTGATGCTTGCCAGACTGAAGCCCTCTGTGCCTGAGCAGCCCTTCCCAGGAGCCTGCTCCAGCTGTCTGTGCCCATGCCAGTCTGCATCTATAGCTCCTCAGGGAGGCTGTGTCCTCTAGACAAAAGGCAGCAAAGTTGGGAGGGCTTTCTGTCTGTGCCTGAGGAAGGGCTTTGCTTTCTCAGGGTAAGTGTCAGGGGGAGTAGCTGGCAAAGCTTATGTGAAGTGACACCCTGGGATGTCACAGTGGCCTCTCACTTCTTGCTCTTGCATTCCTGCCTTGACATAACCAGAAACAGCTTTATCAAGTGAAGGCAGTGTGAATAACTGAGCCAGCCTCTCTCAGATTTAAGACTGTAAGTAGCCATGCTAAATAAATGAATGAGTACCACATGTGTCATGCAGGTAAACCATCATCTCAGTAAGAATCACTGATGTCTGTGGATGGAAGAGGACTGCAGAATCTTTTGTTCCTTGGAGCTTCTCAGCCTTGACCAATGGACCATGTTGCCTCTGCTGTGATTAACAGTGTTTTGGGGGAGTGTCACCTGCTTTAATCTGTATTTTGCTGTCTTCCCCACATTTTTCATTCAATGAGTCTATTCTCTGTTTACATTTCCTCCCTTGTAACCAAATATCAGTGTCTTACCAGCTTCAGACAGAGTTTTGTCTCTCTGATTGGGCTTTTCTTCATGCTTCTCTGCTGTCTTCTGCAAGTATAGCCCCATTCACAGAGTTCAGGAAAGGAAGACCTCAAGATTGGCAAACTGGACTTGTAAAACCCAGCCTTCTCCATGGATATGGTAAACTTAAGGTGTTGAAAGTCAGAGGATGATACATTTTGATGTAAGCATTGCTTGCTCCATACTTTCAAGTTTTTGCCCCATTCTCAGAGGTTTGAGCATAAGATGTGCAGCCATATGTAGGTGAGAGCAGCAGGCAGATAATGAGTTTAGCTGTTATATGGTGGGATGTGGTCTCTGCGTGGGGTTTGCTCTTGTAGTCTGGTGCTGTGCAGGTGCAGAGCACAGTGTTTCTCACACCCTGGTGTGCAATAGTGTTGCATAACCTGAGCACAAGATGCAACAAGCATGTATTGCCTTCTCAGAGACGCTCTGGGAAGAGCAGGAAGGTGAAATTGCAGAGCTGGTGTCAGGCAGGGCGGTTCCAGCTGTCTACGTGTTGCGTGTCTCATCTGCCTGCCCATGCCAGAGACTGTAGAGTCACCAAGGTGTGTTCTTGAGACTGTCCAGCAGCCCTGGCCTCCTCCCTGTGCACACTCCTGATTTTACTGCTGACAGTCCACAGCCTGCAGAGGTGGTGTGAGTGAAGCAGTTTAGCTGACTGGGTTAGATTATGTTTTCAAAAGGCACATGACAGCTTTACAAAGTCTGTGTTTAGTTTTAATGGTTTATAGAGTCTGGTTTCTTCTTCCTGGTCCAGGACTGCAGATGTTTCCTGTGACAGCTTGGAATGTGGGATGCCTAGGTGGTCAGAGTTGAAAGTGGGCAGAGGGAGATCAGAGGGTTCTTCTTGGGAGCTTTAAGGGAGAGGGGAAGGGGCAAAAAGGCCTTGGCAAACACCATGATTTCTCCCTCCCCAGTTTCCAGGTGGCAGAATCACACTTGCACTGGGGATGTTTTCTGGAAAAGCTGATGAATGTACTTGTGCTGCTGCTGGTTAAATAGCTGGTATTTTACTGCTGATACTGATAAAGACCATGAATAGCTAGGAGCATGGAAATTATGCTGACAAAAAAAGGAGAAACTGTCATACAGGGGGGGAGATATCTTCTCTCTCAGTGAACTTTAAATTACAAGCATTTTGATTGTTGCACTTTGTTTTTTTTCTTTTTCCAGTTTCCTTAAAACACTTAGACATGGTTTAATATTCAGCTGACTTCAGTAGGACTGAAATCATGAAGCTCATCACAGCCTAGAAGTAGAGCCAGGATATCCATATGCAGAAATGCCTTTTGGATGTGCCATTGGAGAAGGGGGAGTCAGCTGAAGTTTACTAATTAACTTATAAAAATCTTGTCAGGGCATTTGGTAGATGCACTGTTGCTTATTTGCTTTTTGTACAGTGGCTTAATAAAATGGTGGTGACTGATGAGTTTGGGCCATGATGTTTTTCTGATTTTCTTGTGGTGCTTGTTGAAGGCAGTAGCAGATTTTTATGGAGTTTGTGGCTGTTGAATCAGCCTTTCCCAAGTGCTAATGCTGTTAGTGTCACCTTGTTAGATGGTTTAATGTGTTGGTGCAATTAATCTCCAAAAGGAGAGAACTCAGCTCCTTTCCTGTAAGAATTAAGGCTTTTCAGAGAATAGAAAGATTATACAGGTGAAATTTAGGTCGCAGTTGGTGTCGGATTAAA
The DNA here is from genome assembly GCF_029582105.1 of Oenanthe melanoleuca. NCBI lineage: Eukaryota > Metazoa > Chordata > Aves > Passeriformes > Muscicapidae > Oenanthe > Oenanthe melanoleuca. The sequence continues at coordinate 16,937,953 of NC_079337.1, forward strand.
TATTCAGCTGCCTTGTGGATTGAAGCATTGTGTCTCACACTTCTGATTTTTAGATCTGGGTTGCACAATGCTCACCTATCTTCAGTGTGGAGGTGGGCTGCATTAACAAGCATGGCAGTGCAAAGAAATTGGCTCATCTGTCCTCAGACTTGCAAGATGCTAGCATTTAAACCAGAGGAATTTCTTACCTTAGCTTACCTGTTTCTCTCTTCCCTGTATTTCTGCCACTATCTCTTATCCGGGCACCTATTTCTGAGAATCTGTGAGCACTTTCCTTGCAGACACCAACAACCAAGATGAACAAATGCTCTGAGTTGCTTATTGTCAACCTGGGGAGGCAATGAAGAGTTTTGGCCAGATGTCCAAGCAGACTGAAAACACTTGAAACTCTTCCAAGACACAGCTTCTTCTGACCAGAAATGCAGATATTGCCACTGAAGGTGTAACCTCAGGGCTGATGGGTTCTCTGTAGTTTCCAGGCAGCAGAAGCCATCTGGTGCTGTTCCTGTACATCCTGGTACACTTATGGCTGAAGGATCTTGCCCTGTCCTCTAGCAAAAGTCTGTCTTGTGAGCAGCTGGAAGCTATACATAGACAGGGTGTACCAACTCTCTGATAAAATTACTGAGAGTAGAAAAGCTAATTAATCATTCATTGCCTGTGCATTCTAATTAGAGCAGTATAAGTGAGTGCTTTGTGCTCCTAGCAGTTGCAGGCACGGAAGATCCTGTGTAGCTTTCCAAAGATGTAGGGGCAAAGCATGGGCCCTGTTTTATGAGTAGGGAAGCTTTGGACTGATGGTGGGCTCATCAGGGGTTTTCATTCTTGTCCCAGCTTTACTGCCATTCCCAAACCTTCAAGCTAAATGCACTGGTTGTCAGAAAGTTGAGTTGTAGAAACATACACCACTTATCCTCAACTTTTGCTGTAGTGTCCTTGCAAATCAAGAAAGCCCAAGGGCAGGCCTGGGAAGGCCTGTCACCATTCACAGATGGGCTGTCCTGAAGACAGTTTGCCTCATTCTTTACTCCAGTGTATTTTCTGAAAAGATCCAACAGGGTTAAAACCAGAAAAAGTCAAACCTTGATATGCCTATTTGTGTTGAGATCCATGGATTAAAGTGACAGAAGAGAGAAATCAAAGCTGGAACTTCACCAGCTATGAAGAACTGATAAATGACTTCTAAGCATTGGTGTTGTTTTGAGACAGCTGACAGCTTCAGGAAGAAAAGATTGTGTCAGTGTCTGCTTCTTGGAACTTATTATTTTTTGTTTGTTTTTTGAAAGTTTATGAGGTGTTGAAACACACTATTGCATAACTGCTTCAGCCCTTCCCTGTTGCTTTCAGGATTTTGTACTGCTTAGCTTGGTAGATAATTTTGCCTCTTAAGCCCCACTTGACTGGTTTTATGCATCAGTTACACAAGACACAGTACTAAGAATAAGCTTCACCTTTTGTACTCTTCATCTCAGTGCAGTGATACATCTTCTCGAAGGAGTGAATAATGGTGTTGTGATACTTTGGAAGTTAAATGTATACCAACCACTAAAACATCTAATATTTTGATGTGAGGAAGGGATGGGAGGTCAACAAAGAGGTAGTTGTCAGATAGATGTTTTTGATATCCCATGTAAGCTGAGAGATGGTGCATTCAGTGACTTGGCAACTGACAGTGAACTGGTACCCTTGTTGGACTGCCTGTGATCCTAGGAGAAGGCTGGCTTTTTTCCTTCTCTGGAAAGAAACACAACTTAAAACTACTTAGCATTTACATTTCTTTGTGACTTTTTAGGCAAACTGCTATTGACAGGGTTTTAGGAATGTATTGTGGTAAGATGGGCTACGTGCACCTTTCTAAAGGCAGAGAGCTTCATCTCCAGGACAGTCATGGGTTTTTTCTGTCTGTGGTTATCCAATGAGTCCAGGTGAGACTGTGTGCTCTGTTCCATTGGTGAGCAGTGCAGTCACTGAAGGCTTTCAGTGACACAGGGCAGCCTTTCAACACAAGTTGGAATTTGTTTGTCTCTTGGGATGGCACACAGCAAGGTCACATTTGTGTTGCCAAATTAAACTTAAGATGGAGCCAGAGGAGACTGAAACAACCTCAGATTTCTAAACCTATTGGGTGTCCTCTTAGTGTCCCAGTGTGTGAAGTCCTTGCCACAGCCCCATACCTCAAGGCACTCTTTCTCTATTTGCAGTGCTACTGTGATCAGAATCCTGCCTCCTCCAGCTAATCTTTGGTCACTGGAGTCTTCTGTCACCTCCCCAAGGTGCTTCAGTGATTCAGGGTCAGCTCCTGCAGGAAATAAGACTTACTGTGGCAAGTACTGGCTTTCCTAGGGAAGTGTTTTACATGCCTGCAGGTAGTGAAGCAGTCTCTGCTGTGGGTGCCCCAGCATCCCATATTGCCCACGTTGCTGTTTTGTCAGGCTCAAGATGTCCCCCGGAGTGTTTGGCTGTGTGCAGGGAGCAGCTTTGGAAGCAGGGCCAGCTGGTGACTTTGTGACCACTTCTAGGAGCTCAGGTGCTCTGGGTAACAGCCCAGTCTCAGTGCACCCTTCCAGCATGGGTGAAGTGGTGAAGTGATGAGTTCATAAATCAAGGGGTTTTCCCTGGAGAAGTGGATGGCTTCATCCTCCTCTCCTTTTGGTGGCAAGACCCTCTCCAGCAGCAGCTTTAGATCTGGACCTTCAGGTCCCAGAAGAGAAACACACCTGTCTGAACTTAGGGCACAGTGCAGCAGGTAATGTTTGTCTTGCTGGATGTCTGAGAGGAAGAGACCAGAGTCATGTGTGCTGCTGAGATACCTTGTCTGCTATTTGTCATTGACCTTGATCAGTCCTTACAGCTGCTGGATACCGAGCTCTCAGATAAAAATAGGTTCCATCATTTATATACATATGTAAATGAATATAAACCACACCTCCAAGCAGTGCTATAGTTGGGTGCTTGTGGGCTCAAGTGGGAAGCTGTGTGCCTAAATTGAGTTACCACCTTCAAACCTGGCTGTGTCTGCACTGGCAGTGGGACTGGGTGAAATTAGTGCTGCTGGAAAGAGCTGCAGGACCGAGGGTGTTATGGGGTGGCAGGTCTCAAGCCCTCCTAAGATGTTTGTGTGCTTGTTGCTTGTAAACTGCACCTCTGTTGCCATTAAGTATTCTGAGTGAAATGAAGCACATGTTCAGGTGACATTTTCCTCAACTAGAATGTGTATTTAAATAGTTGTCACCTTTTTCTTCAATGACGTCCATTAGGGATTTTTTTCCTCGTTTTCTCATTCCTGGACATAGAAGGCAAACCCTCCTAGGGGTACCCTTTTCTACACTAATTTAAGACCTGTAGATTAATTGGTAAGCAGGTTTTGGTGCTAAGTGTGTTAATGATTTCTGAATGCCTGTGATGTGTGGTATCATTTTCATGGAATGACTTGTAATGACCCTTTCCTCTCATGTCCCAGGCAAGTGGGATTTCACTAATACTGATCAATGCCTTGTGGCTTACAGGATGAAATCTTTCTTCATCCAGCTAGAACACTTGTATTTGTTCAGGGAAGAAAAAAGAAAAGCAACTTTGCTAACTTTGCTTCTGTCTGGCATGCAGGGAGCTTTGCCATCAGTTGTGTAGTATTTCCAGTGTTTTGTTGAAAAACAAGACTTTTTTCATGCCCGTTTGTAAGAATTGTGTAATGAGTAAGATTTGGTTATAGATGTTTTTAGAGTAGTTGTCAAACCTGCTTCATGATGCAATGAGGGAAAGTCAATTGTGGGTTATCTTCCAGAGGACTTGAGTGATGATTTTTTTTTTTATTTTTTAAATATTCTTTCATCTAATTTTGCTTTTTGTGGTACTTTTTAAAATAAGTGTTTGATAGTGATAGTAATAGGTTGATAGGTTCAAACTTGTTCCAAGATTAGCATGGAGGGTGTTGTAACACGTAGACATCATGCAGTAAATCAAGGTGTGGTGGATGGGTTGTGGATGACTCATCTTCATTGGACATGAGAGCTGTGGAAGGTCAAATATATTTTACAGGGCCTGCTACCTTCTCAGTGTTGGATGATCCCAGAATCAAAACTGAGTGGGGAAGCCTCAACTCTGCGATATCTGTTGCTGAATAACCTGATAGGTTTTCCTGTGTCTCTGAGTCTGGCTGTCATTGTGCTTGAGGCATGTATACCTGTGTCACAATCCGCTCAACCTGAGCGGGAGTCCTGATGGTTCATTCAACCCCAGGGTGCAAAAGGCAAAAGCAAGAGACTCAGGTTTGTTAAGCAGAAAGCAATAATGCAGTTTGAGTGCTAAAGAGAGAGAGAGGGTGAGAGAGAGAAAGGATGGGATATAGCTACCAACAGACGGGACACATCCTCCTGGTCGTCCGACGAGATGCGTCTTCAATCCGTTGGGGAGAAAGAGATCCCAAAGTCTTTTTGGGGAAAACCACTTTTTATAGTCCTTTTCCAAAGCGAGTGGCTTCTGGCCAAAAGGTGGGGAGATTTATGGACTGTTGCATGTGGAGATCATGGCTCCATGACACAGGTGTGGGGACAGGGTGTGATAACCAGTACCCTGCAGCATACCATGACAAGCACCAGGCACAGCCACAAACAGTCCTTGGCCCGCAAGCATCACCTCGGCCAGGCCGGAGCTCCGGTTCTGGGCAAGTGGTGCAGTCTCAGGTCCCAGTCTCTGGTGATGGTCGTGAGGCAGATCAGAGCAGCTCAGCAGCGATTCATTTTCAGTAAACCTGGTGCTTGCTGTCCTGTAGGATGTGTTTTAAAACTGCCTTGGGGATCAGCGCGCTCACCTGAACGGCTTTGCGTGCGGGTTTGTGCGGGCCTGGCGCCCCTGTGTCCCTGTGAGATGAGTGCTGTGACCAGAGACGTTTTCCCTGTGTTTCCCTCAGAGCAAATCGGGGCGCTGGCGGGGCAGCACATCGTGCACGTGGCCTGTGGGGAGTCGCACAGCGTGGCCCTCAGCGACCAGGGCCAGCTCTTCTCCTGGGGCGCCGGCAGCGACGGACAGCTGGGGCTCACCACCATAGAGGATGCGGTGACAGTGCCAAGGTAGGTGTTTCCCAGGGACAGCTTTCCTCAGGGGGCGCCTTGGAGGTGATGCAGCAAGATTTGCTCAGCTTGGGAGGGTTACTTTCTCTCAGTGTGGCAGGAATAGGGTCATTCTCATGTTGGGATGAAGGTGATTCCTTCTCCTTTTTCACCGCACTGCAAGTCCTCAGGAGGTTTGGGCAGAGCAGACCTTCTGCCCATGGATGGTTGGGGTATGGAAAAGAAAATTGGAGTGTGCTTGGTTTCCTCCATGAGAAATGCCACAATGACTACAGAAAATGTCACAATATGTACAGAAAAAGGAGGTGCATGAAAGAGTACTTCAAACCAGAAGTGCTGTTTGTACTTCATGGTGTTCTATCATGCTGTGTCTATTTGGTCTGCCAGTGCAGAGCAGAAGTTTGAGATGTCTCTCCAGGATGGCTGTCATTGAAACTCTTCCTTTAAATACTATTTTGACAATTACAAAAGATTAATGTTTGAGCTGAAGGGCTCTGTGGGAAGACAGTCCTTAACTTGCATGTGGTTCTGATGAAACAGAGAGAGAGAGGCTTGTATAGCAATGTGATAGTGCCATTTTAAAAATAACATTTTTGTGGAATAACTTGAACCTTTGACATGCTATTCTCTGTATAAAGCACTAAAGAGGGTTTGGTGCTATAACTCACTAGAACTGCTAGGCCCATAACAGCATGAAAAATGTCAGTGCCTGAAAAAGAATAGTGAAAGAGATGCCAAGAACCAGCTATTTTCACCATTTCCAGATGGTTGGATTCAGTGCTATAGCAGGAATTGTAGTTGAGTTACTAGTCAAGTGTCTGGAGGTCTCCACAGATTTGCATCTATTTTCTATGGATCTGTATTGCCTTCAAGACACTGTTCATCAGTCTTGAAACCATAGATTTTGTGTATTTTGAGTGTTATTTTTATCTAAGGTGATTTGTGGACACTTATTCTAAAATAGTGTTGTCATCTTTAGGTTGATAAAGAAATTGAACCAACAGACAATACTGCAGGTTTCCTGTGGAAATTGGCATTGTCTGGCTCTGGCAGCAGGTACTGTAGCATCCATTATTAATTACCAAAATTTGTGCTGTTATTTTGCACAGTGTCCAAGACTGCATATTTCTGCATAATAAATCACAGACATCCCATGTCCTGACTGCTTTTGGGCCAAATGGGATGCTGTAAAATGTATCAGGTACTGTGAATATTGAGGAAGAGCTTTGCCAATTCTGTGAAGAAAGAAAACATTACAGACCACCCACTGTTTCACTGGTGAATGATAGCAGGAGCACTTGAAAGCTTTCCATCTTGATTTAGAAAAATGTGTGTAATTAATTTCTTTGTGTTGAAATTTTCCTTGGCTGTTACTCTTTTGTGTGAAATGTGGACTGTTTTTTTGTTGCACTTAGTTGCTTGCGTGTTTACTTGCCTGGTGGCTTCAGGCCATGCTATTTTTTTTTTTTTTTTTTTTTTTTTTTTTTTTTTGCGAAGAATGTCTCTCTTGATTTTGCTTTTTTTCTTTTCATCATGAGGCTTGGGTGGGAGCAAAGCTTCCAGAACTGTTTCTTTTCAATTTTGGCAAACCTGCTTTTCTGTTGATTAACTTTTCATCCACCATTCTCTCTTTTTCCTCATTTCAGATGGCCAGTTCTTCACATGGGGGCAGAACAGCTATGGTCAGCTGGGCTTGGGCAAAGAATGTCCCTCCCAAGCCAGTCCACAGCGTGTCAAGTCTCTGGATGGGATCCCTTTGGCTCAGGTTGCTGCAGGTGGAGCCCACAGTTTTGCCCTTTCTCTCTCAGGAGCTGTGTTTGGCTGGGGGAAGAACAGCTCAGGACAGCTGGGACTAAGTGATGAACGAGGTATGAAAATTATGCTCCTAGGTAAAAGAAGGATAGACTCCTTTGGCCTAGTGTCTCCTGTTGATTGGCAGTGTATTTTTGGTGAGTGGGTCTGTAACACTCAGCAGCTCCTCCTGGCATGAGATGGCAGAGAAAGTCTCTCTGCAGGCTTTTCATACTCAGTAGAAACAAAAATGTGGTTTTTCCCCTCTTGAGTATTAATTTGAGTGAGGAGGGTTAAAAAGAGAGGTCTTTCAAGTGTGAGTGTCAACATGCAAATATCAAAGAAAGTTCTCTTTATTCTTTCTCCCTCTTCTCAAAAATATTTTGCCCATATTTTGTTTGAAGTTGATTGGAGCAAAAGCTTTCCCTGCAGAACAGCAGGCTGAACCCATCTCCTCATTTCCCAACATGATTTTGACTGGTGAGCATCTGTATGCTACAAAATGATGGCAACACTGAATATCTCAGTATTGTAAAATGTTGTGTAGTTTATTTGTTGCACAGTTTACCAGACACATCAGTCCAATGGTAGTTTTCTCAGGTACTAGTCTGAAAAGCCCAGATCTCTTCTGCTTGTTGTTCACACACTCTTTAACTTTTTGGAATAAAACAAGTGAATACAAGATTTTCTTTGGAGCTTTCAAATCAAAATTTGGAGCTTGATTTCTTTATTGGTTTCTGCATAATTCCTGAGCAGATTTAAGTATGTAGGCAAGTTACTGAGTATAGATGTGATACCTAGCATGCACCTAGATACCTTGTACTGTTTGTAAAGTAGGGCTGATCTAATAGAAGAGCAGCAGTGTCCTTTCCATGTAGATTGGCATATAAATGCTTCTAATTAAAACAAAGCTGCAGTTTACATATGAGAGGCTTACACTGGCTTGGGGCTAATCTTAAATGAACAGAATAGGTATCAGCTTGTGGGGTGGTGCTGGCCAGGGATCATATTCTGCTTCCCCCTCAGTGCCTGGCATTGTAGTAAATATGTGGTATTTATGGTAAGTGAATCATACTTGTCAAACATGAACAGCAAGGTCTGCAAACATGGGTATTCTGCAGCACTGTTATTATTAACAATTATGCTGTAGAGAGAAGAAGTGTCATTCCTGTGAAAAGAAAGATCAGAATGCTAAAATACAGAAAAAAGTAAATCAAAAATACACTCTCAATTCTAAACTCTTAGAAATGTGACTGTTTTTCTTTCACTACCCAGTAAAAAAGCACCTTACAAATCCTTAGGTGAGAATCTTAAGAAGTGGGCAACTTCTATAGATAGGAACCCAGCTTTTTGTTGGTATGAAATAAGCAGCTGCTCCCCTTAATATCAAATTGCTTTTTGGTGCCTTCTGCTCCTTGAAGCACCAAGCTTTTATTTTTACTGTATTCATCCCTGGGTGACAGACTTTAAATGATTAGGGATGGCAGAGTGAAGGAGAAAAGCATCACTTAATGGTTGGTAGTGATTAGCCTTTGCAATTAGGAGGATCTCCTGCTTAAAGGATGACAACAGAAGGAAAGCTGAGTATTTAAATACACATTGGGATTCAGCTTACTTGTGTCTCGCACAAGTGTCTCCCACGTGTCAGGGTTGCTCTTTATGGAAAAGGTCTAAGTAAGCTTTTGGAAACAAGTATTTGCAGTCATCCCTGAGGAGTCTGAAATGGAGCATGAAGCTGAAAGTGGGTGTTTCTAGGCTGCACTCACCATATCTCACAAAGAGCAAGTGCATGTTGAATTTATACAAGATAATCAACATGTACATTCTCTGCTCTGGACAATTCTGCTTGAGTCAGTCAAGTCTTTTAGGAGTTAGAGGGGAAAAGTGCTCAAGGACATGTGGGGCCTTTTTCACATGGTTGTTAAAGTTTCCCTTGTGCTCATAGACCATGTTTGAAAGCAGACTGTCAGTGCTTTTCTTGGACATGCAGGTTTTTGTTTATGAAACAGCTGCTCTGTTTGCTTTGACATCCTTGCAGACCGAGAGTCCCCTTGCCACGTGAAGCTGCTGAGGTCTCAGAAGGTTGTGTACATCAGCTGTGGAGAGGAACACACAGCAGTCCTGACAAAGGTAAAGATGCTGACCTGAGAGCACTGTCCCACCTGCCTGATGGTTTCACAGTAGTTTTCTGTGTAATGGTAGAAAAACACAAATCTACTTGCTGTATTCCTTCTGACCCCACTAAAAGAAACTAAGTGGAAAGTATAGCCTAATTGTTTATTCTGAGGTTCATTGCCAACATGATCCTTTGCTGGTTTTGAAGCTGAAGATGTTAATAATCTACAGCAAGGAATAGCAAAACTCAGGTAAATCACTTGGAAATATTAGCTTTGGGAGGAAGAAAGTATAACAAACACACACCCAAAGGGGTGAAAATAGCATTTTGCTGGAAAATAGAGTAGTACTGTGCATTAGAATAAGATGGAAGCTAAAATTAATGGGTGTTTAAATTAAACATTAGTAGTCACAACATTTACAAGAGGTTTTCAGTTCCAAGCCTGCTGCTTCCAAGTGGTGTATAATTTAGTGGCCAGAGGACAGGGCTGGGGTTTGAAAGAGAGTGGCTCAGTTCCTGCCTTGGCTCTGCCACTTTGTAGGTGTTGCTTCCTGTTTTGGAGCCTCAGTGCTTTCCACTGTAAAATGAATTGAATAACTGAGTTTGGGAAAAATACTGTTGTAGAAAACTAGTTCTGTAGGAGCTTGTCTAGCGTAAAGATACCTGAAGATAATTCTCTTAGTTTCTGATGGTTGGCAAGGTTGCTTCTTTGAAAGCTGCGTTAGCAGAATGCAAGTTTCTTTTCTGAATCCTTTGAAAATTCCCATCAGCCTCTGCTTAAGCTTTGGGCTCATACTGAAACTGGAGTCAGAGAGATCCTGCTGGATTCTGGGTCCCTAAATGGAGACTCTTCTGTTTGATTTGCTAACAGAGTGGAGGGGTGTTCACCTTCGGTGCAGGTTCCTGCGGGCAGCTGGGCCATGACTCCATGAATGATGAGGTGAACCCCCGAAGAGTTCTTGAGCTCATGGGCAGTGAGGTATCCCAGATTGCTTGTGGCAGGTGAGTCCTGTGTGCAGTCAGAAACCTTTCTCTGGTGGAGGTTAATGCTGATACTGAATCATGCAAACAGGGGGAAACAGTCCTGCTTCTGCATTCTGTGTGTCAAAGCTAAATGAATTTAAATCTTACTTTCCATGAGAATTTTACGGCCCTCTAAATGAGATGGTTTTTTAATTGGGGTTGTACCTACCTGTAAAAGATACATTCCCAAATTAATTCAGTAAGGCTTCAGAGCAGAAGCCCCTTTGGTCACAAGTTTCCAGCTTCTTTAATGAAAAGTGAGTTAGCAGCACTGGTGCTGTGTTGTTGCCTTTCAGAATGTACAGGCTTAGCAAATGACTAAGCTGATACTGTGAGCCTGATACCAGCTGCATGTTGGCACAAGCTGCTCTTTGTCACTTCCACCTAAAGGGCTCCATCCCATAAACTGCTGCCATCAGGTGGCAAAAACTGAGCATTGGTGTCTGTGTAAAGGTGCTGCTTGGCACCTGCTTCTGGCCTAGGAGAAATGAGAATAAGTTCTAGGCTGCATTTGGTTTGATTGTTGGGTTGTTTAGTTTTGGGGTTTTTTTTGGTTTGTTTTTTTTTTTTTTTTTTTTTTGTTTTGTTTTGGTCTTTTTTTTGTTTTTGTTTTGTTTTTGTTTTTGTTTTTTTTTAATTTTTTTTGTTAAACAAGGTCCAAACTCTGTACCCATCTCTTACAGACATCACACTTTAGCCTTTGTGCCTTCTTCAGGAATGATCTATGCATTTGGCTGTGGAACAAGAGGCCAGCTGGGAACAGGGCACACTTGCAATGTAAAGTGTCCCTCTCCTGTCAAGGGTCACTGGGCAGCTCATAATGGGCAACTCTCAGGGAAACCTGGTATGTACTGTGCTCAATTTGAAATGGCAAATGGACATAAATATTTGCACCCATGCCTGTCTTAGGACATCTTAACATTGTTCTGTGAAGTTTCTGGAAATACCAAAAGAAATCCATCCTGTTGTCCCAAATGCACTGTGGTAATTTCTGAGTGACTTTTTGCTTTCTCTATTAATGTGTGCCATCTCCCTTTCTCTTTTCATGGCAGAGCTCAGCATTTGGCAATCTTGAGACCTCATGAAATTGTACTAATACTATGTTCCAAAGACTTTGTTCTCTCTTTAAAGCCCCTATTGCAGTTTAAAAATTACAGCTTTCCCCTCCTGTGTAACTCTCATGTAAGTGGCTACTGTGCTTGAGTTCCAGCTGATTTCATCAGAGCCTTCAAAGGACCCAGGTGCTCCTTGTAGTTGTACTGGCAGTGCAAATGGGAGGGGAGAAAGTACAAGTAGGGTCTTGCATTCATCAGCCTCTAATACAACTGTGTCTTTCTCAAACAGATGCCTGTAAATACCACATTGTTAAACATATCTTCTCTGGAGGAGACCAAACATTTGTGCTTTGCTCCAAATACGAGGTAAACCAAATGAAGTGTCTTTTCAAGCCTTCTCCCCTGTCCCAGCATTCACAACACAGCTTTTGTTTTTGCTAAAATCTTCTGAAATGGAAGTATTGCTTTGGACTCCATTCTGCCTTACAAACTTTAACAGCTCTGACAGTTGTTGCAGGGATTTACAACTTCAGTGGCTGAGAGTTGCCTTTCTCTAGAGGCATATCAAAGCCATAGGGAAGATCTGATTCCAGTTTAATCAGCAGGGAGGGGAATCCAGTCTTTGCAGGTTGGAAGTGAGGGCTGCTTGCCACCCGTGGCACTGGTTTCTGCATTGTTGGTGTGTAGGGTCATCAGCCATATACAATGAGATTTTTGTCAAGCAGTTCTGAATGGAGGGCTGAATGCTGAATTGGTTTTCCCACTTCTGTCTTCTTTTTTCTTCCAAGAAGTGTTTGGGATAAACTTTTGAGGCATAGAAATAGGTATAAAATAACTGTACTAAGCCTGTAGTTACATATGACAGTATTTAAGAGGGCCTTTGGTACATCTAGGAAATGATACTTTGATTTTTTTTTTTTCCTCTTTTTGAAATGTATTTGAGGATTCTTTTTTTTTCTCAGACTTTTTCAGGAAAGTCCTTCCCTTTTGGACTTCTTAGTAATGCCACAAAATATCTAACCAAACTGGTTTTCAGAGACCACACTAAGGAGGCTATCACTTATTTATTAAAACAGAAATTATGGATAGGAAGGAACTGTTTTACAAGCCTTGTCTTTGCTGAAATCTGTATCTTCTCACAGAATTCCTTGCCTGCTGATGATTTCCGGACCATAAATGAAACACGTTACACCTGTTTAATAAATGATGAAACTATAGATGTCTGGAGGCAAAAGCTTTTAGAAAAGAACAGTTCTAATTCTGTCAAGTAGGTATTGTGGCACTGGACAAGCCTTTTGTTGAAAGTTCTATTTAAATAATTTTGTTGGCTTCCGTGCCATGCTTTCACTTGAAATTTAGCAACCTTTTCAAGTGTGGTTCTTGGTTGTTTCCAAGGGGAGGAGTTGCCAGTCACAAGGCTGCCAGGTGAGAGCTTCTGAGCTAAACCAGAGGAATTTGAAGCTGCCTCAGCATTGCAGATGGTGGGTGGGAATTTGATTTTCAAGTTGTTCAGCACTGTGTGCTTAAAAATCATGAAAAGTAGCAAGAACTTGTGAACAGACTGATTGAGTTCTTTCCCCTGTGTGCCTGCCATGAGAAGGGCAGAAAAGGTGGAAAGGAGGAATTAATTCCTCCTTTCAAAAAGGAACCTTACATGATCCTGAGTGAAGTCTTGCCCTCTGTGCCTCTAAAGGGGTTATCCTGAAATTGTTTCCCATAAAAAGAAGGGAAGAGAGATGAAGAGATTTACTGAGGCATCCAGTAATAACCTGTATCTCTATTTTCTTTTGTCTTCCTGCTGCCAACAGTAATGTTGTTCAGATACTGTCCTCAGCTGCCTGCTGGAATGGAAGCTTCTTGGAGAAGAAGTAAGTGCCAGATTTCCAGATGTGTGGCTTTCCCTTCATGCAGACTGGAATCACTTTGCTTCACTCACTTCTGCAGGGGGATTTGATTTTTTTTTTTTTTTTTTTGATCAGGCAGAAGATGAGGGCAGAGGATGTTCCCTAAGGGGTTGGGTGGTCAGAGCTGGATAAGGAAGGCAGATGGTCTAAGAGAGTGCATGGGGAGTGTACTGTAAGTGGCACAGATTTCTTGGAGTTGCCACAACTGTTATTCTTTCTTGTGAAACAGATACCAACATTGTTAAAGAGAGGGATAGGGATAGAACATGAAGGGAAATGAGGGGTGCCAAGTATCTGAATAGTCTCATATCCAGCTGACTTAGCTGGTGCATGTGAAAGCATACTTCCACACAGGCTGCTCTTGAAAATACATCAGGGGCAGCACAGAAGTGCTTTCCTTTTAGGTGGCATCGTATGTGGAAAGTTTTGTGCTCCTGCTTACAAAAGGAGAAATTTCAAACGAGTGTAACCCACAATAGGTGGTGACAAGGTTGTGAGACATATAGCTGAGTCAAAGGTTGTGGGTTGGGAAGGCTTGTGTTGGCTGTATCTGTAAAAGTTGAGGAGGTAACAGCATAAGATGAGGAGGAGGAGTAATTTTTCTGGTGATGTGATGAGTAAATTATTTGTAACTAGGTGAAGAAAAACTTACTTTGAGTAATCTTTGTGCAATACATTCCAAGAGCAACTTGAAAAAGAAGATAGTTTGCTAATTATTCTGGTGTTTTTCTGCTTGTCCAGTAGTTTCTTCTCTAGTGTTGTGTCATGGTATTGCATCAGAAGGGTTGTATCATGTTGGTTTAAAACCCTTGTTGAGGTATCCAAGTTATTGAGTCACTTTAAATAGTCTCACGTCTCCTTTGAATGTGGAAATGGGTGGAGTTTATGGCTTCATCAGCCAAATACAGTTGATCTTCCACTTCTGTGGTGTGTTGGCTAGTGCAGCACTTCTATAGAGAATCTTTGGCCAAATGAATGATAAATTCTGAAGCCTCAAATGAGGCTGCATTTAACTATGTACATTTATACATGAAGTATGTATAGGTATGTCAAGGTGCACTTGACAGAAATACCCCAGTGCATCCCTCCCATATCCTAAGGCCATGTTGGCCTGTTTGCATTACAGGATTAGATGGGGGAGCAGCTTTTCCATGGCTGTGTGCCTGAGCACACCCAGCACTACCATTGCAGAGCACAGCCCAAAGTGCTCTGTACCATGGTGTGTCTCTGGGGAGCTGTTTCCAGCCTGGAGCCTGTGCTTTTATGGGAACAGCCATTCTCATGTTGTTAGAGTCACACCATCAAACTGACAAATGCATCCTGTCTTTAATAGCTGCCTTCCCCTTCAGAGTGTCTAATACAGTGCTCTTAAGTCAGGAAGGAGTCAGTGAAGGAGTCCTGGGGATACCAAAGGACAATTTCACCTTTGGTGAAGTGTTTCTCTGCAATAATCTAACCAAGGTCTGGAAGAATTCAGAAGGGAGAGTCTTTGTTTCTAGTCTTATGAATTCCCTAGTGATCATTTCTCTATTTCTTGCTCTCAGGCCATGTCAATGCACAGGTAATGGGGTCTCTTTCTTAAACTTATGCCTGTCTGTGATTTCTTTTTTTAAAGAATTGATGAACATTTTAAAACCAGTCCAAAGATCCCAGGGATTGATCTGAACTCCACGAGAGTGCTGTTTGAGAAGCTGATGAACTCCCAGCACTCTATTCTCCTAGAGCAGGTACTGCACTTCTGAGATTTGGATATTCAGAGGGGAAATCAGGGCTTTGTCCCTCTCTAACATGCAAGTACCAGCAGCATTGTTGGGAAAAGGTTGCATTGCAAAGCTAAATGCCAGACACTTAATGGTACTTCTCTTTTGACCTGGGCTGATTTTGACCTCCTCAGAATGTGTCTCCAAGGCTTTTATTTAAAAACAAGTTTTATCTCATGGCATTTAGTACTTGAATGTCTGCTGAAATAAACTCTGTGTATATTTGTAATTATTGTGTGTCTGTCAGGAGTTGAGTGCTTCATGGTGGTATAATTTATTCGAACTCAGAGAATTTCTTTCACAAGTGCAGAGCTGTGGGATAAAAGCATACGTGTTCCCCTTGCCACTTTTAGCTATAATATATTTATAGTTCTGGGTTTTTTCACTCTGGGTGAAAAATATATATAAATATATATTTATAGTTCTGGGTTTGACTTTTAAAACAGGGTTTTGCCATTTCATCAGCCCTTAAACATCATCTACATAGTAGGTGCTCTATCACTCAGGATAAGTTGTCTTTTTTGGTTTGTTTTCTCTCTAGATACTGAAGAGCTTTGAAAGCTTTTTGATTCCTCAGCTGTCCAGCTCTCCACCAGATGTTGAGGCAATGAGGATCTATCTGATTCTCCCAGAATTCCCACCATTCCAAGACTCCAAGTACTACATCTCTCTGACGCTTCCTCTAGCCATGGCTATTTTGCGCCTGGATACCAACCCCAGCAAAGTGCTTGGTAAGTGCCATTTAAGAATTGGTTTCATTTAAAAGTAAAATATAATTTCAAAGAGCACTTACTAGGGAGGTTAATCTAATTTACCTTATCTAGTTTACCCACATTCAGAGACTCAGTTCTAGATAAATTTCTCTACAGAAACATAGATTTTTGTATATCGTGAAGATTAAATTATCCTAGTCTCATAAACTTGGTCAGTTGTTGATCACTTTAGAATATCTTTCCTGTATAAGGTAAAAAAAGAATACTAAATATAATATTGAATTATTTTGTCCTCTAAGATGCAGGCAAACCTTGGTCTGTGACTTAGCTGAACACTAAAACTCTTCTCCCATCTTGAGTCTTTTAATTTCTAATGTATTTTACTCTGACCTTCTTTTAAACTGAACAGAACATATGCTGCTTAATGATTATTACTTACATTTGTTAAGCTACTATTGTTCTTACCTTACTCTGTTTCTTAAGGTTGTCTTGTACTAAACCTGATATTATCATGTAAAGTGCTATGTGATGCATTCAGACCTCCAAAAGAATCCTAGGCTCCAGCTTTTATTTCACAGGTGATTGATTCTAGGAAAAAAGCTAATAGTTCAGGTCCCTTCAGGGGAAAGTAAAGATTACCTGTCCTTGGCAAGAAAGAGATCAGCCTCTCTAAAGAGGGGGAGTTAATCCTTTAGTGCAGATGTGCCAGGAGACATGCTCTGGCACCTGCTAGAAAAGGATGTGGGGCTACAGAGAATTGGCCAGGCAACTCTTTCCTTGTTACTCCTGAGAGATAGATGTTTGCCCTTAAGATCACAGTATCCTGAATCCAGATACTTGAAACAGTGTCTTGAATTAAAGTCTGAGAAACTTCAAATTCAGGCTCTCACCCTGATCAGGGTTTGGGCTGGGTAATGGCTGGTGTGGCTGGACAAGAGTGGAAAGAGGGGAGCTTTTCAGTTTCTGATATTTAGATGACTGCCTCACTTTCCTGTTGCTACAGCTAGGGCAGGAATAGAGAATTTTTTTGAAGGACTCTTCAGGTGTATTCTGCTTTTTTTTCAGTTGTAGCCCCTTATTTAGTGGATAACCTTTGATTCAGGTTTATATTGATGTCTTCTGCTTTGCAGATAACTGGTGGTCTCAGGTGTGCCCAAGATACTTCCTCAGGCTTGTGGACCTCTATAAAGGTGCAGTGGTTTACCTGCTCAGTGGAAGGAAGACACTGTTGATTCCAGTCCTGTTCAGCAGCTACATTACAGCTGCTCTCAGGCTTCTGGAGAAACTCCACAAGGTGAGGGAAAAGCCTGGTCATGTGTTGGCTCAAGATGGTTGTCTTGTCTGCCCTTTGCCAGTCATGAGCTGTGTCACTGTCCATCAAGTCACAACATGGGAAGGATGCTAGTGGCTTTCCTAAGTCCAAGGTTCTTGAAGATTGTTCAGTCCTGTCTCAGAGACTAGAAATAAGGTTACCCTAAAGAAGGCTGCTGCTGGGCCATGCACTCTGGCATCACAAACACCTGTCCCTTGATGGTCTCTGCTCTCACTATGTTGTTGCTGGGTGGTTGGGGTGAGGAGGAGAGGGAACTAAAGTTACAAAGAGGTTCTGTTTGATTCTTCTTGGCTTGTACCAAAATATAAGAGATCATGTATTGTTTGCAAAACTTTCTGAGTACTTTTGTTGCAAGCTGTTATAACTGAATTTATGAAAGCAAACCTGAAAATATGTTAAAATATGTTGAATATTTCCATCTGTTCTTTTCACTAGGTGAATCAGAAGGTTAAACATGTGGAATATGATAAGTTTTATATCCCTGAGATTTCCAGCTTGGTGGACATTCAGGAGGATTATCTCATGTGGTTTTTGCACCAGGCTGGAATGGTAAGAGCTCTTATGTATAGAGATGAAATAGCTGTCTGTGTTTGTGTCTCTGGCTGTAGATCTATATTTCCAATATCCTTAATGAGAGCATAATGTATTCAGTGTAGGAGCTTCTGTATGTTAAATATCTCAGATCTTTACAAATATCTCAGTGCTTTACAAAACTGACTGAAAAATAAAAAGGCTGTCGAAAGAGTTGGAGCTAACAATATTTAACCAAAGCTTGCAACAGTCTCTGTGATTATTTATGTGAATTTCATTCAGTCTTTGCACAAGGGGATTAATTCAGTCACTGGATCCTTTTAATGTAATCAAGACCTCAGGAGCCAAGTCCTGTATTCTAAAATTATAATTTTTGCCCTTTACTTCTGCTGTTTAGGCAGGTATTGTGAATAATGTAGCCAGTGGTGTTAAAATGTTGCTCTGTAAGAGGAGGCAGTGTGGCGTTCTGGCTAGGGGAACTGAACCAAGCCTCAAGAGATGTGGGTTCTATTCCTGGCTCTTCCAGTTACCTGCTGGGTGATCTTGGGTAAGACCCTTCACCTCTTTTATGTCTCACTTTCCCATCTGTAAGAAAGGAGATAACTAAACTGAGGGCTGGAATATGCTATGTGGGAACCTGGTGAGATTAATTAATTATAGTAAAGAGAGGAATTCCAAGTGTAAAAAACACCAAAAAACATCTGTCAAGGGATGCTGCAAGAGTAAAACCTGATAACTTTTTGTGTGTTTTTATGGGCTTTGTAGTGTTGTGTGTGCTGTCCCCCCATCCTTTGCTTTCCATCATTTAAATAGTGCTGCTGTATGCTTACCTTTAGTGAGCAGAACAATAAAGTACTGACTTAAATTTATGTAAGGGATAGTTAAAAATGTGTCAATATGGCTAATGACAAGTAATTTGCATTTCAGAGGTGTTCTTATGGATGGCCTTATGGTCTCTCCTGTTGTTTCATGTGGTTTCTGCCTTTGTTACTCTTTATAAGAGCAAGTTTCACCCATGGCAGACTAACACAGGATGCTGTGCCAGTCAGTCCTCTTAGTAATGTTTGATGTTCCTGTTTTGAATTAGACTTGTGTATTTTCTTGAGAAGGAAGTTCCCATGCTTTTCTTTAAGAGGAAGAAAAATGGGTTGTTGGTTCCAAAGGAGGAAAATTTACTTTGGGTCACCTTTGGACTAGTCCATCCAAAAAAACCCACACAAAATTGAAAGAGTGAAAGATTTTTCATGCTTCTCTTTTTCTTTCACAGAAAGTAAGGCCATCCATCATGCAGGTAAGAAAATTGTTTCTCAAGATTTATTTAAGGAAGTGCTCTGGAAGCTGTGGATAGGAACACATCTTGCCTGCCTTTCTTACAGGATGCTGTGACTCTCTGCTCTTACCCTTTCATCTTCGATGCTCAAGCTAAGACCAAGATGTTACAGACAGATGCAGAATTACAGATGCAGGTAATCATTCTCTCTCCTAATTTTCCTGACATATCTCTTTATCACCTTTTGCAATGGTGCCTGCATGGAAAGGGAGTTAACTGGGAGCTGGTGTGTGCAACACTTTGTTGCTTCCATGATACAAGAGGGCAGTGTAGCTGGAGAACCTCTTTGCCCTGGATATTGCAGAGGCAGCGCTTGGTGTGTTTCCTTCAAAGTGTCTGGCAACATCAGAACTGTCAGATGTGCATGTGGTGGAAATTTAAACTGTATAGAGAAGGAGTAGTTATGTATTTATGATAATCCAAGGATAAGGAGTAAGGTGAGGAGTTGTAAGAATAGATAGGTAGACAAATGTTCAGGTACGTGGACACTTGTTTTGAAATGTCTGCCTGCTTCAGGAGTGGTTGTTCCTTCTAAATAATGAGGTGAGTGTTTAGACCAGCTCCTGATGCTGTTTGTGGTTGCAGGCAGCAGCTGTTGCCAGCAGCCCGCCCACTTAGTTACAGTGAGGGGCACAGCCCAGGGGCCCTCCAGGAGTGTGCTGACAGCAGGTGTCCAGCTCCAGCACCCTGTAGGTGGCAGCCAAGCCAGCTCCCAGCCAGGCTGTGACAAGGGCTGCAGTACCAGTGTAAATGTCCCAGGGCCAGCACTGCTCACACAGGTGCCTCCTGAGAGAGGCGAAGTGTTGGACACTGACCCCTCATCCAGGGCAGCTGGATCTGGGACTGGTCCCATCCTCTGTGAAATAAATTTGCTGAGGTCCTTGGTTGTCAAGTTCCTTCAGGGTGGAAAACTGTCATCACAGTCAGCTAGTACCTATTTCCTGGCTTTTCCATGGCTGCTTGAGCACACAGCCTGCAACAAGGCAGAAGAGGCTTGGCCTATGCTCAGGTGCTGCAGTCACCTGCTCCTCCTCTCATTTTGTCAGCCTCTTGCATGTTTTCAGCTGCCCAATTTGTCAGCAGTGCGCTGCTGAGGGGAGATATTGACCTTACCTTGGCAGAACAGCAGACTGGTACAGGTTTTGTTGTCCTGAGAGACAGTATCTTTAGCAAGACAACCACTTAGATGCCAGAGAAACCAGTAGACTCAGTAAGAGCATGAATAAAACCTCTTCTCCCCAGCAACCTGCCTAATGTGGGGAAAAAAAAAAAGGTCAGGAATTTAATCTCTGTTGCTCTAATGTGATGAATTGATCCGTGGACTGAAAGTGTTGGTGTGGGAAATGGGGGAACAGGGCATACAGGCACACACACAGTACTGAGTGACCGTGGAATTCTTCAATCCTGGAGAAACCAAAAAGGCAGAAAGGAGCACCAGGCATGTAGTTGTTAACTGTTTTTCTTTCATAGGAGGAAAGAATCTGAGCTATGGCTGCTTTTCACTTCTCCTTTATTTACAGGTTGCAATAAATGGTGCAAATTTGCAGAATGTCTTCATGCTTCTCACCCTGGAGCCTCTGCTGGCCAGAAGCCCTTTCCTGGTACTTCATGTTCGCAGGAGTAACTTAGTTGGTGATGCTTTAAGGGAGTTGAGCATCCATTCTGACATTGATTTGAAAAAACCTCTCAAAGTAAGTTTGCCTCATATCTTTAGCACCCTCTCATTTAGCAAACTTTTCTGCAGCCTTTCAGCCATTCACATTACTGCTTCACCAGTGTGCAGTAACTTCTCCATAGCTGTCACACATTTGGTCTAGTCAGTTCAAAGATTGAGTCTTTTTTCTGACTCCTGGAGTGCTTTGGCTGTGAATTGCTTACAAGAAGGCAAGAACAGGATTTGCTTTCTTCTCCTGGTGTGTTGAGAAGGGGAGGAAGCATTTTATGATATTATGCAGTCTCTGTTTTTCCTTCTGCAGGTGCAGGCTGTTTACAATAGGATGTGTTTTATCTCTGAGAGATTGCCACAATCTTCAGTAGCTGCTGTTGTGCTGCTGCTTTGATTGTTGGTTATTTATGATTTGCATAAGGATTTAAAGGTGGTTTTTTATGATTTGCATAAGGATTTAAGTATTCTCAAAATACCTGGTTTGCCACCCCTGTTCCTTTTCTGTCCCTGCAGGCAGAGCACTGAAATGAGCTTGTGGTTTGCTCTGGGTTTGGGCATGTTGGACAAATTGCTTTGCATGGCTCTCAGTTAGAGAGAGAGGTCTAATTCACTCAGTCTCAGCTCTGCATCCCTGTCACTGACCTGCTTTTTCTACAGGTCATCTTTGATGGTGAGGAAGCTGTTGATGCTGGAGGAGTGACAAAGGAATTTTTCCTCCTGTTGTTAAAAGAGCTACTCAATCCTATCTATGGCATGTTCACTTACTACCCAGAGTCAAACCTGCTGTGGTTTTCAGACACGGTAAGCCCTTGCCCTCAATACATGCAGGTTGGAAAAAATACTGCATTTAAATTACAAGGAAGTTAGTGGCAAACTATGAAATAAATGTTCTTCCTCTCATTTTCTACTCGTGATACAATGTGAACTCTATTTTTAGTTAGTGTAAGTAGGTCCATTAACCTTAGTAGAATAGTGATGGTTGTGCCTGTTAAAGAGTTGGCGCTCTCTCTATTCTTATCCCAAAATAAAACTTGTATTAAAATTCAGGTGACAGGTAACAGAACTCTTATTATCATGAATGTGATGGTCATGTGCTGTTTTAAAGAGTGAGAGCTTTAGGTGGTAATGGCAGTTGAGTTCTGTGAGTCCCTTGCTGTTCACATAATTGCAGCCAGTCCACTTAGTCATGCATCACTATTGCCTTCAGGATGTAAAGTTGTTAATGCTTTATGTGGAGAAGCTCTTAAACAGCAAGAAACATGGCTTGTAGTGGAAGGTTGTTGGTTTTGGAAGAGTGTGGAGTGCAAGATGTGTACCTGTTAGATGGCTGGAGATGGTAGTTTATGTCCTTTCCTTTACCTGTGTAGGCAGCCATATGGGAAATGATGCTGCCAGCCTTCCCTTAAGGTGTAACCCCCCATGCTAGGGGGTTTACAAGAAAGGAAGTGGCCTGGTACCTTTTTTAACTTGTAAACAGTATTACAGAGTATTCACTGCTAATGTCAGTGCTATAAAACAAGTCTTTTGGCACCAGGAGTGATGACAGTGTAAGCACTGAAAATGAGTCATGTATTTGAGCATTTAACAAATGTGGGCAGCCAGTTTGTGACTGACACATTGAGAGTCAATATGTGAAGAAAAGGAGGCCTGTGCTAGCACCTCTACTGATCTATCTGCCTGAGTAGAACTGTGCTGATGCAAAAGCTTTTAATAGAAGATAGGATAGGTAAATAGGGAGAGGATTGTTAACACATTTCCTTGCAGTACCTAGGCAGTAAACACTGAAGCCCTGTTAGTGTTTGTTTAGGTTTGAAAGACAGGTTTGCTAAGAAAGGCAAGAGCCTCTCTTTGAAATGGAAAATGTAATCCCCCTCCCTCCAAATTATTACAGTTTTGAAATTAAGGTGCTCTCAGGCAAAGATATGGGAATAGGAATAAGAGTTCTTTACTAGGAAAATTAAAATAGAATTACAGTATTACAAAGAACAATCCTAAAACACTGACAGAGTCAGAATACAGCCTGATACCCCGTCAGTCAGTCAGGGTGTTGGAAGTAGTCCCATTGAATGGTGGCTGCATCCTCCTGCAGTGGTAGATGTGGTTCAGCTGAAGCAGTGGAACTGTAGAAGGTGCAGTTTTCCTCTGAAGGTCCAGAAATGATGTGGAAAGGTCTGGAATCCAGTGGAAAGATGGCTGTCTTGGTGTCCAAAATCTCAGGTTTTTATCTAGGTAGGAAATGTTTGGCTCCTTACCCTGGCTGGAGCATCTCACAATAGGATGATTTAATTTTGTCAGTCATTGTATCAGTGACACTCAATGGCCCATTAACAGACAATATCTTCCTGGAGAAAGGATGGGTCATGAAAAAGATAAAGATGATTGCCCCACCTGGTTTTAAAGATGGCCCATTAGCAGATAATATGTGCCACAGAGATAAGGATCACTGCCCCACCTGGTTTCAACAGATGGAGATATAATACATACTTTTGGTCACATCCTGTGTTGCAACCCAAGACAGTGTCTAAACACAGGTATGTAAAAAGGAATTAAAAGTCAAGTAAGGTGGAAAGCTACTGTTTCCACAGTGATCATGGCTTGCAAAAGTAATAGAGCGTGGTTTTTGAAGCTTCATTTCTGTGCCACACGCCAGCAAGAAAATTACAACCAAAGTGGCTCCTGATGGGAGCTCTCTGTCCCAGTTGGAAAAGCAGGGTCTGGCTTCTTAGTGCATGGAGGAAAGAGTACTGTGTATTGCACCAGTGACAGTTTATCTCATCCGAATTTCTTTTTGTGGTTTTGCAGTGTTTTGTAGAGCACAACTGGTTTCACTTGATTGGCATCATATGTGGTCTTGCAATCTACAATTTCACGGTTGTAGACCTTCACTTTCCCTTGGCTCTGTACAAAAAACTCTTGAATGTGAAGCCCTGCCTAGAGGATTTGAAGGAGCTGTCCCCGACAGAAGGAAGGTATGAAAATCAAAATTTGCAGCTTTTCTAGGAAGGTAGAACATCCAGCTAAGAACAGGAAGTGCCAAATTAGGTAAAAGCTGATGAATGAAACACTTCCTGATCCTTTTGAGTAACTGATTAATTTGGGTGACTGTGGTCCTTGCAAAACATGAGCTGGGGTGAATTTTGTGTAAGACTTCTCTCCCACAGGCTGTTGGGTCCATCTGCTTAGGCTCCCACCCTCCTGACCCCCAGAAACTGGGTACCGACACAGCCAGAAAACACCTCCCACACTCCCCTTTGAGAACAGGAAGCCTGTCCCTGCCCTGTGTGGCTGTGTGCATGATCCCAGCCTCAGCCTTTCCCCTCCAGCCAGGCTCAGACAAGCAAGCAGGGGACTGTGTGTAGTGCTGTGAATTGTCCCATCCGTGAACCAGTGCAGCTCTGACCTGCTCCCATGACAGGAAGTTGTTGAGTGGAATGAAAGAAGTACTTTTTCCAAGTGGTGTTTTGGATCTTTTCCTCCTAATTGCATAGGGATACTGGTTCCCCTTACACTGGGAAGTTAAGATCCCACTGTCTGACTGCTGTCTTATTTCTGTTTCTGAGTTGCCATCTGATTTATCTACAGAAAGTGACAGCTGTATTTATCAATAATGAGGTAAAATGCCAGGAAGACAGCAGCAGGATTTTGGGTGGTAGCAGAGTATTTTCTATATGGTGGGCATACAGATACAGTCCACCTCTGTCTCTTCCTTCACTCCTCAGACCTTTGTGTGGTGATGACATAGAATTAGAACTTTAGAACTAGAAATCTAATTCTGTTCTAAAGCCAGGATCATTAAATATGATCTGTGAACTAGGTGGTCATAGACTGTATTGACATTCTGTGGGACTGGCATTTATGCTTCTCCTAACAAAGCATCTCTTTATTTGAGGTGTATTTCTTTCTTACTGCTTCAGGTGACTCAGATTCTCTCTCTTGCAATCCCACTACCCAGATATATGCTGCTGTTTACTTCTGTTGAATTTGTTTTCCCTGTTAGAGGTATGGCTTTTAAAATCTCTGATTATTCTTTTTTTTATTTCTTTCCCTACTTGTTTAGGAGTCTCCAGCAACTTTTAGATTACCCTGGGGAAGATGTGGAGGAGACTTTCTGTTTGAATTTTACAGTAAGACACATTTGACATATCATACTATGGTAATCAGTTGAAGCTCATCTATATTTTCATATAGATGTATATTCTGGCTTATTCCAAATACCTATAGCACATAGCCCATGCTATTTTAATATTCTTTGCTGTCAACTCCCTTCTTCTTTTGTATGTATGTGGTCCTAAAAACTGAGCTAATAAGTAGATTAAGCTGAGTGGTTTTCAAAATAACCTTTTTGTCACTGTTTAAAGACCTGATGCTCTAACAGGTTGTGAATGATGGGTTCATCTTGATCTGTATCATTTTTTGACTCTGTCCAAGGCCTGCCCTGGGGTAAAACAAGGTACCATAAAACTGCTCCACACTGTGAAGAACTTTGCTCAGCAAGGCGAGCAGTGCCCATTTCCTTTTTGCATGAATGAGGCACATAAACTCTCTTAGATCAAGTTTACCTCTGGAGTGAGTCAGACCTGCATCTGACTGTCTCCTGCACGACAGAGATGTAATTTGGGATGAGGCAATGCAGCCATAGTGATGGTAGTGTAAAAAAAAAGGATACCTTTAAAATAACAAAAGAGACTTTTCTCCAAATTCTTTTTTGCACATAAGGGCCTCTTTTGTTGATGGCAACTTGAAAATTGACTGTTTTGCATTTTTTGTCAGGTAACCAGTAAGTGTATGGAGTATAGGTTTGTACTGGTGCAATCCTAGGCTGGCGAAAGCAGGAAAATGTCTGTGTCATTTATTCTTCCTGCGAGAGAGGATGAATTAACCCACTGAGGTTCTGTTAAAAATGGGAGTTCCTTTTTATTGCCAAACTCATGGGCTTAGTTAAAAACAGGATTTTAGTTTCCAATCTTGGGTTTTTTTCCCCAGGAAATTTACCTAAAATAATTTTTATTCCTTTTTAAATTCACATTTCGACTTAATAGCAGTCCTACAGTAAATGTAGGTGATGGAGGATGTTGAAGCACATGGGGTACTTGGAGCAGAGAACAGAAGTTTCTGCACATACCATTTTCTCTGGCCCATCCTGAGGACATGCCAGTCCTCAGCTGTCTAAGTGGACTCTGTCTTTCTTGTAGGCACATGCCCCAGAAAATACTTCCAGTAAAATTAATTTCTGGTTTTGTGCAGATCTGCAGGGAAAGCTACGGTGTGACAGAGCAGAAGAACCTGGTTGAAGATGGAGATAAAATCCTGGTGCAGAAGGACAACAGGCAAGTGGGGCACCTGTGGGGATGGACTTGTGCTTGTGCTGAAGTTGTGTGCCACAGACTCCCTGGCTGAAGGGAAGTGGGGTGGGGGGTAATTAGTAGTCACTGCAAACAAATTTTAAGACCACTTGCTCAAAAGCTACTGGGCACTAGTGGCACTTGAACAAAAATCAAGTTTTCATCATCTTTCCACCAGTATTTGGAAAGTGTACCATGCCCTTGGATTGGCATCTTCCCTATAAAAGTATAAAAGACAATTTGTATTGACCCTTGGTAGTTTTCTCATTTTAAGTAGACATTGAAGGCATGATTTTTGGCCCAGGTTAATACTCCTGATGGCTCAGAGAGGAACTGTATGTGACCAACAAAACTGAGCCTGGCAGACTTGTTTGTACTCCCTAATTCTGGAGCCGGAAACTTTCCTTTGAGCACAGCCTGACTCCCACCCCTGATCACAGCCAGAAGGACCTGCTGTACTTGGATCCCTTTCCATTTGACTGAACACCCCAGAGTCATTACTAGCACAGCTACCATTCCCCCCCCTTTATTTTTTGTCCAGCTGCTGAACTATTTTCTTCCCATAATCTTGTAATTGGATTTCTACAAATGCCTTTATTACTTGAAGCAGTGTTCACATTCTTTCTCTGCTGGCAAAACATTGTGATCCAGTGACTACTCAACAGCATGGTTAGGGACTTGTGCTGGGATTGCTGAAGACCTTACTGGCAAGGCTGGAGATGAAGTAATTTCCTATTAATCTGATTATTTAAAAGGGGTTTGAATGTGTCTGAAGCCATTGCTATAGCAAAAGCTTTGTGTGTGTTACTTCTTACCTACTTTACTACTGCCCAAAATGGTGCAATTACACAGCTAAGAGCTGCCTCCATACAGAACCCACAAAGAGAAGATGGACTTCAGGTAAAGCAGAGGAGTGTTTAATCTACCCCTGCAACAGTGAAGGAAAGATAAAAATGCCAGTGATAGACCCCTTTAGGTTTTTAAGTTGGGCATATACATTCAAAAGAAAACCTGCCCTTTTTTTACTGTATGCCATCCAGTACAAAGGAACAAAGATTTTAACTGAGAACACTTGGGAAGAGCACCAGGGTTAACTACTGGAAGTTTATTAAGTCAGGATAGGAAACAAGGAAAGAAAATCCTTAAGGAGAAAGGCTAGTGTGTAGTTCCACCAGCTTAACATTCCAAAATTCAATGACTTTATTCTGACTGGAGTTTTGAACTCAAGCTAACCTCTAAATCCAAGTCTAGACATGGCTGTCAATTTACCTTACAGTGCTCAATGACTTCCTCCACCTCTACATTTAGAAGCCAGGGACCAATTTGCCTGAACAGTTTGCTGTGTGCATGTCTGTGGGCACTGCCCTTCCCGTGTGAGGAAAGTTCATTGGGAGCTGGGAATGCACAGGTTTGCTGTAACTGACTAATGCAGAGTAGGAAATGCCTGCATTTTCCCTTTCTCCTTTGGAGTTCATAAAATGCTTCTGATGCAGGGTTCATGACCGTAACAGCCAGAGAGGAATTAAGCAACAGTTAAGTGCTTAATCAGCTTGAATTTCCCTAATGCTCAGGTGACTATGGGGAAAATGACAATAAAACAAACGCACTGGAAAATAACTGCCCCTTTGGTATATGATTTCTTACTCCAGGTTTTCATTTTTGTTAGTCTGCTTCCTTATTTCTTTTTTACTTCCTCACCCTTCCCTCACTGATTTTGCATAGTGGACTTCGCTTGCCACCACTGCCAGGGAATATGCAGACACATGGTAGCACTTTCTGCTGAACACTCTGTCCCTGTTGCTGTGACTTGGTGAGAGGAGGGCAGTGGGTTGAGCCTGCTGGAGACTCATGTTTGCAGAACACTTTACAAGCAGAAGCAGGAAAATTTGGCAGTGCTGCTGCTTGGACATATGATTAAAAGTGCTTTCCTTTGCCTGCTTTCTCTCAATGCATTAGGGAAGAGTTTGTCGAAGCCTACGTAAATTACATCTTCAACCTCTCCATCCAAGAGTGGTACACAGCCTTCTCTACTGGCTTCCTAAAAGTGTGTGGTGGGAAGGTCCTGGAACTCTTCCAGCCCACAGAGCTCAGGGCCATGATAGTTGGAAACAGTAACTACAACTGGGAGGAACTGGAGGAGGTAAAGCTTCTCTCTTGTACTTTTTGTTTATTTTGCACAAATGCCAGGATTGTGCAGTTGCACGAGATGGGCATTAGTCTGTGTCAGGAGATTGGATAAGCCATGATGCATTTCTTTTTATTTTGTTCTCCTTGTGCACTTTGCTGTCACTCACATAAAAAGTATCTCATATGCTGGCCTGCTACAGATAAAGCTCAGGGAAGAAATTCAGAATGAGGAAGGACAGGGAGAAGGACTTTCATCTGCTTCTTTTAGGGCTGAAGTTTGTGACTGAAGGGAAGAGACAGAGGGTCTTTACCTATAGTAAAGCTCCACTGCACAAGGGCAAAAGCTACACAGGAGTTCAAAGGGGAGTCTGGACACCCTGAAAGGGTTGTATCCTCTCAAAATCAAGTCACTCACAGTTCACAGTGTGTGATCCTGTTCATGAGTTCAGCCACTGAAAAGGCACTCCAGAATTGCTCTCCACACATGTAATTAGCTGAAAGCAGAAAGCTAATGTCTGTCTTCCTCACATTGCCAGGAGAGCCCTTGCTGGGTCTTTGAGCCGTGCCATGGGTGCCTGTCACCCATCCTGTGTTCTCTTTCAAAGCTGTCAGGCACTGACCTGATGTCAGATACTAGAAGAGATCAGGTACTGGGTTCTACTTAGTCTTTGCTTTCTAGTGCCAGCTGAGAACGTAGCATTTTGTTTTTTAATAGAGTGCTGTCTATAAGGGAGACTACACTGCCACACACCCAACTGTGAGAATGTTCTGGGAGACCTTCCATGCATTTCCCTTGGAAAAGAAGAAGAAATTTCTCTGTAAGTATCTTGCAGTGGTGCAGCATCTTCTGGAATTGAAAGACTCAGGTGGGAGTGGCTGCAGAGCTCCATTGCATTGAGTTGGGTGATCCAGAGTGAGTGACAGTATCTGCTAGTCAGAGCTGGGGTTTCCCTCTTGTATTTTTCCTGTCCTGGGTAGCTGGCTCTAGGTGAGCAGGGGTTGGCCCCAAGGTCCCTTCAACCTCAGCCACTCAGAATCTGTGTCTGCTGGAAAGACAAAGACCAGTGTTGGTACCTGGCACTGGCCTTGCTGTGCTGCAGCTCCCCTGGGGGCCAGCCAGGCCCTGCACGGGGTCCAGTCAGGGTTTCAGCCCCTCCAGGCAGGTGGGGCTGAGCTCAGCCCTGGTGGGAGGTCCCCCAGCTGTCCCACCTGCCCACCCTTCCCTGTGCCTCTCGCAGTGTTCCTGACGGGCAGCGACCGCATTCCCATCTACGGCATGTCCAGCCTGCGCATCATCATCCAGTCGACGCCCAGCGGGGAGCAGTACCTGCCCGTGGCCCACACCTGCTACAACCTGCTGGACCTGCCCAAGTACAGCAGCAAGGAGATCCTCAGCGCCCGCCTCGTGCAGGCCATCGACCACTACGAGGGCTTCAGCTTGGCCTGAGCCAGGGAGGCACAGACTGTGCTGAGCAGGAGAACCATGGGTTGGGCTTTATTTTTGTAAGGGAATAGATCTCAAGTTCTTTTGGTTTTTTTTGTTTTTTTTTTTTTTTTTTTGGGAGGGGGTAAATAATAATAATAATAGAGATTATGCAGTTTCAACCTGATGCTGCCAGCATTTTGTGGGGCTTCAGCAGGGAGAGGCTTTTGCTTTGAATTTTCTCATCTGCTGAACAAGACCAGTTCAGTGGGCATTTCTGTTGTTTTCCCTTCCAACTTGACATCACTACCCTCCTGGCAATTCCTTGTAGTTTGCTTTTTATTGCCCCCATACACACACACTCTTACCTCTTCTTTTAATTCAAATATTAATTCAAATTGAAATATTTTGATGTCTCTTGCATTTAGGGTATGATGGAAACAGGATGAAACAGCGATCTCCTCTTCGAAAAGCTGTGATTTCCCCCCACCCTTTTTTCCTCCCTTTTTAAATGCAAGCTGGTTCTTGCTTGCTTTGAATGGAAATATCTCCTCTGCCCTTTGGTCCTTGGTGGATGGTACTGGGCTGGGATGTAATTTCTGACCCCAGAGTAGTGCATTAGTGATGTTCTATCTTTTTGGACCAGGATGTCTTATGGAAAATATGGTAGTTTACAGAGATGGGCTTGGTTTTCCTCACTTATTTTGAATTTTGTTTTCAAGCTTCTCAAACAACCCTCAGAATCCCTCTGGAGTGGGATTTGTGTTCAGGTTTTTTGAAGGACAAGCCCTACCTATCACAGCAGGTTTCTCTAAATGCCTCCCTCATGTTGTGTTTCTGTTCTGGCAAGTCTGCAGTCTGGGTGGGTGGGCAGCCCTCTTTTTCCATCCCAACAGCCCTGTTACTCCAAATCAAGGTGAGGTGGCTGCTTTTACTGTTGCCACCTTTGTCCAGAGGAGCTGTGTGTGTGGGTGTGCGAGTGCAGGGGTGTGTGGGTGTGGGAGGTGGGTACAATGTCTCCAGTCTCATCAGGTCAGGTCAAAGAAAGGAGTGAAGATCCCCATTTGAGTGATAGCCCCCTGTTTGGAGATTGGTTTGATCTGTGCAGGTAGGCTTACTTTACTTTGCTGTTTAAGAACAACCCTCTCACTTGGCAGCTGTTTTGCCAGGGGGCCTGAAGGACAATTGTGTGAATTAGACTGAAAATGTAGAAAAATCACTACCTAAATCTATCCTGTATGATTGGAGAGCTTTTGTCCTCTTTTCCTCAGTCTCACTGCCCCATTAAGTGAAGTTTGAATGATTTTTCTCCCTTCTCCCCTGCCCTTTTCAGGTCTTGATGTAAATCTCATTTTAAGCCTAGGGTGGTTTTGACATTGACTTGTTATTAGGACATAGTATTTATGCACCATGTTCAATTTACAGTATTGAACTTTGCACCTCGTAACAAAAGGTTTTAGGCTTCTGGGTTGTTTTGGTTTTTTTTTGTTTTTAAAGACAAGCTGTGGGCTACATCGAGAGACCCCCAGCCTCTTTCTAATGCAGCATTGAAGACAAATATACAGTTATATCAAATGTTTATTTTCGATGTGTGTGTACATAGTACAGTATTATGCAATAAATTTGATGTTTAATTCTGATGGAGTGGCTGTCTTTCCGTGTCAGGAAGCAAAGGGTGTTCCAGGCCACCAGCACTGCCTCTCCCCTGTCCTGTCTCAGACAAAGGGAAGAGCTTGGGCTCAAGACCAGCTCTCAGTCATTCCATCCATGCATATGTGGTTAGACACATATATTGCACATATTTATTTATGTGTAGGTGGATGGATCATGTGTAGACAGGGGAATGTGCACATAAGCTCTTATATACAATGTAGTGTGTGCACATTACTGTATTGCTGTGTAAGGTCCAGGTACTGTTGTATCTAGTGTATATAGTCTATACTTTGTACATAGTGTGTTGCATTGTTGTAGATAACATGTATTACACTACAGAGGTAAGTGTGTATATGTTTTATATACTATGTAAATGCAAAGTGCGTGTATATTTATATTTATACATCACACATCTCTTTTCCAGTAGTAAGTGTCAGCCCTGTTCAGCTGAGGAGGAGGAGGCAGGAGGGGCCAGGGCTGTTGGGGACTTTATGAGCCACTTCATTGAGCTAAGCCATCTTTGGCAGCATCCCACACAGAACAGAAGCTGTCACCAAACACCTGCAGTCAAAATAGTCATATTTTCTTGTTTTATACAAAATACAGAGCGTACACATAATGTTTTTCAATCCATTTATGTTTAAAAGGACACCATTGATTCAGTTTGAAGTTACTTACATAAATCATGTAAATAGAGACCTAAGCCCAGAGTCACAGAGGTGTCACTAGCTGGGGAATGCATTCCCAAGTTGCTTTTGTACACCAAATGCAGTCTGAAGAAAATGGATTATTAACAATTTTTTTTCAGTCAGGCACCCACGCCCACTCTGGTACTGGCTTCTGCACTCAGTCAACCCAAATATTTGCTATACACCAAGTTATTTGCAAAACTATGTATTGTTTGATGTATGTACATATCTATTATTGTAGGAGCTGGTTCCCTGCATGCAGGTGTCCAAAGGGAAGCATAAGGATCCTACACTTGCTGACCACACAAGGTCCAGTAAGTGTTCCACTCTCCATGCTGTGAGTGACCATGCAGGTTGGTGAAACTTGGCTCTCCAAGAGCTGGAGATGTCAATCCATTCAAATGTCCAAGGGCAAGAGCTTTTTCCATTAATCCTCTAAATCTAAGGCACCAAGACATGCAGCGGGGGTGTGGGGTGGGCTGTCCAGTTTGGACTCTGAGCCAATTCCTGTGTCTTCCACCCCAAGCAAAGGGCCTCTGACACCACATGGCAGTCATAGGCACCAAAACCTTAGTGCACATCTGAGGGAGAAGCAGGAGGAGCCCAGAAAATCCTGCTTGGCTATCAGCACAATTAATTATGCTACCCCACTCTGCCCCATTTAGCCCCCTTCAGCCACCTGTGGGTCACTTTGTACTTCTCCAGGTGTTGGAATCCCTGCAGATTTTTTTGTTTTGTTTTGTTTTGGTTTTTTTGTTTGTTTTTTTTTTTTTTTTTGACTCAACAATTTTGGTGTTCTTGCCCAGCTCTGACCTTGGCAGCAGCAGTCAATCACTGACTTGCAAACAGCTCCAAAGATGGCTCCTCAGGCTAGAGGACTGGCAGCACTTACCCTCTGAAACTTGCACACACCAAAACTAATAACTGATCTATCAGCAGAATGATTAAAAGAAAAATGCTTTCATTTCACCACCATTAACAGAAACATCCATTATTCAACTGTTTACTCAGGAGTAAACAGAATGACAACTTGCAACTTGTTAGAATGATAAGTTTTCCCTCTATCTTTCACTCCTGCAATCTTATTTTGTGCACAACCCATTCACAGCCAGCATTTACATTTTAATGATTTATTTTACCACAATGTGGTAACAGACACGAGGCTAAGCCCCTGTGGATGGGAAGCCCAACAGACTGTACTGCCATCCTACAGCAAACAGCTTTGTGCCAGTGACATGGAAAGAACTTGTCTTACACTAAACAGCTTATTTATATCACATAAAGTACAATTTTGTACAGTACTCACACCTTTTAAAAAGCAGTTTTGTATTTAATGTTTTCCTGTCAGTAATCATTGATGTTGGCACACACAAATCATCAAAATGCACAGCTGTTGCTTGGATTGACTTGGTGTGTTGGGACAAACAATTTCTGGCTATTTGTGGTCAGTGAGAAGTCAAATCATCTGTGGGAGATAAAAACAACGTTTTCTTGTTCAGGAGTCCTCCTTCACAGAATTGGGAGCATCTGCAAATCCAGGACAAAGTTCAGCACTGGTCCATGTCTTTCCAGGACTGGAATTTTAAAATTCACTTCTCTCTGATAATCTTTTCTAGCAGTTCCCTTCACAGGAAGGCAGTTGAAGTTTTGCTTTGTTTTTGCCACAAGGAAGGACTTGAACAGTTCAAAAAGATGGCTAGGTGTGTTTACTTTTTTTGTTTGTTTGTTTGTTTTTTTAATGTACAGTCTCCATTAACAGTTTTCAAAGTTCAAAAATATAAACTCTCTAAAGTGCATAGCTGTACTTAGATTTTATAGAAACAATCTGAAATTCTAGGAATATACCATGTAAACAGCAATAACTAAGCATAACTAAGAAAATGCTACAATCTCATCCGTTGGAAAATAAAATGGACTGTTCCCTACATATCATTTATCGAGATTTGTGAGAGGAAAAGCCCAGCTGCTGGGGGTGTCTTAGGTTGCAAAGCAGGATGGAATCAAAAGTATGTATTCTGTCACCATCTGTGAAACCAGATGGGGCAGTGATCTTTATCTCTTCCATGATCCATCCCTGAATACTCCGGGGAAGGAGGGGAGGGATATCTTCTGCTAATGGGCCATCTGTTAAAGACCAGGTGGGGCATTGTTCTTTATCTTTCCCACAACCCACCCTTCCTCCAGGGAGATATTGTCTGTTAATGGGCCATTGAGTCCCACTGCATGACTGATAAAATTACATCATCCCATTGGGAGATGCTCCAGCCAGGGGGAGGAGCCAAGCATTCCTACCTGGATAAAAACAGAGATTTGGAACACCAGAAGCAGCCTTTTTCCACTGGATTCCAGAGGAAGATCAGACCCATCTATACCATCACTTTACCTTCAGAAGAAAACTGCACCTTTCTACGGGACCACTGCCTCAGCTAAACCACATCTGCCACTGCAGGAGGATGCAGCCACCCTTTAATGGGACTGCTACCAACACCCTGACTGACAGGCAGGCTATCAGGTTGTATTCTGACTCTGTCAGTGTTTTTTTACTACTGCATTTGATCTTAATTTTCCTAGAAAATTATAGTTCTGACTTGGGATCTCCCACTGGTTTGCTTTCAAACTAGCACAGAGGGTTAGGTTTCTTTCCTTTTGTTCTGTTTTACTTACAGAATTTTTTCTCATTAATTGCTAGGAAACACTAACGACTGGCTACTTCAGGAAAACAAAAGAAGTGGCCGATCTCAGGAGAGGAGGACATCTGGTTGAACCTCTCTTACCTGGGAGTTTCTCTCCGAGGGGCAGAGATACCACGAGAATTGGACACCCAGTCCCTCAGGTAAAAGACTGGGCAGGGGCAGCTGTGGTTCTCTCTTGGCTTAGGAGGACAACGGTCAGAGCTGCTGCTTGGGGAAGGGAATTGCTGCTCCTGCTGCAGTTTTCCCGACCACCTCTCCTGATCCCTGCTCCGGTCTCCCTGCTCCAGTCCTGTTTCGGTCTTGCCTCACCACGGCCATCATGAACAAGAAGCAGCAGCTGTGCCTGGGCGTGCCTGCGCCCCTGGGCTACGTGCCAGGGCTGGGCCGTGGAGCCACAGGTTTCACCACCCGCTCTGATATCGGCCCTGCCCGCAATGCCAACCACCCTGTGGACAACTGGCATGCCCCGCTGGGCAAGAGAGCAGTGGGGAACCAGATGAACAACCAGACAGCAGATGGGGATGATGGGGATTTAAATGACACCAGCTACGATGAGTTCAACGGCTACGCTGGGAGCCTCTTCTCAAGTGGCCCGTATGAAAAAGATGATGAAGAAGCAGATGCCATTTATGCAGCTTTGGGTAAGAGGATGGATGAACGCAGGAAAGAAAGGAGGGAACAACGAGAGAAAGAGGAAATAGAAAAGTACCGTCGGGAACGACCCAAAATTCAACAGCAGTTCTCAGATTTGAAACGGAAATTAGCAGAGGTTACTGAGGAGGAGTGGGTGAGTATTCCTGAGGTTGGGGATGCCAGGAACAAGCAGCAGAGGAATCCTCATTATAAGAAGCTGACTCCTGTCCCCGACAGCTTCTTTGCAAAGCATTTGCAGTCAGGGGAGAATCACATTTCCGTGGGCCCACACCAGATACAATTTGGTGGACTGAATACTCTGTATCCAGGAGGTTTGAATACTCCGTACCTGGGAGGAATGACACCAGGCTTGATGACACCTGGGACAGGTGAATTGGATATGAGGAAGATTGGCCAAGCCAGGAACACCTTGATGGATATGAGGCTAAACCAGGTGTCGGACTCTGTGAGTGGCCAGACTGTAGTGGACCCAAAAGGATATTTGACAGACTTGAATTCCATGATTCCCACACACGGAGGAGATATCAATGATATCAAAAAAGCCCGTTTGCTCCTGAAATCTGTCCGAGAGACCAATCCTCGTCATCCACCAGCCTGGATAGCATCGGCCCACCTGGAGGAGGTCACTGGCAAACTCCAGGTGGCTCGAAACCTCATCATGAAAGGAACAGAGATGTGCCCTAGAGTGAAGATGTTTGGTTGGAAGCTGCTCGGCTTCAGACTGGAGATGCAGCCAAGGCTGTTGTGGCTCAGGCTGTGCAGCACCTGCCACAGTCTGTGCGGATCTATATCAGAGCAGCAGAGCTGGAGATAGACATCCGTGCCAAGAAACGTGTCCTTAGGAAAGCCCTGGAGCACGTTCCAGACTCGGTGCGTTTGTGGAAAGCAGCCGTGCAGCTGGAGGAACCTGAGGATGCCAGGATCACGCTGAGCCGGGCTGTGGAGTGCTGCCCAACCAGTGCTGAACTCTGGCTGGCACTGGCAAGGCTGGAGACATACGAGAATGCTCAGACAGTCCTTAACAAAGCCCGGGAGAATATCCCGACGGATCGGCACATCTGGATTACTGCTGCCAAACTGGAGGAAGCCAGTGGAAACACCCAGATGGTGGAGAAAATCATTGATAGAGCCACCACATCTCTTCTGGCTAATGGTGTGGAAATCAACAGGGAGCAGTGGATACAGGATGCCGAGGAATGTGGTAAAGCTGGAAGTGTGGCCACATGCCAGGCAATTGTGAGAGCTGTGCTGGGGATTGGGATTGAGGAAGAAGACTGGAAACACACCTGGATGGAAGATGCAGACAGTTGTGTTGCTCATAATGCCCTGGAGTGTGCCCGAGCCATTTATGCCTATGCCTTGCAAGTCTTCCCGAGCAAGAAGGGTGTGTGGCTGCTAGCAGCCTGCTTTGAAAAGAGCCATGGAACCAGAGAATCCTTGGAGGCTCTTTTGCAGAGAGCTGTTGCTTGCTGTCCCAAAGCAGAGGTGCTGTGGCTCATGGGAGCCAAATCCAAGTGGCTGGCAGGAGATGTTCCAGCAGCCAGAAGCATCTTGGCCCTGGCCTTCCAGGCCAACCCCAACAGTGAGGAGATCTGGCTGGCTGCCGTGAAGCTCGAGTCGGAGAACAGTGAGTATGAAAGAGCAAGGAGGCTGCTGGCAAAGGCTCGCAGCAGTGCCCCCACAGCAAGGGTCTTCATGAAGTCTGTGAAGTTGGAATGGGTGCTTGGGAACATTGCTGCAGCCCAGGAGCTCTGTGAGGAAGCCCTGAAGCACTATGAGGACTTCCCCAAACTGTGGATGATGAAAGGACAAATTGAAGAACAAAAAGAGCTGGTAGAGAAAGCACGGGAGGCTTATAATCAAGGGTTGCAGAAGTGCCCCCATTCCATACCCCTGTGGCTTTTGCTGTCCAGGCTGGAGGAGAAAGTTGGGCAGCTGACTAGAGCAAGAGCCACCTTAGAAAAGTCCCGCCTGAAAAATCCAAGGAATCCAGATCTCTGGTTGGAGTCTGTGCGCTTGGAATATCGAGCTGGGCTGAAGAACATTGCCAACACTCCAAGGCACTGCAGGAGTGCCCCAGTTCAGGCATCCTGTGGTCAGAAGCAATTTTCCTTGAAGCACGACCCCAGCGAAAGACCAAGAGTGTGGATGCTCTCAGGAAGTGTGAACATGACCCACATGTCCTGCTGGCTGTGGCCAAGCTGTTCTGGAGCGAGCGTAAAATAACCAAGGCCAGAGAGTGGTTCCACCGCACACTGAAGGTAGGCTCTGGCCTGGGGGATGCCTGGGCCTTCTTTTACAAATTTGAGCTCCAGCACGGCACAGAGGAACAACAGGAAGAGGTGAGGAAGCGCTGTGGGAATGCTGAACCTCACCATGGAGAGCTCTGGTGTGATGTCTCCAAGGACACAGAGAATTGGCAGAAAAAGACTGGAGAGATTCTTGTGCTGGTGGCAGCCAAGCTGAAAAATATTTTCTAGGGTGTGCTGGCCTCAGCTGCCTCAGGGTTCCCTGTAGGATTGAACCTGTTTGTGCTGCATTTGCCTTTTCAGTGGCACAGATGAAGGACAGTGTTGGGGGTTAGGTTTCTTTCCTTTGGTCCTTTCCCCCTATTATTTTCCCCCATAAGTTGCTAGGAGTACTTCAGAAAAATAAAAGAAGTGGCCAAAGTCAGGAGAGTAGCTGGCTGCACTTCTCCTATCTGGGAGTTTCTCTCCAAGGGGCAGAGATACCGTGAGAATTGGGCAGATAAAGGATGGGGCTGGACCAGCTGTAGCTCTCTCAATCTCAGTTTAGGAGGAAGATGGCTGGAGCTGCTGCTTGGCGAAGGGAATTGCCGTGGGATGAGCCTCTGCTCGTGAGAGCAGCGACAGACCTGGACCTTATTAACTGACCTGGACCTTGTTAACTCCCACCTCACTGAAAGAGGGACCTATCCCCATCTGCTCGGGTGCCTGGGATGCTGAGCCCCCCTCTCCTTGCCCTGCTGAGCACTGTCCTGTCCCCGCTGTTTCTTTGGCACTGCTCCGAGGTTTCGCTGCACTGCTGTCCCTTACCCCCTGCCTGCTGACACACCCCGCGCTCCCAGCCACGGCTCCGGAGCTTCTGATACGTCTCGTCTAACACCCTGCGATTTTTGCTCGTTCCTGCCATCCCAGCTGCTGTTTCCGAGCGTCCTGCAGGAGCACCGGGCCTGCGCTGCCCCAGGGTTCGTGAGCAAAGGCTCTCTGCTCCATCCCTTCAGTCTGGGACAGAGCCAGCTGCCCTGCCCGCCGGGAGCCTGCCAGAGCTCGCTGCCAGCGGGGAAGGGAACCACAGCCCAGGGAATAGCACCCGCGGCCGACAGCACTGTCACGGGGCTCCTGGTCTGCTTCTTGTTAATCCCATACTTGTTTGTTTGTTTGCTTTATTATACATGCTACAGGAGAAGTCTTGTGAGGCTCTGTTGGCATTTCCAGGTTGATTCCCGATTACCCCCCTGCAAACACAAACTCTAATTAGCCCTTGTACGGATTCTGACATGTGGCAGTCTCTCTGTTCTTGGCCCCAGCCTGTGTTCCCTGTCCCCCTCCAGTGTTTGGCCATTCTGATGTTGGTTCCCTGTCAGCAGATCTGGCTTACTGATGTTGGAATACACTAAGTGTTCTAGAAGGAGATGGGTGGAGTTCTGGGAGCAGCCCAGCAGCACAGGGAAAGGTCTGGGCTGACTCCTCTTCTTTAGGTGCTTTAGTTTGGTCCCTGCTAACAAGCTGCTGCACAGCTTGGAGGTGTTCCTCCAACCTGAACAGCTGGAGCATTTTGTCAAATTCAAAAGCATATTTTTAGAAAACTTTTCCTCAATTTTTAAATGTATATAGTAAAGCTTATTCTTTCAGGTCTCTGAGTTCGTTAAGCACAGTGGTGGTTTAAAGTAACAAAGGCAAAACTCAGCAATTCCCTGAAAACCCTTCTGAAGGAAGGACATTTATTTAGAGCTGTTGGGAAACTGTGCTTTACTCCATTTTAATTCAGCAACTTGCTGGTTTGATACAGAACAGGCATTTCTGCAATCAATAAAAAAACCAAACCAGGCTGTGAGTGTCCATCCCAAGTGCTCTCACTAGCACACATCTCTGCCTTAGCCCATGTCCTGGGGTGACTGTATGATGCCTGTATCCCCAACTGTCTGTTCTGTTTATGCTGGATATTAAGCTCTACACTTTTAAAGCTGGTTCCAGGAGTGAAGGAGGGGGCAGAAGAAGGGCTCAGTTTGTTTTCAGAAACTGCACTTGGTCCCATGCATTCCTGCTCCTGGACTGTGCTATCTGAAACACAGACAGTGGGACAGAGCTCTCTTATGTTTTTTAGTTAGCTTTTAGCTAGCTGAGGCAGAGAAGTTCCCTGGACTGTGGCTTCTCCTTTTCTTGGAACTGTTCAAAACTGCTTTGGACCAAAATCTCAGAACACCAGGACCCCACACCTGTGGCCCACCAGGGCTGGGACATGACATTTTCCAATGCTGGAGGGAATGAGAGACACACAGCGAGCTGAGCTACACCCCAAGAAAAGAACTTTCTGAATTTGCCATTTCTTCAGAACAATGATAGATTTTATTGTTTGATATTGTTCATTTTTTGTTTGTGGGTGCTCTGCTTATTAAATAAACAGGTATTTTTTCCACTTTTCTCCAAGGAAATCTTCCCGAACCAGGTGGGGGAATTTGCCCTAAACCAGGACACCCACCCTGACTAGCAAAGGGCACGTGCAGCCCATGGCTGCCTTTGGAAGAGTTCAAGGGATCCCAAAGAGACCAAAACAGCAGCAATTTTGGCAAGAACACACACAGCACACGTGGCAAGTGAAAAGGTATAAACCTAAGTACCACAACCCAAATACAACTATTTGTGAGTCCACTTGCCCTTAATAAAGAAGGAAGGGGAGAAGTTGTTCTGGGAGTCCTCTGGTATGACATGCATGAGGCCTGGCTACATCCAACACCAGATTTCATCTTGGCTATTTGGCTTCTGTACATTGGCAATGAGCCCCTGGGGAGCTGAAGAAAGCATTACAGAAGTGCCCACCCTTGGCTACCAGGGTGGAGCCTGGCTCAGGGCAGACCAAGGGGTGCACATAAGCTTCTGGAGTGGGAGAGCAAGCTCAGGTGTCCCAGGATGTGAACTGTGAGCCCTCAGTGACTTGGTGTCCCTGAACTCTCTTTCTCTCCTTCAGGCAGCACCTGTTTGACATGAGCACCTGAATCAGGTGTCCCAGGACTTTCTTTTTTGAAAGTCATAAACTAATTTGGAAACAGAAAATTGTCAAAGCTTGCACTCTAGACAGGTGCCTTTCCACGGGCAGAGCACAGCTCCATGCTCTCAGTTCCCTGTGGTCTCCTCTATACTCCCACAACCCACCTACACAGGGAAGAAAAGCCCATCCTCTGCTGCCACCATCAGTGTTGCTGCTGCAGCCCACAAAGTGGTGATGTGCCCAAAAGAACAAAATTTAGGTGAGTGAGTTTGTGGGACACCCATGTGGACTGCTCAGCTTGGCCTCAGGTGTCTGTATCATGATGAAGCACACGTACTAATGGGGTGGGTCTTCCAGAGAGCTACCACATATTTGACACCAGATATTTAACCAATCACCAAAATCCCAAGGGATTCTGACTTCTAGTTTTCAAAACCTCTTCTCTTCCCTGTTGCCCAAACATAGTCAGAATGTATCAGTATCACCCTCCAAGCAGAACAAGCTGTTAAGAACCTGGCTGCATGGCTCATTTTCTTTGCTATCCCAAACATACATTCCTTCTACTTAGGTTGAACTGCCCATCAAAAATGTAGGAAGAAAACCCAATTCAAGCCTGGGTAAAACTGCAACTCACACCAGCTCTGGCTGATGACCAGGAGATTATTACAGCATTTCTCTAGAGCAACAGAAGATGCTGGACTCCAAACAGGTCAAAAGTCTGAGCAAATCTTTTCTGTAGCTACAGGAGAACAGTCTTGGTGCTGCCTGATCTGTGCCTTAATTTGAGATTGGTCAGGGCACTTGTCTGTTCAACTCAAGTAGAAGCTATTTGATGATTTCATTACTATTAATCCTATTTTACCTCTTGCTATAATATCCTGTGAAAAAAAAAAAAAAAGAGCATGGCTGGCTTAGATATTCTAAATATTATGGATCTGTAAGCAAATCAGTACAGAAGGATCCCTTCAGTGCAGTCACTGAGCGCAGAGTTGTGTCTCCTACACTGGCAAACTCCATTTTGGACATCAGGCATGGAGAAACAGTGGGCAACAGCAAATGTAGAGAGTGACAGAAATCCACCTTTCCTCCCTCTCCCACCTCTGGGAATGACCCTTCAGTTCCCAGGGAGCTCCTCAGCTCTCCCAGTCAGGCCCCCGCTGCATCCACTTCATGCATTTGTCCATTTGGTGCTCTCTCCTCTTTGTTTATTGGCAAAATCCTTTACATGATCTTGGAGCTAATATCTCTCTTACTGATCAGGACTTCCAGCAGCCTCAGCTTGGCCTTAACCTGCTTGTATTCATTGTACTCTTCAGCCATGGGAGTGCGGTCTTCTTTCTGCACATTCCTAGTGGGAGTGAAAGCAGACCATGAAGATTTCTGTAACAAGAAACCTCCCTCTGTCCACCAACAAGACCTACAAAGCAGCTCCTCTCCTCCACTCCTGATCAGGGAACAAGACCAAAACATTTATCCTTTGAGAGAAAAAACAAACTAAAAAACAAAAAACAAAAAAAAAGGGGCAAACAAGCTGCTCCAACGAAGTGTGGGATGCTTGTGTGCTGAGATTGAGTACAACCCCACAGTTCCAAATGAAAAATCCTACTTGAAGCATGTCCTGCTTCTTTGAAACTACCAGCTCTGCAAAACAGCTGGAAAACACTTCAGGAGCCATCTGAGTGTCAGCCTGTGAGCCTGGCAAAATAAAATACATCCTCCCCTGGCCTGGCACCACAGCACTTACACAAAGAGGCACACTTGCCAAAAAAAAGATGGTATTTGATCAGACTGCTCTTGCCTTACAGGAAAGTTTTAAGTTTTCAGTGATTTTACAAAAGCCCCTAAGGATGATGGCTGATGGCAAGAAACAGACAAGATAATTTTAGAGTATAAATATATGAAAACATTCTATCAGCTTGTTAATGAGGGACATTTTCTCAAGAGCACAAAAACCAGTTACACTAAAGCAGAAATACTTGATAAAACTAGTGTCTGAACACCTCACAGACATAGGAACATAGGACAGAAATCACTAGGGAAAAAAACTAATTACTTCAACACTGAACTTCCACCATTCTGAATGGAGGTAAAGCAATGATAATGATTGTGAAGAAGAAACATGTAATACTGAATTTGGGTAACTTTGCTTATTTAGAGATCTTTGCAGATGCAAACCAGATTAAAAGTAGCTGAAGAACAGTGAGGTAGCTGAGAAATTGTTACCTTCCATTTTGTCGGAAAAAGTTATCTTCAAAGTCTCTCAATTTTTTTCTGATTCTCTTTTTCTCTTCCCTGACTTCTTGGAGCTGCTCTAACAGTTCAGGGCTGTTGGGTTTAAAGATAAATGAGATTATCCATACATATGCAATAAAAACAGGAAACACATAGTAAACCTACAGATGTTTAGTTGTATGCATGCCAAGCAATGGAGCTGCTCCTGTGAGCAGCTCTGGCAGC
The DNA here is from genome assembly GCF_029582105.1 of Oenanthe melanoleuca. Lineage (NCBI taxonomy): Eukaryota > Metazoa > Chordata > Aves > Passeriformes > Muscicapidae > Oenanthe > Oenanthe melanoleuca. The sequence continues at coordinate 16,980,508 of NC_079337.1, forward strand.
CTCACATCACTTGAAACAAAAAGCTTTCTAAATTTAGTTCAGCAAAATGATCATAGTCTTAGGCTGCAGCCTCTAAGGAGGTCAAGTGTGCACTTCACAATTTGCCACTAACTTCTATGAAACTTATCTCCTGCAGATAGGTCTGGGTATGGTGATTTTTATAGGATCAAATTCAATGGTAACAACCTAGGGCTAACCACATATGTTTGCACCAGACTTGGAACTAGCAAAGTTAGTTCCACTTGCCCACTCCAAAACATGAAAAACCTTCTGGAGTGCAGGGTTTTCATGATAAAGGCTTGCCACTGGTGGAGTTACTAGTTAGTGATGAAATCCAAAGGTGCATAAGCTAAGTATGAGCACTTTCCTTTGAGGGCCTATTGCCCTTAAAAATGAAACAGGAAAACTTCTGGCTCAGATCATAAATGAAAAAAAAAATCTCTAGACACTTTTCTGACAAATAAAATGCTGTCTTTAGCAAGAAATAACTTTTTACAGTTGCCTGTGAATTCAACATACATGGATGCTTCATGGAGATTTGAAAGCCCCATATCCTGACTGCTCCTAGGTGGCATCTTATCATCCACTGGGGAAACAAAGCCATCAGCATCATCTTCTAGTTGATCCAAGAAGCTGCGCACACTGAAATCTGGTTTTATGGTAATTGTGAGATCCGGCTTCACGTTGCTGTCCTCCTCAGAGCCCTCCTCTTCTTCCTACACACAGGGACAGAGCACCCCCACAACAAGACAGGTTATTGCTTCCCTTCTCAGGAACAGGCTCCTCTCACCACATGCACTTGGAACAAGAAGTGGAAAGGCAGAGCAAACACTTCAATTGCCAAGCAGTACACAGGACACCAGAAGACCATCAGTAAAGACACCCTAGAACCAAAGCACGACAGAGAAATTGCCACCACAAACTCAGATTGGTTAAGGAGACCCAGAGCAACACAACTGAGTGAAAAAAAAAAACCCCTGGGCTTCAGAGCAACCTGCTGCTTTGTTTAGTTTATGTATTTTGATATAAATGTTACATTCACTGTTGTCACACATATTGTCCAAAGCACACCAGCCACCCCTCTGCATTTCCCTGCAAACATTTCCCAGCACAGAGACTGCCAGGGTAAAATGTGGAAATTTTTCTCAAGAGATGCAGCTCAACAGCTCTCTCTAATGGCTGAATTCAAGACCTCAAATGCTCAGACAGTGATACCAGTGAGTTCAGATGAGTCTTACACTTACCCAAATACAAAAGGACTGCTACTATTAACATGTTCAAACATCAGCTCTGACCATTTTGCTGGAATATACTAAAAACTGGACTGGAAAATCTGCACAGTGCAATTTCCCATTTCCTCAATGCACACTGATGAACTGGTTGTGTTTCAATTTTTTTACAAAATTTATAGGCGTGAGATTTGAAAGTCCCTGCTGCACTTGGTATTCACCAGCTCACTGTGCTCTCAAAAGTAGGACTTGTTCTGTGACACTGTCCAGAAATAATTTCAATTATCAGGGAATGAGGCTCAGTCTCTTATGTATGGAGACATTTCTAGAAGGCAGTTTTCAATTTTAATATAAGGAATGAGGCTACTGGCAAATGCCAGCATGGCCAGTAAATCTCTCAAATATGTATGTATATGTGTGTAAATGTATTTATTTTACAGCCATGTAACTCTAGCCAGGAAGGATCTAAGCACATGAATATCTTTAAAAGCTTTTGGGGGCTAATATCACTGAAATCTTCAAGACAAAAATATATTGTAGCACCAGGATCAAAAGCAGACATTTTCTTGATTTGTTTTTTTCATGTAATTCCTTGTGAATTACAATTCCTAAGAGACTGCTCCCATATTTCAAGCAAAAAGGGAGAAGGTAACACCAGGACCTTGCTTAGTCCCATTAAACCCTCAGTGATTTATAAATTTAAATTTAATTATAGTTTGCCCAGAGCTTTCTTCTTAAGTTAAAGCTCTAGGCCATGATGATACATTGCAAAGCCACAGGCTGAAAATTACAACCAAGACTGAGGCTGGAGGGTAAAAAAAAACATTATCTGGGAAGAAGTTTTGAGTAGCAATAATAACAAAAGATTTAGAGAAGTCTGAATGCATCTTAGGAAAATCTGCAGGGAACTTGTGGAAGTTGAAGCAATATTTAGCACATGATTAGACGAGACCCATTTTCCCAGACATCAATTGCACAGTTTAAACAGAAAGCACAAACCAGCAGCCATGTACTGTTCTTAAACCCTACCAACAACTCCAGGCTGAACTGGGGAGAGGAGAGCATCTTTCAGTGCCATTTCCCTGTCCCCAGGCCTCCTACCCTGCCCAGCCTGGGCAGGGCTGCAGCAGGAGAACCCAGATCCTGCTGTGCCATGCAGGAAGATGTGCTAAGTCAGTCTAAGCAGTAAAAGCAGCACACTTTGCTTTAGAGGAATCTCTCTGGCAACAAAGGAGAAGCTCCCATGCCCTTTTCTGGGAGAACTCCTGGGAAGAAAGCAAAGGGAATGCCCATAAGCAGTGTGAGAAAGCTGCTGCTGAGGACAGAGGCAAGGTGTTTTCCTCAGACACCCCTGCCCAAGCCAGCCAGCAGCTCAGGAGCCAGACTCCTGCCACAGGAGGAAAAGAAATGCACAAATTTCATTTAGACCTCAGAGCCAGGACACTGCATCTGGCTGTCACAAGACCTCTGAAATCATTCTGCTCTTAAATACAAATACAGCCAGAACTCCAACAGAAAAGGCCCTTTAAGGCCTTCCCTTTAAAAAGTCTTACACAGGAACCTCACTTCAAACCTGCAGCACCATTTACACCTTGAACCAGAATGATCTTCATACACAAGACTCATTTAGCTCCACCTGCTTGGACTCTTAGGCAATCATGAGCATTCCAGAGCTACAAATGTCAAATCCCCAGAGTACCCTATCATCAGCACTCCCACAAAGCAAGAATCCCAACGATTTTTCCAACACAACATTCAAAATATTGTATCAAAATGTTTGGTAAGGTCACCTCAAAACAACTTTCAAGTTTTTAGTCAACTCTCTCAAATGCTTCAAGGAAAACTATCCATAAAAATACAAACACTGACATTGTCAGTGGCCTGTCAAATATTTCCCTGCCCATAGTGGAACAGAAGCTAAGTTTTGGAGCCTTTTTAATTTCCTCTCTCTAGTTCTGAGAGTAGCTCAGTACAAAGCTGCCAGATGCAGCTTCACAGAGCTCCATTTAAGTGTTAATAGGCACATCATGTTAACAGGCTTAAGGCTGTCATCCTGATCTTCTGGCAGAACCCCTCTAGGTTTGTATTCCCTGCAGGACACTGCTGAACTGGTTTGGTGCTGCCCTGGCACAGCACCAGCCCATGCTGGCCATCAGAGATCATAACTGACAGTTCTAAGTTCTCACACTGGATGCAAACAGAGGTGGAGAAAAAAAGGACACACTAAAAGAAAAAAAACAGAAGCAAACAAAAACATTCCCCACCAGACCAGTACTGCAGATTTGATCCAGTGGTTATCTAGAAAATACTAAGAAGCTCAGTGATCATTAACCAGCTTCCAAACAGCAGCTTAACATCTTCAATCTGCAATCTGGTATTAAAGAATATGTGCCTTGAATAGTCCATTAATATACAATCCACTGGACTCAATCACCTTGGATCTCTAAGTCTGCAGTATTTACGTTTAAGCAAGCTCTGGCTGGATAACAGAAATATGATCCAAATGTGGTGATGCACTTCTCTCCCTTGTTTCACTGCAAGGGCACAGAAAGCAAGCCAGGGCCCAGCTCCATGCTGCATTTCCTGGTCTGCTGTTGGACTTTATTCCTCAGGGGAAGACCCAGTATCCCAGCAATCTTCCCCACCCCCAATTATTACTCCACAGCAGCACAAGAAGAAACACAACAATCCTGCCATCCAAATCTGACCAAGTATCAACCAGCAGAACCAAGCTGTTCTTACTTCCACCCTCACTAAGTTACAAACACCCTGCACAAGGTGGTGGAAAAGAGGCTGGATAAATGTGGATAAATAAGTAAGTGCCCGGCTGGCTCCACGTGCGAGGGTTAGTTTTGTGAGAGCTCATTCCTGCCACGGTGCTGTGTGCAAGCCACTGAGCCTGGGAGTGAGAGAAACTACTGCAAATCAAGTTAGTGTCTTTTCAAAGGAGGAAAGCAAGAAAAAAAGCCAGGTACAGGGGTAACTGTGATTTTTGATTTTTTTTTAAGCAAAATAAAATATATTATGTGCAGATGGAGAGGAAAGGAGGATAGAAAAGAATGCAAAGCCAAGGAGACACTGTAGCCTTATCTACAACAAGGGAAGTATTTGATCAGAATTGGCGAGGCTTAAAGCAGCTACTGATTTTTCAGGAGGACACTGCAAAAAAATTAACACTGATGAAAAAAAAAAATCAATCAACCATTCTGTTTCATTGGTATAAGGGGAAAGTTGATGCAAACTGAGCAATTAGTTAGCAGCTGGAGGTCTTCACCTTTATCTCCTTGAAGAAGGAAGCTGTTTCGCCCTCGATAATTGGCTGCAGCAAAGGGCTTCTCCGCTTGCTGGAGGGGGAACCCTGTGACAGGTGTTAACAAGTATGTTACATTGTGAACCCCTTTCTCCTCCACCACCTGCTCTCAGCTCATTCTCACCCACACAATCACTCTCAGCTCATCGCTGGACCACCAGGAGAAAAGTCTTTCTCAAGGAAGGAAAGCAGGCCTGGCAAACCCCCTGAACCTTGGGCTGTTTTCTCTCAGGATGTTGCTTAGCAAAGGACACCATTGCCAATCTGTTTTTAAAAAGAAACCTGGATGATTATTAGCTGGCTAGTGACTACAAGACAAAGGCTGTAAGAAAATAATCCCCTGTACACACACAGAGCACTTGGCTGGCTCTCCAGAGCTACAGGGTAGGCTCAGCCAGGCTCTCCAGATTTGCTTTCCAGGAGCCTGATTTCTCACTGAAGTACCTACTGATGTAGAGATGGATTTTCAAATGTATCCTGTCTATGCTCTTACTGCTCTCACTCAGAAGACTGGTAAAAAACCAGTCTCATCTCTCCTCTGCTAGTCTCTTGGATTTTCAGTTTTGTGTCTTAACAGGACCTGGGCTCTCTTTGACAGCTTTGCATTAAATTGCCCAGGCACACCTACACAGCTTCCTCCTCAATTGTCAGCACTGTCTTCTCAGCACACATTTTGGGGACCATTTTGCATATTCCAGGAGGAACAGCTTTTTATTTTGTTTTAAATGCAGGACCAGGCACTTCCCAGCATCAGCAGAGAAAAGCCCCACTCCTCAGTGACACTGCACTGGGTAATGCTGTGCCAGCCCATTCACTTCACTGGCCATCTACAGAAACTAGGCAGGACATAAGTACTAAGAAAAAGCAAAAAAAGGTTCATACATGACAGACAGTCAACAGGAACTTTGATAAAAGAACTCTCTTTCCATAGACAGGCTTGAAGTATTCTGTTTGGGGTTTTTAGATTAATTAATTCTTAAAAACTGGACTACACAAGTTGTCTAAAATTAAAGAATTTTCTCCCTAGAGGGGTGCATTGGGTTCCTTGCTGGTGTCAAAACACCACTTTGAAAGAAGGAATATCCACCATTTAGAGGATCTCTTTAATACAAATTAAATGTTTAGAAGACTGAGGGCATTTTCTTTCAGCCAAGGACACTCCTGGCAACTCCTGTAGGATCTACTCAAGTCTGTGTTCCTGTGTACAGGAACCCTGTACATACAACCCTGTGGAACCAAGCAGCATGGAAGACCTATGGCTCAGCGTGGGTTGCTATGGAAAAAGAAGTGAGGCTGTAGCCAAACAGAGGATGGATGAAATAACAGCAGCAGCCCAATGGAAAGAGAAGAAACAATACAAGGTAAGATGTGCCCCATGACTCACAGGTGGGCACTAAAGTCCTTGATCAGCTTTGCCCAACTTCAGTATGAAGTGTGTCACTGATTCACTCATTTGCTTGATCTCTGAGTGATAAGGGAGGTTGGGACTTAACCTCAGTGATTGTGTTGTATGCAAAATGTGGTGACTCCTGCTTCCTCAGCTTGAAACCAAAGAAAGAGCCCACAAAAGAATGCTCTACTCACAATAATAGGGATGGTGTTGGCTCTGGAGAGGATCTGTTTGACCAAGCGATACCTGTCATACAATGGCTTCATCACCTGCCGTTCATTTTTGGTAACCTGAAAAGGAAAAGGAGACATCCATGAAGCCTGCCACAAATACTCCACTCCAGAACTCATGTGCCTGTGATCACCCTCAGTCTGAAGGGCTTGAAGAGACTTGTTTGGGGTGACAGGAGTGCAGCATCAGAACTGAAATCCTGTCCATCACTGCATCGCCTGTGCCTAGTGCCAGCTGAAGCTGTGTGAGGTGTCTTGTAAAGGGGCTGTAAGAGACAGGTTTAAATGACCAATTAGGGATGAGATGTCCACAGCACAAAATGACCTGCAGAGGCAGCACTCTGTGCTTGCAGTCACGTCTGCCACCCTAAGCACAAGATGAGCTTTCCCATCCTTGTTCTTGTGGCTGGCCCTCAATAGCTGTGTTCATGACCCATGAAAAGAGAAAGCAGCTGCACTGACTGGATGTTGCAATGTGAGGAGACTTCCCTTGAGTAAAGTACAGATTTCACAAAAGCTGACTTTCTGGCTTTGCTATTCCCCATAATTTCCTGTACAAGACAGAAGTTTTTCCCCTTTTTAGCCCCCTAACCTTGCCCTCCATCCCTCACAGCCACTTTGCTGGGAAGGATTCACTGCAATGATTGGAAGGGATGAAGGTGCCAGGGCTGTGAATAGTGCTGTGATGTCCACCTCAGGTGTTCCCCATATTGGTCTGTCCTTAACTCCACTCCTCCTTACTGCTTTTGTGCTCCCTCTCCAGTTTTGAGAGAATTACAAACTGAGTGTGCTCATTTCTGGTTTTCTTTCAGATTCAAGGTGGGTTTTATTTCTTCAGTGTTTTCTTACAGCACATTAGAAAACAAACATAGTCCTCAGCAAAACCTGCTCATCATTCAGCACTGTCTGACCCACATCCTATAAGTGTCCTTCCATTAGATCTTTTGTCTAACTTTAGATTATAAAGCTCTTATGAGGAAGCTTTAACTGATGTCATGCCTTTCTCCCTGCTGCTAATCACCAGAGCACCTGAAGAACTGACATACAAAAATCAGCATCAACAGCATAACTCCTAGGGAGTTCTGTGCAGTCTCTACAACAGAAATAGGAAAAAAAGGAATACAGCTTGAGACGGGGGCAATTTTAAACTGCCTTTTATTTTGTCTGCAGTTGACTTTCACTGGCATCATCTTTCTAAAGCTTTTACATCCTTCCTCCAGAGAAAGAGACAGTTTTGGCTTGTGAGGGGCAGAAAGGTTGTAAGTATTGCCAGGAGTGGGGTGGCAGGGATGAGCTCTAAGAATCTGCAGGTGGATAACCTCCTGAACCTTCCTCCTGATAACCAAGCCTATGTTCCCTGTGCTGGGGGCAGATGAACAGGGAGGCAAATGAGGAAGATCTTTATTCCTTTCCTGGTTCAATGCAAATATCCCCTGGCCTGATAAGAGCATACAGATGGGCAGTCTTGAGCTCTGAGGTTCGGATGTCCCACACCCCCAAAGCACAGCAGGGCTCCAATTCCTGACAGCCTCAAGCTGCCTGTTCAGTGAGTAAGCAGCTCACATGGATTAGAGGGATGTGAGCAGCATCAAACAATTCACTCAGTCCTCTTTGTGTTGAGTTTGTGCTGATGTGCCTGCACTCAATTGCACTGGCTAGCAAGTTGCCTCCAACTGTGGACATTTCTCTGTAACCCATCCAGAAAACAACTAGAGAAACTGGATAACCTAAGAATACATATATTATATTATTCCTAGTTTTACAAGATTAGCAGTTTGTGGAACAGGAGGTACAGTACTACTATTGGCTCAGACAGTCTGTTACTTAAAAAAACCCCAAGACTATGATGAGGCTTATGTTGAGGCTGAGAATCAAACCTTCAATTAACAACATTTCAAAGCTGATTAACAGCACTGTTCTGTACAGAAAAATAAACATAAGCCTTGGAATGGGTACAAAGTCCTTAGGTATGCTGAAGAATGGAAAAGTCAAACAACATCCTTCAGTGTCTGAATATCAGTGTGGAGGAGCAGCACAGAGAATTAATATAGGCATTGGAAGTTAAGTGTATAGAGTCTGAGCCTGCTCTGCAGCTCATTTGCACCAGCAAATTTTACAGAAAGCGTATTCTGAAAGTAAATGTTTAGTACATGGGCACACTGTGTCATTAGGTAAACATAAGAGCAGTAAAACCTCAGTATATTTTGGGAGAACATCAAAATGCAAAGAGACTGTTTAAATAATGGAGCCTTTGACACAACTCTGGGGCACACTCCACATGGCAAAAGAGCAGCAGCTGAGAACAGACCATTGCTTGCATTGTTAGAGCAGCTCAAGAATTTCTGCAGAGACAGACTTTTGGCTTAACTAAAACAGTTCAGTTCCACCTTTGCAGCTTCATTTATCACTGGTGCAGAAAGACCCAGCTGCACAATAAATCTGAGCTCCATTGTTTTTCTTGTTTAGTTAAATATCTTTAAGGAAAAAAAAAAACCTTGGCTGAACTATCCGCATTCTCCTCAAGCTCTCAGTACTTTTCCACTGCTGCACTGCCAGGAGCTGGGAACAGCAAAAGCTGATCAGTCTTCCCTGCCATGCAGTTCAGTGTTGCTAGGTATAGACAGCTTACTTAAAAACAAAATCAATTTAAAAAACAGTTGTACAAATGGAGCATTGGAAAAGGCAGGTGGAAATAAAAGTATGCTGACCAGACAGGCTCTGGGCTTGTTATCTTTTTGAACAGATAGAAGTGAGTTCACTTCAGTAAGATGCCAACTGTTGATTTATATAATTGTAAGAGCAGCAAAAAAAAGCCTTAGTCTCAGAGAGAACAGGGAAGGTTAAGTGGATTCCCCTGTGCTGCCCTTTTTCTATTTCACACAAGAATAAATCTGCCTGTCCTCTCACATAACTATGTCATTTTCAGTTGCTAATACAGTTGTGACTGTACAATATTAGCACTCCATGAAGGCATTTAAATAAATTAGTGAGACTTTTAAAAACAATGGATATAGAAAGATATAATTCAGAAGGAAAAGATCAGGAATCTCATGCAGCAGCAGAATGACAGATTTGTGACAGATTTGTGCACCAATCAAGTACTCCTTATAAGCAGTAATTTGCTGCTCCCAAACCACTGCTCAGGGGATTAGCAGCACTCTGAAATTAAGTTACTTTACCTATACAGCTGGTCACAAAGATTATAATGTCATCAGTGAAAGAGAAGAAGGGACTAATAAAAAGCCAGCTTTACAGCCTGGAAGCCACAGTGTTTCTGCCACAGCAGTGATCAACAGGAGACAAAACTTTATTCTCTGTCTTCACAAATAAGCTGGCCTTGTTAAGACCAAATGTACAAGAAACCTTATACCACTGGTACCAGAAAACTGCAAACTTCTTGGCTGGATAGGGGACCATGCACAACTATTGCTATGCAGACTGTCCACTGGGGCACAAATTGGATGTTTGAGAAACCTCATGAGCACAATGCCAAAATAATGCCCACTCAGCCTGCAGGCTCTGTCCTGCAGGTGTCTGTCCAGCTCAGTGCTGTGTGAGGACACCACCCTGCCTGAACAGTCTCCCCTGCAGCTGCGGAAGTGAAGGATCAGGAAGGTGGATTAGAGGGTGCATGTGTGGTTTGGAGAGCAAGAAGTTCTAGTGACCTGACATCAAAGGGGCATTAGGGGCATCATTTACCACAGACAAAGACATAGAAAGATGTTGTTTGGAAAAAAAACCAACAAAACCCAAAACAAAACAAAAAACCCCCAAATAACCAACTCAAAACCAAATCAAAAACAAAAACAAAAAAACCCCAAAAAAAAAAAAAACCTCAAAAACCAATCAAACAAACAACAACCAAAAGGCAAAAAACCAAAACAAACAAACAAAACAAAAAAACCCCCAACAAACAAACAAAAAACCCCACCAAAACAAAACACAAACCCAAAAAATTAACAAAAAAAGCTGCAGTACATACCGGTCTGCCATGAATGCCTTCATAATACAACAAAGCTTTTTGAAGAGCCACTTTTTCAGCTGCTATCTGATCTCGTGTCATGTCCTATGAAAAGTAGCACAGAGAGAGGGAAATGGAGGAAGAAAAAAAGTCAGATTTCTGGACTCAACAAATACTGATCTGTGCCACAACCATAGTCATGTCATGCCACCATTACATTTTAAAGATTCATCTCCACCTTCCAGTTGTCTTTTCTTAGCTACATTGCCAAAGAGACTGATAATGTGAGAAGAACCTATAGAACCCTATTCTCAATGCAGGCAGATTAAACACACAAACTTTGCATATGAAGATATTTTAAGTACCTAAAGTGGATTTATAGATTATAAGTGAAAAAACAACACTATGCAACTTTCAATGATGGTGGATCTTTTTCAGTTAAGATCTGAAATGTAAATTCTACAACAAAACACATGTCCCTTATTTTCTCCAAATCTGAGACAAACTCCAGTACCTCCTGTAAAGCTTGACACCTTTGCTTTGACTGTCACAAACACACTTTACCAAGAACTGAAGTGCAGTCAGATTTTATCTTTCTACCAAATCTGCTACGGAGTGAAAAGCTGTAGCAGACAAAAGGGGACAAAGCCAAAAAAAAAAAAAGGGAAGACAGTTAGAGAATACTTCTCTAACTCAGTTGGCCAAAATTCCCCCACTGAATTTGCCTGACACCAAGCCTTTTCTCCCTATCACAGCACCAAATACTATCACGGTCACTCTATAAGTGGCCAAGCTGCAGATTCTTGCTACAGTCAGAAAATAGTCAAAACATAAGTTGTATGTTTTTGTTCTGCAGATCTAGCAAACAAAGATAATGCTGTCTGCCTCACTCTTATACAGGACTGCACAATTTACATGTTGGCAGACTCAAGGACTTCATTTACAAGGTTGCCCAGACCTCAGGTCACAACATCAGACACGAACACCTCCCTGCTGATAATCCTCAGAGATTACAGCAGCTAACAGAGTTCAATGTGAAACTCTGAAGGTTAGCAGTAACACACCCTGAGAGAATAACATTCAGTTTTGGAGTGAACAAGAAACAAACAGATAACACAATCTCCAGAAGCACTGGAAGACTCAGAATTTGACAAAAACCTTTGGATGTAACAACAGAAATAGCCAAACACAGGGCAGGAAAATTGCAATAATTCAGAAACAATACTAGAAATGGGTCAAACAAAGAACACAAGATGATGTACTGAAGACTTGCTGAGATGTACTAAGAAACTGAGCTCTGGGAAAAAAATACTTAAGACAGTGGGAAAAGAACTAAAGCAAGTGAGCCCAGACTAAAGGCTGCAGACTCTAACAAAATGTAGAAGACTACAGTGCTTTCACAAGTGACTGTGCAGCCACAAGTAACCTACTTGCACTTAAAGACCTAAATCTGACCTCTCGATATTGTACCTTAATGTCCTCAGGTCGATTTGTCTCTGCTCGTTTCTCTTGAAGCTTCTTCTGGATGGAGTCAAGGGTCACTTCCACAGCAGGCTTGGCAGATTTATCTGTCAGCTCTTGCTTCTTGTCCTCCTCCTTCTCCAGCTGAGAGCCAAAGCTCTTGGGGAGTGTGTTGCTGCGCTGGCGCACAACAGGGCCAAGGTCTTCCTCTGATATCTTCAGTTTTGTCTCTGAACAGGGAAAAATGAGCAATTTTTCATTTTTAAATGTGAGAGTGTCAGGATCACTGCCTCACATCAAATCTAAATGAGGCAGTCAAGCTGCCTCCCAAAGGTGCACCAGTGGCAGCTGCTCACCTTTCAGTTGCTTTCGGAATTTGGCCAAATCATTTGTCCATTTGAGCACTTCAGGGTTGGCTGCTTTGTCACTGTGGGAAGGCTGGGAGGAAAGAAAAGCCAGGCTGAATCTGTGTTAAAACACCATGAGTGATTCACTGAAACAAGTGTGTGGCACAAAGAGGTACAATGGAATTTGGACCCAGCACAGAGCACAGACACTGGCAGCTGCACACCTCTGACCAGCCCATTTCAGACCTTGCTTTAATTGCTCCTGCCTGTCACAACACTCTGTCTTCAGGGGCATCATGAAATGCATTTTCTTTTTAGAAAACACAAAACATTTCACGCCAATGATTAAGTTGTAGGAGTGACTCAGAGGGCTGGATGCACACTGAAATTCTTGTGTCTATTGTTTCCTAACAGGAGGATACCTCTAAAATTGAGGCAACCTAGCTTGAACAGCTGGAAAAGTGCTATGATACATGTATCCACACCAAAGGTTCCTTTATATCCAAAGACATCAAATAACCCAAATTCTAGGCTACAGCAAGCTCTGAGCATTTCTTCAGCCTTTCCTACTGCAGGCAAGATCTTCCCAGTACAGTTCTTTGACAGTTAGATAATCAAAGATGCACACATGTAAAGCTTTACAGCTCCTTACAAAGCTTTCTGTGCATCAGAAGGGCATGTCAGAACAATTAAGAGACCAGTGCACTGCTGCTGCTCAGCAGCACTTGACTGTGGTTCCTGGCTCAGGAGTGAAGGCAGCTGCTCTCTCTCCTCCGCAATGCACAGGTGTCCTGGGATTAACATCATGCAAATGTGATCAGCAACTGTGCTTCCCATATGCTGATGTTAAATAAATGGACAAATAAACAAACAGAAGTTGAACACAGCTATTCCTACACACTGTCTTAAGCAGTGGTCGAAATCCTATGATCTTCTTCTCTTGTGTTGCATGGATATTGCATAATACCCAGAAAGGTAATTTGCTCAGTGTGCATTCATATTTCTGGGGGGGCAGCAGGTCTTCTGCCTTTTTTTTTTCCTTTCCTCATTATAAAAGCTTTCAAACCCTCTGTATGTTTGGCTTATTTCCCTAGTGTCCCTCTGTATGTTTGACCCATTTCCCTGGTGTCCCTTCCCTTTGCTGCTAATGCATACATCTCCACATAAATGCATAACTCCTAGAGACTCACTCTGTATTTCCTCTCCTCTTCAAATTTGTCCTCAAATCTCCTGATCTTTTTCTTCAGCCCCTGAATCCTCCGGGTGAGTTGTGCAGGGGTAAGGTCTTCTCTGTCATCTTCGTAAGATCCTAAAGATGAGCTCCGTCTCCTGCCAAGAGCAGAGATTGCAGGAACAGTTATCCAAACAGACACTTCACCTTTGTGTGAATAAAGGCAAGGCCCACAAAAGTGAGAATGCTATGCTGCTACTCTGCAACGACAGCAAAAGATGCTCTAACAGCCTCTTTCAGCAAGTCTCTAGGTATTAATGCACAAACCCAGAAATTATAAACTACAAAGAACTTTATTTAAAACATCAATTCCCTGTGAGTAGGGACAGAAGCCCAACAAGGCACAGCCAATCTGAAGAGATGGTGCCTGATGCAACTCTGCAAACCCTCTGCAGCCTCACGTGAAAGTCAGCACTGGCAAACCCCAACCCACCTCATGAAGGAATGAGAATTGGGAGGAGAAGGAGGCACTTCTGTATCATCCAGGTACTGCTGGCTCTGTCCATAGGCGTAGAAGCGAGGGGACAGCATGGGATCGCTGTCCTCCTCCAGAAGCTGGCGAATCAAGCGCCCGGCCTGCGGGGAAAGGCGAGCCTCATCTGAGTCTAAGCCGTCTCGCTGCCATGAGGAGAGAGCAGGGATGGGCTCTGGGAACAGTAAGACAAAGGCTGGTTTTATCAGGTTTGTTTTATACATAGGATAGACTCCAGGTACCTTTCTAATGAACCTTGACCTGCTCGTCCCGTACTGTGACTCTTCACCAGGCATTCCCTGGTCACTACTCCCATCTGCCCTGTGTGCAAAGCATTACAAAGCCTGGCCACAGCAGGTAACCTACACAAAACTACCCAAAAGTTGACCAGGAATTACTATGGACTGACACCAAACAAGGCAATCGCCAGCCAGCACCTTTGAGGAAAAAGTTATGCTAAACAGAGAGCATTACTGGCACATGGTATACAGAAAAGGCAATTGGATTCCAGAAGGAATTTTCTTCAGTTTCAGTTTTCAGTTTTGTTTACAAATGCTGTAAATTAATAGTGTATTAATGGTTTTTCTATAGGCCCCAGCACTCCAATGAGACCCTGTTGCTTGCTACGGAAATTCAAAGCCTAGGAGTAAGCATAGGCTCTTCTAATCTGCAAGCAAAAGGTGCCTCATATTACCACCTGTTCCACAGGGTGCTTAGCCCACATATTAACAATTATAGTAATATGGTCTGAGTCTCTCCTTTTCCATTTCACATGCAATCCCACTGTTTACAGCATGGTAGAAAAGTGAGGAAATCTTCAGCCCCCTGGACAACTTAACCAGCCAGAAGTAAAAGCTACATTGTACAGGGAGGTGGTGGAGTGGGAGAGAAAGGGAAACCCAATTTAGCACTGCTGATTAGCATAATAGAGCCCACGGAAAGCAATCGCCTCAATCTTGTGATCGCTCCCTCCAGATGCCATAAGGAGTCTAACATTTTGTGTTCAGATAGTTTACTAAGCTGATTTGCATGCTCCTACTTAAACTGTCTAATCCTGTGGTGCTAAGAGCCAGGCTTTGAACTTCTAAATCTAACAAATAGCTCTAGAGTCAAGTAACAAAACAAAAACCTTATAGAAAGCTCACAGACCAGTCGCAGAGCTACGGACTAATTGTTTCCTGTGCCCAGCGTGACTATTCTCCATTCACAAAGAGAGGGGGCTTTTGAAGTTAGCAGTTTATGAATAAAAAGCAGTGTTTCCTTTTGCTGAACAAGGTGAACGTTTACACAGCTCAGAGTGGATTGCAGAGGATTCCCCTGCAGAACCCCTGTGCTGTTTAACACTCCCCCCTGAACAATTCAGACATTGTGAGATCATCGCCGATGCAGCAATGATGGGCTCAGTGCTGTTTTGCTTGTGCACATCTTCAAATGATGCTCTCCTCCTTTTGCCTTCTTCCTTAGCACATGGATACAAATGGCACACCTCTGCTTAGAGGCTGGTGCTGCATGCACACTGATGTGCTGCCCTGAAAGGGGTGACAGGAGGCTTTTGCTTAAGAGCCCCTCAAAGGTGCTGTATTAAGAGAAGCACATACAAACCTGGCTCACAGGGCTACTTCCATGTGCAAGCCCCAGGTGTATGTAGGATGTTTTGCCATGATTTGCAAAGCTTATGTAGCCTTAACTTCCTTCACATAATTTCTGAAAAAAGAGTTTTTCTAAGCTCTGTTCAGCCTTGGCATTTTCTAATACTGAAATATTTTGCATCCACTTCTCTGAATCTCTCATGATCTAAGGAAGGGTCTCACAAGATCTTTTGTAGCAAAATAAAGGGTAATACAAAAGGCAAAAAATTAATATATTTGACCAGCAGGAATGGGTTAACGATGCATGAAATTCTTTTAGACATCTCTCACTTCTAATTGTTTGCATACCACTCACTGGCAAACCAAATTTCCTCTTGGAAATTCTTAAATAACACCTCCATGGGATTTACATAGATTGAATAAACTTAGAAAAAATCCAGCATATTTAGCAGTAACTAAATTAAGCTCCTACCACACCAGCTAACAAAGCCATTATTAATCATGCATGATGTGCGTGACTTTGTCCAAGGTGGATTTAAAACCAGATAGCATGTGACATTCAGGGAATTGCAATGGCTCAAAGAACCTCTGATCAAACCCCAAAAGACAGCAAAGCAGTTTATGTAACCTGAGACTGAGATGTGTCTCCTTTCTATTTCATTGATTTCTAAATACTCCCCCAAAACAGAAACTCCCATTCCAAAGAAGGAAGTGTTAAAAAGGAGAATAATAAAAAAAAATTCTACAAAGAAAAATCAAACTTGAGAATTGACAGAAGAAATGGCTGCTATAGAAAATCATCTTCTTTAACCCTGGCTCTTGGAAGGCCTGACTCTGTGGGTAATTTTGTTTCCCTTGCTGACCATACCGATCTAGAAGACAAAACCCCAACTAGACACAAAATGGCTAAATCCCTGAGAGCAACACAGCAATTCATCAAGGAACATTTTTAGATATGTACAACTACAGATTTCATCTACATCAGATCACTAAGTGGACCAGAGCTCCAGTCCAACTGCATTCTCTCTCCTGCTGGCCAGCTGCCAGGCCTTTCAGCTGGAACCACTGGAATTGCTGGATCACACAAACACACAGGAACCCACTAAGGGTAAGCTGCTGCTTTTACTGACAGTTCATAATCAATTAATTCCTCTTTAACAGGATGCATAATATATTTTGTTATTCATTTAGCCAAGATAGCTATCAAAGCATCAAGCTTTTTCTGAAGGCTGATGAACTCCTGGACTGAATGGTTTTGAAGTAGCTGCTATGAAGTCCAGTTTTAAAGCATCCACAGTCATGATTAATGCTGTCAGCCTTTCCCTTTTCTGCTAACTGAAGAAGAAAATTTCAATAGAGATTGTAAACATTTCACCTTTTCTTTGCCACTGACTTGACAGTGGTTACACTTCTCTTCTGTTCCTGAACAGATCTGTCCTGCTCAGGGAAAACTCTCAGTTTTCTATTCATCTCCACATTCTTTCCATGTACCACTTTTTCCCCCCATTTTCCACAATGACAACTTGCCATGGGGGAAAAAAAAAAAAAAGAAAAAAAAAAAAAAAAGAGGGGAATATTTAGCCACCATGCCTGTACTAGTGCAGAGAAAGGGTGAAAAAAATTTTAATGCCTTGGTCTGACTCTCTAGGCATTTCTTTCAGGCATGCCTCTTCTACGCTGGCACAGAAGCAGTGAACTGTGTGCTGGTAGTGAGCCTGCAGTCCTTCAGAAGTGCTGCTCTCCCTCTCAAAATCCCACAGCCAGCTCATCTTTCAGCAAAGCTGTCAGCCATCTGCCAGGTGTGGCTCTGCAGAGCTCCACAGGCACACAGAGCATCGCCTGTGGCAGCACAGCCTCTCTGCCAACCTGCTGCATACAGGGCTGGAGATTTTAATAAACCTGAACTATTAAGTGCTTCACATGAAGAAAGATTTATTGTATCAAACTGGTGTATTATTAGTGAGCTCCAAGCCATCTTGCTGACAAAAACTGACCTTTTTTTATCACTACATTGTGTATTTGCCACAGGGTTACTGGGGGCTGCAGGGCCAGCAGAGGGGTGTCTACACACAAATACCACTTGAGGAGCAGCCAGAAAAATGCCACAGGCATCTCCTGTTTCCCTCTCTGCAGCCACACAGCTCATACATGCTAACACTGCTTTTACACACACCCATCTGTCAAACAAACGAGGCCAAATCTTAGCTACTGTAAATTGAGGTAGGTCCAGAGGGATTAAAAAGTCTAAATTCATCACAACACCTGAGGTCCTAGTATCAAAAGCCACTTGAAAGACTCCAGAAAGACCTCTCATAATAAAATGAATAAAGTAATTTAAACCCCATACAAAGCATTCACTAGCTCAGTAACAACCTATTTTCTTCCTCTTATAAATATGAAAATATCCTTGTTTGAATACATCAGCTGGCATTCTTCCTACATAGATCAAAAGAATAGCCCAAATGAAATGCTACCACACCTTTTCACTTAGTGAGACAACACATCTCTCAGCTAGCAAGAAAACTTTGTATTTTGTTTATAGCATGTCATAACAATCAAAAAGAGAATTTTAATATTTTTATGCTATTCAGTAAACAATGCAGTTTTTTAATATGTAGTAATAAAAATAGAATGTGCCTCATCACCTTTTGATCTCTTATGCCAAAGAGAGTTATGCACAAATGCACTGATCAATCTAAGTCCACAGTGTTGAAAAAAAGAAAACTAAATTCAGCTTCCCTTCTGTTATACTATATGGATTTTTCTGCACTACTCTGTGCTTTTTCCATGGGAAAGTATCAATTAAGTCAGTGTCAAAACTATTTGTAGATCAGTCTCAAGTGCTGAAATACTTTAACTCAAATTGTGTTTTTAACTTCTGCTTTTATTTATTTTTTTTTAAAGCTTGAAGAAAAATGCCTGCTGATTCTTTCATAAGTGCTTGTTACAGCAAACTCTGCTTGAAATCTCAGCTACAGAACTTTTTTCAAGTGTCAGTAATCGGGTGACATCAGCAGCAATCACACCTCATATTGATTGACTGAGCTGCCTGCTCAGCCCAATCTGCTGACGGGGCCAGCCGCTGCTATGGAGAGCAACGTACTTCCAGATTTTCCTTGAGGACAGAATAGCAAGTTCTGGGCTTGAATTAGAAACATTTGGTGAGAAATCTGCACAACAGTGCTGGCCTGAGAGAGAACACTCTGTTCTCCTCAGTCACTGCTCCCGACTCAAACGTAATCCTCAACAATTAGAAACCTTAGCTGAACACGCCTGCTCCCAAAGCCATCTCAGCTGGCACTCACTGACCAGCCTAGCAGGCAAACCCAGCAGCCAGATGAGACATCCCAGCTCACAGCTTGGTCCACATCCAGGGCAGTAAAACTCCCTCATCCACACCTGCCCAATGCACAGCAGGAAGATACTCCTGGACCACAGGAAATGCACTGAGGCAAGGAGTTCAGCACTTGAATTTTGCTGGGGCACTGCTCACGCTCTGAGTGCTGTGTCAACAGCCTGATGATTCCTACACAAGCCTCTATACTTAGCAGGTGAGTGGGATGCAGAAGGCAGGCACACGGCAAAGTGTGAGGTTGTGCATTGCAGGGACCAGGGAGAAAATGTCCCTGTCCCCTCCGTGCTCTGCTTTAGGTAAAGGGAACACAGCCTGCAGAGGCACAGCAAATCTCTCCCTCTGTACAGATTTGACTATGAGGCGAAAGTTATGGGAAAAAAAAATTTGGTAGAAATTACTTCTAGTGTAACATGAAAGGCACAGGGCCCTGTCAGCTCACCTGGCAGCAGTTATCCTAGTTCTGTGCCCCTGAATGAGGGCTTTTAGGGCAGCTCTGCTCTTTAAATGATGGATGACAAATCCATGCCTGAATGACAAATAAAAGCTAGTCAATGGACGAAGTTGTCTTGTGTAATTTTGTGCCCATTGTTGAAGGCTCTTTCCTAACATTTGACTGGAGGCCGTGACAGCTATAGCTGAAGGCAAGTCCTCAACCTGTAATTGTTCTCACATGTCACTTGTGAAGTTCCCAGCACTTGCTCTGGTCACTAGATGGAAATGTAGGACCATTTCCTACAGTATGATATAGAGGACCGTGACACCAAACATTAGCTCAACTATGTCCTGAAAGAATGGGTAATTTCCCAAGAGATGGACCTATCAAATTTGCTAGAGCAAAGCAAATAAAATCTCAGTGTTAGGGCATTTGAAGTCCTTTCTCTTTTTTGTTGGGGATGCAACCAGAGCTGTGGCACAGATCCTGCAGAAATATGTGAAGGTTTGAGTGACTCAGGTTGGCTGGAAGGGAAAGGGAGGATGTCCTGGTTACTAGAGGTGTGGATGGGTGGTACAACCCAGCCCTGCAAAGCCAGTCTCCAAACAGACTCTGCTGTTAGCTACAGAAGCAGTCTGAGAGTTGATGTTAAGATACTCCTCTTCCTGTCTGCTGCAAGCTTGATTCCACATCACAGCTAGGAAAGACTCAGTCTCTCCTTGCTGAGACACTGAAGGCACCATTTTGCTGCTGTTCACCCACACCAACAAAATGGTGATTCTGGAAATCACGCATTTCAGAAGATGATGTCTCTCTCACCCCAGACAGCTGATTCTTTTGCAACTGCCCACCTCCTCCTCCTGCAAAATACACTTGAACAGAAGGGAGGAAGGAGCAATCAGAGAAGCACAGTCACATGTGCCCATAATCCTGTCTCATATTTGCAGAGCAAGGAAGCTAGAATGCAAACATAAGAGCATGCCTACTAAGAGGGAGTTGTACCAAAGAAACAACTATTTTCATACAATGGGGAACCTCTGGCAGACAGAAAGAAGCTGTGTTCTCCCCTTCACGTGTTCATATGACATTAGTAATGCAGGAAGGAAAAAAATAAGTCATTATTTCAAAGTTTCACAGGACAGCTGAAGCCACACATCACCTCTGAGAATGCAGACATGCTCACCCTGGCTTGAGACCCTGCAGGGCTCTGCTAATTGGCCCCTCAGTAAACATCCAGCAGCCAGGGCTGCCTGGGAGCCTTCAGTGCTGCTTTGATCAGCTGTGCTGCATGTGTGGTGATTCCATCCAGGGAATCCCCACCTAGCAATGGAAAAATTGCCTCCTGTGCACAGTGACTGCTTGCCTGGCTGAATCAAAGGTGGCCATGGCTGTGGGTTTTCTTTAGTCACACCTCAAGTGTCATAACTAGCCACTTCCTAGAGGGAAAGGCAAAACACACTAGGTCACGTACGCCGTGGAGGCAGGAGCAGAGAACTTCCCCTCTCAGCGTTCCTCAGAGATTGTTATTTTAGAGCAATGAATTAACTGCATATTTTCCCTCTCTTGCTTTATTAAAACACCACACTTGTGTTTTCCTGCTTCTTCCCTGTCAAAATCCATCTTTCACTCCTAAAGCATGAACTAACAGAAGAACTCTGGCTTGTACACAGACACATACTCTGTAACTAGAAAAGGGTTTGATCCCAAAACTGCTGGACACCTTCATTTCATCTCAATTTCAAATAAAATTAAGGTCATAGCACCCACAGAGTTTGCCCAGTTTCCCACTCTTAAGCAAGTAAGTGTATAGCCAACCAAGCATGTACTCTGGAGAGGAGAGCTAAGAAATAGTATTAAAGCAATTTATTATGACATACAATCAATTTAACACTGCCATTTAAGCTTCTGATCAGAATTCCTTCACGTCATACACAAAAAGTTGTTTGTAAGATAGAGTAACAGACAGCATTTTTTACCAGCTCTGCTTTTCAGATGTGAATCATTTCCAAACAGTGACTGAAGAAAAGTTCTTTTTAGACTGCAAAATACCCAGTTGTTTTAAAGTGTAGGGCAGTCTAGCTTAATTAGCAAATTAAGAAATAAGGTATCTTGAAACCCTCAGGGACTTAACAGTATTAAACAGAACATGAAAGTAACTTCAAGAATAAAACATTTCATTTTCCATCTCTAAGTGACAATTAGAGTTAGTACCATTCAGTATTTGCTTCCAGTTTCTCCAAACTTTCAGTTTCTATATTCTGGACAAAGTTGCTTTTCTATTGTTTTTAGCAAGAAGAGAACATGGTCACATAAAGATACACCCATCCCACTCAGGTTTCCCTCTCTCTCATTTCACTCACACAACCAGCCATCACACAATCCTACCTTCCCAGTTGCTGTCATCACACAGTGATGTTAAATCCAGCCGAGGCACTTCAGATACAAAGCTGTTTTCCTGATCATCAGCATCTTGATTTCTTTGCAACTTGTTTTCAGGCATGCTTGGATGTTCTTGAATCTTCATACTCGAAGTCAGCTACGTTCCCATATACCCAAGGAAATGAGAGAAAGGAAAAAAAAAAAAAAAAGTTTCAGGATGCAGAGGGGGAAAAAAAACCCCTGCAAGTCACAGCAGCAGTAAGCTCATGCCTTTAGCTAAAAAGGTCCAAACAGACCCTGATGTTTCCAGCTCCAAATCCAAATCCCTTGCTTGGTGACCCCTGTGTACTAATTGCTCACTCACACCAGTAAAAACATCCGTCCATCTGCCTTCCTTGAATTTCTCCTTCTTTAGAAAGCTACTGCAAGTTCCCGAGACTGCCTGCCCTGACAACTGCATGCAGCTGAGAAAGCCTCCAGTAGTGGATTGGGATGAAATGGGAGGGAGGGAAGCAGGGAGGCAGGGAGAAAGGGAGAGGGAGGGGGGCAGCTGCGTACACTTCCTACAGGAACGCAACTCCTTCGAGCAACAGCAAAAATGCTGCTGCTGCTGCTGTAGTGAGGCTGTAGCAATATGGTGCCTTCTAAAAAGCAGGAGAGCTCCTGAGGCAGCAGCCGCAGCCAGCCAGCAGTGCAGGCTACGTACATGAATGCTCTCATGCAGGCTGTGCTGGCTCAGATCAATTAGTGCCAGCTAAGCTGTGCTGGCTGCACATTCCCCGATTTCCTGTGGTTGTTTTCTAGCTGGGCGTGGGGAGAGCAGAACTATTTATGGAGGAGCTCTGGGTATTAAAGCGGTGTTGCGCAAATCCAAACAGCAGCAGGGTTTGGCATCTCAGCTGGAAGCAGTGTGGACTCTGGGAAAACGCCAAAAAATTCGCACGAGCATCCAGTAACAGGAATTAAAAAAAAAAAAAAAAAAAAAAAAATAAAGCAGAATTCTGTCAAGTACGTGATTCATCAGCCAGTAGTACCTAGAAGCAAGTGCTGTCTGTCTCAGCACTGTGCTCCCCCCTGCACATAGCACACGTCGTGTGCATTTATGCAGAAATCCCTGCCATTCCCACAATCCGTGTCTGGCAGCGCCTGATGAGAGCGCTTCTGTCACTCCAAAATAAATTAGCTGGAATGCCTCGCAGAGGGCAGCAGGGAAAAGCAATGTACTGCACGTACATAAACATGTAGTGTGATATGTATAAACCCACCAACAAACACAGAGCTAGATGAATAGGCAGGATTATGTTACTACATAAACTACTTGGATTTGTTAAGAACAGCTTAGGCATAATTCTCTCAAATATAGTCTAGTAGGCTGTCAGAATGCAGATTTTTCCCTCTGCAGGTAGTGTGAAAACCTAGTAAATAACCTGTCTATTCTGATATGGGAAGAAAACAGGCCAAAAGAAAATAACCAGTATTTCTGGACCTATTTTTCCTGTGAATCCAGAAGCACAGCCAAATGTTTCAATATCCTTAGTATGTGCCACTAAAGAATATTTACTTGTTTTCATCTGCAGAAAGCTAGTGATGTGTTTGGTGCATCTTTTCCTTTTTGAGCAGAGAAAAACAAGTAACTTACATGAAGAGGGAAAAAAGTTGCTCAGTAGACAAATCATATGAATAAATGTTTTTATCTAGACTCAGTTCCATCAATCCCTGCAATTGAACAGAGTGCTAAATAATCTCATCTAGGCTTCCTTTCCCACAAAAGGTTGGATCAGGTGATCTTTTGAAGTCCCTTTCAACCTGGGCTGTTCTACTGTTCTGAAAATCTGGTCGATGAATCGAGAATTACACTCTTTGTGAAGAGCGTTCTGCATTGTATTTGTGTAAGGTGTGTATTTCCTGTTCATTTCAATAAATGGCCTTTTTGAAACGTTAAAACAAAATGAAACACTAGGTGACAGTTTGCCAAGCACTAATAACTCCCGCAGCTTGTCACTAAATCTGATTAAAAATGTGTTTATTGTGAGAGCTGTACTTGGAAAAATGCTAATTCACCATTCGATATCTTTTAAGCTGCTTCCAGGTTGGGAGGACTTAAATATTTCTCTAAGGTCCATTGACAAATTTCCTGCCAGGATTTAAATAGTCTGTGTACCTCACAAACAAAGACTGGTCAGTGGCCAACTGTATCAATTGATAAACTGCTTGCAGATTGCCAGCACAGTATTTAAAAGGGATATTTTAAGGCATGGAAAACCGAGTTTCAAAAGAGGTGCTATTTTTAATAACAAAGAAGTGTGAAGGAGAGGAATGTACATAGATTTTAACAATTTCAAAGGGAGCAACCTAAGAATACAATTTCATCACCACTACTGATACTAATTAGAGATAAATGTCTTTCTGTGAAGAGTATACAATCTCCTGACTTATTAAGACTCTTAAAAGACATCTGTAGCAGATATAAAGGCACTTCCCAGACAGGTAAACATTTCCACTAGACATATATTAGATCATATCAATGTCTTCTTCTTCCTGAAGTAATTTCAGTTGTTGAAAATATTTAAAAGGTGTGTGAAAGCAGGCCTGTACCCTGCCTGCAGCCAGTTACTCTCCTTTCCTTGCTCACTGATGTAGGCCCTAACACAATGAATAAATCATTAGGTGTTCTGAAGAACAATGGTGGTACAAACCCAGGAGGCTCAAGAAAGCAGATGTTTAACTTCCTTTGCATTAATGCTCCAAACCCACAGAGTGGTAGATAATTCAGTATTCCCATCACTTATTTTCTTTTTTGATTTCCTGATGCCACCAGCTGCCAATCTCTAGGAAAAGAATCAAGTAAGGGAGAACTACTTTGCTTTTAGCTATGGATGTGCCACAATTTCTTACAAATCAAAGGGGCAACAACTTGATGATGTTGGTAACAGTTGCAGTCACACTTCACTACAGATATTACATAAATGACCACAAAAAATCTTCAAAGCAGAAGATTTCTACTTGAATTCTGCCTTTTAGATGCTGCTTTTGCAGCCATGCTTTGCAGGCACCAGTAACTACAGATCTAAGTAGCCTGGGGGTAAGTCAGCTGCATTCATTCTCCCTGCTCCAGTGGAGACTGAGCATAAAGAGTAGCTCAAACAGCAAGAAATAAATGGCAACACAAAGACTTTTAAATTCTGATCAGGAGGTTGTATTCTGTTCAATTACATATGGATTCCAATCAGCTCTATATAAAAGGCTTGCTTCCCCTACATGTGATCTTCCATTACAGCCACAAGCAGGAAGCATCCTTAAGCACATCTTAGGAATACAGCCTGATACAAGAACACAGCCATTTTGCTGCCTTCCTCCTACCTGACCCACACCAACACCCCTCTACACTTGTTGCCATGTTGGTATGAATCTTAAACACTTTTCCCTTGTCAAAACCTGGGTACCAGAAACCTGTGTTTTTCATCCTGGAGCTTAGCTACTTCCAAGAGCAGATTATGAATGTTACAAAACCACTGAAAATTCACTTGGGGCTTGTGTTTCAAGGTATTTTTACATTCTGATGGAGACCCAAGTGAGCACAACTGGTAGCTATGGCAAATTCCAAATTCTTTTCCTAACAGATTAGACTGGAGGCAGGGTGAGAAAAGAGAAAAGAATAAGTAGAACTCAGTCCTTCCTCAACCTGAATGAGTTGTTTGTTATGAAATGTATGTCTTTAAGCTGCCCTAAGCAAAAGGCTTATAAGAGGCAAGGAATGTAAAACAACTTTGCAGGAATGTAACATTTTCTTGACCTTGTAATTCCTATATAAAACACAATCTCTGGGTTAAAATCCTCTCCTGTAGTTAAAATTTTACACTTTAAAACTTCTCCTAAAGTTTTGTTTATCTTAAGGTTATGTATCTCTACCAGGCTAATTTAAAAGCTTAATAGGAGTATTGTGTGGCATGGCAGCAACAGCAGCTTTTCCTCATGCAAATGGGTATGTGAGGAACAAGGTGTTGCAAAATCTAGGCTCTGGAAAATACAACAGCTCACCAGCAAGTGCAAGTACTGACCCTCTGGGAGCAAAGTAGGAGATCCATGTAAGCCCAGTCAGAGAAGTGATCAAAGGCAGCCCTTTGCAGAAGCTACATATTTCAGGGTCCCACAGAACTCACCAGCTACCACAAGCTGATTAGAGCTCAGCTGTCAGCAACCTTTTACCTCTCATGCTAGGTGGAAATAATTCCTAGCAGAAATGAAATCTTTCAAAGGCAATAAATGCATAGTGGCTATTATTTTTAAAAGAAATACAGGAGGAGTCTAATTTAAAACTATCACCAGCCTGCATTCAACTCCAGAGAGCCAGGAAAACCAGACAGTGGCTACAGCTGCTGTAGTGCCCACTTAAAATGGATGCACAATTGAGGGAAAGGAGCCACAGATAACTCTCCACAGTATTTTAAATGCTTGGCTGTCTATATTTTTTTAAGAAAAACCAAGGTATTCAACCTCACCCAACCCCAATCTTTAAAAACACCATAAAGCCAGTGCAAGAAGTGTGTGTGTGTATGTAAGAGAAATGGAAAGCTGGGGGGAAAACTGCTGCCATCAATATCACATCTGCCCTCCATCCCTCCTGACATCCATCCCAGCCATCAACTGTTAGAAAGAAGCAGGAGGTGATCCAGTTTTCTAAGAACAATGGATTACAGACACCTATGTTCAAAAGCAACAGGCTGCATTAGGAAGTGATAAAAAAAAGGCCAAATGATTTTAGAGGAATCCAGAGAGACAAGCTAATCTTACTACCCTGGTAGATAAGCAGCCAGATGTCCTGTTTGCCATAATTAAAAAGGGAGCTTCACATCACTTAAACCACAGTGCTGACTTCAGTGATCCTTCCCTTTTTGGCAAGGAGGGATCAAAGGGAAGGAAACAGAAGCTATCAGACTCCCCAAAGGTTGAGAGGCTCCCTAAACTATGCAAATAAAAGCAGAAGTAAGGGGCAGAAAAAGTACATGCTAACTCCATTTCTCTTGTGAAAAACAAAACTATATGCATAACTACTTGTTTCTGCTTGATAAAACACTCATTTAGAGACCACAAAACTGAAACAAAAACAGCAACAAAAAAAAAAAAAAATACCAACCTGAGAATGCCTGAGAAATACCTCATCGTTTTCACTTTCTTTGCTATAAAAAAACCAAAAACAAAACAACATATTACAAACACAAAACCAGGCTTGTCTTGTAACAAAAACAAGCAGGACTTCTGCACAAAAAGATTTTTCCATTCTTGCACACTCACTAATTCACGCAGTAAATGAAGGGACTCTGAGATGCAGCATTTCAAGCTGCTAAACAATGCATTTATTGCTTCCTCTCAGAAGCTACTTGAGAACAATAATGTCATTTAATTCCAGTGCCCTTAATTCAAACCAATACAACTATCCCAACAAATGTAACTGTTGAGAGAAATTGTCATCTCAGGTGAGTAGAGTGAAGCTGTACAGCTCTCACAGAAGAGTGAGGCACAAGGGAAAGGGCTGGATTCCCAACCCAGAGGCCAGGTAAGACAGGTCCTACATTCCCATGTGGAGCAAGCTGGTTCAGGTGCTCCACAGCTGATTTCTTTTCAAGTCTGCACCATCAGCACCTTCAGTGACATTCCAATCAGGCTGGGAAAAGAGCCTTGGTGGCATGTGCTGCAGGGCAAAGCCCACACAACACACACAGTGCCTCCATGAAGTTCAGCTTGAAGTTAACATGGTGGGTAATCTGTTCTGTGGCATACATGTCACCCCCACAGCCTGGGTGGGAGATCTCTCAGGCTGTGCTACAACCACAGGGAAAAGAAAACATATATACATATATAAAATAAAATTTAAATCACCTTTCTTGAGATAAAATTTCCATGTCATCAGGTCCTGTTCTGTCTACAGGCTTGGATGAGCTAAAGTTTTCCATACTCTGCAATACAGTAAATATTAAAGCAGTAAGATATATATGAGAAACAGCTGCAGGTCATTAAATAGATCAAATACAGAAATATCCAACAGGATTTCTAGGAAAAGGGTAACACACACTACTGCCTGCTGCACAAAACAAACCCCACTTTATTGCCCATAAACTGCAAGAAAATTCAAATGCTCACTGCTTCATCTCTTTCATCAGACAACCTCAAAATGTCAGAACAAAATAATGCTGTATGGTACCCCACCAGCTCCCATTATACAGACTGACAGACAGCCTAGGCTTGGGAGCAATTCTTTGACCTGTGCAACTCCTCCAAGAGCAGATAGCAAAATCCACAGCAACCTCTCAGCAGAACTCCTCATGTTCATGTTAGAAAACCCTCCACTTCTCAACCAAACTCTTCCTTAATTTCTTCTTACACAGGTATAAGAATGCAAACAGACTGTACAGTGCAATGCTGGGCTAAGATGAATCCAGGGCAAGAAATCCAACTGGTTATGACCTCTTCTGGGATTTGTCTTGGCTATCATTAAGAACTTGACACTGTTGAGTACTGTGAGGACAAGCCATTTGGCCACTCCAAGCACTTGTCCAGGATCCTTTCTACCCTGGGTTTTGGGCAAGTCCCTCTTAAATAGGAGGAAGTGGGTTCCTGCCCTGGAAACTATGTGCACAGACTTCTTGGAGCATCATAGCCCTCTCTCACCTGCTACACCTCCAGCCTGGTCTGTCATTCCAGCCTTGCCTAATTTGATTCTTCAAGTCCTACTGATACCTGGCTACCATGCCCCTAAAATGCAGTCACAAGCTTTTAATGCTTGGTGGTTGGTTTGCTTGGGAGTCTAAGTGGAACTGACAGTTTCTCCACTGCTGACTTGTGCTTTTGAGCCAGATGCAACCAGACAGCTGTGAGGAAAGCTTCCACACACTGTCCTACATAACCTTTCAGGCTTTAAAAAAAAAAAAAAGAATGCTCAGAAAAGGGTGTTTAGGGAGAGACAACATCACAAACTTGTTTACATGACAAAGATCTACAAAGGCCTATTAATAAATGCTAAGGTGCATGTTTTGTTATACTCCAAGTAGTAATAATTGGGGTTATTATTTGATGTGTAAAGGTGTAGCCAAAAGAAAGCTAAACCGTCACACATCCTTCTGGCAGTCTCTGAAATGCAAGTATGTAATAAACATACTTATTAAAACTTAAAAAGCAGCTTCTGCTCTTCTAAAACAATAGCACTATGCTCTCTGCAAGATGTTTCATAATGACATTTGCAGTTGATCATCCCACTCTGACATTTCCTACAGAAAGGCAAGCAAGAACCACACAGCTGGTCATCTTGGTCAATGTGCTTTTAATACAAGATTAGCTAATTTTACATTCCTTTCAGCCTTTGCCCTTCAAGAGACCAAAAAATGAGGGGCAGGGTAAAGTCCAGTGGACACAGCTAAGTTTGAGGACATTTCTTCTGGGCACATTTGAAGACTTCATGAATGCTTTTCAGGTCCACAGCAAAAGTGGACACTTCTGTCAGTATTTCCTTTCCTAAATCCTGAGAAAAATTCTCATTTACCTTGAAACTGCTTTACACTTCACAGGCACAGAGAAAAGGTGCTGAAAAGATCATAAGCACTAGACCTTTGCCTATCTTAAAGTGCATTGCTACAAGCAAAGACAGAAGTGTGAATGTGTCTGTCATACTCTGCTTTCATGAAGTATCACATGAGAAGATTGTGGATACTGAGCACTAAATTTAAGTTACTAAATTGAGCACAGTGTACAATTTTTGGCATCTTGCCTTCTTTTGATCATAACGAAAAGCAAATCCCCCTCTCTCTAGAATCTCTGCACAGGGTATGAACATCAGATCATTGCAATTTTGTGATCTAAACAAAATGAGTCCAAACACAAGGTCACATTAAGAATTTGCTTTCAGCAGGCTCTAAAACTTAATCAAGCACCACTGAAGGAAATGCCCTATAGCTCAGGACAATGTTTTCACACAGTTCCTGCTGTTCCTGTTTACCATGCAATGCATGCCTGGTGCAGGCACAGCACTTCTGCCACTGTATGCAGACACTTCACTGAAGCACAGGGTGGTTTATCAGCTGCTGACACTCTAGTCAGTGCTCATTCTGGCTGAGAGGGAAGGAGGGTGAGCCAGTTTTATTCTGTGGCTTGTAGAAGTAGGCAAACTGTTCTCTATTGTGAGGATCACATAAGAATACACTGGAAAAGCTCTACAGTTTTCCAGATTTTTACAATGTTATAACAAAATCATTGATGTCTTCAATCAAAGGTGGATAGAGGGATCACCTTTCGGACCAACACACTTCAAAGTGCTTTCCAAATTACAAGCACCAGAGTAAAACACAGGCTTTAGGGAAAAGACATAAAACACCTTTGCCATCTCAGTATCAAGTAGTCACTTAAAATCTAGTTTCAGAACTTAGCAGGAATAAGAAAATAAACTTGACCTGAACATGAGAACCTATATCTAAAGTTCCAAACTCCTTGCAAGGCTTTTGAAAGACTGTGAAAAAGATCTATATCCTTTTATGCTTCCCAGAATGCTTCACCAAATTCAAAAGAAAAAAGCAAAAGGTTGTAGAAAAAGAAAATGACTACACATGGAGTATCATAGCAGAAATAAGGCTTCTTCAGTTGCCTCATCACAAGGGTTACAAGTGTGGGATCCAGTGTTTCCCATAGTCTAAAAGAGGCACTTGAGGTTTGTACCACAAGCAAAAATGGCTACCTAAAGGAACCAGGTGTGAACTGAAATAAAGAGTTTTTCCCTTCCAAGTAACAGACATCAAATAGTGCAGTGTGCTGGCTTACCACAGGACTGTCCTGGTTGTCATTAAGTTCTGAGAGCTTGGTGCTGGATTTCTGCCGTTTTGATTTATTCCTTTCACTAAGGTATGAGGAGCTGGTGTCTTGTAGTTTTTCTACATCTTGAGCAGATAGAATACAATCTTCAAGACTGCTGAATCCAGAAGGAATGTTTTCCTTGTTGACAACTTCCCTAAAAAGAAAAGGGACATTACAACAAGAGGTTGTTTAAAACACTCTCTTGCTATATTTATGGTAGCAATAGAGAACTACATCATACTGACTGGTGCAGTTCCAGCAACATCATCTATTCCCTATGAAACCACTATCTCTGGTTCTTCCCAATGCAGCCAAAAGCACACACTGTGCAATGCTAAATCCCACTGAGGAGTGAAAGCCAAGTGTATACACCTCAGGTGAGAAAGCTTTGAGGACCAATGTTTGGGATTTGATTCACTTGTCACTAAAACCAACACACAGAAATCTTCACATGGAAGCTGGACTAGCCCCTGGCTGCCTGTGAAATTTTTATAGAGAGTATGAAGCATATGTTCCTTTGAGACACGTGCTTTTAATTTAGAAAAGTGACTCACAGCTGCGGTCCAGGGATCTCCTTCGGTGCATGACACTGCATAATTTGCCCTCTTACTCATAACTCTTAAAGGCAAGAACAGGACTGTGGTGCTTTAGCCAAATGCTTGGTTTTTATTTGGGAATTACACAAAACATAAAAGGGAATGTATCTCTGCAATGCAACTGCTAGGACAGAGGACTGTTTTGCTATGTTGGGAAGAGAATGGGACAGCCAGAGCTAAGTCATCACATGGTGCACTTGCTGGGACTCTCTGGGCTTGCAGGGTTTGTGCATGTTTACCAGAAGCCTGGCATATGGCTTGTTTTGCCCTCTTAGATCCTTCAGCAGGCAGCTTTCCATTTGCAACTTGTCTAGTACTCTTCCCTCTACTTTGTCCAACAGTGAAGATGCACATCACTACAGCATGGGAGCAGGAGAAACACAAGAAGTCTCATTACCCTGCCAGAGGCTAAAGGCAGCTTGCTTACACTTGACACTGAAACTGGAACATTTGCTAATCCTCTGTGTGGCTGTCTTACACAGTGATGTGCAACTCCAAAGCCTGTTTTCATGAACAGCAGAATTCATCTAGACTTGACTGGTGTGATAAGAAACCAGTTACTCTGCAGTATCTGGTCAGTGCCAGCACGGCAAGTACTCAGAACAAAAACAAAACTAGAAGGTTCCAGTGACTTTCACGATCACAGATCTCTAGGTTTTGTTGGTGGAAAAGAGATACAAAGAGGTATGATAAATCTCTGACTAAACTCCTAAGATAAGACATTTGCCTTTGTGGAAGTTTTAACAAACCCTTCAGCAGACCAACTGCACATTCTGAGCCTGTAGATCGTGTAATCTTCAAAGCCTGGGAGTTCACCTATGTGATTTTGTGATAAATACTCTTCCTGCCTGTAGTCCCACCTTGTGACATTACAAATCCTCTTGTGATCCATCACAAGGCAAGGAGATGAAGTCACTGACAACCAAAAAAACAACAGAAAGACATTTTGAAAGGAATTCTCAATTTTGATAATTTACCCAGCAATGTGACCTAAGGGAACCAGGGAAAACAATTTGGACCACAGCCAGCATTCAAAACTTCCAACGTGCTTTAAATCCTTGGCTCCGGCTTTCTGGACCAAGCCTAAATAACTGTGTCAATCATATCTAGAGGCAGCTCTGTAACACAGCACTGAAGCAAAGCCCTGCAGTACTATATGCTTCCAAACACGTACACTAGCCAGTCTCTGACCTACTTACCTGAGAAGCCTGTCAGCAGGGCTACTTAGCAAGAAAAACTACTTTAGAGCTGCTGCCAGATACTCTGATGACTTGCAAGTGCCAATTTCCCAGGCCACCTTTACAGTATATTTTCTTTCACTATGAAAATGGTGCAGGTTTTTTTTTTTGTTTGTGGCTTTTTGCTGTTTTTTTGTTTTTCTTTTTTTTTTGTACAACAGCAGCACTGACACATTTTGGGAAATGCCATAGATGCAATACTAACATGAGGAATTGATGGCTATGCACCTGTATAAAATTAGCTTAATAGAAGATACAGATCCAATAGAATTTGGGGAACTCAGCACCCAGGAAACAACAACAACAGGAGAATAGATGTATACTTTGTAATCAACTTCAAATCCTAGCAATCAAATACTGCAGTGAGGCATACATATTCTTTACTAGTGCTGTGTGGCAGACAGATAGACACCAGTTAAGCACTGATTAGAATGTAACCTTGCAAAGTCTGTGCTACAGTTTCTCAAATACAGCTGTGCCTTGTGTGACAAGTTTGTTAAAGCTGTGGTGGTATACACCTGTGCCACACAATATACGTCACAACTAGAGGAGTATGAATGGAAAAACACGTACTATCTTTACTCTTTGACAGACATTTCATGAAATTCACTACTAAGTCATGTTTAAACTTTGTGTAATAGGGCGGATAAAAAAAAAAATCTTAGATTCTGATTGATCAAAATTCCAATTTCAGACAAACTCCCAAGTCTCCTCACTAAACCCAAACACAAGCTGTGCCTCCACACACAAAACAGGAACTTAATCTTATTTTTTAAGACATTCTGAATTCAGAAAAGCAGCTGAGTCCAATGTTTTTATCTAAAAAAAGTTACAGGCAGCAGAGCCAACTGCTAATTTCCACTAATGCAGCAAATACTGTATCTCTTACAAATTCCAAATACTATCATTAAAAACTTGACTGCATAACTCCCCCAGATTCTTATCATGCTTTGCCCCACTCCATGATCTAGTGAACTCTAAGTCTCCCAGCTCCAGTGATGCCATGGAGCTCTGCACAGGCACTGCAGTCTCCTTTCAACTCAGGGCAAAGGCTCCTTTCATAACAGAATGTAGCATTGCCTTGATAAGAAGACATGACTGGGGTAGACTTAAATACACTTTCCAAAACAAAGAAATCAGGCTCATACATGTCTCTGTTTCTCCGGGCTTCCTCCTGCTCTTTGTGGTGTCGCCTCCTCTGCCTGGCAGACACATTAGAAGAGGCTGAAGATGTCCCGGATTCAGAGTCCTCTGAACTCTGGCCACCTGAGCCATGAACATCAAAGAGATGCTGCTCCACGGCTGAGCGGATTGTCTTCTCTAAATACCTGTCAAGCCGAAAAATAAGGTCAAATTCAGCTCAAAGACTTTGTGGAGCTCCCTCTCTGCAACAATAAATAAAACAAGGGTATCTCTGGGTTATGCAAAGCAGCACAAAATGTTCCAGTGCTACAACATATGCAAAGAGCAAAGCCAAAATCTTCAGATACCCGCTGGTTCAAGTTCCTCTGGATAGCTGAGCCTTCCCAATTTGCTCTTTTTATTTCTAGGGATGTCTGAAATTTCAGTAAAACAACTAATTTTACTCACTGCAACTACAGACATTCGTGCCTAACTTCCATCCTCCACTTAAAAGCCCCTGCTCTGACAAAATCGCATTTG
Source organism: Oenanthe melanoleuca (assembly GCF_029582105.1). NCBI lineage: Eukaryota > Metazoa > Chordata > Aves > Passeriformes > Muscicapidae > Oenanthe > Oenanthe melanoleuca. The sequence continues at coordinate 17,014,226 of NC_079337.1, forward strand.
ATACCCAGCCATGCTGACAGTGGTCAAGCCTGTTTTGCAACACCAGCTCAGTCAGGCAATGGATCACCTGCAAAAAGATGATTCACTGCTGGCTCACAGAGGGATGACAGCAAGCAAACAGTAGCTCATTACAAACTCCTCACACACATTGTGACCAAGCATGGGCTTTGTTCTGAGTTCATGCTGTTTTCACACATTTTTGGGCTGCATTCTTGTGTGTCCACAGCCACCCTGACACTGGTGTGACAGCACCCTGCAGTTGCATTGGTTAAAGATGTGGGACTACTTGAACTTTCAACACAACCAAATTTTCATTTTGGTGCTGCCATTTTCTCGTAATATTCCCTTCTTTCCTTCATCAGAAGGAGCTTTTATGGGAAAAAGACTCATTTTTTTTTCCAAAGAGACCATATAGAAACACATTTTTGTATATGTCCCCATCCCATCTGTTTCTTGCAAAATGCTTTAAGTAGTCACTGAAGAATGGGTTTTTCAAACATGCATGTCCAAAGTCCATGTATGGCTTCTACTTTTTTCCATAATTAAAATGTTATTTCAGAATTTGCTGGTTAATTTTCAACTGAGTTGCTACAGTATAGGTGTCTGTGCTTGGACTGATTTCTCCTTTACAAAAGCTGTGCTAAGCTGCTAAACTTGAAAGCCTGCTGAGACTGCAGTTCCTGGAAAAGTCAGAAGACCTTAGCAACTGCAAAAGCCCAGATGGTTTAACTAGGCAAGTATGTCTGCATTTCTCTATTGACAAAGATCAGTTCTGCAAACCCATCAGCCACTGGGAATTCCCGGCTCTGGCAAAGGAGCCAACTCCTTTTAGCTCTGCCCCTCCCAGTTACAGCAGTAGGGTCAAGTCACGTCCTCTGCTGGGATGCAACAGGGAGCAAACAGGAGCAAGAGGATGACACAGTGCAAACAGCTTCTTGAAATATCCAACTTCTGCCTAAGCAAAACATCACAGGCACAGTAAGCAAAGAACCAAGGGCCTGAGAAGTTTTCAGAAGGAAGTGATTTATTATCATTGCAGATGAATTACTTTGGGAAACAATCCTTTATCCTCCCTGCTTTTTGTTTATGTAAGAACAGCTCTTAAAGAGAAATCAAAGAACAACCAGCAATACTTTAAAAAGCTCCAAGAAAGACAGCTACAAAATTGTAAAAGACACTTACTCTCCTGTAGCAGGAACATTGCTACTGACTTGTGATACGTGGGCACTGTATAAAAGAGAAAAAGGGAAGAAAATTACATCTTATTATCAATATAAGGTCTTAAAACCTCTTGTTCTTTGCAGGGCTAAGATTTAAAGGTCTGAACTGTCTCCACAACAATTGTGTACACATGTCACAGGTAATTCCCTTAAGGAATTTTCACTCCCACTGTGATGTGGTAAATTTTGACAAGTCAATATCCACAACAATTAATTTCCCTGTCATTCCCATGCAATAGGCAAAGGTCTAACAGCAAGCATTTCAACCTCAATATGTTACAGATTTTTGTTTTCTTGTGGGCTTTCTGGTGTTTTAGCCTCATCACAGAAGTCTTTGCCTTTTGAAGCTGACTTGAAAATGTACACACTTAATATTTAACTGCTCTCTCTGTTAAACTATTCTCTCTTTGAACATGCTCAAAGAACATATTAATATTTTAAAAAATAAAATCCATGCATGCTTCTTTTTACCTCAGTCTGTTATCAGGCTCAGAAAGAGCTGACACAAATGTAGATGTTATCACTTGCTGTTCAGAGCCCTTCTGAACAAGCTGACCTGGCACAGATGTCACTGCTTTCTTCCCTCTGCCAAGCTGAGTCCCATCCTGCCCCTTTTTCACTCACTGACTCAGCTGACTCGGCCTTGCAGATAAAGTGGCACTGCCTATTCATCCCTCCTGCGACCTCCCTTAAGTCAAATAAACTACATAAACCTAGGGGTTTAATTTCAAATTATACATGTATCAGCAGAGTGCAACTGGAGGATAAATCCCAGTAAAATGTGGTCAGGGTACAAAAGCCAAGCTGGATGCAAGATTTCTTCCTGCCATAATATCCATTCATTGTTTTCAGTCTTCACCAGTTTCTCTCAAATAATTTCACTGCAGAAACATCAACAGCTGATTTGCCTTAGTTTCCTCTCTGCTTCCCTTGAATATTTTCCACTTCACTGTATGGAGCTGGAGCTAGCTAAGAAGCTGCAGCACTCACAGATAACCAGGTGGCTTTCCTGGGTTTGAGTGTCACTTGGGCAGCAGGCAGGCAACAGAAGAGAAGGAAAAACAAGGGGTCACTAGAGCTAATTTAACCAACAAACCAGTGTGACTCCTCCCCACAAATGCCCAGCTGCAAATTACACTCGATGTGCTTCAGGCTGAGCCGGTGTGTTCAGCTGGGGGCTAACCACACACACATCCTTGCCAGCCCCAGCTTCACTCAGGGCTACTCTCCAGTCCCAGCACAGCTCACCACAGTGGTGCCACATCAGGACAGCAGTCATGACTTGCCAGTATGTCCCACATTACCTGAGCAGGACCTGAGCAGTTGTATCATTCAGGTAATTTCATGAAGACACGCAAACAACTATTACTGTACCTACTATTACAGATAAAATATCTGCATACTGGAAACAAAATTTGCAATATCACACTCTTCCCTTATCTAACATCGACTACAGGATGGCCTTGGAATCTGAAGTGCACGTTTCAAGCACCCTACTTGCTTTCCTGTTTGCTTACAGGAACTATGTGGCCTCTTCTCAGCCCAAAACTATTTTTTAAGACCTGGTCTCCCATGGAGACATATTAGCAAGGAAGGTGCTAGTGTGGTAGGCTAACCCACACTGTAAGATAAAATTCACGTGCTTGCTACAGCTCCTACACCCCTGGGAGTAGATTAATGCTGTATCACCTTTTTATAGTACCTACATGCAAGCCAAACAGAGTGAGGCTGTCTTTCATATCACAGTTTTTTTCTCTGTTTTCATGCCAGGAAAGTGGCAGTGGAGAGGAAGAAAGGATTGTTTGGATTTTAGCTTTTCTAGAACATCCCTAGGATATAGGTTTTTCTACCAAAAAAAAAATTTTCGAACACCCCAGTACATTCTAATTCACAGTTAACTGTGTGCTTTACTAACATAAATTCAGTTTAAAGTACATTAACCTGACTAATTTTTAATGACGTATAACAATTAATTTACTGTACCTAGAAAAGCCTTATTCAGGCAATATAGATTCTGTAAGAAAGATAGTAACAGGGTGATTTTCAAACTACCGACAAATAACAAGGAAGTACCATTACAAGGAAGTATCCATTACATGCCAGCTGAGTGGATAACTATAAAATGAAGCTCTGACATTCTGATTTTATTGTACTGAATCCAAGTTTATCCTTAGCTCTGTGATAACTTAATGCTCTTTTATTAGTCCCCTCCCAGTAAGACAGATATTTTAAATCAGAGTTTTTTTAGATACTCTAACTTCCTTTTAATTCCACAGTCAGTAACTTTTCTGGCTATTTAATTTTGAAGCTTAATTTAAATATGCTGCTAAATTGCTTTACTTACCCTCCACCAACCTTTCTTACACTAAAGAACTTCACATCCAAAACAACTGGTGGGGAGGAGAGAGTGGTTTGAGGATTTGAGCCTGCTGCAGGACAGAACAGGCGGTGCAAGAGCACATTGGCAAACCCAGGCAAAGACACCACCCTGTAAGGATCTCAGAGCCCAGACAAGCAACCAGGCAGGCAGGGTGTATCCTGCAGGGTTTTCCAAACTTCCTGGGTGGCAGAAGTTGCTCTGCTGTTGGATTGATGTGGAGCAGGCAGGGCAAGCCTGGAAGAGCCCTCTTGGCACGCCCGCCTGTGCAGGCAGCTGCCTTGCTCAGTAAATCATCCAGACAATGGGAACTCATGTTCTACTTCAGTTAATTATTTTCTCCTCACATCTGCTCCACTTCACTGATATGTATGGCCAATTATCTCCACAGCTAGATTATCTTTATTAGATTATGCAGCTGCTGTTGCAGAGCATGCTGAGAAATACCAACTTTTCATATAAATTACAGGTTTTCCTCACCTGACTGAAAGCAGCAGGACAGTTTCCCAGTGCAGGGAGACTTTTACTTTCAGAAAGCCAGCCAAAAAACCTGCATAAAGGCACACAACTGTTTTAAGTGCTATGAACTTTTGAACTTGTTTCTTATGACCCTCATGCTTTTCCTTTTGGGAAGTCTGACCTCTAGCACTTCCCAGTTTTGTTTAACTTGTTTACCCAAGTCTTTTGCTCCCTTTCAGAGGTGCTTTATCAGCTCTGGATAATGTCTTACTTCACACTTCTTACTGCATGGCCTCCTTTCTTCTTTTTCAGACTTAAGGGCCAAGGTGGTATTATCCACCACCATTAAATCTCACCTGCACCCCCTAACTAGTACTCCCTAAGTTTAAAAGATGTGTACTGGAGTGAGAATTATCTCATGCAATGCCTGCACCTTGTCTGGTCTGCATTGGGCATCTTGTGATAGCAAATGTTGGATATCAATGAGCTGGTTATCAATGCCCCTTCTCCTGATTTCTTTCATTCAAGTCACTATTGAGAAAAATATCTTAGCATCTAGACAAAAAGAGCAAAGAAAAAACATCAAACAGAGCAAACTAGGAAACTGACATACTGGCATAGTATTTTCACAGATTAGGTTTTCATTTATGAAGTCATTTAATTAATTCTTGACCATACCTAATGGCCTAATTCATAAGCTATACTTACTGGTACTAAAGTCACCTTGCTGAGACGTATTTACAGTCCATTCAGGAAGCAAAGGTGGCTTTTGTTCTTGATTTTGCTTTTTTAAAAGCCAAGCACAACAGTAAGAAAGCCTCAATACATGCAAAAACTTTTAACCATTTTGCTATTTCAGCAAAGCTGAGGATGTTTAATGGCTTTGACATAACAGGTGGGAAATTCCTGAAGTCCTCCTGAATACAGAATTTCAATCCCTGATCTAGGAAGTTCCTATTCATAGGTATTTATATGGTCTAAATGCTATCACACTGTGACATGCAATACTGCAAACTCATGTGGGATCCATTTTAGGACAACTACTTCATTTGACACACTTTCACCAAAGAGAGGTGCTGTGATGACACACAAAATGTGAAAATAATGAGTTTAAAAACAAAAGGGGTGTGCTGTTCATTACTGGGATGTCCCATCACACAGAGGATATGCTTTCATTATTTTCTCAGCACCTTTACACTTTCACAAGCTTGGATCAAATTATGCTTTCTTTAAACGTCATAAATTATTTTTTACACTACTTTGTTACTACACAGAAAACTAACCTCACTAAAAGCAACGTTATTCAGGATTCCTAATGTTTTTCACTTGCACCTCCTTTATGACAGATGCACACTGACACCTACTGCTTGGAGCAGAGACAACCCTGTAGGGGATAGATAGAGGACACACGATTCAGCTTGGTGAATTTGCATGGCTGTGTCTGTGCAGGCTCCCCTGCAGAGAAGGGAAATAATCCCCAGGGAGCCTTACACCTGCATGGCAGCCAGGCACCCAGAGCAGGAGGACCCAGTGGCCTGGTGTTTACTTTCAGCCAGTCCAGGTGTGATGGACATGAACATGCATCAAATAATGCAATCATGATTTCTAATGGGGCCCAGCACTCCTGTGGACTTAGGACCTCTTACGGCACGTCCCATGGAGGGAGAAGTGTCCAGTGTGAAGGTGGCCAAGCAAATTTCTGAGCAGGTGTGAAATCCAGAGCAAAGTTTTCCAGAACAAACAGCATCAAACATCTTACCCAATAAACTTCAGGGTAAGAATATCTGACCTGCATTATTTAAAGAGCTGTCTTAACTAAAACCTGTTGAAAGGAGAAACAGTCAGCTGTACTGAGTAATGCTCACAGGAGTACTTCTAGGGAAAGAACCAGGCAAAACTGTCCAATGCCCTGCCCTGCACTCATGGGTATTTAATGCAATCTTTGGCATTGCTTGTGATGTCAGGTCTCATCACAATTTTAGTTTAATGCTCTACATGTTTAACAAGGAAGTTCCACACTACACAGCTTTTGCCTTTCTCCCTTGTAATACCACTCTGGCTTATCTCAGGATGTAGCCATCAGGGAGCTCTTCTGGGAGAATCTACATGACTAACAGCACATCTAAGGCACCTATGCCAGCACAAAGCATGCCTGAAGATTCCCTGTCTTCTGGAAACTCATTGCACAGGAGGAGTGGAATTGTGCTTACAGGGATTTGCTGCTGCCAGATGCTGCTTCATTACCTGAAACTGCTGAGTGTTTCTCAGTACTGATTACTCAATGCAGCTGGTATTCACAGTCTCACTAAAAAATTATACAAGGAGCAGTACAAGGAACACTTTTTAACCATCTCAACTCCCTTTACCACAAGGCTTTGTTACAAAAGGTTTTGGAATGTAAATGCCCAACAGACATGACTCCCTGGAACAATCACCTAGTAAGGTCTTCCTCTTCTTTTAACAGAAGAGAAATATTCTTGCCTGGTACCAAGCACTGCTGAGCCAACAAATTATCTATTCAAGGACTATTCAAGAGAGAGAGAGAGAGAGAGAGGATAACTCTGGTCAGCAGCAGGTGAATGGATTCAACCCTCAGGTCTTTCAAACTGGTCAAGCTGACATCATCCTTACTATGATCAATGAGAAAGGGCTCCAGTTACAAAATTAATAATTTTTTTCCCAAAGTCTCTCTTGCACAAGTATTGTTATTTAACATAAACAACCTCCCCTCCCTGTCTCAAACTCAGGGAGAATATGTGTGCTCTGGTTCATTTCTTAGAGTAGTTAGGATCTCCGTGCTCTTTTCTCCATCTTCTAACAGCCTTCCCATTCTTTAATCATCTTCTAAGTATACTGAAAATACCTCCTTTATATATCCACTGCCATTGATTACTTCAACTTCAGTATTTTCATCCCATGCCTCCCTTCCATCCCTCCATGAACAAGTATGTTCACATACTATTTTTTCTCTGGCATTTCCAAATGTGAGGAACTCCCTTTTAATGGCAAATATTTTCATTATTAGACCTCAGGTACAAGACTTTATTACTTATGTAATTACTTTTATAGTATATATCCTAAATTTGATGCTTGTCTTTATAAATATATTAAAACATCTTATGTATATGGCAGTGAGATATTTTATGAATATATCTATATATCTCTATATAGTATCTGTCACATATTTTCTCCCAGAGGATACCACCAACCCATTCACCCTCCTAAATTTCTGCTATAATCTCAAATAATGAACATGACTTGACTTTATTATGCTAGTGGCCATTAAGGAAAAGAAGTTCAGGGCACTTAAGGATCTCCACCAGCCATTCCCTTCCTCTCCTACCAGCAATATCTATAGATCTCACCTCCTCCCTACCCATCTTTAAATTCTAGTACTCATGCCCACTTTTCCACATAGATGGCACGATGTAAAACATTTTGCTGACATCAGACAGATTAGGTATACTGCTTTTCTTCCTCTCACTGGAAAGTCTTTTAAAAAATAATGTGGTTGCACTGGTGTTACCACTCTTTACAAACCTATGTCACATTTTGTCTCATTTACTGCTTCCTCTCATACTGCTGCAGACTGTTTATTCCCTTACAAAGTAGCAGTGGTGATAAAGTCTTGACCTCCCAAATATCAAAAGGAAAAAAAACCCAACAAATCAGTGTCATTTTAAGAAGTAGTATATTTATTGGTGGCATTCTGACAGTTCTGACTTAAAAGCTAAGACCTTCAGCATTTGTCTTATTGTTAAAAATAGCAGCCAGGGAAATATCTCTATTATTAGCTGACATGGTACAGCACTGAATAATCAAGTCTCTAACTTGATCCTATTAAAACTGATTTATGGAGGGTATGCTGGTTTTGGCTGGGTAGAGTTAATTTTCTTCCCAGTGGCTGGTATGTAGCTGGGTTTGGATTTATGCTGAACACAGGGTTGATAATATAGGGATGTTTGTGTTATTGCTGAGTAGGGCTTGCACACACCTAAGGCCTTTTCTGGTTTTTGTACTGACAGGGAATTTCAAGGTGCATAGGAGGCTGGGAGGAGACACAGCCAGGCCAGGTAACACAAACTGACCAAAGGGATATTCCAGACCATGTGACATCATGCTCAGTGCATAGAGTGGGGGGAAGAAGGAGGTGACATTTGGAGTGATGGCATCTGTCTTCCCAAGCAGCCACTACATGTGACAGGGCCCTGCTCTCTGAAGATGGCTCAACACCTGCCTGCCCATGGGAAGCACTGAATGAATTCCTAGTTCTGCTTTGCTTGTGTGCATGGCTTTTTCCTATTAACCTGTCTTTATCTCAACCCATGCATGAGTTTTTCAGCTCTTACCAGTCTGATTCTCTACCAAATCATGTTGGTGGAAGAGTGAGCAAAGCAGCTGCTTGCTGGCTGTGGTTAAACCATGACAGAGGGACACAATGTTCCTTCCATCTGGCAAAGGCCAAGCATTATGCAGAGTTTGAAAGCTAAAAAGCTCTTGCTCCCACTTACTTAACTTGTATAATTATCTATATGGAACTACTGTATAAACACAGCAGTGACCACTCTGAACCCAAACATCCATGATTCACTTGAAGATTACTACAGCAGTAATTCAAACTATGTAAGTGTGGCTGGTAGCAATAGAAATAGATTTGACCATCAGTCTCCCCTTCCTTGCCCATGGTGTGAAATGCAATTCCTACATATGTCATGCACAGCCTCTGGGGCAACAATTAGAACATTCAAAGTCACACAGAATAAACTGGCCACCCACTCAAGTTCTCACTTGTTGAAGCAGCAGGAATTGCCCAGCCAGCACCAGCTCCCCTGCCAAATTCACTGCACAGGGCAACTGACCTCAGGAGGACACATTTCTGATGTGTTACAAACAGAAGCAAGACTTACAAGCTGTTCCCTTTATTTACAAGTAACTGTATCCCAGCAATGTTACAAAGGACACGAGTTGGCAGGAAGCCTGTAAGTCAAGGTGTGCGGTTCCCTCTCTACTCCTACCAGCCATTTCTTCACTTCCCAGTTATGTGTTTATTCCTGACTATTCCCTTGCTATTTGCAAGACAGATTCCCATGGAAACCCATCCCTTAATTTCAGTGGACACACTTATTCTTTGTTCTCTCCCCTCATAAGCCTACATCTCTATTTAATTTGTTCAAATTTGCTCCCTTCCTGTCAGAAATGTCCGGCTTTTACATGAATTTTCTTAAGTCCACTCCTTGCTCCTCATCTCTCCTTGGTGATCTTGACAAGGTCAGTCAAAGAGAATTTCCTACATGGATCATTCTTCTATAATCCAGGAAAGGGCTTGGAAGGACAATTTTGAGCAGTAAGACAGATGGAAATGTAATGAAACCCTAAAATCGTTTGAAGGTCACATTTAGTCGGAAAGAAAAACAAAGGGGCAGACAATTTTCAATGGAAAGACAGGATGAAGATTTAAACTAGGGAAAATTTGAGACAGGGAAATGTATTTATGCAACTACAAAATAATCTCCTGAAGGAAAAGGCAGAATCTCCTTTGACAATTTGGAGCTTGAGAGGCACACACTGGGCAACATCTGCACAAACAGATTGCAGGGAATGACAGTGCATCAACACGACAGGATCATTCAACCAGGCTAGTCCATGAAAAATTCCCTGACATTTCTGCACAGAATGCATTAGCTGCACTCTTTCTAGGTTTCATGTTAGAAGAATTCTTTAAGAAAATATAAACAGGAATATATACCAGAGATTTAAAAAAAAAAACAAAACAAAAAAAACAGACAACACTGTAAGAATTCCAATTATCACTGTTCTCACAAAAAGCACCACTAGGATTTCTTTTTATTTGTTTAAATTTTACAGAGATCAAGGAACCCAATTATAATATCTGGCCTTTCCTCCTCTGCAGCCCTTCATTGTTAATTGCTCTGGCTCTTGCTCTATACTTCTGTTAAGTATAAATGAAAGCACTGGAACTGAGCCTTCTACTGAAGCAAGCAGAGCAAACTTTCACAGATGTCAACAGAATCAGACCCCTTTTACAAAGCAGTGACTTTGCCTTCCAGTTGGCAAAACAAGAAACAATTTGTTCAAATGCAGCATGAGCACCATTCCCTCCAGTGAGGCTTGCTGGGTACCCAGGCACTCTCCTGCTTTTCTAGGCTGCAGCAGGGAACTGGATGGGCTGCTGACTCACCATCTGGTTCCTGGTTTCTTTCTGAGCAGCACATGCTGCCAGTTCCTCAAATCCTGTAGCAAAAATCTCTCCTGTGTCTGCAGATAAGCTACTCAGCATCTAAGCTACATAACAAACCAAATAAAAGAGGAAAGCCACGACCATCTTGTAATAAAGATCTTAAAGCCTGTGCCTTCTCTCTAAATACACAAGAATCACAACAGAGATGGTATCTGCAAAGACTACTAAGTGAGCAACAATTATGAATGTAAAATTTTGATTATAGTCTGTTCAGCACTTCTGAACCCCTCCCCACATTTAATTCCAATAATGAGTCAATCCCACACAGAAAATAAATGAAAACAGCTGAGTAAATACCTCACATAGAAGGGTGACATAGGCCGCTCATCTTCTTGGGAGCTAAAAACAAAACATATTTTGCAAGTTAGTATGCAGTTCTCTCTTGCATTTGCAGCTCAATGTACTCAATCTCACACAGCAGAGAAAACAAAAGTGAAATTGCACCCATTACAGAGGTAACATCTAAGTCTATTTTGTCCTCTGGATGACATATGGAAGAAAGCTTAAAGTTACTTTCCTTAAATCCTGGCAATCCAACTCATTTCTCCATGTCCACAAATGTGGCGTAACACATCTCCTGCTAGACAGCCAGGAGTCATTCAGACTCTGCAACAGTGCTAGGGCTATTCCCATAGCAACAATAAAGCATTTTGCCAGGAAAACCAAGAGAGTCTTTTGCTGTCTGCTGCTCCAGAATTAAACAATCTGCCTATTAAAGCCAAACTTGGGGGGAAAAAAACCAGATTACATCTTGAGTAACCAAAGAAACAGCCATGCCCACAGTATATGCATGAGGCTACCTATTCCCCAGTTTTATCACTCCTGTGGAAAGTTTGAGTGAAATTTCTGTAGGCTTGAGACCAGGGATTGCCACTGGCTGGCATGGAGGTCTCCTGACAAAATGTTTAGTTGTGTTTTAGTTATCAACTAGCCTGCCCCAACATAACTACCTGGCAAGTGACTTACCAGCCCTGATCCAGCTCATTGTGCCTGTGCTGGCACAAGGGCAAGAATGAGCTGGGACACAGAATCACACATGATCTCTTGAATTTTGAAGGACTGTATTTTTTGGCTAATAAAAGTTGCTCTAAGCACTTGATAAAGGGGAAAGGAACATCTCTGCAGCATTTGTAACTAGGAAATCTAGTACTCAGGTACTTTCTGCAGCTTCCATTGGAGCCAGCATAAAGCTCCCTCAGCAAGATGAGCTGAAACTGGCCTGCAGCCAGGTAAGCACCCTGCCCTCACACTGCACAGAGCCAGAGGCAGATTTAACCATGGCTTATTTCCAACCCAGCCAGTGTTATAACAGATCCACAAAAATGAATGCCAAATTCACTGAGGGGAGCAGAGCATAAGGGAGGAGGCAAGAAACAAGGGAGTCAAAAAGGCAGACTGACAGTGTTCCTGAGAAATAATCCCAGGGATTCGACCCCCCAACTAGAATATGGGAAGATTCACAAATAGAAATCTACAGAAAAGACCTTAAAGCACACGATGGAAACCCGAAATATTTGAGGGTAAAATTTGAGGGTAACACCAAACACCACAGACTGGAAGGAAGAGAAGCTGACTCTGAAATCACTGTGGTCTGTCAAAACTTCATCCCTTCTGTAAGGCAGCAGTGACTGGACAGCTTTCAGCAGCTCCCCAAGAAGACTGGGAGCACAGCTGCTATTAGAAACCTTGCTGCCACTTCAGCAGCCTGAAGAAGCGGCAGTGCCCAGAGCTGCTGCTGCTCCCAGAGCAGTGCACAGCAGATGGAGAGTGCTGCCCGTGAACTGAGGCTAACAGCACCGAAGAGTCTTCGTGAGAAACTGCTACAGCTTTGACACTGCCTGGAAAAAGTTGATGGAAACACAGAAATGCCCATTACTGCCTTCTCTGAAGACAACCTGCAACAAAGACATGGGTAGGAACCTCTGCCAGGTAAGGCTACCTCCCCTGATGGAATGGAGTCTCCCAGCCTGCATGCATGCTATCACTTTATTTGGTATTTACAGAATATATATATTTTAAGTGTAAAGGAAGTACTTTAAACTCACAAAGCTACTGGTAAAGCTTTCTGCTATGTTCAGTTCACTGCATTAATAGCTGTACTTGTAATCTCAATGCAAACAAGTCCAAATAGTGGACAGAAAACATGAAAAATCTTTTCTCACATAAATGAAAGTGTACAGTGCCATCAAGATTTCTGTGCATTAATTCAACTTCAAATGACAACACCAAATGCTACTTTATGTAAAGTGGCAGCTGCCAAAGTCACACCAAACATGCTTTCTCTTTTCCATCCTAAACACCCCTTCCTATTTCTAGGTTTGTATTTAACTTCCAAATCAAAGCAGCACAATCATACTGAAAAAGTACAAATAATCTTTTATATTTACACTCCCAATATTTTTTGACAGGGCAGATGGAAAAGTAATATTCAGCAGAGACTCTGAATCCTCTTGCAATTCCTTCCCTTTCTTCCACAGCAAGGGCAACTGGATGCCTCTTAAGTTCAAGCAAGTTTTCTAACTGTACAAAAATGTATCTACCCATACAAAAAAAACTGACGAGAAACAAGATTTTAAGCCTATTAGCTGAGAATGGCAGAGAAAGAAACTCTTACAGAAGTCAGAAATCAAATATGTTTCATTTAGATCATCAAGTTCCAAGATTTCACATGGTTGATAATAATTGCAGCTGTGAAAAACATCTTTTACTCAATAGTGGTTCATAGTTTTACATGTGCAGCAAATGAGCAGTAGCTGAATCTGGGATGAAGACCTCCAACTAACTAGTAAGAAATCCAGACTTTTGAGAAAATCATAAAAATCTTCTAAATTTCTATCTTGCCCAGTAAAGAACTTATCCATTAGACAAACAGGCTTAGCAGTAAATTAAACGTTAGGGGTTTTTTGTTTGGTTGGGATTTTTTTATCCTCAAAGTTTTGTCTGATTTATGTATGCTTTATGCCCAGAAGGTATGAAATAACTTTAAGAAACTCCACTTATTTATTCAGCTATCACTGATTACCTGGCCAAGCAGGCGAGTGCAAAATACAGCAGTTTCTTTTTTTTCCTCAAGCATATAAATAGCTCCCCTAAATCCAGGGATTAAACAGAAATTAATCACTTCCATGAAATACTTGGGAGATTACCTGACAACTTCCTTCTTGCCAAAACCCAAAACAAATACCAGCCAAAAAAAAAAAAAAAAAAAAAAAGTTTGTCAGACTGGAAGGAACACCAGTTAGTTTAGCAATTTTGGGATTCTCAGGCACATCTTTTCTGTCTCTGCAGAAGTGAATAGGAAAGCCTGGGTGAAGCCTAACTGTTAAATGATGAATTTCCATTACAGAAGGAGAGCTATCCTTTTTTGTTACAGGCTATGTTACATTCACCCCTCACATTCTTAAGCAGACTATCATGGTTCTTTTTTTCTGACTTCTCATAGAAACATAGAACCACTGAGGGTGAAAAAGATCTCTCTAAAGTCCAACCTTTAAATCATCTTGCCCTTCAGGCAGCATAAGGGAGTTGCTGAGCCTGTTGTAGAATACACATTTAGATGGAAAGCTCCCAATTTATTTATGTGCATGAGGAATAGCCCTGTCTCAGCCCTCTCCTCACTGGCTGAGCTCCCATCACAAGTCAGAGAGTGTTCAGGGTCCTTCCTCCTTGTTTTATTTGTACTTTATCAGCAGCAGTTCTTCTGTCTTAGCTGCCTAGCACTGCAACCTCCATTATAAAGCTACTGCTGCTTTCCTACTCCACATCTCTTTTCAAAACTTAGCAGATGAAATTTTGGCTTTGGGGTTTTTTTTTTTTGTTGGATTGGGTTATTTTAACAATTATGAAAATGTACTTTGACTCATGGGTCAACATTTTGCACCAGAGATGAAGGGCCTAGACACTGGCAGGGTCTTGCTGCTCAGCCAAGGTCATGTTTTCCTAATGCCTTGCCAGAGGCTCTGTTTGTTCTGACCTCAAATGTTAGATAAGGGAATAGCTCACTTTCTATTCTACCACAGAAATTCTTGATTTCAAAAGAAATGTAATTGTTTTTTAGAAGGATTACTTTTTAAATGCAAGACAATTAAAAAAGACTTTGAAAAAAAAAGGCAATGAAAAGTTCAGTGACATCAAATCACTAATGATACCAGAAGTTAATGCAGGATTTGGAAAAAGGAGAGGGAAGGCTAAGTTTGGGTGGCCTCTTAAGGTTTCAAACTTATCTCCCTCTTGTTTTCTTTTCATCATTCAGAATATCTATGCCTCCTTGGATTAAAAGACATATAATTTTAGTAACTACTGAAGATTTCAACAATATTGCTTATTTACTTATTATGACATTCAACACCAAGAACACTAAAAACAGCTTCAAGGAAACATTTATTCTGAGGCCACAGCAGCACTTTTTGCTGAAAATCTCATCTTATTCACAAATTTTTCAGCACTTCTTCACCCACCCAAGTAATTTCCCCATAAAAGTTATTTCAATGTTGCAAAAAAATGCAAGATTGAAACAGCTCATGAAAATTTATTGCATACTTATTTTCTCAGTAGAGCTATTTACTCATAGCTTGTGCTTCACAGCAGTGGGTAAAAGGCAATGTTTTTGCAAATGAGAAATAGCAGGCAAAATAAGCTTTTGCTTTCAAATAAATCCTTCAAAATAAACTTCCTTCAAATAAATATTGAGGTACATTATGCAAAAGAAGAAATAACAATACCATCCTTGATGCAAGATTAACCATAAATTTAATCTAGTATCATAACACTGCAGTGATACAATGGACACCATTAAAGTCAGGACCTACCCTCAGTCCTTAAGCAATGCCACCCTTGCTCTATATCCTTAAACAGAAGGGGAGGAGGGAATACCATATATGCACTGTTT
This sequence comes from Oenanthe melanoleuca, assembly GCF_029582105.1. Classification (NCBI taxonomy): domain Eukaryota; kingdom Metazoa; phylum Chordata; class Aves; order Passeriformes; family Muscicapidae; genus Oenanthe; species Oenanthe melanoleuca. Next base: position 17,029,429 of record NC_079337.1, read on the forward strand.
AAAAAACAAATGCTTAACAGCTATTTTCCTGTGAGAGTTATTTCCATGCCAACATTTCCATTTTCCCTGAAGAGTAACTTTAATAACTCAAAAGCATAACATGTTGTTTCAGATATTTATCTCCAGTCTTCACAATAGTTGTGCTTATACCTAACCATGCATACCACTGAAAGTTAAGTAAGCTACTCAGCAAATGAGCCACATGTCAAAATCCAAGGCTGACAACCCAGCTTATTTAATCTGAATTCATATATTCTGCAAAAACATCATACTATGCAAAATATCTCCAATTACTTGGGAGCAGGTGAATTGGTTTAAATATTTAACTTTAAAGGATCCCATCATCTTCCTCAAAGCTGTTTCCTCAGCATGTTTTTCCTAAATATCTCTCAACTAAATTAGACTGCACAGGCATCTGTCCATAGGCATAACTGCACAGGCTATGTGTGAGGGGGCACTGAGATTGAAGCATATTACCTGAATAAGGAAAAAAAAAAGTATACTAAAGGCTTTTTGCACAGCTCCTACTTCAAAGCAGTATCAGAGATCAGGGAAGTACAGGTATCCCATGGCAAGCTGAAGTGAACAGAACTTCTTGCTGATTAAGTGCCACTGTGAGCAAGAGGCAGAATTTCCATTTATATTAACATACCTGAATATCCCAGGGCCCTTGACAGCATAATTTTGTGTGATTATTTTCTGCTTACTATCCTCCTAGACTGCAAATATGTTTATCTTTTATGAAATGACGTCAATGTTAAACAGCTCACTTTTGTTGTTTTACTTCTTAAGCTAGTTGGGTCTTATTATGAAAGATGGGGCAGTGTCTTTTCTTTTACTTGTGGTTTGGCAATAATCCTCACTAGGATAAAACCAGAAAATGGCTCAGAAAGAGGTGGAATGAATGTACCAGCCGAAGTCTCACCTCTTCTCAGAATTTAACAGTGAAGTTGCATAACACACACATACCTGTTGCATTATAATGGTGAAGAACTGTTACTAGGTAACCAGTGATTTCAGTTTCAGGATTGTTTGTTAAAAGCTTGCACACTTCAAATAAAGGTATCGAAGAGGCCAGTTTTCAGGCAAATATTAATATTTTGTTGCTTAATCAGGCGGACACCCCAGAGCCAAACACCAAAGAAAATTTCCACACCAATTTCCTCTTTTAGTCAGAGCCTTCCACTCCAGTGGTACTGAGGAAGAGCTTTCACAGGCTCCTACACTCATCATGTCACAGCAGTGACAAGACAGTGCACTCAGCTGTGGGTCAAATCTGAGTTTAGAAGATGAAAAATTCTAACAAGCTATCACCTGAGGAAGATGAGAGCCACAGGTTTGATTTTCTCTTCATGCTTCCACCAGAAAAAAAAATCCCAACCAAACCCAGAGAAAACAAAGAAAAAACTAGATTCAAAAGTTCTCTCCACCCTCAGAGAGCATACTTCACATCCACATTCCAGAATATACTTCTTTTGGGCTTGTCAAGCACTCCCAGTACCTTGGACAGAAAGCGATAGCAAAGTCCAAAAGATCAGACTTATTTACAGGACAACTTCACACACAAAAATGTTCACAAATGTGATAAAGAGAACACAGCAGCCATCCCCCCTACCCATGCAGGCAGACAACTGCTGCTGCACAGGTTAGAAACAGATCAGACACATTCCCTACTGCTTTCACATGCACTTACTAAAAATACTTGTGATGGCTTCACTCTTCCACTACCTTGACTTGTTAAGCAACAGAGGCCACCGTTCACAAACAAGGCCCAAGGGTGTACCTGCCTTTCTTATCTCCAACAGAAACTGGTAAATATGAGTTGCAAAGGCAGCCACAGGCTTCAGCTTTGCACAGCTGTTGTTAAATGTTCAATAGACTGAGCAGGATACATGAATTAAAACACGTACCAACAGCATTAGTAACGCTCTAACTAGGAAGCTGGGATACCAAAGGAAGCTAATGCTATTCTGAAAAGATGGTAGCCTAATAGCAATAGCAAAGACAATTACTGGTGGATAAATTGCTGGAAAATCAGCAATGCAATCCATGTGACATTCACTAGTGCCTTCTGCAGTGCTTGAGCAATACAGTACCTACTGCAGTGAGAATTCAACATATTTGGCCTTCCACCACTTCCCATACAATGAAACATAACTCTGACATCCCCACTGTCACTTCTCACAGCAGGACACCATACCCCATCACATGCCATTCCACAGATATCTATACATAGGATGATACCATATAGTCCATGTGGCTCCCTGCAAGCACTTTATATGATTTTCTGGAAGAGATTCACAGCTCACACGTATCTTGGTAGGCACAGAGCCCTTCTCCCACTCTCAAGTTTTACACACCAGCTCCACATTTGTATTGTTTCAGCACAGGAGGGTTTCCATGGTAGGCACAGCATGGCCAGCCTCGTGGCCCCAAAGAGAGCACAGAGCAGGGCACCTGCAGGAGATGGGCAGGAGGAAGCTCACTCACCTAGGATGGGAACCAAGTGATTACTGCAGGCAGCTCATTCCCTTTCTTGACAAGGACAGATTCTTTCAGCTTGGCAAGTGTCCTAAACCACAGAACCTGAAGGGTGCCACTACTCTGATCAAACCCAGTAACAGGAACCATGCACTGAAATTTGTCCATGTCCTCAGCCTGGAACAGCAACACCAGTCTATCCACCCCACAGCAACCACAAACATAGTCCTATCCATGCTGGTACCAACCAATACTAGAGGTATCAGCTTTCCTGAAGCTGACAAAAAAAAGTTCAAAGCCAGCAAAACTCTGCCCTAAGGGAGAGAAGAACAGGAAAATAAAGGTGAAACCTGGAAAATGCCACTGTAAAGGGATCTGGCAATCTGTGCCAAAAAAACCAAGGTGCTAAAAAGTACAGTATATGCAGCCTAAAAATAGATCAAGGAAATGGAAAAGGAGTCAGAATTTAATGAATTATTTTAACTGAAAAACTCAAAACAATTCTGTACCATGCTTATGGCTTAATGGTGCTTGGAGAAAATGCCTCAATTTTGAAGTGCTGACTGCATCTCTAACTGACTGAGATTTAGTCCTAGCAACAACAAAGAGTCTAATTATAGACAGTCTGTGAAACCTATCTTCCCCTGGGGTGAAGAGTCAAGAGCATAATAACAACCACTTGTTCTGACCACTGCAAGGACAGTCAGATCCTTGAGAACACAGAAAGGTTAAAAATATTATGTGAGACTGGTCCTCCAAATAGAAATGATGCACTGTGACCACTTCTTTAAGACACTCAAACCATATTTCTGTTCCTCTGCAGTCATCAACATGGAACCCCACGACTGCAACAGTGCCAAAGAGATTTTCTCCACATCTACCTGCAGAGAACCCTGCACTTGATATGGAGACAATAACAGTTTGGGCAGCAATCTCAGTTACTATTTTTTTTGTGTTCAAGTAAGCAGCAACTCTGCAGCTTCTGAAACAGCACCACCACAGTGCTGAAATGGTACGGTAAATTTTGTACTTACTGTTTTGTAGGTTACAGAAAGATTGATGTTCAGGCCATTCAAACACTATTAGGGGAGGTAGGGACTGCTTAATTTTGAGAACTGAATGCTAAATAATGAATAACAAAAACAAGGATTTGATGACCCAGTGAAAGGGCTGCGTACACTCCTCCCCGCAGTGGGTCTGTGCCCTGCCATTTCAGCAGCCTGACTGCAGCTGTCCCTGCCACAGCGTGGCACATGCCAGCACAGGCACTGGCTCACAGCTGGTGCTGAAGTGAGGTGCGCGTCCTGGGAACACCCAGCCCTTTTCCTCCGACAACTAAACGTGTCTCCCATGCTGCGGCAGCCGGGTGTGCGACTGCCAGCCTCTCTGGGGATGGGCTGAGCGCAGGGCAGCCCGGCCGGCTCCCGCACCGCACCGCAGCACAGCCCCGGGAGCACAGGGCTGCCCCGTCCCTGCGCAGCTCAGAGCACGGACAGCGCTGTGCGGGTTTCGGGGCGCTCCATCGAATCCCGCTCTCCGCCCGAGGATGCCGGAGATCCCCCCACCCGCGGAGACCCGCTAACAGCCCCACTTGTTGCACTGCCCGGCCGCCGGGGCCGGTATCCCACTCCCGGCTGGGCACCCCGGGCGGGTCCGAGTCCCGGCTCCGCGGTGCCCCGCAGCCCCGGCTGGCACGTACCTCTGCAGGGGCATCACCTCGCACGCCATGCTGGCCATGGAGCCGCCGCCCGCCCGGCCGCCCGCCGCGCCTCTCGCCGCGCCCGCAGCGCCGCCGGCTCCTGGCCGCGGGCAGCGCCCGGCCCCGGGGAGGGGCGAAGGGGCCGCCGGGCCCGGGTTGGCGGCTGGCGAGGGCCCGCCCCAGCGCCGAGAGCCCCGGCCCGGCCCCCCGGCTGCGCCACCCGCCACGGCCCCCGCCCTGCCCGCCCCGCCGGGCTCGGCAGGTACAGGGTAACCAGCAGCGGCTTCTGAGGGCCGGTCCGTTCTGGGCCTGCAAGAGACGCGACAAGTTGACGCTAACGGCTCCTTCCAACAGAAAGGGCCCACAAGCTCCTCTGCATCCCGTTCCGTGACTACGACCCCCGCCCTTCTCCCGAAACTCGCCCAGGGTGCAATGCAGTCTCTCCCGAGCTCCGCTCCGGGAAGGGCACCCAGAGCCCCGCACAGCTCCACACCCTGCTCTGGCTCTGCCCTCACACACCTGTACCATGGATCGGTGTCTAGCAGGGCTGGCACTACTTTTGCTCTCGGCCCCTCCGTGTTGCAGTAGATGGTACCGCGGTTTGAAAGGTTCAGGCTGTAACTGGCCACCTAGCTCCGACCCACTGCAAAGAGAGCTCTTCTTTTCTTAATATCTGAACTGAAGAGACAACTGCAGAGCCGAACTCATGTTCCCTGTGGGCTATGGCACTCCTGCTTTTACATCTGTGGCTGCTGACCAAATATTACTCTGAAAATCACACTGTTCTATTGAGTAGAAGTTTGGGGCTGGGAAGAGTGGTTGCAAAAGGATCGCACACAAGGGGTGTGTCACTTACCAGGACATAGCAGCCTAGGAAAATGAACAGCACAAAATCACTAAGGTCTTGCACCAAAACATTTAATGGCTACTGAAGGAGCATACCCAGGGTTTTACTTTTCATCTTTGCAGCTTCTCTGCCCAGAAGGCCTGAGGAATTTCCCCCAGCCTTGCACAGAAACACCTCTGCTGCTGCCGTGAACAATGTTATCACACTGCATACTTTGTGTGATGGGAAAGGGGATGATCCTAATCTGATAAAGGGGCCTAAGAGTGTCCTTTCAACATTGTAGGTTGTACAAACATAATGGCACATGTCAATCTTCAAAAACTCAAGTCAATATTGGAAGTACCACCCCATTCAACCCTAGTGAGGATTAGTGCTGGCTCGGGAGAAAGCTGTGGCAGGAGCTTAGTACCTGCATGTTTAACACTTCCATAGAGATGTAGGTCATGGAAACTAAACATGAGCCACATCAGCTTCCTGGAGAAGCAGCCAGCGCTTGCAGGTTAGCAGAGTGTATCAGACATTTCACAATGATGCCCACCAGATCCTGACCTTTGCCAGCAGGAGGCAGGGGAGTTTTCTGTCGAAATCAAGAGCAGTGGGCAGCTGCAGCCTCAGAAAGCAATGGCATGGAGTAGAGACATGGGGGTCAATGGAGACGTGGCTTCGCTTCAGTAGCCTGAACTGTTTAATATCTGCTCCTGTCAGCTGGCTGACTGGAAGAGGTGCATTAGTAATGCTTCTGCCCATTGCCTCAGCACAAGCCTGTTTTGCTGTGACAATCACACCAGGCACAGCACAGGGCCCCTTTTTAGGAAAGTCAGCAATGCTGACAAAGCACTCTGCCATCATGGATCTGGGCTGCTCTTATCCATGGCAATTAAATGAGCACCTTGATGACTTCCTGTTAAATGTACCGTATGTGCTCATAAACAACTAAAATTATGAGAGAAAAATTTTACTCTTATATATAAAATTACTTCAGTATAAAAAGCACCTTGTACTGTTTCATAGTTCAACAATAAATCAAATTGACTTTTCCTGGCCAGTCTTTTTTTATATACACACAATTATTCATAGTTTATTACTCTTCTATAAACTGAGTGTTACCATCGGGATGCCATTAAAAAAATTAATTTTCCACATTTAACTAAGGACCTATCTACATGGGCAAGGAGTCAGGGTTCTCCAGAAGAGCTTGCTGAATAAATAGAAGTGGAGTAACTCAAATAGCTGCTGTACTATGAATTTATATACCAGCTATTCTGTCATAACTTCTATGGGACTTGCTTGTATAAATAAGCTTAAAAGTACTAAGCTCCTTGACAAAGAATTCACTAACAAAAAGAGATGTTGTAATAACCAAAAAGATTAATTTATGGATTAGCATCAGTGAAGAAGGTTAGCTGGTGGCATCATGCTAAAATCAAGCAGATGCCAATAGTAAAGCTGCAGGGCCTCAACACCTTCAGATCCATCTTTTGTTTCTGTTCTCTTCTTTTGCAGTCACTCGATGGGTGTTAGTTTTCTCCTTTGCATCCTCATATGTCTCTTTTAACATTGCCACAACGAAGAAGAGGTACAGGAACTCATGCTTCCCTGCACTCACTGGCACGCAAATTCAGCAACTGTTGAAAGAAAGGTGACCAAAGTTGAAAAAATGCTACCTGATTGCTAGCACTGCTGGTTTCCCAAAGTTTTAACTGTTTCAAGAGCAGCTGCAGACACTGCAACAAAAGATTTTAACATGGAGAAATGTTAGAGTGAAATTTTTAAAACTCCTTTTGAGGATTGTGGCCAACTACTAGTAATAATGGCAGTACTGGATGCATGTCACCTTAGTTCAGTTCACACTGTCTCAATGGGCCTTTTGAATCTCTCAGCTTCTAAACAAGAACACAAATCTTAATTCTTCACCTCCCCTGTTCATGGGTAGGGACCACAAGTGATTTATTTGTGGCACAAAGCAGGCAGACAAAAGCTGCCAGAATGCTGCAGTCTTATCTCCAAACAATTCCACTTCCTTCACACAGATGTTGACGCTAAAACCCACTTGCTATTTGTCAGAGGCAGGAATTCCTACCCTCCTCTTGCCCTCTTATGGCTTTTTTTAACTTGCATAACTCAAGCTGGGCTATCACACACAAAACCTGGGATTTTATGACATTTTCTTTTGGATTTTCTTGTTGAATTTGTTCTCCCGTGTTAGACAAAGAAGACAAAACCTCTTCTGCAAATTTCACATAGTTCTTGCATTTCTATTACTCAGAAAGCCCAAACTCATCTGTTGGCAGCACCACAGAAGCCCTTTATGGTACCACCAACTACAGAAACAGAGGATGAGGAAAAACCCTGTCTCAGGACAGGCACAGCATCCTCTCCATGGACTGTATAATCCCTAGTGTATTGTAAACACTTCAGGAAAATAGACAGCAAATAACAATAAAAATGATAAAACCCCCAGAAATACCAATACACACCGCCACACTTCAGCACCTACACCAAGGCAACACCTGTGTTCAGACTGTTTGATTTGTAAATTTCTTACTGAGTTTCAACAAAGGAGAAAAAAAAAAAAAAAACACTCGCTGGAACTAAATATGAATAATCACTTTTCCCCATCAAAGTTTAAAGAACTGTATGTTTGGAAAGGAAGCCTCCTGTCAATCATCATTACAGAAGTGCTTTCTCCTCTTTCTTTCCTTTTCATACTTTGCTGCACACCAAGTAATTTTCTCAGCATATAAAGCCACAGGAGAAGAGGATCTGTGAGCAGCACCAGAGGATATAAGATATGTGATCTAAATAATGGATTTTATGAGGATGTGGTTCTGTCTGCCTCCTGAAAAGCAGTTATCCCTTGCTTCACTGCACAGTCATACACAAATCAGATACTATTCTAAAATAAAAAAGAAAAGAAAAAAAGAAAATGAAAATAAAAAGGTAATCCTGCCTGGTCTGACAGAATCTGAGGGCTTTTAGAATGCTACTCAATACCATCAATTTATTCACAATGTTTACAAAATTACACAATATTTTCCCTCTGGCAGAAACATGAAATGCAAAGGAAAGATATTGCCAGACTAAAAATTACAGAATGTACTTTTCAAAATACTACCAACACAAAATTAAAAATTCCATTATGCAGTACACATAGTTATATTAATACACATGTTTTCCTCTTTAAAGTATCTATGCATATGAACATCTGCCATTATAAGAGAATACCCTGGAAAATCTCCCACACATGTGCACATATGAAATAAGCAAGTCACATGTAAACAGAAACTGTACTTGGAAACTGTAGCCCTTTACGTCCAAACAAAGCAGACAGACAATTAAAAACAGCCCCTCCAAAAGGGCACAAACAGGAAGAAAGACAAACTGATATGTCAAAAACATAATTTAGTGAAAGGGGAATCCTCAGAAAGGTTTAAAAGAAGTAATGGTGGCTTTGCAAAGCTGTACTCAGCCATGTTCCACTTCAAGATGTTTCAATGATTTTTAAATAAATGTAAAATTATAATGGTGGTTATTTTTGTATGTTGTGTGCAAGCCAGCATTAAAACTTTCAGTACAAGCACATAAGAGCAAAATCTGGGAACTATGTGATAGATGGGGGTACATCATGCTTACAAGCCCTGAGTGACTGTGTGGCTGAAGAAATTATCATTGTCCTCAGAGACATCAACATGGGTATTACATTGAAAAGGTGTATTATGTCTGTATTTCCTAATGGGTTAGTTGCTACAAAAGACTGTGATCTGTTCAGCAATTCCCATTCCCAAGCAAGTTGTGAAAAACTGAAGAGTGCTAAGAGAGAGCCCATGAAGGGCACAAAAAACTAAACCCACACATTTAGTGCTTTTCAAAGAAAACTGTTGATGCATGCAGGAAAAATTAATACTTGACCCAGTACTCACAAACTGATGAAGACTCAATGGTTGGAAGTTAAAGATAGGCATTATGTCTAGAAATTAAGACATCTTTAAGTCAGGAGAATAATTAACTACTGATGTACTTAATCAATAATTATAGTGAATTTTTAATGTTCTTACAAATTACAGTTGCCTTTGTTTAGGAACACCAAGCCTTATGTAAACTGTCTAGATGGAATCTGCAGAATTTACTTACTCATTTTAATAACTGATACTCCTTCTTGTCCAAAAGAGAAGCAGGCTGCTCTCACCTGAAATGACTTCATTTGCCCCTTTTATGCCCCTGTCATAGAAATACAAGCCTTGTTGGCATATCTGTGGAGAATAAACTGGTTTTTGCACAGTAGCTTTTCTGTTCCTTCCTGCAACTTAGAAGCCAAATTACCTTTTAAACCAGTTAAAAATCTATTAAGGAGGAAACATATTCCAGAACTGTTCTTTAAACTTGCAGGGACAAGACAGAAGTGTGAACCAAACTGAAAGCTTCTCAGAGCTTCAGGCTCTCAGCACTCCTGATCTCATCCAACAGATAAGCACAGAAGTTCATTTCCCATTGCAAGGGACATTGCATGATGCTCCCTGGAGATCTGGATTTGCTGCTGTGGCTTCCCTTCATTAAACAGCAGTGTCCTCTGCAAGCACTGCCACACCTGCTTGTCTGCTGCTTTAACTTGCTCCAAAGGACTCTCATCCCATGGGATAGCCCAGAAATTATTTCTTGGCCTCCATCCTGGAGAAGGAGGAGGACTGGGACTAGGTTCCTAAAGGGTTTCCTGGGAAAGCAACAATTAATGAATGGTTGTGCCAGCTAATCTGCTGTGGGAACAGGGTAAAGCATGCTGAGTGACAAGGTCACTAGGTTCTTCATTTGCACCAGTTAGTTCAAGTGCATGGGAGAGCAAGCAAACAAGCAGTCTGGCACAAGTTATTTTTAAAGCAGGCTGTCCCCAAAGCTCTGCTAGTCTAATGAAATTCCTAAATTTTAGTGTCCAATTAAATTTCTCCCATTCCTCTAAACTTCTTTAAAGCACTAAATTGTTATTTCTATAAAGCTGTCTGTCTGCACAAAAGCTTTTTAAAAATCTGGCTGTTTCAGACCAGTGAAAATGTCATTGAAAACAATGAAGAACAAGAATTCATTTATTAGCAAAAAGGTTTTTAAAAAACTTTAAATGAGTCCCTGGTGCTCCCTCTATGATTTATATTACCTCCCAAAAATGTCACTGTTTTTACACTTTTCCATTTTCCAAAAGCATTCTTCCAATCCTCTACAAAATTACTATCCTTTGAAGTCCATGCCTCTGCACCCTTCATGTTCTTTGCTTCCTAAAGCACCTTCAAGTGACAGGCTTGTAGTTCACACAAAAAACAAGGACATGGGAAGGGGCTGAGGAAAGCAGAGGAACAGGCCACACTGTTCACATTTGCTGCACGCAGCTTTTTACTCCACTGAAAGATAAACTGCTGTCTGTCTTGGCAAGGGAGGCAGTCTGGCACAGACACCCTCCAGAAAAAACCCTCCAGGAATAGCTCCTCTTCTGCAGCTGATGAAGTGGCTGAAAGGAGTCCTCCCTTTGCACCAGTGCCCCAGTGGCCAGCCTGGCTCCCGGGAGAGCTGGTGGGAAAAAGATGACTCGGCAGGGGAGACCGACTCTGGCTGGGAAGCACTAAAACAAGAGTGAGCTGGGTGAGAGTAGCTCCAGCTCTCTGCCAAGATGCATCTGCCACAGAAGCAAGGGAGATCCTGCTAAAAGGCAACTCTGATCAGATCCATTAAAACTTGCATTTGAGCAGAACACAGCCCTCTGAGGTCAGCCTTGGGGCTTCCTCCTGCACCCAGCTGTGTGTACAGCAAGAGACAACAAATGGTTGTTTATGCACAGCCAGATACAGCCATGCTGGGCTTAATCAGCACAGCTCACTGCTGTGCCCCTCATCTGCAACATCAGCTTTGAGCCCAGCTGCTCTGTACTTGTCCAGGCTTCACAAACACACTTCTGTCCCATAGCAGGACATTCCTGTCAGGAGTGGCACAAGGGGATACTGCAGGAAAACAAGTTCAGCATGCAAGTTCATTATCAGGAACATCCAGAACAACATGGGTAAGGTCTGTAAGTTTTCAACTTCCCAACCACCTCTTAAAGTCTTGGGAAAAAAAACATACTTTTCTATCAAGAAGCATACATCCAGCAAAAGGTAACAAGATTTTAGAGGAAACTTTTTTTTTTCTGTGATGCTCAATAGCTCTGCTAGAAAAGTGGTCACTTGATTGTTTTTTTTTCAATTTGACACTTTCTGAAGTTTCAGGGTGGGTTTTTTTGAAGGAAACATCTATAAATTTTATAAAATATGGTGTAGTGTTAGCTCCGAATCATCTTATAGTGGCTAGAGAGTTCCTAATCATAATGCAGAACAATAAAACTGTTCTTTTATTAGATATTAATCCCTCCCTATGTGACTCAAACTTTCTGAATGCACAGAGCTTGACACTCTGAAAGGACCTGAAGAACTGGTGGTGGAATCTTTTGTCTCCAGAAGTCTTGTCAAAGCCTTAACAACTGGAATTCATTAACAACCAAGCAGCTTTTAGCTTTTCTTTGCAACTACCTAGTGGCCTCTCTTTGCAGGCATCCCTAGCACAAACGCACTATTTCAGCAGGTGCATAATGAAAAGCAAGATCTGTACATGAACAGAACTATCCTCACACTTCCTAACTGCAACCCTCTCCAGCCAGGAGGAAGGCACTGAGCCAGTGTGAGAAGTGCAATTTGTAGATAAGCAGTCAGCTTGGGATCATACTCTTCACAACAGATAAAATGAGAGGAAATCTCTCATGGCCACTGATCATGAAAGAGAAGGATTTTACAGCACTGAAAAAGCTCGGAGCCAAACTGATGCAAGCAAAGTGACAGGAGCAGTGAGTGACAACTCTGCTGTGCCACGCTCAGCCTCTTCTTATTAAGCAGCCAGCTGACCACGTTGAATAAAAATATACATGTGTGTCAGAGGAAGTCACAGCTGAATCCAGCAGCCCACGCTGCAACGTGCTGAACACAGCGTCCAAACGCGCAGCTCTCCCAGCTGAACCGGGAAATGGCAGCAGCAAACAAACCTGACTGAGAACCCGGTGACCTCTGCCTGCTGATCTTCCTGTGGGGACTGCCTGCAGCACACAGGCCCAGGTCCCCTCTGGAGAGCCACAGGGGAAGGAATACCTCAGAGCCTCAGGTGGTAGAAAACTGCTGGCTCTGCAAAGCTAACGGAAACAAAGCACTCTGTGCTGAACTTCCATCTGAACAATGGACCAGGCACTCAGCAGACAGCCTAAGGAAGTTACAGGAGAGGGAACTACTGAATTACTGGAGTAAAAATAAGTCACAGTGCAGAGGCTTTGCTTCTTCCCTATCTGCTTGAAACACAGGTTAGTGATGGGTGCCTTGGTTTATATACACATGAATATTAAAAGCAAAAAGATTTCCAAGGTTAGCTTAAACTCCTTATTATTCACTGTGTGTTCTCCAATAAGAGGTCACATATCCTTTTGTTTAAGAATTACTTAAAAATCATACAGATGTTTGTTCTTTATTTCCTCAGTAAAACTATGATGTGACCCAGTTGGTATCAGAAAGCCACCAGCTTCATGAGATGTAGGGACTTCCTCCTTACAGCAAAAGCAGATAACAAAATAAAGAATCCTTCTAGCTGGGACAGAAATGCTTGAGGTACAGAAAGGGAACAATTTTTTTGCAGCTTTGTTACTCAATTACTGTGAATTTATTGTAGTCGTTTTCTGATTTCTAAGGCTGCTGGATGCTGGATGCTGTCCCAGAAAACAGGAAAAGCTAATTTCCTTGGCTCATGGACCGAAAGAACTTTTGTTTCTATATGCACATTATGACAATAAAAGTTCATATGTGCCTTCTACCTTGAATAGTCACCAGATCTTTGTTTCATATATATGATTCTTCTTGCTTACAAGATAAACCTCCACTTCTGTGGCACAGGTCAGGGCATCAGATTCAAAATGTTCTCCATCCCACAAACCATAATTCATTACCACATAATGACAAATGACAAAGAGACAAGGATAAAATGGATAGAATTATAAAGGTAAGTTAGAATAGTGTGATGGACAAAGCCTAATTTAAAGGAGTAATGTGAAAGGTGGAGGAGGAGGAGGGTGGAAGAGAAAGGTCAATTGCTTGGAAAAATACACTGAAATCCACCCAGGTGACTTGCATGGAAAAAATCTACATAATTACATGTGTCTGTAACTGTTATTACATCTGGGCTATAGACAGGGGAGAAGAACCCAGGAAGAGCTCAGACCACACCCTGATTTGCCATTCAGAATCACCTGCCTTGGAGAAACACAGAAATCACATGTCTTTGTGGCTGTGTTTTTAGAAAACTGAATGCTTTTCTTAATAACTCATTATGTAAGGCAGCTCCTGCTGCCAGCATCCCACAATGCAAGAAAGAAGGGAATTGATTGCATAGGAGGGTGGAGACAAATGTACTTGCAAAGTTAAATGAGTCAGCTTGGAAAAACTAACTCAACACAACCTAAAGAGAGAAAGTGGCAAAAAGCAACAACACATTACATAAAATGTTCTCTCTGAGGGCTCAGAACAGGGCCTGCCAGAGGCTGCTGCACACTGAATGATGGGAAGGCAACTGTGTTTACCACCTCCCTACCAACGTTCCAGACCTTTACCCCTTTCCTGAATCGTTTTCTTGAAGAATCCATGGCTGTGGGAGGGCAGCCCTGCCTGCTGCCTGCCTGCAATCCCTTATGTAAACCTGGCAGCAAGGCTCCTCAGTGGTAAGGCAAATTATTACTTTTGGTGGGGACTGAATGTACTGGCATGACAGACTTCAAAAACAAAAAAACCCCAAACCTAAACAAAAATAGTCAGCTAAGCAAACAACACTAGCCCCCCTGTTTGATTAGTTCTGGCAAGAACAGGCCAATTCTTATCACATGCCAGAGAATAATGATAAGTTTTGGCTTGCCTCGGTTTTAAACCGCAGCTGCTAAAAGGAAAGCCAGCAAATAGGGAAAGTGTTTATAGTAAGCACAAACTTCTCAGTGTGCAAATATATGTATGTTTTCATACCTCAGTAACTAGCAGTGAAAATACACAGTATTATGAAGAAGGCAGTACAGCAGGGTACATTAACCAACCCTTTGTTTTAGGGACGCTACCATGCTACTGGGCATGTGGTCCCTTTATTTTCAGGACACAGGCCAAATATAAGGATTTTGTGAACAAAACATTGATGTAAATAAACCTTCTCTGTGAGAATGTGCACGTGTTAGAAAGCCAGCACAGCTTATCTGTGCTGGCAAATCTCATTGCAGCTGTGGTGGCAGTCACAAACAGGAATTTGTGATCTCTGGCACACAAAGATGTGGCTACAAAATACAGAAAGCTGGCTTACTGAACAACTGCTGTGGCTGCTCTAGGCTGTGGCTCTGAGGAGCTGCACAGTGTTCTTCTGCACAATGAAGTCTGGCTGCCATACATGGCACTCATTCCCCAACCACTACTAGGCAAGGACAGCTACTCAGCTGCACTCCTTTGGTATTTCCATGCACAGAGCCTAACAGCACTACAAACATCAGGATGCCCTCCCACTGAGGGATTCCTCTTCAAAACAGACCCAGGAGTGCAAAGAGATGCAGCTCCAGCAAGTGCTAGAATAGGCATGTACAACAGCAAAGCATATTTCAGGGCCCTTTCCTGGACAAAAGATCCAGCATAGTGTCAACCAATGTCTGCAGACAGCATGCACCTCTGAGCCAGTACCAGGAAAGACATTTATTCTCACCATTCACAATCCCCTGCTTCACATTTTGAAGGAATGCAGGAAGCATTTTCCCACCTTCCTGAAGGCTCTCTCTTCTCTTTGCTTGTATACAAAGTTCAGCACAAAAGGCAAGAGAATTGCTTGTAAGAGGCCCTCCTAATTCTGTATCCATGTAAAACTCAATATATCTAACCCTGAAGTAAAAGCCACTTGAATCTATTATTTGAAGCAGTTATTTGAAGTTTTAGTACCTCTAAACAAATTCTAAATCATGCCAATTCCTACTGCAGTTATGTATGAACCGGAGCTTTGAGCAGACATTTTCCTTCTAGAGAGAGAAAGAAAGAGGGACCCAAAGAGAGACTCTCAGCATCACAGAACTGCAAGCCCACTCTAGACCCCTCTCACTGAAGGTCTGGTAAGGCCCCAGGGTGGCCCATATCCTCCAGCCCACTCTCCAGCCCAAAAGCTGTTGCCTCCCCCAGCTCCTGAGTCTGCAGTGTGTATCTTGTGGCTCTCATCCAGGTAAAGTCAAAGGATAGCTGAGGTTCTCAGTCTCTGGAGGTTTGGCTGCCCTGAAGCTCTGCACAGGAGCTCTTGCAAAAATGAGATGAGACTCACAGAAGTAAGTAACTGCTGCATACTTAAATTCTTTTTTCAGAGGACCAGTCTCTCCTCTCCTGCCTCTTCCCTACTTTCTTCCTTTCTCTCTTTCTTTCTCCACTGTTTTTGGATTTACTCAAGAGCTGCATTACAGGTATGCTTTTCTGCTGTTGCATAATTAGCAGTTTGCCCTTTGGCATACAGCTATAATAATGAGGCAATTTTCAAAACAACACATGCATTATGTGCTAGTGGGGACTGCAGGTACATAGGGTTAATCCACCTATTTTGTCCAGAAAAAAATAACATAATTTTACATATAACATTTTCTTAAGATTACTGTTTTGAACAAAAGGTGATACAGATTTCATGCTCTGCAACTGATATACTGCATTTTCATATGACAGCAGTCCCTTAAAAAATTCCTGCAATGAGGAATATCATACCTTTTTTTAAATGGTAAGTCATTATAGAGGACATAGTCACAACTGCAGTTGCTACTTAATACGTGGATCTTCATTTTAAGGACAACTGTATGAATACGCATATTAAGAGCCATTTTTAATAGTATTAAAAATCACTGATCACCCAGAAGTCTCTCAGTTCCTCCTGAAGGCTCTAGTGCCAAATGAAACTGATTGAAAATTTATTAAAGATTGTAAACCTTGCTGGAGGGAACCTTAGGGGCTTAGTGTGTGTGGTTGTTTTTTCACTGTTACACTTGTGAAGCTGCTAAAGATGGAATTCTGCATCTACTGTTCTATGCAGCCCTTCATCCCCTTCTAATCCACCTGTATCATGGTATCTGAGCGTGGAAAGGGAACAAACCACAGGCGTGTTCATGAAACAGCAAATCATTATCACTGCCAAGAACAACCTTTATTCTTTTCTAACCAAGATCATATCATAGCTGAGCAGATACAGTAGTTTCACTAAAACTTATCTGGTAATTACATATAATTAATGATAACATTTATTTTAGAACTGTTGGTACCTTGTGACACAAAACCCCCCAACAAGAATAGCAGTGTGTTTGCAAAGCACTTTGTAATCTAGGTCAGATGCCAGAGTCCCTCTGCTGAAAAAGGTGAAAACTCCTAATAATAGCCTTGCACTGAAATAACACCAGGTAATACTTCATTGTGGGCTTAAATTACATGGGAGTGGCACAAGGCTGCCAAAAGCATGTTTGAAACCAGTCCTGATGTATCAGTGCACTACATTGATGCCAGGGAATCAAGGTTTGTGCCCACTGCACAAACAGTGTCCCCCAAGCACGTTAGGTCTGCTAGACACCTCTCTCTGCTCTTCCCCTAGTCCAGGGACTTCTCTTAATCCTGTCCTGCCCAACAACCTGCCAGCCTGAATCTGGGAAGAAAACAGCAAACACTACCTACTCCTCCTTCAGCAGCAGCAGTGGATGACTGACAAAAAAGTACCAGAAGCAAATGTCAGCACAGATATTCAATGCAATTACGTAAATATGTACGGAAGTGTGACAGGAGAGAAAACTAGGGCACTCTTTAACAAAATGGGATTACAAGAGAATTAATTTCTACAGTTAATTAATTTCCCAGATAAAATCAGAGATGCAGACATCTTTCAACCCAAGGCCTGAGCATGAAGATCAGGCTTCTGCCTAGTTACAAACACATTTCATTAATGTCCTGTGCCAGCACTGGCCCAGCTGTCCCATACTTCAACATTACTCTTCTAAGCAATTACACATTGACAGGAAAGCAGGACTCCCTACAGCAAATTGTTTGGGGACTGTTCTCCTAAAAGAAAGGCAGTTTGTTGGGGTACCCCATGAAGAACACCAGTCACACACACCTTTCCAGATATGAGACCTGGCAGTTCTTTATTTCAACCCTTGAGCACTTAATTTCCCTTTACACCTTGGAAGACATAGAGTACAGGCACACTTTCTGCCAGGCTCCATCATATCAATACAAGAGGCTGGAATTTCTGCCACAGCCCCAGCTGCCTGGCCCTGTCTAGCTGCTAGAACTGTACTGACTTCACCAATTTGCCAGCTGACCTGCTCTGATCATTGATTTCTAACTCATCTCAGTCAAAAGCAGCTGGATTGATGAAGTCATGTAAACAAACTTGATGTCTTCTAGCTGCAGGAATTTTTGGGGAAGCTTGGGGAGACTGAAACACAAAGCTAAAATAACTAAGAGTTAAATAGCCTTTTCTAACAAGGGCTAGAAATCAAATTCAATATTTATGCTTCACCACCATTACTATAAATCAAAATTCAGTGTTAATGCATAATTTGCTAACTTGTCTCATAAACTGAGTGCTGTCTGTCTGCACTGGTGCTGAGAATAGCACACATCTCCTGCTTACACAGTGAAGTCACTCAGTTACGTGTCTGGCAGCACTGCCTCTGCTTTGTGTTCCTGGCTGGTATGCTGGGACACTGCAGTGCTCTGTTTCATGACATGTGAATAGCACTATTTCCCACCAATTCCATATTTCGGTAGCACACTGAAATTTCCCACAGTAGCCTGAATCCCTCATGTGCTGCACTAGACACAAGAGGAAAAAGAACAGCAAACTCAATTCAATATCCTGAGAACAATGAAAAGATCCTGGTTCAGCCTGATGTGTAGGGAAGGACTTTACAGGAAAGCAAAACACCCATTACCTGTTTACCTAACAGACAATCTGCCAGCAATCAAAACTCAAAATACACTTTTATAGATGCTTTACACCAATAGACTCTCACAGATAAATTCACAAAGATATTCTTATAAGATACTCTACACATACTCTTCTATTCTTGTCTGAATGGAGTAGTACTATCAGTGGCACCATTCTTGCCAGAAAGAGAAAACCCTTCAAAAGCCCCTTCCATTTTGAATTTAAAAGTGAGAATAAAGTCAGCCATCTGTTAAGACTTAAACTGGGCATATCAAATACACTTGGTTATTCAGAAGAGACACATTTTGGTTGCACCTTGTGCTTGGTGTTATTTCAGTTGCCTGACTGTAGATCAGACCTGTCCACCTGCACTCCTTCACGAAGCAGGCTACCTTCATATGCTTGAAATTTTATGTTGGAGAGGCAAACCAAAGCACACAGCTGGCTTTGGAGTGTATGGATTCAACAGGAAAAGGCACATTAATTTATCTTACATGCCAGTATCCTGTTTAAAAATTGCCCAGAGACAGAGATGTAGGTACAAAACCAACAAAGAGAAAAACACAAAGACAAAAAAAAAAAAAAAAAAAAAAAGAACACTAACCTGGAGAAAAACACATCATTGTTAACAAAGGAGATTTCATCTGCTAAATCCATCTCCTTCCCACATGAACCACTGTCTGTTAATCGGAGGCTGACTTGAGGTATTCCATCTGACTGGACTGGCTGTGGCAATAGGCACGTTTGGCTGGGTTGTTCCGTTGGGGGTTTGGTCATCTACAGAAGCAAGGAGAGAAAAAATTGAAATGTGAAAGGAAGAAAGGCCAGAACAGCCCTTTCACATAACCTGCAACTGAAAGACATTGTGTACCAATGTACAAACAGCAAAGGTGACAAGGTGCAAAACAGTATTACAAAATACATCTAAATCAAATACTGAGCTTGATAAAGACTATTTAAAGAAAAACAAAGGTATGTCTATTGAAAGAGCAGGGGCAAGAAAAAATTTAAGAAAAGAAAGGTAAGTAAAATAAACACTTTCTGTATTTAATTATAAAATAGAATTTAAATATAGAAAATAAATATTTTTTGTATCACAGCAGACAGACTAAAAATTTTTGCACCGAATTTGCTTCTTGACACTACTGGAAAAACAGATGCTAACAGCAAACATTATAGCTCTTCTCAACCCTATTCCCAACCTATTTAATGACTGATTCAGTTGATATCAGCATGTACCCTAAGAATGCTCAGGGGAGAAGAACAAGTTTGGAGGTCTGCCCCCGATTTTAACAGCAAACATTGAACCTAACCTTTGTGACTGCGTTCACTTCTTTCTTGTGTTCATTTCTGGTTTTAGCCTTTGCAAGACCCTAGGCTGGGAGTTTCACAACATTGTTACACATTGATTAAAATTGATTAAAAAGTACTTCTATTTTAGGTATGGTGACATAATCTTTCCCTTGGTTTTGAATTATGAGAATTTGCCAGTAACTGTTCCTTAACCACCTTCCCCATACCAATCTTGACTTTATACTACTCCAGTAGTGGTCTCTAATCAGACAGAAAAACATGAGTTTATATAGTCTCTCATTTTACAGAAGTCATACTCACATGTTTGATCACTCTAGCTGCTTTTCTCTGCACCTTTTCACCTACTATGAAGTCCATTCTAAAATGTAGTCAGAACTGCATGTGGCATCATATATGAAGGCAGATTTAGTGGTGGCTTCTCACGAAAAATCTAACTTTTTATTTGCTTTCATGATTGCTTAATTTGGAGCTCATCAGCACACACGTTTATATAATCTGTGGGGTTTTGTGGATATAGTTAGCACATAGTGATGGAAACTCAATGAATCAGTTTTTCAATCAGTAAAGAGTAAATCAGAAGCCTTCTGAAAGTCCTCGTAACCAGCTTTTAGTTTTTCCTGCCTTGAATACTTTTCTATTAGCAGTACACTTAGTATTTTCTAGGTCATTATGGAAGCAGTTCAATAGCACATATTCCAGCAAAGATCCTTAAGGGACTTCTCAGGAAGTCTCCACCAATAAACCAATCATATCTTTTCACTGCTTTCTAGTTATTAATCCATTAAAAGTCTTCTATTCACAAGGTATCTTTGCTTCTTTAGAAACTGTTGACAATCCCATTAAAACCTTTTGAAAATTCAAATGCACTATACTGACTATACCTATGCACATGTTCACAGGCTCTTCTGTAACAACTTTTTTTTAAAGAAATAATATTGGTGCCTCCTAACGACTTTAATTATCCATTTGCTTCTCAGTTCTGCTGCCTGCTGTACTTGTTACAAATCTGCTGGACAGTAAATCAGAATTTCTGAACTCTTTTTCATACCTGGCTTATTCTAAAGGTTTTTTTGGGCAAAATTTATTTTATTTCTATTTCTAGTACTTTGTTCCACTCATAGTTGCTTTCAAATGCTTTGTGCATGTCGAAAAGTTTCATGGGACAGACGGCTGCTTCTTACTGAGCTTTGTAGAGAATAAAATGAAAAATATCATGGGACAGAAGGCTGCTTCTTACTGAGCTTTGTAGAGAATAAAATGAAAAATAAAATATGTATCAGTGCAAAGGGAAATCAGAGAGAGACATTGAGAGAGCTTCCCAGTTTCAGCTTCTGTACTGCTTGCTCTGAGTAAGATGCTGACTTTGCTGACGTCAATGGGCATTTTGCCTGAAGTCAGGATCTCACCTTTGGACCACTGCTGGTTCCAGCAGCACTCTGTCAGCCTATCACCTGCAGAGGTCTCTGGCTGCTGGCCCCAGGGAACTGGGCACACAGCACACGGGCACCAGGCAGTGCCTCCCAGCTGGTATGGAACAGCAGCAGTGCTGTGATTTCAAAGGAGAAACCCATGTCTGTGGGGAGTAGGGGAGACAGGGAGTGACACAATGGCAATGTTACAGGAGAGAATCACAACAGGAGGCAGCAGGGCATGGGGTCTGGACGCACTGAAAAAGAGAACAGAACCCAACTGTCTATAACCTCCTTTCAAGTACATTTAGAGAGCAATAATTTCACCCCTCAACCTCTTTTTCTCCAGGCTAAATGAGCTCAGCTTAAGAACATATGCATACTGCTGCATACTGAGATGCCTGATGTGGTATGGCATCTGTCAGAGCAGTATTTTGTCCCCAGCACAATCTAACCACTAAACAAACACAAATCTATAAATCTTTGTAAATACATACAAAGCTTCACTATGGAAGATGATACCAGTAAATCCAAGGACAAGCCTAGAGAGTAGGCTTTGGCTAAAGAAAAAACAATTTGAATTTTGCTTCCTGAAAGTTTTTTTCTCTGATGAAGCTTAACCTCAAACTGCATTTGACAAAGATCAGACTCAGCCTGAAGCAGGTATGTTGTGGGCTGTTACAGCATAGCTACAGTCTGAGTCCACTGAAGGCATGGACTCTGCTGAAGTCTGCTACTCCATAATTTAAAGTACACCTTCATTCTCAGCCAAATACAAGCAAAATAGCATCAGGTGTTACTGACAATCAAAGGGACAAGAAAGGATAATAAAAACACCAAAGAACAGAAAACTACAAGGAAATACTACACCCTGTATCCTGCATTTGGTTGTCATGTTTTGTCGTCTCAGAGTTGAGATGCAAGGAACTGTGTTTGCAGTTGTAACAGACACTAGTCAGTTTTATGACCAGTATAAACATGCATCATGATGGGTGTTGAAGAAAGTGCAAGAAAACCTTTCACCTGAAGGCACAAGCTGACCAGCCAAGTGACATCATACCACACAATACCACCATCAAGATTCTTCATAACTGACTGGCTGCATCATAGGGATGTTTCATTTCTCTGTGAAGTGTCAGAAACTCCTGGGTTCAAAGATGAAGATGACCTATTCTAAAGATGCTATGTGGTATGGTGACTAATCTTTCTCTGTTTTTGAAGAACAGGATCTACTCCAGATGAGTCTGGAGAGCTCTGTGCATATGAATCAACATGGTTTGAAGACAGATCCTAAGCACAGGTCATCCTGCTTTCTGAGTACCTCACTCATGTTCTCAAGTAGGAAAATGAATAACTTCCAATATCTCAAGCTGTGCGTGAACATGTCCAAATAATTGGACAATTCACACCCATTTAAGTAATTACGAAGTCTAAATGCAGATCCTTGGAAAGAAATTAGCTGTTGAGTTTGTATTTAAATGTCATCATTGAAAGGATAATAAAGATACTTCTATAAGGTAATCCTCAATAAGCCTGCCAGGTATTTAAAACATACACAGCACATTCTTTTGTTTAAAGGTGTATGAACATAGTACTCTTCTGGAAAAGAGAAACCTAAACCTCCCTCAAAATTTGCTTCATACACAAATGGAATTCTTAGAGCTGTCAACCAAAGCAAAGAGGTCCATATTATTTTTTGAAAGACTTCATGCTTTCTAACCCTAGTGCTTCTTCAGCTTATGAGTTGTCTATATTAATACAACTATCCCATGGAATAGAAAACGTACATTTCTTTGGAAAAACAGTCATGGCTGAGTGATGCATGGAAATCTGGAATGCTGGCTTCTTTTTCACTCTAGTCTCAATTTGGCTAGCTATCAGCACAAAGCTTTAATGTCAATCTATCCACTCATCAGCATTACCTCTGCTTCATGAAGGACTGAGAGAGGGAGAACATTAGCCAGCTGTAACTCATGCCTGATAGCTAATCAACCTAATTCAACCAGTTCTGCCCAGTCAAATGACGAGGGAATGAGTCACCTGCCAAAGTCACCCACACTTGGTATGTGGCCACTGAAACCTCTTGAATTAATATATTCCACTCACTCCATTCATACATACAGCTTACAGCTCTCTGCCTGCCTACCAAAGTTAATGTAATGACAATTACACCAGGCCTTGTTTGGAGACACAGATTTTGCCAGAGGGTTTAAGTCATCCTGAATTTCCCCGGAGAATCTGGTGGGAATTCCTGCTGAGACAGCAAATCCCTTCAAGTCATTCAGTGAACAGACCAAGTATTTATGCTGTACTTGTGTTGTTCTCCAAAATTTCATACTGCAGCCAGCTCTCACACAACACCAGCTCCACCACCATTTTATTGCAGTAAAGGACTTCTGGGGTGAATCCAGGCAGGATGAATCTCCTGCAGCTGTGAGTACCAGATATATTTCAGGCCCAAAGGGCTTTCAAAGGCAGGGATAATAAATCTGCAGTGTGACTTTTCAGTTACATTAATCTCTTACACTTCTTACACTATTTTCTCACTTCCATTCTACTGAGGTGTGTGATTACATTACTGGCCATGGCACAGAATTTTTGTCTGTGAAGAAGCAAGTACCAAAGTCATGGTTTGAATGCTATGTGAACTATAACAGTAGGGACAAAGAAGTCAGAGAGGCTGTGGAACAATATAATCCAAACAAACCTGAATTATTTTGCCATTTTTTTCTAGAACACTAGAGCTAAAGGCAAGGGAAGAACTGCAGATGCTATCTACTGGACTTTGCAAGGCCTTTGACACAGCCCCCACCACATCCTTCTCTCCAAATTGCAGAGACATAGATTATATGGATGAATGAGGATTGGCTGGATGGTTGCATCCAGCAATGGATTGCTCAAAGGCTCAATGTCCCAGTCGAGGCTGGTGACTAGTGGTGTCCTTCAGTACAGTTGTCTTTAGTAGGGTTGCTGTCTCACCTACAATGGGCTTGTGCCCAAATGCTTCCCCAAAACATACATTCTATTCAGAAAGTAATAAAAGATAAAAATGTCACTAAAACCCACCTTGATTCATCACTTCACCCACCACCTACAATATTAATTTTAAAATCACACAGGCATATTACAGTTGTGAAGTTCTTCTCAAATTAAAGATGCCTCATCATCTCAAATTGCTGACAAGGATCAATAGCTCTGTAATTGTTCCAGATTCAGCAGAGTCAACACACACTTGAAAAATAATTCAGTTACCAACTCTCTTTCACACTCAAAACCAAGCCTGAAATCCTTCCTTGATTAACTGCCATACTGAAACCATAAAGTCACGATAAATGTGGTCATCTTGATAATGTATGCAGCTGCCACTGCCAAATTTGGATTTCTCTTACTCTACTTGTATTTTTAGGCATTGGATGACTAAAACACCTCCTCTGCCACTCTGCTCTTCTCAGATATCAAAGTTATAAATTTGATGCAACCTTAAAGTTTATGAAGCTCTGATGAAATTCTGATGTTTTATGCAAATTCAGATGTCTTAATGAGAACAAGACTCTTTGGAATCAAAGAGATTAGTATTATCTTCCTTTAAACCAAATCCCAGTCCTGCTTGTCCATCTTAATTTCCTTCTATGACAAGGTAATCCATCTAGTTGATCAAGGGAATCCTTTGGATTTCTGTAAAGCTTTCAATACTGTCTCTCACAGTATCCTGGACAAAACGTCCAGCACACAGCTGGATAAACACATCATGGGATGGGTGAGCAACTGGCTCATGGGCTGGGCACAAAGAGTCACAGTGACTGAGCTGACATCAGACTGGTGACTGTCACCAGTGGGGTTCCACAGGGCCCAATCTTAGGCTCTGTGCTCTTCAACACACTTGGACACAGGATTTAAGGGATAGTAACTAAGTTTGCAAAGGGCTCTAAATTGGGAGGAGCTACTGACTCCCTCTGCAGAGGGCCTGCAGAGACCTCAACAAATCACAGGACTGGGCAATCACCAGCCATGTGAAGCTCAATAAGGGAAGAAAGTGCTGGATTCTGCACCTGGGATGGGGGACAGCCCTGGATGTATGGACAGACTGGGGAATGAGATGCTGGAGGCAGGACCGTGGAAAGGGACCTGGGGGTTCTGGTCCATGCAAGCTGAACATGGGTCAGCAGTGCCCTGGCAGCCAGAAGGGACACCTGTGTCCTGGGGGACATCAGGGACAGCATCACCAGCCAGCAAGGGAGGGGATTGTCCTGCTCTGCTCTGGGGCAGCCTCACCTCCAGTGCTGGGGGCAGTTTTGGGTGCCACAATGTAAGAAAGGCATTAAACTACAGTGCCCAAAGAGGACAATGAAGACGGTGAAGGGTCTTAAGGGGAAGCTGTGTGAGGAGTGACTGAGGTCACTTGGTCTGTTCAGCCTGGAGAAAAGGAGACTGAGGGGAGACCTCACTGCAGTTCCAGTTTCTCAGGAGGGGAAGAGGAGGGGCAGGCACTGATCTTGTTTCTGTGGTCACCAGTGACAGGACCCAAGAGAATGGTCTGAAGTTGTGTCAGTGCAGGTTTAGGTTGGATATTAGGAAAGGATCCTTCACCCAAGGGTGGCTGGGCACTGGAACTTTACCCAGGGAAGCAGTCACAGCACCAAGCCTGACAGAGCTCAGGAAACAACACCAGTCTCCATATTTGACCAAAGCCACAATGAACAGCAGAACTGCTTAAATGCTTGAAAGTAAACACACACTTTGCTAACACTGCTCAATTCCAGAGGTAAGGAGCTAGCAAATGCTCTCAGAAAGCCTATGCAATTCAAGCACAGCTATGCAGATATGGCATTTCAAGCTCCAGAGATAGTTTAAGTGTCACTGGCTGTGAATCCTGTAATTTTGTTTCAGTAAACTCTCAAGGTCAAAATCATGTCTCTTATAAACAATGCAGATTCAGTGAACAAACTCCAAATTTTCCCTGAAGGCTAAACATTAAAACTGTACAGTCCAGAAAGATGCAACCTGAACCCAAAGCTATCCTGTCCTAAAAACATTCAAAATTAAGAAACCAACCCAGTAGTAAGATTATCTTAACCTGTGACTCTGTGGCACACACACAACAGGAGGTTGTTGAAGTGAACCAGCAACACCTTAAAGTCCTTTTCCTTCAGGAGGTCAGGCACATTTGCCTAAGGGAATCCCTCCAGCCTCCTGCCCTGTGCAGCTCTCCAGGCAGCTCTGTCAAAATGCTGCAAGCGTGCAGTCTGCATGGGATGCAGGCCAAAAAGATGTACTGGTCTCGAGCCAGAAGACACAACCAGCTCCCAGAGATTGCCAACTGCTGCCTGGCATCTGTTTGCCAAAGGAAACGTAGCACAGGCAATGTTCTGAACTGAAGAGAGCTTTATGCAGGTGGAGAGGAAAGAGTAGGACTGATGTCGACTTGGCAGATCAAGGGTCCCAGGAATATCAACAAAAGGCAGGTTGAGGACTCCCTGGTGGATTAAATAGAAAAAAAAAACAAAACTAAAAGCAAAACAAGCATGCCTGACTTCACACTGGAGAGATACGACAGCCCATTGTCTTATCATTTCTGTGCAGCAACAAACCCTACAGCCTCTTGAGAAACATAAAAATCCAGCCTTGGCCACAACCCTGAATGTATCCCACAAGGATACTGGAAGTTATCTGCATCCAAATCCCAGAGTTCTCGCTACACTGCTGGGACACTGCTCCTCTTGGAATTACTTCTGCCTTTTATCCACTTTGGACTCTCTTAGCTTGAACAGATGATGCACGGAGAGTAGGAAGCATAAATATGGCCAGATGATCACAATCACAGGAGAAATGTAGGAATGAACTTAAGAAGGCTGACTATGGTGACAATTCCTGCTCTCAGCTTCCCACAGGGCAGACTTTCTGTCAATGTCTGTATTCACCTGCCCATTCTGAGCAATAGTGAGAGCAAGAAAAAGTATGGTAAGTTACTGTAGTTACAATGGGCACTATTCGGTATTTCCCTACAGTCTTAAAATAAATGTCACCTCCAGTGAAGGAATCCTAAAGCAAATGCTCTGTAACTCTCTCCTGTGCTGTTAAAGGGCAAATGTTAATGAGCCCATCAAAACCCAGAGAACAATGGTAAGTCAGTACAGTGCCCATTACATTCCTTCATCCTTCCTCCTGGCCAACTGTTTGAGGTGTAAACAAGTAAGTGTTTGCCAAAGGATTTCTTCATTAGAAAAATGTGAAGCTGTGCCAAAATTCAGAGTTGTTTTACTGAAGTCCATGTAAGTAGGCTGGAAAGTTTAAAACAAGCTGCTAAGAAACCTGTCTTTCTCCATGTATGGTGCTTCTCCTGTTCACAGCATGACAATGAATTACACAGTAATGAAAGAATTTGCTGCCTAAAAGACACTGTTGGCACTGGTCTGAGCTGTGCTATATCCCATAAAGTGCAGGCAGATTCTTCAAGGAAAACATATTAGTTTCACCTCTATATTCTCCCACCTTGCATTACTATATGGCCAACTGATTAACCAGGGGACCTGACCTACTGAAATGATGACTGTAAAGGCTGACTCCAGCTACCACTCTTCCAGTCCTTTTCCTTCTCAGCAATAAGGAATGCTGTTTACAAACTCTGTAATAAAAGCAGGTTCAGGTCTTAGGAATTTTCAACAGAGGTGGAGCAGCACTCTCATACCAATAAACTGGCACTAAACATGCCCAAGCTCATTTTTATGGCCCTCTGAATCAACACTGGGTAATACAGATAAGCTGAGACACCACTAGAAATTCCACTAGAATTCCACATAACAATCCAGCAACAAAAGGACAGGAATGATCCTGTTCTCAGATCATTCACCTCTGAACTAGAAAAGGAGTTAAAAAGACATTTTGTACTCTAGCAGAACCTTCAAGATGACCTCAGAGGTGTTTTCTATCTCCCATTTCTATGGCATTGCATCTTCATTACAGCTACACCTTCAGTTGTAAGTACAAGTCATCGCAGACAAATGACTCAAGTGAATCACGTACGTGTGTTAGAGCAGATTCTTCTGTCACATGACAGCAAAAGTTAAAAATCACATTCCTGCAGTTAATATAGGACCAGGCTTGCCACTGACTGAATACTATTAAGTTAGCATGTAACAGTCAGAGATTTCAGGAATCATTCAGTACAATAATTGCTTTTATTAGCTTGAACAGAGATGAAAAATTACAACAGAAGTGCATGAACTAAAAGCAGAAAAACCTCTGATAGTACACTATTAACTGCTCCATCATGGATGCTGTAACAGCACATGTAGATTCATGTGTTTCAGTACAGAAATGTATTTAATTTGCACAAAATAATACTTCCAAGGGAGCAGGAGATCCATATACTGGGAACACAGCAAACAGCACTAGCTAATAATCTATTAAACATTAACCTCCAAAAGTCTGCCAAATGCAGGCTCTGGCAAGAGGTCTTAATTGCACTGCACAGAATGCACACAATTATATTTTTCTATTCTCTAAGAAAAGATCTTATTTAAAGTTTATTCCAACACTTGCAAATGTCCTGCTCCTTCCCTACTGTCCTTCAATTAATGCTGGCTTTTACAAAGCAAACATTACTTTAAGATTATATCACTCCTCCTACAAACTGGCTGGTTTTTCTAACTGTACAGCACATCCTTATATTTATTAGGACAAGGGGAAGAACTCACCACCATTAACATGAAAGATGCAAATTGAAAGACAAAAGCTACTAGGAATATCAGGCAGGCGTAACAGTCACATTTTCAGGCTGCCCAAGTCCCTAGGCTACTTGGAAAATGTAAAACAAACAAAAGCAGAATCTCAAACACAGTTTAAGCTGAGAACCCACTGCTGTCAAGTGTTTTGTTCTTGCACATTAGCTTGTGAAGGACTGGCAGTATGTTTGATTTTACCCTTTAAAATCCAGAAAGTAGAAAGAACACTCATTTCCAATAACATGTTGTACTTCAGTAACTAAGCATATTTTGGAATATATTTTGTTTTTCTAAATATCCTGTGAACTTACAGATCAAAAAGTCAAGTCAATTAAGATATTTTTGACCACAGTGAAACTGATTCCTAACTCTACTAGCATAGATTAAATAACTGTACATGTTCAGAATTCTGAGTCTTGCTCTCAAGAACGCTCTTTGGTACTGGGATTCAATAAATTTAAATTGCAATTTTCAAATGCAAGTATTTAAAGTCAGGCACTCGCATTCCAAACAGAGTAGTAAAACCTACAACATTTAGTCGGGTCACACTTGCAAGGACTTAAAGAGCACTTATCTGCCTGCATTTCTGTTAAGGAAGTAAGCAGCTACACCAACCTTTGTACTTGCATTAAAAAAATAACATTACATAACTACCTTTTTGCATTTCAGTGCATCTTTGAGTTACTGAAGCTTGAGAATTCTTTGAGATTTCTATTTATTTATTTTTAGCACTGCTTGTGAAATTCATGAAACAGTAGGATAAAATCTGTTGTGCTTTAAAGCCTGATTTCCCTTAAAATCCACTACGTGACTCCTGTACACCTGGGATAAATGAACTTGGAACCACAAAATGACCAGCATGGAGAAGAAATACCTGAAAATCACTTTTCTAAAACATTACAAATGTCCAGAGAATGCTCTAAGAAGTATGGCTTATTAGCAATTGCATACTTTCCATTCTCGTGCAAAGAAAAAATCTCCAGTGTAGCAGATTGGATACAAAACAGACTCTGGTTTGTTCAACTGTGTGTACTCAACAATCAGCATTAACTGTTTACATCTGCAAAGTTACCCAAGCCTGTTTACTGTCAACAGCTGCCAGCAATCACCTCTCCATCTCAACTCCCCAAAACCTGCTCAAACTACAGTACCTGCTCATGATGGCATGAAGCCCCATCACAGTTAATAAGAGAAATTTTCTATCAAGAGTACTTGGGCCAAAATAAATCATCTGTATCTGTACAAGACACTGTCAAATCCAGGTTTGGAAGTAAGTTTCTGTAATGATTTTCATGCAAGAATTGACAAGATCACAGAGAAAGCCACAGAACATTTTTTACTTCCTAACAATGAGAGGCAATATTTATGGGCAAACTGCACAGTCAGAAGTCTATTGGCATAAAACAAAGCCTTTAGTTATTTCCTACATCTGCAAATATGGCAAATTTAGCAACTTGCAGGTCCTCCTAACCTTACACTATAATAATAAAGTGTGCCGGTTCCCTTATCCATTGCCATTATTAAGTAAGAAGGATTCATACAGCATACTTGCATCTTACACTGTTACCTGTCTTGGATGTGAAGTTCAAAACAGAACAGAATACTACCCTTGCTTTTATCCTTTTCAACAAAATGTTGAATAGGCATAAAAATTGTTATGTTTCAGCCTCAGTCAACTGCAGCCATGAATATATGACCTGTGCAGTCAATTTAAAGTCTTTTGTATTTGTAGCATGCTACCACACTAACACAAGACTTTAAATGCAATTGATTATGACTGCTTAAAGAAGGAATTAGGAAAAACATAGCTACTAAAAAATGGTTATACATTGTGCTGTATTTTAATGACAACAATAAACTTATTTGTTGATGGCATAATATTCTCAGTTATCTTTGGAATAATCTCATTATTAAAGCTCTGCTCATCCTCTCTTTCCTGCTTGATTCAGTAATTAACCTGTTTCTGGTCTCACACACTGCATAATCTGAGGAAACTGGCCTGTGGGTTTCTCCAATTCAAGTTTTAAATGCTTCTAGAAAGCACCAGAACTATTTTTTAGCTGTTAATACATAGAAGACCACTTTAATTAAAATAAACTTGAACTTTTATCAATGTGAAACTTTTTCTTAATTAAAGCACATACTGGGTTGTTTTGTTTTTTTTTACAGAAACAAGTACTCAGAGTCCCTTCTGCAATAAAGAATATGCTATGTTTCACCGAAATACCATCCAATCTACTTCATCAAAGTATTTGGCCCTGTGCCCCAAAAGAGAAAAGCTATTATATGGGATTGCTTACTGACTCTGTGCAAGGGCTTTGACAGAAAAAATAACTGTTGTCAGCACAGTGGTTAGGGTTGCAAATATCAGTGGTAATTTTTCATGAGGAAGAAAACCCCCAACCACCATGGTAGCTTTTAGGGGTCATAGGTGGTAATGTCCTGTTGGACTCTTCACTATGTCCTCCAGCTCCAAGCAAAAATCAGGTGACCTCCAAATGACACTAGTAAAAGCTATGTTTGTAACAAACAGAAGTAGTCAGTTCCTCATGTGAGAGGAAGCAATTTGTGGCACACTTTTGCAGATTATATGTTGGAAGCAAAAAGCTTACACATGTGCGAGAGAGACACAAGACAATTACTCTGGACATCACTAAATACAAAAACCCTATCAAGAGCAGGAAAGTTTCTGAGAATAGTCATGAACTGGTAGAAAAAAATGAAGGAACCACATTACTATCCTATCCTTCTCCTCTTTTATCTCTTCATGGGCAGTGTTGGAAGCAGCACACTGGGTTAAATCCCCAGAGTGAGCCAGCACAGCCACTCCAATGTATGATGAGCAGACATTAAGAGGATTATTCAGTGAATTCCATGCTGCAAATGACTGCAGGAATGATGCATTAGCTGATTGCACGAGGACAGACTGCAACAGCTGACTCTTTACTGGGTCAGCAGCTGTAGAGCACAGAGGAGGGGATATCCTGCTCCCCTCCACGTAACACTGCAGTGCAGCCTTTGCCTCAGGCAGGTGTCACCAGGGTCACACCTGTGAATTTTCCCAAGGCTTCAACAGTGCTGTGCATGGAGCAGTGCAAAAGGAACAGTGGATTTAAGAGTTCCTGGCTCTCCCTTTATTTGATGTTGGAGTGGCCAATACACTACCCCTGTACTAAGTTCCCTGCTGCACATCAGGGCAGGTGTGACAAGCAGCAGTGCTGTCAAGGGTGCCAAAGTAGTTATAGCACTGCTCTTACTCATAAAATGAAGACAATATGGAATATCTTCCCCTCTGTGGCCATGCAAAATAGCTCATGGCTGATTAAGGCTCCAAAAGATATTAAATAATCTGTATTTCTAAGGCTAAAGTTGCGTGGCCAGTGGTATGGAGATCTTCAAAGGCATTTTCTAATTCACATGGTCACAGGTATTTTCATGAATGTTAACAGGATGGAATAACTGATTTTTATTCAGTTATTAGTTCAGAGAGTTGTTATTCAGTGGCACAGTTACCTTCAGGAAAAATACAGAAAATTATTTAATGTGAACAGTAACTGAAAAAAAAAAAAAATCTTTGTACCCAGAAAGTGATGAAGGGGGAACAATGTCAGCAAACCATACTAAACAAAACTGGTAACAAACATTGAAACATCTAGTATTTATAAAGAAGTTTTTTGCCTTGGTTGTTATTAGCATATAAATACTGGGTCAGTTTCTTCCTGTCTGCTGTTCTGCCTTGCCATCATTTACACTATACTTTAGTAACCACAGTTCAGCAAAGCTGTTTCAGATAGAAGTGATAAAAAGGAAAATCTCAGTGTTTGCAAATAAACACATCACTGCTTTTCAATATAAAACTAATACCCTTTTCAGTTCAACTTTCATTTCCTTTTGTTCTCCCAAGGCTATTTATACATATGACCTTTTACCTGAGACCCTATCTCTTAATAAACAGCTAAAAGCTACTGTGTTTCACATCAGTACAACCTTAACCTACTGCACTCATTGTCATAAAACACGTACAAAGGTCAGGAGCTGTGATACGTAAGCAAGAGAGAGATGTGGAAATCCATTATTTTTAGACAGGACTGCAAAATGTGAAAGGAAATGACAAATATAGTAACAATCCCACGATGCACCTCAATGCTACCAACTCCATCTGTGGTGTTTCATATTTTCCAGGAGAAGGAGTAAAATGTGTCTCCAGCCATGCAGAAGGACTGAATGCTACAAAAAGTTAAACTGGTAGTGCCAGCATCAAACATTAAACGTTACAAAAACTTCACAGAGGGAAAATATTCATCTTCCATGCCCATCCCCATAACCTGCAACTAAAACATCCCTGTGTTATCAACACTGTTTCCAGCACAAATCCAAAATACAGCCATACCAGCTACTATGAAGAAAATTAACTCTACCCCAGCCTAAACCAGCACACCATCATATATAAACCAGCAGGGGATCCAGGTGTCAATGACCAAACCCTATAAGAAGCCTGTAGCAGAATTTAAGATTAAAAAACCCCAAATTAAACATTTACAAAGTAGCACAACAGGACTTCTCTCTTGCTGGGTTTACCTAACTCTGTGTGTATATGCGTAGATGTGTTCAGTAACAACAGAACCCAGATCAGTTCAGGGTAACATTTTATTTTACTTACAGTTTTGAAAACTGGAATCTGCTTTATCTATTTACTGTAGTATCATTCATAAATGGAAAAAGGATGATCTAAAAGAGAGCTATGATCCAGATATGAGAAAAATCCAGGCTCTCCAGATCTGCATCTCACATTACAGTTGTTTAAACTCAGTATTGAAAAAGCCAAATTGTATTTTCAGAACTAAAAATCAAAATAGTCACAAGGAAAAAAGTTTTCATACATGGAATTCAAGAAATGTTACTTTCAAAAGAAATACCTGATCTGTACTAAATTAGGGAGTCTTAAGTGTCTTTATATTGTTCTAATTACTCATGTAAGGTTCTCAGGGCACAAAGAACAGACCTCTTTCTTAACACTGAAACTGAGATGTTCACTGCTGGCAGTTGAGGTCAGATGCTGCTGGGGTCTGCTGGATACATCAGATTTTCAAGAACATATAGCCAGTCTTTAGGAGCATCTGGCCCCTTGTGTCCCATGCATCACTTGCTCCTGTTGCCCTCATACTGCCCTGAGCCCAATTTATGACAATGAGCTTTGGGGCACTGAAATGCTCCAGGCAGAGCAGGGGGTACCAATCACCTTCTGGACAAACAGTGATATTCACAGTGCTCACAAGAGGGGTTTTAAAAAACTCATAGAATTTATACTGAAGTCAATGGGCATCTCACTGCTCTTAATATGGGAAAGGGAATTAACTTATTGCTGACTCCTTCTGAAGCTCCCACCTTCAGAGTTTTCCAGATGAAGCTAATGGCAGAGGCCAGTAAGAATTAAATGCCACAGACAGAAAAATCTCTTAGACTTCCTTACTTTGGATCAGTTCTGAGTGCCTGCAATGTGTCCTTTGTGTCACAAAGACAACACTGACTGCTGATTTATACAGAGGGGATAATGCTGATCATTCTGTGTAACCTGATTAACCGAATGATTAATTAAGGAGAAGAAGAGTAAACACTGAGGAATCTAAACGGGAAGAACAGAGGGATTTGTTTTAGCTGAAAAATTTTTGCCTTTTTGCTAATCTCCTTCTTCCCCCATGGGTACAGCAAGGATGCTAAGCAACAGCTGGCTACTGCAGAAGCTCACATCCTTATTTTACTGCACCACATTTCTTGGTGCTGACTTTGATGCTTTTCTTTTGAAAGATTATGATGTACTGCCTGATATGGACTGCTCCCAAGTGCTAAATCACAATGTCATACTCCTTCAAAAAAACAAATCACCAAAATCACCACAACAAAACAACCAACCAACTATAACAACAACAACAAAAACCTCAAATAAACCCAAATCAACAACAGACAATGAATGAAAAACATGTCAAATAAAACAAGTGCAAGTACAGACCAGGACACACATACATATATGGATCTACATTTTAGCTATGTGGAATTACCATGGAACAATAATAGTATCAATGAGTATTGTTTCAAGAAAAAACTGTGAGGGAGCAAAAGCAAAATTCCTAAGCACCTCAACTACAAAATCTGTCAGCTATATTTAAACAATTTTCAGTATACTAGAAGTATGGACAGCGGGAGAAAGAGATATTTATAATTTGCCTGTCTTTCCTTTATATGTCCTGAATCTTGGCAAACTTCTTCTCATAATGTCTTAAAATTAAAATATGGCTGGTCAAATTCTAGTGAAAAAAAAAAGTATCAGCATAATAATTTATTACAGAGTTTAGCATATTTGTGTAAATATTCAGGACTGCATTTAGTAACAGCACAAGTGACAGATTTATAATCCTGTAAATGCTTCAGTGAATTTCAAGAGCAGAAAAATTCTGGTTTAATAATACATTCACAGGGCTGTTGAAGCCAGCAGAACTAGAGCACTGGAAAGCCATTTCAGAATTACGCAAGGAATTGTTCAGGGGTTTTTTTACTTGCCTCTCTGAATCACAGCCTAAACATAACCATCCTCCTCACTCCAGACTGAATTTCCTATAGGTGAAAGGTTTGGAGGCTTATAAACTTTCCCCTACAAATCTCATATTGCTCATTTCCCATCAGCTCACATCTTAAAATGTCATTCTGGCTGAATCACTATACACCCTTACTATAAACATGCCCATCTGCTCGCTGGTGGACAACTGCAAAGTGAATTCTAGCTGAAGAAATACTAAACAAAAAAAAAAAAAAAGGAGAAAGACTTCCACAGGTGCTCCTTCTCCTCATGCACTTTCCACCCGTGTTCACCTCTCCCATGTGAACCTACTGTGATTCCTACTCATGGGGACTCCTTAGCCCACGAAGGAGAAAACTGACATGACTTGCCCAAATAAGGGGACACTGAACAAAATGGAAATGTTTGTTCAGATCTTCAGAAAGGATTTCCAACCATCCGTTCCTGCTGTCTCTTGATGGGAAAGAATTAATCCAGTACTGAAAGCTGACCATTAACACGATGCTAAAATGGTCCCAGACATGAAAGAAGAATAAAGGAAACTATCTCGACCCTGCAGGCTTAGCCAGGGCAGTGTAACATGGATTAGAAACTGATGCCTTTTTTCCTGACGTAAATGAGGGGCTGCTCCCGTGCCTGCTGAGTGTGTAATCCTGAGATGACAGGGAAAGGGACTTATTTAGGGAAGCCCATTAGTTGTGGAGGTGGTGAGTGCTCAGAAGTTTCTCCCAGACCTTGTAAAGGTATTAAAACCTCATGCCATAGCTGGAGGAAGGGAAAGAAGCATCTGTAAGTGAAGATCCAGCTTTGGTCATGGGGGGAATTCAGCTGAAATATTGTGGCTTTCAGTGGAGGTGGAACTCTAAACTCAGCTGCAGAGGAGGCAGTCAAGCCAAGATAGAGAAGGGTGTGACAATCTTACCTTTCCTACCTCTCCTCAGGGACAAAAGGCTCAAATCTTACCTCAGGATGAATGATCTGCTCAGTGTTCAATGGGAAGGAGCAAGCATTCCACTTCAAGCTAAGCTGGAGCACTCTCCTTGACAAAACAAAAATGCACTTTGGGATGTTGCCTGGCTGGGACGGGCACTGCACACTTGGCACACACCAAGCACCAAGAGGTGCAGCCACACCTGCAGCAGGGGGTTGCCTGCATGTCAGAAATCTCAGAGCAGGCTTGCACAATGCTGTGCATGCACTTGTGCTGCCATTCAAAGTGCAAAGAAGTACTCTGCCAACTCATCCTACCCACTCTGGCTAGAAGACTGGAAACAAACAGGATAAAAGTGCAGGAAGGTAATTGCATCTAAAATAGTTATTTTGAAACTAGTTGTTTATACAAAAATCAGCAGGAGACCAATTTCTGCTGCTCTTCAGGGACTGAAACCTGCCTGTTCAGAGGTCATCAAAATGCACCTACAATATGCTTACAATGATAAAACTGTACATTTATTTACTTGACTTTGTAGGATCAACTTTCAATTTTACTTTAATGTTATATTATGTTAATATTATTTTAATGCTATCTTAATTTTCAGAATGTACTTGCTTTTTCTTCTGCATCAGGTGAACAGGGTATGTATTCTACCACCCAGCAGAAGAGGAATGGGAAAATCCTTTTGCATTCCTGTCCCAAACATGTGATCAAACCAGGAACAGCATTACATCCTCATAATGCCAGTGTTTATGTGCCAGTGCAAATATTTATGTGCTCTGAACTGACTGGTTCTTGAAACTAGAAGTGCTCTGTCAAGCAGGCATTGGAGGAAAAAGGTAAAAATACAATAGAAAAAAAAAAGATCTTGTAACCCTGCATGACTAGGTAATAGATTGCATGTTTGAAGACATTACTGAGCTATAAACCATGCTATTAAAGGTGACATGTTTCACCCCCAGCCAGTGGAAGGAATAATTCTAGAAATCTCCCAAGAGCGAGTCTCATAACAGTTTGCCTGCCCAAATTTCCCATGCCACCTGAACTAAAAAAAATCTTCACTGCCTTTGATCATTAGAGAAGCCTAATGGCTGCTATTCCAAGATCCCAATTCATTCCAGTTGTAGCAATACACCACTGCTCTAGTGCTACAACATAGGACTACATGCAACTGCAGGTCAAACAGCAATTCAAAACCTTTGTATATTAAAGGTCCTTGTTCAAAATTATTATTTCTGTTGTTATCATAGGCTTTGTAAACCTATTTCTTCCAGAAGATTACAAAATTGGCAATACTGCAACTCAAGACTGATTAATCATTCATTATATGAGTTATCACTCAGTTTAGAAACACAAAAATCTATCAGGAGCATATAGATTCACACTAGGAATTCTGTTCCAAAGCAAAATACAAGCAATGTTGTCTTATCACAACGGACATTAGAAGCCCTGATGCTTACAATGTGAAAATGCACAATAGTGCAGATGTACTATCAGAAAATTAACTGTTTACACACAACACTGCCTAATAAAAACCAGGTATTTATGATCCTGACAACGTGACCATGGAGCAAACACCTAATCAGAACACTCAAGACACTTCACCCATTTCTCTCTTCAACTAGCAGAGCCTATTGATCAACAGACTGAGACTCTTACTGACCCCTCAATGAGTTAGGAAATTGAAGTAAAGCTCAGATTAATATTGCAGTAACAGCAGGCTGCAAATGAGACCTGTAAACTCCACTAAATTCTGGTTTATTTCAGAATTATAAAAAATAATAAACCCCATAATTCTTTTATTATAAGGCATTTCCAAATATAGATATATTTCTGAAGAAAGAACATGTTACACTTCCACCTGCTGGCCACCAAACTGGGTATCTAATAGGTGGAACAAAATCCTTCCAAGCAAGGTCTCATGAACCTGACAGTTCAATTTCCCACTGAAATAAATGCAATTCTAAGACAAATTTTCTCTTTCGTACTTTTAAAATTTTACTTTTTTTTTAAAAATGGACATGTTTCCAAAGAAACACTTCTCATAATTTCTGATTATAATATTACAGTATGTCTGAGCAATGAACAAGAGGAGGTTTTACAGCCCTGCGAACAAAGCAGGGACTGGAACACAACTTGCAGAGATTTCCAGCTGCCTTATATTCTGAATTATGAACAACTCAGAAAGCAAGCTAAGAAATCCCCTTTACCTGGCACAATTTGTCTTTCCCAATGACTGAGAAACCCTTGAAAGAAGAAATATAACTGGGATTAAAGTGTTCCTGTACTTCCTCAGTGCATGTATGCAACAAGAGTGGTAGGTCAACTATCAACAGCACTACAAAATCATGTCTCTTTTTTCCATCTCTAACACTAATGAATTTTCAGCCTCCTTAAAACATATTTTCTTTAAGATGCCATAGTTTGTGCCTGATTCAAATGCTCTTGCTCCTTCTGGAAGCCTGTAGCATTGTGGATTTCCCCTAGTTATGAGCAACACAGTAAACAAGATGCAACTTGCTCCACTGGAGCTGTTTTTCCTTTCCAATACACTGCTCCAAGAGAAGCTTGATGCTTCCATGACTTTATCTAATGATCCACATACTCTTGTTTTCATTTGACAGCAATAGTGGGACAGGGCTGTGGGAATTCAGAATAAAATGTAAACATGGAAAAGTGAGGAAGGAGTGAGAGTGAAGGCAATCATGGGAAAGGCAGCAGCGTAGTGACTCAGGGTGAGGTGCTGGCAATACAATGAGGGATGTGGGGGAAAGGATGATGGAATACCCAACAAGGAAGCGAGTTAGGTCATCTAAATCTCTCCTTGCCCTCTTGCTGTTCCCAAAACAGAAGCTAGAAAAGCCACTTGTTTGGTAAAGGGCAAGTCCACAGTTTCTTCCCTCTCCTTGCCATCCACTCCCCTATCTCACCATAGGTCATGCTTGAATGCAACACCCTTAGAATAAACAGGGTCTCAGTTTGTAAGAGCATTGTCCTGAGCATCCTACATTCTTCACTGCTTACAACAGGGTTACTTGGAAAATTTCTATCCACCTACCTGTAGATACATCAATGGCTTTTCCAGAAGCTGTAATTTTGCCCACAAATAGCTTGCTATTTTCTGGACACTGTGACACAGGTCATGACAAATAATTCTCAGAGGCATTTGTTCTTGTATAACATAGACCAGCTTCTACTGTATGTAATAGTTCATAAATTAGCAACCAAGCAATCACTTTTCCTTACTGAATCTGATAATCACTTGGTTTTCTCCTCAAGTGTACCATCTCTAATTTATTATACAAATTGGCTAGTATAGGGGATATCTGCTAGAATACAAAAAATGAAACCCTTGAGAATAGTATGACACATCCTTTCATAGAATCACCTGACAAATTTTAAAAAAACCTTCTTAGTACCTTTGCTACATGAAGGTAGATGATTGCACTTCTTTGTGTTTGAGTATGTGCCTTGACTAAACTAGAAACCTCCACACAAATTAGATAGACAACAAACAAGGTCAAATTTTTGCAGCTGGCTGCCAGCAGAATTTGGAAAATATCAACAGGGTCCAAAGGTGCAAACACAATGTGAGCCCTTGTATTTAGGCACGGCTCTCTCAGGCAATCATCTTTCTCCTGAGGCAACACATTGGGCAACACTTCCCCATCTCGCTTGAGTAATTTTATCTTTTAGCATATTTTGTTGGAGTAATTCTAGTTGTCACCACTTAATTTGATAGCTTGTATCTCTCAACAGCTGTGGGAAATTTCCCAGATCTCCACTTTCATGCAATCCCAATTACTACTAAGCCCTTAGAACTGAAAGACTATCTAGACTTTTGGAACTGGCCGAGGCTTTAAGAGGGAAGTATATCCGAAGCTTTTCTTCTGGGCCTCTTTTTTTTTAGAAATATGTTCTTTCCCTGGTTCTGCTGTTGAAGTGACCATCAGTGGCTAAACATCACTGTCACTGGCCAGGCAGATCATTTCCACTACCCAGAAGTTACTGTGACACTGGAAGGTTATCAGTGATTCTATCTCCTTCCACAAAAGCATTTCGGCTGAATGCTAGTAACAGCTAAAAGACAACTAAATACAGCTAAATACTTCTTCACTGATTCACCACGTAAGAAACCAGCAACCCTTCTAAGGCAGCTCATACCGATTCAGCAGACCCTCCTGTGATACACCACAAAGGCAGAGATGTTTCAGCTGATTTCATTGGAATGGCCAAACCTGGGCTCACACCAAACTTCCTATTCTGTCAAGGTCAAAGATACTGTATTTTTGTAACTTATTTTCTGACAACTTCTATTCCAGACAGTGAAGGCTAGAGTGATTTTATCAGTGGGTAAAACCCTACCAAGGACAGGCATGCAGTTCAACCCTCCCAAACTCAAGAATTCACACCCTCTAAGAGAGTAATTATCTGCACAGTTAACACACAATAAGAAATGAGACAACTGCAAACCATCCCCACGACCATTTCCCGCACAGACTTGAGGTTGCTTCCTGTGGTAGAGACAGCACAAGCCAGAACAAGGCACTTCTGGCTGCCCTACTTGGCAGCTTTTGGATTTTAGAATCCTTTGATGTTACAACGCAAGCCTTCTTCCCACCAACATTGTAGTACTCTAATTATATCACTTTTCTTTAAGAGCTCCAATGTACTTTCTTGAGAGAAACTCTTACTAAATGTTTCTCTTCAAGTGCATTCAGAATGGCTGTCAGAACCTCTGACTTTCAAACTCAGGTGCTTGAGACAGGCATACTTCACACAAAGGCAAAGGCTAGAAACCTCACACTGTCCTAGAGTACCAAAGTTCATCATCACTGAATTACACCATAAATGATAACCATGTCAGAAACCCTGAACACATCCTAAAATTATTCTGCCTCCTCATTTAAAAACATTTAAGTTTTAGTGAATGTATTTCCAGCATAAATGTGTGTAGCCAGCAAAGAATAAGAAGTTTAATAGAATGAACTTCCAGACCAGCTATGAAAATTAGCCTATCAGCAGAATCAATGTGTGAACTGCATACCAATCAATAACACAGAACATTATCACAAGAGTCTGCCTTCCACTTATCTAAAGGATTTCTGAATTGAAGTCTGAAATAAGCCTGAATTATTGATTTGCTGTGAGAAAATGAAATATTAGAGATACTCACTTTTACCAAAATTATTCTTGCTAGCTCCTCACATACAGGCTTTTCTTCATCTTTCTTCAAGCCGTCTAATTCAAACAAGGTACTGTAATTTTCCAGCATTTTTATCATTATCTTGTTGCAGATCTCCTGTTCCTTCATCCCTTCAAATCCAGAGGGCACGCTAGAATTGGAGAGATGACAAAGCAGAGTGTTACAGGGACTCAACTCAAAAGGTTCTGCAGAGGGTCTCTGTAAAATTTCAGTTGTGGATACAGGCTGGATAGCAGGCACAGGAAACTTTGCCTTGGAAATGAGGACCGTGTCAATGTTGGTAACAACTATCACAGTTTGTTTGCAGTTTTTCTCACTGACCTGTTGGCCAAACTACCCTCTCCACAGAATCCAGGTAGAGATAGAATTGAGACAGCCACCAAATAAGGTGCCACCAACTCTGCTGGAAGCTGGGTTTCACAACCCACAGTGCAGACAGCCCAGGCATTTAGATGCTCTGAACTGTTAATTCAAGAGTCAGATTCCTCCAAAACCTTGTCTGTGACAACCTCAAAGGTACACAAGAAGGATGAGTGAAAAAATTAAGAAATCCCACATGCTAAGCAAAACACTGAAAGTTAAACAAGGCCCTTGCCTTCAGATGACCCAATGCTGTACACCATATTTTTAAATCTAACTTTTGAGTTAACATTTCTTTTGAAAGTAGGGTCATAAATCAAAGAGATGGATGCTGCCTTTTGCAGAAGAACCTACAAGATTAATATATAAAGTGGTTCCTAAGCTCCATTTTCTGGGAGAATAACTAGCTACTTGGCTACTGAAGAAGAGACTTCTTTCTATCTTAAAACAGGCCCCTTTGCAGCTTACCATAGACTTCAAAAGAAAAGGGAAGATACTATATGTATCTGCATGTTTCCTTATGTATTTCACACAACTCTCTCATGCAGCAAAAAATGCATGTCACTCACAACAGAGCTCATAATTCATTGAAGCATCTAGTGATCATCTGCTGGAATATAAGCTTTCTGCACACTTTACTGGACAATCTTATTGGCCCCAAACTGACTTAAATTCTGTTTCAATGCAAAAGTACAATCTCTGAAGAATCTTCTTCTGCAATCATTCAGTGTTTCCTATATTACAGTACTTCCAGTAGACAGAGTCTTCTCAGCAAATCACCAAGTGGCTGCATGGATGTGAATTTCCTAAAGACTTTATAAAGTGACAGAAACTGATAATCAGGAGTAATGAAACACAGGAAAAATTTAGAGTGAAGAAGCAGAGAAGCCGACACCAAAAAAAGTTGGCTGAAGACAAGTGGTTA
Organism: Oenanthe melanoleuca; assembly: GCF_029582105.1. Lineage (NCBI taxonomy): Eukaryota > Metazoa > Chordata > Aves > Passeriformes > Muscicapidae > Oenanthe > Oenanthe melanoleuca. The sequence continues at coordinate 17,071,901 of NC_079337.1, forward strand.
TGTGAGAAAACACAACCCAAACCCACAAAAGCAAAACAAATTCCCCCTGAGCTATTTTACAGGGATGTAACTAGAAAGTAAACCATTGCTTACTGCAAAGAGTAAATAAAAAATTACAAATAACTACCTACTCTAAAACTGTAACTGTAGTTTATTGGGGCCAGATGTGCATTTCAACAAGAAGGCTCTGAAAGCTGATGCTCCCAGAAATTTGTCATCCAAAAAGTGCCTTTTTGTAGAAGCTATTGATCCTTCTCAATGTTTTACTCTCTGCCATACATCTACATGCCAACAAGGAGAGTAACCCACTTCAGCAATACACATCTTTGTAAATTCCAGAAAAGAGTCTTTATTGCTATCATTTCAACATTTAATACATGCTAGAGTAGCAGACCTGAATTTCAAAGGATTGAATTATTTTACACTGTAGAATATTGGCAGCTGTAAAAATGTGTCAGTCTCATCTGACTGACTTCATTAGTGTGGAAGCTGGCCTCAGACTAAATAAGGAACAAATGGGACAACTTCTACTGATGCATGTGCATGTACACTCAGGCCAATTCACTTTGAAGAATGTCACATATTCACTAAAACTTAGTAACTGGCCTGAAGAAAGTGTATCTGTGCAGTGGGCCCATGCAATTATCCTGATAGAAGAAAACCCCTCTTGCCATTTTAAACTATATGCTCCAGAATTGGCATGCTGCAAAGCCTGCTTGCTTGCTAGTTCAGGCAAATCCTAACTATTACCTGCCTGATTTTTTCCTCCAAAACAGAGTACAATTTAAACAATGGCACCCCTATGAATCTCTTTCCTAGGAAAAGGACTGAAAATGCGAAAATAAAGACTCTAGATAGCAAATTTTCACCTAAATGACATCTGCTGGGAACTACAGCCAACTGTTCCCTACTGGCAACAGCTAACACCAAAAAACTCTACCTGATTGAAAAACAGCCCAGTCAATAAAGTTTCCACAAAGCACAAAAACAGCTTTTAATTTCTGCCCAATTCCATGACTTTCTTTCTCTCCCTTCCTCACACTATCTCTTCTGTTAAAATCTATTAAATCAAACCTGTGAAAAATCCAACATCCTATTCTGAACAATTCTGTATGAGTAGGGTGAGATACATATGGAAAACACAAGGCTAAAGCTCATGGCTTCAAGGATTTTTACACCTCTTTCTGAGTGTAACTAAGCAAAGGACCATGAATTGATTTATTTTAATGGAAATTTAACATATTTTATTCATTGCCACCTCTCTGCCACTTAAACAGGCATATTTAACAAAGTTTCTAATATATTTCTCCTATAACTGCTATTATTAGACCTCAATTGCAATAAGGACTATTACACTCTTTGAGCTCTCCATGGTGACATTTTCCTTTTAAGAAATATATGCTGAGCTGAAGTTTATATTATAAGCACACACCACCCTGCCTATTTATACAAAGTAAATCCCATCTGCTGACACACTGCATGATCTACCAGTTTGACTAGACTTTTCTGAAAATGTGTATAAAAAAATAGCATTTTGCTTTAACTCTTCTCATTCTGAAAAGTCACGACATCTACAAATGTCATTTCAACTGACTAGAAAAACCCAAATCTGTGAGAAAATATTCTCTCACACTTCCACTTTCCTGATGCACACCCTACTTGGAAATTTTTCACAGTCGTTTGTGAAGATCTTGTTAAAACAAATCACAGTATAAAACTGTTCATAGTCATGGCTCCCTTATGTCTATTTTCATGTTAATTAGGCACTACAACTGTGTTGCTCTGAGAGTTAGACACTCAATCTACTCCAGTTACAAAATTCTCAACAGAAGGACTTCATCCCATTCCAGCCACAGATGGACAAATTACTTCAGTAGAAGCACCAGAAGCATCATTTTCACTACCACAAACACCAGAAGGGTGACATAAACCTGCAATTTCTATGGTTATTTCTAGAAGAAAAAGTGTTGATAAGTTCAGATCTATCTTAGCAATTTGAGCCATAAAACTCCCACTGAAGTAATCACAGTGGCTTGCAAAGTCATCAACAGATACACAGCATAGGCAGAGCAGGAGAAAATTCTCTAGTGTCCCCTCCCTTAGATTCCCTGGACACCTGCCCTTCCCAGAGGGATGCTCTGAATGATCTGTATGCAAAGCACAGCATGTCCACATTAAGTATTTGGAAAAAATGTGTCTTGTTTAAATGAGGCACCAGCATCAACATTATCTGATGCAGTTAAGAAGGGTCAAGGGCAAAGGTGCATCAGCACCACAAGTTTTGCAGGATAGTAACAACTGAAATTGCTGGTGAAGTCATTTTAAAGCAGAAAAAGCAGTAGTTCTCAAAGTTAAAACGTTACCTAGTAATCTGATCAGGTTGTTAATTTCAAAATCTGATACTCGGCAGCATTTCACACTTCTGCACAATGTCCTACAAGTATGGCTGGCCCAGAGCAGCTCCATGCAGCTCCTGTCCATGCAGACACCACATGCATATGCTCTTTGGGTTTTCCAGACTGAGTTCATCTCTCCTTATACAGGGATGCTCAGGAAAGCTTGTCTCAAAGGGTTAAACCACAGCAAGGCTCTCTGTCACAGCTTTTACTCAGAAGTAAAGTGACCTGAGGTCATTTAACTCACTGTGAAAGAATTCCTTACATCTCAGGCATTTAATTAAATGAATTTACTCAGGGTCTCTGTAAACAAGCTGTAACAGGCTGAATGTAGAGTGGGCTTACAGACAGTGGACCTCCTGAGAGGTTCACTGAGAGCAGTGCAGTGACACACACAAACATTGCACGTGGCACAGGCACCACTACAAGGCTCTGTCACCATCCAGCACACCTGGGAAACTTGCTTCAAGCTGCCAGGAGGACCTGGGAAGTAGTCATCTGTCTGTAATGAGCTGAACTTACATCACTGAACTAATTCCCCCAGGCAGCAACTGCTGACAGCTCCCTGTCACAACCAAGAACCAGAGATTTCCATGTGAAAGGGTCATCTCATTAGGAATTCCCAACAGTGTTTGACCCCACCCTGTCTGAGATAAAGGATGCACATTACCATTTCCCCAAGTGGCTTTGCAGAAGCAGCTTGCATGGAATGACAGCACTGTAATCCTAATATACAATCATGGAGAGCTATATGCTCTATAAACTACTTTTACTGCTTGTAGAATACCTTTTGTAGGAAAGCACCACAGTCACCTTAACATTCTTCCAGGGAATCCTGCCAGAAATGAAGGGACTCAAAGGACAGGAAACACTGTATGGAATTTTTGTTTCTCCAGCCCCAGCAAAACATTTTCATTAGTACCTCAGATGCCCATGAGTCCCTCAACAAGCACAACTGGAGATTTTGAGAGCAGAGTCATAGTAATTTATAGAGATTACAATTTGAGGCAATCTGTTCTGTTCCTCTAGGTGGACTTTACTGCATCTGTAACAGATGGGACCCCATGGCCATAACTCGTCCACTTCAGCTGATAAAAGGGATTTGTCCTAACACACCAGTCCACAAACTGGTGCAGCTGAAATCAGGCACATTTTCATGTCTGCAGACTCTGCTGCAAGATGACAGTCTAGTAAGTAGCTAAAGATCCAGCAACACTCACTTGAGACAGGTGTTCATCTCTGTGTGACTCGTTTACGTGCTCTGCATCACTTGCAGGCTTAAGTCTCATCAATCTGCGTGAAATGCAACGACAGATACAACTACTGAGATTATGCAGAAGTGTTTTAGCTCCTGTGATATTGGAGAACCCTGGAGAGTCAACTTTGGGGCATGTATCTGCCTGTCTGTTAAAATCTGTTCCAGATTATTTTCTCTAGGATCAGATTTATTAGCCCAAGTCAACTCGGTAATTCTGCTCTATCAGCATGGCTATCAAAATAACAAACAATTCATAAAATATAATAGCATTAATAAATAATAATAAAACAATAGCACATAATGATTTATAATAATAAATAATAAAATGCAAAATGCAGGCAACGCAGGAAACACAAAGCAGTTAGAGCAATGCTGCCACAAAGGCTTACTACCTGGCTTCATTTATGTGCAAAATCTTTTGCTTCAGCAAAAGCTCCATTTTTCATCACAAAATTATAATGACAGTAGGCATCTTAGAGAGTGCAACTTACATAAAGAGGGACAAAGGGCAGTCCATAGCCTAACATCCCCTTAGAAAGTACTCTGCTCTCATCTCCAAATATTTCAAAGCAGAGGGCTCTTCAAAAACACTCCTTGTGATTGTATTTGAGCTGCACTGCTGAGCTAAAATATTCATGAGTACTTAATATGATTATGGATGAAAACATTTAGAGAGCCTTGCTATATTATGCTTGATGTTTTAAACTCTCATCATAGGCTTCAGCATACTGAATACTTATGAAAAAATTCCTTTACAGTGCTGGAAAAAGCAGTATTTAAAATCTATATGAACCCTGTAGGAAAGGTTATGGCCCCATGCTCTAATCTGCAATAATTAAAGTTTAAAAACCACCATTCAGTAGTCAGTTTGCCCTGATCCTGGATATACATTTGTTTTGAAGACTGATGCAGGACTGGGACTGCACTGCCTGAAAACAAAGCCCATCCACATAATGTTTCAAAGGCCAACATTACTCACTGAGGAGTATTAATTCAGCCCCTCTGCTTTCACTTCAGTTTCATATACCCAATCTGTGCAGGCTCCAAGGCTGCTAGAAACCAAGGTAAGACATTCATGCATAACTTCAGATCAGATTCTAATTCTTTCAAGTATCTTTCCAGCATCTCTGGAACACCTACAGCTACCCTACAATCTACCATTTTCTCCATACCCAAAGATAATATGCTTTTCTTAGTATCCTTTGTGTAATTTCTATTAGGTAGTCATCAAACATAAATAACAGCATTTTAACTGGACACCTCTGCATCTGCCAGCCACTTTTGGGGAGATGGAGCAATCCCCCACAACACACTTAATCTCTGTTGGAATGAAACCCAACCAAGTTAATGAGGGCTTGAATGATGGAGGCCACACACAGAGATCATTGTTTGAGAGAGCTGCAAAAAATGGGTGCAAATGGATCTCCTGATCACTTCGACCTCATATCTTACCATACCAACCAAAGGGATAAGGGAAGCAGCACCTCTGATACCCAGCTCCTGGAGCACACAGAGCTGGTCCTCTCCTTTTCAGAACAAGCCGTTAGAGCCAAGCAGAGCCTTAACTAAGGCTATGTCTCTCTAGGAGCTGAAATTCAGATCAATGGACAATAACTTCCTCTAAGAGTAACCACGCTGCAAATGTTAATACTCTACAAAGATTAGCCCAGTGACAGAAAAGACAACTAATTTTGCTCCTTCGTGCTCCTTGCTCCTCCAGGGCTGTATTTCTCAATATACTTGACCTCTGCCTTCCATCACAATAAATCTGAACAATCCAAGTGGGGAGAAAACAGTGAAGGAAATCTCAAATCTTTTTTTGAGCTGTTTGACCTTGCCCTTTTACATGTTCTTATATCTTACATCACACTTCATTACAAGGAATGCAAATAGCCATTTTTTCCCTTCTATTCATTAGAAAAACAGAAAGAAGATAATCTTTCTTAGAAAAGCACCAGTGTAGTTTGTCAAACAGCAAGTAAGGAAGCAGGGGAAGTACTGGATAAGATAAAAACAATAAGGGTTGAAAGTTTAGGAGATGGGATACATTTCAGAGGATATGATGTAGAAAAACAGAATTAGATTAAGAGAATTAAAATGAAGTCTGAAGCCACTGGAAAGTGGCCAAGCAGCATGATTTATTCAACTGTTAAACAACTTCAGATATGGAATATGAGATGCTATGCTTAAGTAGCTAATCTGTCACTAAAAATACCTTGCCAAAAGAAGTCCTTCACTATCAGCAGATGGGCTTTATCTTCTCTGATACTGTGCATTAACTATACAGACTCTGACATTAATTTTAGACATGAGTGTGAATTTATGACAGAAAAATCTCAGTTCTCCCTGCTTCAGCAGTGCAATTGCTTAAAAGTTGGATGCTAAGCCTTCTTTCCTTGTTGTGGAGAAACCCCCATGCACTTCTCTGAATAAACAACACAAAGCAAAAGGAGTGTTTCCTTCAGCCTCCTGCCAATATCTAATTTCTGCAGCTTCTCCATGGGCTGCCTGCAGCCAGCAGAGAGAGACAGCCCTTGCCAAGCAGGCTTCAGGCAACCTTACCCTGTAGCTGTGAAATGTGTTCTGAGGATCTTCTGGATGCTTGAGCAACCAACTGGTTAAGCCCAATACCTAAAAACAGTGCTGCAAGTTCTTTCCTCCCCCATCAAATCTTTGTTGGTACAGATGGTCACAGTTCCAGCAATATAAGACTGCATCCATTAACACAGGAGAAAAGCCTATTTGAACTGATGCTCACAATCTTTGTGTCTGCACCACAAGACTGAACTGCCTTGAAAAGATTAAGATCTGATGAAACACATAGCTGAATTACCAGATGGTGAAATTTAGTTTAAATAAAAATCTACACCCCCAATTCTAACCTATTTGGGTCTTTAAAAAACACATTAGCCATTTGGTAAGTGTCAAGCCTTGCTTTCAATGCCTCCTTTGCCACACGAGCACTTATTTCAGCAATGTGACATCTGCTGGGCTGGTTACACTGATACAGACTCATGAAGCTTTGGTTTTTCACCTCCAGTGAACTCTGCCTTCCTCAGTCTTCTGCAATGGAATGAGGTGTTTCCATCTCTGTACCTCACAAAAACTCTTCCATTTTCTCCATGCTGTCTTAGGAGCAGAGATCAGTTGTGGTGACAACTACAGAGTTTTTAACACTACACTTTGGTTTAATATTACGAACCAAACAGATTGCAATTCTGAACTGCAGTTCTCTACACCAAAAATATGCACAGCTAACTTTTACTCCTGAAAGAAGTGATTAGTAAACTAAAAAATATTCTAATGGCCACTTGGGAGCTTGAGTCATAGAGATTTAGCCATTGAAATCAAATTCTTCTAATTACTTCGTTCTGAACTCTGCTAATACATTTAGACAGGAATTCCCAAACTACCCATATGAATGCAAGTTTTAAAAATTGTTTTGCTTTTCCTTGTCAGAAATGTGCAGTGTTGTGCTTCCAGTAATTCTCATATTCATGCATGCCCATGCATAGTACTGTCTTTTGAGCATTTTTGTTTTGTAGAGGAAAACAATTCTTTTTAAAATATACTTAATCTTTTTGCACTAACACAGCAAATGCTTTAATCCTGAAATTCACCTTCACTATCCACCAACAACATCTTAAGTTAAGGCAGCCATGTTGTCATTAGGTCAAACTTTAGTTTAAGAGTGTCTGTATGTTCTCTCCCTAATCAATGAACAAAGAGATATGCTCCTTAAAAAGATAGGAGTCAACATCTATCCCAGGTATGTGAAACTATCTCAATATATTATAGGAACCTAACTGCTATTTTCTCTCTTTAAAGAAATCTACTTCTTTCTGAAAGGAAGCTCAAGTGGATAGATTAAATTAATGGCTTCATGAGACTAAGTTTTACCAGACAACTGAGTATTAGTCCAGAGTGATATTTTACAAAGATCAATACAAATACAACATTGATACAAGGAACTCACTTGCCTCTTCTTGGTGATACCACACATCTTTCAAGACTGATGACTGAACTAAACTGCTTAGGTGTCTCCCACATCCAAGATCTTGGATGCCAGCCAGTGGGCTCATTGCAGAGGTGAAGGTGCTAGCACTGCACTGCATCACTACGGTGACTCAACAGAAACCTTCCCATTCAAGAGTGTTCTTGCACCTGGAAATAACAGTTCTGGCTACTGCTGCAAGCTCCACCAGCACATAAAACACATCTTCAGCACAAGCACCCTGCGCCCAGTGAAAGAACCCAGTAAAATTATCGAGTCCAGTAAGGATTTTTAAGAGACCAGTGGATCCCCACAAGCTCTAGATCAGTTTCTGAATACACTAGGACAGAGAGCCCAGAAACATCAGCATCTGAGGACAGACACCAGATCACATGGCCAAACATGCAGACAGTATGCAGTATTCATCACTAGAAATTATATAGCACCTGAGTGCTGCATTGGAGTTCCTTTCCACCAAGGATCCTTTGTCAAAGCCTTCTGGAGAGAAGCACTCAGTATTAAATGACAGCAAAGGAAGAAACCTGTATCAACACAAGCCTCCTTGCACTGACACAGTCTGAATGCCCTTCACTGTTATACTTCTCCTCTGCTACCAAAGCAGCAATACAAAACTGATCCAGAGTTAAGCAAACAGCAAGAGGAAGTGGGAGAGCGACTCCACTTCCATTTGGCTCAAAAAACAGCTTTAAAACTGAAGGCCCAGTCACTGCCTCCGTTGGATCACCCTGACAAATCAGATTTCTGACATCTTCATTTCTGGCCACCTGCCAGCAAACAGGGAGAAATAGGAAGCCCAACTTACTGAAAGCAGTTTGGTCCAAATACAGTGGCAAGACTGCAAAGGTTCATCCTGTTCTCTACGTGATGTTCAGCAACCTTTATCAGGAACTGGCACAGGTACTTCAGCAGGCAGTAATGAGCATCAGGCAGTTCTTTAAGGAGCTCTTTCAAGTAACTTTCCTTCTGCGTGTCATTTCTAGAAACATCTTCTAGGAAAAAGAAGAAAAAACATATATATATTTGGTTTTCTTCATTGCTGCCAACTTAATTACATGGGTGAGCAAGCAGTGGGACCTAAATTCACTCCTGCTTCTGCTTAGAGATACACATCTACTCAATTTTCCTCAGGGAACATGCATGTTTCTCACCCTGGTCACCAAGAGCACCACTTCATTCTTACCTTTATGCTGTAACCTTTTTCCTGAGCAGATAGAGCAGTTACTAACAGTCAGCTAAGAGCTTTAGAGCTTGTTTATCCCCACCTGGCACAGATAAAGCAGATTTAACTCCCTCTCTACCAGATCTTCAGATTCCATGCTCCTTCTGGATGTCATCCCTACTTCCCAAACCCTTCTCACACTATTAGTTTCCCTTTCCATGAAAACCTTCAAAAATAATAAAGCAAGAATGGTAAAACAAAAAGTCTCTTGAAATGCACAGTGTTATAACAGCACTACAATACCTTCTGTGGGTGACAACTCTGCTACATATTTAGGAAGGAGTCTTCCTAATGGCAAGCAGACTGTTCTGGGCACTGCCACACTCCAAAACAAATCAAAATGTGGCTCCATGTTAGAGAGCAGCCTTGTTATATTGTACAGTCTTCTAGAATTTAGGTATGGATAAAAGTTTTCCATATTGAACTCAGTCACATCCAAGTATTAAAGTAAAAATGGCAGGAACTTCACATGATGTTTCACAGATGTTTATACAGACCCAGGTGGTGAACACAAGCTTGGCCTCACACAGCTTCTGCTTAATCGTGTCCTGCTGCTGGAATTGAACTCACATGCAAAATTTTTTGCTCCCCTCCTCCATCCCAAAACACCTTCCAAAAAGTGATTTGCACCCACCAAAATTTTGGGATTACATGTATTGCTTTCCCTTTACACCAAAACAAGATGTATTAGTCCTTGCAAATATTAATTTCTCCTCTCCACGAAAGTGAAATGTTACTGAAACTTTCACATTTGCATGAAAACCCCAAGGACTCTGCAAAATCATTTTGAGACAGAAGACCTCATGCCTTGAAGGTTTTCTGCACTGATCTAATTAAAAGCAGTGTCCATTAGCATGAGGCCATCTGTGCATTTCTAGTACTTTTCTCTTTATTTATCAGCTTTATGGGTTGCTGGTGCTGCTCTGCTGTATGCCCAGCTACCAGCATGCAGAGAAGACTGGCAGGAAAACATCACATGGATTGTGTTGCAAGAAAAAAAAGAACATTTTACATTTGCTCCACCTTTTTTTAGAGAGAAAAAAGGAGGGGAAAACAAAAATCTTTGAATACTGTTTAATGTATGTATAAACACTTCAGAAGCCTCATCTTTTTTTTACCATTCATTTCCCAGAAATATTCCAGGGCCGGGCTGAAGAGTGTTTTAGGAGTAGAGTAATTTGAGAAGTGGTTAGCTGTGAAAATTAGCAGTTTGTATAAAAATATATGAGAGCTCAGCCACTGAGTTGCAATATTATTTCTGCTTTAAAATCAGACATTTTTTTGTGGCTAATAAACAGGATTTATTCTGCAAATAGTTTCAAAAATAAATGAGATTTTTTATATACTAATTTGCCACTTGATACAGTTGAAACTTGAGGGATTTTATCTCCTTCCAGGCTTAGGATTCCTGCCTTACCTGACATGCCTGTACATGGCAAGAAAGCCATTTTAAGTTTTATCTGCATGATGAATTCACCTTTATGTGTCTGTTTTGGTACCACAGACTCAGTATTAATTATTTCATCACAGCAGACCGAAGTTTAAAATGCCATTTAAATTACAGGACCAAGCATTTTAACCAACTGATTAATTATATCCTTTTCTTCTACAGATAAGAAATTAGCTCCTTCGGAAAAGTCAAATATCAAATATGCATGAAGCAGATGAGAAAAAAAAATTATTTGCTTGCTTATCACAAGCTTTTTACAGTTAGAGAGAGGAAAAAACAATCAAGACTTTGCTACTAGCAATCAGCTTGGCAGCAGCAAGAAATCTGATCTATTATTGCAGCAAAACTCCAGAAGGCTTCTGAAGGCTGAATTAAATGGAATAGCAATAAGGAATTTCAGTGCATTTGTATTTGCACTGATCAAAGTGGACTGTACAGTCTCTGACTTGATTACTAATTATCTTGTCATGAAGCTTAAAAGTAAACAAAACACAACTAATTTCTGTGTAGCCAAAACATTAAAATTCACCTCCTAACATACTTTTCTTTAGATAACAAAGTAACTAGCACAGTGTTTTCTACTACAAATTGCTTGCAGTAATGATAAGGAGAGCCAAAGCCATCTCTCAAAAAAATGTACCTCTTCCATCACCATCACACTGTCATCTAATTAGGGAATGCCCTTAATAACTAATTGCCTCTCTGAGTCTCCCACTGGGACTTTAGACTGATGGGTACTTTTTCATTTACTGGAGGAATTTCCATCCCTTACAAACTAGAAAGATGCTAATAACCCCCACAAAACATTTTAAATACAGCTTTGCACTCTGACAACAAACAAAACTATTGGATCCTGTGGCCTTAGTAGTATTTTCTGGGTAGGATGCCCCTGTTCATTAACCATGATGTTTTATGGGGTGTGAACCAACATCAAAAATGTTATTGCTGATTACAGATAAACCTTTATTTCTGTACTTTCAAGAACAGAGACAGATACCACATGATAAGATCATGAGAAATTATCCTAATTGAAGGATGTAGACACACTGAGTAACATGAGGCAGCAAACCCCATTTACTGAGCCATCAAATTCCTTCTCCTTGTGAAATCTAAGAAAACCGGGTTTTGCTCTCTCTCCTTCTCCAGTGAAAAGACAAGGGAAGGAACTCAAGTTTTTCTTCCAGAAGCATCCAAAAATTAAAAGTAATTTGTTGATTCTTCTGCTGATGACATTTCACAGATTTCAGCTTTATTTTTTAAAATTCCTTTTATAATTAGTGGTGAATCTAGACAATGACATGCATACACAGTATTCCATGCACTTTGTACGGTTTTCAGAACAAGTCTATGACTGCTATCCATGACTGCATTTCTTCAAATATAGCAGCTTTTCAACTTATTAGAGAGCAAATCCAGTCTTGAGTCCTAACAAGAACCCATTCCTTGGAGTATTCCTCCTCCTTTTCAGTTTGTTTCAAAGTCAGTCACTAAGATTTACTGAGCTGGTAGTGACTGTCAGAAAAATATCAGAGCACCAGAGTGGTTTATGCTATTCATGATTTTCAAGCACAGCATATCCAGTTCATTTGAAAATTCTACCTATAGGAAAGGAGGAAAATAAGAACGAAAGCTAAGAGGAAGGTGCTCTCAAGGCATACAACTTTTTATTTTGGGAGCCTTCCAAAAGCCAAGTGCAAGAGACAGCATCTCAGCCAAGGCCTGCAAGAGAAGCTTAGCTAGATGTGCAGTCAGGAAGGGCTTGAAACCAAGAATGAAGATGGGATTGGGCTGAGGAAGGAAACAGAACCAGCAGCCTCAGGCTATGTCTAGGCTCAGCAGACAGGGGACACAAAGCACAGAGGACCAAGGAAGCCAGCAAGGGCAGTTAGCACCTCAAAGCTGAACTAGGGACTCAGGAAGGAGTCAAGGAGACGAGTGAAAAGGACAGGCAGTCTCTCTAAAAATGTTAATTAACTAGAAACAGGAGTCTCAACAGTGTAGGAGGTACAGACACATTTGTGAGGGTGTTTTCAGTCTCATTTTATTTCAGCATACACCCACAGCTCACAACAAGAGGGACATATTTTCCAATACTTCATGCTATTTCTGAACATATTGAGTGTCTCTGACATACTAGAGACACAATCTAACTCCCCAATTCATCTCTGTTCATGTTACTCCTTCATGCTGCCTGAACTTCACTAAAGATATGGAATTCCCACAAACAGGTGTGTGTAATTGTTTTGCTCAAGTCTCAAATGCTCTGACCCCAAACAACACCAGTCTGGAAGCACTGAAGCCACATTATGACAGTGCCCTGGCCAATTATCTGTGCTGTGAGGTGAGGAAGAGAGGCTACTGCTCAGTGTCATGCTACCACTGCATAGCTTCCAGCTGCCTTGCATGCTACCAGACTGGAGGGCAGAGAGAAAAGCGTGCATCTGTCAGCAGCTCTCAATGTGCCCTGGGAAGCTGATCTTTGGCACAGAGGCAGCAGGCTGTGCATTGCAGTTACCATGGCACCCATTGGGCTGCAGGAGGAATTAAAGCATTTCTTTCCACATCGGCAATCTATGGGAAGTGGGACTCCAGTCTCTCCCTGCCAAGAAACAATCTGCTACAGACACCATCCTTCAGACATGACCCTGCCCCAGAGGGAAAAAAAAAAGTCATGCCTTGCTGCCATCAGGAGCAGAAATGTTGTATGCCCTCCTCATAAGAAGGCTGTCATTACAATCCAGCTTGAGACATCTCACTCTCTATCATTACTGCACTTTGCAGCACTTATTTATCCTTCATTCCAACATACTGGAGGAAGAGCACGGTTCTTTTTCAACTCTGGTGAGTGTCATCTGCATAAAAATCCAGTTCCAAGAGTTTTCACTGCATAACAAACGTCATCATCATATGGAAAACAGAAGTTACTTCTCTAGCTTGGAAATAGCTCTCATTATACTAAAATGACAATAAAAGCCAAAGGAAAAGGTTAAAATCATGTCAGAAGGTCCTGAAGAATCACAGATACCTGAAGAAACAGATTTGGTGCACTGCTGCAGTTACCACGATTAAAAGGTCAGCTCTCATCTATTCATTTTCACAGCCACTGTTCAGATGGAAATTTGACCTCTAAAATCCCCCAACACAAGCTGTATTTTTGGTTCTGCTTGTTCATGTAACTCAAACAGCTGCTGGCTACTAAGTGTTCTGTAAACTGACCTGTTGATCCGGAAGGGAGCTGCTCCTTCCCTTCCACTGCCACACATCCCTCTCCCTGAAAAAGGCAAGGCTGTTCACAGGCACCAGACAAAACCACGCCAGCCATCACGGGCTGTGAGCAGGAGGTATGTGAAACAGAACTCACATCTTGTTGCTGGCCCACGGAAAAAATATAAATTCTATAGGATGGAGCAATGTCAAGAAGCTAGAGTGACGAAATAGCATTAAACTTAATTAGATTGAGTAAGAAAGGAAGTCAGAGATAGCATTTCACTGTACCTCCACCGGAGGAGGGAACAAAACAACAACAAAAAAGAAATTTACAGTACAGTAGCTCTTTGTCTTGATGAAAGCAAGTGACCTGTGAAAGGGGCAAGAGCTGTATGTACAGTTCCCAGTATGTACCAGATGTCTTAGAGCCAGTGATCACGATACAGAAGATAAGGAGTGAAAAGCCAGAGGGAATAAACAAGCTCAGGCAGGGATTGCCAATTTCTGGCTGAGGTTTCTCAAAGTACAGCCCATTTCACACAGGTGGGCACAGCACTGCTCTGCTCTGCAGTGAAGCCTCAGCCACAATAGAGATTGTGATGGACATTTTTTAGCCCAGAACTCCCCGTAAGGAGCAGCCTTTATTTGTGAGGCACTGTGAGGAGTATGGCCGACACCAAGGTCACTATCAGTGTGTCCCTGGCCTGCGCTTGCCACGCACATCTCCAATCAACATCAGCACAGAGGGAGGCCCTTCCCAGCTCCCAGTGCCACTGTCCTTCTCCAAGGGCACAGAGAGAATGCCAGGACACACCACAATCCACTACACCATGTTTTATGGAACTGCATAGTCTTGGCGTTACGCTGAATATTTATATAAACGTCAGGATTTGCGGGCAGCATGCAGAGCTGTTTCACACAACACTGCACAGGCTGCAGACAGCAATGCCAAACCAGCTGCATGCACTTCCTGAACACCAAAGGACAGCTTCTCTCTTTTGTAATAGGGCAGATTATTTCTCTTAGATTTGGTAACAAATTTGATAGCTGGAATTGAAAAGGGTTACAGCTACATGTAGAATTTGTAATTTTCAGTCTGGCTATTTTTAACTAGAGGAATCACTCTCTAACCATTTTTATAGTAAGTAAAGTAACTACATGTTCTTCTCAGGCCAAGATCTCAGCTCGCTTAGAAAATGCTGATAACAATCCCTAAAAATACACCAAAAGAAATCTAACATAATCCTAGAAAAACATTTCCCATGCAAAGCTTCAACAGGAGAGAACAGAGAAGTTGTGACAGAGGTTGTATTTGCCTCCACTGCAGACATGTCGTAAAGTGGATCCAGATTCAAAGTTATTTTTTAATAACCTGTTGACTCAGAAACAGTTTGACCTACTCTCTTCACAGTTTACAAAACGAACACCCAGGCACTGTCCTAGTACCATTTTGCAACCAACACCCTTGCACATACTTTGATAGGTGAACAGATAACTCCTGCAATCCTACACAGCTGGTTGATCATTTAACTGCAAGCAAATGCCCACCCACCACTTAAGCTGATCTGAACACGATGAAAATCACAGTGGCTTTCATAACTACTCATTTATGCTGTATTTTCTAGGGCCTGAAAAACTCTTCAGGTTTTCTTCAAACTTTACAAAAGCCTTCCCCTCATCACAATGGCCAACTGGCATTTTTCAAATAAGAGGTTTTTCCCCCCTAATCAAAATTATAATGGCTTGACCTTATTGTGAAATACAGGCAAACTTAGCTATGAAGACACGTCATAGTTGAATGGATTTTTGAAGAACTGGGTTCATAGGTTACACCAGTAACTTTATTTGGAAACAAGAAAGTTTGGTGAGTAAATCTGCTAAGTAATGGTATCCGTGTCATTTCCCTAGAAAGTACTGGGGGGATTTTGCCTTTCCTGTGGGAGAGAGAACAAATTAACCTTTCCACAAACACCACAAACAGCACTATTCACAAAGGACAAGAGCAGTTCATGGTACAATACACCAATATGACCTTTGTGGGAGCAGAAATATGGAACAGTGAAGGTGTGACTTACTTATTATTTATTTACACTTAAGCTGTGATTTATGAGAAAGAACATAATTAAATACAGTTCATGAGCTAGACCTGGTAGAATCTAAAAGTCTCCAAAGAAAGCATAGCAATGACCAGAAAAAAGGAACTTTCTAAAACAATAGTACCTTCCTACACAACACTTCCTATCCTTGTGTGTCAGACAACTTTACTAAATAGGGAAGGTATTTTACACAGCCCACATACAACCTAGAGCTGAAATGTCTGCACTCAATGTAAAGCACAAAGCTCTCCTCCAGTGCACCATAAACACTTTCTACAGCCCAAAAAAACAAAAGAAAGAAAGAAAACACAGGGCACTATTCTCACTCTTCTTGGAAATGGCTAAACCTCCTCTCCACTGAAGGCAAGAAAAATGGGAGACCTCAAGACAAGATAGTGAGAACTTTGCCCCATCTTCCACTAGGGATCCATGTCAGAGAGCATGCTCCTCCTGTGCATTCTCCAGTAACTTTACCCACTCACCTTGCAGCTGCTGAGGAAAACATAAAGAAGAAGTGTTGACTGCCTGCAGCAAGAGAGATGAACTGTCAGTGACCCACACAGTCAAGAAACAGGGCCAACCACCACTTATTCCACCTAC
Source organism: Oenanthe melanoleuca (assembly GCF_029582105.1). Taxonomy (NCBI): domain Eukaryota; kingdom Metazoa; phylum Chordata; class Aves; order Passeriformes; family Muscicapidae; genus Oenanthe; species Oenanthe melanoleuca. Next base: position 17,088,142 of record NC_079337.1, read on the forward strand.
CACCACCAGAGATTGTCAGATACAGATGAATTAGATTGAAACTTGCATAACTCTCTTTAAAATGATTTCTCAACTTTCCACAGCAGAAGTGATGCTCTTTCCTATGGCTGATCCACCACTTGAAGGTGGATGAGGGGGCGTGAATTAAAGAAAAAAAGAAATCTTCCAGGTTGTGTGCTACGACAGAATAAAAATAAAGTCTGCTGTTACTTGGAAACTGGTTCTTTTTTTTGATGGACAATCACATTAGTTTGTGAGAAGCTGAAATTTTGGCAGTGTATGCTTGTGGCCCAATTTGTCCAGTAGATGAAGGTCTAACTTCTCAGAGCCCATTACAATAAAACTGCCAGAAACCACCCTAGCAAACAGAAGTAAATCCTAAAGTCCTAAAGAGAATGCAATTATTGTCTACAAGCATACCCAAAGAAACCAGCTGATCATTTCACTTTTTATTCAACAGCTGTAACTGGATTAGAAAATCACAAATAGTCCAGATTTTACCAAATATATGAGAAATATTTTTCTGCCTCTTGTAAAAGAACTGCACATCTGGGAGCAGGTAAGAGCTGAAGCCAAAGGAAATGAGGAACAAAGTAAGTAAACTAAGAAACCAGTTATCCAGAAAGAAAGTGCACTGAAGGATGAAGACTCTACCTCTCACTTACCCTGGTAAAGCTGAATGAACCTGGGATATAAGGCAGATGTGATAATGCCATCTGGCAACTCTCTCAAAAACAGTTTCAGTAGACTGGCTGCTGAGTACACATCAGCATCTTTAACGAGCTCCACCTCTTCCCCACGCTCGTACTGCAGACGCAGCTGCTCCACCATTTTCATGCTGCCATTCACCCTGAAGAGACCTTCTTGTGTCATACCTGTAATTATATATTGATTTAAGATTGAGCTGAACCACCATATCCCAGTGACACGAAGAAACAGATATTCTAGTTGAATAATATACATGTACTAATACAAATGAGGGCAATTAATACATCACAATATAAAAAAAAAAATACTACTTTGTCCCCAGAAACCCCCTCTAGTCAGCTGGTTGCATTATGACAAACAATAAATACCAATGACAAGATCTTGAGGCCTGGGTACTCTTTTGAGAACCCACAATACTGCAATGCCACTGAGTTGTCTCACACCATGAGAAACCAACTGAGACAGCCACATTTTCCACTGGTATATTTCAACAGAAAAGGATCTACAAAGGACTCTACAAAACACTTCTGTTGTTTCTTTTTTGCAAGTAGCCTATTACCTTGAGCAGGACTGCCACACTCATGCATGTGACTACTTCCAGCTTCATGATCCAGGATAATAGGCTCTGACCATCATGATAAAAAAACATCTAAATATGTGCTGGGTGCAGCAGTAACTCCATAGTAATTCTGCAAATTTGTGGTAGTAGGAAATCTCAAAGAGCAAATGTATCATGGACAACACAAAGCCCAAAGTATTTCATGATGAAAAAAAAAAAACACTACAGGCCAGACACCCCACACCCAGTAAAGGAGATGTACAAAAAAAGAAGCTTCAACAGAGGAGCCAGACTAATCACACTAAATTGAACAGCACTCCCTAGGCATTTGTTAAGCTTCAAATTCTTTTGTGAAGACCCTAAAACTCACCTCTGTAAATTATTTTTTCTTAAAAACATTTTCACTGCAAAAATTCTGCTTTTCTAATACTGTGTCTATAGACCTGCCTGCTCTCCCTCAGAAGTGTAACACTAAGAGAATCAGAATGTGTATTGTTTTCATCAGTTCAGACTAGACATCAAGGAACTGCAATCTGACAGAATGCTTCCACTCCAGGAAATCAATTCTGAGGCAGCAGAGTCTGTAGAGAAAAATAATCTCTTTTATTGGACCAGAAGACAAACTGCTCTAATAAGGGGAAAAATGGACAAGCATTCAAACATTTTACTTGACTAGTATGAGATACTGCTGGCAGTTTGTGCTCCTGCATTCACACCAAAATGCATTCTCATGTGACATGCTGTGCTGCCATCTTGAGGGCAGAAAACACCTCATCTCAATGAAGATTTTCGTTTTTGCAGCACTTGTGAGCAAAGGCCACAGCTCCCAGACAGATCAAACTTCCTTCCCTCTCTCTCACTCATTTATGGAAACAAAGAGGCTAGAACATCCTGAAAACAGTAATTAGAAACTACTAAATATAGCACAGGGAAATTTGACTTCATCTATAAATTTGGAAATAGGCAGCTTAATGCAAACTTAGTTTAAGGATGTAGCTACCCAACAGTCAGCATGGGTGTCTGGGCCCTGGTTAAAAATGCCTTCACAATTAACTTTACCATTAATTCACAAAACAAACCTTACACAGACACAGGACACACATCTCAACAACTTTCCATATAAGAGGCTATCTCTGAGATCTTGCTTGCATTTTTCAGAAAAAGAATGGCCTTTATCAGGGGCAGATAATCAACCTGGCATTCAGAAGCCCAGCTAATCTTGCTGCAGAGTAGAAAACTTGGCTTATTTAGTCCATATTTGGGAGACACTGTCATGTGGGATTCCAATCTTTTTATGGAACACAGAGCACAGCCCACAACTTGCAGTCAAGAGTGTCTGTCAGTTCTGGTTTTGATTAAACCCTAAATGATGGAAAGCTTTTTCCATTCTTTCTCTTCCAGTGTCCTAGCAGGCCACTTCAAGGCAGGTTGAAGTAGGCCAAGCAAGATGCTGCTGTGTAAAGATAGGATCATGCCTTAAATTTACACTGTACCTTAATTCAAGGTAATTTTCAAGCCATGTTTGCATCTATGAGCTTCTGAGGATCTATCAAGATACAGTCATAGAATCTAAGCCTCTACAATTGGATTATCATTACTGAGTAGCTAAAAGAAAAACCTTAAGGTAAAACCAGATGCAGCTCCTTAGAAGATGGAATTACCACCACAAAACCTTTTCAATTGCTGATCAAATACCATACAAGACATCTGTGCACCAGTGGTGTTCCAGGTTTCTGCAAGGACATGTATTTTAACAACAGGAACTAAAGTCCCATTAAATGAACGCAAAGAGAAGCTAAAAATTGAACACCTACTTCCTTGAGGGGATTAATAATAACTGGAATATATCTGAAAACCTGTAAGAACTTGTATTCTTTTTCAATAATGTTCTCTGATGGGATGTATATGTGTGCCTGTGACTATCTCTATACAGAAAAAGTATTAAAGACAAATGTTTTGCAACTGGAAGATGACACAAACCTGCACAAATGGAATACATTCCGTTTATAATATACTCATTATTTATATGCTACATAACACTGTCACTCACCTTTTATAAACATACTAAAAGTTAAGTTCAGCATCAAGGCAAAAAAAAGAAACAAACCACATACAGTAACATTCTTTGCCTGTGGTTCATGCCACAAAAAAACCCAACACTGCTCCCTTTGAAGAGTCTTACATAAAGAGTGCTACCAAGGAGAAGTGACTCCCCTAAGCTTACCATGCTGGGTGAGGTACTCCACAATATTCCACACAACTATCGGGATTCCATTTTTGCTCAGTCCCTGCTGCTGGAGCTCCACAAGACTCACACCAAACACCTTTGGACAGGAAGTGTCCTTCTGCTTGCTCAGTGGAAGCACAGCCACCTTTTTCATATCCTCCTTCAATCTCACGGCCGATTTGCTTTGCTTAAAGGAGCAGAGGGGGAAAAAGCCGTGCATTAGTCACATTTGCTGCAGAAGTTTGTATGGTTGTCACAACACAAGCACATCTATCAAAACTGGCTTTTATGCTCCCTTTTAAGGGTTTGGCTCCATTTGTTTTAATCCACAGGAAAAAACTCTGTGAAGTAGGAACGTAAAAATGAACAGAGAAAACACTAGAGGAGGAACAAGAATGTAGGTAAGGGAAAAAGACAGACTTTTGCAGACAAGCTTGTTACTAGAATAACAAGTAACTGTAAGCAGGAGACTGCTGTTGTTAATTCATATGGTTACAAAAGCAACTGGACAAACACAAACAATTCCAATATACCACCAGTAGCTCAGCTTGTCTCCAGGATGCCTGTCAGGGCAGTCCTCTCTGGAGAAGGCTTGCTACACTCTTCTTCCAATTACTGTTTCCTAGGGATTCATTTTGGCCACTGTCAGGTGAGATGGATCCTTATGAAAGATTTTCTGTTATGTTCAGTATCTGCTAAGTCTGAAATTTAATTACTGAGGTTTTAAGGCTAGAAAGGGACTATGTAATCTAATCACACATACGAACGGGGGTGGAAAACCCACAGCACAATAACACCTTAATCCCACAGGGTCTTCTGGAGGCACAACATTCTCACAAGTTTTGAGTTGCAGTGAAAGAGAAACCATGGGAGGACAGTTAATAAAACCCAGAGGAATAAAACTAAAATACATCATTAATTTATAGGACTGATAATAGGCAGAAATCTTAATCAGCCTACAGGATGCACATTTGGGAAGACAGTTCAAGGCAGAGCAGCAGCATCACCCACCACAGTTGCAATCACACTGCAAGAACCGGGAACTACTGCTACCACAGAATTCAATCTCTTCATTTAAGAAGCCCACCACTGGCATGGTGCTTAAAAATAAACTTATAAATACTGTGTTTCATTAATAAACTGGTAGTAGAAACCGTACACATGGAAAATACGGCATAGTAACACAAAAAAGTGCTTAGACTCTTGCCTAAGACTTGACATTTCACTGTGTTGATGGATTTTATCACAGCATACATATTTTATTTTATTTTAAACAAGTATTTAAAAACTCTTCACTTGAGACACAATATTTTTACTGCAGTCTGTAAGCAACATGAACATCTGCTATGTTGCTATTAAGCATGACTGTCCTTTCAGATATAAAATGATCTGGCAGTTCACTCACTTGGCTGTGCTTTTCCCATTAAACAGTTATTTGAAGCATATGTGTGCTCTGCAGTCCTAGGTCCCACACAACACTCGTGTGATATTTACAAAAGATGTTCCTTATATAAACATCACAAGTATGTTTTATTATTTGTGAAACAGAACCGCAATATTGCATTATTGTGACCACCTTATAAATATTTACAATGAACAGTAAATACACTATTGTTTGAACTAAAATTTGACTAACATTAAAATACCACACCTCTTTTAAAAAGACATGTTCCCGCCCAAGATTAAATGAATAATAAACAATATTTATTCCAGGCAGAGACATGACAAGGGACAAATCATGTAGACTAGGTTAAATTCAGAAGACAGCAAAAATCCTTTGAGCAGTTTCTGAGCAGCTGTGATGCTCAGGGAGCTTTTCCAATTAAGGCCTTCAATTAGCCTCTCAGTCTTGCTCAGTTACAGGTTTCCAGCCTGTTTCAACATTTGAAAACCTGAGTCACCGAGTTGGATTTACTTGGGGAAACTCACTATTTAAATCTGCATGAGAAGCGACAGACATTTGCCATGTCTACAGGAACAAGAGGAAATTTTTGAGCTTGTTTCAGGATCTGAAGAGGCTGCGCTAACTAGGAACAAAAAATTATGTGGTTATCCAAAATACACATCTAACCAAAATCAAAATAAAGCCTCAAAACAGCTCTGAAACAAAGAGGTCAGTGTTATGTTGCCTTATAGGTGGAAGATCTGACTTTACCCAGGGAAAACGTGTCCAAGTACTAATGCCACTGTTGCTGACTTCCAAGACTGGGAAAGCAACTTAATCATCCCTGCACGATGCCGCCAAAAAGTGCCGCCCAGACACTTGGGGGAAAAAAAAAAAAACCAAAAAAAAGCTATTTATACGCCACAGGGACGCACTTTTACAGCTCATCCAACAACTTTAACGTGGGGAACGCGGCAGCGCAGTTGCTCTCTGGGTTAAAAAAAGAAAAAAAAAAAAAAAAAAAAGGAGGGAAGAGGAGGTGGGGTAAAACTAAAAGAAAACCGCCTGGATGGCGAGAGGGGGGAAGGAGAAAGAAAGAGAAAGAAGAGAGAAGAAAAGAAGAGAGGGGGAGCGCTCGGGATGGGGAGACGGCGTCGGGCCCGGAGCCGCCTCCCGTGCCCCGGCCCGGCGAGGGACCCCGGCGGAGGGCGGCAGGAGGAGCAGAAGGAGCAGGAGAAGGAGCAGGAGGAGGAGGCTGCCCCAGCCGCCATCCAGCCGCCGCCGGCCGCGCTCCGCCGGCAGCACCGCCCCGCTCCCGCTCCCGCTCCCGCTCCCGCGCCCGTCCCGCCGCCAGCCCCTACTCACGCGTACGGCCAGCGCCCCGGCCCCCATGCCGGCTGCCGCTCCGCCCCGGCCGCCCGCCCCCGCTGCTCCCGGCGGGCCCCGGCCGGCCCCGAGGTGCCGCCCGCCGCCCCGGCCCGCCCCGCGGCGCGCGGGGGGAGTGCGGCCGGGCCCCCGCCTCCCGCCGGAGGGCTGCCTCCCGAGCCTGCCCCGGCCGAGCGCGGCCCCCGGGCATCACCCAGGCCCCGGCCCGGGCAGCCGGGACCTGCCGCTCGGTACCGCGCCGCTCGTGTGCGAGCCTGGGCTCGGGCAGAGCCGCTGAGCCCGGTAACGTTACTGGGGAGCGGGGGAACCGCAGCCGCGCCCGCTCTGAGGGCGCACGGAGCCGGGCGGCCGGGCCGGGCACAGCCCCTGAGCCGCGGGACCGCCACGGCCCCAAAGGCGCTGCTACACTCGGCCCCAGTCTGGAAAGTGTGAAGCCACCCAGGCTTATGGTTTTCCATCTAGGGATGTGTTGGTGAAATAGAGAAATAGAGAAAAGTTAAAGCGGAAAGTGGAGGGGAGGACACCCCACGCAGCTAGCAGCTGCCAGCCGTCACGGCGTGTATTTCTTAGTGTATTTCTGCCCTTCTCCCGGTCACTGCTGCCCAGAAGCAGTGTTTGTCCTAGAAATTCAAATTACGCTTCAAACCAGAACTGGGGACTTGTGGCGTTTGGCGTTTCTAGTGGCAGAAGAGCACAGTGCACACGCGGTTATTTCTATATCCGCTCAGATGTTAGCACCGCTCAGCAGGGCCTGAGTACCAGGGTGGGAGGGAAGGTCTTTGGAAAGTGCCTCTCAGGAATACTTGACTCTGGCACAGGGACAAGAGGAGGTCTAGCCAAGTAGAGAAAAGGAGAGGAAGAAGAGCATTCTCTTTCATGTTCAGTTTCTGTTTTCCTCTCTAAGCCACTCTAACCCAAAATTAAAACTTTCCCAGTTGGTGAGTTTACAAAAGTTAGACTTAGTTAGCATTGATGTTTTAATTTCACTTTAGGACTCTCAAAGTGAACTGATATAACATCTTCCCTCCTCTATCCCCCTTTTTACTGAAAGCCTCTATCTTACTTTTCACATGAATCACACACAGCCCTTTTCTTCTTAGTCCTAATAGCAGCTTCTCGGGGAAAACCAATGACGTGCTTCAAACTGTAATCCAGAGAGGGAATGATGAGAAACTGCAACTCCTTGGAGACTGCAATGGGGGGTGAAGAGTTCAAGCATGAGCCCACAGCAGTGAACAGCAGCTATTATGGCATTAAGGCTTTCATAAATACATTTTGAGAGGTAGCAGGTACTCATTCTATAAAAAGCAAGACCAGAAATCAAGCTTTAGCATATGTTTATGAGAGCCTAAAAGGTCACACTTTCTGTCAAGCCACTGGAGCACTTGGGGCCATGACAGGCTGGTAACTTTTCTCTGTGTAGATAAAGACCTTTTGGTACTGGCTGGAAGTCTTGGGAGAGCTGAAGGGCAACATACTTTTTTTCCTATGTGGCAGAAAAATCAAGCCCAGACTGAGACTTCCACAATGGCCTTTTGTCCCTTCTATACAGAGCCAACAACCCCTGTGCAGGGCAGAGAAAGATTTACCTAAGTTTTTCTTAACCCCAGCCTAGAAGTAAATGATTCCTTCCTGTACCTTCCACCTTTCACACAGAGACGTGTTTCTATACATCCTGATTTTCTCCTCCCTGCACTGAAGCACCACCCTTCAGGCTGACTGGTCAAAATAAGGGGTGTGGTGAATGGGGAACATCAGTATGTACTTCTGGTGCCACAGAAATCAGCCAAGATGCTGTGGTATTTGACTCTAGGTTGTACATACTCAGGAAGCCTTCACTATTTTCCTGCCAAAAATTCAGACAATCCTCAGAAAACAATAGTCATGCCTATCAAGGAGAAGCAAAAGATTCCCCAAACCCAACAACAAAAAGCACACCTCTGTATGCATCTCCCATTATGCTATTTCATATTTTCTGACTAAGATGTTGCATCAAACAACTGTCTTTTCGCTTTTCTACTCTTGAGGAATGTAATGCTGCATAGACAGAATAGCTGCAGGATGAATATTTATGCAGCTTATCATAGAATATGTCTAGAGCCATGAGAGCTCAAATCAGAGCGAGTGCATTGTGGAAGACTGGTGAGAAGTCAGTGAGACCCACAAGTTGTGTATAGCAGGCTTTTATCATAATCATGCCCACCTACTTTGGGTCACACAGTTGTTTCCTGTAGTTCTCAATTATGTTGTTATATTTGTGTAAGAGTAGCTCAATGGCTTTTAACATGTTTGTCTTTTCAGGACACCCAACAGAATAAATTCACTAGCTGAGATACACCTCTCCATCATCTTCTCTCTACTTCCACATGAGTGCTAAATGCTAATGTAAAAGCATTGCAAAGAACAGGCTAATCATGCAATGAATCAAAAAAGGAAAAAAAAAAAATTTTCTTCCCTTCCACTTGTTTACAAATAAGGCATTTAACCTCAGATGTTGAGACATTCCCAGAGGGGAAAAACAGCTGGGGTAGTGTTAGAAGTTCAAAGGAACTGCCTCACACCTCTTCTGTGAATGATGCAATATATTGCTTTAACATGATTATTATTCATCATTTCCACAGTGACAGCAGAATTCAACACCCATTTCATAAGAGCCCACATAAAAACAGGCTGCTGTGAAATAAATGATTGCTGCCAGCTTTGACCATATACTCTGTTCCCTCCTGGCTAGCCCCAGTAGCCAGCTGCAGGATGCTTGCTGTGACCTTCCAGGGCAGTCATGGGAAGGTCAGCCCAACTAAACATGGGACATGCTCTAGTGAGTAAAACCTGGCAGCTACAGGTCAGAGCAAGAAACAAAACAATAATCCAGAAGCAGCTGGAAATTGCCAGACCAACACATGAAACAGAGTAGGTTTAGATTAGATATTAGGGAAAACTCTTTACAGTGAGGGTGTTGAGATGCTGAAACAGGTTGCTTAGAGAAGTTGTTGGTGCTCTATTCCTGCAAGTGTTTTAGGCCAGGTTGGATGGAGCTCTGAGCAATCTGGTCAGTGAAAGTGTCACTGCCCATGGCAGGGGTGTTGAGACTATGCAATCCTTAAGGTCTCTTCCAACCCAGGATATTCTATGAGAGATTTGTCTGTCACTGGGTAACTACTTCTCATCCAAAAAGCAATAAAAAGACATCTTTTCTTAGAGAAAAAAAGAAAAAAGGGCATGCAGTAAAAAGCATGTGATTCACTTCAATCAAGACATCTGTGCAAAATAAGGATGACTTCCCCTATGATGTTCTTGTAAACAAATTAATAACTTTAAATATCCAAAACTAGTATTAATAAGGGGTGGTAGTGGTGTTGCTTTTGTGAACAAATACATGCACTTCTCCATGAAAACCAGAAAGTGAAAGGGACTAGAAACTACCTTGTTTCCCTTCATTGTGTAGTCCAAATGAAAAAAAAACACCAAAATTCACTAGGCAGAACATGGAGGACAGAAAATTAAACCAAACATTTTTGGGAGCTCTGTTACTGAAAGGTGGGGCAGGGATTTATTGTGTAACTCTCTTCCAATATAAACCCTACAGAAATGGCAGGTTGAATTTTTAATGTCATTACATCACCTTCACCTTTCAAGGCAGGGGAGGATATAGAAGGAGAAATCTGATTCGAGAGTTATAATTCTAAAGTAAGAAAATTGTTGTTCTTGAAACACAATTTGCAGTTTTATCAAGCCTGAATAACATTGTTCTGCTGCTCAGTATTATCTTGTTATTTATGACATCCCACTTTATTTATGCAAAATTTTCTTTAGAAAAGGCAGTATTTCTTGGAGGCACTCATTACAAGTGACTTATTTGAATGTAGAATACTCTGAATGATGAGTCATCACAAATAATACAGCAAAAGGAATCAGTGGTGATAAATAGGAAAAGAGGATTTATAAATCCTTGTAGGTCCACAATAAAATGTACAGTGCCTACATAATGAAATAGTATTGGGGGCAGGGCAGAGTGATTAGAGCTATTCACAAAGATATCAGTGGTCCCAAGTTGGTGATGAAAAGATGTTATCACCTAACACAGATGGTGAAAAATGGGATTTTGTGGGCTCAGGTCCCTTTTATCCTCCCTTTATGTGTTTGAGTCAGAGTAAATGCTTGCTAAATGAAGGGCTGAGTATGCTGAACGCTTGTCTTCAGCTCAGAAGGAATGGGAGGCTTCATTACACCAACATATAGAAAAGAGATATGTATATGGCATAATATTTTCTACCAAAACCGTTCAGGGGCTGCCCATTGTTATGTTACGAAATGAAACCTGTTAATCATTTCAGCCAAGCTGCCACCACTGCCAGCTAAACATCAGACCTGCAGATCTGCAGGGCCTTCCCTGGCCACATTTTAGCCTGGATTGCTTCCCTTGGCCACTTGGGACAGAACATTTGTAGATATTTGATGACCCTTGAAGTTGAAAGCAGAAAATAAAGCAGCTTATAGAGTTGATTTAACTGACTAAATCAATAGCCAGCTATTATCTGACTAATCATTAGGTCACTAATCTCTACTTAGTGACACACAGGTATTTTTAGAGAGAGGTTTGCCTGTTACTGTTGCTGCAATGATTTAAAATTTTACAGGGATTTGAAAGGAGTTCAGGTTGTTTATGGCAAACTACATCACAGACGTGTTTTAATCTCAGCAAAGATAAGAAAGAGGTTTTTTGCAAATCCCAGCATTCTTCAATGATATAAAATTATTTAAGAATGAATATATCTTACGATTTTGCAGGCTGTAAATAATAGCAACAAAAGGGAGGTCCCTGAGCGGGCAAGGATCATGGAGATGCGGGGGAAGAAGTGTGTTAATCCATGGACTAAACTCGGGCTTGTATCCCCATCTTGTGGCAGAAGGGGATGTGTGCAAGGAGCAAAAGGAACATCTCCCGTGGCCGAGAGTAACCCACGGTTTCACAGCAAACCAAGCAGCAGGGAATGCATAAGGAAATGTCCTCGGCTCAGTAATTGCTGCCACACTGTTTCTAATCTCACACCTCATCAATAAATGAGACTCAAAGAAAATCCTATCTTGGTACAAAAAACAAAGCAACACCAAAAACAAAACAAAACAAAACAAAACAAAACAAAACAAAACAAAACAAAACAAAACAAAACAAAACAAAACAAACAAACAAAAAAAAAAACAAAAAAAAAAAACTAAAACCCCGACCAACTACCAAACCCCTAAAAACTCCCACCCCAAAGCAACACCGTTCCCCACATTTAGATGTTTCTAAAATCTCAGCACAACTGTATTCCAAAGACTTTCACTTGGTGTAGAAAGTGCCTCCATCCCAGCGCTGTGCCAGCCAGAAATATGCTTGCCATACTTTAGGAACAGCATCCTCTACTCAATCCTATTTTAGCAGGGGAAACCTGAACTTAATTCCACTAATGTAATGGACTGTAAATTTTGGGTCAGGTAAGTAAAAATCAAGCAAAAAAACTACCACCACCACCAAAGACATGGGGAAAAAAAACCAAAAAAACAACCAAACCAACAAGACATGGGAAGATCAAAGTACCAGAAACTGTAAGAAGCCTACAGTAGAATATTAAGACTTCACTAGAAACCCTGTGAGAATAATGACGAGCTTTACAAGCAGATAAGAAATGTTTATTCCCTCTTTTCTCCCCATCTCAGCCCCTACCTCAGGTTGTGAGTCAACCTTAGCAATTAAACTGTTAAAGAACAATAGTTGTAAAAGAAGAGAGAGCACCATTTCTACCATATCCCACAGTGAGCTACACTATCCTGAAAATAATGTGTGGTGAAATCTGCACACATTTTTAAAACCAGGCAGATCCAGGCAGCAGCTGGCAGGACTGCAGCATGCTCAAAGCTGTATAGGATCTTTGTGGGACAAGATGAGTGTGGCAGCCTGTGCTGCTGTTCAGATACACATCTGGGAATATTAATGGGATGGTTACACTGTTCAAAAACCCTCAAAATTTTCAGTCTCTCTTTCCTGGCCTAGAAAACCAACATCATCCAGCCTCTGTGTCTGGCCACGCCTCTATGCCTAGTGCAGTGCAGGAACCCTGATTTAGGTGGATTGAGACCCCACTAGAACCTGTCTGTGTATCGGGCGATGTTGTGTGAGCTCAGCTAACAGACAGAAATGAGGCAGCCTTAGCCAGAAGTGAAGATTTAGGCTTAAGTCAACTGAAGAGACAATATGAACTCTTGAATTGGGCTGGACTTTGTGAAAGTGTTGCAACACAGCCCCCTGTGTTTGGGATGCTGCTATTTGTAGAGTTCCAGTTACTCCAGGCAACTGTCAGGAAGGAGGGAAGAATTTCCAGCATTCTGCAGGGAGATGAATGAGAGAAGAGTAATAAAAATGGGAGGACAATAAATGTTTTGGGGTTTTTTTTTTTTTTTTTTTCTGTTATATTTTGGTAAAGGAAATCTCTCCGATATTATGCATCAGAAAAATTTCATCTTTCAGTGACCAGATACACATGACAGCCCAGGCCTTCTTATTTTATTTTTTTTTCCCCTTTAGTGTTTTCATCTTTTTTTATGTTTATGATAATAATGCAACCTATTTCAGGAAGAGCTGGCAGCTGTGTGCCCACTGGTGCCTGCTCAGGGCATGGCTGGCAGCAAAAGCAACACAAAGCAGTAGGATCCAGCTGCTCAGAGCAGTCAATAATTTTTGCACTTTTTTTTCTCAGTGCCTCTCTGCACTACAGATGTAATAGCAGTTTTCCAATGAGGGAAATATATCCACAAGACATAGACCTTTGCCATGATTGTTGCAAGTTAACTTGGTGGCCTCAAAGATGAAGTACCAGTGTCAAATTACAGTCAGAGTCATTCACCCCCTTTAAAGTGTAACTGGGAGGAAATGGGAGGAAATGGAGGAAACTGGGAGCAAATGTCTCAACTCAAAATATTGTGAAGTCCTACCCACAGGGGACCTTGGCTATGAGCACTAATTCTTTAGACAGAAAACTTTGTTTTTATTGGCTTTGAACACAAAAGGTGCAATATGAGTAGAAGTTGCCTCTGAAGAGCCAAGACAGAGAGGTAACTGAAATCATGCCCTTACCCTTATTGCAGGGTAAAATGAAGCATCATCAATAGGAGTGAAATGCGTAGGCTGGGACTAAATAAAACTCCTCTGCATTTGGTGTTTTGTTGCCTCGACAATACATGTCTGTGTAAATAACAAAAAAAAAAAAAAAGAAAATCTCTTGAGTACCAGACTGGATGGAGCCACATCTGATGCTGGGAAAGGATCCTGCCCATTAATTTCTATGAGCAGAGAAAACTACATGACAGGATTTGGGCATTGGAGACAAACCACTCAAGAGGGAATTTGCACTTAGGCTCCATGATGGAAACATAAAACACTTGCATTAAATCTGACATCTAATTCTGCTTTAGGAATTTCTGCTCCATGAAGAGTTTGGCATTCCCCACAAGGAGGGCAAAAGTCATCCTGCACAGTAAAGATCTGAGGCCATATTGTGGCCACCCAGCTGCCTGCAGAGGATAAGAAGGAAGATCTTGTGTCAGCTGTTATTGCCCTACAAGTTGGTTTTAATTATATTTTTAATTTATGAGCCCCTAACCAAGTGTGTAAAATAATTACTTTGACATTTTACATGTTTATTTACTGCAAAAATCAGCATCCCAGCTGAAGCTAATTCAAATTGCCTTCAGAAAGCAACCTGTAACAAAACCATTAATTATGTGTTCTGGTTGGAAACTCTGCATCGTGGAGCCAAGAAAAATTCAGTCACTCCACATTTTTTGTGAATCTTATTTTTTCCAGGTTTTACAGGACTATTTCACTGCCTGGAAAGCTAGTGCCAAGGAGAGATCTAGAGCTCAGGAGAGTTTCAGCAGGAAAAGAAAAAAGTTTTCATCAGAAGAATTTTTTTTCAGTAATATATTAGCACACACCATTTTGGGTGAAAATCTAGTATTTCAAATTTGAAATTGCTGCACCATAGCTCATGGACATTCCAGCCAGATGATCCCTGTTCCTCTCCTTTTCTTTAGCTCCAACTCCAGGATCTCTTTTGGCTTCAGCGTGATGGTGAACCCTGATGAAAATCCTAGGATCTGTGATGTGGTGTGTTTCCAGCTGAATCAAAGAAATATCAGTTGTGCTGTTTGAGGTATGGCCTTAAGCTCACTGTGTTCAGTCCTGCTACATGAAGGTTAATCTGAATGAAGACAAGTGCAGAAAAGAACCAGTAGGATCAAACAGAGAGGAGAAAATTCACTGAAGACTGGAAACAAATGTGATTGCTAACTGCTACAGTATAATAAACTCCAGAGAGAGGAGAGAGTTGTAATTTATGGAAAAACATTAGCAAAAAGTCAAACTAGCCTATGTGGCTTGTGAATAACTTTAGGGCAGAAATAAAAATTTATTTAAAACCTAGCCAAATTCTGGAGTAGCCTTTTGTATGGAGGAATAAAGGCCAGAAACCTAAATAGTCTGATGGATTATATGATGGGAATGCTGCTGCAGTAGCAAGCAGTAGATTTTTTCCTGTCTGTGGTTCAAGGGGAGGCCTTGATAGGGAAGACATATGATATGGCAAATTTGGGTCACACTGTTTTACAGGAACTGAGTTTCCAAATTGAATATTTTTTTGAGTCTGGGACTTTCCCTTTTCCAGCAAAACAAGTCTTACTCATGGGAATCAGACATACTCCACAAACATGCTCATTTAGTGAAGATGTTTCCCACTGAGAAATCATTCATCTGGAAATTTTCAAGTAGCCCCTGCACTAACATCTGCTTGGATGTAAACCCCTAGGGCCATGGCCTCCTCTCCTTGTTTCTTCAGTGTCAGACACCCTTGGCAAGACAGATAAATAAAGAATAGCCAGGCGAGGGAAGCACAGAGTCCATCCAGCTTTGCCATCTCCCCTTTCCATGATCTGGGAGAGGAAAGGGCAGGGAGTGACCTTGATTAACAGCCAGGAGCTGGGTTGGAGCAGGGAATGCTGCAAAGATATTCATCATACAATCAACCTGACCATAGAAAACTCAAACATGACTTTGCAATGCACAAGCTCTTAATGAAATAAAGCTGAATGAAAGGGTAAAATAATAAATAACAATGAACTGTTGATTTCAATAAACCAGCCAAGTGTTATGTCAGATTAAACAGGAGGCATCTCAAGAGCCCAGGCCATACTGAAAATCATGTAATTATTTGAAAAAATAATTATATTCCAAGAGGAGAAAAAGTGAGATTGAAAAGCTTGGGCTTTTTTTCAATTATTCTATTACAAAATTGTTCTATTTAAGAAGAATTCAAGTATTATCCATTGCAGCTGAGCCCTTCTGTCCTACCTGCCTGTTCTCTCATCCTGTGAGTCACAGAACTCTGTATATCTTATGCACGTGGGAGAACAAATTTTCTTCCTGGAGAAGATGAATCCTTTGTCAGGTCTTCCTCATTTTTGCCACCTACAAGTCTTTTGGGAAATGCTGTTGAACAAGCTTGAGTTAGCAGGGAATTCAGCTCAGCTCTTCCACAAAGCTTTTAAAGAGCTTGATTATCAGCAGGATGTGCACAGGGTGCTCAGCCACATTCATTTAATGATCTCACACTGCCTGGAGTTCTGAATACAGTGCATAATTTTGGTTTGTACCCCAGCTCCTTTGCAATGTCAGCTAGCCAAAGAAATAAAAGAATCATGCCCACATGCATAGACACACACAGTGTTCTTCCTGCTGCAGAAAGAAAGGATTCTCCATGCCTGGGAGTTTCTGTGGAGAAGCAGCAGAGCCAGCAGCTTTCCTCCAGCGTGTCCTTGCTTGTCACAGCATGGCCAAACAAAAATAAAACTGCACAGGTCTCACTCAGACATGATTGATTGCTCTGATTTACCCTTGAGGGTTTTGTTGGGTTTTCGTTTTTTTGTTTGTTTGGGTGCTGTTTTATGGTTTTGTTTTTTTTCCCACAGCCTTCTTTTTCTGTTGTAGCTGCCAGCTGACCAACTGATTTAGTTTTTTTTGCTGGCTCAGAGGCTGTAAGGTCATTTTTACTGTATTGCTCCCACACAGTGCTTAATGATTTGGAGTCACAGCACCCTTGCCTATAAAAGGGAACATAAAGCAGTGGGAATCACTGCCACTTGCTGGGCCTGTCCTGAGTGGAAACAGGATAGTCTCCATTAACAGATAATTGTGTTTACATTTCCCAGCCCATAAGGGTATTCAGGGTCATACAGGCACCAGACAAGGTCAATGAAAGCAGCATAGTTTGGAGTAAATGAAACAATTATAAAGCCCAGTTTGCCTGAGCAGTTGTATTGACCATGACAGGAATGGAGCACAATCCCCTTTCCCAATGAGGTATGGATGGATCCTGCAGTGCCCTTCTGGGAAGGCCTCCATAAGCTTCTTTTGCAATTTTTGCTCCCAGAAGTATGAATTCAAGTACCCTGTAGATGCATATAACACAGCAGTTCTGGCACTAGGGATACTAAATCAGCAGTGAAAAGCCAGTTCAGCATACAAGGTTCCTGACAGCACAGGATCACAGCACTGATGTGCACTGCTCACTCCTGTGTGAGGATTTCACTGTGCACTCACCCTCTTGGGATCTGTCTTCATCAATCCCCTTAAAGCAGGGTCAGGATTCAGAAGAGGAAGAAGCAGCAACAAGGTGATTTTCATGGCCCTGTCCTCCTGTGAGTACTTGCTAATAATTGCTTTCATTTCAGAACACAGCACATGATGGCACATCTCATCTATCCAGCCTCATGGGTTTGCCCAATCCATATTCTATTCTCTCCCTACAAACAACTTCTTCCTTTCCCACTGTTCGACATGGTGTTAAAAAAAGGTCACTCCCCACTGTCAGCATAGGAGTCTCAGAGAAAATGTACTGGTCCCTGCCAATAGACTGAAGATATTTTCACCTGTCAGGAGTACAAAGTAGAGGTTTGGAGTTTGCCTTGTAGCACCTAAGCTGATCTTTACTGTCAATTGCTTTTTACAGAGGTTGGCAATTGCCAGAAGTGGGCTCTCATCAGGAACTGAAAGCAAACCCTCTCCTGAGGAGAGCAGCACCAGGGCTCTGCCTGCCAGCTCAGGGCCACAGGGAGAAATCCCCTTTAACAAGCCACCCTGATTCATGAGCAGCCAAATTAATGACACAAAGGCTAACAGGTCCCAGGATAATTCCAATTAAATGCATTTGTGTTTAAGGACCTCACAAGACAAGAGCAGAGGGACTGGAGAAAGGTACTGAGCTGAAATATAGGCTCTGTGTGCTGGTGGGGAGAAAAGGGGGGTGCAACATGGGGAAGCAGGGAAAGTGAGGTCTTGCCAAGCCCAGGAGCTGCTCAATGACAAAATCTCCTCCTGTCGCCTACAGTGAACTTCCAAGTGCTTCAGCAATGCTGAAATACTTCTCAAGCACTTGTCAGTGGTTTAGACATGTTGAGTCATAGGTTAACCAGTTAATTGACAAGTACAAATAGGATCCCTGGCCTTCCCAAGGACTAAGGTGCGTGTTCATGCTGTCACTGCTGCCACATCAGACTGCTGCTACAGTTAAGCCAGTCAGCTTCATAATTCATATTCTTGAGTGTCTTGTAAGCACCTGAATTTTCTTCTCCTGTTTCATAGTAGATATGAAGCTGTCTAATCTTGAAATACAGACAGAAGTAATACGTTCAACTCTTGATGATTTTGCTTCAATTTGCTTTTTCTTTTTTACTTTTTGGTTTAGCAGATCTTCAAACTGCTGACTTTCTTGTGGCATAAATTTATACAACACCCCCAAATTCTGCAGCTAAAGAGCACTGTTTAATCTGCATCACTCAGAACTGAGGAGGAGCTTTAAAGAGGGCTGTCTGTATGGCTTTACTTGACCCCAAATGCAGATGCATCATTATACAGTCCTTAAAGACACAATTACACAGTATTTTTCTTCAGAGAGCCCCTTAGTAATTTACCACATGAGGAGTGTTTTCATCTTGTGTGTCTCATCCTGAGCCTTGTGCTGGACAATAAGGCTGGCATATTTCCTGCAGAAGATTCGGTCAGAGGAGCAAAAGGGACCAACCCCTCTGTTCACCCCAGCCCTTGCCCTAACCACAAGGACTGTTGAATCCACTCATTTGTTTCTGCCAGGGTCTAGGGAGCCTGAGAGATATTAGGTTCCTATGGTTGTTGGCTGAGGAAGGAAAAGAGGTAATTTTCATGCCCTCCTGCAGGATTGATGTGCCTGTAGACTTACACCAGTATCTCCCCTTTAAAATCCATGTCCATACCCCAGGTGTCCTTGGCTCTGCAGTACTGGAAACAACTGCTTTTTTCCTGGTACTCATTCCCATGTTGATACTGGCCACTTATAATTATTCTGTTTCCTTGCCCATGACTATTTTTTTTTTTTTTATCTTTCAGTTCCCTGGGGCAGAGCAGTGGCTCTGTGAATGCTGGAGAGCAACTAGCAGCAGCATGAGAAATTGAATTCCTCTTTAAAAAAATTAGATTTCTAAGTGAGACATCCTGTCCTGGAACAACAGAAAAAAACCAAAAAAAACAGCAGCCAAATAGAGGAACAAGAAAAGTCTGTTCTTTTTAGCAAGAGGATAAAGCTAGAGTGCCTAATAAGGTGGTCCCTTTCCAAAATCAGGGGTGGGGCTGGAGCATCCAGGGACCTTCAAAACATTCTCTTTGGGATAGAGCTCCCCTTTTGTGGACTCAAAAAGGGATTATGACTCTCTAGAGCCAAAAGGCCCAAAGGCTTATGGTATCCTGGAAGGGGAAAATAAAATAGAGATTGCATAATATGCAGATTACCATTAATCTGACCTGTGTAAAGGACAGGGATCTTGTCATCCCCCAAAGTTCAGGCAGCTATTCAGACTGTGCACTGTTATAGTATCCTATTTAAATATGTAGATTGCATTGTTAAAAAAATGCACAAGGGCTGTATCAGCTCATGATTATAGTTTGGGTTAGATGAAGAGATTAAATGCTCAAAGAGATCTATGTCTACTTCTCTGGCTTAGCATCGAGGGGCATCCACTGCTTGTACCTTGGGGATGGGAGAAAGGGAATGTTGTGAAGGCTGTGCAGAGAGGCAGACACAGTGGGTTGGCAGGGAGGATGGGAAAGTGATACTGGCCCCCAAATTGGCTTAGGGTCTAACAAAGGCAGGTGGAGAGGACTTGGCAAAGTGCTGGAAGGAAGAATATTCCTGATATTTGTTACCAAAACAGATGGGATGCTCTGGTGACACACATCTGAAGAGAGGGCCCCAATAGCTTTGAAACAGTTCTGCAGAACACTGCAGATGAGAGACTGGCCATGCACACTCCCAGCAGATTGCCTGCATTGAGAACATGGTGGATGCACTGCCTCTCTAGCATCACTGCTGCCAGGAGATGAGGAGAAAAACCTCTTTAGGTGCTCTTTTCTCATTTTATGAGTTACCTCTGCTATAATGCAGATCTTGTGTCCTGCTATCCTGAAGGCAGTAGATGGTGCTATTGATAGCACTATTAATGCATATGTTAATCAAGTAAAAGTATCCCTAGATGAACAATGTTAAATGCTTGTGTTTTCTTCATATTCAGAATCTCAAGGCACTTGCCAAAATTTAAAACCTGCATTATAATGTCAGTTCCTGTTCAGCCTCAGTGCAGCCACTTTTGTGTGGGCCACAGAGCCCTGCTCCAGTGAGAAGACAGAAGATAGCAGACTGATGGTAAGTGGCAAAGAGCCTTGTTTCTCCAAGTCCCACTGAGGCTTGAAAGATAATTTCAGGAAGAAGGATGCAAACAAGCGAGGCTGGAATCTGGCAGAGCTGCTATAAATTAAACTAATCTCAGTTTTACAAGAGAGCCTTTAACAACTTGAGGTCAGGTTGTCATCTCCATTATCTCTTGGGAAGAGCTGTTCTCAAAAGCCTGCACTGATTACCCTGTTAGCACATGGTAGCTACTCTGCTGCTTCTCAGAATGGGGACTTGTGATCTTGTTCCCATTACAATAATTGACTGTTATTAGTCTCAAAGAAGCAGCTTAGGCAAAAGCCATGGTTCCCAGGGGGAAAGAGATGGTGCAAAGATACAGCTCTTGCCAGAAACAATTTACAAATGCAGCTGCTCCACCCTGAGAAATTAAATTACATCAGCAGTGTCACAAAGCTGACAACACTGATTTCTGACTTCGGATCAGTCATTTTTTTATTTGCACCTTGCACAAAGTTGTCATTACAGTCACAATTCATGAATCCTAACAGAGATGGCCAAGATACACAGCAAAGTGTCCCAAAGGATGCTGAACTCAACAAGACACTCAGCAAGTGTGCTTTGTGTTACCAGGCTTTGTGGAAACCATCTGAGGGCTCATAAAACCAACAGTCAAATTTCTATAGCTGAAAAGTGTCAGTGCTCATAGGAAAGACAGCTCCTTATCTGTGAAGAAAGGTGCTCAGAGCCAAGATGAGTTTAAGCTTTTCTTCATGTCCTAAAGTCTTCGGTGTTTTAAAATTAATGTTTCAGCCTGTATACAGCCCTTTTCCAAATGCATCCAAACACATATCCAGCTCTGCAAAACACATGGCAAGCATGAGAATATCAGTCTGGTCTACTCCTGGTCCACCTTAAAATTTCCAGTATTTTCTATAATTTTCCTTTGTCAGCAGCAATTCTTAAGATTGATTTTTGAAGGTGTACAATTTTTAATTCTGTATATGTCTCAGAGAACATTGAAATGGCAGCAGATTGTGTTTGAAGCCTTCCACTGATGGAAATTAAAAGGTCCTTATCCCAAAGCTTTTAAATGCTTGCTTAACTTTGGGCACAGAAGCAATGCTATTCAGCAAAGGGATAATTCATATATTTTGCTGTAATGCTGCACAATAGATGGATGACAATACAAATTGCTCAAGTGACATTCATGAGATTACATGTTTTCTTAAAAAAATAAACCTACAAGAGGAATATTACTTGGCAACATGTTTTAGGAAGGAAAAAAGGACTGGTGACAAAGAACACACAACCCTGAGGAAGTGCATTTTGTCTCACTCTTTACAGGTTAGACCACTCTTAAATAATCCAGAACCCTGAGATCTGGAAAACTGGAGCAAGGAAGACTTAGCTGTGATGGAATAGGATGAGGTTAGGGGATATTTAAACAAAGTGGACATAGGTTCATTCCATTGGCTCTGATGGGATGCACCCACACGTGCTGAATGCACTATCAGGTAGTATGACGTGGGGCCACTCTTGGTGATATATGGAAGGTTGTGTTCCTTGGAGGAAGTTCCTGAGGATGGGAAGAAAGAAAAGATGATTTCTGTCTTTGAGAAGGGCAGGAAAGGGGATCTGGGGAAGTAAAGGCTGGTATCCCTCACTTTGACCCCTAGGAAAATGATGAAGAAATTTCTAAATACACAAAGGACAAGATAATGGAGTAGTCAGTGAGGATTTCTGAAGGGACAAGCATCCCTGACCAACCCAATAATGAAGAGATGACTGGTGAGAGGGGAACAGAGCATGTCATTTATTTGTTCCAAGGACTGTAGTAGGCTTTCAGTTGTGTTTCCCACAACACCCTCAGGGACAAGCTGAAGAAGTGCAAACTAGGCAGTCAATTGAAATTGGTCTGAACTGGCAGGCTCAGAGTCATGATGACAAAATCCAGTCGTGGTGAAGCCCAGCTGGAGGCCATTCACTGGTGGTGCACCTCAAAGAGGGTGCTGAGGTCACTGCTGTTAAACGTTTTCATTAATGATTTTGATGACAAGGTGGGTGGAGTCTACCCTCAGCAAGTTTGCTGATGACACAAAACTGAGAGGAGTGGCTGATACTCAGGGGAGTTGTGCTGCCATCCAGGGGGAACCTCACCAGGCAGGAGAAATGGGCTGACCAAAACCTCCTGCAGCTCAACAAGGCACACTGCAGACTCCTCCTGCATCTAGGGAGAAACTGCCCTACACATCAGTACCTGGTATGGGCCAAGTGTTTGTAAAGCAGCTGTACAGCAAAGGACATGGGGATCCTGGTGAACAGCAAGCTGACCATAAGTTATCACCATGCCTTTGCAAGCCCACCAAAGGCTTCAAGAGAAATTACAGGGAGCATTGCCAGCAGGATGTGATGCTCCCTCTAGCACTGGTGAGACACATCTGGAGTGCTGAGCCCAGCTAGGCTCCCATACAAGGATTTACTGGAGTGACAGCAGGGGATGGGACAGAAGATGATGAAGGGAATGGACTGTCGGTCATACAAGGAGAAACTGCGAGCTAGGACTGTACAACCTCTAAAGAGAGAGCTGAGGGAGGAGCTCATCAGTGTGCAAAAATATCTGATATGGGGGGAAGGGGTAGAGAAGATGGAGCCCAACTCCTCTCAGTGCTATCCAGTGGCTGGACAAGAGGCAATGGGCACAAATGGAAGTACATGAAATCCCGTCCAACCATAAAATGAGACATATCTTTTTCTCCTTCCTGTGAGAGGGGTCAAACACTGGCACCTGTTCTCCAGAGAGGTTGTGACCTCTCCATCATTGCTGGTACTCAAAACCCAACTGGACATGGCCTTGAGATGCCTGATTAACAGACTCTGCTCTGAGCTTGGGGGTTGTTCCCAACAGATAGTCCAGCAGTACCTGCCATAGATGCCATGCTAAATTCAGATTTACATTAAGATTTTTCATCTTATTTTTCCTGGTGAGTAAAATAAAACTTTTAAAGTATAACAGTGTAGCTGCCTTATTCAAGTCAATCATGAAATCATGATCATTACAATATACTCAAGCTGAAGGCACTAATAGCCAATTATCCTACAAGTGGTGGTTTTTGCAGATCTAACCTTTTAGTCTTTACTCTGTCTTTTCCAATGCTACTGTGCTGACATTAGAATGTAAATGGAGAGTATTGGTTCATGTCTAAAATGTCTAAATAAAAGATACAACCTAACACAATGGAATTACACCTGTTTTCTCTTTTTAATTTCTGTTTGCAAGGTTACAGGAACACTAAAACACTTGCTCTCCTGAAAAAGTCCTTTCTGTCACCAACTGCACTAGGCAAGGCCTGCTCCATAGTTTCCTCTTTTGTCACAAAAGCAGCAAATACATTTTAAACTTGCAGCATTATGCCAGTGAAACTCCTGGAACACTTATGGTTCCTCTAGTGCAGGCTGAGTCACATTAGAACCAAGATGCTGGGAAGCCTGAAACACTCTCAGAAATATTGACTCTTGGTGAAACAAAGACTGAGTTATCCAGGTCTGACTAATTGTCAGTGTTCTGCAGACTCAGAGATTCACAGACCTCCCTCACCATCAAGTAGCCCAAAATTGCAGGAAAGAAAAAAAGGAAGGTTGCTGTGGAAAAGAACAGGGTATTAGTATTTGACAGACTTTAATGACTACCATCAAACTCATTTCAGCCATATTTCAGTCATGGCAGTTCAGTTCAGACCTTAATTCTAATATCTTCCTGGTTTAGTGGTAGATTTGGAAGTATGAGGTTTACAGGTGGACTCTATGATCTTAAGGATCATTTTCACCCAAAATGACTCCATGATCTATAATACAGTAAGTGCTTACATACACTGTTGCTGGCAGTGCTATTTACTGTTGTGAACACAGTTCTCATTTTCCACTTAGTTCAAAAGAGAGATGAAAATTTGAAAAAAAATCTGCCAGGTTTAGTTTGCCTTTTTTTTTTTTTTTCTTTCTGCATTCCCAGTGATAGAACCAAACCAGAACAAAAGGAAGGGCCAGGCTGAGCCCCACTCCTGCAACAGGCACACAAACATGCTCATTAACCAAACACATTGTAGCCTGACTCTGCTGACAAAACAGATCAGAGGCTGAAACACAGCTGAGTAGGGCTAGACAGAGCCTGAATTTGATGTAGTAGACATCTGTAGAGTCAGTCCAGCAACATAAAACCTGTTTTCTAACTCTGCATGCCAGGAGTTAAAAGTCTGGGAGGAGCAACCTAACAGGTATTAAATGAGAATAGTACTGAGGTTCACAATAGGAAACCAACAAAACTGATCAGTACAAAAATATCATCAATGGGGTTTTTTTTTTTTTTTGCCCGCGTTGATTTGTCTTAGAAAGTCTTTTACCTAATTTTCAGCTGGTCACTTCAATAGAAAGAAGGGTAGGACTGAAGTTTCCTACAGTGAATGAAGGAGAGTTTAGAGAAGTGTTACAGAGCCCACATGTCACCCTTTCACAGAATACAAGTAATGATTTGACAGTATTTGAAGTGTTCGAAGTGGCTTTGCTGTTGCAAAAAATCCTAGAGGCATAAAAATCAGAAAACAGAGGTAAATAGTTTCTATGTGTTGTGATGAAGATAATGGCATTTCTGGTGATGTTTCAAATATTTCAGATAGGCAGTGCTGACACAAAGTAACTAAATAGAAAACAAAACAGAATAGCTCAGATTATTACTTTATATACCCATTGGACACACTTTCCACTGAACCATGAAGTTAATCTCTTCTTATCAATGCTGATTTATTACCACTTTTGCCTGCAAGAGCATATGTACAAAACATTAAATCACAGTAATATTTACCCTTTCAACAGCCAAACCAAGGGCTAAAACACCAGGTTTGGATGTAATACCAGCTGCTCTCAGGTATTGATGCTATCTGAACAAAAAGAGAAAAAGTGGGGAGTAAGCAGAACCTCTGTAACCTTGGAGGGCTTTTGTATCAATCACTTCACAATTTTAAATGCCAAATGTTTAAAAATCAGCAATGAAGGTGTGCACTCCCAGCCCACTGCAGCCAGTGTCTCTGTGGCACAGCAGGTAGGAAGAAGCTCAGCATAAAAGCACTTTGAATGTGCATGTAAAAAGTGACAGTATTTAATGAAGTTAAAACGTTGCCTCAAAATGCTGCTGGAAGAGCACAGCCTTTATTTCCAGGACTGGAGGGAATATTGAAGCACCACCAGATTGCACCTGTAGAAAATTTTAGCAGTTCTTGATATCTTATTTGTGTAACTCCTTTACCCATGGCTAGGAAGAAGAGTTCTTAAACATCTGCTAGCTGTTCAGCATTTTCCTGGACTGACTGGTTTGGTAGCATTTGCATTCTGCAGTCAAATCATACTTCTTCCACTGAGAAACCCACCAAATTCTCTCTACTTGGTTTGTGTAAGAAATTCTGTTGCTGACACATATGTTCTAGCTCAAACAGAAGTAACAGGACTTTTAAGTCCTGCAAACCTTGACATTAGAGCTAAATATGTCTTTAAATCCTTCTTGGACCAGATCTGAAAACCCATGGAAAGATTTAGGAAAATCATGTTGATAGTAAAACAACCTAAACCATAAGGAAGGAATAAAGAGATAATGGTGATAATGAGAGAAGGTCTGAGCTCTATTTATACTATTTAACTCTATTGAGTTTAAATCATAAGAGACTTTTAATTTGGCTCTGGGTTCCTCTATCACAGCAAAACATTTTGTCTGGTTTCAAAGGTTTCAATAGTGGGCAGGCAGTGCTGGTAGATGGCTTCTGTGCTTTTATAGGACATCTGTCACACATATACCTGGACTGAAGAAATTCACACTAAGAGAGGAAATCTGCTGGGGGAGTGCCAGCTGCTGTCCAGGAGATTGCAGTGAAGGAGGAGGATGGAGTGCTTGAGTCAACACTGTCCCAGCAGAAAGAGGTGATGTGTGCCTGACACATTTAAAGACAAGAGTGTCACAACATGCCCAGTCACCAGAGTAACCCTTCATTTTTCAGTCAGGAGTGTTACCCCACTCTGAGCTTCATGCTGGCTGTGGATCTGTCTGAGTGGTCCTCAGGGACCACAGGGATGGCTTTTTGCTCTGGGACCCAAATGTTGAGGCTAGCCTGCTGCTGGAGGAATGTGTTACCCAGATGAGGTGCTGCTGCCCACCAGCCCAGCCTGCAAACACAGCAGGACAGACACCTGAAGATTGTCCCTGTAGGATGCTCTTTACAAGGTATCCTGCTTTTTAGCTGGGCCTCAGAGCTGGCATAAACTTATTTCTGATGGGGTTTTTTTCTGCTGGGAATTTAAAGGGAAAGACAACATGCTCCTAAAGGGAAAAAAGTCTTCTGAAATCAGTGGAATTCTTGCCAGTAACTTCAAAAAGGCCAGGATTTTGCAGTAATCTAAGGGTATAAATATAAATACTGAGCAAAACGTTTGGGTCACCCCTCTTGTATCCATTTCAATGCCCTACCTACCAGAAAGAATAACATTGCAAATTAATCTAAATGCTGTTGTCTGAGACCTCTGTTTCAGCATAGTGAAATGCTGCCTGGTGAAAATGATGGGCTTGCTGTTACTTATGCCCTCCTTAAAATTGCTACTTCCATAGTACAGTTTCACTGCAAGACATTTATTCTTTATAAAGATTTGGAAAATAGGAACAAAACTAGGTATGAAAGCACTGGGATAACTTCATTAATTCCCTGCAGGGTGTAGTGCAGAGGAGGCCCTCAAATCTTATGCTTTAAATCCAACACTAAAAAGACATTCTCAGTTTGTCCTTTAAAAAAAATAATAAAAAAGCTAATCCACAATGACTTATCAAGACTCACTGGACTTCCTTTTGTTCTTGTCCTCTATCACTGAAGCTGGGCACATCTGAGGAGCTAAAGATATGCTATTAGAGCCTTAAACTAACATACATTCACTCATCTAATTATTTCTACACGTAACATAAGGTGCAGTAAATTTAAGAAGAATTTAAGATACTGCTTAGAGCTAAGGCAGGATTGCACTTTTTCCTTGTCATTGAAAGAAACTGCAAAAAATGGACACTGATGATCAAGTAATGCCACTGCAGAGTGGCAAGATGGTTCAGCCATGAAATAGTCTTCCACATATCACAGATGACAGCCACTTCCCCTGCAACAAGATGAAGACCTGCTGTAAAAGACAGGAAGCTTTAGAAATCAGAAGACATAAGCTAGGAGATACTGAAAGAGCTGCCAAAGAAATGCTTGACCTTGGAACAAGGATGAATTCCCTTGATCAGGAGCTCTCTTGCTTCCACATGCACAATCCTCTAATTGCTTAAACATCCTGAGCACTCATTCCCCCAGGGCTTAGAGCTGCCAATAGAGCCCATTACTCCCTATCTCAAGTCGGGTGTAAAAACATACCCAGCAGACAAAACTGGAGCTTTAGCATCTCCTGATCACGTTGCATTCACAGAGACAAAAGATACGCTGATGCAAACAGCGTTTGCCCCATTCCTCCACCTTTTTCAAGTGACTATACAGGCAATGCCAGCTCTGCCTCCACAACTGGGCTGTTTCTTTCAGTCTGGGCTGACTCTTTCAGTCCAGATGCCTCAAGCTGTTATTAGCTGTTCTGCTATTGATCATCATTATCTCTCAGACACATCTTCAGAGAGAGGCTTGTATTTGCCGATGCTCTCTGCCTCCTAAACCATCTTTGCTTGAACACACCCATGAAATCTGAAATGTCAAATGCCCATTGCCTAGACTTTCACTGCAATTAACCCCCGATGACACATGGTGAAGGGAAGGAGCTGCTCTCAAAGCACTGCTGGAGAGTTAATGTGCTCACCCAGAGCCATGGACTGCCAGCTGAAAAATTAGCCCAATGTATATTCATGGGGATGGGATTAAAAGGCCATTTGATGGTGATTAGCAGCACCCCATGCCTTCTGTTCAATGTTGTTAGCAATCCCATCCATAGTAGCTATGAGGAGTTTCTGTGCCTTCCTGGTAGAGACCCCATTGCTGGACTGGTTTACACAGAGGAGTGTGTGTGTTAATCAGGCACAAAACTGCCATCAGGGCTGTGTGCAAGGGTGCAGCCTTTCCCAAAGCAGAGGGGAAGCAACAGGACCCCATGGCACAGCCATGTGCCCACAGCAGTGTTTTTGGGCCCTGCATGTGCTGAGGAAGGAAACCCCCAAGAGACTAGGAACCAGAGGGAGCTCGGGGGACAGGCTCTGGTTCTACCAGCTGGGGTTGTGTAGGTCCTATCCAGATGTGGAAACAGCTACAGCAAACAAGAAACTCCCCCAGTCACTCCTGAATAGAAACATTATGATAAGCAAATGACTAACCAAATCAAGGGCACTTCAGTAGTGTGACATTAACATTTCTTTCAGCTTCTCCCGAGTGACTATGTTCAGGTAACAGCAAGAAGGTCATTCAGGAGGAAAGAGCCCCTTTACACCAGGCACTCTACAGCCTGGTGTAGACAAATCTGCAGTCCCAGGAAGACTAACAAAACAGAACAATGAAACAAAACAACTTGGGGTGAAAAAACAGTCAATAAATTCAGCTCTGAACATGGAATTTATGACAACGGCTCAGTTAAATTCAGCCTCAAGATATAACAGTGTTGTATGCCTAACCTCCCCCAAAATGGACAAAGCTCACTCTACCTACAGGACAGCAGTCAAGATTCAGACCTTAGGTGTTTGGAGTTATTCAGATTCAAAGTTAATTCATCAGTAGCTATAAAGGACTGTTAGATAAAGGCTTTGTTGAAGTCAATAGAACTATGTTCATTAGCTGAAACTGATAATCTGGCCCTTAGGGTTTGATTCAGACACAAATCTTTAATGAACTAAATGCTAACATGAGAAGCTGCAGATGCATTTGTGGACAGCCTATTGATTAGAACAGGAAGAAAGAGGTGATTTTTCCACATATGTTTAACAGCTATGTTTTTTTGTTTTCAAATCCAACTCAGTCAGACCAAATACGACTCTTCAGAGAAAGCTACATAAACCAGAGTCCCTGCCCTTTAATATAAAAGGACAATGCAGTGCAGCTGAGGAGTATGATGTGAATTATTATTCTCACTACACTGCAGTCTCATTACATTCCAGGGCAGTCATCCGAGTCGATTGCAATGCTCAGAGCACTGGCAATTGCAGTCCAGGGGCTGGCTGAGCTAAAACCCAAATAGGATGCTGAAGAATAGGTAAATGCAGATTCCCCCTGCCTTTCAGAGGGGAATTAAAGCTCTTAATTTTGTTTCCTGGTAAGAATCTCCCTGCTCAGCAATGCTGTGCTGCTGTGCTCTGGCATCCAAGGTTCTTCTGAAGTGCCCACAGTTCAGGAATTTCTTTAGTCTTATGAACCCTTAAGGTTAAGGAGCAGAACTAGAGATAAGACTTGCAGAGGGAATTCTAACTGAATAGATAAAGTAGAGGTAGGATTAAGGAAAAGCCATTCTCTACAACCTCCACTGTGATCTAAGGAAGAGTGCCACATCAACATAACATCACACCTGGCCTGGACAGGAGGGAGCAGTGGTTTCTCAGGCAAGGCAAAAATTCCAGGCACAGCTGGCCAGCCTCCAGGCTGTGCCCACCTTGCAGAGGGACAGCTTGGCCCAAAGGCCAGCATGGAGGCAACGGGACATTTGCTCCTGTGGGCTTCCCACAACCTTGCCCTCTGTCAAGAAAAGCTGTGATCCAGGCAGGAATGTAAGCTGGTATTGAAGAGTAACCAAAGCATGAACTGCTTGAGGGCAGCCTGGGCTGTGCCTCACTCCCCCTTCTGCAGAGGACACACTGTGCAGTGTCCCCACAGAGCATCAGAGATGGAGAGGTGCCACTGGGACGTGTCACTGGGCTGCTGTGATGCTGCTGCAGGTTTGTATGGAAGGTGCTTGGGCAAATCAAAAGACAAGCATTGATTTGCAGGTTCTTCCAAGGAACCATCATTATTTAATGCATTTAATCAGCAGAGGTTCCCCATTCATTCATTTTGCCTACTTACAAAGGGATGCCAAGGCTGTCAGCCTCCACTCGCTGGAGATCAGCCTGGGGGCTTTTACTCCCTGTTGAGGTGGGCCCTGTGGGAGGTGAGCAAGCTCAGCTTCTGGAACTAATTATTTTCTGTAAGATTGTGTCCTTTGAGACATGGAAAACCCCAGTGCAAGAAGTCTTCTACAGGTTTAATCATCAGAAGGCACAGTCCTTGTCACCTGAACGGATTGTTTGTCTACCATATGCCAGAAAAACATGTTAACTAATTTCTATACCTGGCTGACTGAGCTGGAACTTACTGGTCTTGTGTGAAACACTCCCAAGTGATTAAAATTGAAGAATGTTCCTGGACTCTGCCACTGATGCTATTTGATAACTGACAGCCAGCATTGTCTCATACATTGCACCTTGTCCAGGCCATGAGCTGATGAAGAGCTGGTGGCTTTAAAAAACCCAAACCTGAGCAATTCCCACACTGAAGGGAATAGGGTTTTAATGCTTGGGCTCAGTACAGAAGCTATAAAATGTCCTGCAGTGTGACTGCAGCATTTTCTGGCTCCCCTGCTATCAGCACATCTGAGAGAAAAATGTTCTCTTAGAATAGAGGAAAAAATGCCTGCACCTTCTATTACAAGTGACATGGAAGCAAAAACTTTCTCTAAACATGACAGGTAATGAGAAGATTAAGAAGCCCCTCTCTCTCTCAGACATTAAGGGATAGGCTTAGAAGACCTGTCCTGGGGTGCATAAATCATGACTATCTACACAGTAGTCCCCAAGATTCCCTGATGTCCAAGGACTTCAGAATGGCCTACAATAAAAGTGGCATCTAAGCAAGTGAGAGTTAAAATTGCCTCCACAACTGACAGGTTGGCTATTTTGAGGGGAATTCACACAAAGTGCCACAGTCCTGAGACTAACCCCTCCATTGCTGGTTCAGCAGGCAGAGACAGCACTGCTCACTGGAATGAGACATGTGAGAACTAAACCTTGGGCCAACACAGTTGCCCTCTTTACTATAAATTGCAGTGCAATGCAAGAGTCCTGCCAAGATCAGCTGTTTCCTCTAGATTTCTGTCAAGCTTTGACAGCTCATTAAAAGTTAGGAGGGGAAAAGGGTTTGATTTGCTTCACTTAGAAGCAAATCACAGAGGCTTAGCCTTTTGCACAATGAAGAAAAAATGACCTTCACTCTTCCCAGCTTTTCTATGCTGCACCATAGCTAACAGCAGGGGAGGACCCAGTTCTGTGCACAATTACTGCCAAAAGTCTTTTAGAGCTTTAAAATTGATTCTCCAGTCAGATACTAATTTGCACTGCAAGAAAAAGATTTAGAGCTACCTGCAGGTTTAAGGCATACAGCAGCATCGATTATGCTGAAAGCACCATTTCAGGCCATCTTTGCAGCTTGGAGAGCTAAACCTCACTTTTCCCCTGCCCAAATTGATTCCCCCCCACAGACTCTTACAAGGGCAGACCCACTGCAGGCTCTGCATACCAAAGGCACAGTGTGAGAAAGAGTTAAACATCCATGTGACACCGTGGCTGGTGCTGCTGCTGCCAGGAGCTGCCGTGGTGTTTGTGTGCAGTGTGTTAGTGTGACATTAAAATCGATGTGTGCTCTGTGTACCTGCAGGCAGTGCTGGTCCCTGGTAAACAAGGCAGGCAGGGCTAGGATGAGAGCTACAAGACAGAGGATGCAGTAACTCTGCTCTATTTAAAAGAAATCTCATTTAAAATACTTGGCAGTTCCATATAACTTGTCAAGAACATCCAAAATACCAGAGCACCTTTTAGTTCTTCTGTTAGAGCTTTAATGGTAAAAAAAGTGCTGACAATACCTTTTTATACAGGAAAAACCTTTTGTGTCACATTTCTGTAACGCTCTAGGAAGTTACCCAATCAACCTACATCTGCCTTTTCTATCTCTCAAATCTCAGTCAAAACATTCTTTTCCCATTAACACCAATGCAAACAATCTACAAGGGATGTCTTACTTCTTTTTACAGCTGTGTCTCACGGCAAGAAAAAGAGAGGGAAACAGTAAAACTTCTGGTGGAGAGCTTGGCCTTACAGAGTTCTGTGTGCCTCTCTGGTAGGTCCACACAACTGAGCCACTTTGCACCCCCTGGGCTGCCCTGGCTGGTGGGGGCACAGGCACAACTGCTGCAGCTTTAGTTCTTTGTCCTTCTTTTCTTGGGACCTAGCTCCGCTTGTTCTGACTCCTGGCTTGCAAAGCAACAAACATATGTTCAGCCAAGCATCTCAAACCACCTTATTCCTGCACTGAGAATCAAAACCTCTCCCCAAAGCTGCACCTTTTAATCACTATGCATTAATAACACCATACACTCCATGTAGCACAACATCCCACATCCATGTCCCTCTTCTCAACTCAGACTCTCCATCCTCTCCTCTTGACAAAGTTTCACAACCCTTTGAACAAAACTTGAATAAAGTCATCACATAAGCAAGAGCCTCCATGCTGCACCTTGCCTGCAGCATCCCTGATTACCTCAGCTGTTCTTCAGCAGAGACACTCTCATCTGGAAGCTTTCCCATCTCTCCTGAGCGGGATCTTTAGCCCACTGTCATACCTAAGTCTCTGCTACAACTCACTGCATCTTCATCAAATGCCTTTATGCTCGTGTCTCCTATCTCCTGCTGCTCACCAAGCTCAAGTAATGAGGAGCACTGCTCTCTTCCTACCTGTCAGAGCCTCTACTGCCTCCTGAGCTTAATGCACATCACCAATACACCTGGTGTTTGCAAAGCTGAGGAAAGATGGGAGCCTCCTTCCTCACTGTCCTTGCAAAGTCCAACCTGCCAAGACCACTGGTTAGAAACCAATCTTACAGGAAAGCTGCTCAGAGGCTTTTCATCTAAATGGATGTTTTTCTTTAAATGAGCTATAGCTCATTTTCATGCACACTGCAGCACAGTTGAAAACATGTCAATCACCTGATTTTTGAAAGACAAACAGAAGTGTTCTAACAGTGCTGAAATGCCTTTGCAAAAGATAGCTCATCTGCCTGGAAAGGTGTGGAGCACCCCAGGAAGAGGAGCATTTAAACCAGCCCATTCCTTTCTCTACAGACCTCTCTCTTTACTATCCAAGCAAACCTCTGCACTATGGTTTTCTTTATAATTACACTTTGTTGTACATTCTCAGGCAAGGACACTGATACCAAGCCTCTTTTTCCTCCTAGAATCAGGAAATGTAGTTTTTGGGGGTTGGTTGGGCAGATGACCTTTTAAGGAAATAGGTCACAGCACTGACTTAAATAATTTATTCAAGCAAAACTTGCCAAACAAGTTAAAGAAGTGTGAAAGCTCTTCCAGGGCTGTTATTGAATGCCTCACAATAATAGGAAAGTGTGTGATCAGAGCAGACTGCCAGGAAAGAGCAGTGTGTGCATTGTGCCACTATATATGTGCTTGGACAAGCAGAAGAGACATGTGGGCCCCAGCAGAGGGAGGATTCAATGAAGGTATTTTTCCATTTTCTATTGGAGCCTACATTGGAGACAGAAAGGAGCAGCTGTGCTGAAGCTGGACACAACCTCCATATGTGTAGCTATTATAAAAAGCTGTATCTACACCACATAGTTCTCCTTTTGTCAGGGGTAGGTTCTGCAAAAGCTCCAGCTTCTATTTCAGCAGAAATTAAGACCATTTAGAGAACTGCCTTCAACTTCTCTCTACAGTGCCTTCAATTAGCTTGCAGTAGTTATTCCAGCCTGTATGTGAGCCAGGCTGGAAAGAAAATGCACAAATGAAATGGCACAGATTTTCTCCCTGAAAGCAAAGGAATGGACACGATGAGATGGCTACTGCAGCTTTGTGCTTGTGGAAAGTGTGCCATCTCTGAGAAATATCCAGTGAAAAAAAAGCAAAAAACAGGTCTGCTTTCTGCTTCATCTCTGCTACTGAAAGGGAACAGGCCAGAGAACCTGGCTTTGGCTTTGCAGGGGCAGAGAGATGAGGACAGATGGAGAAGAGGCTACTTATCCACATCCAGCCCAGGAAGGAGAAGCCGTGTACTGACTGTGTAGTTTGCACTCAGTTTAGTGATGTCAGGATATGTCCCCAAAACACAGGAATGCATGTTAGGAAATGCAAGGCAGCTGCCAGTATCACTCATGGCAACATCCAAAAAGTGAGGGGCAAACAGAGTGAAAAGCCAACCACTTCACTCTTCAGCTGTCCTTCATCATCAGCTGAGCCAAGCTGCAAAGGTGGGTGAGTTTGGGAGGAGAGAGAGTACTGTCAGCTCCAGGATAATAAAGGCCAAGATGACAATGCAGATAGTGCTTTCCAGAGAACATCAGCTACAGTGAGTGCATTATTCTTCTCTAAAAGAAGATGAGTGCAGGAAGGAGGTGTAGTCTGTCAATGCATAAGCTGCACAGCAGGAAAGTTAGGGTGAATAGCAGGAAGACTTTCCCAGCAGGGAAATATGTAAGCATGCAGAACCATGTCAGTGAAGGCAAAGAGATAAGCCTGTAATAAAGGATATTTCATGTAATGAACCACAATTAGAGCATATTTTGCATTTGCCTTATGCAGTTTGTAGGACTCATTACAGGGGGCTTACTTAAACTGCTCTACATATCCTAGCTATCTTAGCCAGCCTTTCTCCTTTAAATTGCTGAAGGAGTCACACTGGGTACAGGGAGATATTTGGATACAACCTGAATAAGTGTCAGCCCTATTTATTCCCCACTTTTTCTCTCCTGCAGCCAGAAAAAAAAAAAAAAAAAAAAAAAAAAAAAAAAAAAAAAAGGAAAGCCTGTCCACCAGTCTTTGCCTACAGAGCAGGCACTCAAAGTGTCCAAAACCTAAGGGGAGCCCAGGAGTTTGAGTAGAGTGAGTAACCAAATGCATGGAGACAATATCTTCCTAGAGGCTTTTCCCTAGCTTAAGACTTACTGAACCTAAGCAATTTCTCTCACTGACTGGCAGCTCAGTAGCTGTCCTTGAAAAAGTAAGAGACACAAGAAGGGAAGAAACACGAGGAGCTCCCAAACCCCAGGAGGAGCAGGTCCATGGATGGCCTCACCTCTGCTGGGTCCCAGGCAGACCTCGTCTCTCCTCCTTCTCACAGCCAGGGTGACACAGTCCAGCAGCTCCTGGCTCAGCCCAGACATGGGGGCTTTGCAGAACCCAGCAGACATTCCTGCACACCAGCCATTCTCCACCAGGCACTGAGGGAAAGCTGGGTGCCCAGTGGTGTTTTTCACCAGCCCCTGAGAAAAATGTCCTTAACTGCTCAGCTCACTTATGTCTTTCTGATGTTATGTAAGTGGATTGAGAGAAAAAAACATTACCATGAACAGGTTTCTAATTAGGAAAAGAAATAAAAAGAATTATGGAATTAAGGCAAAACCTCAGCATGAATGACCCAAATCCCTTCCTTGTGCTGCAGTCCACAGCAGGCTATAGAAAACTCTTTTTAAAAAAGGAAGTTAATTCATCACTAAGATGGCACAGAAAAGGCAAATTCTTTTGTAGGCTGGCACCCGCTCTCCCAAGCAGCTGATCCCACTTAATTTGTCTATTGTAAGGGCAAAGGACACTTTAGAAAGAGATGTGCTTTGTGGCACAAGCACTCCTACAAACACTGCTGAAATGAGAATAACAATGGGGCATACCACAGAGTCCTAGAATCATCGAGGTTGGAAGACACCTTTAAGATCATCAAGTCCAACCATCTACCCAGCACTACCATGGTAACTCCTAAACCATCACCCAGCACCACATCCAGACACCTATTGAGCACCTACAGGGATGCTGACTCCATCTCTTCCCTGGCCAACCTATTCCAGTGCCTGACCATCCTAACAGTGGAAAGTATTTTCTGATATCTAATCTGACTTTCCTGTGCCTCAAAGCCATTTTCTTTGATCCTCACACTGCAGGCACAGCAGAAGAGACCAGCACTCACCTCACTACAGCCTGCTTTCAAGGAGCTGTAGAGAAGGATGAGGTGTTTCCTAAACTTCCTCTTCTCCAGACAAAACAACCCAAGCTCTCTCAGCTGCCACTCATAAGACACAAGACATGTTCTCTAGACCTTTCACAAGCCTTCTTGCCTTTCTCTGGACATGCTCCAGCACCTCAATGGACATTTTAAAGTGAGGGGGCCAGAACTGAACACAGCGCTTGAGGTGTGGCCTCACCACACTGAGTTCAGGGAGTGATCTCTTCCCTAGTCCTTCTAACCATCCATCCAATCACCATCCAATCACCATTTCCTAATTTGCACTGGCAGCTTTCTGTTGGTTGTCTGCAGACTGTCACTGCTAG
The DNA here is from genome assembly GCF_029582105.1 of Oenanthe melanoleuca. Lineage (NCBI taxonomy): Eukaryota > Metazoa > Chordata > Aves > Passeriformes > Muscicapidae > Oenanthe > Oenanthe melanoleuca. The sequence continues at coordinate 17,124,496 of NC_079337.1, forward strand.
TGGGAGTTGCCTACAATGAGTTACCTACTGTCACACTGGATACAGGTGTCTCCTCAACAGGGCCTTGCTTTGTGAACATTTCAAGTATCCCCAGGTCTCCATGACCCGACCTTAACAGCAAATAAGAGCACCCTACACTTCTCATCAATGATGTAGTTCTTCTTTAAATGCTCAGTTGAAGATGTAAGTGCCTCAGTTGCAGATTTAAGTGCCTACGTTTTAAAACATTGCTGAACCAAACTGGTGATTTTCTGGCTCTCATGGGAGCGATATGTTCTCATAACTTGAGAGGAAACAATGTGAGGAAATCTTTTTTTCCCTCACAATACTGCCTATTGTGAGTGGAAACACCTGCCACAGAGTGATTTTTAGGCATTTGAATCCCTAAGGGCATGGTGGTTTCTTTATCAGGTTAAGTGAAGTGGATACCCCGGGATATAGTGGGCTGTTTGGAAAGCTCACATCTGTCATTAGGACACTACTGGGAGCCAAGAAAGCAGCCTTTTCTCAGGCTGCTCAAGAACAAGAAATTATGACAATGATTAAACACCTGCAGGGTGTGTGAGAAACGTGAAGCTTTGCAGAAAGCATGTTTTCAAAGAGGTGTTGCCTTCTTGGACCAATGAGCCTTTTCTATTCTGTATTGCATGAACTACTCTATATAAGTGTAGTGTTTCTTTAAATAAAGGCTCTCCTTTGCTTCTCCTTTGCACAGAGAACCTTGTTGCTCTATTCTTTTCACTGCTCTCATAGCCTCAAATGCAACACACATCCTCAGTAAATCAGTTGGTGTTTGGACAAGAAGCCAGATTTATTCTCTGGTTTTGAAGGCACCATCTCCATGTTACATGACAAAGTCTGCATCAGCCAGAAAATGTGCACTGGTCATCATTGGTTTGATAGGATGGTAGCTTATTTTCCTGTACTAGTCCTTTTTCTGCTGGGTCAGTCTCCTCAATGTGAGGGATCTTTAGGTTTTTTCCTTACTGCAGCAAGGATGAAGTACAAAAGGGAGACCTCAGCTTTTCTGCCTACTAAGAGACAAATGCAGCACAGAGCTGAATGAACCAAGTTGCCACAGGGAAGCACTCCACTCTGGCAGCTTGGGGACTAATGTTTGGCAGACACTGGCATGCAGGAATCTGAACCATATGACAAGGAATCCAGCAAAGATCATTGATAAAATACCTTCTGCAATTGCCCGAAGGACTGGGCAATTAGTTGAAGCACCCTGACAAGTACAAGGCACAAATAGAGAAACACAACTATTTTTGGGAATAGACTCCATCTTAGGGTGAGCAGACAGAACATCACTTGTAGCAGAGGCAGCATGCAACTGCATTATCTCAATCTGTTCTGCTTCTGTCCTCTCATCAGAGGAAAGTGTGTGCCAAGGTGGGGTCCTCATGCCTTCTAGAAGACAGGTACATGGATATACCATATCTGTAACAGTGCTGAGTCAAAATACTCCCATAATCTGTTGTCTTATGATCTTTTGTACTATGAGACAAAGCTCCCCTTTTTTGGGGTTGGAAAATAGTTCCTGCGATGCTGATGCTCTTGGCTTTGTGTGTGGTGTGCAGGCATGCTGGTGGGTGGTGGTGACACCACAGGGTTATAACACTGCCTTTTCCACCTGGCCCAGGGGTGGCTGTGCTGGCTGAGGAACGTGTGGTTGTGTGGCAGGGGGCTGCTGAAAGGCTGAGTGAATTCGTGCCAAAGTGCAGAGCAGCAGCTAATGCAGAAGTGCAGAAGAGCCTGTGCTGGTGAGCAGCTGTGCAAAGGCAGCTGCATTACACAGAAGGAAGCAGACAGGTCTCTTCTCAGGCAGGGACAGCACAGGGAAGCTCCCACCAGCACGCTGAGCTTTGCAAGGTTCTCAGACTGAATCCAGAAAGCTCTTTGTAGCTGCTCTGACTTACACACATTCATAAATCCAGGCAGAATGTTCACCCTTGAAAGTCCTTTCTTTTCCCATCTCAGCCTACAAACAGAGACCCAGAATAATTAAGACAGTGCTCATTTTATTGTACTCAGCATGGAAACCAGATGTAAAACAGCAAAACATTAAATTCCTAAGGGACTCAATCAGGTGGGTAACATTGCTTTAGTATCACTTTAAGACTTTTCACATGCAAACTTCTGTTGGTATGTCTCAAATGAATGCCATGGTACACCTGGTAGCCTAAGACTAGCTTTATTTTGTACAGTACATCACGTTCAATCAGTGTAACTATAAAATTAATAAAGCCACAATAATATTAGTTATTGTTAGAAGCCTCCAAGTTGGTTTTCTTCTGATGCTGGCTAACTCATGGCCATAGATTTTGAAATTAACAGTTCAGATACACTCCCTTCCTTTAATTCTGGTTAGGAACTCCCAGTATTCTTCAGTGTCACCGAGACCTTTACTTCACAACTCAGTGATTTTATGTGTCACAAACACACAAATGGTTCTCTTCCATTTTATGGAAATTCCTCAGGGCCATGTCTAAACTTGCTTTTGATGTACTTGAAACTATTGATTGTGAACTGAGCTAAGGGAAGTGTCAGGAGTATCGTCCAGCAGAAGGGTCACCTCCTATAGCAGAGCTGTTAAGAAGTATCTGAGAGACTCATATTCTGCAGCAGACAATTACTGGAGACTTTGCAGGCAGGTTTGTAATTTATTTCTACTCCCAAAGAGTGTCAGTCTTAGCAGAAAGCTAACAAAAACTTAAGGTTTGATATTTCAAATGGGGATTAGTTGATGTGATTCTGTTCCTAAGGAGATCAGATGCTTCCTATCATCCACAGTCTGCATTTTAGAGACCAGAGAAGGAGAAAAATTTAAACTTGCCTCAAGGTTGTGGAAAATGCTAAGTCTCCAGCATTCAGTCAGAAGGGCAAAGGGGAAAAAAATCATATTAGAGCATGAGTGATGCATGAGACCTGCACACATGTACTTGCCTTTTAAATAGGGAGACACACACACACACACAAGCTTACCTACATCAGAAGTTTTTCTAGAGGAAAAAATATTTCCTCTCTGTGTGATTTGGCTCAGTAATAATATCATTTTTCTTCAAAGAAGCCTGAATGATGAAAAGTAGGTTTCACTTTACAAAATCTTCTTTGCCAGGATTTGATGCAAAATCTATAAACTCTAGGAAGAAAGAGCTACTCAGAAAAACACAAAGCAGAAAAAATAATAAATCTCAGTGTTAAAAAAAAAAAATCAGTTTGGCTCAATTCAGCTGCTCCTTTTAAACATCTACAGTGACTCAAGTGGCATAATTTAGGCCCCTAAGAGAATATTGAAGCCAGTTCAAGTTTACAGGACCTGACCTTCAGGTCACACTGCAGCATCCAATGCACCAGAGATATTTTGTAATGTGCAGTATTTGGGTAAGGATCTACCTGCATTTCTTTGGGACAAATGACCACTCATACAGGCATCACAGAGACACCAAAAAATAAACCAGCAGAGATTGGTTGCTGAAACAGGGAGTTAGGAAGAAGGAAGGAAGAGTTTCCTTCAGACCACAGCCCTTAATTTTTTAAGCCCAGAGTCTGAAAATATGTTATCTGTCATTCAGAGCAGCCATTCCCACAAGCTGTGTGTGAAAGTTACTCTCTTGTAGTAGCATTTTGCATTAATTTTTAAAAGGTGTAGAAGGATAGACACAGAACAAGATAATGGAGCTAATAAATTAATAAAATTTGTACATTCACACAAACCTTGCATATACTGAGCTAACTAATGAAACACTGGTATGGTACATTCCATGAAACTCCCAAACTGAAAACCAGTGGTAGCCAATTTGAATTCCTCAACCCTGATTTTCATTTGGATTTCCACTTCTAACTTTAACACTTCAACATAGTAATGAAACTCAAGAGAAAAGCTAGTGCTATCTTTAGAGCATATATTGTTTTTTGAATCCCTTCAATATACTTCTTCAAATGGTACATTTTACAAGCTCTTATGTTTTAGTGGCAGTAATAAACAGGTTTACTGCTTACAGGTTTTGCTGAATCCCATTTGGATATATCTATAAATACTAGCAAAATATACAGCCTTTGGAAATACTAATTTTCCTAAAAGACATGGGATGCCAACAAATAAAAAATGTATGAGGTCAGGAAACAAGTGGCAAAACAGACATAGGAATGTGAATTCATTGTGAAGCACCTATACCAACTTTATTTTGCTTATCTTTTTTCCTTCCCTCCCTCAGCAATTTCTTCTTCTGTATTCAAAATAATGTTTTCTTCTCCTGAAATGGAGGAGACAGATATTCCCCTTCTTGTCCCTTCAGCTCTTTCTCCACTCTTTTTTTTCACACCAAGTCAGCAGAAATGGGGCAGAACTTCAGCACTACTGCCTAAATAACACAAAGCTGGCAGATCCCAACCAAGTGCACACAGATGGATATCATAGCCTCATATGAAATCCAGGACTATATTGCAAATTGCCTGCAATGAAATGCTCCTTCAACTCAGGTATTATATTGGCAATACTGAAACATGCTTATTCTCATATTTGCTAGTGGAAAGCCCCCTAAGTGAAACCAGAAGTAAATCTTCCATTCTTATTCACAACTTTTATCAATGGTTCTTGCTACATTGGCCTTCCTAGAAGATGTGACTGACAGGAAAGGGTTTCCTGACAATGAGCTTGTTTCCCAAAATCTCTCATCTTGCAAAAAAATGAATTTAAGAGTTCAACTGGCTAGGCTGCAACACAGGTTTGGGTTTTGTTTTTTCTTCATATAGATTTGCTCTTGGGAATGACAAAGTATTTTCTGTTCTGAACCCTCTTTTTATTAGCCCAAATGGATTTCCTTGGTTGTCACCCATCCAACTAATGCAATGTGGTTCTGAGTCACTGGGCAGAGAAGAAGAATGGGGTGGTGGCACCCAGATCATCTCCCCCTACTCTCTGCCCTATCACTGCTCCAAGCACATTTTCATTTTTGAGACTGACATGACACCAAGAACAGTCTTTCTTGCCTGCTACAAGCCCACTCAAATGCATAATATTTGCTAATTGCTACCCCCACCGTGGTTGCCTTGCTATTGGGGAAAGATGTGTTGTCAGTGAGGATTCACACTGTTACCTAGACATTGTATGCTGGAGAAAGCACTAATCACCAGTCTTAAACTAGCAGGTTGCCTACAGTCTGCCCTAGCAAGGCACAGTCAAAACCTAAAATATCTTCCATGAGATGTGCTGGTGATTATCGACTCACTTTTATGTGTTGGCTTTTGGCACTTTATTGCTTGGCTTCCAACACACATCTGCAGGACTTCTGCAGCCACCAGACAGAGCCATGGACAATTTGCATCTTTGCACCCCTGTTTGCCCAGAAGACAGGCTGAACACTACATTTTGTTTCAGTTATGCCCATGCAGCTGTTCAGGTGCATCCACTCAGTAACTTGTCCATTAGTGCTTTGTAGTGTGGATGCACTGGTGAGATTTTCCTAATTTGGTGTGGGGAAGGGAGGGTGGGCCAGCTACTGAAGACTTACAGCTGAAAGAAGCAGGGGAGATCTCTCATTCCTTGCAAAGAAGCAGAAAGTCCAGTGCTGCCCCAGCATCCTGCTCATTCATTGCCAAGCCCAGTTTGGTCTCAATAAAGCAACCACTACCCATATCTTAGAAATATTTTGCAGAGCTGAAGCTAAAGGATAAAATTCATGGAAATCAGTGCATGAGTGACAGCAGTTTATTTTTCTCTGGAAGGAAAAAAAAATAGGACAATCCATTTGTATATTCAGACTGAGCATATTTGTAAAGGGACAGTTCAGAGTAAGCTGGCTCACAGCTACAGCAAGGGGAATGCAGAGGGGGAAGCAAGCTGAGCCAAGGGACACGGCTTCACAGGAAGACAGGCTGGGCAACAGCTAGCAAGGGAAGGGCAGAAGGGAGGCAAAAGGAGCACCACAGAGCCTTGGACTGGACAGGACACAGCAAAAACTGCAGAAAACTTGGGGAACCTCATCAGGGCTGACACAGACACAATGTGGGAAAGACACTGAACTTGTCAACTAACCTGACCTAATGATACTGTCAATATTAATCCCACATAAAATTTCACGTGAAACTCACACCTCAGACACTGCTAGGAAGGGGGTAAAAACAGCAGTACTTACAGAAAAAAAGGCTGGAGACTTTCTTCCTGGTACACAGAGGTGGGAAGATTCTAATGTGGTGTTTCAGAATTAAAAGCTCAGCACCACAAGTAGGAGAGGACTTGAAATAACATACAGAAATTGAACAAGAACATGACATAAAGCCCCCTGGTATATATCTGAGGAAAACTAGGAGTCAATTTAGTACTATGCTTAGGGGCAACACTTTTCATTGCACTCAGTTAAAATGTTGTATGTTACAGTATTTTACTTTTCTGCTGGGGAAAAATTGCCCCCAAACAACTACTATGAAGGCTTGGCAGTGGATATACTCAAAAAGACTGGCCTCCTAAATAACTGGGGACCACTTCAGGTTTGCTTCACAGGAAAAAAAAAAAAAAAGAAAAAATACTAATACTGATTTACATGGTGTAAACCTGTAAGATTTAGAGTAAGTTGTAAGAGCAAGATATACAGAGTAAGTCAGGTCTGTGGTACTAGAGACAGAAATAAGTTATCATCATGATTCATGGAAAATTTTTAATGGACTAAAAAGAATCTCCTATTTAACCCTAGTACTCTGCAGGATTACAATATCCAAATCATCAGTGCTTTGCAGCATAAATAACTAAATTTTCTACAAACTGCAGGAGTTTCCCAGCCTCCCATAATGAACTCTAGTGGACAAAATACAAAGCTACTGGGAAACACATTTCCCAAGTTGAAAAAATATTATTGAGAAATGAGACCAACATATATTTGAGACATTATTGTATATCATACCTCTGGAGAAACAGTCACTAAGCTACCTTTTATTAGCAGTTTCTACAACTAAGTTCAGAAATACAGCAAAGATTGTCTCAAGATTTCAGTACTGCTGAAAATTTTTCAAGTTAACAGTATAATGGTTCATAATATAGAGTGTTAGGTAAAACAAAATAACATACAGTCTAAATAAATGGTATTCAGGTTATGAAAGGCAGCAAGAAAAGCACCAAAATACTGGAAAAAACAGTAGAGTTGGCTAAGGGCTTAAAAGGGGAAAAAAAATCAGTGTAACACACTAGACATAGAGGCTCATGGACCCCAATGCACAGGAAAGCCAGCTGCTATGGGAAAACATTACTGTGCATGTCTGGGGAGAGAAGAAAGATCCACACCACTTTAAAGAGTGATTTAGAAGAGAGGTGCTCAGCGCCACGGGAGGCTGGGAGCAGGGGCTGCCCACCCGACCTGAGGAGCAGAATGGCTCCCTGCTTTTTAAAGACTTGGCAGGAGTCCCAGAGTAAGGGTGGGCACCTGCTGGATGCAGGTCCATCCACTGATGAGCTCTCCTGTGCCTCCATGGTTTATACCTCGAGTGGCCACTGCAGGGGACAAAAAGCATCTCTCACCTCCCCTTCTGGCCATCAGCATCCCACTGACTTAGCTTCTCCCCAAGAGAGAATCCAGTCTTGATCCTCGTTCTTTGCCTGGTTCTGCATTTCAACAGGAGGGGAAGACTGGGCTCCCTGGGGCTCACTGAGAACAGCAGCCCACAGTATCAACAGAAGTGGGGCAATGTCTATAGCCTGTTCATGGACTTGCCTCAGCACAGGTAACTAACAAACCAGGAAAGTTGTCTTGTGTTAGGTCCTTACAGCTGTTGAACCTTGCTTCCACCTCCCTCAGCTTCCCCCAGTCCACCCCTTTGAGTAAGACCTCATAATGCACATAAACAAATTCCTGTAATTCTGACAATCCCTCTGCTTCCTGCTTTATCAGAAGGTGCTGCTCTCCCTGCAGCAAGGTGGCAATTGAAATTTGTGCTTTTGCTAAGTGCCTAGCTTTTCATCTGACAGCAGTCAAGGTTGGGGCATAACGTGGAAATACACCAGCTGTGACAATAATAATGGCAGGATGGAGATGTGGCTAGTCAGAAAACAAAGGGGAATCATTTTCCACGGTTGCATCACAACCCCAATTACACAACCAAACAGCAGGACTGGAGGGGAGGGATTCTCTCTCCACCACTGCAGGTATTTAGGCACCCCTGCAAACCATGTCAGTCTAACACAGAAGAGGGAGCAGGTCGGACACAGCAATTGGGACGCCTAAAATTCTGCAGCATGGACTGGAACATGTTGTGCTGCCTCCCTTTCAGTTTTTTATTTGAGGATGTATCTGAGGAAATGGATTTCCGTGTCTGACTGTTCTGGGCCCGGATCAGTTTCTCATGTTCCCGTATCTGTCTCTGTAAGTGGTTCTGGATGGCAATTCCCAGGGATTCTGGATCAAGGGAAGCACCATAAACCTCCCACGTCATTCCTTGTTCATCCCAAACAACATCTCTGACGTGTTTGGACTGCTTCACCTGCACTTTCGCCTCCATGGCTGGGGTGGAGTGCTTTTTGTTGTCCCCCAGGTTGGGCGCAGCCGGAGAGGAAGCAGGAATCGCTGCAGTGTGGAGATGGTGCCTGGGCTCCCTGGCCTGGAGGCTCTGTTGCTGGGGAGCTGCCGATGCTGCCGTGGGAGGGGCGAGACTTGCAGGACTCACACTCGACTCGGGCATCAGTCCTGCCTGCAGGCTCTGGCCTGCAGCCATCCCGCTGTCTGCGTGGCCTGTGCTCCCCTCCTGACCCGCACCCTGCGGGCACGCCTTGGCACGGACAGCGGCAGCCTGGCCGCTGGCCTCCAGCCCTCCTGCAGCATCAAGCACCACCGAGTTCTCTTCCTTTGCTTTTACCACAGACTGAGTAGGGCTGGCCTGCCCTTGACTCACACCCTTGCTCTGCACAGGCCTTTGCTCAGAGCTGCCCAGGACCTCCTTCTGCTTGGCCTCACTGTCCTTGCCAGAGAGGAAAGGTGAGCGGCTGCTTCCTGCATGAGGGACGAGATCTGGCACGTTGTTCTGGGTTCCTGGGACAGCATCAGTGGAAGTGGGGCTTGGGTCACCAGCACCAGCCCCACACTGTGATGGAGTTTGATTACTGGAGTCAGCTCCAAGCTGCTCAGCTGGGATGGGCCGTGCTGGGACTGGAGCATCCTTTGGCAGCTGAGCAGCATCCTTGACATCACAGCCTGCGCTGGTCGTCTCAGCATTACCCACAGATGTTCCTTGGGAGGGTACAGCTGCAGGGGAGCAGGGGGGAACAGGTTTTACATTATCTGCTGATACTGGAGATGCCACATCAGATGGGACCCCAGGCAGTTTGACAGGCTGGGCTTGGGCTGAAGCAGTCACAGACACAACAGTCGATTTTGATGTGATACCAGGAGAACACGAAAACTGTTGTTGTGAGGATGGACTGTCAGGAACTGCAGCCTGGCTCAGCCCCATACCTCCTTGGTAAATTATGTGCAGTTCTTCCTTCTCCTCTGGAGGAGGATTCCCTTTTAAGAAGGCAGCAAAGATGCTGGGACTGGTGGAAGCTGATTTGCTCTCCACAGTAGTCACAGCCTGAACCTCAGCATCCCTCCATGTCCTGCTTACAGCTTCCTGAGTAAAAGGGCTGCCCTCTGGCTGAGCTGTCATTGTACCTGTTTCTCTGAATTTGGAGATCTGGGTGGGGTTTGGACTCGCAGAAATGGGGTCCAGGTTGTGTACAGGGTGTGGACTCTCGTGGCCAGACTGGGCTGGTGCCTGGCTGCTCTGCACCGCTTCAGTTTGACCTGGGGGATGCAGCTGTGCCGTGTCTGCAGTCCCGCTTTTTGCCTCCAGACTGGTCTGCGGGTCTCTCCCCAGCTCAGCTTCGCTTTGCCTTGCTGCCAAGGCTGACTGACACACGGCAGAACCATTTTTTTCTGCTGCCCTGTCTTTTTCCCCTCTTTGCAGAAGGTTTGCCTGAGAAGTATGACAGAATTGATTAACCCCGACAGGATCACCCGGGGAAGAATAATTTAACACTCCAAGCGCTGGCTGATCCTCAGCTCCCTGAGGTTTCAGGGCAGAGTCATCTATCTGTGTCAGGGAGCTGGTTTTGGCCTGGCTGCCTGGCACAAACTGCCTGGAGCTCTGTGGGGCCGGCATCATCTCTGGCCCTTGCCCCACCAAGAGGGCTCCTGCTGCATCAAGGGCTGGCGCTGCCGGTGCCTGGACGCCCGCTGGCTGGGAGCCACCAGCAGGCTTCACATCTGCAGGATAGCCCTCTGCAGCTGTGCTGGCCAGCCTGGGAGAAAGGGCTTCCTGCTGGCTGTCATGGTCTGTGTGGCACTGCTCACACCTCTGTGTGCTGGCAGCACCTGTGCAGTTCAGGTTGAGCAAGCAAACCCCAGCTGAGCTGGACGGAGCACACGGGAAACCATTGCTGGCCCTCTCACCACTGGGGGGCTGGGGCTGGGGCTGGGGCTGGTGCTTAGCAGGCTGCAGGTCTCCCAGCTGCTCCTCCTCTGTAGAAGCTGAGACCAGGGAAAGCTTGGCAGATCTCAGAGGATCTGGTACAGTCCCCATGGACTGTCTTCGAGAGGTTGTTTGTCCTCAGCTTCTCCTTGGAGTTTTCTCGCTGGGCAGGCTGTCAACAGGCAGGTTTCCTGTGAAGCTAATCTGTTAATGAAACAAACACAGTATTAGCAGCAGTCAGGTCTAAGAAAAAATACCCAGAACTAATTGATTTTACAGTGTGAAGAGAAATACTTGCAGGCAGGGGAGAAAGTGAAGCACCCAATTCTGCCTGAGAGTCACAGAAAAGACACAGATTTCAAGGATCTCCCAGTTCTCAGGTCTGGATGGAGAAAACAGTGCTAAGGACAAAGCAACAACTGCTCCTGTGTTGTTGATACATTAATGAAAACACTAACATGCAAGAGGGAGGAAAAAAAAAGGAAATTAAAGAAGAGGAACAGACTTTGCATGGAAGGTTAAGTCACAAAATAAAATCCCTGTGATAATATTCTCTAGTAAGCCACCTGTGGAAAGAAATGCCTATGTGAAGAACAGATGCCTAGGTTTGAGTGGATTCCACATCTTCAGTGAGCACCAGTTCCCTCTCCTTCTCAAGAATAGCCTTTCTAGCTCCACTACCAACAAGGACACAGTCACAGCAGGCAACTGGTCATTTCAGGTTAATGTGGATGAACCCAAACCTCACTGGTAAAAGGAATATGGAGGGATCACTACCTGCTGGGTGATGCAGATAGAAACCAGAGGTACTGCACACCAGGGCTGTCCACATACATACTCCTGGCACATTTACATCCTTTGAAATAATTACAAGGAAGCCAGCTTGATTAATAAATGCGGGTACAGATGACCTAGAAATCAACTTACAAGTAGGTGGTATGAAATTGAAAGGGGAACATTGCAGCACCACAGAACAGGAGGGGTTCATGCCATATCTAGGGAAATGTGTGGGAGGGATTTTAAGCAGGTAGAACAGAGTTCTCCAGGCTGGAATCATGCCAGGACTGCAGAGAAACCGTCCCTTCAAACAGGAGGTGATCTCCAAATGTGCTTGTTGGCTTTCCAAAGGGCTTAGCACTGCCCAGCCTACAGATCAAGGATGGGATCCATGTCACCAGAGTGGTGGTGGCCAGTGATAAAATCCCACAATTCTTTTAACCTGCAGGCTATCTGTGCTTGTTTAAAAAGCTTTCACTTATGCTGCCAGCAAAACACAGGTATGAGACCTGGGAGACACCCAAGTTTTGTTAACCTGATGATGTACCTGTTTGTGTGCCCCTGTCTCTGCAGGCACACAGTAGGTTCTCACTTGCTACATTACTAGGGAGATGCTGGTGCAAGCTGTGGAGAAGTCACTCAACTGTTCCAGAGCCTCCCTACCCACTTGCAAAATCAACAAAAGCTCTGTCAGAAAAATCTCTACTCTACTTTTCTCAGCCTGGATGGCAGTGGTAGTTAGTTTCTGTAAAATCAGTCCCAAATTTCAGCACCTTAGGATACTTTAGGAGCAACAAGACAAAAATGCTCAACGAAGGAAAATTTAAATAAAATATAGGCAGCCTATTTTTTTCTAAGAAAAGGAAAGTGCTGCAACTTATTACTTATTCATTAAGCTTTCTGTCTTCCAGGTATTAAAAATTTATTACTTTTATACCGCCTCTTTGGGCTCTGTCCAACCACATAGACACAGTCTGCTGGGTTAAGCCAGCCCTAGAAACTGTGATCCTGCCCCTGAAGGAACCCAAGTTCCTTAGCTGCACTCTGTGACAGCAGCCCAGCATCACCTCACACCAGCTTTCCAGGATGGCTAAGGATCTCCAAGCTTTTTAAAGAAGTACTGTGAGTATGCAAACCAGGCTGCAAATCAATGGATGTCTGTGGCTGCCCACAACATGTCTTGCCTTCATTTTGTTCTCACTTTAAGGACAGCCAATATAGTCCTGAAGGAAGGACAGACATTCCATGTTCACCCTGTTGTGCTATAAACATCTAATGGCTGTGAGGAGAGGAGCAGATGGCTTAGGGTATCCACTAGACTAAATTCTGTTACTCTCTTTTTTTCCTTTTCCAAATGCCAATGCAAACCATACCAGTGTATACAACTGGGCATGTCAGATATATTTTTCCTGATTTTTTTCGATCCAGAGTTTATTTAAGAAAAATTAAGCAAATAATGGAACAAAACTAATCCCCATTTTAAGGATGAGATGTATTACTTAGCAAACAGTGCCAGAAGAAAGAAAGATTTCAGAGAAAATCTGTTTGGTTCTTCACTATACAAAACTTGGGCAAGGCAATCTGCATACTGGAGCATTATCTTTTAACTCATACCCACTCAACAGGGCAGTGATTCTTAATTTCTCAATTAAATGAATTAGTTCTGGTCTGAATTCTGCATGAATTCTCCCCATCTGTTTAGTGGGTCTTCACCAGAATCATCTGAAACCCACAGTAGAATGTCTACCTCATATGGAAATTAGAAGAGATTTTGCTACCAGTGTTTGACATACAACATCAACAGAAGAAATGCTGCCCCAGCAAACGCACCTGGACCTATTTTCTGATGTGGGACAACTGAGCATAGTCCAGACATTTTCCTTGACCCTTGAATATGGGTTGGAGGGTGGATCATTCCTCTGCCTGGAATGACTTTGCAAATGAGTTAGTTTATGAGAATAAAGTTTCTATAAAGACTTAGTTGTCAAAGTCATAGGAACTATTTTCTAGACTGTCACTAAGCCATCCTAATGACAGGAGCCAAAGGCTAGTCTAAACTAGTCTAAATAAACATGGTAACTTAAGGAAATATTCTAACTTAAGAATTAATAAAAATCAGAAAAAAAACAAAGTCTTATGAAAGAGAGCAGCAAGGAAGCCCTACAGATTACAGAATTGGAAAGGCATCTTTATTATTGGAATTTCATTTATGATTATTGTCTCATTTTTATTATTTGAGTCCTGTTATAAAGGAATTAAGAACAATGTTGGGACCTGTGGCAACACTACTCAACTGCCAAGACAGTGAGGATTCAAACAAACATCGCCTGCAAGCAAATACTTAGGAAAAACAGAAATACAAAACTCAGTAGAAGGCCAAAAAACATGTCAAAACAAATCAAAACTGCTGATGAATTTTTCAAGTCTTGTATGCCAGACCTGGAGCAATAATCCCAAGTTTTCTTCTAACAGGAGGTGAAATTAATATCTCTACAAAGGTCAAAATCAATTTTTAGTAATAAGAACAGATTTGCTACACCAACAGAGCTCTCCTCATCCTTATTCTTGCAGATCAAATTAGTCTGCCTGGCTGTGTCATTCTCATCTCAACAAAGAATTATTCTGGACCTTTAGCAACAAGAGTTTTCTAACTTTGGCAAAGTCTATGTTTGGCTTAAATGATCTGGGAGGGCCCCTGCATGGCCAGAAGACCTTCATGGACTTTTGTAACCGAGTAGGTCTTTTTCACATGCTGTTAAAAACCCCTAAAAACCCCAAATCCCAAGAAGTTTCCAATGCTGACAATGCAAAGAAACTTGTATTATTTTCAGTAATACCCAACCCCCAATAAAACAACACTGCAATTTTTACTCTTGCTGCTTATGAGAAAGTCAACAAAATGAGAAAGTCTGCATGCTTCAAAATACAAACCAATAAATTTTCAGGAAATTCCTACATAAGATTTTGCCTTCCATTCCCTCAGGAAGAAATTTGAAAATTTGCAAAAGCAAATAAGACTTCCAGCATCTCCACCTACCCTCCATAAAAACAAACTCCCAAACAAATCAAGCACCCCTTTCCCAATTCCAGATCCTCATCACCTTTCCATTCCTTGAGTGCTCTACTCTTTGAGCCCTCTCTTCAACCTTGGCTCTGCAAATGGAAGAGCTGAACACTTGCTCTTAATAGTTCTAATCTTACAAGATCTCTCAGATCATCACAAAAATCATTATACAGCCACATTGGTTGAGAACAGAGATAAACATCTGCTGAAGTGGGAATTCAGTGTGTTCTCATTTTCTGATCTGAGGAAAAAGACAATGGCTCACCCGAACTCATATTAGACCACTAATTATACAGAAAATAAACCACATTTCTTTAAATTTGAAATATACAAATGCCCTTGCATCCTTCAAATTCTGCAGCCAGTGGGCTTTTTACCCTCTTTTTAATATCAAAGGGTGTAAGAGACAAGATGCAGAGCTTCCATCTTTCAGTGTGTTTTGGGATGCTGACAGGAGACAAATTATTCACTGATGATGAATGGTGATTCACTGGTGATGACAGGCAGGGAAGAGGTGGTGGGGATGCCCACAGATACCTTGCACACCTGTGGTTCCCACCAGAGACAGGGCTGGTGTTTCAAGCAGAGGGGTCAGACCTGCAGACAAAGCAGGAACCTGTGCCAGAGACAGGCAGAGAGCTGGACAGCACAAGCAACACGTTCAGCACCACAGGGCTGCAGCACCCCCTGTGCAAACATTAAGCAAAGTGGGTGATTATATGCACACCACAGACAAAATCAGCTGGAACTACCAACTGAGCCACATGAACAGCCCTGAGGAGAAATCAGATCCAGTCAGGGCTCTCAGGGTCCAGAGCCTGGTTCCTCACCAGACCTCAGAGCCCTTGGATGCTGACACACAACCAACAATGTCTGCTCAGAAAAGCCTCATGACACAATGAAAAATGGAAACAGCAGAGGCAAAAATGGGAAATAAGTCCAAACACAAAAACAGAGGCTAAGTGCTCATCCTTGCTTTGTAACAGTAGTAAACTGAGGAAAATCATGTGCAAATCAAGGGCAAGATGCACTAACATTTTCAGCCAAAAAGAGATGGCTGCCAATCAGCCTGACACCAACAGGAGGTTTATCTAGCAATATTTGTACATGCTGAAGAAATGCATTTTTGTGGTTGCTTATTCCTCCCATCTTGCACCTCTCTGCCAGGTATAGAGGTTAACTCCACAGAGTGCAGAGCATGGGAACTCCACTTTGGAAGGACAAAGCTCAGCTTAACCTGCTGCCCACAACCTAAAGATGAGAAAATGTGCAAAGCCAGTCCCACAAATGGTACAGTGGCCTGTGGGACTAATACAAAGCAAAACAAACTGCTTTGCTCCTTCCTTAATTTCTCTCAGCTTCTGGCAAACCTTGAGCACATCCTGCCAAGAGCCCTGAGCAGGACCTTGCCCCAGCATTTCAAAGCAGTCCAGGGACACGTGGGTACCTCAGAAGTCACTCAGGGACAGATGTGTGAGAATATCTGCAATTGGCTTTTAACAGGCAGGCACAGAGAATAAAAACTGTGTGGTGATCAAGCATGATTCAGCTCTACCGTCCTGCTGGCAGTTACCCTACAATTAGAAAGATGTCCATCTAAAAGGAAATACAGCTCTGCTCCGAGACAGGATGTTCCAGCCTGTGTCCCATCTGTTCCCTGTGGGCAGCACCCATCTTGCCCTGGCCAGGAGACAAGCAACAACCCCCACATCCATCTCTGGCACCTGCTGATGAGGCCCTGGCAGGAGCCTGTGCACTGTTAGCAATGCCACAATGCAACCCAACCCCAAAAGCTGGGCTCCTCCTGCTGAAAATGTCACTGTCCTCCAAGAGCATCTTATTTGTGTGGGAGTAAGAATCAAGTGGTTATGGATCTACAGGTGCAACGTGGTTTAGCAAAATTCTTCCACGTTTCCAGAAAAAATGGGTTTGCCTTGCACTCCAACACTTTAAAGCAAGAAAATCCAGTATTTGGAAGTGATAGAAAATATAGTATCGAGAAGATTGCTAGAAGACATCATTTGGCAAGACTGAAAATCCTGGTTTAAATTAAGAACTGTGGTATCATCTGCTGCCATTGAAGTTTCAAGCCTTCAAAGTTCACTCCTTTCTCACAGATTAAAAGCCTTTTCCAGGAGAAGCTCAGATCCTCATGTAACTGCAGCCTCTAGAATCTCTCCAAAGAGCCTCGTACATCATCAGAGGAGGTTGGCATGAGAAGGAACTACAGGAGGGCTGGATGACAGCCTGAACATCCATCCCCTCCCCACTCACCTCCTGCATCATCCTGCCTCTACTTCCCCACTCAGCCCACCCTCCCAAGCATGCTCCCTGTTGCACGCATGCCTTGGGCAGCAGCAGGGGCTGCAAAGACAGGCTCTCTCCCTGCACACCTCCTCCCAGGGCTACAGCACCTGACAAAGAGGATTTCGTCAGCAAGGTGTGTAAGCACACAAACACCCCTGTGGAAGGCTGGGCTTGCTGCAGAGCCCTGCAAAGAGCCCATCAGTCTTTCTCCTCCAAGGTGAAAGGCAAGGATAAATGGCTTTATGAAAGCAGCTAAATCAAACAGCAACTACCCCAACTGGCAGCCAGCTGTAACAGCTGCATAAGCTACAGCCATATTCCAACCCTGGAGGGGAGGAACACATGGGGAAAAACCCACAAGGATATACCTTTAATTTCATGTTATTATATTTAGCCTCATTATTCACCAGCAGTGTTTTCTTATTCCAGTGCCTGACCCTGGAAGTCATTTTTAAGGAACTGCAGCCTGACTTCAAGGGTAAGCCATGTTTCAGGAGGAAGTCTGTGTGGACACTCTGACACATGGTCATGAGAGGAAACCAGCAATCTGCTGTCCACATCAGGCAGGTGACTCCACACAGCTCACTGCCACTGCTTGTTTTTCCTCAGCTTACTATTGTGTAAAACCAAGACGTAGTTTTTGAGGAATGTGAACAGGAGGGTCATGTGGACCTCTCAAATACCACTTTTGTATTTGGTGTGGAAAGCAACAGAATTTCTAATGACCAATGGGAATTTCACTCCTTGCCTATCCTGCTATCTTTCTGATAAAAGCATGGTGAAATCTAACCCCTCATTAACGCATATTATGCAGCTGACTGCATTTGAATGTTGACAGCTGACAACCAAAAGCTCTTCATGAGCTTTTTGTGAAAGCAGTTTAGCAGTAATCAACAATAAATACCTTTTTTCCTACACAGCAATGCCAACGTGACTTCATAAAGCAGAGTGATAATCTTTAGGGATGAAAGCATAACGCTGGCTTGTTGCCCGTGCAATTCTTGGAATTCTTCTTTGTTGCCAAGACAACTTGCAATAACCAGGATGATGTGGTTTACATGGACATCCATCCACTGGAAGCTGGACTAAGACCAAAATCACATTTCTGTGGTCAGGAAAACATAACCACTGCCGAGTAGGTGTGTCTTGGAAAGGGTGGCTCTAGGGACAAAGGCTGTTATGTACTTTCAACAAGCTTTCAAGTCCTCAAAGGGAAGTTTCCTGAATTTCATTATACTTAAGAGCATTCCCCACAGTGCAGTGAATACAAACATTCATCTTGTGGCTGAAGCATCCACAGGAGCAGTTACCACCCTAGACAATTAGGCCTTGCTTCTGAATAACCATATTATCAGTGCCCAGAGAAATGTATTGTAGCAGCACTTCTTGTTTTAAAACCAACCTTGCAAGTAAGGAAATTCTGCCTTGGAAGAGCTGACAGCAGGATCAATGTCTTTTGCATACGGTAAAATCCAAAAATGATAATGTTTAACTCTCATGCACTGTCTGCAAAAATTAAGTTCTCTTCATATATCATATTATTTTAATGAAGATGCTGGGCTCAGTATTAGAGAGGGGAATAGATCTTTACATAACAGGCACCTGGAAAGGGACATATCCATTGTCATTTGCAGGCGTTATCCTAACGGAAAAGAACTACTCCAAATGGCATGTAATTAGAGAAGAAGGATGCAGTGCCTACCCAGTCATTACTGTAACAGAAATTTGCTGTACCGTGTGATTAACCTAAGAAAGGCATGATGATGATCTCACCATGTCTGCTCTTGCCTCCTGGCTATCACAAAACACAGCTCATGTGAATAGAGGCCAGCAGCTGAAACAGCTATCACCGTGTTTTTTTAAAAAAAAAACCCCAAGAGTTAAAAATATCTTGCCTTCTTCCTGCTGCCACCTCAGCAGTTGCTTCCTGTTTTTTCACGTTGTCACTTTGCTCTGCTGCTGGCTGTCATTGACAGTAAGAGCAGCAAAAAGAACAAAATAATCTCCTTAGCAAAATGCCTCCTGCTAAACACCTTCTCAAAAAACCCATGAGAGGAAGAGCCATGTGCTGGGCCACTTTTTGTCTGATGTATTGAGGCTCTGCAGGAAACCAAATGGCTGCAGGTTGGAGGCCTTCGGTGCTCAGGGATAAAATCTGAGCAATTCTGTGGTATCTTTACAATGCCAGTAAATGCTCTTTTGAGGGCAATGACTCAAACCTGTGTGTCCAGCTAAGGACTCTAAGCAGCTCACCTCAGTCACTCAAGCTTATGATGTGACTGTAGTGAGACCATTACATGAAAAGCTGTCACCTCAGCCTCAGCCTCTTTTTCTTTACATGAGACTCTACACTTTATTGTATTGAACACTGATCCTAGTGGAACTGGACCACACCAGTGCCTCATTCATTATTTATTTAACTGATGAAGAATTGCATGTGGGATGTGGGGGAACCAACACTTGTCATGTACTGCAGATAATCAGTGAGACCACTGTTCTTTATATCCAGAAATGTTCTTTATATCCAGAACAGCCTAATGGCATACAAAGCACTGTAGATGAGTGACAGCTTCCAGCCACCTGACTCTAATGAAGGTCAATGCCAGATGGGAAAATGGTAGTAAAATATTACAACTATAAACCACACCAGGTTTTCTTTGGTCTCCAGCCAGAGCTGACAGAAGGTGTTGAAAGATGCATCTGAGCAACCTCCCAGATGACAGTGACCTCCACTATGGCAGAGCTGATCAAGTAAAATTGAGAGAAACTTACTGTTCTGGCTCTTGGCTTGAGCAAAAGACAGTACTGGCACTGATACCAACTCAGCATTGCTAAAAAATCAAATCCCAAACCTTGCATCACTAACTTTGGGTCCTGAAATTCACTATGTGCCAGAGAGTTCTTTGGGACAAAGAGAGGCTCTAAAGTCTTCTCCATCCTGCATTTAGATGTGCTTGAACAATGAGACTGCAATGCTTCCTCCAGGCAAACTCAGTCAGTAAGTCATTCTCTCAACACCTCCATCTTCCTACAGCAAAGAAAAACACCAACAGCTGTGCTGTATGATGGCTTTTTTTAGGACCAACTCATTATTTGCAGTTTATCCCACAGGTGTTTGATGGTAATAGCTTTTTAAAGTTGCCTATGCAGGGAGCCCAGGAGTGTAAAAATCTCTCATGCTAACAATTGCAGGAACCATCCTCACTTCTGTAAGAATTGTTTCTTAACAATGGCTCATACAAAACACATATTTTTATCCCTACATTCAATATGCTTCTATCCTTCTAGCCCCAAGAAGAGGGGCTAAGGTATCCAACTGTCTGCAGCATTTTATTCCGTGATTCAAATATGATTTTCACAGGCTTAAGAATAATTACATTATCTGCTTCTGAATTCTTAAAAATCTCAGTGTTCTTAAAACAAATCCTTATTTAGTGTCTGACCTGAGAAGTTCCATCTGTGTTGGAGCCAAACTAAGCCCAGGACCACTTCCTCATGACAGACAATATTTAAGAGGTAGTAGTGCAAAATCTGGAGAGTAGTTCAATAGAAGAGGCTAGAAACAGAGACACAGCAGGTGTTGTAAGCCAAAGCTTTGCCCACTGCAGTATGGCACAAACCCTAGATCTCTGCCTTATCCATACCAGGCTTATCCCAGTATCCACACCCTGGAACTCTGCAAGGGTTACACCAGGCTAATGTGACATCCCCACTCCTGCCAAAGGCTGGCATCTTCCAAGTTAAAGGCTTACACTGAGCCTATTTCTGGGCACACCTCTTCTGCTCATTTCTTCTGCATTTAGGACAGGGAGATTGATATTTACATTTTTCAGGTGACTGAAGCAATGCATGCAGTGATGAAAGAATTGGTAAAAAACATTACCTTTGACTTGAATCACTGTCCTTCAGGATGATTGCCAAATTGGTTAATGAGAATAATTAGCATTAATTAAAATGACAGCTCAAAGGAGTTATATCACATCTGAGTTCAACTGAGTCTCAGTTTTACTGGAGCTGGCTGCCTCAACCACCCAGGCAAGCCCAAAGCAGATATCCCCATGGGCAGCATGACTGGCACTCAGCTGGCAGCTATCACTCCAGCTCACCTTCCAGCTTCTCATGCTACACACTGCAAGCAAATCATGCCCCCAGGCATTCAAAGAAAGCAAAAAATAATTAAAAATAAATGTGCACCCCCCAAACAATTACTGAGTTTATCACCTAATGCCCAGCACCTCCCATCTGGCTGCACTGCTTTTTACTCCTCTTTGGAGCAGTTTTAGCTGCCCTTGCTCAAGCTGCCAGCATACTTAACCTGCAGATCTTAGAAGTGATCTAAAGTCAAGCTGTACCTTGCTAGAGCACATCTGTGAGTGAGCAGGGCTGTGAGATAGCTTTGTCCTTGTTTCTAAGTCAGCTGCAGTGGAAACTGGCAGGGCATGAAAAAGGATCATTCACAGCTTAGGGCTTAATTACTGGACTTGTATTGGACATCAATGCCCCATGCATAGAGGCACACTTGAAAGAGTGAGAAAACACATGGCAAGCTTAGAGCCAGTATGAAAATCCAGACAAGATGGTTTATTTCCACACAGGACCTCTTGAAGATAAGTACTAGATACTTCAGCCAGTCATCTGACAGCTGTGAATGCACAGCAGCCTTCTGACCACAATTTGATTTTATTGACATCCTGCTTATGGATACAATTTGAATTACCACAAACTATGTGTATTTACATGATTGAAGACAGACATACATGTAAAATCTGATATATGCTAACAAAGATAGTCATCTAGCCTAATCTGAATGATTAAAGCTGGGCATGGGAATCAAAGAGGTCTGATGCTCAAAAGTGCTGAATAATCAGAAATTCCAGTAAAGTCACTAAAATTCAAAAGGTGCTCAATATTTTTGAAAATACAAATTTTTTATTTCTGTTCTTATCCAAGAAATGCCAGAAGGTTAACATACTGTGCCATTTTGTTGGATGCTACATGTGAGCATTCATCACTCAAGCAGAAAAGATACAGAGCAAAGGTAGGAACCTCTCCTTTTTCTGCCTCTTCAATACAATCTAACACAGATGAAGATCACAAAATAAGCTATGCAACAGCCAGTGTCTAATGCCAGTGATTTAAGTACAGAGTACCATCCTTCTACATCTCATCATCTACTACTAGAAGCTGTGCAATCATGAGCCCAGCAATTCTGGCTTTAGTGATCCATCTCTGCAACATTACTGAAAAAATATTCAAATGAGTTCCTTCCCTTCCCAGATTCAGGTCCTGAATCTACAAAGAGGGAAAGAGACCTCTGCTAAAAGAAAGGCAGAAAACAAAACAAATGTACAGAATATGCTGCTGCTAGCATTTGCAAAGGAAAAAACCAAACCCCAGAAAACAACCACCTAAAGCTGAATAAGCAAAGGATGTTGCAGACCCAGGAAAAGTACTTGCACATACTCCACCCAAGAAAAGTACTTGCAACCACTGCAGATTCATAAGTGTTCATACAAGGAGGTAAGCACTTTTGGAAAGAGCTCTGTCATTGCCCTTGCTCTTCAGAAAGCTCAGGCAGGGCATGGAATCAGATGGGGTGTGAACACATGGCAAGAGAGAACAGGACACCCAGTGTAAACTGTAGTGAGATACTGAGCCTGCAACTCGATTATCTTTTCATCTTCTTACAGGTAAGCTGCTTCTTTTGCAGAGAGCAAGGCTGGCAATTTGTTCTGAAACACCTCCCCTACAAACCTGTAGCCTGTGTGCCAGAACAAGAGAACTCAGAGCAGACTAAGAGCAAATGGCAGCAGTATGTGGACAGAGGCAGACTGTGTCAGAGGACCAAGTAATGCCAGGCTACAGAGCTGGGAAACTAAGAGCAATTTATCAGGTGTTCATTGTATAACCACATTATCAAACACCCAGGCCACACTCCAAGAAACCTGGCTGTCACTAAGGTGGGAATCCTTGCTCTCCATCCCTGCTCAGCTGCTGGTCAGCACAGTCCAGATAATTACTGCAGCTTCATTTTCATTATCTCAGCTCTCTTCACACTGGTCCCTCATCTATTTATTAACAATCCTGAGAGCCACAGGTGTGGGCAGCCACAGGAAAACTGTTAGGTTTGCTCTACTCCAAGTCAAGAGGAGAAAAATATTTTTGCAAATGCAGACTGCCATGTGAGGAGGTTCTAGAGAGACAGATGTCTGATTAGCACTGCAGATGGGCTGAAAAATCCCCCATCACCACTTCAAAACTCTCACCCTTTTCCTGCTCCAGAAGGACAGAAAATGTGTTTTTTCCCCTTTGTGTGGGAGCTTTGCTTTTATTTTAAGGGATAAACTACAACACCTAGAAATTCATTAGGTCCCTGGCCGCTTCTCTGGGCAGCAACTAGATGAAATGGCTCAGCTGTTGAATTTCAAGGTTAGCATGCCTCAGTCCTGAGTTTCTCCCACAAAATCAAAGTGTTAATGCTTACTTTGGGAAGACCAGCCTTCCCCCATACAAATTCAGTGACTTCATTCATTTATGAGGCTGACATAGCTCTACAACTGCTGAGTGGATTCCCTCTGGGTAAGAAGGCAGGAGGAGATAAGGGGTGAAGGGAAGACCTGCTCTTTCAGAAAGCAATGAGGATATGCAGAGGAAAATAAGTTGGTTGGTCCCTGTGATAAGAGAAATTTTTTGGCCCTCTGCCTCCTGGACTCAGGCTTGAATGCTCTTCCAGCACTGATTCCCCATCTGTCTCTTACTGTGTGCTCCTTGCCAGACCATTTCACAGCTTCATATCACTAAAGGCCAGGAAACTGTACAAAATGGTTATTTTAAAATTGTCTTTTGCACCATGGTATAGCATCATTTTTGCAAGACAGTTTGAAGTATTTCTGATGTTGACCATGTTCCTATCTCTTGCTGCCTCATCTTGCATGTTCAAGTTGAATAGTGTAAGCATTGCTTTGTCTTTCCAAGCTTCTGATGGGCACTTTTTCCCATTTCCTGGGGTTTTCTTGGTAAAGAATTAGGTCTCTCTCTTTTAATGGTTGACCAATGTCAAACACAATTCTAAAGGCTGCTCTCTGATGGGACAGCAAGTTATTTTTCTGTGTGTAGGGACATAAAAAGAAAAGAAAAAAAAATCCCCAAAACCAAAAAATTCACACCAAAAACCTTCAGGCAAACAAAAAACACCAAATGGAGTTAACTAAAAAAAATTTATATATGCATAAGTGGAGAAGGCCCATTTTCCCAAAGACTGCCCTCTTTTCAGTCACAAACAGACTTAAGTGTATATAACCAATTAACACTTGTAAGCATCAACAGTGAAGAATTTCAAGACCAGGTGACCTCAAGATATTTATCCCAGCTAAATTCTGGTCCTGAGGATCAGCTCAGAAGCCCATAAATGAAATTCCCCATGCAACACAAATGTCAATGCTACATTAATTCAAAGGGCAATGTATATTTTCATGTGCATTTCTTCTTCAAAATGCTCTCCAAATGTAAGCTAACAGGTTTACCCCAAAATACACTTAACTGTGTCTTTAACTCCACACTGCAGGAGTCATCAAATGGTCTACTAGAAAACAGACACTTTTCATTCATCTCTACCTCATCTGCCCTATGTTCATTATGAATCAGCCATCTAAGGCAGGATGACTGAAAGGATGATGTGGTGTGGCTTCCTGTCAGAATGGCAACTGTGGTGTTTGGAAGAATTTCATATTAATTTAATATCTCTGGTTAGATACCTCCAGTAAACTACAAAGGAATTACAGCCTTTAACTGCAAGGTCAAATTTCACCCATCTAATTAAGTTTCCTGCTCTGAGCAGCATGTTAGCTGCTGACTGATACGATTTTTACAATAACCAGTGTGGCTCTGATTGCTAACTAGTTGAACTCATGTGGTCATTAAAGACGAATTTTGATTGCTGATGTCGAGATTATCGATCACATTGAAAAAGAAGAAGGGTTTCAACAGACAAATATGAGACAAACTGAAGCTGAGTAGGTGGCATTCATTAGTCACTAAAGGCAGGGTCTGCTCCTGGAGGAACATCACCACATGAATTGTCCTGGAGCATCCACACAGAAGGAACTGATGAGTAACAGCAAATAGCAGTTCTTACAGAGCTCCCTTCTTGAGATCATAATATTAGAGGCATAATGTAATTGAACCTTGCTTTCCTGGTACATACTTAACAAAACTATTATTAGCTTTGCTGTCCTTTTACTTAATTTTCTTCTCCTAAGGCTTTTTAAGGAACAGCTCAGACATTGAGTGGGTTGCCTCCCTACATGTTTGAGCTGGCTGCTGGTAGGAAGGTCTGTTCACATTCCCGCAGGCACGCCAATCTGGATGCAGCAAACACACACAAACAGTCTGCATGCAGGAATCTAGTGGAAAAAGAATTAAGAAAAAAACAAACTGAAACCCAACCCCAAACAAACAACAAAAACCACCCCAAAACCCCAGTGTACTATCTCATTAACACATTCAGTCTACTTATCTTCTCATTAGGGACCAAGTGTGAGTGTGCTTATTGTCCATCTCTTTGGCAAGCATCCTGCTACCTTCCTGTCCCCTCCAGCATGGAAAACTGCAATTCTAAAATAGGTCATTTTATTATGAAAATTTGTTTTCCAAGCAATATTCCCTTGAGGCCCTTCATATTAAGAGCATCTTTTGAACTGGATAAATACTGTCTTCTATTTCCCAATATCAACTCACATGTTTATGTGATAATGGCCAAGCATGGTCCAGCTGGAAGCAATTCTCAAATAGACCATTTAATAGAAGAATATTTCTGAGGGAAAGCTCCCAGGCTTTATGATAGGAAATTATCTGTTTTTATTGCACTGTGGCCCCATGACTTGAGGTTTGAATTGATGCATACCCTGAACCCAGAGAGGAAGTAAAAACCCCTTTTCTCACCAAAGAAAAGACCATCTCTGACTTTCTATGTCTGCTATATGCAGGAGGAAACTGCTTGTCCCTCCCCCTTCCAAGGCATCAAGCTAATTGAGACTCAAAACATTCAATAAGGGCTGAATTAATTTCTGAGTGCCAAAAGCACAAGCAGCTAAATTAATGAAGCTAATCCTTTTGTAATACTCATTTGTTAAAACTTCTCTGCAGCTCCTGATGCAGCTTGCTTGACTCCTCAGGAAATGAATTAACCACTTTTGTTCCTCTGTTGTAGTTCACAGTGCATCCTCATGCATTTTTAGCACCACTAGCACATGGCCAAAACTACAGGCTGAATTCAGCTGATGAAGCCAGTGCTCTCAGGAATGGGATAACTGCACAGATTCTGCACAGTCCTGACCTGAAGTCATCACAGGCAGGTATGGTCTCCCAAGACTAAGCAGCTCTTGGCTGAGGTAGGTGAAAGCATATTTGCAGTTACTAATGCTCACACTTATGGCATGAAGGAGTTTATTTGAATAATGGAGCAGGAAACAGGGAGCTGAAAGCCTGGTCACTTTATTCTGCCATACCATGCACTTGAGGTGACTCTTTCAAACACCTCTTGCCCTTTCTGTGAAAATGCCTTTGGTGCTGCAACAAAGAATTGTCAAATGTTACCACAGCTGGCTTTGTAGAGGGGATACCTGTCCCTACAGACAGATGGAAACTGATGCTATTTTATGGAGTAGTGAAACAGCAGACCTTGTAAGGCTACTGCTTAGCTTGAGCAGAAATCTGTGTCCTCAAACTCATGCAAATCTTCATAGCCACTTCAACAGCTTTTAACAGATACTCCCTAACTATTAACCTCAAGGGCAAGATTAACATTTTTATTTTAATTAACATGGAGAGGCTCTGGTGTGCAGCATTATTATGAAGAGCTCTGAAATGCCAGCCTTTTGGAGAGGAATAATTGTGTCATCTTGTTTCCATACAGCTCATCTCAAGACTATCATCTTTCTGACAAGTATTTTATCACTGTTGCTTCTACCCCTTACTACACTCCCCAGTATGCTTATCATATTCCATAATTTTCTTAATGAGTCATTTCAACCTTAATCTTTCAATTGTGTGAAGTTTTTCATGAAACTGATACTTCAGAGGAAGGAGAGTGACTGTAATGAAAGTGACCCTTTGGTTTGTTAAATACTAAAGTGTGATTATCCTTCAGCATTTTCTAGCCAAAGGGCTGGCTAAGTCCTCAACAGCCAGACTGCTTCTAGGAGAGCTGAGCTGGGAAGATTTAGACAACTTTTACACCTCTCCACTTCCTTACTCATTCCTCAGTGCCCAAAGGCCATCTTAGAAGCTGCTCTGAATTGTAGCTACAGTAGTCTAAGAAAACAGGGACTTGCTGAAATGCAACAGTGCTCTGTCCACATCACCTTCTTTGCTGGATGATGCCTGCTCTGTTTTACCAACTTTACAGACTTCATCTGTTATTTGACCCTGTTTTTAGCAAAACTCCACAATCCTGGGGCCCTGTGGAAGGGGAGAGTCTGTTCTCTGAGCGCTCAGCAGACACACTACTTTCTGCATTAAGATCTCTCTGGCAATACACAGAAGGTAAAGCACCAGTCCCTGGGCTTCAAAACATTTTACAATTTCTTTACTAAGACAAAATGACTGCCCATGTCAGGCTGGCTTTAGATTAGGGGACTCTGCTCATCCCAAAGCTGGCAGACACCACATTTCCCTGACCAGAAAAACCACATGCCAGCTCTACTTGCTATCAAGAGGAACACTCATCTCTTCCCAAAACCATGTAAAATCAGATTAGTAACCAGTCTACTGTTATTTTCCTTTTCTGTTTTACCCAGGAAAGGAAAAATCCATCCATCTGAAAATTATGCTTAACCACGTAATTTTTCCCCCCCATATAAATGTTAATGAATTGACTCCTGTTTATGCAAATTTCAAGTAAACATCAGATCCTTTGTTATCCTGTGTTGGAAATTCCCACTGTTTCCATGATAACATCTTGACTGATTTTCTCAGCTTTCTAGTGATTATTTCCTGCATGTAAAGAGGGGTCCTGGAGTCACCAGAAAATTCCTGAATTAATTCTTCACTGACTTCACTATCATCACTGAGGTAAGCCATTGCTTTTTATAGTATCCTTTTAAGATTAGTCATAATGTAGCATAGTATTCATGCCCTCTGTTTGAATCTGTTGGGTATTTGCATGAAGAATGTTAAAAATAATTGCACATCTCCTTGTTTCATTTTGCCTTTTTTTCTTGTTTGACTTCCCTTTTACAAACTGAACTTTGTTTGTTTGCACATTAGCATCACTGGGAAAAAGATTTTCACCATTAGAATGCAGTCTGGGATTCCAACTGCAGTAGCCAATATTTGTTCAACATTCTCCAAAAGAAGTAGGAAGGCACATGTGCATATAGAAAGTCATCCTGTTCATCAGATAAAAATGCCAGCTGGTGATAATTGCATGATGATTTTGAAGAGCTGACAATATTAATTACCATCACTGATCTACAGGAGAATCTCAGGATAGAGTGTCACTGTGAGAATTCAAGCAAACATTGATTACTTCTCAATATTTTTAGAAACACCTTGTCCATTTAGCATGAAAAAAAACAAACCAACAAACAACCCAGAAACAAACCAAAAACAAAAGAGCAAGAGGGAAAATAAGTTAGATCTGTCTTTCTGAAGCTGAATGCTTGGCCTCTATGTTCTGCTTATGTTTGGTATATGTTTTCTTCAGAAAATAAGAATCCTCCTGGTTGCAGGCTCTCCAGGCAACCTGTCCTACAGTAGTTACTTCAGTCCTGACCTATGCTTTAGTTCATAGTTGTAGTTAACTGAAGCACTAAAATAGCTCTTGCCAGAATCATCCAGACTACCAATGCTTGAGGGAACACTGCTCTTCCCCCAGCTTGTGTGTGTGCATTAATGTGCAGTCACACAAATGAGAGGGAGTGTGTTATTACCATGTAACCACCATCAATCCACAGACAGTATGAATGATTTTAAACTTAGCAATGCTGCTGCTTCCTGGATCAGGAGGTCACCAAACCACAGTGGAGATTCCTGTCTAGCAATGTGCTTCATATCTGATTTATCATAGTTGAGTTTGACTGTGAGGGTGATGATAAATATCTCAGAATATATACTTCTTACAATCCTCTTCTAAAAAACTTCTCCACTCTCTCAGCATAACATTTCTTGTCCAAAGCTAGACAAGAGTGATATAACTAAGAATGGAAAATGAATTGTTACCACTTGCCAAGTGATATAAGCTTTCAGCCTCAGCTCAGAGCTGGTCTCCACTATGTTAGACAGGAACACCAACAGTATGTAGTGATGCTGGTATCACAGATACTAACAGTTTAACAGAGCACTGGGATGTCTGTGCCTCCCTTGATCAACTCCTTGTTCTTCTAAAAAACTGCTGTTAGAGGGAGGAAAGAAGCAAACTCAACTGCTACTACCACATTTTAATAATGTATAATAAGTACAGTAAAAAATAACAGTAATGTGTTGCTAACGATTGCACTGGGAGATACAGACACTTTTTCCTGGATAATTTAATAGGCACTGTATCCTCTTGGATGTCTGGCTGATACTGGCTGTGGTAATAGCTTCCATACCTGCCACCAAGCTTTCTTACACAGAAACACAGATTTAGAGGCACGGAGAAGATGAGGGGAAAGAATTGAATCTGTCCTCTGTGAACACACCTGTATCACTCTTTTACCACAATGCATGGTAATATTTGTTATTGTTGGCATTCTTATCTCCACTTAATTATTCTCATCAAGTGCATGTGTCCACTGCTGACAGATGACAAATAGGTGTAAAATGGTATTATGCTGGTTCCCAGTAATTCCTACTTCGGTGCCCACCTTTTTCTTTGCCTTTTCCCCCCACAGCCTGCATGGAGTTGCAGGTGTTGGCACTGCATTTTCTTCCCTATTTACTCAGCAGCACGCTGACACCTCAACCCTCTAGGATCTGCTGCCAATTTACAAATGTGAGCTCCTAGCCACAGACTCCCAAGAGACAAATAACTCGATGTTAATAAGTAACCGATCATGTGTGATTAAATTTTTAATCAGCACCAATCTTTGTTTCTATAAAACTGTTACCGAGTTCAAAGTCCATATATATAATAAAACAGATATATGTAGACCTTTTCTATTTTTACTATTTGCAAAAGTAAACTGTATTTAGATATACTTTCAAAAACTTCTCTGATTTGACAG
The DNA here is from genome assembly GCF_029582105.1 of Oenanthe melanoleuca. Taxonomy (NCBI): domain Eukaryota; kingdom Metazoa; phylum Chordata; class Aves; order Passeriformes; family Muscicapidae; genus Oenanthe; species Oenanthe melanoleuca. The sequence goes on from NC_079337.1 coordinate 17,154,286, forward strand.
TAACTTAATTTCTTTCAGAATATGTCCAGAACTTGTTTGCCTCTAGTAAAATTATCCCTTTTTTTTTTTTGTTTGTTCTGACTCTCAAGAAGGTGATGTTTACCTAAATTAGTTAACATCATGTCTTAATCCAGGATTGCTCTTAAATCCACAAAGGCAGCAGATTCAGCCTATATCCTAACTCTGCTTTTAGTGTGGGAGTTATAAATTAAGAAGTGATGTGCTGCTAGGAGCATAATTCTCAGTTATGAAATTTTATTCTGTCTGTAGCTGTGAGACTACAAGCAGATTGCTTGTACTCCTACAGCAATGAGGATTTCACAAACTGGAGGCAGGGTGTTGTTCCCCTTAGCTTTGGCTGAGTCTGACAGAGGGAGTTTATGTTCCTAAAAATAACGGTGTTAGTAACAGTTGCAAGACCCAAATCTGACAAATTTTACCACTGCTATAATATTTTGCTAATGAAATCTGGCTAACCTAGCACTCACTGGACAGTCTTCAGCAAGTCTAAGACTCAAAAATACTACCTGCTATATGTTCTGACCCTGTAGAATTAATTAACAGCCACTATTCTTAATGCTAGACTGACTCTGGATGGACTTCATAATTCAGAAATGTGTAACTTTTGGGACCAGCTACCCTAAGGAAACACACACATATTCTTCTGATTGCAAAAGGAGTTGAAGAAAAGGTGCAGCCATGAGAAGGGAAGCATATGTTGAAAAAACTGAGATATTAGCCCAATCTGGGGGACAGAATGGGTGAGGGAAAGATACCTCTCAGGTAGTAATATTCAGAAATTTTGTATTGGGGGGATATAAAACTGGACAAACAGAGAAAATTCCTAAGACACCAGCCTGTAGAAAATTCAGCAGAATTCTAGAGCTCTATTCAACCAGATGTGCTATCTGAGCTCTGTTATGATTTTTCAGACCTTTTAAGAGTCCATCACTGTTTAGATTTAGAGCATCACTGTCTATGCTTCACGAAATCTTATTAATAGACGTTTTCTGGGACTTGTAACAAAAAAATCTTCATGAAATTTCAGGAACACTGTTTATTCTGACATTTAAGTCATTACACAACTGAGAATGTACAAAAGAATGTACTTTTCTTAATTTTGACACTTTGAAGAGAACTAGGTCATTCTAAAGGCTGAAACCTATCTTTATTCATGCAAACAAATCTTACTCAAGGACATCATCATATCACTTAAGCTTGTAGACAGGGCAAGTCAAGATGGTTACAAACACACAACCCTCAAACAAAAGAAAGCCCCAATCCAAACAAAAAAAAGTTAATTTCAAAGAACTTTGTTTTGCGTCATCTCCCACAGAAAGTGCCTTCAGAATTCTCAATCATATCTTTTTGTTGAGATTCAAGATGCTACATGATGCTAGAAAATTGACAATATTCTGTCAAAGCCACCTACCTCTGGCCCATAATCTCTCATGTTGTGCTTTCTTGAAAGCTCTAAGTCCAGGCTTAAGCACACTTCAGAGCAAGTAAAATTCACAGTGTTCAAGTTAAAGACTCACAAAATAAAGATGCTGAATATGTCAGCTTAGACATCATAGTCAGTGGTGAGATTTACAGGTCTTTAAGATGGGAAAGCAATTCTCTTTTCCTCTCACCAACACTTGGAGGCACAATTGAACAAAAGCAGTTCCAAAAGCAATTCAATGTAATGGGCACTTTCAGTTTGCAGTTTGTATATTATTCAGTATAACTTTTGGGTGCCATTTATTCTAGGTGACCTTAAACTTATTTGAAGTTGGCTGAGGGAGAAAACAGACCTTTAGGAGGGAGGTCCTGGGAAAAGAAACCCTTCTGACTTCTAGAGAACACCAGAGGTCTATTGTGACTCCTGAGCTGCGGACTCCACAGAAGTGAGGTGATCTGAGGAGGGAAAAACTCTAATATAGGCAGATTTAAAAGCATACATGTAGAAATACTTAATTCAAATGCTCCTTACAGGACAGGCAACCAGCTTCTGAGAAAACCTTGGCTTGCAAAGAAGTGCAGGGATCACTGCCTGTTAACTAATGGAACAGAAGTTCCCACCGTGTAGTCGTGGGAAAGAGAAGTTTGTACCATGGGGTGAATAGACAGGGGAATACTGTGCACGAGGTTATTATCTCCACACGTGACACCAGCAAGGGCCTTCCTGGAATCCACTGTGCAGCACCAGGGGCCAGCAAGGACAGTGGTGGAGGCTCACAGAAGAGCAGCCCAGAGATTTCTCCTGGGGAGCATCTGCATTCCAGGGAGAGACCAAGAGAGTCAGGTCTATTTATCTCATCAGAGACAATGTTAAGTGGTTACTTAATTACTGCTCTTAAATACTTGAGCAGAGAGAGATGATCTGAAACTAGATAGCTATTTAATCTGACAGGCAAAACATTACAAGATCCAGTAGCTAGAAGATGAAGGCAGAAAAGTTCAAAGTGGAAAAGAGATGCAAACGTTTAACAAAGAGATTAAAAATTGGAGCCAATTATCCAGGAATGTAGTCAATTCCCATCGTTGGAAGTCATTAAATCAAGACTGTTTGAAGAGTCTGGTGGGCCAGACCTTGGAATCACTGGGGAATAGTCTCTGCTTTATATTATGGAAGAGGTTAGGGTATGGGATCATAATAATGTCTTATGACTAAAAAATACACCACTATCATTGTTATCTTCCTTGCAAAAAAGAAAAAAAAGGATGAAGGAATAAAGCATTAATGAAGCCAAGGCCTGTATGGGTCACAGAACACAAGCTGAATGTGGACAGTACAAGCCACAGACCAGGAGCTGACATCATCAGTAGTTTTGTCACCAACTACAGCAAGAGAAAGAAAAGGCCGTGAGGAATTCACGCCGAGCCCCAGCACCCTGAGCCAGGCAAGGGACATCACCCGGCGCGATGCTCCTTGACCGTGACATCCCCGCTCGCAACCCGAGCGGCCCGAGAGCCGCCACATCACGGTCCAGGGAGCCCGGGCTCCGCCGACAACCCCCCGGGGTACCCCAGCTCACCCTCACGGCTGCCTCCGCCCGGCTTGGGCCCGGGGGACGCCCCTTGGCCACAACCCCCGCTCCGGGCGGTGGCTGGGGCTGCCCCCGCCTCCGGGGCATCTTCCGCGCTGCGACATCGCGGGCACGTTGCCGTGGCGACCGCGCCGCGCATCCCCCGGCCCGTCCCGGCGGTGGCGGGGGGGGCATCTCATCGTTATTCCCTCCACCTTTTTTATTTCTTTCCTTAAGTTTTCCGCGCTCCGGGACCACGCGTGAACTAAAGTCGCGGGTAAAGCCGAGCAGAGGATGAGAGAGGCACCCTCGGGGCCGCTCCCAGCCGCTGGTGCCCCTCCCGCCCGGCTCGGTTCGGCGGGATGCGCTCGGTCCGCCCGGCTCGCCCCGGCACCTGCCCACACCCACCCCGCTGCTCTCCGGGCCGAACGCCCCCGCTGTACGTGTGTGTGTCTGTGTGTCTGTCTGTGTGTGTGTGTGCAGGTGCTCGCCGTGCCCGCTCCGCTCCCCCGCCCCTTACCTCCGCGGCGCCGCCTGGGGAGCCGCGGGCACACCGCCGCCGCGGGCAGGGATGACCTTGCGGAGAAATCCATCATCCGGCCAGGAAAACAAGCGGCTGGAGCAGGGCTCGGCTGAAGCGGCCCTTCCCGCCGCCGGGCAGGACGGAGGCGATCCGGGCAGGTCCGGCCGCTCCAGGCGCGCTCCCGGCCGGCTCGGGGTGCGGCGCCGGGCCGGGCTCCCCGCGGCCGCAGCGGACGGGGCAGCTCCGGGCCCCGCCGCCGGGAGGGAGGGAGGGAGCGCAGAGCCCCGGCCCCGCTCCCCGCCCCGAGCCCGCCCCGGACACGTACCTGCTGCCAGGGAGACACTGCCCGCTGACGCCAGCCCCACCCCGGGCCTCTCCTGGCTTTTCTAGCGCGGGAGCTGGCGGATCCTGCGCTCCAGCAGCAGCGCCACAACCCCGGCTCGCCCTATTCCACCTCCGCCAGCCGGCTTCTCTCCGCTCCTAACCCAAAACTAGGCGCTGAGCTGCTTCACGACAGAGGAGCTAGAGCCTCGCACCGCAAACCCGCCGGTTCCATCCACCTGTGCTAGCCCTGCATGTGTCCTTTCCGCCAGCGAGGCACCTCCCGAGCCCGCTGCCTCCGGGCTGGTGCAGGTTTGCGCGGGGAATCGCAGCGGATGCCAATGCGGCTCGGCTCTTGTCGCGCTTTCAATTCGGATTGTTGTTTTTGATGGGTAAATTTGGCTTCCTGTGTGAAGCGCTGCCCTGTTTGCCTGGGAATTAAAAAAACATAAAAAATAAAAAATAGTAGTGTCAAGCGAAAAGCGGCAAAAGAGGTTTTGGTTTGGGACTCTTAATTATCCGGAAATCTAATTTCGGTTTATTCCCACCACAGTGGAATTTTATCTCTCTCTGCTGCAATCACAGGAAATGGTTCTGCAGTGCCCGGAGACTCGAGTCAAGTACAGGTTTTTAACTGGGAAGATTTTAACTCTTCTGCAATCCTTTAGGAATGATGAATAGAAGCAGGATTTTTAAAAAAAGCTGTAGGACGAGCTGTGAGGAGAACTCTGTTACAATATGGAAAAACTTGTGGGGAAAAAAGAACAGGAGACCAAGTGTCTAAAAAAATAATTTTTATCCCTAAGTATTGTAGGCATCAGTGAATCATATTCCCTTGATCCTTATAAATGGACCCATATTTTATTTACTGCTTTACCAAACACCCTCCGCCTCAGTTATTGTTCCTAAATCTCCTTGGCTCAAGAGTTAAGTGATCATGAAAAACACCTTACATTTCCTACCATAGCAAATGTAATTTCTTCCCCAACAGCAGCCACTTAAATCAGCTCATATTTGCCATTATAGTAGCTCATAGTAGCCATTCCCGAATGTGTCTTCCTGACAGTTATTTAAGCATGGAAAATTTAAGGTATGTTTTCAATGTTCACCTACAATAACCACTTTTTCTCATCTGCCAAAGCCAAACCAGCAGTACTCTTAAGAGCCTGAACATCCCAAGCCTCCATCACTGGAAGGAGATCGGAGAGAGCATCAGACTTTATCAGGGAAAGATTTACAGCTCTAGCACATCCAAGACTTCCCAGCAGCTCTTCTTTGCTCTGTTCTTTTCACAACCTTGCTACCTTGTTTTGTGCTCTGGAGGGCTAACAAAGCCTGGTCCTCCCCATGCCCATGTCTGAATCAGGAATACAAGGTGAGCTTGGCAAACTGAGTCAGTGTTCAACGCCTCTTCATTATACTGCTAAATGACCTATTTTTAAAGAAATGTTGCCAAACTTCCCAGAATTAATCCTTCTGCCATTAACATTACTACAGTGGAACTTCCCTTTTTTTTTTTTTTTTTTTTTTTTATAAAGAAGGAAAAAGGCTGGATGATGCAATTTCCTTTTGTCAGCAATTACACTTTTATAAGAGATAGCTGTCAGCACTTACAGACCTTGCAGCTGCAAGGACTTTGTGGGACCACACGGGCTACTCACCAAGGGACAATTACAATTAGTGTTGTTTTCATAAACCTTCCTAAACATGAGACTCCTTATCTGGATTCTTGAGAGACCTTTCTGTTGACAATCCAGCCTTGAAAGTCACAGCAAGAAGAGTTATACACATTCAGCTGGAAAGACTAGGAAGCTTTTCAATGGGCTATTGTGTCCTTCTGTTTTAGGGTTGTGAAGCACCAGAGCATGTGGAGGACTCAGTCCCAGAACCTGTGGGAAATTGACATTCTGAGGCAAAAACGAGAGGAACTGGGAGCTTTGTTTTTTTGCTCCAAGTCCCTGCATGCTTATGCACCTCATAACTAGTGTCCACATTTTCCTGCTGAGTTCAGATAAACCTTTCTTCTGTCTGTAGAGCATTGCTGAGAATCCCCACTCTGCTCTCAAGCAGTCATATCTGAGCACTGGGTCTACTATTACTGTGTCTGAGGGACAAGGAATTCCAAGAGAGCAGAAGACAGTAATAAGACTAGAATAGGGCTCAGCTGATAATTTCTTTCCCATGCCCAGTAAGGCATGGATACTTCAGTCTCCAATGCAGTGATGCATTGGGAAAGCTGAGAAGGGGTATTAAAGAGACTCAGGTCGGTGCAGAAGCTGGTTGAGATGATGCATTCAGGACATGGCCACTTTGTTTATTAATTTTTCTCACATACCTGTTTTCTCCCCAATGTCCCTTACTCTTCCCAGAAACACAGTCTACCATGTAATGGCTTCATTTGGTACATTAGGCATTATTGGTTTTAAAGCCCTCTAAAGGATATTCTAAACCCTGTTGTGAGCTCTGAAGTCTGCTAGCCACTGTTCCAATTGTCAAGACAAGTCATCACATCTCAACACATCATGTGTCACCATTATCAGTGCAAATTAGAGATTTAGATAATTCTGATTTATTTATCTAAATGTTTAACTCCCTTAATCACCTGTGAGTCATGGCCAATTTGCTACTACTTTTCCATCCTTTTTTTTGCTCCAATCTCCAGCTGGACTTATGCATTTGGTTTATGTTGACTTTTTGTAGGTCTCAATGCAGGAAGTATTCCTACTGAGGACAGCACTTAGATGGTTTCTTACCTTTAGGCACTGTAACTAGCACTTTAAATGAAGTCAACAGAACATGCTTAAAATTAAGTGTGTGCATGGGTCTCAATAATACTGAGAATAGTGAAGAATTCAACCTCTTTAACTTGCTAGTATTGTCTGAGGTGAAAGCATAAATGCAACTGCAGAGGGTTTATCCTGTGTTAGACCAGAGCTCAGGGCAGCAGGAGCCAGGGTTTTTAGGAGCTGTCACAGTCCAATTAGCCATCAGAATGACAACCACACTTCTGCAGTGCCCTTGACTCTTGCAGAGAATTTTAAAATCTAGTCTTCAAACTATATAGCTATTTGGCTAAAAGAATTTCCTTACTGTAGCTGAAAAAAATTCCTTACTGTAGCTGAAAAAAATAGATTTGATGATTTATCAAAATGAATAGTAGTGTAACGTGTTGAGAAGAAGTGCAGTTGGCCTCAACTAGTGTGGTTTCATTTACTTCAGTAATACTAGGCAAATTTACATTGGTGTGGATTAGGCCTGTTGTTTTTGCACTGCTTCTATCATATTTCTTAACATATCTTGATGAGTTTTGATGACATCAATAACAAATTTAAATTGTGTGGAAGCCTTTTTTTTTTTTTTTTAATGCCACATATTTCATGACTTCTTTAGAAAAAGGAGGTAAGAATACTTAAAAAAGTAAATAGAAGCATAACTTCTGCCCAGAAAGACTTCAAGATTGAGCTGAAAAGGTCAATGAAGAGCAAATTTGTGAATACAGTCATTTACCATGCTTTCATGAAGGCACTTATAACTTTACTTTCCATTAGTGTGAAAAACAAGTTGAATGGCTGGATGAATGTGTTTATCTGGGACCAGGAGCTGAGCCAAAAAAAGGTGCAGGTCCTCTGGTGTGATAGCTGCAGTTGACCTCTGTATCATTAGAGACAAATGTATCAAGACAGAAAACTGTACCATTCACAAGGTGATGTGGTGCATGTGTTTTGTGATCATGCACTTTCTGTCTGACCAGCAGGACAGAGTAAATACTCATTCCACGTGTTACACAGCATCCCCCTCTCTCTCTACCTCTCACACACCTAATGGGCTCTACCAGACATCTCACAAATGGATGCTCTGTTCAGCCACAGTAATAACTCTCCTGGATCATTAGGCTGGGAATGATGTCATATTTTATGTCTAGAAATAATGGGTTCTGTTGGTCATATTTGAGAATGTTTCCTTTAAACATTTTGGTCTTTATAAAAATAATAATAAAAGGGATGTAAAGAAAACTGCATGGAACAAATAGCATGGCATTGTGAGGGAACACAATATTTGGGGTGTTTTTCACAGTGGTCCTAAAACCCTGTGCATCCATGAGTTAGCTGGAATATATGTCAAATTTCAGTTAAAAATATGTAAGTATGTGAATTTCTACAATGAATTTCTTCATTGTGAAAATGTTTTTACATCTCACCATGCACCTCTTGACAGCTTTTACTTCTGTCTGAGCTGTGAAGGTCCTCATGGGGAGCTTCAACCACCCCAGCATACACAAGAGGGACAACACAGCAGGACACAGGCAATCCTGGAGGTCCTTGGAGTACATCAGGTTCTTCATCCAAGTGACAGAGGAGCAGAGGAGAGGAGCTCTCCTACCTCCCTACAAGGATGGGCTCACTGGGGATGTGAGGGTCAAAGGCAGCAGTAACAGTGAGATGGTGGAATTTGGGGTCCTGAAAGGAGGTAGGAGGGTAAAAAGCAAGTTCACAACCCTGTACATCAGGACAGCAGATTTTGGCCTATCCAGAGGGTAGAGTCCCATGGAATAAACTAGAGGAAAGAGTGGCCCAAGAAAGCTGGTTAATATTCAAGCATCACCTCCTCCAAGCTCAGGAGCAATCTGTCCCAATGAGGAGGAAGCCAGACAAAAATTTCTGCATGAATGAACAGTGAGCTCCCAGACAGTCTCAGAGACAAAAAGGAAGTGTACAAGGAGAAGAAGCAAGGACAGGTAACCTGAGAGGAATAGACATACATCATCAGAGCATCTAGGGCTGAAGTTAAGAAAGATAAAGCCCAACTGGAATTTAAACTGTCTAGGAACATCAAAGACAACAAAAAGGGATTGTATGGGTACATAGGTAACAAAAAGAAGATGAGGGAAGGTGTGGATGCATTAATTACTGAATGAGACAGGAGACCTCTTTACACAGGACATGGAAAAGGCTGTAAGAATCCCCTCTTCACCTCATTCTTCACTAGCAAGGCTGACCTTCAGAAATCCCAGGTCCCTGAAACCAGGGGAATCTCTGTATCAGAGAAGACACAGCATTGGTGGACAAGGATCAGGTTGGACAATATTTAAGCAGACTGGGCATGCACAAGAAGGTCAGGAAGAAGGACCCAGGCCAACAAGCCCCACTTCAATCCTGGAGCAGTTAAACTTGGAAACTGTTTCCAGGCACATGAAGGATCAGACAGTTCCCTGGAGTAGTCAAAATGGTTTCATCAAGGGGAAGATGTGCTTGACTAACTTGATAAACTCCTGTGGTGAAATGACTGGCTTTGTAGATGAGAAGAGAACAGTGATTGACTCACACTTCAGGAAGGATTTTGGCTCTGACTACTCTAAGATTCTCATAGTGAAAATGCAGTATGAGCTGGATGAACAGTGAGCTGGGATGAATAGTGGCTGAACAGATGTGTCCAGAGGGTGGTGATGAGTGGCAAAAAGTGTAATTGCAGGCCAGTCACTAGTGGTATATCCCAGGGGTGAAGACTGGGTTAACATAGTAACAGTTTTAAATAATATGAAATAGTAAAATATTAAACATCCTCGTTCATGGTCTGGATGATGGTGCAAAGAGCACCCTCAGCAACTTTGCTGATGGCACAGATCTGGTAGGGTGGCTGATACAGCAGAGGGTTGTGCTGCCATCCAGACACCCCTGGCTGGAGATATGGGCTGGCAGAAACCTGAGGCATTTCAGCAAGGAAGTGCAGGGAGGAGTAACCCCAGGCATTGGTAGATGCTGGGGCTGTCCATCTGAAAGGCTGTGAGGGTGACCAGGGACTGGCACACTTGCCCAGAGAAGTTGTGTAGTCTCCATCCTTGGAGGTATTCCAAAGCCATTTGGATGTGGTCCCAGGCAGCTTGATCTGTGTGTCCCTGCTTGAACAGGGGTGTTGGACAGATGACCTCCAGAGATCCCTCCCAGCCTGTAGCACTCTGTGATTCTGTGATTCCTTTGGTATGATGGGAGCTTTTGGCCAATGTGCTGTGACACTTTTCACCCCGAGACTCTGAGGAGGACAACTGGGTATGATTCATTTCACATTCTGCTATTCCCATTTAACACATTCCATGTATTCATTACTGTGTTCCTACATGTGAACCAGTCCATACAAAAAAACAAACCAACCTTCTCCTTTCTCAACAAATTAAAGCAAACCATTTGATGAGTCAGTAATTTATACTGTTTACCTCCTTTTATGTCAACAATCCTGGGACCTGGAACAACACATAATCATAATGATTATAGACATAATGAGCTGATTTATTACGTAGTCACCACATGGTATTCTGGTGCATATTCAGCTGTAATGATGTCAAACAATATGACTGGAAAATCTATCTGCTCAGACAACCGCTGCCTACTGGGAAAAATAAATTAAGCTAATGCAGTACCAGACACATGGGTTCTCTGGACTCAGTGCTCCATCTGTACTTAAGTTATGTATATATCAAAAGCCTTTGACATTTTTAGCATTTCAAGAAAAAAGAAAATCGGTTGGAGATCCTTTTAAGGTGGGGTTGTGAGTGCTGAAGGTAAATGTAAATGAAATACTCTCCCAATGCAGTTCTGTGGTATGGAATCACTCTTAGAGTTGTACATTTTCACTGAGTTTAAGAAACTGTTTGTTCTGATGGCAGGTTAGTTAATCCTACTTCCTTGGCTGTATAAAATGTTATTCCAGAGGGGGACATCCTTTGACAGGGCTATCACAGCTACTTTCATACCTTTGCATTTCATTGCACAAGACAGAAACTTCTCCTCATGCTATCAAAAGAACCATTCCCTGGACCATTACAAAAAATGTTTATGGCTCAGAGTTGCCCCTTACAACATGGATTTTTATGCTTATTCATACAACAGGTGAGATGAAAATCAAATGTAATAGGTGCTGCAAGGTGAGCAGATTAATGTTGGATATGTGCAAGCATGGAGGATGAGCACCACAAAAAGTAAAGAGTGGAGATAAAAAGAACTAAAGAAGAGTAGAGGCTCTCATTTAAATATACTGTAAAAACCCCAAGAATAGCTACATATATACCATAGGTCAGTGTAGAATTATACATCCAAAAAGAAAAAAAATCTGAATTGACATCACTTATTGATATGATCTCTAAACATGTCAGTGCTCCATTGGAACAGAAAGCCTTACATAAATTCCAGGCAGCTGACAAAATAAAACATCAGGTGTTTCTATTTCGTGGATATATTCACTAATTTTCACTAGAGTCCCATTGACATGGTCTCAACTGTCTGCAATGCAACTGTGCTTTGTGGAACAACATTCCTTGTTATCCTCTTTAAATTTGCCTGTGTAAAAACATTATTCCTGTGTTCTGTATAAAAATATCTGATTTACTTTCTCTTGGCCATTCTTCATGCTGTATCTATAATCATAATATATTAGTCATCTATTTTATTTTTAATCTAAAATAAGAAGTCAAATATTTACAGATTGTTGCCTTTTCATGCATCTATTGCATCTCTTGTCCAGCCATGGTTCTAACAACATTACTGGTATCACAAACAGGTAATAGCTGCTCTATTTATCTGAATACATAGAAATTATATCTTTGGCTGAAAAAGCTTAGCTGTAGCTCAATTGTACTCAGTGTAGTTGCTTCTAGAAGCAGAGCTTCATATTTTTAAAAAGTCTGTTTTGTCTTTTCTTCTCTCCCTTTTTTTACCATAGAAATAATTACCTCCACTTGATTGAACCGACTGATTTTACAGTTTCTCAATTTAAAGTAGGTCAGGCCATGTCTTCTGTTTGTCTGGATTACTTTCTGTTTGAGCTTTCATGCATGTTGTAAACAGCTCACCCGGTCACTGTGGGCAGCCTCATCTGCAGACTCAGCCAGCCCCATGGAAATGGACACAAATGTGCCTAAATGGACACAAACGTGCCCAGATGGACACACTGCACCTTTCACGTGGGTTCCTTCAGAGCAGGCTTCACCATGGGGGTTGCACTGGTTTAGTGCCACTTGAATGGACAAGGTCTGCCTGAGAGTTTCTCCCTCCCTCTTTGTCCTTGTAGCTCTTTCTGCTAGGCTGATTTTCCACTCTACCTTGGTTATGCTCCCTTTACAATCCTTCCTTGCTGCAGGGATCATCTGAACCCTGTTCATAGCACCAAGAACATGAATCATTCAAGCCAGCACTGAACTGATCCACTGGGATATGTGCAGGGCCCATTCTATATGATTTCATCATTTTTATGACCTATGAACCTAAGGAAAGGCTTTCTGCAGCACAGCCCATCATTGTTTCCCACTCAGTTCTACCAGTTTCAGTTTCCTGAAATGCATTAGGGGTAGAAGCATGATTATCACAAGGTGTTTTGTCTGATTGTTATTTAAAGATGGTTTTTCCTTCGGAGTTTGAGACCTCCTTCCAGAGCATGAGCTAGTCAGGGTTCAGTGAGGCACAGGGAGATTGGGACGATTCCTGTCTCACAGCTGCAGAGCAAGAAGACATTTTTCTGTCAGTACTAGGAAAATACATTGTAAAAAAAAAAAATTGCCTCTGAGCTCAACACAACAGACACTGAAGTTTCTGATCTCAGTGGACAAGGCAAAAATCATGGAATAAGTCACAGATGGCAGATGAACAAATATTTCACTATCCCTTTGAAGTCAACATCCCTTAATATAATTTCAGAAGAGCTTGACATTTTCTTTGAGCTAAAAATCTTCAGACTCCTGTTAACCAGGGAAAAGGGCAGGAAGAAATAGCTGAAAATAATTCTAATAATTTTATATTATCTTGCCTACTGATAAGATATTTGAATAATGCTTAGTATGGGAAAAGAAGGTAAATTTTCCATCTACATCTGTCACATTGCTTTATGACAGAAACTTTAATTAATTAGCACCATTCTAAATTCAGAAATTAATGATCTGTGAGTTTAGCTTGTCTCTAGAAGGTGGTTAACTTAAAAACCACTACAATCATAGACTTATTTAGGTTAAAAATACATTTAAAATCATCAAGGCCAGTCCAATGTTCTTTCCCTCTAGAATTGGTACCTTCTACTAGTGAAGGTGTTCTAACCTGTTCTTCTGAAGACTGTATCAAAGTTTTTCTCAACTGATATTAATCTTCTCACCTGGCCATGAAATCAAATGCACTTTACAGTTTAGCTTGCCAGATGGAGTAAGAACCAAAACATCTCTCTACTTCAGATGGAGTAGAGAGATGAAAGATTATTTTTGTGGCTGTTCTGTTGAGTGTTTCAAGCATATTTCAGGTAATGGCACAAGAAGAAAAAGTATTTTACCATTGGCTTTGTGAAATAAAGATAGACACTACAGCTGTCCAAATGACTTCATGGGTTTGGTCCATGGTATAGCAGTAAGGCAAAAAATGTTAATTCTTATGAAATATCTGACAGAAAACATCCCCACCATGTGTAAATTTTATTATATTTGTCTCAGGAAGCACTGTAGAGATATAATAGTGGTGAAAACTCCCCAGATTCCAGAAAGGTATGATATTTTAGAAAATACACTGAATACACAAGCCTGACTTTGTCTTTCATTTAATCCCTTACTATTGTTATTTGCCCTTCTTCTTAGCTGAATATAAAGTGCTACTCTGTGTAGCTGAAGAGTGTTAAGATCAATGCTGTGTGCATAGCCAGAGATATTAAAAGGCACTTGCTGACACCATCAACAGCACTGAACCTCCACCACCCTAAGAGCAACCCCCTGCCCCAAAAACTGTGAAGTAGAAACAAATTACCTGGATGACCATCTGAGAGCCTGAATATTTTAGAATAAATTTGTTAAAGATGCACTCATGGGCTGCACTACAGTTTATAGATTAGTCACCAGAACACTCCCAATTGGCACAGAAATGTGAGTGTTTTGGAGCTGTAGGACTCTAAGTGTCTCACTGCACTTTTGGGTGTGAATGTTTTCTAGGCTAACAAACGACCAAGGCTGGCTCAAGTACTTCGGGAAAGAATGTTTTGTTTTGTTTTGTTTTGTTTTGTTTTGTTTTGTTTTGTTTTGTTTTGTTTTGTTTTGTTTTGTTTTGTTTTTAGCAAAGATGAGAAAGACAGAAATAGTTCAGTGGTCGGAGCACTGGATTCTAACGTGATTTTATATCCATTTGAGCATAACCCCAGATGTCCTTCATGGTGCTAGTCAACCCTTAGGGCCTTGGTTCTTTCTACTTTACAGCTGCTCAAGAATAGCATTGCTGAAGAATAACAAATTGGGAGCTATTTGGAGCAAAGAAGACAGCTTTCTGTAAAACAGGGCTGCCAGGTTTTAGAGATTTTTTTCCTTCTTTCAAGCTTGCAGTGGAGTAGGACATACCTGAGTACTGTGATCACCAGAGCTGACAGGAAAGACTCAGTCTAAGTTTGCTTTTTCTGAGCTAGTATTGTGTGAAACAGGAAGACAAAGAAAAGATTTTTCTTTCAGTGACAACCATATCGTCAGTCAACAGTTTACAAAACCTGCAGATTTGATATTTGGGAATAGCAACTACCTGAAACCTGTATAATATATGAAATGGCATCTTTTTAATGGATAATAGTGTTTGACAGACTTTCCTGGGCTTTGACATTTTTTCCTACAAGGCACATAAGACAGAAGCCAGGTAGCTCAGGCTAAGGATCTCACACATTTCTGTTGCACCAGAGCAGCTTTTTTCACCCCCCTTATTCTTCCTGTGGAAGGTTGACTGATCTCCTTACCTGTGAATCCTAAGGTACTCCCAGGAAATAAATAATCTGCTGTCTCCCAGGAAATAAAAATGTTAAAAGCAAAGAATTACAAGAGTGGAACTGTTTGGGTTTTGTACTGATAAAATCTTTTCCAGATTTGTTTGCTCTGTTGGCAGCCTAATGCTCTGGGACTTTGCAAAAGGAAATAACCCATTTGCCAATATAGCAGAACAAGCATGACAAAATCTGTCCTGCTGTGCTCTGGTGAAGCAGCTGCTTGGTATTATGGGATACATATTGACACGGTGTTCCCTTGTCAAATGGCACAGAACTGTTTCCTGGCTGACAAAACGCTCTGGGCAGCCTAGTGGCTTTCCCCAGTCCAGTTGCTAATTCCTGCATTCTCCTACCCTTAGAATAGCCACAAAATCTTCTCTCCTGGCAGCACTGTTAAACACAAAGACACTCTCCACCAGATCACATTCCTCCATGCTCCCATTGGTAATGACCTCAGCACCTTTCACCCTCCCATCTTTTTCCTATTTATGATAAATGGTGATGAGTTAGTTGCCATTTTTCCCCTCCTGTGATGGCATCCTGATGGGATGGCTGCAAAATCAGGGGCCTGGGACTAGTCCTGCCTTCCTGCTCATCATCAGGTTCAGCTGACATGAGATCCTGGATGTGGTCACTGAACAGGAGGCCAAGGCAGTGAGAGTATAAAACAAATAAAAATCCTCTTTCTTCCGTTGCTTCTATATGACAGATGAAAAAACTGCAAAATTCTCAGCCACTAGGCCCAATGCCTTTTGTGGTTATGCATACAAACACACACAGAGAGGAATACATAACACAGGATAAGGTTTTCCACACTTACATCCTTATGCTCTATGACTGGTTGCTTCAAAGGAGCTGGAGCTCTCAATTTTTTTTAATGCTTAGTCCCTTAGGTATACCCATGTTGGCTTTAAATGAGCAAATTGTACCTGTTTTTCTTGCCAGAGTGCTCTGAGCCAGCATCTTGATCAAAGTGAGGCCAACTGGCAATACTGTAAGAAGCAATCATTATCAGTAAGCTGAAATCCATGAATCTCTGGCAATTTATAACAGGTAAGAATCTGCCTTTAGCAAGAGGGAAAGTCTTGAAGCTCATCAGAGATGCAGTAAGGCAGAGCAATAAAGCTGTCACAATGAGCCTGAGCTGAAAGCTCAGGGTTAAGTGGGCATCCTGGGACACACAGAATGGCACTGCCAGATGCAGGAACCCCCTGGTTGATGCAAAACCCCTGAGAAATGAAGTAGGTGGCTGCCACAAAGTAGTCATGAAGCTGCTTTTGCTGGGCATTGAGAGCTGTAAAGAGCAGGGGAACAAGGTGGTGGCATGAGTCAGGCCAGGTCCTGGAAAGACACATGGAAGTCCAGAGAAATTCCTCAGTTTTCAAAAACAATTGTAAATTAATTAACTCTCTCTGTGTTACCTTTTTGTAATACTCAAAGAGGGCATGTTTCTTACTTCCAACAAAACATCATGTTTCTATGTCACTGGAATAACAAACATTTTAAATTTATAGGGGTCTTTTTAGATCAGTTCTTTGCTAAGTATAAATCACTTTTCCTTTTTACAGGGGAAGAAAAGCATAAATATGACTTGACATTCTTATCACCTATCCATTCCCCAACTAAAAGATTTACTGTGTTGCTCTCTGGGAAACATTCCTATAGTTAAGGGACTTGTGAAGAAAAACTTAGCTGTGAGCCAACCTTATGTGTCTGGGAGATGTAAGTCAAACTAAAGTAATCTCCATGAATCTATAGTACATTAGCTGCCAGATTGCAAAGGACAGATAAGACACTGCTATTTTTTCATTTGACTTTGACATAACTACCATACAAGCCATATACTCTACAGGAATTTGTGATATATGAAAGGCTTGTGGCCATTAAAATTTACTAGGTTATGGCTTACTATTCAAACCAGAATTTCTTAAGGCAGATTTGTATGTGGTGAATGTTATTTGAAGCTGTAGTCATTTCAGATTTGCTCTATTTCCTTTTAACCGAATGTCTATGCAGAAGTACCCTGCTTCCAGGAGACAACAATACCCTCCTTCAGAAGTCACCACAGGGTTTTTTTTTTTCAGTGATGTCCCCAGTTTTCTAAAAGTGTGTGATTACTTCACATATTTCTGCTCTATTGGAAAGAGTCACTTTCCTCCTTGGTATATCAGCCTGAGAATTCACTTCAGCATAGAAAATTTGGTTGTGGCTGGTCTTTAAGTGGGCACAAAGGCCTGTTACACATAGTGTATAGGCACGTTGATAGCATGGTTTGTAATAAAGCCTCATCCTTGGCAGGCCCTTTGGAAGAAACTCTGCCCCTATATAACTCCTTTAGAACTCAGCACAGCATCAAACTTTACCACAGACAAAAATAAACAGGAACTTCAGTAATTAATGAACGCAGTCAGTATTGCTAAGTCTCCTTTTTAACATTTCCACTAAAGGGAATGAATTTCCTATTGATACTGATGGCCATAGGATTATCTTCCTGTACACTTCAGCAATTGCCTGTTTTGCATATACCTATAAAGAATTCATACTCTATATTAAAAAAGGAAAAAAAAAAAGTTAAAAATCTGTTTATCTTAGCTGAAGAGCAGTATCAGCTAGTCACACATAAAGAAAACTCACTTCAGATTCTGTTCACTTGACTCAGTCCATTTCTTTTTTTTGACTGAGCAGTATCCTTTGCACTAGAATAAATGACAGGCTGCTGGGAGATTTTCCAAATGAGGTCTGGAAATCCTCACTGAGTGATTGAGAGCTACTTCTTCTTGTGATCCATCCTTTCCGGCAGGAATTGCCATCCTCAGGTCTGACAGAGCAAAGTATATGACACTTAAAGCCATCTTTCTTCTGATTTTAATAAAAATCCTTGGAGCCTCAGGCACTCAAGGAAACCTTTCTCTGTGTTGACTTCATTCTACACACAGTAAGCTGTAGTAAGAGAGTGGAATAGGCAGAGGAGGAAGTGAAAAAAAAAACCACAGAGAAGCTTATTCCTGCTTTGCTTGCACCAGGAAGAGTTGCAAGTCCATTATTGAGGTCCTTGAAAACACTTGTTGGGACTCTGCATGGGATCATGCTAAGAGCCCTTGTGCAGATGTTAAAGTGGCTCTTTTCTGCTAGTGATAAACCTGTGTCATGAACTTCTTAATTCACTCCTGTCAGACTCAGACATGCATTTGTCTATGTGGTTTTAATGTAGGAATAGTGATTATCTTGCTTATCTTTGAAATTTTTGCCAGTCTTGAGTGCTGGAGTTTTTCTTACTGGTTCCCCTTACTGGTTCCCTTTTCTCCTCCTGTACCAGCTCTCTGCATTACTTTCAGTTATGCCATTTACCTGTGTGTGAACACTGAATTTATCATCCCTGCAGAATACTTCCAAAGAAGTCTTGGGTTGCCTAGGTTTCTATCAAAGGTCACAGTTCAATCTACACCATTTGCAGAAGATCTCCTTCTCCCTGTGCCATGCCAGGTTTTGAGCATAGAGCCCACTGCTATTCCTTTCTTTCTCAGCTTAGGTTTGTCTTTTGCTGTCCCAGATGATTTTGGCAAATCTTTTGACCCACAAACGAGCATCACATCAAGGTGATGCTGACAAGAACTTCCTAGGTTGCCTGTTTTCTCAGGAGTGTGGCCTTCAGGAGCATCTCAACCAACACATAAGCAGAGCACATCCTGTACTTTCCCTTAGCCACTGGTGACTCCTCAGCATCACTGCCCATGAGCTAGCACACATCCACCAGCAGCTAAATAATTCAATGGCTGCTGAGGGATATACTGGAAAATTTCAATTGGTCTTCTAAAAAGTGTATATTAATGAAGTGTGTCTATTTAAGAAACCACTTTAATAGGCAGCAGGAGAATTGTTGAGAATTCTGCCAAGGGCAACGGGTACAATTTATACTGCTAACAGAGGATATTACTCACATCTAGAAGAATAAATTGGACATCACCAATGCACTGAATTACTTTCTTGAAATAGAGGTGGGGAATAGAATAAAAAAATAATATCCCAAAAGCATTAAAGAATCCATCAAAGAGTTTAGTCTTTTTATTAAAAACTGTAATCAAAGCTGGATGCCATTGTGCTCTCACTCTAGCTTAATGGCTGGCAATGCTCCTCTGATCTCAGTGGCATTGCTGAGAAGGGAGTCAGCACAGTCAGAAACAGATTCTTTTTAGTCTCATTTTCTTAAGTTAAAAGTGAACTGAAGAGAAAAACCTATTTATTTACCAAGATTGATGAGAAGAGGCTACAGAAATGAAAGCAATACTCCCTCCTGTGTTCAGCTGCATTTCAGAACTGCAGAGATTAACCATGCCACCTCCAGGGACAGTCCCCTCCTTGTCACAGATGTGAGCCCTTCTGGCAGCAGGGCACAGGAGAATTTGCACACTCTGTGCCTGCCTGTTTGCCCCATGCTACTGCAAGACCTCCATTAAGTGGCACACAGTGTTTTTCAGGACTCATCTTGGATGAAAAGGCTCTCAACACTGGCCAAAGCTGAAGTTCAAATTCTTTTTAAAGTTATTTTAACTGCTTGGCACAGGCTAGCATTGTGTAAAGGGAAAAGAAGGTGCAAGATGCACCCCATGCTAAGGAGAGATAAGACAAAGTCAGTTCTTTTTCTGAAACTCACTGGGAGTTTTGTAATATTCCAGAAAGAGCAGGATTGAGTTGCTAATAAAAACATCAGCACCCCAACCTCTGAAAAACCCTCAGCCATTACAAATGTCTCACAACAACATTAAAGCCCCTATGTTTTTCAAATATTTAAACTTCTGGAAAACACAGCATAGCCTCTCCCATGTGCTGAGCACTGATATACCAGGTTTAGCTTACTGACTCTTCAGAAATTAAAGAAAATTGTGTAGGAAATGGACACAAATGAGTTAATTTCAAGTCTCTCACACAGAAGAGATGTGGTGTGTTTGTACAGTAACCAACATGTTGCTTTTCTGTATAAGTCAGCAGTGTGTGGATTTTTCTCTTGTGCTGCATGTGCTGTTTTCTGACTCATTTTAATTGTCTTTCCACAGAGGATAACAATGTGCTTGCTATCTATAGCCACTAAATTCAGACTTAGCCCTTTCTCCTCCAGGACTTTTCCCTGCCTGAATGATACAGGAGTAAGGACAGCCATTCTGGACATATAAAATAAAGGTGCAGAGGGGGATTCAACAGGGGCAAAAAGACAGCCACCTGAGATGGTTTTCTTCTCTTATATGGATTTTTTGATCCTCATACAGCTCAGAGAATTCATACAATACAGGGCATGCAGCTGGACAAATTTTTTTCTGGAAAACTAATGCTGATCAAAGTTCAAGCTCCTGAGGGTCCAGGGGGATGATGTAAGCTGCCAGACCAGAGCATTGTGCCTTCATGTATTTCATCACTTTACCAGGGCCAACTAGCACTCTGCTGAGAAATTCCTGTGCTTGGCTGGCTGGCAGGCAGGATGCTCCAAGTCCAAATCACCTCATTGTGGAGGACACAAAACGGAGCTTGCTCCATGACATTTGGCTTCATCCTGCAGCAGAGTGGCCACAGACTCAGCATTTGCCTGAGGACTGTCAGAAGGATGTGGGGGAATGTAGTTTCAGGGCAGTTTTCAGTGCCCTGCAAGCCTCCTCCTCAGACCAGCATAAACACTTCCTTGCCTTCCATGGTGAGATAGAACAGAGGGCTAATGAAGGCAAGATATATCACTCTCCAAATTATTAATTTTATCTATACCAGCTCTCCAAACCATCTTACCACAAGTGAACAGGGACCTCCAGCCCCTCAAGAGAAAGGCAGAAGAGCAGTGAAACCTCCAGATCATAGTCTTGGCCTAAGTTGTTGTGGAACTGTATGTAAGCAGTGGATAAAGTCCCAGCACTCCTCTACCTTCTCTTTACAATGGTATGAAAAGCAGTTGTTTCTTAATTGTGCTTCAGAAACAAGAAATGGACCTTGCAGTTTCTATAAATAAAAACCTGCCCTTTTTAAAATAAGCCATCATAGCCCAAGCTTTAATTCAAAAGTAAGAGTGGCTTTTTCAAGGTTTGAAAGGATTAAAAAATACTTTAATGGATCTCAGCACACAGTGGTCACTAATGAAGCAGGGAGCTTATGAAAAGCTGTGGGCATAGAAACACAGTTTGTCCTGGACAGGCTGAGTGGTCCCATACAAGTGAATAACTTGAGATAGGTACTGTCAACTCATTTGGTGTACAACATTCCTCATCCCATATTTGCACAAGGCTTTACCCAATGAAACCTCATTCTCTGCTGCTGCTACTGCATAAGTAATACCATAATATGACACAGAGCAGCTGAACAGGAAAAGTGAGAAAGTTTCCTGCAGGAATCAGGCAGAGGCATCCAGGGCCCTGCCTACTTTTTGTTGAACTACCACTGGAAGGCAAGTGTCTGTACAGAATTCACCAAAGCTTTTCCAGCTGGGAACTTCAAGTAGGTCAGGCATCCCTGCAGGACAGCTTGATAAGATGAATATACCATTCAAATTTTACCCACAAATGTAGAAGCTTTCAGATTATTCCCCTGAGAGGAACTTCAGGTGATGCCTGGTTGGCAGCCCTCTAGATGTTAACCTTAGAAGCCCTAAAATCTCCAATTCCACAAGCAGTACATCTGTAAAGCATGCCTATTATTCACTGCTGTGCTACTCCAGCTGAATTCCAAAGCAGCTCTGTAACTGGTGCAAAATCTGACTAATGAAGTGCTAAATCAAGCCCAGCAAGTAGAAGGGTTCAATTCTTTTTTAGTTCAAAGCTTTTACAATTAAGGGTAATTATGATCCAATATTTAAACTGCTTCTCTTTCAGTTTTCCTGCAGATGAGATTTGGGTTTTGCACACATAATACTGTTTCATTTCAGTAAATATTTCAGTAATAGTATAAGTGGTCTATTATGATGTAGTAAAAATCTGTTGCAACATTTATTTACTAATAGCTGTGAACTATTCAGAAATGGCCAAAAAAAAAGCAGCCAGTCTGGAAATGCATGAATGAGTTTGCAAGAGCACTGTTTGCTTTTCCCCTGTAAGCTTCTATTGCTGCAGGGAAATTTGATTTATGAAGCCCTGAGTCCATGTCTGCTTCAGACCCTGGCCTGTTGCTTAATTTAGCAACAAGGCATTGGCTGTGGATTGGCTGCCTTGGAGCAGCACAGCAGTTGGGCTCACTCTGCTTTCCCTTGTGTAAGGTCACTTTCTCCACCAGCTTGGATGTGTGATGTGCTGCATACAAATAGACAGGAAAAGGCAAAAGCCTGTTGTGAAAACTGTCTGGCTCTCTGGCTCTCATCAGCAACACTCAGCCTGTTGCAGCTGGAATGACACTGCCTTACTCATCCCACCTTATTCCTTAAGCCTCCCTTTAGCCCTACTCTATTTCTGCAAGTGTTTTCCTTCAACCCCCCCATGCTTCTTGTTTGCTTTATTATTTTCTAGCACCTTTATCCAAGAGGATTTATTTTGCAGACATTCTGGAGTGGTGACAGACCATCTGAGCTCCAGACTGTTCAGTTCAATAGACCAAAAGGAAGGTGACATGACAGCTGCACTAAGTATCATACCATTTAACACACGTAGTGGGAGGCAAGGGACTCTTAAGTCTTACAGCTTCACAAGCTGGCTGGCTGGAAGATGGAGGTATAATGGTAAAAAAAAAAACTAACAGGAGTCCTAAATGGTTCAACACCTAAATATTAGCTTTATTTTTTTTTTCCAGGCATGTCTCTGTGTTTTCAGAACATGAAGGAATTCTATTTTTACCTTCCAGCCCCTTAAGTGGATATTCTTTATAACCCAGTTTAAGTCTGGAAGAGCTGCAGTTGCTCCTGCAGGAATCAAATGGAGAATATGTTCCATTGTAAATTTTGAATTTATCAGATGTCAAAGAACAGAGATAAAGAAATTTTTCATGTCCTCTTCCAGCAAGTGCAGGGCTTATGTCTCTAAAATTTGCTGACCACTTTGGCTGGATTAACCCTTCAGTTATTGACTTCAGGAGGTTTCTACTTGACTCTGCACCATGTACCTTTTTGGATATACCTATTCCCATAGATGAAAGCTGTATAGAGATTCAAATGCCAAGCAGAGACATTCTACCACCATAGGGCAGTCCTTCTGCAAAGCAGCAGGCTTATTCAAGCAAAGAAAAAGTCTCAAGAACCCTTTCTAATGAAATTTTTCACAGAATATAAATATATATAGACATCTCTGTCAATTCCCTCATTAATAAATCACAAAGAAGAAAACATAATTGCTGTTTACACAAGAGAACAAGCCAAATAATCTAACCTTTATTTAGCATTGGTTTCTGCTATGGCTTTTTTCATAGCTGACCTTTTCTACTTCAAGAGAGATCTTTATAAAGAATAAGCATGGTTTGTGGGGGGAGGAAGAAATGAAATTATCTTGCTGAAGTGATAATTAAGCAAGACAAGGGCCATGGAAATAATGTCTTTTCAAAGGTCTGGGCACACTCAGTCGCCTTGGGCAACATAAGTGATAATCTGCCCCTCCTACAGCCCTTCCTGTCCCTGACATCAGCACATCACTGTCATTAAAACTGTCATAAAAAATAGACAGGGCTGATGGGTTGGCTGAGAGGAGCTGTGACAGCTGCTTTGTGTGTGTCACTGGGTTTTATCACTCCATTACAGGATAATGATAATGATTAGCCTTGCTTTGCTCTCAGAATGGAAAGAGGTATTTTTGATAAAGGAACTAAAAACTTGGTTTGGGCATCATGGCAAGATTTCAAGAATCAACAGCATCTGTCAGCACAACTCTTGAGTTATTCTAATCTGCATTCCAATAACACCTGGATGGCAAGTGTATGAGACAGCCCCTGACCAAAAGGGCTCATAGGTTTAAGGAAAAAAGGGAAATGCTGTGGCAGAGAAGGCCATTTCTGTGTGTGTTAATGTATAATATTGACTGAAATGCATGCATATGTGCATGAACATTTTGTACACAAATGCAGGGCAAGCCAGTTTCTAGCACTGCCTGTCAAGCAGCTCTTGCCTGTGGGACACTGAGCTACCTTGTACTCATGCCAGGTTGGTTTCCCACTCAGCAGGTGATGTGAGACAACTCATGCAGGTTCTCTGAACTGCATGACAGGCACCAAACTCTTCCTGTTACCTGTATGTGAAACCAGGGTATCCTGAGTTAGCTCCTCTGATTTGGTCTGTACTCTTCACAAAGATAGTGCTTTGTTCTGGGCTGAAAGAATTAGAAAATCATTAGAATTAGAGGCAAAGGTTCTGGGTTAGTTGCAGGCTTCCTTGTTGATGCTAAGGATTTAACACGAGATACACACAAGGATCTAATTGCACAGCTTGTTTTATCTGGTACCCATGCATACTGGTAGGTATTTCATAATTTCTAGTCTTTCTCTCTTTACTCTTCTTACAAGGGAAGAGAAAATCTGACTGCAACAAACCAACACTAAATGACCTGAAAATATATCTGATACACTGACAAGTATTTTGTGGCTCTTCTTGGGCCGGGGTGTACCCTGAACTATTTAATTCTGAGTGTTTCTTGCTCAGGGAACAGTCCAAAAAGAATTAGTTTTTTTCCTCTGATTTAAGCATAGGGGCAATAGACTCATGACTTTAATGAAGTTTCCTTTACTATGAAGATGAAAATGGAAGCTCTCAGCAAAGCAAGCACTTTAAACTGTATGATGGGACCAAGGGTTCTGAAAATTGTTTAAATTTCATTCTCAGCTTTCCTCACAAGGTAACATTGTAGGCTACTTTTTCGACAGCAGTTATCTCTAATTAGGCTTTAATTTTTTCTACTTTTAGAATATTGTCTCTTATTTCAATGGGACAGTCCTTGGACATGAATGATTTTTCTTGTTTTGTGAATCTTCAGGAGTCCTCTCTGCTGCACGTTCAACAAAGCCATGGGCTTTTAATGACTATTTGGAACAAAATAAAACCAGTAAAAAAAGCAGATGGAAACACAGACATATTTTCCTTTAATCAAATGGCCCCCAAATCTGAGATTTTTCTATGGTGCAAGAGACCAATCTGTGCCACTCTTAGATGAAAATCCAACTTGACGTTTGTTCACCTCCCTTGCCACTCTGTAGTTGGTCTGTTCTGGCCTCAGCTGGACTCTGTCATGCTGGGTCAGCTCACACTTCACTGACCACAGGGATCACCATCAAGATGGACTCTGTGCCCTGTGGTTCCATCACTTGCTGGCATGCAGGCCACCAGAACCTCAAGCTCTTATCTGGCCTCATTCAAATCAGGTGTCAGTGATGACTGAACCACCAGCTGATCTTGGGACAACCAGACATTGTATCTCAGTATGTGCAAATGGAGTTTTCTTCATTTTGTATAGTAAGGTATTACTCCAGAAGAATTTTATTCTCTGTCTCCCAGACTCCTACACGTGTTCCAGGGCTGATATGTTATATAAACCCCACATGTAGGCCACAGCTGGAGAAGTGCAAGGTGTCCTCTCTTCTGAAAGGTTAATTTCCTAGCAAAGCTGGCCCATACCTTTCCAGCCAAGAGAGAATTCTGGATGGGCTAAGCCAAAGAGCAGGTAAGTCATGAGAAGGAGAACAAATACAACTTAAGAATACACTAGCAATGCAAGATCCTAGAAAGATCCACGTGGTGAGTGTAGGATCTGGCTGCATGCTGCTGGTATCAGTGGAAGCAGAAGCAGTCATTCCTCCGTGGGTGTGTAACAAAGTCAAATATAGTTTGGGAGTAATCCAAAGATATCAAGTTAATTGCTCAGTGCTACGTCTGCATGCTGTGCAGAGGAAGGAAATGGCAATTTCATTAAGCTTTTAGTGCAAACAACACACCTCTTTGTCTTGCTTAGTTCCTACATGTTACTTAAGATTTGTTGCCTTCATCATATTTCATTCGTGTAAACTGAACTGTCATTTTGCAAAGGGGACACTGGCTTTCAGTTTACAATTAGTAACATTATTTAATACATTCTGGTTTTATTCATAACAAGATAAAATATATGTGGTACTCATAATTGGCCTTTTGGCTTACAAGGTAAAGATTTGAAGTGCAAAAATATTGTACTTTATGAGTTCTGGATTGCAGTAGTCTTCAAAAGGCATCAGAAAAAAAAAAAAATAGCACAATATCCTGACCTATAATTTCTTGAACAATATAATTTGTGGTAGAAGCACAGAACATTTTGCAACACTGTGACATTTTAATACCTGCAGATAAATTCCTTTAGGTACGCTTTGAGAAGCATCATTTTTAATAGCCAGACTCTCCCACCGGCAGAGTAGGCAGATGGTTCTGTCCCAGGGAGACGTGGAGGAGGAGTCACAGCAGGCAGCAGAGGGACAGCCTGCACATTTGGACAGTCTGCTGGGCTCAAGAGCCATGTAAACACCTCCACTATTTCATCTCCTCTTTGCCATCCTCACTTAAGGGAATGCACCTCTGGTTTAAGTCCCTGCTGCTGCTTGAGGGCTCAGCAGAATATTTTTAACTTTTAGGTGCACAGGCACCAGGAGTGACCCAGCTCCTCCTTGTCCATGGTGTTCCTCTACAGCACTGGGAGCTTTGCTGTCCCTTCCAGGATGATTCTCTCAGGGTGTCCCTACCTGCCCAAGCTTTTCTCCCCCTCCCCTCTGTGCTGCACACCTGCAGTTATTCCAAGTCTTTGCTGTCTCCAGCAAGTGTCCCCTTCAGCCCTCTGCCTGGTTCCCCCTGCCAAAGCACACAAGGGCTTCAAGATCAACTTAACTTTTGACCAAAAAAGCTGACTGTCTGTCTTTGTCATTTATTTCATCTTCTCCTGCAATGGCAGCCCCACTGTATTTGTGTAGAGAGGCAGAGAAAAGCCTAAAGCAAAAGTGGAAAAGCTGCCTCAGGGATTGCCAGTGCCTGTTCAAGTGGGTGGGACCAGGCAAATCTATCTCCTAGACATTTCAGAAACCTGCTAAAGAGCCCAATCTGTCACAATTTCGTGCACTTACCCTGTCAAGAAGAGCATTAGGAGAGAAAACTGAAATGAGTTGTTAACCTGAGAATATTTTTAGTTTCCAATTTGAGTGTTTTGGCATTCAGAATTGTAACTTCATGGAATGGGCTGCAATTTCCCTCCTCCCTGTACTGATATGATTTCTTGCTCCTTAAATCATCCTAACAATTTTTAATGGAAATGGCACCTTTTCCATGTTTTTAAGCAGTTATCTTCATTTGTGTGGATGGGAACCTTTTGGTGCTAATATTATTCAAAATTTTGAATCTAACATGTTATTAAAATTTCTTTTCAAAACTATGACTTTTGATGAGAAGACCCTTTGCAAAAGACTTGCTAAAAACTCTTCAATTGTTTACAGAGATGGTTAATATTTTAATGTCAAACAATAATGAAAAGAGAAAATAAAATAATATGCCGAATGATGCGTTTGATTTGGCTACGTGGGAACGTGTAGGGAAAGAACTCTGGGAAAGTGTGCAAACAGGGACTAAAGGGACTAAAGAATCTGCGAAAACTTATCGGTCGGTGCGTCTCGCATTAGAGCAACTGAATGCAGAAGCTGAGATTGCATGAGATTTCATGAAAATTGGAGGAGACAGTAAGTCTGAGGGGACCGAGACAGTGAGATGTGAGATTTTTGATGGTGTGTGAGGTATGAAAGAAATGATGGATCCTGAGCTCGTAGCTGCCCAGTTTCAAAAGGCACATTTGATGACCTTATCCCACCTTTTGTGCCTGATGACAAACCATCAGTGGGAGCAACACCAAGCGCGCCGCCGCTCCCTATGGAAGTGGATCCTGCTGCGGTGCCCCTCCCCACAGATAATGATACCGGGGAGAGCGGGTTGTCAGGGGAGGTACAAGAGTTATCAAATCAAATGCAACAGCTCTTAGAAGAGTTGAGTAGAATTGATCCCAGCTCTGGGAAAAAGAAAATAGAGGAGGCTTATAAGAAGGCATCTAAAGCAATACAGGAAGGGCTGGAGAACATCAGCAGCCAACTCGAATCCCGGGAAGAGAGACTACTTGGACAGGTGGAAAGACGGAGGAATGAATTGACACAAATGGCATTAAATGGTGAAATGGACTCTGAAACATTACAGCATTATCTGAAGTCTAAATTTGGGGCTGTATATGGGTTGACTGTATCTGAAAAAGAACTAATCAATACAACCCACGAAAAGATGGAAAAGCTAAAGCGTACCCCTGAGGATGGCGGGATTGGTCACCGGGTATGGGCATGGCTCTCCGGAACTGAGCCTAGAAGTGCTGGGAGTACTCAAGAAGTAGACCCCCCCTAGAGATTTAACATTCGACCCTTCGAAACGATGGCGGGCACATGCAGAAATAAGTGGAGAACTCACATTTGGACCCCTCATAGCAGCCCCAGTAATAGCAACAGTAAACGGTCCTGAGTGGAGACCGTTGGATTGGACAATAGTCACAAAAGTACAAAGAGATGTTTTGAATTATGGCATGCATAATGCGCTGGTACAACAGCAAGTAAACAGCTTGTTGAAATACCAAGAGCTGATCCCAGGAGTTACGAGCTTAATAATGGAATTGATATTAGGGCCCACAGCGCTCAATATTTTTCTAACCAAGTGACGGGTTATACTGGAGGAGAAACAGGTTGAAAATTTGCAATTAGATATGAGAGATCCACTCTGTACCGCCACTCTGGATCAACTGATGGGCTCCGGGCAGTACTGAGATCCTCAGTTGCAAGCTGCCCTGCATCCCTGAATTTTAGGACAATCAAAAGTGGCTGCATGAGAAGCTTTTCCTGCGATGCCTCAAATAGGTAAACCTCAATGGCCTTACCTGAAGATAAGCCAAGGGCCAGATGAACCATTTATTACTTTTGTTGATCGAGTGAGGGAAGGGCTTGATGCTGCACCAAATTTACCGGAGGATGCTAAAATGAGCCTGCTAAAGGATATAGCTAGGCAGAATGCAAATCTTACCTGCCGGAGGATTATTATGTCTCAGCCAGCAGGAACATCTCTCACCCAACTTATTGAAGCTTGTGCCCGAGCCCCAATAGAAGAAGAAAAGGTTAAGGCAAAGATACATGCTTCTGCCATGGCAGTAGCCTTAAAACAGGCCCCCACACAGGGGAAAGGAGATCGCAGACCAAACTGCTTTGCCTGTGGGCAGCCAGGACATTGGAAGAAAAACTGCCCCCAACATATGAATAAGAAATCGAGTCCGCAATCCTTTGGTGGAAATTGCAGAAGATGTGACAAATTTGGACATCAAGCGAAAGAATGTCGATCTCGCTTTAAGAAGGATGGAACCCCGTTAACCCCGCAGATGAACGCGCCGGGAAACTAGAACAGCCGCGGGAGCGGCCAACAAATACTCACATCAGACTCCACAGGTGCTGGCTGCCTCGACAACCTCGCCGCTGCTACAGGAGGAAGCGCCGGAGTTGATTTGGCCGTGGCAGGAACAATAACTTACAGTGATGAACAGGTGCATATAGTTGACTCCCAGACTTCTGGACCATTAGAACATGGCTGCTCTATTGCTTGGAAGGTCAAGCATGAGCAAACGGGGAATATTTATTCTCCCAGGGGTGATTGATGCCAACTATACTGGCATAATAAAAATAATGATTAAGGTTTTCATACCTCCCGTGACTATTCCTGAAGGAAGCAAAGTTGCACAGTTAGTACCCTTCCTCCTGCAAATACCCAAATCATGGCAAATTGAGCGTCAGGATGGAGGTTTTGGCAGCACGGGTGACAATCTTGTGCTACAAACTCAAAAATAACTTTAGAAAGGCCGAAGGTGCAAGTCACCATCAGCAGCAGGGAAGGAGAAGACTTGGCTCAACTACAGAATTTGGAACCAATTATCATGTTGCTTGATACAGGATCGGATGTCACAATCATCCCGCGCGCGCATTGGCCTCTCCATTGGCCGTTAATTCGTTTTCCTGGACAGCTAGCAGGAATAGGAGGGAAAGCACAAACATATCAGGCTAAAAATCAATACCACTTTACAGACCCAGAGGGAAACATTACCCCAGCAGGGCATATTATTTTATTTTCTCTTTTCATTATTGTTTGACATTAAAATATTAACCATCTCTGTAAACAATTGAAGAGTTTTTAGCAAGTCTTTTGCCAAAGGTCTTCTTCTCATCAAAATTCATAATTTTGAAAACAAATTTTATTAGCATGTTATATTCAAAATTTTGAATAATGTTAGTACCAAAAGGTTCCCATCCACACGAAGATAACTGCTCAAAAACATGGAAAAGAGTGTCATTACAGGACAACGAATGGGGAAGTTGGCAGTGACTAACACAAAAAAGAGGATTTAGAAACCCAGCACTAACCACAAGTCAGGATATTGAGCAAATAACACAACCAATAGGAATAAACAGCAAAAAGGCTTGTGCACATCGCGTGTAGAGAGAACTTAGCCAATCAAGCAAGAGCGAGCTGCTGCTTGTCGCGTGTACGGAACTAAAAGGATATATAAACTGCTGTATGAAGTCAATAATCGGAGCTTTATCCCCACATCATTTCGGTGTGCTTTCTCCCCAGGCCTCGGGCCGCGGCAATGCCCTCTCTGACTACCTCTATTACTTGCTGTAGGAAGTTTTCAGTGAAGAGTACACGAACTTTGACTTAGAAAACAAAATGTCTCTACACACTTTACCTATGCAGATAGCACCAGAACTGGCCTCTTGATTGGAAATTTGTTTTTTACCTAAATACCTTACAAGGCAATTTTGAGAAAAAGGCCTACATAATTTTGTTTGTTTGATGGTTTGTTTTTTAAAATTTTTTCTCAAATTGGTTCCTAGGCTTCCTTGGTTCTACAATCCTTGATGACATAGCTGTATAAACAGGAGCCAGCTAAATGAACTTAAACTGGATTGCAAGTTTACATGTTGGCATTTTAAATCTGATTTACAAGTTCCTTCAAAATTAGACTTGATTCATTGCTGCCAAGCTGGTTTAAAACTAAACAGTCATATAGCCACGCAGAACTGTTTAACCAAATGAGTAAAATTACACCTTAACCAGGCTGTTGGTCCATGATAGGTTTTTCTAGATACTGTAATGGTTTTGAAATCAAAACCAGTGAGAGACTCCAAGTCAGAAGTACAATTTAATAGGAAAAAAAAGAGAAAAAAATAAAATACATGCAATAATACAAAAGAGAAACCACTGACAGAGTCAGAATACAACCTGACACCCCACTAGTTAGGGTGGTGGTAGCAGTCCAGATGAAGTAGTCTTCTCAAAGCAGCAATCCTATAAAAATCCTGGCAGTGATCCTAGGAGCTCTTGTCCTCTGGAAACCAGTGGGCAAGGACAGCTTTGGTGTTCCAAATCTCAGTTTTTATCTAGATAGGAAAGGCTTAGTTCCTCCCCCTGGGTGGAGCATCTCCCAATGGGATGATGTAATTTTATTAGTTATGCAGTGGGACTCAGTGGTCCATTAACAGAAGATGTCTTCCTGGAGGAAGGATGGGTCACAGGAAAGATAAAGAACATTGTTCTGTCTGGTTTTAACAGATGGCCCATTAGCAGAGGATATCTCCCACAGAGATAAGAATCACTGCCCCACCTGGTTTCAGCAGATGGAGATAGAATATATACCTTTGGGCATATCTTTACATTGCAACCTAGGACAATACCAAACACAGGTAACGAAAATCTCAGAAAAGCTCATTATGCAAATCATGAGGTACCTGGATGGTTGTTCTGACCCTTTATGATCTTCCTTAGCACAGCCACACTGCTGCCCTGTCTCAGCTAGCCCTGTGCCAGTGACACTGAGCCATAGGACAGCTCCAGGCCAGAGGCACTCTTTAGGCCAGCTTCACTACACTGCAGATGAAGAGGAGGCAGGCTCAGGCACATCCAGAGCACACCTTCTGCAGCCACCAGAGCCTTTGTGACCAGCTGGGCAGGGAGGTTTGGACACCCACCCCTCTGCACCCCTGCGCAGGATGTTTGCAGCCCTGGCTGGACATGTGCCCTCCTTTGGTGCAGATGGGGCAGAGCCACACATCTACATTTTGACCAGATGAAATTCCATCTGGTGAGTCCAGGGGCACTGGGGAAAGGAATTAAATGAGTGATGTCTCTACTGTATTTGAATTCCTTTAGCCAAAAGAATGTGAAAATATTTTGTGATATCCTACATCACTGTGAGCAAATGAAATAGAAACAACAAGGATGTGTCTGATTGCAACTTCTAAAGGAAACTGTGGAATGTTTCCAGTCATGTTAGATTTAATCTAATCTAGCTTTTTCCTTTTTGTTTTTTTCCCCATAAGCTAGCAGTCAATGTTCCTTTTTCATATTTTAAATTGAAAAAAAAGCACTGCTGAAATACATAACACTTGCTAGCATTCACCTGCAGGAAGTCCATAACCCTGACACTGGCAAGCAGTACATTAAAGCATGATATTGAAGATGAAAATAAGGCAATGGATGCTAAATAATCACAGATGCAATCTGCAAAATCTGCTCCAGTCTTTATGAATGAACACCCTGTTGTCAGCCTCCCATCTCTAGGTATAATAAGGGATACAAAAAAGAATATATTACTTTGTTTTCAACCTTTTTACTTTGTCAAATATAAAGCTTTAACTTTTGCTTCATGTCAGTGGCCTGTTATTTTTTTGGCTTTGCACCAGAGTCTGTTAAAACAGAAGAAAAACCTTTCAATCCTAAAGGTCCACAGGGAAAAAGATCTTAGTTTGATCTCATTTTCCTTTTAACATTAATTGCATGTTTAGTTTTTGTAGGCAGAGGGCCAAAAAGCAAAATAACAGCTTCCACCATGAGCATGACTAGGGCCAAGCAGCAGAATTTAAGGCCATTTTGTTCTTAGTGTTTCTGGCACTGAAAATCCCCGACTCTGGCTCAGTCCTTCTATTACCATCTTGGATGTGTTACAGAACGACCCTGTGCATCTTGAAGTGCAGAATGAAGCAAGAATGTAGGTGCCTGCAGAGCTTGAGATTATCTACACAAACATAGCAGTTTGTAAATACTGCAGTTCACCCTCATTGCTCTTCTGCTGTCTCTGCTGCACCAACCTCAGTCTCATTAAGAAATGACATCGAAGACTTGAAGACTTATTTTTTAATATGAATATGTGTGTTCTTAGCCTTTGCATGTTCCAGCAAATATCAACACTCCACTCAAAAAGAGAACAAGTAATTGTAAAGAGAACATGCAGGGAAAGGAAGGACATTTTCATTTGGTTAGCTCTGGGTGCAAAAGCGATTTGGTTTCCGTCAGTGGTACAATTCAAACTGAGCCAAATAATCAGTTCTTCACACTTCAGGAGTGTGATTCTTGATGTGATTCTAGTTAGAGAGAAGAATCCTGATACAAGACAGCCCAGGACAGCAGACCATGAGAGTGGCAGGCTGGAGATGAGAATAAAAATTATCAGTGGAATAAAAATGGCTCTGGTTCCTTCGCCCCAGAGCTGACCTGAGAATCCCTGAGTCTGTTGTGATTGCTCTCAGATGATGAGAGCAAGAAGATGGCCTGTCATTGTCCTGCTCATGCTGGAGATCTCTTTGCTCACAGATCAGGTCACCACAATGCCCAGGCAGTTTGGAGGACCCTGTGCCTCGACCTGTGTTTTCAAAACAGGACAAAACTGGACCATTTACAGAAGGCCTGAGTTCACCTTGGTCTTGTGCCACAACCACAACTTCTAATGCAAGTAGGAATAAGCTCATTCAGGGCTGTGTTTTTCCTTCTCAGTATATTTTGGGTATACTTATTACAGCATAAGTTCCTTTTGCTGCCATAAGCATTACAATAATTTAATCAGCTGTCATCTACTGAATTATTTCCTTCCTTCTACCAACACTATCATTCTTAAGTCCAAATTCTTTAGAAAAGCAATTAACCACAAACTTCATTTAGTTAACTAAAATGAGAGGAGATCTTTTTGTTTGTTTGTATTTGTTACTGTAATAGTAACACCAATTTTGCCAGTTTGTTTTTGCAATGACTTAAGGGGAAACAAACAAATTATTTTAAACATGTAATAAATACCTAGAGAAAAATTAGAATAATTACACTCTCAATGTCAAATAAATTTTACCTACATTTATCCTGTGTTTTACAATTTTATGGTGTTTCCATTTTTAACGACTGTTTTTAAAATAAATGTCAGTAAGTGTTCCCTAGAAAATAATGTGTTTGATGGCATTTCTTTTCTTCTGTGCATGAATGGCTTAGGGACAACTGTTGAGTTTTCAGCTATACATGCAAATGTAAACTCAACCCAGTTTAAATGTGTGCTATTTCCTCCAGCTGTTCTGTGTTTGCAAGGTGGTCTGATTCAATCTCTTCTATCAAATGACACTGTTTAAATTCTCTGGTTATCTGGGAAAAAACAGTGAAAGGTGAAGAAAAGAAAGTGATTTCAAGACTGACAAATACAATTTTTCTTGTTAGATATGTGAGGAAACCACTACCTGCCCAAAAAATTTCATAGGGTTTTTGAGCACCGTATTTTGAGAACAGAAAGAAAACAGAACAGAATTTTTGATCATAGCAAGACTTCTGTCACCTGTGGAAGAGTGGGCAGGGGAGGTTTGGGGTCCTGCTTCCACAACTTCTATGGAGCTACAGGACCCTGTTTTTTCATGGCCACTCTACCAAGGAGAAGTACATTTTATTTTTATGCCAGTAGGCTGAGCTCTCATGCTGCTTGCTGTACACAGCCAAGGACTGAAGGCATTCCCTGTGGGAATAGTTTCTCAGCATACTTTCTGAGAAATCCTGGTGGCAGAGTGGGTTGGCATGGTGAAAAATCAACCCTGGGCTGGTGATGCTCAGTGCAAAAGGCACTTACATGCTGGAGATAGGAATGTGGTGGCAAGCTTTAAAGGAAAATCATGAATTGCATGATCTTTTGGGGAGGGAGCAGTGTTCTTCCTGGCTGTGCCTGTATTATATCCCCTGCTTGTCAGATGATCTGTAATGTCACAATATGGCTCTGTGGGAGCAGCGCCAAGGCTGGCAAAGGGGTCGAACACAGAGCATGGATCCTCCTCTGAACCTGCCCCAGGTTCCCTGAGGTTTTGATTAATGCTCATCCCAAAGGGTTTCATCATTTTGTTTACCTTTTCACCTTGGAGCTGCTAGTGGTATTGCCAAAGCACTGCACACACTGAGCTGAACACACCTCCAGTTCCCCCAGCACAGCAGTTGAATTATGTAGGTCTCAGTCACTGTGGTGATTTTGTCTTTGGGCAGTCTGTTTATTTGAAATGCTGCTGCATCTGTGCTCAGTCCACATTAGGGTTGTGCAACCAATAAAAAAAAAATACATGCAAATTGCTCTAAGTGCCAGTTTGGAAGCATAAAAGAAATCTGGTTACATGCATTGTCAGATTGATAGGCTCTGCTGCAGGAAGGAATAACTTTCATTCTATGGCAGTATTCACTTATGAATCTACTGGGAGATCATTTCTTTGTTGCACAGTCTCTGCCAGCAGCCTTGTGAAGCTTTGGCATTCCCAGTGTTCTTCATCTTTCTGGTCAAGCACAGAGACCCGCCAGGACTTGGGAGTGTGACTTTCTGTTTCTAGCTCTGCACAGGCTACAGAGGCACAACCTCACCCAACTGCAGCCAGATCAGCTGCAGAGGTGGGTAAATTCTATCTCCTTTCCCCCTCTTTTTGTCTGACATGACTTTAAACATTTGGATTTAGGAGCAGCCTCCAAAGGTACATCCCTTTGCAGTGAAGAGGGGAGGGAGATATCCAGGTTGCCCTGAAGAAGCAGCACTAAGCAGCTCAGCCCAGTCAGTGCCAAGTCCCACACCCTGCCTGGCACCATGTAGCCAGAAGCACAGAGCTTCCACAGATCAGATATTGCCAGAAAATATCTCATCTAGTTCAGTTATCTCTACATTCTGCAGCGTGCACCCACCTTTCCTACATTTCTGCAGCCTGGTGACACAAAGGGTTGATGTTTTACAGTGGCTTTGTGATGTGGGAATCAAGCTCCTCCAGGATATCGTGGTCTGCTTTAATGTAATTGAGGTCACTTTCAAGTGCAATGTGACAAGCTACACTTTGTCTCATCAATACAGTCAGGAGATGGAGCAGTTTAAGGGCTTTGAAGGCTGAACAAAAGGAGTATAGAATCAGTTACCCCTTTTTGGCAGCTGTTCTAATAGAAGATGAAAAAATTTATTGTCTTTGGCAAGCCCCTTTCTTAGCACTCAGAAACATGCCCCAACCTCAAAGTAGCCCATAATAAAAGAGCAACCAAAAAACCCCATTTTCAGTAACCAGCAAGTCCCTTCATCAAGCCCTTGCTTCAATAACAGCCAGCATTCAGGCAAGGAAGGCAATGGGATGCAGAGAAGTAAAAATTGTCTGCAGGAAGGCAGCCCATGGTCTGAAGGGGTGCTCCCTGCTTACCTCCCCAGCTTGTTTCTCCTTGCAGTGCACCGTATGGCTTAGCAATCC
The DNA here is from genome assembly GCF_029582105.1 of Oenanthe melanoleuca. Lineage (NCBI taxonomy): Eukaryota > Metazoa > Chordata > Aves > Passeriformes > Muscicapidae > Oenanthe > Oenanthe melanoleuca. Next base: position 17,190,403 of record NC_079337.1, read on the forward strand.
TGCAAATGCTGAGACAAGTGTGCTGGGGAGCAAAGAAATGTTTCCTTATAGCTGTGCCAGACTGTCAGTCCTCTGCCTCCCCCACTGTTAGGAGCTGCTAGACTCTCTCAGCCATCTGGTGCAGGATTTGAAATTCCCTGCTGCTAACCCTGGCCAGTCCTGGCATTGCTGTGCACTTGCTGTATGGAGATGAGACAGGTTTTGATATGTTTCTACAAAGCTGGAAAAGCAGTGGAAAGGCTGGAGGAAAATGAGTGGGAAGGTGTGAGCTGGAAACAAGATACACTGGTGGTGGAGGCCTCAGCACATATCTCCCTTTTGTGGGGGATAAAGGAAGGAGCTTTGCCCTTACATTTTAGGGGTCATGGGACACAGCCATGGGAGAATAAATTGTAGATAACACACTCCTCTTTATTCCCTGCTGGGGATTGGAGATGCAGACAGATTTCCAGAGAAGCACAAGGACTTGGAGCCCTTTGGATGAGGAAGGGTCTGAGCAGCCATCTGCCTCAGTTTCCTCTGCCAGCTCCTCCCTGTGGGATGCCACTCATGTGTGACAGTTGGGAAGCTAAAGAAATCCCTATGAGGTGTATTTAGACCAGCGTGCCAACAACAGGGATTAGGACCAAGCTGTGCCTGCATAGTCTGCATGGACAAGAGAGGAAGTCATTGCTGCTCTTGTGGCTCTCCCAGCTGGAATCTGCTCTGACCCCAAGTTACTCGGGTTTGCTAATGAAAAGAGCTGTAAGGCAGGTGTTAGACTGCTTTGTTTATGCACTTTTTTCACTCCACTGGCATTCAGAAACCCATCACACTGAGTGCATGATGAATTTGGCCATGTCAGAAGATGTAGCTCTTTCCATGCATTCAGTGCTAGCAGTGCTAGCAAAAGCAGAGAATATCTCTTTCCCTGACAGATAGGGGACACCCACAGCTGTCCCAGATCAGGCTCTGTGATCCCAAACTGCTTATTCATCACTGTGCACATGTCCCTCATAGTCGCTGCAATGGGTTTTGGGCCAGTCATAGAAAGACCTGGAGATACCCAGAAATTCATACAACCATTTTTAAAGTATTAAAGAAATGCTACAACTTCAATAGATGTTTTACCTGGGCAAGAGTCCCACAAGGATGTAGCCTCTGGCTGGGTGGAGTGGGTGTGTTAGGCTATTCTTAGCCAACCTGAACACTCAAAATAGATACTGCCTTGAGTGAAATATGGATGGGGTTTTTCTCTGAACATTATTACACAGCAGATACAGTTTCCATGCAAAGTGACTTGACATTTTCCCAGTAAGAATGATAGGATGATCCAACAGTTATTTAGTTATCAATATCTGAATTTTGAAAATATGTTAGCTCCAGATAAAAGGAGAAGTAACTTGGAGTATAAAGAAAAACCTTCAGTTCTCCAGTTTTAAATAACTCTCTCAAATAATACTGTGGTGGGTGTAACAGTATTAGGGCAGGACTTCAAAGAAAAATATCCCATCTTTCCACAGGCCAGCATGCAACTGCTTGAAAATAATGAGCTGGAGGTATTATTTTCTATTTCCCAGTGAATAGTTGCTGAAATTATTTACAGTCCTCCCACAGTTCCAATTATTTTCATGTGAGGCCTTACAGGCTCTCTCTCTATGTGCAAGGTATTTTATTCCTCTATCTCCACATAGAGAAGAGAATTTATTGGCACAAGCTGGCACAGCCAAATTGACTTTAGCTACCTGCAGTGATTTTAAGTTGTAATAACTGGGGATGTTTCTCACACTACATACACCACCCAACTGTGTGCCCTGAAATTCAACTAAAGGGTGCCCATTAATTTGAATACTGTTTTGGTGAGGCTCTAACAAACATACCACCTTGGTCTTGCTCAGGGCAACATTGCATGGACTTCAACATGAATTCACCTTCTGAACAAGGAACAGATAACATCTTCCCCACTGAAGATGCAGATACACTGCAAAGGGGAAGGTAGATGGTGATGAAGATGATAGTGATAGTGATGGCCATGGGGGTGGTGTGCTCCCCAGATGTCACTCAATGTCTTTATGTCACTACTCTTCAGAACACCAAAAGCATTTTCACCTAAACATCCACATGAACCCATCCAGAGAAAAAGGCCTCTTGTCCCAAGCAGAACCTGTTTCCTTTCCCCCCTACAACACACAGTGGCCACAAGAGTGGCAAATTGTGTGCATTTAGCATTTTTTCCCCCAAATCAATGACTACAGTGGGATGAAAAGAACACGTGTTTCTGACTGATCAAACCAAGACTGTCATTTTCACCTGATAAAAGAAGCCTGTCTAGTAAAAGTCTAACACAGTTGAGCTGACAGGCTTGTCTATATTTAAATTAATTAGTACTTTATTTATAATTAAATTCAGGAAAAGTGGAACCATACAGCAAGAATTATATACATGAAGGAAGAAGTCCTTATACCACCCAACCCCCAAAATCCACCTGAGTCTGTGCTGAGAAATAGAAGTACTCATGCATAAATGGGATCACATTCTTGTGAGTTCTGTCCTGCAAGCTGGGCTAGTGCTGACAGTCTCAAGGACAACAGAGAGGCACTGACTGCAGAAGACACAGAAGACAGGGTTGACAAAATTCAGCCATTCACTTCACACAACCTGGAAGTAAGGAAATCACAACTTGTATTGGGAGGAAAGAATTTGAGTCTGCTGCTCTATTGGTACCAGGCCAATAGGACCTGGAGTACCTGAAATCAGTCTATTACTGTCAGAATAATGAGGGACCCACACATCTGCCAGTGCCATCTTGGCAAAGGTTTCTCCCTCTACCTTCATCACCAAGAAGTAACTTTGGAGCTTCAGAGCAGCTGCTGTGCTTCAAGCCAGCTGCACACATCATCCCAGATTAGCTGAGTTGCACAGCTCCCTCTCTGCTCCATTTCCTGTCACACAAAGCAGAAAGAATGACAACATGTGGATCCTCACCTCTGAGCTGCCATTCACCCAAACTAGAGAACTACCAGGACCTGCTGACCATGCAGGAGAGAGAACAGAACCTGAAGAATATGCAGATAGGCATTGCATTGTGCACTGAGGGTTGCTGATAAAATCTCAGAAATTGAAACAGATCCCTATTCTGATTAACATCCCAGCCCAGCAACACAAGACTTCCAAAACTTTTATGTTCTGCAAGCATTTCAGCATATCTCAAGACTCCACAAACAGAGAAGAAAGGTGTTTGCTGGATGATCCTATCCCACAGAGAGGTGGAGGAGTCACAGCAGGCAGCAGAGGGACAGCCTGCACATTTGGACAGTCTGCTGGGCTCAAGAGCCATGTAAACACCTCCACTATTTCATCTCCTCTTTGCCATCCTCACTTAAGGGAATGCACCTCTGGTTTAAGTCCCCGCTGCTGCTTGAGGGCTCAGCAGAATATTTTTAACTTTTAGGTACACAGGCACCAGGAGTGACCCAGCTCCTCCTTGTCCATGGTGTTCCTCTACAGCACTGGGAGCTTTGCTGTCCCTTCCAGGATGATTCTCTCAAGGTGTCCCTACCTGCCCAAGCTTTTCTCCCCCTCCCCTCTGTGCTGCACACCTGCAGTTATTCCAAGTCTTTGCTGTCTCCAGCAAGTGTCCCCTTCAGCCCTCTGCCTGGTTCCCCCTGCCAAAGCACACAAGGGCTTCAAGATCAACTTAACTTTTGACCAAAGAGCTGACTGTCTGTCTTTGTCATTTATTTCATCTTCTCCTGCAATGGCAGCCCCACTGTATTTGTGTAGAGAGGCAGAGAAAAGCCTAAAGCAAAAGTGGAAAAGCTGCCTCAGGGATTGCCAGTGCCTGTTCAAGTGGGTGGGACCAGGCAAATCTATCTCCTAGACATTTCAGAAACCTGCTAAAGAGCCCAATCTGTCACAATTTCGTGCACTTACCCTGTCAAGAAAAGCATTAGGAGAGAAAACTGAAATGAGTTGCTAACCTGAGAATATTTTTAGTTTCCAATTTGAGTGTTTTGGCATTCAGAATTGTAAGTGCATGGAATGGGCTGCAATTTCCCTCCTCCCTGTACTGATATGATTTTTTGCTCCTTAAATCATCCTAACAATTTTTAATGGAAATGGCAGCTTTTCCATGTTTTTGAGCAGTTATCTTCATTTGTGTGGATGGGAACCTTTTGGTGCTAACATTATTCCAAATTTTAAATATAGCATGTTAATAAAATTTGGTCATGAAATTGTGAATTTGATGAGAAGAAGACCTTTGCAAATTTTTTTTTTTTTTGTTAAAATTAATTCTGTTATCTACCAAGATTGTTAGTATTTCAATGTTCAAACAATGATGAAAAGAGAAAATATCTTTGACTTTGACTATATCTAGTGCTTGCTGTAGGAATTTATTTCCTCAAACTGTTTCCTAGGCTATAGTTGCATGATCATTTATTCTGTAGCTGTTCAAATAGCAATCAGCTAAATGAAGTTAAACTGGATCGAGACTTTACATGTGGTTCTGGCATTTTAAAATCTCATTTACAATTGAGAGTTCTTTCAAAATTAGAGTTAATTCATTCCAGCCAAACTTGTTTAAAGTAAAACAGTCACCTAGCTAGACAAAACTGTTTAAACAAAGGAATTTTTGCCTTTTGGACTCCCCTAGGCACCCACATGAGCTCCTGTACACAAGCAGTATCTAAGGATTGCTTTAAAGTTTTTCTTGGAAAATCTTGAAAGGGAGTCAATAGATAAAAATGTGTTTTGCCTTTTCTGCTGTTCCATCTAATTTCATGTTGCTTTTATAATTCATTTGCTGTTGCTATAAAGATAGCAACTACAATAGTATGTTGTCCTTTACCACCTTCACCTCATGCCTGCTGTTTAAGGCCAGAGGATCCAAAACTGTGAGTGGGATTAGTCAAAGTGCAAACTTCATATCCAAACAGATTCAGATCTACACAGCAGAGCTGATTCTGGCCCAGGTATCCATCACAGATGTGCTGAATTAAGTCAGAAGCTACACATTGAAAATCCAAAATCTCTTTCTGCAGAGCACTCTAAATTGGAAGAATCAAGAACCCCCTCTCTTCCAAAGGAGCATCTGCTTCTTAGAGCTTGGCTTGAAACAGAACACAAATGTCTATGACATAGGAAAAGAGTAGGGAGAGAGTAATTTCAGTAGAAAAGAAAATAAGGCATCCTTTCCATGACATGAAAATAATTTCATTACTTCATACAGTTAATGTATAGGGAGTCACCCTATCACAGCAGGTAAGCATAAATAAAGGAAAACTTTTCTCCTTCAGTTTCATCTGTGGATTACTATGCTAAGTCTTTTTTCTGTTAGGCTACATTTCTTGCTAATGTTCTTCCATCTTAGTTGTCATTTGCCAGTTTGCAAATTGTGAAAAATCAACTATATACTCAGTACCTTCAGAAGCCACCTGCTTAGTCAAAGATATTTGCAGTACAAAACAGAGGCTTGTGACTGTTCTAGCATTGTGACTAATGCTAAAATAAACGTATTATTAGGAGCTAAATAGTCACCCAAGAATACGGAAAAACCTTCAGATCTTGCAGAATTCCATGGTTGGAGATGAACTTATAAAAAATCCTTCATAATTTACAGAGATGAAAGTGAAATAGTCATCTCAATTAATTTTTGTATTGTGACAACTTGGCTACACTGAATTATTTATCTATATATATATGTATTGACATTGGACTAGGCAGGGATTAATTTATTGATATTTTCTATTTCTTAAAAATGAAACCCCCAACTAACAGTGCTTGGATGAAAATGCCTGGGATTGAAGGTAAGTGGTAAAAGGAGATCACTTATTTGCCCCAGTGAGTCTGGGTCCCAGTTCCATTCCCAAGTATGGTGGCAGCTTGAATCCTGACCAAGAAATCCTTATTCATGCCCAGTTTGGATTAGCTGCTTTTTTTTCTTCCAAAAGCTATCAATATATCTAGAAATAGGTGTGTTTGCTTTCTGTATTTTTTTCTGGAATGGTAGTGATTTGTTTATTTATTTATTTATATTGCAGAAAGAAGATCAAGAAGTATCTGAACTTAAAAAAAAACAATAAAAACCCACATCTGACAGTTCCTCTAGAGAACTTCCATTTCCTCAGAGTCCATGGAGATGGTGCTACTACAGATGGGGTTTGGGTCAGCCTGTTCTCACTCTTCATCTCACTCCTCATGACCCTGTGTGTGTGAAAGCTCACGAGTTGACAGGCAGCTCAATACTTACAAATGGCCATTTGTTATTTATGGTGATTAGAAAGTGTCCATGTTTTCACACCTGTTACGTATGCAGTGATGTAAGGCTTCTATTTTAAAGATAATATTTATTTATCATACCAGAAGGGACTAATGTCTGCAAAGGTTATATCGGTAAAGTAAACATGGAGCACTTCTGAACAAAGTATGAGCTAAATGGCCTGTTTGCATTCAGTATCGAATTTTTAATCTCATTTCCCTATTTTGTAACAAACAGCAAGGGGAAAAACCAATACAGAATCCATAGGAAAAAAAAAATCCAGGGCACTGTACACTGCATGTGAGAAAAAAAGTCCCCCTGATATCCTTCTGCTTTGTTATCGACCACGGTTTGCTCCCTGCCAATAACAGTAAGAGCAGCAGAGCTTGCTTTAAGTTCTGACTTTCCTGTTTGTAGCTAAGTAAGTTTATTAGGGGTGGAAAAAACAGGTGAAAATGGGGTCAGGAAGGAAAGAAGGCATTTATGGTGTGTAGGTTGCACAGTATAGAATAAATATTTAACACCCTGGTGCCCCATAAAGCCTGTGTTCCCAGGCAGCTCTGCTCTCTTGGGATGCAGCCAACAGATAAGGGAACATACTCCACCTTCAAGTCCCTTCTTATTACAGTTCTGAAGGTAAGGGTAAATGGGAATTAGAAGAGCCAAGAAAAGGGTAGAGAGAGAAAGAAGATCCAGATCATTAACTGATCTGGAAAGGTGTGGGAAGTCAGACAATTTCTGAGTCCTCTGTGGACTCAGTGCAAGCTAAGACAGAGTCCTGTTTTCTTAGAAGATATATGAAAAAAGAGTTACAAGTCATGATGACCGTGCCACTTCAGGTTTCTGTAGCCTTTCCAGATGATCCTAGAGGGAGGCTGTGTGAACAGCTATAGAAACAGCTCCATCTTCCACTTGGATATTGTTTTTTTTCCCTAAATCTTGTGGTTTTGGACACCTGCTGCCACAGCAGTCTTAGAAAAAAAAAAGAAAGTCTCATATTGTATTATTGATTTTAGAATCAATAGAAAGTCAGAATTCTGATATGATTTCTGTGATGGCACAAGGAAAATAAATGGCAGTTTGCCATAGAAAGCTCAGGAAAGTGAAGATAGGCTGAAATTCTGAAAAGAAGATTTGTCAAAACCTCTCTGAACAAAGCTAACTTACTTGATTTCATGCAGTTGACATGACCGTCTTAGCGTCAGTTTTCCAATGAGAGTCCAACAACCAAACCCACATACATTTTTATAAACAGTGAAAGCAACACAAAGTAGAGCAGAACAAGGCAAATCAGAACTGACTTCTATTGATTCTGTGATAAAGGCTCCATGGAGACCAGCTGTTAATTACCTTTTCAGAGGAGACACTTATTTAGCTCATAGGGGTTGGGGTTTTTTGCCCCTTTCCTCTCAGGTACAGTAGACTGTACTTCTAGGATTAGGATAGGATTGAAACTATAAATGTGTATTGGGACACAGTTTTGATTATTCATCCATTTTATTATGGTGCTGCTAAAGACCAGGCAAGAATGAGACAATACACAAAACAGACAAGCCCCATCACAGCTGCTTTGCTAGTGAGTAACATTTTCAGCAGTTTAGCACCACTTTCTTTCTAGTCAAAGTTTTGCCAAAGCAGCACGTACCTGTCCATCACGTTTTCCTTTCCACTGCTGTTTCTACATATGTTAGCGACTTATCCCTGCCAGGTAAATGGCATGAATGACTTAACCCTGACAGTACAGAGCTTTCCTGATGCCCTCAGGGTGGGGGCAGAGGGGACACACAGTGCTGTGTCTGTGCTTAGCTCCTCTCTGAATAAAACCAGCGAGTCCCAGCTGTACGATGGCTCTGAGCTGTGTGTGGTGGAAGACAAGCAAGTAGGGGCAAATGAGGCTTGAAAACCATCTGTTCACTCAGCAGAGCCTGACATGGGCTGATTCAGTGTTTGCTGCCCTGCCTGGGTGATGTGAGCTGTTCCTTACAGCAATAACAGGTGCCAAGCTTTCTGGCAGTGGAGTTGTTTTTAAACCCCCGAGCCCCTTTAATAATCCAGAGAGGTGGTGGGCTGAGCTCTCCAAAGCCATAGGACCAACTTCATACACGCAATGGGCAATTACAGATGCAAAACGAATCCTGCAAGTGAAGTCACACTGTTCCTCACTTCTCAGAATTACTGGGGATAATGTTCACAGAGCAGGCTTACACACAACAGCAGGATGACACGGTTAGACTCTGCAAACACATATGCTTTTCCTTGAAAATCTGTCTTCTGCTCCTAGGGATGATGCAGTTTTGCTGGAAGTCCTGATGCAGAGATCATGGAATCATAGAATTTCCAGGCACATGTTCCACTAGACTAGGCTAGACTCAAAGCCCATCCAACCTGGCCTTGAACACTTCCTTTGATGGGGCATCCAGAACTCCTCTGGGCAATCTGTGCCAGTGCCTCACCACCCTCACAGTAATGAATTTCTTCCTAAAGTCTAATCTAAATCTCTCCTCTTTTAGTTTAAGACTATTCTGCCTTGTTTAAACAGTATCTGCCCCCTCTTTTTAAGACCCCTTTAAGAACTGGAAGATCTTCAATTTTTTAGCCACCTTGAGAGAGAAGGTCAAAGAGAAAAGACTTTGGTGACTGCAGTGCACAAGAAGATGAATATTTAAATTATTCAATTTATACAAAATCTCCCTATACATGTTTGAAAACAGGTGGTGCGTGAATGACAGCTCATAGCTGCTTTCTGATTACTAATACACCATCATTATGTGGTGTAAGGAAAAGAGCTATAGCAGATGAGGTTCTCTATAACCAGACATCAGCAGACAATACAGGAAAATGCATGATTCTGTTGTAGCTTACAAGTTGTAAGTACAAGTACAAATGGTAAGATGATTTTGAGTCAGAGGGAGGCCTATGTGCAGTAAAACTTGGGAGTCTTCAAACACTGCAACCACTCAAAACAGACAGACTTTAGTTAGTCACTTGTCCCACCTATCTTGAATTTCTCTTTTTTCTTGTGCTTGTATAGCAGCACATCTAGTGCAAAATAAGCAGAGTAAACTAGAAACAATCACCATGATGATCTTGTTCACACCTCAGTCACACACATCAAGAGTCTCTGTATCTTAACAAGCTGCCACCCACAAGGAAGCCAGCTCAATCACAAATTAGCAACCTCTGCTTGGTTTTGATTCCAGATCTATTGTGCCTTGAGAAATATGACATCTAAAAATACTCTGAGTTAGAGTCCCCCATGTGCTTCAAGCAGAGTGTTCTAGAAATGATCTATAACATTTTGAATGCTAAAGAACAGCAGTGGCCTTGGTGAAGAACACTTTGCTCATTTGTATTTATACACATTCCCAGACCAGCAAAGTGGCCAAGGTGACTTTGGGAGGATAAAGCTGCTAGAGTACAACCAGTGCAATTGGGGCTCACAACTTTCTGTGCATGTCAAAAGTTATTTGCATATTCATTATCTTTTGATGAGCCTTGTGTGGTCAAGGGAAATGTACTTTCCCCTTTGGTGCATATCTCAATTTGATCAGCCTTCTGTAAATCTCCCATGCTTTGTATCAGTGTGGGTATAATTTAGTCTATTTGCTATATGGAAAGATCTTTCCCCCAGATTACTGTGGTTTTAACTGTAAACAAAATATTTGGGAAGGCAGAGAGCCTGGCAGGGGAGTTTGCTGGGGGCAAACATATAATTGCTATCTGTTTAATTAGGACCAGTCCCTATAACTTTTCTAGGAGATAAAAGAAGTTGCATGCTCACTGGTGTTCAGCAACAGAGGTGCCAGGCAGAGTTACTAATAAAGCCAATGAATTTTGGCATTGGGATCAACCCTCAGCTCAGTGGTTATAAAAAACCCACAGCTCTTTTATCCTCACAAGAAAGGGTGAGAATTGAAGCAGTTCATGATCCACCCTTAAATATGAGACAGCAGTTACAGAGGAGAGAGTAGGGACTCAGCAGCTGAGCTAACCAGTGCAAGGGAATTTGGCATTGGAGAGGTCATGTTATTCATGTTATTGACAGCTGGGTGTGCTTGGTCTGACTGCTTTGCTCCAGTAATGCAAGGAGCAACCTGGCTTGCAGCTCTGTGGGAACAATTCCATCTCTTTCTCTCAGGCCTACTCTTACAAGACAACAATGCCACTCAGTGGTTTAGTGAAGTCTGTTTTCTCATTAAAGAATTGCCTGTATTAAAGAGCAAGGTGTTTTGATTGAATAACAGGTTTTTTGCTGAATTCTGAGCATAGCTGCAGAGTAAGGATGAGACACCACTCAAAATTCTTGTCTTCATCTTTTCCAGATGTTACACAAGGCATAACCTCCAGTGGGGTGTTATATCCCTGCCCTATCCCTGCCTGAGTGACCAGAGCTGGCAGCACAAGCTCCTCATGCCTGGGAGGCTGATGGGGAAAGCAAGAATTTGGGCACAAACCCTACCTTGCCTTAAAAAGGAGCTGCATCCTAACGGTGGCATGAGAACAAATAACCACAACTGAGCAGGAAAAGCCATTCTCTGGAAAGGAGAGGAGGCTGTATGGCTCTCACTGTCTGCCCAGTGTTCCCTCCCAGATTTGTCAAGGTGCTGTGCCATCTAGAGGAATTTGAAAGGCATTTTCCCGTGTCTCTCCAAAGGGCTCACGGCTGCCCCGTGCTGGCTGCTAAAGCTGCCACTGAAGGAGCCAAGCAGTGAGACCTGGTCCTGGCCAAATGCTCTCCTGGCAGCCCCTGTGCCTGGTGTTCCTGCCCCAACACAGCACCAAGGCACAGAGGAGAGCTGTGTGGGTTACACTAAATGCCTTTAGAATGTGCTGCTTTAACTGTTTGGATGTGTTTTCTTTATGGGTTCACTTTACATCCAGGTGTGACTTACAGAAACAAGGGCACATCCCTACCCAAATACCAGGCTACTGCTGACAGAGACACCTGTTACTGGTTTTTTATATTTTTTGCTTTGTCATGTAGAGCACCACAAAGGAAACTGCAGCTACCAGTGACTGCAGGACTCCATGGCTTTTGGTGAGAGGTAAATACAGAGCACACTAATGCTAATTAACATGAAATAAGCTGCACCCTACAAATAGAGGCACTGGGTAAACAGCTGGTGAATGTTGCTAATTACTGAAAATTGTTATTTAATTTTTTAAATTGTGAGGTTGATGAAAAATATAAACTTTCATTCCTTTCCTGCTCAAGAGCACCTCAGGTTTTATTCACCCCCTGAACTGAAGCTCAGCCTTATGTTCTCAGCTCTTTCCTGCCCCATGTGCCTGTCCTGGTTCACATTTCTCTCCTCTGACTGGGAGCCAACCAAAGCTACTGCCTGTAGCTTTCCTTTTTTATTACCAGAATAACCCTGTGCTCTCAGCCATGCACAATTCTTTTAGGCATCCTAATTCCTTATGTGATTCTGACCATCAAAGATGTGAGCCATAAATTAGTAGAAAAAATGTCCAATTTGCTGTAAGAAAATAAATGAATTTCCCAGGTTCTCACAAGTTCTAATCATCAGATGAAAATTCTACAGCCCACTTCCTTTTTGAGTTGTCTTCAGTTTTGATGCCCTCTGCTCTTGAGTTTGTCCCCACCAACCTGTGGGGCAGTGCTGTATGGCTCCAGGAAAAGGGTCACTTTTTCTGGTAGGAGGTGACTCTTAGCAAGTGACTGTCAGAGTAGGATGTTTGTTGTCAGAACCATCGTCCCACACTGTTTGTAGTCCAGCTACAAAAATCCCAGATCCTCAAACAAACAAACAAACAAAGAGTGGAAACAAGAAATCCTATTGTTACAAGAAGTAATCCATTAGCATAATATTCTGTGCTTTTAAATTAGCATGTGTTTGGGAGGCCACTTTGTAATCTTTGCTTTCTTTACTCTGCTCTCTAAGCTTTACTTCACAGCAAATCTAGACAGCTCTTCCATGTCACACTTTAAAAATGAAGATGAATTTTCACATCCAGAATGAATGTACTTTCTCCTGGTAGTCCAGGGGGTGAGGTCAGGGTCTCACAGGCTTGCACTTGAGGTGCTGACATCCCCACTTTGCCCATTGCTCTGTTTCTGACTGTCATGAACTTGCTCAGTAGCCCTTAGAAGTCAGTTACTTCCTTCTGTCTTTTTATCCATGTCCTGAGCAATAGGCCATACAGCAAGCAGCAGAGAAATGAGCTTTTTCTGTATTTTCTTTCCTTCTGGGATTTCTGCAATGTGCTGAGAATGAATGATTTGTTTTGCCCTTTTTCCCTTGTCCTCACAACCTGCCTGGCTTCCCACCTCAGCCTCCCCAGGAGAACAGAGATAATTATTTCAGGGAATAAGTGAAACACTGCTGAAACAACAAGGATTTAACAGTCTAATACTGTAGTATCTGAGACCGTAGAAAACAGCAGAGCATATTTTAAATGATAAAGGATTAGATTAGGCAAGTACTCCAACCACTATAATTTCAGAACCAAAGCTGAATTCTGATCTGAAAAAGATTATATTGCTCCTCTGGGTGTAGCTATTCCTGCCCTCCCCATGCCAAACTCAGTTGTGCTTGTTCACTAGAATAGACTAGAAAAGCAGGTTCAGTCAATGCTTGGTAAGAAATGGCACCACTGACTTGAAAGTCAAATCAGTAGACAAGGAAAGAGCATATATACATTTTGATTCATTATATATTTATCAAAATTACCCTGTGATCTATGAAAGAAGGTTATGTGGAAGATTATGTGTATGTTGCAAAACAAGAAATTAAAATGTGGCTGAGTAAGTGGGTAAATGTGTAGTATTTATGTAGTAATAATGATGATGATGATAATAATAGTACAGTAGTCAAAGACAACATGGGTCAATGGTCCCTTTTGGGGATAGTCTGTGGAAGTTAATGCAGTGGGACCATATGGTAGGAAGGATTTCTGGGCTGATTGGTGAATATTAAAAGGTTAAGGGATATAAAAAGGTTCATGATTTGAGTCACACAGAGATTGTATGGTTTGAATCATCAGACAGACGTAACTGAGGGACACAGAGATGCTGCCCTACTTAGAGTACAGCTTTGAAAGCTGATCAAAGTCTGGACAAGAATTACTACACTTTTATGTAGGAAAATCGGGAAAATTCTTACAAAGTGCTATTAAACCAAGCCATTTAGCACCCTGTAGGAGTGTACATTTGTCCAAACTTCTCTCAGAAAGGTCTTGGAGGTAAGCAATGAGCACTATGTTTGGTAGAGAATCACACAAGGCAGATGGGGATAAGGGCTGCAGAATGCTGAGTGTTGTACAAACATGCATCACTGACACCTTTTGGGCTTTCAGGACAGGCAAGCAGCAGTGGAGGAGAAGGCATTACTCAACACAGTGCAAAAGTTTGCCAGTAAAACCAGGAAGCTTCCCAAATCCCTATCTGTCCTTACCCCCAACCTCCTTTGGATGATTATGAAAGAATTTTTACTGCTGTGTGACTTGTCTTATAGAAGAAAATTATAGAAGAAAATTATAGGTAGATATTCTCACAGCAACAAAACGTTAAAATGAAAATTAAAGAACTAGACTGCCTCTTGAAAGAAATTCAGGCAACTGCACAATGTAAATTGCATGTACTGCAATGCTCTTAGGGGACCCTGCTTGAGCAGGAAGGTTGGACTATACAGTCCCCAGTGGTCCCCGACAACTGTATCCATTCTGTGATTCTAATTAAATATCTGAAAGCTGAAATCCTTCAGGAGCTTTCAAAAGGAGATGTGGTTTCCCCCCTTTTCAGACAGTGGACAGTAAAAGTTGAAGCTTCCTTCCTAACACCAAGTAATCAGGCCATGCTCTTAATCAAGCCTATAAATGAACTTGTGGGGGACTTGTGCTTTTTGGCAAATGTCCTCCAAGCCTGACATCATGTGGTGCTGGATCACAGCCTGCAAGCTAATCAGCATTTGTTTTATTGTGAAACAACTGAACAGCACTGCTCTTGCTAGTGGCACTTTCCTCCTAACACTGCAGGTGTCACTGTAAAATAGAAAATCTGCTTGTAACAGAATCTGTTCTAGTGCCTTTGCAGGGGGATGTACACAGCTAGAGTTTTTGGGAAATGTTTTTCCTCTGATGCTGGATTAGATGCTATCCTGTATTCTAACAGTGCTGCTTGATCTGTGTTTGGTGGTCATTACTCTTCTTACAGGAAGTATATTAAAAATGTTGATGTTATAAAGGCAGATTTCCCCCTCTCCTATGATATTGCTATTTGTGAGAGAAAGGCAGAGCATCCTTGGTCTGCAAAGCCAAAGTGTTGCTTTGTAGGAATGAAGCAGAGAAGTGAAAATTCAGCAAAATCTAAAAAAGAAATTTGTTTCTTGGGCATATGATTGTCCATGAAATTTTATCTTGCAGAGATACCAGAGTAATTCTTTGCAGAAGGAAGTTCAAATGCTTTAATTTGGATGGGTATATCCAGTCCACCAAGTGATAAGGATGATATAATGAGGAAATCCACAGCAGGCTGTTATATTTGAGCAGTATTTTAACTTTGCTGTAGCACAGTTCCATAAAACAGAGAGATTGTGTCCTATCCCAAAGGCTCATTATGAGGATGAATGTGTGAAAGAATGTGAATCACGTAGATATTTTAGGTGTGAAGGTCCAATCAGATGCCAAATGAGATTCACCTCTCACTCAGAAAAATTAGGTTTTGTCTGTTGTTCTACTGTTTTCACTCTCTGATGAAAAATCATGGTGTGAAAACAGAAAAAAAAATAATCCTGATGCATTCCCTTATTGCAAGCAAAATTATCCAATTAACCCATGATTATAAAGATGTTTATAAAGGAAAAAATGCAAGCATTTATGCTTTTGAAACATCCCTAAGGATATATTTTAATAACATGAATTTTGGTACATTTTTAAGTCTTTGAAGCCTCTTTTAAGAATTATGCAAGAATTTCCAGAAAATGTGACTTTATCAAACGGTATAAAAGACTGTTTTAATTGTGCTGATAGATCAGAGACATAAGCTAGCATGCTAGCATTATATATTTGAGTATATTAGGACATATCACTCAGATATTCTGGAAGGAGAAAGACCCTAGCTGTCTAGGAAAGTGACATCAGCACTCATTTAAACATCAAAGCCAGTGGGATGTTTGCCAGAATATCAACATCTCCATGTTTCTGTTTCTCATAGGCAGTGGTTATTCACAGCCCAATATTAACTTCTGCAACATGAACTGTCTAGTAAAATCTCCACCACTGGAGCTCTGCCACTGGACCACACAGCACTCAGTACAACAAGGATGCCCAGGCACTCTGTTATGGGAGTGATTTCCCTTGACAGCTGTGTGTCAGGATCTGGAAAGAACAAGGCTGTGAACCTGCAGGAAAAGCAACAAAGTACAGCCAAATCGTGTTGTGCCAATATTTCAGTGAGCTGTCTATGTGGGATAAAGGTTCTCACCTCTCCTGGTATTTTGTGTTGATTCTGTTTCTATAGCCAGGAACATGGAAAACTGTTGTTGCTGTTTTCCCACACTTCAAAGAAAATGTTTCCTTCAGGCAGATTTTTACCCTTGGCTTGTGCTGGCAAGTATTGTAACAGGTTCTAAGAAAATGAAAAAGATACATCCTGATTTCATTATAATTCCTGTGCAGGGATTCTTTCCACTACTTATGTGGATACAGCATTCCATTTCAAATACTTCAAATAGACATCTCATATAATTTTCTGTTTCCTTCACTCCTGCACTGGACATAAGGATAGATTATTTTAATTTCTTTTATTTCTGATGGTGTACTGCTCCTAGATACTACAGTAGAAATTTTTTGGTGACTTCCATTTACATTTAACTTATCATCTGCACTTACTTGTCATAAGTAGCATATTCTTATAAGCCTGTGGAATGACAATATTTTTTAGAGATTGCCTTTAATTTCAGTGCTATTATTATTATTATGTTAAATTATTACTATTATTCATATTTAGGTTGACACATGAAGACCAGATGGATATGTGTTAAAAAAATTTATTAGATTGTCCTTTTTTTAACTTACAGCTTTAGAAGTCAGTTATAAATTGTATGTGTAAGCATGCTGAAAAAAATGAATGTAAAACTAAATATGTAATATGTAATATGTATTAAATATGTATATATATATACCATGCAATTCCCTTCAGGTCACAAACTTCAGAATTAATTATTTTTACTGTATATTTCATCCTTCCAGTGTCCTGAAATGACAGCCTTGGTTCCTAGCCAGGGTTTTGGAGGAAGCAAATGAATTCCAGGAGTATATGGTAAGTAGCTCTTTTGTATTCCTGGATTACTTTTGATCCCTACAGTTCAACAAGAATTTATAGACTGTGCAATGCATTGCGAGAAAATTTCTATAGTCAGAGAGTTTATTATCTATTCTCATCTCAGCTCCTGTGAAAAATCAATGAAAGGAAGATTTAAAATCCCAAAACTGTGTGTGGCAGCTATCCTTATATGCCCATATTAGAGCTATTTATTGTTAGGATCAGGTGGGTTTGAAATCAAGAGAAAGAGAAAAGGAAGAAGATAATAGGGTGGGGTTTAAAGTGCTCTCAGGTGACTTGAATCTTTTAATGAAGAAGAATGCAAAGCTCGTGCTTCTCTTTGTGGTAGTCCCAATGTGTACTCACCCATTTTGAAAACCTGTGGCTATTAAAAATATCAGTACATTGCAGCTCCTATTTCATCTAAGACAGCTGAGACTTTGGTACTGTGCTCTGTCATGAACACCTGCAATGCTGCAGAAAGAGGTGCAAAACTCAAGAACAGTTTTCTTTGCCATTAGCTTTCAGAAAAGCCCCTTCCTTTTCTTTGGGAAAACACCTTGGACTGCTTCATATCCACAGATCAACCCTCTGCATCTTAATGTGCTGTTGGATCATCTGATTAAAATTTGATTCCTTTCACTGCTCTTGAGTGGATGCCCCAAACCTGAATTTTCAATGTTCCTTTGCTGGACTGGGCACTTTATTATCCTTTGTACAACCAAATGCTGATAACTCTACCCTTGATCCTGCAAAACACTTAACTACATGCTTAAACTTACCTGCACACGTGCTTTGATACACAGCAGCCAGTGCTCAGCAGTTTTCATGTCCATTAGCTAGGGGGAATAGTTTTGAAATATTCTGTGAGAACTCCACAAACCAAAATTCTTTCAAGCAGACCAGTGCAGAGGAAAATATTTCTGTTGGTTTTTCACTTCTTTTTTTTCCTTGGGCAGGAAGGAAATGGAGTGGAAAGATAGTAAAAGACCTGATGCAGAAACAACATTCCTTTTCCTTACTGGCATAGCAAACTTAGGGCACACATCTGGTTAATAAAGTATCCTGCACTGTGATCTTCTCACTATATTCAGGTTCATCTCATAGCTATGTGAGAAGCAGGGAACTGTAAGAACAGCATAAAATGAGAATTCACACATAAAATTTATTTTTTCCATCTTATCTAGGCCAAAAATTTGGTACCCTTTACAAGAGGATTGGACAATTGTTTTAGACATGCTCAGAAATGTGACTCTTTCCTCTGATTCTGGATAGGAAAATATACAAACAAACCTGATATACACATTTACACAATGTACAGGGAAACCTGCAACATTCCATGTTATGGAAGAAAATTATAAAATTCGTTATAGAGAAATGTTACTCAGACATTATTTAGAAATGCAGTAATTTACTGCCTCAGAAAATTTACTTGAATAAGAAACATATTTTCCCCAATTATTGTGTGCAGAAATATATAATTTTGTCTGGTTTTATTATAGGAGGTAATTACTCTCACACTCATATATATGCACATGTACCAACAGAATTTCATATCAATCTTTGCCTCTCTTTTCTCCCAGGGTAGAATTATTGACTGTGAGATTTTCCTTTGATATTATTTTTTTAAATGAAGTAGAGGTTGTCTCACTCATTTAATTAGAAAAGCACATGTATTTATTTTTCTTGTTGGGTAACCTTGTTTTAAAACTAACAAATTAAAATTTTTTTTTTCACATCCATCTAGGTAGAGATGAAGTACTAATTTGAAGACCTTAATATTATACACAGTGGCAGACAGCATTTAGTATTAAGGCCTGTAGTTTCTCTAAATCAATTATACTAATATGTCTATTATCCAAATAGGAATTTAAAACCCATTTATACTATATTAATAATATTTAATGAAGCACTATATCTACAAAAGCAATTAGTAATTGTAGTACTGCCTAAAAGCCCAGTGTGAGTTGAGAAGTCAACACTTCATTCTCCTGCTTGCTGACCACATACCTTCCACAGGTTTGTGAGATTTCTGCAGGTTGGGGCTTTCACCAGTGAAATCCCAGTGCAATTTAGACTCTAAAGTGCAGAGCAGGGAGGTGCTCCACTTCTAGATGTTTCATTTCCACCTGCCTAGGCTTTGGGGTCAAAACTGGCATGTGTTCAAAAGGTTTCTGTGAAGGCAGTGTGATGATCCTGCTGCAACACCTCAGCCTTTCAGCTACTGACTTGCTAGTGTGGGATACCAGAAGCTCAACAATATTTCCTTCCCTTCTTGAGAGAGTTTCACTCTGCATATTTCCCTATCTCACCCTGTGGCAGAATTGCCTTAATTTCTCTTGCTGTTGCATTTTGTATATGGTAATTGCACGGTCATCAGACAGAGAGACTCTCCACGTTCATTACTTCCTCATGCATTAGGCAGGACATGGGAATTACATGGTGACAGCAAGTCACAGTGCCAGGAATGAATCATGTGTCTTAGCAACTCTGCATCAACAAGGAATCTAACTGCAGAGTTTGTCCTTCTCATCCCATCAGCAGCCAATTGCCTACTGAGTCATTCTGCTTTCCCCAGCCAATTTAAAAAAATCAATCAGTGCTATTCATCATTTTCAGAAGTTGCCAAAAATCTTGGAGGCTTAGCACCTGAAGAACTGTATTAGACAAAACTATTTGCATTTTCAATAATTCCTCTTTGAAAGTCTTGAGATTTCATCTTGTACTGAACTGGCACGGCTTCACATAATTTTCTCACTATTACAAGTTGCTGTTATTAAAAAAAACTCCAACGTATAATCTATTAAAAATATTGGTTAGCACACCTCCATACAAAAAACAGCAAGAAAGATGATTTCTCCTTCAAGTGAATGCTGCCTGTGAAGTTGAGAATTTGATATTTTTAGCTATAATTAATCTAGTGCAGAGATAGAAGGGCTAAATCGTAGTGCTTCATGCTTTCCACTAAAAGAAAGAGAATGGCTATCGACCTTTTGCCAGCAGCAAAAATAAATTGGTTTATTCAGCCCACTGTTTATATGGAGGAGAGAATAGAAGTGCTCTATAAAACATGCTCACCAACACGTCCATCCATTCTAAGGCTGTTGCCAACTTCTGCTTTTAAATGCTAAGCTTATCCTGAGGTGCTACAGTGATAGGATTTCTTCAGAACATTGATAAAGTCTGGAGCTGGACCTAGTTATTGCACCAGTAAAATAATATCCGGTTTCTGGGATGTGGATCCTAGTCTGTTCATGGGAGTGAGTGAAACTGGAAGGAGGTGATCTGTCAATTGGATGCTGGAACCCCTCCAGGGCACTGGAGGAAATCTGAGCTGTGGGAGCCAGAGACATGCACCAGACAAAATGCAGGTAGGAAGGGCACCCCTGCAGGCAGGTAACCCCTCCAATCTCTTTCAATGAAAGGACAGCCTGAAGGAGAGACTTGGGGTGTAGAGGATGCCTGATGGCCTTGTTATACTAATCCTTGATTTATGAGAGGACCCAGGACCTGATAACTTAGTTATAAGGAATGATCTAATTCATTGTTTGTTTTTTAATTCTGATGTTTTATGCTAGATATGGCCGTGATTGAAATGACATATATGGTTTTATCTTCACTAAGCATTCTCTACTAGCTCACTAGGAGTTTCACTTAGACTTGGAGGGGTTTTGATTTCTTTATTTACTGTTCTTTTCCCTGACAGGAGGAGGGGACTAAACGTTGCTGTCATCTACTGCTGCAGAACTAAGGCAACAAAATAGTTTGTCTTGTGCATACATCCACCAAAAAAACTGAGTCTTGCATAAATGCATAGCTTACTGGTTTTCTACTTTTACTTTCTGGTTTTCTTTTTACTGGTTTCTACTGAGAAGAGCTCAGTTAGGCAAGAGGATGATTAGCATTTAAGGTGTAAGTTAGACACAAACTTTTGGGAGAAGAAAATCCTTCTTCCCCTTTCCCCACAAAATAAAAAAAGTCAGGGGATATGGATCAAATTTTTCAAAAGATTGTGTTGATTTCTGGTAGAATTGAAAAAAAGGGGGTTTTATCCATTTCTACATTAACTGAAATGATGAATGCTCTTCATCAAGATCTGTGAAAATGGGGCAGGTGGGGCTTAGAGAAAAACTCTCACAGCATCTTCCCTTGCTTTGATCTCTAATGAGAGAACTGCTACAATGTTCATGAATCCTTACAGAAGAGTTCATGTCAAAACCTATGTAAAATTTATTGTGCAGAGCCCTGGAGGCCCTTTAAAATGCAGAAAAATCCATGAGATGTAAGGGAAAGGGAATGTGATGCCTTAGGTTTACAGTTTGTACTTCCTTTTCAGTTCTTACAGTTTTGCTAAAATTAGAACCATAGACCACTTTGTACAATTCCCAAGTCACTATAGCATTACACAGGGGAAGTGTATACACAAGGTACATGCTATATATTATTAAAAATATATATTATCTCCCTCTATTATACATACTATCTCTATATGTATATCTAAGATGAAAATATGTATGGAAAAGATATATTCCAAAAAAAGGAACAAAAGGAAAATAAATGGGGAAAGAAATCTATTCATTGTAGGGAAACATGTTCACTTTCAATTTTGAAAGGTTGACTGATAGTTCATAAGGAAATTTAGACACATTAAACATGATGTCACTGAAAAATAACCTCTCTGAAGTACCTGCTAAAACTCCCCAAAATCTGCACAGCCCAAATAAGAGACATTCTAAATCCTCATCTGAACTAAGTGTCTCAAAATGGGTTTTTCTGAGTCAGCAGGTTTGTTGCATGTTTTTGTCTGGTAACTGCAGCATTACTCTCTTACTTTTAAAAGCTCTGCAGAGTTCCTGTTTCTAAAATGAAATGAGATGTAACCCTTTCCATTTTCTCTACAAGAATTATCAGCTAAATCATGAAATACTACTTTTCAGAGTTGTGTCTGTGAAATCTCATTGAATGCTATGCTTCACCTGAGCAAAAACATCCTGGTCAGCTGCAATTAATATCTATGTGTGGTCAGCAGTAAAATAAATTTGGCAGGCAGTGAAAGAAATTCATACTAGTTCTGAAGAGCTGTCAGAAAAAATATGACCCATTTTATGATGACTAAAAAGCATTTCCCCCCAAACATTTCTCCCTGTAGATCATTGGGAAAAGCTGTGACAAGCTGCAGTTCTGACTCACAGATAAAAGGGTGAGAACAGGTACTGTAAAGACTGGTATTATCCTTCAGAAGGGTGAATTAGTATTTGATGCTCTCACTGCATAGATCTCAAAATGTTTTTAGAAAAGCTTGAGAGTAATTTACTGTCATTCTCCAGTGGATTGATAATGGACCCAGAAACAGCTTAAATTCATTTATCTGTGTTAATACTCACATGACAGTAGAGAGAAAAACATAATTTAGAATGAGTTTTCTGGGTTTTTTTTTTACAGATGGCTAACTCCACATTTGTTGGTAATGATGGAGAGATAATAATGCCAGAACAGGATAAATAGGAATTCAAAGAACTAAGAACCAGTAGTTACAGACATCAGCAAGAAAGACAGATTGGTATAAAATATTCAACTCTTCTGTCCATTGTCACAAGACATTTTAAGACAGATTTGCATTCCTACTTCTCATTGAGATGCATCTACAGAGTGGCATAAAGCAAAATGAT
Source organism: Oenanthe melanoleuca (assembly GCF_029582105.1). NCBI lineage: Eukaryota > Metazoa > Chordata > Aves > Passeriformes > Muscicapidae > Oenanthe > Oenanthe melanoleuca. Next base: position 17,212,595 of record NC_079337.1, read on the forward strand.
GTGTGTCTGGTTGCCATCTCTGGATTTGTATTCTGTCACTCCATTTCACAGCTTGAGTTCCTGAGCCAATGGCAGTGGCAATCCACACACCCCAGCCTCCTCCAGAGGCTTTGTTTCCTGCCATTTATCTGTTTCCCCACTCTTTTCTCCTTCTCCCTGGAAAGCTGTGTGAGTTAAATCCTGCTCCCAGCCCTATTCTGTAACTCTGCACTTGCCCACTGGAGGGACAATTTAAACTTTGTGTGCACTTGTGGCAATGTGCCCACCTTTGCTGGTCCAGGGTTGGTCATCAAAAATGCTGCAACCTCCCAAAGGAACAAGTAACAAGCAGCAAGTCCTCATCAGACACTAGAGGTTTCCATGGATTTATTTCCTTGCAGATCAAAATCCACACAAATCTATAAGTGTTTTGCTGCATGATTTTTTGGTTTGTGGGTTTTTTTCCCCCCAGTGCTTACCTGGCATTGTGAGTGCTGTGGGCACAGCAGGAGGCTCCTTTGGAGACAGAAGGGTCAGCTGAAGAGCAGTTTAAGAACATGTAGAGCTTTTTCATTGACACAGGACACTGCCCTTGTCCAAACACATGGCATTTTATTCACTGATCATGCCAGCAAGTTCAAGGTTATATTAGGACTTGTTCAAGTGTTAGAGCAGCTTTTCCACTGCTGAATTTACACTTTTGTCACATCATTATTGGGATCCTCTGTAAAATGGGAGACACAGTTTTCAGCTTACCACAGTTCAGGAATTGAGGTCACTGTGTAAGGCAACAAACTGGGACTTGAGGCACTTCATTTTCCAGTCAGAAAATTCTCTGTCTTGGTAGCAAACTTCCCTGGGACTTCAGCTGTACCATGCTGGTATCCTCCCAATGTCTTCCCCTGATCTAGGACATTGAGTTATACCTGGAGATAAAAAAAAACATCCTAAGTCCATCATCTCTGCCACATCTAGCACTGAATCTGTATTTAATGCTAAATATAAATAGCATGCAGAGTCTTTCCAACTTACTGGCATCATATTATGGCAATATTTGGAACACAGTAAGGAAATTCTGAGTTTTGTGTGCATGTAATTTATTTCCTGCTTCCTGACTCACAGCATGAGGAAATTTAACTATATTACTTGAACACATAATTTAACTTTTAAAGCCTCAGCACCGAGGTGTGAGGTGTGAGCTCACAGCTTCTGTCAGTGAAGAAAATCAGTCATGGGTCGTGCAAGTTCCTCTCCCCAGTGGCACCACATCAGCCACAGCCTGGAATTTCATGGAGAGCCTGGACACTCATGACATCTTGCCAGACACAGAGGCTCGGGCAGATGGCTCTGAGATGAAGCAGAAGTCAGGGTCACAGTATTGCTTGGGGTGCATTTAAATTAAATTGTCTATTGGCTTCCTGACAAAGGCTAGTTTTCTCCTTGGATTACTCAAGCACAAAGAGATATACTCTGTAGGGACCTAAAGGAGTGAAAAATCTGTAAGCTAAGATTTCATTAGGAGAAATTGCTGCCTCAAGAGTGTTTCCTCAAGACACTGTCTCAGGAAAGTAATTTAAAGGCTGTAGAAAGCTCTCTCTGTGTAAGGTATCTGCTTATTTGGGCTCCTACCAGCCCAGTGCTCTGCACTGGTAATTCTGTGGTGGCTACAACATACTACACTGTCAATTAATAGCAACTGATTAACTTTGCACATAGTTTATAACAACAGTCTCTGCAGGAATATAGATTTTTCAAATGTAAATTTTCAGGAGAAAGACAGCCTGTCTTATGCCCATCACTGTGTCAAATATTTAGGAAATTGCTGTTATAGTTCCCAGTTTATGTAATTTTATGTAATTATTATCAAAATGAAACTCAGTATTATGTACACATTTTACCTCAACACTGAAACTGGTCTTTTGTTTCTGGGGTTTTTTTCTGGATTATGTGACATGGAAACTTAAAAAAAAAAATTTAAACTATCTACTGCCCTGATAGAAGCCTAAACAAACAAATAAAAAACCACAAACAAAATCCCCCAAAAAACAACATAGTTGAAAACAGCCTCAGCTGTAGTAACTGGTAATTTGTAGCATTTCAGCCATTTGGGCTTTGGAAGTCACTTAAGTCTGAAGTCACTTAAGTCTGCTATCATTCATGCAGTTGTCTCAAAAGATAACAATTAATCTAAAATTGTTCTAAGTAGGTGAAGACAAACAGATTTATTAAAAGGACATAGGGTACAATATTAATGGTAACTCAGATACTCTTGGCTTTTCCCTGAAGGGAAAAAGTTCAAGAAGGTCTAACTTTAAAAATGAATATTTATTTATTTATTTATTTATTTATTTATTTATTTATTTATTTATTTATTTATTCTCATGTTTGTAAGTAGGATTTTCAGGATTTTCCCCGTGCTACTAAATATAATATCCTTTGGTAGCACTAAATTCCCTTCCTGGAGCAGATTTCCAGCAGAACACCAAATATAAACTAACAACAGTGCAGGAAAGCCTCTGGAGGCAGGCAAAAGGACATTGCAGCAGCTTGGCCATGTGATCCTCCTCATTTCTGGAACTGAGGATATCCATCATCCTGACAGCCACTCTTGAGAGAAGATCTATAGTTTCTCTCTCAGCCACATATCTCTGGAGCATGTAGAATCACAGAATGGTTTGGACTGGAGGGGACTTTTTAAGGTCACCTAGTGGAATCCTCCTGTTAGATCAGGTTGCTCAGAGACTTGTCCAGCCTGACCTTGAATGTTTCCAGGGATGGAGCATTTACCACTCTGGGCAGCCTGTTCCAGTGTTTCACCACCCTCATTGTAAAAAAATTCTTCTTTATATCTTATATCTTCCTCATGTCTTAGTCTGAATCTACCCTCCAATTTAAAACCATTTAAAGCCTAACTTGTCCTACAGCAACAGTCCCTGTTAAAAGGACTGTATATATCAGCATACATTTTTCTTCTGCTTCATAAGATATTACTGATACATGGAATTGATGTGCACCTTTAGCCTGGTGGCTGCCCCACTAAAAAACATCTCACATCAACTTCATTCAGGGTACTTCTAAGATGAAGATTTCATAAAAAGAAAGGAAAGGCCCATATGTCCATATTTGCACAGTGAGTATATCAAAATACAGAACTGGAGTTGAAACTTTCACATAATCCCAGAGGAAGGGCTTAAGTCATGTTTTCATTAGAAACCCAGAAAAGAATTCATGGACATGCTCAACTGATACAAAAATCAGTTCAGGCGAGGCTGGCTGGGCTGTGATCAGGATCTTAATTTCCCTTGAAAATGTGTTTTTCTTGAAACTGAACTTTGTGAAATTGTCCTAATTTGCAAAACACAGCCTGAGAGGGAAAGAATTTTTAAAATAATGCAATATGCCACTTTTCATAAGAACTTAGTTTCAGGTGCTTTATTTAGCAATTTCCTATGGTATAAAGGGATACAGAGTGTTTAAATCGATTTGGTTTCAAGGTCATTTTTCTGTTTAGTATGAAACTTAATTTGGAAATCTGAAAAACCCCAGACAATCAGACTTTCCATTCTCTACCTCACTTCTCCTCAGATGATTTGTGTTATGTTTTTCTAGGCTGCTTGCCTTCTTTGTGTTGATTGGTGAAAATGAGAATTTATAGAAATTGCCTATGTCACGGTTGATAGAAATCACTGTGCATGAGGTGCTTAAAAGCCTTTGAAAAATCTGACTCCAAGTCTCTATGGTATAATGTGGAGATGTGTGTAGATAAGATTAATGAACACAAGTTGGGCAGAGAGAAAAACATAATTAGGCTGTTTCTGATGCTTATCAGAGAGGATGGAGCCATGAATGAAAAGCAGGCATTTAATCAGGGTGGAGAGATGTGCTCATAGCTGTAGCTCACTGGGGGCAGACCTTCCCTTGCTCCTTTAGGAAGCTGTCAGGAGCCAGGGTGGAGCAGTGGGAAGCCACAGGGACAGGGGGCATGTACAGAGCAGCTGGGTGCTCCCTGGGTGCTGTGCCAATGCTCTTCTGCAGCAGGGCTGTGACAGGGCAAGAAATGTCTCAAACCAGACACAGGTCTGATGTATCTGACAGTCCCATGAGTATTCCCCCCTCCCATGGAGCTTGGAAAGAGGAAATGGGAGCTGAAGCATCATCTTTTTTTAATTGCTGATGGCAGCACTGGGAGTCAGCAGAAGTGGGTTGTTGGGTGTTGCTGCTGGGGTAGGGAATGGCAAAAAGGATGCAGCAACAATACTTCCTTCATGCAGAAGAGAAGGAAAAAGCCCATTTATTAAAGAAACAAATCACAGTATAGATCATGGAACTAAGGACAGAAGCAATTTCATTGGTGCAAGGCAGGTAACACCCCTGGTAAACATGTTTTCACAAAAACATCACACAGCTCACTCATCCAGCAGCTGCTTAATCATTGTTATAATTCTTTCTCTTATGTTTTCCTTGAGCAGCCTGAGAAAATCCAAGATCCTTCTTTCCCAGGCTTTCACCAGTATCCACAGTTGGGTACACTGGTTTCCCCACTTGGCACCACACTGTCCCACCCTGACTCTGGGTCATGATATTTAGGGATTTTTTTTTTCAAAAACATGTAGGAAGAGGGGGGAAAAAACCCATAAAACTTTTCTTCCACTCTGAAAACATCCATCCATCTTGCCAGCCTGGGGCAGTCCGTAACACCCCAAGAAGGCAATGGCAGATTCAGGGTCTTGAAAGGACTCAGTACAGAGCAGAAGAGTGGACTGCAGATTAAATCAACTGCAATAATGGTTCCAGTCAAGTATCTGACCCAGTGCATAGAAGCCAAATTTGATAGCTTTTTTGGTATGACTGAGCACTGGCATAGTTTTCCCAAAGGGCCTGTGGAGTCTCCATCATTGGAGATTCTCAAAAGCCATGTAGGTGTAATCCCAGGCATCCTGCTTAGCAGTAAGGATTGGTCATGTATCCCTTCCAGCTCAGCCACTCGGTGATTTGTTGTTCAACAAGATTATCACTGCTATTGTTGTGTCCACTTGCTGTTTGTAGATAGCTCCTTCTTCCAGCCTCTGGGCTGTCAGCTTACATCTGAAGCTGCTCCTAAGGCACAAAGAACCCCTGGTTCAGTAAGGCTGTCAAGAACCCGTGACCTCAGAGGCAGCTTATGGTTAATATCATAATACTGCATTTGGTCAAACAGCCTCCTCACTCAGGGGGAAGGAGATAGTATTTTCACTGAGTATTTATACAGGGTGGCCCAGAGATGGAAGGAGGGTTTGGCTGCTTATTCCCATCACCATAACCTAGAAACAAAATTAGCCTGAGGTGGCTCACACAGATATTATGAAATTGTTATTCACCCTTTAGTGTAAGGCATCTGTTTTAACTACAAAATAATTACAAGCAGTAAATTCAAGCAATTTTATGTCCTTTAGTTCCAGTCCTAGGTTTATACCACCTTAACAACAGCTGTAATTATTTTTGTCTTCTTGGTCATGCTTGATTTGATAGATGGATTGAAAAAGGTCTGAGCACTTGAAATGCACATGGGCACCACACAACCACCGTGCATGGGAGCACATCCTGCTGGTGCCAAATGTAGGTATATGCTGCACACAGCCCTTGGGCAGTTTTGGTGCTGCTGTGAGATGCCTCATCTTAGCAAGTGAGCAGAGGGTGCACCCAGCATCACTCTGGCAGAGTTTCATAATCAGGTTTGCCCTGAGATGTGAATAAGCACTGAGCAGTTTAAGCCATCTCACACTGATAGGTGGAGGTGGACATCGAGGTTGACAAACATCCCATTCCCCCAGGTCCTTTCCCCTTCCCCATTTCCATTAACTGCAAACTGCCATTTAAATGTTTAACTGTTCATCCCCTCAGATGAAGAAGTTCCCCCTAGAACAGCTTCAGGAGCTGCCACAGCAAAGGTGGCCTCAAACACACAGGCAATAAACACCTGGGAAATGTGTGCAAGCATCACTGCACAGCTCCAGTTTCACAGCACTCTTCCCACTCAGAGAGGCTGAGCCTCATCTGGACAGGGTGGGGACAAGTGTGTCCTTTCCAGGGAAGTTCTTTGGAGCAGTAGTGAGGAGGGCAGCAGAGAGATGGATACATTGCACTCTGCCAGCTTTCTGTGGGGTTAGGTACTGAGAGAGGGACGGCAAAAGATGTCACTGTTCAGCTAATGCACTTTGAAAAGGCTGTACCAAATACTTACACTTTTTCTGATGAAATACCAAATACTTACACTCTTCTTATTCTTCCCGGATACAGCTTGTTTATTTGAAGACAGCATGGCTCAATTCAGCCCTGGTGTAATTACAGAGGCTTCAGTTGCAACCTCCTTATAACCAGGCTAAAATTGTTCTTTTGTTCTCCATTTTCTTCTTCCTAACCAGCCATAGCTCCATTGTCCTGGCTTTTAACACTTGTAGCAAACTAGCAATTGCTGCCTGAAGTGCTTTTGTTGTCCATTTGCAAGGGATGACCTTCCTTTTCTCTCAGCACAAGTCTACAGATGGAAATGTAATCTTCCACAGTTGAGTGGCTTTCAATACACAAGCAAAGGCAGAGTGAAAAAACTTAGCACAGCTATTAAAGCTGCTCTCTGTAAACAATTACTTGTCTTAATAGGGATTAATATAAGAAATCAGCATTGAAAGAAAGTGAAATCACTGCAAAGCCTGTCTCACAGCTGTAATTTCTTTTTGCAAATAGAACTGTGAAGCTGCTGTCTGAGTCAGGCACTCTTCATCGAGTAGGTAATCAACAGAGTAAGTGCAGAAACAAACTACACTGGTATCCATGGGAAGAAAACCTGTTTGTTTATTTGTTGTTAATTATGAAGACTGCAAATACATGCTAACAAAAAGAAAGCATATGCCATAAGGAGTTTGGTGGCTTTTTGGCAATAGAAAGTTTACATCAGACTTCAAATACAGGACAAACAACTAGTGTGTGCAGAACACTAGAACAAATAAGAATAAGCTAGGTAGTAACTTTTATTTGGTGAATTTTAATGCATAGTCAGTTCATTAGGAGCCACAGCAATAGAGAACTAACTACTCAGAGATGCACTAGCATAATCAGCTAGATTAAATGCAACCTGTTGAACCACTAATAAGATTACATTTTAGTGAGCTAATCAATGCAATGTTGTGATTGCATGGAGTTAAAATAGATTTTTAGAATAGGAACCAGGCCAGTCATTCAGATGGAATTAATAATCCATCTTTCCTTGTTTTTACATTTCTTAAAATTCAAATTCAGTGCTAATAGCTTTACAGAATCTCTTCTTTGATATGTTCTATCTGTTTATTTGTCATTCACTGGAATCATCTTGTTCAGCCAAGTGAAGTGATTAGTAAAAATCTCATTTTTTGCTGTAATGTGTGGAAAAGGGACAACATCTGGGGAGATGCTTGTCTCTAAGGAACACTGAATGTATTAATAACTGAGCAGCACAGACAAAGACTTGTTTAAATGCTGAATGCAGACCCTGCAATCTGTCCAACTCCATGTTCTGGTGACAGTGCTAGCCTGCTCTGTTTCAGTCACCTGTGTCTCACCTATCTCGAGTCAGAGGGTGTTCACATTCCTCAGCTTCTCCATGGAGCCCAAGAAGCAGCTCTCAGTTTAAGGGATTTTAGCCAATTTAGGGATTTGCTCTGGACTCAGCCAGCAAGTCCCACTGAGCTGTGGGAACCTGTATGTGGCCAGTTGTGGCACTGCCACCAGAGAAGCCACACATGCCACCCCTGCTACAGGAGCATCTCCTTGTGCTGAGCCCCTGGAATAGACAAATACAGTCCATGTCATGCAGTACCAAATGTTTAGCAATAAATAGGTTATGGGGTAGCAGCTCATCTGAACAATCATAAAGGCCCACACATATCAACCCCAAACCTGCTCCTTTTGACATCCCCTTGAGCAGTTTATTTTATATATATATATAAAATATATATTATATATCTATCTATATCATCTATCTATATCTATCTATATCTATATCTATATCTATATCTATATCTATATCTATATCTATATCTATATCTATATCTATATCTATATCTATATCTATATCTATATCTACATCTACATCTACATCTACATCTATATCTAATCTATATCTATATCTATGTCTATATCTATATCTATATCTATATCTATATCTATATCTATATCTATATCTATATCTATATCTATATCTATATCTATCTATATCTATATCTATATCTATATCTATATCTATATCTATATATCTGTATTTTCTCCCTCAGTTTAAATAGCGACTCTTTTTTTTTGGTACAAAATCAAGTACTGTGCTCTAAGCGTAAGTAGATGAAAACTGTTCTGCTTTCTCATCTCTAAAATAAAATCATGTATCTCAGGGATCTTGCTTCAATCTGCCATATACCACTGCTCAAGGCTTTTATTTTTCTCTGTCAGTTTTCGGAATTTTGTGCATTCTGAGGTCAGATGACAGGATACAATGTTTATGCAATTTGGTTTTTAATGTTTCTCTTTGAAAAAAAAGCTATTAATTTGCTTTTTGGTAGTCATGATATTCATGGCATCTTGATTTGGTGTTCACTTAAAATAAAAAATTAAGTCCTTGACACCTTGAGCCAGATCTCTGGGATGGAGAATATCCTATGTCCCTCTTTTTTTACCCAGTTGAATGCTCAACTACTTATTTCTATAGGCCAGAGAAGCCTCTGTCGCTATCTTCCTTGAAAGCTGATGCCAAGTGTGCTGAATTTAATCCATCTTTTTCCACCTCTGTCCCCTTCCTTTTTTTTCCTCTGTGAGACTCTTCCAATTTCCTTTGCATGGCTAATATCTGCCTGAGCAGCAGCAGGAATTTTTACTTTATCATTATTCTATAATCTCCTAATATCCTTTTTAATATCCCTCCCAGGGCAAGTTTTATGAGCATTTTTTACTAAAATAAATAACAATCTGAATATTATTACTAAATTTTATAAAGATCATAAATTTATAAATTCTATAAAGGGAAGAAGCAGAGAAATACAATTGAAACAAAAGGTAAATGCCATTTTTCAGGCAGATTAGTGTCATATTCTTGCTGTCATCAGTCTGGTTTTCTCCAAATTACCAATCTCCTTTGACTAAGAGTTCAGGTTAGGAATCCTCTCCCCATATATGGATGGCAAAGGATTTTCCCTTGTTCCTCAGAGCAAAAAGGTTGGAATGACTTTCTTTGCTCTGCTTGACATGCATTTAAGTATATGTCAAACAAAAGCAGTTACTGGGTTTTCTGGTAAATCACAGAAGCTCAATTTACACTGTGAGCAAAAATTCACACTTTTCCATCTATACCCAGTGAGCAGTTTCATGGTGGAATAAAGCACTCTCTGCAAAAGGCCTGATCAGATAATTTTGTTATTCTCTTGTGAACTTTATGTAATAACTGAGAAGGAAAATAGAACATTTACAGAAAATAATGGCATTACATTGATGCTGCCAGAAGAGCTACAAAAGATCTGACAAAGGCTGAATAAGCCATTGAAATGCAATTTTTCTTTCATGTTACCTGTTCAAAATGCAAATTGCACTTTGTTGGTTTTACATTTGTGACATACCTTCTGCCTGGAAATGTAGTTTGCTTAAGAAGTAGTTAACTTCTTTGTAAAAATCAGAAATTTAAGTCTCTGAGTGAAATGGATCTATTTACATGATATATTAACTTCCAAATATGGACTTATTTTTTATTTTGCATTTTTGCAAGCATTTTAGGTAGTTCTCATGTCTTTCAAAAACGATTTAAAGAGTCCTCTTTTTTTTTTTTTTTTTAATGTATTCTTTTCCCCAACATTTATTTTAAGATTAGAAGGACCTCTATAATCTTTATTGCTTAATCAAAACATATTTAAAAAAAAGGCAATGCCTAAGTTTTCCTGCATTCTCTTCTGGTTTTTCAAGCAGTGACAAAACCCCCAGGTAACTCCTTCCTGTTGATCCAAGTACAACACAGGGGTGACAGGGCACAGGTTGAGTACAGGACCATATCCTGTACAATTTTGGAAGCATGATGTGCAGAAAACCAAGGAGGGTCTGAGTCCATACCCCAGTCTGTCTGCTTTTAATTTGAGCCATACAGAGTTTTGCCACTTATTGTCAGACCTTGCAGTCCAAATTTGAAGTTCATGTACTTCAAATTGCATCTTCAAAAAACTCAAGGGACGTGCTGTGGAGTAGTCTGGCCATAGAACAAATATGGAGAGGGCAACAAGCACTGGTGCTAAATCAGCTTCCCTATTTTGTTTCCTGCTTCTGAATAAAGGAAAGCAATCAAGAAAGCACTTCTGGTTTTCCATGGATGAAAAATGAATCTGGTATCACATCAGAAAAGACATCATCAGCTCCAGCAGGGTCTGCTATCACAAGTTTGTCATCAGCATGTTTGGCTGGCAGGTGAGTACAGGAATGATGGTGAAGCTCAGGACAACAGTTTTCTACAAAGGAACAGCAACTATTTCTAGCTATACCCATATCTTTTTGTTACACTGCAGTCTTCTAAGCAAGTATTCGGAAATTTGTTTCTCTCAAAATGGCTCAGAAGGAGCAGATCACTCCTTGAAAGATGAAAAGAAACATTTCTTCACAATTCTGCATCTGTCAATTTTATGAAGAATGGTTTATATATTAACAATTTTTTTTTTTAAACAGGTCAGAAAGAAATCAGGTTAGAAGGTTTAGCCGAATTTTTTGGCTGCACATTGCCTCATACCACTCTGTCCAGACATTTTTGTTTCCTTTTCTCTTCTGTTCCTACTTCCTTTGAAACACTCCTCTCTCACTGCATGGAAATTTCCTTTCTCAGTGTTTTCACTGTATTTTTTGCTTAAAGTTTTACATGCCTGCAAGCAGCCTATGAGCCAAAAACCTGAAAGAGCATAGCTTATCTAGCTAGCAAAATGAAACCTAGAAGAGGGTAGGATTTTTCCTCAGGAAAATTGCAGAATGGCAGCTGCTACAAATGGAGAGCACTCTCTAAACTGCTGGAATGTACAGGCAGCAAATCAAACAGCCACCTCCCAGTTATAACTTAATTTCACTTGGATGTTTTGAGGGTTCAGTGCTGGGTCTGAGTTTCCAGAATAGTCTTCCAACAGGAGCATGAGGATAATTCACCAGAGTGGTATTAAAACAGTGTGTACTACCACTATAATAAAAGGTTCATTCTGGAGAGTTGTAGCACCAAATGACTGGAGGTCTTCTCCAGATCTATTAGCTCACATTGCCAGTTGCCCAGTTCCTTTTCCTGGGCTGAAATTTCCTATGATTCTACATGAAAATTGATGGATTCAAACAGAAAAGACAAATAAACTTGCATTTCTCTTTGCAGCCTTAGACTAGACATGTGCACCAGCCACCTCAGTCACAAAGAGGAACTGGTGGTAACTCTCCAGTGTAGCAACACTTTGTTTTCCTTAGGTCTGCATTCCAAAAAATAAAAGGCATGAATTACACTAAAATGCAACAGACAGTAACACAGATTTTGTAATGCTGTTGTTACCTCACAAACTCCTGTCTCTTTTTGTGAGGCTCAGAACATCTGTGAGTCAGTTGCTTACAGAAGGTAATTAGCTCTTGATTAACACACACACCTAATTTTATATAATTTTACATTTTCTAGTTTTCCCAGCTTAGCCTGCTCTGATTCTTTCTGTAATGAATGAACAGTTTTGTCTTACCCTGTGCTCCTCTCAAGAGAAGCATTCTGATGCTCTTCTGCAGCCTGGTTCTCAGTCACATCCTGCTGCACTGCCCTGCATACCAGGGTGACTCTTGCCAGGGCTGTATTTCTCCATGTACAAAGACAAACAAAAGCACATTTTCTAAAATATTTTCAGTTAACTTCAAATTAATGCAAGAGCAGCCCAAAACTGCCAAGCACTCTGAGGACACAGTAGGGGCTTGACTGAACATGCATGAGGCAACTGGTGGTGTACTTAATAGTGACTGACCCAGCATAAAACAGGTGAGTTCAGAGCTATGCACATGTCTCATCTGATGGATGTTTCTTTTTTGTTCTGCACCCACCAGCCCAGCTCTCTTCTGGCTTCTTAGATGTCACACCTATGGTGTGAAGTAGAAAGCTCTTGGGAAGTCCCCATCTATGAAAGTACACCCTCCCTCAGAGGAAAGAGTTTCTCCCTTCAGCATCAACCACTTTATCTGGCACCAGTCAAATATGTACTTCATTTTTCATTAAATTTCTATTACCTTTGGAAATCTGTAAAGCTCCTAAAGTGGTTGTTTTGAAGATGACTGAGGGTCTTGTATACTGGTTATGATGGCTGGAACATGCTGGAAGAATCAAGTGTCAAATCAGGCTCTGAAACATAAACTTAGTTTGAATTTTTGCATTTTACTGAGAACATATGTTTGGGGAGAAGCCCTGAGGCTAAATCACATCTTATCTTTAGATTTGCATGCTTTTATCTATTCAGATCATATTAAACCATAAACTCTCAAGGTAAGAGGAAAATCATTACTATTGGACTAGAATATTAAATATCATCTTGGTTAGTTGGTAGCTCAAGCTTAGTCTTATGTGGGTACACTCACTTCTGCCTGTTGTCTTACTGTATTTGTGTGCTTTATTTTCCATTGGCCATGATGCCCATCAACTTCCACCACTGTTAAGAGGTGGGTGATGATAAATTGTGTAACTGTGTCACTTCTGATCATACTTTACCCTTCATAAATGTATCTGATGGATGCTGACCTCATAAGTCCTGTCCCTATTCACTGGCTCAAGGTAAAGAGCCTTTTCCTTTCACACTTTTTGACAAAGCCTTTCTGACATGCTCCACACACAAAGTATTTTGCTGCCTCTCTTGAAAGAAGAAAACCTTGGCTGCAAAGTTAGAATGACCTTGATGTTTTTTTCCTGCTCAGATTACACTCCTTGCAGATCCTGCTTCCCTTTCAATGGTTTGCTCTGACTTCTGAAGTGATTTTACAAGGTCTTCTTTATCTCTTCATCCCAGACTAATTCATTATAAATGTCTACATCCCGTCTCAGACCTTGTCAGTCCTTGTACTGCAGTGGCTTTCCCAGCTGCTGCTGCCATTGCAGTTTGCTGTATGTCAGGCAGCTGCTCCACACCCTCCACACTGGCAATTTCTCTGCAGGGATCTGCTAAATATTGCTGACCACCAGCTTAGACTGGCTGCAGTTAGCATCAGCTATTTTTTGCTTGCTCATTGCTGATACTTATTACAAGATAACACAGATCAACATGAGCAGAAACCTTTGGTCTGGTCACAGCGTCCATCAGTAAAACCTTCCTAGAACTATGGCTTTTCCTTCCATAATCTCTCAGGTTGCACAGATGAGGTGGTGGGTATCTTTTAATAGTGACACTTTAAAGAGCTGTCTGTAAACATGCACTTCTATAGTCTAAACAGGAAAAATTACCTCCTTAGCCAAAGGAAGATATAAGCTTTTATCCCATCAGCACATCTGAAATAATTTTTCTCCTTTTAGGAGAAAACAGAAAAAAAGAAAAATAAAAGGAACTTTGTAGTCTCATTCCTGAACAGGTATTTCATTCTGTTTTTGCTATGTCTTTTCCATTCCTTGGTGTTCCAGCAGTAAGAGAGCAAAACCCAATTACACTTAAAGTAAAGCTGTGAAATGAAAACAAGGGAGAAAGCAAAATAGAGAACAGCAAGTGGTCTGGGAGAGCACATCTGGCTCTGCCCAGGGAACACAAGTACCCTGCCACTTTGTTAGGATCATCATGACTGGGCAATTGAGCAGCCAAAACTACCTGCAAATGACAGACTGTGGGTACTGCTAAGAGCAGAAAGTGCCTTTCTGTGTGTAATCACTTTATCTTCTCCTGGAGGAGGTGGGATGTCAGTGTGCATGGATGCTTCAGTCACAGCTTGAGTGCCAGTGAAACCAAGGAATGGAAAGCACACTGGTTACAGGAGGACTTGCCAGGAAAATTCATCCACAACTACCGGAGGTTTATGTCCAAAAAGGAGACAGAGGAGTCTTTTGCTTTATTTGAATAAAGGGAGAGGCCATGGGGCATTCCCATGGGAATTTTTAGAGGACACAGCCTCCTTTTTATCCTATTTTCCCAGCCCATTTCCCCCTCTCTTTCCCCATTGGCTGAGGTACTTGAGAGGTACAGACTTCCTGGAACACCTGATACCTGAGATTCCCTTCTAATTTATAACCCTCCCTTTCAATTTTTAATTCTTATAGAATTCATATTTTTTTCCCATTGCTTCTTTTATCTTCCAATATCCAATAGTAATTTATCAGCAAACCTACAGTTTGTTTGGAAAGGCAAATATCCTTTCCCATTCATCAATCAGTGGAATCCATCCTGTTGTTTCTTTTTTGTCTCAGTGCTAGTTTTGTCTACCAGCAGATCCACAGCTTGTTTGCAAAGACAAATCTGACATTCCTCTCAGACCTTAACAGGTGCTTCAGACTGGATGATGCCTACATTTTAGGGACCTGAATTGCATTTTGTCTTAACACAAATACAGGAAGGTACCAAACAGTACAATGTGTCTAATGAATTGAACTGCAGCTCCTTGTCCAAGCTTAAGCTGAAATGAGGAGAGGCAATATTGTTTTATTGAGTATAGTGCTCAGCTGTTTCAATAAACTAACTTGCTGAATAAACTACATGCAGGGTCTTGTTTTTTTTTTTTTCTGTTTTGTTTTTTAAACCTTTTTTAAAACGCTTTTAAAAATAATTTCTTTTTCTCAGCTACTAAACCTACTGTAATGTTGGAGACAGATCTTGAGAAAAGTGCCCCAGTGCAAGACAGGCTGTGATGTGCTGGTGACCTTCACCCAGCTCCCTGGAGTGTCTCTGATTCTGTGATCAAACATCCATTTAGCAGATTCGCTCTCCATCATGGACAGGGTTCATCCCACTCACCTTTAATCATTAAGGTATCTTACAGAAGCCATTTCTCTTGTCTTCTTCTGTATGGAGATAAAAAAAAATGTAATCTCCAATTAGTTATAAAAACCAGAATAGTGAAAAGAAACAGAGGAGAGTGTAGTTGCAAATACTTAAAGCTCTTTTAATTCAGTAGAGGCTATTTTTTAAAATTTCTTTGAAATTTAATGCTCTGATTACTTTGAGACTTGCAAGTTATGGAATGGAAAATAACTTTGCTTTTTGTTACTTTTATATATTGAGTTCATTAACTGCCATTAAAATAATGCAGGACTTACAGAATTAAGGAGTACATATACAAATTACAGTACTATGTAGATTTCTTGAAAAGCCTCTTTCCTCACTGCTCCTTCTATGATTATTTTTATTTATATAACCAGTTTTTTGACCACCAGTATAACTTGTTTGTGCCTCTAGGCAATGAACAGATGCACCTCTCTTTCATGTAATAATATTCTTTGCAGGTAATGGTTTCTTAGTTAATTTGAGTCTAGAGTTAATCCCCTCCAATAGTATCTTTCTTTTGTTTAGCTCTTCACAACACAACTGTCTTCTTTTGTAGTCTGGTGCTTGTACAACTCATCCAAATGGGTTTCCTTTGTTCTGATTTCCCAAAGGATGTATGAAACACTGACCATTATTCTAAGTTTGTTGCAAAGTGGGCACTGAGCATTGTGCTGGCAGGTGTTTACAGGACCTTCAGCCAGATTAAAATAGAGAAAATTTGCTAATGTTGCACTTCTAGGAAATCCTTCCAGCTAAACATCTGTAGTCATAGCTAACTTTACCATGTGTGAAGTTTTTGAGGCTCAGACAAAATTTTTTAAATGATTATTTAATTAATAAAATAAATACCAATATAAAACTAATATAAAAATAAAAATATTAATATATTTTAAAAACAATGTTGCTACTTGTTAATAAGACTTATGCTGATTTTCTAATTAGTGTAATTAATCTGCTCAAATTGAAGTGTAATTAACACCAGGAGCTTTCATGCTGCTCTTTATGTAGATGAAACCAATTATCAATGGATAAATGTATTTTATACCTATAGCTGGTCTTCTGACAGGTGGTAACTTTACCCCACAAAGGGCTTTTCCTTCATTCTCAAAGCTTAGATACTTTTGGCAAAAATAACCATTCAGCTATTGTATTTAAGGTCTTAGCTGTCCTTTCTATTTATCCAAAATCTCAGGAGTGTTTTCTGGTTCTAGTGATTCCTTTAGACATCCCAAAGCTTAAATTATTTCTTTATTTTAATTTGCTAAAGTAAAGGCTGTTTTTTTATTGTTTGTTTGTTTGCTTGTCTATCTTTTTCTGAACAAAGAAAAAATATCCTGAGTCTCTTTTGTAGTCAGAATGAGCCACCTACCCCTGTCAGATTGTCTCTGATTGGGCTCTGTCTCTCTGTTGGCACAGTGTGCCATCATCTGTGATGCACGAGCAGAATGACATCATTTTTCTTAATTTCACTTCATTTCTTATGTCATTTATGCCTTTTTATACAAAGGAAAAGATGGTGTAGGTGAAAATAAGGGATTTATTAAGCAATGCTTAATGTTGAAACACTTCAACAACGCTTTACCAAATGCTTAAAAGTATATATATTTATATTTCTCAGATCACCAGCTCCACTTCCTTACATTTTAAAGGAACAACTAGATTTGGTGACACAGAATGAATGTGGAGAAGACCATCCTCTTCCCTTAAACTGGGAGGACAGGACAGCAAACAGCACCAGTGTTGAGCCCAAGACCACAGCTCCCCTTGGCCACAGTTAATTCCTGTAATACCCCTTGGGAAGTTATCCATGACATTTCAGCAGCATTTCCCAACTCTCAGCCCCACTGCAGGGCTTGCAGAGGGAGGACAGAGGAGGGGAAGTTGCCCTGGTAAGGACCAAGGTGGCCAAGGGGCTGGCACTGCCCTCCCTGAGCACCTCTGGTGGTTTTAAGTACCAATGTTGGGTGGTTCCTCACTTAGCTCTCCCTCTCCCCACTGCTCAGCAGGTAAATCTCTACTGACCACCATGAGAGCTGGCAGATCTTCTTCAGAAAGGCACAAGATTCATTCCTGGCATTTGACTCTCACTTTATTTTCCCACCATTTCCAAAATATGAGCAGACAAGTTTATCCTATGACTCTGTGTAGTCCTTTGGGCCAGCTGAGATGTGGCAGCAAGAATATTCATGCCTAGGAATTCTTCTGGATGACTGTTCCATTCAGTTATCTGGAAGTGACTTGCAACAACAAGAGGTCTCCTGTACTCTCAGATGAGCTGCTTAGATTGTATTGGGCCACCCTTCCTCCTCCATCAGGAGACTTTCTGCCAGTGTTCTGAAAGGTTAAATAACCTCAGATCATATTCCCTAAGTTTGGAAGACCTCTGAGCAATGAACCCCCTCGGGAAAAAGATATATGAATTAAAACATGTTGATGAAGATTCCACCTCTACCTACAACTGAGTATACAATTCATTTTCTATGGTCTACCACTAAGAATTCTGTAGCTGTGTTATTACTTGTGTCAATCCTTTCCATCTCTTACAGTCTCACAACTATTTGCAATTCAGTTGGAACACTTCAAGCTGATTCTTGGGAGGGAAGTGAGAACAAATTTTCATAATATTTAAAAGGAAATATTATCTAAGTTAAATATGGGCCTTTTTTTCTTGCATTCTCTAAGGCATCATGGTTCTGCAGTACTTTCATAACCATAAGCTGCCTTCAAAACCACATGATGCATGAAATTTCAGAGTTACAAGATGAAATATTTTTGTTAGTCATTTCAGTTTTGCTGGATATAGCTCTGCAAAGAAAAATTCACAAAAGATGCACAATTTCTAAAGCTGCCCTGAAAAGATTTCATATTGAGCGCAGCTCTGCAGAAATGTTACCTACCATTAATAAACAGTTGATTGAAAGGGCACCTACAATTTTCACTGACCTCTTCTGGCCTCTGACAACCTGTAATGAACACCTTCTACCAGCAAGAAGAAGAAAAGAAATCAGAAGGGAAGAACTGCTCAAACAAAGAAAGTCAGAGAGAATTTCAGGGCACTCAGATATGATAACAATAAGAATGTAGGTAGGTTTATTTTGGCAGGAAGAAGCTGTGACTAATCACTGCACAAAGGAAGCCTCTGTAGAGTGGGAGTTTGAGGTGCAGGTGGGGAAAGAAAAGGATGACACCAGGAGAAAGAACATTAACATGACAGAGAATTTGTATTTTCAGTGTCTGTCTGGGTTTCCCTTCATGATGCCTCAGTCTGAGTCAGTAGTTTTAATTAAATCCAGAAGCTGCCACCATGGCAAACTTGTACCTACCTCGAAATTTCACAGAGTTCAAAGAAGAATGAGCAGATGCTCATTAGATGCTGAGAGTTTAGATTTGACTGAAGAGGAGGAGGAGGAGGGAAACAAGCCCATTATCTGCCAAACCTACTAACAGAGCTGCATTCACAATTACAGCTCTTCTTAAAAGCAAGCCCAAACTCCTCTGTAGGTCAACATGAAAGTAACTAGTCCAGGAGTGTGCAAAACCTCCTCCTGAAGTCTGTCCCTGCCAGCATCTGGGACAGCAGCAGGTACATGCAGCTCCTGGGCACTGTAAATGCCATCATGGAGCATGAAAACACAGACCACTGCAGCATTTTACCTCCTCAAGTTGTGATCCCCTGTGTAGGTCTTTAAATGAAATAGTTTTTGACTTAGAAGTAGAAATTTGCTTGCCAAATGTACTATAGTCTCATATGCAGATGATGATAATTCCCAAGCTCATTTACCTTAAAGAGTTTCATGTGCCTAAACAAAAGGAAGAGTCACTTCCAAAAGTTCAAACCTGTCAGTCATTTGTTTTGTTCTGTATTTTTTTAAACCTGCAATTGAAGAAGCTGTCATTCTTTTAAGAGCAACTGGGCTTAAAATCAACACCCAGCTAAATATTGGCCTGGTGATATTGTGGTATCAAAGTGGCTGGCTTGGTACATAAGCAGCTACAGCCATTTGTCTCTAGATCACCTGTGTAGACCACTAGGGAGATCCTTCCAGGGCCTGGAAATCCCAGAAGAGGTGGAGAGAGCTTATTCTGTGAGCCTCATCTGCACCTGATGAACATCCATATCACAACCAACTCTTGGTGCAACCTGAGAACCAACCCCAGATTTTCAGCATTCCCATGACTGAAATGTAACAGAAATGGCCAGAGCAGGCTTGAGTGGAGGGAAAAAAATAAATTTCTAAACTGTTAAACAACTGTTGGGAAGTAGCTGAATACTGCATTTTTAAAAATAAACCAGACCTGACCTTCTAAGAACTCTCTGGTGAGATTTCAGCTCAAAGCAGTAGCTTAAAAAGATAATAAGTAGAAGTGTCTCAGGAGAGAGAAGAGAATATCTAGCCTTTTCACAGTAATCAACCAGGTAACTTTATAAAAGAAAACCAGAAAAGGAGGGGACACCCATCCCCTGTAGATTATTGGTTAGTTTCTTGGCAATGTCTGCTCTCTGCATTGATAGCTTAGGAGCATAAGCCAAGCCCAGCCCAGCTGGGAAAGCACACACAGGTGAGACCTTGCAGGGGAGTCTGGACTAGGTGTTCAAGTCCCTCCCTAGATTACATCAGGCTCATCAGATTTTCTTCTGGAAGACTGTTTCTTCATTTGTGCCTAGAACCAAAATGAAATCTTCAGAAGATGAAGAGAACAAATATATCCTGAGCTATGGAATAAAAAAATATGTGAAAGATGTTCTTGCAGGTCAAATCAATCTGAATAGGCTTGCTAGCTGTCTTATAAACATTCTAGTCTGAAAAATAAAATTATATATTCAATAATCATCATCTGAAGAATATGGAGCAGTTTTACATCATAGAGTGATAGAATTCTTATCCTTGTGACTATGATTTTCCCTTGAAATTCCCTTGAAATTTCCAAAACTACATGAATGGGTCCCAAATTATTCAGAGTTCAGTCCTATGGCATTTGCAGAACTTTTCTTGACATCAACAGAGATCAGTACTGTTATATCTCTGAGTCTTACAGTGTAGTGTAAATTCAACTTGGCTCTCTAGCTGAACTTTTAACACACACACACACACAAAAAAAAAAAAAAAAAGGTCAGAGACACATTAATGTATCCTGAGGCTTATGGACATATTCCTCAGCTGTAGAAAAAAATAAAATAAAGAAAAAAACCTAAAACTGCAGTTCTCATATCTTTCTAATGTTCAACAGAAAATTTGAATGGGGATCACCCATCCCTGCTGGGCAATTTCTAAGGAAGGATCTGTTTAATTTTGTGGCTGTTACACTCCATACTGCATGCCTCTAAGTTAAAGTAGGAAAGCCTGTAAGTTATAGCCTAAGCCAACTATTAGTCTAATAAGTGTATTATACTTATTGTAGCTCAGTAATAAATTGTTGGAAAGGTTTCTCTAAGCTGTACAGAACTGCCTGGAAAAGATCCAGTCACTTTACACATCTGAGAGTGTCACCAGGAAGAGAGGAATTAGATGCACAATGCTTTGTAAGAAAATGTTCATATCATTTCCAACGTTTTTTAATCACTCCCACAATACACAAAAGTGAATAATTTGCAGTGACAATAGAGGGATTGTGAGTAGTAACATTTACCTCAGGAATATTTTTGTCAGATACCTGCAGCCTAGCTACAGGAAGGAACATCCAAATTAAACCATTCTTCAGAATTACCTTTAAATCAAAGTCAAGCCTGCTAGGCATGAGTTGGAAGGATTCAGAGTCAATATTGCTATGTCAGGTTTGGAGATAACTGGTTTGTTTTATAAATCTCTCTGCAAATAAAAAGCTATGCCTGTTATGTCTAAGACTGTGTAAACATTCCCCATTTGTGGCATACAAATTCTGTTTCAAGCTAAATAATTTAAAGTGCTGTCTGCAGAAAACTTACAACAAGTAATGAAGAATGGAAGTCTGGCATTTCACTTCAGTCCAGTTACTTTGAGATTTTGATTTCTTGAACACTCTTGTGGGTCTCTGGGTACCCAGTTAATGAATTCAAGGTTCAGAACCTGACCACACTCTACTCCCACTTCTAGAGTAATAACATTCTCAAAGAGGTGGACATAGGGTTCCTAAAAATGCCACTGCTCCCTCCTAAAAATGACAGAGCTGGGATGGAGGAATTGGAAGTTTTGGGCTGCTCTGAAGCAATTTGTACAGCAGGGATGCCTATGGGACAAACACACCAGGGACTCCCTTGCTGCTTCACAGACCTCATGGCCAGCAACAGGAATATTATGGAGCAGCTCTGAGTGAAATATTTACTCAGCTCTGGAGCAGCTATTGAGTAAAATATTTTGTTTCAAATCTATTGCATTCAGGTGCTTCTCAAATAAAGTTTTCTTTGATTTATGGTTCACAGATTTCTACTTGAAATAGAAGAAATCAAATTAAAATAATCTAATAATGTCTCATAAGCATTGGCTCCTGGCTGTTCAGTGATCTCCATGTGGTACTGTTCTCTAGAATAAAAGTTTATTTGAGGGCAGTTCCCATTGCTGTTCTGCTGATGGATAAAACAGTAAGATACTGAGTATAGCTGTATTGCAGCTTGCTTTAGTTCCAAAATAGCATAAAATAACTGCTGCCTTAACATCTGCACAAGAGAAAACCATAAACAATTTTGCCAAAAACAATCAATGCAAGAATCTTTAAAACAACATCTGAAGTGGGAGTAGAAACAACTCCAGCTCTGATCCATCACTGCTTTCACCCAAATAATGTATTAATTTAAAAAACATCATCTACAGCAACCTTTAGCAAAGCAAAGGAGGAAGAGAATGAATTTAATCAATGAGTTTTCCCTTAAGAAGAGGCTGGTTTGGTAAACACCTACAGGCATCACCAACAGACATGCTGCTGCTTTCCTTGCTTTTTGTGAACTGTGCCCTAGCCCTGAAGAATTTCAGCTTCCTGCTCAGTTGCACCACAATGAAAACTGGCACCGTGGGCACAAAGGTGACAGGGGAACTGTGTTCCTTCCTGTGTTTCCCAAGCAGCAGCTGCAAACCTGCCAGTGGCTATCCCTGTATCTGAGTTACACCTAAGGTAAACGTTATTTTGGTGTTTAAAGCACAAGTTCTGAAAATGAGGTTAAGCAGGCATCTGGGGATGAGTTTTTCTCTCTCCCACCATCACTGACACCTACCATTTATTTTTTTCTTTTTGTCTCTGGGCGGCTTAGTGGGATAAGTCATCCTCTAAACAGCAGCAGTAGAGTGGATATATTTTACCCAAGTCTGCCAAAGTAGACCCTATTTCAGAGAGGAAATAGTGAGGTGATGTTATTTTCATTTGCTGTCCTCTTGGGCACTTTCCAGCAGCTCTGCAAAACTACTCTCACCAGGAGGTAGAATTTGGCCAGTGGCAAGACCACAGCACCTCAAAAGAACTGGATATAACCCTGCTCCCAAGGGTATGCCCAGTGTTTTCCAGAAGTATTTAAGATATAAGACATCAGTAGTGCTCTTAAGCAAAAGCTAGCTTTGGTCAGTTCAGGGTTTCAGCAGGAAATGCTCCAGGGGTCCTGGGAAGTTGGATTGCAGCCACTTAAACTATTTCTAGGATGGTGTCAGTCAGTGCAGACAGCAGAGACAACACAATTGTGCACTGAGCCTAAGCAGAGGTCAAGACTGGGCTGCCTCTGGAATCACAAAACCAAATTAAAAACAAAACCAGTGACACATGAAGAATGACAGCTCTTCTAGAGGATACCACTGCCCCACCTCCTCTTTAGCTGAAAACTGAAAGTGTGAGAAAGGATCCCTGACCTCAGAGTCTCAATGTTTAGGCTGACTGAACAGGTGGGGAGAGTGGGACTGGGAAATCTCCTTTCTCATTAAACCCCTGAGATCCCAACACACAGCATGGTGCTCTATCTCTCCTTAGCAGATGGGAGCTCTTGTGGACTAAGGAAGGAGAGCACACTTTTCCTGCTGCCAGCAAGAGAAGAGCCTCCTACTGCATGTACTCAGAAAAAAGCCTTCCTGATGAGTACCTGACTGCCTGACCACTCTAGAGAGAGTTTTAACAGCACAGTGCCCCCAAACACACACAATTACAAGTGACTAGGGAAGGTCTGTGGTGCACACCATCAGTAATTGCTCAGAGATGCTGCAGCCTGTGGAAGATGCTGTGATGTAACACCCTTGAAGGCAGGAGGTGCCTGGACCCCTAAGCAAGAAGTTGGTTCCAGCAGGAACATCACCCAGTGCCTTTGGTGATGATTTCCTCCATATTTGGAGGCACTTTGGAGATGTTATTTTGATTAGTTATACAACAAGGGACTAAATGAAATATTCATCTCCAATTGCTTTAGAAAATTAGCTCCATAGGCATCTCTGGCATGATTTACTAGATCCATTAAAACTCTAGTAAACATTTGTTAAATTATATAAATTGGAGGTAAGGAGAGAAGTTGCAAAGGCATTTTTGCTCAGCCTTGCCTCCCTGTTGACAGATGTCTGTGGACAATGATTCAGCAATACTCTTTTGAGGTTGGATTTACTTTTAAGCCCAGAAGAACACTTACATTAAATGAACAACTTTGCAATGCATTTGCTCCAGATGTTCCAAGAAAAATTAAACTTGGCAGTTCAAGCTACCCTGGCTGTCAGATAGCCTACAAAATGTTTTTCTCAAAAGCCTTTGCACAGCTAAGAGTGGTCTTTGGCTTTGTTTACTTCATTACAAAAGGCAGAGAGGGACTGGTAACATCATTCTCATATCAAAATGTTTTCAAGAAAGAGTTAAAATCATTTGAAGAAAACAAATCCAAGAAGACATTGCTTTCATTGTTAATCCCTAAGCAGGACCTAAAAGGCTGGAATAAACAGGAAGACATAAATCTTCTCCCTATGTTTCAACTTGCTTGCTAAATGTTTACTTTGTGGGATACAAAAGGGGTTTTTCTCCCATTTCATTATTTCTATTATTTCTATTATTTCTATTATTTCTATTATTTCTATTATTTCTATTATTTCTATTAATAGTTTAATTGAACATATGGCTGTAATATAATTAATATTATTCCTAGTTAAGACATTTGAAATTTGTAATTCTTTGATATAACTTAATTAGTTAAATTCACTAGATAATGTGTGCACCTTAGGCTGAAGAGAGAAAGGAGGGGAAAACAGAATACTGGACTCACTGCAATGGATGAAGTGAAAAATCACCAGATGCATAATTTCTAGGGAAAAATAAGGAACCTTAATATGACACTATTCTTGTAAATGAAGGCAAATACTGCAGAAAAAGAAAATTATGAGTTTGAGAAAGAAAGCTCTTGGTTGGGAAAAAAAGATAAGAAATTCAGTTTTCAAAAGAATGAATAACACTGTAAACTGCAGCAGGCTTGTCATTATGAAAAAAGCAGCAAATGTGTTCAATTAAAAATTCTGCTTTTTCATCTAAGAATGTGCAGTCTCGGCTATGTCAACATGCTGCCTGCCTAATCTGAGTATAAAAAGAGCTGGTAGCAGTGAGATAAAGTGCAAGCCAAGGCAAGAGTTTGTTTGTTTGGGTTTTTCTTCTAATTTCCTTTTTTTTCAATTCTTTTTTTCTCTTTTTTTTACTGTCACTCTTCCTTTTGGTTTTTTTTTTTTTTTAATTCCCAGGCATTAAGCAGCCTCATCTTCTTTCTTGAATCCATATTCAATTGGATTATTCAGTTAGGAACTGTAAAACACCAGAAGATGGATCTAGATGACAAAGGGAGCAAAGACATCCCTCTTGAATATTGAGATATATGTTGACCCAAGAAGTTTTGGAATGCTCTTGGCCCAAAGACCTATGAACTTTTTTCAATTTTTTTCAAATGGAGTATTTGAAGAATACAAAGGAGGGCTGTGGAGGGGGCATGAAAACTCAGTAAGGCTCCCACATGCAGCAGATACACTGAATATTTTCCTGATCTGCAGAGGAAGCAAATTTGTATGTCATATCCAAGACCCTTACCAACCTTTAAAACCATTTGGAGGAAAACAGGACATTACCTGAGGTCTTTGCAAGTGTTGGAAGGGACTTTGATGAGTTTTGGCCCAGACTAAGAGGATTCTCACTGTCCAGAGTATACCCAAACATGGAATCAGTCAGACTAGGGGAGAAAAAGAAACAAACAAGGATTAAATTCCAGAACCTAAACACACACCTCCAGCATATTCTGACAAACCTTCTCAACATTTGGGAATTATCCAAGAAACCTGAAAAGTATAAAAATCAGTCAAGCTCTATTCATTAAGCACTTTTTTGATTTCTCTAGTTGGTACATTTGCATGCCAATGATGCTACAAACTGTTTTCAAGTTATAGTTATTGTTAGGAAATGAAGATTTTAATTGTTTTCAAATTACAGCATCCATGTTCTGCAAATTTCAGATTATAATTTTAGTACTATGATCTAGTTTCTTTTCTGCATGTACCTGCTTGCTAGGAACAAAAGACCTAAAGTGAAAAATCGTATTAATACAAGCACGGGAGACTTCAACTCTCAAATGCAATTACAGTGACTCAAAGCTGAAGACCTGGAGCAGAACAAATTAAATGGTGTAAGTACTGACACTTTTTCAACTTTTATACAAAAAACAAACAAAAAAAAGAGTTGAGGGAAGAAGTTTTGAAACTGCTGCTCAGTCTCCACTGAGCCACAGCCAGGAGCAGCCCAATGTCATCAGAACCCAGAGATTTCCATTGGCAGCAGAATCAACAGGCAGTGTAAAGCCATGGATACATTAATGTCTCTGTTTCTTAAATCTAAGAATAAAATAGTAATCCTTCTGGTGAACAAAGGACAGAAAACTGCTAGAATGCATATATTTTCATCTGCAAAAATATCCTTAATTTAAAATGAACAGAATCCTTTTTCTTTTCCCTCTGCAGTTTTTGCTCACCCTACAGTGTCCCTGATTTTTTCCCCTACCAATATTTTGTTTCTGGCAACTTCTGTCAAAGTACTACTGAAGAAAACAATATGGGCTACAAAAAAAAATGACAGAATCAAGTGTCTAGCTGACAAAGAGTTTAATTTCCTTTCATCTCCTAAAGAGAATGCAGTGGACTTTCTCCAGCAGACATAGTTTTAAACAAATAAACAAACAAACAAACAAACAAACATACAGCTATTGTTTGACTATTAAGCAAACAGTGTTCATTATATCCATTTTCAGGAGATGCAAGAAATCATCTGATGTCTTTATGATTCATGTGAGTAGTGTACAAACTTATTCCTGGGGATACCACACAGGACAGAAACTCAAAAAAAATTTTTTTATACATTAATTATTCTGGCATGCAAATTTAGTAAATTTTCCTATCCAAAAATTCCAAAAGAAAATGACCTGGGGAAATAAGGTTAGCACCAGTCCCAAGCAAAATCATGGGGAAATCAGTGAAGGATGTAATTAATGTCATCAACAAAGTTTTATGGAAAACATCCTCAGGGATCTATGGTTTGTTTAATGGAGAAAACTACAGGTATGTAATGTGTAGTATAGTACACCTAGACTTTGCTGAAGTGCTCAGTTAATCTTTGCAGTGTGTTCTGATAAAAACTGGCTCAAATAAATGGTGATGAATTGGCAGACTGGCAGACACAAATTTATTGAAGAACCATAGTTGAAATCACATTTTTTCTAGAGATTTTTTTTCGCATTGAAGCAAATTAGATCTGATACAGCTCAATAGCTTTCATTAGTGATCCAGAAGTATTTTTAAAATTTTTGATGATCAGATTTTCAGATGACAAAGATGAGTAGAAGGAAAATACTAAGGCAGACAAGCAGTCATAGAAAATGACAGAGACAATCTGAGAGGGATGAAATTTTCATTTCAGCAGGTTTCAGTAAAGAGCACTGCATTTAAATACACAGATTACAGAACAAGCTTAGAAGGTGGCAACACCCATCCTGGAGCAGCAGCTCAAGGAAGACTCTGCCACAATATTCAGAAATCCCACCCTGATGCCTCTGTGTCATGGTATAATAGGAAAAAAGGTCCTGCAGCAGACTTCAAGGGCCTGAACACCTTATTATGTACTGCTCCAGACAGATCAAAAGGCAGCATCCCTCATCCCCAGAAATTAAATAGCACAGATGCAAGAGATGCAAATTTACTGACAAGTGGAAACAAGCATTCACATATTCCTGCAGCATTCACATGGATCTGCTACTGGTGCCAATTAAAATAGCAAAACAGGTAAAAAAAAAATCAAACATCACATGGGGAAAAGGGTAAGCATGACATGCTACATTTCTCAAGGTGAGCAAGAGAAGAGAAACTGTGCAGACACAAAGGTCCCTGAAACAAAGCCCAGCATTGGAGCCAGCTGAGGCTGTGTGATTCACAGCATTAATGATCCTGGCTTCTGGGAAGGTCTGGGATCATGTGCACAAGCAGCAACAGCCAGCTGGACAAGGATCAACTCTGACAGCAACAGCAGCACGTTTCACAGATGGAAATGATGAATGCTGAGAGCAGGTCCATGGATTAAATGCACTTATATTAACCTGCACTGCACTGTTTTTATTTTTGCACCTCCAACCCCTTGGCTATCCTCCTTGGCAAGGTTTCCCTGTGTTGTTCTCCAGGGGAAGGTGCAGGAGCTAGCTCTGATCCTGAATAAACAGCATTTTAGCAAAAGTACAGGGGGAGTCTCCAAGGTCAGCTCTCAGCTACTGGCTCCAGTCCTGGCCCTGGCAATAACTCAGAGCCTGTTCCTACCTGTGACAACCAATTAGAACCACCAAGGGACCACTGACCAGCAGAGATTTGACATCTGTGTGAGGCACTTCTCCATCCCTCTCTTACTCATCCTCCCAACATGCCTTCTCCTTGAGTCCTACACCACAAGGGTATGCTGGCAGAGCCCCAAAGGCCACCTTGATGAACATAAAGGACAAGCAGAGGGATCAGGCATGAATATATTTGCTAATGGAATATTTTTGCTATTTTGGGAATCCTGCCTGAGGGATGGAAGGCAGTAATTGCCTCTTCCACAGACAAACTTCACCGTGAAGATTTGCCTACAGCACAGGAAAAAATTGGGAAAGCTGCTGTCTCTGGAACAGCCAGCAGAGTTTTGATTACACAAAATCAATTTTTGGTCAGCAGGTTTTTGCTAATGCAACAATTCTTTCTGTCATGCCATGCATACCAGTGGGAGTTTGTAGCCTCTATATACAAGCTGGAGAACAGAAAAAAATACCCTTGCCACTTTATTTTACTGAAAAAGCCACTAAAAGATAAGAGGCCAGCAAAATCTTTACATTGGAAAACAAGAACGTTTGCAACACCTATATTCTTCTGTTTCACAAAGTCCCAAGTTTTTACCTACTTCAGGCACAGAATACATTCTGTGAACAGTAGAAAAAAGGTGCTGTATTGTAAATAGGGTGCCACAAAATGCCTCCCAAACACCTACCTCTAGCCTACACTGGTGTCAGGGAAGCCAGGAGGGCAGCACTGTGCCAGGTTTATCTGGAATAACATTTCTTATAATACTTATTTTCTTCTATTATTATTATTATTATTATTATTATTATTATTATTATTATTATTATTATTATTATTATTATTATTATTATTATTATATGATTATGATACCTGGACTTCTAAGCAGATGACAGGTCAGAAGATATCATTACTGATGTCAGATTTCCCCCCTCCAGTGGAATTAATGAAATTCACCAACACCAAATCCATGCCTATGCCAGAGCTCAAATACCAAATGAGCTTGAGGACTTTCAATAAATGTTGCATGGATGTATTTTTCTCAATCTGAAGCATGAGAAGCCTTAACCAGGCAACAATTACCCAGAGCATCTGCTGTAGGCAGAGAGCAGGAATGCTTTTCAGCAGGCAGGTGACGATCACCTCCCTTTCCTCAGGGACACACTGAGCATCCAGCTTCCCAGGAGAGACAAACCCTTGAGTTCCTGAAGAAAAGCTCTGCAGCTCTGTTTACACTTGACATTCAATATACTACATAAAATCCACTGAGCTTCAATAAATGAAACCAGGGGATCATTCAACTTCTTGAACATTTCCCTTTACTGTGCACACAGACTGGTACAATACATTCCTTCCTTCTCCAAGTGTTACAAGGCAACAGCATGTGCTAACACAGATTTACCTACAAATACTGTGAAAAATAAACACCTGCCATTACCTGGGTCCTGGCAATGGGGTAGCACCTGGATCTTCAAAAGATCTCTCTAAAACAAACAAAAGCAATAAGCAAATTTAGGTATCACTCACCAGTACAATAACACAAAGGAGCAATTAGAAAGCATTTGGGGCATGAAATGTGTATTTATGACTGTACAGCATGCAGCACAAGAGAATTTTGAAGCTTGATTAGGTTGAAACCCTTAGACACTGCCACCCAACAATTAATAACCACATTAACACTAAGAATTAAAACACAAGCTGACCACGTTGCTATGGAAATATAAGAATATGGCAAATACACCCTCCTGAACAGCAGCCAGTAACTAGGAATGGCAGGAAGGAAATGAGCCTAAAATTAATTACTAAAATAAATAGAATTTCTTTAAAAATGGAAGGAAGAAAGCCTTGCTTAGTCAGGCATCAGGAAACAAAAGTGCATTAGTATTTGCACTGATCTTTACTTCCAATAATAACATTTTCTGCAGCATAGTTACAAAAAGGATGGGAAGAAGAAAAATGAAGCAAACAAACAGAAGATAGATAAATACAGTTATTAATCTAAAACCTTATAAAAGCACAAGCTTTCTGTCTTATAAGAAAGAATGCCACATTCTTTTCTGGTTTGAAAAGGAAAGCTCTACTACAATATATCAAGATAAACAATTTAAGTGCCAAAAGACAACAAAAGTGCTATTCCTCACTGAAAATTTATACACCAGCCAATGCAGGGATACATCTAGAAAAGACCTTCTTTGGACTTCCTTTCATCACCACATTTCCATCTGGTAACTTCAAATCAGAGCATGTATCCCTGTTCCTGAGTCTGCATTTCTCTTACCCCTAAGGGAGGGCAGCACCTTTCCCCAGGTCCTGAGACTTTCCAAACTGTGTCTGATTCCAGCTCATGGAGGCACTTGAGTTGGTAACAGAGTAGTCATAGTGCCTCTATGGATCAGAGAAGGAGCAATTTAAACAATTTGAGGATAGAAACTTAATAGAAGTGCAATGAAGAAGCTCAGGAAATGACAGTGCTTGCTCAGGAAAGCAATGAACAAGAAGGGACAGAAATGCTTTTGTTTTCCTTTCCCCATAAAGCAGTCCATCTCCTGAGAGGTTTGCTTTCATCTGTTGACAGAAACCTGCAACCACAATTTCTCATAGGATTACCTTCCTCATTCCTAAGAGATCTCTGCTGGTTTGTGTTTGTGCTATTCTGTTCTCACAGCTTCTGGAAATTTCCTCACATCTACTAGGAGTTATTCCCCAGCAGAGATAATTAATTTTTCAAGCACAAAACATTCTGGTGATTTTGAAGGCATTTTAATTTCTGTGCTCATATGTTCTTGTGCTGATTTTCCCTCAAAATTGTGGCTGAGAATATCATTCTGTCATCTTCATGGTGGAAAACCCCAACATATAGGAACAAGGACATCACTCTGTTATCTAAATCCTAGGCAGCATTTTGAAATACTGAAATATCAGTGCCCTGAGACACTCTTCTGTGCTGGATTCCCACTTCAGCATGAGGAAGCAGGGAAGACATTCCCCCACTTGAAGCACACCCTTTGGGCACAGGTACCCCCACTCAGAGCAGTGGATTCAAAAGCTCCACTCTTTCTGGATTGCCCTGGTCAGCACCAGATGACACAGAACACCTGCAGAGCAGAGGAGCAGGCTGGTCATACAGAGATTTAAAGGGCAGGGAGCAGGAAAATACACACATAAACCAACTCCTCACATTGCCCTGCTGCACTCAGTCACAAGAAGTTTGGTTTTGAAAACAGATGCCTAATAAATTATATACATCTCTATTCACATCCCAGCAACAATTTGTACTTTTCTTTGCCCACGGACAGTACGCAGAAATACATTAATAATAATTTAAATGCCAGAGGTTATGGAAATTTTTCAGTAGAATAACGTCTTATATTGCCCAAGAGAAACAGACTTTATGGACAGAAAACTTTTCCACAACAGGTAGGGAAAAATGAAATATTAAAAGCAACTTGTCATTTTCCATTTAAAGACACCACCATCAATAAAATCAGCTCTTTGCCTTGATGCAAGTTCCCTTAGAGGAAGACTCCATCACTTCATGTTGGGCTTGGAGCTGTGTCTGAAGAACTAAAAGAAGATTGAAGACTTACCTGGAGTAAAACAAACAAATTGCAGTACTAAGCCTGTGGGTATCTAAATGCTGTCATTCCTTTGAAAAATGTCATGCTATATTAGTAGAGTGGCAGGCAGGTCTCCTTCTCATTTCCTTGCTCTGAATTGTCTAAGTATTTAAGGGTCATTGACTAGGAATATTTTTCACCCAGGACCAAAATAGGAAGTACCCGTGGTGGTGATAATTTAGCACAGAACAAAGTATCGTTCTTTAGCTCAGAGAAAAACTCAAGTGCTTCCAAAAAAACTGAACCTGAGCATCATGAACAACTGCTGATAAATTATTGGATCTTAATGAGAAAAAGAAAAAAGCCAACAGTGAAATATATGTTCTTAAAAAGAAAGGAAAGGAAAAGAATGATGGCTGATGCTACTGCTCCCCATATTTCAACTGATTAAGTTCTCTCCCGTGAAAAAAACAACCCTAGAGAAAAACAGATCCAGAAAGAACAAATGCCAGGAACCAAGACAGAACATCACATCAGCTAAAGAGGCGAGCAGGAGCACCCTGCCAGGGCTTTGAGCAGCAGGCTCTACTCCACAGAGGCTTTGTCTGGAAAGCTGATTTACCATTTATACTTTATGGGCAGTGTTCCAATAGCTGGTCTAATCGCATCATTCTTTTTTTCTAATATTTTCAGGAAGCCACACAGGTTGGAAACATAATACAGTGTCTAATAGCTTGTGAATGGGCTGTAAACGTGAGCAGAAAGGATAAAAGGCATTTGTTTTCTTCTTTTCTAAAGTGAATTCCAGCCCAGGTGTTGTTGAAAATTTGGTACAATACTAAAAAATCTGTATTGTATTGACAAGGCAATTGTCTTGGTTTGATGGACAGGTGTTTGCCAATAAAGGCAGAAGTTGCTTTTTGAAATGGAGAATGCAAACTTTCTCCCTTTAAATTATTATAATTTTGAAATTAAGGGGCTCTCAGGCAAAGATAGGGGAATTAGGAATAACAGCTCTTTACTAGGAAAATTGAAATAGAAATACAGTATTACAAAGAACAATCCCAAAAACACTGACAGAGTCAGAATCCAAGCTGACACCCGTCAGTCAGTCAGGGTGTTGGTAGCAGTCCCATTCAGTGCAGTGGCAGATGTGGTTCAGCTGGAGCAGTGCTCCTGTAGAAGGTGCAGTTTTCCTCTGAAGGTCCAGGGATGATGTGGAAAGGTCTGGTGTTCCTCTGGAATCCAGTGGAAAGAAGGTATCTTGCTATCCAAAATCTCAGTTTTTATCTAGGTAGGAAAGGCTTGGCTCCTCCCCATGGCTGGAGCATCTCCCAGTGGGGTGATGTAATTTTATCAGTCATACAATGGGACTTAATGGCCCATTAGCAGATGATATCTTCCTGGAGGGTTGTGGAAAAGATAGAGATGATTGCCCCAGCTGGCTTTAAAGATGTCCCATTAGCAGATAATATGTGCCACAGAGATAAGGGTCAGTGCCCCACTCAGCTTCAACAGATGGTGACAGAATACACATTTCTGGCCATATCCTGTATTGCAACCAAAGACAGAAATAACCAGAATTGAGTTCTTGCACTGGACTGGAACCCAGTTTGGTCCCGAGGCACCAAATGCTCTATCAGCAAATTTTCAATTGTGAAGCATTAAAAGGCAAATTTTAATTGCAACTTTCCAAACCTCTGCACCTGCTCTTGATAGAAACACTTGTTCACTGAAACTGGAAATAATGATAAAAGTGTATAAAGGGGGAGGAGAACAACAGTGCACCCATAAACAGCATCTGTCTTCAGAAGGGAGACATAAAAAGCTGGGGAAGAAATAAGTTTTATGGAGGCAATGAGAAAACAAAGATAATTAAAACCCAAACTAAAACTCTTTACCATTATGATGCCCATATAATAGTTTCCCTACAGGAAAATAAAGGAACTACATCTGAATGTACATGTACAGGGGAAGAAAGTTCTCTTGGCACCAGAAATAAGTGACAAATGATTTCTGTTTGTTTGGTTGGGGTTTTGTTTTAAAGTCAAATGAGCACCAAACAGACTTGGCCTCAGCTCCTGTAATGCTAGGAACATTCTGGTGCCACTGGCCTCCAGTCACTGCAGGACACCCAGCAGAGGCAGGATCACTGTCACCTTGCTGTCCCTGCAGCTTCTCTCTGCCCCAATCTCCAAGTAAGATGATGTGCTTGTTCCTGTAGAGAGGGAAACATTTGCCTTGTCTATCTCTTCAGCTAAGACAGCAGATGTAGCAATTAGTTTCACTTGTATTAATCCTTTCCTACAAGTGCTTAAAAGTGGGAACATTGCCTGGCCCATGCAGCAGCATTCTGGTCACCCTGCACTTCTCCAGCTCTCCTGCCACCCAAGCTCCAATATTCATTCCCCACCACAAAACATCCCCTCCAGTCATGTAACTGTATGTAGTGCAGACATCAAACTGTTTGGAGAGCTAAAATGCAAATAACTACCAACAGCTACACCTCTCTTCCTGCCCATTAGGAACAGTCTCCAACCTCCAATTCTCATGTGTTTTTAGCTGCAGTTAAATAACACTTTTCAGGAATAATACCACACCACAGCCAAAGTTCTGGCAAGTGGAATCCCTTTCCTGGTCTTGTAGGCAGTGATGGACAGAACTGTACCTGCTTCTCCATCTCTCCAGAAACCTTTCCAATAGGAGAGATGCAGGCAACCTCATCCAACACCCTGCCACCTCCTAGTGCAAGACAGAAAGGCTAAAAGCACAGACTGCATATGTAACTACAGCCATAGGGATAGCAAAGACTCCATTTCAAGGCTAATCTAAAAACCCTTCCCTGTGCATGGAAGTCTGCCAGTGCTTTAAGAACAAGAGGTGACTGTGTGCCAAAGGCCCATTTCAGAGTACATGCATGCCAAGGTGTAAAGATTGCTTCCTCTTCTTTTGCACTCTGCCATTGTTAATAATGCAGCTAAGTTGAAAATACTGGGCACTCAAGGTCTCTGATGGGAAGTAAAGCCTTTGCAGACGAAGCAGCTTAAGCCAAGAACCTGCTTTCCTACAAGCTGTGTCTGCCAGAGCAAGCCTTGCCTTAATTCCTTCTCCAGGCAATAAGGTCAGGCTGGCAACAAGACAGTTTTCTTGGAATAAGATTTAAAAAAAAAAAATATACAAACACAAAACCCAGCCCATTAACAGCTCCATGTAAGCTAGTGGAGCTTTAAAACCAAGTTTCAGCACTGTCTCCAGGTTGCCTACAGCTTCATGCCAGGGCCCTCCCCTGCTGCTGCTTCTTCACCTCCCCTTCTCTGAACTCACTGAGCACATACTGTACAGCAGATGTGTGGAGCTGCCTTCCCTCCTACCTTCCAGCCACCAAAGCCCTTAAGTCAAGTCTCTGCTGAAAACACTCCCAGAGACTCTGTCATGCCCTTGACCTTTTCTGTTGTGCTCATTTCTGTGCCTGTTTGTACCACTGAAATTAAATGCTCCAAACATACTTTCTGTAGCATCTTTACCAGCCTTCATCTTTGCCCCTTTCCTTGCTCTCTCCATGATAAAACTGATGAGCAAATCCCTGGAGGTCCCACCTGCCCAGAGCACCTTTGCTACACTGTTCTCTCACCTGGGGAAAGAAATACACTGGATTTATCCTCTGAGAAACAAGACTGACTATAATTCACAGTTGAGAGTTATGTAATCCTATTTAATATTTGCAATAGAAGCTTGCAAGACATCAACCAAAAATTTAAGCTTTTGGGTGTTAATTAGAGCAGACTGGCAGAGACATTTTATGAAGTTTTTTTTCACATGTTTGACCAAACACTTAGCAAAGAATATTAAATTACAACAACAATCACCATCATCATCAACCACGCAAACAAACAAAACCCCAAGTCCAACAAACAAACACAAAAAAGAATGTTTCAGGTTCTTCAGACTCTTAAAGAAGCACTTTTTATGAATTCAGGAATGCAGATGAGGTTAAGATACACCTTCAAAACAATTTAAAGTGGATGCAAAATGCAACAAAAGCCCTTTCCCTCTGCTAAGGGCACCCATAAGAGAATTTATCTGTTTGAGTCATCTCAGTTTTTCTGATGGCATCAGGGGAGGCAACAAGCCTACCTCCTCCAGATAAACCACTAAAGCCAGCAGATGAACACTAAATTACAGCAGAATCCATTCTTCTCTCTTGGAAGGATTTGCTTAAGTTTCTCAATATTCTGTCTACATCTGTATGCACATAACTGAGCATTTACCATTTTTTCCTGGGCTGATTTTCCTTCTCTTTAAGGAATAACACAGGGCTGAGGAAGTGTCAGAGTAATATGCAGCCCTTGTCACTTGTCAGTATTATTTCATACTGTTTTCTTAGCAACCCCTGCTGAGATTCATAAACTGTTTGCACATAAGGATTACTAATGAAGTTCAGTCTCATTCTTCAGCCCCCCTCCAGCCCACAGTGCAAAATATAGCTGTACTTTGGATCTAGAAGACTGACTAATCATGCAAGATACCTATCATTTATCTGTGGAGAAGGCAGCAGTTTCTACAAGAGGATTCCTGCCTTTTGCTCCTTTGCTCAGCTCTGTATCGAGACAGAAGGACTATTCTATGGAAAGGGAGATAACCAAGGCTTCTAATCACAGAATTTCAGAATGGGAAAGTTTGGAAGGGAGCATTGGTGGGGACATCTGGCCCAACCTACCTGCTCAAGCAGTGTCCCCTGGAGCAAATTGCACAGGACTGCATCCAGGTAGTTCTTGAGTGTCTCCAGGGATGGAGGCTCCACAACCTCCCTGGGCAGCCTGTTTCAGTGCAGGGTCACCCACACAGCAGATCAGAGCCTTCAGTCCCACAGGAAGAATTAGCAGGTTCCAATACTCTACTCTTTAGGAAAACTGCCCACCATTAAGAGGTAAAGGATGCTTGATCTAGTATTTATTCTATGAGTCTGGGAGTGAAGATGCACCTTAAAGTGCTGCCTTAACATAAATTTTCTTATCTTGGTACTGAGCAAATGCCCTAAAGTCCAATAAAACTGATGATGACACAGGTCTCTTGGAAAAACCTGGTTAACACAAATAGCCTTTCACAGATCAGGTAGTTATCCCTTCCAGGCTGTATTTGATAGTCCCAAAATACTTGGTATTAATAAAAGTATCATAAGAAATGTCCTGCTACATTTTCACACATTTAATAATTTTCAGGTTTAGGATCCTTTTCAAAAAGTCTTTTTAGATAAAAAGAGACAGAAAGTTTCAAGATAGGAAATATTTGTCTGTGCATCAAATATTTGCCTGTGCAGCCTTTATGAAGGGCACATCTGGAACAGAGAGAGAGGAAGAAAAGTCCTGCAGAAAAGCAAACCACTAATAAATTGGTTGCATGTCAGAATCTGTCAGCAGTGTGACTCATTCTGTGCTCATTTCTACTGTAACAAATTATTGCTTTTCCAGGTTTGAATTTTCTCACTTGCTCTTTCACTACAGCACTGCATGAAACAACCCAGCACTGAACACCCCACTGCAGGACTGTCACATTCTCTTTATCATTAGCAATATAATTTTGCCAAAGGATGGATAAGGGTGGTACAATGCATGAATAATATTAAACAAATAAACAACGTGCAGCAGCAGGTGGATTCAAAACAAACAGCAGGTCATAATTACAGGAGGTTATTTTATATTGAGGCATCAGCTTGAGTCCTGCCTCAGTTTGTCAATGTCACTGCCATCAAGCAGACACTTATTTTCCTGTTTCTAAGCATGATAGTGGCCACAGTTGTTCTGAGAGGGAAGATCCAGATTTTCAAGCAAACAGAGCACACCTACCAACACCTAAGGCAGAGAAGAAGGCAGAGCATCCTGTTCTCCTTTCCTCTCAACAGAACTTCTCTTCTGCATTTCTGTTATGCTTGCTCAGTTCACTACCATCCTCTCTGCATGTCTCCTCTGTTTCTAGCCTGTGCATGGCTGGTGCAAAACCTAAAAACCATTCCTTAGAAGCCTCAGCAGAACACTGTGAAATATCAGTGAATTCTGGACTTTTCTCCAACACCCAAGGTTGCCTTGAGCTCCAGCATAGGTAAGAAGAGAAACTGGGGGTACACAAGCAGAAATAAAAAAGGTAAAAGAAGCTTTTGTTGTGAAAACAGACTGGAAATGCCCTTGCTGGGCATTTCTATACTGTTTCCAGAGATTGGAGGAGAAAGAACTGGCTTCACTCCCACACCTTCCTTGGGGACTCGCCACTGGGTTTTTAACTTGCTGAAAGAATAAATTAAAAACTCAATTAAAAATTGCATATTCCCCATGTCAAAGCACATACCCTCTATCTCCTGTAAAATGAGTGTTGAGGTAGTCCAAGGTGAGTGTCACAGTGAAGAGGCTTCCTGAAAGTCAGAGTTGATGCAAGAAATATGAATTCAGTAATAAGAAATGAGATATATCTGGTACAAAGTTAAATGATCAGTTTTAGAATAGCTCAAACAGAACACACCTCTTTTCTTCCATTCTAGTAAATGTTTCCCTCTGTGTTGCAGACTACAAGTGACAAAAGCATGATGACTTCTAATCAATAGTAATTTAAAAATCAAGAGCAGTCGCTGTGGTGTGACTGCCCACAAGTACCAGGCAGGCTGCAAAGACAGGAATCTGCTCCCAAATAAAAGGAAAAACCAGGAAAATCTTCCTAATCACACTGACTTCTGTCCTGACATGTCTAAAGCTTAACACCTGTGAGGTCAGATTTTTAAAAGTGTTTAGCCAAAGCTGCTATTTAAATGCAGAGTTGAAGCATTTTAAATGTTAGCACAGCAACCCTGACTTCCTGGAAAAATGCTCAGATGAAAGGTTGTATCTATCTGTAACCCTGATATTTGTATTTCTGTGTGTCCAGCAGCACACGACCTAAAGGCTTGACCTGCACAAGACACTTCAGGCTGCACCTGCACATGTGCCAAAAGAAGGGGAAAATGGCAGAGCAGGATCAGCAGTCAGGCAGAGATGAGCAGGAGCTGTGATTCAGATGCACTCACTGCCTTGCCTCACTTGGAATTAATTTTGCACCACTTTGTCACTAGAGTAGCTAGAATATGAACAGCATGCTATTATCTGGTGAATCAACTGTTCAAAGGTCCCAGCTCTAAACAGACTGAATGCTCCTCAGCTCCTTGTCTGGCAGCCTGAACGGCAAATCGTGTTTCAGAAAAGAAAAAAACAGGCATGTTGTGGGTGCTACAAATCAGGTGAGAGGGTTTTGCTTGTTCTTTTAAGCCCTTTTTAATAAGAATCCATTTGCAAACAGAACATAAATGATGATATATGAATAACACTCTTGGTAGGGTTTTTGGAATGTATGGTGATGATGGTTTTCAAGATACCCCACAGCAAGGTTAGACTCAGCATTTGGGGGGCCATTCATCTAAAATAATAGTAGTGATACTACTAGAAATCACTAGAATTTGCTGGGAGAGGGAGACCTTGTGGTGGCATCCTAACAAAGTGAGGAGCATGCTGAGTGCTGGCTTATCTCAATGCCTAATGTTTAGCTGCCAACAGAACTCTTCAGTTTCCCCTTTCAGCAGCAAATGCAAGAACACTGCACTGGAGGGTCAGAATGCAATCCCCAGCCAGGGTTTTTTTCCAATTGATTCTGAAAAACAATCTCCCTCACACTCAAGTGTATGTGATTGGTGGCAAATAGGGGACTGCTACCATTTAAAACAAAAGTATTTCAAAAAGTATTGCCTTTCTCTGCAATGCTGTTTTTATTTGCACAGCACTGGGAATGTGCCAGATGTTCTAAAAAGACACATAAACCCACCTCCCTTTCAGCTTTGTAAATAGCAGCTAATGCATTGGCAGTACTTGTCAGGTTTGTTTCTCCAGCCTGGTATTTTAGAGCCCCTTGGCTCAATCATGTCTAGGGCCTGAGGATGCTCTCCTTACACCAGCAACAAATAAAAACTGAAGCCTCTGGGATTTCTGAAACTACTGAGAGGTGAAACAGGCTGCCAACCTGTCCAGAGTATTTACAATCTCATAAAAGCCACAGAAATAACACCAGGAAGCTGGCTGATAAACTGTACATGACAGTCATAAACACTGATCTTCCTACAACCAGTATCATTAATAATGGCACTGGAAATACACCTCTGTGTGAAACTGGGTGAAAGCCAACAGGAAAGTGATAGGTCCTCTGTGCTTCAGCAAGCTTTTCTCAAGTGATAGGTGAAGCCTTGCATACCCACAAAAATTGTAGCAGGTTACCTTTAAAGATAAATCTGATAAGAATCAGCAAAGAGAGAGGCAGAAATCTGAAGCCCAAAAGCAGAAATATGAAGCAGGAGGAGGAAATGACTTAAGATTTTTGAGTAGCAAAGCACTGTACAAAGTGGGATTCAAAAGCAATAGCAAGGTGACTCTCCTTCTGGAAAAGGAAATGAGATTGACAAGCATGGAAATAAACTACTTGGATTTCAATGAGCAGATTAATTAAATCTGGCCTCTGAGGTCTGGCTGACTTTTAATTGTCCCTATAGTTGAAAATGGATTTTGCTCCTCTGGTGCATGTTCACACCTGGTTCTCACCTGGACCATTTATACCAAGGCTCCCTCTTGGCTCTGCAAACCCCATCTCACTACATTGTACATGTAACTAAAATCACTGAGACAGAAAAATGCCTGTGGAGAAGCCATTGCAGTGCTGGTTTCCATCCTCTATATCTGTTGCTCTATTTCCTTTCAGATGGCTGAGACTCCTACTTAATGTTTAGTAATGTGCCCAGAAAAATGAATATGCTCATAATAATCTAGTTTTGAAATAATATAAATGGAAAAGAAAACCAAAAAATTGAGCAGATTTCCTTTTTAAAACTCAGCACATGTCCACTGTACTAACCCTGCACTTTCTGTACATTATGTCTCCAGAAAGATTCCACTGGGAATCAGGGATGTGCAAGGTTGTGACCTGATAGTCAACACATCTTGGACTTTGTAACTGAACACTGTGAAATCAGCAGAAAGTCAAAGATAAAAGATAACTGAGAAAACAGACTACTTCTTGGCAAGAGTATCCTGGAAATAGTGTGTGAGTGAAATTCTTCCTGAACCCTGAAGGAAAAGAGAAGTCAAGAAGAATGCACTCCAACTCCTGGCACTCTGGCACAGGGTACCAGAGCTCAGACTGGACTCTTGCTGCCCCAATCACAAATTCAGAGCTGATGAGAGCAAGCACAGCTCTTCTCTAACCCAGATGTCCTTGGGGTACAAACCCCAGTCTTAGGGTCAGCACATGGTTGAGGCATGATCCCAAGCCAGAGAAGATGGAAAAACTTCAGGTACCTTGGCTGCAAATTGATGCTGTGCAAATCAATGATAACCATGTGAATACTCATGTTCCTGTTTATTTAATAAAAAAAAAAATAATTAGAGAATTGTTTCATTTAACAATGAACTTACTGCATTGAATTTAAGCAATGAATTTCAGCATTTCACATCTAACTGAGCCCATTCCTTGCTTTCAATTTAAATTATGAAGTTGGAGGAAAAGACCTGCTGTTGTTATTTTCTACCACAGAATGATAAGTGGGATAATTTAAAATAAAAACCTCTTGGCAATGTTTCTGTTTTTTAAAAGTCAGCCATTTAAAAATAGTATGGCTTGGTCATTTTAACAGAAATACCTGCATGACAATAGGGAAACCTGAAAATTCATTCTTTTACACTTTCCAGTTCAGTTGTCTTGATCTTGTCCTGTATTTCTTGAAGTCGTGAGAGCCATTTAGCCCTGGTAA
Organism: Oenanthe melanoleuca; assembly: GCF_029582105.1. Classification (NCBI taxonomy): domain Eukaryota; kingdom Metazoa; phylum Chordata; class Aves; order Passeriformes; family Muscicapidae; genus Oenanthe; species Oenanthe melanoleuca. The sequence goes on from NC_079337.1 coordinate 17,253,678, forward strand.
AAGACAAAAAGTGTGTCAGGAGAAGACAGAGGAAAAGAAACACCAAACTATGGCAACTAGCTACAAATTAATTTCCAGTTCATTAATTTCTTCTGCTGTATTATGTCCACATTATTAAATGAAATCAGACTAGCTTCAGAATTAACAGTAATAACACCTCTCAGATCTGCAAGCACTTTGCAAGAGCAGCTATTTCTGGTTTGCAGTTGGGGTCATAAGTTCAGTTGAGGTGATTTCCCTATCACAACATCATAAGCAAATAGCAAAACTGGAATTAAAGTCTGCCTCTGTATCTTACATCAATAGAGGATGCCCAGTGTTGTGGGATCTGTACTTGCAAATTGGTTTAGTTTTCTGACTGTAACCCTTTATGCCCATCACAGACACAAAAAGCTGAAGGCACAGCCCTGTACTGGCTGCACTGCTGTACTAAAGAAACAGCAGAGCAATTCTTCCCACTTACCTTTAGAAAGCATCTGCTTTTTGCAACACTGCACTCACACACTCTTCCTCCTTTCCTTCCCTTCCCTTTTCAGTTTCTGAGATAAAGCAAATCCTGCTTTAAAGCCAGTATCTTCTCTAGAATCCACACCCCTTTCAGCCAGGTGGAGGTAGAGCTGGTTCAGGCACTAAGCTGGAGATGGAGCTGGTAACACACAGATATAAAATTTTAAACAATGCAACATTCTTTCATGAAAGGCAAGCTCAAACCTTTTTCATGACAGTACCTGTGCTTTGTCTAATGAGAAGCCTGGCAGGAACTCAGGCAACAATTTACAAAGGGTTGAAGTAACCCCCAGGGGCTCAGAGCTGAGCTTTGCTCCAACACCACTCATACCATTTTCCTGAAGAATTCAAAAGGGTCTCCAGAGGCAACTCTTGACTCTGTTCTCCTGACCTCCAGTTTAACTATTATCCTGTTATCCTGTTACTTCACTTAAGTTTCAGTAATATCTGAGGTCCTGTCACACAAGGGAATAGGACTCATGGAAGAGGCAATGACCTTTCCCTCCAGCAGCCTTGTGACGTGTAAGACAAGAAAAAATGATTAAAGAGAGAAAACAGATGGGCAATTTATCAAAATATTAAATGCAGTTTCTCCCCAAAAGCTCTCCTCTCTTCAGTTCTTGCCTTTCATCTCCTGAGGGAGTGAGCACTTGTGCTGTCACTTCTAGACTGGCTTGCATGAGTCAGCTAACATCCTCCCAGAGCTGCTGTGCCAGAAAGCTGCTTCAGAGCAGAGCTGCTCTGCTAATGCTCTGCTGTATAGTTAAGCTCAGGATAATTCCCTTTATTTAAGCATCAGAGCTTATCTCCTTATGAAAGAGAGACAGACTACCTTGATTTAACATGATTGTTTGCATGATGGTCTACTCTTGATAGCAAGAGCTTGCTGGCAGTGACCAGGAGCCAATGTCCCACTGGAACTCGGGTTCAGAGAAGCCAAGCTGTTCTTGGGAGCAGAAGGTTTGCCATAAAATCCAGTGTGGCACTAGGAAATGCCAGGGTTTCTGGATAGGGTGCTTTTATTATCATGCTCAGTTAAATAGAACTGGCACTGTGACAAGTGCTTGTGAAAGAGCACTAAGCACAATTTGGGGGAGAAAAAATGTGAATCTCGACTTATGGAGCTGTATCATCAAGAACACCTAGTCCAGAGGTGTAGTAGCAACAGTGCATCTTTATTACACAGTGTATTTCATTGTAAAGGTACAAATAATGCCAGTAATGCTGCACTGTAGGTAAGATAAGCCACATATGGATTTATACAGTTATGTTCTTCTACCTGCAAAACTGTCCTAATACAGGTTTGGGCTGTGAGTTGTGAGGCTTGAATTTGGCAGCTTCCAAGTATGTTACCTTGTATTTATATTAAATGCCTTAAAAATTGATTCCTTGAATTTGGGATAATCCCCCACCCTTGAAGACAATTATTAAAATAGCATCACTTGCTTAATAGTATCTAATGATAGTGCCTATTCATACTGAACAATTAACAGCAAGAAGAGACTCATCTGTCTGTGAAATGCAGAGTACAGGAGAGCTGTCACTCTAGTGCACAGCAACAGCCTTGGCACAGACTGTAATAGACTGGAATCATCATCATATTTGAATTTGTTGAGCTTTCAAAAAGCTGAGAATGAAAATTGAAGGCTTTCAAAAGTCCATTTATTTCACACCTTCTAACACCCAGTTATTCAAATAAAATGTATCACTCTCTTGCTGCAAGTCTGGGCCAGATAGGAGCTCGATTTCGGAATGAGGGAGCTGAATAAATAGGAGGAATTTTGTTTCAAGTGTTTTGTCAGAGATGCCACCACCTTCCTCTGCCAAGGAAAGTTGACACTTAGTGGACTGAGATCACAGATTTAATTTCTTGTTGGCCTTATTATGCATTGCTTGTAAATCACTGTTCTTTATATTCTCACCATTAACATGTTTTCCTATTTTTCTCAACAGCACTGTTATGTCTTCTTGCTAAGGCTGCTCCTTTTGATATTTTTCTGATTTTGGGAAGTAGGCAATGCAGCCATTTCAGCAGGATGATATCTTAAAAACTGCTAACATTAGATGATCATCTTTATTATTTTTGTAAGGATTCATGTAATTTTACAACTGAAATTCACATGAATAAAATGCCTAGCCAAACAACAGAGGATGCAATCCTAAGGGCATTGTGCAGGTTCCTCTTCTATTCAGGAGACTGATAAAATCAGATTTCATAGTTTGTTTTTTATTCATTAATCTAGTACACTCCTCAGTCAACTGTTTTTGTTTTCCTGGTACAGAGGATTTCAGGAAAATTGAAAAGGAAACTCAGCACAAAAAGCCAGGTCTCCTCAAACAGCACAGGAATTCTGGCTCGTGGAGAGTGAAGCATCCCTGTTCTGAATTTACCTGGCTCCTCAAGGTGCCAGTCCCTGGAAGTGTTGTAAAGCCACAGCCTATTTTGTGTCATTAGCCTCTGCCACCAGAAGCAGTGCAGAGGCAGGATGAGTGCCAGCCAGTTCCCAGCAAGGCTCTCATGCCTGGTTTATTTCTCCAGCCTCCTCAGCCGTCCTTGAACAGCCCCTGTGCCTCCCCACCTCAGTGCCCTGCCTCTCTCTGGCTACAGCAGGGATGGAGCACAGCAAGCAGCAGACAAACTGTCCTCTTTTCAGAGGGAGGATCAAAGACTAAAATCCCCAGCTCTCCAGGCATGCTTACAGCCCCATCACAATGTACTAGACACAATGGCTGGAGTAACATTTTGCAATAAAGTGGACACTCGGTAATGAGTACAGGGTAAGATCTGACCCTCTGAAAATTCAGCAGATTAATGGACATACAGAAACCAATAGGACAGTGGTGAATAAAAAGAAAAAGTTAAGATATCTCAGCAGTTGCCTTTTTATAAAACATCATTCTAGTTAAATCTCACATTAATCATCAGAAGTACATGGGTGCATTGGCTTCCTGTGAAGAGCACTCCCATGCTGCAGCTGAAGAAAACACACTTGTGATCTCATTCACCTTTTGTTCAGAAATGTATCCTATAGATATATCAATTGCTGGTAGACTCTGATCAATGCAGAGATGTAAATATTAGTGGAAAATCATGAAACTCCACTTTAATGCAACCACTGGAAGAAGCATTTGTGCAAGCATTTATTCCAACATGGGAGAAATCTCATCTGACCTAGTTTCCTATTCTGTTTGTTACCTCCTGGCTGTCTCATCTGAGGTTCCACCTGCTGTTTCTCCATCTGCCAGTCTTTTTTATACCAGAGGAACCTTCTGAGTACACGTTAAATGTCAGGCAGGCTGGAGAAAAGTTGTTTATGTCTGCATTTAAACAGATGATATTTCCATTAAAAGTGTGCTATGGAGACACTAAAGACTAAGATATCATTTGCATTTGGTTATTGTAACTCAGGGTAGGTCTGCTAGTGTGAAAACTCATGCTGTTATTTCAGACCTTTGCACACCCAAGCAGAATGACCATACCCTGTGAACTTCATTGTTAGTGTCTTTTCTAGTAATATGGAAAGCCTCAAGCTAGGGGACAAAAAGTTACCAGGTGATTTTGGTTAAAGTCACTGGAAACTAAAACCACTAACAGGAACCATCTGTTTTCTCCCACTTACCTCCTAAGCTGTTTCAGAGCAGAACACAAAGAGTTAGCTTGGATTAATGTGTGAATAAACATCAATTACCTGAAAGAGTAATTACCTCTAAGGTTCCAGTACTTAAGGGCAACTACCCCACTCAAACCCAGCATTTGAAGAATATCTTGCCAGCATATAAAACCACAGCTATGCTGCAAAACCTGGTAAGGGCTAAACTGTGGGATTATTAATGTATCTTTTTTTTCCTGCTACTTTTGCTATTCTTCACTATTTTGCAAAAAACTTTCTTTACTTTCAGTAAGGTAGGAATCTGGGAGCATCACCTCCATGACATATCCCTCTGAAAAAAAAAAAAAAATACTGTATAGCCAGTGCCTCAGGAAACTCTAGACTCCAAGATTTCAGCAGTTATTTTCTCCCAAAAAAAGCATATAGAAAAGAACTGGAAACTCACCTTGTCAGTGCAGACTGCCACACATAATTGGTATGAGAAGATCAAATGCATACTGGAGCTGTAGGTGTCCTAACACATCCATGTGAAGCCAGTAGGAATCTTTCCATAGATTTCAGTGAACTTTGGATCAAATCTTAGGGGCATTTAAGTAGTCATATTTTGACTACTAAGATTTTATGAATATGTATAGGCATCCATTCTGTAACCTGCCTTTCAGTGTGCTGCTGGAATAATTTCAGCCATTAAATGGACAGCTGTGGATCTTCCAGTCTCCCAGTTCTTGGAGGCAGAGGTCTGTACTCTGAGTTTGCTACAGCAGTTTGATCTACTGTCCATGTCTGAATCTTCCACATGAGAATCCCTGGGCCAAGACTATCCATGCTATGAAAACCAGGATGAGTAAAATCTATGCTTCCTGTAGAGAATGTTACTTTTCTTTGAGTTTATGACATTGCAATTTACCTTAATTTGCCTACAACTGTCTTGAGGGAATGAAGGAAAGTCTTGGTGGGGAGAGGAAACACTTGAAATTCATGATATGAAAGTCATGTAACACAAGTTATTAACACTGATTTACAGTAATAAAAACATTCTTACAATGAGTTTAATTAGGAACCATTACAAGACCAATTAAAGTTGTCAAAACAGAACAAAAAAGCAACATGTGTTCTTCCCCTGGAGGAGTAGGATACTGTGAGGCTCATTATTAACTCTTAATTAGACAATAGAAGATTGCTTTTGCTTTGAGTTAAAATCCAAGCTCTTACAGAAAAAGAGCTCAGAGTTATATTCCTCTCTAGAAGACATTATTTAAAAAATTTTTAGCATACCAGCAGAAGCATCTGAGTTCAGCAGTATCTGTTCAGTTCAGCTTTAGCACCCAACACAGTTCTGATGTTTGCATGCCAGTATCCATCTCACTGCAAAAAATAAAACACAATGGCACTTGGTTCACCTAAAGGATGGTCATGCAGCCCTTAAAGCAATCTAATTAAAATGCAGCTTGTTACCAGAGCAGTGCATCACACTGTGCTGCCATAGTAACCAGGGTCCCATGGACTTTTGGGGCCATCTGAGGGCATGTTTGCAAGAGGCACACAAGAGCCAAACAGATCACCTTTGGTACATTTTAAATGACCTAAAAACTCTGAATTATTTGTTGATATTACCAATGAAAGAAATTAATTAACTCTGACCTGTTCAGACAATGGACCAGTCTCAGGAACAAACTTATTACTGTTCTTTATGACATAACACTCCCCACAGCTTATTTAAGAACACAATTTACTTGCAACATGTGAACAACCAGTTTAAATTGATTCCCTAGTAAAGAAACAATTAAAAAAATCAAGACCTGTGGGCTGTGGAAGTAAAGATGAAAAACAGAAATACATATTCTATTTAGACTGCTATTTCCAGAGCTGAAGTATTTTCTGAAGTATCAGGCATGAGACTTGTCTCAGCTGTTGCTTTTGGTGGATGATTCCCTGCTGTCATACAGGGAAAAAAAAAATAAAAAAAAAAAATCACACTATAGAACTGGGCTTTTCTTCCCAAATCTTCCCCCTAGAACAGAAAGATCCTTAAACAACATAAAGAGATATATATAAAAGCAGTATCTTACATTGTACCCCATCCTGATATAATTTTACAGAAATGCAACCAATAGTTTTGTCACTGAGGCATTCATTTTTCACAGTAAAGATGTCCAGGTCAAGGAACTCTTTTGACACATCACCTGTGAAGGAGACTGCAAACTGTTGGTCAGCTGCTACAGATTACCATGAAAGATTTCTGGAAAAAAGCACAGGACTTTAGCTTTCATTAAGCAATTAAACTATTGATGAAAATACCTGAAAGTTGTTTGAAATGATCAAGGGGCTTTTTCATTGATTTGAAGAGAAAAAAAAAAAAAAGAGCTTGATAACAATTCTTCTGAAATAAATCAAAGTTTTGAGAAATATGGGGTTGGGACTGGGGCAATTGAAGCAATGGTTTTCTATGCATCATGAAACCAGCCTGTTCATGTGACTTTGTCTCACAGCACTACATCATCAGCTCCCACTGTCTACAGATGGAAAGATCTATTTCATGTTGGACATGATAATACCAGGAAGGTTGCAGAAGGGAGCTCAGTTCAGGAACAAATTGGAGAGTTCATCCTTCATGGGTCTGTGCCCCTTTTTGAGCATACCAGTAACATGCATTATGTGGCTGTGCCTAAAAGCCATTGCCTGCCTAAAAACCAGACAATGATATTTACCTGTTACTCAGAACACTGAAAAACAATAGCTGCAGGTCAAGTTCAAAATCCTACTCAAGACTAGAGAAATCTTTAACACAAAACCACTACAGGTTAGAGGTAACACTGGATCCAAAACAACAAATAATAAAACATGATAGAATGTAAAACCATCTCACATTTAAATCTTTATACTGTATGAAAAAATATCCAGGCAGTGTATGTCTAAAAATGTCTAAAAATACACAGTAGACTGTACTTCTGCAAAATAGAACTTTATACAAGACAAATTCATTGCAGCTAAGCCATCACTGCATATCCCAGCACTTTAACAACCTTAGAACAGTAATTCTTCAAGGGGCTTCATGATAATCTGCTGCAGCCCATTATTAATGGCTGCATTCACTTTCAGGTTGTCCTTACAACAGCAAGTTTATCAGCCTTACAAACAAATCTATCTGCCAGCAAAGCTGCACCCAGCTGTGGTAGCAGCCCTGATTTTCTCATTCTTCACCATGTTTTTTGTACAAACTGGGCTCACATTTTCTGATTTTTCTCCTCTAGTTCCTTCAAAAGAAGCAACACAGCTTGAATACTTCAACAGGGACTTTGGGAAGGGAAAGGTGATGTTAGAAATCATCACTAATTTAGAAATTCATTTTTAATGGGTTACGTTTTATTTGCTTCAGTTGAACACCATTATTTACAGACACAAGTTAATAAAACACGTCACAAAACAATAAAATTTCAACAGCTAATATTTATAGGTGCATAGTTCATGCTCAATTACTTTTTTTTTTTATATGTATAATACATACACATATATATAAAGCTCTCACAATAAATCATCTCTGCACAGAAAGAATAGTCATAGGAAACAAATAAAAACTGTATCATAAACAATATCAAATTACTGACAGCCTATCAACAAAACATGTACAGAATTAGAAATAAGCAGTAGACACTTAGGTGTTTTACTTAATATTTTCTTTTTTTAACTTTTAAACTTGAAGCCACAATATCCACAGCACAACAATGACCCTGCCAACCGGCTTTCATTTCAGCAGGAGTGAGATGCTGAAACAAGGTGGATGCAGTCACAGATACTCCAATCATTGCTGATGGAAGACTTCAAAATACACTGTAAAAACTGTAAAAAAATGTAACGACTGGGCACATTGGAACTCAGCACTCGTACAGGATGGGACGTCTTTAGTAGTCAGTAGATTTCAGGTGATAGGAAGGAAAGGACTCTCATGCTTCAGGTTCATAGTCTTGATACTCTTCCTATTGAGGGAGAGCAGAAATCAACACTACTGGTATTTTAGATAAAGACATCCTATTTTCTCTATTTATTCTACTCCTGGTGGATTCAATATCAACCAGATATTATGGATTTTCATGTGGCCAGGATATGAAATGTATTTGTATTTTGTCACATTTTCCAGATTCTGTACCTTACAAGTCATGGTGCCTAGAGAAGAATTAGATTTTTACAGTGAATAACACATTCAGCTGATGCTGCCAGGAACTCCTGAGACCACCCATGACAATTCACTTGGAGAGGAAGGAGGACTACCTCTGTGCTGAACAGCACATCAGGTGCTGCAGATCCTCCTATGAGTCAGTAAATCATTTAAAGGAGTATTGAAATATGGACACATGAGCAGCATCCATAATTTCAGTGATGTTCAAGATGTTACACTCAAGCCTTTAGGTCTTTTATTGGATCACAGCCTATAGTTTTTATACCTCTCATTTTCAGTGTTATTATCTGCACTACCATAAAACTGCTAGTCCAACTACCAGTGCACCATGCCAGACATTGTAGTAATATTTTAGATAGCTGATTCATAAAAGCCAACAAGATCATTTACTCCCATAATTGCATTAACTTAAGATCACGTTTCACAAAGCATGATGCATTGGTGACTGGCCAAGCTATTAAAAAAACCTATGAAGAGGCAGTTTGTCCTGCATTCCCTACTAAATATTGAAAAAAGGATTCCTGAAAACCCAGGCACAAGTGTTTCGAAACACTCAAAATATTTTCCCATTTAACTTCCTTACTATTAAAAAAGCAATTAATTTTCTGCTTCCCAGCACTATACCTCTGGCAGATCTTGGCCAGAGAGACCATGTTCCTGCTGTGCCCTTGCAGCTCCCAGCATCAGCTGGGCCAGGCTCACGTAATTCAAGCATGCAGCCTCCTCCTGTGCCCTTCTCTTACATGCTCTCACAGCAAACACCACAACAGATTTACCTCTGGAGGCATCTCATAAGCCTCATTCTCAGGATCCACAGCAACACCTGTATTATTCACCATTCCCTCCTGCAGGAAACCTTCTTCATTCTACATTTGAAATAGGGAAAGAAAAGCAACAGTGACTGCTTGCCTCATCATTTCCACCACAGTGTGAGTTTCCTCCCCACCACTGGTTGACTTCTTGGCCTGTCCTTTGGCTGTGGGAAGCTGCCAGGGGTTGTGGAGAGTGGGGGAACATCAGCTGCTGAGAGATCTTCTCCATGTTTCACAGGGGTATCCATGCAAATGACAACTACCACCCCTTTTGAATAGCTCAGACCCCATTTTTCTCTTGCCATGGACAGGCCAAGAAGTCAATCTGAATAAAAGAACAGTACCACCACCAACTTGCTGAGTATCTTTGGAAAATATTTTTATCCCACAGAAATGCTCTGATCAAGTAATGAAGCAAACCAAAACAAGACATTTTGTTTAATCTTACAGACACATCCATCCTCTCATAAACCACTGTTTTTTTTATAGTTTTAGCCTGCACTACACTGCAAAAAGGGGGAAACATGCTGATTTTTTCCTTCTGTTTTAGAACCTAACTGTATTGGAAAATGCTTTTTTTCCTTTGATGGGTCATACCTTTACATGCTTTCTTATGTCAACCAGCACGTACACTACTGATATAAGATATATGGTATGATACCTTTTACCCAGCTTCTTGCATTTTTTATTATAGAAGCACTTCATTTTATACAACAATTTTAGTAAGAGACTCTTGCAATCAACAAGATGGCAATGGTGTGAGGAATAACGTGTTGAATAAGATTATTAAAGGAAGATTATTATTCTCCTAGACTACAGATACTCTGTACCATATGAAACAAACACAAAGGAAAAAGCCCACAACATTTCAATTGGGCCAATCTTTGTAGTTACTCCAGAAGTTCACAGAGAAGAAATATGAATTCTGCCAGAGCAGAAGTTGCTGGAGTTCTTCATGAACTGTAAGAAAATTATATAAAAACAGGCAGAGTGTCTCAATGGATCTATTGTGACCATGCTGATTTATAACAGGTGTCAATTTAGATAGAAGTGCACTAAAACTAATTACAGATACTCAGGAAGAAATTCATTTTAAAAACCCAACCTGCAGGCTGGTAGAGTAGACAGAAATACAAAATTAAGTAAATCACAAACCAGACTAATGAGATAATTCTTCAAAATCTACAAATTCTAAGACAGTGGCACTAAATTAAATTTAGGATACAGACAAAAAGAGGATAAGAGAAGCTAAACCTGAAATTCACCTCTGAAAGCTTGACAAAATAGAATATAAAATGCAAAAGAGGTGGCACTAAACCCTCTTTACCTTCACACAGTATTTACTGTGCTTCTCCATTTGCCCCATATTGGCTCCCTCTGTGGTTTAACCAGGTGACCTTAGTCATAACCTTACTCTGTTCCTCACTTTCTGCACCACCCCAAACACAAACTGTAACTCCATCAACCAGATACCAACCCTGCACTTCCTTGGATCTGTCACCTTTTGATATATATGTAGGTACACAAATTTTTCATCCACATCAAAGTTTACAATGTGCAGAATTTATATCCATAATATAGATTCCTCTCTTCAGCTCCTATTGCGGATTTCAAAAGGTCCAGTATGAAGAGGTATCTGGTCCTATTACTTCTCAGTGGGGCCAGATATGCTTTTTCCTTTGGAGAAAAGCAGCAGAGCACAGTCTGTGTGGAGTCAAACTGTTCTGCCAAGTTCCATCCATGCCTGTGCCTGCTCTGAGTCAACACCCTGAGCTGCTCTATGGAATAGACAACATGGACAAATTCCAAAAAGCCAAAGGATTGTGATGAATAAAGTTGCAAGTACCTTTATTTAGGTATTTGATAGGCACCTGTGTCTTCCAAAACTGCTAATAATTTGGGGTGTTCAATATGAAAGGCAATTTTTCAGGTTTGAAATGATGAGAAAAGCTAGGCAAGTTACATTTCTGCCTCACCTTATTAAAACACTTGAGGTCCTCAGATTACTTTATTCCAGTATCTACTTACCTTAGCTTCTAAAGAAAATTTTAATAGCATTTTTATGCCTGTTTACTTTTACAAAAAGTAGCATCAATCCCTACTAGCTTTGACTGAAATAGCCAAATAGAGTGTGTGCTGCAAATTTTACAGCTGTTACTGTGTCCTTGATGTAACAGACCAGCTCTAAGGACCTAAACCTCACATCATATGTACTCCTGCTTAATCCAAAATACAATTTAATTTCTGCTTCCCCCAACCATTAAGCAACAGCTTCAGCTAACAATCAGTTCATCAAGTAAAACTGTGCCCAAAATCAGGCTTGAGGGTGCAAAAGAAAGCAGGCATGCAGCTAAATGTTATCTGCAGCAGGAAAACAGATGGCAAGTGAAACTGCCAGGACCATTATTAACGACAAGGAAAAACACTTCCCAGCTGAATTTCAAATAAGAGCTTCAAAGTTGGTATGCTGTTTTATTGTCAGGAGACTCTGCAATGGATCTGGACTGTCCATTAGGATTACTGAGACACAAGGCCTAAAAGACTGAATTTATCACCTTTCCAAGTCCCTTCAACAAGTTCAGGATGGAGTTTTCTCTACAGCTTCAAATAAAACAATCAGCAGCACTAGAAAAATACAACATCAACCACAAAACCACTATTTTTTCAAAGGAAGTAAATCATAAGCCATAACAAACCTCCAAGGGAGCTCCTTGCCTGGGAAAGGTTTATTGCCTTTGCCCAGCTGCAAAAGCAACACAAACACCACCTCTCATGTTGATGTCACTGCAGTTCAGATGAGGATGACATTGCTCAAGGTCATCTGTTCCATAAAAATGCATAGCAAAGGTGCCCACCTCATTTTGAATGGTGGCATGCTCTGCTTCTGACACACAGTCCCCCCAAAGTAAGGGTATCATAAAAGGCAACCACCACCCCCAGTAACACAGAGCCATCTGAGGTACACCTAAAATCATATTTTACCTCCTTTACAACAAAGAAATGCAATTTTGCATTGTCATGGTCAGTAATTCCATATCCTAATTCAGTTATGGAAGACAAAAACCGCCCAAAAGACCAATTCTTGTCTTTGTATGAAAAGACACATTTTTCTCTAGAAGCTACAATCTTTCTCCATGCTTAAGGGCATTTCCAGAGGGAAAGATTTTTTTATATTAGATCATCTGAGAAGCTCAAACAAAGCTTCTCAGACATGAAGTCAGTTTTTAACAGGGGAGCATTGAACTCTTGCTGGGAAAACACTTTTAAAAGGGAAAATTACAACTCACCCAATAAACAATGCATTAGAAGAATGGTGAGGTGAGGACTTCTGCTTGTCCCCTAAGGATTCCCTTAAGGAAAATTGAATACCCACATGGTGACTATGGGTAATTTTTGTATTTTGACTCCAGAGAGTCCTGTGCATTCAGACCCCACATCACAGGAAAAAAGCTTCTGCACTACCCCAAGCAGAGTAGACCCCACTGCCATTCTCTGGCAATAACAGGAGTGTCACCTTGTGCTGTCAGCATTTCTGCCTGCCTTGCTAAAGGCATGTGCCTATCAGACCTGCACATGTGCTACCAGGCCACCTGGCAAGCCCACCCACACTCTTCCCAGGAATACCTGGCTACCTTACAGTGTATACCCTCTTTTCCCATGAGGTCCTCTCATTTTGTCAAGCAACTCGTGTCCTTTTATAAACAAAGAGGAGATGGTGCCCCATCACTGTGAAGTGACACTTTTGCATGGCCCTGAGTGCCAGTTCTGACTCAAAGAACAGGTACGAATATAACTGGTATACAAGAGCATGAAACAGAACTGCTGCAATGCTCCAAAATGTCAACTGCTCCTCTTTTACTATGGGAATGAATGCTGCTAAGCTCTGTGGATCACAGTGTGAAATGACACACTTTTGTAATAAAATAGTAATCAAACTAATTAAAAACTCCTCCTGAAGATCTGACCCAGTTAAAATACAGAATATTTGACAAAACTTCAGGACTATTCCTTTTACCTTGTAAATGTCGCCAAATCAGTTTTTCTTATTTCAGTGTTTTTGGTGAAAAATGCACCCCATTCTTTCCCTTCACTCTCTTTCCCAGCTCATAACACTCTTGGTGGAAGGGAGGAGACAGTTTAAGATCCCCTACCCATGAAAAACAGACCAAGTGGTCCACTCCTGGTACTGCTCCTATGTGAGCACCATGCAGTGAAAGGGTCACCTTCAGGAGAGTGCATTCACCATCAGAAAGCAGGTAATTTATCCCAAGCCAGAGATGAGCCACTTCCAAAGGAAGCATTGTAATTGCAATTTAGTGGATGATCTAAACAATATATTTTGCCTTCTCCCTGGTTAGTAATATATTTTTTTCTTTTCATTATGAACACTGATAGAGTCTTATAGTCATGCATAATTCTCGTGATTATTGGAGACTAATTCCTTCTGGAGTGATTCCACATTCTGAGATAATAAGCCAGGCTACCAAACTGTCTGCTCTTAGAACATTTATACTGGCAGGAGCGAATCACCCTGGAAGCCACAAACCACAGAGGTCAGAAGAGACCTCCAGAAATTGTCCATCTTGAGCAGATTGCTCAGGGCCACTCCTGATTGGGTTTTGACCATTCCCACAGAGAGAGACTCCACAACCTCACTAGATAAACTCATCCAGTGTTTGACTGAATACACAGTGAAAAACATTTTTCTACATTTAAGTGAAGTCTCCTGCATTTCATTTAGTGCCCACTGCTTCCTGCCATTTCACTGGGCACCACTGAAGAGTCTGGTTCAATCTCCTTTACCTCCGCCCCACCAGCTGTTTATACCCATTGATAAACTCCCCCCTCAAAACTCACATCCATGTTGTTTCACAGTTCCTGATTTTCTGTTTGTTCTTGGGACCACTAGGGAATTTCCCATGTAGATATTTTGGGAGGACCTTTTCTCTCATTGAAAGCCTTACTGCCCACAATAAATAAGGTGAGGCTTGCCTCAAACACCTAAAAGATTAATGCAACATGAGGAGTCATAGTTAATTTCAACAAAATAGATTATTAAAACTCAATGAGCGCTGGTCACTCTGCATTACTTGCCAGTCTGTTATTGAGTGTTTTATAATGTAAAACTGTGAACCAATCAAATTTGATTAAATTAAATCAATGTAAATTAATAAAATTAAAACTGTGAATCAAAAAAGCTATGAACCAAGACAAGAGGCAATATGGAAAAAGCAGTGAACTAGAATAGAGAAAAGGCTGTATTACAAGGTAATCTTCTGAAAAGTCCTTTGAGACCCCAACAAAATGCTCCATGCAAAGCAATTTTAACACAGTTCACTTTGTTGTACATACACACCAGTTGGTACCTGTGGGAGCTCAGAATAAGAAAATACACATCTAAAAGCAGGATTACCTTGGAAAATTATCACATACTGATAGAGTAATGCCTGCCTGCCAGCCATGGGCATGTACACCTTTGTGGGACCAGATGTTAATTCTAGCCCACTATTGGTGAGCTATTGAATTTGCTGTTGTTACAGTCTGGATAATTGCACTAGTAATCTGCCTTTATTTAGGGATAAAATTGTTTACCCCTAAAGCGATTGGTCTCGTGCCTGTTACTGCATCCCAAACCTCTAACTCAGCAGGGCTGCCTCAAGCCCTTACAACTGGTAACTTCATGTCCTTAACAGCTTGACTAAGCCCATTTCATTTTGGTATTACCCACCTTGTGAGAGCTTTTGTCAGGAGCTGTCAGTCATTACATGGTGGAGCTTAAGGTAAAATTCTGGGACTCCTTTTTTATACCCACAGTGCAGCTGCTACTATTTCTGTGCAAATTTGCCTCCAGCTGAATAACAATTTGCTGGGCTTATGGGCTTAAAATTCCCCTTTGTAAAGAAAATAATTTGCATTCCTTCTTCTCCAAAATTTGCCCCACTTGGATACTGTATTCAAGTGAAAAAATAACTGTCTCCTCATTTGGGAATTAATTTTTTTACAGATATTTTGACCATAAAGGCCAACTTATCTGGATGGGAGAGAAACCCTTGAGCAAAGAATCCAACAAGAGGCAAAACAAAGACAAGCTAAAATGGCCTCAATTAATTTACTTTCCTAGTCCTAAGATATTATACTTGTGGAACTGACTCTGTTGCCAGGTCAGCTTAGGATGCTTTAAAGCTCCTGCTCACTCATTGCAATAGTCACTGCCTCCAAGACTCAGCTGTGAATGACAAAGCATCATATCACTCCAGAGATACAGAGATGTATCTGTGCACTAGCTAGAAATAAAATAAACTGCTTTAATTACCCCTAAGCTGAACACCTAAATTAAGGAAATGATGAGAAAGCATTATGGGTGAAAGAAACTAGCTGTTCCAGTGCATAACTCATTTAGAGTACCAATAATGAAATGAGACTTCCCTCCTTCCTTCTCCTCAAATGGAGAGTTGAAATGAAGAAGAGACATTTAATTAAACAAATAAATATCAGCATTAGCACAATTCCAATGAAAGGCTAAAATAGTGCCTGCAAGTTCTACAGGCTGCATTCCAATTTGCATTTTTATACCTTTCAGTTGGCAATGACAAAAGTGAAAAGGAAAACAACTGATGCTTACAGAGAGAGGAATGAAGAGTCTGTGGTAACCTGTAACCACAGCTCTGTCTTGGTGTCTACAAATAGCTGGAAATAATTTCTGTTTACAACAATTTGCAAACTGCTGTAAATGCCTTGACAACATAGATGGTGTATATTTTTTTCTTTCCTTCCTTTAAAATTCCCCTGTATTACTTGATGATGAGATGCCTTTAGAGTACAACAGGAACATTTCTGTGAGAAATCAAATTTGCTGAAGGTGAGATTCATGTTTGCATTAACCAGGCTGATTAAGTTCCTGATTAGAGCTGCTGGAATGTTGCTATTTGCAATTTGAAGCTTACATGGAGAACCTGCTCACTGCAGGCCACACCAGAATTTCACATGAGTTCTACAGTGATGGACATGTGCATCAATCCCAGGTGACTTAAAGTAAGAGATTGCCTAGGGGCTGAGTCAATGTGGTATCAGCAACACACAAACACATCCAGGACACATCCAGCCCTTTCAGCTTCATCCTTTTCTGCTTCCCAAATCCATGGTGACATTGAAAACTCCACAGGTAGGGGAGAAAAGGAAAAGAGCTAGAGCACATAATTTGGAAAGACAGAAGCTATTTCTAATTGCAGTATAGTGGGAGTCATGCTAACTAGATGTCACATCAGAAACATGGCCCGGATCTGCCTCTCTTTCCATTCTCCTGAACAGGATAATAACATTTTAGAATAATAGATCTCAAAACTGAAATTTCAGACTGCAGCTGATCAGAAATCTTCAGTCAAATAATACCACTAATTGCAATAAGGATTTGGAAGAAGGGACAAGGACTGCAGTGAAGTGTTTGCTCGATCTTATGCAGTGAGAAGGAACAGTAAACAGCCTGAGTTTGTTTTAATTGTTTTTACTGCATAACTCAAATACACCTTGACAAACCTGAGTGAGTGACTAAAATAAATAACATGCACCTCAATAGGAAAACGTGTAAATAAGCTCCACTTAGGCACTCACCAAATCAAAGATGATGGGCAAAGAGTGCACAGAAAAGAATTACAAAGTCAACATAAGCCAAAATGTCACCTTAGTGCAAAAAAGGCAGCCATTCTCTCATGTATTAGAAAGGCCTATCCAGCCCTAGGGAGCCTTCTCCTAAATACAGAATTCAGTCTACACAATGCACTTGGCTGGGGATGTTGGGACATCCCGATGGAGAACAGCAGGAATGATCACATTCTAGAACAGAGAGGAAATTGAAGGAATCCATCAGACACTATGTCTGTCAGGAGCTCCATGGGATTAGCTAAATCCATCTGTCCCGTTCTGTAACAGAGGATTCTCCATCCTGTGTGAACCCATTGCCAAGACTGACCTCCAAGGATGACATCTGAACATTACCTTCATTAAATAAAACTAGAACATAACACATGACCTTGACAGATCACATTCACTAGAAGAATGGTAAACATCAGCTTGGAAGTCAGCACAGAAATGAGCAATATTGGTCAGATGTGGCTCTACTAGGTCAGTAAAGGTGATTTTAAATAGTGTGGTCTCAGCCAGAACTGCAACATTATTTTACCATACTTTATTTAAAACAGCTTGAATATCATAATCACATTTCAATGTTAAGTACATTTTTAATACAGATAAACTCCAGAAGTTATTGTATAGACTCCATGAGCATATATTCTCTAAGAAAAAAATCAAAGGAGAAAAATTAAAATTATCCAGTTACACAAACAGTTGATTCAATGCTGTATTATCTAAAACAGCAGCCTCTAAACCACACCTATTTCTCCTACTTTTAGGAAAAAGCCCTCTACACAGACCTGCAGGCCCAGCCACCCTTTTGGCATAATGGACAGCATGAGCTCCCACTTACATGGCCCCACCAGTGCAGAGTTCCAGCTCAGTGCCCTATCTCCTGTGACTGTAGCCACAAAGCACTGAAGCAACTTCACTCACACACACGGAAATTCTTAAAGAAAGGGGAAGATTTTTCTCTTCATTAATGGGAGGAGTGCAGGTTTTGCTCCCTTCTGCTTTTCCCTAGAGTATGATCAGACAACCCAATGCAATCAGCACTGGCTCATTTGCTTGTACTCTCCAGCTGTGGGCTCACAGGTGACAAAGTGGCAGGATGCCACCTTCAAAGGCTGGAATTGATTGTCAGGACATGCTGTGAATGGTCACCCTTCAGTTATTATCAGTGAGCATCTCTCTAAGCATTCCTTCAATTCCAACATATTATAGCACTTTACCCCACTGAGGAATTTGAAAATATATTTCTTCTACAAAGTAAACCCAACACTTGCTTTGAATAAAACCCACTCGCAACAATTATTTGAACTACAAAGGTTTCAGGAGTCTTCCCTGCAATTGTGATCTATTCAGTAAAAGATTAAACACTACAAAAGATAGAGACACAGCCTGTATTTTAAACTTTATACTCCTGAAGTGATATTCGTCATCTAGAAGCAAGTACACAACTATTCAGAGCTTTCACTTGAATTGGGAAAGGTTCCTTCACAGTTCAGTGGCACAGAACACAAACATCACAAACATCTCTTCAGGTTATTCTTCTCCCATATTAGAAGAGAGAATTCCTTTTAACTAAGTGGAAATAATTTCTTAATAAAACCCACTTAGTAAGATGTAGCACATAAGGAGACTCTTTAAAGGCCAGCACCTAAATACACAATACTTGAGTATTTGTGTTCTCTTTCCCTCCTCCCCCAGCACTGCTATTGTTATCTTTGCTTTTCACTTCTGGCTTATGAGAGTGGATTTCAAAACAAGTTTCCCAGGCCAAGTTCTGCTCTTTGTCAGTATAAGCCTGGTGTAGCTCTCCCCCTCCCTAAGCCATTTCATACTTACACCTGTATGTCTGAGAGCACTCGGGGTTTGTGACCCCCTTTTCAGACACCTGCTGCTGTCCCAAAAGGGATGGACACCAGAAAATCTCTACTGCTACTTCACATATAAGAAGTCATAAGGGGTGTAAGTTTGGGTGGCCTTTGAGAAGTCACCCAAGTTGCAACTCTGCTTTAGGCATGTTAAGCTTTCCCCAGATGTCTGGGAAAAGCCACTTAAAAGCCTTAAAGTAACAAAGGTTTGATACTAGAACAAACATTATCCTGACTCATTTCAGTCTTCTCTGGGCCATCCCAGCTCTTTCCATTCACACAACACAGTTAGGAAAAACCTGTGGAGCATCCACTACCCTGCTCCTGTGGTGCTCTTTTATGAGAACTGCAGACAAGTTACACCTTGCTAGAGTTGAGATGTGGCTGCTTGGAGTTTGGAACAGAGTCAAGTAGGGCAGAGATGCTGCTCACCATTGCTGAGGAGGAAAAGCAGGTTAAGCCCCAGTGGTGTCAAAAGTCCAAAATCTACCTGAACCAGTGTGAGCTGATGATGATCTCAGCCATAGATAAAACTTCAAAGGGGAACTGTTGCTGCACTGCTTTTGCCAGGAGCCTTCTATTAATAAACTCTGTTAAATCATTTGACATTAAAATGTAGAGCTGCTTTTTGAGGATCAAAGCATTGAATGTTAGCTATCAGAATTGTTAAAATGACACTTTCCCTCTGGTCCTTTCTTACTGTTAATCACAGTAGCTCCCTGAACTTCACCAGCTAAGCAGGGGCTGCCCCTGGAATGCATTTAAGTCACAGTGAAGTCATCACCATAAACTGCTAGAATTCACAGGAAGCAGCTAGTCCCATAGCCACTAGGAACAAAAGGGAAATATCACTTCTCACATCTACTCTTCTGATTTGAGAGGGGATTCTAATCATACTCCAGCCCTCATCCCGTTTAAATTTAAGCATACAGAGGAAAAAATGATGCATACACACCATAGAGGTAGCAGACAAAAAAAAAGTACTTGAGATAAAATAATTTATTCTGTTCATAACAGTCAGAATAGCAGCTAAAACCACAATTCTGCCAGGAAGTTTTGAGTGAAATACTGCTTAGTAATTGCACTCATTACATCATCTACTTTGGGGATATATATGAACCACTTTTCTTCAAATTTGTGGCATAACAGTTAGCTACATGTGACTTATGGAAGCTCAGATGAAACAGAGGAAGAATAATTTCATGTATGTCATGTCAATGAGATCAATTACCAACAAAGCTTATTCTCTGAGAGACAAGAATGCTCAGTTAAAACACAGGAGTGAGAGAACACATGTAGCAAATTAATTACAGTCAGTACAGTTCTTTCTCCTACAAGCCACATTTGCAGTTCCTGAACAACAAGACACTGCCTGAAGCACTACAACATTTCCTCCATCATAGTGAGAGCTTAAACGCTACTCTTTTGTATTTTCAGAACTGAGGATGAAACAAAAAGACTGGCAGGATGAGTCTATGCTTCAGAAAATGATGTGTACTTATGATATGACTCCCTGTGGTTTGAAAACAACACAAAAACCTAGCTGCTACCAGCCATAAAGATGTTTCTCTACATGTGCTGCCTGATGAACATTTGGATAAGAACCAGAGCCAGATCTTGAGAATCAGTCATGCAGATCTGAACACAACTGACTTGAAAGACTGCCACAGCTGGATGCCCAAATGTTTCTAAATGCTGAAGTCATATCAGTTAGGCACTCAGCTGATGACTTTTTGGGCAAACGCCATTCCTGAAATGACCTATACTAGAAAATACTTCTATGGAATACAAGGCTAAGAATAAATGTACTTTGAACAAACAAACTAAATTAAATTCAGCATTATGCTGTACCATCATCTTTTAATAACGCCCTCCAAGTAATTTTGTTTCAGTTATCTGATAGGTATTTGTGCATTCCCTCAAATGAGGTATTGCAGTGGCTCTCATTAAAGTATGATAATTTTTGTAGTTGTTTAGCATAAAGCCAAATGATGTGTTTACTGCTCCACAACAAGCATTGTTCAACAGGCTGATTCAATGAGGAAACACAGCAGTGAAAAGAGAGTGATTTCTCTTACACATGTGTATAAGTTCTGATACAAGCAGGCAACAAACCATGGTCCTTGTTCTCTGGTTTAGTTGCTCATCTGCTGGAATTATCCAAGAAAGGCATTGGAAAAAGCAACAGCTGACTGCTCTAAAGTTATTTACCTCTTTACCATACCTGTTATATTTCCAACAAATATGCAAAGTGTGGATGCTTAGTGGGCTACATTTACCAGAAGTCACTTCTGCCAAGATGAGCTCTGGACCATCTAGCACCCTCAAAAAGCTGTTTGCAGAAGAACTAGCGCCTCAAGGATTCAGAAGCATTTTTCTGAATGGATTATTGCAGAAAAGAAGTTCAATGTTGTTTCATTCTTTGCAACAACAACAAATGTAAAGCATATTGTGTGGCTCCATGGTACTTATTTGCCAGCTGGACTTAAACCATGACAAATATGGAAGCAATCTGATAAGAGAAGCTTAAAATAACATTACTACTGAAAGCTTAAAAGCTGATATACTCCAACTGGAATGATATTTAAACATTTAAATTAATTGTAAATTCATTAAATTATTTAATTTGATTCAGCAAAAGATTTTCAAGCACACACTTGAGCAAGTAGTTAGTTCCACAGAAGTTAAAGCTTTTACACAAGTTTAATACTATCAGAACACAGTAGCAAATCAAGAATGACCTTCAGAAATCCAAAGTGTTTCATGTGCCAAAAAAAACCAAAATCAAACTACTTAATATGGTAAGGTAGGACATTTTGGAAATTTGGTGCAAACCACTTTCACCCAGTGAGACAGACTCAGGATCCATCTGTAATCTCCCAGATTAAATCAGTGACAAGTGAGCTCTTCTACTGTACCCTCAGTGCAATAGAAGCATTAAGATTCAGATCTACAGAGACAGCATCCAAACTAAACATGTTCTTAACACCAGTTCCAACAACCCCGTGGAAACGAAGATTTAAGTCAAAGCAAATTTAGGAGACAACATTCCCCCAATGTCTATTCACTGCAGGAACAAAATCCCTTCAGCACCTGAGGTTGTTTTTTTTTTTTTTGGTTTTTTTTTACTGCTGATTACCCTGTGCAGAGGAAAAATGCTCTAGTGCTTTGTGTTGTGTGGGTGATGCTCCCATTTCCCAGCTGAGTTTGGTTCAACATTTATAGAAGGGATAAAGTATTCTGAATTGGTTTCTATCAGTAAAATGACTCAGTGATCACTGTGCACGTGGGAGGACTTCAAGCATTTGACATTGCTTCTCACATTCTTGCTGTCAGAAATGCAAATGCTGGGGAATTTAAACTCGTTCCTATCTTGTCATTTTAAAATCCTAAAGGGACCTTTGATCATTTAGTGGCCTGTTAAATATTTAGCAGGCAGGAAGAAAGGATTTTTTTTCCTTCTGTGATGCTTTAACTGGTTTCAAATCTAATACTGATTCCTTTATGTGAATAGTGTATCACCATTTGCCCACTATTTTCTTCTGAGAAAAAAATCCCTCCAATTAAAAATTGATTTGCCTTCTAAACTAATGAAGAAAGAAAAAAAAAAGTAATGAAAACAGAGAGAAGCTGGGGCTGTGAACCCCACAAACTACACAGTCTCCATGCACAGAGCACATGTACATATTGGGGGCTTAAAAATAAATTTTAATTACTCTGTCCCTCTTCAAAGCTAAGTGCCTTGTAAATATTGTCTGGGCACATGCTCAACTTGTTGAAGGCAGCAGTGCCAATACCCTCTTCAGAGGAGTCCCCAGGGCACCAATCCCTACTGCACTTGAACCTGTTGATCCCACTGAAACACGTGATTGTTTTGCTGGTAATATTCATCAGCTCCAGGAGGAGATGTGCCTCTGTAACCCAGGAGCTGAGATTAGGCAGCAGGGAGCTGTGAGCAGCCCTGCTGCTCTGGCTCAGCTCTGCGAGCAGCCTGGGGAGAGATGGCTCCTGCAGCCTCCCACACCAGCCCTCTCCCGTGCCTGTGAGCGTGCCTGTTGTATTAATGACTCATCTTCATGGTAGGGCACCAGCTCAGATTCTCATTAATCACCTTAAGTGTGCTGCCTTCTGCAGTTTGCTCAGAGTCCCTGCCACTTCTGCACTACAAACGCGGGGAAGGAGCTGGGGGGTCAGGCCCTGCACTTCAGCAAGGACTTGGTAACTTCACAGAAAATACCCTACAGTCAGAATCTGGTTTTTCCAACCCAGTGTTGGGTAATTTATGGGTATTTTTAATAAGCCAAAATAACTGCTTTCAAAATATGATTCCTAAATTGCATGGATAGTCAGCAGGTGGATTCCCAGTGACAGGCTCAGACACAGAACTAACCCTGTACCACAGCCCAGTCCACCTTTCCTGTAGGAAAAACACTGACTAGCTTGTTCAACAGCATGAAAAACCTAGAGTAAAAATTACTGCACTGCAAATTGATTTATCCTTCAGGGTAAAAAAAAAAAAAATTCTCAAAATATTCTGAAAAAGGCTCTATACTTGTTATGAGAATGAGAAAGCCACTGAGAAGAGCTGCAGGTTGTGATGAGGAAGCACTGACTTCTCATGGTCTGTGGGCACCTTCTCTTGTATCCCAGCCACCACTAGATTACATTCACAGCTCCTTCTTTACATCTCTTTGGATTGCAATTACTATTTCTTAATTATTTCTGCAACAACTTTATTTTATTCCATTTTACAGATGACCTTTTTTAACACTACCTACAAAGTAACATGGCTTCCTACTCTAGCTTAAAATGGGTTTGGCACAAATAAACACCAGGGCAAAGTGCTCTGTTAGCAGAAACTAACAGCCTATAACTGATGCAAATTTATGTCCACCCACTGGTTAGCCCATCAATTTCTTCTCTTATAAAATGTCAAAGCAACTGTCAGTCATGCAGACAATGTGAGAGGCTTCCCCACAGAGACTAAAAGAACTCTCCCTTCTAACTTGCCATGCCATTCGAGGGGTGAGCCTTTTGACACAGAGGTTAAAGCCCAGACACAGTAGATATGTATCAGAAACTTGACAGATATGCAAGCAAGACATCAAGGCTGTACCACTCCTTGACACATCACTTTCTTAGAATACACACTAGATACCACATACAGAGTATCTGTCTAAAACCACTTATTTGGCAGGTTTATACCAGAGCCATTGCACTGGCCTTAAACCGCATGATTGATCACTTATCTATTCCAACAGATTGCTTATCTACCAAAACTATTGGTGTTACAGGAGCACCAATTCCCAGCAGCTGATTAACTTCAGTTCAAGAGCTGTGCTTCATTCAAGCCAAAAGCACTCATCTTCATGTGTGGCTTTCTCTACAAAGGACAGGACAGCTTCTCCCCTGACTATGACTGCCAGATTGAACCTGTAACTCCACTAGGACTGGATGTAGCAGGCTGCTTGGATAATTCCCCAGCATTTGTATCCTGAAAACACTAAATTTTCTTCCACTGAACAAGTGTCTGCAGCTACCTTAAAGGAAGTGCTCATTCCTTCTTCGCTTGCCCTCCTAAAATAAATACCTTTGTGGCACAGAAAAGCTCTACTTTTAGACATGCTAGATATGAGCAATACATTTTGCTGTAAGACAGCAGACTGAGACCTGAGCTCATGGCAGCAAGGGGCAGCCCACAGCTGACAGCACTCACAGACCAGCTGAGCTCATGTCTCAGGCAGCATTGCTGTTCTGCCTGAAATAAATTTTGTTTCCCCTTCGGCTTTAGTTTTTTTTTTGGTTTTGCAGTTTAGGATTATTAACTGCAAACCCAGCAGCCACATGTTGCTGCCCCTCTAAGTCCCAGCTCCTCTTGTGGATGGCCCCTAGGTGAGGAGCTCACTATCCTCATTTCACTGTGCTGTTCACCTTGGGTAAGAGCTGTCAGCCCAGTCAGCACTGCCCTGTGCAAGGAATGGTCTGCTGTTACAGGAAAAATGTCCTGGCTCAAGGGGCCAGACCTCTGGAAGTGATGAAGCTTCTCTTCTCTATATTCCCAAAGGACTACCTGCCTGCTGATTGCTGGATGGCTGTCAGTGCAATTCCAGAATGCTGGCCCAGTAATTGAAAACTGCTAAAATGCACTTCTGACCAGTAACACCACTCAGGACTTCAGCTTGGGCAACATCAATGCTGTGGCTTCATCACATTTTAATTGACTCAAAGATTTGAAATCTCAGTAAACCATCCATGCTGTTAAAGTGTGCCAGCACAATAAGAAAATGAAAATACTGAAGGAGCTTTCCAGCTCAAATAAAGCAACTTTTTATTTCCTTGCATAATACATTGCTTTAGTCAGGGCAATCTGACACTGTTCAAAAGCCCAAATTTAATCAACAGGAGTTAACAGTTGTCTTTCAAATGAGAACTTAAAGTAATTAACTTCAGCTGCTGAGTTTGTTAAGGACACTTCCCTGTCCAACACTCTCACACCACCTGAGCTGGGACTGAGCTGCATCCCCCACACTCACACCACTGTTTTCCTTGCTGGATGGACCCCAGGATTCCCACAGCACAGCCTCAGGTGTCTCTATCTTTTAAGTACCTTAATATGGTACAATAAAAAAATTCCAGCTCAAGCTGGTGCCTCTGAGGAAGGACTCAGAACAAAGGAGCCCCTGGGCTTTTATTCCCTCACAGCCACAGGGCAGGAGAGTCTGGAATCATCAGCTCCTGCTGGTCCACAGGTCCCACAGCCCTCTGCTCTACAAAGGACCAGCACTTGATGGCTCTTGCCTGGGACTGGCTCCTGCCCCCAGAACTGAACCTGTACTGCAGCCATAGCCTGAGCTACCTGCACCAAATACAAGCTTGTCAAAATGCTGAGTGAACTCGCTGCAGAAATTGCAGATTAAGTTTCCTCTGGAAAGCTTTGCTGCACTAGTGGTACATATTGTGAGCATGAAATCAGTCTGTCTTTGTTGATAGGTCTAGACCCACACCAATTCTTGCAATTCTTGCAGTTCTTCCACTAGCATCTCATATTCTGAAAAACTTTCTCTCTCTCTCTCTTTTTTTTTTTTTTTTTACTATAAAAGCTTTGTTGACATTTGGGATGAAGTTCCTACCAATATCTGTCTACCTTCTAAATATAATCTTTCTTCAGACATCTATCACATCCTCCCATGATATGCACAGAATCTGCTCAAGCTTTTTGTACAGTCAGTGACAGGTTTAACTCTTCATTTGCCAGATTGGGAATAGTATAGATGTGCCAGCACTTCACTGACAACATTTCTGTCCTTTGCCATCAATTATTAGACTGTGTAGCTCTCATGCTTGTTCTTTACAAAATCACAGAGGAACCAGCTCCTAGTGTCTTCCTGGGAAAACCTCTCAATGTCCTAAACTGCTTCTTGAGGTTCATTTGGAAGTGTGATGTGCTCTGCACTGCTACAAAGCAAAAGAATCCCAGAGGATTGACATGGGTTTGAAGTCAAGAGCATGCCATGTTTACACGGGATTTCTGATTTCTTGGGGAAGCCTTGGACAGAAAAGTCAAAAATAAAATTCTGAGTGCTGATACAGAGCAGAGCCTTCCAAGTGTAAATGTTTGCACATGTGCAGAGAGACTCTAGGTACCAGATGTGACTATAGCAGCATCACTGCCTTGAAAACATTATGATTATTCTCTCTCTCTTTTTTTTTTTTTTTTTTTTTTTTGGTGAGAGAAGGAAAAGGTTTAAATTCAGGTAATATTCTTCAAAAGACTGCATTAGAGATGCAAAGATAAGCAAAGCACTCAAAAAATCCTGAAACACCATCTGCTCTCTTTTATCTTCTAAAGTCTATCAGCATCATCAGTGTTGCCAACATTAGTCACCCTTCTCATGATATTGGGTGCTTTTCTTATGCTCTCAGCTCTCAATCAAAATTATACAATAGCAGTTTGTTTAAAATAAACGAAAAAAAAAAATACCCTACACTTGATGCCTGAGAAAACTAGTGCAAGCCAGCAGCTCAGAAAAGCAGAAAAGTGAGAACTATTTAGACAGAATTTAACTGCTAAAATATTGAGTATACTCCAGAGGTTATCTTTCAGAGTAGCTCATAGGGATACCAAAGGGACATTCACACTTAAGATCCAGGATAGCACACTGCATCTCTCAAAAATCTGCTTTTAACTATGACCACAGAATATCCCAAAAATCCTGTTGCAAGCCACATTTTTACATGAAAATAGCTCATGATGAAGAATTCAACTGAACTCTGTGCCTTTGGAAGCCAGGCAACACTCAAACACCAAGCCCCATTTGATTAGAGTCTCATTAGCTCCTCATGTGAGCATCCAGGAGAAAAAGTGCAGCCTCTGCCTCTCTTGCCAACTTTACACTATCATGATTACATCTTACTCAGCTGCTTCACACAGCTTTTATTTTTATATAAAGTGAAGAATTTTTTTGCTATTCTGAAGCACAAAGTGTGTCACTGCCACTGCCTGCTGAGACCAGGGTGCAGCTCATGACAAGTGCTGTAGGCACTGGAGAGGCACCAGCACACCTTGGCTGGCAGATGGAGCAGGTCAGCCCAGGAAATGCTGCTCACAGGTGTTTTTCAACAACTCAGCACAGCTGAGCTGGGACTCAAATGATTTGGGTCCCTTTTTATGTAGCCAGCAGCTGGGAAACACATCCATTACGCCCTGCTCTCTCTCACTAGTGCATCCCTAGCACAGGTGCCAGCCAAAACCTCAGCCTCATCCTTGGCATTTAACAAGATCCAAAGTCTGAAACCTCATTGTCCTGCTCCTCCTGCTTGAACTGGAAAGCTGGGGCTGCACTGTGTGAAAGCATTCTGTCTCTGCACCCATGTTACAGCCTGCCTCTTTGCAGGAGGCTCTGTGACTCATGCCTGACTCATGCAGGACCTGTACCACCAACAGCATCTATCACAGCCAGAAAACAGAGTACTTGCCTTCAGGTTAGGAGCTATTTTAATGCCATGTGCAAGGAAGAAATAAGCACAAAATGAGGTAGCTGGCTCAAGGAGCCCTGAAGGAAGATGATGCCCACAGCCCTCACTCAGCCCAAGCACTGAGACTTCCATGAAGAAGATTAAATTGACATTGCCATCACCTGAACTGAATTTAACAGCACCCTGGCATCCAAATCCCACTCAGGGCTTTCTGCACATACACATATGAACTTGAGTTCATATACCTACAGAGAAGAATGAACCCAAGCACACACTTGGTCCTTTGCATTGGTCTTTCTGGCACTGTGGTTTCTGCAACACATTTTTCAAAGTTTCATGTCTTTTCCCATCTATATTTTCCAATATGAAACAGCAAAATTAGTAATTTTCTTATTGTTACAGCTTCCCCCCTGCCCCTGCAAAGAGAGAGGGGGAAACCAGGATTTCAGAAGATTTGAATATTTCTTACAAAGTCACCTCCCTCTCTCCTTCCAGCCTCAATAAAGCAAAGCCATTTCTCTCCCACATTTAAAACCACTGAGCTCATTAACTACTTAATGAGTTTTGTGCTTTCCTGCTGCACAAGCAGCAAGCCTCAGTTTATTTTCCAAGTCACAACTTTTTTTGGTGTCATTTCTAATAACACAGTTTTCTGCACAGAGGTTTCCTGAGAGCCATGTGGACCAAGACATGTTTCTTCACAGTAGGAAATACAGAAATTGGTAGAACAACGGCACTAAAATTAAAACATTTATTTGATGTGTCAAACAAAACCTACAGCACCAAACCCAGGAGTTCCTTATATTACACTAGGTTAAGAAAGCACAAGCAAAATGTCTAAAATATTATGGAAATAGAAACTTGAAATCTTGTAGGGTGTATTATATTTAGCAATATAATTTAACTACACAGTAAAGCAAAACTGCTTAAGCATTGGACATGTATATCATTATAGTTTATCCACTGCTAGTAACACTGGCAATAGAGACAAAAAATTTTAAGTTGCCTGTAGGGAATTCTTTTGGATGAATTATCAGAGAGTGGTTGAATATTTGAAAAACCCCCACATTTTAGAAATCTGTTTATC
This sequence comes from Oenanthe melanoleuca, assembly GCF_029582105.1. NCBI lineage: Eukaryota > Metazoa > Chordata > Aves > Passeriformes > Muscicapidae > Oenanthe > Oenanthe melanoleuca. The sequence continues at coordinate 17,282,348 of NC_079337.1, forward strand.
AAAGAATATCCTCTTCAGTTAGCTCTTCCAGAAAACCAGGCCAGATTTTTAATTGTGTATCTGTCAGTGCAGTTGATCTAAATCAATCGTTTAAATTATGATCAGTTTTTAGACATTACTTTTAAGAATGAGATGAGAGAGATCATGAGATTATCTGCTTGGTTGATCTCTGGCTGCTACTGCCAGTAGAGTTGTTGGGGAGAAGCAGACAGACATCCACACATGCAGGAATCCACCTTTTTAATCTACTGCAAATCAAATCAAATGACCACCTGGGCAGCATTCAACAGCTGCCATTAACAGTAGTCACAAATACTCCTCTAGAAGGCATCTTTGAACTAACTAGTCAGCTTTTTAACAAGAAAACAAACATCTCTTACATTGTCATGTTTTCATGCTTATATTTTACCTGATCAAAACCATATGGAGCTAACATTGGCATTAAGCAAAAGGCTCAGATCCAAAGTCAGTGCCATAAGTGCCAAAAACTTAGTCAGTTTTGGATTCATGTCAAAGGCTTAATAGTCTTGGATACTTAGAAATGATAATAAAAGCCTCAATATAAGTTATCTGTATCATATGAATTGCTCTAGCATTACCAGAATTCTTAAAACAAATGTTAGTGCAGGTGAAAGCAGGTAGGAAACAGTGATATTGGAAAGTACCACAATTTCAGGAAGCTTGCAGTAGCAAAGAAAAGACCAGTGGCAGCCTTTTTTCACATCACTAATCCTTCAATTACCCTGTGGTGAACCATGGTGAAATCATGGCCCTGGTCCTAGGAGGGAGGGGATATGTGGTGCACAGTGAGGATGAGCAGAGTAACATGTAAGCAGAGTCCACAAATCACCAGCAAAAACTACAGAAGAACTGCAAGAAAAAACAAGAATGAGTCCCTGCCACAGGCAAAAAAGTATGGTCCTATCTCTTTGTAGTAACTTTCCCTGATTGGAAAAGTCAAGCCAAGTGTCTTGTTGCCTGCAAAGTGGGAACAACTAGAGATCCTACACATCCATTTCCTAGCAACACCTGCACAAACAGGAAAAATAGTTGCTTCTCCTATCAATCACAAAATAAATTTTTTTAGAAGACATTTATCCTGACACAAGCTTACAGATTTATATTTTTTCATTCTGTAAATATAAAAAGTAATCCTATTTATGCTATTTGGCATCTAAGAATTTGGCATAAAATCAAAGAAAACACATATAAACAAAATGCTTAAATAGCACAGGAAATATTCTCTTAAGATCTTACTGGGTTAAATCAATATGAAAAAATAAATGAATTAGCAAAAGCTATCATTACTAATCCAACTACTATGATACAATGAAAGGAAAAGTTGCATGGTAGGTTTGATGAAACTATTAGTCCTTGGTTTTGACCATGGTTTCTCTAGAGATTCTGAAGGGAAATATGTGAATTAAGTGAGGAAAGGGATCTCTTAACTACTCAAAACCCATAGAGAAATAAATAAAAGCAAAACCCCAAATCTAGTAAGACGTCTTCAGACACCTTATTTTCAATCCCTCTTCCCATCACTTCCACGTAATGCTTCAATTTTTAATTTTTTCCTAACGTCACCATTACGTGACCTGTGAGCCCCAGTTTATTGGGGGACTCCATCTTCACTTAATCACCTTCTGGCCAACAGACCACTCAGCACATAATATCCAGGCCTAACCTGTCTTGCACAGGAATGATATTTTACACAGATAAAGCAGAAACATTCCGCCAGCTCTGCAGGTAGGCAAACAGACTTATTAGATTGTCAGTGATTAAATGCAAATCTGCAGCCAGTTTATGATAGACCAGAACTGTTCCTCCTACTTCTCCAGCAGCCTCTATCCATGGATCTAAATTTCAAAGTAGCTCAAAGTGCATCCCAGGCATTTTAAGTTCTAGTGTTAAAAATTGATTTCCCCTAGCAATGTGCCCTTAAGTTATCTTGCTTTCATGGAAGTTGTTTCAGTGATTCTTTTTGTTACAGAGGCAGCTTGGGCTCGGTATCAGTCATTTCATTTACAACTGGTACTGAAAGAACCTGGAAAAAGCTTCATTTGATCCATCCAACCTTGAATTTTCTTCCCTGCTTCCTGCACTAATCCTTAACTGAGTATCACTCTCCCCATTTCCCTGAGAACAACAATTCAGGGAAATTACTATTTTTACAGTACAACAATATATTAATTTATGATTTTCCCTTGACACCTGTGAGGATACACAGAGTTCACTAGGGGGTCACCAGCTGCAAATGTCACCTCCCATATTTTTGTGGATCTTCTCTTGACTATGTGCTTGTCTGCCATCAAGTAAGTTATCCTGCATTATTGCCAGTGTCTCTGCTTGTTTCCCAGGAGAGAACATCTGATTGTTAATGATCACATGTCCAAAATTTACCAGCTTCATAACTACACTCCAGCTCATCTAAAGATGCTTTGACAAAGCCTTCACATATTCTATCTTCCCCAATTTCACCATATGAAAAATTGTTCTTGTCCTTTGAACACATTATCTCCTCTGAAGAAAACTCTCCTGGCACGTGCTTCACACACACACAGCTACTTTCCAGTCCTCAGCAGGGAAAAGGGACATAAATCCTATGCACAGAACAAAATTTTCCTCCTTTAAACAGGTATTCAGTGGGAGCCATACAAAACTCTGTGTACCACCCAAATAATGTGGTTCAGGATGAATATTCCTTTTTTTTTTTTTTTTTTTTAAATTTTTTTTTTGGCCAAAACTCCTATTGTTCCTGGAGAAAAAGGAAGCTTTAAATTGTTTTTCAGCCACATTCTCTGCACTGGATACCCTGCCAGATTTTTGCTGATCACTTTATATGCTGACACCGCTTTTATTTTTTTATTTTTTTTGCCTGTTGAACTAATGTTTTTTTATTATTTTCACATGATGTTCTTTGGAAAAACATAGGTTGTTTTCCCAGTTATGAAGCTCCCATCATTACCTTAGCCACAAGTTGTATATCTCTGTCTTGGCCACATCACCTCACTACTTAGTGTAATTTATGAACTCTGATATTCATTCAGCTCCCATGCTTTCAACCAGAGAAAAAAAGACTAAATGCTTGCAGGAGCCAACACTACCAGTCATTCCTTCTGTAATCCCTGGCACTTCTTCTCATTGTTCTTGGTAGAAGAAGAAAAATTTAGGTGGAGAGCATGCAACACCCATGGCTTCTCTTCTGCTGAAATGACTATGAGGGTTTATTTTCTGTTCCTGCAGGATCTGGAGTTGGGTCCTTAAGGTGTAGCACATCACCTGTGAGCTGCATGTTCCTCCTTGGGACATTTGGTGGTTATGCCACAAAAGCAAAGCTCTGGGGCCAGGCTTCACCAGGTAGCTGATGCTGAGTTCAATTTGTTCATAGCAGGGTTATGCAGGCCCCATGTTTTAGTGGTGCACTGATTTCTTCACCAGTTTCCAGCAGGAGTCATAACTCATCATCAGGATGTTTGCAGAAGAGATTTTTGACACATATTGTGGCCATTTTTTATTTCCCTACTACCATGTTTCTAAATCTCAGTTTGTCTTGATTCTTTTTGAGTCAGACTCCTTAAGAGTTTTCTCAGGTCATTCAAAAATGACCAAGAACCCTAATAAAACTTGCAGAATTATGTATCAAATTGTATTTTAACAGGAAATAACTTAATTGTAACATAAAAGATGCTGAACTCTAAGCAATTGTAAGGGAAATTATTAAGCCAACATAGTGAAAAGCTCACTCTCTCAACTTCCAAAATCACAATCATTCCTTTTGCCCTAGTGGCTACACTTTAGAAAAAACTCAATTTTACACACTCCTTGCTTTCTCACTGTCACTCTGTGGTGGTGAAATCCTTAGTATTTAAAAGTGAAGGGTCTGGCTAAGAGGTTTATATTACCTAAAATAATGTTTCTTTGGACTAAAAGCTAACAGTCCACGGTGGTTTCCAACTCCCCACCTGTGAGCTTGGGTTATATCAGATGGGGGAGATGCCATCCCAGTGCTCTCTCACTAGTGCCACAGTAAATAAGGTTTTTTTGTCTGACTTGCCCTCATTTGTACTTGCACTGTTACACACTCAGAGTCCCCAGAGCCCCCAACAACTCTGCACCACATTTGTTTTGAACACAGCAGAATGCCATCCTTCTCAGAGGCCCAAGCAAATGAAACCAGTGACCTTATTTCATCTCCTTTTCCCCAAAGGAGCATTAATTTCAGTGCTGGGTCGCAGCTGGCAGAACAGTGCATATTACAAATCAAGCAGTGAGAAAGAGCATTCCCAACAGCCCAGTGCAGAATGCAAGACACTGAGATTTACTATGTTCCTCACAAGCCTTAACATACTGTACTCATCTATTCACAGAGCACTCAATCCTCCTTTTTAGAAAAGGCTCCTACATGTCCCATGCTAACAAAGATGACATTTATGAGTTTCACCATGAGTCTTTTTTCTCCTCAGCTAATTTGGTCATGGTAGGAGTATGTCACTTATTTATGGCATGCATTTGGGTGGAGTGTGGGGTTTTAATCACCAGCTGGAGGAATTTTTGTTGTTGGACATTTTGGCCAAAGCTGTGTTCATTTAAGAGTGGTTCAGAGTTAGTAACACTGAGTAGCTCAACTGGGAGCACTTTAGGAATATCTGTTTCTACTTCTAATTAATCTCAGACCGAAGTCAGAATCCCAATTATGGGTCATTCAACAATTGCCTTGGACAGTGACCTAATTTTTAGTGCCAAAATGATGTAATCTATTTTATTGCTGCTGAGAGGGAAACAAAGTAATTAGTAGGTGCTTTTTAAGAGGATGACAAGCAATTTAAGTTTCTTTTACATATAAATAGTTGAAATTGCAGCATTATATGCAAATAAATCTTCACTGAATTGCTTCTCATCTGCCAAAATTAGGCCCCCATTGCACAGAAAGCAGAGGCTGATGGGAGAGAACTGCTTCATTAAAAAGCTAAAATGTGTGTGTTGTTCCACTTTCTCATGTAAACATTGCTTCTCTTACACAGTCTTAGAGTAACAGCATCACATTTGATGGAAATCTTCCCTCTACTCGCTTTGGAATGAGTAATATAACCAGTACAAACCTACACAAACAAAATTTAAAAAATCCCAAGCCCCTAAAAGTAAAATACCTTAAGACTTCTTGAAAGTCTGGTTATCCTCTGACCAAATATTCTATCAAATACTTGACCAGATTTTAGGTGGTCCAAAATTGATGAAAGTCAAGTGTCAACCACTGGCACTTCATGAGCAAAGACAGACTGGGTTGGGATTTGAGAGCTGCACCAGAGGCACTAAAGTTGCTCTCATGGAGAAAATCAGTAGCTCTCACACTGACTGAAATGGCCAACAGCTACACAACTGAAAATCCTGCTTCTGGATGGAAGGAGAAGCACAGGCAATAAAACACCAGAGCAAATCTTGCCTGACAAGAGTGCTTCTTTTGCACAGAATCATAAAATTGGTGGATTAAAGGTGCACAGTTAAATGAATCAAATTAGATTTTACCCAGGCAGTTGGTGTTGTACCTCAAAAATCCCAATTTAAAAAATAATTCAGATACATTTGAATAAAAACAAAGCCTTTTGAATTTAAGCTGAATTCAAGAAAGAATAACAATAAATGACAGTGTTTCAGTTTGAAGGAAGGTGTCTCATCAGTTACCAAAAGGATTTAAAAAAAAAATATCTTCCTTAAAAGATCTGTGATAGAAAAGACAGTGTACTAGTCATAGATTTAAAGTGATAATGAAGTGGAAGAAATTCTGATTACTGGCAGCAGAACAGGAACACAAAAATCTAAAACTGAATCTCAAACATAAAACTCCCAGCATTTATCCCAGAAATAATTTGTTCATAAGCTTAAAATCTCACTTGAAAAAACTCCCACAACTATTAGCAGGAAATCTTGAAGACATGAGCCAAGTGTAACTGCTATACATGTGTAAAATCCCCAAAATACTCAGGTGACAGCTCAGATATACCATGTCTCCCCTTCACTCTGCCTGTTCAGTCAGAAAGCCAAGAACAACAGTTTAAAGGTCAGCAAAATTAACTATCTCAGTAAGCTTTGCTACAAAACCAGCATTCAGCTAAAGCCCATAATACCCACAGCTTGAAGACACTGTCTTTACAATGCCTATTTTTAAAAGTATCCATGAGAAGCTGCAGTCACACTATGCCATTACAAAATATTTCAGAACGCTCATGCAAGCACAATCCTTGTAACCATTTCAATGGTATTCATCATTCCTTTTATTTGCATTCTATTATCATAGATATGAGAAGCCACTGCAAATATGCACAGTAATGTATTTGCACAGCTCCTTCAAAAAAAAAAAAAAAAAAAAGGCTTTGTGAGCTTGGAAGACTTTCTATCCAAGAGCAAGAACATTCCGTGCAAGCAGTGACCAAATGCACCGTGCAAATAACAAACTGCAAGCAGCACAGAGCAACTGACAGGCTGAAACAGCCAAACAATTTTGAATAATGAGCAAATTAATGGAAATTGAAATCTGTTCACGCATCATTTATGGACACAACAGCTAAAATTTCTGCATAACAAAGTTCTGAAATAAGCATTAGAAAATACTACAGGAAAAATATGGCTAAGCAGGACCAAGGCTAGAAGATTATCCTTCCCCCCCAACCCCCACCCCAGTTTCTTAAAATTATTCAGTCTAAGACAAGAACAGCACAGCTCTACTGGACAAATAAGTTACATAAAAATGTAGGATTTCCCTTTTCCCATTTTATTGCAAGGCACATATCTTTCAAGAAGTGCAAATAGAAACTCAGTTAATGTCAAAAAGAACAGGATGGAGAGCATCTCAAAGAGCCCAGATTTGATATTTCTTTGATCATCAACTTGACCTTTGCCTGCTAAATGGCACTGAGCTAAGGAATGATAGATCAGCTGTCTTCACAGATAAAAACTAAAGGACATCAAATACAGCCACCAGTGTCACAATAAATCTTCAAGTGGGATACTGGCTGCAGAGGGTTACATGGATTCAAATTACTGCTCAACAAGTTGAGAGGTCCAGGGAAACACTGCACTTGTCATACAATGGTTCTGACACTTCTGGTTAGGAATTGAAAATCTCTCCTGGCAAGGGAAGAGTGAGACCATGCCCTGCACATCCTGCATCTTTGAGATGAGATGTGCGTGCCACACCAATCTTTAAAACTCTTCTTAGGCTCTTATATCTGATGCATTTATAAACAAAAGAACCAAGACATCCAATGTCATTTTTTTTCCTTCCAAAAATCAACAAAATAATAAGAAACTTCAAGCATTTCAGCAATGGTTGGAATTTCAAGAAGCACAATGAACAACTTAAATCTACATTGCAAATCTGGCTGAACACTGAAGCAGCAATACCAAAAGATGCAGCTCTGAGTCTGGACAACTCAACTCAACTCAACTCAACTCAACATTTGAATTTCATCTTGCAACTTCCCCTCATCTTGTATTAGAAGCTTTTAAATAAAAATGTTGTTCAAAGCTACCAAGCTTTGTTTTCCTGTTACTATAAGAAACTTAATCTTAAGAAAAACTGAAGACAGTCATCACTCAACTAAAAATTAATTAGTTTAAAATTAAGAGGACAAGCAATTCATCCAGGTTGGGCTTTGCCTGACTAGACAGATGACATTAAGATTTCTTTCAAAGTTCAGAAACTGTAGAAAATATAGTTTCTAAAATGCATTATGAGTGCTGGTGTGTATTAAGCAGTAAATAGTTGCAGGTGAAGGCCTAGAGTATGTTCCAATAAACCATTTAAACACTGCAGGTGCCTAAATCAGTACTGTGTTAGTGAACCTGTGCTTACATGTCCATGTTTGGCAGAGAGTTGACCAATTCAGGTTCATGCCTCTGACATCAACACTACTAATAGGACTATTTAATTAGTTCACATTCTACTTGTCAAACAGCAGGAGAAATCCAAGCTTCCTGCCTTGCATTTCCAACAGAGTAGAAGCATCTGTTCTGAAGATGAAAAGTGACATTTGCTTTCAAGTTCTTTGAAATAATCCCCATGCTTTTCAGAGTGCAAGGACTAATGATTTTTGGATGTTTCAGGATCCTGTTCTAGTGAGCTACACTTCTGTCATTCTTTTTTCCTGGATAAAATACAAGTAAATCCCAATGCAACAAAGCCTGTACAGCTGCAAAGCCTTGGGAGGTGTATTCCACTTTGTCCACCCAAATTAGGTTTTTTTTTGATACAGTGTGACTTCAGACAACCATTACAGGAGTTTTCACCCAACAATTACTAAAAAACATGTCGTGTTCTACTTGGAGTTCAGACTGTGTGTGAGGAAAGCACTGTGGCTGCTGAGAGCACAATCCCTGTAACTCAGAAATATGATTTTTGTGGGTCTGGTCCTTGCTTACAAGTACAGAAAAGAATCAGCACAGCAGCTTCAGGCCAACACCAGTCTGTGTGTTCCTCTTCAATGCAATCCACTGAGGCACAAGGCATCCTCCTCCCCAGCCATGCAAGAGGTGATTTACTCTCCACAAGGATTGGACTCAAAGATAATGCAGTTAATGCTGAGAGACTGACTGGGACTCATGGGCTCACCATCTTCTAAAATGGAGTAGGGTCATGCAAATACAGTTATTTCTGCACCACCTATGTCTCATGTCTGGACTGATGCTCTGATATGTATTTTTAAACTGTATCTTTATATACTAACTGGCACTGAACACTTAATTCAGTTTCCTATCTCTTTTCTCAAACAGAAATAGACATTTATATCTGGCACTTAAGCCAATCCTGTCTAAATAATGTGACACACAAGGAAGAGATGGTCAAGAAAAACATGCACAGAATGGAGCTGCTATCACATCTCATGCAACTGCATGTGTGTTCTGGTAGCCAACACTTCAAATCCAGCCCAGCTACTAAGATGAGACTTAAATCACAAGGAAGGAAGAATTAGTACAAACACTAGAAGGCATGGTAAAAATAAGCAAGGCAAAATTCTTTTCCTGAAATTAAAAGTGTAATTACTTTGGTGAGAAGTTTTACACATCTTACGATATTTTAAGAGCTGTACATCTACTCCTCTGAAATGCCTCCTGGTTGTAAACAGGTCTCCATCCTTGATTACCAGTAATAAGACTAAAAAATATATCAAATAATCCAAATTTCATATGAACCACAAAATTCCCTCTGTTCCATTTCTACTTAAACACCTTTTTTTTCAGTGATGGACATGGACAAGGACTAAAAGACAGGCTATTCTACCATTCTGGCTCCATAAAGTAACTGAAAACTCAAAGGCCACCACCTTTGTGATTGCTACCTCATGTCAAATCAAAAACTCTCATCACTTCACAGTAATTGTCTGCTTCTCTGGCAGTTTGAAGGAGACTCTAATAGCTTATTGTATTTCAGAGTCTAAGGCAATGAACAACCAAACTTTGTGGCTTGGGGAAGGTGGAAGGGAAACCAGAAAAAAAAACCAAACCAAGACAGGAGAGTTTTAATTATTACCTCAGAGGTAATGCAGTGATCCTTCAGAAAGGAAAGGCAGTATATGCCACCACAATAGACTAAATGCATATAGATACAATACTACTTCAGGAAAGCAGATGACAGACTGGATGATCTGTCCAAGAGCATAGCTAACATCTGTGCCATTTTTTTTAATTGCAAAGCACTTCTGTGCAATGCTTGACTGATCAGTATTTTATATATCCACAGCTGAAGAAGCAGTTTCCCTGACAAGAATATCCTGCTGCCTGGCATTTGTACTTTTTACCCAATTATGTTACTACTGATGACCAAGAAATAAAATTATGTATTCAGGAAGAAATATGGCCATGTACCAAATTATCTGATTCTCAGATGTTCAGTCTACACAGTCTTGAAAAACAAAACTGTTTATATGGCATAATGAAGTACTCAAAGATCAGAACAATTTTGAATAAAAGGCAAAATAGAAATCAAACACCAAGTAAATGGAACAAGTTTTCTGTTGAGTAGGTTTGACTGACAAGATCATCCTTACTTGCTGTCAGAGAGTGACAGTCCACACTGAGGTGGCTGAGAAAGCACTGAAATAAAAACTTACTGTCAAAGGAAGTAAGAAAACTTAACTGCCACCAGCTGTCACTGTACCAGCCTTACCCTCTTAGTCAATTCTACTTGCTTTCAAACCTTGCCAATCTAGAGGACATATCATGTTGATCAAGAGTACAAGACAGAACTGACAGCTGAACAGACAGCCCTTCTTCATGAAGCCAGACATATCATGGGTACAAGAGATTAATTCAACAGACCCTAACACCATTTTGCATGGTAAGACTATGTTATTTGCTGCTCTATACTATTTGGATATTATCCACCTACTTCTTGATGCCTCTGCAAGAGCAGCTGCCCAGATTGACTCCCCCAATGGAAAAGACAACACTCCAGATGTTATGGAAGAATAATACATGGAACAAGGAAGAACAAAACAGTTTCATTTAAAGCCAGAAAAATGACAGCCCATTTATTTCCACCCTCTAGAGGTTTACTTAACCATTACTCAATAATGCTTGGTGGCAAAACACTCAGGGTTTTGTTTTTTTATTGTCAAGGTCAATTGCTGTATTTTTTCTGTTATATACAACTTTACCAGATGATTGTTGTGATTAAAAAAAATTTCAGCACTGCAGCATGCAGTGCTCCAATAGCAATAGATAAGCAGAAACAACTCACAACTGTTCAAATACAGAGTTCAAAAAGCCCAGATATGGCAACAAACCAAGGGCTGACTTTACTTACTGAAACCATGCACTCTTTTTAGCCAGCACACTTAGAGACCTGACTCAGAAAGCCTACTGTTAATAAGAACTACTACTAGCATTGTTAAAATACACTAGAGTTCTACCTCACCAGTTCTATAGAGATGTGTGTTATTTTATCAATATGCACATTCACTTCTGCTTATTTTTCCTGCAATCACCTGTCAAACCTTCCTGCATCCTTGAGCAGCCCCAGTGGCTGCAGTTCTGTTTACCTGCTCACCAAAGCATTGCTGGGTGGCTGAAGAAGAGAAGAGTCTTACCCTTGATGCACCTTTAGTTTTAGCATCAATGTACTAAAGAACATAGCCCTGTTTAGCACTCCTTAGCAAAGACAATCACAAGAATCATGCACTGAAGCACGAACATGTTTTTTCAGTGAATGATTCTCATGCACATCCCAAGTCTTCCCAATGCTAGTCCACAGAGCATTCAAGTCTTGCACCTCTGGTCCCATCCTTTGATTTTGGAACTGAAGCAATCTGTGCTTCTTGAGAGAGACAGATCAAGTCATCAGCCAAAACAGGAGCTTCTTGGTCCATCTCCCTGACTCCTTGCATGGCTTGGATCCCACTAGCAGCCCTTCCAGCTCATCCAAAACAAGGGAAAAAACTTCATGCAATGCCTCATTGTGAGGAAGGTAGCTCCTTTTAGTCAAAGATTACTTGTGTTTCTGCACTTCTTTGCCCCCACTTCCCAAATCAGTCTCAAATGCTGGCCACAGGCAGAATGATGCTTTGTGAAAGCACAGTGTGTTCTAACAAAGAGCATCCAACAGCTAGCTGGGTGTTTTGAAAGCCACAATGCCTGGGGTTGAGCCAGCCAAATTCCTGCCTCTCCTCCAGAAGAGATTTAGAAAACCCCAAACAATCCAATCCAATGCATCTCAGATACCACAATCAGAAATTACATGATACTCCTACAATAAGGGACAAAACAGATGAGATACTGCAACACAAAAGCTCTCCATAAATATGCTACATACAGTAGCTTTAAACACAGTCATGATTTTAACAGGTACATTGAAATGCTTTTTGCAAGTAGTTGACAGCTCATGTCAAAACAAAAAAATACAAATGATTTCAAGTTTTCTTCCTTCTGAAAAATGTTTGGTAAATGCTGTGACAGGTTTGTTTCTCTTCTTGAATGCCAGATACATTCAATTAAATGTAAAGAAAACACTAAAAGTCAACTTGAGCTCTTACTTCTCCTGAACCATCACTTTATTTTAATCAAGATGTATCTAGCCAAGCTACAGACTAAATTTGAAATCTTTGAAATTTCCTTTTTACCTTCTTTCATGCAAAAAACCCATCCAAATTCAAGATCCTCAGAATCTGATAAGTTTCTTTCTCCTTGGGGCAAAGGGTACTAATTAGGTGAGCTAGAGAGATGTCAGCATACAATCTAGGGACATCTGGGTGGAAGTGATGGTTTGTACAGAGCTCAAAATATGCCTCAGGCATTGAGAGGTGGAACATGGAAGCAGAAGTGGAGGACATGACATGGTGAACCTGTGCAGACCCTTTCAGGTAATTTGGTATCTTAGCTGAATTATGTCCCTGTGAAACAATCACTCAAACACCCTGCTCTTCCAAACTATTCCAATTTTAAGTGCTAGGATAGATACTTAAAAAGCAGTCAGCACTTACAAAGCTCTTCTACAAGTAAGTTTCTTAGCAACTATCAAAGGGATCAACATTAGGACAGATGCAGAGCACTTATTAAAAAAAGAATCTAAAATGCAATTTCTTCTTCCCAAGGGATTCATGTTTATTATCAATGTTGACCAAAAAGGCAAAACATGAGGCTGAAATATTCAAGTTCCAGGGCAGCTTGAATTCCCAGCCACTATTTTATGGGCAAAAGCTGCTGGGTATAAGACAAAGGTGGAATCCATGGGAATCCATCCCATATCACAGTTTGGGCCCTTCTGCATTCCCAGAAGCACAAAGAGATTTGTGGAGAGTGAGTTCTGTGTCAGCACCCCAAGGGAACAGGATTAGAGGCTGCCTCATGGTTCTTAAATGCAAGGGGAATCAAGAACCACCCTCTCTCATATATGGCCACTCTTCTCTCACTCATTCACTAATGATCACATATGCCCTACCCAATCCTTTCCATCCTTCCTGAACCCACCTCATCCCCATCATCAGCTTTCGTTCCAGACACCAACTTTTGCTAACTAGAGGATGCAGAGAAAGGTTGGGTTTACCATCTGTCCCACTCAAATCAGTTACTGTTTTTTCAATTGAATTTTTTCAATTTGAATTTTTCAATTCAAGATGAACTGGGAAAACTTGAAGCAACCAAATGTCCTTAAGACTTAATGACACCTTGACCAGCTATGATCGTCTATTTTATTTCAAGTTCAAGCTGTCCACGTTCCCTTCATGTAACCTGAATACCAGGATGAATTCCCAAGACTGATTCTCCTTCAGAAGGCCTGCAAATGGTTCTGTTTAGTTGCTTCCCTCCCCATAATGTACCACACACAACCTAGAGGCATAGAGCTCAGCTAAGGAGCACAGAGACTGGAAAAACAAGAAAAAACAAAGTCACCAGTATTCATCTTAACTGGCATCAAGATGTTTACATTACTTCAAATAGATTTCAAAGCAAATCTTTCAAAGCTTTGGCTTTTTAATGTGGTTTCATTACTTCTCCCAGCCTCCCCTGTTTCTCAGTTTGGACAACAGCTGGCATTTACAGCAGTCCAACCAGCTGCATTATAAAGCGTACATCCGAAATGTAGCTCAGGGAAAAATCTGCAGAGACAGCTAAGACTTAAAAACTCCATCTCATAGATGGTGTGTAGGAGGTGGAAAGAGGCACTGCTAAATCTGTTACCTTTCCTGTGAATGATGAGTACACCACCCTTTCCAAAAATAGCCCACAGAGGAAACGTTATTCTGGGGACTGTGAAAAAGCAAGCTCACTACTCTGGCTCAGACACCAGGTCAGCTGTGTGTGAACACATGCCCTCCTTCAAAGCTACTGCAATAACTATTACTTCAGTTATTTTAAAAAGTAAACACATGGAAGCTATTGAAAATAATGGTGCTTAAAAAAATGTACCCTCACTTCAAGAAGCTGTTTTATAAATTCCAAACTAACAGAAGGTAACAGCTGACATAGGGCTCCTAGTAAAAGTTTCCATCTTCCACCTGTTGGTCTGACAACCCTGCACTGCATTCTATCACAATCCCTGCCATCACTAATCCCTCCTGCCTCCACCTTTTAAACTTCTGCTATGCAAATGTGTGCTCATAAAGCCTGTCTGCTTGCTGTGGACAAGGAAGTGAGTTTAGCTGCTAAATGCCCTGGTCCAGAACCATCAAATAGAACAAACACACTTCAGAAAAAATTCTAAGACCACAGTAAGGATGAAGAGAAGGGAGGAAATCTTTCTTCCATCTGAAGATCTGTGCAGAGCCAGTGACTTCACTCTTGACCTGCTAGAATAATTTTCTCCAGAGAGGGAAATTAATTTAGCCTGCAGCTGTGTTTGATCTCTGACCTTTCTCTACAAAAAAATTTGCATACAGTATGTCTGAACTCAGTCAGTTTCATCTTGAGGGATTTGTAAGATGATCTGATGCATGCACAAAATTAAAAATGATCCAGCCATTAAAACTGATGCTACTAGGAATCTGAACAGAATCATTTGCTCAGACCAACCATATGGAAGCATTAGCTAAGTCAGACAGGGGTTAAACAAGCATCTCTGAGTGCAATTCTTACATGGCTAAGATATGCTGGTTGTTAAGTAATGAACTGAAGTGTTTGATGCTACCAGTGCAATGTTGTTAATTTTAATTGACATAAGTATATTCATTAGGCAAAGTATAAGTGTTTCATGCACACATTATCATCTTTAAACTGTATTATGGATATAAATTCTACCAAACTGATCAGCAAACTGCATACATGCTTACAATTAAACCACACATTTCAATACCTTTGAAATATTAACTTATTACAAATTATTAGCTCAACAATTAAAAACATTTCAAATTAGAAGCAATCAGAAGCTCACAGTGAGTTCTCAACACCAGAGATGCTAACAGGTTTTTGCAGCTTCCAGCCTCCTTCCTGAAGGCTCACACAAAATCAAGAGAACCTGCCAGTCTTAAAAGTGCTCTGTAACCCAGCTCAATTGCCCTTGTTATTTCCTTCCCCAAGCAAATTTTGCATTACAAGCTGTAAAAATAATTTACTTTAGATGTGATAGCTTGTTTCAACCACTGCCTCTTGCCTTCTTTCCCTTTAGAAATACTGTCTCTATGAATAAGTAGAGATTTCTCACAACTGACACACAACCTGACACCTTAATTGAATTTTCCACACCACTCCAGGGCAATGCATGTTCATTTAGACCACAATGAATCCTTTGGGCCTTAAAAACCATCACAGGGAATTAGTAAGGAAAAAAAAAAATTTCCAAGTATCTTTCTTACATATAGGAGCACATGAAGAAAGACCTACATTACATAATTAAAAGTTATAGCAGAGGTCAACCAAAGAAGCCCAGAGCCTTTGCTTCATCCCACAGCCCCTGAGAAGAGATCTGCATGGCTGACAATACTGGCAGGGTATCAGCTGCTCTAGGTGATGCCCGTTCTAACACAGGATGGAGTGGGAGGTGGGACAGAGGAATTAGGCTGTTTCAGAGGCACAAATCCTGTTTTATGTCCTTCTGAAGCAGTGGCAGTTACAGACAGCTCCTCTTTCTGTTCATAGCTAACCCACCAAGCAGGGTAAAAAAGTAGTTCTATACTGGCTGCATCTCCTCATCTTGAGCTTGATTTTGACTTTTCTGACCCAAGCCTGGCAAACCTCCCGGGCATGTGCTAATAAAGCACAAGGAAATAGCTCTGAAAGCTAACACCAAAAGCTTGGAGGGCAATCAATATGTCCAATACACTTCAGAACCAGGCTTTCTGCCTGCTTCAGTCTTGCAAAAAGCATAGTTTTTTGAAGGACAACTTTAGCAGCTTACACCTCCAGATTCCTCACAGGGAATATTTTGCATCAGATAAGCCACTGGCAAAAAAGATGTTTGCAATTTAAATGTTCAGATGCATTCCTGAGACATTCAATGTAGTTTTGTCCAGTAACAAATTCCAGTGTCCAGATATACCATGGAAACTTTTGAAACACTCTGAGACAAGTGCTTAAAAACTGAAAAAATATTACCCATCATCTTTATCCAAGCCAGTTAATTTCCTCTAAAAAATTAACACAGTTGAAAGCAGGTGAGAGGGAAAGTGTAACAACAGTTTGCTGCAGAAAAGATGGATCATCTCTTCTTTCATTATGTCCTAACAGCTTCAAAAAAGTCCCAGACATCTGCAGGCTATGTCCAAGCTTTTATCTATTACTCCATAGATTCTTTAGGAACTTCTATCAGTGATTAAAATAGCTATACAAATGGTGTATATCATATGACACTAACATTTGCTAATCATCACCAGTACTCTGATATAAACTTCCTTTCTTCTGATAGTAACAACAGCCCTGCCAGTAATTAGGTAGTCCCAATAAAGCATCCCACCTTATTTCTTCCATCCTTCCTCTGAACTACAAGATTCCTCTGGGAGGGAGATGACTTTGGATTGACATTCTGAAAACAGAGATTAATTAATCTCCACAGAGAGGCATTTACTCCACACTTCAGTTCCTGAAGTTAATACAACCCTCATCATCACATCAATCCAAGACCCCAGTTTGCTACTCATGCCTATTAAACATCCCACAGCAGTGCTGTGCCAGATAGACCAGCACACAAACTCACATTGCAGTGCTTTGCCAAAATGTCATTTCAGCACCATGAACTTTCACTGCTAGCTAAAAAAAACCTGCCAGCTGCAGTCCCTGGCTTTTAGCACATCAGTAACCAGCTACCATCACAAACCCTCTGGAGACAATGACTTCCAGAGAGGCACAGAATGAATCATATTTGAGCTTACCTTCCAAGGCTTACATACTCCTTCTTGGCCAGCAGAGGAAAGGAGCACTGAAACATGGCAGAAGATCCTAAGGAGACACTTATAGTAACCTGATAATGTTTGAAAGCATTCTAAAACCCTTACCTTAAGTTGCACAAAATTGTCACTTTGCCACGTGCCCAGCTATCATGGGTTACGTGAAACTATTTCCCATCCGAAATTGCTGAATCTTTCACACAAAGTGGGCAAGAACAGGAATAGCTGGCATGAATACATATCATCCCCAAATGAACTTATAAGTATTCCTTTCACCAAGTAGCACCTTCCTGAATACTTAGCATAGGATTGGCAACTATTTGGAACAGGGAAAAAAAATAAAATTCTGTGAGTACTGCATGAAATCCCATAGATGGATGCATAGGAAAGACTGGGACACTATGAAATGGAACTGGTCCCATAGTTATCCTGAGAGAATTCCATAATGCAATGCCATACCTACCCAGGGGAGATCAGCACAGAAGCCTGGAATGTGCTGTTGGGGCATATTAGGTAAGTTACAGGGAAACAGGAGGTGGAAAATATAAGAGGTGGAAGGGAGACCAGAGTAAAAAAGAGGGAGGAAACAGAGCAGATTGCAGACAACCAAACCCTTATAAATGCAGAAGGCAGACTCCTGGTGAAGGATGGGGAATGTCTTTTGCTTCTCCCTCATAAGTCAAAGAAAAAGAAATTTAAAATGGTATTCTTTTTGTAGATTTTACAAATATCTCACTGGCACGAAATGAACAATTCCTAGTGGAGAATGTGTTTACCCTTCTATAGGCATATTCAGTTTAAGATGGGGGTACTTAATTTCTCCACAGTCCAAGACAAATCTGAGATTAAGCAATTGCTAGAAAACAAAGAGCAATGTAATTGCACTCAAAAGCTTAACTGACTCTATCCACAGGTAATTAGGAAAACATTATGGTCAGAAATAGTGAAGGCAGCAGATAGACCCTGAATATCAGTCTGCACTAAAATGTTCTCACAGCATGGAAGCCATTAAGAAACCAGGAAAACTCACAAGACCTTTAAGTTACACTGGCATTTGCTGCTGAACTAATGAAGAGCAGAAATCTCCAGGATATTTTGATAACACCTTATAAGTCTCCTTTCCCAAGTTCTGCTTAAGTCACAGATATGAATGCATGGAATTGCTTTGACAGGGAGAACATGGTCTTCCTTCAAATACTATTTGCCCTCTCAGAAAAAAATGCTGGCTACATGCCCCACACCAGGAAAAGTATTTTCTCTGCCAACCAGGGAGGTCAAGTATAAATTGCTGTCCAAAATTCTACCAGCACTTCAACATATTCTTCAACAAACCTAAAAACCCCAGCACTTCTATCTACAGTCACTGATTTTCCACCTTCTGGTTTTCCCCCATGTATCCTTATTTTCTGTGCATAGTCATTTCTATATTGCCCTGCCTAATTTTAAATATTTCAAACAGTGGTGTTCAAACTGACATAAAATTAATCTACTCACATCCAGAAGTGCTACCAAAATGTGCACATACCTGCCAAGAAGGAAGTGACAGGCAAAAAAATCTTACAAAGCAAAAGAAAGGTAGAAGAAAAACGTATTTCCTCACTGGTTTTGTGATTTCTGTACCCTTCCTATTAATCAGCATATTTTCTGTGAGCATCATTAGCACATTCCATCAAATAAAATTTCCTGTAAACATTAGAGTTTGCTTCACACACTCCACACTGTTCTTTACCATGCCATTAGGCAGTATCAACATATACTGAGCTACATATGGGAGGCTTGTCCATGTGGAAAGACCAAGAGAAAACAGAACTGCATTAATGAAACTGCATCAAGTGGCCTCAACTGCAACTGCAACGTGTTTCCAAAATAAATTCAAACCACTAAATCAAAGCTGCTTTTATTCCAACACTCAGAATTCATACTGGATTGCAATATAATTTCACAGAGCTACTGACATTCATAGCTCTGTACAACCAAGATGATTCATGAGCTTTCCCATCAAAAAAATACATGTGCTGTCATGAGGAGGAGATTGGACTGTGTACATAAAGCAAATTCAAAACTTTAACATCACCTGCCTATGAGTGCCTTACAATTCATAACAAATCAGTTTGCTGTTTCTAGAATATGGATTAGTTTTATAGAATGAATTTGCTACAGATATTTTAGTACAACACACCATCATTAATTCTGAGATCAGTAAGAAAAGCTCTACCAAAATAAATCAGTCCAGCTACACTACAATCAAAGAGATATGTCAGCTCACTGACAGTTCCACTTCCTTCAAGAATTTAAAGAAACAGCTAACAAAGACTTTCTTTTAAGAGGGTCTTCTGTGAATCAGCTCCTGAGTGGTGTGGACCCCTAATGGGAAATCTATCCCACTTTCTTCTATTCTCAATCAATCTACAGACATTAAAAAAAGAAACACTGCTAATAGCTGCTAAATATCCTCTTTGTTTTGCAGCAATCACTCATACATTATGCATAGATCAAGAATAAAAGGATAAAGGAAAAAGAAAACCAGACTATGTGCTCTGCACATTGTGATTCAAACAGAAATTTGAGAGCAAGTGTTGTCTGACTGATGTTCAGCTGTGACTGTCTGAGCAGGCCTTCTATAAATCACCTGAACCACTTTGGTTTCCTTGAGGAAGACTGTCAGAAACCACACTATACAAGCTTGCAGGGCCAGGTTGATGGAGCATTGAGCAACCTGGTCCAGTGGAAGGTGTCCCTGCTTGTGGCGGGGGGTTTGGAACTAGATGATCTTAAAAGTCCCTTCAAACCCAAATCATTTTATGCTTCCTAACTGCTGCTGTAATTGCTCTACACACCAGCCAGAAGTGTCACAACAAAACACTGCTGAGGCCCACCCTGAACAACCAGAAAACCCATCTCTCTGCATTGCACAACACAAACTGGCACTGCCTGCCTCAGGTGTAAGGGATCTAGATTATTTAATATATTTAATCAAACTTGCCCATTCTCTACTGTGGCTTTTATTAGAGCCATAAAGGGTAAGAAGTAGTTGAGGATGCTGTACCCCTAATGCCTGTTTGCTCTACAGTATCTACAGAAATATTTAACTCCAGAAATTAATTGGGTGGAGGCTATTTCTGCATTTGGCACATCAAAATCTTACTGAAGTTTCCTTGCCTAAATCAAGGCCTGCTGTTTTGCTCATACTAAACACTCTGTGAGATCTGTTTGCTCCAACTAAAGAACAACAGTTTAAGTCTCATGCAACTGGGACTTACATCCTGCTTTTCATTGGGGTCTATTTGTCTTTTGGGACACATCTGGCAAATAGCAAAAAAAGGAATGCAAAGGTTAAAAAACTCTCAAATTCCCTTTCTAAAAAAGGAAAATGGACATCTCTGCTCCACAGATTTTCCTTTGTGTTCTTAGCCAAGCTTTTCAAAATTCATTGACTAACCTATAGACTGGAAAGATGGGGAATGGTGAACAATCAATAAGTCAAGCATCTTGTAGAGTAGACTGAACAGTAAGATGGTCAGAAAACAGGAGATCTTCATATTCTATCAAAATACATGGTTCCACCTAGATCCAAATTCTGAAATGATTAAACCTACTGCTAGAATCTATTTACAACAAAGAAGTACATTAAAATTAATTTTTAAAGTTTCAAGAATTTTCCATGTGGCATTTCAGTATTATGGCACTGTAGCAAAGAAAATACACTAAACAGACCTCAAAAAGATAAAAAGAGACAAAACATGAAAATGCCTGTTGAAGTTTTTCAATTACCAAGCTAAGCATTTTTATTGTATGCAAATAACAAGGAGAGCACTAAAGCAGTGTTGGGGACTTTAATGTTGGTACTCAAACTTTGGAAACTGATACACAAGATAACTTGAGTAGAAGTCAAATTTCATCCCTAAGTTATTTCTGCATAAGATTTCTACAGAAGAGTTTCTAAACTGATCTCTATTTCTAAAATCAAAGTGTAAAGTACAAAGCCTTAAGATTTCATATTCAGCTTTTTTGTTTTTTTTAAACTACAGGTGGTAGTCAAAACCTCTTTGGGAACACACAGGAATCTCAGTTTGTAACAGGACAATTTAGAAATCTTTGAAAGAAGTGGTATCAAATACATTTAAGAAATTGGTGCTTAATAAGGCAGAAAAGTATCCTTCCTTCTGAAAGACAAATTTTCAGAGACACTCACAGGGTTTGCATCCCTTCTACTAGTAAGATTTCCCAAATGAATGAGTAACAGATGACTGGAGTACACTGATATTTGGGATCTTAATCAAAACTGAGTTGCTCTCACCAAAATTAAAAGGTGTTTCATCATGTCTTTAGTCTCAGCAATGCATCATGTCTCATGGACCTTCCCTGTAAAAAGGATCACAAAGGATTCTACTTATTTCTATATTTGATTATGGTGATTCCCCAAAGCAGATTCATTCATCTTGGCTCTGAACAAAGTATAATGTCTGGGGAAATTTTGGTGGTCACAAGATTAGCTGTTCTAGAAAAGAAAAGTAGTAAGACAAGAAATATTCCAAACCTGCAGGTTCCACAGCACTGAATGTTTATGCTATGACACTGCTTGAATTCTAAGGAGTGCCAGGAAATGCAGGGAGTGGGAAGGGGAGATACAGCAAATTTGTCATTGCTTTCACTTTTCTATATTAATTTTCACATTAAATGCAATTAGCAAGGGCTCCTGGTTAATTCATATTTTTTATAGAAAAAAAACACCTAATGCCTAAATTGGCAGTCTTGACACATAAAAGCTTCATAATTAAACCAATGAGTTGTATTACCTGCTCTGGAAGTACACCATCTACCTACTTGTTAGCTGCTGCTGTAATTTTGTGTTTGCAGTGCTATTTACTGCAAATGTGTTAAATTAAGAGACACTAGGGAAAAAAGGGATTTAGCACATAGGGATACCAAACATGATCCATACAGAGCACAAAAATCTTAAGGACAAGTCCTGTTTGTCTCTTTAGTAAAATCTACAGCACATGAAATCCATATGACTGTAGCATCATAGGGTACTCAAAGAACCTTGACATTTCAGCTTGACTGGGAATTTTAGTGCTAGAACAGTAAAAAATAAAATTACTCAGCATGGAAATCACAGAAGTTGGCAACTGTTTATTCTTGAGATACCAGGGAACCAAATGCCATGAATTCAGTGAGGTTAAGAACTTCAATTTGTGAATTGCATATCTGAAAACAATCAACTTTGTAATCCATATTTTGTTTCCACACAATATTATACACTAGATACTCATTTGCTGGTACACCCACCCTCATTTGCATCCATACATTCAGGCTGGCTTGTAAATAGCACATCCATGTTCATCGCTTCATTAAACGCAACTATCAATAGTTTTTACTTTTTAAAAACTAATTTAGAAGACACACTGAACACAAATAAAACACAAAACAGGCACACAAATGTTTTGTTGTTCAGTACACTGCTTGCAGTACATTAGCCCTTTTATAGTTAATTTGAGCCTACTAACCACCACCACCCTGGCTGTGTTCAGCAGTGAGCTTCTGCCAAAGCAGAACTCCCCCAGGCAGCCTCAGATGGGCTCTCTCAAGCCACCCCTGTCTCAGCTGTGACTCCACACTGCCTGCTTGCACCAGCTGCAGGGCAGGTGGGTGCCAGTGGGGTGTCACAGCAGCCCTCCAACCTGCCCTCACTCTTAGGGCTGCTTAAGCCTGTGCCTCATGCTCCAAAGCACACCAGTTGTTAAGGGTGCATTAGGCAGCTTGGAGAAACCTCTCAAGAAAGAATTTGACCAAGAATTTGCTGCCTGTTTCCTCTGCATAAGTATCACTGTATCTACAAAAAACAAAACAAAACACATACAAAATGAGTGTTTTTAATTAAGCTGAAAGTCAAAAGCAAACTTCCATCATGGCACAAGAACAATGCCAGTCACCACACCAGAATGCAGCCCTAACATACACAACCTTGCAGAGATAGATGACACCAAGTTGCACTGATACTTTGACTGGATGCCTGGTTGGCACCTTCTGTTTTCTCAGACTCACCCTGCTTCCTTCAAGGGACCTGTGTCCCTACTATTCAGGATGGCCACACCTGCCCTACTAATTGTCAGTTTACCTGGAAAATCCAAGCAAAAAAAAAAAAAATCTCTCGTGTGCCTCCGAGCTGCAAAGGAAGGCAAACCCACTAGGTTTTAAAATAACTTGATGTGACTCAGTTTTGATATTAACATTTTCGAAATGGCTACTCATCCCTTGCAAAACCAGTAAAAGACAGATGCAAGGCAGTCCAGGAGGAGCCACAGATACTCATCAGCTACATGGCCATACTGCATAGGTGGCTGAGAATCTCAGTCTAAAAATATCAACATCAAGCCTCAAATGAATGATTTTACACATCTAAAGAACAAAGCACCAGTTCAGAATAATGTTGCTATTTATAGGAATAATATGCATGTACATTATGGATGTTCTTTCATTTCACAGATGTGATTTTAATCTGTTGCAGCCATCACGACTTACATTTAAACTTTACCATACAGAGAACAGATTTAAATTAAAGTCAGCAGACATTTGTTTTATACTTGATAATTACAGGGATATCTCTCTATAGAGAGAGATAAAAAGGCATTAGTTATGGTCAATACCAAGGGGGGTAATTGTGCATTACAGCAGTGATGATCCTTATTACACTGAGTTTCAAGAGCTGTGAACAGAAAAGAATATTCTCAGCATAAAACTACTCAAGAGCTTTAGCAGGAACGAAGGGCAGAGACTCCTGTGACCGTGCCATATTCATGTATCCCCTGGAAATTCATTAGATTCTCCATTTTGCAAATCTTCCCACACAGCTTTTACAAAGGTCCATGACCACATCAAAAGCAATATTTTACTTACATCTGAATAAAACAGGACTAAAAAATCCCCCAGGAATTGATTTGAAAGAGAATAAAACTGCTTGTGAGATGTTTTCAAGATAATCCACCACAGAAAAATGAATGCCTACCATAACAAAATATCCCTTTTTGCTCCTCATGGTAAAGCACCAATAGGATTTGTCAGATAGACAGGACTACACTTCAATAAGAATAAAAAAACTCCAGTTCTTAAGGATTCAATTTTTACAGCTCCTCTGGACACTAACTGCAAACACAAAAGAACTTCATGCTAAATTCCATGACAGCCATATTTTTATGTAA
This sequence comes from Oenanthe melanoleuca, assembly GCF_029582105.1. Lineage (NCBI taxonomy): Eukaryota > Metazoa > Chordata > Aves > Passeriformes > Muscicapidae > Oenanthe > Oenanthe melanoleuca. Next base: position 17,306,352 of record NC_079337.1, read on the forward strand.
ATATTAAATATTCTTCCTAATCCTATTTTTGTCTAATTCTTAAATGTTCATACAGAAAACAGTACAAAAGGAGGTATTTGCCTCTTCTGGGTTATTTTTGTCTCCAAAAAAGCTTTATATACATTTTGGAAAGCCTCATTCCCATCAGCTGGGGTCACTTTCAACCCAGTGTCAGTGGAGAATATAACTACAGTGTATGAATAAAAACACCTGCAGTATTTTATAGGATGACCTAGAGCAAATTTATTCTGAATGCTTGAGGCTATTTGGAGTAATTTTTGAGATAGTGTCACTGTATTAATGGAAGACAATGATTCTCTAGCTAGATCTTGACTTTAGATGCAATGCAACTAACCAGCCTGTGGATTAGTACACAAACCCTCCTCTCTACAGCTAGAGAGGATACAATTTGTGCTGCTAAACCTGAGAGTTGCTGTTTGACCTTTCAGGACTAGAAGATTGCTTTTCAATCCCAAATTACTGTGAAAAACAGTTCTATTTCCCCAAAACTATACAGCTATCCTACAGCAGCTGGCCTCCACTAGAGGCTGCTGAGTTCAGAACCACCACTAGATCACACTTTAAACCATGGTCCAAATTAACTAAGACCCTTCAGAATAGTAAAGTTCCATGCCTAATCATACTCAAGCTCCCAGATCCTGCAAGCCATTTGAAATACAAGCTGTAAACAGCAGACATCATCTTTGCTGTCCATTTGGCACAACACAATTCATCCTGCATCCACACAGCTGAGAGACAGACAGCACTCCATCTGCCTCCCAGTTCATGAGCCCCTCATTGCTCACTTCTTCACCTGGAAAAGACTGCAAATAAACAAACCTGTTTGGCCAACTGGTCCTTCTTGACCAAGCCAGTGGCTGCAGCGATGTTCCCCGCTCCTTCCACCGTCTTCTGCGCCACCGCCGTCACTCCTGTCACCACAGCTCCCCCAACGTTAGACACCTGCTCTTTGGTCTTCTCAGCCACTGAGGAGAAGCAGAAGATGGAAAAACACATTATGCCTCTGGGAGCTGTAAGTTTTTCAGAGAATTTATCACTGACAGCCCAACATCATGAAAAGCCATAAGGCCATTACATTTTCTGTACCCCAAGTGGATCTTAAGAAATTAAACTATCCATCTGGTAATGCTGGAGCAGCAGAGGTAAAAATAATCCTTAGCTGGGGCTCAATTTCTTTCATGTGAAAGACATCTGACATTTTCATTCACGTCTAACTGCACTTTAGGGAAGAAAAGTCATTATTTAGGTGCTCTTATTATGTCCATCTCGCTGTATAATATATCCTAGTTTGGAAATGCATTCCAGTCAGTCCACCAAACACTTGCTGCATGATACAGGGTATGCAAGACAAGATTTTTTTGCACTAGACTCAAAACCCATTGATCATTATTATTATTTTTATTTTCGAAGATATAATTCATTAAAAAGCAGATCTATCAATGCTCAACCAGAGAATTTCAAACAGAACCTTTTAGCTGACCCCCTTGAGATTTTTGCCCCAGTGCTGATACATAATATACTAATTTATAAAAAGACTGAATGCCAAAGAAAACTGGATTAATAGCAAACTTCCAAGCCCCAGGGAACAACAACTCATTTAGCCTACATATACATCAGCAGTTGCCATTCTACCTTTCAGGATATCACTGGGGTTTTTCTGCTCATTCATCCCCAAGGGCTCTTTCTGACAGCAGCTTAAACTTCAGTGGAACTGCTCTAAGAAAAGGCATGGAATGACTTCATGCCTTGAAGTTACATACCCAGATTTTTAGCAAAACACAGATGTACTCTACTAAACCTGGGAATGTTTTTCAAAAACATCCATCATATATTTTTGCCATTCTAACTAATACTATACTTTCCTTCAGGCTAAATCCCATCTGATCCATAAAATGTATTCACAGCTTTATTTCATCCTTTATGAGCATGGGATAGATTCTGCTTGAAAGTTAGGTCACCATTTCTGAGTCTTTTTTTGGGAAGCACATCTGAAAATTCGACTTTCTGTGGATAAATTATATTTCTTTAATTCCTTACATAAAGGGCACCAGTTGTCCATATCACAGGACAGGCAGCATGCATTACTATGGTTGATATTAAATAATAAAAATTAGGAAAAAGCCAGAAAGCTAAACAACATGACTAATATGCAATTTTTATTAAAGACCCAAATTATAAATATCGACTAACTGAAAATTGAGGCAGAAAATTTCATGATCATTCTAGCTAATTTAAAGGGAAAAGTTAGTAACTAATTAAGTATTATCTCTATTATGACTAGGAGCTTTCATTATAGAGTAGAACAACAGACTATACATTGTCTGAAATTAGAGACAGAAAGGTCTGTTTCCATTATCTCCAACACTACACACACAAATAACCTAAAAGCTCCAGAAATTCCACTGTATACATCCACTACTCTATTGCCATGCTTTTTTAAGGAAAAAAAAAAAAAAAAAAAAAAAAAAAAAAAAGGAGAAAATCAAATGTGAGTTTTCCTGAAAAGCAAATGTTGCCCCCCAGGGAAGATTTGACTTAATGCTAGCAAGTACAAAAAGACATCTGTTAAGATGCCCCATTTGATTAGTACCAGCTACAGACCACAAAAAGCTTTGGATTCTATGCATAAAATGTATATAGGAAGACTTCCACTAGTTCTTGCAAGCATGTATCTTAAGATGTGTGTCCTCATAACACACTCTATCTTGCAGAGCCTAGTGAGGTCTGACTGTGCTTGAAATCCTTCAGAAAGAAACTAAGTAATATTATGAAGCAGAAATTCATCCATGTTGTTCCAAATGGCAAAAGAAGAATTCTAAAAAAATAAAATAGCATCTTATAAAAGTAGATTCAAAGATCCAGTTTTCCAGTAAATCTTGTTGGGACAGGGCAGGAGTAGATGACTTCAGACTAAAAGAGAGTAAGTTTAGATATGGAAGAAATTCTTGACTGTGAGTGTGGTGAGGCACTGGAACAGGTTTCCCAGAAAAGCTGTGGATGCCCCATCCCTGGAAGTGCTCTAGGCCAGGGGGCCCTGAGCAGCCTGGTCTAGCAGAAGGCATTTCTGCCTGTCTAAGGGGGTTAGAATCAGAAAACCCTTAAGGTCTTTTCCAACCCAAACCACTCTATGATTCTATAATTCAGGGTCCTTTCATTCTCTTAGATATTTTTTTTGTGTGGGAGTGACACACATTGTTTTGAAAACTCCACTTTCCATAAAACATTGAATGGCAGAACATGTAAAGGACAAATTCAGTAGGCTCTATGTTGACAAGGGCTCAGTTGACCTCGAGCAGATTCATCCTTTCTGATAAAATGCTAAAGTATGGTTGTACTGTGTTGATTGTCACAGGCACAATTAGTTCCATTATCTCAAGCTCTTAAAGCAGCTGCACCTCAAAATGTCAAGAAACAGGGTGGAATTGAGTGCACTGTGCATGCTGCAGAATAAACCACCTGATTCTCAATGCCATTATTGCACCCACATTTCTTGTACTATGTTGTCATGGCAAGTACAACCACCTGCCAAGAGCAACTATCCAGTGGCTGCTGTTCCCTCTACTACAGTATTTTGGGAAGGCACTGTCTGATATACATTTCCTCCTCCCAGAAACACTTTATCCTAAGAAAGGCTTAGTACATACAAACTCAAATGTAAAAGGAAACAGTCAGGCCACTAACACTGTTACTGCCACAACAACAAGATACTGATAAAAGTAGTACCAAAAGCAGTATACTTCAGATTGCTTCTATTTCAGACAGCCATGGTTTAACCCCAGCTGGCAACTAAGCATCTCACAGCTGCTCATTCACTTCTTCCCCCAGTAGGGTGCGGAGGAAGAGAATTGGAAGGGTAAAAGTAAGAAAACTCCTGGCTTAAGTATGGTTCAATTGAAATAAAATAATATTAGTGACAAAAAAGGTAATAAAAAGGAAAATAAAGAAAAGGATAAATCCCCTAGGTTATGCAAATTAAAACAATTGCTACCATCAACCAACTGATGCCCAGCCATCCCCAGACAGGTGACTCCCACCAACCTTCCCCATAATTTTACTGCTCAGTATGATGCCATATGGTGTGGAATATCCTGCTGGTCAGCTGGGGTCAGCTGTCCTGGCCATATCCTGCCCCAATTCCTTTTGAACCCCCAGTTTCCTCACTGGTGGGGTGAGGTGAGAAGCAGGAAATGCCTTTATGTGTAAGCCCTACCCAGCAATAACTACAACATCCCTCTGTTATCAACACTGGCTCCACCACAAATCCCAAACAGCCCCACACCAGGTACTGTGAAGAAAATTACCTCCATCCCAGCCAAAACCTTCACACAGACATCACATAATAAAGCCGAGACAGGAATTACCATGGAAGATCTCTCACACACTGCTTCAGAGATCAGAGCCATGAAGATAAATTCAGTAAACAATATAAATAGCACAGATCGGCAAGAGCAATCATAGTAAGAAGAGAACCTTCCTTCCTCTAAGGAATAACTAAACAACAACAGCATTACCAGAGTGACTCTGATAATGAGCTCCAGCCTGGTTACCCTCCAGCTCTGAGGACTTTTTGGGGTCAAAACCCTGCAACAGGGAAGGAAAAACCAAAATAGGTTTCCAGTCTCGAATTTTATTGCTGACACTAAGTGGTAATGGGGAAAAGCATCAAGTGGGCACAAAAAAATCAGTTCAGAATGCAGGGGGTAGATTCCAGCTCATTACATTTATCTGAATACCAGGTCCCTTAATGATCTTAAGCCATTAAGTCTTTGTAAAATTGAAATCTGCTTTGCATCACGGTGTTGAGAAGCAGAGTAAATCAGCTTCTGCAGAGCTTTGCTGTGCTGTGGCCTGATTACTTCTTTTGTCTATGCAGAGACTGTCCATTCCATTAAATGACCCTGGGACAGTGTACAATGACCACACCAAGGCTAATTTGAGTTTAAGTTCTAACATTGACTGTAGCACTGTGGAAAATATTAGCATTGAAGTTGTATTTTCACTACTTACTACAGACAACTGGTCTTTGTCCCAACTTATTTACAAATAGTGGTGTATTTAGAATAACAGGAGATGGACTGTAAATATTTCATCTTAGATACCATTCATTTCTGGGAGATAAGTAAGATAGATGAATTATGCATTTACAGTCAAAGGCCAGGACACATTTTAATTAGGAAGACAAGTCTAAATGCAAGCATACACTCCACAAAACCAATAAGTAAAGCAGATTTATCATCATAAGTTCAGAGAAAGGGTGACCTGACAAATAACACACTCACCATATTCCTGTGAATCACAGCCTGGAATCCTCATTCCACAGTGTCTTGATGCCACTAAACTTGGTACAATCAGGTCACATTTAAAGCAAGAAACACCCCCTTCTAGTAATTCTGGGTTTGGAAATTAACTGACTGAAGCATGCATTTGGTTTTTTTTCCCCTTTAAGGTGCATCATTTCACAGTCATTCCACCAGCATAGGGGGTTAAATCACAACTCATTCAAAGGTACCAAAGCTATCAAGATTTTGGATATTAAGAAAAGACCGACTGCAAAACTGTCAACACTCATTTTCATCTGTGATTCTAGTTTGTATCTGACTGTTTCCAACCTCTCAAACCATTTTCATTTACATAACAAAGTGTTCATTCCACCTCAGGTTTCACATGATGCACTGGGGAGTTAATATCATAAGACCATCACAACTTGTGAACTCCCAGTCATATGAAAAGAGACAAGTAAGTCTTTACAAGCAACTTGAAAGGCATTTTTGTCACATCAACTTTAACGGCATTGGTTTAAACAAATTTGATTTCTACAGCAATTTTACTAGCATCTCTATCCTCATAGAATCATTACCGTGAATTTGTTTTTGTCTACCTTCTCTTCTTGCCAGAAGAGCTATTTACAGACTTGCTATTATTTTTTTAATTCCTAAAATGTGTCCAAGCAGTTTCTCTGCTCTTACACTAGCAAGTCCATACTGTTTCATTTTGGAAGCTGTGATCTCTAGATTTTGCCTGAAGCCTTCTCTTCTCACTGCCGAATTTCAACCTGTTCACTCCCTGTTCCTCTTCCATTTTCATTCAACAGCCAAACTCATCTCAAACAACTCGAAAGGCCAAAAGGAAGCAAACTGTGGCACCATTATTCCCAAGTTTTGGCATTTTACTTTGTGTCACCTGTTTCCTAAAGTGTGAGAGGAACAGCTACTGTTTTGCCTAAAATCAACAGTAACTTTTTCAAATTTTCTATTCACAGGCAAAGCACATAACAGATGTTCTCCCCTTATGTTTGGCTTTACACTGCTTCGTACCTTCCAGAAGAAAATTGAACGTATTTTCAAACCTGTAAAAAATTCTATTCACCTACTGGAAATTTCCTAACTAAACATATTGCCATCACATATAGAGAGGCACAGCATTTGGGATCAGTAGGTTTTTTCAGGATGAGGAAGAGAAGTCCCCCACTGAGCTAGGTCACTAGAATCCCAGTGCTTCAGCATGTTTCATATGTGTGCAAATGCCCTTGAATTTGATTCTGCCACATCCCAGCTTGGTGAGCATCACCTCTATTAACTTCTTTCCTAGAGCTCTCAGCTGCTGCTCCCACATCTATGAGGATACTGGATATATCTGCCCCAAATCTCATTCTACTGCAATCCTCTACTGGTCATAGTAATGATCCCTCTGAATATTTCTCCTAATTGAGGTCTAACAGGCTGAGATTTCAAATCTCACAACAGCAGCACGCGTGCTCAGCCTGAGGCTAAACTCTGAAGGACTATTCTCGATATTCTGCTCTGTTTTGTTACTAGAAATGCTCTTGACTGACTTTTCAACCATTTATGTGGGTTGTATATTAAGTACTGACATTTGTTTACCTACCACTGTTTATCCTTTGCCTTGGTTTATGTGAGCACAATGATACACTGATACATGAGCTGAATGATGCACTGGCTGAGGAAAAAAATTCTTTTCTATTATCTTATTTGTTTCTGAATTGGTTAGGAGAAAAACAACTTAAATTTATTGACCATGCATTCTCTTCACATCTCTAGAACTCCCACAATTTACAGCAGAAAATTACACATTTTATTCAATGCCCTATGGTCAACTAAGGCTTTTCTGCACTGTGTAGATATCAAAGACTTCTGGCCATGTCGAAACACTCATAACTGTGCAAATTCAAATCAAAACTGAACATTTTTCTTTCCTGTAAGCCATTTCCATTCAGTCTTCCCACCCAATTAGATATCTCTATTTTCCTATGCTTTTTCATCTTTCATAAATTGTAATGCTCTCAAAAAACTTAGAATTTTTAACAGCTAAATTGTTGGTTAATCTCATGCAGGAAGGAAGCTGAAATCAAGAGATAATTATCTTACCTGTTGTAACACCATGAACAACTCCTTCCTTGGTCCTGGAACCTAAACAAAGAAAAATATTAGATTGAAAATGCATATTCTTAAGTACTGGTAAAGACTAGACAGATGATAAAGAGGAATTTATATGTAGAGAGAATACTGCTGCATACAATATTTTCCAAGGTTATTAAATGAAATGAAAAAGAAATTCTGTCTAAGGGAAGAGGCAAAACCATCAGTAAAGAACAGCTGCATGGATGGGTATCGACTCTGGAAAGGTGAGTAATACTAGAAACACTTCTGCAGTACACACTGACTTGCTTCCTATTTTGCAAATATCTGTGTTAGACCTCCCACTTGGCAAACTCACATGGATGACTCTGCACAGAAACCATGTTAACAACCCTAACAAGGATCATGCATGCATTTGTAGAGGCTCTGAGCCACAGTCTCCAGAAGACGCTTAAAATTTCCTCTTTGCCAGATCTCAGCTTGCAGGGCTTGACAATCACAGAAGCACTGAACCACAGCAAGGCCTAGAGGGTAAATTCAGGGGGAGATGGAAGTGCTAGCCAGATTTGGATATCAACTGATCTTTAAGGGGAAGAAAAACAAATTAGTACATACTGCTCTTTAAAACTTAACCAGGTGCCTTTTTCCCTACCAGCCCTCTACTTGCCCTTGTTAGGTTCCATAATTTGGCTACATTTCAGGGATTAGTATCCATCTGTGGACTATGATGCATAACAATGTGCAATTAACAGAGTTTATGGCTCCTAGTTAATCATCTTACCTAGTCTGCCAGAGACAGGATGACATTTTATTTTTCTTACCAACACAGAAATGACCTTACTTGTAATGCAATTTTTTTTGCTGTCATTCAGTATTTGAGACATTATAATTTATACTTCTAACATAACAGAAGAAAATGCATAGGCAGAAAAATATTAGAAACATAACTTTTTGTTCAAAATTCTTTACAATAATACAATTAAACACAGAAATACAATATAAGCTCATTCATCAAATGTCCTATTTGCTACTAGTGCAAATTTATGGAACTTTAGCCATATAGTTCCAGCACTATTAGATTGATTACGTGATTGAAAAGGCACTCTTACCTATAAGCAAGAAAAGAAAAATAAACCGTGATAAAATACAAGAGAAAAAAAATACTGCCTCAAGTAAAATGAAATGTTCCTTTAGCTAATGATGAGGTCAAACAGCTGAGAAGTCTTTTTCCCCCATTTATTCCAATTTTCTATTTTTTAAAAGTTTGTTTTCTCTCACTGAAAAATATTTACCATAGAATAATCAGAAATTTAATAATATTCAAAGTGTTCACACCTAAGGACTTGTTTTAGGACTTTGGTTCTCAATTTTGTACCATCACAAGACCTGAAGAAGCAAAGCACAACCTGGAATCCAAGCAGATGATAGTTCTACTGACTTCTAGCAACTAAACACTCCTTGCAGGCTTACAGTGTGTCTATTGGAATACTTAATATTAAACACATGCTTTTAAAGGCATTGTTAGACCTGGCCAATATCTCATTCATGTTGTTGAACTGACTGTTTATAACCTGTGAAGTAGCAAGTATCAGTTCCCTAAGGCCAGAAAGGGATGGGTGGTATGACAGAGCTCCCTGAGGACTGATGCAATGCACATATCTCCAGAGGGACCTATTCCAAGCCAATTCTTACCCACACACAGCACTGCTATAACCACAACTTGCACAGAAATGCTGGTTTCTTTAGTGGAAGACAGACTTTTAAAAGGCCCAGCTCACAGACTCATATGGAACAGCAGTATGTATAGCCAGATCCATTAACTGGCAAACAACCAGCTGGTTGGTGTTCCAGACCCCACAGCATATGTTAGAGCTCAAGAGTCCTTGCCCCACTGCTGCACACTTGCATGCAAGTAGCTGTTCCTGCCATCACAGCTACAACAGCATCCAGAAGCACACTAGGATCTGCCAGAACAGACCTATAAATAACAACAGTTAAATTCAGTGGGACGACTTCTGGCTGGCCAAGAAGGAAAGCTGGTTGTCCACACTGTTTCCAGGAGAAACTAGCTGTCTTTCATCCTGGCATTCCCAAAATACCAACAGTCTTGCTCATTGTACCCTGCATAACAAGGGGAACAGAGAAATCGGAGTAGGGACAACTTAAAGACCAAGGAACATGACTCTAACCTAAACCAAGAAGCAATAGTAGTATGGTAATGCTATTTTCCCTTGCTATAGCAGACATCTGTGTGAATGGATGGAAAAATCTAAGCAGCATTTTTTCTTTTTTTTTTTTTAATTATAAAAAATGCCATAGAGTCTCCTCATGATTTATTATCATTGCTGTCATTGTGCCAGAATGAAGGAGTGTATCAGCAGTTTGCAAATACACTAATTTCTGGACTATTTGAGAGACCAATGGACTACTCACATTGCTTAGTAAGAGTTGATTACAGACTGGGAAACAAACCCAAATTAGAGGAAGGGGAAATCAACACTTAATGAAAACACTTGCTTGTCCTGAAGCCCATTATTCTACCAGACCAACCTTGAGTCCTCTCAACTACTCTGCTGGCTTTTCTACTACTAAAGGAAAATAAAAAAGCATTATAAAAAGGGAGTGGAAGAATTTGGATGGCTTTGCCAAATAGGTCATAACTGTTCTGCTCTACTCTAAGGCCATGTGCCAGCACAGGGAATAGTAAACAACTGCCAGCCAACCTGCTGCTAAAAAACTATTCCTTTGTTCTACGAGCTTAAAAATTTAAAAATGATCAGACTGGAAACTTCCATTCCTGAGCACTGAACATGCACTCAAGAGTCAGCTGAGCAAAAACTTCAGCTCCCTGGAAGCACACATGAAGCTCATCTCGAGCACTGCATTGCCAAGAGTGTGTGAGCCCATCCTTACTCAGTTCCTGATTTCAAACCAAGTGGGGATTAAGTACTGCCACTCACTTCCTCTCTGCTTCACACTAACAGCTCTTGAAGGACACAGAAGGATGCAGTTTTAAATTTACAGCACACACAGTCCTTTCTAAACAATGACCAGGCCATTGTTTGACATCAAGAAGGTTCCTGATGCTGTGCTTCAATGAGTTAAGAGAGAAACAATGGTGAAACCCATTGGCAGAGAAATTTAAGGGGGAAAAAAAAATCCCAATACTTGAAAGCATAAAAACACATTGTAGACTGTATTGAAGGGATCTTGGGTACTTAAAAGGAGGCCAGACAGTGGACTGAGGGAAGAAAGTAGAGACTTCAGCATGGACAGGGAAAAAAAAACAACAACCTTAATCAATCCTCCAGTTCACTGCTCTCCTACATGGCTCTAAGTTTCTCCCTTTGCCAGAAGACATTTTCCTTGTGCCAAAGAACTGCTAAAACTAAAAGAATAAAAGAATTACAATGACCATATTTCATCCCAAACAGCAGCTGTTGTTAACAGAACTCTTACCAGGTAGATTTAGGTTAAAGTCTTTCTCATAATAGTTAACTGCAGCCTTGACAGAAAGGTCTAGATGCTTTCCACATTTACCTAAATTGCACTGTTTTCAGTGGAAAATCATATCACCTAGGGGACCTGGACCAAAGACTTTGCATCTTCTTAATTCTCCAGCAGCAATTGGAGGCTGAATGTTATGAAACTGAAAATGATTAGCAGGTCCCACTCAGCCCAGTGTTGTTAGGTTCTTTTTTGCAAGATGTCAGGCAGCTTTCACAGTATAATCTGGCTGTGAATCACAAATCTGAAAACCCAACTATAGAAAAAGGGAGTGAGAAGTCTTCAGGAGCTCTAATGAACTGTGCTGCTCCTCTCTGCTCATAAAGGGGCTTCACCCCTTTTTGCACTGCAATCATTATCAGCCTGCAGAACACAAAATTATCACACTGGCCTTTGCTAATGCTGCACAGTGGAAGAGACACCTCTGCTGTGTGCTTGGGAAGTAGACGGGAAACATCCAGCTCCTCCTTTCCCTATCTGAACTTGCTGAAACATCCTGCCTGTATGGGCAAGCACACAATTGGACACAAGCTGCCAGAGCTTCTGGAGACAACTTCCAACCAAAGGCTCTTTTACCTGCACTAGAAACTCTGCTCATAGCCTTTGCCTCCTGAAAAGGAGACTCCAGGTGGGAGAAAGATCCTCCATTACTAGAGTCACATGCACAGGTCCCTATCACAACTCAAGGCTCTGCTGTCCCCAGCGATTTCTTGAAATTCTTGGAAAAAACAGTAAGCCTGCCCTCCAAAGTTCAACCTCAGCACAAGTGTCTCTGAAGACAACAGGAAATATGTTGCCTTTGGGAACAGAACTAGGTTTAAACGTTATTATGGTCTGGAGAACAGGTCAGACACAAAGATTAATTTAGCACACAATGCTGGTTTCTAATACAAAGAAATCAATGACCCCAGAAGCATGGCCAGGACTACAAGAAAACAAAATAAAAGAAAGTCCTACCTCTGAAAAATAATTCCAACATTAAGCACAATATGCAGTGGAAGAACATCTATTTTGATACCTTGAAAATGAGCAGATGCTAATTTTAAAATAGATTCATCCTACAATTAGTGCTCAAAATGACTGCCATCCCTGCTGGCAAGAGCACTGAGCTTTGCTATGGCTTAAAAGGGAGGGAAGCATATTCCAAATGAGTAGTCCACACTATCTGGAGCAGAAATAATTTCTTACAAACTGGCACTAGCCTGCAACAGTAGAGGGAATCCAAAAAAGGCACTGGAATAACAGAGACCTCAGTGCTCCCATTGAAAATAAATGCCTCTGTTTTTCAGCTCTGTTTAACTTCTCTCTGTTACATTTGCACGTCTCCCTCGGTACACACAGTGCCCATTACAGAACTGATCTGCTCAAAATCAGCAGAACAGAAACTACCTACAGGAAAGGGTATCTTCCCCCTCTCCATTCTTTTATAAACTAGCTTTATTTGATGAATAAGAGATACAGATCCATAATCATTTTTTTTATAAAAAAAACACTTACTCGTATAGTCTTGGCAGATTGCTTTTCCTGTGAAATTTTCATGACAGCATTTGCAAGACACTCCTCTAAAGCCCAATACTTGCTAAATGAAGATGACTATCTTGCATGAAAGTACCAGTCAGGGATTTGAAAATAATTTTATCCCAGGCTCTATGCAAGACTTGACTGGCCTAGAATAAGACTAACAACTGCTTTGCTACCTTGGAGTCTGCCTGCCTTACTTCATTAATTGTAGAGGCTCTTCCTTGAGAAGTCATGGAAAATATCTGCCATTAATTTGCAACAGTAATTACAGAACACGAAATGAATTTCAGAAGGTAACACTTTGCCATACAAAAGCAGTTGGCATGTCTATTACTCAACTCCTGAGCTAACGTCTCCAGTGTCTCCTCCTGGAATCCTACTCAAGCCCCACGAGCTCTGTTGAATGCTGTGAAACTACCTTCACCTACAGCTTTTACATTTTTTTTCTATTTACTTCTACTGTACCAACCAGCCCTTCAGCCTTGATCTGGCAAACTTCTTGCATGGAGTGCCAGCCAATGACCTTTACTGTAAGGCATTTGGCTTCAAAGAACCAGAGCTCAGGAAGGCACAACTTTCCTCTTGTTTCTTCTGCAATGGTCTCCTATGAACAATTACATATATTTTTTGAAGAAGAATAGGTCTGATGAGGATGCAGCTGTGAATGTCTGGGTGCATCAATCAGCAGTGTGCTCTCTGCTGCCCACCTACCCACATAGAGGACTCCCTCTTTCGTCTTTCCTGCTGCCTCTGCCACACCCTGCTTGGTTTTTTCTGCTGCTGCTACGACTCCCTCCTTTGCCTTGGAAAGCCCTTTCATGAACACATCCATGGCTGAAGACTTTCTTCACACAGCTCTAGAGGAAAAAAAAAAATAGTACACACTTTCAGTAAGGTTTTTTCAGCATTTTACCCCAGAAAGGGGAGAAGATATTCTAACTGAACAGGATCACAATTGCTTTAAAATTGTATTATTTATACCCCCAAATTGTATAGCTATATGAAACAGATATCCTATTTCCACAGAATCTTATGGAGAGGTTGCCAATAATGCAGTTCTGATTGGAAGATGGTTCCATTGACATGAGTAACTTCCTTGCCTATCGAGGCATCATTTCTCCCAAAGGACAGTTCTGTTGATGTGCTGAATGCAAGATTCACCCCTGTGATTTGATGATACTCCACCTCCCATCCAGAGAAAAAAGCCAACTTAAAAAGCAAACAAACAGACCAGAAAAACCAAACCACATAAATCAAAATCTCTCATAAATGACAAATGTTCACTTGTAAGAAAATGCCATTACAACTCAGGACTGGAGGAAATAAAAAAATGCTGCATTTCCATTAGTCCAGCATTTTACACACAGTCCACATCATTCTTTTGGAAGCTGAGTTTTCCTGAATGGGCTCATTGCATGCATCACAAGTGAGAAAATATTTTACTAAAAAGCTAAAACAAGATCACGGGATTTAAAAAGCACTGCACTACAGCTACCAAGAGAGTCCTCTGGCAGCGATACAATCCAGTGCTACACTGAAACCACCGAAATAGTAATTAAAACCCGGAATCAGCGTCCCTTAGACAAATGCATTATCAGTAGTCCTTTCTCTTCCTCCACCCACACAGACAGAAGTGCTGCCTGTTATCTTCTCCTCTTTGCCAGAGGCTGAGTAGGAGGAATGGATGTCTAGGAAGGCATCTGGGCTGTCGCAGCTTTCCCCTAACTCGTGACGAGCGTGCGGAGAAAGGCAGTGTTTGTGCTCCAGCCGAGCTGCCCACGGTCCTGCCTCCCTGGGGATGGCAGGGGGCTCCTTGCACATCGTGCCAGATGAGGCAGGACCGGCCCGGGGCACCCGCGGCTCCGCCACCCGCAGGGACCCCAGAGCGGACCCAAATTGCATCAAATAACATAGAATGACACACCTGCAGAGGGAGGGGGGAGCGAGCAGCGCGTCGCGCCCATATATATGTGTATGTATATGTAGCTACACACGTACAAACACGGACATGCACGTAAAGGCATCCACGCAGCGAGGCACCTACCGAGGAAAGCAGCGCGGCGCGACCATATGGGCACCCACGGGCGCGACGGCGGCACGGCTTCTCCTCCCTCCCCGTGCCCACACGTTCAACAGGACGTGTCTAGCCAGCCAGCCAGCCCTGTATGACCCGCACACCTGTAATCCCGCACCGCCCCGCCCTGCCGCACTCACCGGGCACCGACCCGCTCCGGGCAGGCTGCGGGGCACGGAGCGCGGAGCGGCCGAGGCAGCGGCCCCTGCTCAGCACATGCCGAGGCTCGGAGCCCGCCGGCTCTGCTGGCACCACCCCGGCGGCAGCCCCGCAAGAGGCGAGGGCGGGGGGCGGAGGATGCGCCGCGGGAAGGAGGAGCGCCGGCTGCCGCTCCCCGCGGGGTGCGCGCCCCCCGCCCGGCCCTGCGCCCACCCTGAGCGCTGTGCGGAGGGAGGCGTGATGGAGAGCGAGCACCTGCTCCCCGGGCGCAGGCACAGAGAGAAGAGAGGGAAGAAGGCGTGCCTTGGTACCCGCTGGGACTCCGCGCAGTCACCGCTCCCTCCGAGGGCTGAGCGCCTCGTCTTAGAAGTGTAAGGAAGCTGTTGATGCGGCACACCCCTGAGTCACTTCTCCAAATCCTTAGAAAATCTCCCCCAGCTTCGCTTTTGCATCTACTTCCAAATCTTCAGCCCTGAATGACTGCAGTTCAATGTGACTGTTCTCACAAGATTCATGATCCCGGCTCATTTTAAGCACGGGAGGTGGTGTTCTTGCAGGTGTAATTCGAGTCTTGACTGCACACACACAATAATTTTCATCCCAAATGGGGAGCAGTACGGCCAGACTCGCCCAACCCCTACGCCTCTGCTGGCATCCTCCACCACACAATCCATGGCCACTGCCACCCGAATCTCAAACTCATGCAGAGAAGTCACCTTCTCCCCAGAAAGGGAAACCTATCAAACTTCTCTATTTTGGTCACAGAATTTAAGCATGAAAAGCCAAGACCAGTAGGAGACAAGGCACTAGAACAGATGGACCTTCAGCTTCAGTACATCAATTCAAACCCTGCAAGGCTTAAAGAAACAGCTTGGGTTTTACTGCACTCCAAAAGGAGAAACAGAACGTGGTTTAGATGAGATAAAAGGTTGTGAGCTGCAAGGAGCATCTTTCATCCATCATGCCTTGCAGACAGCTGATGCATCCCTGGTTTTGTTTCCATGCAGAACATGTAGTGCAGAGTCTTACTCTTGTCAGGTTTCTTTGCAAGTTCTAATATTTCTGTATTGTTTGGTAAACTTTCTTTTGCTTCATTCTACTAGTAGTTTTAATCAACCAAGCATTAGGCAACAATTTTACTTGTGTAAGAGTGTTCAGACTGGTAATACAAATCATTTTCTCATAATTCTGCCCTCAAGAAAACCTTAATAAAAAGCCCAGAAATTAAATTACATAAGATACCTCACCTTAGTCATCCTGTGCAGCACATTCGTAGTTAGCAGTGCAACAGCTAGGTGTGGTATTTCTATTTTCTTCTTATTTTGGACAGAGGACAATAGGTACAGTTCCAGACAGTAAATGAAATTTAATCAAAATCATATTCTTTTCACATATTAAGTGGCCCAATTTATGTATCTTAGTATGTAAATTGGCTCCTTGAAAACCCTTCTGTCAGTCATCCTCTACTATCTTGAGCAGTAGACTTAGACCTCAAATTAGAAGCAAAGTGAATATTGCACTACTTATAATATTATATAATATATGATATATGATTATATAATATGATAAAGTTATCTTTCAGATTTAAAGAAGGCTTTTTATTTTTCAGCAAATGACTATGAGTATGAAATGTTGCTTTTTATAATGTATAAATCTAAATCTAAATAGACTTATTGTATGTAATTACATTAGGAGAAACAGATAGTCCAGTATGATAAACAACCTTGTACATTTATGGCTGTGTTTCTGAAAACTTTACAAAGAAGAGCTCAGATGTTTGCAACTCCTAGCTTTTGCAAGCAGTCTTTTTTTGCCTTATGTTTATCAAATGTAGGCATTATGTTCTGCTGTTAAACAAAGTAACAGCTTGTCCTTTAACAAAAATCGTGCAGCTAGAAATAGAGAGGTAAAGGCAAGAGGGATCAGTTGCCACAGCAGAAGTAAAGCTGAAAATTTCAGCTGTAGTATTCAAGCTAGGAAGCTGTTAAATTCTAAATCATAATGTAAGAGGCACAAATATTGACACAAGAAATTCTTCATTCTTAAAATGAATGGGACTTAAGTGGAAAACAGAATTAAATATGAATGAGAACGGGTATTGTATCTCCAAGGCAATTCCTATTTAAACCACATTGTCTTCAACAGCTGGTTGGGGCTTTTTTTAGGTTGTCTCCTCAGCACTATTAGTATCACAGTAAGTTCTCCCCTGAAGCATTTTCTGTCTGAACGAAGGATAGTAGCAAACTGATTGCCCACTGATCACATTTAAAACAAATCTTTATTTAATGACACTGTTTACTTCACATGAGCATCTAGAGCAAAAATCAATTAAGTAGTGCTAAAATCTTCTTTAATCCATCTTGCCTTGCAGGCTAACTTATTGGTTTAGTTGCTAGTGATCAAGTATATCTACTTTGTCACCATTAAAAGAACAATTATGGACAATTGAAAAAGGTTGCAGAGGAAAATTGATCAGAATTTACTGGTTTTGGATTACTGACTCACACAGGCTCCCTGTGTTACCACAGAGCTGATAGTTGATGCTCCTCAGAGGAAAGGTACCTTTGAAAACCTGAAAGCTGCTGCATGAAGGGAAGTTTAGAGCAGTCTGTTCACAGTTAACATTGATTACTCCACTGCAAGTTCATTATGCTGATTGCAGATAATCTGAAAATTGTCTTAATTAGATAAATACTTTTTGAGAAACTGTGAACTCTTTACGCATGTATAGTCCAGTCTTTGGATTTCTTACAGAACAATTTACTGTGTGGATTGTTTTAGAGGCAGCTGGGAGTTCAGATCAGTTTTCTAGACCCTTTGCAATGTTTGCATTTCTATTCCCACTCAGGTCCCCCTGTGGACTGTTGCTGTCTTTACTGACCATGGTGTAACTACCAGTGTGCATAACCTCTTTCTGAGAACTCAGAAAAAACAAGATGAAGAAGACCTCATCTTTGCTTATAGGTAAGCCTGAGATTTAGCAAACCTTTATCTTAGTACTTATTATGCTCATAAGTGTTGTAATTTAACACTCCAGAGCATGCATGGTGTTCCCATGATGTTTACTCAACTGAAAGCTAAGCACATATATTAAAATCTTCATACAATCAAGATGCATCTCATATCAGAGTTAATTTCCCAGTGGAAGCATTCTGTTTATTAATTTAAAATTAATATTCATTATTATGCAGTGGTTGCCATTTCCAGTTCAGTCCCATTGCAAAGATTTCTGTTTGTGAACTGTTTGGATAGATATAACCAGGTGCTCATTGTGAGCTGGGTTACTGGATGTTCACTGTCATATAACTAAGAGACACAAATAGAACTGATCAAAAAAGTTTTAATTGATATAGACTTACATGACATAAATATATTTATTGGAGTACTTGGAGGTGTGTGAACACCTACACACACAGACATACATGTATTTCAGGAAGATTGATGTATGTCTCTCATCTGAGGGATTTCAGCACAGCTACAGTAATCTTGATATGACTCTAACCACCAGACAGAAGAGTTTCACAGCTTTATACCACCTCTGTTACAGTCAAAAACTGCCAGACTCCAGACTTTTACCCCTCCTTCACTTGCAGTCAATGGTGAAGTTACAGGGCCATCAGAGCTTTCATAAGCAATGGTAACATTTCATTAATTACTTAACCTATCTGGGCTAAAAATTCAGTCTTGAAGGGCACAGGAACCCTGTCTGTTCCACCTGGAACCTTCAGCAAGGCTTTAGTCTGAAAAGCAGTATGTTGAGTGCCAAGGAAACCATCTGGCAGCATGTTTCTACTCAGAGGCAACCAGTAGGTCACATGAGGCTGACCTAAGGGTGCCTGGCAAAATCGGTGTTGATTGCTCTTTAAGATGTTTTCCATAGAATTTTAGAATATGCAGAGTTGGAAGGGACCTCACTGAGTCCTTCTTTTAGCTCTGAAGAGGAGCATCCCCAAGAGTTATACCAGGTGCTTGAGAACATTTTATAAAGGCTTCTTGAACTCTGTCAGGCTTGGTGCTGCCATCACTTCCCTGGGGAGCCTGTTCCAGTGCCAAAACTCTCTCTGGGTGAAGACCCTTTTCCTAATATCCAGCCTAAATCTCCCTGATACAGCTTCAGGCCATTCCCTCAGTCTTGTCACTGCTCACCACAGAGAAGAGATCAGTGTTCACCCCAGTTCTTCCCTTCACAAGGAAGTTGTAGACTGTGGTGAGGTCTCTCCTCCATCTCCTCTCCTCCAGAATGAACAGGCCAATGAATTGATTTTGCCTGAAAGAAACAATCACCTTCCTCACATGTGGTGAAATGTGTTATCAGCACCTCATATAACTGAAACTGCTACTGCTAAAAAAGTTGAAATCACCAAGCCAGAGTCAGGTCTGATGCCTGTCTCCCCCCAAGTTCTGTTTGATTGAGAAGCCAGCACCAGATGTCTCCAAGGTCAATGATAAAACAGCATGTCCTAAAGCAGCCTGCTGCAAATGCAGGCACCTGAGCCAGTGCAGGCACAGCACATTAATTACCTGGATGGCAGCATTTCTCAAAGGTGCACCAGGAAGGCAGCAGCTTTAACTAGATACTGCAGTTACTTACCTGAAAACTGTTTGAACAGGTGGAAAACCCAAACAGGAGCATACTTCATTCTATCAAACTGTCTTCTTTCTGTAATTTCTAAAGGAAAGTAGACATCCCATAAAAGAAGAGTGGTGGTTTTCATGTAGATATTAACCCATAGGGAAAACCTAAAGTCTTCTCTGGCAACACATGATTCTCTCCTCATTTCTCTGATTCCTATGTTCTAGCTTCCCAGCCACATATCTCAGGTATTTTTGCCAGCACCACTCCAATCATCATAAACTCATAACACTGTTATCAGTTGCCAGCACTTTTTTTGTAACACCAGCAACTGGTCCAACTCAACTCCCATTCATGCTGATGTTAAACCTGAGATTGATTATGGAGAACCAAAAATAGCAAGGGATATATCACTATAAGCATGTTATTGCCTGTTATGGTTTCTTTGGCTCCTTTATTTATTACAGAGAATCAGTTATTGGAATCCTATTTTAATGCAGTTTCCAACCCACAGGCCTGTACCTTCTTGTTGATGTTTGTATTACCCCAAAACATATGTCTTGATCTAAAATTCTTAATTTTAAGGCAACACCCTGGACTATAAACATATATATGGAGCACTAAGTAGGGCATGGAATAACTGTGGGGAGCCATTTCAGATTTCTTCACAAGGGGATGTACACTCAGGCTTGGACAATGTAGACAATGGGAAAAAAATTACTTTTCCTCAAAATCACATACAAAATAAATGTACTTGTGAATTTAATTTAAATTACCAGTCCGGTTACAGCCTCAAGCTCAGATCTTGGAAAAAAATCCTACCTTAGAAACATTTAATTTCTATTATGCTCTCCACTTTGTTTCAATTCACAAGCACTTTGAAGCATTCACATTTGCAGTGATGCCCACGAGGCAGGAGAAAAAGACTCAAAGCATCACTTCAGTAAGAGACAAGACAGTTAGGTAAGGCACAAAGGGAAGACAAAGTAGCAAACAGGGTGGCAGTGGTCAAAAATTAAAGGCCACAGTCAAACCCAAGTCAAATTTGTGTAGGTATCTCAATGAGGGGTTTGTCCAGAAAGAAATTGCAGGTTGTCAGTGGGCTAAGTAGAGATTTCAGGAGAATGACCTTTCCTGTGTGAAGATTTTATTTTGTGTTTTGAAATACAAATGTAGAAGTTGTGCAGAATCAGTGTCTCAGGAATTTGCCTTCTTCTCATGGTACCAATCTACAGGAAATATTCCAAATATTTAAAAAGCTTTTTTTTTCACCTATCTATATATTTTGGCATTCATTTCACTCATAACTGCTGATGAATGCTCCATTATGCTTGATATTTTATAGCCACGATCAGGCAATTTTCTTGGCTCAAAGGGGCTTATTATGTTGGTTTCACGACAAGATACCAACAGGGGAATAAAGCACAGATGAAGAATTTCAGAAGTTGTGAGAATGAAACAGGTGAACCATTCACAGTAACTGATAATCACAGATCACTGCCTTCCTAGGTACCAACTGCCCTGTGAAATGAGAATTTGACATTTCTGCAGCAGTAAATTCTTTGTGCCTGTGGTACATACTCATCAAAAATATTTTCTGCTGGCATCCTCATAACCATGTTACCAGGTGCTTATGAAGTTTCCTCCAAAAATTAAACTCTTTCAGAACTACTTGAAATGGGCATAAATCAGAATTTCCTCTTGCTATCCATGACCCAAATGAAAATTTCATCATTCTATGACTAGTCTGAATGCTCTGGTGAAAGAAGGCATTCCATATCATCAGCAAACTTGAGCATCAATTTGAAATATGTCTGATTACATGCATTTGAACTGAACATTCAAATTCCTAAATGAACATTAATGCTTTCTAATTAACATAATTGTGCTGAACACCTTAAAGAAATGTTGTGTGTTATATATACATTTGGTGATTTTAGAAGATTGTGTTTCAGTCGTGCTACTTCTGTCTGTTGTGAATAATATGGCATTTACTCTGCAGGGGTCATCTGTGCTGCAAAGTACTAACAGCATGAATGAGAAAATGAGGCCTTGACACTTCATTAAGCTATCTCAGTCTGAGAACAGCATTTTCAGTCTCTTTAACATTTTTCATAAGTCAGCTATGTTGATCCCATCCAGTACCTTTATATCACAGTGTTAAAGGTTTGCAGTTTTGACATATCTAGTGTGTAGCCACTGAGAACCACCCTTTCCTATTTTTTACTTCAGTGATCTCCATTTGACTTTACCTGTCTGATTTGGGCTGCCATTTAGACCAGCTCTGTGGAAGACTGACTCCTCACAGGGACCACAGAACTAACTTTATGTATGGCCTGTTATGAGATGCTGAGTCAGCAAAGGTATGAGGTGGATCTATTTTGTCCCTGCCTCAAAAGATCAAAGCATTCAAACAGCTAGGTATTTGCTTAGATTCTGAGTAGGATCTAAGCAAATAAACCAAATTTTCTAGTGAAGTCAGGTTAGATGAGACCAACTAATTAGCCCAACTGAAAATAAAAATATTTATACGTGACTTTGTCCCACATTGCCTTTCTGGCAGCAGATTCTGTCTCCAGACCAGCTCATCGTCTTTCTGAGCTGCAGCAAGCAAGCCCTGCATATTCCCCTTTGATCCTTGGAAAGTCCTTCAGCCTCACCTGAGGCCAGGGAGCTACTCTCTGCCCTTCAGGGCCATTCCACAAGCTCTGTGACCTGTAGGTGTCTGGCTGCAGGTGGTCCTGGATGGCATAGGACCCTCCCTCCCTTACCACTCCACAAAAGAGGTTGCAATCTCTTTCTGCCTTCTAGGGAGCCTTCTTGATCCAGTGTTCTTGGGCCATTTCTCATCAACCAAGAAAGCATTCACACCCTCTAAGGCTACCCTGAGATCCAAAACATTTGTTCATTTAAATGTCAAACCCTGTTCAGACAGAGCCTTGCTGCAGAGACACAGCTGTGTCGTGCACTGTTGTAAATCTGAGATGCTCCATAGCTCAGATATTGAACTGTAGTCCCATGCTGAAGATGGTCATGGTCTGAGCATGTAGAAAGCCAATGAATTTTATTGTGGAGCATTGACCCAAGTGCTAGTGGCACAGTCTGAAGCTGTCTTCATCTACTGTTGTGATTACAGATTTCAGACAGACTGCCTACATATGACAGAGGGAGGAAACTGTAAAAGCCAGGGTTGCTTGAAAGAAGAGAGCAATGCATTTTGTATTTATTGTAGAAACAACAGAATAGTATTAATCAATAGATCAGCAGGATCCTGTTGCAGTATTTCTTTGCAATTGTAAGGAGAGAGAAAGATATTTCTTGCAATAAAACCCTGTCTGTGTAAGTCCACAAAGACAGGCTTATTTTTCCTAGCTGAGAATATGTGTTTCTCTCAACAGCATGTCTGCTTAGGCACGTGTAGGGAGACAGTCTGCTGGAGGAAAGTGAGATCATTCTGGGAGGCTGCAATAGCATAACTCAGCTCTGCTGAGAAGCTCAGTGTGATGTTCAGCTTCTAGTCAAAGTAATGCCTGGAAACAAAAGGGCCCTCTTTAGCCAAGGGTATGCTGCCTTCACAGGCTTAGCTAGCTTGTCTATGCTGCTGCAGCTTCTATAAAAATTAACTGAGCCTCATTTACAGAATAGATCAATACTTCAGCTTGCATGCCTCCTGCATGTTTAGTCTTGCCAAGCTTTGCCTTGCTCCATGGTTTGAGCTTGGTGATCAGCTTATTGCCATGCAGCCACTCACTCCACTCCCCACAGTGGGATAGGGGAAGAGCCAGAAGGGTAAAGGGAACAAAAATCTGTGGGTTGGGATAAAGACATTTTAACAGGTAAAGGAAAAGCTGCACAAACAACGAAAACACACTGAGGGATTAATTCACTATCTGCCATCTACAAGCAGGTGTTCAGCCATTTTCCAGGAAAGCAGGGCTCCATCACATTTAATGGGTACTTGGAAGGTTAAATGCCATAATTAGGAATAAACCCCTTCCTTCTTCTTCCCCAAGATTTTATTGCAGAACTTGGCACCTTGGGGTATGGGATATCCTTTGGGTCAGTTGTGTTCAGCTGTCCCAGTGTGTCCCTCCCAACTCCTTGTGCAGCCTTGTGCACCCCAACAGCCCCTTTGCTGGTGGGGTGTGTGAGGGGGCAGAAAAGGCCTTGACACTCTAAGAGCTGCTCAGCAATAACTAAAACATCCCTGTGTCACAACCCTGTTTCCAGCACAGATCCAAAACCTATCCTTATGCAAACTACTATGAAGAAATTTATCCATTTATCCAACTAAATGTACAAACCAGTACACTTAGTTTTGGTTGAATAGGCTTTCAGTGTGGTTTGCAATCTTCCAGGCTTTCTTCCAAACATGTGAGCAGCCATCAACTTTAGAAGCTCAGCTCTACATCTGTTTCTCTAAGATGTTCTGCTGTGTCACTAGCTCTTCTATCCTCTTTCACTTTGCCAGTTACAACTTTGTTCTCTCTCTCTTTTTAGTGTACAAGACTCACACAGGGGACATGAAGAGTGTGTCATTATGTTGTGGTTGAAGAGGTTCAGTAACTCAAGCAGACTCATCAACTGTTTCCTCCAAAGGATTAACACATCTCTGTATTTGACCTTCTGCTATTTTCTTTCCACTTTTTAGCTACTGAACTCTCTAGGCAGCCAGGATGTGTTGGGCTCAATGAAAATCAGTCTTTGATGAAAATTTCTGCTTGTTCCTTCTCCTGTTACCTTAACAACTGGTATATGTACCTCTCAAGTTACATCTTCATCTGAAGTGCCTGCCTCTTCCACATACATCCTCTGAATATTCACTGAAAAATTATGCTGGAAATCAAATATTACACGGAATTTGTATATTCCTGTTTTCCCATAGTAATTGAAATTGTAGCAAGCAACTCTGCTGACAAATTGTGTGTGTTTTTCTTTTTAAATTTACCCCAATCAAAAAAGGTAACTTCATGTTTAAAAAGCAGAATTAATAAGAGGTATTCCACTTCCTCCTAAGAAAAGTTTCTGCTGCATTCTACATTAACATGGTGCTAGTTTTCAGTGGAGGACTGTAGATTTTTATATTTTTTAAAAAAATTCAACTCTTTAGAATTCAGTTAAAGCAACAAGATTCCCAAAGATGATACATGTAAAAGTCTCACCAAAGTCCACAGTATCCTTCAATACAATAAGGCTTAAAAATTGTTACATTCCAATAATTTTTTATGGTGTTCTCTCTGTATGAAATAATTTCTCTGTATGGGAACACTGGTAGTTCACACTCCTCAATTCAATGGTGTATATCAGCATGTTCTTAAATTTGAAGTATGCACAGCAGCAAGCCAGACTTCACACATCTTTAATGCTCAATTTGTAGACAAGAGTCCTGACATTGCTGATCATATTTTATTTCTATAAATTACTGTCTCTAAGACTTTTAAATCATTGTAATACAATTGTAATACAAAGTTTTCTTTAATGTCTATCATAAATGCACTTTGAGGATGTAACTTGTTTTATGGATGTTAGATTTTTGTCCTTCAGTATCATGTGCACATATTCTGTGCTAGTAGTCCTTTTCTGACAAATCAGTTCCCCCAAGTCATCACACTAAAATGTCTTGCAATTATATTACTTTTAAAAGTTGTATTTCAAACTTTTAAAGGCTTCAATTGAAGAAAAGACTTCACCTTTCTTGAAGTACAAGTTCAAACACACTCTATAAAGTAAAAAAATAGTAGATTTATAATCCATTTGAGTTGTGTCAGCAAGGTTTAAATTGGGAGAAAACCAACCCAACCAAAACACAAAATATTTTCTATTTTTTTTTAAACATTACTGTTTAATTTTTATTTTATCAGCAGGATAAATTATTCTCCTTAAAATCCCAAGGAAATTGGGATACTTGGTGAGAGCTTAATGACCACTAGGTGTTGCTGGAAAACTCTCAACTAAACTTGTAATGATTAATATAATAAGGATGACTGCACTTGCTTTCTCCTCTCCCCACTCTTCTTCATCTTTTTGGGTTTCAGATTTTTTTATGGGCTGGAGTTTCTACCTTTATGTCTTGAGCTGATCACACTCCCATCAGTCACCATATCAGATGAGAAAAATAAAGAAATAAAGCAATGTATATGCTTGGCTATAAGCTCTGATTCCAGCTCATCTGTCACACAACTCCTTTTCTTCCTCTATTCTTAACAATTTCTTCAGCTCTACTCCCGTAAGAGAGTAGATTGAGATTTTTGTCATCAATATAATTTCCATAAATTTGTATAGAGATTACATTTTTGGCAGGAAGTGGGCTAGAGATTATATAGTTCAGGTATATACCTGACCCCTTTCTGCTTATTCAATTGAACTCTTTAAATGTTTCTGAGCATCTTGCAAGAAAAAAAGAGATTACCAAACAAATTGTCTTTTACCTCCTCCTGTATTGCTAAATACAGCAAACTAGTCCTGTTTGTTGCCTGTGTTTCCTGCTTTGGTGTAAAGACAGCTGGGCTGCTGGCTGTGTCACTTCTTAGAGAAACACCCCTTAATTCCTTTGAGGTATTTCCCTGGTGTTTCCCTGTTGGCTTTTTTTCTTTCCCTGTTGGTTCTTTACCTCATCTCTGTAGGGCTGGAAGTGTGCTCCAGTGTGGCTCACACATTCACAGTCCCTGGCAGAGGAGCCTCACTGGTCCCTCTAACCTTTGCATATCACCCCAGGAACAGCCCTGACACTGTCATGTGCCACATCTGTCACTCCCCTGTCACACACAGCTTAAAGCTCTGCCAATTCCTGCTAGTTCCTGAGCAAAGACTGTCCTCTCTTGCTGAGAAAGGTGGCTACCATCTGGTGCCAGCATGCCTGGTGCTATGCAGGCCATTCCACTGTCAAAACCCCCAAAACACTGACAAGCCATGGAACCATGCATTAATATACTCAGCAAAATATACTTTTCTTGGCCTCCCATGTACAAAACCTCATGGCTATTCTGCAGAGGGTGAGTTCAAAATTCCCTTGGAAGCATACTACTAATATGGAGCAACTTGTGCTTCTGAGATTCCCCCTGCTTCTTCTCTTTGAGTAAACAGACTGTTCATTGCTCTTTTACCAAAGTAAAGTCACAATGCAAAATGGGGAAAAAAAACCCCATGGAAATATAACCTGGTCAACCCAGAAAAGAGGGTCCTTAGTCACCTCCCAGCTTCTCCACCAGTTTTCTGGTGGCTCTAAGAAGGAGATCCAGCACTCAGGATGGGGAAGCCACAGTTCTCTGCCACCCCACACTTGATCTGGACAAGAGTGAGGCTGAATGTTGACACACACTAAAGGGAGCATACACAGATTCTGTCTATTAAATAGATTTATTACATGCTTGCCACTGCAGGTTACTCAACATCATGATGCACCTTCTGTCAGGTGTTCCCATATTCTTCTACATACCCTTCAATGCCTTGCTTAGTGGCTTTAGGAAGGCTTTAGGCTGCTGCTCTAAATATACATATTTTCTTGCACAGAAACTGCCACCACCCCAAACTAAAGCTATCTTTTCCACCTCTCTGACTCAGAAATTTATCAGTTAGGGCTGTTTGAAACTCAGTAAACGTAGCTGGCAGTGGCAAAACACCGGAAATATGTAGAAATTGAAATGGTGCTCATAGAGAAAATTTTATTATTGCAGAGGGTAAGCACAGCTTGCACACAAACATAAGCACTCATCTTAGGGTCTAGCCCACCACATGGCAGGAAAATGTGTTGCTCAGTTCAAGCAGTTTGAAAAGCCAGGAGTAAGCCATCAATCATTTCATTTTACTGTGCCTCATAAATTTGTGAAGCCTGTATTTCCCAGCAAACCATACAACCCATTTTATAGAACCATGGAGCTTCACAGGAAGCCAAGCACAGCCTGCCCTGCCCCATTCTATTACATTTTCTTTGTCTTTTCACCAGAATTGCATGTCATTGACAGTGAGTCTTTTTACAGAAATTAATCCAATGAAACTCCCCCATCAGTGATTGGAAATATCCCTGGTAAGTGGGCCAGGTTACTGGCAAGGCTTCTCCTGGACTACAACACACACTGATGGGTTTTCCTCTGCTACCTCCAGTCTGCTGCTCACAGTCTAGATTCTGCTCAGCAGTTTGATGCATCCATATCAATCTACATTGCCTGAGTTCTCCACCATTACACTCCAATCCATGAGCAGAAAGGGTAACACATCTTATATGCAAACCCAATAACTCATTTTTAGTTTAATGAAGCTCTAAGCTATGGAATGACATAATTATTTTTGGTGCAGTTACAATGATACTTACACAGTTCAAATGAAATACAGTTAAAATATATAAAAATATATATAAAGGTATATACACAAATTTCCTATAACCTATCCCCTTTCTCTGTTATTGTGCTCACCCTTGCACTGCTCCTCTGGGTATGAAGGCTGATACCTTCAGGCCATGGACAGGGAGCTACAGCACAGTCAGCATCTCCTCCCTGGGAGGAATGGGATATTGCTTCTCCCTTCTCAAACCAGGACCAGTGGTTGAGATCAATATTATATTTAGTAAGAGCATCTGTGCTCTGCTCTTTTTGCCTTGGTCTGTGATACCATGCTACATCTTCATTTATGAGCTTAGCATATGTCATATTCTAATTCTTTGTTCTCTAATTTTTTTAGCCAGATGCTGAGGCTGCTTTCCTTTGATAACCTATTTGAATCTTCTTTCTAATTGACCAGTGCTGAGTCATGGGTTTGCTGATATGATCCTTTCCCTGTGCTTTAAAGCTCCTTCCAAAGAAGGCAGGCTGAGAAGTAAGAAATTATTCTTATACACTTGGTATAAGGTTTTCTAACTCTTCCAATTGGAATAATTTGCTGGTGGCCATGACTGCCTGCTCTGACCTCCTGACACTGTCTTAACCTCCAGTTTTCCTCTTACTGATACAGATAAGAAATCTTTCAAATGCCTTTCCAATCCAAGCTCTCATTTGGCACTTACTGTGCCATGGCTGCTAGACATGAGTACACACGTGTATATTTAGATTTAGTACTTGCTCCCAAAGCTCTTTATTTTCTAAATGGAGCCACTTCAGGCTCCAGTCCAACTCTAAACTCCCAGCTGCAGCAACCATTGCACCACACATTACTCAACCCTCCTTCACTTTTTTGTTCCAAGGGAAAAATTAGTCACTACAAATAATCTACATTTGTTCAAATAGAAGATTACACACAGAAGCTCATGTTGCTTTCCCTTTGTTTTTCTCCCAGGGCATGTCAAGACTGCTAACTAATTTTCTAGGAATAGAATTTATCATGTGAGCCAGAGAAAAGTCTCTCAAATTTATTTTCCATATGATGGAAAAAGATTCTTGGTAAATAGCAGAGGGCTCATTCCTAGAGCTTGAAGCAACATCCTTGTGTTGTAAGATCAAAGAATTTTGAGAAGCCTTCAATGTAGATTAGTTTTACATATTATCAAGTTTCCCAGGAAAACAAAACATAGCTCCATATAGCAGCAATCCACACAGTAGCTAAATGTGAGGTTTTAAGCCTGGGTGAAAAGGATAATTTTGAAATTCTTGTGTTAAAGACTACATTGGAGAGTAAATTTGAGCTGGTTTGAAATCTCTTTTCTGGCAAATCCTTGGCTTCTCCCATGCTTATACACCATTTTCTGACTGGAAAATTAAAACACATCAGTCACTGGTCAATCTGGACATAATTTGCCCTACCTTCAAATGAGGTCTTAAGGAACATAAATCCCCAAGTATCTCTTTAATAGGGTAAGAGGGAGAACATGATCAAGCAATTCTGTAAGAGAAACTGAGCAGGTTAAATCGAAGTCAGTGCTGGGAATTGACTCCAGCCAGTCATTGCAATCAGGTAATTCTCTTGTACAGATATTCCACATCCTTAGCTCTTCTACCAAACCTATTCATATAAAAACCTGATTGCAAACCCAAGACAAAAACTGTCTGCCAGAGACTGCTCCAGTCTTCAGAGAGATACTTTTACATTCTCCTGAACTGGTTCAGTCATATCTGAAGGAAATTAGACACTGCACTTCAAACCACAGAGATGCCAGCTGAGAAACACCAAGAAAATCAAATTTCTTACCCTACTGAACTAGAATACTACAGTCATTAAAAAAACTAGGGACTGACATATTTATTCCTGTGCATTTCATACATTCACCCTATGAATTGCAACAAGCTCTAGTCATGTATCCAAACAAACCTGGACAAATTTCAAGCACAGCAGCAAAAATTAGGAGACAGAATTATGCATAAACTTTAATTTATGCATACTGAAATGTCTACAGCTGTATTATCACCCTCCCCTTTAGGTTTCTATCCCACTAAAACTTTCCAAATATCCCAGGCACAGTTTGGCAACAGGCCATAGCTCATGAGTAATGGAAGAACTTCATGGCTATCTGTGTACTACCAGTTGCAATGCTGGGGCCTCATTGCTGGAAAATGGGAAAAGGAATTCTGTGTATAAAATGACAAAAATGAAATTGACCCAGAGATGTCTCAGAAGAACGAAGTGCAGAAAAGCAAAACATCATGAGCAGAACTCCTGTAGTTTTAGGGAACCACATGCAGCTTTTTATCTTGATTGGATCCATAAAGCCTTGTTTTTTGCCTTACTTACACAACATTCATTCTCCTTAGCAAGAAGCAAATGGGTTCTCACTGTCCTTTAAAGGATCTGTGACTCTCACTCCAGACTGAGCTGCTTGCAGGGTGTGGAAGAGGGAGGGGAGAAGGCATATATTTTCCCATGAAATGCATACCTACAAGAAAAGTGGTAAAAGAGTGTGATTGTAGAAAGCCAAGTCTGTGTATTTGCCATGGAAACAGCAGTTTTAAGAAACATAGTGATGGGAGGAATATCAACTATACTTCAGTCTGATTTCTGCAGAATGCAGTCATGGCAAGCTGGCTAAAAGTAGGCTGCTCCTTGTGCAGCTTGACAGACCCTCCAGTTTTATTAGCTGGGTGATCACAGGTCACTTCTGGCTGCTACTTTTGAAGTGTCCTAGTATCCTTTACTATGTTCAGGAAATGTAAGGAATGAAGTGCAAAGGTGTCTCACCTCCCTCTGGACACTCACCTCATTTTTTGTGAGTCCAACATCACCCTTGATGCATATTTCATTCACATGTTTGCCTTTCTTTCTTTACATCCTAGCACAGGCACACAGTGTAAGGAAGGAAAGGGACTTCCTTGGACATGTCCTGGAGACAAAGCAGCTCAGGGCTTAATTCTGGTATTCTACTTTTGGAAGCTTTTTGTTTCACACATACCAGGAAAAACTTGATATTAAAGACACTTCTAGGATCTAAGAAAGTTTTATTGGAGTAACAAACACAAATATTAGCACAGGGTTCTCTTTCCCTGTAAGAGCTGCCACTACTTCTGTTCATCATCTCTCTGTTTTTTGCTTCTTACCAATTTCCTTTCATTTTGATGCTCTGTTCCTCTTCAGTCACCTCTCTTTCTTTCTTTATTTCATTCTTTTTGCTGTGAAAGGTGTCGTGGAAGCATCCCTGTTTCCCTTCTCATCCCTACTGCTGTGAACAAGTTTTGCCAAAGGAGAAAGATAAACATGGTCAATGCAGTCTCTTAGCCCTAGACTCTACAAAACAAGTATGGTACACACTCCTGAAGAGTTCACAGCCCCTGTCTTTAAAGAATGCCAAGGGGTTTGGCTGCTCCCAGAGTTCAGGGAAATGCTGCTCCTCCAGTCACTTGTGGCACTGCTGTTCAGGAGGGTTGGTCACCTTGTGGAGTCACCTTCAGCTGCAGGAGAGCAGCCCAGCACAGACATGGATGTGTGCTTCCAGCTGAGGAAATTTCTGCTTCTCTGGTCTTTTGTCACAGTGCTGGCTTCCTTCTAGTTTCCACAGAATGCTATTGATGGATACACCGGGGAATGAGCTGCCGTGGGAGGTTGTCGGTAGCACAGTTTTGTTTTCCATGTTGCTAATGAAACTTTGTCAGTAGCAGACTTGGGTGGGAAATCCACACTATCAGACAGATGATAAGTGCATCCAGGAAGTTTCTGTCCTTCAGGCATTATTACTGAGTCCCCAGCTTGCCACATTTTCTTGAAGGTAAAGCCAAGCTTTTCTTAGTGTTGGATTTGAAGCCTCTCTAGGTAACTGCTGTTTTCCTAAGTATCTTGCTGATTTCCTGGCTCATGGGAATGGTTTGGTCTCCAGAATAGTGTGAGCATTGCCTCAGCTAAACTCTTGTTTAGCACCATCACCCTGAGGCTGGTAAAAGAGGCTGCAATGGTCATCAAAGACCAGTGGCTTCACCACACCTGAGAGGCAATGCTGTGAAAAAAAGGCCAAAGTGAGATCTCTGCACCAATATGTTATTTCTTTTGTTCTAGGAAAAACCTAGTATTCTTTGGTTTATTTGCCTACCAAAGTAATTTCTAGAAAGGAAATGCTAGGAACAGCTCACAGAGGGGTTTTTCTTTAAAGTAACCAGATGATTGCCAGTTGCCATTTATCTGATGTCAGCTTTGCCCTAAGGATAGGCTGAAGTTAGAGCAAGGCAGACAGCAATCTCCTTCATCAGCTGCCACTGCTCCCAAGTAAAAGAATACATAAATGTCTCTGAAGGCTAAAAACGTGCCCACAGGCAAAGGAAAGGAATATATTGGAATACACTTTAAAAACACAGCTATTACATGATGCTTCAGCAAAGGTGTACTCAGATACTGTAGGGTATTCTGTTTGCTTAGTTTGATCAAGAGTGATGCTGGTGATGGAATAGGACTGCCTTAACTGGATCTTGGTTGCAGCTGAGCCTTTAGAAACACTAGGAGTTCATGCTGTAACCATGTAAACTTCATGTCCTGAGTTTTAATTGGAAAATCCTTCTGCTCCTATGTCCTTCTTACACAAAGTAATGGTTTCTCCTGTTACTACCATTCTAAGCAAACCAGGATTCAAAGGAATTGTTTTATTAAGTAAATAGGATAAACCTAAAGAAATCTTACTGATTAATGGAATCCTCTTTAGATGTAAAATTTGAACTTCCTGGATAGACATAGAAAAATGCTTTTTTTCCTAAGTATGCAATGGCTTTAATTTTTAAGATGTGGCCATCTTAAGTCTGATTTCGTATTTTGTAATGTTTTTTTAATTCATGCTGACCAGCCAGATACAATGGATATGAGATCTTAAATAAAAAAACTAAACCAAAAACTAAAACTAAAACCAAGCCAAGCAATGGGTATTGCTCAGGAGTCTTCAGTATACTTTTGGACCTTACAGAGGAAACATTATGACAAGAAAAAGATACTTTCTCTTTTGATATAGAGGTATTTAAAGCTCTTCATAACCTGGTAAGAATTCCCTGAATCATAGCAGAGCGACTGCAGAAGTGATTTCTTCTTCCTTATCCTAAGGTGCCTATTTTCCTGTCTTAAGTGCTACCCTGTGCATTTGTATGAGAGACAAAAGCAAAGTGGCTTTTTCACCGGACCATTCAGCTGGTACCAAGAGGCACTGCAGGAAATGTGAGAATTTATGTCAAATACAAGTGTGTTTGATGTGGAGCAAGGGAAAGCAAAATTCTCCCAGCAGTAAGCACACTAGTGGAATAAAGAGCTATTCAATAGCATCTTTCTCACTGTGCTGGTTTTGGCTGGGTAGAGTTAAAATTCTTCCCAGTGGCTGGTATGTGGCTGTGTTTTGGATTTTTGCTGAACACAGGTCTGATAATACAGAGGTGTTTGTGTTATTGCTAAGTAGGGCTTGCACAGACCTAAGGCCTTTTCTGGTGTTCATGCTGCCACACTGGCAGGGAATTTTGGGGTGTGTGGGAGGTTGTGAGCAGCCACAGCTGGGAGAGTTGACCCCAAAATGACCAAAGGGCTATTCCACACCATTTGATGTTATGCTCAGTGTATTAAGGGTGGGGAAGGAGGAAGGGGTGGGGAGGATGTTTGGAGTATGGCATTTGTCTTCCCAAGTAACCATTACATGTGATGGGGCCCTACTCTCATGGGGAATGGCTCAACACCTGCCTACCCGTGGGAAGCACTGAAGGAATTCCTTGTTTTGCTTTGCTTACATGTGTGGCTATTGCTTTTCTGAGTGAACTGTCTGTATCTCAATAAATGAGTTTTCTACCTTTTGCCTTTCTGGTTTTCTTCTCAATCCTACTGGTGAAGGATTGAGTGAGTGGCTGCATGGGGCTTGTTTGCTGGCTGGGGTTAAACCACCACACTTGCATGGAAACTCTCATTTTTTGCCATGTCACTTGTGACCCCAGGTGCTAAGCAGACAGAGAGCCCATCGAAGGAGCAGTGCTTTACAGCTGTTATAGCTGCCAGCAGAGGTAGAGGAGATGAGCTGGCTGTGCAGTCCTTGGCCTGAATAGTTCTGGGGTGACTAATCCCTGTGGATTGGGAGCACTCTGCCTAAGACTGGGAATAGGTTTTCTACTGGTAAAGAGTGAGGATGACAGACTGTGGCTGTGTAGCCACAGTGATCTTATTGAAATATTAAATACTCTGGAGGCTCAACAGTAACTTTGTCAAGGTGGCTGTGCAGTCTTGTGACTTAGGGGAGAGCAAACCTGATGCCTTCCTCACAGTGCTTGGGGAGAGTTGAATGTTCCTGAAGATGGCTCAGGTTATGCAATGAGATGTTCAGGGATTTGTCTGAAGTTACAGTGTTGAGTGTGTGCTGTTAGCAGAGGTAAAATATAAAAGTGTTTATGAAATCAGTCCTTGATCAGCTCACTTCAGCATCAGTAAAGCAGTCACCTTGTCTGAAGAACCACAGCTGTGACCCTGAAAATAAAGAGTGTTCTCCTGCAGTACAGAACAGGGATAACTCTTCTGTGAGCAGAAGGGTACTGTTCTTTTATATAATGTAGCCTGGTGACCTAAATGACTCCCCCAGGAGTGCATTTGCAACTTGAAAATCCCAGAAATCCACCTCCCAGAAAACTGCTTCTTTTACCATCTTGTGCTCTCAACACAAGATGTGGGAGATGAGAGGTTCTCCATGACTCCTGCTGAATGTGCCAATATCTGTAGAGTTAAAACTCATTGAGTTCAGCATGAGTGTGGACTCTGATGGACACTTAATATGGACTGGAAACTTGAGATCCAGCTTCTGCTCCAAGATCAACTTTTTAAATTTCCAAGAAAAGCCCATAAGACCAGCCCAACATGCAGGGATTTCAGTAACATGAATGCACAACTAAAACAAAAAAATGTGGCACCTATGGATTTATGCTTACAAGAGTGGGCAGAATGTTGAGTGGGAGTTTTCAGAATAATTTTGAATCTAATTCTACCTAGTTTCACCAAATGCATCCAAGTGCTGATCTTTTTCCGGGTTCAGTTTGCACCAAGACAAGCAGCACTTGGATGAGAACTAATGCTGAAATAAGACTTATAATGAGCCTGAGATTCAGATCCAGCATACAACAATCTGAAAATGGATATCATGAGTTTCTTACAGTGCCAAGATTGTTTTGTTAAATAAAAACATCCTTCAAATCTCTTAATCTAAAGCCCAGGCATGTGTTAATGAAGTAATATTAACAATAGATTTTCATTTTGGAGTATTCAGACAGGGAAATAAACACTTTTGTAGTGGAATCTACCAACCACCAAAAACCAGACTCTTCTGCAATACTTTTCTCTGCACAAGTGGAAATCTGTAGCTGCTTCTCTCAATTTAGAGGCAGAATTAACACTTGGAATGGAGTGACTCAAAGCAGAATCCAAGGTGGTTTTTTGCTATTAGGCATTCTTATTGCATAAATAAACACAGTATGTAGCTGCTGTAATTTTTTTAAAGTCAGCTTGTGTTTAAGTTACAAATACAGTCAACACTAATTCATCCTTCATTTTGCCTTGGGATTTCTAAAACAAATATGGGATGCCAAATGCTAATTCAGGTAATGGTACTAATGCAAAACCTCAAATATAAAGCTAAAAAAGATAAGCACTCACATGAAATTTCTTGTGTTAGTCTTTAAATTAAATTGCTCATTAGATTGTCTCCTGTGTCCTACATTCAAAGGTCATGTACAGATTTCACTATGAATAAAGAAAAAGAGAGGGGAAATAGTCTCCAAAAGAAAGCACAACTGTATATCTTTTCCACTGTGTTGTATCATTAAATTGCATCTGGTTTACTTGCACAGTAGAAGCCCGTGCTTTCCAAGGCAATAAAACTGAAAAATAGACCATAAGAGAGGGAAAACCCAACCCTTTAGCACACCTAAACTTTTTCACCTGGAAACTGAAAGCAGGTTACTGATATCCAAATCTAAACAGGAACAATCATCACAGAGATTTTTTGACTGCAACAAGAGCTGGTGGTTTATCCCACATGTTTAGGAGTTTTGCCATTGGGTTTATTGATTTGGTTTTGGGGTTTTTTGGAAGTATTTTCTGAAAAAATATGCAGGTAATTTACCAGCTTTTCTGCTGTGTCTCTCTTAGTCATCAGATTTCCATGGAATGGGGATTTTGTATTTATTTTTGGGAAAAGGTGATCCTCAAATAACAAAGTACACCCAGAAGATGCTGTTCTGTTTGCAGGTGTGTGAGCTTGCTTTCAGGACTGTCTTGTCCAGAGTCCTTAGTACAGCACTTGAGTCAGTGGCCAGAGGCTTTTTGAACTGGTATGCAGTGTTCTCTCAGATCTGTATGGTTCCTGACAGGTCTTTTCTGCTGCTGCTTTGTACCCACTTAAAAATTTCATGTTGTATTTCTCTATGTGATTTCTTCAGCTATTACTTTTCCTCTTTCTTTTCTTTCAACAAGAAACTAAGCAGCCTTACCCTCAGAGAGCTGGAGAATGGCAGTAGAGGAGGAAAGCTTTCATCTCCTCTTTCCTGGCTGCAGTGTTCTACCTTGCAGCTACTAAGCTTAATCTCATAGAGTGATGTAGACTGGAAAGGACATCCAAAGGTCATCTGGTCCAAAACCCAGCTCTAAGCAGGTCTGAGATCATATTGCTCAGGGTCTTGTCTTTGAGTTTTGAGTCAAGTTTTCAATATCTCCAGGCATGGAGATCAGTGGTGGATAGAGTGTGAATCTCTTATCTCTGCTCTGTTAGCAGCAGTGTACCTAAATGTTCAGAGAAAAAAGAGAAGACACAGAAAATGTTCAGCTTTGTGTAGCACACCAGTTTTGCCAAGTCTTTTTCCAATAACAAGGTCATAAGTTTGAACCATCCAAAGGGCATGTGTGATAAGTCATTTGTCTGTACATGTGAAAGGAAAATTAGCTAATAATTTCAGGTTTTATCCCTCAGGATTGCTTCACAGTACATATTTTTCCACATTTCTATCACGCCATGAATCTTTATCCTGTGCCTTCTGCAGAATTCTCTTTTTCCTCCCACATAGGCTGCCAGGGTCCTGCTCTCCAAGGGGTCACAGGTTGCAGAGGAATCCACAGAAACAGGAAACCAGGCTTCCTCAGTCAGTTTTGAAACACCAAAACCTGTTTCCTTTCTACAGAAATAAAGCCTGTCAGGGCATCCTCTGGGTAGGCTCACTATCTGAGCAGCAGCCCAGGAGGAGGGAGAAACTACAGGATTTCTTGTTTAGGAAATAAATGTGAGATAACTTATAGCATTTACAAACCATCAGAATGAAAGGGATCATTTTCTTGCTGCTCCTGTTGCACTTACACTGCAGGGGCAGCACTGGATTTAACCCCCTAGGAAAACTCTGGACCACAGGACAAGGCGATGAAACCCAGACAAGTCACTCAGACTCCACTCCATCTTTGACCACAACTGGGGGATCACCCTATTCTGAAATCCAAGCTGCCAAAGCAAGTGCCTCACAGGGACCTCCTTTTGCATCTGCAGGAGAGACACTGGGAATGACAGCAGTGAAGAAAACATCCAGCCCTACAGTACCTACCCCTGCAGGTCAGCCAGATGGACACGGTGATGGTGACTCTGGCAGAGACAAGGTGGGAAGCTCGTCTCACAGCAAAGGGACAATCCTGCAAAGCACTGCTAGAGAGATCTCTCTCCTTCAGGGGGTCACTGCAAGCCTGGATACAGCCACAGGGAACAGAACTGCCAAGCAGTCCTCTCGCAGCACTGGGATCACCAGGAGACAGCAGGATGCCAACTCCAAAGCATCCAGCTTTGAAACTACCAAGGGAAAGTAAGATGCATCTTTTTTTCTTGTCTCCTATGTACTGATTATTTTCCTGTTTCCAGTGACAAAATTGGCAAAAGTACTAGAAATTTCAGTGAAATTATTTTTTGACCTTAAAAAACACCATCTACAACAAGCAAGGGATCAAACTGGCAGCATTTACTCAGGCAAAACCATTGTAAAAAGAACATTTCTAACAGAGTAAATGCTGCAGTGTTTTATTCCTTAGAGTGGTTATCTCGAAATCAACAAGGAAGTCATTATCATATATGGGTAGGAAAGGACTACAGTAGATGACCCCCTGTTCTATGCACACTAAATTACTGTTGTTTTTTTTTTCTTGTTTCCTTTCTTGTGGATAAAAGAAATTGCAAATGCATTATTTCATTTTGAATTTATAAAAAAATACTGTGTTTGTAAACCTCTCCACTAAATTGAAAATACAAGCAATTAAATGTACAAAATGCATCAATGTCTGAAAATTTGAAACATCCCATTTTGTGATAAAAATTTGATGAAAAGTGGTGTTATAGGTGAGTGTGCAGAGCTCTATAACTTAATACACAATAGCTGTGCATAATAGAGTATATCAAACAGTACTGTCTAGTTTTATAGTTCTGGAACACTCAATTCTTTTCTTTGTTCCCCAGTGTCTTCAGTTCTCAATGGGGATATTAACACTGACATTGCAGATATTGCAAGTTTCCCTTAATTGCTGATATATAACCAGATACTGGTAGAAAATGAAAGACATGAAAGATTGGTTGTTTTCCATAGTATTTATGGAGAGTGGGCTTTCAGAATATAGATTTCTTCTTTTGACAGCACTTTATGGTAGCATCCAAATTCATGGGAAGGAGAATAAATCATCACTCTGACAATTATCTTGCTGTGTGTGGGGCTGGGAGTTAATGTTCTTTCAAGTGAAAAAGATATTCCTGTTGACCTGAGCATGTTTTGGATGACGCATAAGGGAAATAATGAATAAGGATCCAAAGGAAAGATGTTCTCTGCCTGTGAGAGAGCCCAGTAAAGGAGCTGTGTTTCCCAGACAGATTTCCTAGCATAAGTTCTGAAAGTCATCTGAGTTCACTTGAGTTAAATGGAGTCTCTTTTCACATGAGTGCTGATAGCTACATGTCCATTGAAATAAATCCTAATACCTGCTAACCTTGGTCTTTAGCTTTCACAGCTTTCTTCAAGAACAATATTTCAATTAAATTAATCTTCAGCAAAACTCTGTGAATCAGCAGGTATTCTTTCTACCTTTTACAGGAGATATAAACACAAGTAGCAAAAAATTAGTCTCTGGTGAAGATGGTCACGTATTTTATTTATCATAATGGCACATGGCTGCAACTGCAGAGAGGCAAAATAAGCAAATCTTGTATTTGCCAGCAGCTAATTTCATGCGTGGTCAAGGAGCAACCTGCTGTGCAACATGGATATTGGACTCCACTGAGCCAGCTAGCAATAAAGCCAGGATTGTATATCAAATTTACAGGAGTGTGTAGCAGCACCAAGCCCCAGCATTAAATTGAATGCTGAATCCCCAGTCTCTTGCTCAAACTGCTGAACTCCATAGCCTCTCCCTCCCAAGCAAACATCTACAGTTTTAGGTGTGGCTCAGTCCTTTTCACAGGAAGATTCTTGTGTTGCAAGGCTTGTCTTCCCACTGTGTATGAGGGTTTTTACAACCAGATGTGGTGTTTTGAACTTTCCTTCTATTTCTGTCATGACCTGAACAGTGACCTAAGTCACTCCACTGTTCTTCCTTTCATTATGGATTAGACCTGGATGAATAATAAACTTGCTTGTGACTCATTTTTCAGCAAAGACATGAGAAAATGTCTAGTCTAGGGTGCTCACTGTTACCAATCACTGCTTTGAAACACCTGAAAAGCTACTGCTGACAAAATATGCATAAGAAGACAAAACTTTTTACTTATTAAGTATATTTATTTAAGTGCCATCAACTACACCCTTAATAATTTGTACCACCTATTTTCTTTTTCTTTTTCTTTTTCTTTTTCTTTTTCTTTTTCTTTTTCTTTTTCTTTTTCTTTTTCTTTTTCTTTTTCTTTTTCTTTTTCTTTTTCTTTTTCTTTTTCTTTTTCTTTTTCTTTTTCTTTTTCTTTTTCTTTTAATACTTATCACAAATAAAGTAGAAAAGATACTATAAGAATTCCAATAAAGACACAGCTTTTTTCAAGATTTTACTCATTTGAAGCCTGAGCACAGCATGACTCAATAGCAGATTCCACAGCTGTAAAGTGTGCTGTTTCTGAGCGAATTTGGAAAGCAAATTTAGAAGAACAGTTTGATTTTTAAATTTACTTTGAGTTAAAGCACCTCTTTGGTTATAGTCTGTACTCCAACCTGAATTTTTGAGCGACCTTGTAGGAACTGCATGACTATAATCTTTCATGGCAACCCATTGTGCTAACATATGTACAGAGATGCTGATGTTAGGAGGCTGCATAAAGAAGGAACAATAGAGAGAGATCTGTGAGAGACAAGGGGAAGGAAAACAGACAAGAACAAGCATTTCTTTTTAAACATATTTATAATTAAAAAAAAATACCAAAGCTTTGTTAAAGAGTCTGCAAGGCTGATTGTCCACAAGGTACAGTACATGTCCATTGTACATTAATTATCCAAATACCCCTTTCTGAATGAGGTCATGTGCCTTAATTGTTTAATTACAAAGATAATTCCCTTGCTATTGCTACCCTAGGTTGTGTGAGGACAATACTATGAACCCATACCTTATCACATGCATCTAGAACTAGGCTGGGCTTTGAACCTCTCTCTATCACATCCTGATGGGGAATTACAAGGGCTAAATATCAGGCATATCCTTTTCTTTAAAAATATTAATCTCTTCCTTCTTTTTCATGGCACAGAAATGCAATTAAATCCTGTTCCTTCACATTGGGACAATTTTATAATTAACCTTAGAATAGATACAGGAGAACACAATTTGTTACTATCTGCCCTCAAACCATTTCAGAAGAGTGTTTTCTGTGGTGAGGTATCTGCCCATCAGGCAGGGTCTGCACCTAAGCTTTCATGAGGATAAGAACTTCATAGGAAGAACATCTAGAATGACCTGAGCTGAAGAAAAATTAATTTCTTTACTCCTAGGAATGAGTTTGACTTATGTTCTGAAATATTAAACTTAATGTCCCTACAGATATGCATTTTTAATTTTTTTTTTTATTTCTACCTATCTTCAAAGTTTTATGCAATCCATATCAATGAATAAAGATATAATGGAATCCTAGAGTGAGAGAATTTCTCCAAAATTCAGTGGCATAAAATCTCAGTATCAATTTGGTGTGAAAGAAGAAAATTTATGATACATTATTTTCAACAGAATTCATTTGAGATACATGTTTTTTCAGCTTGTGGAGAGAGACAATTGCAGTATTTCGCTATGTAAAGCAGCTTAAGCAGCAGTGGTGCAATGGGGTAAGTCTCAGGTGGAGTCCTGAGACAAGCACACTCATCTTTTCATTCTGAACCTGATCTTATTAATTACTATCCAAGGCAGTTCCTGAATACATCAGACCTTCATTCAGGCTGTAAATTAAGCACAGTATCCCCACATTGCTGAGTGGCTCTACATTGCTCTTTTATCTTATTTTGTGTATATTACACATTTCCATTTATCTTGAAGCCACTGAGGGTCTTTATAGACTTCTTCTCCCATTACCTTGGGTAGTGGTGAGATGGCAGCATTTTATTACTAAGCACAGAAAGGTTTAATAGAGTCAGCACCAGGGACAGATTTGCTTAGCTGTCACATGTGATAGGAGTGCTGGAATATTTCATTCTCACAACCAGACGTCTGCATTTCTCCCTGGAAATTGCTTTTGCCTCTATCAGCTTGGTAGAAATCTAGTGTACTGACAAATTAAAATGAATGGTTAAGATCAGCAGATGGTTCAGATGCATGAGACACATAGAAACCTGATTTAACTGCCTAGTTAATGCAAGGTTCACAGTCTCTTTTCATCATGTCACTTTTTAATGGAGCAGAGAGAACAATTCCTGAATCGATTTCCTAAGAGTTTGCATCGCTGTGCATTTACAAAAAATACAGTCACACATGGCTTGGGTTTCTGCCTCACTAGATATATTCACTATGACTTGGAAGGAAGAAGCTCTTCCACAGGCCTTGGTGGCTGTGTCAGGGTGTGCTTGACAGTCTTTATCCCCAGAATGCTGTACCACAGCAATGAAGATCATTGCAATAAGTCACTCTCATCACTGAATGTATTTCTGATGCTTGGCTGCAAGCCCACAATCCAATTTTCCTACACATGCTAAGCTCAGTGTTACTCCCATAGCAGACCCAAATGGCTGGTAGAGTCACAACAGACTGTTTTCTGCAGGACAGGAAGCACAGCACCAGGAAAAAATTCACTTCTTCACCAAAGTTTTTTTTGAGACACTCACAGGGTACTTATCCTCCTCAGTTGTTCAGTTTTTCTGTGACAAGGCACCACTATGCAGATGATTTCTGATTTTTTTTCCAGGATGGCAAGGAAGGTTTCTGTTTGTCTCATTACATTAACTATTGCATTAATGCTCGTGCTTATCTTGCCCTTGTTCTTTGTTTCATCTGCCATGGGAACAGCAAGGATTAGGAAGTTTTCCACCCTGCAATATCCCTTCACTCCTCTGAATAGATTAGGGTTACTGAGCCAAACTGGACAAAGTGTAAGGATTTACCTCCTAGACAGTGAAATAGTCAACTCCTTGTGGCATTTCATTTAGGATACCACAGATATATCTGCTCAGGTATGCACAGAAAATAGGCATTCTCACAAATCTGTATATAATTAACATTTTAGAGAACTGACCCTAATTCTAGAACAGACTTGGCAAGGAGATGACTGCAGCAAGGTGTCCCCATATGTTTTCCAAAGGCATTATCTGTGTTGCCAGATAGAGAATGCAAGTGTTTCCAATGTCAATTTTTCTGCCAAATCTGATACAAAGCATCTATTCTGTATCAGGCTCCTGGTAAGCAACACCATTGGTCATGAGGAAAAGCCTGACAGAAAAAAATCACCTTGAATTTCATGGACTTTGGCTCAGATCCTTTCTGTTCGAGAGCCCCATAAGATCAGACAGTGACAGCATAAAGATATGTATCTGTATGGTTAAGTGGCATATCAGATACAAAGAAACTGGCAAGGCTGTTAATCATTTAATGGAGGGAAACAAGTAAAGAGAAACTGCCCAAAACAACACTATAAACAAGGACAAATTCACCCCTGAAACTGTAATGGATCTTATTTTTTATATTTTCATTTTGTCACTTACAAAGGCTTTTTTTTTTGTTTGTTTGGTTGTTGTTGTTGTTGTTGTTGTCAGTATTTCCCAAAGTGGAAATCACTGCCATCACTGACATACTGCAGTCTCCTTCTCTGTAGATCACAAAAGCACTAAAAAAGCAGTGAAAACCAATACTACTGAAGGTTACCTGAAAAGCACTGACAGTAAACTGGACCAGAACTACCTTAATGAATTTTGTACTCTGAGCCACATAAAAGAGGGAAAATAAATTTATATTCCAGAAGTAAAAGGGCAGAAGTCACACCTTTTTAAAGAGCAGGTTTTTTCTGCATTTTCAGATATGTTTTACTGGATAATTCTCAAAGATTTGAGATTAATATATTCTCCAAAGTCTAAATTCTGTCTGGAAAAGTTTGATTGTGTTAAAAGCCTCTGAAATTGAGTGGAAAATCTTGTATCAAAGAGGTGATTTGATTTGCAACAAGAGAACATTTTAAATGCTAAAATAGATTGGTGAGTTGCTAGATAAGTGGAAATAGTGAATTAATTTTTGCAGTATGAGGGAGGACAAACAGTAAATAAAAATTCACATGAAACAAAGTGGCTGTTGGCAGTCCAAGGCTTCAGCACCGTATTACAAAAAAAAAAAAAAAAAAAAAAAAAAAGAAAGGGAAATGAATGATGAGAGCAGAATTTGTGTTTTGTAATAGACAGGACAAAATGTCAGGACACTGAGTTCTGAAAAAAAACATTAAACAAATCTTTGACGCCTAATGCTCCAGTCACTGTCAACAAGTCATCTGTTTCTCAGGGATTAAAAACATATCCTATAATATATTTTACCATCACAGACTACTTTTTATTTTATGTCACATGCACTTTTTAGTTTCTTCCATTCCAGACAGCTTGTAAAACATATTTTCCAATTTGATTTGTTTATGTTCAGTCCCTGGTGAGTACTGAATTTTTATTGTAGCTGAGATTCATACATTTCAGAGCAGAATAAGCTGGGCATAGAACCTAAATTAACTCATTTTGTTCAAGCTTATAATTTCTCTTTGAAATAGAGCTTATATTTTTGAAAGAAAACCGATGTTCATTTAAAGATGTTGAAGTTTCCATATTACAGTGAGAGGTCTCTGTGGTCACCTAGTGGAATTCAAAGGAAGTTGCTAAAACAAGTCTCCCATGCAATAGCAAGAAAGGACCTTGTGATGGTGCTTGCTATCCTTATAACCTGAGTGTTTGCACTGTGTCCATCAACATTTGTTTCTTCTCATCCAAACTTGCAGATTGCTTAAAGCAAATTGAAAAGCCAGCATCCCCTGGCTCTAAATGGTCGTAGCATCTTTCTTCATCCCCTTTGCTCAGATGTAAAGGATAATGCAAAATTAAAACTGTTGTAGAATCAAGATGAATATTTCATTAACTATGCTGTGAAATACAAATAAGCTGCATGCAACATGAGTGAGGCACAACCACCAAGCTGGGCGTGGACTTTGACAACAGCTCCAGCTCTGGGTCCTTTTGTATTCCATCAGCAGCACAGTAATCTCATTTTCATGATTCAGTGATGTTCAGCTGGGCTGATTCAATAGCATTTCTATTAAAAGCCGGGCAATCTAATTTACTCACAGACAAAAATCATTCATTTTCAGGTACGATTTGAAGGGGGCATAGCTGATTCTGTACCCTTTGTGGTCCGACTGGCACTGCTGCTCCTGTGGGGTGGCTTTAGGACCACTCACAAGGATCTGCGCTTACAAGCAAGAGTCAATCAAATACAGGCAGCTCATGTGAGGTTTGCTTTTTTCTCGGTAATAAGCCTAGGGACGGTTTTACAGCGGAAATGTTCCGCGGAAAGGGGACTGTAGGGACCCCAGAAAAGCTGTCACAAATCGTGCTTGGGTTTGGAGCATCCCCGGGTGTCGCAGCCCGGTCCCTCCGCGGGCTGCGGCCGCCACCTGCCCGCCGCGCCCGGCACTGCCGCGCTCAGCTGAGCCCGGCTCATCGCCGCTTAGGAGGGCGCTCAGCAGCGCAAAGGCGAGTTTAAAGGCTCGGGAGTGTCCCCCGAACCTGCGGGCAGGGATCCCAAAAGCTAAGGACAGGCTTAAAGGCAGCGCCTGGTGCCACTGCTGGGTCCAGCCGCCCGGGATTTGGAAATTGAGTAACGCAGGAGCCGCTCAGGATTTGGGATTGGGAATGGCCCTGCCGAAGCTGCCCA
Source organism: Oenanthe melanoleuca (assembly GCF_029582105.1). Lineage (NCBI taxonomy): Eukaryota > Metazoa > Chordata > Aves > Passeriformes > Muscicapidae > Oenanthe > Oenanthe melanoleuca. The sequence goes on from NC_079337.1 coordinate 17,351,290, forward strand.
GCAGAACATGCCCACAGGCTCCAGCAGAAGCAGATGCTGCCCTTCCACCGTGCCCTGCCCCTCCGTGCAGGTGCCAGCTCGCCCCTGGGGGTGGGATGTCACATTTGGGTACAGCCACACCACGCTGAGCACAGGGCTGGGCTGGAAATAGCTCGATTTCAGCTGGAAATAGCTCGATTTCAGCTGGAAATAGCTCGATTTCAGCTGGAAATACCGCAGCAAACACCACATCAAGGAGGCTGCTTCAAAGGGCTGTCGCACACATTTCCACCAGTGCATGCTCCTGGCCACGACACGCGAGAGGAGGATGGAATCTGTCACTTGGGCTCTGTGCCAACTGGGGGCTTGCACCACTCTTTCCAGGCTGGATTTCTGCTGTGTGTTGTGGGAGCATTTTGTTTTGTTTTTAAATGAAGCTTTCCTGATTGAAATCAGGCTCAATCAGGTTCCTCCAGCTCTCAACAAAATCTGCATGTTAGAAGCCTGTGTTGATGATCTGGAATAAATTATTCCAGGGAGGGTAAAGAGGATTTTCAGGTTTAAAGTCCTGTTATGCAAATCAGTTGTCTTCTGTTCTGCCTTTGCATTAACACAGCCTGTCATAGCTCTTCTGCCACGCTTCATCTTCTATTTCCAAATCTACATTTTTTCAGACAATTTGATTTCAAAATTATATTTACATTCTTAACGTCTCTTAATGAGCTTATTTCATTGGTAGCATAAACCTAATTATGAGTCACACCAGGGGCTCTTTTGCTGTGAATATTTCCTCCAATTTAGCCTGATCAAAGATTGCTGGGCCATGTGAGAACCACAGCTTCAGACATTTCACTCACGTACATAAAGAACGAGTTAAATATTCTAAAGTGAAACAATCTACTCAAGTTAGTTACATTTTTGGTAGAGACCAGAGGCTGAGTTCAGGCTGGCTTTAAAAAATAAGAAGAGCCCTTAACATTTGGGATGTACTGTAACTTTTTCCCTTTGGTAGACATCTCCAAATGGGCAAGTTCCAATAGCTGTTCCTCAAAGCTAGACACTGATAATAAATGAAAAAATAGTAATAGTAATAGTAATAGTAATAGTAATAGTAATAGTAATAATGACAGCAGTGTGGATTTTTTAAAAATTTGGAGGGGAGAGGAGGCAAGATTATTTGGTTTTTTTTAACTGAAATCTATATTCCAGTGCTTTGATGCTTTTGCAATTTTTTCAATGCCTGTTTTCATTATTTTATCTTTTTATTGGCCCCATATGCTCAGATGTAAAATGGTTCTCAGTTGCTAGAATGTATATCCCAAACATGTGCATTGCAGAGCAGGTTGTCAATGACAATATTGTCATAATTCTGCTTGATCCCTTTCTCTGGTGAGCTGTCAGATCTGCATGCAAGGTAAAGTGCAGGCTACGGAGCCACAGGTCCAAGTCCCTAACCTCAGCCCTGCCTCACTGTAGAGCAGATTTTAAATTCTAACCCCTACATTGCCTTTTTAGTTTTTATTGCAAGGTTGGGATGCTTAGCAGCCAGCTGCCCAAGGCATTAGCTCCTCACTTCCTAGGGATCTAATGTGGAACAGGAAAGCACATGTGGTACTGCATAACAGCTAGAGATGGCATTATTGCTTCAGAGGTTTTCTGAGCAGACTTTGTATGCCACCAGTTAATTGCTGAGAATTATTTAGGAATTTAGATGTTTACATTCTCTATACTTAGTTTAAATCATAAGCAAATCCCCATGCTTAGTCAGAGCTCCTCCTGAATAGATCAGTGCCACTCTGGCCCAGAATCACTTCCTGCATCTGTTAAGAAATATTTAGTCTGCCATTCATATGCTGAGAGATTTTTTTTTTTTTTTAATCTCTGTGCTGCACTTAAGAGGAAAAAAATACAGTTTTTAGTCTTGGGTTTTGAATTTGCAGAACCCTCACCAGAGCTGTGAAAGGGAAAAAAATTCATGCCTGTACTGAGCAGGATAAAAAGCTTTGATGGTCCTAAGTGAGTCCTACCCTAAGTGGGTAACTTCATTATTCCTCTGCAAAACTTGAAAGACTTAAATTTCCTCTTGTTTTGGCCAATTTTATGTGTCTCAAACTTGTGTATAGTTGCTCCTGACTTGCCCAGAGAAAGTGAGCAGAGTACCCAATTTTTATGGTAGTGCTTCATAACTGCATTTATGCTTTTAGCAAAAAAACTTTTAGCAGATTTTGATGGAGTCTTTAGTTAATACACACAGATAAAAGGCAGTAACTAAAGGAGTGAGAACATAAAGGAAACACCCAAAAAGTGCAGCCTCTTTATACCTCATTAAGAAGAAATACTATCCTAATGAAAACTCTCAAGCAAGTGGAGAGTGAGTGAGCAAAATAAGATCAAAGGCACTCAAGAAAAGCCCATTTTGTACAAGGCACATTATTCCTCAAATGTTGTGAAAGGGATTGCTGCAATATTGGCAGTAGATGTATTGTGAGGTTAAATGTGTTAGTTTTAGCATCTTTCTGGCTTATCCTGCTTTTTTTTAATCCTGCTTTTTTCTCAGGAATAATTTTCCAAGTACAACGCTACTGAGCGTAATGCACATACACTGGTAGCATCTCAGCAAACAAAAGCAATCATTTAAGGATAGATGCTGATACTATTTTGTGTTTTGTGCTGTTGTTCATGTTTGAAGCACTGTAAATCTGTACTAATGCTACTTAAGTAAGTGGAACTAATCTGGTCTTAATTGTATTTTGATTTCCATAGTAAGGAGCCCATAGCAAGATATGATTTCTGGAGTAAATATATATATTCCCTGACTGGATCATGAAACATGAACAGATCTACTACAGCTGGAAGAAAATGTTAGCAGCAAAACACAACACAGAAAGATGAACTTTAAGTTCTCATATGCAAATTTGTTTGGAAGTCCTTGCAGCTCCACCAGTCCTACGACTTAAACAATGCCTAGTCACTAATTTGCCAAGTCAACAATTAAATATGTTTCAGCATGGACAAGGGAACAACATGAACCTGAGAAAGGCTGTACTAAGTTAAAGATCAAAGAAAAAGTCAGCACTAGGCAAAATAGACATTTGTTCCACCAGCAGAAATGCAATAATACTTCCTTCATGATGCCTTCCAGTCTGCAGCTGGGAGACTTCCTGAGACAAAGGTTATAGTTACAACTTAATGATTGTTACAATACCAAACTCATAATACCCTAATGGCATGGGTTTTTTCATGAAATATTTTTACTGCTTTTTAAAACCCATTTTGGTTTCCAAATTCAGCACAGTCTATGGCTGTGGAAATGCTGCCTGACCTTTCATTTTTGTCTTCTTGAGTTTTAAACCTGTTTTGTTTTGATGGCCATTTATCTTAACATGACTAACTGAATAATGAATGCCATGACTTCATATCCCTCCTGCTCTTCTATTTGTCTTTTTTTCCACCTCTCTTTAGGGTGTAGGACCAAACTTGAATTCTCTGTTCAAACTGGTTATGAACTCATATACAGCAACAAAGAGTTGATGTACTGAAACAGTGGTGACTCCTGCTTGTTCTTTAGTCCTTCCCTAATAATTTCAAGTATTTGACTACCCAGCTTAGTTAAGGCAAACCAATAAATTGGCCTATTCAGAGAGCCATTAAAAATGTCTCCAGGATTACAGGATTATTTTTTCCCCTGATGAAAGCTTCTATATATAGTGATACCATCTCTATAAGCCTGTCTTTGTGACTGATTCTGTATTACAAGACCCTTTTCTGACACCTACTTAGTTAGAAATTCAGTATCATGAGACTTCTGCAATTCTTCAAGTTCAGTGTTTTTTACTGCACCAAATGATTTTGTAAAATTCTGAATAACCCTGCCATCCCCCTATTTACTTACTTCCCCCTAGCTAATGAATACAGTGCCTATTACAGATTAATGTGGGATTGTGTTGATAAATTGCTTCTTGAAAAAGCAAACTACTCTTTCATCTCTCTGATTTAATGCCTTATTTATTTATAACAGGATCTATCTTCTTACTATGTAATAGATTGCTTCCCCCCCAGCATCTTTTGGTGAGTGACCTTGCCAAAAGCCTCTGAAAACCACACATTTAGCTACCTGCTTCTGATTCAAGGAATATCAATATATCTCTGTGGTATAATTTCCCTCTGCATATCTGTCCTCAGCCATTATTCACATTATAATTTTGACTTAATTCTATTCTCTACTGTAGCTTCTACTATAGCCAAGTTTCAAAAATCTGATTTAACAGTTTGCATTTGCTTGCAACCTCCTTAGAAACCTTTTTAAAAAAAACCAAACCAAAACAAAACAAACAAACAGCACAAAAAAACCAGCTGCATGTACCAGCTCTGGCCCCCTGTGCTGCAGTGATCTAGAGTTTGATAATTTTGGATGTGACTGCCTTCTCTGGATGGGTATCCAGAGGCACAGGGAAGTGTGGAGCTGTGGCATGTTTGCTGTGTGTTGCTTTGACCTCACAGTGCAGTGGAAACAAAGTCTACCTTTACTTCCTCCTCCTCCTCCTCCTCCTCCTCCTCCTTCTTCTTCTTTCTTCTTCTTTCTTCTTCTTTCTTCTTCTTCTTCTTTCTTCTTCTTCTTCCTATTATTATTATTACTCCTGTACTTACTTAATATTGCTGGGGAAAGGGAGAAACACTGGAATGGCTGTCCTAAAGTGAAAGCTGTGGATGATTAAAAACCTCACTAAACAATCCTTTGAATTCTGGATGAAGAGTTTCTGTAGTCTGAAATGCAGGTATATTTTAAGACCTGTCATTACTGCAGTCTAGAAAAGCTTCTTTGTTCTTGGAGCTCCACAGATGTTTGCAAATTAAAATTTAGATTTGCAATATGAATGTAGGTAGAGATGGAGAAATGATTATCTGTTTTCTTTGCTGAAGCACAAAGGCTAAGTAATTGCCCAAGACAACATTGGCAGTTTGAGTGAAACAAACTTAATTTTTCTAGCTTACTCCTATTTGTAAATTATGGGTTTAACTTTCACAATTAAGTATCATATACCATCATATGGTGGAAAACCATATTTTACTTTTAATCATTTTACCTTCTCTGTTTTACAGAAACTGGTGTGCTTATGTCCACACCAGACTCATACCTACAGTTGTGGTGGACAACCTGGAAACCTTCTCATCAGGCAGAGCAAAGCCCTGCACTTGGCAAATTGGATCCTGTGCTCAGAGGTATGGAGAACTGGGAAAAAAAGAGTACTTGCAAATACTTTAATTACAACAAAATACACCATAAATGTGAATATAACCTTAAAAATTAAAAGGTAAGCAAGAGAGAACATGCCTTCACTGGCACCCTCCAGTAAGTTCAAAGTCTTTGAGTCAAAGAGAGGTGCACAAGTACAAAGCTTTAAAGCACATGTGGGGAAGAAAATCCTTTCTGTACAGTTTTCTAAGCTTGTGCTCTGTTGAAGCAAAAGGCTTCCCCTGAGAGGCATAAATATTTTTGTTATTATCTCTCTGCTGAGTGCTTATTTCTGGCACAGCTTTGGTCAGGCAGTGAACATAGAGAAGTAATTGGCCTGGATGGAACTTGTAAATAAAACATCAGTTAAACATTCAGATTGTCCTTTGTGGTTTGGGTGCCTCATTGTACTCTCCAAATGTCAGATTTCAGTTGTGAAATTGGATTTTAATGCATGAATTTGGAAAATGAAAAACAGAAACAGCACCAACAAAATGAAGATTGTAAGTGTATTTTTCCTTTGACAAATTTTAAAAGCCTCTTAAAAGTCAGTTTGACTGTTCTAAGAATTGTCCTCTAGATGGTATGGCAGAACACTCTTATAGATTTGAGTTAAAACAGGGAATAGTGCATGTGGTGACTCTGAAATGCAGTCAACTTCATGGCAAAACTTTGGAGAGGACCCTGTGGTTGAAATGTTGCCAGTTTTGTTATTTTGTTTTAGTTTTTTCCTAATTCAATCACTTTAGGTCCTTGTGCTGCTTCTATAAATAAGGTTCTACTACATAAATTTCTGAGACTCCTTTATGTGGAATTTTTTTTACATGGATTATTTTTTAAATCACTATTCCTGATTAACTCCTTTCATGGGCACTTCATTTTTATGAGTGGTTTTAGGAATGGATTATGCTAATGCAGTATAAGGTGTTTTCATTATAAGACCATCCTTACAGCAAAATAACAGTAACTCTCTTGAATTCAGATCACCTTAATCTTATTGAATTCTTGCTGCTGAAAAAGCCATTTCTTAGAGCCAAATCTGGCTAGGGACACATACAAAGCTCCTGCCAGCTGCTATGAGTATTTTAATATAAATAGTATTGCATCCCTTGTAAAGGGATGCCAGCATTAACTGTAGTGTAAAACACGGTGACATTTTTTAATGCACTGGGAGGTTATTTTTTCATCAACCTTTAAATTTGTCTCTTTTTTGGAATGATTTTTACAGGGATTGCATGTACAAAACAATTCAGTAACTGTTTTATCATCACATTTTCTGAGATTTTGGGTGTTTATGTTAGTGCTTAGTAACTTGTGATAATGTGTGATATTATTTTTATTGAACTTTGCATTTAACATCTTAAAAGGCCAAGGAGAGTTGCTGTGGTTTATTCTGTATGCCCTACTGCAGCATCTTCATTCTAAACTGACTTCTCTGTGAAGCTAAGAAACTGAGGAGAAGTGGTGGGGTAGCCAGGACATGCAGAATCTGTTGGAACTCAGAAATAAAATTGCTGCTGCCTCTGCAGTTGCATACTGTAAAAGTATTAACTGAGACCTCACAATTACATAGCCAGGCCTTCCTTCCCTTGAAGTCCAGAGTGGCCTTTTTCACACTTTATTGGATTAATGTTTGTACAATCTTGCTTAAAATAATCAGAAGGGAAGGTTTCCAGTGTGCATTAATGTGTGCTGATGTGGTGTAAATTTATTGTGAATGTATTTTTTCACCAATTTCAAAGAAATGTGATATGTGACAATTGTGCTTTTGGCTCACTTTTTTCAGTTTAGTAGTTATGAATTGTGATGTCTTCTGTAAGAGATTGCAGTATTTGAATCCTGAGTAAGATATTCTAGGAAGAAATCTAAATAGACACCAGGTTACTTTAAAATTCATGCAGATAATCCAGAGGTTGCAGTATTAAAGCTGTGATTGCTAATGAAACCCCAGACCCTGGTAGAATTCACTTTGAATTTCAAGCAGTAATGAAAGGATAGATATGACAAGTGAGATAATGTGATGAAGTTATGGAGGTATCTTACAGCTCCTCTTGGGTTACCTAAAATAGATTTAAATTGCTCTCATCTCACAGGTCCCAGACAACAACACACCAGGCTTACAGAATCAAACATAAAATAGTGACTTCACTGGAGTGGAAGTGCTGTCCTGGGTACAGTGGGCAAAACTGCCAACCCAAAGGTGAGTAGAGATGTAGGAGTCTGACCTGTTCATTTCAGCAAAAGAAAACAATGCAAGTTTGATCTGTGAGCAAATGGCTCTGTAGAAAACCAATGCAGTTCTTTCTGTTAATTTAAAACCAGAAAAAATGCACTGTAAAGTAAAATGCTTTGGGATGTTGACTCTTCCCTGCAAGAGAATTTGCAGAGCAGCTAAGCAGTCTTTTTCCCTCTTCCATTCTAAATAAAGCTCATAAAATCCCCAGCCATATTTCATTTTGCTAAAATATGGAGTTTGCATTCAGTGCGTCTCTACTTTTGACCTTTTAGTTATTGACTATTGCAGTGCTGGGGATATTAAATCCAGGCCCTTTAATGCATACTTGCCATAATATTCCTCTATAGCACTGTTACTCTTTTGCCTTTTGGTTTCAGGCTCTAAAAATATATTCTGTTTGTGATAAAATAATGTATCGACTTTTTTTTACTTCTCTGAATTTTGTAGTTCTTCTGCTGTTCATTTCAACAGTGACTGAATTGTTCTAGGTATTACACATGATCCCTGCATAATTGTGCCCTTTTTGACAGAATAGCCTTTTACCTCTGCCCTGGTGATCAAACTTGTGGCATCACATTGTAGTTTTACATCTGTATAATAGCTATTTCTTTGCTGCTGGCCTTAAGCAAGCAGTCCTTGAAAAATTAGGTATGGCATCAGCATACAGGTTCTAAATTAATGAATATTGCAAAAAAGGCTATTAGATGTGATAGGGAGTTCAATCAGCAGTGGTAAAGTAAAGAGCTGTGATTAAAAATTAATGTAGAGGAATGAAGAAAAATCACTATTGTTCACATCCAGGAGGGAAATTTCAGTGCCAAAGAGCCAGAACCTTGGCAGGCACAAAATTCTCCTCTGCACAGCACAGTGTGGAGCCAGATATTAACAGATATAACAGAGCGTGGTCAGTCAGCAAGGCTGTGCAGTGAGCATGGATAAAGTGTTTTAGATGTTTCCTTTCAGAAAAAAAAGCAGACATTAGCAAAAATAGATTAAAAAAATGTAAAGGGTAGCATTGAAGGGTGAGGTCACCATTTACAAAATTGAAATGGCATCAAAATAACAGCCAAACATTGACCAGGAAGAAAAGCTGTATAACACAATTTGTAGTGGCATCTCTGTAAAAAATAAGAATAAAGGAAAGTGCTGTGAAGTGTTACAGGAGGGGGTGTTATGTCTCCTGGGTTCTATTTTCAAACCTCTTCTGGCTTGCTGGATAACTTGGGGAAGCCACTTATAATCTACATAACCAAGTTTACCCATCTAGAAAATTGAGATGACACTTATCTCACAGGGGCACTGGGATATTTAATTAATTAATGCTTGTAGAAGTGCTTAAAGAGATTGGGATGAAAGGTGTTATGTCAGAGAAGCTTTTCTTCCTTGCTTCTGGAATCCTGCCTCCCAAGAGGAGCAGACCACCAGCACAAGCCTGCCTGTATTATTCAATTCCCACGAAGGGACGTCAGCTAATGAACTTGAGCAGCTGGGAGCACAACAGCCTTGTCTTCCTGTGCTCCACAGCAGCAGGGAGAGATGCTGGAAGTGCTGAGGGGGGCTCCCCCGAGCCCCTGAGCCTCCCACTTGGCCCCTCTGTTGCTCAACAACAGAATTGTCACTGAAGGGTTTCTGTGCCAAGGGAGCTGGGGTGTTGTGAGAATCCTGTTAGTGTGATGTGGGCTGCTTGTAGCTAATGCTAATGTAAAATGCCTTCTGGTTTAACTTCTCTCTCAGACAGAGTGAAGTCATATGTAACTATTTCAGTCTGATAGTCCAGGCAGGAGGAAGTACTTACCACCACCTGGTAGTTATTCCCAGACATCTGAAAATCTTTTTTGGTAGCCCCCATTGTAACTGCTTGGCTACAGATGATCCTCAAGGTAGTGCAGTAGTGAGAGAGATGGAAATGATGTGTTCAGATCACTTACCTCCTTTGTGGCAGCCCATGACCAAATTGGCTAAGACATGGATCCTATTCCAGCATGGACAATGCAATTTTATTAAAAGAAAATAAAAAAATTATGAGAATGAAAAAATGTAGACATAATTTCTTATAAGTCTAATGAGACAACTCAATATGGACAATTCAACAATTCAAGAATCATCATTTTGATTTGGGAATATCAAATGATTAACTGGGAGCAAACCCACTAAAACAAAAGGCCTATTAAATTCTGAGGTGCAGACTTCATGACATGCCACTTTCACTAAACACAGCTTTATTTTAACTTTGTGTGTGTGTAGTAACAAAATCCCAGTTCCCTCATGTGTACTCAGAACACTGAATTATAGGGTTTAGAGTCAGCAGCCACTGTCAGCACAGAATTCTCTGGTGTGGCAGTGATGCCATTTCTCCAGTAGATGGCTGGGAAGCAGAAAAGGTGGGAATTTGCCTTGAAACACAGGGAGCAGGGAGGAAATTACCTAGCCTCCCCTCTGGGAAACCCTTCAGCCACTCCTGCTTCATCAAAGATATATTGAGTCAAAAAAACCCAATCTCCATTTTTTTAATATTCCCTGAAATGATTTTGAGTGCTGTGTTTAAAAATACATGGGCCAATAAATTATACATCTAGGCCAATGTATTGGATGATAGATACCTAATGTTAAATTTCTGTATGCATTACCTGTTTTTTCTGATACAACTGCCAGAATCCATTGCTTTTTTAGTTTTGTTTGTGGTGCTTTCTTATTACAAATGGCACCACTAAGGTGGATCTAGTTGTCTAATTTGAATTATTTTGTTTTGTTTTAAACTGAGCATGGCATATCTAATTTTTAAAAGGTCTCAAATATAAATAATTTGATGGCTATTTGATGGCTACCCTAAAGAGAATGTGTATTAGGGTTTTGGTCTGGTGCTCCCATCACACCTGCTGTCATCCAGCATCTACAATGGGAAACTCAGCTGTGGGAATAAGGGGCACATAGATGTAATCACCATATGATGTCTTGGAGTGATTCCTTTGGAAAAGGCCTGAGCCACGCTGGAAGAATGATGTAGGAGAAGCTATATTGCCAGTGACTCCTCTGAATTTGTTTCACAAATGAAAAGCCTGAATTTCTAAAGCTGCTTGCAAAGTACCTTTCCTGCAGAGCAGTGAAATTTATTAAGTGTTCAGTATGTGAGTGTCTGTGGGTGAGGTTTGTGTGTGTGTGCATTGCTGGCTCCAGTCCTTGCTGCTGTCAGAGGCAGTGCAGTGCACTTTGGGCTTGCTCCATGGCTGCTTTGCTCTGACACAGATGCTCTATGGCCTTGGTCTTACCATGATGTTACCTGAATATTATGTTGCATGAACAATTTTCAAGCATTTATAAAACAAGCACACAGGACAAATAAGTACCCTTGGAACTTTGAGTGAATAAACTGTGAGGGTTTGAGTATTCTAGGATGTGAGGCAATTGATTTATTAGGGAGGATGAAAGATAAGGTGGATATGATGTATTAAAAAAAATGTAGTGTCTGTAGAACCAACAGTGTCAGTGAATGCATTTAGAGCAAAAGAAAGACCAGTAAATGAAAGAATGAAAGGACATTGATCAGCTGGTCTTTATCACAGGCAAGTAACCCACTCCCTTGTCATAGATTGTATCATCACACACCACCTGATAAATCCTGTGTAATGAGTTGGGCTGCCTGCAAGAATTTAGCTCTCGTCAATAACCATGCCACAGAAAGATAACAGAAGCTGTTAAAACTATAATCATTTGAGGATTTTGCATTTCTTATCAGGCAAATTCAAAAGATTCTATCAAGATATTGGTCCATATGATAATTTCATCTGAATTCCTATCCTAACAACACTCTTGATTTACAACTTAAACAACTTATATTGTCCTAATTGCAGTCTGTCTTCAAATGAACTATGTGAAACATGGAATTTCTTGATTCAGCATTTTAATCCGTTTCCCTGGAAACTCACATTATGGCTAAACTAGATTTTAATATTTGAAGTGTAAATAATGTCACCATACCCAAGTTACTCTGCTTGTACTGTACTAAAGACTAGAAATCACATTAGTGCCACATAAGTGGCATTCCTTAGATATGCTCCTCCTGGAACATTGACTTCAAAATGCTTCATGAATTGAGCAAGTGTATAAAAATTGGTATCAATTTACACTAGCAAATTTATTACATGATTTGTGCATATTTTGGTTTTTTTTTTTTTTTAAATAGTTAAATGAAAGCAACACCATTAAGCCTGAGGGCTAGAGAATGTATGTCAGGAATATGGAAATCTCAGTTCAGGTCCCAGCTATCTGATCAGTTCATTGCTTTTTGTGAGTGAAGATACTTAACTTTCTGGATCTCAGTTTCCTCAGCTGTGATATTGAATTAATAATAATGTTAATCCATTTTTGCAATTTGCTTTCGGATCTTTTGGGCTGAAGTGTAAAATAAGCACAGATAATCCCATCTGCTATCACCAGAGAAAATATTTGCAAAATTGCCTCCTTTGTGAAGTTTTTTATATATGTACCAGCCATAAATCTCAGATAATATTTGTTGGGACTTAGAGTTTGATTACGTTTTGAATTTTTTTTTATTTTTTAGGGGCTGCAAAAATATAATATCACAATTGCGTTTAGTAGTAACATTTCCATGGTGGAAGATCTGTGTAATCTCTTAAAAAAAAATTAACTAAAACAAAAATAAGCCAAAACAAAAAAACCTTCCCAAAAATCAATTTCAACAAACCTGGTTAATTTTGTAACTATTAAAAAACTCTTAATTAACTTTACAGCTGGCAATCTCTGTACTGCTGTTTTATTTTCTTCTTGAATATTCCTGTAGAATTTTTAGCCTTGTACATTTAAAAATTCTGTTCATTATAAAGCAAATTTTTATGTTTTAATCTAAACGTGAGCCTTTGCCAGTCTTGAGAAGCCTTTTATAAAACCTGCCATCACCTTCAGCAATGTGGTCCCATACTACAGGAAGCAGATAAGAGCCACTGCAGATAATTAAGCTTTGGTACATCTGGTATGGAATAAAGAGAGAAAAAAATTGTTGTGCAATCCTCCCAATTATCATGTTCTGTGGTTCACCCACATCCTTTACTTTCCTTTTTCTCCCCTTTCCAGCTCAAGAACAGCAATCAGTTCTACACAGCAACCAGGCTGAAAGCAGCAGGACTGTCAGTGAGAGGACACCAGGAGCTCTGCAGGACCCCAGTGGGCCAGGTCAGTTGTTAAAATTGCTCTCACCTCTACCCAGTCACTGAGATCACTGCAAAAAAACTTGAGGAAAGTCTCTGCCTACTAAAGGGACCTGAATGCAATGTCAATTTCTATCAGTCATGGTGCAATGGTTTCCTCTTCTGATAAAGATGGGCAGAAGATACTGAATTTAAATGTACCAGCAGGTTAGAAATTACAGTTTTGTTCCTAAATTAAAACCAGGGAAGTATTTGATATAGAAATATATAAACTATTATGCTATTGAATACAATAGATTACTTAAGAGGAGAGAAAAAAAAAGAAAATTAAACAAAAAACAAAGCAAAAAACAACCCCCAGCCAAAATACAGGACCAGTATAGACCAGCATTGCACATAGAAGAAAATGTAATGAAGTTATTGACTATCTGAATACAAGATTATTGCTATACATTTTCTTACAAAAATTGGTTCTTTATTCAAAATCAGTACAAAGATGTTTCAAACTTTAACAAGGGCAGCTCAAGCAAGTCTTAAGCTACTCTGTTTAGAATGATCAAATAACTAAGAAACACAGCCAGAGTTTAAACATTTATAACAGAGATGCTTGAGAGTATTTCTTATTTCCTTATTCATTTGCTCATTGTCATGTTTACTTTATATAATCTGGATATTATGTTTTTGGAATATAATGTCGTGCTGTCTCACAAAAATATGTACAGACAAATTAGAATTTTAAGAGTTGGTCAGTAACAAAAAAGATTCATGCATTCAAATAGTGATCTCTATCAAAAACCTATGTTAGATGACTGCTGTGTGAAAGGCTTCTCCACATTTTGGTGGCTAATTGTTGGGAGCTTTGTTCTGGCAGAAATCCTGCCATGTTTGTGATTTTAGGGGGCAGCACCACACTGATGGCTACACGTGCTGTCACATGAAGTGTGGTCATTTTTCATGGGGATAAAACCTCATTTCCCCCAGTGTCTGGGGGTCAGGTCAGAGGTGGAGTTTGGGGCTCCAAGTCAGCCAGAGTCCTAGTTGCTGACAGATTTGGTCTTGGGGAAATCTTGCAATGTTCATGATTTTTGGAGGCAACACATGACTTTGGCCACCTGCACCTGGTCTCGACTGGTGTCCCTTTTCTACTTGAAAAATATATTTTTCATGGTGAGGAGCCAGAAAATGGCCATGATGTGAAGGACTGCTTAATGGAAGCATATTCCTTGAACTTTCTTACTGTATTCCTTTCCTTTTGGATCTATTGATGCTTCTGTTATTTTTGTCAACACTGGCTTTTTGTATAACCATCATCTGTTCCACACTGTGGCATTGTTGTCACTCACCTATTGGCCTATATCCAGAAATATTTTACTGAAGCAAATAAATAAGGCAGGTTATATTCTCTGGTCTGTGTTTTGTGGTTTTAAATACTTTTTTTCTTAGCTGTGATGCATGCTGAGAGAATAGGATATCATAATTAGGATTGCCACAGAGTTTTATGGAGATTTACACATGTATGTGTTTGTTTGCATGGATGTGCTTTATTTTAGATAGACAGAAAGAAAAAGAGAGGGAAAGATTGAGTCTAGCATAGACATATAGAGTGGTATTTTCAAAAGGGAGTTAGGCTGTTGTGTCTTGGTTGCTGTTTGGGTAATCAAGTCTCTCAGGGGTGGAGGGAGGAGGATGTTTAGTAAAGCAGACAGGGCCCATTATGAAAAAAGTGAGCTTGATCAATAGAGCACTGAGACATGCCACTTCTGTTAGCAGGAATCATGCTCTGAGTAATAAATCTGAAATTGGAATCTCCAATCTCCATGTTAATTGCTTTTCATTTATTTTTAAATCAAATTGGGTCAGTCTAGAAAGAGAGAGATACCTGTTCTGGCTGTCACCCCTGGAAACACAGCCTGGGGCCAGAGCTGGCTGCCATGGTCTGTCATTTATTCCATCAGCACCTGCTATGGCTCTATCAGCCAGGCTCTGCTTCCAGCTCCCACCATGCAGCCATGCCACTTTCAGGCATAAAAACTCACCTTCAGGTTCATCTACCTTCTCTTCCTCCCTCAGTGGGAACTCATAGAAACCAAACTAAAAAAAACATTACACCCTGCAGGTTAGTTATCAGTTTGGGTGACCGTGCATGAGCCACTAATGAATTCAAATCCCTTTCTCAGAGTGACAATTCAGCCAGAAGCAGATGTGTCCAGACATGTTTGTCTCTCACAAATCTGTGTTATGAAGACAATGCTCTATCAATGGCCTGCCTTTGCAGTGCCAGCCAGGAATTGCCAGGGTCTAAGCCAGGTGGTTGAGTTAGAAGCAATTTATTATTGGTGAAAGTAGATACCTCGGGCAGAGAACACAGCTGGAGAGTCTAACATCCTCACCTAAAAGAGCCTTTCTCTCCAGGCTCCTACTATTATGGCCTTTACAGCCAACATGCCTCTACAGAAAACATTCTCATGGGTGTTGGCCTGCTTCATCTGCATCTTTACATACTAGAATTTTAAAGAATACAAGTCATCAGAAGAATGTGCCCTTTTGCATATATCTCACTTGGGTTTTTTTAGAGCCTATAGACCCCTGTACTACCCCTGATTTCTGATTAGAACTGTTTGCTGCCACAGGAATAGACACTGATGCTGTAATGAAAAGTGACAAAGGATCAATAGCAATACTGTAAACTTACACTAATAAATATTCATATGCAATCCTAAAGAATCTCTTCCATAGCAGTTTATTAAGTTATAGTATTGCCCAGATCATTTGGGATAATATATCATATGCCTAACACAGGCTGTTTAGGCTGAATTGTTGATGGAGATTTTCTAGCTTTGCTTACAGGAATTCAAACATCTAATTTTATCAGCATCTTCTGAAAAACCTAGACTAAGTCTGATACCTGTCATCTGTCAAACTCAGATGGCTGGCTGAAGTCCTGTGGAGTCCTAATTTTCAACATCCAGGCATCCTTCACCATTACCTACCCTAAAAGCATCCATCTAGGCCTTTTCATTTCCTGAAGAGACTGCAAGTGTCAAGGACAACCTGGGCAAGTTTTACAATAAACTCGACTTTGTAGGTTAAGCTTCTTTTTTAAATGATAGACTAATCATTATTCCAAAGTAATTTATCTATTAGCTGTTTTTCTCCCTTTCTGCTGTGTTGAACAAGTCTTTATTTTAAATTTTGACCCAAACAATGGAAAGATAATGTATTCCTTCAGACACAAGCCTTGCAAAGTCATGAAGTTGTGTTATAAATGGTAAGTAAAAATGAATGCTTTTGTGATTGTGCCAAAGGAGATTGACTAAATGAGAGTTAACTGAATACCCTGTAAGGTGCTAGGTGGAGGAAGAATGGCATTCTGTTGATTAAAATAAGCTAACCATTCAGAACACTCTTGTAGAATCATAAATACTTTATAATGGATACATATGCTTCAGTAATTAGTAACTGCTGTGCTGCAGAATCTCACTAATACATGATACATGACAAAAATCAAGATGATTCACTCAAAACTAAAAATTCAGAAACTTTTCACCTCACTTTTATCTAATGTCTCTCAGTCAATTATACCTTCTCGTTTTTTATTCACTCCACAATATTTAACAATGCTTGTTGTTTTGTTTTTTTTTTTTCATTTTGTTGCCTGACCAAGCACTCTTTCAAAAAATGAATGAGAAGATTAGCAGTCAGGAGATGAAGCTGACTTTTCTACAGAAGAAGGTTGATGGCATTGCTGCTGCCATGAATGATGTGAGCAAGATGCTTTCTTCTCTGGAAGGCAAAATCAATGAAGATAAGGGCAGAGACTTCCAGTCTTTTCTAAAAGGTAAGAAAAAGAAATTAATGTAATCACTCACCCTGTTAGAGGTGTCAGGAAAAAAAAAGGCTTAAAATCATCATAGGCTGTCCTGTTCTATTACTCAACACTTGTAGAGAGAACTAATTTTTTAAATTTCATTTCATAAGAGAGGAACTTGTTCGTTTCAACATTCACTATGGTGTCTTTCATAGCGACAAAAAAATTTATATTCTTGGGTGCTTCATCATCTACGTGGTAGCTAAAGCCACTATCAAGGCATTTTCATTTACTTAGAGCATCTGCAAATATTCTTTTGTCTGTTTTTGTTTATCTGGCAGCCGCTAAAAGATGTAGTATTTGTTTTGCTACCAAGACTAACTAATATTCTTTAATACATAATTCACACACACAGGGCAAACCATAAGGAATTCTGTGGTGGTTGTATTTACAATATAGCAAACATTCTGCTGAATAATTTGTCCCTGATCCTGTTAGGTTATCTTTGATAAACACCTGTACTCATGTTCAGTACATAGCAAGA
Organism: Oenanthe melanoleuca; assembly: GCF_029582105.1. Taxonomy (NCBI): domain Eukaryota; kingdom Metazoa; phylum Chordata; class Aves; order Passeriformes; family Muscicapidae; genus Oenanthe; species Oenanthe melanoleuca. Next base: position 17,368,252 of record NC_079337.1, read on the forward strand.
GATCAGGAGCTTGGGCAGATCCTCACCAGCAGAATTATGCATCCATTTGTTGTGAATCCTGCAGCAGGATCTGTGTGTTACCCAGATAAAAGTGTTTTTTAACAAGCAGATTCAGACTGAAACTTTCATTTCCTCAATGTGCAGTATTTTTCTCATTTTTCAGGAATATTCCCCAAACTGTATTTTATAATTAAAAATCCCAAGGATTTTTCTACTATTTGAAAATAGAACAGAGGTTCTGGAGTTCCTTACATTGAGATAAAACTGAATGAAGCAATAAGTGGTTTTGCATCTCCCTCAAATTTACCAAGTTGGGTCCCATTTCTTGTATTTTCAGTCCTCTGTCTCCTGAGCTGCTCCTGCCACATGCTAGATGGCTCTCTTGTATGCAAGTTTATTCCATCTCTTGATCTGTGACCTGCTTCCACCTCTCCACATATTGCTAGATGGCATTCTTGACCTTTGGGTCCACATTTAATTTGTCTTTGAATGTTTTCCATTTCCCTTCTGCTTTCTCCTCATTTTTTTCTTTTTTTTTTTTTTTTTAATATATTTCACTCATTCTAGTTGTCATTTTCATGCTAGTCTAAGAGGTGTTTTTCAGCATCCTGTGTTTCTGCTTCTGCCCTCTCTATCTGCATTTCAGGGTCTAAGTCTTAATTAAAATGTGCTGTTCAAAAACCCCCTTCTTTGAAAATGTTCTTCAAGCCTTTATTGTTTTCACCTGCAATGTTTTATATTATACCTGCTCAGAAAAAATCTCCAGCTGATGTCCCTTTTTATGATTTATCTTCTTAATCTGTCTCCTAATCAAGTTCCAATGAAAAAGATGCTATTAACTACATTCCTTGGCTCTAATTATCAGCACTCCAACACAGGTTATTATTGGCTTCTACATAGGTAAACAGCAGGAATGAGGAAAGGAGGGGAGAAAGAAAAGGTTAGCATGTCTGTTGGCTTGTATGTACAGTGACAAATGGCAACTGCAGTTTCTGTCCAGGAAATATCAGTCAGTTGTACTCAAATGCATAAACAGCATCCTAAAGCAGCAGGACCTGAAGGGACCTTCCATGCTGTCCTGTAACACAGGGCACTCTGCCATGCTAAAAATTACTCCTAGAAGCAAACCACAGCTTTCCCAGTACCATTGCCATCCAGATGCAACCTGCTTTTGAAGCACAGTTAAGTCTGTAGTTGCTACATGCTATTCAGACTTTTTCCTTCTTCACCTACATTTCCATTTTTTTCCTGTGGTGCTAGGTCCTTTGCTCATAGTCCATACATCCAGAAATTATTATGTTCTTCCCAGCTTTTTATCAAGGTTTGTTAGGAGTGAGGTCTGATTCTGTGACCAAACAATTCAACACAGTTTAAAAAGTCTTTAACTCTTGGTTTCATCTATGACTTTGGTGACAAAAAAATGATATCAGTTGCTAGAGGGCAACACTCACTGGAAAAACTGATATGCTCCTCTGCTATATTAATGAAATCTGTTGTGCATTTAAAAAATTGCTTTCAGTACTCAGGAGGCTGCTCCCATTTGTTACTTAGGGAAAATAATTTTGTGCGCTTTTTAATTTAAGAAAGTCTGCTTACTTCCTGCTATTCTTTTCTCCCACCTCTAACTCCATATTTAACACTTTTCCTCTTCATTATTAAACACACCTTTCCTCTTCATTATTAAAATGTACACTCCTTTCAAAATGAACTCAATAATGGTGTGTTAATCACTCCCAAGTCAGAAATGTCATTTGCAGCTACATATACAACCTCAATTCAGTCTCCTGTGTATATACATTTATTTTGCACATTATTCTTCAAATAATTGAAACTGCAAAGAGAATATATGTTGACACAGAGTAATTACACCCTTTGGTTTTCTGCCAGGAAGCTAAAATTAAAATTTATAATCTCATAAAATGTGCAAGAGATCTTTAACATTCGCAGGTAGTTTTGGACCTTTCTATTTCAAAACGAGCAACAGAGAAATTGAGTTACATCCATGAGTGCACACAAGTATTTCCAGCTCAAGCTTAGCAATTTACCCAATTGTCACCAAGTTTGGGTCAGGTCTTTGTGTAGACAAGTGTGCTCCCACAGCCTCTCTGCATTTTGCTTATGAGCTACCCAGTTGTCCTAGCTGGAAAGCAGGGCAGAGAGAAACCCAAAGCTGTCTGGTTTACCAGGCTCCACACTCCCCTGGTAATGGGAACACCTTAAAGCCAGGCTGAGCTCCACACTACATTTACTATCCAGCTGCATGGAGCTGGAATAGCAGAGGCAGGCTGGCACCTTCTTGGCTGTCACAGAAAGAAAAGGTCAGTGTAGACCCTCTGGAATGCTTCTTGCAGATGAATGGTCTGTTACCAAGATTTGTTGCTGAGATGAAAGAATTTAATTGATTCCTCACAGAAGGTTTAGAGTAATCTTGGTTCTTTCCACAACCATTGAATTTTTCTTCACAGATCATTGTGTCTCTTAGAGCACAGAATGCTTTTCAGCATCATAAAGTAACCTGATCAAATCATCACTTGGAATGGTTTTTCTACATATCAGTTTTTAAACTTGGTTTTTCTTCTCAGCTGACAGGACACCTTTATTCACAGATATTTTAGTGTGAAGATACACGTGCATATTCATGTATATGCATGTCTGTCATTGACTTGCTCCTTAGGTAGTGAAAAGGAAGGTAATAAAGGTAATCTCAGTATTATCACTGTTGTTTATTATACTTTATGTAAAATTGCTGGGACATTTGGGACCTCCACAATAATGGAATTTAATTCTTAGGAAACTTCATGCTAGATCACTGATGTGGCTCTTTCCTGGGCTAGCAAACTTGGGTCTGATTTCCTAATGTTTTACTGCACTTGCTGAGAATGTACCTTAAAGTAAGTTTTCAAAACTTACTTTTAGAGAAAAATAAATTCCAGGCTGCAGAATTAATTGAGAAGAAAATGGAAGAAGGGAAGAGATAATTTCTGCCTTTATTAATACAGTTTTAACCTGTGGTCATTGAGGCATTGTAGAGCTTGAAGGGTTTAATTGATATATCACAGTCTGGCTGCAAATGTTCATAGGGTTTATAAAAACTGAGCAAATAATGCTTTGGTGTTTTAGTTGGACAGAGGAGCTACCTTTAGAGAATAAATTAATAAAATTCCTTCTAATCTCACACCAGAGGAGAAGTACTGCTCTAATTGATTGAAATCTGTTATGCAGAACTCTTTTATGCCTGTTTTGTAGCCTCTCTAAGGCTACATGGGAAACATATTTTCATGTTGTTCACTATGGCAGAATTCCCACACATTCATTTCTGCCTAGTGCTTTTCAGGATCAGAATTCCTAGGAGATATTTAAGGAGTTGCAGTATGCAAGACTTCAAGTTTCTACCTTTAGAATACCTTCATTTTGCAGCACTGGTAGTTACTAACTATTCAATAAGGCTATTCTTTTTATTTTGCTTCTTTCTCATGATAGTGTATTGCATCATCACCTAGCACATACAATACAGTAGGAAGGTAATAATCTCTGCTTTCATTTCTTGACCATAATGTTGAAAAGCAGATGTTTTTTTGCCTTTCCTAGTGGGGAAGGCACACATCATATCTTATGAGCAAGCCACAAAAGCACACAGAGCTCCTCCTTTCAGTGCCCAAAATAGCTTAGGTAGGAGGTCAAAGTTGATACCACACATAGAGTTTGCCCTTTCAAAATACTAGCAAAAAACCCACTGATTTCAGTAGAAACAGGGATGAATCCTCAAACACTATAGCTGTATATAAACTGTAAGCATCCTCTACATTCTTCAGCTATATATTTTACTCTGTGTGTGGGTAAATTGGGGCACGGATGTGTGTTTCACCTCTGTGCAGTACTGTGTTCACATTGTGGGAAAAACTTAAATATTACTAACACAGTTGATTTGGTTTTTTCCTTATTTCTCCTTTCCTCCAAAGGTCTCAAATCCAGAAGTATTAATGACTTAATCAAAGACATAGTTGGAGAACATTTTCAAGTTTTTCAAGGTGAAATGCAAGAGAGCATGGCTCAAATTTTCAAAACTGTGTCTAGCATGTCAGGTGACCTTGAAAATACAAAAGAATTAGTCAAGCATCTGAATGAAACCCAAAATAAATTTGCTCAGGAGAAAGAAAGTGGGCCAACAGAGCTTGACATTCTGGAGCTGAAGAGTCATATGGTGCTGATGAGAGAGGAAATGGCCCTCACTTGTGACAAACCTGTGAAAGCTTTACAAGAAAAGCAGAAGTCCTTGGAAGCTAACTTGGAGCATCAACAGTCAAGAAGTGTAATTTATTATCAGTCTTTAAATAGGACCCTTTCTGAAATGAGAGATGCTCACGAGCAGCTGTTATCAGCTGAGCAGTCTGAAAGACAGAACCTCCCCTCTGCAGATAAAGCCATGGAGTACAATGTCACAGAGTACATGATCACACTGCATGAGAAAGTAAAGAGACAAGGCATGATGCTGCTGGAGATCTATGATGACTTAAGAGTCCAAGACAGCAAGATCAGCAATCTCAGTGTTGCGCTGGAAATTCAGAGGGACTCTGTCCTGGGGGTCTGTGATGACATGTTGTCAGAGAGCAGGACAGATTTCCAAGCACAGCTGGCAGCAGTCCAAGAGAGCGTGGTTGCTCTAAACAAGAGTCTCTCTGATGTGTTCCTTCCACTGGGCAATAAGATGGACAGAATGAATGAGCAAATTAATGACTTGTGCTATGATATGGAGATCCTGCAACCCTTGATTGAGCAAGGGGTACCTTTCAGTCTGACTTCAGAGTATGAACAACAGCTCCAAGCTAAAGAATTCAAAGAGAAACTTGAAAACCTCACTGTTGTCGTTAACAGAATGAGTTCTGCAATGAAGGAACTTTCCAAAAGGCAGGAAGGATTTAAAAATGAGTCTCAGGCTTACCAGGAAATGTTTGAGAGTCGTATTAATGAATGCTCCGTGGAAATAGAGGATGGATTAAACAAGACCATGATAGTAGTAAACAATGCTATCGATTCTATTCAAGATAATTATGTACTGAAAGACATGCTACATGCTCTAAGAAATGAGACTGAAGTGTGCTGTGGCAGAGCTGAGGAGCTGGACAGAATTCTGGCTTTTATTCCCCATTTCCAACAGTTGAATGAATCCCTCCAGTCACTGCTTTATAGCAAGAGAGATGAAATTGCTTCACAGGTAGTGTCATCTCTTTCTGATCCTCCATACAAGGAGTCTGACAAAAGTGTCCTCCACAATTTCAGTAGAGTTTTCTATGTTTTAAATGATACATCATCAAAAGTGGAAAAGCAGCAACAAGATATCAGCCGGCTGGAAGAAAAATTGTTGGACTCTGTAGAGGGCTCAAAGGACCATGAGGTTCGCCTTCTGAATGTAGAGTCAAAAATTTCCAAGTTTTTGGCAAACAACTGTGCCTCACTGAAACAAACCAAAGCTGCCTCAACAGAGAAAGAACAGGTGGTCTCACTTCAGCTGCAGGCACTGAGTTCCAGGATCAGGGCCCTGGAAGCCAAGTCCATCCGTTTCTCAAATGTCATCCCACTTGTGAACAAGACTGCTCGTGAGGCCTGGGGGCTGTGCCAGGATGCCAACAACAGCATCCAGAAAGTGAATGCAAGCATACCTGTGCTAATTAAATTGGCTCAGCCAGATATCCCCCTGCTGCAGACAGGCCTCAAGGAGCTCATTGAATCTGTGCTAGAAGTAAAAGCAGGAACTATTCTGACAAATTTAACCCAGCATGTTGACATATCCATGGTAAATGCAATGAACAATATCACCAAACTTCAGAAGCAGCTGAAACCAGTTATAAAGAAACCTCCTCCAGCAAAAAAAGTGGCAGGAAATGCCACCACAAGCCTGGCAAGCCGAAGCCAGAGAAACACAGATAATGCAATAGATCCAGGTAATGCATTTTACTCTACTAAAAATCAAGGTATGTTTTATAAAGACTTATGTGACCATTGTGATGAACTGAGAGGCAGAACTTGACTGAGAGTAAATAAAAAGCCTTAAGACTGCTGTAAAGTGTGTTTCAGAGGAACCTGAGATTAGTCTCTTGCTTACAACAGAGTTTATTTTGCTTATGAGATTTTGCACTCCATTTAATTTTCCTTAATAGACTTCCATATGATCAGTTTAAGATATATATATATATACATGCACACACACACACTCAGCTGAGAACCTGACCTTTAAAAAGTTACTGAGAGTTTAGTCAAAATCTAAAGAACAAGAATTTTATGCCTGCATCTCAATTGGCAATTTCAGTAGAAAAAAATGTATGCAAGCTGGGAGAGAAATATGGAGTTGCATCAGTACTTTGTAGCAGGGATGAAAGGTATCAAAAACCTGAAGCAAGTGAACAAAAATTACTCTAATGAGGCTTTTGCTGGCTTCTTCAGGACTTCATTGAGAAGTGCAACTAGTTACAGCAGTGTGTTCCTGAAAAAGCAGGAATCCAGCCAATAAAGGAAATTTGGCTCCAGTCCACCTGGAGAGCAGCTCAGCTAAGCAGGAGTTGCCATTCTTAAAAAGGAAATTTTGAGTGTGATCTGCTTCTGAACCTAGATTCAAATACCATCATGTGAAATGAATTATGAATGAATTCACAGAAGTACAAACTCTTGAGTTGTGACTTCTGCAATCATACTCAAGTGAAAATCAATAGCACATGATAATGTTTTATGGAAATATAATTTCTGGCACACTACAGAAAATGAAGAGTGAATGAGTGACTTGGAATACCGAGAGGACTCTAATTCACATTAAAATTAGACAGGTTTCTTAACGACAGACACACGTCCAGATTCTCATGAAGATCCAGATCTGAATATTTTCTGTAAAATGCTCTTAAAATTATGAACATTTCCAAACCAATACTTGGCTCCTATTGCAAGCAGATGGAGAGACAGTAAGAGCTATTACTCTTGTTCATGTGCTAAGACCACAGGCAATCTCCTTTTCCCTCTCCATGCTTTTTTCCTTCCTTTCCACTTTGCTTCTACATCTCTTCCTGTCCTAGGGACAGAATTTCTCAATAATGAATGGAAAGGATCCTTTTTAAAGCTATAATCTCATGAGTAGCTTGGTTTCTGATGAAAGTCATCCCCATTGAGGGATTTATCTTTTATCTTTTCAGTTAGAGAAGGGACATAGCTACTAGAAGAGGCAATTACACTTAATGCACAAAGTAATTTTAATATTTGGCTATTCAAAATTGTGATTCTTCCTCAGTCATTTTTGTTTTATGTCTGTTACTGGCACTGCACAGGATGGAAATTCAAAATGTTTGTTCAAAATTGAAATTAAGGGAAAATGAGAGACGACTTTGATCCTTCCCATACCATGTACTTTGGTGGAAAGTCTCACTAGTGATACCTGCCTGCAGCACAGGAAGGTGCCACCTGCTCTGGTTTTCACTCCATATTGATGAATTAATGTGTTTCCCATTTATTATTTATACTCAATTTAACAAATAGCTTGCTTAATAGCATTGGATATATGCTCACTTACAGAAAGTGCAGTTCTTTGCAGATGTTGAGAAGCCTTATTTTTAGATGAGGTTTCTACATAGCAATGTTTATGCTGACTTTTCCATTGGTAATGAGATTTTGTACTTAACAAATTTCATGCCTAGCAAAGCCATACATTATATTTCTGTAAGTTGAAGAAGCAAGACTATTACCCTAATTAACAAATATCCATCTTCTGCCTGGGTAAATTTTACTTCTCCATGAAAGCTTTTTCTCGCAAGTTCTAGGACAAAGATTTGTGCTACCTCTACTAAAAATTCAGGAAGATATTCTAAGGCATAATTGGCTAATTATAAAATGTATCTAATGTTAGATTGCCTTTTTCAACTAAAAAAATTCTAGAAAGAAGTGAATGAAAATTTTCATTGACTCCAATATGTTCAGTATTTAAACTTAGACAGATTAAGGGTTTAATTTGCTTTAATGTGTTCAAGATTTGACCCTGAGGAAATACTTTCTGAAGTAATTAGTTGAAACCACAAGAAAGCAATGTGAGTTTGCACTACCTATGCAGGGACATAAAACTTTGCAGACTTCCCATATTGTGGAATAACCTAAGGAAAAGTTCTGTGTCAAGTAGAAGCTGCAATACATTTATAAGGAGTGAAAGTATCAACACTCCTGATACTGACTGTAACAGCAACCCAGGGTGGATAAAAAAGTGATTATCTTAAGAAGCTTCAGTATCTAAGAGGAGATGACAACAGTAAAATATATATATATTAATATGCATTTATACACACACAGTAACTCTTAATTAGTCTTGGGTTTGGGTTATGACTGGTCCTACTTTCCAATGCACTGTTTTTCTACAGAAATATTCACACATTTCTGTAATGTGAGGGCAGTTTAGCTCAGTTCCCATTTTTCTCTTGCTATTAGTGCTGCTCTCTAGGGAATCTAGAGGCTGCTGTGCTTTTCAAATGTGAATGTACCTCTAGTTGCATGTCTGGTATTAGTTGTGGCTTTTGCTTTATTCAGATTATGCCACCCTCCTATCAACATGAATAACTGAGAGTCAAGCTGTGTTATATTTACGTATTTGAAACAGTGCACATGTGAGAGGCAGTTTCATTTCATTCTCACTTTCTCTGTGTCTTATTTCTGATTTTGTTTCCACAAGATTTCTAACTCCTGACAGAAATGCAAGCTTCCATTGTTGCTTTATCATGAAAGCCTTAATTTCCAGTGAAATTAACCGATGCAAATGTTTTCTATTTTGTGTTTTAATTGCACTAATGAGATAGTTATTCCAGTTCAGCTTGGTGACATACACTTCAAATTTGCATATTTACTCTTTAGACTAATGGGTTGATGAAGCTGTTGTGTTGTTTTTAATTTGGTGAGCCTTAAATCATCACACTGGAATTATAAGGCACCTCTGCTTAACAAAAAAACAGAGTTGCTGGAGTCCAAGTAGCTTGGATCAGCCCTGACACTCTGCCCCACCCAAAACTGGAAGGCTTAGCTCTCCCCTCCTTGCTTTTTGCCAATTGTCAGCCAAAGGATGCTAAGACAAGTGATTAATAGCTACAGGCTGGCAATCAGTTTGACCCTGTGCCAGCAAGGAGGTTCAGCAGATTCCCAGGCTCTTCCAGGCTCCTAAGGCTTCCTGAGAAGCAGGTACTGATAACTGAATACTAAGAATATGTTTTTAGATTGCCTTCTGGTCAGAAGTAGTTCCAAACTGAACTACTGGAGTCAATCCTTTCCATAAGGAGACCATTAAATTGCTGAATATTTGTTTTGCTTCTAACAACACCCCAGTAGATACTAACAGAGCTTCATTATTTGTTTGAGATTTGTTTGCACAGCATTTGCAGTCTATTTCCCAAAAGAGCTTCTGGCTGTCTGCTCTCCCAAAGAGTAGGAAAACTGAGCATTAACTGGCTCTTCTCATTACTACTGTACCAAGTGTAATTAGCAACTACATTTTATTCTTTGCTAGTAATAACAACAATTTAAGCCTTTAATTTATAGTCTCTCTCTTTTACTCATCTACACTGCTAAGTCGTGAAACAGTAATTAGCAATAAAATATTTGTTTTAGTAGGAGATCCTTTCCTAACCTGAACCTTCTGACACTTTTACCCCAAGAAGATAACTCAGACATAGTGTCTCAGGACACTCTTTAGCAAGAAAAGAGAAAATACTGGGCAGAGGAGCAGCCTCAAACAGAAATTACAGCAGAAAGATGCTATTGTAGAATAGTTACATAGACATTATTGGCACAGTGGAGATCTGCAGTATTTGCCTCTTGCTCTGAAAATCCTAATCTGAAATCCCCACACAGCTTCTCCTATTCTAGCAAATGGAGGTGCTTCCCTGTTAAGCAGTGCTTCACTGGGAGGGTTAATTTAATGTGGATAAAGCTATGTCTGAATTTGAATTAACTCCAAGTTTAAGTTTGGGTAGAATCACCCCACAGCAGACTTCCAAAATGCTAGTCTCAATCTCATTATCATTTCCTTTTAGTGATCTTTTTCCTGTTTCTTGGGTTTACTTCTTGTTTATGTTAAGTAGAGGCCAATTAGCAGAGAGACTGCTGTGTTCTTACAGGAAGCTTTTGTATTTTGGGAGTATGATACAGTCAGCACAATCAGCTGTTTTCCTTCCTTTCCTGCTTTTCTTTGACACTTGGTAAATGTGTGGATGCTTGGTAAATATCAGAGAAATGTTGTGGGTGCTTGGTGAACGTGAGCGAAAAATAACTTCAATGATGGATGTAGCAAACAATTATCTGAGAAGAAAACCATTATTTCCTCATGTCCAGTTGCCTGTGCTGTGACCCCAGTCATGACAGTCCTAAATTGCTTTATTTCAGGCATTACAGAATAGACATTATTTCCTGTGAGAAGAATGACTGTTGTGTTTATAAATCCATATGCTCTATCAGAGCAAATTCAAGTGTCGCTGTAAAATGTGCCTCAGCATTCTGCTCAGTGAACTAAAATATCACACAAAAACAGTTTGCCTTAATGCAGCAGTTTGTGAAATATCTGGTTGGGAAAATGAAGATAACACTGGAATTGCTGAAATATGTATGTGAAATCCAGGTCAGCATTTTCCTGGCAATAACTAGATGCTTTAGTGCAGGAGTTTTTCAGTTCTGACCTACCAACCTAGATGTACCATAACAGGACTGTGTGGAGTTCTCTTTCCAGAGTTCTGCTGGTAATTCCTGGCAAAAAAAAGGTTTATTTTCGAAAATATCCAATTTTTATTTGACCAAACCAAGAGAAAGCAAAATATGTCATTTGAGAATGCTTTGTGTTCAGAATTTTTCATAGCAATATTTAATTTTTAATGTGACCTGAATTTTCTCCCCCCAAAAAACTGCTATGACAACACCGTATTCAATTACACTCAGTAATTACTGTCTCAGAGCTCAGCAGCACTGGCATGACAGATTTCTCTGCATTGGCTGAGTGTAATTTGGCCAGTTCATACCTAACTGGGAGCAGAGGCAAGAGCATCCTCAGGGAGAGTGCTCTGTTTGGTATCATTTTTCTTATTTTCAATCCAAAACTTCTACAACAACCTGGATAGATATACTGGAATTAGGGACTTGATGCTGGGATAACAATTAGGACCTATTATCACCAGGGGCCTGACTCTCCTGCAGTGTTTGTTACGTGTCTGGGTGAAAAATGTTGTAGACAGAACAGTCCAACCTGCACACCAGCAGTACAAAATCTCTTCTGCTACATCCAAGGATAAGATGGCTTAGTCCAGAAAGAAAAACCTGATCTACCTTCTTTGGAGGATCTTCTTTCTTACTGCATGTACCTGACCCCCTGAAACTAGCAAAACTCAGAACTTACAGGTAATCTTGAATATCTTGGAGGATAGCTGAGGATATGCTGTGTTCAGGGAAAGAGGGAGGCTGGACAGGATCTGAAGTTCACAAAGAACTTGGGCAGAAATTGTGAACTGACAAAGAGCCATTCCAAAAATCCTGCATGCTCAGGAAGTGTGACTGCCACGAGGCTCCAGCTGAGGCTGTTGGTTTTCCTGCTCTCCCTCACAGGGCAGTTTGCAGCGTGTGCCAGCTCCCCGTGCCAGAATGGAGGAACCTGTGTCAATGACAGGCTGGGTTTTGTGTGTGCCTGTCGCCACCCCTTCGGAGGAGTCAACTGCAGCGTGAAGCTGGTGAAGGACAATGCCCTGAGTGTTGGCAAGTAGCGAATTTAGCAACACAGGATCAGCCCAGGCCTCTGCCCCAGGACCTAATTACAGAGCGTTTGCTGGTCAGAGGTCGCACACTTCACTTTAATGAGTGGCAACTCAAGCAGCAGAGTCCTGTGTTTTGGTGCTGAAGGCATCAATCCCCTCGTGATCTCTTTTTTTAATATGACCAGATGATGGGATTAAATTGGTTTGGGACCTGCCATAATAGCTGGAAAGCTCCCTGCTGAAATGTGCAGAGTGGGAGGGTGTGCAGTAGATGTATTCAAACACGACGTCATGGATTTTGAAATCGGGGGTAAAATCACATCCCTGGGAAACACTAGCCTCAAAGCAGCCATAAATGTTCTACAAATATCAGTAGCTACCAGGACTGTGCCCTCAAGGAGTCATTTTAGGCCAGCCTCCGGCTTTCATCAACAAAGGATGTGGCCCTTGAAAATTTTCAAAAGAAAAAAAAGAAAGTTATTATTCAGCATAATAAATACAATAAATAATTTACACCCAGGCCACATGGAATGTGAATTTTTTGCATCTTTCAGCAGTCATTTGGCTGATTTTTACTCATGACAGAATATAAATAGTGAACAAAATCATTTGTACAGAAGCAGGGAATGATAGTGTACAGGCTCAGCTTGAAGAGAAACCCATATACTTTTATCTCCTCATTTTACATCATGAATGCTAAACCTCCTCACCGTTTGTCTAAGATTGGTGCCAAAATTCTGTGATGATGTGACACCAGAAAATCTGCTTTTGATCTTCTGGCTGGTCTAGGCTGCCTTTCTACAATGCAACATCACTTGACATTGTTCTTTATTCCTTTACAGATTTTTCAAAAGGATCATACAGATATGCACCTATGGTGGCCTTTTTTGCTTCTCACACATATGGAATGACAACTCCAGGACCCATCAGATTTAACAATCTGGATGTCAACTATGGTGCCTCATTTGCCCCAGCAACTGGGAAGTTCCATGTTCCATACCTGGGGGTCTATGTTTTTGAGTATACCATTGAATCATTTAGTCCACGTGCCTCTGGCTATCTGGTCATTGATGGAATAGACAAACTCACTTTTCAGGCTGAAAATGTTAATAACAGCAAGTACACTGACAGAGTAATTACTGGAAATGCTTTATTAGAATTAAATTATGGTCAAGAAGTCTGGCTCAGACTGGCAACTGGCTCTATAGCAGCCAAGTATCCACCAGTAACTACATTTAGTGGTTACCTGTTGTATCGTACCTAAGTCAGTCCTAATTGTGAGCAGTTAGTCAAAAGAAGCAACCTGCAGGTGCATTTAGCTTTGAATTTAAATACTTTGCTTCTGTAACAGCACTAAGCTTCCCAATGTAATGGTTTGTCTAGTGCTGATCCTCCAAGATGTTCTTTGGTTGTAGCCATGTGCACAACCCAAAGGAGTCCACAGGTTAGAGATGGGGGAAAAGGAAAACAAAGCATCTTCCTCATATTAATATGACTGGGAAGCACAAATCTAATTCTGTTCTGTTGTTACATTGCATAGACATACTTACACAAGATTGCTGAGAATCACTTCTCCAGAGAAAGCTCATTTTGATAATTCCTTTACACCCTGACTGCAAAACAAAAAGAACTGATAGATATTGATGACTCAGATGCTGGATAATTACTTAGCTCATTGTATCAATTGATAATCATGTGTATATATTCTGTTTGGGGAAAAAAAAAAATATTTCTTTTTAATTTTGCCTGCCATTATCCACTGCACACTTTGATATGGCAGTATTTAATTGATTCATTATTTTTTTATGTAACCGGTATGATGATGATAAACTAGGTTTTTTGGATCTGGCAGCAAAAAAAAACCAAGAGGAATACATTAAGATTAGAAATAAGGTATTTTTAGCAGTTTAATTAGTCATAGGATAAACACCATAATGGATTTGGTGGATTCTCTCTGCTGCTTGAAATATTTAAACCACAGCTGGATTTTCCTTGGGTGATATGTTTTAAGCAAGCACTTATATTGGCTTCACACAGATTTTAGTATTTGATCTATAAAGTACACAAGATTAAAAGATATAACCAAAGTATTTTCTAAGTTTGAGTTCTGTAATTCTATGATTATGTTTGTTTCTGCATTATAGCCACTAACTACTGAGGCAAGATGAAATTAACTTCAGTCTGTATGTGATTTTTCAAGCACCAACCCAATAAAGAAATATTTTAATTGATGCCTGTCTGCCTGAAAAAACAAACCCTCAGGTTTTTATTCTGATTCTTTACAAAGTTCCATGCTGCTCCAGTTTCTTGATATCCTATCCCCTGGTGTGACTGGCCAGGTTTGTTTCTGGTTATTGCCTTTGTTAATGATATTTGACCAGGTGTTTCTATGTCTCTGTGTTTGTCTCGCTCCCTTTACATAAAAATCTATGATCTATATCAATCTTTTGAAACACAGAAAGTTTTGGAGCTCCCTGAATTATTTTGTTTTCCATTGTCAGGAGCTTTTCTTGAAAACACATGGGAATCTTCAGCCCTCTTCTAAGTATTACTTAATGTACCTTACAAGATCTTAAGATGAATGTCCATGAAATGCCATCATGTGCATAAGAGAATCCACAATGTCTTCCCTCAAATGCATAAATGTACATTTTGTTGTTTCAAACAGAAATGAGGATTTCTTCCCCACTAGAAGCAGTGGTGCTGAAGCATGTCCATGCCTCTGGGTGCTGGCTGCCTGAACCACAAAAATGTGCAGCACTGAACAGCATCCCTCCAACTTCAGGGGGCATCTTATCAAGGCTTGTGGTTAAAGACATCAGCTAAAAACTGATGAGAGTTGTCAATCCCAGCCCACTTTTTTCTTTTTTGGAAGTTTTTCTGAGGTCAGAAATCCTTTCTTCTTTGTAATTAATGGGTTCTCAATGTACCATGGACTCTGAATGAGTGTGCTACAGACCTTTTCTGGTGTTGCACACCACATTTTTTCTGTAAACACTCAAAGTCTTTGATATGGCACTAACTCAGCCTACGGTATCATTGAATGTTATCAAATATAATGAACACAAGCCACAATCCCTCCTTGTATGACTTCATCATTTTAATGTGTTTAGTCCTCTTTATTCCTGCTGTGGCTATGGCTAAATGGCATGAAAATTACTCTGAAGATGAAATTCAAATGACCCACCAGAGGCTACCTTTCTGCTTTAATGTGACTTTCTTTGCCCTTGCTGCCCTTCCCTCTAAATCCTTCAAGCTGGGTCTTCATCTTCACAGGCACTATTGCCCCCCAGCAATCAGATAATTTCTGATCATTGTACTGGCTTTCTTTCCTCTTTTCTCCCCCTTCTTTTTTTCTCCTCTCACAAAACAACAGATTCATTGGGGTACAGTAAGAATTCAGATTAATACCATATATGAGTAACACTTAGAAGACTAATTTCCCTAATAGAAATAGTACTGAAACTAATTCTCATTTTACTATTTAAAATATGGGAAAAATAATACATTAAAATGATAATAAATGTATGCTCCCATTTTTATATTGTTTAACAATCCGTTCAAATCTTCCTCCAGATGTCTTCAAACTAATTATAGTTGACTTTATCTTTAAAAACTAAAATGCAGGTTTTTCACTGTGAAGATAGTTTTGTATCAGTCACTGAAGCTTATTTATGGGCTTGTGACTGTACCTGAGCTGGTTGGATTCACAATGCAAACCACTGAAAAATAAGTGAGGATCAATAAAATAAGTCAGCCTACCCATTATGCAGAATAGGAAACAATAAGCCTGAAATCCCAGGAGAACATTTTAGGCATCAACCAGGATAGGTGGTTCCTGAGGCACTTTGTCACCCCTCTGCTTTCATCTTCATGCTCTGATTTGCATTCCCTAATGACAGCAGGCAGCAAATCTGAACGCTCATCTCTGCCCACAGCCCTTGAGAGGGACCACAAAGCCATCCTGAGCCTTTGTACTTCAGAGGGAACAGTGTTCCCTTTATTTGGGAGACTCAATAACCATGGCAACATTTTGTCTGGTCTGGCTCTGACAAGCCCATCCAATTTACCCCAGAGTTTGTATTATCATTTCCTCACCTATACCAAGCAAGTTACAGCTGAAGCCAGCCCCTCAAACGCTTGGAATTCACTCTCAGACCAGCAGCTGGTTTTCCTCACACACCATTTCCAGCTGCACAGCCAGCACAGCTCCTGCCAAGCTCCCCTGCTAACCCAGACCTGCCTGGGTCTGTCGCATGGGTATTGCTCTCTGTCCCTACATTTGGGGTGTTTCTGTTAATTTCTTTTTTTCTCTACAATAATAGCATGAATATTGGCAGCAAGTGGGAAAGAAACCATTATTTCTGAATTCAGGCAGTGCTGAAAGCAGCTATTAGGAGCAGCACTGCAGCTAAATCCCACCAAAATCAGGGGTACCTGGTGGTTAAGTACCTTTGGCAGTGGGATAATAAGTGCACTGAGGCAATTGCAACCCTAGCAATTTCCCCTAGCAATGTCCCCAGCAGCTCAATTGTGCAGGTGAGCAGGGGAGTGCAAAACAAAATAAGACAACACACAGTTTGGACATTTCCAAAGAACAAAAGTGTACACCACGGCTTTGCACATCTGTCACTGGTGGCTGCAGGAACCACTGCCTTTCATTAACCCCTTCAGGCCTTCAGATGTATCACACAAATAACACTGTCTAATTTTTCATTCAGTTTCATTTTATTAATCCATACTTCTTCCTATCCTTAGCTGACTGCTGGAAAGCCTGAGCCAAATACTCCTGTTCCCATGCTAGAGCATTATCCACAGGAGAAGATGGAAACCTTTAATTGTTGTGGAAGGAGTGTTTGTTCTTACTAAAGCATTCTAAAGTAATCATATTTTCAGCAGTTTTATAAGAAGTACAAATATTTATCAAGACTTTGTTTTTAAAATATACAGTAGCTCCACTGCAGTAATTATCCCTTTGCAAGGCTGCCATTCTTCCCCCTTTGTATGATGGCCCCGATGGCAGGAGAGTTCTCAAGGGTGAAATAAAGTAAAACACTCTGTTCAGATGGGACTCCAGTCTAGAGTGCAGGGTAAGAAAGTTCTATCAGCAAGCTGTTTCCTAGCTGAAGTAGCTGTAGAAACAACCAGCACACTGGCTTGTAATGAACTTCCTTGCCCTGCTTCCCCACCCTCAGAAATCTGTGGTGGCTGAGAGCTGAAAGCAGTCTTCTGCAATCACATGTTACATGTAAACAAACCCAAGTGTTTCTGAAAACACTGACTGCCGTGGCTGCTGTTGAAAATTCTTATCTTAGGAAAAGCAAGTTGCAAACAAAACAAACCATGGCTGTTTACAAACAGTGAGCAAATACTTCCAGAAAGCTTGCTATTCAGATTTGCTGGAGTTGGGAGAGGCCATAAAAATGGCCTGAAGTGCCCAGAAGCCCTTTATAAATACTGTAAGCTTTCTAAATGCTTTTTGAGCCATTGGAAACCAGTATATCTCAGATCCACACAGATTTAGTGTGATGAATGGCAACGTCAAGAATGGTGGCAACTAAAACAAAATCCTAAAATGACAGACTTGTTTAGATAGAGAATTATCTTCAGCTCTATCTGATGTCTCTGAATTCTCTGCAAATTGCCTTGGAAGAGAAAGAAAAAGGTTCAGCCATCCATTGCTAGGCTACTTATTCCTACTTACTGAAGGGAAAAAATACACATGAGAAAATTGTGTACTATTATTTTCTTTCAAAGAAAGGCCCATTACCAGCTTACTCAAGCAAGAGACAATTTTCAGGCCCAGCATTTAGACACATTCTAGAAGAACATAGTAGACTTCAAGTATAGCTTTCATCAATAACTTTTAGGGTCTAAGTTGATTGCTTGGCCCCAACACCTGGCATTATTACAGCTTCTTAATAGGTATATACTATTATAAAACATTGAATTCTGGAAAAATGGGAACTATGCTTACAAAAAAGGAGAGAGATTGACTAAGAGTTAAAATGTAGCAAAGCAAACTGGAATGCCATCAGCAAAGAATGACAGAATCGTTTAGGTAGGAAAAGACCTCTGAGGTTATTGTGTCCAACCTTTGATCAGCACCTTGTCAAGCAGACCATGGCACTGAGTGCCATGTCCAGTCATTTCATGAGCACTTCTAGGGATCGTGACCCCACCAGCTCCCTGGGTAGTCCATTACAATGTTCCATGAAGAAATTCCTCCAGATGTTCCACCTGAACCCCCCCATCAAGGCTTGAGGCCATGCTCTCTAATCCTGCCACCAGTTGCCTGGAAGGAGAGGCCAAATGTGCACTAAATACTGCCCATCAGGGACAAAAACTGCGAAAGGTCATTCCTTCATATGTGAAATTATTTGTGAGGACTAAACAGAAGTATAATGACATCTGTGAGTAACTCCTAGCTCCAGGAGCAGAAGATACAGATCTAGGACCACCCTTCAAATTCGTCTGTGGGCTTCCCTTGTTTGTATAGGTTTGAACTTTGACTTAAGTAGTATATATAGTCATTATGGTCCCAAAGGAAGGTCAGATGCTTAAATAACTGTGGGAGGAAGGTACAAATCAAGAAAATAACACAGGACGTGTTTGTGAGTGCTAAAAAAATTACACAAATAACGACACCTTTGTCTTACTGAATGAAGAGGAAAATGAACTAAAAGTAAGAGATGGAAGACTGTCAACAGTTAAAATGCCCAACTGAAAGGGATTGTTCTCCCAGCTCTCACAGCACCCATGTGCACTCACTGGGACTGAACCACAGCCCTGCCTTTTCCTTGCCTTCCCTGTCTCCTGCCCTGCACTTCTTCCTGCTTCCCTGTTGTTTGTGTGAATGACCAGACTGCAGTGACTTTGGAAATTGGTTATGATGCAATATCCTTGCTCCACATTTCTTCTGAGCCATAAAATAAGGACAGATTTCTCTTTCCCTCTGTTATTTTCAGTTTGCTAAGTGCTACAGGCATCCCAATTACTTCCATTTTAGTTTTGTTACGGTACAGCACGAAACTCTGAAAAGCTTTTTTGGGGGAAGGGATAGATCATTCTTTCAAACTATTTCTACACACAGTATGTAATTGTTGCTGTTTGTGTGTATATCCATTTTTTTATGTTTTTCAGGCAAGAATGGGAAAAGCTGGTGAGGAGAAATTATTTATAACCAGGTGATATACACTTCAGTTGCAAAAAAAAAAAAGTGCACATGAGTGAGAAGCTGCCTAGTGGCCCCTTTTAAACTCCATGCCATGTTTTTCATTTTTCACAGGTGTATTTACAATGTCTCCACTCATTTGGTAGCCAGTTTCACAGCTCTGCCTTCAGCTTGTACTACCTCAGGTCATTTTTCCGGTGATTGTGAAAACATGTGGATGTATCAGCAGTGAAAAACAATCCATCTGCTATAAAAATTCTTGGAGATCCTTTCAGGTTAAGGTACACTGCTGGTCACCCAGCAATGCTGCCAGCAAAAGATTGCAGCCAGCAGGCAAACCTGCTGGAAGCAGGATTAGAAGCAGGTTCAAAGATACTAAGATAGGAGAGGACAGTTGAAACCAGAGAATAGCTAAAAACATTGCAGAAACAGGTAGTCAGGGTTGGTATATTAATTTGTTTCTCAGTGCATAGGATAGACTTGTAGGATTTTTTAACATTCCTCAAAGAGAGATGAAAAAT
This sequence comes from Oenanthe melanoleuca, assembly GCF_029582105.1. Taxonomy (NCBI): domain Eukaryota; kingdom Metazoa; phylum Chordata; class Aves; order Passeriformes; family Muscicapidae; genus Oenanthe; species Oenanthe melanoleuca. The sequence continues at coordinate 17,387,691 of NC_079337.1, forward strand.
TCTCTTCTGTGCTGATCAGAAAAACTTCCTGTCTGCTGAAGACAGAGAACGTATGGCAAGACACAGATCTGTAAGAGGAGATTTCACTGAAGCATTTACACACAAGGGAGGTCTTGAAGTCCACCCGAAAGCAGAAGGGAGACACAGAATGAAGAAATGTGCAACCTCTGAAACTTGGCAGGAAAGCCATGGACAGGAGCAGCTGAGTGGGTCTGAACAGTTGCTGGCTTTCCTGCTGGGAAGAACATGGTTAAGCTGGGGGCATCTGGGGCACCTTGGGTCATCTCAGCTCTTATTGTGCCCCCTCCAAGTATAAGATCAGCCTAACCCCACCTTGTGCTTTGATGTGTATATACAGAGCTCCCCTTGGCTTATAAGCACTGATAAAAATAAATTAATTGAGTGAAGTGTCTATCTCATGTCAAATTACCTTGATGCAATAACTTACTGTGGAAAAAGATTGAATCCTTATCTGAATGAGAACCACTCAATCAAATTTAAGCCAAGTAATTACAAAATATTTGTTTAAGAAAATAATGAGATTACATTTTGCATTTAAAAATCCCAAGATAGACTTAAATACCACAGCAAAAGATGTCCAACATATTTTTCAGTATAAGTTTTTCAGTGTTAATTGTGGAAAGCTGAAAATGCAGAATTGGTTTTGCAGCCTTCGAGTTCTGTGCTAACAGCAGTGAACTGGCAGAAAGGAGGAGAGCAATTCCTGCTGCATACAGAGAGCAGTGCTAGTGGCAGTATTAGTGTGGCAAATTTTTAAAGTCTCAGGCTTGGGTGGTTATAGGAATGGATAAATACCAAACTGCATGTGTGTCACTCCTCCTACCTGATTTAATAGAGCTACATGGAGAAACACGTGCACAGCAGCTACTCTATTGCAAGGATGTAGAAAAGAGCAGTTTGGCAGAAGGAAATGAACACTTACAACAGGCATATAAAAGGTTGAAGTAGCAGAGAAATAGTGCCTGACAGCATTAATAGGTTAAGAGTCAGACTCCTGCTCAAGTCAAGTCTTTTTGCCAGTTTCCTGCTGTGTACCTTTTGGCCCTCAGGCCATCTAAGGTGTGCTTGTGAGCCTCACAGCCAGCACACTTTAAGAACAGCAAAGTCTGTTTGCCATCTCTGGAGATTATCACCAAACCAGTGAGTGCTGGTACCCTGTCAAAGCCACTGAGAGTGCTAGAGTGGGACACTCATGTCAGGATCAATTGAAGTCTATAACCACTTATAAAGGTTTCTTTGCAAATTGAATAGATCTTGCTTCACAACTACTGACTAAAATAATGATGTCTGGTGGGGAAAAGACTTTCTTGGAGTAGTCTTTCATTACCATCTGGTTTGCTACTTTTCTTTACACAATTATTTTCCAATGACAGCCCCTTTCCAGCTAACATCTTTAATGAGAATTTTTTGTTTGACTTTTTGATCTTCACTCAGCATGATCCTCCCTCTGCAGAGTTACAGCAGCAGCCGTGTGCTTGTGTGTGCTGAGAACAGCATTCTGCAAGTGCTGATGATGTTGGGCCTGTCTCTCCAACCTGACAGGATTGATCACAGCAATTCACCTCTCAAGTGGTCAATACTCCTGCAACATTTTAATCTTTCTGCAGTGAATCCCATACAGTTTCATGCTTTTAACTTGCTTTTATTTCCTGCCAGATGACTCCAAACACACTGGAGACTCACAAGGGCTCAATTTTTACCTCTCTGCTGTTCTGAGTTTTTGCATTTCTTTGAAACAGGCAGCATGTGATATATTTCCCACCATCATTGTTATGCTGATGACTCACTGTTTTATCTATTAATTACTTGCTTTGGGAATTTGCATTCAAATTCAAAAATTACTTCCATAATCCAGGAATGTTAAAGAAATTGCCTTGGGAACAGCACCTTTCTCTCCCACCTCAATACATCTCCGTTTTTAGTTTTAAGGATGTGTGCTGTGTGTTCTCTGATCTGCTTTATGTTATGAACTTTGAAAGCATGGCTTGTTCCAGTGCTGCTCTTTAGGAGCTGGTCTGGGCACAAACCACTTCAATTGCTCCCAGAAAGCTGATTGTGCAGGTGGACCTTATAAAATTAAGCTGTCCTTTAGAGGTAGATTCCCTTCAAGGTTGCACCTCAATAAATTTTCCTTCCCTGTTTCTCAGGCACTCATGTTTCTTTCTGTGACACAGGGGCTGCAACTGAAAATTTCAGGCTTTCCTGACTGGCTTGGGGACACCTGACTTGAGACCACATGGAACAAAAAGATGCCACAAACACCCACAGCTGAGAATAAATGAGTTAGTGCTGTGTCTCTCAGCATAAAAAATGTACTTCTTCAATAAAAGCTACACTTTCTGGTAACTGCAGAGGCTCTAGCTCCTTTTTTGGCATCATACATGACTTTATGCCTTTTGATGGCAAAAAGTAATGTAAAATATATTGATTGATTCTGTTTTACCCTCCTCCTGGGATGACTTTGATGTCAAATACTTTCTTCTTGGAGAGGGACTATTTGTCACAGCTTTTCAAACAGTTAGCTTGAAATTATGTGTTCTTCTGGGGTCCCCAAAACACTTGAAGCTAAACACTTCAGAATTCAAAGAGAATTTGCTGAAGTGTGTAGATACAAGAATGCTTTCACATAAACTGTTGCAACCCTTTTTAAAAATCCCCTCTGTTTCATGCCCTGTTTCATTATGAGACTAACTCTCCTTTCAGCTGGCAGATCAAAATGACACAGTTTGAAGTAACAAAGCTTCCCATATTCTCCTAGGAGCTGAGAAACTGATTTCTCCACAGAACTATCCAGACTGTTGAACTGCTATAATCTTTCAGAAAACAATGACATTTTGCTTTGGAAGGTTGCTCTCGTTTACTTGTATGTTGTCAGTATTACATGAATTACCAGATATCCCTCCTAATCTAAAATCCTCCAAATTAAATGTCTTTATTGCTCATGTGTCCTCACAATCCTTTTATCCAACCATATAGAATGAGTATTGACAGCAACTAATTTGATAATTATTGTATTGTGCAGATGTACAGAAGGGTAAAAATTCAAGTCTTAAAGACAAACCCAATGAAAACAAAAGGAAAGCATCTTGCTTTGTCTGGCCTCTCCTTCCTTTGTACCAATACCCTCTAAAACAGCTTTCCTCATTAAGATTAAAACAAGCAGCTTGATTCTTAAGGATAGCAATTATTTTTGAGTGCTCTGGTGAGTGTAATTGCACTGTCAAGAGTTCACTTATGTTCTGCTGGTAGCCATGTGGCTCTGTTTCAGATTTCCAATTTCTCTCTCCTACAGGATCTATGCCCCTTGAATGGTTTTAATGCTGTACCAGTCCAACACATTTGTGCTTGTGCTGTGGTGAGTTGCACACCACCTGCTCACAGCCATAACAGCACTGAGCAGAGAAATATTATAGTCCAGAGGCTCCTGTTTTCTGCTTCCCAACAAGTGGCTGCACAGCAGGATACAATCCTGGGAATGTCACCAGGAAATGAAAGTGGGAGAGGGAGAAAAGGAGGAACTATGTTGAGAATATGCAACCCTGAAAAGCCTAGGTGTGAGATGAGTCCTGATAACAGTGACAAGGATTATATACCTGGAGTGAGAGGAGTCAGCATTAGGGGAAATACCTCACAGGGCAAGGAGACATCTCTTGTCCATGTACTGAATCCAAAAATTATGTGCTGTGACCTGAAGGCTGCCATGCTGCTGAAGAGCATCCAAAACTGGAAAGCAGCAAGAAATAAAGGAACCTCGGTATTTGAGAAGAAAGAGATTGAAACAGAGGAGAAACGTAGAGGAAAACAGCAGGATTAAGAACAAAAGAAAATACAAGCATAAAGTGATTGTAGGCAGTGATTCACTAGTTAACATTGATGGGGTCTCTGTGACTTCCAGAGGGCTAAAGCTCTGCTCAAGGCATACTTCAGAATAGATTCAGGTCTTCTCAAGGAAGGCAGAATGAATCCATCTGGTGAGCAAGAAAAAACAAAGAGCAGGAGAGACAATGAGAAAGTAGTTTTGTCCTACTGCTGATTTTTTTGCTGTGTGACTCAAGCTGCACTTCAGGTAGGCAGCACTGTTGTGCCCAGTGAGCACACCCCCTTGACCAAAATTAAGCATTTATGTAAGGTTTGATAGTTTAATGCCAAATGCCATATGGGGAAGAACAGAAGGATTTTTATGATGAGCAGAGCACATTTTCATATGCTGCTGATTCTATTAAGCTGGATCTATTTGTGTTTGTGCTATTCTGCAGAAATCTATTACAAATTGTTACTGCTTGGTTTCTTCCCCACTGGTATATGTTATTATAGGTTGTGTTACATGAAATAGGACTGGGAGAGACAAAGCAAATCTTGAAGGATTCAGAGTGGAAAAAAGGATGAGCTTTCTTTAGAGTAAAGCTTGAAAAGAGATGAAACACCGTGGGGCCCACGACAGTTATTCTGAAAAACTGTCTTGACTCAAATGGGAAAAGTTGGTAAGAGGATGGGACAATCTTTCTCTGCTTTGTTCCCTCCAATTTGCCACACTCAAGGAAAGAACATCCCTCTGCTTGGAAGATGTGGGGGAGACTGATTCTTCATCAGGAAGCAATAACACTTTTTCTTGGTGTTTTGAAAGGAAGAGGTGACATCCCTTTTGGAGATCAGAGTTGTCTGATCTCTCTCCACCTCTGCTGTAAAATGCAAATCTTTCTGAGAAACTCTGAAACCAGCAAAGGAAATGTGAAGACCTAGTTAGAGCATGTCCTGCTCCCTGCTCCAAAGGGACAGAAAAGTCCCTGCACAGGAGGTTTGGGAGTGCTGGGCCTGGGAAAGAACCAGTGACTGACATACCCTGGAAAGCACCTGCTGTTAGTGTGTTAGTGTTGAGAGACCCCTGGAGCCACAATTACTTGGCTATGGGTGTATTGACTTTAATTGTTAAAGATATGGAAGGAATAGACAGGGCACAGGGATGAACACAAAATGTTTTGGACGATTTTTTTCATTTTGGTTTTTAACCCTCTTGTTGGTTGTCACTGTTGTTGCCATCTGCAATTTGTGGCCTAATCTTTTCCTGTGTGCAATTTTCTCTTTGTTCTCTGATTTAATTTTGTAATTTGTATTTGTATTGATGTATGATTGTCAACAATATAATGAATCCTTTTCTGCTGTTCTTCCCAAAACATCAAGTAAGCATCAGATGGTCTGAGTCGGCACTGTTCCACTGAATTCTAAACAGGTGAAACAAAGCTGGCTTGAAGGGCTGGTATTACAGTGCAGCAAAGAGGAATTTCCCCCTAACACTACCATACAAAATTAATAGTGATGGATATGATTCTTTTTTCATTTTTTTTTTACCAATGCTGCAGAATGATATTATAAAAGCTTTCCATTTTGCAGTCTTCCATGATATGGCACTTGGTTGACAGAAAGATATTTATTTGCTTTTCAAGTTATCTCTGCACAGCTCATGCTTTTCACATGGTGAAAACCTTCCTGATTCATTGGGTCTCTGTAAAAATATGCATCTCTTTTTCATAAGATCAATACATGGGTTCCTTCCAATTTTCTATGATTCTGTTCCTTCCCTCCACTCCAGTGCAAGTGATACAGGATAAGCATGGGATTAAGGATTAAAACAAACAAAACATATGTTCATTGATTGCCTGGTTGTGGAGACAAAAATTATCTCAGACTCATTGTAAAGTGTAGGGGTTGCAGCAAGGTCCATCTGTGGATTTGGCTTGTTATTGGCAGCACAAGGGTGGAGTAAGTGTTGTCTGATTTTATCAGATTAGGGCAAAACCAGAGGAAGATGAAAAAGTCATTGTGAAATTAAGGTGTACGTATGAATGCTTTTCTTTGTCAATAGTTGATTTAAAGCTGCCAAACCAGTTCCTGCCTGTGATTTGACTCATTTCAGGAAATTGCTTTCACATGCAGGTGAGAATTCTCAGGGGTTAGAAAATGCATTGCACTTGCATAAAAATCATTAACTCGGGGCTTTTTTTCATGGGGATTTTATTTGCCTGATTTTCTAACTCCCAGTTCTTTGGGCCTGAAAAATCAGGGATAGAAAAGCATGTGGAGTGGTTTGGTGGGAAATGTCAGTTTTAAGTAAATGTTAAGGTTTTCATGTGTAAATCCTGATTTTATGATCTGGATCTTCAAGAAAGAGTCCTGTGAGACTGCTTGAAGCTTAACAGTATGTTTACTTTTTTTGGATGTCAGGTTCATGTTTCACATCTGGTGAGCTGTGATCTCAAATAGGCCTTCCCATGCTTCTTTTCTTCTGACACAGCTTTCATAATTGTCCTGTTGCTATTTAGTATGAGTGCAACAATTATCTATTATGAAATTCAGGAATACAGCAACAATAAACCATCAGAGGAATCGCTAAGTGTGCATGTGCAAATAATCATCTGCCACTTTTGTTGCTGGAATTTTAAGTACCCAAAGCCCAGTGCTGTATCCCACCCAGCTAACAGTTTACATTTAAATGTAACTCACAGTTAGTGACAGATGCTGAAATAAATATACAAATAGGGAGGTGGGGGTATTAGTTTATATACAGTCATTTATCTTCCAATAGCATGAGCAAAGTTGAAGTCAGATACAGTTAAATGAACTGAAGCTTTAACAGTGCCTCTTGAACTGCTTGAATTAACAAAATCAATCCTCATAAATTAAACTATCATTGATCTATGATACAATTAAGTTCTATAATCAAAATACACTATTGGTGCATGCAGCGTAACCATACTTGTTCCAACGCTGAATTTTAACCACTGCTGGCTAACTGCTCCTGCCATGTTCTGTAAGGCTCCCATCTGGCATGGGAGATGCTAACATTATGATACAGTCATTTCTTTTCCATTTTTTCAATTTAGGCTGACATCTGCTGGTCTCCACAAATGGCAGGCAACCCTGCTGAATGCAAACCAATTTGAGGCTGTGGCTTTTCGTGTTTTCCCTTTGTCATTTTTCCAGAGCTGGGAATGGCAACCAAGCCACTTAATTACAAAGGAAATTCATGCAGAATAATAACTCTGTGGAAGAAGAAAGGCAGGAACAATACCATGTAGAAGAAAATGAGTTTGACATGATAAATTACATGCATGCACGCCCAGTGCACTGTGCACCACTCAGAGGAGCCAATGGCAGCCACTCTATATAGGCCAATTAGACCTACACAAAAAGGTGTTATTTAAGGGCACCACACTGTGGGTTGTAATGAGGAGGCTGTGGATGGGAGTTCTCTCTTTTACACACTCAATGAGGCTAAAGAGAGGGGGAGTGGCACAATATTGGGCAATCAGCACTCGGTGTCTGCCCAGGCAGACAACAGTGGTCACAAGGAGCTGGGTGTTGGAGGTGTGAGACATTCCAACAGGAGCTACCAGAACTCCAGGTGATGTGCTGCACACACCTGGCCAGAAGCAGCAAGAAATAAGAGGCTGCTCTATGAGAAAATAAAACAAGAGAGAGGCACCTCCACATTCCCTGCTGGAACTATTGTAACTCTGTTTTTTAAGAAAAAGAGTCATTTGGCATCTTGCGTTGACTGCAGCACTCCTCACCCTGGCAGCCAGCTGCAAGACCATTTAGGGATATCTCCAGTGATCCAGCTTCCACCTGCATGGACTTTCAGTTCAATTGTTACCCAGTTGTTATTTTGGACAGGAATCCACTCACAACCATTTCTTTCCTACTGAGATTTTGAAACCCTGAGTAAAACTAGTCAGCTCTGAATGAGCTGTGAGTCTGGAGGGGTACTGAAGCTTGAGCTACCATGCAGATTTGGAAATGCAGAATTTTCTGACTCCCCTGTGGTAGTTTGTTGTGCACTTTGAAGTCCAAACAGTTTGTAAAATTTTTGCTCTTGCCACTTTTCATTTCCTTTTGGTCCAGCTCTTTGCTTGAAACAGCTGGTGTGCCCGCTTACCTCAGCAGCATTTCCCACTTCAGCTGCATCACTTTGTCTTTCCCAAGATATTTTATAAGCGAATGGAAGGGAGAAGGGAAGCATTAATTAGGTGATGGCAGAGGTACTCCTCTAACTCCAGGGTGTCTCAAGCACAGGCTGCTGACAGTGGGTGCTGTCCATGCCTCCTACAGGCTGCTGCCCTTCATCATGATGCACGAGAGTTGGAATATTATCCTGCCCTTCCCTGCTTTTCCTGTGGTGGCCAACCCTGCTTTTCAGCAGGGTGATAATATTGTGTTGGTTGTCTGAGCTAACATCCTGAGACATTTCAACACTTTCGTTGTTGCACAGGGCAGATTCACTTTAAATCCTGCTCTGCAGATCCCTGAGTTGTTTTTCTTATAGGGTGTTGAAAATACTTGATGCTAGTTGTGATAACTTATGATGATGACATTTATCCTTGGGAAACTGGGTTGAACTTTCTGCTGTAGCTTGGATGAGCCAAGATAACTTGAGCCAGTGGTAAAGGAGAGCACTTAAAAAGTTGGCACCTCAATGAGCTGCCGTGGCTAGTGCTGAGGCACAGCTTGACAGCACACAAAAAAAGAGAGGAAGGGTGAATAAGATCTTTCATCTTACTGTCTTCACATCTCATGAGCACTAAGGATCCTCCAGCTGATCCTGTCCAGAAAAGCAGAAAGCCTCACTGCTTTGGGGAGTGAGGTGTAGTGAAATGTGCGCAGTTTATACATGGTGCTAGTACATCAGCCAGGAATCTGAAGTCAAATTGGGGTTTGGCACAGGTTTAGTGCTGGTTACCAATTACAATTAACTGTTATTGTCTGTTAAGTGCTGACAGACATAAAAGGAGGCAGTGCCACCCTCAATCAGATGAATCAGCAGTTATTGCCAATAATCCTCATCCCCAGGTGCCAAGGTGCAGCTGAGTTACAGATTTGGGCTTGATGAAAATCCCACAGATAGTGCCTGGTTAGTGTTGGTGGGATGCAGAGGTCAGGAGAATCCTTCATGCCTCTTTTGATAATACCAATGCTACTAATAATAATATTTCTGCAGAACCTATAAGAATAAAATACCATTTCAAAGTGTCAGCCTTTTGGATCCACACCAAAAATATATTCAGGAAGATATGCAAGCCAGCCAGCAAGGTAAGTTTTTCCTCTTAGTGCTTCAATCATACCAGTATATGAAGTGGAAAACTACAATACTGAAGCTGACACGAAAGCCTGTCTTGATATTTCTAAAATAAATTATATGGTGTTTTCTCTGATTGTTTGGTTTTGATTTGGGGGGGGGGGATTGCATTTAGGTTATTGTTTAGAATTTTAAATTTTCTTTATAAAAAATATATTAAAATTATTAGCAAACTGTAAAGCAAGTGCCAACACCAGTGTAACTATCAAGAACATCCTTAAACTACCTTAAGCCTTTAAATGACTTATTACAAAGCAGTTTGGACTGTTATGTAAGTAACTGTAGTGACATTTGGTGCTTCTTCAGGTTAAAGCCCTCTGAATGCTCCCAATAGCCCTGAAGTGCAGTTCAGATTGCTCTGTGTAGCTGCTTCCCAGTGAAAACACAGGCATTTATTACTGAATTGCTTTTTGACTGCTGGTGTTCATTTCTCTCACCCTCTGATTCTGCAGACACCCTGTTTCTCTCAGGTGTTTAATAGTGGCATTAATATACTGACAGATACACCCAGCCATGATGCAATTTACTGGAGCTGATAGGGAAATGTTCTCAGAGCTACACTTGCAAAATGGGGCTGCTTTATAACTTCTGTGATTGCTATTGTTGAAAACTTCACCTCTCTGAGAGTGCAGATAGACAATTTTCCCTTCCATTCATTTCTCTGCTTATAGTAATAGATACTTCAAGCACAGATCAGTGAACTGTAAATCTGAACAGCATTTCATACAGTAGGAGAGAAGCACCAGAGAATTCACTGAGAATTCATTTGTTACAAAGCTAAAATAAATTATCGCACAGATATCTTCCTCAGATGGATTTCAAGTTCCAGATCTTCAACATCAGAGCCAAAAAAAATTAAGGCCAAGTTTTCTATCTGCCTGCTGCTATGCTTTCTGTAATAGACTTTAAATGGAGTGATACACTGGATGGCTGAACAGACCTGTGAAAGTCATTTAAATGGATTCCTGTCATGGAGAGTGATGTTTAGTGGGTTGTGTATCCTGGATTCAGATGATGGCAGAGGGTAGAATCACCATGTGTGTACAAGCAGAACATTTGTGTAGGTATAAGGCACATCAGACAATGTGTTCAGAATTTAGCCAAAAGCCAAAACAGATATTTCCCAGCCATGTTGCATCTTAGATCATTAATGGAAAACTTTATTGTGGCTTTGACTTTGCTGCAGTTTCAAGCCACAGAGCAAGATGCACTTAAGATAGTTATGGTGAGAGGTCTTTTACTATTAGTTCACTGCTTTTTTTTGTACTAACCACTTTTGCAATTTGAAAATTTGGCATCAATAGCTTTTATTGTGAAAGAGAAGGTAGGTAATTTCATATTTGTGAAAGCTGTGTGGTACTGCCTAAGTGTTTAGGATATGCAGTGATGACATCTAATGTTGTGTCATTGCAAGCATTCAATGTGCATATGTGCTGCCCCCCTTGCACAATTTCTTTGACAGTGGGATGACTGCTGATGAACAAGGCCTGCAGATGAGAATTTTCCTGAACTTTTTGTGTAATTAACTCTAGAGGATTTCAGTTCATCAGGTTCTCATTTGATCTGCCAGATACTTCTACTCTCTGGAGTCTTAAAGAAATTAGCATAGACATGATCCAGAACTGCAGCAGTTCAGCAGTGTTGGGCTTGTTTTTAGCTATTCAGTTGACAGGAAGAATCATCTTTGGCATTTTAGCATCTCCTTATGAGACAATTTTTTTTTTTCTTCTTGGAACTCATTAGCAAAAAACTTTGCTGCTCTGAATTGAAGATAATAGTGTCTGAAGGCTTTTCAAATTGCTGAGACAAGTAGAGTTGGTAACCCCTGAACCTGAAAAAACACAGATTGGAATTCCTGGATTGAACCACCTAGATGACCTTTCAGTCAAGTCAGAGAAAACTCTTCGAACAGTTTTGGGAGAGGAAGGGAAAGTTCATATTTCACAGCAGTGTCATGAATAGAAGAGGTTCCAAAGCAGTAATGTGATTTCCTGCCTCTGAGTCCTTTTTTACAGATAATATAATCCTCTGGAGCAGCTTCTAACCACTTTAAAACTCCTGATCTAATTTCCTGTTGCCTTCTGCTTTGTCCCTCCATGCCGTAGAAGTGGTTGTGAGACATTTTAGAAGAGCTCATATGGTCACACTTCATGCCCAGTTTGCCTCTGGTGGAATTTAATGTAGAGGCAACAGGGTACAATCCATCAGAGATTCAAACCTTGACCTCACAGAGGGGTCCCAGAGGGGCAGTGCAGCAGAGAGCAAGGTGAGGACCTCTTTGCACAACAGAGCTCAGGGCAGCACAGCCACGTGAAGCCACTCCTGAGGCATCCAGCTGTGAACAAGAGTGGGATGTGAATTGGTGGAGCTGCTCCAAGTCATGCTGGCATAGCTGATCGCAGACTGACTAGCTCAGGGGATTTGGGGGCTGCAGGGTGCATGCAAATCCTCTGTAAGACTCAGCAGTGAAGAGCTCAGGCCAAAAAGCTTCAGGGCTGCTCTGTCGTCTCTGCCTCTGTCCTCATTCAGCTCCCACGAGAATGCTTAAGCAGCAAAGCTTAAGCTTAATCGAGTTATGTGAGCCAATAAACTTCACTGCATTTCTTATTGCCCTACCACAGTTATATGCTTCTAAAATATTTTGCTTAAAATCAAGGCAAGGTTTTTTACAGATTTCTTCCAGCACAGTCTCTCCGCTTCACCTCCTGAACTTACTGCTCTGCTGCCCAGGTGGACTCAGAGCTGCCTGGTGTGCAGGTCTGTGAGGAACATTATGAACTGCACAGCTTTCACTTGACCTCAGGCTTCAGAAGGAACGTCAGGATCAGACTCTGAATATCTGAATTAAAGGCTTAGCTTTGGAAAGCGCACCGTCACAGTGGTCAGAAGGTCTGCGGGGCGCACAAAGCAGCCGATTGTGCACTCAGACCCCTGGGTTAGCCTTCCATCTGCTGCCAGCAGCCAGGGCTGAAAGAAAGTGCTTGTGTTGCAGGTAATGGCATGAAAAATAATGGTTCTTGTTCAAGTTCAGTTTAGCAGAAGCTGGCCTTTCTACCTCACCCACCCAGCTTCACAGTAACGAGGGAAAGAGCGAGCTCTTCCTCTTGTAATAACCGAGCTCACCCAGTTTCCTCCCTGGTGCAGTGTCTGCAATCCTTGCTGTATTTTAAAAGCAGAACCTCTAACAGCTACAAAGTTCTAAGAGAGGCAGTGCTTCAATTCTGTGGACACCAGTGACATTCTCAGGGGTGCATCTCTCTTGATCCCAGCCTGTGCTTCCCACTCCTGGCGAGCACAGGAGGAACAGCTCATGTCTCAAGGCAATGCAGCTCCCAGGCATCTTTCTTCATGATTCACACAGAAACTTTTAATTTATAGAACTGACATATTAACTCCAGTGGCCTAAAAGAATAAATGAGTAATACTGTGGGGTCTTCCATTCAACGACGGGAATGTTTTCCCCATTTAATTGAAGCCATTTGTCATTTTGAATGTAGAATGTATTCATTAGAAAGCAGCACCTCGGAGGGGACTGGAGAGCTCAGGAGATTAGTAACAGGGTACAAAGCCTTTTGCCTCCAGGTTGCCAGTTTCAAATCTGGCCATGTCACTATTGATCAGAAGAAATCATTACAGGCTGACAGATGTTTGGCTGCTTATATAGAACTGACCTTGTCAGATTAGTCAAATTCTTTGTTAAGAGATATGTCCCTACTCTTACATACACACACAAAAATCCTCATTAGCACCTTGTTGGTAGTGCTCACAGCATCAGTAAGGACAGGGCATGCTTGTTTATGCAAAATCAGAACAGAGGGATTTTTGAGCTATGTGAGGGTTGATTGAAGAATTTTCAAAGTGTCTCATGATGCACTTTGAAATTTCCAAGTTGATTCTGTGCTGCATAATTTAAAATGAACCCTTCTTAGAATATTTGCAGGGCTTTGATCAGTATAAAATTTATTTTTTTAGGATTCTGAGAACTGAGTTATTTCTATAGCATCAGCAATATGTGTATTACCAGTAAAGCATGTTCTTAGCAAAAAAAAAAACAACAACAAGAGGAGGGCATCTGAAGTATGTGGAGGAAAAAAGAATGGTTATACTGCATACATTTTATTCAGTAACTTTCAGACTAAGGCTGAAAACACTCTTAGTCCTGTGATGTATTCTGCAGTCTAATACTTAGGGAACAGAAGAATCTTACAAAATCACCCCAGACACTTCAGTCCAGCCTGCAGTAACTCATATCTCTAGTTTGGATGAAACTATTGCTCCATGGATCACAATGGCCACTTATGGTGATACCACACATCTTCTTTCACAAGGCTCTGCTACCTCTTGAGCATAACCCATGGCTTTCAAAACCACCTAGGACAGGCACTTGGGAGAGTGTACATGCAAATTTTCAAACACAGCTCTTAAAAGGATCCCTTTCCTGTGTCCCTTCAAAGACCCCATGAGGAAAATAATTCTGGTTGGGATGAGGCTTCCTCCATGGACCCCCAGCTGGGAATCAAGAAAAATTTACCCAAGTGAAAGGGCTCTGACAGAGATGAAAACCTCTACACAAATACAAATAATCTGTATAGGAGACCCCAATTCTTCTCTGAAACAGAGGAAAGAAAATGCCAGAAATCCAGTGGGAGCTCAATTTGCCATAGGGAGGAAAAGATTAGTTTTTTGTCAGCTTTGCAGCTGATGTTGCAAATTGAGTTTGAGACAGAAGAAAAATGCTTTGGGGTGTTCATATGTTTTTACATCACCAGCAACAAATATCAAGGCTGGGCTGATAATGTTGGTGTGAAAAGTGCAGGTGACTTTGGTCCGTATTGTGAACAGAGCAGGTAAAGTGTGTCTTGATTAGTGAGGTTGGTAGGCAACAGTTTGTAATGTTGTGTTTTTGATTCCAGTCCAAATTCTGCTTTTAGAAGACTAAATCAAATTTTTACCTGAGCTGAACTTGCCTCTAACACAGGAGTTTTGAACAAGGTCTTTTTAAAAACAATTATAATCTCTCTGCAAAGGGAGGGTGGAGGGATTATAGGGTGTGAAAGCAATAAATAATAGCTTTGGGCTGGTCTGAGCTGTTATGAGAAATGCCAAATGACTGGCACACCTTATTATGTCTTTTAAGCAATCACAGCACATGACTCCAGCTCTTTCTATGTCAAGAACATTTGTAGTTAAAGGCTGCAAGGATATGGGAAGGTGTGCCAAGGCTTCTGTGCACCTTCAGCTGTTCTCAAGGTGATGACTTAAAAATGGCAATTTAGCCTTTGCAGAGAACAGCACATGCCATTCAGGTCTTGGGCAAAAAGATAAGATAACGTGTATTTCTTAGCTGAGGATTATGAATTGCATCTCTGGGTGGTGATGGGGGGAAGGGTGAACACTTCACCTACCAAACTTGGCTGATTTGATTTTTCTTATCAGTGAGGAGACTTAACCTGCCTGATGCACCATTTCTTTAAGGTCTAAGTAATATTGGTTCTGCAAGAAGTAATATTTCAGTATGTGTAACTTAAAACCTGGCTTGCCTTAAGGTCACATCAGCCATAAGTAATACACACTGTACTTAGGATCCTACAAATGTGACCTTCTGCTTGTGTCCCAGTAATGCAGAAGGCACCAGCCCAGAGCAGGTCTATGGATTTCATAGGAATCTAATAGGGAAAATAAAGACAGATGTTTCTATGTATTGTAAGGCGGGGAGGAAGGCAGAATCAACAAGAAGCTCTAAATTAGTTATTGTTGTAGTGAATGCTGTGTTATGGACCTGCATGTGTGCCTCAGGCTTTTATGGGCTTGTAATTATATTAGGAGATATTGCTTTGACCTAGACATAACTGTACAGGTAATTTACTATTATTCTTTTGCTTGAGAGAAATAAAACCCTACAAATGCTTTCAAATATGCCACACATACATGTATGTGACAATATATAGATTCCCTGATGAAAAAAGGAACTAAAATGGCAGTAGAAATCCATTTCAGGGTGGATTGGTGAATAGGAATCTTGATGGTTTTGTGAAGGTAATTTAACTTGTCTTTCTGTGATGGTGTAGCTGAACTGAAGTTTGTTCTGCCACTCTCTGTCACCACTCTTCCCAGAGGCAGCATGTCCTGATGAATTACAGGAACTTGGCCTCTTTCAAGATAATGGGACAAACTAAGTTGAATCACCACTGAAGGCATTTTGGAACAGCCTGGCAAAACTTTTCTAGGTGGCCTCAAAGCCCTCACACAGCCTAGAAAAGCTGCTTAGCTGGGAGGTTGCAAGAAAGCACTGTTCTAAAATAATCATGAATGTTCATAAAGCAGATAAAAGCCTCCAAGTAGTACAGCCAAGCTGTATCAAAGGCTAAAGTAGCAAAACACGTGATTTGTGTAAGACTTTCCTTCTATTTGCACTATTTTTTATTTCTTGCATAAAAAATGGGGAAAAAAAAACCTCTTTAAAACAAAAGGCTAAGAATTTTCCAAGGTCAAAATTAAGAACTTTAAAAGTTTTGCAAAAGTGTGATATTACTGTTACAAAATACACATAGAAACAGAAGATGTCAGGATAAAAATTTTAAAACATAAGGAGCAAAGGTAGCTATGTAGCAAATTAAATAACAGTGGCTATGAAGGATTCCAATTTCAAGGAAAAAAAGAAGAAACCTGTAACACAGCCTAGAAAGCACAGCCATTAAAGCAGAAAGACTTTCTGAAACTATAGGTAGAGGCTATCCTTCAGGAAATACTGACACACAGAAAGGAAAACAAAGCTTTAGAAATAAAAAAGGGAGGGTGGAACCCCCAAAACCAATTGAGAATTTATGTAGTGGGTAGCTTTACTTACATTTCTCATTTGTTTCCTACCAGGTTTCTTTTTAATATCAATATATACTCTCCATTTCCAAAGTGTAAAGGCCTGGTTATTTTTTCTTGGTGATTTCTTTGCACTGCTGCAAGGATTCCAAGCAATGAGAAAGTTGTAAAGTCTCTGTAGCATGAGCCACAACTTCTTGAGGCACTGAAGGTTGTCAGTATGGCCAAGCTGGGCTTGGCAGGATAAGCAAAGGGAGAGGAATAGAAAGTGATTATTGTGCCATTGCTGTAGTAGCTGCTGGGTATTGCTGCTCTGGGCAGTGCTGGTTTAGCCTGGTTACTCCAGCTGCTCTCAGGAGCCTGTAGTGTCCCAGGGAAGCTGTCCCCTTTGTCACCTGCTGTCTCTACTCCTTTGCCCTTCCCAGGGGGAACTGAACAAAAAAGCTTGGGCTGGCTGTCTCCAGGACCTGGATGGTGAAGTGCTCTTTGCACACACCAACACTTTCTTCAACCATGGCTGCAAACAACTAATCACTCTTTAATCCTACTAACCTCTTTGCCTCAGCAGTATGGTGGGGTTAAAATTCCTGCTGATAAGATTAAGTGCTGTCTTGGATTGGGGCCTACATAAATAATAGTGCTGTTTCCACAGCCACACTCATTAGAGTGAAATGTAAAAAAGGATGTCGGTCTTCCTGCTGTGGGATGTCAGCCAGCTGCTAATTGTTTGTGATCAGAAAGAAGTTCTCTTCTTGTCATCCTTTAGGGATGTGTGTGTTGATGTAATTCCATTTTACACTTGCACTGAACTCAAGTGCATTAATCTACAGTGTTTGAACTAGATTTTTACCTTTAGAACACTGCATGTAAGTCTAGATTGTGTTAACCACAGGTTTTGTCTTTAGTTTTCTTACAAGGTTGTATTTTTAATCTGAGTGGTATCTACAGTAAAATCCTTTTTAAAGGCCAAGACAATCACACCTCAGATTTAATCCCCTGGTTATAAAGCTGACGTGTTTTCCCTATTGTCAGACCGGTTGTGACTCACTGCTCCTTTCTGCTAACAAGAAATCCATTAGATTAATGTGAGTTTGGGAACTACAATGAAATTATTCCAGTAATCTTTGTATTTTAAAAATTCATCAGCAAACACCACAGAAACAGAGTGGCTAAGTCTGTTATTTTACTGAGCTCTCTGAAAAGAAACAGCTGTTAGAGACTGAACAATGGATTTGTGGCTTTAATCTTTAGAGGTGCTCTGTGCCCTGTCAACAGCTTAGGCACAAAAATATGAAGTACAAGCCTAATTTTAGGCACACCTGCAATTCTTCTGGTTGCTTTAGCTGTGTGTTGGCAGATGAAGGAGACCTTTGGATACAACCAGTGAAGTCTGGAAAACCTTCTAAAGCAAATCATGTATCAAGATAAAACAATCACTCATACAGCATTCTAAAACTAAATGTTGAAACAAATCCATCTGTTTTCCCTTGGAAAAATAAGGGACACAAAAGAGACCAAAGAGTAGCTTTCCACCTAACAAACATCTCATGTAGAATAACACAGGTGTGGCTGAAACTACTCTTGACATAAAGTATATGATAACATGTGTGATGGAGATACATTGACATTCCCAGCACTTTTTGCCTGAATTCTTATTTTGAAAAAAAATCTATTTCCTTTTAAATTTCTCTGCTGGGGGGTGGGAAAAGAGTGGAGGATAGGAGCACTGCTATCTCCCATTTTGCTAGAGGTGTGCAGAGACAGCTCTGAAAATGTGATCTGGATGGCTCTTATCAGAAGAGGAATCTGGCTGGCTGTGGCAGGGGAGCAGAGCTCTGCCAAAGGAGCAATGTAGGGCACATGCTTCTGTGTGAAATACTGCTTGTCTGTGATGCTGCTCCCCATTGCCTGTGTCAGGAGTTATCTTCCCTGCTCCTCAGCCTTGTGCTGTTGAGAAGGAAATGCAAATTGCCTGATGTCTTCTGGAGGGCTATGGAGGGAAGAAAGTGAGGGAGGGAATCAAAGGGAATATATTATTGGTGACAGCAAGTGTACTAAGTGAGAGGTGGGAGCAGGAACTGAAGATGTGGTAATGAGGGCATGTGAGGGGAAGCAGCCCACCATGCACACTAAAGCCACAGCAGGGGGAGGGTGGGGGAGACACTGAGGGAAAAGGACAGAACACAGCTTGTCTGCTGGTATTTCTGATACTGCAACCCTGCCCTTGCAAGAAAGCAGCACCCATCTGATGGCATAGTCAGAAGCCCTCTAATGCTTTTATTCCTCTTGATGTATTCCCCATCTAGAGCAGAGATTCCCTCCCTTTCTCAAACCTCTGCAACCCTCCTGCTCTTCAATACTGATACAAAAAAGAGCAAAGCTTGATGCCATTTTGACATTGCAAAATGAATTGCTTATAGCTGCTATGACTTCTTTCAGTTTTCAGCTCTTTATTATTGTATCTTTTTGTATTTTCCGAATGAAATTCCCTTTTGTTTAAAAAAAAAAAAAAAAAAGAACTTTCAAATAAAGTACTTATCTTCCCAGAATGTTTATTTCCCAGGGATTTCAAAACCACCATGTTTCATTGTGACTCATATTGAAGCCAAGCCAGATTTTGAGTTATTTTAAGCCTTTTTGCCAAATAATATTTTCATCCTTTTGCCTGGTGTGGCTTAGACTCGTAGCAAGACAACAGCAGGACAGACCTTGTATTATACATTCCTCCCTATCACTCTTACACAAGACTTGTAAACATGACCATGTGTCCTCATCTTGGCCTGTATCTTCGTTTCTCTGATGGCTCAGTTTATTTTTGTGGCATTATTGTCCCAGCCTTGCTTTTTCTCTTTCCCTAGGGGCACAAAAAGCACAAGGAAGCAGCATGATATCACAATTCTGCAATTCTTATGGTTGGTACTTCTGGAAATTCTTGATCCCACTGCTCTGCAATTATCATTGTACTAATGCAAAATTTCCAAACCTCTTGATTTATATATTAATGAAATATATGAATATAAGCACACACATAACCCCAATCATTCTTTGTATTTAACTAGTATTGGCATTCTTTCATCTATGATTAAGATGATCTTTCATGATCAATACAGTCTCTAGTGAACATTTTACACGCACTGTCTTATTAGCATCCCTCCTCAGAGGTCATGCCTCCGTATTCTCTACTCCACTGCATTTAGGACTCCTTCTAAAATTGTAAGATGTCCACCCAAGATTGCTAACATTATCTTCATTAGAATTATTACCATGATGAAGATGGAAAACTAGATGTATAGCACATAGTACTTTTTTTTTTTTTTTTTTAGTGTATTAGGAATATTGCTTTAAATTTTGTGCTCCTTACAGAAATTTTGATGTTTGAATATCCTGAATGTGTTGCGAAGAAGGAGGACTCCCATATTTTAGGGTCAGGACAGAAGCAATGCCTGGATGTGAGGACTTCTCAAAACATAAATGGAAGTTGTGGTGGATGTATTCAATGCACCACGTTCAGGGATGTTTTTGTTATTGTTGAGTGATGCTTGCACAGTGTCAAGGCCTTTTCTGCTCCTTGAACCACCCCACCAGTGAGTGGTTGAGGTGCACAGGGAGCTGGGAGGGGACACAGCCAGAACAGGGGATGACCCAAGGGATGCTCCATCCCATATGGTCTCATTCCAGCCTAGAAAGACCAGGGAAGAAGGAGGAAGGGGGCATGTTTGGAGCGATGACTTTTGTCTTCCCAAGTCACCATGGGATGTGATGGGGCCCTGCCTTCCAGGGGATGACTGAGCACCTGTCTGCCCGTGGGAAGACGTGCCCATGCCCATGAATACTTTTTTCTTTACCTATTTAATTGTCTTTATGCCAACCCATGAGTTTTCTCACTTTTACAGCTCTTTCCCCCATCCCACCAGCAGAACAGTGAGCAAGTGGCTGTCTGGTGCTCAGTTGCCATCTGGGGTTAAACCACAACAGTGCTGAGAAGAGTCTAATGCATAAATCTTTAAATTTTATTTTAAAAATATCTAGTGACACTTTGCTTTCAGATCAGGTAGTATATGTCAGTGAAAGCTCTTTTTTTCCCCTCCTCTAGTAAGAAAAGTCATTTCTGAGACTGTCTTTGACAGCACTTCTGACAAAAAAAAAGAAGACAGGTCAGTTGAAATGAGCTAGTATTTCAACAGAGAAACAATACAATCATTTTATCAGGAGACTGAAAAATAGAAGGCATGTTGGGAAGGAAGGGATAACTCCTTAGATGAACAGATTTTTAAAGAGCAGTCATTCATTTGAAATATTATAGATTTAAATGAGCACACTTCTCTTCTGATAAGAAATGAGTTTGTGCTTTGTAACATTTTTAACACATACAGAATGAAATTATTAGATTATTTTTTTAAGAAGGCTCAAATAAAAAGGACTATATAATTTTTATCCACTTGTCTGATCCTAGAAAGTTCATATTTCACATAAAGCTAAGATTAAATTAACCTGAGACTTCTGGGAGGATGAAATCTATTTTCGTAAACACCCTCCTGAATTAGAGGAAAATCCACACTTTAAGAAAAGCCAAAATCCAAAGACAAACCACCCTCCAGTTCCAACAGCCTTATCCTGCTGGGGACACAT
The DNA here is from genome assembly GCF_029582105.1 of Oenanthe melanoleuca. NCBI lineage: Eukaryota > Metazoa > Chordata > Aves > Passeriformes > Muscicapidae > Oenanthe > Oenanthe melanoleuca. The sequence goes on from NC_079337.1 coordinate 17,408,287, forward strand.
GGTACCTACATACACTTTCTTCTCTGTAAACACATAACTGGATTAGAAGGACTGTGAGGGTGATGATTTGATTTGCCTCTTACCAACAGCCGAATATCTTGCTGCCTTATTTTTAATAAAGTTTAAAAAAGAAGTATATAAAAATTATTTATACAAATAATTTTCCAGGCAGTACATAAAAATCTTTTAAATTTAAATACTGAGATGTAAAGAAATATGATTGCTAACTGGAATATAAAAAAGTTAATAATTCTTTAATCCTCTTTTAATGTGGAAATACATGAATTTGAATAGAAATGTCTTCCTAGCTAAGGAATTGTCCCCTTTTTAATTAGCAATCACAAATCTGTCTATCAATTCCACATGTAAGTATACAGCTAGAAAGCAATCTTGTCATTCCTACTTTCATTTGTGCATTTCTAATTTCAATGCAAAAATCCCTTTGTGTGAAAATCCCTAAAACCAGCATCAACACATTTTCTTTTTTACACATTATAAACCTATGCGCACTGAAATTGAAGTTTTGGAATTCACTGATGATGTGTGTCAAGAACTGCAGCTGTTTTGCAGAGTATTACTAAAAGAAACTATTACCAGTCGCTTTCTACTTCTTTTACTGTGTTTCACCTTGATCAGAAGCTAATGGCTCCTGTTGTGGATACAGGGGAGGATAAATCCTCTTCAAAACAAATAACACTCATTTCAATTCTTCTGTTGTAACAACCTATTTATGGATCTAGTTCATTCCTTCCCTTTTGGGAAATCTATGTTGCAGAATGCAGCAGCTCTTCCTCATTGGGTACCACTGAGTTCCAACTTCCAGCCTGGGAAGGTAGAAAACCGAATTCAGAGGGGGTCAGTCCTAAAAACTGCAAAGTGATACAGTCCAGGCTGAGTGAAGCACGTGTTTAACTACAAGCAACTTCAGAATCACATGGCAGACAAGGGAACAACTTCCATACTTTTAATTTTACTGCCTATTGAAGTGATTTTTTTGAGAAAGTCCAGAGTGGCTTCACTTTGCAGGACTGAGCACCCCACATGACCTGTTCATGTCTGAATCCAAGCCCAAGGCAAGGAAACAGAATCTGAGCGTTCATGGACACTGTTGTTTGCATCAGCCCTTGAATCGGGCCCTGTCATGGCAGCAATTTTTAGCTTTACTGAAAATTTTGTAGCTCAAATTTAAACAACTATGGAGATTTAAACACACTTTTATTATTCCCATCACTTAGCTAGAATGTCTTCCTAAAGTTTCCACAATATTATTCCATTACTTGTCAACTTGTTTCTTCCCTGTTATCTAGGTCCTCATTAATGCATATTCTCTCATACCTCTTCATTGTTTTCCTCTTCTGGGTGGCTGATATAAGACAACAGGTCATTAACCCCACCATTATAAAATTCTTGTTAATTTGTTTATTCTCCTTATTTTTCAGTGGTACTTTCAGTCCTACTTTTCCCTGGTTTTTCTTTTATGCCTGCTCCATTAAACAGGCATTTATTATCACCCTTAGCTATGTTAACTAGCAACAGCTCATTGCCTTTCTCCACCTTGTCTTGTTTACTGCTGGTTATTTTCTGCTTTGTTCTTGTTTTCACTCCCATTTCAGGACTTTCTCTTCCTTGCAGCTCTCTGTGAAGCAGTGGCACATGTATGTTTTTAAACACCCACCTGTGGTATGGTAGTTCTTCCCTATTCCTTGGTGGCTCTGGAAGTATGAAGAATAGATGAGGTGTGCTCTGGGCACATTCCTCTGCAGTTCTCCCTCACACTTCCACCAGTCTCCCTCTGGAGAAGTCCAGGGCACTTTAGCTCCAGGACTAAGTTGTTCCTACTATTGCCAAAATATGAACTCAATTCATTATTTCTACTGAAAAAGAGTTCATGTTTTAAATCAAGCACTGCAAAGAAGAGGTGCATTTATGTTAGAATGAGGAAAGAAGAAATTCCTGTCAGTATCCTGTCACTACTTTTGGCACATCATGTTTGGTGGCATATTCCATGCTGCTGCACGAGTTTCTTCTGTGCACCTGCTTCTCATTCAAGTTAAATTGCAAAACTGCCATAAGTTTCAACATGACAGGAATGTCTTGTGAGCTTTGCTGCTGCAGGAGTCACCACTGTGCTCTTCCTGAAGCTCTGCCACCACACCATCAAACAGGTACAAGGTTCTGTCTTCCTGCACCCTGTAATTTCACACACTTCTCTTCTAAGTGCTTGAATTTTTGAATTTTTGCCCTCCAATATGCTTTAACTGAGTACCAGTGACAGGTGCTGCATAACACAAACTGCAGCTGCCAAAGCTTCCCAACAGATTGGTCCCTTCAGTGCTGCTAATTCTTTGCTGTTAACCTGAGTGATCAGACTGAAATCTGGAAAAGGAGCCCAGCCTACATCACTCAAAAGAAATCTCCTTTACCCTCCCCTGATCTCCTGCATCTGAAAGATTTCCAGCCAAGGTGCTGCCATCTGTGCTTACAAGAGGGAGGAGATTCTGTAGCTTACCATCTTTTGTATTCTTTCATGTAATCCCTATTTATGTGGTCAAAACACTAGGATTAGAAGAAATACACAAAAGTATTCCCAAAAGAAATGGCATAAGCAATTTGATTGCTTATTTCCCAGGAGCTCTCATCATTTTAAACCTCCCAATCACTAAAATCACTAGCTGGGGAAGAACAGATCATAAAAGAGCCAACTAAGAAAAAGAGCCACAACAGAAATGGAAGAAAAACCCACAATCATACAGCTGTATCAGCTGGATTTGTGCTCTGGATCAGCTTCTCTTATTTAAATATGTATTATTGGCAAAGATTTCTTAGTGTTGTGTTTATTCAGAGAGTTACTCTCAATTACTGGCTAAAATCCAAGTAGGTAAATTCTGGTTCCTTTAACTCTTGAATGTACCCATTTCAAAGCACTTACTCTACTTTCTGCTGTATTTTTCTCTGCTAATTAATACCTTTCTATGACAAGATCCTGAAAATCCAAAATGTGCTGTACAATTAAATAAGAAGCCACTGCTTGCAATCCTTGGCTCCAGGCCACGCCATCCCTCCATCCAGATCCAGACAGACACAGGTGTCCACCTCCACACACATTGGGTTGTAACCTAAACCACCAAGGGAAGATTGCAAGAGGCTTTGACAAATGAGATAAAAATGTAACTTGGAGCTTGGGATTAATGATAAATATACAAAGACTGGATGCCTAAACTGAGGCAAGGATGAATTTGTAGCTGGCATCTCATGCCAGAAGCCCATTTGCAGGAAAATATTGGCAAACACAGATTTACCTGATCAAGGGTGCTGCAACAAAACATGCATAAGTAAAGAATCCCCTCTCCCAAAACTTGAAAACACTGTGGAGTTGATATTTCTGTAATAGTTGTGTTCATCATTCACAGAGTACCATGAGCAGCAGGGTAACCTGGAATACACAGACAGCTCGTTAGCACATCAGGTGTCATGGGGAATATAATTCTAGCCCCCATTTCTGGCAAATAAAATTTTATAATTAGTTATGCTCTTCAACACATTAGGTCCATCGGAATCAGATGCATAGTCTTGTCAGTAGACTTCAAACATACAAAGAAAATCTGTGTAGAGAAAAATGTAGAAGAAAATGTACTCCATAGAATACCAAAAGTTTTGGATGAACTGTCCATACGAAAGATTTTGACCCAGATTCCCATACTCTGTTATCTCTTATCAGAAATGCATCCTGCTCTTTTAATTTTTCTTTATGACATGGCTGCTCCTGGTTATAATAGGGTCATTATTTGCTTAATCCTCTCACCATGAATTTGTTTCCTGTTTCATTCCTTTTTTTTTTTTTAAGGGAGATTTATTTGAAAATATAAGGCTTCCTCTCAGACCTATTAACTACTCCCACATTGCTCCTTGACTTTCTATCTCAGCATGGGTCTTTAGCTGACCTAAGATACCATATCTTGCCAGTGTAGATTGGTGGCTAATAAGCTATTACAGCCTAGATATTTTAAGAGTTATGTATTGCTTCTGAACAGATGTGACAAGATAATATTTAATCACTGTAGCATTCTTGACATCCACTGGGCTAAATGTCTAAAACCCACCACTCGTATCAGAAATGCATGATTGCAGAAGAAAAAGGGAAATAAAAAAAAAGAATATTTGCCTTTTTTTTTGACTGCTGTGGAAACAGACATGCAGCTGCTCTTTTTCATTACTGTGTAGCAGACTGAGCACAGTATACATTGCTGAGTAAAATAATTGCAGGAAAAAAAAAGGAGAGATGAAGAGAGAAGAAAGTGTTGCTTAATGAAGATAATTTGTTTGGAACTGAGGAATCTGTAATCCTTCCATCCATGCCTATTGTTCACTTGCATTATATTTGCTTCCCCATAGCTGAGAATAATCTTACAGGCTTTTTTTTTTTTTTTTTTTTTTTTTAAATCAGACTAAACTGTAACTTTTATTAATTTTGCATTTATGTGTGTATTGTTCTGTGCCCCCTCTCAGATGCCATTGGCATGTTACTTAACTATTAAGAAGCAATATCTGACACAGGAATGGAGTGGGGGCAGGGCAGGGAATTGACTTTTTCAGTCCCTGACCATGCAACCACATCTGGAATTGTGGGATGTCTACAATAAATCCCATCTTCTTATCGTGCATATGAAATAGAACTCAACTAATGACCATATGGAGCAGACTAAAGCAAGCAGCCTAATTTACTAAAGGCAGGGGGAAAAAAAGGAAATTTCTTGCTTAATTAACAAGGGCAGAAATACAGCAACAGACAGTATAACAGGAGGACCATATTTAAGGCACCTCCAATCAAATGTTTTAATGGCATGTAAGACCCAAGGGAGCTCTGAAAATGCCTGGCACTGTAACGTGCTTGTAACATGGTTTTGCTTTTAAAAGCAATTTGGATAACAGTTTTGAAAAGGATCAGTTATTAGGAACATCTTGATTCTTCTGTCTGTCCAACTTGCAATGCCTACAAAGGGGATGATGCTCATGACTCTGTACAGTAATTACATAATTATGGCAAGGCAGAGCAAGATACACTCTCAAAAAATCAAGATGCCCTGGCATTGATTGGAGGAAGATACCATGTGAGCCAAAGGACAAGGTAGAGCAAGTGTCTGCTTGCTCCCCAGTGCTACTCTCACCTGGGACAGCAGTCTGTCATCATCTTAGCAGCTGTAAAAGCACCTTCCAAACATCATCCTTGCCTGCGTGGGCAGTGCTCCACCATGTACTGTGTGTCCTTGCTTTTGATTCCCTATCCAACCCAGGCAATCCCTTTGATTACTACTGCAGCCCTCAGAAGCCGTTTGTTTTCTCATATATTCAAATTAGTCCTCTGGATGACTACTGCATGAAAGTGTGTTTTTCCTGTTAAAGCAAAAGTGTTTAACTGATTCTTTTTCCACAGCTGCTGTGAAGCTTGTGAAGCATGCTGTACAAACATATAGGAAAAGGCATTTCTTTTTCAGGGAAAGCTTTCTGTCTGAGAATCAAAGCAGGAGAAAAGTGATTTGTATAAACCTAGAGAGACAGTGAATATAATATAAAGAATTTAAGAAATTTTAAGTTTGAAGGGCTTTCTGCTGCTTCTTTCTGTACCAAGATAATGTAACAATGGGAAATTAGTGAAACCTGAAACATTTCAGATTTTTTGTTTTTACCTATGACCCTTGAATCTTCCAAAATGCAGGAAACAACACACTGTATTTCTTTGAATTCCTGACAGCCTTCCTTCAGCCTCACTGCCATGCCAGCTTCGAAACCATTTTCTGTGTTGTCACATATGTGACACTGGACGGCTTGGATTATGTATAGCAAAATGTAATTAAAGCCATATTGCACAGAAGAGGTAGAGTCACCAAGGAAAAGAAGATTTGCCAACCCTGAAATGGGGATTAAGGAAGAAGGAGGTATGCAGAGACTTGAATACATTAATTTTCCTAACAGCTTACATAGCAATTCAGTGACTTCTATTGTGCAGAGCGTAGTAGCACCTTCCCTAACCTGAAATCAAGAAAAAAGAGTGTACCTGTGTGGAGTCAGATGAAAGAATATGTTATTGCAGAGTCAAAGAACAAATATCCTAGTCTTGAAAAGAAAAGCTGATAGACTGTAGCCAAGGATTAAAATGGCTATGCCCCCAAGGGAAAAAACCATTCCATCTCATCCTTTGGGACTGTAGTTAAGCGACAATTAAATGGTCAATGAGATTATTTTCCCAAATCATATTGTTTCACAGTGCTTGTTGGACTTTTCTTGCTTTGGACTCATGATGAACTAGACCTAGAAATAAGCCAGAAATGCAACTCCAGTGTTACCTCTGAGCTGTTCAGCCTCAACTCTGAAACCAGCCTCAGTGCTTGCACAAAGAACAAAAACATTCTGTGTGAACATTTGTAACAGAAGAAAATTACGATTTAGGAGCTATGCTGGAACAGGAAGGTCTTCTCTCTGTTATTCTCCATTTTATGTGTCTGTCCAATTTGTGTCTTTTATACATCTTCTGAACTTCTGTGTTTGTGTTATACTATAGACTCTGCCAGTAGGATAATGAAATAAATTAAACGACACAGAGAGAAAAATCACATCACTATAATATAATTATTTTAATGATTAATTATTTAAATCTCTGTTGCTTTACTTACAGTTAAATTAGACCTGTGAAAAAACAAACAAGAGCAAAGATGATGTGCTGATCAGAAGATTGTGTGGCAGTACAAACATTTACCCCACCTTAGGAGCTACTGAGCAGATGATATATTACTGAGCAGCAAATACACAGAACAAGGCACAGACCACCATCAAATTTTGATATCTGCAATGGGGAACACTGTATTTCCCTCTGAGGCCATAAAGACATTGCTTTATTCAAATAAATACATAATCTGCCACTGCTGCAGTACAAAAAGACTCCAAAAGACAACTGAGCTGTGGTAGAACTTCAGGAACTTGAAACACTGATGTGGTTCACTGGAATCAACTTCATTTAGTTTTATCACTAAAGGATTATTGCTTTGCAGCCTTGTTTCTCCAGACAGGCACAGGTCTGCTTCCAGCTCTGGCAGGTGGCTCTGCACACCCTTGCAGGGCTGATTCTTTCTGAAGCCTTCCTTGTGCTGCCTTCCAAGAGCTGCCCAGTCTTTCCCCAGCTTCTTTTGATCAGTAGGGAATAGCTGTCCCAATGGGGTGGGTACAGAATTTCCTGCCAGCCACACAGAACCATCCACAGTGGTTGCTCATGTGTTAAATACATGCAATTCTGTGTTGTGTTGCTCAAGTATCTCAATCACAGGTCAGGTGTGTTTTCCACATGCTGAAAATCCTTGCCTTGATTTCATAGGAACCCACATGAGATAACAGTTTCCTGGATGTGTTGAAGTTAATTTGTAGAGCTTAAGGAATGAAAATAATAAGTGCAGCCAGACTGAAGTTCAATGAAACTTGCATTTTGTCCTGTCAATTGTGCATGCATAAGTGACTGCCCTTCAAATAATGATTAAGGATTTTTCAAATTCAGTGATTATTATGAGGGCTGAGATTTCTTTCAACATACTGTTTGTAAGGAAAGTGAGAGCATTTCCCTCCAAATTTTGCACCCTGCTTTACAGCCCACATCGGTTAATTTAATCTGATTCCACAAACACAGGTCAGTGGGAGAGAGTAAATTATTTCTCCATTTCCCTTTTATTTTTTTCCTGAAGTTTGCAGCAGTGCTGGTGGGACAGTGAGGATCCACGGAAGGAAAAGCAATTGATTCAGCCAGAATTTTTGGTGTGGCCTGTGAGATATCTCCCTCTCAGAAACAGCCCAGCACCTGAAGTTTGGTGCTGGTGCATCCTTTGGGATGCTGCAGGCCCTGGGGAGTTTGGTGTTGCTCCCCAGACCTCATACACTAACACTGACCTCTTTTGCAGCAAGGGCTGAAGCTGATCTGCTGTGCCACTCACAACCCCAACCTTACAGTGCAAAAAGTTCCTGTCTAGAACCAAGAAATTTTGATCCTCCTGCTTTTGCCTGTCTAATAGGAAAGTTACCCAGGGCAGCCTTGCATGCAACAAACCTTTCCAACACCTTTCTTTTCTCCATTGGCAGTTTTATCCTGGCTCACAGTCCTGTGGTCAAGCAGTTTAGAATGGGTAGCTTTAACCTGTGACACAGGTTTAAAGAGCATAAGTATAGACTATACTGGAAAATGAAATGTGTCTTTGCTGAACTGAATAGCCTGGGTGTCTTGATAGTACAGGAGATCATTGTGCCTGGCTTATCAGAATAATTACACTATCAATGACCTTGACTGAGAAGGTCAGATCCTTTCTGCTTATCTCCCAATTTAGTGTTATCTTTTTCATGCACCTTACACTGGCACTTAAGTAATCCATGCAATGCAATTAGCAGGGAATGGCCATGAGTTTTACCTTCAGAAGTAGGGAAAAAAGGTAGGATTTCCTCTAGTGCACTCTTGACTATTCACTAATTAGCTCCTGTTGTATCATTAACATCAGATATGGGACTCAGGAAATTAAGGGTAGCTGACACTGAAAACAGACCACTCAGCATTAATTCCTATACAGCCTATGCTATCTGCAAAAGTGCTGTCTATTCTTACAATGATTTATCTTAAAAAGTGCTAAGCATCTCAGGTGTTACAGAAACTGTGAGGGGATTCTTAAATTATTATTGGTATTGTTGTTATTTTTTTAACCCTCTACTAACTAGAATGAGACTGCTAAGAACAAAGTGTTTCAAAGAGCTGACTGATCATGTTGTACTTTTTTTTTTAAGAGAAATTGTGTGGAAATGCTGCACTTTAATCATACCAAGTGCTATGTAATACTGTGTGCTCTGAAACATCATGTAGTACATTGATCAAACCAGATCCCCATGATGAAGGTGTCCGTGTTTCAGCTCCTTTCTGTAAAACAGAGATCCTATCAGCCCCTCAACTCACAAAAAGTGCAATTAAAATTACTTAACTTTTTCAATGCACCCAGATGTGAGCATGAGATTCTAGTCCTCACTCCCCAATTTGCTGTAATAGCTGATTCCTTTCCCTTTTACTTACTCCTATTTTCTAAGAATTCACCCCTTTAAAAAAGGCACTTGTTCAAAAGTCGTTGCAAAAAATTTAGAATGGAAGTGTCATCCAATATCAACCAATTCTTTTATGAAGAATAAAGATTTCCACTTTCAGTTTAGTTAACCATCCTTTGTGAATGAAATGAACATGTTATATCCATTTTAAATGGTCTGAAAACTTCCATGTTTTCTAAAAAACTTCTCCTTTTGTATTTTTACAGCAAATTGTGTTAAATTCAGCTTCAGGGGGAAAAAACCCTACAGCTGAAATATGCTAAAAATGGTCACAGCTGAGTAGGCAACCCTACTTGCTAATAAAAAAAACCCCAAAACCCTTGTGAATCACTTTAGCTGGGAGATATAAACACGGTCCTGCTTCAGGTGAGAATAAGCCTCTGGGGCTTGCTTTTGGGGTAGAAGAGTTTCTATTTTACCATTTGAGGGCTGCTGTGGCCTCACCAAAGCAGGAAAAGAAAAGGCTTGTTATTTTCTTCTTTCTCTTTGTCTGCAGGTGCAGTTGCACTATTTTTTTTCCATCTAATCTGTGGAGAAAAGGTCTGGCCATGTAGAATGGCTCTGACATTTATTGTCCTGTGCTTGTTAAGTCCTGTAACAAATCTCAGGTGGAATGAAACAGAATGATCAGCCTTGGAATAAATATGTCACCTTATTTTCAGCTTAAGATGAGTGGAAAAATTCAGGAGATCAGTTTGATTTCAACTTATAATGAGATTATTTTTTAAATTGGTTTTCTGTTTTTCTCAATGGAAATTGAGCTTTAGTATTGTTTCTTTAAGGACTCTAACGTTTTGATTACTGTCTTTACCAGCAACACATGGCTACATTATGAGCTTTTAATTAACAATACATGCCAGCTGAAAGAGATCTTCCTTTTCTTCATTGCCTCACAGCCTGTGCAGGAGAGGTGCCTTCTGTGGGTTGTGTGGTTGGTAGTTGGAGCAGCTATTTCTGCTCATATGTGTTTGTGCCCTCTGTAAGTGAGATCCAAGGAGGTGTGAGAGAACTGGGAAGAGGCTCCCTATGACAGCTCTCAGCATCCAGGAACTGCAACTCCAAGCAGTCAAGTGCTTTGTCTCCCTGATCTCAAAGAGTTTATTTCAAAGGCTAAAGCAGAAGTGCAAAGGTAAGTTTAGAGTGATGAAGAGAAAATAGCTTCTTTAGCTGGGCAGAAAGGAAATAAAGGAGAGATGCTGAGTTTCCCTGTTTTGCCTGGACTGGGTTGTAACTGCAGCAAAATGACTATAGCAAATATTCAGCCTTTATGAAAGACAATTTTGCGTTTACATATCTGTATAAAATTGTTCTCAGTTTGCCATGCAGGCTTGTGCTTATTTTCTGACTAGTCATTAAATTGGTAGACTGGGGAGATGAGAAATTTCAATCTATATTCTCAACTTGATCCACAATATTCCAGTTATCATAACATCTAATTAGGAAAATACAGAATTAAAATGCATCTTTATTTAGGAGGATTGAAACAAGAATACAAAAGCAAACTAGAAAAGAAACTGTGAGAAGTGTTGTCCTAGCTCTACAAACTGCTTTTGAAATACAAGAGATAAATCTAAGTATTGGAAAGTCAGCTTAGAGAACAGATATGTATTAAGAAATGCCTAAGCTCCTTTTCTGCAGAAGCAATTAGAAGCCTTTCCCATCAAGTTAATGCTATTAATATAGCTATGGTAGATTTTAAAGCTAGATCTAGGAAAAGAGGTGTCTAAGTGTCTTTGTGCCTATGCAGCCACTTATTGATCAAACAAATATTCCCAAGACAAAGTAGTGGGGAATTCATGTGTTTTGGATCACAGGTATTTTAACTGGTCTCCTACCTTACAATGCAAAGGAATGAGAAGATGGCTATTCTTTGATTCAGTTATGTACCTACACAAAATATCTTTGCTCTGTAGAATGTATATATATGTAGATTCTCATATTTATTTGTATGCATCAATAGACACAATATACAAGCAAGGCTCGTTGCCCCAGGGTCTCCTTACCTAACTTGTCACTCCTTCCAGCAGAACAGCTCTCCCAGCATTCAGGGGTTTGATGGATTTCTTTTCCCTTCCATGCTTCGTTTGTTCTCCTTCCCCAGGGTGTGTGCAGTGGGTGATGAAGTCTAAAATGAAGGATGTGCATGGCTTTCTGAACATGCTAGTGCAGAAAACTGACAATGAGAGGATGCTTGCTAGCTCTCTCTAAAACTTCCTCCTTTCTGTTCTGCATTTCAGATCTGCAATGCTACTAACTATTAAGTTTTGTTTTAAAGATAGATTGTTTGGAGTAATGAAACTTCTGATTCCTCAAAATTAAGTGACTGAAGTATATATACCACACCTAGGGTAAAAAGAGGTGTTTTCTGCTGAGATATGTGTATTTTATGATAGTGATGTGAACTCTTATTTAGTAGATTCCATTTCTAGTAATGAAGGTGTCGCTATTATCTATTATGCCTTTTTGGGAAGGTATTGCTCTCTCTCAAGATTATTTCTGCAGAGATACAGTGAAATATGACTTACTGCCAAAGCAAAAACAGAACTTGCAGAATACATGAAAACAGTTCCTCTGTGTTAGTGTTTATTGGAAGGTGCCATTTTTTTTTTCTTTCCAAGGATAGATGAGGTCCAAGATGTCAGCAGATAAAGTGTTAGTGTGTTTCTTCCCATATTCTGCCAAGGAGTCCTCAGTTCTCAGAACTACTGTATTGCTGTACTGTTGTTGCTCAAAGGCAAGGTTGCAGTAGACTCTACCACACAGGGAAGTTGTTGTTTTGTTTTTTTGGGTTGTTTTTTTTTTTTTTTCTTCACTAGAGGTTTATATTTTAACTTATGAGCTGCTGCAGAAAATCCTAACTAATCTAAAAATTCTGGGCAACTTATTGTGTATTCTGTTACCCACTTGCACCTGTTGTGCTGTAATCTACTTTCCACAGAAGAGTTTATTCAGCCTAACAGATTGAAGATTGGCAATTAAATATATGCATGTGGGTATAATTATTTGGTCTCACTGTTTTAAGGTGACTTTCATGAGATGACCAACTTCATTGGAAAGAAAAGATAGAGTTAAAAAAAAGACCAGTTGTTTTACTGTGTTCATTTGAAGACTGTGGATCCACAGTCAGAAACAAAAAAATAAAACAATATATCATGAAAGAGGTACCAAGGGAGTGATTGCTTCAGCATTCCTGAAAATTGAGGGCTTGCCACAGGATGTCAGCAAACTTGCCTCTCAGCCCTCTCAGAGCACAGGAAATCTAAGTTGGGGACAGACATTGCCACTGCTGCCAAATTGCCCTTCTGGAGGCTGGAAGGGAATTTAGTTAGGAGCTAAGCAGCAAACACGAGGTTTTCCTACCAGGTGGCTGGGCATTTTGATGATGTGGCTCTAAAAATAAAGCTCTTTGTTCCAGGTGATAAACAGTTCATAACATTGAATATCAAATATCTATCTGTGATAGTGATCTGTTTGGGTAATGTGAAAAGATATTCTTCTTTGTAGTCACAAGAAAATAGAAAATAAAATGTTAGCAAATGCTTGACTTGAATTATGGCTGTGAATGTATTTTGAGTATCCTGTATCATAAGAGCAAGAGTCTTTTGCCAGTCTTAATGTAAAATTTTGACCTAGGGTGAATGTAAGTGATTGTTGGGAGACACTGCCTGCAATCTATGAAACAATGAAATAGGTTAAAGCTTTTCCTTAGACTCTGCTTAGATATTTTGTCCTTTGACTTGATAAGTCAACATAGAAAGACTTAAGCACGAAAAATAGCATCCTGTTATCAACTAGACTTAATTGGTACAATTAATGAGTGCAGTGGAGTTCTCTAGGTTTTTAACACAGTGGAAATTTTTCCATTTGGTGATGGGTCTAAGTTTTCCTGGGGTTTTCTCATTTCCATCTCTTTTCTCCTGCAGAAAACATAGATTGCTTTTCCTCCCTACCCCCCTGCCTATTGCTTATTAAATGCAACATGAAAAATGAATAGCATCAAGGTTGAAGTAATCTGAGTAATCAAGAAAGCTAATTATGAACTTTAGTATTTACTTTTAAGAGTAGTTACTCACTAAAACAAAAATGCCTGGAGAAAAAAAAAAAATATTTTCCTTCATTTGACATCTTTAGATCTGGATATGTTTTACTGCTCAAGCATAAGCTAATTTTAATGTAGACATGATTTTAATCTAGTCTAGTAAAGTAAGTGAGCTCATACAAGGCATTTATAATATAACCTCTTAGGTAATGAATTTAGACCTATCAGTAGTAACATTTTGCTCTTTGATCAGTGAAGTTAACCACCAGATTGCATTTTTGAGGAGGATTAAATGCTGTTTCCTGTTCTAATGAAAATAGTTGTCAGAAAGGTGTAGTCATCTACTATGGTCAGTAAAAACTCATAAAATCCAATTATCTGTACTCAAGATGGAACAGGAAAAAGTATCATGTGAGGTGGCTTTGGCTAACACAGGAGGCTTTCCTGAGCTTGGGAGCTAAAGGCTTTGTAACTCTGAATTGTTTTGCAGTTCAGAAAGGATGATTTAACTGTGTTGCTTAGTTGAAATATTTTACTATTCCTGGGCCTTATCTGGGCAGGTTTTAATTTTTTTTTTTTTTTTAATTGTTATGAAGTAAGTTCACGAGTGAGTATCTGATGGCTAAGGTGGGGTGATGGGCATTTTGAAGATACTTGGTGTTTGTCCCTGTGGAATGAGATGCAAAATCTCCTTTGTGTTATGTCAGGATGGCTGTGTCATGCTGTCACTACACTATTTCATGTGCGGTTGACCTCTCTGAGATCAGGCAGAGGAGAGTCAGAGTTGAAATTCCCCACCTCCTCCAGTCTGTGCCAGTGCTGTGACAGCTTTGTGGAGAGGGGGGACTTGGGGAGTAGATCTTGAGCTGCAGGATGTGAAAATTATTTAGTTTTCTTTTGTGTAGACAAAATGCACAATTTCTCTGTGCATTTCCACCCAGAAATGCAGCTAGGCTCAGGGTGATTACTTTTGTGCTTCTTTTTTACTGGGTACCATCTGGTACTGAATGAACTGTATTAAGGAAATTTTTGTTTTATCACATATTTAGCTGATAACATCTATAGTTAGAGCTGACATGGTTCTTTGACTATAAGACCAATTTCTGAATTTATCAGGTGAATCAAATCCAAGCTATGTAAATGCATATTTAGTGAGAGCTGGAAAAAACTTTCTACTCCTGTATGATAGGCTGGAGCAGACTTGGGAAGAAGCTGACTGTACTTTGGCAGAATGGGTTTCCTGCAGGAGAGAATTATCTCAAGCACAACAGAGGTTCCCACTGATGAAGAAGCTTGCTACTGAACCCAAGCATTTCCTATAAACCCAGTTCCTCCCTGTCCTAGACATCTCAGTTGCAGACATAAAGCACCATCCAAAACCAATCCTCCCAGCTTTGGTCTCGAATACAAACATGATTTCTGTAAAGCAAACAAAATCTTTTGCTTCTGTAAACATTGCTAATGGATGCTTTTAGAATCACCTATGTGTGGGTACAGTGATTACAGGAAGAAGCAAGAAATGCTGTTGACTTGCATGTTCTGTGTCCAACCTCATCCCATGCAGAGGAGTCCCCTGCAGCCTCCCAGCACCTTGTGCTGACAGTCTGTCTGCCAGTGTCTGTCTGCATCTCTTTCAAGGTGCTCGTGCTGCTGGAGATCTGAGGGACAGCCTCTGGCTATGCCAGGGATCATGCTTGAGGCAGAGCTGTTGTACAGTCTGCAAGCTTGGTCTCTGGGAGAGCCCTGGGGAAGTTTGATGTGATAAAGATGCAGTTTTAATATTTTTTTTTTAATCTCTTGAGAGACTGCTGGGAGTCAGCTTGCTCTGGGAAGTCCATGAATGACTGACATTGCTAAAGAGGAGACTTCTACTCAAAATTAGGTTTTCTAGGCTCACTGTGCTGCTCTTGGGTAAGTCCAGCAGCTCAGGATGGCTTACCCTGAGCTTGCTCTCATGGGTCAGTACTTTATCCAGCTCTCTGCATCTGACAGTACTGTTGTTCACTTTGGTTTTCCCTACCAAGCTGCCTTGCAGTGGTCTCATAGCAGAGGTTGAGTAAGCACATCCAGAATTATCTACTGTCAGTGGGCACAGGGACTTCCAGACCTCTTATGTCTTCTTTTGATAGATAAAAATGAAACTGCTCAGTAGTTTTATAAACAAAAGTAGTTTTGTAGTAGTTTATAAACAAAAATGAACTGGGAAAAAGCCAAATTCGACTCAATTTCTTATCTTCCAGCTCCTGGTAACACTTTCCAGGTGTTTTTTTACCATTACTTGTCAGTCTGTATGGTGGGATATTTCCAACTCATGAGTGTGTGGGACTACCTGAGTAAGTAACATAGTGGTCTAAACCTGGCTGATTTTCTTTTTCTGTTATGCTGTTTCCTACCTAAAAAGAGTAAAACCAGAGGAATTTTACTATTTACTGCTACTTTAATTCAATCAGTGAAAACTGCCTGTCACAGAAATATTTTTACACATGAGGCAGTATCTTTGCCCAGCTATAAACAGAGATATGAGTAACCCCAGCCCATGAAAACCACTGCCAGCCCAGACCTCTGGACCCTTTTTGTGCTTGTAACTGCAAATCACCCTGCAGCCATCTGCACCCACCAGCTCATTTTTATAAGTATTAAAATGGATTGTAAATGGGTTAAGTGAGATACAGGCCCATCTTCTTATGTGCTTGAAATAACAATAGAAGCAGTTGACTGCATTTTCTGTGGAAACACTTGGTCTCATTTATGTGCATTCTCTATTGGCAATTGCTGCTCTGCTTTGCTAAAAAGATGAAATACAAAAATGCTCTGTCAAGTGTCATCTGATTTACAATGGATACTTTGTGAATGAAGACAAACTGTGGGCTTTATGAAAAGCTGAATATTGAGTAGAATGAATCCCAAGGATAAGCATTCATTTGTTTTGTGAATTTTATATCTAAATCATAAATAAGGCATAAAAATTTAAATCTCCCCTCTGAATTAATCTGATATGGCTCTGAAAAAGTATTGATAGTTATGATCTTATTCTTTCCCTTCAGTGCCTACATGCCACTGTCTATATTGCTCTTCATGCTGTGCAATTATCTAGTGGCATTAATTGCTACACTTTAAAAATAGTTTACAGTGAATTCACATGTCCTGTGATTTGCTTATGTGGTAAATCCATACATAGCTACAAGAAATATCTGAGTCTGTTTATGAGCCCTTAAGTGCACCCTGCTATTGACAGAGCACTTTAATGCAGATATTACTATTGTTGTTTATTCTATTACACTGTAATTAGGTTCCACAATTAATTTTAATTATTACTAACCTTACATTAACTTTCTAAATACCTCATGTATGTGAATAATACATATGGATGGATAGCAATCTGGAAAAAAGTTAAGACTTGAGCTTTCAGCAAAGTGACTTGAGAGGAATTATGGAAACAGCCCTTCCCTTTTTTTTTCTTTTTTTTAAATAATGTGTGTGCAACATTTCACTATTTAACAGACATGCAGATTAAAAAAAAAAATCCTGACACAAGGTACAGCCTTACTCATCATAAACTTCTATCTGCAAGAATTTTTTTTTTTTTAATGTAGACAAAACAGTAGATAGAAGCAGCTGCTATTTAGGATTATATGAAGTTACCTGAACAATTTCACAGGGAAAGGAGTGACATTAAGCTCTAAGGAAAATATGGCTGGTACTTGAACATTGCTGATGAGACAATTGTCTAAAGTGTGGAGGCCAACACTAAAGCAGAAAATTGGCAAAGAAGATGGAAACAAAACCCAAGGCATTTAGTGCAGCTTCTGTATTTGTAAGTCAGAATACAAAGCAGCTCCCACTTGATTTGGAACGGGAGGAGATACCAGGACTTTGTTTTTTCTGCAGTTATTCCTGCTCATTCCAGGCAGGCATAAAGGGTATTTCAGTGGGCTGGGCTGAAGAGGAGTTGGTAAGAGTAAAAATCATACAGATTGAACCAGCCATCACCTGGGACCTCCAGTAGAAGCCAAGGGTAGTTTGTTTCTGAGAACCTCAAGTGTCAAAGAAAACTGAAGGAAGGATGTCATCTGTCTGGCTCCTTCCAAGCACCATCTGAGTCAGTCCAACTGGTACAATACTGCAGGCACCAAGAATAATCTCAGTTAACTTATTCTCAGTACAGACTGAGGAAGCCCATGTATAATGTAATCATGTTGATGATTTAAAAAAAGGAAAAGATAAAACGCCATTCTGAGCATTCTTAAAAAAAAAATCTCTGGTATCTTTCTTCTTAATTTCCTCATGCTTCTTAATTTGCATGTCAAATAAAACCTCCCTGACTGATTTTGATGACACTGCAAGCATTTAGCTCTGAAGACAATCAGTGTAAATTGTCACACGTTATCAGATAATCACTGACAAAGTACCTAACCCTGTGCTGCACAGCCTAATGTGTAATGATTTTTCTCATGAAATTAAGAAAAATCGAGATCACTACTAAACTGTGCCTTTTGTTTGGGAACACGTTATGTGCAGTGCTGGAAAATGAGAGTTAGGTCAGGGAATGTGACTGAGCTTCCTTTTCCCTCTGCCCCTAAGGCCTATTTAGCCTTGAGATATTTACCATATGCCACAGATTATTTTAACCATGAGTGCTCCATATCTTTATGGATATGGAGCTACCACTGGGCTTTCACAGCTACTGGACTTTCAAGGTTATTTTTCTGAACAAGTCAAAGAATTACGCTGATAATGCAGACATGTCAATCCTGATCTTAGCACTGTTTTTCCTTTTTTTCCCCCTATGAATAAATTTAAGTATCTGTGAACAGCCATTTGTTACCTTGCAGTGTGAACTTGAGGCAGAGAGAGCAGTGTGTGTGCATGTATATATTGCCTGGCAGGGGGTACATCTTCCTTTAAACTATGGGAAATGTAGATATTGCATTTTCATATTAGGCACATTCAGCTTCAGAGCTTAGTTTCCAGTCAGTTATCCTACTTGGTGAGGTGAAGCAATCCATACTGAAGGTATTTTTTAGCAGTGTCTTTGCAAATGTCATAGAAACTGCCTCTTTATTGTTGGCAATTATTTTTCCCAGTGAAATGACATCCTGGTCTTACCTGACAAAACAATAGGAAGGTGCAAAATTGGCCTTGTCAACTCTGATAGACTTGATTGAATGCACAACAACAGAGAAAAACTGAAGATATATGCTTTCTTTTCCTAGGATATTTTTTGTTTGTATAATAATACATAATTTCACTTTTTGCTATATTGTGGTTAGCAGAGAGGGAAATATCTCAGATGTGCAATGCCATTATTAGATGTTTCCTATAAATTAGTTTGATGTGCTGATATAGCATTTGCTAGAAGTTTTTTTTCTCCTGAGAAAGACACAGAACTTTTTCCATAAATGGCATTTGCGGGTGCATGTTGTGTATCATTAACAAGGAATGAGAAGGCGAAAGGTCGTGTACGAGTTTTACCTCATTTACAAGGTAACCTTGAACTGCTTAAGGTTTGGTAACAAAAAAACTACCAGAGCAAGAGCTTTGTCTCTGGCGTGTTCCCAGGATTTTCTGAAGGGCCTCCTTGTCTTCCTCTTCACTTGTCTGAGCGTGGGGTCACTTCCCCATGGCTGGAGGGCTCATGGAGAGCCCGTCACATGAGACAGGAGTGCTGCTCAGCCATCCAGCTTTAGTACTCAGAGAGCCTTGTGGCCTTTATCCCTCAGCTGCAGAGGGGCCAGGGAACAACTGAAAAATGATGTAAAATGTTTGCCAACACACTGCTGTCACTGTGTGAATAGGATGCTGAGCTTCGTGTTGCACGTACACCTCTTCTCCCTGTTGAAAAGAATTTATTTGGGTGCTGGCAACTTGCTGGCTGAATGGTGTGAGAGCATTGCTTAACAGCTCCTGCCCACAGATGTTGGATTTTTGTTTGGATGCAGATACACTTGAAATGCTGCAGAGGACCACTGAAAAATTTTGTTTTGAGGGCTTGCCTCAGGTGCTGCCTTCAACCTGCAGCTTAGGATGGAGGAAGAAGCGGGACAGGGAGAAACTGTGCTCAGACACCCTGTAGCAGATGGGTGCTTGGAGGAGAAGCACTGAGAGCCCATCAGGGCTGAGCAGGACCCTCAGGCTGAGCAGAACCCTTCTCTCCTCTCCCCCCAGGCACCTGGCTGTGCACCCAGCCTGGCCTCTCCCACTGGGATGGGAGGCGCTCCAGTCAAAGGGATGCTGTTCACTTTCTCAGCAGGCAGACAAACTTGAATGTCTGGTTCTGCCCTGGTTCACACGCTCTGCTCGCTAAAGAGATCAAAGCATATTTATTTCTGGCACAAGACTTGATACAGATTCCTGTGGCTGTGTGTAAGCAGGGCATGGATGGACACTCTGACCATAACAATAACCCCAGATCTGCCAAGATGTCATCACCCCCCACCATACCTTTTAGGAAAGCAGTCTTTCTTTTATCTAGCAGACCAACTTTCTCTACCAATTAGTTTGTAATGATCAAAGACATCAAATTCTCTTGAATATTTGTTATTTTTGAGGTTTTATGGATTAAGTAACCTCAGATTTTCAGGCATCCACGTGAAATAGTTGTGAAACAAGATGATCAACTGACTCATTTAATGTTATGCCATAAAGCATGGCTTGATTCAGCTTTGGGTTTCAGCTGTGTCTAGCTGTAGTTATAACCCAGCGAATCACTATCCCTTGGTCACTGACCCTCTTGGTGTTGCTTGGGATCTGTGACTAGAAAAAAAAAAGGTTTGCCATAGTTTGGAATTTCCTGTTGTTTGGTCCTAACCCACTGTAAATAATTATCTGTGTACCTCCTATTCTAATGTTTAAACAGTTTTATTTGTTCATTTTTCTTACTTTCCTAAGAATTTTTGCCAGCTTGTGAAGAGGCTGGTTAGTTCACAGCCTATCCCCCACAGCTCTCCACCACATGACAAGCTCTGTCATGTGTTAGGGTGACTGGCACTGAGTCATACTTTCTTTTACTCTACCTGTACAGTATTTTTTTGTTCCATAATCAACTTTACTCATTTTCTTTCCTGCCTTTTCTTTATTCAAGTAATAATTCACATGCTAATGGGACCATGTTTGAGCCTGTTTCTAGAAGAGCAGCTCCTAGCTGAAGTTTGTCTATGGTAAAGATCTGTCTAGATTTGAGATTTTATTTTTTCCAATAGCTGACATGGATAATCAGCAAGCAATGTGCTTGTTAAAATCCCTTGTCAAAAACTGAGTAGGATGCCTGTACTATTTGCAGTAGTTTACCAGAGAAAAGCAATGTTAGAGCTCTCATACTAAACCTGTTCTTTCCTTTGCCTCATGATTTTATCTGGCAATTCCCCTTTGCCAGGGGCTGATTTGACATGTTAGAGGGTCCACAGACAAATGTTTGTCATGGTGAAGGTGCTCCAGAGTGCTGCAGGGCTTGCAGAGTAGCCAGAATGCCCAGCACCACCATCTCAGGATTACTGTGTGTTCAGCATTCAGGCCTTAGTTGGGCATCCAGGCTCCTTTGAAAAAAGGTTGAGAGCTAGAGAAAGGGATCCTCTCAAACCAGGAAAACCCATATTACTTGTAACAGCTAGGAAGTGAATACTGGAAGAAAGAATTGGAGTATGTGTGTGCAATCTTCCTCTTCCTTTGGAGTCCAAAGTGTGACCCTTTCTGGGGGTTTATTCCAAAATGTGGCTTTTGTTAGATACATCTTTGAATGCCCCTGCTTTGAGCAGGGTTTGTACCAGGTGTCTTTCTGAGATCACTTCTGACCTAAAACATTCCTGCCTAGGGGGAACTGGGTGGAGGGACGTAGAACAACATTGCCCTGTTTCTAGTGGTTTGTGATTAAAGCAGCAGCATGTGAGAGACCCAAGTTCATGTTCCTGTCCTGCCTGTTTCACAAAAACACGAATCCCTCTGTTCTACTCCTCAAGGGGCTAAACTGACAAACAGGTTAATAGATACTCTGGAGAGCTCAGGTCTTGTTAGTTTCTTTGTCTGGAGGAGTTTACCTTGAGAAGGATGTTGGCTCCATAGGTTGCTGCAATTCCCTGCAGATGCAGAAGACTGGGTCGATAAATGTGGAGTTATTAGTGAAGTATACACAGGGAAGAAAAGAAAATAGCTTTCCAGTTAGTGTGCTTACCTAAATCAGACAGCTGGGTGGAGGGGGACCTGAATGAGGTTCTCTGGCTTCACTGTACTAGTAGATGTTTTGATATTTGCTACACCTTCAAAAGCTTCTTATCTCTTTAAGGAATGTCCCTATATATGCTGTGAACTGCATATCAATGTCAAAACCATGTTTACAAACCATAGTAGCATGGTTTGTACCAAGGGATAGCAGCAATCCCTGAAGGAAGCTGCAAGGTGTCCTCCTTTTTCCTGGCAAATCTCAGCCTTGGCATGACTGCCACGAGGCACAGGAGGTTTTCTGCCTGTTTTTGGTTTTGTTTTGTTTTTTTTCAAGCAAGTAAGTCTAACTCTAAAGTATCAGGATGCTTCCTTCTATAAATGCTGTCGTTATGGATGCAAAATGTGTTTTACAACCAGTGCTGAACATATCCTATTCTTTAACTGCTGGGTAAATACAAGAATCTGAGTTTCTAGAAATGTATGCTGCAGTAGGTGACAGCATATACCCACAAAATGGTGATATTGATCCAAATAATTCTATGTGAAACTCTGAACTTCTAGATGTGTGCACATATAAAATTCCATTGATGTAATGGGCTTCCTACTGCAAAGGAAAATGTTTGATTTGGATTTTTCCCCCCTCTGGTTTGCAGGTGTAAAATATTTCAGTATGAATTAAGAAGTACGTACTTTAATTGTAAATCATTTGACTAATTTATATGAAATGTAAAATCAGTATTTTCAGACATTTCATTAGAATAAAAATAACTTTTCTGCAGGAACAGCTTCAGTCCTCAGCCCAGCTCACAAGCTTAGCTAGATTAATATGAGTGGAATTGAAATAAGTGAGTCTGGATCAAGTCCAAGTCAAAATTAGACTGCAGCAAACCCAACATTGAAGTCAAAGGTTATTTTCCAATTGATTTTGGGAGATACAGGATGTTAGGGCCAAAAAAGGTGCTGAGAAACCTGATATTTCTGTCAATAGTGCTGTGTTGAGGATATACCTGCTTCAGATTTTGCCACCTATTTTCTGTGCAGGGCACAGGGAAGGTGCAGGCAGCAGGCTGGGAGAATAGGATTGAACCCAGGATTTCAGGGCTGAATCTCTAAGGCAGCATCCTCTTAGTAGGCTGGTTGTAGAATTGAAGACTCAAGAGCCAAACTGGCTGCTCCAGGAATACACAGAAATACCTGATCACTCTTGTGATGAAGCAACTGAGGTTTTTCTACTCTAGAGCACATCCAGTGCCATTATTTCCCTCGCTGTGAAGAGAACCTGAGAGGTCCTTTTAGATAATTGGGTTGCTGGGCTTTTTCACACTAATTAAACAGAAAATGTTTTGAAGTGAAGTCAGTCACTGTCCCTGGCACGTTGCCACATGGAATGGTGCAGGGGCAGGCACACTCACAGCTCTCTTCACTGGCTGCAGTGTACAGAAATTGGTAGGGAAAAAGGCTCAGTGGAAACTGGCTCGTTCTGTGGAGATGTAAGTAATAGCAACATTAGACCAATAAAAATCAACGGTGTGATTTTTATGTGCAGCTGTAATTATTTCCCACTAAAGGAGGTGCAGGAGAAGTACAAAGCCGGCGATTCCCTTTGCTAGCAGAACGCCTGCCTCCTCCTCACTGCCTCTCACAGACACACATCAAACAATTGCATTAGCACTTCTGCTGCCTTTCTTCTCCCACCCCCTTTTTTCACACTATTTAAGAGCTAAAGCAGAGTGGTGTTGATAGTTGAGCCTAACAGCGAGTTGTGTTTGAACACAGCTTATCCTATCAATGATAATTCAGAAATTTCTGCACGCGTTTTGAAGGCAAGTTTAAGTAATTTTTAAAGATGCATTTCTCCATTCGCAAATAGTAAATAATTTGTTCTGTTTAGTGCTTCTGAAAGCGTGTCTTTGTGGAAAAGCTTGCTGTGGAAAGTTGGAAGAGGATAAAATTCTGCCTCTAATCACAGAGACGGGCTCTATGTGTTTGTGGATTTAGAATATATAGAGTTTTAAAAGACATTTTAATATCTTTTATGTCTTTTTTTTTAAACTAAAATGCCATCATTACAGAAGAACCAATTTTAATACTTCATTTTTATTGCCACATTTACCACTGTGGGAGCAATTTTAAGGATGGCAGTTCAGTAACTTTAGGTGCTTCCTGCAGAGAACAGTTTGTTTTTTTTTTTGTTTTTTTTTTTTTCCTTGACAAGTTTTTAACTGTGTTTGGATCAGGCCCCAAATATGTGTAATTAGCTTTCTATAAAAGCTATTAGAGTGTAATCGTCCTCCCATCTGGATTTTATGTTCTGGTTATTAATGCTACAGATGCTTTAAAATATGCAGCTCCAAGCCCTGCTCTGATTCTATGAGCTAAGGACTGAATTCCATTTTATTTTCGAAGAGGCTTGGAGAAGTTCTTGGGATTTTAAAAATGTACTCACCTTACATAGAGGATGAGTTTAGTACTGTGGTTATAGATAATTCACCTTTAATGATATGACTCCAGTGCTGCTCCTACTAAAATTACTAGGACCTTTGCCATCAAGTTCAGCATATACAAGTTTGTCCTCTTCACTATATATTAACAAAATACATACATGATTACTATCAGCTTCCCTAGCAAGCTTTCTTTTTGACTGAGTCAGTGTATCTTCTACAAGGGTTCAAGTGTTGTGGTCTTACACAATCAGATGATGATCATAATTTCTAAATAAAATCTGTGGGCTTAATTTGGTATTTTGAACAGTCCTGCTTTTGCAAGAGGAGATACAGACTCCAGAGAAAGTGTAGTCTTGAAAAGAGCATTCATTTCAGATGGAATATTTGTGAAAGTCTCTGGGAGTTAGTATCCAGTTTCTGCTATTTTAATAGGATTTAGGTCCATAGCTCCTATATGCTCTCCAGAATCTCTAACTTTTTTATTCCCCAAGATTTGCAATGACCAGAATCCTGCTGGGCTAAACCACAGACCCAGTTACAATTTCTGCCTGAAAGAATCCTCTATACATTACTTCAAACACAGGATCTGGTCAAAGCACAGAAACCACAGGTTTGTGTAAAAATGTCCTATACCTACATTACAGGAAAAAAAAATTGTCCTTCTATAGTGTTTTGGGTCTTTAAATTATTTTCTTAAATTGTCATTTAATTAATAGAATTATCTAACACATTTTTTTTTAAAGATTAATTCAGTATCTTGGAATTAACTAAAGGACATATGATTCCTCAGGTTTCATGGCAGGTATACTAATGTTTATTGAAGAGAGAAGCATTTAGGGACATAAATCCATGCTGCTTGTTGAGGCATAACTTACTGTTGCCCTTGGGAGGGAAAAACACACTGCATTTCTGTGTGTGTGTTAATGAACACATATTTAATATACTGGCATGTTTTACTTGCTGCAACACTCAGGTTTTCATTTTCCATCTTTATTTAATGTCAGCTCCAATGGCACTAAGATGTCTATAAGCTAGGTACAGATGTGATAAAGTAATCTGAAAAATTGAAAACTAAATAGAGCTACTAAGAAATATCTGTTTATTTCATAACTATCCTCTACAGGGATCGCAGAAAGATCCTATTTATTGTTCGTATATGGTTTGTAAATTGTCATGATAAATATAAAAGTATACTTCTATTTTGAAGAGTAAATAGGGACATAAGTCAGAAAATGCTGTGATGTGTGAATTATTGTCACTATATATTAGGGAAATAAGTCTTTTGTCTTAATTATTTGCTTGTGAAGGGTATCTATTAGATACTCCACAAATTTCTGGTACCTTTCTCCACACACCCTCTATGCTTCTGCATGTGCTAAATCTTTTGAAATCCACACTACTGAAAATATGTCTGTTTAATGGCATTTATCACATCTATGTAGCTATAATTAGCATAAATTAAGAAATTACCCAGGGTGATGTTACCAGACCTTTCTGGTGTCGTCCTTCAGGTCATTTAAACCAATCACCAACTGAATAGAAACTTCCACAGAAGTGCAGTAGGGAGCTGGTGCCTCTTGTTGAACACCAGACTTGTCCTGTTAACATAGATCCTCTTTTCCAGATGCATATTTCCTAGGAAGGGATATGTGCTTTAGGGACCTGAGCCAAAATATGAGCTTGTTCAAATATTCAGTGCATGAGGCAACACTCAGCATTTCTATATTTGGGGAAGTGCTGATTTTTTTTTCCTCATACTGACTGTGGTAGAGTTATACATCATGGTTGCTTGTGATGTTCATAAAAATAATAGTGTGTTAATATAGAGTATGTAATAGAGTAATAAATATCCTTGAGGATGCAAGACAAAGCCTAATAAATTCATTAAGCAGACTAGATTTCCAGCCCCTAGCAGCAGACCTTGCACTTAAATCAAAATCATAACATGCATTTCTCTGACTTTGATAGAGACTTGGAAACAGGCTTTAAAATGAGATGTCTAAATAAAGAAAATGCCCTTGCTTTCATAAATACTAAGTATGAGGCTAGGTATAATAGACATGAATGTGGAAATGGAGGCATCTTAGCATGTCTTTGTGTCTCAGTTTGATTGCACATTGTGAGGCCTGGTGGCTCCATCCCTTCTCTCCTTGAGCCTTGTGATCACACCAGCCAGTGCAGTGGCTGATGAAGGAAGCCCATCCCTTCTGTAATAGCAACCTGAAGGGAAATGCAAGGCACTAACTAATCTCTTTTAGGCTTTGGTGCCGATTTGGAAATTTCCATGCAAATGCTGCTCTGTTAAAATACCATCTCACCTTTACATGGACTTGCCTGAGATCATGTCATTTGTGGCAGCAAATACCAAGTAAGGGTGGCGCTGTGGAGACGTGACAATGAGGTCAAGCTGAGAAAGGGGCTTTGTTTGGGCTTTTTTTGGTTTGTTTCTATGTTTTTCTCTAACCTCAGTCCAGCAAGTGACTGCCAATGCAATACTCTCAGTTCGTTTAGTCCCATACATACATTTTCTAGCTGCAGCCTCAGACAGGGCACAGGAATAAGTACATTGATTATTCAGGCACACCAAAGTGCAATAGTTCATAAGCTATCTGCTTTCTGCATTAAAAAAAAAAAAATCAAAGCTTTTTTTAAGCCTAAAATGTTTTAATTTTAACTTGGACATATCTTTACTACTGTATTGCCATTTGAGGGTTGCCACAGGTTGGTTTGTGTGACTACTAAAGATGTAAAAACTGTGTTTTTTCCTATCCTTGGGGAAATATGGAGCTAGTGTTTTATGCAAAGACCAAATCCTCTGCCTCCTGAAAAAGCAATGGTGACCATCCAAGTTCAGCTTTCCACATTCTTACCAATGTGACCACTGCATGGTAGATATAGAGATAATGCATGATAGAACTCAGAAGTTAATGTGTATTTATTTCTAGTCTGTTTTTTAGGTAGATTACTACTCTTGAACACCAAGCTGAAAGGCTGTGTGGAAAAATATCAGTAACTGAATGAGCTTACACATTTTTTCTGGGTGTTGCCAAGATGCTGGTTAATCATTATGCAAGCCAATTGAATAAATTTTGGCATTAATTCTTATTCTTTGTCCAATATTTGAAGGCTATCTAGATGTTCTTACTAGGAGATACTTTTTTATTTATTTATTTATTTATTTTTTTTAATTTACCAAGCTGAAGGAGTTGATAAATATTTTCTGTGATGTCTGTATCAGTTGATAGGCAAGTGAAGAATATGGGCATTTCAGGGGAGAAGTTACAAGTACAGAAGTAGAAGTGAAAAGCAGAATTTGGGAAAGTAGTGCTGGAAAGCTGTTTTTGCTCTGCATGGGTGAATGGGGTACTGGGCAAATCCTGTGGTATGGAGTATCTGTAACAGCTGCAACAATAGACTAAGGGCCCTGAAGCCCATCTGTGCTGTATGGGCAGTCTTTTGGGTGTTATTCTACAAAATATATCTGTGCACCTTATATGTTTTGGTGTATTAATATTTACAGATGGATCTTCTACATTCCTCTGCATAATCTCAAATCATGTTTACCTCTTTTTTTCGGTCTTGTCTGTGGCCTTTTGCCTGCAAACAGAAGTTGTTGCTCACTACACACACATGAGGAAAACTTTAATAATTCTCTGCTCACTGAAAAACTTGAGGTGCTATTTTGGCTCAGGGCAAATCAAATTAATGAGACTTAAATGCAGAATTTGCTCAGCCCCCCCAGGTTCACTGGTACCGAAGGAAGCTCCTGCTGTGATGATGTATTGGAGTCACAGATAGCAAAAAATGCAGCACATATTATTCTTTTTTAATCCTCTATTATCTGGTACAGAATACCATCCTTGGACTGTGTTTTCAACGCTAGCACACAACCTATTATAATCAGAAATACAGTTTTTCCTTTCAGCAGATTTCCTTCCTTTTCCTATTTTGTACAATGGATAAATAACAAGGCTGGAAAGAATGCTTGTCAACCTCAATTTTGGCAAACATGTAAATATTATAAAAAAATAATCTGCAAAAAATTCCCTAGACAAACCAGAATGTTTCCACAATTTAAGTAAGATTATGAAGACGAACAGATAATTTACAAATATATGCTGGTAGTCTGCAGAACCAAAATACTTTGTCATGGGTATCCTCCAAGTGAAAGAGCTCAGAATGAAAAGTAAAACTGCATTCATGCAGACTCTCCTTGTTCAAATAAAAAGGCATGGAAACACACAAGACAGCCATTGGAGGCTTTTATTAGCTGCTTTGGAGTCCTTCAGGTTAACCAGAAGTTTGCTCACCTACTTCAGGATTAGACCCTCAGCCAGCATGCACAGATTTTACTGGGGAAATGTGCCTCTGAGTTAGAAGCATTATTTTCTTCACCAAGACAGTTTTGCCAGTGAAACTGAACTAGATAAACAAAACTTCATTCTCCAGTTATGGCATGTTTCTCTACAGCTATGTAAACAAACTTTACCAGTAATCTTATTTATATGAATATCAGAGCTGATAAGATTTTTACGCTTTTGATCATGCTGATAATGGTAAAGGAAGAAACTTGCATACATATTGACAGTGTTTAAAATCAGATTAACTAGAAAAATATATTCACAAAGTTGGTTTGTTAAAGAGAAATCTTTTTGCTGCTCTTCTGTGGTAGTTACACGTGCATTGGCATCACAATTTCCAACAATGAGCAATGATAATATCTGCATTAATTGTTCGAAAGGAAATAGTAAAGCCAAAATAGATGAGCTGTTCTAACAGACTAAACAAAGTGAAAAGTACAGGTATGGGGCTTGATCCTTTTTTAGTGCCAAACTGAGATTTTTCATCAGAGATAAATCAGTGTCAGCTCACCACTGAAAGTCAAATAACCTTTCTTTTTTCTTCAATTTACTAAACTGAATTTTGAAGAGTAAGGAACATTCATATTTTTAAATTAATATAAATTCTGTATTTCTAGTTATAATTGTTCTTTCTGGCTTCAATAGTGAAGGTGGTTACAGTTCTAGAAAGTGGTGCAATTTTTGCCATTGGTGCTGAGAGTGGCAAGAGACAGTATAAATCTACAGCCTGTTTAAAAGCAGGGAACAAAATGCATAAGCCTTCATTCAAAAAATGCTTCAGATTATTATTATTTTATGACTAACTAA
The DNA here is from genome assembly GCF_029582105.1 of Oenanthe melanoleuca. NCBI lineage: Eukaryota > Metazoa > Chordata > Aves > Passeriformes > Muscicapidae > Oenanthe > Oenanthe melanoleuca. The sequence goes on from NC_079337.1 coordinate 17,437,206, forward strand.
AGTGGATTTCAACCTCTTTCGTGGTTTCAGTGTTAGCATGATAAAATTCATAGCTTTTAATGAACTGACTGGTTTCAGTATTTATCCAGTACATTACACGTACATGGAATATACAGCAAGGGGAAAGTCACCTGATTAATCCTTGCCCCAAAGGTGTAAGTGAATATGATCATATGCTATACAAAACCAATACATATTGATTAGTGTGACAATGCTTCACTGAACAGATTTCTCTGGAAAGGAGAGTGGAAGCAATTTGGTATGGGAAGCCTCCTTTGCCCTTTCATCTCATGGTAAGGTAAACCAGGACCTGACCTGAGCCTCCACGCTCACTATGGCATGACAACACCCCTAAAGCCAGCCTGGTTCAAACAGTACTGTAAGAGAAAAACACTTAGTGAAGTCCATGCAACTCCTGGACCTCCCAAGATGTCTCGGTGTCCCCCAGTGATAAGGTGAGGTTGTTCTCCCACCTGTGGTCATGCTTGGCATACTTAGCTGTCCTCCAAAACTGGGACCTTTCAGGGTCATAAAATGCTCCTACAAAGCAGAAATTAATCCATTTTACCCCTAAGGACTCTTTATAACTCTGGCTAGATCCAAAATTCATGCAGTTAGGATCACTTAGGCAGACAACCAGCAGATATGATGCAAGGGAATCAGACATTTCAGTTGTAATGACTCCCATGACATGTATCTCAGTCAATGAAGAATGTCTTGTTCCTGGTGAATCTGCACCTCTAAATCTGAAATTTCCTTTTTAGGCTTTGTTGTGCTAGCAAAACCTAATGAAGATTTTGGTGAAACACCCTGTCATAGCCTCAGAGAGGCTTTCTGCTGGGGTCACCAGGGCCACACCAGTAGGAAGCTAGAGGGAAAAGAGAATTAGGTTACACAGGCTTGGGGAGATCTGGGGTGTGGTTACCACAAATGCTCATCCTCCAGTAACTCCCACAGTTATCTGCTGGGGCCTCAGGTAGCAAACCTACTTCAGCACAGGTATTGCACAATACTTAAGACCATGCTCAGGTCTTTTTTTGGTCCCTCCTAATCTCTAGAATTTGGAAAAGGTGACATTGTTCCATACAACCTCTAGCTGCTGTCTTGGTTGTTTGTCTGTGTCACTGGACTGATCAAAGCCTTGACAACTTCACTGGAAGCATCACTTGTTGTGAGTATGTCTGGAAATTCTGGTTAATCACAGGGGCTTTTCTGCCCTTTCAGGGCAACATCAGGAAAGAGAACTGATAGAAACCAGAGAGCCAGGGTTAACTATTAGGAGGCTCTGTGAATCTTCTGCCGAATACAAGGATGAAGGAGAGTAAGGAGATGGAGTTCAAAAATCATGGAAGACGCTTAGGAGATGCCTGATTCAGCAAAACACAGATTAGTCTGCCTCTACAGTCAAGGCTGATTCAGCTTAACAAAGTGGCTAAGCAGGCCCATAATTTTACTTGTGACAAACACCCTCATCTTCATTGGGACGACTCATGCCCCTGCAGTTGGTTAAGTACTTTGCATGTTGTAAAGCACTTCTCAGTAAAGTCATCTGGTTACTGCACACTCTCATTTGAAATCCCCAAATTGTGAAGGCAGGTTCTTTCAATAATGAACACTCTTGGGGCTGTGTCACATGCGGTCTTTTGCCTTTTAAATGCAGATGACAGGTTACTAAAAATGTTTCTCTCCACGCAGCATTTTTTGCTGTGCTGCTATGTGCTACATATGCCAAATTTTCCTCTGTGACTGTAAACTATATTATCTGGTTTGGGTTTATTATCTGGCCCAAGAAGAAACAGAAACATCTTCAGATTTGGTTATCACATTTCATTGAACAATCTTGTGAACATGTTGAACACACTGACAGTTTTATTTAAATATAATTAGATATGGTGAACTCACTTGTTTGAAAGATTAGTTTTATAAAGACCATGTTTATAAGCATTCAGTTTCCTGATGCTTTCATACCAAGTACAATACTGATTTCTGCACTTTCACACAACTCTTATTCAGAATTTCAATGGAACCTCAATGCTGCTGTCAAGTTGTAGCTCCATCCTGGATCTGCATTTTTCTGTAGCCCAATACTTGAAAGTTTGTTGGGTTGCAGTTTCAGCATAAGCACCAATGTTACAGAATGAACACACTTTATTCCTGTTCAGGCTGAAGTCTGCGAAGTCAATATGTTTCTTCAATGCCAGGGGTTTTATGTGTGTTATTTTTTATGAGAGGATAGGGCACAAATCTGCAGCCTGTCACTTTTGAGTCATCACTCATTTTACTCAATTGCTCTTAACGAGGCAAGGTAGTTGACTTTGGTGGACGACACAGGAGAGAGCCTGTATAAATTGGCAAAAAAAACCCCCCAAAACCAAAAAAATGGGATATGAAAACTCAGTCATTCTTTAATTATTAGTCACAAAGAACACGTCTATTTCTCTGCTTTATCTTATCCTTCGGAATTGAATAAGTAACTTAATTCATTACATCTAAATGCCGTGTATTTGACCTCCGCCCTCACCTGATATTCCAAAGAAATCACTCCTGCCCCTGGACCTATGCAGCCGAGACCTGTCCTTGGCGTCGAGCTGCTTCTTAAACGCTGTTTCCTTATTCCCTCCCTAGGACCAGCAACGCACCGGGATGGCTACGGAGCAACTGGGAAATAATTACAAAACATCCCTGGAAAAGAGGACGAGGAAGTGAAATCAGAGGGCTCCGCCACCCTTCGGGAAAGAGAGTAATACGTACAAATCCCTGAGCAGATGGTGAGTGTCAACACACGGGAGCGGGGAGAACTCGGACTTTCTCCTCTCCGCTGCTCGCCTCTCGCCCGAGGCCGGGGGAGCCGCTCCGCGCGGGGACACACGGACACGGACAGACGGGGTAAGCGCACACACAGGCGGGCACACGCTCACCATCCCTTACACACACAGACACACGGAGAGCCCGACAGCCCCGCTCCGCGCCGCGGAACCCGCGCCCCGCACCGGCACCCGCGCGAAGCGCCGCCCCGGCCCGCCCCCGCATCCCTCCCTCCGCTCCTGCCCTGCCTCCTCCCCGCCCGCCGCGCACACACACGCACACACACACACCGGCCGCAACATGACGGGCGGGCGGACGGACTGACACACCGGGGCACCGCCGCTCCGCGCGGATTATTCTCCCCGCGCCGCGGCGACGCAGCGAAGCAGCGACCCAGCGGGGCGGGGGCAGCGCCGGTGCCGCGCTGCCAGGAGGGTCCCGGGCCCCGCCGGCGAGCGGCGAGCGCGTCGGGCGCTGGAGGAGCCCGGCCAGGTAACGCGTCCCTCACGGGCGGTACCGCCGGGCCAGGCCGCGGGGCGCCGCCGGGTCCGCGGGCTGCGGGTGCCCCGGGGCGGCGGGGCCGCGTCCTCCGCTCGGCAGGTGCCGAGGTGATCCGGCGGTGTCTCCCCTGCCTCGGCCTCGCCTTGCCCGCCGGCGGGGCGGCGGCCGCCGGGCGCCCTGCGCCGACCCGCGGCTGCGGCGGTGGGGGCGGCGGGGGATCGGGGCTGCCGGTGCCGCAGCTCCGCGCTGATCCGCGGCAGCCGCGCTCCGGTAGCGCCGCGGGTTTGCGGGGGCCGGCGGCACCGGCGTCTTTGTGGCGGGGCGGCCGGGGCTCGGTGTGCCCCGGCGGGGCCGCGCTGCTGCCGGGGATGCGGGGCACGGCGGCTGAACCTCGCTGGCCCTCACTCCGGCCTCGCTGCTGCAGGTGACGGGGATGAATCACACCGTGGTTTTGTTCATTTTTGGAGCTTATTCTTTCTGTTTCCGCCCCCCCCTTTCCCCTCCGTGTGTGTGTGTTAGGCAATCTGAAATTAACCTGTGAAAATGACAAGAAGTGGTTTCAGAAATAGGAATGGGTAGGGCTCGGCTACTGGCGGTCATGTGTGACCTTTGCCATGGATTTGGAGGCTGGAGCTGGAGGATGCTGCGTGTGCTTTCCAAAATCTTATGGCAAGCTTAAAAAGTGGAGCAGATGGTGATGGTAGTGCTTGTTATGGAAGAGGTTCATGGAAATCCTTTATTTCCTCGAGATAGTTTTTGTGTAGCTTCCCATAGCTAAAGAGGCTGTCTCTCACTTTTGGCAAGGAAAGGATGTTGCTGCAAGTTGTCTTGCAAAGGAACAGGCTTATTTTGCTCTTCCACCGAGAAGGGATCCCCTGTCCCTCCCAGCTTTGTGTCTCTGTCTCTCCTTTGGGATTGACAGCATAAGCATCTTGGCATAGACAAACTGCAGTATGCTTTATTTCCTTATTGCACACCTTTATAGTTGAATGTAACTAGAAAGGAGACTTAGAGTATTCTCTTATCCCTCTCTGTGCCAGATGTTTTTTTCTGTCTGGTATATATAGCACTTGAAGTGTTAAACTCTCAGGGGGCATGGAGGTGGGGGATATGTGAGGCAAGGTCTACTAGTTACTTCAAACAATTCTCTTTGCTCGTACTTAAGAAGGAGAAAAAGGAACATGTTGTAAAAGCAGCTGAGGAATATATAAAAGTGAAATATTAATGAACTGAAAAAGCTCAGATAGCAAAGGCATTGTGGCTAATCATTCAGGAGGGTTTTTTTCCTTTTTACAACTTTTCATTGTATGTGTGCCTGTACTACAAATGCAATTGGTATAAAGGATGGCAACGTTTGTATTTAGCTGGAAGTAGTAATAGTACATTTTTGGGTTTCTTTGGCATTAGTGATCATCTCTGGGGTGGCTTCCTTTAGCCATGATTTTTGAGACTGCTGTAAGAAAGGGAATTATTACAGAAACAGTAAAAAGTATTTCAAGAATGTTTTATTGGAAACGTAAATGGGAAGAGCTGACTCAGACCTGGAATAACACAGAGGAACAACTAGTCTTGGAAAGTCCTCTTAGAAACATCATGATGACAACTGACATATTATTAATCTCTTGCATCCCAGAGAGCAACATCCCAAAAATAGGCAGCACTGTCTTAGGAGAAGGTAATAATACACAGCTGTCCAGGATCTGCTAAAAGTGAGACATAGAAGCAAAGGGTGTTTTCTGCAAGCTGAGGTTCCTTTACCTCTTTGAGTCTGGAGTGCAGTGGCTCCTGTAGTTCGATAAACTTCCCCAGTTTGGCTTGGAAAGAAGCTAAGCAGCTTTCTGCCATAGTTTGGGGAGGGAATTTAGTTCAGTGGGAAGGTCAGCCCACAGGGTGAAGTCTTGTAACCCTGGCTCTAATCCTTGGCAGGACTCTCTGGAGTAGCTGGTGTTTTGAGTGAGGTTGCCTTCTGGAGAGCTCGGTACCGGCCTGAGTAAGGCAACAGATTTGGGGAGCTGTACCAGAACGAGGACCTGGAACAACACACGGAGCATGTGCCATGTCTGACTTAGACGATTTAATGTTTGTTTTTTAAGTCTGTTAGTCACAGAAAAGGGAAAAGCATCTTGTATCCTCAGGGGATTGTGCAAGAGCACAATCTCTTGCACTGTGTTAGCTGTGTGGTTGGATTTCTCCTTTTTGACTCAAACCTAATGTCACAACCTTTGAAGTTGACAATGAAGAAGTTAGATTTGGAAGTGTTTTGGAGCTTTTTTTGCTAGAGTGTTTCATAAACCAAGGGAAATGTAGAGAAGTTGCTCCATTGGATTGGGAGAAAATTCCCACTCCTCCATGAAAGTTCATGGAAGATACTCTGGCTTTGTTGGATTAGCCCCTCTGAAGTACTACAAAGAATCATGACCACTATATATTTTTTTTATGATGTTGGGAGTTACACAGGAAGAAATAAGTTACTGAGAAAAGCACTTTGTAAAATTAAACTCAATGATAGTTTTAAAAATCATTAATCTTTCTACATATTCTAGAGCCATGGCACTTCCATAGTATTTAATTAGATTGTTTTCACTGTACTTTTGGAGGCCTCCTGATAAAAGAAGGCAGTATATTTACCTTTCCTTGAGGCAAGAGAAAAAGTGAACGTTGCACTGTGGTTTGTCTGAGGATTGATACTAGTAAAGCACCACATGAAATAACATAATATTCACATGTCAGTGAACGTATCAATGGAAAAGAAACCTTAGGAATGCTTAGTCAAATTAAATAGCTACCAGCTTCTGGTGGTGAGGAACTGAACTGTATCTTCTATATTGTACAAGTTACTCTTTGTTGTAAGTTTCAGTGCCTCATGTCTTCCCCTTGAGAATAGTTTTGCTGCAACTGAAGGGGCTCATCACCAGGTGGGAGGGAGGGAAACAGAAGGAAATACACACATAAATAATGGCAAGTAGGGGCTGAGTTTGTTTCCTGAAAAATGACTGCACTTTCTTTAGGTTTTTCTCTGAATATTGCCTTTATTTGGAAGTTTTCTGCAGTGACTGTAAACTGGGTTACCTTGATAAAGTAAATATGCTTTTGTATTAGGCTTTTTAGTTTAGTTGAGTGTACTGACTGTGTGAGATGGCATGTAAAGTAACAGAACTTGCACGTTCCTAAAATGTGTATTGTCATTTGCACTGGTAAGATTTCATGTATATTCCTGTGCTTTAGCAAGGGCCTGTAACTGTAAGAGTATGGAAGATACAGCTGCACATTTACAGGCATCAGTATTAAACCTCTATAGCTGTTTGCTAGTTAAATGTGTGGTTACTTTTACTTACTTCTTGACTTGTTCTCACTGCACTGTGGGGTATATTGGTTAAATAATACAAACTCACTCCATGACTGAAGGCTGTAGTATCATTTGTCTGTTGTATGGTAGTGAAATGATAGTAATAATAATAATAAATGCTTTCTATGAAGTCTGCTGCCTTCACCAGAAATATGACTTATTTAGGATACTTGGTTTATAGTAAGGAAAAAGAAGCTATAGGCAGGCAATAAGTAAAAGTAGTGAAGACCTAGATGTGGAAGAAGCAAGATTTTTATTAAATTTGCACCGTAGTCTTGTCGCATGTGCTTTGCAATTCTGCACAAAAATAAAACCTAAAAATTAAAAATACACTGTTGAGAGGGATTGAGATCTGAGTGATGATGGTTTTGTATCTAAACATGGTGCTGTGTTTTTGCCCTGATGATTGCTATGAAGGCCCACGTGAGTGTTGAGGTATGGGTGTGTAGTTCTTTTCCTCATGCATGGGACATTGAAGCAGTGATGTGTGGAAGTCGCACAGCTGATTTGTGATAAAGACAGTTGAGCTGGGATATACATCCCAAGTCCCACAGTCTTATCTTAATGGATTAACTGTGTTTATATAGTTTGTTTGATAACTTGGCATAGATGTGGAAACTTCTTACAGATCCAATTATAGGATTGTGTGTAAAGTCATGCAGCATTTTCTCAGTAAAGAGTAATTACTATCAGGTGTTTTTTTTCAGTCTAGGCAAAAGAGCTTTTCCTGAATTTCATTTTGTTGTCAAGTTTGAGAGAAAGCAGTTCTGCACTCGTAGAATGTAATGATGCTTTTACATTATTTAAGGAAATGCCACTTAATTTTTTATAATGCTCTAGCCTATCAGGAATTTGAGATCCAGCTCAGTCAGTAATGCTTCTGAGGATCACAGCTGTTTTCTAGTGTGAAGAAGCAGTTGTGACAGACTAGTAGGAAGCTTTTAAAAACACTCCTTTATAAATTTTGGCAGTGCAAATCATTGGTTCTCAAAGTCTGTTGTTTGGTGCATATCCAGCTCTAACTTTTTTTGCTTATTTTATGCTTGTTTTTGGGCTCCTTTACTGATCCTAGATTGATGTGTCATCTTTGTGTGATCTCTTTAAATATTTTAATATGAAAACAACAGTGCAAAGTGATGTACTGGTTTTGTACAGTACAGTGGGATTTAGGTTTGGATGAGAGTACAGAAGTATTCAACAAGTTTCTTATCTGTGTGTTGCTTGTGGTATAGCCTGAATCTTGTCATTTACCTGAGAAGCAATGATGTCTGTTCAGATGTCACCTCCCACTGATGTTAAACTGTCTCTGTGTGCCACACCAGCCAAATTTCACACTGAGAGAAAGATGCAGTCACCCAGTACATCCAAAATGTGGTCAGAGAGGTATGCTTTGCTCAGGTGGCAGTGACAGTCTCTGCCAGTATCCAAATACACCAGCAGTTTGTGCTTTGTCCTGAGTGCTAGATGCTAATTCCAAATTCTACAGTGTCTTTTAGCTTAATTTAGTGCAGTGCCAATTTGTAGGGCTATATTTCAGAACTGTCCTGTCTCATTTATTTATTAATTGAAAGTGTTTTGTCTTCATTTTTTAACTAAATGACTGGTGAGGAGAGAGAAGAGCAGAGTTTTACCATCTATTCTTGAAGAAATTTTGCCCAGTGGCAGAATTGCTACTGATTTGAATAGGAGCCTTGGTAATTGTTTTGTCAGGTTTTATGACTTTAAAATATGCTGACTGGATTCTTGGTGACCAACTGAACATGTTGTGGCACAAAGGCAATGGAAATAGAGTAACAGTCCTGCCAAGAATAGATTGCCTTCTTTTTTTTGTTATTAGTTGTCATTACACCTATTACTTTATTCTGTGCAAGAATATTTTTTTCATTGTTAACACAGAAGCTTTAAATAAGAATGGTAGTGTATATATTGGAAGGATGAAAATGCTAGGAAGCTAATTTTATTTGGAATATTCAGAAATATTAATAAACTGCCTTGGAAAACAAATTCTGCAATAATAAATTAATGGTTTTTTTTCTCTTGATTTTGCTGAAGGGAGATGAGTGAGAGAAAATGGCAACAGGAAAAATGATTTTCCATATTTATTTGAAGTAAAGGGATGCTGCAATATGTTGTGCATTTTTTCACATTCATTGATATCCCTCAAATACCTTGAGTGCAGATTATGCCTTCAGCTCTGAGTGTAAGGTATCAACTGTGCTTTAAGTGGCATGTTAAGCTTTTAATATTTCTTGATATTTAACCAAGTATGATTTAAGTTGGGCCACCCAGCATCTGCAGGAAATGGCATGTCCAAGTTGATATCCTATAACATAGATTAGCTTCAATTTGCATGCAGAAGCACAAACATTGTGGTATAATAGAATCATAGGATCATTAAGGTTGGAAATGACCTGCCGGATCGAGTCCAGCCTTTTATGAAATACCAATTTGCCCACTAAACCATATCACAAAGTGCTGTGTCTCATTTTTTTTAATACTTCCAGGGACTGTGACTCCACTACTTTGCTGTTCCAATGCTTTACCACTCTTCCAGGGAAGAAATTTTTCTTAATATCCAGCCTGAACTTTCCTTGGTGCAACTTCAGGCTCCCTTTGTCCTGCCGCCAGTTGGCTGGGAGTAGAGGCTGACCCACAGCCTTGGGGTGCCTCAGCCACAGCCTCATTTCAGGTACTTGTTGGGGGTGATAAGGTCTCCCTTGAGATTCATTTTCTCCAGCCTGTAGAACCCTCAGCCTCTCCATAGGTTTTATGTTCCAGACCCTTTACCTGTTGGATGACTACTTGGCTGTTTGGACAGCAGCCCACCCAGCAAGTGAAGGCACCCCTGCATATCTTCCAGAGGCAGCCCTTAAAGGCATTCCAGTTGATTTCTTCTGTTGGAGGTTAACGAGCTGTCAGGGATGCTGGGCTGGGAGAGCCATGTGGGTATCTCCTGTTCTCTTCTGGTTTTCCTGTTTTCCTATGTGCAAGCAGATGTGGTATAAGGAAGTGATAGCAGGCTCTGCCATCTCTGTTAATAGCAAAATAAAATGGTTTTGTTTTGTGTGAATTTAAATTTTGAATTATGTGAATATGTAGAGTTTTGTAGCTAGTTAGTACAGAGGTTATACTGTGAGTAGGACATATAACCCATTGAACCCATTTTTTCAATGTAGTGGATGTGACCTCAGAGAGAAATGTTGGCCTCTTAGCCCAGGGGCAGCACTGCTACTGTTTTTAATGAGGCCTTTATTATACCCTTAAATAATATTTTAGTATTTGTTTGCTTTGTACATTTTATTTTTTTTCAAGGGCTGATTTTCAACAGTTACTGAGCTTGTACTGTTTTGATGGTTTTTGTTTCATCATTCAATTCTTAGTACTTCTAAAATTGGGTTATGAGAATGTTTCTTACAATAAGTCAGTCCAAAAGAATAGAAATTTTAAAATATTTAAGATGTCAAGTACAAATTATATGAGTAAGTTGAGTGTCTGAAAATAAACTGCTTTGTACTTGTAGGTACCTATTCTATACTAATGATGATTATGCAAGGGGACAACACAAGGCATTTAGAATTTTTATGAAGTCTAGCTGGAGCAGAGATTCAGAAGACCAGGGTAGTTAAAATGATTGCCTAGACTTAAAATTTTAAGAAATAGATGAATAATTGGAAAGTAGAAGGAAGAATATAAGATTTGGGAAAAGTGTTTCAAAATAATACCAGCTGCAGAGTTGTGAAAAACATGCATATGGAGTAGATGAGGAGGAAATAAAAGAAATATTATAAAATTAGTTTATCAAGTGATAAGAGCTGACACCACAAGTGGCTTCTTTTTATCTACTAATCTTTATTTTATAACTAGCAAACTCTGGGGCATTTGCTGAGATGGGGAAGAAAAAGACACAGAGGAGAGGTGATGGAGAATGAAGGGAAAATCAGCAGTTGTCTTCTCCCAGCTCTCTGTCTTTGTTCTACTCAGCCACAAAAAGGGTGTTAGAAGAAATGTAGGGATTAGTTCCATGAGCTGCAAGGTAATGTCTGTTGTCTTTAAATCTTCATCCCAACATCCTGATCTTGGTCAATTATGGTTTTGGTGTCTGTCTGTGGCAGTGTCTCAGCAGATTTCTCACCAGTCTTTAGTACTTGCTCATGGCCCTTAATAAGGGAGTAATGCACAATTGTCCATTAATGATAGGTTTTGTTACAGATTAAACTTCTAACAGGCAGAAATCAGAACCAGAAGCTACAAGTCTGTTTTACACTGCCAGATCTGCAGCTCTGCAACACTTGTGTCTATTTTAATAGTTAGTTTTGCTAGTTACCTCTTTTCATTTAGTATTTGGCATGAGCTAAGAGCATGCAAGCAACCTTACATGGCTTAGCTAAAGGCCTAATAACTTAGGCATCTGAATCCTCTTTGTCAAGGGACACATACCATTTTTACCTGTAATAGCTTCAATTTCAGGGTGTTAGCAAGTGAAGGAGACTAGGATGTTAATATGACTTGATTGAAGTTTTTAGCTAATCCATCCTGTGAGTTGCTTCAAGGATGCATAATGTTCCTGGGATGCTCTAGGGATAAATTTTCTGGGGTAAATACTGCATACAAATGTGTGTTTGTGTGCATATATATTAAAAATGCAAATGTTTTCATTGAAAGAAGGTTGGCAGTGGTGGTTTCAGTTGAAAGTGACACTGTTTTTAATATAGAATAGTGAATGGTTCAGAAAAAGAAGGATTTCTTTCATGTATTGCTTTAGCAACAGTACAATTGAAACAGAAATCTACTCTCAGATATCCAAATAGTTAATAACTGGGAGCAGGGGTAGGCAGAAAGTAACAAAAGCAAAAAAAATACTACTTATCCTGGTTTTAAGTTTTTTTCTTTTTTTCTTTTTTTTTTTTCTTTTTTCTTTTTTTTTTTTTTTTTGTTTGTTTGTTTGTTTGGGGGGGCAGGGACTTTTTTTTTTCTTTTTTTGTGGTTGCTTTTTTTTTTTCTTTGTTGGGCAAGGAGGTGCTTCTCAAAGCTGTATATTGCAATACACACATGATTTGTAGCCTTGATTTGAGAGGGCCTTAGGATGATACTGTTTATTGAAGAAGGTGAGCAAGAAGTTACTGTTGGAAAAGGGTGTGAAAATTTTAGATTTGTCTATTTTCTCATGCTTTCATTTGAATTTTATTGACACTTTGCATTGTAAATGTTTCATTGTGATTCTGTATGCTTTGAAAATAGTTAAAGGGGGGAAATGTATGTATAAGAGAAGTGATTCCCTAATCACAGTAATGCTTCTTATAGTTTGCTTAGGACAGTGCATGTGACTTCCAAAATGTTGAACACCAGAGAAACAGTAAAACACTTACACAGCACTCTATCTTCTGCAGCATTTTCTAAATATAGACTAAATCCTTGTCATAAAGGGTTTGTATAGTTGAAACAAAACAAGACTTGACATGACACAGAGCAGCTTGAGAGAGGCATGAGAGCTGTAGGTGAAGAACTGAGAAATTAAACAACTGTATCAAGTGAAGGATCTTTGGAAGGCTTGGAAGGACAGTGAAGATGCCCTTCCCTTACAGTTTAAAAAAAAAAAAAGGGGGAGAGTTTAAACTCCTTTTGTTGCCTAGTTTTTTTATTAGTACATTTTTAGAGACCATTATTTCTTTCTAATTTAGATAATAAAAACAGTAACTATGTGAAATCTACAGAAGTTTTTTTTTTTTTTTTTTTTTGTAATAAACAAGAGAGAAATTTAAAGCTGTTGTCAGATGTAGACTTGTGGGTCTAGGTCCTCAGGTGCTGTTACAGCACTGCTTCCTTCAGTGGAGCTCAACACATATATTGCTTGTAGCTCCTGTTTGTATTTATTATCCTGAGCAGTAGCTGCTGATGGCAGTGAAAGAAGGATGGAGTAGGCAGAAAATGCAATAGCTTTTGATCTGCAGTGCCTCTAGCACCTCTTCCTTGGTATGTTGTTGGTTCTTTTCTGTTCCTCTTGAAACTGGTTTTCTGTCCTAGTCATTAAAAATGAAGCTTGCAAACCTTTGGTAAATTAATGCTGCTTGGACAAAAAATGCAAACACATTACAGAGAAAACAAAAACAATCCTGTTTTTCAATGGAAACAATACTTGTTATTCTACTGTCCAAGGATCCTACTGCACAAACTGCACCAGATGATTTTGAACTTCTTGGTTGCTTTCAGCAATATTCAACAAAAGACTGAAAGTCTAAAAAATGAATTGAAGTTTTATTAAGTTTTGAGAAATTGGAGGAGAGACACTCAGGTAAATTCACTGGCTGAAAGAAAGGCTGCATTTTATGATGAGTATCAAAGAGTCCACCTAGGAGAGGAGTCCTGTATGTGTCCCAGCTGCTTGGAGCTCCTTAGACATTGAAATGAACCAACCACAGCATGCAAATCTGTAGGTAACTATGCCGTGTTAGGTCTGGTATTCCTAATAGCATATGAGGAAAAAAAAAATTGAGTCCCTTTTTTAAGTTGTTGTTTGTTTGGGGCTTGGTTTTCTTTTTGGTTTTGTTTTTTTGTTTTTTTTTTTGTTTTTTTTTTTTTTTTTTAAATGGTCTTCCTCCCTTCCCCTGGGGTATTTTATATCACCTTTTTTGAAAGTGTGGGGTGGAGCACTTATTCAGGGTGTTGGACTGACGCCTGCTTGATGAGAATTGATTTGTTTAAGCTCTTATGTTGTATCCATTTACAACACCTGAAGATTTGCTTCTCTCTTTTCTTTCTTTTTTTTTTTTTTTTTTTTTTTTTTTTAATTACTTGCTTACCTGAAGTCCTCAAGCCATGAATCTTTTATTTAACTCAGCTTTTGACTGGAAAGATAGCAAGTCTTGTGGTTTTTTAATTGTTCTGTTCACATTGACACTCAGCACATCTATGGGCAGAAGCAAAGAAGGCCAGACTTCTTTTTGTTCTGTGCTGTCAGAAAAGAATGGAAAGCCCAAACAAACCCTGCTGTGACTAAGTGGAAGTTGAATTGGTTTTGCTTTGAACTAACCTGAGTGCTTGAAAGAACAGACAGAAACTGTGCCTAGTTAGTGTATTGGGCTGGCTGGCCATAGTGTAATAAGTGAGGGAAAGATTCCAGTTACAGATACTCAGCTGAAGGTGGGTAACCAGTAATTTATGCTCTGCTGCCATTCATCTTGTCTCTGGTACCTCTGGTTTGAGAAGGTTTGTTCAAAATAGGGAAGTAGGAGGAAACTTCAGAGGCATCTGTTTTTCTGTGCAATAGCAAAACACTTAACAATTAGTCGTGAATGGAAAATCCAAACATTTGTATTCAAAAAGAGTGCATTTCTACTGAAGTGTTTTAAGTGGTTTGTTGCTCTACTTGAAAATGAGCTTAGAAATAAAGCAAGGGAGGGAGTCTTTGTGTCAAGAGAAACTTAAAAGAATGTTATGTTTCAGTACTTCAGTCTTTGTGCTAAGATTTGGAAAGCATATTACTTTCCTGAGTTACAGAAAAAATGTTGAAGAGAGTGACTATGAAAAATAATGATATTGTGTAAGTGTTTGGCACAGTAAGAACGTCAAAATCCTCCTCGTGTGTTTGTTTATTTTGGAAAACAGTTTGGGCAGGGCAGTACTGTGATTATTCAAGTCATGTTTGGATATAAAATGAGCTTGGTTTGCTCTGTCAGGCAGGTGTTGCTGCATTCCACTAAAAAATGTTTGCTGAGCTTGTGTGCAAAAAATGCACCAGTTTATGGGAATGACAATTTCAGCTGAGATAAACTGGTGTGCAGGGTACAGCAAAGTGACCCAAGGGTGAGCCATCCTTTTTTAAACGGGGATTTTTCCTTTGCACTGTAATTGTTTTGCCTTTGCTCCAGTTAGTTGTGCTTCAGTCAGTGCTGGTTGTACTTCAGTTGAGCTCTAGTTACTGTATGTTAAAAAGACCTTTTGTAATTTATCTATTATGAATGATGGTTATTGAGGAAAGTTATTTCATGGGCTACTTTATTATCTTGAATACAGCAGCTTGTAATACTTAGGGGTTTACCAGAGGGATTTAATGAATCTGTGACAATAGAAACAATTACAGGGGTGGTGAAAGAATCCTTGAATGTATTATTTTTATTTCCCTGGAGTTAATCTTCACATATCAAAGTAAATTAACCAGAGTATGCTGTGTGGATGTCTTCTGGATTCCCAAGTCAAAAGCTATTATGAACAAAATGTGATTCTTTTTATTCCCTGTCCTACAATTCTTTCTCAAAGTATGCTGCTAGTGTAGTCTGTATAAGTGAACAAAGTAATATTCTGCATACGTTTGTGATATTAAGGGAAAGACAATAGTCACTGAGATATGCACAGCTAAAATTATTTCAGGAGATATTTTTGCTTTTCCTCCTGAATCTTCAGCTCCTGCCAGCCTCTCAGTCTCCACCCAGCTGGCTGGTGTCATCCATCTTCATGCTCTTTGTTATCCCTAGGGTTGACAGTTCATGGCCTCTTGTCTGGGTTTCCACCCAGAACTCAATCTTCATTTCAATCTGCAGCTTGCAAACCCTGCTACCTGCACCAGGTGTATTCCTACACAGGACAATAGACTGTTTGCATGCCTCACTTTGTCCCTTTAATGCCCTGAGGGATTGCCAGCAGTGTGGCATTTACTGAAAAGGTCAGGTTTGATGGAAACTGAAATCCTAATGTGGCTGGAGATAAAACAGAATATATTCTGTGTTTGTTTATTTGCGTAGGAGTAGATACATGCAGAGATGAATTTCCATGTAATCTTCAAACTGTTTACTATGTTGTGCTAATCTCTGCAACTACATCTGATTACAAAGGAAAAGAAGGCCACTGGTAGGCTTTAAAAGTTTTTGCCATCTGTCCTGGTGCTTACCCTTGTTCACCGTAAGGATGTATTGTGAGAGGCTAGACAGCCTCTTAGGCTGTTTTTACCTTCTGTCTCTCTTTTGGACTCTGTTCAAATGGAGCAGCATGTGGGTCTTCTGCTTTACCAGAACAATGCAGATCCTCATATCCTATGCTTCAGTTGTTCTACGTAGCAGTTTTTGATGTGGGACTTTTTTTTTATTTAATTTTTTTTTTAATTATGTACCTTCACAAAAGCTTGCAGTAGAGTTATCACAAGGAACAAATCTTCTAGGTCTGTTCTAGCAAGAGGACCAGTGTGCTTTCCTGCTTCTCCATCCTTAGAATTTTAGTGCTTGTGGAATGGTTTCACACTGCATACCCCTGTTAGCTGAGTGCATCTCCAGATCCCTGCCATGTAAATGACTGTACCCTTTGGGAGCCTCTGGATCAGGCTGATCCTTTGTCCTCACGTGGCACTTCGCTGTTGCTGTCTCTTGGGGAGATCTGCCTAGCTTAGAAAGAGGGAGATAGCATAGACTTCTAGCAGGACAGGAGCTTTCTTGCAGCTCCTAGCCTGCTTTCTGGTGTGCATGAGCTAGTGTAGTTGAAAGGAATATGGTTACTTGGCATTGCATGGAGGAACAGACTGATGTCCTTGGGCTGAGGAGGGTGCACGACTTACAGCAATGTTGTTCATGCTGAAGTACTTCATTCATCTAAATCACTTTTTGACCATGTACTGAGTATAACAAACATTAAAGCTAGTAACAACCACTATGGCTTTTGAGAAAATACTGTCATTACTGAAAAGCTGGGTTAAGCTGTCCCTAAATCCAAAAGTAATTCAGGCTGCTAATGGGGTTTCAGGACTCTTCCCTAGAAAGTGCAGACTGTGCAAGTGATGGAGATGAAGAAAACAATATACAGATACCAAAATTGAGAGCTAATCCTTGTATTTTTAAACATTCAATGAATAATTTAGCAAAATATTTTAAATATTTAAAGTCTATTTAAAGCACCATTTCAGCAATTCCTGCATCTTTGGATTTTTCTTTCTAATCTTTTCAGTTCATGATAGACGTTTCAGGTATGCTGTTATTTCCACCCCTTAGGCTATAATGAAATGAAGTATTAGTTCAAGATATGAAATTGTTGATGTCACAGTTAGGCATGGAGACCTCAAAGATCTTAATTTTATGATGGAAATCCATTATTATAAAGTTGTGGCTTTCAGAGAAAAGGCTGGACTTAATTGGAGTGATTCATACAACTTGATGTGAGGAAAGAGCGCTCTTAGAAAATATAATGATCAAATTTTAAAGATTCTTTTGGCTTAAAGAATTTTTGCCTCAACCATGTATACATTGTCTAGATCAGTTGTGGGTGTGAAAAATGGTATTGGCAAAATTTTTTTCTACCTGAAATACATTATTTTTGTTTCTTGTTTGTCACTGGCTGTGGCAAATGAAAGTAGCGGTAGCCAGTTAAAAAAATGAATTTTACATGGTCTTTATGCAGTGGGTGTGTAAACTTGAAGCTTCATGCCAAAATGTGTGTTGATGGTTAAAAGCCTGTGTGTTCTAAAGGGAATGCAGGACAAGTTGATGTGAAGTCCAGTTAGTGTTACCAAGTATGCAGGAATTCTGGCATGAAAATGGTAGGAAGAATATTTTGAGAGGGTTGGTATCTTATATTCTTCCTGAGGATAAGATTTTGCATGTGCATGAGATGGACGTGTGGCCTGGCTGCATCGTAGGAATGGCTGCCCCAGATCCAAGTTCTGCCTTCAGAACCCGCCCTCAGAAGTGTTTTAAATTGTAGAAATTAAGAACTGGAAGTCTCTGTGAGAGCTGGTTATATCTGCAGTGCCCAAGGTAATGCAAATTGCATGAGCTGACAATCTTATGCTATGAGCTCAGGGAATGCTGCCTATCTTATTTTTGTTTTTTGAACTTTGATAATCCACTGTCCCACGTGGCTAAACAAGGGAGAGAGATCTTGTTTTATACTTATCTAATGATGGCAGTAATTTCTTGGCAGCTGAATTAATTCCAGATTCTGTAATATGACTTCAGATTAACATTAGATTTCTCATAGCTAATGGTATTTTAGCCTCTCAACTGTATTCACAGAAAGCAAAAATCCTCTCTCTAGAGGTATTTGTGTTTTGTGTCTGATCTCCCCTACTTTCTTATACAGTGTGTGTCACAGTTTGACCCTTTAATAGATAGAGGTGTGAAAAGCCCCATGGTCATGACTAGCATGGCTTCTTTTCAAAAATTAGTTCTTAAACTTTGAGGTTCTACGTGAACAAAAAGGTTGTTGGTGTATGCATAATAAGAGGAATTCAATTTCAGAGTGATCTGGGCTGCATAATAAGCTGAACTCACTTGTACAGGGTTCATTTTAATAAGCTAAATGAAACATTGAATGAATAGAAAGCGAAGATTTAGGTCACCCTTAAACTACATTAGAAAAACAGTGACTCCCTGGAGCAGTGGGTCACCAATCCCCCTGTCATACAGGGTATGAGGCTACTGTGGGTCTGTGCATGGGGGACTGCTGAGCAGAAATAAAGGAGATGTTTTTTGTGCTGTTTATTTTGTTAGTGAGGCTTGCTGGAACAAGTCAGTTTGGTGTTTTACATTGAAAAATAGCATGTCCTTTTGTGGAGGGTTTTGAGAAAATGAGGGAAGCTTATTCAAAAATCAGAAAATGTTTTACTTTGAGGGGTTAAAGAGGGTCTGCTTGTTTGATTTAACAGGAAAAAAGAAAGAACTTGATGAATACAAATATGGAAGTGCAAGTGCAGGTGAGAGGAAGGCTCTTGAAATAGAATGGTGTTTAGTAGTTGGAAGTACAAAAAAGTGCTTCTATGAAACCTGGAATCTGAATATGAAGGAACTAATTTGTGTAGACTGTTATATAGCAGGTCGGAAGCAGTGCTCATTTTGATTACTCCATCCCTAAAATCTGAGAATAATAGAACTATTCCTGGCATGCACACAATCACATGGTAAATTTTATTTTAAGCCTTTGTGATGGATGGATTAAAAAAGCAATTATTTTAGGAGAGCCCAGGTATTTTCTGTTTAAAATACTTTAAAAATGGAAGCAATTTTCACTGTACATGCTGATTAGTCTATCCGTTAATTTATTTTTTTTACAGCTTAGAATAGGGAAATGATCTAGCCTCTTCCATCTTCATGTTCTTACACATGAGGACAGACTTAATAGAAAAATTGATGGAGAGAGGTTAATTAATTTAATTGGTTTCCATGGGACTTAGAAAAATAAATATGGATACAGCTCATTTTCTCATGCAAGGCTGTTTTCTATAAGCCTAATAGAGTGAGTTAAATTTGGTTTAGAATCTGTTTGCAGAAACTTACTTTGATGTGACCTAAGGGATAGGATGGCTCATGTTTTTGGGGTAAAGAGGGATCCAGGACCTGAAAAGTGTTTTCCTCCATCCTTGGCAGCAAATGTCATCCCCCAGACCACAGCAGAAGTGGCACCTATGTTGTGTGCCAGACTGTGCTCGAGAGGAGGTGTTCAGCCGCTATGTGTGTGATCACTGAGCAGCTGTTCTGTGTCTCCTGCAGGTGACAGGCCAGATGGAAGTGTCTCCTGTGCCTGCTGCAGCCTGCAGGCTGTCCTCTGGATGGTCCACGTGGCTGGCCAGTGCTCATGGTGCCTTCTGCTGGAATGAGCTGTTTTTCTAAAAGCTTGTAGTGCTCTTTGGTATGAGTACATTTAAAAGCCTTGCTTTGCTGAGAATGCTCAATGGAAAAGATCAGGCATCTGAGTTAGATCATTCTAACTCAGAAACTGACTGATTATGGGTTTTTCTAACCAGAAACTTGTGTTTCTTCTCCTCCACTCAGGACTGCAACTTCTTTCCGTGTTACCTGCTGGATTTTTGCCTTTTATATCTCTGGGTGCATGCAATTCATCTATCCCTATCCCTATTAGCATTTTGTGCCGGGAGGAGCCCTTGGAGACCATGGCTTAACTCTGCTTAGGCTTTGCTGTACAAGCCTGTTGTTAGACAAAGCTTCACACTGAATTCACATTTTCATTATGAAAATGTGCATCTAATTGGTTCTTTCAGCTAACTGAAGTGAAAGATGGGTGGCATCTGTTTAATAAAGTCCATTATCATCTGGAGATTAAAGAGGGAAGTATTTATACTTTGCTGCATCTTGGTGTATTGACTCTGTGTTTGTGTAGGGAGTTCGGCGCTGGAGTTTTATGAGAAACTTCATTCAGTCAGTACACATCTTGAAACTGTTATGATCATGTGACCATATTGATATTTTCTTGGACTCTAGTGATATCTAGAGTCCAAGATATCTAGGTATCTAAATATGGTACCTGTAACTTTGAACCCACAGGAAAATGAAAGTGTGCATTACCTGTCTTTTATCTGAGCTGTCCCACACACGCCCTAATTTAACTAGCTCTCTCTCATTTATTTCCACCATGATTCACTGTTTTTAGGAACTTAGCATATGATGATTTTTCTTTCTTTATTTCTTCATACTTGGAAAGAAACCTTTGAGTTGAGAATTACAGGCAAACTTTGACACAAACTGTAAAGTATGTAGGTACTTGAGGAATACTGTATATTGTCCTCAGCTTTGCTGAAGCTTATCATGGAAGCATTTCATGGGGTGAAATATATGGAGGACATATGGCATGTTTGTAGACTATGGACTTCTGATGTTCTTGTGTGTAAGCAAAGACATAATGCTTTCTTTATATAGGTATTGCATGCTTGTGTGTGTGACTGTATGTGTGTATATATATATATGTGAGAGCTGATTTTACGCCGCTACACTATTGCAGAGCAAGTGCCGTAAGGTATAATTAGACAAGCTATCATTAAACTACTACTGAGTTTTGTAGTTTAGGATTATACATGCTTTCATTTTGGATTGAGGCCATTTCTCTCATGTGGTTTCCATGTTTGTGATTTCTTGTTCTTCAAAATACAATTAAAGACTCAGCAGACATATAGCTAATGACATAGAGAGAAATTCAATGTTTTAATGACTTCAAGTGTAAGCACCATCCATTTATTTCACGATTAAAATATTATCCAATACTTAATCTGTGCTCATGAAATATGACAGAGATGAAACCACAAAATATAGCATCTGTGGCGAAGCTGAGGGTGAAGATGTTTAGGATATTGTGAGTAAAGGGTGTGTTTGAAGGCTGCCGTTTCTGCATCAGCTACAGCTGCTATTATGCCGTGTCATAGCAGGAGACTGTAGTGGGAGCACTGGCTTTTGGTTGAGAGTTGCTTGTAATTGTTCTGGTGGCTGAGGGATTTTGGTGGACTTGCTCTGCTCCAGGGACTGTCCTTGTTTCTGCCCAGTCAGCTGTGGTGGATAAATTCTGGGACTGGTTTGGATGATCTTCTTCAATACCATAGCTCAGGTTATAGCAAAAGAGGAATTCTCAGGACGTTGGTGGTGCCTGTGAGTGAAATGGAGATGTGCCCTTATGGGAAAGTGTGGACAACGAGTGATACAGCTAGAGAAGGACAGCATTAAAGGGGCCTGTGAGGGGGAAATGGAGAAATTTGGCCTCAAGAGAAGAGAGATGTTTTGGGTGTACATATATAGGTTGTGTACTAGGAGCTTGATACTGTCTTTAGGGGATGACAAAAGAACTGCTATCCTTGAATGATGGTCCTTTTGCCACATCACAGCTGGACAGCTGAAGCTTTTTGGAATTAACCAGTTCAGCTGGGCACCAGCAGAGGCTTTCAGAGAAAAGGCAGTGTGAGATGGATAGCTGACAGTGAATATTGCTAACCTTCTCTTTTTATAAGGAAAAATTTCTGAGCAAACATAGCTCACACTGTGTTTGTGCATATATGCTATGCAAAATGTACATATTTGCATAAGCTTCATTCCTTTTGCGTGCATGATTTCTATGATAAAGGTATTTATTACTGTCTGGTGAAAATTTTATGTTCAGTTTGAATAAATGTTTTTATCGTGATTTCTGCAGCAGTTATCTTAGAAATATATATATATTATTTTTTTTTTAAATTTACTTTTCTCTGTGAACTTGGTTTAGTTAAAAGTGGCTTAAAACGTAAGAACAAATACTGTTCTGCTACAAGAATAAATAATGCTTTATTAAAACAAAGAGCCTATGTTTTTTCTGGTACTTGAAACCTTTCCCATCTCCTTACCATAGCAATAGCTTTTTAGTGCTTACGCAGTGCTTGACTTTTCCAGAGGCACTTTACAAATATTAATTAATTGTTTTTATGGGATGTAAAAAAAAAAAAAAAACAAACCTTTCCTGAGTTGAAAAGCTGAACTGTGCAGACATGTGGGTGGGAGCAGCTGGGGACAGCCAGGCCAGCAGAGCAGTGTCTTGCTACACCTCATTATTTCCTGTTGTAAAGATGATTGTCAGAGGTGCCAGCCACCTTTCATTGTCCTTCCTTCTTGATAGCTCTTATCTGGAGGAGTCCACTCTGTATGTTTCTGAATGAATCTGTCCTCTGAGAGTACACCATGAAGTCTTGCCTCATATATAATTTTAGGCCCACTAAGATTTTCATAGGAAAATAATTAGTACTGTTATATTTAGAGATTGTGCCTCAAATTAGCGGTGATTAGCATTTGCATGGTGCTTTCCAAATAGTGATCTCGAGGAGTCTAATGAAGTTGGCATTTCCCTATTTTGGAGATATATAAAAAAAATTAAAGTTCAGAGAAGACTGAATTGGAAATAACATATTGGACTTCTGGCAAATAGCTTCTCTTTAAGTGAATGAATAAGATTGTCTTAATATGGAAAACAGAAGTGCTTTGAATTATGAGAAAGAGTAAGATTACAGGAGTTAAGAGATGCAATATAATTCACATCCCACGCTTAAGTCAGAGAAAAGGAAAAGCTAATATTCACGTGTGTTGAATTGGTTTCACGGTGAGGTAGTGAGTGCATACACCTGAGTACATGTTAGAAATTAATTGCTATTTAGTTTCCTTAATGGGTTAATAAGCAATGACAAGTAAGTTGACTGAATAGCAACAGCCAATACTATAGTCTCAGACCACACCCGTGTACTGCAGTGGACTTTGTGTTACATTTTGGCAGCAGAGGAGTTGGCCCAAATCTGTTGAAGTCCCAGTTTTATTACCAAACGCGTTAACCTGTGTTCCTCCTGAGCATTTCAGAAGCACAGAGGTGCTTCTTTGCAGTGCTCTTTTTCCACTGGTACATCAAAACCAGGACTGCTGCTGCAGCAGTCTCCTCACCTCCAGCTGCCAGTGCCAGGAATAGCTTTAGTTGTGCTTCCGTGTTTGGTGAGGTGTGGTTATGATGTGTGCCCTGGGTTCCTCTGATCTTCTGTTTTAGTTGCTTTGAGTGTGCTTTTCTTTTTGTGTGTCCTCCCCCACCCTGACCAAGGAGAACAGGATGTCATTTCCAGTGATCCCATGGGAACTCGGAGTTAAAAGATGGAGTAGGAAAGGGAAGAAGGTATCAAGAAAGTAGGAAATTCAAATGAATTAAGGGGAGGAGTTCAATATTCAAATGAGTCAGACTTTTTTTAATCAGGTATTAGGTTTTTGTAGAAAAATGTCTGCTACAGATTCAGGAAATGGTATTGGCATTTAAACAAAAAATTGCTTGGCTTTCTATTTAAAGGCAATTTTTTTGACCTTTTAGAAACAGAAAATTGATTAGCTGATGATTATGACAAATGGTTATTTCTTGAGAATTCAAAATGACTCAGTTGAAATGATCACAGGATCATAGAATATCAGATTGGATGGGACCTCAAGGATAATCTGATCCAATCTTTTCTTGGCAAAAGCATAGTCTAGGCAAGATGACCTAGCACCTGGCCCAGCTGGTTCTTGGAAGTGTGCAATGTTGGGTAACCATCCCTTTCCCTGAGGAGGTTGTTCTGGGGGATGATGGTTCTCATTGCGAACAATTTACCTTTTGTGTCCAGCCAGAGTCTCCCTAGGAGGCTGCTTCTTATCTTGGGAGGCAGCTAATGACTGTTTGTTGCTGCTCTGGTAGGCCTGGCTTTATTCCCAGTTGGTTGCAGTAGCATGAGTATTGCCACTTGGAACCCTCCTCCCTGAGCCCTCCAGTTTAAAGCCTGCCTCACCAAGTTGGCCAGCCTGCTGCCAAACATTCCCTTGTTTTTTCTAGTCAGATGGGTCCCATTCTTCCCTAGTAGGCTGTAGTCATTGTAGGTCACTATTGGTGGTGATTATTATTGATTACAAAATCACAGAGTGGGTCAGATTGCAAGGGACCGCAGTGTGATCATCTGGTCCCTGCTCAGGCAAGGTCATCTTAGAGCACATGGCACAGGATTGCATCCAGATGGTTCTTGAATATCTCCAGCAAGGGAGACTCCTCAGCCTCTCTGGGCAACCTGTTCCAGTGCACAGTCACACACACACAGTAAAGTTCTTCCTTTGTGTTCAGATGGAACTTCCTATGGCTCAGTTTCTGCCCATGTCCCAACTGAGAAGAGCCTGGATCCATCCTCTTGATGTTCCCTCTTCAGATACTGGCAGAGATTGATCAAGTTCCCTCTCAGTTGTCTCTTCTCAAGGCTGAACAACCCAGCTCCCTCAGTCTTTCCTTTGTAAGAGAGATGCTCCAATCCCTTAATTATCTTTGTCACTCTCCAGTGGACCTGCTCCAGGAAGTCCTGTCCCTTCATGCAAGTCATAAATGACTTGCTAAAGGCCCTGAAAGTTGAGATTTAACAACATATTTGGACAGGATGTTGACATTCAGGACTCCAGTCATCAGTGTTTTCTTCTTCATAGAATTGAACATGCTTTTTGATTCATTCCTAATTCTGGCCTTTACAACTGGTAATGGGGCAGATATCTGCAGTTCTTTGTACCCTCAAGAAATGGGGGCTGGGGACATGAAGCGCCTAAAAGTGTGCTAAAATCCAGTGGAATTACAGATTTCAGTCATTATGTGCAGCAAAATTATTACCTTTAAATGACAGTGGGATTTTTTCTTTTTTCAATTGAAAAAGACAGCTAGAGTCTAATACCATAATTAGCACAGATTATCTTCAATCTTGGTCTCTTTGTGCTTTTATTTCAAGGTGCACTTAAGGATGGATGAATATTTTTTAGAAGAACCTTGGAGTAAAAACCATGACCAGATGGAAAGTTAACAAATGTATACACAAGTTAGTTGTAGATAAAAGCCCACTTTGCTTTTTAAATTTCAGTTTTAGTACTCCTCTTTGCTTAATAATGCTCTCCAGTTCTTTTCAAGTCCTCTCCCTTTTTTGTGTGCATAGCTTCCTCTATGGTAGTACATACTAATATTTAGGAATTTTGTTTGGAAAAAAACTGAAGGAGCTAGTAATATTTTTTTTTTTATTTTATTAAAGACTATTCTCAGTAGATATAATTAAACACCTGGTTTGTCACCTCAGTAAGCAGCAATTCTACTCTTGTTCTAGTGTCTTATTGCACTCTTGTCTGGTCACACTTGGTTAACATGTTATCTGAGTGTTTGATCTGATCTCAGTGGTGAAGTTCTTAAGTTGATCTTTGGATTGCTAAATTCATGCAATTGCTTATATAAATATTACACATAAGCCTATACTTGTAGTCTTTTCCTAATTCAGAGAAATAACTCTGCTTTGTTTTCTATCTGCTTATACTGAAAACTTTACCTTTGGAACATAGGATTTTCTCTTTCTTTTTTATTTTTTATTTTTTTTATTTATTTTTTTTTTTTTTTTTGGCAGCTGAGGTTCTTGCAAGAGTGGTAGATCCTGTGATCAGAGAAGGAATTCTGAAGTTTTTAAAAATATGATCTAATTGCTGCTTATTAAGCAGGTTGAATTTCCATATTAGCTAGAAGGAATTTGAAAAAAAAAAAAGTGACATTATGCTGCAATCCTAAGCTTTTTAATTATCTGAATATCAGATCTGGTTTGTTTGTACAATCTTTTAGAAAATTACTGGAATAGTGTTGTGAGGGTAGCCCTAGAAGCTTAACAGAAGTTAAAAAAATCTCTGCAGCCTAAAAATATGTGTCCTGAGATAGTAGATATTCTATATCTCAAAAAACATGCTTGGGCTACTGCATATACAAATCATGTTATGATTCTCAGTATCAAAGTAGGTACAATGTGGTTGATCAATGGTCAGTCAGGGGCTACTTGGAACACCCCAGGTAGTGGGAAGACTGATAATGGGTAAAATTTTGTCTCCAATTTAGGCTATTATGAGCCTCCAGTAACTTTGCCAGGGACAGTAGGGTTATTCTGTGTTTATGTCCAAATAGATGATTATCCAATTAGTTCAGTAGAAGAAAGACTAGAAACCACTGAACTGAAAGATGTTTGGCTTTATCATGGATGTTGATATTCATGGTTAAATACTATAATATGAATGAATACAGAAAAAAAGAGAGGAGCAGCCTCTTTTCTCTAGCCATCTTGATTTTAATATCAGTATATTGGTGAGATAGGTGCTTTGCATCTGTATTGGGACATTCCTTGTAGAAGCATTGAGCATAAACACTGCATACCCAAGCAATTTTTGCAATTTAAATTGTGGGATGTTTTCTAGCAGGAAATGTCATTGCACACTGCCTGCTTGAGGTCAGTGAGTTAAATATTGGAGTTGCATTCTAACAGGGCTGGATAATTTAATAACCCATAACAGCATTAGCAGTTAGGCATGCAAAGATAAAAGTTATCACACTTTGCTCTATAAGCTGATTGCAGTGGGACCTGTGGGGTCTCTTCCTTCTCTGCTCACATTAGAGCAGTGCAAGAGCTGCTCTCTTAGAGTCAAATCACCTTTGTAAAAAGACAAATAGTAGACTTAAAAGTTCAGTGATCTCAGCTTATACAGTGGGTGCTGCATCACTGTCTGTTCCCATAAGATACTTGAAATGCAGAGATGTTACAAGAGGGTTGGTGCAGCACCATGGGGAGATAAAATGCTCTGCCTATTGCCCAAAACATTATTTAGGGTAAAGGAACAGGAGCAGCTTTGTAAAAGTTAGAGAATTTAAAAGTGGATTAAGAACTCTTAATCTCCGTGTCAGTACAGATGGATACTTTGATAGGGGAAATCTGGTAAGCTTTTGGCAAAAGATGTGCAGAACTGCAACTATTACAGGAGCTAATCAGAGCTGAACAGCTTTAATCTGTTTGTTTACTGCTGAAATAGTGCACACAAGGAAACACAGAATAAAAACTGAACTTAAAAGCGAGTAAAGTGTCTCTTATTTGTTAATTTATCATACTTTTAAAAAAAATTGTCATCAGTTAGTGATATGAGAGAAGGATGCAGTGTACATGCATCTGACAAGATTGGAAGTAAAAAGCATTCTGCTTCTTAGTATCTGGTTATTCAGGACTGGCTGCAATTTCTAAGCATGATGTTGATCTGGAGTTTATGAAAGACCATTGTGCAGAAGGTACCATGTTCTTTGGAGATAAATTGATGCCAAAAGACACTGATCCAGCAGCTGAGTATGTGCTGAAATGCATTATACTCTTATAACCAGTCTGGGTATGTAGAAGATTTCATTATAGTTAGGTTTTTAACTGTTAAGGGAAGCTGTTGGCCTAAAAAAACAAAACCCTTTGTCACACAAAATATTTATTCTTATAGTCTGTTCACTTCTTTGTTACATTGCTACTATTTTCCCCTCACATTCCCCTTATATTTTGCTGGAAGTCTGTTTCCTTCTTTATATTTGCTTTTTTTTCTTCCACATTTCTGTAATTAATGGGGTGATGAAGGAATATTAGAAGTGTTGAATTCTTGTTTACTGTCTACTGACCTTGCAGTAAACTGAAATACAGGCTTTTTACTAAACCAATGGAAACAGTAATCTAAAAACTGCAACTGTATTCTGTCTCAAGCTGTTTAGAGTTGAACTTTATCCCTCGTTGCATATTTAACCGGATAATTGGAACCTGCCTAGGCTGGGATGCTTTATTGAAGACAATACCCTGACATGTGTGGGCTATTGCTCTCCAGCACATCTGTCTTAATCATTTTGTGCATTGGGGCTACAGGCCACCTAACATTACTCACTGTCCTGATCAACAGATACTTCAAGGAGACTTGGTGTGTGAGTAAGATAAGCTTTAATGCTGTGCACATTTAATGAATAAGTGAAAAAAAAACCCACATAGTTTTTTTGTTTCATTTTATAGAAGACTGGTTAGAGAATTGCAGAGGGACTTGGGGTTTTCCCCCTTTCCACCTTTTTTTGATCTTGTAGTCACAAGAAAAAAAAAAAAAAAGACCTGAGGTGTGCAGATGTCTTAAGCTTGCCAGTAGCAGGGATTCCCTCCCCCCTTCTCAACCTTAAGCTGCAGAGCAAAAAACAATCCCCTCATCTAATTGAGTATCTGACTCCTTTTTCATGCTGGTGGTTACTGTAATTCTCATGTTCTGAAATTGGTCTAGCGGTCTGTTATGGGACACAGTAAATGACTTCTTATATAGCTGTGATTGATCTCTCAAAGAGTCTGTAGTTTGTCTAGTGCCGGTGTGAAATGTCAGTAATAATGCACAGAAATCAACATTTCAGCAATGATTTTTACCTAAGTCTTTGTAATTGCAGAGACCTTTTAAATCTGATTGCTTAGATTAGAGGCATAGGAGACAGAAGGAAAGCTTGGTTTTGAGTGTGACTGCATTGCTACACATGAGTCCTCTGATACTATAAATATTTCCACTTTTTATTCTCTTTAATTAGTAAGAACTAGTTAGAAATTATGATTAAAAAAACTGCTTTGAAAATTGAAAGGCCATTCATGCTCATTATGACTCTTCAGGAAGGGAGAAACTGATTTATCCAAGAATAGTGACGTTCCTCTAAAACAAGTATGGTATAGTTTTGGAAAGAGCAAGAGACGTGTATTTATCAAAGTGTAACTCCTAAGCATGCATCTTTTGCTGTTGCAGCTATGGTATTAGTGTTGGAAAAATACTAAATAGAACTTGTTAATTATTGCAATGGTGACAACATTCTCTTTGTTTATACCAAATCTTCTTCCATGAAGAGTAAGTCCAGTGTCGTAGGTGAAGACTTGTGCAGAAGTTTATTCATTTATTAATTAGTTTATTTTATCAGCAGTTTATTTAGAAATTGATGAGGATGATTACTAAGTTTCCTATGTAAATTTTCTCTTGGAAATTGTATTGATGGCACATAGACTAGAAGGTTCTCATCTCTTGTAACCTAACCAGAGTTTGAAATGCAGGCATGGTTGCCTCAATTGGAAGCAGCCTTGTGTTTGAACAGTGAAAGCTGTAATGCTGTTTAAGTTCATTGCCAGGAAGAAAGACTTGCCTGCCTTGTAATAGTTTGTACAATGCATAATTTAGTGTACAGGAATTACCACTTGTGGAGAAACAAACTGGCTTCTCAAAATGGGTACAGCTGGTAAAAACCCCATCAGTCACTAGCTCAGAGTCAACATGCAAGTTACAGTATGAACATGGGTTTGAAAAGTCTTGGTTGGCTTATGCTTCAGCTGAAATAAGAATAAGACACCGACTCTTTTCCTTCTGAAGTATCTGGTGTTGTGTTTTTCTTTAAAATACGCTCAAAAAATCAAGTGAAATTGTTGCTTGGAAATTGGCATGAAGTTCGTTGTGTGTCATTTGCACAGAAACAGCCCTGCAATGGAAACCTTACAATTTTCTACCAAGGAATTCTATTTCCTTGTATTTCTAAAGTTGTTAGTTTAAATGTTTTGGCAGTAGCAAAGTTTCATTTTAAAAACCTTACAGAAAATACTTTGTGTGGGCTACAATTCCAAACTTTGTATTTCATTATATTTTTTCAAATTGGGTTTGTTTTTTTTTCATTTCAGAGTGTGTTTTAATTTTTCCTATTGATTAAGAACAGATGGTTAGCTTAATGCCAACAAAGCTTAATATGGCCAAACAGGTTAATTTTCTGTGTTTAATCCTCTAATATGCATCAGGAAAACTCTGGAGTATTTTCTGCTACCCTCAAAA
Source organism: Oenanthe melanoleuca (assembly GCF_029582105.1). NCBI lineage: Eukaryota > Metazoa > Chordata > Aves > Passeriformes > Muscicapidae > Oenanthe > Oenanthe melanoleuca. Next base: position 17,466,750 of record NC_079337.1, read on the forward strand.
TATGATGGGCCATATTTGTAAGATTTCTGTGTAATCTCTGCATAGCATTGCATTGTAGATAATAAATAATTTGGCATTATTTGAACAATCTCTTGGAAGTGAATGTCTTCTCTAACCCTTCTCCCGTGTCAGTACGTACAGGCTCTGAGCTTCCACCTTTCTGAGGCTGTGGTGCTTTATTACAGCATTGTCACAGCCAGGACTGCAATGGCAGTGAGCTTGCTGGTGGTGTTTTAGCTTTATTGAAGTAAAATCAAGTGACTTCAGGCAGAAAGTTTGTGGAGAAGAGGTGGTTCTTGTCATCTCTGCTACATATTCGTGTTGGTATGAAGGGAGGAACAGGTGAGAATGACATTTCTGGTAGTAGTACTAATGAGAGATGAGTGTAGATAGTGTAAAACTTATCCTGGGTTACCTGCTTGGAGAAAAAGGCAAGGTTTAATGTGACAGCTGCCTTGGCTTACAGTGTCACAGAGCAGACTTATGTACCTGCAATTGCCACAGGTCCCATTAGCACTGATACCAGTGGGGGATGCAGCACCAGTTGGTTTCTTCTTCAGGGAAAGTGAGATGTGATGTAGGGATGTATGTTTTCAAGATGTGTCTTCAGCTTTGTGAATCAAGCAGTAAATAGTTGTATTTCAGAATGAGTTTTGATTTGCAAGATGTGCATTTTTGCACAGGGGAAGAAGGGGGAGGGGAAGAAGCATCCACATCTTCTGACCTCAGCCACAGAACTGAGATTCTTGCATTAGAAGTCTGTTCTTTCTCTGTGATCACTGGACACTGAGAGACTTCTCTGTAAAGCAGTTCAGAACATCTAAATTGGATTATTTGATTTGTTCCCTTATTGGAGCCTGCTGTTCTTCACAGAGGAAGCTTAGGGATGCTAAAGTCATTATATACTCTCATATGTCAGGTAAGGTAGAACTTCTCTACCTAACTTCATTAATATTTGCATTACATGGTGGAAAACCACCTGAAATTTGTATAATTCCTTTACATTTTAGAAAACCTTTCCATAAAAGATTGGTGATAATGAGCAAATACTGCAATTACTATAAAATGATACTTTCAAATTGTGTTATATATTGCTTTGGAAAGAGACTCCAGATGCTTTTAAACATCTCATTCAAGATGGGATAAAGTATTGTGGTATATGCTTGACAGTATTTATTACTGCAGTGGGGGATAAAAAGAACTTAGTCAATTGTAATGAATGTGTGATTATATCTCTGAAGAAATAATCTTAAGGCTGTCTGAGGCATTTCAATTTTGGATGTTTTGCAAATCAGAAGATGCAAGTTACGGTCAGAGATACTTTTTAAAGGATTATCCATGTCCTTGAAGGTTTGTATAAAGTGATTAGTTGACTGACTGTGAGTAAAACTTCAGTGTGTGTGGTACAAGTGTTTGGAGTTAACCTGAGTTGCTAATACATTAAAATGGTCACAGTTACTGCTTTTGGATCTCCATCACTGACCTGCAGAATCGGCACACAATTGCAAGAATGATTGTGAACAGTCAGGCTTTCTCTATGGCTGACAGTTAAGCAGATTTTTAGTAGCTTGGTGAGAGCTGCGTAGGATCACTTTGTGTACTTGAAGTTAATCATTGGTGAAGTGCTTTGTTGGATCAGGGTCATTGGTTCACTTCCTCAAGGGATCCCATCTCTACTTACCATAATCTGTTTTTCTGTCTTTCTGTAATTTTCAATTCAAGGGGGACTTTCTTTGTTGTTTTGTTGTTTTTTTGGGTTTTTTTGGTTTTTTTTTTTTTTTTGGTGAGTTTTTTGCATTTTTTTTTCTTGTTTATTTTCAAAACGAAAGATCTGAAACAATTTATTAGCAAATGCCTGCCAATGATGTGTCTATGTACCTCAAGTCTGTGTACCTTAAGAGACAAGCAGCAAGTTCTTAGTCCTAGAGACTTGCAGACTGATAGGAGGCCATGGGAGCCAGGGAGGCAGTGTTCAGTTGGCCAGGCCTGGGAAAGGAGCCCAAAGGTTGCTGCAGTGAGATCATAAAATTGCTCAGTTTATGAATATATGCATCTTGATTCAGTTCCTTTGGTGTAGGAAATGAGTTTCTTAGCTGAAGTAAAACATACTGAAATGCAAAAATACATTCTTGGAGCTTCTTGCTTCAGTGATTTTCCTATGAAGTAAGAAATGGTAAAAATTAGTCCCAAGTTGACAGTGCTTATGCTATCTGTTGTTCCTATCTTTTGCACTAGCATATTCTTAGTGCTCTTGATCAAACAGGGTGTTTTCATGCAAAAGAAATGCGCCATGGTGAGCAGCAGAATGGCCAAAAACATTTTGGCAGACATTAGAGAACAGTATGAAATGAGAAAATACTTAGAATGATGTTGTTGGTTTGAAATATGTATACATATCGCTTTATAATCTTATAATGAAAGTAAAATCAAACACATAAATCTGAGAGCGCTATATTCAGTTGACAAGTCTGGCTTGTCAGGAAGGACATAAACCAGAAAAATATTTTAATGTACTGTAAGTCTTTCCCGGGAATATTTGGGTTTAGAGTAGAGGCAAACATAAATAAAATAGTCCTAGAATAATTTATATTATATCAGGCTAGTGAGTGCAGTGGACTTGCAAGGCTTCATCCCTTTGGAGAGTAATACATACATATATCTGGAGATAAAAATACAGTATCTCAATGACTAAATTTAAAAGCCATTGTCAGAAGCAAAGATATGCAAATTTAGAGAATTGTTACTAAGAAAGCTACTGTCTGACTTAGACGATTGAGTTAATTACAGACTGCACAGGCTTTGGCATTATTCTTTGCATCCTTCCAGTCTATGAAATGACTTGACACAAAAAAAAATGTGGTGCATGACACTGAAGAATGGCGTGAGAGCTCAGAGTGCAGCCATGGCAGTGGCTTGTAGCATCCTCAGAGCTGATGGCAGAGCCCTGCAGTGGGAGTGGGGCTTTACCTGCTCCGTGTGAGCTCAGCAAAGCCTTTGCCTGGTTCCATTTAGGGTTCAGCTCCTGCTGCTGTCTCTTCTGTGCACTGCTTCACACACAGTCATAACAGCAACTCTTTAAAGGTCACAAAACCATGTTTTTTTTAATGACTTGATGATACAGAATGCTACTTTGAAACATGAAACAGTGTTGTCTTTTTGCAGAATGTTTTGGTGGAAACTGTATTTTTTTTTTTTTTTTTTTTTTTTGGCAGAAAGCTTTATGGATATTTTAATCTGTTACTTGGAAATAAATTAGGTTAAAAATGAAAACTGTTGTTTTAATAGAAATGAATGCAGACTAGCAGTCGTCTGTCTTCAGGTTCAAGACACAAGTATTTTCTTAGGAACAGGTATTTTCTGCAAATATTAACGTTTCAACTTTTGAAATTCATTGCTTTGGGAATGTTTAAGTGGAAAATTTGATCCCACATGTGGAATATTATTTTCTGTTCATTATTTGCAAACATAGTCAATCCATATAAGATTCAGTCATATAGACTTCTTCCTATTTTATGCCAATCTCTGAACAGGGAATGACAGGGCTAATTACAATGTGTCATGCTTAGTCATCCACACATACTTCTGTTTTCAGGGGTAAAAATCCAACTGTTGTACCTGCATCTCACTGCAGTCAATAAAGATTTTTATTGGAAATATTAAATATGTGCTGGAAGTACTTGGAACATTAAAAAAAAAGTAATCCAAAAATGACTTGGAAAATCACTAAAGTTTCTCACTTGATTCTGTCTGTGGCAGCTCTAAAAGCAAAAAGGAGGGAGGATGAGAAGAGTATGAGCTTTTTTTACTGCTTTTAGTTTGAAGATTGAGTTTTGAAAAGCTGGTGTCTTTTTGCAAGTGAGCCTGCTTTTTAATGAGTGTCACAATTTAAAAGAAAGCATAATATTTTTATTGTATTATAGATTAGCTGTCAATAAGACATTGGAATGCCCTGTTGACTATTGCTATTCAGTTGTGGAGATACTGCTTGCCTATGAAGTTGATGATTAGCAGAATTAATTACATCGAATTGGATCATCATATCCTGATGCTTTGTCTTGAGTTCAACACACTTTTGCAAGTTGTTGAACAAGTGTTTGCTCTCTTATGGAAGTTTTTGAATCCTTTTCTCCTTGAGTATGCTATGTAAAGCCTCTGAACTGTACTGCAGAGAGACAGGCAGTGAGATGAGTCCCATCTCTACAAGCACATTCTCTATGCAGTGCAGGACCAAATCTTCCCAGAGCAATAGCTTTATTCTGATAAAGCCTGAATTATGCTCAGTGTGAATGTTTGTACCCTGAGGGCATATGTCCCCTGCTTGAAGTGGCGTATCAGATCACGACTGAGAGCATATGTAGCTACTGTTGAGATTGAGAGAATTTAAAATGCAATTGTAAGTGATTTGTAATCCCCTTGCTGGAATTATTTATTATTTTTTTTTCTTTATATTCATTTAGTTTAAAGCTGTGTCTATTAAATTAAGTTGCCTTTTCTTCAGTGCTTTCTTTCTCAGCTTCTCAAGAAAATGAGTGAAAACTGAATGTCACGTTGTGACCTTCTAGATTTCTGTTTAGTCCTCCCAATCAATCACAAAGATGTATATGTTATATCAAATCCGTGTTTAACATGCAGTCTGAACACAGAAATGCAATGGTGAAATGGAGCAGAATCAATAAAAATCAGCTCCCAGCCTTGCTGTTGAGCTGCATTGTGTTTCAGCACTGCAGGGAGAGAAAGCTCAGGTCCTACCTTTCAAAGGAGAGGTATTGGAGCTGTTAAAACATTGCTCCTGCAGAGCCCAGCTTGTGTTAAATATTCTGTTCATTCCCTGTAACTCCAAACGCGTTCCTTTGCAGGATTCTTTCCCCCTCAAGAAGCATTTGCATCAAGTGATGTCAGTTATGTTAGGTACAACAGTAAGTGTGGGAGTTGATCAAATGTAGCTAATGACACAAATTTTATAGCCAATTGGTGGGAGTACCAGGCTTCTCAAACATCACTGTAATATGTCTATTTATCTGAAATTTCTTGACCTAATTGAAAGGTGTTTGTTCGAAAGCAGGATCCTCCAAGTCCTGCAATTCTTTGGTGGGGTTAAACTGACTCTGTTTCCAGCTTCACAAAAAATGCCATTGTGACAGGCACTTCAGTCATGGGACTGTTAATCCTCCCTCAGAAAGGTGAATGTTAAAATTAAAGGCATTGTCACAGTAGATGCAGCTTTTCTGTACAGTGAGTCTCAAAGGTGGAATATTGTTCATTTGCTATTAAAACCACTAATTTTAATTGATACATATTTTTAGAGGCATTCATGGGCCTTATTTCAGTGTTCTGACAACTGATACTTTTCTGTATTCCCTGTTCAGAGGGAAATAGCTTCAAGTATAATAAATTTATGTCTTCTTACAGCTAGAAAAAGGAACCTATAAGTAAGATTGAGCATGCCAGAAGAAAAATTTGCAAGCATCTTGTCTTTTAATGCAAACCTGGCATAGATTGAGTTCAAAATAAAAAGGAAAAGAAAGACCTGGCAAAAAAAAGGGCACTGCATTTAAGAGATGGCCACAGGACTTCGAATTGGCCTTGTTTTGATTCTGGTGTTCTAATTTATTGAAAGTAGTGTGGAAAAAATATTCAAACCAGTAAATGTAAATATAATCACTAAATAAATGATTATCTTTTGAGGTTCAGTAAAACTGTAGAGAAGTTCTACTTGAACTTCTATTATTGCTTCTATTAGTAGCAACAGAACAGGAAAAGCAAGATGTATCCTCAGGATATTTTCCTGCCATTCTGGAGCTTTATTTTTTTTGCCTTGCTTCTAACAGTAATGTGATAAAAGCTTCCAGAAATCTGTTTGACACAGATCTTTCTTGTGCCATCTCCCTGCTATCCTCAGCATCAGCCAAGGGGAGCTGAAGCTCTGACAAGAGCAGGTTTTCCCCCCCGCCACTTTTCTCTGGCAAATGGCCCTCAAGAAAATAGCCTTCATTTGTGTTTTAGATCCAGAGCCAGCACATAATTAATCAAATGCATCTCTTACCAAAATGCAGTGGAAGGCTGAGAAGAAAGGAGCTGTATTTTAGAATATATCTAAGAAAATGTTGCTTTTCTTTGTGGTGCCTCTTTCTCTAGAGTACTGACTTTCCTGGAGCACAGTAGTGATTGTTTTGGAAAACTAACTAGTATTATGTAATAAACCAGTCTGTTTGTCTGTTTTGACTAGTGGAAATTACTGTTGCAAGATACAAAAATCAGTGCTGTGGACAACTTAAAATTAGAGGCTGCAGAGGAATTAAATTCCCCAAAAGCTTTCCAGAATTATACTTTTTCTATTAAATCGTGTCTAGCATTAGACAATATATATTTCTTTTCTTCAGATTCTGGGAGTGGAGCTGCTCTGGACAGTCCTTCAGTCTCTTCTCGTAGAGGAAGCACAAGAAATGAGGCACGAACACAGACTTGAAAGGTGGAAATTTGTCTTGTGTTCATCCCTAAAGGATAGAAGGCATGTAATAATTATCACAAAGCCTCATACATTGGTTCTTAACACTGCATTTAAGGGGGTACATGCTGTTCTCTTGAGGTGGCATGAGCAGATACCGGCCTAAACAGGAAATGATGTGAAAATCTGTGAAGTCTTCCTTGGAGCTAGTCAGAGTGCTGTTGAGGGTGCAGGGTAGGATAAGATTTGACAGAGACTCAGATTAGGATGCTTGAGAAGTGGGAGGATGTGCATGTCGTAGGTTTGGCTGCTGCTGGCTGCAGTTATTGTAGCTGGGACACTATTAGTGGTGACAGGGCAGCCTTCCTGTGTGCAGAGAAGTTCTGTTTGCAAACCAGCACAGAATAGCTTGCAAAAGTCTCTGCTGCAGAATACATGAGAAGGAGAAGAGAGGTCTTTGTGCAGCCTTATGGTTACAGGAAGGAGATGGTGAGAGCACTGTGAAAGCTTCCTGCAAAAATTTGGAAATGTGTAAAGGTTAAAATATTATCCTTTACTCATCTCACAGGAGAACAAATTTTAGCCATTCTTTCTGAAAGGAAGGAAGGAATAATTTGTTTGAAACTCTGTGGAAATGGTAGAGTTCCTTTACATGTACACAGGTGTTTCCTGGATAGGATGTGTTCTATCCATATATTAGTGTATAGTTTTGCATATCTTCAGGCATTCTCTGGGGCCAAATAGAAAAATGAGCTTTTTTTGAGCCTGAAGTTGGAGAAGTAATGGTCACCTTTTCAGCTATTGTGTACTAGGGTGATTTCTAACACTAGCATTATTCATTTTGTTACAAAACCTTTCTTTCTCACTGGGTTAAGATGGAGCAGGATGCTTTCTATAAGGGTAGCAAATTAGAAGCAAAGAATATTGATGGTTAGTGCTTTTGACAGAGCCTTGCTTAACTCAACCCCTAGAGGATCAGGGTGAATAAACCATTTGAGACATGTTGTAAAATTAAACTGTGCAAAAGTATAACAAGGCAGTGTACTGCCACTTCATTTTTGACATTCATTGTTGGACATTATTACATGTTGCAGCCATGGTTAGAATTACTGAAATTCCTCAGATGTCCATGCTGCCACCAGAAGGATATTCTTGCCATTATTTTTGTCCCAGGCCTTAGCATTCATTGTGTGACTGTTCATCGTTGCAGCATCATAATTAAGCTTGTGGAGAAATCACTCTTCTTGTATCTGATTAGATTTCAGTAGTTAAATTCTCTGATTTATTCTGTGCTCTAACTGCACCTATCTCTGAAGGAAAGAGTGATGGTGCATTGAGACCCAGATGAGTGGGAGAGGAAGCCAGAGCCTATTTGCAGTGGGAGGATAAGTTGAAGTATCTCTCAGCTGTTTGTGAGGTGATTTGACAGGTCTGAAAACAAACAAAAAGCAAAATAAATGGTGCATTATGTTTCTACTTTGGGAAAGGAAGTAACTAAAAAGGAGAAAATAAAGAAAAATTATTAATGCATTTCTTTCAATACTGAAAAAAAGGATGAAATTTGTAGTGCTGATTTGTTCTGCAACTGCTATCCTTTTACTTTCTTGAATATTGCTGGGGCACACACATTTATGATGGGGAGCTGTCTTAATGGAAAGCAGCATGTCAGACAGCAGTGTGACAGCCAGGAGGAATTTCCAGCTGCTGCCAAATGTGCTGGTGCACCAGCCAAGTAGTGTGAATTGCTTAGGATGCAGGTTGCACCTCCTGCCCCAGATGTTGTTCTGACACCCTCTGCAATTCAGACTGGACTGTACTTCTAAGTGTTGGTCTTTACACCCTCTCCCTCAGCTTGCCTTGAGTGAAGGATTACAGCAGGGGAATGTGAGGCTCCATGGGAATTTCCTTTTCTAACATCTAAGGGCTTGCCTGACCCACGCGTTTGTGCTTTAGGGCATTGCCAAGTGCATAACTGTTCTGTGTGGCCAGTGCATTTCTGACAGGTAGGATTCCCATGTCTTAGGTTGAGGATTCTTTCCCCAATCCAGTAAAATTATGTAAAATGTATTTAAAACTTGGTAAACAACTTCTTGAGCTAGCTCTTGTATTTTACGTTGAATAGCACAGCTACACTGTCCATCTCTAAATCTGGTATGTATTCTGTATCTCTGTCCATATGCTAATTACAGTTCAGTAGTTCAAACTTATTGCATGTTGAGATCACTCTGATTAAATTCTCAGAATGTGCATTAAGCTTGGTGGTGATGCTTGTGAAATTTTTTTTTTAAATTGAAATTGCTACCTCTCGTCTCATCCATGGAAATGCTTTTTCTCTGAAACACAGCTGCATTATGATTTTCTGTGATTAATGTTAATTGATAAATGATAGTTGGTGTCTCTTGTTTCAACCTTATTAGAGATTCCAAATTAAAACTCAGAAAGCATGTTCCTGAATGCATGAATGGTACAAGGAATGAGGAAAAATAGCTTTTGGAAAACGTGTAAAAGATTGCACAAATGGATAGGCGACACTTAACATTGTTTTTTCAGCACATGAATGATTCTTACATTAATCACTAAAGTGACTCCTTTTCTAATAGATTCAAGTGATACACTTAACAATATATATTTCCTGTTCATTGATGTATGAAAAAATCTTTGTTTCCAGCTTTTGTGAATATATCTAGGAAGGAGGTGATTTATGCTCCTGCTGCATGCAGTTTTATTGTAACTGAAAGCTGCAGCTGCCATGTAAATTCAGAAAACAATCTCTTAAGGTTAAAAGCAGTTTACATTTTGGAAATACAGTAATTGCTGAATTAGGTGAAATCTAGGTCGTGATTCTAGAGAGCAGATCTCAAAATCATAACACTTTAGTCAGAACTGGGATCCCTCTGAAGTAAATTTCTGGCTGTATTCTATAGTTAGCTAATATGTGTAACTTCATTTTGACAGGATGATGTAACTCATGAATGGGAGGTCCACCCTGTCTCCCAGTCAGATCTTTACATGTTCATTGCATTAGGAGCCTTGTAGTGGGAGTACCATGATCAGTTTGAAGATTTAGAAAATGATATAGCAGTTCTGATCTGTCAATCCAATCCATGATTTATTGTCAGTGCAAGGTCTGCTGGATTAGTGTAAAAGTGTAGTTTGATACAACCTTTATTTAGGAAGGTAGGAAGGTGCATTTGTACATATACATATACACTCTCCTGATGCCAGACTCTTCTGTTGATTTAACTTACTTAAATGCTATAATTAATTAGAACCAATTTCATAGTTGCACATACAGTAAGTGATACTTTGTACTGAGAGGTGGAAAACAGTGAGGACTTTTTGTTTCTTTAATATGTGTACAGTACACACAGTTTTGCTAATCTCAGTATCAATCTATGTGCATGTGTCTAATTTAAGATTACCATTTTTGTTACTTCAACACCTATCACTCTGCATACTGGAGTCTGTTGACTTGAGTGTAATTGTGTATAAAAACATCACGTGGCCCTTTCCACTTAATTTTATTTGAGATTTTTTTTTTTTTCTCCCTTTTAGAAAACATTCTTGCAGTAAAAAGGGAGCTTTATCCTAGCCTGTGTCACAGCACTGCTGTTTTCAGTTTAACAGAATTGCACTTACTATGTGTGTTTTAATGAATGTTGACAGTGCTTGTGTATTGTAAAATAATTGTTCTGTATTTGAAAGATTGGATAAGAGGACTGGTATGTTTAAGAATTAAGTAGACTGGTATCTGTTACCATTTGATGCAACAATGTTGCTTATTCTTTAGGCTTCTTGCATCATTGTATGTCTGCCTGTTTTGTTTTCATTTATTACAGAATGTCCTTCTTTCAAAAATGCGTAAGTCAAATTAAAAAAAAATCTAATGGCTGTAACACAGGTGGGACTTCTACAAAATTATTGAACTTTGGTTTCTAGATGTCTTAATTCTTGAAAGCTGTAGTAGTTGTACTGAGGTACTAAAAGGCTGAGGTCTGAAATTTATTTGATGTTTAGTTTGGAGGCTGAATTTATAAAATAAATGAAAAAAAATTACTTAGTGAAGGATTATTGCTTCATTATATGGCAGACTGAAATAAACCAGAAAAAATTGTTTTATTAAGACAGAAAAATCAATATTTTATTATGCTTCTTGGTTACATTGAGTAGAAACAAAATAAAGATTTAAGGTTGCCGGGTTTTCAGGAAAAAAATAGGGCTGTTGATACTTTTCTTCTCCCTCATGTGTCCTGGTTTGACTTTTGTGAGATAGGTGATTCTGGGATTGCTCACTTCAGTGGGCCAGCTTGCTTTCTTTTCTCCTGCTGAGTGCATGTTTGTATTTGGTACAAAATGGAATTTATTTGACAGGAGAGACTGCTGCAGAGAGTCCCCAGGATCATTGCACCCTGTCAGCGAGGCTCTGCCTGGAGAACAGTCCTTGTTCACATTTCTGCTCGGAATCATGCAGGGAGGGAAACTGGCCTTGTCTGTGTCCTCTCCTCTATCCCTGGCTGCTGGATTGGACTCTTGTTCATGGAAGGCAGTTGTGACCTTGCCAAGGGTCAGCTGGTCCTTCACCCTGTCCTATAACACCTTTCTGCCTGCCTGCCTTCTTCGGTTACCTGCTCAGTTACACCTGCTGGATGACTGCATCCACCAGGAAAGATGCTATGGGAAAAGCAAGAGGGAAGGGGTAGGAAGCTCAACACAGACCTTGGGTGAATTTTTATTGGTGTTGAAGATGGTGGAAAACCCATGAGGTGAGCAGTGCTTCCTGTTTTCCCTCTGAGGCAGTGGGCAAGTTGTTTGAAAAGGAATTTTGATGTGATCTTACTTTAAAGGAATGCAACCTGCACAGCAATGCAGTTGCTGGTAGAAAAATAGTGCCCAGAAGACCACTCAGAGTATGAAATAAAAGGGCATAGGAGTGAAAGACTAATAAAATTATTGGGCTCTGAGGATGTGGGCTTGCGATGAAGGGTGAGAAATGAGTATATGTAGCAGGTGAACAAGGAGGAGGTGGAGGATATGGAATTATGGAGTAAGGTTACACTGTTTTAATAATGCTTTAATACAGTTTTAGTAATACCTTTCATGTCCCTAAGATTGATCAAATTACTTTGCTGTTTAGAAAATGAATCAGGTTTCATTTCTGTGGACTAATCTGCCCAGATGTAAAAGTGCAGTGTTCAGTTAAATTAGTACAAGCTCCGTATAAGTCCTGGGATCTGTGAACAGACAGCTGAAATGCAGCAGACTGAAGATAGCTGAGCTTCCAAAAATAAAATGAGGAAACCAAACTTCTGCCTCTGCACTTCTCTTAGCAGTAAAGGTTTTTTCACATCTCTCAAATGTCACAGTCTTTGTCACTTCTGACATTGCTCACTCTCCTCTTTGTAAGCTCACTTTCATCTCCAAAACTTATTTTCCCTTATCTTTTCCCTAGTCCTCTTATTTTCCTCAGGGTTCTTGTAGGATTCTTAGCAGTAACCTTTTTTGCTAGCTCTGCTGTTTTTCTGCCTGCTGGCTTGTGATTGATGACTGTACTTCTGATGCTTACCCTTCAATTTCTACAAACCTGTCTGGTACCACCCAAAACCACCTCTGAATGTCTGGAGCTGGAACCTGGATGAACAGTTCTTAGCCTGTTTGCCTTAGGGTGGCCATAATGAGAACACTGCTGGTGGATCTTGTTTGAGAAATGCTGTCTTTCATTTTAAAAACCTCTAAGAAATTAAGTGTGTAGACCAGAAATGCAGTAGTATAATCTTCCACGTTTTGCTTCTTCATTTGTTTATGTATTTAAAATTATATTTAAATTTAAAACTTGTTCTATCGATTTTTTTTATTTTTTTTTTTCTGTGACTGTTTAGATTCCAATTAATATACTTCTTCATGTACTCTCTTTTCTGCTAACTTTTGTAGTAAATCCTGTGATAGTCTGCTTAAGAGGTAAGGCTCTGTAGTTTAGAAGTTAACTCCTTGTCTCACAAGATTTTTTAACTTGAAAGAGTATCATATGACAGTTCTACTTACAGTAGAGCTTTGAGGGGCTTTGCTCTTTTTTCTTATTTCAGGTAGGATAAGATTTTCGTGTATGAAATTGGCTTCTTTGGGACAGTTGGGTAGTTACCACTTGTAGAAGTATGCAGTTTATACACATCTCTGTATTTACTAAGAGAGAGTGAAGCAGTGTACAAAATTTAGCAGCTGACTAATGGCAGTTACTGCAAACTCATTTTACAAATAATTGGTTTATTTTCTTTCAGGCAAAAATGAAGATGTAGTCATTTTTCACCTGGTTAAATAAACAGGGTATTAACTTTCTTTGCTGATATGGATTTTCTTTATCAATATTGATTTTGGGGAGATAAACCTCTTACCTTATTTGCTTATGGAAAAGGCAAAGCAGCACATATTGACTCATTCCTTCATTCCAGCCACAGTGGTAATTTGGTAGTGGGGTGTGTAAGACTAAATGAGCTGTCTGAACTTTGAGCTCCCTCAACAAGATTCAGCAAACTCTTACCAGTTTTTAGAAGAAAGAAGGTACTGAAAAATGGACATATTCATGTACTTTGCTGTACAAGGAGATCCTCTTAACATTGAACAAATTTTATTTTAACAGTTATCATAGTTGTGGGTTTTGGTGTTTGACTGTCAGTGAAAACTTTTTATCCTTTGTTTCTGTTTATCTTTCTGTAATGTCACTGTGTGTAAGATGGGTGTGTGGCTTAGAGAACATCTACAAACCACCACAGTAGTTGTATGAAACTTCTGAGAAGTCTTTAAATGGATGAGGATTTTACAATGTAGTTCTAAAACCAGTACTCTGGTTTGAGTGTTGTGTTTCTGTTGGTTTTGGGGCTTTTTTTGAGGGTTGTGGGTTGTTTTTTTTAATGTGCTTATTTTGGGGTGTTGAGGTTTTTTGCTACTTTTTTTTTGTGGGTTTTTGTTTCTTTTACATTTTTAATTTCTCTCTTCCTGAGACATTGTTTAAAACTCCTCTGACCTCCCACGGTTATTTCTAGGTGTGTTTTCTTGGTAATAGTTTTTTTTTGGAGGCTCTTTGTTGCTTGTCAAGATTATTCTGAATCTGATTTCAGTTGTAAAGCATGAAACCATTTTTTTTGTGGCTGTAAATTGCTGGGTCATCTTGTTTGATTATAATAAGAACTCATTTAGTGTTTGGTAAACTGTGTAAGCTAACTGTGTTAGAGGAGGTGGAGAGAGACAGATGGTTGGCATGGGCTCCTTGTGGCCAAGACCTTTGGGAGTTGCTCTTTCTGTTCCTCTTCAGTGTTGAGTAAAGTGCTGAAGAGGCTCAAGCAAGGTTAACAGCCTCCCAGGTTCTGCAATGCAGCTCACACAATGTAATTTTTGTGATTGAAATGCCAAGTGTTTTCATCAAGTTTTGCTGATGTCATTCGTGATGTCAGCAAGAAATTATGCTGATGGGTTGAAATTGGGTTGGTGCCACTTACCTGCAGGAAAACAAGGACTTTTTTTTCCTTATTTGGGTTTATTTGGTGGAATAATGTAATTCTATTAGTGATAAAATGACAATTTTTAATATTTCCTGACATTAAAACCAATACAGTTAAAAAAAAATATTGTATTTTTATATCTAAAGAGAGAATGCATGTACATAATAAGTGGTACTGGGACAATGAAATGTTAATTTCAGTTATTTCACTTGTTCTGATTTCTGCTGTCATTTAGCTCATGCCATAAGTACTTATGGAACAGCTTTTTTAATATTTTTAAAGGTGCTATTATAGTCTTAGAGAAGTAGCATTGGAAGTATTAAATGATTGTGAGCGTAATGTCAGAGGATTAAAGCTTAAAGCTCATTTTCCCTGTACAGCTATAACAGTACTTTATTCTGGTCAGTATTATGCTGTGGGTAGTGATACCACAATCCTCAATGACTGTGAATCAAGTCAAGCAGAAAAAATACAGTGTTGAAGAGACTGATAACTGCAACATCTGTTTGCAAACTGCTTTGAAATTCTATTGATGGCATGACTCGCAGCATCAGACTTCAGGTCTCTTGATGTGAATCCTTCTGTTTAAAAACCATCAGGAAAGAGATACACCTATGCCTAGTGGAGTTAATTTATTTGGAGTTTTGAAAGTAAGGCAGTTCTTCTAATGCTACTACTTTCAAGAGCTGTTCTGCTGTTGATTTACCTTTCATGTATGAGAGATTCTGTTTTTGAGAGGTTCTTTAGAGTTTAAAAGGATGAGTTTTATAATACAGATTTTTGATCAGGTATATGGAGGGAGATAGCAGAAGGTAATACAAGCAGTAATAAGTTTTAAAATCTTGGTGTAAGCTAAAGCTTCATTCACACTTTTTCCATGATTCATGATACAGTTTAGAAAAAAATTCTGTGTAGAGTTAAGTGGGTAGTTACAAGCAGTTAATCTATTGTAAGTATGCATGTTGAGCTCTCTAGACTCCTGCAATTAAGCCTTCAACATTCAGGTATAGTCAGGATCTCGAAACTCTGCTAATATGGGAATTATATGAAATTGGCATGAGATGTCCGTAGGTGGTCTGACTTGTCACATGCACAGGATCTGTGTGGATCCATGTGAAGGAAGAATGTAAAGTCTGCAGATGTGCAAGGGTCAGCAGTCATGCATTATATTAGAAAAGACATGTCAGCTACACAGCGTGTTCCCAGGTTTCAGTGAGTGCACTTCATGTGCAGATCATTACGCCCATTATTCTCCTTCCAGAGACAGGGAAGGTGAAGCACAGAGACATTACCTGCCTGAAGACATGAGCCTGTCCCCTTGCTGGACTCCCTATCTCATAAACCTCTTGTCCATCTTAGGTCCACAGAACCAAACTAAGACATTTTTATTGAAACATTTTCTTAAAGATCTCTGGAATGGCTTCTCTGTTCTTATAGGCACTGTATTTCAGAAAGCTTTTAGGTGCTTTTTAGGCATTTTATAATTATCTGTATTCAGAGAAAAGTGGAAAAACCCCAGACCCTTCTTTTTCATGCAATGAGAAAGGCATTCATACCTAGATACAAAATTCCATCTCAAAGCAAAATTTGTAGCTCGATTATTAACCCCTGGATAAGAATTCATAATGTAAGTGCTGTCAGTTCTTTAATTACAGTGATTATAATAGAACCTGTAATAATAAGGCAGCACCCAAGTTTTTGAGCTGCTGTGCCAGCTGTTGAACCCAGGCTTGCAAAACTCCGAGTGGAAATGTGGCATAATGTTATTCAGGAGGGGCCTGCATCTGCTCTTTTCAATGAGCACATCAGCTAATGTATGAAACTGTCTTTCTATCATTACAGCTGCACAGAAAGTATGTCTTAGTGCATTTGCAGTTATTTCTGCCTCTTTAAAAGAAAAAAATAATTTTATTCTTAGACTAGATAAAAACCATTGTTGTTCACAGCAATTGAGGAAGTATTAACACTGTTAACTATGGTAATGATTATTTTTTGCTAAAAAAATATCTCTACAGCGAACTTTCCTTTAAAGCACTGGCCTTTTCATTTGTGCACAGGTTATAGTGACAAAGTCTTTCTGGCAATACTTGCTCACACAGTGTGAAAGATGATACATCAATGACCCGATTGATCAAGAGCTGCCCATTTTCCATTCTGCTCCATCACTACAGAACACAGACTACAGAAAACAGTTCATGAGATTTAAGTTGGTGAGAACAAGGGCCATGAACTGGCATTGAATGTCCAGTGCTGACAGTTCACCTGTGGAAGAAATCCTTTCCTGGGTGAATGGCTGTCCAGAAGTGAGCACTTGGTGACACTGTAGGTGAACTGCAGTTATTTTGAGTCTCCAGGAATGCCTCATACTTGGAATTTTTTTCTGGCTCATGAGCTTGGTGCCAGTATAATACCTGACAATTAGCATGGCTATTTCTGAATTAGGTTTGTTAGCATTTAAAAATGCATTCATGAACAACTGGTACTTTTATATGTGATTATTAGCTTTTCTGTTTGTTTCTAAAAATATTTTGTGTTGGGCTGGTCATGAAACCTCTATTGTCGTTGTCCATCTCAAAGTAGATTTTTTTGGGCTTTAACTGTCAAACTCATCTGCAACAAGACTTTCAGAGTAGGAAAAAGAAAAGATTGCTACCTGAAGACAGACTTTGTTTTTGTTTGTCTGTGAATTTTTTAAAACATACTTTCAATATGAAAAAATTCCTTTTTGGAACAATTTCATGTAGTAAATGAATTTGAGGGAAATCATGATGGTGTTTGTGTCTTCAAGGAGGTAAATCTATTAAAAATAAGAGCTTTTCAGAAGACTCTTCAGGCAGTCATGTTGATCACTTTGCTATTGAAACATATTGTGCTTCAGTAACACTTGGGGTAGATAATCATGTAGAAGCTTAAACTTCAGTTTTATTTTTCAAGTATTGTATTGCAGTATCATCAGGAAAAATTAAGAAATCTTGACCAAGATTAAAAAAAAGTCAGTTTTGTTATTCAATAATTGTAAGTTTTAATTAACATTACTTCATTAGTAAAAAAAGGGCAAAATTCTATTTATTTTCTGAAAGTGAGCAGTTAAATGCTGACTGAAACAATTTCGCTTTCTTGGAAGTGAAAGGAACTCATTGTTTTTTGCAGATGAATTAATAGGCATGGCTTTAATGGCTCATAATGCTAAGTCTCCTTTTCTTTTCTATAAAGTGAGAAAAAGGCCACTGTCTGGTTTTGATGCTATGCTGTGCTGCTAACGTTTGTTTGGGAGAAGTAATGACTGGAAAATGCTTAATAAAGGTGCAATGCCTGAAGTCACAGTGTGCATTCTCATAGACAGCTGCTTCTTCAGGTCAAGTCCTTCAGGAGACCTCTGAAGTATCTGTAAGCTGCCTTTGACTCACACCCATATTTATGCTGTTATAAAAACCAGTGGGAAAGCAGTGGTTACCCTGGAGTCTGGCCCAGGGGCACAGTTTGCAGTTCCTTCTTGCTAACCTAAGAAGCAGTATTGGTTTTTAGGTGCTAGGGACTGTGGGTGCCTGCACAATTTGATAGCAGTCATTTCTAGTGCTTTGATACCAATGCCACCAAAATAACAGTTCAGAAAGAGACATCAAAGTGACAGCTATGCTGTGCCCTACAGCCACTGATAGACAAGTGCTGTGCAGTTTTCTTACTGTTTCTGTGTTTGTTCTGTGTTGATGGTTGTGGTAGTGTGATGGGTGCTGTTTGCAGCTTACTGATAAAACCAGCATTAAACGAAGATGTTGCAGAAACCCGCTTCTTTTGTCACCTAATCAGCACACAGGTCATTGTGATAATGGACAGTGAACATCTGTGTTTCGAGTGGAGTCTAGTAAAGCCTTGCCATAAAACAAAGCTTCTCCCGATTTTGAAGTGGCAGTGATACAATAACACATTGACATTAAGTGATGTGGGTAGATGGGCAAGCAGGATATAATTGAGTATAGTCTGTCCATCCTTGTATAACTCAGTATGAGTTGTGCATTCTGTTATTGTGGGACCTGTTGTGCCTTGGGCAGTTCTGCTTGTGAGCTGTGTGCTGTGTTTACAGGTGAAGCTTCACAGGACCCTTGTAGCCGAATCCTGTCAGGTTGATGTCATTGCAGCTGATGTGCGATGTCACGTTCTTGTGGCACAGCTGTGGCCATGCTCACCTGGGAGCATTGTAGCTCTTCACATTTTTGTGCCATCACTGCACCTGGCCTGTTATGCTCAGACATTTGTCAGGACAGTAAATGTTTCCTCCTTCCTCACAGTGGAAAAAAGGAAATATATTCTGAGAAGTTGAATTTACTATTTATTGAGCAAATTAATTAAAAACTTTCTATTTGGCTTTTCCCATACAGTTTAAAGGGAGGTTATCAGAATAGGAGCTTGTCTTTGGGTTTTTATTTCTCTCAAGTAATTCTATCTCCCTCAAATAAAGGCACAAAGTAATTTGTATAGCCTGAAAGAGAGCATCAGTGAATTGTTTCCAGCTACTCTTTTAGTTTTTGCTTTGGAAATGCTTCCTCTTAGGTATTGTGCTCCTGTATAGCTCATTCCTAAATTTGGGAATGACTCAAGTAAGTCTTCCTGGCCAACCTTACTAGCCTTTTCTTTCTCATTCAACATTGCCTTTTGCTTGTGTCTGGCAACAGTAACTTTTGAAACTATTAAATGGCCTTAGTTGAGTAAAAAGTTGAGTAAAAACGTAATGTTATGTTACACTGCTATCATCTGTACACAGTCCACATTGCCCTGGAATTTGTTTCTTGAGGCATTGCTTTTGCCTTGGTACAGCACCTTCTGCATTTATGGCCTCACTGTGCTGCCTGGTGTTCTCAGGTTTTGAAAATGCAGAGGGAAACCTGTGTTTGTGCTCTTTGGTCATTTCTGTTTGTCAGAGCTTGAAGATTATAGTTGTCATTTTGGCTATTCACTTGGGAAGCATTTGGAGGTCTCTGAAGCTGGGGAATTTTTGAGCAGGTCCCTGGGCATGGTGTGAGAGAGTTCTGCTGGAGCCATGGACAGGTGTCAGGGCCAGACCAGGGACAGCCATGCAGGTGTGTGCCTTGTGCTGATGTCTCCAGCTCAGAAACTTAACACAAAACGAGCTACTAGACTAAAGAGAATAAGGCAGAGCAAAAGTTGTGGGACAAAAAAAAAAAAAAATTGATTCACTTCTTCTTTCAAACAAGTTTATTCTTTCACAACAGCTTTAGTAATTGCAGATGACTCATGTGAACTGGGTGGTCAGGGCAGGGTTAGCACTTGATGATTTGCTCCTTCCATGTAACTTCAGCTGGTTTGGGTTAAAGAAGAGATTCATGTGTTGCAAGTACATATATGTACAAGAGCTTAAAATTGGCCGGCATTAAGCTTCTGGATTTTTTTTTTGCCAGTATCTTTGGTGTGGCTGTTCCCAGGAATACTTCGTTTTTTGTGGACTGAAAGTTTTGTGTTGGGCTGTAATGTGCTATCTGTAGTACTTTTACCTATTGAAGAACTGTAATTACATTTTCAGTACAGTCAGACTTGTCTATCCACGCCTATCTCCTGTGTTTCTTAAATAGTACTTGTGGTAGTTTGGCTCCACCTCCAGTTTTAGTCACTATGTGCCCAAACTTCACTTTCCTTGTATTTTCTGTTTACAATTTCTATGAGTTTTGTTCTTTGTGTTCAAACAGCCATCCTCCTGAGCAAAGTTTAAAGTCTGAGCCATTAGCTTCTTTCTCCATTTCATGGGTGTGTCAGCATATTTGTTTGTAATTTTCTTCAGATCCTCCCTTTAAACGGAGACTCTTAAAGCTGCAGTCAGAATCCATAAAGATGAGACCGTAATGGTTAATGTAACTCATTGGCCTGAATGTTGCAAATATTTCCCTGTAGATGGTATCTTCAAATCAGCCAGGAGTGAGCACTGCATGCCTGGGAAGTATTTGTATAAGAATGCAAATAACTTTAAACAGGAGCACCAGCATTTGAGCTTTGATCTGTTAATGACTTCCTCATTCAGTAAAGTATGTGGAATGCCAAATCCCTGTGCTTGGCAAATTCAGAATGCTCATTTGTCAAAGCTGAATAAGAGGAGAACCTGTATTTTGCAATTCATTGTAGGAATGTAAGGAAAACATACTGCTTCTGTTACTAAGAAGTCTTATTAGAAGTCTTCAGTAATATGCTGAATATCCCTTCTATCTTTTGAAAGCAGATGCAAGACAGTAGGACTAATCTGAAGTGTCCAATATTTCCACTTTCTTTTGTGTCCAATTAGGCAATTCATCTGCTCAAATACACACAGGAGTGTTTTGCGTGGTGAAGAGTGGGTGGTGATCCAGAACTGGAGTAATAAGAAGTTCAAGTAAATATGAAATTATTTACACTTGTACATTTTATATTGGTTAATCTAACATAAATTTTCTCTGGAGTTTAGCCTGACTGAGGTGAGAGATATTCTTTACTTCTGAATTAGTTCATCTGTTGAATGACTTTGTGTCTTAGCTCTGTATCTAGAAGGAAAAAAATATAGATTCATAATATAGAGCAGTTCAAAACAGGGCCGTGCAAATATGTATCCTGATATGCAGTGATTGGAGAATGGACTCAGAGCAGCCATGAAAATAAAGATTTTGGAGCACTGGTGCATGTCAGGTTGGACATGACCTGTCAATGTGTGCTTGCAGTCCAGTTGTATCCTGGACTTCATCTCAAACAGTGTAATCAGCAGGATCACGGAGAGGATTCTACCTCTGCTCTGGTGAGACCCCCACCTGCTGTGCTGCATCAATCAGCTCTGTGGCCTCAAATGCAGAAAGGACCTTGTCCTGTTACAGAGTGTCCAGTTAGAGTGTCCAAAGATGATCAGAGGGCTGGAGCACCTCTCCTACTCAGGCTGAGTGAGTTGGGTGGTTCAGGCTGGAGAAGAGAAGGCTCTGGCAAGATGATTGAACATCTTCCAATATCCTGCAAGGGACCTACAAGAAAGCCAGAGAGGGACTTTTTACAAGGCCCTGTAGGGGTAGGACAAGGGGTAAAAGGCTTGTAACTGAAAGACAGTAGCCTTAAATTAGATATTAGGAAGAAATTCTTCAATGTGAAGGTTGTGAGGCACTCTGCAGCAGGTTGTCTGGAGCAGTTGTGGATGTCCCATCCCTGGAAGTGTTCAAGGCCAGGCTGGGTGGGGCTCTGAGAAACCTGGTCTAGTGGAAGGTGTTCTGGTCCATGGCAGGGAGTTGGAACTAGATTACATTTAAAGTCTCCTTTAACCCATTCTATGGTTTTAGGAATAGCAGAGCAACTTGTATGTGGTTAGTGAAAGATGATGAACAATGCAAGTGCTTCCAAATAAAGTGCTCTATTCCCTTAGACAGCAGTTCCCATTACAAGTGCACCATATGCTCTCAGCAAGCAGCAGATGTACAGTCTAACATTTAGCGATGGAACTTTCCCATTTAATCGTTTGGGATAATACTAAAATAATGAATCATTAATCTTTGGCATTTCTAAGGCAGTTTTTTTTTTGTTGCTATTTGTCCTCACTTTGCTATGCCTATTTGTTTCAGAAAGTCTTGCCATTTTAAGATTTTAGAACTCTTATATAGACATTTCATTGTATATCTCCAATAACCCTGAAAGCATTATCCATTTTAATGCTTGGGTGATTAGGTGGCTTCCCCAAGATCACAGCAGGCACCACAGAGATGCAGGAGACATCACTGGTGCCTTGAAGACTGATTCTTCTGTCAAGACAGCCACAGCTGCAGGGTCGATGGGGAGCTGCCAAGGGCATGGCATCTGGTAAATGACAGAGTGCCACCTTGAAGGCAGTGCTCAAAGACATTGTCTCCTCACTATCTTTACCCCTTTTGAATAGTTGATATTTCATTAAAAAAGGGAATTGTATGAACTGGATGTTAATTCTAGTATTCTCTACTGGTAGAAGGAGCTTGCTTTCTAATACCATGGAAGGTGGGTATAAAGTTATGTGCAAGGGTGCAAGATAATTAAACCAGGGGAAAATACTAAGTTTCCACTGTAAGTTTTGATAGATCAGTTTATGCTTGAAGTAGAATATAATCTGAATTAGAAGTTGACTAAAATTTGCCTTGCTTTGGGAAGGGGATTGATTGGCTATAATAGAATACATTTTAGTTAAATTTAAAAGTGTCAGTTAAAGTTGTTCCTGTCTGGTCATGTTCTTTAAGAGGGATCTTGCATTGTTTGTTGTGACTAGTAAGTTAACCTTTACAGCCTCCTGAGTAATGTATTGATTAACTTTCTTTGTTCAATTCAGCCTTACAGTTTCTTGGAAAAAATATTCAATATAAATGTAATGTGTAGAAATATATAAGTATAATGTGTATAATATTTCCTTCATCGGAAAACTGATGATCTTGTAATATTCTTGCATTGCCCTTTGCTAGAGAGACATGTAGTCTTATGGGACTTTGGTTCTTAAGTTCTTGAAAATAGCAGCAAAGCTGTAAGGAAAGCAAAACACTTTGTTTTTATTGATTATTTTTTAACTGTAAAAGCTTTTTTTAGCAGTTTTGTCAAGTGTGAAACTTGATCTGTTCCCTACAAAGTGTTGTCTTTTTCTACAGTTTATTTACAGTTCATTAGAAGTTCATGACCTGTTTTCCCTCCCCCCCTTAATTCTGCTTAAGTCAATCAATAATTGTCAGATCTTTTCTTGGTAGTAATTTTGCAGGTAGATGTTTGATCTCTATCCCTTATCTAATTGAGGATGATTCAAGGCTGAAGACTTATTTCTTTGTTATGCATGAAGTTACAAAGAGTGCAGTAAATGGGGACAAATGGCAGGTGTTTTGTACACAGACAAACTTGTAATAGATTTATTTGTAGCCTCTTGAATTTGCCTTATTGGGTCACTGTGCTATTCAAAGTAGCTTCTGAGGGTAAAATAAAAGAAAAAATCCTTCCCTTGTTCAGTGATATTTCGTGACAATCTGGATGAGTGATCAAAACAGAGTGAGTTAGTTGCATTAATATTCTGTACTTTCCTGGGGTATGGACTGCTGTTCTCATGGTGAAGCCTGAATATTATTTTCTCTATGAAGACAGTCATTAAGTTTAGCATTCAGCACATCTCATCAGCTGGGCTTGCTCTTGCTGCTTCTAATGGAGCTGAAGGAGCAGCCACCTAAAGTCACACTTACTTTGTTGTACTTCCTGACACCATTCCTTATCTTTTCCAAAGGAAATGCCGTACTCTTAGCTTTTTTTTTTTTTTGCTCTGGACCTTCCTGAAACTGCCTCTAGGGATGCTGACCTAATTTTTGACTTGTCCAGTTATAAGATTAATCAAAATTAAGGGATGTGTTCTTCACAACCTCTGTTTTTCTACAGTTGTATGCAGTTGCATCCATAGTTTTTTGCTTCTTGAAAGGTTGTTATTTTTTCCCCTTACCCAACCTCTCTGATGTCCCTTGAGGAGTTAAAAGTGCGAGAAGTATACAAGCAATGTGTTGCTGCTTTAAGTGACTGTTAGATGCAAATATGAAATCCTGGCCCTGCAGAGGCTTAACTGGAAAATAATGCAATTTCGTAAGGGTCTGTTTTGTTTAAAATGATGTTGTTGTGAGGGTGACTTTCCTTGCTGCTAGAGACACATGGTGTGATTCTTGAGGTTGTCCTGTGCAGGCCAGGAGCTGGACCTATGATTGTTGTGGATTCTTTCCAGCTCAGGGTATTCTGTGGCTTTATGGCAGGCATCTGTTGAGTTTTTCTTGCTCTACATTTTTGCAAGACAGTCAGATAGCTGTGGCTCTGAAACACATCACTTTTTCTTTCCTGTCTTTTCTTCTGAGTCTAAACCACTTTATTTGATAAAGAAAACAAAGCTCCTAGGCTTTATATGAAGCAGTGTCCCATCTTTTCAGCTGGAGTAACCTGCTTTCATAAACTTAAGTACTTCACTTTCCTTATTAGCCCAATATACTTAACAAAGCTCAAAACAGTTTTTTGGGCAGTATTTCTTCATTTGGAGTATAGAATGCCTCAGATCCTGTGTTCCTGATTCCAAATCCCTAGCTGCTGTACTCAAGGCTCCCCTGGTGCTTTCTGCCCAAGGCTCCAGGAAGGTTGGTTATCCTGACTGTTGGGTATGTTTTTTTACATCTTATCCTGTCAAGACTGGTCTGTGGGCTGCTGCTTGAACTGTCACCAATTTGATTTTTTCCAAGGCTTGTTGCTCAGAGCCCCATGTGAAATTGTTGTTCTTCTGGGTCACTTGATAGAGAGAGCTGGCAATGAGACAGTCATTTGGAATGTGTATTCTTCAGAAACCTACAGTGCCTGAGAAAGCTTGTGTGTGTGTTTCTTACTAATTGGTGGATATGCAGGTGTGATTTTATTGATCACACCCATTGGGATCTACCAAACTGTCTTGCCACTTTATTCCTGTGCAGATTCCTTGACCTTACTTTGTTTAATGGCAAAAAAACAGCTTTCAGAAAGATTTGAGGTGTTTTTTCTGTTTCTCAAAAGCTTCCTCTGCTGTATTAACACACACAATGGTGTCATCAATTTACTGCAGGTGTTCCTGAGCTTTTCCTTGTTCCAGCCTGGATCGGTCCATGGCAGATGGTAGAGGCTGTGTCCCTCTCCCAGGGATGGGGGATTCCTGGTATACTGGGCACTCCTCCAAGTGCAAGCCAGCTCTATTGCCAAAGGGATTGAGAAAAACACATTAGTGATACCAGTTTTGGTACTCTGCTGGGCTGCCTGTGATTCCAGTTTGTGTTGAAGTGTGTCTGGTATAGCAGCAGGTTGATTTCAGTCATATCACAATAATCTACTGTTCATCACCATTCTCCATTAGACTCTCCCACTGGCCATATGGGACTGTTAAATGTGAGCATTTTGTTCTAATGGTTCTTGGTGATCCAACTGGTGACTCAGTTTATGGATGAGAAGCAGGGAGTCTTGGTTGATGTGATGTTGCTGCTATAGTGGTGATGAGTACCTGTGGTCCTTCAACCTTCAGTAATCCTGTATAGGAGAGTCCTTGGGATACCAGGCAAGATGGACAGCTGTTTAATTTCCTTTGTCTCCAAAAGAGCTATATGACAAGCTCACTGCATAGTTAATGCCATCAGGGTACCCTTTGTACTGGTATCTGTTAGAGCCTTGTACTCCTGTATTTCTGATGTTCCAAGGCACTGGATTCACACAGTCCAATAAATCCACTTGTGGTTGGAGGCAAGACTCTTCAAATACCCATCATAGGATCCTTCACTTATGTCTTGTAGAAATGAGTTAGAATTAATTTCCATAGGATGAAGAGTAAAGTCAGCTTTACCTCTCTGCCTGGGAAATTGCCAGGCATTGTCAATTGCCAAATTACTGCAGACTAGAGCAGCAGCAGCTTCCCTGAAGGAAACTCCCATTTGTGATTTGTTTTCCCCTGCAATTCATGTACCTATGTCTCTAGGGTTGGGGTAGATCTTCCATGATATCTTCTCTGTGGTCTCACAGGTAAAATCATAGCATACCCTGTGGTTATAAGTTGTGTATCTTCTGTCTTGAGCAGAGGCAGTTTTCCTTATCCTTAGTGGAAAGTCTCAGTGATGGGGTCCCACATCCCTGCCTTGATTTGTAATAATACTTAAAGTGGCTAGAAGTTGTTGAAAGACACAGTTGTAGTACCTGTTATAGACCTTGCCTGTGATATCCTGCCCCCCACCCCAAGCCTTGCTTAAATGTATTTCAAGTGGAGAAAGGAGTTTGGCCTTTCTTGGAGAAACTCAGGCCTGGCTGGGCTGTCCCAGGTGCCAGATCATGTGGAAAAGACTTCAGACAGGCTCTGTCTTGTTCCCCGTGTTGGTCAGCCTATCCTGGTTTCCTCTGCAGCAGCTGAGACCCGCCTCTGTCTCCTGGGACCGGGCAAAGGGCTGGGGAGGAGGCAGAGGCACAGCTTTGGTGCCTGCCCAAGCTGTTCCTCCATGTGGGCTCCCAGCCCTTGCCCTGCGTGTTGCTGGCCCGAGGCTGTGGCAGGTCCTGGCTGAGCCCCAATCCCGCCTGGCTGAGCCCCATCACTCAGCTCTCGAGTGTCTCCTGCCTTTCCTGGCCAAGGCTGAGATGAGCCAAGCCCCGTGAGCTGCTCCAGCAGGCCACCTGCCAGGACCTCCGGGTGGCAGCCAGCTGGGCTCAGGAGGACTGGCTCCCTGTGCTCCAGGGAGGCACATCCTACGTGAGCGTGGCCCGGGTGGCACGGCTGGGAAGGCTGAGGCTGCTGGGGAAGAGAGTGGCCGTGGAGACAGCTGTCCATCTTCCCTGACTTTTGCGTGTCATACCTGTGCATTTTACCTGACTTTGGTCGTGAGGAACTCAGATCTGGTCAAGGATGAGATACATCACAGAAGCAGTCAGCTGGAGTCTGGACATGAGAAAAGCCTGCCCTATTGCTTTAAATCAGGGGAAAATCTAAGAGAGAAACTGAACCTGACCATAGGAATCTGAGAGAATAAATATGTTTACTGTTTCAGCAGGATGAAGAGTTGTGTGTTTATGTTTATGCCGTGTACGTAATAAAGGGCAAGTAATTTGTGAGGCTGCTGTTGGAGTTTACTGAAGCTCCATCTATTTTTCAGCTGTGTCTTCTGAAATAGTTTGTGATAGGATCCAAAAAAGAGACTGAAAGAGAATGCATTGTAATATCTTACAGAACAGCCTTTGGCTCACAGCCAAAAAATATTGTAGCCCTTGACATAACTATTAAAGCAGTAATGACCTGAAGAGGTAATAGAGAGTGCAATCTCTGTCCTTCTTGATGGGAATTTAGGTCTAAAGCAGAGGTGTTAATTTTATTGATATCATTAAGGGAAAAGTAATATAGCCACAGTGTTATTTTCCACACAGGATGGAAATTAAAGAACTCCATCCACTTTGCAGCTGGGTTGAACACAGAAAGTGAGAGCCACAGACATGATACATGATCTTTCAAAAACATTAATAAAAATTTAAAATTTCACTCCTTTAAAACAACTACAGTAATTTTTACAAATTGATTTGATAATGGGGCATTAAATAAGCAATGTAGATAAACCCTTTAGAAGTATGTCTGATGGAACACTTTGGAATTCCTCAGGGACTGATTTGCACAGTAGATTTGGTAGGAAATGGCAGAAGTCAACAAGGGGAAGAGTCAAAGGATAGTGATATTCCACTTCCTTGGGGTACTTGGTGAATACAGATAGAAAAATCAAGTCTAAGAAGTGTGCTCATCAAGAGATTTCCTTTATTTGGTCAAGCCTTTTGCTTGACTGCAGAAGACCTAAGAAACCCTCATTTGAATTATAAATGATGAGTAAAAAACTTAATTTTAGCATGGAGGAAGAGACTAAAACTAAAAAAGTTGAAAAACACCTATAGTATCTCTAGAGTCAAGGTGGAGGAGAAAGTAAACCAATTTCAACTGACTTTCATCAGAAGTCTATGTAATGTGTAATCCCTATTTTTCAGACTAATTTAGAACCATACTAGAAAATTTTATACAATCACAAAATAACTAGTTTCTATACTATCCTTTAAATTTCATCCTTCACCTTTGCTTTTTCAGATATGTTTTGTATTTGAGTTGGAAGCTTATTGAAGTGTTCACTATATTTTCTTAAACGTGGGTGTGATTAAATAAATAGAGTAACTGAGACAGGGCCTACAAGCATTGATCTAATCAAAATAATAGATGGTTTCTGAAATATGAAGCTTTTATTTTTTTAATACAAGATATTTTTGTCACCAGTTGAAGTAGAAAAACTATATTGAAGCTTCTTGTTGCAGCATTTTCTTTTTAAGAAAAGACTTAATTTCTGTTCAGTGTTTTACTCTACTAAGTTGCACTGTCTGGTCGCTGTCAGATGCTGGAAGATTATTGCCTTGTTTTTTAGACATCTCTTGCATGTGGTACTTGCCTTTGGGACATATGTTCTTGACAGAAGAAAATGAGGGAGTTTTTCTGTTGTCATTGTCTGTCATCACTGAACATAAAGACATTGAACATAGCACTCTGGGAAATTATCTCAAGAAGCTTATGCATCTTCTTGCTATTGTCTGTGTAAGCTGTAGTCTGATACAGTACATTTTTAGAAGTCCTCTTTGTCCCTTTGCACAGAGTTGAGACTTTTTTCACGAGATCTCAGCAGGACTGACTAGTTAAAACTGCTGTGTATCAGATGTTTTGGAATATCTCATCCAAGCTGGTGGTTGGCACAGTGCTGTCACTAGTTCAATTTCTTGGTAATACCTTTTAAGTTCTGTAACATTCATGCAAAATATATCCTGCTAAAGCAGAAGGTTGGTTTGATGGCTGTGAATCTGGCAGTTTGCTGTCCAGGAACAGACTTCTCCTTCATTACTCCTGATTATATCCCCTCTGTGGACTTGAACTCCATCTCTGTGTGTCATTTTGCTAGCAGTGTTTTTCCAGTGTGCAGAGAGAGTCTGCAAGCAGCATGCTTGCTTAAATGTGACATTTACAAGTGCAAAGTGACTGCCTGTTGTCTAACAAGAGCCACTAGGTTAAGTATTAATATACTTACCATCCTGGTGAGACTTCTAGGCAGCTCCTCGTTCATGCTATCTGTGTTTTGGCTATCTGTATATGCCATCTATGTAAATCCTCACAAGAATAACAAGTAGGTGTACTCTACCAGGGTTCAGAATATGGTTAAAGTTTTCAGAGAAAGATTGCTTAATCTTACTACTGCTGCTGGAATTCAGTAGATGTTGCTCTTTTGAATTTTGGTTGCAGTTCCCATCTTCTCACAGAACATTCCCTGTTTATGTGTTTAGTAAGTAGCAGTGTATTTTGGTTAGATAATTTTGTCTGGTTTTTTTTTTTTTTCTTTCTATTTTTTTTCTTCCTGAAGAAGAATAATCAAGGAACATGTACTATTTTTGGAAAATAAGTTCATGAAAACAGAAGGAGAGAAAGTATGCAAAGAGCTTCACTGTTGCTCGTTTTGTGTAAGAACAAGAGTTCTTATTCATAGAAGTTGGTAATATCAGTGGCTTGAAAGTCCCTTAACTTCCCTGTTGGCTCCAGTTTGAAAGCTTCATTATGTAACAAATAAAAAGATCAAGGCGGGTGTGAGAATTAGAATATATGGTGACCAATAGATGTTTCTATAATCACATTGAAAAGGGCTGTGTTTTGGGAATACATTCACATGTGCTGCAGTGTAGGAGGGCATGGTTCAGCAGCTGTGTTAACCACTTCTAAACAGAGGATGTTTTCCCTCCTGGTGTGCAGAATCTGAATTGTGGTGCAGGCTTATTTTTATATTTCTCATTAAGGGACTTTTCCAACATGACCTATCCCAAAATCAGGTCTGAGACACTTTGAGGTGCACCTGGAATTTACATTTGTTATTAGTATACAAGGTCTCTTGCTTTAGAGTGTTATTTTATCAGGCTTTATTCAGTTGACAGCTTTTAGGTGCCTTTCAACCCTGCAGTTTTGGTGGTTGGGCAGACTGATAGAATGGTTTGGGTTGGAAGGGACCTTTGAATACTGATTTTTTTCCAACCCCACTGCCATGGGCAAGAATACTTTCCACTAACTCATGTTGCTCAAAGCCCAACTCATCTTGGTCTTCAGCACTTGCAGGGACGGAGCATTTTTTTGAGCGACTTGTTCCAGTGTCTTACCATTCTCATCCTAAAAAATTTCTTCTTTATGTTCAATCTAAACCTACATACTTCTACTTCAGAGCTGTTCTTGGTTACTTGCTTTCACTGTCCTTGTTATTGATGAAGATCTTCAGTAACACTGCTCCTAATACACACCTTGGGGGACATGACTGGTTAGTGGTGTCCATGAGGACACTGAGTTACTGACTGTAATGAATCATTTGTTGGCTTCTCTTTCAGGTGCACTAAAGCTTTCTGGCTGACGTTTTTCACTGTCAATCTAAGCAGAAGCAGCTAAAATTATTTGCTATGTCAAAGCAAACCTTTAGGATGGGAAAGGCCAGTCTTTGTAAAACTAGTTGCAGTAGGAATAATATTTATTGCCAGGAGTGGGTTTTGTTATCTGATCTTTGAAGGACATGGAGAAAGATGGGTCTTGAATTACAGCTTTTGCAATAGCTGTGAGACTGTACCTGTGCATTCACAATATGCCCACTGGTATTTGTAGGCAACTTTGGGAGTGTGGCAGTTCTATTGGTATTCAATGCTGAAGAGCTTAGGTATGATGGAGTAAGTCATGACTAGACACTGTCATGAGCTAAAACTTTAAAGCTGTCCAAAACTTTTAGCTGTGGGATTGTAATTACATAGTTTTGAGTGCTGATGTAGTAACTGAGATTGCATAGCCTAATTTTCTGAATTTTCCCTCCTGTTTACTGATATCTCTCTCCTGAAACTTTGTTCAGACTCCCCCAGTTCTTCTAAAGTAGGTGAAATATGCTTGTGTAAAATGAAATATGTGAAAACCCCTCATCTCACTTTTCTCAAAGGAACGTAACTAAATCAGCGAAATTTCAGATTTGTGTAGAATCAGAGGTCAGGGGGATACAAAGTTGGTATCTCATAAGTATACGTGCAGAAATGAACTAAAATGTCCTTCTGAATCAGTTTTTTTAAAACCTGATTATATTAGCCTTTAAACAATTACTGTGCAAACTGTTTACTTATTGAGATAATTGGGAAATACCCATACTTGTTTTTTGACACCTCTTTAATACATTCAAGACTGGAGACCTGCTGTATTTAGCTGTCTTTTAAGCTGAGTTTTGTATTCACACAGTGGTGTGTGAAATCTGCTCTTATGTCTCTAATTTTTGGAACTGAGAACCATATGGTATCTTGATTTTGCATTTCTTAGATCTTCTTAATTGTGCCTGCATAAAAATTAGGCTTGTGCATAAATTTGAGAAAATAACACATTCATTTGTTCTTAGTATATAATATATACTGAGAATTCATTTCAGCCTTCACAGTAACCGTCAAAAGCATTCAGAACAGGACAATTTGGGTTACAGTTACTGCGTAGTTAATTTGACCCTTTAAGGTTTACTTTACTTGTTTTTGGTCTTTTCTTATGGAATGGCAAGACACAGGATGTCCAATTCATCCAGTGAAGGGGGCTAAATTATGTCTTTGTGCACTGATCCAGCAAAGCACTCAGCATTGTTCTTATGTCCCATTTGAAGTCAATGGGATCACTTATGTTTTAGAAGTGTATGCTTTTAAGTGTTCTACGGAATAGGGGTGAGATTATTCTCAAAGTCAAGCATGTGCTTAAGTGCTTGGCAGAACTGAATTAGTTAATGTTTATGAGTTAGCAGAAGAAAAACTGAACCTTCTAGTGTGCTTGTTTCGAAGATCCTTTTTTTCTGAGTTTCTCAGTTTGGCTCTGAGAGAATGTCATAATGCAGTAAGTCAGATACTGTGATTTATCTTTTAATGGAATTGAAAAATAAATTGGGATGACTTTAGGACTCTTCATTCAGACATGGTTTTATCACCAAACTTCTCTTTTAAATTTTTGTCTCTTACTAACTTTTAAAAAATATTTTGCATTTCTGCCATCTTTTTCTTTAACTCTGTTCTAGGCATTTATCTTCTCTAGGTTAAGAGATGAGTTGAACTTCTTCCTTGAGTTTCTGAGCAGTTATGTATCTCTAAATGCATCTCTCCTGTTGGGAGACAGGTCTCCAAATTGCTTACTCTGAATTGGCATTAGAGGTTATTTCTGCCATAATTTCTCCATTGCTATTGGCATCCTTCCTCACCAAAGTTCTGTTTCTATGTACTTGTATCTCTTGTATATGTTAAAATTGTTGGAGACAAAATGTTGACTGCAGATTTGTGTTGCTTAGACATGAGGGAACATGTTGTAAAGAAATAGCAGTTTGTCTTTCTGCCCAACTTCTAGGCATGATGTAGTTATCTCTGCTTTCTGTTGGAGGCAGAAGACAAATGGATTGCACCCTGCTAAGAAGTTAATTATTTGATTGGACTTACAGGACTGTCATAAAGACCTGCTCTTGTAGAAATGCTGTCACTCAATGTCCCTGAAGTTTCAGGAAGTCAGACGAGCTTTGAGAGTTATGTTTGGTGATAAAGGGGAGCAAATGATACCAGCTTGGACATAATGATGGATTGTGATTAAAGCTGTACAGTGGTTAACAGTGACAAAGCACACCAGAGACATCCAGGAGCATACAGTAAAAAATTTTATATCTAAGGACTCTAAAATCTAAACCTATTGGAAATTAAAATACATATTATGTTAAAATATTCCTGGTATTGTAATTCTCATGAGAGGGATAGGTTCTTATGGGTCCCTTGGTCACTGCTAAGTAGGGGAAACACAGCTGATGGCTTCAGTGACCTTTACTCTTCCACTTACCACCTGGATATTTATGTAATACCTGGGATAAATGGAAGTGTGGGGTTATGGACTTTTCTGTGATGGACTTAGGGTTGAATACTAGCATTAATGGAAGTTTTTGTTGAGTTGTGACTACAAGCTGTGAAGTGCAGGATAATTAAGTTCTTAAATCCAGAGAAACAAATTAAATGAGGTGTTTATTTTTTCTGGAGTTCCTAGTAACTTCTATGATGGTTTTGTTCTCTTTAGGCAGCTCTGATTTTTCAGTGGTTTCTTTTATTTCTTTCTATGCTTGCTTAGTGGGCTCTGTTTTATGCTTAGACTTTGTTAACCTTCAGTTTTCAAAACAAAATGCAGGTCTTTACAGTGTGTAAACTTGTGCACGTGGCTCCAGGTGTTACTGTGGCACTTGGTTATCTTAAAGTGTGCTATACTCAGTGCTACTGAAATGTGAGCCACTGTATTTTAGTGTTTGATTAACAACTTGACATTAACAAATTAGAATTTGAGTATATGAATATATTGAGTTGTCTGGAATGTTCTTCTCTTTCATTGTTTTTATTAGCAAGAACACAGGTAGAAATGAGTGTGATAAATTTAATCTAGAAATAATTATTTCAGTATAAGGAAAGGGATCTTGCCTGAGTCTTTGCTAAGATTCATGGAAGTCTTAGGTAGAATATAAGTATCATGATTTAGTTCTAAATGTAGTATGATTGATTCGTAAAAATGTATTATTCTTAAAAGTAGCGTCCAGTGGAGTACATTAGCATATAAATAAATGTAAGCAGATAGTTTCCAATTAAAATAATGAAATTACACAATATTGAGGATGGTAATTATGAATGTATTTAATATTCATCCCCGTGAGGCACACATCTTATGTGTGGTAAAATCTGCAGGGAAGAGGAATCATGTGGTTCCCTTTCATTGGTTTTAATGAGCTTTGAGTAGATTGCCTGGAAGTTTTCTGTTGATCTGAACCCTCAGTCTGAGTGTTACCAGTTCATTTTGCATTACCAGATTTCTTTCAAGGCTTAAGTTGGGAATTGTTCTTTTCTGTTTAGCTTAGAGGAATTTGCAAAAGAGCATTGCTGTTACATTATTTTGTAGTAGTGCAGTCAACAGCTGCAACAGTGATATACTACAATTACCTTTTTATTAATCAAAGACCAATCTGTAAATTAAACTGCCAGTTTATTTAATGAATACTAATAGCCACACTTATGTTGTATTTTTAAAATCCTATCACTCAAAAGCACATACTTCTGTCAAGACGTGTATGGTCCTATTGACTTCAATGGGACATAAGCACAGTGGATCCCTTGTAAGAGATTTTAGCACCCTGCCTTTTTGACTTCGAGGATGTGAGGTAAACCATGGGTATGTCTGTCTCAGTGCTCTGTTTTTAACACAGCTCTAAGCAGAATCTGGAATGGAACACAGGTGTATGGCTCTTCAGAACTGTACGATGCATTTGCTAGGATTTTATTAATTTTCATTGTAATCCAGTAAGGGATTCTGTTCTTGGTCAGCAAAAAAAGAAGGGGAAAACTACTTCCATCTACTTAAATTATGAGTCTGTGTGCTGGGAGTGATTGGATCATGCACATCCAAGTGTTACTCTTACAAGAGTTGATGGAGAATTAAGGATGGGGTGATTGAGGCTTATAAGGATGAAAGGCCAAGTGGTTTAAATCAGCATGATTCACTTCATTGGAGCCTGTTGAATTTACAGCAGATGAGGATTTGGTCCTTTTAAATGCAGTTAAGGTCATTCATTGAACCAGTGACAGAGGTAATAAATGACCCCAACTCTTGTTGTCACTGTGGTTGCCATACACACAGCAGAGCCACTTGAGACTGAAAAGGAGCCAGACTGGGAAATGTGCAGGAAGCTTTATCATAAAAAGTAAATTGTTGCTGGCATTGGAGCTGTGATTCAGGAAGGTAAGAGGAATAGAGAGAGAGCACTGAACAAAGACTTGCAGCTCTGCTGGGACTGCACAGTGCTGAGACAGTTGTGAGGTTGCTTGAAGTGAGCAAGAGACACAGATTTTAGAAGGAGCACATTGAAGCTGAACTTGAATGGACTAATAACTGTGCAAATCAAATGGATTATGCTTTAGAGACCCTTATGATGTCTTGTGAGACAGCAGAATATTTTCAGGAAGCTGTTTGTTTTTTTGATGTGTTCTTGTTTTTGTGGCGCTTTTTGGGTGGGTGGGGGAGGAGGAGGTAGTGCTGATAGAGATGCTTTCAATGGCTGTGGAGTAGTAGCCAATATTGGTGCTTTGCTTCACTCTACCAGCAAATTTTATGTACTGAGCAGCACAGAGTATGTGCTGGTATTCCTGGTATTTTCCTCGTGAGAATACCAACTGCCTTGTGCAGTAGTGATCTGTTCCACTCGAATTCCAGAGCAAATGGCTGGCAAGAAGTCTCCTCTTTATGTTCTGGGCTGAGGCAAATGCTAGATCTGCTGTTTTTCAATATGTTCTTGTAGGCATCTTACACTTATTTTTCATGCATGAAAGAAAAAAAATACCCTTGATTTGTCTGCAGGTTTCTTTTTCCCTTTAGCTAAAATAAAGCACAGCCAGAAGTCAAATTGCTGTCTATATACAAATACACCCTATGTTTATGACTAAATACGAATAATTAGTGTCAAGTCCAAATATAATTATTTTCCTTAAATATTATTTGAACATGCTTTTCTACTATCTCTAAGCACTATAAAAACACAATTGTGGGCATCAAGAATGGGGGTGAGAGGAGAGAAAAATGTGAGGGAGGAAGGATGATATTTGATCCTATTGAATCCTTCCCAGCCCCCAGACTGCTATCTCTGTGTCCATCCAAGATGTCCCGAAATTAGTCCATTTCTCTTTGTCACTTCATGGATATAATTTCATATGTACTGAGGGACCTGTGTAAGTCCACTTCACTTGTTAAAAGTGAATAATTCATTGCATTCAAGCCTATTTAAGAGAGATAATTGGGGGACTTGATACCATGGCATTTGAATCACAAAGCAAGCTCATGCTCTTTGATGCTTGCATTTCCAGGTTATTACTTATACTTATAACAGTTTTTAATTAAGCTGTTAAATATTGTGGATGCTAGATGCTATATGAAATGCATTGTACACTTCTCCAGAATGCAGATGAGTGACAGAGGTGAGAGGGGTACAGTTTCTCCTCTGTTAGAAAAGCAGCATAACACACCAAAACATGAATGTGACTGCTTCTGCAATGTGGTATGGTCCTTACCCCATTTCTGACCTTTATAAGGTCTGATTGCTGAATGGGTAAAAATTAATCAGTTTTTTTCTGGTAGCTTATCCCAGCTCTTACTAAAGAGCAACTGGCTGCTGGATGTGTATAAAGACTAACAATAAGATTTATTAATTTCTGTTATTTTGTATATTATACTGAAGTGCTTTGAGATAACCTTTGCTGTGAGTGATACAGAGATATTTGAAATAGGGAGTGACTCAAATGTGAGAGAACTGTGGCCTCTAGGTTTCTAAAATTCAGTTACCCTGGTTCTCCTTTAGTATATCCATAGTTTTTATGGTACAAGTGTAATGAATTTATGTACCCAGAGATAATAAGTCATAGAATGAGTTGAGTGTAACTTGTCTTATGCTAAAGTTTGCCTTCTGACCAATTTAAAGTTAAAAGGGAATATATAGATAACTTACCTACAGTTGTTGAATGATTGTTGCACTTCTAATTTAATAACAACACTGGGAATAGCAGTTATGGATACAGGAAATCACTGTCTTCGACTGGTGCAAGACCAGTCAAAATGGGACATGGGGTTTTGATGTGTTTATGTGGCTTTAGACTTCTTTATTGCAAATATATCTGCTTGTTTCCTTTTTCATTTCCTGAAAGCACAGGAGTATTTGAAAATAAAGATAGGCCTGGATTGCAGAATGCAAGAGACTGAAAGGAATCTCATCTCTTGCCTTAGGGTTACTCAATGTTTGGATTCTGTGTTCTTGTTTGTTTGGTTTTTTCCCCCAGATATATAAAGGCTGTTCCTAAGTACAGAAAAGCATTTTTTTCCCAGTTAGTTTTTCAGTACAGAGGGGTGTTTGCATGTATAGACATACATAACTTTTAAAGGTCTGTGTTAGATACTCTTCTGTTGTTTATACAAACTGTTTAGAAAAACTAACCTCAAAGCAGGCGTGGATGTGGCAGGTGCTGATAAAATTTCACTGTGAGAATTATGACTGTGTTCCATAGAACATAGTCTGTAGCTCTGTACCACACTGTAAGGGTTACATACACAAGGTAGAAAAAGGGAAGAGCGCTATTCACAAAAGCAAGTGGAGCTGTTATGTATTAGAAGCAGTTGCACTTACTTGATTTGCAAACCAAGATTGTTTCAGGATCACAGTCCCCCCCCTTTCCTAGCTTGTGCCTTCTATTGTTCAGGCATTTGGCTTTGCTGGTGTTTTTAGTAAGATCCTATTAATTCAGTTACATTGTCCTTTGCAACCACTAAACCCGAGTATTTATCTGGTGTTTGTTTGCTTTTGTTTTAAATGTAAACTGACATTTAATGCCTTTTTTAGACTCGGATGTTGTCCTCCTGGACAGGCTTGATCACACGTAGTGACCTCTGGGAGCTGTGCAGATAAAACCAAGTCAGAAACATACTAGAGAGACAAACAATATTAGAACAGAATTAGAACTGTATTGAAGATAGTAATGCTTAAATGCTGAGGACAATACAATGCTGGAATCCAAATGATGGAAGCTTAACAATTTGGGGGCAGCCATAGGCTATGTTGTCACTGCATGGACTAAAAGACTGCTTCTTAAAGTGTATCGGCTCCATCAGGACTTCTGTTGACTCACCAACAATTAAAAAATATTTATTTTTATGTAGTTCATGTAGGTATTTGTAGTATCCCGGGGCAAATTTAATTCCTGTGTAAGGTTGGAGCCAGCTGGTCTATAGAGACTGTGTCTGAGGTGGTCCTTGCCTCCTGCTGCATTGTATTGCTCATGTGAGGGATGGAGGTGGGATATTCACGGTGTACGATGCACATTAGTCCTGTGTGTGCTGCTTTATTGTACAGTTCCCAGTTCTAAGCAATAAAGAAAATGTATCATCATCCTTAAACTGTGAGTGAAGCCTAAAAATCTTCCTGATGCTTTTTAATACTCTGCTCTGATTTAAGGTTTGAGGCCTCTCAGCTATGTGTCATGTCATCTCCCAGTTTAAACTTTGATAGCTCGTTCAGTTTTGTTTTTTTTTTGTGTGGAGGATGCTGTTTAATATTTCTAGGAAGTACATCTTTGAGGAGAACCTCTTTAGGAAAGCTTTGTTCAGAAAGTGTTGAGAGGTAGTGGCAGGTTGGTTTAGTTATGAAGGGAGTGTTTGGACTCCCCTATAAACTGCAGTGTTGAATAAACATATATTGTCTTTTGGTGTGTACATGTAATTATGATAATGGTAAAGTTCACAGATAATTTTCATTCCTAAATTTTGCCTCAAAGGCAATGAGAAATGTAAAAGGCACAGACTGTTGCTTTTTCATATTTGCAGTTTTTGAGAAAGTAGATCCATAGCTCCATCTGCTGGGGTTTAAAACCAGAAGCACAAGGAATTGCTGTTTATTGAAAGCACTGAGTTCTGGCACTAGCTGCTAGGCAGAAACCAGAATAAAAGTACTGCTTTTTTTTTTTTTTTTTTTTTTAAGCTGGTGAATTGATGGAATAGATTTCTCTGGAGGTATTGATATAATATTTTGACAATTTTGCCTGTTTTAACACTTGTGGTTTTTTTCCCTGCAGTTACAATCACTGTCTTAAAGTTGACAAATGTCTCTTTTGACAAGATACAATCATATATACAATACAGAGGTACTTGTATTATTTCTACCCTTTGTGGTTTTTATAGTCAGACAACTTACATAGGTAAGATAAAGACCTGATATGACGATTAGCTGGATGGTTCCTCCAAAGATCTCCTGTGGGGAAAGAATAAGGCCAAAGTATAAAAACCTTAACTTTCTGATTTTCTCTGGCAATTAAATATGTGATATTAAGATATTTTTGAGATTAATTTGCATTTTGCAATGTCTTGGTGCAGACCAACATGAAAGGAAGCTATTTCCATCTGATGAACCTCTAATATTTCTATTAAGAGGGAAAATATTTTGCTCACACTTGGTTTCTTGTTGGTCTGAGCACAGAAGCTCAGAAACGGAGCTGTGGCCAAGCTCTTGAGAAAGAGACGATTCTGAGATAATCCACTGTTACTCTGACTGCAGTTGTTTTCAAAGCAGCTTACTCATTTTCTGTCATTATATCAAACTCTGTCTAGTGTAATACCAGCTGCAAAAATGTGCATCAAAAATCCATTCCATAAAAAGCAAAAATTTTCCGTCTTTTTCAGTACTGAGTGAACACTTCAGTTTCAACAGTAACTGGGTTTTAGAATTTGAAAGTATTACAAAGTAATGGTTGTGTATTTGACTAAGATTCAAACCTCCAAACAGAATAGTGGGACTGTTTCCTTGAGTATTGTCATTATGTGCTGATATATTTTGGTCTAACCAAGGAGCCTAAACAAAGGTGTTTTTCTCTGCTATTTTCTTTTTTCCTCTGTTGAAGATTTTAAGAATGATGCCAGTAGGGACAAGGATTTTAGGTAAAGAAAGTTAATGGTTTTGTGGAGAAGATGTAGCTGGAGTGCATTTCATTCTGTAAGGGTTACTGCTGTGAAGTTGTAAGTACAAATACTCGTGTTAAATGTGGAGATTGAAAGGAAACACCTCCTATATTAGTCATAATAGGATATATATGGCAGTTTATAACTCCTCTGCTGTAAGCAAAAAAGTTAATGGAAGACTAGATTTCATTAGTATCTGAAAGTATTGCTGTCTTGAAATACTTATTTTTCCTTGTGTTTAACTTAGTGCTAAGTACCAAAGTGTAAACTTTGGCAGTTTAGCAGTGCAAAATATGTATGCATAAATGATATATTATTCCATTAAATTAATAATATTAAAATATTCGTAGAACAGTCACAACATTCAAACAGTGTATGCACTATATATATATATATATATATACACATATATGTATTGGCATGCATATATACAGGTGTATTTGCACAATGGAGTATGTTTTAAGAAATGTTCTCTGATCATTATTGTAGACCTAGAAAGAACAGTATATTGTGTTTAGTTCATATTTTATGGGTGAGGATTTCTGCTGCTTAAACAATATGAGGAATGCTGACAGTTTGTGTTCTTCCTTCAAGAGGCAGGAAAGGAGAAGTCAACTGAATAAATGCTATTTTGTTATCTGCTATTAGAGGCAATGTATTCTATTAAAAATTTATTACCACCTGGAAGGCCAAGGCTATGTTTATTCAGGGTCAATCCTCAGGAATAATATTTTGTTATTAGACACAGCCTTGGTATTCCCAGTGCAAGTTATAGAGTGCTTTTTGCTCAGTTTTCTGCTTCCTTCTGCTCTCAGCTTGGAAAATTTTGTAGTTATAAATTAGGATGGCTTATTCTTCAGTGAAGTGACAATTTAAGCTGTGGGCAGGAGAGAGAACTGTGGCAGCAAATATTTTAT
Organism: Oenanthe melanoleuca; assembly: GCF_029582105.1. NCBI lineage: Eukaryota > Metazoa > Chordata > Aves > Passeriformes > Muscicapidae > Oenanthe > Oenanthe melanoleuca. Next base: position 17,506,677 of record NC_079337.1, read on the forward strand.
ACAGCCATAAAATATCTGTAGAGGTTTCATGTGTTTTAAAAAATACTTTGTTCAATCTACTGCTATTACAGAACTGCATTCTAAAGTTTTCTTTTCAGCAGTTATGATCTCTCCTTAAAATACAGGGAAGAGCTCTCACAATCTTGAAGAACCTTGTGTGAATGTGCTTATCCATACATACCAGTGTGCCTGCAGGTAGAGATTCACAACAGCAAGGAAACCACAACACAGTTAGGGTGTTGAAGTGGTTAAAGAAGCCAGAGAAGCGTGAAGGGGAAGGATAAGGAGAGTTTCATGTGGTTTTGAAAAGCCCATTTTCAGTAGGCAGAGCTGTGGACAGGTGAACAAGCTGGGATAACACCAGCTCCTGTGGGAGCTCCCAGGGCCTTGGCTTGTCTGCACTATCCCCCCTGCAGCTGCTCTTACACAGTGGTCTAAATGCAGACTTTCATACCTGTCAGTGAAATGCAACAGCTGGTTGTGCTTCAGTTCACTGGTGGATGTAAAGTTATTTTGGTAACTCTGTGGGTCCTGTATTGCCAGTTTTGCCCCAGTTAGTCTGAATTCAAATTGGGGTTTCAGTCACAGAACCTGGTCATTGTCTAGGTCAGGATTTAGCTTGCCATCAGAGATCACCACTGACTTCTAGCAATTAGTGACAATTCCCAAGCTGTTTTTCTCATCCTAACTACAGAATTGCTTATTAATTCCTGGTGCTTGTGAATAGTAGTGCTGGGCACTGCACGTTCAGAGTAGAGCTGTATTAGCATTTAAAATAAAAATGTTAACAGCAGAAAAGTGCAGTCCAGTCTCTAGTCAGAAACAGTCTTCGAACTTACTTGTTATCCTTTCTTTCACAGTTATATAGCATATATGTAGTTTTATTAATACTTAAATATTCTCTGTCCATTTATATATGTCTATGTGTGTACTGCTCACAGATACTTGCTGCAGCCACATAACACAAATTGCTCATTAGATGAATTAGTTTTTGCACTTGACATCCAGACATTGACTAGCCAAATGACTTGGGGTTTATTTTGATGTGCTGAACACCAGCAGCTCATGAAGTTACATTGGGGCATAATTCCTACAGCCTTTTGTGTTCTTGTGATTATATATTACAGATTTTTATTGCTCTCTCTCTGTGGTCCTGTCTTTCACAGTGGTAGTTTATTATAATGAGAACAAAAAGGAAATAGGACTTTATATTTCATAAAGATTAATATTCTTCCAGTACATCTATGGTGCTGATCAAAATAAGTTTTGCTTAAATACTTATAAAAAAAATGCCAAGTGCCTGTGCATTGAAGCACTTCTCACTAATTTCAAGAAACATTAAAAATTAGCTAATTATAAGCAAATAGGCTGTGAGAGGATTTCGGAGAAGTGTTCAAAGGAAACATTAGAGTTTAAATCTAGAAATACGATCCCATATTTTGACAGTAAATTCCTTGAACTTACAGTTCTTTTGAAAAAAATTTTGGTGTTGCATATTTTGGCTGGACTGCAATGCTGTAATTTTCTGTACTGCAAAGTGATACATACAGCTTTTAGCAGAAGCACATAAATTAGTTAAAATCCAACTGAAAGTTCAGTGAAGATTGGAAAATTTAAAATCTCTTCTTTCTCGCAGAAATCTGAGCATTTAGAAATACAAAATAATGATTTGTTCTACTCAGATCATGACAAATCAGCTATCCTTTAAGAGTGCTTCCAGTTTATAAGAACTTAAAAACAAGGATGTTTGGATGATATATTTGTATATCTTTTGGCATTTAGGTTTTTTTTATCGTTACCCATTTTAACAGTATACAATAGTGTTGAGGTATACCTATATAAAATTGTGTATTTTGTCTGTAGAATATTTTAAGCCATTTTTAGTGCTGGCTATTGAGCATTGCTTTGAAATGCTAAATGTCTTCAGTAATGTGTATGCAACAAATTGTTGTTGACATCTCATGTATTTAGTCTGTCTGACAAATCTGTTTGAGTAGTCTTTGAGGCTGAATAATTTATCCTCTTTCCCCCTTCCTCTTTGTTTTTCTCTCATCCCAGGTTGTTTTATTGGCTGTGAAGAACTACGGACCCTGTGTGCCCTGATGGGGGACTCGGGATCCAGACGATCGACTCTTGTGTCTCGGTTGCCAATATTCAGGAGAAGTGTCAGCCGGAGACACGACTCCCTTCCTTCCTCGCCTTCTTCTGCTAATGCCATTGGTGTCCACACCTCCTCCCCATCCAGCACCAACTCCAGCTCAGGGAGCACAGGGAAGCGCCGGAGTATTTTCCGCACTCCTTCCATTAGCTTCCATAACAGGAAAGGGAGCGAGCAGAAGCCTGACTCAGCGAGTCAAAATGTTAACGTCTCAAATGGTGCCCAGTCCTCTCTTAGCACTTTTCAAAAACTCAGCTTGGACGAGCACATAAAAAGCAGAGGAAGGCATTCAGTTGGCTTTGGCAGCTCACGTAGCAAGAAGATAACAAGATCTTTGACAGACGATTTTGAAAAGGGAAAGGAGTCCTCAGCTAATAAGAATGTCTTTATCAATTGCATAAGCTCTGGGAAGAATGAGGGTGATGATTCAGGCTTTGCAGAAGAGCAAAGCCGATACTCTGTCAAGCAGTCCACACGAAAACTTCTCACTAAATCTTTTTCATCACACTACAAATTTTCCAAGCCAGTTCCAGAGAGTCAGTCGGTTTCCTCTGTGCAGCAGCCCAGGTGCTTGCTGGACGTTAAATCCGATGTGGAAAGCGAGCCTGTGATGGCCAGGTCGTCCCCTCCCTGCTCGGCTGAGACGACGGAGTGCATGGGCAGCTCGCTGCAGTCCCCGCTGCTCTCGGCCGACCTCACGGCTGCCCAGACCCCCTCGGACTTCGTCGCTCTGACCGAGGACTCTGTTTCAGAGGCTGATGCCCTGCCCAGCAATGGGCCTGGGGCACTGCTCGCAGAGGATTTTGGCCACGACGTCTCTACCTCTCAGATCTTCTTTAATCCTGCTGCTGCTCCTGCCAGGGAGACACATACTGTGCAAAGTACTGGCCATTCTGCTGGTATATCTCCTGTGAGTCATGCAAGCTCGTGCAGCGTGGAATCCAGTACCTTATTCAAAACCTCAGTTGTTAATCAGACAAAAGTACTGTTGCAAGCCAATGGACTACGTATTAATGATGCCAGGCACATAGAAAAAACCAATTCAGAAAATGCACATTTAGAAACCTTGACATTACAGTGTAGTGAGGAACCAGTGACACTCTCTCCAAAGGCACAGGGGTTGAGTGGGAGCAGAGATGAAAGCACTCCATCCAAGCACATGAGAGACACAATTCCTATTGTAGAGTCTAAGACTGTTTCATGTTCTGAACCTCAGTCCATTAAAACACAACAGGGTTATGAATCAAACCATCCTAAAGGTACGTTTTCATTTTTGAGTTTGGTGGGTTTTGGGGGAGCTGGCCTCATTTCTTCCATAATGATTGTTTTGTTATGAAGTGTTTTTTAGAATTGCAAGTGCTAGCTATGAAATTCAGAAAGTAGAAATTGTGTCCTCTTCCAAAACTGTAGGAATTAAAGGCAAAGTCTATGATTTTTTTTGAGTTTGTGTTTTAGCGTTTGCAAACACTCATCACTGCTGTTTGTGGCTATGCTTTGCTTAATAGAAAATAATTAAGAATGCAAGTATTGATTCCCATTTTGTGTTAGAGGCTGAAGCTGTGATTTCTTGAGACATGACTATTTTGGACTTGAGCCGTGGGGTTGCATAATTTGGGATGGAAACATCACCAGAGAAAGAGACCTTCTTGTAGTCTGATTATGGGAAATAATACTTTATATTGATTTGGTTTCAGAAATTTCTAGAGTCTTGCTTTCTCTATTCAACTGATGTTATAGAGTAGCTCAGAGTGGTTATTTTGTCCCAACTACGATACATCCTGTTTCTGCTTCCATCTGAAATAAGTGTCCAAATTCTCATTTTGTCTTTTGTGAAACTGAGGGAGTTAATTACCATCTGAATTGCACACTGGGTCTTTAGTTTATGAAGAGTAATTTGCAACTACTAACAAGATTAAGCGGAAAGTCTGTGCCTAGAAATCCCAATCTATAGAGATACAGATAAATAAGGCACTAGGCCCTTGAGTGAAGGACACCTGTCAGAAGACATTTATCTCTGACAGTTTATTTTCTCGAGCCAGCTTAATGACTGGTGCTTTCTTGCTTAATCCTGAGGCTGTGTGTGGTGGGCCAAAATTTGAGAGTTAACAAGACAGCATTTGTAGTGATTATATTAGAAGATGAATGACAGTAAGTATAAACTCATATAAACTCACATCCATCATTTTGCTTGGACATTTATCTAGGCATGTAGATTATAAGCATAATTAGATAGTGTAGATAATAAGCATAATAATAATAATAATAAGTATAGTTGGATTCATGTTCACAGAAACACTAGAACTAGTACTGCATTATATCAAGGTTGATGATTAATTGTTCTGATTTTTAGTGCTGTTCAGAATATTTTTTCCCTGTTGTTGTGAAAAATTTATTTCAAATTAGAAATTGGCCAAGTGTACAAAGAAACTATTGAAAATAAGATAAAAGTCCTGCCATGTGAAATGACTCAAATACAGAAAAAGCTTACATGGCATTCAGTAAGTTGGTTATAAGTACTTATACCTGTTGCAAACAGACTAATTTGAGCATTTGTTTTTCTAAAACAGTATTTAAATCTTGATGTGAATGCAAAATATTTCTGTGCATTTTCATTGGTAATAGATATTTTCTCTTTTGTACCTGGTTTCATGGCTGATATCATAACATTGCAAATGTGGCATTAATGTATGAGCATGTTTGATGTGCCATATTATTTCTTAGTATACCTTTGTGTATTTTTGTATGATACAGATTTTCTTGTGAACCCTTAGAGAAAATGTCTCTTCTCTTGCAAAATGCAAAAGAAGATAAGATTTTCTGTATGTGTGGCATTTATTATGCTATTACACTTTTATCTTTCTCCATCTCTAAATTTGCCCTAACATGTCAAGATGTATTTTTTTGTCCTCTTTTCTGATGTGTTATTGTTTTAAGTGGTCTGGGATTTTCCCACTGACTGCAGGCTGAGTTTGGAGGGTGCAGATGTAAAGCTAAACTAGGAATGCTGAACAGAAATTGAGACCGATGCGTATCCCTGTCTTTTAGCAGGGATAACAAATTTGTCACTTGGCCCTTCAAAAGCTGGACTGGCTTTTGGGCATAGGGTAAGGCAGGTTGGGTTTTGGCATCATTGTGCAAGTGATAGTTTTTCTGGTAGGTTTTACTTTCAGCAATTTGGAAGTGTTCTATGATGAGGGGAAAGAGAAAATGGTGGAGCAAAGAGAATGTCTGGATTCTATAAGGAGCCCTGGACTGGGCTGCGGTGTGCTTGGCATGCCTGTTTTTGGGGCTGAACAATGGTTTGGGGGTCCAGGTGACACCTTTATCTAGGTAGGCACGGTCTGCTTTCCACAGAACATTTCTCATGCGATTTCTTTTCAGTGTAATTATTTCAAGCGCAGCAGTGTTCTGATGAAGAAAATATTTGTAGAGAGCAATTCCCTGCAACAATTGCTGATTGCTTCTCTCTTTGTAGTTGATCTTGCCAACAGCCTCAGTCCGTACCGGGAAGGCAGATTTGTTGAGAAACGACTGAGATCCTCTTCAGAAGGAACTGCTGGGGGCAGCCGGCTGATCATAAAACCCAAGGATGGAAATGCAGAGGAGCTTAACAGCCTGAGGAAGCAGAGAGCAAGCTCATCCTCTTCCAAAATGAACAGCATGGTGAGTTTTATTCCCACATTGTTTTTCTCTGATTGGTATAGCTATAGTGAGAAGCAGTGACTTCACAATTAACAGTAATAAAGAGTGATCGAATATGATCCAGGCTCAGCTTCTCATATTAAAAATAATTTTTTTCAGGGTGTGGCACTGTGAAAAGGTTTGTGTACTTTCTGGGAAGAGTTTCTTGGTGATATGAGTCAGTGATTTGCTTGTGCTATTAAAGCATGGAGCTTTTCATGTTTCTCTGTTTTTGCAGGAAGTTTTCATCCAAATATCACTGAATAACATATTTTTTTCAAAGCCTGAAAGAACGTGGTGACATTTAAAGATGCTATTTCATGTGAAGCATTATGCAGATGGAGTTCATGGCCTGAAATACTGGTTAACCCTGGCTCAGGCTTGTGAACCTTTTCTGGGTTGTTAGACCCAAGTTGTTAGGCAGATGTCTGTGTTTATTTAAATACTAGGCTACACTTCTGCTGTAGCACTTCATTCTGTTCAGGTCTGTGTTAATGATGGAAGTGGGAAGGTGACAATCCAGGAACAGGAAGTAGGACAAATGTGGATGGGATTAGGTGGTAACATGATCACTTCTTCATGTTTTGTTTATGAAATCTATGAGTTTTTTCTCCCACTGCCATTAGCAAGGCTGTCAACAAATCGACGTGATTTGCTTATGCTTTTTGGTATTGCAGTCATAGACCAAAGCCTTCTAAAACAAAGTCAGAGAGCATGCTCATGAGTGAAGGTAAAATTATTCCTGCTTTTCCCCCAATACATTTGAATATTATCTTCCTATCTTAAGAAAATAGGAGCTTTGTTAGTAAAAAGTGAGGTTTAGGAAGTAAATCAAACAAAATTAAACATGAAAGCACTCTCTGCACCCTCTCCTTCCCACAAACAGCCAGAAGACAAAAGAACAAACCACAGTTTTCTGGAAGCAAAAGAAAAAAGACCCAAATTTCATGTTCATAATAATACATATTTGAACAGTAAAAGGGCCTCTTCAAAATACTTATCACAATCAATTCATGTTTAATACCACAGTAGCAGATTGCTATCAATGAATGATGCTAATGAAGAATAAATACTTGGTAAAGAATTAGTGTTACTACATGAAGTATTATAAAAAGCCTTATCCTAACTTCCTTGTGTGGCAAGAACAGCATGAGTCACATGGCTGTCTGTATTCATTTTGTTCAGTTCTGAAGGAAAATGACCCACAGACATTGAAGGGATGACAAATCCCTGGGGAGAGCAGAGGCCCCTGTGGCAAGGGCAGCATTGCTGTGCAGTTCTGCTCCGTGGCACAGAGTGAATGGCTGTGGCTGTGGATGCCACATCTTCTGGCATCACCTAGAAGTCTTGTTAAGCTGAAGAAACTGTGTACTTGTATATTTGTCCCTGTTTGTGTGCTTTTTCTTGTTGGCAGGCAGTGTGAGCTGCTTCTGCTGAGGGACTGGGACTGAGAAAGTCTCACTGAAGGGGTGTGATTTTCACAGGAGACAGGAAGTAGAAAAAAAATTAGCATCTGAGGAATTGTTGTTTATCCTAATCATCTTGCTCAGCAGAGTATTCTTGCATATTTGTCATTTCTTGTTTCAAAGATGAAAGGTAAAAGGTTGGATAGACTGACCTCTTAAGTACTGGGAATATGTATCAAACCTACAAATAAGACCACTGCTTTCCCTAAGAGTGGCCTTAACTCACTTGTGAGGTGCTAAAAGTAATTTATATTCTGGCTATGACCAATGCTGTTTGCAAATGAAATTTAGGGAAGAAGAAAATATTTCAAAATAATTCTGCAAATGCCAATTTCATGGTATTGTAAGTAATGATGTGAAAAAAATGCTTGAAATTAATTGGATTGCCAATTTTGTGTTTATAAAGCTGCTGTTCTTGCAGTGGCCAATTTCTGCTACAAGAGGGCACCATTTCACCAGAAATGGTTTTGGAGAGCTATCACTGCAATTCAGGACATGTTTGAGCAGTTTAATGTTATTAGCCTGTGCAGTATGATAGAACCTTTCCAGATGACAAGTATTGATAGTGATGCAGTTTAAAGAGATGGATATCACTGTATAAACCCTGGTCATTGTAATGCTCCAACAATGAACTCATGAGTTAGCAAATCTAAATCTTTTGACATAACTTATAGACTAGTTAACTGTGTCTCAGAAGGTTGGTGGAAGTTATGCTTCACCTGCTGTTTCTATCTAGGTGGTTTTTCTTTTCCGATGTGAATAAGAGAGACAAAAAAGAAAGAAAAATGTGAATCAGCACAGGCAAAAGACCTGAATGGTCTGAAATATGCAGTCCTGCAAGACCAATGTAAATTTGGATAGTTGACACAATGAGAATTAGATTTACCACATTAAAAAAAAAATATAAGACCACCAAATCTCTCTAAGTAAGTTCTTTACAAGATTAGGAGACAAAACAGCAGGGAAAAAAGACTTGATGTGTAACAGTACTTGGAACTAAGAGAAAGTGAGATGTGTGTGAACAATAAAATCACACATTATTTCTCATTGTAGTGTCTAATAGGGAAATGTGAGCATTTTGAATATCACATTTATCAATACAGAGAAAAAATGTTAATTTTTTAAAATATATGATGGAGATTTTTAAATGCTAGCAAATTAAAGTCATTACCAGATAGTCATGAAGAATTACTTGAATGGAAGTAACTGTGCATTACTGCAAGTTAAAAAAAAACAAATATCTGAGAGGGTGATGGGAGCACCTAGATCACATTGCCCAATATCAAGACATGAGCTATACTGTGCTGTATGCATACATGTGTTTTCACTCTGTCTAGAAATATGGCTGCATATATACACAGACTGCCTGATTACATTTGACTCTTGCAAATCTGCCCTTCTGCCTCTCTGCTATTCTTTACAAGGAAAATTGTTATTTGTCTTTACAATTGCTGCCTTGCCCATACTTGTCTATCAGCTTATGTACTGGTAAACTAAAAAACCCCTTATTTTTCAACTTCTTGTCTCAGTGGCTGAACATTATGTTCTGCAGGATTGTGTTTCTTTGGGTACTCTTCAGCACAGTTTTCTCTTCAGTTTCTCTTTCTTGAATCTTCTCTAAATGTTGCCTATTTCTTGCTTCTTAAATTCAGCTTCAACTTTTCACCCTTGCAGGTAAAAACTTTTGTGCTTGCCCTCAGTGCTGCATCATCAGCTTCCTTTGCCTGGAGCAAAGCAGCCTTGCCAACTTGTGCCAGCTCAATTAGAGCAGCACAACTTACTTTTCCAGATTGTTGCTTTGACTGTGCCATTTCTTTCTTTGCATCTTTCCTGTGGTTCCTATATATTAGATCTAAAACCAGTGACTTTTGAGCCTTTTCCCCCTCAGCTTTAACAGTGACTCTGTTGCCAAGCTGTCAAATAATTGCATTCATGTTTTCTCCCATGCTGCCTGTCATGCACTTGGGTAACTGCAGTTACCACAAAATTTGCTTCATTTCCTTTCTCAATTTTCACTTTACTTTTTTGCCTTACCTAAAGATAATTTTTCAAAGTGCATGCTGGTACTGTATTACTCAAGTTTTTACTGAGCTTTTTTTTTGCTTGTCCATCCACTGCTGATACTTAGCCAAAATCTCCCTTTTCTCACGCTTGTCCTGTGCTTGTTAAATGGGGATGCTCCAAGTACCAAACATCTCAGTAAATGTACTTATAAATTAGGAACAGTGAATGCCAAACCCAGTGTCAAAATGCAGGGCAGTATTTCATGGGCAGGAATTCAATTTGGTAGTGGAAGGAGTTGAATATGTTAGTTAAACATTAAATTTAAAAAATTGATAATTTACTAATTTAGTGTAGGGGGAGCCATCTGAAATTTTGGGAATATAGAATAAAGGTAAATGATTGACACAGAAATATGCTTGCAAAAGAGAGATAAACTGCAAATATTTGAGACTCCTAGTATGTCTGGAGGGAGCAAAAAGTCAAAGAAGGAGTCACTAATGAAAGTGTGTTATGGCCAAAACATCTGTGATAATTATCCCATTAGCAGCTGGTGTCTAAATTGTGGCTGGATGTTTTGTGTGTGTAACTCTACCTCAGTTTTGTTACTGAAGTGATTTGGGGTGACTTAGCAGCTAATAGGTTTCTAGTATGCTTCAGAAATGCTACTTGCAATCTTGGAGCAATTATCCAAATCACTGTATTGAAATCTCTTGCTGTGTTTGATATTTTACATTATTAGACAGTATCCAAATCTGTAGCCCATCAAAGTGTGCTTATTGCTTCTCACAGATAACTTTACTTTTAATATTACCTAAGTACTCTTACTTATTTTCAAGCAACAGTTTTAATCCAGTTGCTATGTCATGACAGAAACAGCAGGATCCTGTGCCCCCGTGGACTTCAGTGAATGTACTTGAATAAGGGCTAAAATGTTTTTTATATTCCTCTTGCCTGTGCTGAGTTGTATGATATATTGCTGATGTATGTTTAAGCACAGAACATGAATCAGACTAGGTTGGCTGCTAGTCTATCAAGAATTGAGGTAATTTTCATATTTGCTTGAGGTTACTTTAACACTGACCTTCTGGAAGCTGTGATTTTTATGCAATGTGTGGTTAATATATGAGGGGGAAGCTGCTATTGAAAATATTTGAGTTGAATGAGTTTCAGAGGGTGACCAATGATACAAGTGAATATGGCTGTTTTTTGTGGCCCATAAATGTGACCTGTAAAGGCCTGAGAAGACCTTATGGGGTACACTCTCCTTCTGCAGACTGGCATTCATTATTAATGCATTAACAACCTGCCCTGGAAAGGCAGTGAATGAAAGGTTAAAGGGAGGATTTGAGACCTCAGGGATTCAGGCTGAAAAAAAGCCTCAAACAAAACAACCTTTTTCACAAATGCAAAACTGTTGAACAATATGAGCTAGGTTAGCAAAATGCACGCACTTCTTTATTGTCTTCTGTACAGCCTTCTTTAGAACTAGCCATGTTATGTGTGCTCTGAAAGCTACAACCTGTTTTTAGCTTGCTATATGGTGTATTATCTCTGGTATCTGTAGTGTTCATAAAAGCTTGTCTTAATTAAAATAGATGTGCCATTCTTTTTCTGTCACTGAATTATGATATTTCTGCTTAAATCAAATTCATCTCTGCTATGCTGGGCTTCTCGAGGGAGAATATTTAGGAACATCAATTGTTACTGAACTGTTCAAGCAAACCCTGTAAGGCAGCAGTTCACCCTTCGTGAGAAGTGGACTTGACAGCATTAATTTATAACTAGATTTGTACTAATGTAACAGAATTTCCCCTTTTGCAATGAATTTGGCATTTTATTCCTTTTTGAAAAGAAACTGTGGAAGCCACTTGAAGCAAGAACTGTCAGGAATACTTTGGAATTATAAGGCTGAACAGTACTATCTAGATAGGAATAAACTGCTGACTATAGTCACTTAGTAATTTGAGCCTTATATTCCTAATTCAGCATGGAGGAAGTGCCTTTCACATACTAATAGGATAAAAAAATGGAAATGGCAGTTAGGGATTTGAGCATTTTGGCTGTGCTTTTTAGGTCAACTCAACTAGAAGCTTTTTGGGTAACTACCCTGTGGGAAATTAATGTCTGTAGTGTAATGTGTGTTTCTTAACAAATGAAGGGCTTGTGAAAATCAGATTGTGGTTGTTAAACACTTTGAATTAATTCTTGAAATTCTTGAAAGTAACTAACAGAAATTAATTTAGATGTGACTTAATGCTTATGCTGTAATGTTCTTTGCTCTTCTTTAAGGACGTAATCATGGCCCAGAAAAGGGTAAACTGTTAATCTAACATGGGAGTAATTACTTGAATTGAGTTATGTTAGTACAGGTAGAAGATAATGCTACTAGCAGTTTTAAATCCCAGAATGATCATGGCAGTGGATGGATATGTTTGGTGTGTAGCAAAATAGAAGAGAATTAGTTCTTTCTGTGCTTTTATGGGTTAACTGCAGTGGGTGAGCTGCCCCCCTGTGGCTCACTCCCTCTCGCAGGATGAGGAAGAGAAGTGGAAGGGTAAAAGTGTGGAAACTTGCAGGCTGAGATAAGGACAGTTTAACAGGGAAGGCAAAAGCTGCACACACAAGCAAATCACACAAAGGAATTAATTCAGTAGTTCCCAGGGGCAGACAGGTATCTGTCCATCCATCCATCCCCTGGGAAGCAGGGCTCTGTCACACCTAATGGGTACTTTGGAGAATAAATGCCATGAGTGCCAACATTCCCCTCCCCCTTCCTTCTTCCTTCCCAACTTGAACTGCTGAACACAGCATCATATGGCTGGATCCCTTTGGTCAGGTGGGGTCAGCTGTACCAACTCTGCCCCTTCCAAATTGCAGCTCATTCCCAGCTTCAGTGGCAGGGCAATGTGAGGAGCAGAAAAAGCCTTGACAACTGTGCAAGCCCTGCTCAGCAATAGCTAAACATATCTTGCTGTGTTGATACACTGATTTGGTCACAACACAGCACCACAAAAGCAAGTGGATATGAAAAAATTTAATTCTGTCCCATCCAAAACTAGTACAAATTTGGTATCTGGTATTTTTTTCTGAAGACTTGTAGGAGTACTTGCTCTAAGTGTTGTCTGAACTAATTTACAGGACACTGAACTTCTAGAACTGCAGATATGTGCCCCCTGTAGCATTGTGTTTAGTTTTCTGTTTAAATATTTTACAGAAAAACCTTTGAGACTCAAAGTATAAGTGTAAAGCACGGGCAGGTGATGGATTTTTCTAACAAAGCAAGCTTTTGTGCTAGTCTTACTGCATCCCCCAAATAGTTTTGCTGGTTAAAGTAAAAGCTTATTCTGAAGCTGCTCGTCATTTAGAGTTGATAATATTTTTATCGATTTCTTTTTCCACATGAAGGGAAAGATTTTTTTTCTGCACAGAAATACTTGGTAATATGTTAAATTACACCCTAGTGATCAATATTGTTTAAATAGATAGACATATTTGTCAAGCAAAAGCAGCTTGGTTATTTTTCTATTTTAATATGACTTTTACATTTTACTTTCCTCTTCATTGCCATATTTTCCATGTTCTGAATACAGGTGAGTGCTGCAGCAAAATTGTTTTGTAGTCTTCTTGAAGTAAACCACTCAGTCTGTCTGTGCATGTGGGCTATGTGTGTAGTTGGATTTAGAGTGTCTCTGAGGGCAGAGACTCCAGAGCCTCATTTGGCAGCCCATCAAGGTGTTTGTCCATATTTATGGTTTAAAAAAAGAACAACACTTTTTCTTGGGTTTCTTGCATTTCAGTTTGCACTTGTCTATTCCCTGGGCAGCATTAAGAGGAGTCTGGCTCTGTCTTTGTTGCCCATCACCACCCTTGTGTGTCAGATGCTCAGAGGCCTTTGATACTGGGAGGAGATGAGTCCAGTATTGAAGGATAGGGAGCCAAAGGGAATTCTTAACAGAGCTCCCTTGACACCCCCACTGTGCTCCCAACTCATTTGCAGTGCCTGTGGGATTTGCCCAGTCATTCTGCTTGCAAATGTGCTGTGTTGGGCAGAAATTGTAGTCACAGGAACTGGAATCATCCCTGTGTGTACACACCATCTCTTATTTCCCCTCCTACTTCATGGAGCAGGTGTGCCAGAGAAAGGAGGTGATTTACAGGGAGTTCTTGTGATATTCAGTGATGGCAGGTGGGAAGTAGAAGTGTGAGAGGGTGGAGGTGCCATCTTAACAAATGCTTCTGAAAGAATTGGAAGAGGTGGTAAAACCTGATGTACTCTACTTGCATAATGGGACCTCTTCCCTGCAGAAGGAGGAACATGTCAGGAGAACATGGAAGTTACCATTGGTGGAAACAGGTTAGAGGGTTATCTGAACTAGTGTGGCTGATCTAATGTTTGTATTTTATTACACTTCATTTTTAAATAAAGGAAGGGGCCTTTATGCAATGAGTAATACTTAAGTGAAAAATCTTTCTATCCAGTATTGGTAAAAGAAAGTACTTCCTCAGATAAAGAAGGTAAAATACTTTAATTGAATGTCTGCTATGCCCAAGAAGATTACAGTCATGTCTTATCTTGAAAGATGCCCTTAGCATGGGCAGTATTTTTGCAGCTGTGGTACATATCTTCTTGGGTTAGCATATGCAAGTAATATATACAACAGGAAAACTGAAACTTTTAGAGGACTTTTCTAAGGGAGACAGTTAATGGAGAGCTAATTCAGCGAACTTGAAATTTATGTGACTAGTGAATAGAAATCAGTATCTTGGGTTTGTCATCTTATAGGTCAGGTTCTTCATGGGTAGTTTGCATTCACTTATTATTAGCGAAAATAAAAATGGAGAATTGCCCTGGCTTGGTTCTTAGAGTGACTAATTTTGCCCTTGTCATTTCTTATGCACATAATTTCCTGCTGTGTGGGTCCCTCAAACAGTGTGTCCATAAATGGTTCTGTAGTGTGAGTTTTGGAATGCTTTCCTATAAACTGCCTATTTGCATTCTTTTGCTTGTGTGAGAATAAATTCAGAATAAATACAGTATTTTTTTTCCCCAGGCTACAGGAATTCAGGGTAGAGTGCTTCTTCCAGGCCTTTGAGCCCTTTCATTGATAAAAAGAAGGTAATGGGGTGAGAAATGGAAATTATGTTGGGTCACTTGTTAGGTCATTTATATTTGCAGTCCATCTTGCAAGTGTGTTGCTGGAGACCTTACTAGAAGAACCCTGGATTAAGGATTTGGCAGGGGCTGGAAAACTAGCTTGCCATTTAGACCAGGAGATTTTTGTGGTTTAAAGTCAAGTGTGTTCTAGCCCATGGAAGACTAAGGATGGTGCTTTGTGATTTGATACGTGGAAATCAGCTTTAGGGTTGTTTATCTAGGTACATTCACTTTTTAATGAAACATTAGGCAACAGTGTATCATTCAGGAAAGGAATGAAACGCTAAACCAGATTTTGTTGCCACTGAGATAATTTTCTGTATTCATAGCATTCGTTCACTGAAACTAATAAAATTAATTGAAATAACATAGACCTGGTGCACAACTTCGTATCTTGTAAAATTTTCATAACTTGCATGAACAAACTGCATGCAACCCCCCAGACAGCACAAACTTTCCAAAATTATTGCACTTATAATGTGTGTTTTGTATTTGAATTCTTGATAAAGTAGCAAACATTCTCTGATTTTTTTTTTTTTTTTTTTTTCTGTGAGAGGCTTTTTTGGGTTTTGAAGAATGTTAGTGTTGGATAAATGTGTAGGGTTTAAATTTGCATCAACAGTCTGGATAGCTGTTATGATGTGGAGCTGATTGGCAATCAGAGGAACGTTGGTACTTGAGAAGCAGTCATTAGTAATAGGTGGAGCAATTCATTGCATGACACAAAATGCCTTGTTTGATACCAAAGAAAACCTGAGGAGGGAAGTTGTTTGGTAGCAGACTGCTTTGGGATCTTGAACATCTGCAACAGAATGGGGAGTTTTAATCAATTGAAAACTAATAGAAGGTTGTTCATTAAAGTCTATTTCTGTTGCTTAGACAGACATCTCAGATAAAAAAGGCTTCAGTTTTTCTTACTTAATTTTTTAAAATTCATACGTGTTTTAGGTTGCTCCCACATACTCACCCTGTTAAGTCTGATGCTGCAGAACAGGCAGAACTCATGTCTCCTAAAAATTGCTCCTACAAGATTCTTCACTGAATAACTTTAATTTTAGTATATCTAAGGAAATGAGGTTAGTTTTGACTGCTCCAAAAATCAGAAGTCTCCTGGTTTGTTTTTTTTTTTTTGGCATCTTTTAGCTGATAAAAGTGTTACCCAACAGTTTTAACTTAGTCACTCTAACCAAAATGATTACATTGAAAGTGTTTGGAGTATATTTTGAAGAAACTATCCCAAAATAAGCATTGTGAAACTTGTGTTATGTGAAGCAACATGAATAAATAGTGGGAGGGAACACTTAGCTAAATGAAATTGTCTTTATAAATCTGTAGACTTGGCAGACAGTTATCCTGGAAGACTTTCATCTTTCTAAATTTGCCAACTTTTGAAATCTGTCTCCTTACTGGAGTGGAGGAAGTGCAGCAGGGAAAATGAGAACCTGATCCTGAGAGAAGCAAGGAGGATAAAAGGCAGGGCTTACCAGAGACTGGGCTATGTTCCCATTAGAAAATGGATGGGGTTGTGAAGTGCTGATAAGAAAGGGAGAGTTAAATGTAAGAAAACTGTGATTAAGAATGGGATGGAGTTCACTGCAGGTACTGTGGAAAAGGAAGAGATGAAGCATTGGGAAGGAAAAATGTTCAGGAGAAATTTTTGGCTACGCTATGAGATCTGAAAGTTAAGAGGATGGGAAGTAGTTCAGTTAAATAAGCTAGAAAGATGGGAGAGGCTATCTAAATTTTTATAAATTAGGCATGAATTGAGGGAGAAGCTGGGAACTAAAGAGGTCAAGAACTTACAGAACTGATTGTCAAGAGAAATTTGTAATCCTGTTACCTGAAACATTGAAATTCAGGAGTTAGTTTTATCTCCTATGAATATTCCCTATGGGGGACATTGTTCAGAAGAAAATACAGCAGCCTGAGAAATATGCATTGTTGGCACAAACCTGTCAGGCATTTCAACTGGAAGTGGGAAGTAATGCAATTTTCCTGCTGAAAGTGTAGCAGTATGCACAATAGTTTAAGTATTTTCATTAGTCACATTTCAGCAGAGTTTTTCCTCCAGATGAGAATAAAAAGTTTTCATTTTTGTCTTTATTCTTAAGGAAGTATGTGACATGGTGAAAGCAATTTGATCTTGTTATCAAAGCTATATATTTTCTTTTGAAACACTCTGCCTTCTCTCAGCCTGTAGGAAAAAAAGAGAAGAAATGGAAAAGGAATATTTTTGCATCTTTATGAATAAAAATGTAGGCCTGTAACTTCCATTCATGTTGGCTCTGGTTAAATCACAAAGTTTTTCTGAGATGCCTGATTAACATGCCTTGTCCTCCTACACTGTTAAACTAATTATCACAGATACAAACTCATTACAATTTTTTTCCCTGTGTCTGAGAGAAGGTAACTTTTCTTTCCTCATAACTCGGGATATCCTTTTCATTCCCCATTCCTAGGCTAGGGGAAGTGTGTGCATTAAATATTATGCAGAAAGAAAAATTAATAAAAGAACATAAGACACAGTCATGATGGGACTTCAGATATTGCTTGCTCCCAGGCACATGTTAAGGATGTGTATTTGATGTAAAATGCCTAACTGAAGTTAGTTCTCACTCCATCAAGTTATGCATAGGTTAACTTGGTTTTACACTGAATCACTTCTAACATTTGCAAAAAAAAAAAAAAGTATTATTTTATGTGTACTGATCACAGTGGGAAAATTTCTACATCTTTAAAACAAACCTAAATCATTGTCAATGAAAAAGAACTGTCTCTGAAGACAAGCTGTCAAGCAATTCATACTGCTTTCCAGGTTCTAAGAACAGAAGGGATGCAGAAATAAAGTCCTCAAAACAGTAGTTTAGTAAGAAGATATGACCAGATCTATATAACAGACTATTAATAACAAATAATAATGGGAAAGTAAAATGTCCTCCTTACTTTACTGTGCCCAGTTACAAAAGCAAGAATAAAATATTCCATTGAGAAGCAACCAACAAAGCTTATTTGTGCAAATACAATTGTCAGAACAGACAGATTTAGAATGGAGGTTTGTGGATGTCAGATTCTTCATTGCCAGTATTAGTCACTGATAAGATGAGACATTGAATCTTAGTGTGTTGGTGTCTTTGTGAGGTTTTGATTTCAAAGAGATACAGATACATGAATAAAAATCTTGAACCTAAGTGAAAGGAATAGTCAACCACTCAGCCATGGTTCATGAATCACAGTAGTTCGTTTTAATAACTTCAGTTGGGAAAGTGGATGCTGAACTATTCTATCTGGATGCTTCAAGTGGACTCAGCTGTCTACTGGAAGGATCTACAGGTGGAAGAGAATAGGACTGAATCAGGGATGCTATGCTGACTAACACAAGAAAGAAAAGCACTGTGAATTCATAGTTTTGCTGGCTCTCAGATAGCATTCACCCGTCTCTACAGTCTGCATAACAAAAGCAGTTGTGGCATTATTAAATGGTATGAAGTGATACACTGATTTCTTGAGGCATATTTATTGCTGCTCAGTAGGAGGCCTGTAAGGTCTGTTAACCAGAGGAGTTCAAAGATATCTCTTGTTGTTCAATATTTATTTTTTTAAAAATTCCATGCAGCAGGGTGTCTGTTAAAAAGGTTTTAGGATGCTTTGTTGTCCCTCTAATATGCATTTCAGCTTGTTTAATGGAGCTCTCCATTTTGGAGCTAGCACATGAAACTGCCAAAACTAAATTGTTTGTGAGCCTGGCTGTTCTTGTAAAGAAAGAAAAGCCAATGTTCCTAATGGTAAATCAAAAATTTTTCATGATCAAATACTTTGATCATTGTTGCATATTTTAATAGGTGGTGAACAAGCTTATCACTAGTTTTTCTGCTTCTGTGTTGTGATGGCAAACAGTATCTATTTTCCAAAAATAGAGCAAACTGTGCAGAATCTGTCAAGAGCTTTGTTTAAGCTAAGAATTGTTTGGCAAATAAAAGAAATAGCAATTTTCACTGATTCCGCATATTTCAAAGGTAGAGAGAGAACATTTTTGCATAGATGCATTGCAAGCTATTTTCATATTTGAGGTGTACAAAAGGGTTTAGCAAATCCTAACATGAATTAGGATTTTATTTAAGACCTGAGTTCCATTTTGATACTCTACTACAAACGGGGTTTGCGTACTAGCATTAGAAAAGACAATTAGCCTATTACTGCTAATAGGTATTTATAAGGAATAGCCATATGTCAAATTTCAAACATGTATGCATCTCTGAATATTGCTTGAGAAACCTTTTATTTTAGCTTTTTTTTTTTTTCTTAGACTCACTGTTGGAAATTATTTTACTAACACTATTTCTAAAACCGGGCTGTTTTGTTGTTTTCTGTACTCTTGTTTTAGTAGAATTCTGGTGGTCAAGTGGTAGTGCTGTGTCTAAGTACTATGTCCTCTGAGTGTTGAAATAAAAGAGATGGAAGTAAAAGAGATGTTGGCATTGCAGAGTAGAGGAGAACAGAGCATTTGCTTGTATATGGGTGTATACATCAGAAAAGTGCCTGGCCTGTATGTGCTCACAGGTTTCAACAGGAAAAAAAGCTTGATAAATTTTTAGATCTGGAAAGGACCATTGGATTCTCTGGTGGACCTTTTGTATGTGACTTGTCATAAAAGCCCAGTTACCTCTGGGCCAAGGACAATGAGTTCTGTTGGAGTAAGGATATGAAAAATGTGAAGAGATGGAATAAATGTCAGTTCACTTGCTAGGTTATTCCAAAGGAATGAGATTTCAAAAAAATCCAACAGAGCAAACAGAATAACAGCCAGTGGACCAAACCATCAAAAAAAGACTGTGAAAAAAGCAGGCTTGAATCCTAACTTAATGGTAGCTATGCTTTTGCTTCCAGCCATTAGGCCTCTATTTGTCTTCTGTACCAAGACTTAAGTCCACCTTTTAGTAAGTGGCATTTTCTGTTCATTAAAGCTACTTGTGAATGACAAAGCTACCTCCTTGGTGTTTTCTTTTTATTTGAATAGATTAAGATCTTTGCATATCTTACTTTGCAGAATTTTTTGTGTCTTTTTATTGGTTTTATGCTTTTTACTTGGTTACGTGAATTTTTTTAGGGAGGGTAGGTTAAGCAAAAGGAAAAAAATTGTTTAATTCTAATAAAAGAAGTGAAATATTTGTGAAAATAACTGGTACAGAAAGATAAAACTCACTATCTCTTTTCTGCCCTACTCTTCATGTATAGTCAATAGGTACAGTAGCAGTGAATATTTTTGTTTTGCACCTCCCAAGAAGATAAATTTTTCTTTGCAAGTTATATTGACTTCACCTGGATGTTAACTCATGTAAATTATATCAATATCTAGTCCCTCATAAAGCATTTTGCTCAGTGAAGAGATTGGCTCTTTTTAAAGTTGTGCAGAATTTTCTCTGCTGTTTCCTGTGAGACTGATGCAACTTTATATGCAATATATATATATATATATATATATAATAAAATAAAGTTTAGGTGGTAGCGCACATTTTGTGTTACCAGTTGTATTCATTGAAGCAGGAGTCCTGTTGTAACTCAGTGGGATGACATAGGAAATTATTCCAGTGTGCTATGAGAAATAATCTGTTTTGGATTTTCTTTGTTGCTGTTGTTCTTAATGGTTTTTATTTGTCTGATGGCTACATATATATTTTATGGAAGGGCTGCTGATCATAACTGCTTGTCTGTCAGCCTTTAGGTGGGTGTTCTTCATCTATCATCCACTTGCACTGAATTCCACAGGTGCTGTGGAGGGATATTTGTTTTTGTCAAAAGATGTGCTGTAGCATGGTGCAGAAAGATGTGAGCAGTAGAAGTAATGTAATGTATTAGTCTGAATGAAACAGAGGGAAAAAATGGACAAGCTTTTGTCACAGAAATCCTTTTCAGGTCCAGTTCCTTTGGTAATAAGTAATTATCTTGGGAGAAGCGTTTTTGTCTGTGTAGTATGTCTGGTTTTTTCTAGATGTAAAACTGGTCTGGTAAAAGATACTGTTCTTCTAGCAAACCTTGGTTTTTCTAGCTTTTTAGTCAATCATGCTTGCAGCAATTCTGCTAATGTAGTTTTTCAGCAGCCCATATCTCTGCTTTTATGTGCTTTCAACCAACACTAGCAGAATGTAAGCTATCTATCATTCACACATTGAAAAGTTTGGAAAAGTAGTAATAGATAAAAAAAAAATTAAAAATATATATGTAGTTTATCAACTTTTTTCATATAGCTGCCTTTTACAAAGGTGATGCTGTTGCTTATGTCCCACTGCAGCTATTCACTGCAAACTCTTATATCTTTGCAGTTATTTTCTGGATTTAGAAGAAATAAAAGATGGTGCATTTCTTAATTTGGCAGCTTTCATCATTTACATTTGTAGGTGAAAGCTGCCAAGCCCTATTAGGGGGCTAAGCTCACCAGGGGGGTGCTTGTGTCATTTCTACCTGCATGTCATATTATTTTCTCTACACTTGTTAACTTGAACTGTCAACCTGTAAAGTGCTCTTATCACATTTGCACATGAGGTGCTGCAGGAGGTGACATAAGCTAATAGAAGGAGTTCATGGTAACAGAAAATCTCATTTGTACGTAGTGGAAGTGATGAGCTCAGGGACTTGCACTTTGATTGCATTGTAATTAACGATGCTTTGTGTATCTTAGTGTGATAGCTGCAGAGACTGCTGCTGTCTCCCTGGTCCTGTCTTAGGGTTGTTTCTCCTAAGAGATGTGGACAGGAGGGAACAGCTGAGAGGTGCGTGATGTAACTGGACTGATTGCAAGTTTCTTGGCTAATCACAGGCCCATCACTCATGATTAAGAACTGAAAGCCAGTCTTCAGCCTTATGTCCCAGTTGAGGATGTGATGGCTGCAGAACTGTTTTGAAAGCATTTCTCTTATTTATCAATGGTAGAAAGGTTATGTAGATATCCACAGGAATAAATGCTCAGAAAATAGAACAAAGAAAGAAAGTTACATGATACTGCCGTGTAAAAGGATGGCAAGATAAGCTCCTGAAGATGAAACTTTCTGCACCTGATGTTGAGAACCTGTGGGCTGTTTGGTTTCCTTGTGCTGTTTCTGTGTACCTCTTTAGAGAGCAAAGACATTATCAACTGAATTTCTTACTGTGCTGGGCTTCCATTTCTTCCCTATCCTTAGAAAAAAAGGTTTGTAAAGGGGATGAGTAGAGCTGTCCCTGTCTGATTACTGCAGTAATCTGGAATTTGCCTTATTTTGCTCTGGTGGGAGATTGGCTTATTTCTCTCTCTGTGAGTCCAGAGGGGTCCTCCCTTTTAATATGATAATTGCCTGTGTGAATGCACAAGCCTGTTTAAGAGGGAGCCTATTTGCTGTCTCTTCAAGTCTTTGTTGGCCCCACATATTTTCCTTCAGACTTTAAATATCACTAAACCTAGTAGTTCTTTCATGCTGAAGGACTGCTCATGCTTTTTAACTTCTTGCAGGGCTTCAGAGATTCAGTATTTCCCTGTCTGCTTTTCACTTGCCTTTTTTCAAGGCTTGGTGAATCTAGCTTTGACTGAATTTTTCAAGGAATGGGCATGAACAGCTTTATTCCTTCTGGGCCATCTTGCAGTTAGGAAGCAAAGTTGATTATATTTTGCCTAACTGTCCAGCATTTTTCATTTCTATATTGAAGATGATTTCTCTGTTTTCTTACAGAGGAAGTATTTGAGCCTAGAGCTAAAGGAAGAGAAACTTTAGCTAGCTCATGAGAATGTTTTGTATTAACTCTAGTGTAATAAATAAATTGCTTATCTGCTGCCTTATTTCTACTATGTATCTCATCTCCTTACACTGGACATTTGTCCCCTCTTATCTTGTATAGCAACTACCTATTTGTAAAAATTATCTTTTATGGGATGAGTAATATCCCAGGTGGATTTTGTAGTCAGTGGAGAAAAAGGCTCCTCCAGGAGATAACAGAACAGTGGCTAATGTCAACCTCCTTTCTAAACCATGTGTAGATTTTCTCACTTTTCTCCCTTGCTGCCTCTTGAGAGGACCTCCAGAGATTAACCTCATTGGGCTGGTTCACTACTGAAGTGTTCCACTCAGTTTGGCTCCTTTTTTGTCTGCACTGACAAATCTTGTGCTGTGTGGATCCAGCCCAGTGGTTACCATTTCAGCTGATAGTTTTGTCCCTTTGCCTCTCTGTTATTTTGGGTTAGCTAGATTCTTAAATATCTGTAGGCTGTTTTGGTTATGTTTTTAACTTGATTTGATCTGGGCTACTTGATACCATTTAAGGTTCCACTTGAGATTCTGTACAGTGTAGTTCCCATTTCATTAATTGGGAATTGGTTTTATGTGGCTAAATAAATACTCTGTCAGATTTTACAGTGGCCTTTTTCTTACACATACTGACTGATATTGCTATGTATAATAGATATGAGCCAGCATTTTTTTATGCTGCCCTGCTTTGGATTTGTGTTTTCTTTGGAAATGTGTTCATAATGGTTTTTATTTGTTGTTGTTTGTTTGTTTGAGTTTTTTTTTTTAATTCGCCAGGAGATTCTGCATTCTACAGTCATCTTAGCCTTGTTGTAAATCCTTGGCTACAAGAGGCATCACAAACAGCTGCAGTGAGTTACAGCAGTTTCTTTAAGAGCAGCTTTCCTCCTTTAACGCAATGTTCCTTGAAGTCAGGAAGCCATATTCATACCTGAAAATGCATTTGAATATAATAATCTGAAAAATCTGCACATTTACATACTGTTCATGGCCTCATCCATGTCAGTCAATCACAACCAGAGTTAAATGTGTTGCAGGCTTGCAAGATGAAACTGAGACTGACTTCTACAACTGTTCCTCTGAAATTCTTAGATTTGATTAGCATTTTTTTAATAATACTTCAAACTGCATGTCACGGAGACTTAGTTCTTGGTGTTCTCTGAAATAAGATTCTTATTACCTTGGGAAAAAATATATCCTCCCTCTTTAATTTCCTAGAGCATCAGTGTATGCAGAGTACATGACATTTTGTCTTATGATTATATTTTTTATTAGACTAGAAGAAATGTATTGGGGAATTTCTAATAAAAATCAATTGAAATTTTGCATGAGGAAAGATATGGTGTAAATGGTTGTATACAGTCAAGATCATACCATTATTCTTTATGACATAGAAATATAAACTGCATTTTCAAAAAGTGGAAAATACTTGCAATTTAGATTGCTTAATTTAGGCTCCATTTAATCCTCTTTCTCAATATGGCATTTTCACTGAAAGTCTGGAAAAAAAAGGTAAAGATTTAGTCAAAAGCTTCTTTGTAATGAGATTATATTTTTATGAATTTTTACATGAAGTAATACTGTACTCTCATAATTTATGATCCTAGATTGAGGACCTAAGAAATGAGTGAAGGGATGCACTAGATTTTGTTCTGAGCAAATAAACCTTTAATATCATCAACACAGAAATGTCAGTCACCAAGCAAGTAGACTACTTTTTGCCAGAGAAGATAAAAACATACTTTCAGAACAGTACTTCAAGTCCATTTTTTTCTTAACCCACTCTCTAGGAAAACATGGTCAGAAAAAACAAAAGGTAACATTGCTTTCAAAATTACCTGTGGTACTACAAGAATTTTCTCTTCTCATTTTTGCAAAAAGACTGATAAGTGCTTGTTACAGTAAATGCTCCTACTGCTGGAGAAAAATCCAACAAACTAAGATGAAAAATTCTTGCTGCGTCAGTTCCCTCATAGAGGGTTGAAAAAGCATCCAACAAGATTAGCAAAGAGAATACTGGGGTTGTAAACAAGTATTAAAATATCCTAGTAAGGCAAAGCAAATCTTTATCTCAATTTAGCCAGTAAGTTGAAGATAGAGGTGGAGGTAGAAACAGAGAATATGAAGATAACAGATAAGGAGATAACAGGTTAAGATTTCAAGAGCAGATATTGCTCTTTCATTACCTGCTTCCCTCTGTTGATTGATGTATTATGGTAGTTTGGTTTGCTGCTCTCTTTGGGATTTATTTCTAAATGCATGCATATTAGAGAGCACTTTATCATCTACTTCAGTTCTCCTGCTTACTGATTCCAGGGTGAAATCTGCTTTAGGCTTGATGCACTACATTTCACTCATTACATTCCTAAGAAAGACAAATGGTTGTAGGGCTTTGCAAGTTGACAACTCATAAATATGACCTTTAGGAATTAGAGGCTTCTTCCTTCTGTCCTTCCTTGCAATGATATAAGTCCTGTGCAAGAGCAGTAGAAGAAGGATCATTTGTAATGAAAAATAAATATACATTGATGGTTATTGTGCACAGCTGGCTCCCCCAGTAATACTCAGGGCACTGTGTGCAGTCACAGTTCACTGTCACATGCAGATATTTGGCTCCTTAACACAAATACATACATTATAAATAGGAAGCTTAACATTGTGATAGGAAGTTATGGCCTGGTCATTAAATTGTCTCATTTCCTTTTGGAAAATCCTGCAGTCGCTGTGCCCTTGAATTCTTCCTATTCACAGTCTTCCTGCTTGACACCCTTCATCAGGGTTATTAATGGATATCATCAGTCATGTTTGTTTTCCATTTCAGTTATTTTGTGTCCAGGATTGATGGAGAGCTCCGTGTGTCTGATCTGTTTAACTTGAATACTTTTTATAGTCACAGCATTATCTTTATCTCTGTACAAAGTTTGTGGTATGCTTGGAATGCTGTACAAACTTTAAAATATTTGTGATAATTTCATCCAGATCTTTTGGTAATACAGGTTTGTTTACCATAATAGAGAGTGTTTACTATTAGTTATTCTCTCTGTACATAAGGTGGAATATAGTATGAACGTCTCTTGTTTTTCTGAGATAACACAGTGAAGGAATATAAAAGGGATAATAAAATCTGGACAGATTTTTTTGAGTTTGTAGTTCTTGAAGAACAACTTTGATTTGCAGTGCCTGGGGCTGTAGGCTGTAAAAAGATGAGGAGCTGGGAACTGTGAGGCTCTTTCACAGGCTCCTTGCATACCCTGAGCTCAGTTGCCTTATTTTTTCCCTATCTGGCAAAAAAAAAAAAAAAAAAAAAAAAAAAAAAAAAAAAAAATTACAGTCATCTTAGTGGCTGTGAAAATGCTGATGTAATGAGGGGTTATCTACTCTAGAAGTATAAGGTGATAAAAGATATTTTACTGAAGGGTTGCTATCTCCTAATCTCTGCTTTTCAGTTTAGTATCTGAATGTATGGCAGAGCTAAAGGCCTGTATGAGCCCTGGATTTTGCTATAATGAATAGTGTCAGAAGCAGCTGTGCATATGTGCATGACAAAGAAAAGATAAAGATTTATGCTTGTAATTCTGAGGCAGCTACTTAATGTTATACTCTCCAGTTTATTGCTATAGTTCTGCTGGTGGTTTTGAGGCTAGAAATATTCTTCAAAATGTTGACTTAACTAGCAAGTTGCTATTATTTTTTTTGTTTCAGAATTAATTTTCCATTCATTAAAAAAGTCATAGCTAATTTATAGGCATCAGTCTGTTTTATGGGACAATTGACATTTCAGCCTTGTGACATTTGTCAAGAGGAAAGTATTTTTTTTCCCCTGTTAGCATTACAAGCAGTAAACGAAAATAACCCTTTTATGTCAGTAAAACATTTATTTCAAGAATTACTGTCCTCTTGGGAGGAGATACTATGATGACTTGCTTAAGGAAAATCTGAGATTGCCTTAATCTGGGAAGAAAGTTATCTTTGTGTCCTTCCTATTGCACTTAAAAATCAACCAGCTGTCTCCCCAGCCAACCCTGTTCTCCTGATTTTTACTGTAGTGCAAACCTCCATTAACTTCCCTGGCTTTATTGCGTTTATATTACTAGAGGAAAAAAATGAGGTTTGTGGTGCATTGACTGGCCAAGCGCATCCAATCTTAGGTTGAAAATGAAAACTCTGACTCCAGTTAGCCTGCAGGCATGGCTGAGCTGTTAGGATGAACCTAAGCTGTTCATCTGAAGCAGAAAATTACATGTATGTAGAATATATTTGATAAGAGAAACCTGTAAGGGAAATACAGAAGAGTATTGTGAAGATCAACTAATAATCTATTTGTTTGGCAATTAGAGGCTTTCACACTTGTGACAGAGGTACCCTTGTGTGGGCACCAGTGTTTGATTTTTAGAACAACTTCTTATTAGGTTTTGCATTTCTTTTTCTCTGTATAAATATAATTCTAAAATTTGCCATTAATTCTACAAGTGCAATATAGAAGCACGTGGTGGTCACCTTAGACTATACAACAATTTGGATGCAAAAAACTCAGCATTAGAATGAATATTCTGTTTTTATAAGAAAAACTGGGCCTTGCTGGAATGCTACCTCCTGAAAAACAGTTTGAAGGGTGCATCTGAAGCCTACTGCATTTTAAACTTAAGATGTGTTTTGACTGCAGTTTTCTGGGACACCAGGAACTGTGAAGTTCAGTGGAATCATTTGGAATATTCAGTCAGAGTTGGTTAAAGTGTGAGTTTTGCTTTTCTAGAAACCTTGGAGTGTTACTTTGTCTAGTAGGAAAGCAGCTATCCATGGTATAGCACTAGAACTGTATTGTTTACTAATATAACAAAAAAACCCAAATAGCCTCTCACTTTGACTTTTGAAGTTTTTAGTAGCCTGTGTGAAAAATGCAGAGGTTAGGCTAACTTGATTCTGTAGTGTCTCCAAGTGGAAGAGGGACTTTGTCCAGACTACTGAAAAAAACCCTTGTGAATTGTGATCAGTAGTGATCCTGTTGCAGGCAGTACTTCGGTGGCAAGTACTGCAAGTAGTGGGTTTTGCTTTTTCCATTTGAAATACTGTATTTCATTTGTTTATCTTTAGGTAATTTTACCTGTGGACATGAAATAATGGCATCTGAATCATACTATAAGGACAGATAGGCAAAATGGAGCATTTAAATTTGTCATTGCCGTGTACAAGTACTCATAGGTTGGTTTTCTTGACTTTTATGTATTTATTTATAAAAGGAAAGTGCATAAAATGTTAAAACAGAGGGGAAATTTTCCATGAAAGAATGGGGAATAATCTGATGTTAATTCTGTGCAGTCACTGAGATGTACAATTTTATGTGATTTGACTTGCTGTTGTGTGTTCATATGTTGTATTTATTGATATGGTTGCCCATATGAATACATTTTAGGAGTGTGAGTGTCCATGCAAGAGCTGCAACAGGCAGTGATTTAAAGGTTTACTTAATGCTTTAATACAACCCTTGATCAAGTTAACAAAATTCTGTGTCACCAGGGGAGCAATCTTCCTTGGCTGGGCTCTGCTCTAATCTTACAGATCAGCACAGCCTGCAGAACTGTGGATGAGAAACCCAAGTTTGGATTTGCAGTGCTGAGAGTACATTATACAGTGAGGTAGCTGGTCTCTCACTCACCAGTCTGATAATAAAACACACTTTTATAGATTAAGAGATACTGGTGCTGAGCTCCATATAGCCTGTCGTGGGTAAATAAAGTGCTACAAAAATATTGCTGCTTCAGGCTCAGAGCATGAAATAGTGTTTTTTAGAACACAATTTTTCAGTTATATTAAACTTGGCCCAGCAGAAAAAAACACATTGCTGATGGGCAGTCTGAGCCATTCGAGGTTGTATGTCCTGAGTTTATATTCAGGAGGAGTCTGAAAAGCCAGGCCTAACTCTGTGCTTATTGCATCAGGGGAAGAGAACAGTGGAAATACTGGTATGCTTGTATGTCCTCCCATACCCACTACAGTCTCCTTTTGTACTGAAATATATATGAGTTTTTAGATATTAATTAATGTTCATTAGTGGCAGCATTCTTCCAGAATTAACAATAAGCTGGTTTGGTGTGTTTTGCTCTCTTGACAAGTTACTAGTGACAGGATAAAAGGGTTTAAAATGGAAATAGCTAAAATTTGGCTTTCTCTAGTGTTACTCATGTTACAGTCATGATACAGATTCATAGGTTGCAGCCCAGAAATACCCTGTGGAAGGCATATAATTGACCACTGTTCCTTGGTTTTTTCCTTATGCATCTAGGACTCATCTTTATCATCCTCTTAATACTTCCATTTTAACTTAAGTGTACTCTAGCACATCTGGTTGTTGGTGCCTTTGACTCTTGATGAGATTCCTCTTGGTAATTGTTTGATTTGCATTAAAGAGGGACAGGGAAGGTTTAGAACATGGTTTCTGATGGTATGGGTGGTGAAAACCAGACAGTTCAACTAAGGGTATTGTGGAATCTGTATCACTATGAATCTCTTGCATAAGCAGTGGATAGAAAGCACTATTAGCATCATTATCTGAAACTGTTTTTTCTGTTTGGTCTGTTACTGAACCCACATCTTGTGCCTGAGAAAGGTTCTGGAGTGTGTATCTGTATGTGACATTAATACTTTTGTACTGGCTCGTGTGTGCATGTGTGTATAATTGCATGAATTTGTCATGAGTTCAAATGTCCAGAAACTTATAGGATGTGCTTCTTTGCATCACAGTCACTCAGAAAAACTATATTACCAATATCTTAGAAGTTTTTTTTACTTTGGTAACCAGTGTATTTCTATGAACATTCCTACGGTGATATTTTGCAGGATTTCCTCAGTTATGCATTTCAAGGTGTGCTAGCACATCAGCAAGCTTCTGGAAAGCTAACTGCCAGTTTTGTCCACTAAATGGATGCAATTCCACTTTCTTTTCCAGGGGCAAAATTTTCTATTCTGAGTCTTCAGATGTTTGAAGCATTTCAAGGATCAGTCATCTTACATTCCACTAATTTTTTTTGCCTTTAGTGCTTCCTGTTGGCTACTGCAGACCCTTGAGACAAGCAGCAGTAGCAAAGACTTGGTAGAGTGACTTTGATGGAATTGAAGCAATCTAAAATTGAGACTGTGTATGAAAATATTCTTACATATTTTTATTAATGAGGGGGAAAGGTGATAACTTGTCCTAGGTTCAGAAGTAGAATTTGCATTATTTCTCTTCCACAAA
This sequence comes from Oenanthe melanoleuca, assembly GCF_029582105.1. NCBI lineage: Eukaryota > Metazoa > Chordata > Aves > Passeriformes > Muscicapidae > Oenanthe > Oenanthe melanoleuca. Next base: position 17,536,138 of record NC_079337.1, read on the forward strand.
AACATTGGACAAATCCTTTAGGGAACAGTTGTTTTAAACTCTTCCGCCCCTACACAAAAAATTGCTATGTGAGGTCATTCTCTTTATGTTACAGAGTTGTCCAGAACTCCTGCAGCCATTAATTTGTCATGTAACTTATATTTTATGTAGTTAAAAGAATGTCTTAGTATTCACTGAATGTATTAACTGTAGTTTAGAAGAAAAATATTCAGCATTTTAAGATGGAAGATAGCTCTGCTAAGGATGTCCTGTCATTTTCCCCATTTACCACTTCATTTTCTATTCCCTTTCTCTTTCTACCCTTGATTAAATACTGTGCTATGGTGCTCATGAGAATAATTGGGATGAGCAGAAGCATTACTAACAGGAAAAAATTGCAGCCTCCAGCAAGTACTTTTTCTTATTAGTCAATGTGCCACCTTATAAGAATGTGATTAATTTCAGATCAGAACTTCACTTTAATGATGTGCTGATGTAATACTACTGTATGTAGGTCATTTGTTCTTCCAGCCCCCAAAAATATGCTAAGAATTGAGATAGTCCTTGTCTTATTTTTATATCTGTGATGACCACTGATGAAAGAATATCTTTTATACTTATTCTGTGCTTTCACTGGAGGATTTATTTTGGTCTGAAGCCTAACACTACAGAATTAATGGTAATACAGTAGTTGGAGGTTTTACTTTATTCAAGTAAAAAATGGCTGGTAGGCCCATTTTGATAGAATTGTACTTATGTGGGGAATTGGCTGTAGTGCAGGAATGGAGACTGCATTTCTTTTTTGGCTGTGTGATGTCACTAGGGCATTTGAGAAATGCAGTTTCTGCCTAGTTGTTAATTGTAGTCCTGAATTATCTTGGATCCTGAGATGAAAAATCAAAGAAGAGTGAAACATTGATGCTTGCTAAGCTTGGCATTGGTCAGGAGTGTCAATGATGTTGGTACTAGGATTGGATGCTGCTAAAACAGAGTCAAAACTGTAGCTTGTGTGGATTATTCCATATGGTCAAATTGTACATGTTGTGGGAATTGTAAGGCAGCTATGTCTTTCTACAGCAACCTGCTAAAGAAAGCAAAAATTGTGATTCCTAATAAAATGGAATTGGTTTGTGTTCATGCATGATTTGCCTAGTATTTCTATGATTTCTCCTACAATTGTATCAGACAGTCAGGAACTTGAGGAAGGAAGGGCTGAATATCCAGCTAAAGCGAAATAGAGGTAGGAGGATTCAGAATTTTGTTGATTTTAAATTAAATTATTATTATTACATACTTCTAGCTTCTGGGACTTTATTACAAGCATTTATTAGTGCCTTTTTCACAAAAAAAAAAAAAAAAAAAGAAGTCCATTTTGCTAAGTGGTTTTTTTTTTTAATTCCAAAGAGTGAGAAGAGCATTTTGGCTTGTGAAGCCAGGGAACAGGCTTCCCTAAAACAGTAAGTAAAGGGTCCATGAAAAAGACCTAGGAGAGGCAGTGATGTTAAGATGCTCAGTTACAGACTTGCTTCAGAAAAAGCACTTTGAAATAAATTGCACTCGTGTCCAGCTGTTAGTTACACATTTCTGCCCACTTGCTCCTTTAAAGGTAGAAGTGTTTTTCACTGAAGGCTGCACTGTTGGGGAAGTAATTACATTCAAAAGTGAATAAATTCAAAAGTGCTGTTTTTTGGTCTTGTTCCTGGCACCTGTTAGCCAGTCACCTAGATTTCACATAGTGAGTTTTGTTGCTTTTTAAAGTGCTGTTCAGAGACTGAAAGTAAGCATAAAAATTAATTACAGAAACCTATCTTTATTTGCAAACTTATATTCTTAAAATTTAGTGGTAGTAATGACTGCCTTATCTGTCATAAAATATAATCCTCTGATATTGAATCAGCAGATGAAAATGACTTGATAATATTTCTTAAGCAGTATTATAATAAGAAACTGGTTACATGAAATTACATGAAGTAATTTCATAACTCATAAATTTGGAGTCTGACTCTGAAGAGGAGACTTTTTTCACAATCATAGGAAAATATTCAGTGTATGAAACAACCACAGAATGGAGAAAATGCTTTGCTTGTTAGTTTGAATGGTATGTGACATTCTCTACTATGTCCTCAGGGAAATAGTTATCATTTGTATTTATAATTGCTGTTGGTTGACCCCCAGCCATGAGCTGGGAACCAAGAAAATTCACCAACTTCCTGACTAGAAGTCAAGCTTTTACAGCCTGTACACAGAAGTAGGAAAGGAAGGACTTCTCTTATGTAAACACAAGATGTGACTGATAATTAAAAGACAAGTGTAACCTGAGGAGCGGTGAGTGAAAGAACAGGATGAAATTTGACGTGCAGAAGATTGTAATTTCTTGGAGATCATTGAAAGTACTACCTTATTTGATAAGAAATCAATATCATGGAGTTTTCCCTAATAAATTCCTGGAAAGTTTCAGGGTTTCTACACATGGGAACCTCTGCTGTTACATGCATTTAATGTGAGAGTTGTCTGAGAAAAAAACTCTAGTTTTATTACCTTATCACTACTAGAATATGATCACACGCCAGAAACAACAGTATTAACATCAAGTGATGACCACTGATGAAGGAATAGCTTTTTATACTAATACTGTCATTCAGGTTGGAAGGGACCTTATGAGGTCTCTAGCCTGACCCTCTGTTCACAGCAGGGCCAGGTATGGGATCAGACCAAGTCGTTTCAGGCTTGATCCAGGTGGGTCTTGAAAGACTCCAAGGCTGGAGACCATACAGCCTCAAGGAAGTGTTTCCCTGTGGAATGAGTTTCTCCACATGTCAGGTCTGAACCTCGTTTCAATGTATCTCTCTTATCTCTTGTCCTCTGGGCAATACACTACTGTGAAAAGCCTAATTCTGTCTTCCTGACCTTCTCAACACTAATGATGGGCTGCTTTTAGTTCCATTTGTATCACGTTATTTTAAGGGCTGTATTATCAGCTTAAGCAGAAAGGATTATTAGTTATACTGTAGAGATTAAATTAATAGCTTTTTTCTGAGTGCACAGACAATCTATGAATAGATTCATCTTGATATGGAATTTTACTACCACCCAGTATTCAAAAAGAAATGCAATCTTTAGCAGCTTTTCTTTTTTGCCTGTTGCTGACTTAGAGTACAGTAAAAATCCGTATGTCAGAGGCTGCCATTTTCTCTGACCTGAGTAGAGGCAGTTTCAGATGTACAAAAATAAACCTAAGTACATAATTTTTCTTTGCTTTGCTTGGGTTGAAAGCATCAGCTAGTCCTGTATATCACATGAAAGAGAAAAGTGTTCACTACCCTGAACAGTTATTTTTATTGACAGTGGAACAGAGAAATTTAGAATATCTATGTGGTGTACTGCATTACCTCTGATGTGATTTATATGAATACACAAAGTGGGAATGATTATTATGCCAGGGCTTTTTTATATCTGTAAGAGAAAATGACAAGTTGCTACTGAAGAACTTGCACTGTGTTTCGTAGTTATCTTCAAATCACCAGGAGTGGGCCAGAGTCCCATAACAAGATTATGCTCAGTTTAAGAACTCCCATGAAGAAATAAGGACTATTGTCAATCATAGTTTGAGTTCTTTATTTTTTTTAAAGCGGAACTTTCATCCAAGGATTAAAAAGAAATCTTTTTACTATAACATTTCTTCAGTTCACATTTTAGAGACTTTTTTTTTTTTCTTTGCGGTGTAAAGTTCATATAAATCAAGGGTAAAAGGCAGTAAGTACTTATCACCCTGGTTTTAGTTTAAAAGGAAAGCATATTTGTGTTTGGTTGGAATACAAGTGTAACAGAGAATGCACTTGGAACTTCTGCACCAGAGTGAATTTTAATAGGATGCCAGCAAGCCATCAGGTCTGCCACTGATAACAGCAATTATGCTGTACTTCTTGAATTCTGGGTAGCATTAATATTTAAATGCATAAACCTTTCCATTATACTCTAAATTTATGATACAGAACTCTGATGCAAAAACTGAAGGCAATTATTCTGTGGTGCCAGTAGCCCATTTGTCTCTTTCACAGATGCGTGAAGTTGTCTGTTGATTGTTGTGTCTAGAAATTAATTTTCGATTACCTGATTTTCTCAACACAAACAGACTGCCAACTGCAATTCCAAGTCATTCTTTTGGGAAATGTGTCTGCTTTCTGCAGATCCAGTGCATTTTACCGAGGAGCTTATTTTCCCACTCAGCCACTTGGTGGCACTAGGCTCCTTCAGAATGATGGGTGCTGCTGTAAAATGTGCCTGCCTTCGGAGTAGAAGGCTGCTCGATTTATTGTTTAGCATGATAGCTAAGCCTTTTGATTAAAACATGGTTTATGTTTTCCTTATTTTATACAAATAGCAGTCAGATAATATCTAGAGAGCATTTAAGAGCAGTGTGCCACTCTGCAGTGCAGCAAACCATGTTGAGGCTTTGGGAAGAGAGCAAGGGTTCTTTTAATTTCTCAGTAGGTGAGGCCCATGGCAAGGAACCCTCTTTGAGCATTTTATTTCTGCTGATGCCACTGTCATAACCAGGGAGCTCTAACCCTGCAGTGCTAAGAAACTGGCAGTGCCTTGTCCTTGGAGTTGGGAAGGATGTGGGATCTCTCAGGAGTAAAGAATCCTGACAGATAAAATACCATGGCAAGTGAAATCCTTATGCTGGAGCTCGGCAAGGTCATGTGCCAAGCTTCAACTTTAGAGTTCTGTGATGTTGCCTAGGGGGAAGAGATGCCTCAAGGCACTGGGCAGCTGGCAGGCTGAGGAGTTTTCTTGTGATGTGGTGGAATGCTTTGAGTGAGGTGATGGACAGGCCCGATCAGCATCCTGTTACTCTGCCTCTGCAAGCATCAACTGGCTATAAAACAAATTTGCAGCTTTTTGAGTAGCAGAATGAGAGTATCTAATTGTTCAGAGCTGTTGCTTAGTAGCAATGCAGGTGCTGTATGGAGGGCAAAATCCTACTGTATTGAGGCAGAACAGAGTTGAGACTTGGTTTCCTTTTTTGTATACATTGTCTCAAGATGTTTCAGAAAATAATGGTTTTGTAATAGACACTATTCCCAAATGAAAAAGATAAATTTCATGCAATATGACATCATGGCAAAAAAGATACTATGTGAATTTTCTTTGTTTAATATTGCACTAAATCATGGGGTTTTTTGGTGTACAAATACTGCATAGAGATGCTGTTTAAAAGACCCCTTTGTCATTCTGCATAGGTATAGGATACTGCAACTGAAGGAAGCCATTGTGGCTGAGGCAGTTTCAGCTCTCCATTTTCCACCTGGCTTTTGATCATAGCAGATGCAGTGTATGAATATTACTCTTCCAAATATCTGCTGTGGCTCAGCTTCTGCATTATGTCTTTTAGACTGTCACTTTCCAATTTAGTGAATGTTGGTAAAGAGGTTCAACATTTCTCAGGGAAAGGACAAAAAATGTTGTGCTTAGACAATGGGACAGCATCAACCTTACTCTTTAGGAAATTAGGCTAGTAAGTTGTTTGTGAAAGTTCACGTACTCTTCCACTGCAGAGCTGGGAATAATAATGCTGCATAGTACTGGACTCCAGAACAGTCTTTACATGCACTGGCTTTTTCACAATGATTGTGTTTGCTTTATGACTCCAGTAAGTAGAAAGAAAAAAACCCTAAATTTTTGCTTAATCCAGTCTATACATACAGAATTAAAGCTGCAGAAGGGATGGGCTTAAATGTTTGATCAGTTGTTTTGGTCAGCACATTCAGTAGTATCTAGTCTTTATGCAGCTTCTGTTGCATGATTCTGGAACCTCTTTACCTCTGTACTTCTGTTACACTAAAAGCAACAGCAACTAGGAGAAGGAGTTTACATGCAGAAAAGCATAGGGATACTGGCCAAGAAGGAACATGTCACTGTTTTGGATGTGTGAAGATGTCTACTAATCCTTGTAAAAAGTGGTATTGGAACCTGTTGACTGAAGTAAGGTTAGAACCTGGTTGAGAATAAGTAGTTTGTAGTTTTAACATCACTAATATTGGTATAGTGCAAGTACTCCAGAGTAAGATATTCAGAAGTATAGTACAAGTACTTGCTCAGTCTTGTGAACATTTCAAAATAATGTCAGTCTACCAACTCTAAGATGTCAAAGATTTGCTGTTTAATACTTCAGCTCATTCTCTAAGTTCTGACTATATAGATGTGGAAGACTGGTCTCACTTAACAGACTAAGTTCTTTTTAATATAAATTTGAAAATCGTTATATACTGAATAAGATTTTGTGGCAAGTAGTCTCCAGATGGGTTTATTGTGATGGGTGTACTGAAGCTTAGTCTGTGAGGATTTATCTTACTCATGTTTTGGGATCAAAACCTGATTTCAGCACTGAGCAAATCTGGGTTTGTGTAGTGTTGCCTGCTTAGAGTGGGAATGAAACAGAAAATTTGTTATCTGAACCTATGAATGTCACTATCCCATTCAAATCAGAAGAGTATGTTTTACTTAATTCTGAAAGAAAATTGTAACTTACCCTGTGATCCTTTAAAAATCTAGACTATTGACCAAGAGGCTATCTTTTTTTAGGCTTCTAACAATTTGCCCTGAGCACCTAGCTGTTAACAAATAATGAGACCATTGATTCGATGAAAGGAAAAAAGCCCCAAACTGGAGCACATTAGACTATTAAATTAAAAATTTATTCCAATTAGTACTAGGGGACTGCTTTCTACTGTACTAAATTAGGCAGCTGGGAATTAATGGCAGTGAAAATCATTATAATGACAGTCTTTTTTAGTTTAAGATTTGAGAAAGTTTTTGGCAGTGTCACCATGACCTCAAAGAGTTTAAATTGCTCTCTAGACTGAAGATGCATAAATGTTGATTAGTGAAAAAGGTCTTGGGAGTACTTCCTAGTAGAGCTGAGCCTTTCTGGACTGTCTGGGTCTAACTCATCATTGCAATAAGCTGCCCATCTCCATTTGTTCAAACACCAGGCTTGTCACATGCTCAGGATGAAGAATTTTGTGACTTCATATATGATATTTAATGGCAAACCAGAGAGCCTTTAACGACCAAGTTGCTGATTCAGTGACGGCATTTTTTCACTCATTGTCCTTCTAAACCAAAAATATGCTATTTCTTTGCTATTCTTTATAATAAGCACATTATTTCTGTTACCTTTATATGAAAAATGGAAATTGTCAAAGAAACACAGGAGATACCATTTAAAACAAAGCCACACAGTGAAGGGCAAGAAATGGAAACAGAACTGGGGGGGTAGAAGACCTGTAAGCAGAGTGAAAACAAGTTTTGTGCTTTGCTTTGTGATAAATCCTATAACTAATATTTTAGAATGCTGTTTTCTTCTGATCCAGGCACTGATGCAATGTCTATAGTACTTGTATGACATTTGCATGTATATGTAATATATGTTTTATGTAATGTTATTGTTTGAACTTCACTGGTTGGAATTCATCAGCAACTACATTTTCTCAATCTGATAAGCCTGACATCAGTCTCATTTTTAAGCTGCTATATTGACTCAAATTATTGAAGGATTGGATGTCCTATGAGCCAGTAACAGTGTGTGAGGCAATTAACATTGCTAAGGGTTATATTGCACTTAAAATGAACTGTGAGTTCATTGTCTTACAAATGGAATAATCTTCAGCCTCTTTAGGCTCTGAAGCAGTGATAAAACTAGCTCTGTTATTGGGGTGGGCTGGACAGACAGGAGTGCCCAAAAGCTTTAAGCTGGGCTAATTATCTTCCCTGGTCTAAATTCAGGTATGTTATACCTCTCCAAGTGTTGTGTTTTCAGACCTCTCTGCTTTGCTCTGGCAAGGACATCACCCTCTTAAATGGTTGCACTGCAGGATTTCCAGCAAGTGGTTGTGATTTTTGTCTCTGCAATTTCAATAATTCTCCAAGATGGGATGTTGCATTTTGTATTGCTGCTGTTAGTCAAAGCTTGTAAGAGTTTGACTTCCTTCAAGTTCCCAATTCACTCATCTGTTAAAAACAACCCCCCCAAAACATAAAACCAAAACCAAACAAAAAAAATCCCTTTCTTCTGGATGAATAATTGACATTACACTTCTTCTTCCAGTAAAAAGAGAAAAAAATCTAAACAAAAACCAAACCAAAAGTAGTGGAGAAAAGTATGCAGTAGTGAAAAAATGCCGTTTGAGCAGAAGAATTTCTCAAAGAGTGCTATAAACTCCTGTTTACTAGAGCAGCTGTAGGCCAAAGTTGCTATGGAAACAGAAAGAATTCAAATAATATTAGCCATAGCATGTCTATTATATATTGCATTAATGACACTATACCAAAGGGTCACTTGTGGTTTCATTTACATGGATCACTTTTCAATGATTTATCACCAATATTGGAGGCTAGACTTTAAAATTAGAAATGGAAAGTTCAGCCTTAATTGACTTATAATAATATTGAGAAGGAAAAAAAAATTATTTAATCATAATCTAGAATAGGTTTGAATTTTTGGTATGCAGAAAGTTCTTAGTCTTTTCTTAGAAACAAAATCATGCTCAAGCCATAAAACATATTATTCTCACTTGGCTCCCAAAAGTGCTGACTCCAACAGTGTAGCTGATGTAACTAGAACTGGAACATTCTTTTATTTGCAAGAAAAATCAATCAGTTCTTGAGCTTGGTATGTACCTGTTTGGGGAAAGGATCTTGAATTCAGCTGTGTGTGCCAGATGACTGTGGCTGGTGCTGGATTGTGGGAATAGGTGAATTGTTCTGATGTAGTTTGTCAGAACAATGATTTGCTTTACATAAGAGATTGACACAGGAATGGTAGGGTTTGTCATGACTATAAATACTGAGGTTCTCCCTCTTGTATCACCTGATTTAAACTTTTCTCTTTTTGGCATTCAGGTTCTCACTAGTTTTATAGTTATAGTCTTTTTCTTCTCTCTGTACCACTGGCTGAGAAAAGGCAAAAGTAGAATTGAAGATTCCTTAGATGTCATAAAGCAAATTTTGTCCCTTTAAATGTTGACTAAAGCACTGACTTGGATGCTTTCAGGACACAGGCAAAGTTTCAAGTGACAGAAGGTTTAGATGTAAGTTATGTTTGTAATTTGAGTGATTTTTGGAAAAAATTACTGACCAATCCATGTTGTTGAATAACCCGTTGGAACTGTTTAAATATACTCACATCTCTAAGGCATATAAAAATTAGCTTCACAGGGTGGTCTAAATTATATCCTATATAAATGCATGGTAGAGATGCTCAAGGAGCTTTTTCTGTGTTTGGCAGTAAAATCTGGCAAAAGTATAAAAAAATTTCCCAAAGCTGTGTTCTGATAATGACTGCACTAGAATGCTTGCATAATGCTTTGCCTATTACAAAAGCTGTAAAAACATTAACTAATCCACAAAGCAGATTACATGTTGCAGATGTATCCCTCTGCTGGGAGGAAAGCATGTGTGTGTGAGTGAGGAGGAAGAAAAATCTACTAAAGGAGGCTTCATTTGGTCCCTTGAAGCTTTATTGCATTTCTTTGACTGCATTTTCATACTTTTGTATTTTTATTTTCCCTGGGATTCTGTTAATGAAATTGCTGATTGATGTATGAAAAACGTATACACCTTTTTGAACACAGAAAATCCCCTTGTCTTGGCTCTGTTTACAACCAAAATCTCAACACTCTAAAATTATTTGAAGGAGTGGCAGCCATTCAGCAAAGCACCTCTCTATCTGAGAGTTTTTTTCCTTTTTTTCACAGGTACAGTTCTCAGGCTTTCTGCTGCATGGAAGCTTTAGCACATTTTCAGTGTAGCTTTTGCTTTGACATTCTTGACAAAAAGTGAATTCAGTGTTAGGTGACTGCTGTCTTTTATCAGGCCTGTCAAGAGCTGGTCCTTATCTAGGGTGGACTTGAACATGGATTTGGAATGCTATGATAGATGCTTAAATTTGATTAAAATTGTTTAAAATGAAAACTTAAATGCTGGGGGCACCTGTTGCCTTCTAGGTCTCTTCAGAGCTGTGTATGTGTGCCTGTGTTGCGAGTGGGTGTGTGCACATACCTGTATAAGTGTATGGATTAAAGATGGCTGCTGAACTAAAAATGGGATTGTTTAGGAGATGAGGAGCAAGGCCATCTTGCTAGGATGGTCCTTGTCATCACCCTCACTGGGTCTGTGAGGGCCAGGCTCTGCTCTCTGAGGTGCTGGAAACTGCATCCAAAGTGTGCTGCTTCTTGCTTCCTCATCTTTGTGCACTCCTCCTTGATGGCTCTGTCCTTACCAGCCTCCACTCCAAAAGGAAAGGGAGTGGTCTTCATCCACCTCTCCTATAAATCATCTAATTTTTGGAATGAAGACTAGTTCTGATTCTATCACTTGTCTCTCTCCTGCCTGTCACACCACCTTTGTTATCATCTTTCTGAGTTTTTTTTGTGTGTTTTCCTACACGCTTTCTACAAGTATATCACTATTCTCGGTTTGAGTCCTTGGAACTGCGTGTTACTCATATTCCTGTGCTTAGCAGTGTTACAAAATACTTTGGTCTTGTTACCATTTAGACTATTGGTGGCTTTCCTGTGCTACCAAAACCCCTCTTTTCTTGACTGACACTGGCAGGACAGGAGCATGGGCAGGTCCTGTTCCTGCCACCAGCAGCGGGCTTGGCTGTATTCCCCGTGTGTGGCTCCAGGGATCTGGCTGGATCTGTGGCACAGCGAGCCCTGTGTGGGTGAGTGCCAGCTTGAGACCTGTTGGGAGACCCCATTAGCTATAATCACTCAGGTAAGAGGAGCATCATTGCAGACATTGATTTAATGCACGGAGAGAATCGAAAGGGCAGGAACAGCAATCAGGTGGGAAGTGCTGCTCTTCCCTTACACGGCTGAAAGAGTGCACGCAGAAAATATTTTGAAGAATACTCTGATGGATCTGAGCTCTGTAGTTAGGCTGTCCCCTCCACTGCTAATTTTCTGTTTTTGGTTCTTAAGGGCATATTAATTTATTATATACCTGGATTTTCACATGTTAGCTACAGAAGATGTTCTTACCAAACACGGCAACATTTATTTTTTCTTTTTGAAAGTCTTCGGTTTATTCGTGTAGGGAATAATATGCTTTTTGGATAGTGCTGTTCAGGAAAAGAGAATTGTTTTAAGCTGCTCTTGGTTTGTGAAAGTAATCCACAGGCTTTACACTTGATGCAACGATTTTTAAGCTGTTGGCAGAGATTGTATGTTTTTAAAAGTTTTTCTGTTTGCTGGATTTCATGTACTTTCATTTTCCCTTTGAAGTGTGTGGGAGAGAGCAGAAGGGGAAATACTTCATTATGTCCATGAATTATTCAGGTACAGTTCTAGCAGCTAACATTACTTTAAATAGCTCAAGGTCTTTCTTTTTCCTTGAGTATGTCTCAGTTTTCATTCTTATGCTGATTGTATGCTATGCTCCTTTGTTGAATACAATTTTGATGAAGTACTATTCTTCGGCAATCTTTAGAAATCATTTCAGTCTTGAAATAAGTATTTAATTCTGTTCTTCTTCAGCATCAGATATTCAGTGACCCTCAGTTGATACAGGTGAATTGTCATACATGTGACTTTAAAAAAAAAAAAAAATCAAATTATTCTCCCTATAGTATGTTTTCTATGTATTCTTGCAAAGGCATTGATCTCAAATGGCCTCCCACATATATTTCTACAGTGAAGGGAAAAAGGAATATATAATATTAAACATTAATATACTGTTATACTCTGAGAGGAATTTTACAAACCACATTTAGTACATAATTTAAATGGGGAGGCATGAACATGAACTCCTTACATTTTGGAAATGTTCTTCCCCCTCCCACCAATATGTGAAAATCTGTATTTAGAAAATAGTTAAGAAGAGTAACACAGAGGAAGACAATTAGAAAGATGTCTAGAGGCCAACATAAGAGGAAAAGAAAGCAAAACAGAACATTGACTTTAAAATACTGTTCTTGTAGTTCTAAAAATAGCTTTGAAAATCCAGTGATTGCTGCATAATCACGCAAATGAGACCCTTGCTATTATTTCACGGTGGGAAAAGAATGTTAAAAAAATTTTCCCCTGAGGTTTAGGGCCTACCTGATACAGTCTAAAGAGGCGGTGGAGCATAATTACAGGCAGTTGAGCAAAAATGTATCTGTGTGTGTGTACAAGACTCAGGTTTGCAGGAGGAATGCCAGTGACCAAATGTCAACTGCTCAATTTAAGTTGCAGCAGCAGTGAGAATTTTGCAAGGCAAGCATCAGAGGAAGTGCAGTGACAGAAGTGTCAAACAGTGCAAAGCTTGACCAAAAGATCCAATAAAGATCGAGATGCAATCAGTATGTTCATGTTCATGACAGTAAGGTTATAGCAATGTTTTTATAACCAGAGTAACTTGTATATGTTTTCTTTAGCCATGGATGTGCTTGAGAGAAATGTTTCTGAATTGAGTAATTGCAAACATGCCAAAGCTTCAGTCTTGCAGCTTAAGTTGCTTACTGGACCTCAGGTTCTCAAAGCCCTTGAACAATCTGAGCAAATAGTCAAGATTATGTTGCTATAACACAATACAGCAATGAAATGGAAATCTCAATCTGTGTAAACAAATCTGGAAATGCACTGGGAAATGCAAGGCTCCAAATTCAACCCCTGTGCAGTAACCAAAACCACTGGTCAGAAAAAAAAAAAAAGCATCCCCTTGCTCAGCAAAACAAGATTTATCGGGGCTGAATCTCTCTCAAGATTAGCACTATAGCACTTGAAAGATAGCCAGAAGTTGTTTGAGTATCATGTTGACAAGGGATTGCATGTTAATTAGAATAAAATTACAAAACATCAGATACAACATTCAAAAACTGCTGGTGATGACAGAGAATCTGTATCTGCAGCCTTTGGAACCTTGCTGATTATTTCAATTGTTTAGAAGAGCAAGAGGTCTAGAATAAAGATGTGTGAAAACATGAAGAAATTAATCTTTTGGTTAGTGCCACTGATTGCTGGCTGGTTCAATTGGGTAGATTTGTTAGCTAAACCCAGTTATTAAACTTGGTTTTATCTGTTAGTTGTAAATACTCAGTTCTGCATGGGTTTAGCCTCCTTGGTTTATAGGTATTGTGTAATTAATACAGTTGTGCTTGGTCCATGTGGAATTGAATTACATTGCTTAACACAATAATATACATTAGTGTATTTGCATATTCATATGTGTGTTTTATTGCCATTTTTAAAAAGCAGAGTAGTCAATTTTTAGAGGACTACACTGTAATTCCATAAGCAGTAACTTGACTAGGTATTTATATGTGTAAGTTAATTATTTGGAATAATAATTAGGAAAAAAACCGTAATGAAACCTTCATAAAGAGATATTATTTGCTTTTTATTATTTAAAGCCCAGTGGTAGATTTGAGACCTGTTATCTTGGGCAGTTTATATATATTTACTGCTAAAGCTGTTGTTGTTTATTTCAGCTTTCAAACTAATTTTTAGTGTTGTCCTTTGAACTGAACAGGTATGAAAATAATTCAGTACTTTGCTATTCTTGAAAGGGACTAAAATTTATGTATTATGCACTGTATTTCTTTTGAGTTTCTGTTCTTAGGAAGGGAAACTGGGAAGAGAGAAATGAGATAGGGAGGGTACTAAGGTGTATGAAGCTGTGACTAGCTCCAGACTAAGTTGAGTACCATTGAATACATTAAGTCCTGTGTAAGATACCCAGTTGGATAAAAATAGCAGTTTGTACTTCTTGTGGTTGCTGAAAGAGTTTTAAGTATGAAATTTGTTAATAAGAAGTTACTAATGCCTTGAAATATTCATAGATGAGGATCCTGTTCTGCTTACAGTCATTATTGGTTGTCAAACACATCCTGAGCCATTGTAAAAATGGCTGCTGTTTAGTCTGAGTTTGTAATGTTTAAATTATTACTGCTGAATTTTTGTGTGAATGGAAACCTCTTAAAATAACAGTGGTAGTCCACCAAGTCAAAGGTGGAAAGGATGGTTGGCAAACTGAATTTATTAGTTTTTAAACTGGTTGAAGGTTGTGTTGACCAGGAAAATCTGAGACATGTGGGCAAGTGATTGTGTTCATGTGCTCTTCTCAGAGGTTATAGTCTACTTCCAGACTGACTAGAAGAAAAAAAGCACCATCATGTTAATTTTGGGTCTATAATAAAGTTAAAATGGTAGTAGAAGTCAAGCGCACCCTATTCACTTGGAATGCTCTTCAGGGCGTGATCTCTTATTTTACTTTTTTAATATTTAATTGCGCTATTCTTCAAAAACCGCTGTGACAGTGCTGAGGGGAAGAATGGGTGAAGGGTCAAGAGATATTAAACTGTAAAGGAAATGACAATTTTTGCTAATTGTCATAGAAACAAAGGAGTAATGAATCCTGGTGAGGAGGCAGAGGAGTGCAGGATGTTGGTGCACACTCGCAGCGGTGTCGCTGAGCTGTGCTGTGACATTAGGCAGGTCATTCTGAGAGCTTGGCCCTCTTATTTTCTAATTACGTGTTTTCATAAAATATTACTTATTTAGAACAACCCTGGGAACCTAACTAACGCTCTTCTTGGGTGGGCTTTTATGTGTTAGTGAGTTCATTGTTGGTTTGTGCCCGTGGAAGAACTCTGCCCACAGTTGGGGGAGAGAATTGGCTGGACTGCCACCACTGACACCTTGGAGATGGAGCAGCCCTGTCAAGCCCATGTTCTTGCCATTATGGATAGTAGCTGCTCTAATTTGTTTGGTCCCAGTCCTGTGAGTTGTCCCTTTATAAAGAGCAAGTGAACTCCCGGGAAGAGAGGGAGACTGTCTCCCTGGAGGAGGTACTTATCGATGAATAAACCCGGGGGGCTTTTCTTTGTCACTTTAGCTTGCCTGCTGCTGTTGGTGCAGTTGAAGAGGCTGTAGGAAGGGGAAGGCAAGGGGATCGCAGATGCTTTGGGAGGACAGCCCTTAACTCAGTTGATGAGGTGTTACTGTGTAGGGCAGGATGTAAATCAGCCTTGCAGAACAGAGAGGATAGATGGAGCATGGTTTGCCTCCACTTGGAGCGTAGCGGATCTTCCTGAAAAACTGTATAAGCAGGAGGAGAGTTGAATACAAACGTTTTTCTTTTGGTCCCTCTTACGCCGTTCTTCAGCTCTTCAGTTTGGAAAATTGTGGTTCTGTTTGTGTTTGTTAATTCCAGATCAAATGGAATTTGTTTCTTGATGAAGGCTGTGAGTCACTTTATTTTAGCAGGCAATCTCCCAAGATTTCAGTCAACACATAAATTACTGCACAAAATGCAGGAGATGCTCAATTAGCATGAATTCATTGCTCCTTGCTAGTATAGCTTATCAAAGGATGCTTAATATCAGTGTGGATTCAGTTGGTCAGCTGTAACACAGACAATAATTCTAAGGTAAAGAGCAAATGAGTACCCAGACCTTTTTACCTTTTGCTTCTACTGACATGAAAAACTTGTAGCTGTTGCTTAAAAAATTGCAGGGATTCTTCTTCTGGATGTTGTCACAAATTTTTTGTAACCTTGAAAAAGCAATATATAAACAAAGTATGCTGTACATTCTCTGAGTTTAATATACTATTTGATTAAGCTTGAGTGCATAATGGCATCTAAATTTAAAAAGTGAGTAAAAATATAGTAGCAGTATTAACAATGGGTTCTCATAAGAAGTTTCTTGTGTTGATGGTAAGTCAGGGAAAGAATGCAAGAAAAAGACCTTGTGTTGCCTGTGTGTTGTTTGTGAAAGAATAGAAAACAAAATTTAAAGAAATAATTACTCCAAAGGGTTGAATAGGTGCAAGTAGTGAGTAGGAATAAGAGGTGACATCTATTGTGGTGGGAAAATACTTTAAAGAATGAAAAGGAACCTAAAAAAAATACAGTTGGAACTGAAGTCAAGAAGGGCTTTTTATTAGTTTAATGTATACTGCTGTCATATTTCTCTACTTTCTATACTGCAGATTGCTATGCAGAGATTTCCCAGACTGTTCAATGCTTTGGGACAATAACCTGGCCTCTTCCACTCTGATTTTTATGTTACATTAGTGTTAGGAGCATGTGCAGTGTGTAGGATGCCAGCATCCATCCCATGCAGCATATAATGACTTATTTGGCTGTGGATGGACTGAAGACTTGAGCCCTACAATATTGCTTATTGATCAACAAACAAAATGCCAGCTGGAGAAGGCATTGTATTAGCTTTGATTAGGTGTTGGTGACTGTGGAGAAAATCAGTGTATTACAAGGTCAAAAGAAATTGCCATAGAATAAAATACACATGGGAAGGAGATCTGTGGTTAAGGCTTGGCAAACAAAATTAATCACCAAATGGTAGTAGAGACCTAAGCAGCTACACTTAAGAGTCAGATCTCTTCTCTGTCTATATAAGCCTTTGCCACCCACATAAATACTTAAAAATTCATGAGTTGATAATTCATGTCTGGATTCTCTGTTTATGCTAAATTTGTATATCTTTATCCTCTGAATCAATAGAACAATAAATCTCTCTTCAAAGTATGTTGGAAAGGGCAGGCAATGTTTAGATTTCCAAAATTTAATAAAAAACATACACTGATACTTTTGTCTTGTGCTAAAAATAGTATTTTTATTCTTCATAAAAAGTTATGATTAAACTTGCAAAGACACAAAACCATCACTGAAAGTAAAAAAAAGTTAGGTATATGGTATTACTTGTACATCTGGGGATTTTTGTTAAATATTTGAGATCCTCTAAAAAGAGAATGGTAACAAGCACATTTCAGGTTGGACAGTTTTCATTCTGTTTCTCACTGGTCTAATGTAAGCTGAAAAATCTACTGTAGCTCCTATTTAAACATGTTTTCCAGATCTGATTGGAAATTATTTTGTGCAGAGCAATTTGGCTAAAACATCTATTTAAATCCTTCTAATGCTTCTTTTCTTTTCTTTTCTTTTATTTTATTTATTTTTTTTAAACCTATATTAGGATGTTTTGAATAACTTGGGTTCCTGTGAGTTGGATGAAGATGACTTAATGCTTGACTTGGAGTTCCTGGAAGAGCAACATCACCATCGTTCTGGTAAGTCAGATAAATGCTGTCTGTCTTCAGTGAGGTATTGTTATTCTAGAAATAAAAAGCAAATATGTTCAGTACAATTACTTGGAAATAAAAAGAAGTAATTTTCTTGGAAGGAGAAAAGTGGTATTCATTTTTTAGAATTATTTTTAAATGTATTTGTAATTAATCAGAAAAGTGCTGTTCACACAGCACTTGGACTTCATATGGTCAGTTATGAAATGGAAGTGATTTTTACAGCTGCAGAATTTCAGTACCAAGGGCAGACCCATCTGTTTTTCTAAATACTTTTTCTAAATACTGCCTACCCCAGGCACTTAACAAAAGAGCATTGGTGGAATGATTGTGATCCTGTTTTGTGTGTGCCAGAATAATATTCTTCAAATAAACATGATTTGGCTTGAAACATGAGTGTAACTTGATGGTTTCTTTCATGGTTGGCTAAAGCACTACCTTGATTATTAGCAGTAAATTATTACTATATACCTTGTTTAATACCATTTTATAATAGGATTATGCAAGGTAAGTTGTGTTTAAGCACCAGTAATTCTCACCTTCTCTTTTACTTGCTGTTCCCTGATCCCTGTTTCTCCCTTCACCAACATGGGTGCCTG